>NC_082706.1:131222614-133662036 GCF_030144855.1 Hypanus sabinus
GATGACCAGACAATCTGTATTCAGTGACTGAAAGATAAACATCACCCTGAAAGATAAATATTAAACCCAACTCAGCCTGTTTTCTGTCAGAGTAGTCCTGGGGAATTGTTTCCTTCCATACGAGAATGCAGATCATATCTATGACTATGTGTCCATCCCTCAGTCCCACCCTGGAGTTTTGACTCCATACTGAGGGTAGGACCAGCTGAGTCGGGAACAAGTATGCTCCCTGCTGGGTTACAGTTCGCGGGTTGCTGTCAGCAGATATATAGATTCCACGGTGCTCCTTTTGGCGACAAGACCTTCAGATACAGGAGCAGATTTGTCCATTCACACCATTAGCTCTGCTTCATCATTCAATCAAAGATAATTATTTTTCAACCTGTTTCTCCTGCCTTCTCCCCATAGCCCTTAACCCCTTTAACAATCAAGGTATTCTTAAATACCAGCACTGACTTGGCCACCACGGCCCAACAAAGTCCACAGATTCACTAATATCTGGTGGAAGACATTCCTCATCTCAGATTTGAAGGGTAGTTCCTTCACTCTGAGGTTGTTGTCTCAGATTTCAGACTCTCCTACCAATGGAAATATCCTTTCCACATTCACTCTATCCAGTCCTTTCAGTATCTGGCAATCTACAATGAGAATCTCCCCCTCATCCTTCCAAACTCCATCAAGTACAGGCCCAGTGACATCAGTCCCTACGTATACATTTAGCTTCCTCTGAATCTGCTCTAGGGCCAACACATCTTTCCTTAGAGTTTGGTAAATTGGTCTATTGTTGTTATAAGTACTAAGGTACACAGTACAGTGAAAAACTATTTTACATGCCATCCACACAGATCATTTAATCACATTAATGCATCAAGGTAGTACAAGGGAAAAGCAATGTTATGCAAAATAAAGTGCTACACGTTCAGAGAAAATGCAGTGAAGGTATACAGCCATAACGAGATAGATTGTGAGGTCAAGAGTCCATCTTACTGTACTAGGAAAATATTCAATAGTCTTGTAACAGCAGGGTGGCAGCTGCTCTTGAGTCTGGTGGTTCAGGCCTTTGTGCCTTCTGCCAAATGGGAGGGGGGAGAAAAGAGAATGTCTGGGTTGGGTTGGGTCTTTCATTGTGTTGGCTGCTTTACAGAGGTTGTGAAAAGTGTAGAAAGAGTCCATAAAGGGGAGGCTGGTTTCCATGATGTACCGATCTGCGTTTATAATTCTCTGCAGTTTCCCATGGCCACGGACAGAGAAGGTGCCATTCCTTCAGAAGTAGCTTCTTCCCCTCCACCAACAAAATTCAAAGGGTCCATGAACCCACCACCTTGTTATTTGCATTATTGCTTGTTGTAATTTATTGTTATTTTATTCATTAGCGCTGTACGGCTGTTGCAAAATAACACATTTCACTTCATATACATAAATGACAACGAACATGGTTCTAATTCTGATGCTTTCTAAGGTGCGAGGGTAAACTGAGTGTGAAATAGGACAGTCCAAATTTCTTTAACCTGCTGAGGCACTGGTGCATTTCACGGCATCTATGTAGTTGGACTAGGACAGTTCATTGATGACATTCACTCCTAGGAACCTGTAGCTTTCAACCTTCTCAATTTCAGCACCATTGATGTAAACAGGATTGTGTGCACCATCTTCCTTTGTGAAGTCAATGTCCATCTCCTCTGTTTGCTGACATGAAGGGAAAGGTTGTTGTCATAGCATCATGCCACTTGGCTCTATATCTCCTTCCTGTACTTTGACTCACTATGATCTGAGATTCACCGCACAATAATGGTGTCATCTGCAAACATGCAGATCGAGTTAAATACAGGGCCCAATGTTGCTCACCATATATTTGATTACCAAAATCCTTTTTCTGGATGGAAGACTGCACTGAGGCACTTAAACTGAATTTGGCCATGAGTCTGGCCACCACACCGATGGAAAGCTCAGGATTAGGGGGAAGAAATGAGTGGCTGGGGGCAGATAATCTTCAGCAATGGATCTGGTCCTGTCAGGTGATGAGCCAGAGTTCCTTCACCAGTCCTTTCCCTGGATTCAGGATACTTAGGGTGGGATGAGGGATGAAGGAAGAGGGGAAAAGGAGAAGTGATCATTGTAAGATTTAGAAGATGTTTGTTACTTATTGATGGGTTTGGAAAGTGACTGTTTGAAATGTCTTTTTCTGCTTTTTTAATACCTAGACAGAAAAACAAATAAGCAAGGATAACATACTCCTACTGACATAATTCTAAATAGTGTGCAGGATTACAATGATCGAGCAGGATGTGTGCACAGATCTCTGAAAATAGCTGGATCCTGACAAATTTGCACATGGTGGATCATGTGGAAAGTTAGATCATGTGGGACCCAGGTAGAACTGACTAGTTGGACACACAGTTGGTTTGAAGGTAGGGAGCAGAGTGTGACAGAGGGAGATTGCTTTTCAGTCTGGAAGCCTGTGACTAGTGGTATGCCTCAGGTGTCACTGCTAGGCCCATTGATATTTGTCATCTTTATCAATGATTTGGATGAGAATGTACAGGCATGAGTAGTAAGTTTGCAGATTAGACCATGTTCAGGGACTATCATCGAATCAGAGACTAATGCAGCAAGAAACAGTTCCTTCGGCCAGTGCAGGAAAGTTACCCATCCAATCTAGTCCCACTTAGAAATATAGAAACCATACAGCACAATACAGGCCCTTCGGCCCTCAAAGTTATGCTGAACATGTCCTTACCTTAGAAATTACTAGGCATACCCTTAGCCCTCTATTTCTCTGAGCTCCATGTACCGATCCAAAAGTCTCTTAAAAGACCCAATTGTATCCATCTCCAGCACCGTTGCTGGCAGCCCAGTCCACGCACTCACCACTCTCTGCATAGAAAACTTACCCCTGACATCTCCTCTGTACCTACTCCCCGGCACCTTAAACCTGTGTCCTCTTAATTTGTCTATGTTCGGTCCTTTTTCTATCCATGTACCTGTCCAACTGCCTTTGAAATAGTGTTATTGTAACCGCCTCAGCTATTTGCTCTGGCAGCCTGTTGAACATTCACACCACCCTCAGCTTAAATAAGTTCCCCCTGAGGTTCCCTTCAAGTCATAAACAAAGCCCTTGCCATCCTGGAATTCAAAATAATTTCATAACATAATCTGGAGAGACTGCAGGCTATGTTGCTAGGACTCAAAGCACTGGGTTACAAGGAGAGGTTAGATAGGTTAAAACTTTATTTCTTGGAGTATATTTTACAGAGATACATAAAGTCATGAGGGGCAGGGATAGGGTGATAGTGTTCAGTCTTTTCTTGCAGGGTTGAAGCATCAAGAGCTAGAGCATATATACAAGTCTAAGTTAAGAGGGGAAAGATTTAACAGGAAGTTGAGAGGCAAATTTCGGACATAGATAGTGTTATGTATGTGGAATAAGCTGTCACAGGAAGCACGTGAGGCAGATACATTAACAAAACTTGTACAGGTACATGGACAGGAAAGGTTCAGAAGGTCATGGACCAAATGCCAGGTAATGGGACTAACTTGGTTGGGCGTCCTGGTCAGCGAGGGCCAGTTGGGCTGAAGGGTTTGTTTCCATGCTGTATGACTCTATGGCTCTACCAATGTCCAGTTTGGTCTTCACCAGGGGCACTGCCAAGATATGCTGCTGGTGGGAGCTTGTTGTGCCTGAATTAGCCTCAGAGTTTCCCACATCAGTGACCACACCTCAAAATACTGTAAAGTACTCTGGAAGGTGATATCTAAATGCACCTCATTTCAACTTCAGGTGAGATGAGTTTACAGTCTGATGCTTATTCAAACTACGTTCATCCCATTGATTAGCTATAGGTTTAGAAATTCCATTATAGATACTGAGTGAAGAACCCAAAAGACTATTTAGACTGTCACTTGCTATTTGCTTTCACTGATAAAATCTATGAAACAACAAATGCCATCCATGTAAAAATACACCTTAATTTACTTTACTAAAAGAACACCTCACATAGGCTTTAAAAGCGGCATTTAGGCTCCTGACTAATTCCATTGGATTCAGCTATGTGCTGGGAGAATGGAATAGATAGTGATATATATACTTTAATAAATTTTTGATTACGAACATGTTTGCTTTATAATCACCACCAAATTTACTGAACTTAGCACTTTATGAGAACTAAAAGTTAGTGTGTCTCTTCACCGAAGTTTATTCTTAACCAAAAAAAGCAATTGCCAAATACTAATAACTGGAACAAGAAAATTTAAACACAAGAACCATTCAAGTCCCAAACATAGAGTAGATCCTGTGAAAAAAATCATCCAAATGGCACTGAAGTCCAGATTAGCAATCAGTATTTTAAAATGAGCAATTATAATGTGTGCAATACACACAAAATGCTGGAGGAACTCAGCAGGCCAGACAGCATCTATGGAAAAGAGTACAGTCGACGTTTCGGGCTGAAACCCTTAAGAGCTATATATATATGTGTCTAAGTTGAGGGAAAAGAGGGAAGTTGAGAGGCAAATTTTCAGGCATGGAAGGTATTACATATGTGGAATAAGCTGCCACAGGAAGCAAGAGAGGCAGATATATTAACAAAATTTAAAAGGAACTTGTACAGGTACATGGATAGGAAAGGTTCAGAAGGTCATGGGCCAAATGCCAGGTAATGGGACTAACTTGGATGGACATTATAATGTAAACAAGTTTTCTCTGGTAAATCTATATCCCTCTGGTTTTGACACTATATTTCAATTTAATTATTTTCAATTACTTGCAGCATTTGACTTATTTTATTTAGCGCTTCATGTAATCTGTCTGTAATAAACACAGCTGGCAGCAGAGGGCACTTTCTATCACAATCTGTAGAGCACGAGAGGTGTAAAACCAGGTGTAAATCTTCAGGACAGATATACAAGACACAAATACGTTTTTTAATCGTTGTTGAATTTTTACCAGCCATAAAAAATATGACAATTAGACATTAACTTCTGTCCTTCACTGACACTAATGGTGGATTTGAGGTGAATCATTTGAAGTTCAGCGCACCACGGATTTCACGTTCCTGTGCTCCGGCCTCCCACGCTGCCACTGAGCCAGGCAAGGGAGCACTGACATGTTGAAGGGGTAATAGCATGCACTTCGTATCTGGGCCTCAACTTCACCCTATGCTGGGATGGTGTATGAAGGGTTACAGACTGTAGAATATTCCAGAGGTCCACTGCCTGAGGCCAATGTGCCTGTGCAAATCCTCTTTGCTTCCTGAGATGACTGTTAGTTATGGAGGGTCAACCTACTTAAACAACCAGTGGAAGAGATAAGCCTAGTCAGGGAAGTGGTAGACATGGGCACTGGGCTGGGCCCTGGACAATCCAGTCCAAGGACATCACATGTTGGGATTTTCAGCCAATACTATAATACCTGATCGATGCCAGTTACCAAGATGTCCATTGTATCATAGCTTTAAACTGAAGTCAGGAACTAAACCAGGAAAATATGCAGTAAATGGCAGGAAGCTGAGAAACTTTGATGTACAGAGGGGCGTCTGGGTGCAAGTCCATAGCTGTCTTAAAGTGGCAACACAAGTAGATTGAGCAGCACAGAAGCTGTACAGCAGACTTGCCTCTATCAGTTGGTGCATTGTGTGTAAACATTGGGAAGTCGTGTTGAAGTTTTGGTTGGGTCACTTTGGGAGTAGTGTGTGTAGTTCCAGTCTCTACCCTGTAGAAATGATGTGGAAGCTTCGAGCAGTGCAGAAGAGGTTCAGACAGATGGTTCCTAGATTGGGCTGTATTATCATAATGAGAGGTCAGACAAACAGATTGTTTTCTCTAAAGTGTCAGAGGCTGAGTGGAGAACTGGTGACAGGCACAGATGGGGAAGATACAGTCTTTTTTCCAGGGTGGTAATCTTAAAAATTAGAGGGCATAGGTTTAAGGTGAGAGGGGGAGAAGTTCAAAGGAGAAGCAGGTTTATTCTTACACAGAGCGTACCAAATACCTGGAATGTGATGCCAGGGGAGGTGGTAGGAGCAGATATGATAGCAATATTTGCTGACGTTTATGCAGACACATGAACAGGCAGGGGACGAGAGATAAGGAAAGTGTAAAGACAAATAGAATTAGTTAGACTGGTATGGTCATCACAGACACAATGGGCTGAAGGGTCAGTTCCTATGAATTGTTATATGTTCTATGTTCAAAGAGGAAAGAAAATCCCAAATGGGACTCATCCCGATGTGCAAGAAGGCTATTTAAGTCATAGAGTCATAAGCGTCATAGCACAGAAACAGGACCTTTGGCCCAGCTAGTCCATGCTGATCTATTTCCGTGCCTAGTTCCATCTACCTGCACCCAGACAATAGCCTTCCATACCCATCTCATGTCTTAAGTGCAATATATAGAACCCACGTCTATCACTTCCGCTTGTTCTACATTCACACCACCCTCTGAGTGAAAGGATCCCCTTAAATATTTCACCTAAACCTATGAACTCCAGTTCTATCCTCACCCAGACTCAGGGAAAAGATGCATGTATTTACCCTATCTATAGTCCTCATAATTTTGTACTTCTCCCCTCATTTTGTAGATTTTTCCTCAGTCTCCTATGTGCCAGGGAATAAGTTCCTAGCCCGTTAAACCATTCCCTATCCTGAAGACCCAGCAACATCCTTGTAAGTTTTCTCTGCATTCTTTCAACGTTCCTGCAGGATGATGACTAGAACTGGACAAAACATTCCAGACTGAGCCTCATCTACAAACGTTTGTATATCAGTTCAACTGTTTCTAGAAAAGGGCCACTCCGGTCTCCAAAACTTTACAGTACAAATGACCTGAGTTCAATTCCGATCGCTGATTGTGAGGAGTCTGCACGTTCTCCCAGTGACTGTGTGGGTTTCCTCAGGGTGCTCGGGTTTTCTCCCACATTCAAAGATGTACAGGTTTGGGTTAGTAAGTTGTGGGCGTGCCAGAAGCACACTTGAGGCCTGCCCCCAGCACCGTGTGGATCCTTGCTGCAATTTCACTTCATGTTCTCACGTACATCTGACAAATAAAGCTAATTTTAAGATTAACATCTTAATTTTACTTGCCAGAGTGCAGCCAGGATGTAGGCAGAGCCACTAACACATTGAGTATGATTGGGGTGGAGTCAAGATATCCCACCTTCCTTCCAGCAACAAAACTGAGAGTTAGTAAACTGCAGCGACACACACAAAATGCTGGTGGAACGCAGCAGGCCAGGCAGCATCTATAGGGAGAAGCATGGTCGACGCTTCGGGCCGAGACCCTTCATCAGGGCTAACTGACAGGAAAAGTAGTAAGACATTTGAAAGTAGTGGGGGGAGGGGGAAATGCAAAATGATAGAAGACCGGAGGGGGTGGGATGAAGCTAAGAGCTGGAAAGGTGATTGGCAAAAGTGATACAGAGCTGGAGAAGGGAAAGGATCATGGGACGGGAGGCGTAGGGAGAAAGACAGGGGGAGGGGAGCACCAGAGGGAGATGGAGAACAGGCAGAGTGATGGGCAGAAAGAGAGAAAAAAGGAGGGGGGGAAGCTAAATATATCAGGGATGGGGCAAGAAGGGGAGGAGGGGCATTAATGGAAGTTAGAAAAGTCAATGTTCATGCCATCAGGTTGGAGGCTACCCAGCCGGTATATAAGGTGTTGTTCCTCCAACCTGAGTGTGGCTTCACCTTGACAGTAGAGGAGGCCATGGATAGACATATCAGAATGGGAATGGGATGTGGAATTACAATGTGTGGCAACTGGGAGATCCTGCTTTTTCTGGCAGACAGAGCGTAGGTGTTCAGCGAAACAGTCTCCCAGTCTGCGTCGAGTCTCTCCAATATATAAAAGGCCACACCGGGAGCACCGGATGCAGAATACCACACCAGCCGACTAACAGGTGAAGTGTCACCTCACCTGGAAGGACTTTCTGGGGTCCTGAATGGTGGTGAGGGAGGAAGTGCAAGGGCAGGTGTAGCACTTGACCCTATCTTTCTCCTTCCTTCTATAAGATCTGAACCACAAGAAACTGCAGAGAGTTGTGGACACAGCTCAACACATAATGGAAAGCAGCCTCCATGGACACTGTCTGCACCTCTCATGACCCATGAAATCAAAAGCTCACCCATCCTGGACCCCCAAACTTTTCCCTCCCCTCCCGTTGGACAGAAGATACTAGAATTTGAAAGCACATGCCACCAGGGTGAAAGCCAGTTTCTACTCCATTATTTTAGGACTATTGAATGACCCCTTGTACAAAAAGGTGGACCTTGCAATCTATCTCATCATGGCCTTGCACCTCATTGTCCTCCTGCACTGCATGTTCTCTGTAACTGTAACCTTATACCATACGATAAGAGGAACAAGAAAAATTCTTTAAAAGTACTCTAATATGAAACACCATGAATGCTGGAATCACAAAATAAACTGACCAAGGGCCAAACACACTTTCCAAGAGCTAGGTATCTAATGTGGATTTGGTGTTTTGACATTTCCTACAGCTTTCGGATCAGAATGCTTGGACTGACAAAGGCATGGTGAAGGAAAGGAGACTTGGGTCTGAACAGCCACCCAAGGGAAATCTTGTTTTCCTTTACATTCCATTGTCACTTTTGGCAGTAAAATGACATGGTAGCTTGTAAGATACTATGTGTATTTAATGATGTGGAATCATTTGGTAACATTTATTTGGTTGTACAATTTAAGCCTGGGTACTCAGGGCCAATTGTTTCACAAAACTTCTAAATTGGTGAAATCAATATTTCCAGTCATTACAGTACATTTATTAGCCACTTTCTTCCATAAAACGTATTATAAACTACTTTATTTTATGTACTTCTACATCACTTTACTTCTTCAGTACAGATTATGACAGGATTCACTTTCTAAGAACCTCTTGTAATCTGAACAACTTGTAATTCACAAATGTACAGAAACACACACAAAATGCTGAATGAACTCAGCAGGCCAGGCAGCATCTATGGAAAGAAATAGAGTCGACATTTCGGGCCGAGATCCTTCATCAGGACTGGAAAGAAAAGGGAAGAAGCTGAGAGGAGTGGAAGGAGTACAAACTAGAAGGTGATAGGTGAAGCCTAGTAAGGGGGAAGGTAGGTGAAGGGGGAGGAATATGAAGTGAGAAACTGGGAGGTGCTAGGTGAAAAAGGTAAAAGGCTAAAGAAGAATCAATTCAATAGGAGATGAGAGAGGACCATAGGAGAAAGGGAAAGAGGAGGGGCACCAGAGAGAGGGGATAGGAGGAAAGGGGTATGAAGGGGGCTAGAATGTGGAATGGAAAAAGAGAGAAGGGGGAGTAGGAGAAACTACCAGAAGCTAGAGAAATCTTCATTGAAGCATCAGGCTGAAAGCTGTCTAGGGAGAATATGAGGAGTTGCTCCTTTAACCTGAGAAGGCCTTATTGTGCCAGGAGAGAAGGCCATGGAATAACATGTCGGAATGGGAATGGGCCGTGGAATTACAATGTTTGCCCACCTGGAAATCCTGCTTATTGCAGGAGTGAACGTGCTTAACAAAGTGGTTCCCCAATCTGTGTCGGATTTCACCAGTGTATAGGAGGCAGCACAGGGAGCGCCAGATACAGTTCATGACCCTAGAAGACTCACAGATAAGCTCTAATCTTAGATATATAGATTGCAACATAAGACTCTAGATCAGCAGAATGTCTTGGCTCTTACTGTAATATTCAAAGAGTAAATAAAAATGGGAAATCATGAAAATAAAGACAATTTAACTGTTTAAAATCCGAAGGAATGAAACTCCTCTAAAAGTTCATTTTTTACACAATTTGGTTTTCAGATATCATCAAATTGTTAAAGATGACTCTTGCCATTACTAACTGTAACACCAAGATTAGTTGATGTCAACTGCAGGACAACTGCAAACTGCACAGTGTTCCATGAGAGTCAGTTAAGTGAGATACTTTGTTGTGAAATTCATAACACAACTTTTACCCAAATACTATACACTGGACAACAATGATTTTGCTTCCTGAATACTTTTGGTGTGTCTTATGGACTTGGAGATAATGATCATGAAAATCGCCATGATATTTCCCTATCACACACCATTTTTTTGAAATTTCCTGTATTTGTTATTTCAACTCATAATTCAGGTCAATTAAAATGTTGCCCACAATGTAAACTGAAAAGTTTTCTATCTTAGGCAAGGTGGATGCTGCATGGCAAGACAGATTTTAGAGAGGCTATAAATTTCCATGAAGGATTTTGATATTTGAGGAAGTTGTTTCCCAGAGTAATTGATGCCAAGAATAAGGAAGGCATTTTTGTTGGTCAACAAATCAAACAGGTCATCGATGACAGGCAATTTGAAGAACTTTGTGAGATCAGGGAAAGTCACATGGAAGGCAGTCAAGGATGCTGTTGAAAATTTCCTTGGCAGTTGCAGAGCACCAAACTATGGGCAGCTAGTAGACAACATGTTTCAACATGCAACGCCATGATGTGCAACATGTCACTAAAGATTCATTTGCTGCCTTCCCATTTAGACTTCTTCACTGCAAATCTTGGTGCTGTCAGTGACAAGCATGGTGAAAGGCTTCACCAGAATATTGCGATCATGGAGAAATGGAATAAGGGTAACTGGAATCCATCAATGCTGGCTGATTATTATTGAACACTTAAGTGAGAAGCCTCAGACACTGGGTACAAATGGAAACCATCAACAAATTATTTTTAACTTTGTTGAACTATTGCAAAGCATCAGCACTGTTAAGCAATTAAACACATTCAATAAAAGTTAATTTCTCGTTTCTCAGAAATTCCTATGTGATACAAGTAGTCTGTTCATGTTCAAGTGGTCTATCAGAAACAAAAATAATTCTGAGGAAGCAACACTTTCAAAAAACTTTGTTGTCCAATGACATTGGACATTTAAATTTAATCATAGGTCCTTTCTACATCTGGAGACACTGTACTATTTATCCACAGACAACAACAGCTGTCAGCATCCAGCAAAACCTGATCAATGTCTTTCTTACATTACTAGAATGGCTTGGCCAATATACAGCAAGTCTCTTGATCTCCTTAAAATGCCAAAATTCTTTTTAAACTTAAGTGGCATCAGTTGAGTCAGGTAACCTCTGTGATGAAAAACAACTGAGGTTAATCTTTCAGCTTAAACCTTTCCAAGTTTTAAGACCAGAAGGAAAGGTCTGTGGAAGGAAATGGGATGGGGTTGGGATAGATTACATGTCAAAAAAGGCGGTGATAAAATGGCCAACATTTTCAGTTTTTATTTTAGGTTTCTAGTAATTTAGAATGAGTTGCCAGAGGAAAAAGCAGACTGGGTGTAATTACAATATTCAGAAGATACTTAGACATGCGGATGAGTTGGAAGGATTTAGAGGGATATGGGCAAAATGCAGGCAGATGGGACTAACTGAGGCAGGCAACTTGGTTGACATAGATCAGATGGGCCAAAGGGCCTCTTTCCACACTGTACAGCTTTCTCACTCTATGACACTTGCAGTATTTTGCTTCTGTAACTTTGATATTAAGTAATGTTTTGCAATTTTGTGCATTTCTTACAAGGTATGCCTCTCAAATTCTACAGACATATCAAAGTTGAGTCTTCTTAACACCGATTCTTAACTTATTAATTCCTTCAAGTGAAAGGAACATTAACTATGGAAAACAAGGGAAAAGATTTCTGGTGATGATCCTTGCATCCTCACTGGCCACATAAGTAGTTCCAGAAAATTAGAGGATGGCAAATGTTATTCCTTTGTTCAAGAAAGGTAATAATGATAGTCCTGGGAATTATAGATTTACATCAATGATAAGCAAACTATTGGTGAGGATTCTTAGAGACGGGAGAAGCATAGTCTGATTAGGGATAGTCAGCATACCTTTGTGAGGGTCAAGTTGTACCTCATGAGCTTAATTGAATTCTTCCAGGATGTGACAAAACATATTGATGAAGATAAAGCAATGGATGTGGTGAATTAGGATTTTAGTAAGATGTTTGATAAGATTCCCTATTGTAGGCTAATTCAGAATATCAGCAGGCATAGGATACAGGGAATCTTGGCTGTGTGGTTTCAGAACTGTCTTGCCCAGAGAAGGGTGGTTGTAAATGAAGTGTATTCTGCCTGGAGGTTAGTGACCAATAGTGTTCTACAGAGAGGCATATAGTGTATTGACCTCTTTTAGTCAGGGAATTGAGTTCAAGATCCAGAAGGTAATGTTGCAAGCTCTCTAAAGCTCAGTTTACACTCACTTCGAGAAGAACAACCTAAGCCTGATCATGGAGGAGACAAAGGGAATCACTGAGGACTTCAGGAAGGTTGAAATAAACCAGCCCCCCCCCCTCAACTCTGTGAATACATGGCTCCTTGATAGAGAGAGTTAAGTGCGCCAAGTTCCTGGAAATTCATATCACAGATGACTTCACCTGGTTCCTTAATATCACCTCCCTGTACAAAAAGACACAGCAGCACCCTCACTTCCGGAGAAGATTGAGGCAAGCAAGGCTCCCACCCCCAAGCTCAATTGTGTGTTACAGCAGCACCATTGAGAGCATCCTGACCAGTTGCATCTCCATCTAATATGGGATCAGTCAAGCATTTGACCAGATCTCCCTACAAAGGGCTGCAAGAACAGCTGAGAGGATCACAGGGGTCTCCCTATCATCCATCGGGGATATTTATCAGCAGTGCTGCATATGCAGGGCCCTTAGTATTATTAAGGATCCCACCCAACCATCCAGCATCCTCTTTGACTTTCTACCATCAGGCAGGAGACTATGATGCATAAAAACAAGAACAGTCATGATGAGAAACAGTTTCTTCCCCCAGGCCATTAGACTACTGAACTCCCTGCTGCATAGTATTCAAAGTGTCACTGGTTATCTGTACCATAGCTTCCAATATTTAAAACTAATGCACTTTAGTTTGTTATTTATGTGTCATTCATCTGTAGATTTTATCTGTACCTCCACAAGTTATCATGTGTTATGTGTTATACTTTACACCCTGGTTTGAAGAAACGTTATCTTGTTTCCATTTATGGTTATACACATTATATACATGTAGATAGTTAAAAAAGACAATAAACTTGACTTGAATATTGTGTTCAATTCCAGTCATCTCATTATAAGAAGGACATGGAAGAGTGTAGAGGAAATTGACCAGGATGCTGCCTAGATTAGAGAGCATGTCTTATGAGGAAAGGTTGATCTTAACTTACCATATGGCTTTCAGACCATCCCCATCAGTCCAACTCCCCCATTAACTCCCCTTTGTTTCTCACACACTCATCAACTCCGAACAAATACACCTGTCATCTGTCTGTGTGAAGAGTAAAGTGCATTGGCCAACTAACCCGCCAACTTTTGGTATGTGGAAGTAATGTGGCTTAACCAGGGGAAACCCACGTAGTCACAAGTAAAACCTGCAAACCCCACATGGGCAGTGTCCAAAGTCAGGTGTGAACTGGCTGCAACACATTGCTGCTTTTTTCCCTTTGGTTCTATTGTCCCTGCTTATTTCTGCACACCCCTGTAACATTACCATAGAACCATAGAACACTACAGCACAGTACAGGCCCTTCAGCCCTCCATGTTGTGCCGACCCATATAATACTTAAAAAAATGAACTAAACCCACACTACCCCATAACCTTACATTTTTCTTTCATCCATGTGTCTGTCCAAGAGGCTCTTAAATACCCCTAAGGTTTTAGCCTCCACCACCATCCCTGGCAAGTCATTCCAGGCACTCACAATCCTCTGTGTAAAAAATTTACCCCTGA
The DNA here is from genome assembly GCF_030144855.1 of Hypanus sabinus. Lineage (NCBI taxonomy): Eukaryota > Metazoa > Chordata > Chondrichthyes > Myliobatiformes > Dasyatidae > Hypanus > Hypanus sabinus. The sequence goes on from NC_082706.1 coordinate 131,236,395, forward strand.
TGTCTCCCCTAAACTTCCCTCCCTTAATTTTGTACATTTGCTCTCTAGTGTTTGCTATTGGTGCCCTGGGAAACAGGTACTGACTATCCACCCTATCTATGCCCCTCATAATGACTTGATAAAGTCCCCTCTCATTCTGCTACACTCCAAAGAGAAAAGTCCCAGCTCTGCTAACCTTGGAGACTTGTTCTCCAAACCAGACAACATCCTGGTAAATCTCCTCTGCACCCTCTCCATAGCTTCCACATTCTTCCTATAAATGAGGTGACCAGAATTGAACACAATACTCTAAGTGCGGTCTCACCAGAGATTTGTAGAGTTGCAACATGACCTCTCTACTCTTGAACTCAATCCCCCTGTTAATGAAGCCTAGCATCCCAAGGCCTTCTTAACTACCCTATCAACCTGTGCAGCGACCTTAAGGGATGTATGGATTTGAACCCCAAGGTCCCTTTGTTCATCCACACTCTTAAGTAACTGACCATTAATCCTGTACTCAGTCTTCTGGTTTGTCCTTCCAAAATGCATCACCTCACACTTGTCCAGATTGAACTCCATCTGCCATTTTTCTGCCCAACTCTACAGCCTGTCTATATCCTCTTGTAACCTTCGACAACCTACAGCTCCATCCACAACTCCTCCAATCTTCGTGTCATCTGCAAACTTACTCACCCATCCTTCCACCTCTACATCCAGATCATTTATAAAAATCACAAATAGCAGGGGTCCCAGGACAGATCCCTGTGGCACTCCACTAGTCACCAACCTCCAGGCAGAATACTTTCCTTCACAACTACCCTCTGCTTTCTTCCTTGAAGCCAATTTTTTACCCAAACAGCCAAGGTTCCACTTATCCCATGCCTCATGACTTTCTGGATGAGTTTCTCATGAGGGACCTTGTCAAATGTTTTGCTGAAGTCCATGTTGACAACATCCACTGTCGTACCCTCATCAATTTCTTTTGTTACCTCTTCAAAAAACTCAATCAGGCTCATGAGGCACGATCTTCCCTTCATAAAGCCATGTTGACTATCCATGAGTAGACTGTACTTCTCCAAATGCTTGTAGATCCTATCCTTAAGAATTCTTTCCAGTAGTTTGCAGACCACCAACGTAAGACTCACTGATCTATAGTTCCCAGGTTTCTCCCTATTACCTTTTTTAAACAAGACAACTACACTTGCAATTCTCCAGTCCTCCGTCACTTCCCTTGTAGCCAAAGAGGATTCAAAGATCATAGCTAATGCTCCAGCGATCTCTTCTCTCAATTCCCACAACATGAGGTGTATCATATCAATCTTAATGTTTTTAAGAAGATCCAGCACTTCTTCTTCCTTAATCTCCACATTGTCCAGCACACAGGCCCACTCTACTTCGGCCTCATCCTGATCAAGATCCTTTTCACTTGTGAATACTGAAGCAAAGTATTAATTTAGGACCTCCCCAACCACCTCCACTTCCAGGCACATGTTGCCCTCTTTATCCTTTAGCAGTCCCACCTTCGTTCTCGTCATCCTCCTGTTCTTCACATACGCGTAGAATGCCTCAGGGATCTCCTTAATCCTACATGCCAAGGCCTTCTCATGCCCCCTTTGAGCTCTCCTAGCCCTTTCTTTAGCTCCTTCCTGACTACCCTATATTTCTCATAAGCCCCTCCTACTTACTGCTTCTTATATCTAACATATGCTTCCTTTTTCCTCTTGACGAGTTGCCTCACATGTTTCGTCAGCCACAGTTTCCTTTTCCTACCATTTTTTCCTTGCCTCAGGGGGACAAACCTATCCTGAACCCAGCTCAAGTGGTCCCTAAACTTCTCCCACATTACTTCTGTGCTTTCCCCTTTGAATATCTGTTTCCAATTTACTCTCGCTAGTTCCTGCCTCATCCCCTTAAAGTTAGCCCTTCCCCAGTTAAGCACTTTACCATTTTGTCTGATTTTATCCCTTTCCATGGCTATGCTGAAGCTAAGGGAGTTGTGGTCACTCTCACCAAAATGCTCCCCCACCAAAAGATCTGTCACCTGACCAGGTTCATTACCCAGAACTAGATCCAGTATAGCCTCTCCTCTCGTCAGCCGGTCCACATACTGTGTCAGGAATCCTTCTTGAACACACCTGAAAAATTCAACCCCATCTATCCCCCTTGCACTCAGGAGGTGCCAGTCAATATGAGGGAAGTTGCCCTGTATTTCCTGCACCATTCTAAAATCTGCCTGCTTATCTGCTCCTCGGTGTCCCAAGGGCTATTTGGGGGCCTATAGACTACTCCCAGCACAGTGATTGATCCCTACCTATTTCTGATTTCCACCCAGACTGACTCCGTGGACACTCCCTCTGCAGCATCCTCCCTTTATATAGCCGTGATACTATCCCTGACCAGCAATGCCACTCCCCCCCCCCTTTTCTACCTCCCATCCTATTCCTTTTAAAACATCTGAACCCCGGGACCTGCATCATCCAATCCTGCCCTTCCTCCAACCAAGTTTCAGTTATGGCCACAACATCGTAGTTCCACGTACTAATCCATGCTCTAAATTCATCCTCCTTGTTCCTAATACTCCTAGCATTGAAATAGACACATTTCAACCCCTTTATCTGGCTACAATTACGTTCTGTCCCCTGCCTGTCCTTCCTCATCAACTCAGAACTCTTAGCATTATGCCCTTGTCCTTCTACCTTAATCCCTGCACTCACATTCTGATTCCCACCCCCCTGCCAAACCAGTTTAAACCCTCCCCAACAGCTCTATCAAACCTGCCCGCCAGGATATTGGTCCCCCTGGGATTCAAGTGCAACCTGTCCTTTTTGTACAGGTCACACCCGCCCCAAAAGAGGTCCCAATGATCCAGAAATGTGAATCCCTGCCCCCTGCTCCAATCCTTCAGCCACGCATTTATCCTCCACCTCATTCTATTCCTATTCTCACTGTCGCGTGGCACAGGCTGTAATCCCAAGATTACTACCTTTGAGGTCCTGCTTTTCAACTTCCTTCCTAACTCCCTGTAGTCTGCTTTCAGGACCTCTTCCCTTTTCCTACCTATGTCATTGGTACCAATATGTACCACGACCTCTGGCTGTTCTCCCTCCCACCGCAGGATATCTTGGATGCAATCAGAAACATCCCGGACCCTGGCACCTGGGAGGCAAACTACCATCCGAGTTTCTTTCCTGCGTCCACAGAATCACCTATCTGAACCCCTGACTATAGAGTCTTCTATCACTACTGCCTTCCTCTTCTTTTCCCTACCCTTCTGAGCCACAGGGCCAGATTCTGTGCCAGAGGTACGGCCACTGTCGCTTCCCCCAGGTAGGCTGCCCACCACCCCCCCCAACTGTAATCAAACAGGAGTACTTACTGTCAAGGGGTACAGCCACAGGGGTACTCTCTAGTATCTGACACTTCCCCTTCCCTCTCCTGACTGTGACCCATTTCTCTGTCCCCCATGGCCCTGGAGTGACCACCTGCCTGTAACTCCTCTCTATCACCTCCTCACTCTCCCTGACCAGACGAAGGTCATCGAGCTGCAGCTCCAGTTCCCTAACACAGTCCCTTAGAAGTTGCATCTCGATGCAGCGGGTGCAGATGTGGCCATCCAGGACGCCGGGGGACTCCAGGACCTCCCATATCTGACAACATTGCGTCTCTCTTTCTCAATGTTCAAAGTAAATTTATTATCAAAATACCGATACATTCTCATATGCTACCTTGGGATTCATTTTCTTGCATGAACATACAGGGAAAAACATACAATAGAACTTTATGAAAATCTATACATAAACAAAGACTGACAAACAACCAATTTGTGAAAGCAGACTAACAGTGCAAATAAAAATAACACTGAGAACATGAGCTGTAAAGAGTTGTTGAAAGTGCATAGAAACAACTCAGAGTAGTAGTGAGTAAAGTTAACCATGCTGGTTCAAGAGCATGTTGGCTGTCGGGTAATAAATGTTCCTGAGCCTGGTGTTGTGGGTAATAACTGTTCCTGAGTCTGGTGTTGTGGGTCCTAAGGCTTTTGACAGCAGTGAGAAGAGGGCATGGCCTGGATGGTGATGGCCTTAATGATGGCTGCATGGATGCTGCTTTCTTGTGGCAGTGGTCCATTGAAATGTACTCAATGGTGAGAAGGGCTTTACCCATTAACTCCCCTTTGCTTTATTTTATGATTAACCCATCCTTGTTAGGAAGCCAGCGCACACAGGGGAAACCCACAGAGTCACACTGAGAGCTTGCAAGCCCCATCGATACAACACCAGAGTCTGTTATCAAACCAAAATTCCTCTCTAGCACCTGCTCCGCCACGCCACCTTTGTGGAGGCTTTGCAACTTTTTAGATATTTATAGCAGATCTGCCTTTAGCTGTCAGTAACAAAGGAGGCTTCAAAATGAAGACTGACAGTCTGCACACCTCAGGGGGTTTCCATTCTGCTGGTGACTTCCTCAATGTGACACCAAAAAAAAGTCTGTAGAGCAATTTGCAGTAGATTCAAATACAATATGCTACTTTTGTGCAGAAATATTGTTGACTTCAGATTCAGCTGGGATGAGTTAAGTTTAAGAACAGAATCAGAATTATTAGCATTGACTTACATGATGACGAGGGAAGTAAAGGGCAGTTTAAAAATAAAAGAGAAGAAGTATAACATAGCAACGATGAGCGGGAAACCGGAGGACTGGGAAACTTTTAAAGAGCAACAGAAGATAACAAAAAATGCAATACGCTAAGAAAAAATGAGGTACGAAGGTAAACTAGCCAAGAATATAAAGGAGGATAGTAAAAGCTTCTTTAGGTATGTGAACAGCAAAAAAATAGTTAAGACCAAAATTGGGCCATTGAAGACAGAAACGGGTGAATTTATTATGGGGAACAAGGAAATGGCAGACGAGTTGAACAGGTACTTTGGATCTGTCTTCACTAGGGAAGACACAAACAATCTCCCAGATGTAATAGTGGCCAAAGGAACTAGGGTAAAGGATAAACTGAAGAAAGTTTATATTAGGCAAGAAGTAGTGTTGGATAGACTGTTGAGTCTGAAGGCTGATAAGTCCCCGGGACCTGATGATCTGCATCCCAGGGTACTTAAAGAGGTGGCCCTAGAAATTATGGATGCATTGGTAATCATTTTCCAATGTTCTATAGATTCAGGAACAGTTCCTGCTGATTGGAGGGTGGCTAATGTTGTCCCACTTTTCAAGAAAGGAGGGAGAGAGAAAACAAGGAATTATAGACCGGTTAGCCTGATGTCAGTGGTGGGAAAAATGCTGGAGTCAATTATAAAAGAGGAAATTACGACACATTTGGATAGCAGTAGAAGGATCAGTCCGAGTCAGCATGGATTTATGAAGGGAAAATCATGCTTGACTAATCTTCTGGAGTTTTTTGAGGTTGTAACTATGAAAATGGACAAGGGAGAGCCAGTGGATGTAGTGTACCTGGACTTCCAGAAAGCTTTTGATAAAGTCCAACATAGGAGATTAGTGGGCAAAATTAGGGCACATGGTATTGGGGGCAGAGTGCTGACATGGATTGAAAATTGGCTGGCTGACAGGAAACAAAGAGTTCTGATTAACGGGTCCCTTTCGGAATGGCAGGCTGTGACCAGCGGGGTACCGCAAGGTTTGGTGCTGGGACTGCAGCTGTTTACAATATACATTAATGATTTAGATGAAGGGATTAAAAGTAACATTAGCAAATTTGCTGATGACACAAAGCTGGGTGGTAGTGTGAAATGTCAGGAGGATGTTATGAGAATGCAGGGTGACTTGGACAGGTTGGGTGAGTGGGCAAATGTATAGCAGATGCAGCTTAATGTGGATAAATGTGAGGTTATCCACTTTGGTGGCAAGAACAGGAAGGCAAATTACTATCTAAATGGAGTCAAGTTAGGAAAAGGGGAAGTACAACGAGATCTAAGTGTTCTTGTACATCAGTCAATGAAAGCAAGCATGCAGGTACAGCAGGCAGTGAAGAAAGCTAATGGCACGCTGACTTTTATAACGAGAGGATTTGAGTATAGGAGTAAAGAGGTCCTTCTGTAGCTGTACAGGGCCCTGGTGAGACCCCACCTGGAGTATTGTGTGCAGTTTTGGTCTCCAAGTTTGAGGAAGGACATTCTTGCTATTGAGGGAGTGCAGCGTAGGTTCACAAGGTTAATTCCCGGAATGGCAGGACTGTCATATGTTGAAAGATTGGAGCGACTGGGCTTGTATACACTGGAATTTAGAAGGATGAGAGGGGATCTGATTGAAACATGTAAGATTATTAAGGGATTGGACACACTGGAGGCAGGAAGCATGTTCCTGCTGATGGGTGAGTCCAGAACTAGAGGCCACAGTTTAAGAATAAGGGGTAGGCCATTTAGAACAGAGATGAAGAAAAACTTTTTCACCCAGAGAGTGGTGGATATGTGGAAAGCTCTACCCCAGAAGGCAGTGGAGGTCAAGTCTCTGGATGCATTCAAGAGAGAGTTAGATAGAGCTCTTATAGATAGCAGGGTCAAGGGATATAGGGAGAGGGCAGGAACGGGGTACTGATTGTGTATGATCAGCCATGATCACAGTGAATGGCAGTGCTGGCTAGAAGGGCTGAATGGCCTACTCCTGCACCTACTGTCTGTTGTCTATTGTCTATTGATGTGTGAGGAAATTGGAACATCCTGAGAGAAGCACTGTGGTGACAAGGAGATAGGGTGTAAACTCCACACAGTTAGCACCGGAGGTCGGGATTGAACTCGAGTCACTGGAGCTATGAGGCAATAGTTCCACCAGTTGTACCACTGTGCTGCAAGAGAAAATGGAAGGAAGACCCTTAACAACTTGAGCTGCCAGTGTTTCCACCTTACACACAAAGTGCATAGATTTAAAGTAAAGGGTAGGAGGTTGAGAGGAGATCAGAGGAAAAACTTTTTTCCCCATAAAGCATGTTTGGAATCTGGAGCACACTCCCTGACCAAGTGGTGGAGAAAGGTACTCTCACAATATTTAGGAAGAACTTTAAATTCCTCGGTGTTATCTTTTCAGAGGACCTGTCCTTGGCCTAGCTCGGAAGCACAATTACAAAGAAAGCACGGCAACACCTCTACTTCCTTAGGAGTTTGCAAAGATTCAGTATGACATCTAAAACTTTGACAAAATTCTGTAAATGTGTGGTGGAGAGTATATTGACTGATTGCATCACAGCCAGGTATGGAAACACTGAAGTTCAAAGTACATTTATTATCAAAGTATACAGAATACATCTTTATGTAGTGTCCTTGAATGAAAACTCTTACAAAAAGTAGTGGATATGGCCCAGTCCATCGCAGGTAAAGCCCTCCCCACCAGTGAGCATATCTACATGGACCACTGTCACAGGAAAGCAGTATCCATCATCAGGAACCCCCACCACCCAGGCCATGCTTTCTTCTCACTGCTGCTATTAGGAAGAAGGACCCACACCAACAAAGTTTAGGAATAGTTATCAACCCTCAACTATCAGGCTCTCGAACTAGTGGGGATAACTTCACTCAACTTCACTCGCTCCATCATTGAACTGTTCCCACAACCTATGGACTCATTTTCAAAGTCTCTTCATCTCATGTTCCAATATTTATTGCTTAGTTATTTATTATTATTTTTCTTTTGTATTTACACAGTTTATCATTGTTTGCACATTGGTTGTTTGTCAGTCCTTTTGGGTATGGTCTTCCACTGGTTCTATAACATTACTTGGATTTACTGTATATACCCGCAAGGAAATGAATTTCAATGTTGTATATGGTAACATATACAGTATATACTTTGATAATGAATTTACTTTGAACTTTGGACAAGTACCAATGCTGGCAGATGAGATAGGTAAAAGTAGGTACTTAATGGTTGACATAGACATGGTAAGTGCCTGTGCTTGTTTCTGAGTTGTGTGTCCCTAAGCCTCAATGGAACTGGTAAAGTTGAAATCTTCCCATTCCTGAAATGTGCTGCTCTCACCAAAAATCAGTGCCTAACCTGCTGGGCATGTGCAGTATTCCAGATCTTCTGCATCTGTGGTATCTGATATCAGTTCCTGGGCGAGCAAGCCAAAAGCCTTGATTCTGGAGGTTGACTCCCACTATGTAAGCTGGGGGATTTAAACAAGTAATTTCCAAAGGGTGCTAATTGGTCGGTTAATTGGCAACTGTAAATTGTCCCTGGTGTGGGGAGGTGACAGGGAATCAGTGGAAAATTGATGGACATGTGAGAAAGAATACATTACAGTGGAATAATCTGGGAAGGGAGATAGTTGGGAATGCAAGAGAATGAAGATGCTGCAAACTTGAGCAGCAAAGTTCTGGAGAATTCAACAGGTCAGGAAGTATCTGTGGAAGGAAATGGACAGTCACCATTCTAAATCGAGATCTTTAATCTTGACAGAGTGGTTGCCTAGTCTGTGCTTGGCCTCGCTGACAAAGACCAAGGAGCTCAAAGAAGTTGGAAGGGATCCATATGAATGCCCACCTCCCCTGGAAAGGGGCAGAAATCCTGGGAATTGGCAGAAATGCCTACTTCAGGTTACATCAGGTCAATCTTGACCTTTTTCTCCGGTGGAGCAAACCTAGGTGTCCAACTGGCCCTTTCCTGTCCCTAATTATGGCAGAAAAAAGTCAGCATGGAGACAAAGGTGGGGCTTGCCTTTCTTAGTTGAGGAACTGAATTCTAAAGCCAGGAAGTTATGTTACAGCTTTATAAACACTAGTTAGGCCACATCTGCAGTATTGCATTCGATTCTGGTCACCCCCAATTATAAGAACGATGTGGAAGCTTTGGAGAGGGTGCAGAAAAAGTTTCCTAAGATGCAGCCTGGATAAGAGGCATGCATGTGCTATATCGAGACACTGTACAAACGTGGCTTGTCTTCTCTGGAGCAGCAGAGGCTGAGGGATGACTGGCAGAAGTTTCTAAAATTATCAGAGGTATAGACAGGCAGCTAGTAACTTTTTCCCAGGGCCTAAATATCTAATATTAGAGGAGACAGGTTTAAGGAGAGGGGAGAAACTTTAAATGAGATGTGAGGGGCAAGGTTTATTAAACAGAGAACGGTGGTATCTGGAATTTGCTGCCGGGGTCACGGTGGAGGCAAATCTGATAGAGGCATTAAGAAGTTCTTAGATAGGCACATAAATATGCAGAGAACAGAGGGACATGGACCTTGAGTAGGCAGAAGGGATTAGATGTAACCAGCTTAATTTGTTTTGCACATTGTGGGCTGAATGGCCTGTTCTATTTGTCAATAAAAGGTGTTAGCTCCCCATAACAAGCTTCCTTAATTTTCCTTCAGGAACAGGTGTCCTTCCCAATTCCAGACTCAGCGATGTGAACCGGCTTTAAACACCCTTCAGCCATTGAACTCATTGAAGTGAAGTTGGCCTATTAATTTTGCTCATATCTGCCTTTACTTTGCAAGAATAGAGAACAAAATTGCAATAGCGGTGTCTCATATTTAAGCGGAGGTTTAAAGGCGATTCTAGAAGACGAGGAAGTGGTGTAGACCATTGTTAACCTCCGGTGGGAAGGTTGCTTGTAGAGGAAGCTCTAGTGCTTGCTCAGTGAGCTGGCTGTTTGCAGCATTTACGGTAAGGTGGACCACTTGGTGGCTGTGGATCAGCTGATTTGTGCCTCCAACGTCGGCCCAGCTGATTTCACAATGGAAAACTGGCCATTTTAAATAATTTTGTATTATATCTTATTTTTTATTTTTTTCTGTATGTGTAGAAATAGTTAAAAAGGACGTCTCCGGCTGCATTCGTGAGCTTGCAAACGTGAGGATGAGGCGCTGATGGAAGGGGTTGCGGCAGGGAGGGGGTATACCTGCTTCCTGAGACATGGGGATGTGTTACAGCCTGCGACCGCGGCTCTTCAGCGATCCCTCCAGCGGCGGCCCCGACACGGAGCTGCGCCCTGGAGCGGGGGCCGAGCAGCCACACCAGGGGGACACGGCAGCCAGGCTACGGAGCGCCGACGGCCCCGGGCTGCAGCTCCGCCGCAGGGAGACGGACTGGCAGCCGCAGCAGAACGGCGCAGAGGGAGAGCGGGCGCCTCCGCCTCTGCAACTGGGCAGCAAAGGGCCGGACAGGGACAAGCACAAGGGCGACAAGCCCCGGCCGCAGGACGCAGAAGCCGACAGAGAGGCCAAGAAGGTCAGCAAATGCATCGACAAGATGTTAAAGCAACAGAAACGCGAGTACAAGCAGACTCATCGCCTGCTGCTCTTGGGTAAGGTCTCTGTAGCCACCTGTGTGGAAGGAAAGATGTGGGTTGGTTGGAACCCCATCTCTTCACAAAACCGTACACTCCATAAACATCAGTTATAACATTTTGTGTAAAAGCACCTTCAAGCCTTTTTTTTTGCTAAACCGACCGATTTCTAACCACCGTCTAGAATTTAGGTTTCCTTCCATAAGGATCTGCTCGCCGTTTTGGTCACGGCTTTGGAGAGGGTCCAGAGGAGGCTTACCAGGATGCTACCTGGATTAGAGGGTATTAGTTGTGAGGAGATGTTGGTCAAACCGCGACTTTTTTTTTCCGGAGCGTGGGATACTGAGGGGAGACCTGAATGAGGTTTGTAAAATTCAGAGAGGTGTTGATGATTTAGATGATCGGTGTCTTTTTCCCAGTGTAGGAATGTCAAATATTAGAAGGCGTGGCTTTGGGCTGAGGGAAGGATGTTTAAAGATGTATGAGGTAAGGTTCTTTTTAAACAGAGTGTGGTTGATGCTGGGAATGTGCTACCATGTTTCCGGTGGCAGATGCAGATCCCATGGTGGTGTTTGAGATATTTAGACAGGGTCATGAACATGCATGGAATGGAGGGGTGGGGATCCCATGAGGGTAGTTAGGCACAGTTTAATTTGACATCTTGGGCTGAAAGGTCTGTATCCTCCTTTATTGTTTTATGCTCCATGCACTTGTATTTCAGGCAAGGAAAGAGATGGCCTCAAGAGGCAAGGTTAACCTGGCTGGGCCTAGGTTTCTGAGGTTCATGGAGCTAGGGTTGGAGTTGATGAGGTAAACTGATGTGGAATATTGAAGAAGGGGATAATTTCATAATAAGGGATCATCCATTAAAATAGAGGTGAAAGGGAATTTCATCTGGAGGATGGTGATTCTGGAATTCTCTACACTAGAGAATTGTAATATTAGGTGTGAGATTCTCAGCATATGAGGAAGTCAAGGATTTGTGAGGATCGGGGAGGAAGATGGTGCCAAAGCAAAGATCAGATGAGCTGTGTTTTTACTGAATGGTTTAGGGGCTGTATGACCTACTTCTGCTCCTGTTCCATGTTTGTCCCATTGAAGCTTCAGCACACTCCTAAGAATTTGTAATGGATTGCCATTTGAATCTTCAAATGCTGAGGCACTTTTTTTGGAGAATATTTTAGGCACACATCCTGAGAAGTCAAATTGTGTATTTTAGAATTTAGCAAACCCTTGAAGTTTTGTCTTCATTCTGATTCCACTGATCTCTGTACTGATTTTTTTTTGGTTCCTTGTACATTCATTAAATTCTTTCATGCTCCATAGTTTATTGTGACAGACCTAGCCATATTTGAACATTTGTTGCTTCTATAGGCTGTGCTGTTAGTTTGAACACATTGCTGCTCAATGGTAAAGCAGATGCATATTGTAAGCTTCTAATAGCCTGCATTAAAAAATGCTTATGAAATTTGAAGTGAAACAGAGAATTCCATGTTATTCAAAGCTAAAGCAAAATGGGACAGGAGGAGACAAGGGAATTACCTTGGAATTTTATTCTTCCCAGATAGTGACATTGTAGTCTTTCTCCTTCAACAATTAGCCATTTAATTAATTCCAGTGCTGTGGTGTCTCCCATTATTCTAGGTAATGTCTTCCAGCTTTTGATTTATTTTAAATAATTATTTCGTCAAGTGAGGTCTAAACCTGTTCATCCCTTGAGTTGGGTGAACTGTAACACAGGTAATTAGAGAGGGGCCCAAGGAGAATTTCAAAAATATCATAGTCATGATAGTAATATAAAAAATGTAATAGAAGAGGAAGCCATTTAATGCTCTACCAATTGCACAAGCTATTTAATTTAATCAGTGGCAGTGGAAAAGGCTGCATTAGTTTAGAAATGCAGAGTTATTGTTCCATATCTAAACAATAAAGGCTACCTGCAATAATAATCTGATTTTCCTAATTAGAAAACACATTCAAAATTAGAACAAATTAAAACAGTACTCGTTAATATATAACAGCAAACAATCAAGATTTGTCTGATCCACTGTAGTCTATTTTCAGGGCACAGACACATCACTGAGGTAAATGTAGCCAGAAAATTGTTGACACTGTATGACTGGGGAAATTCTTCATGAACCAGGTTTTGTTGTGACAGTATGGTACACTGAGTGTGTGAACCAAGACTCTGAAGGAATGGTGTAGAGGTGTTTCATCAAGTGCGCCATGTCTGGACGAGTAATGGAAGGAGAAACGACCCACTGTCCCAAGTGTACAGAGTGACCTGGATTCCCTATTGCACATGGTGGATAAATGATCAAATGGCTGAAGTCAGATTTGGAGAAGAAAGCAAAGTGTTTTGCATGGTATCAGTGACCTCAATGTGGATTGAAAAAAAGATTTGCGTTTGTATAGCATTTTGCATAACCAGAGCCGAAATCTCGGGTAGAATGCAGTCACTGCAGTGCATCGTAATGTGCCAAAGGAGACTTTGACACCCAGTAGTTTTAGTTTTAGTTACCCTCTTGCTTATGATGAAAACATTGCTGTCAGTAGCAAGTGGGAGGACAACAGGTTGTAGATTGTTAGAGTTAAGGTCTGCAACCTTGTCATCAGTGAATGTTCCCACTGTCCTGGCATTCAGTCCTTTCAGGAAGGATGTTATCGGTTTCCGGCAGCCTTGGTTTAGAGAAAGAACTTCCTGATTTCATTTCTAAATGGCCTGCTTCTGGTTTGGATAGTACACCCTCCTATTTTTGAATGTTAAGGCAAGAATTAATTCTCCATTATCATTTTGTGGAATCTGGATATAGGCTGCATCTCAACTGTTAAACTTGGAGGCAATATTAGTTTTGGCATGATTTAGTCCTTCAGTATCTGATCTGGTCATGGGTGTATCCTCACTCCAAGCCTGTGTATTTCTCCTTGGACATTGTTCATGACATCATTTTGTTTTCCTTATGATAAAGACCAACTTGTTGTTAGATCTTTGATCACTGTCTGCATCTTGGTGCTTATGTCCACTTGGGACAAATCCCTGTCCCAGACCAGAGCTACCTTTTTCTCAATATTGAATCACACATCCTAATGTTATATTAGGATCGCTTCAATCACACATCGCTTGCTTTACTGCTTGTTAAACTGCCTATAGTCTCTGCTGACAGCTACACAACATGCTATAACTCCTAACCTGGCGGTTCCACAAACTTGGATGTAGAGCTCTTCATTCCTTCAGCTGGCCTGGATGAAAAGCAGAGGCTCCAGAAGTTGAGAGTGAGGCGGACCAGAGGATCTGATACAAAATACACAGTTCTGGGAATACTCAGCAGGCCATGTCACTGGTGAAGAAAGAAACCTTTCACACCACTCTTTGCAGTGCTGCCAGCCCTGAGCATTTGCAATATTTTCTTTCACTTGTCCTAGCTCTTATCCTTGGGGGAACACCACTTTCCACACACCTTGCCAAATCAGGTGGCAAAATTTTGTCCTTGCTGTTTGTCTCCAACCTTCCCGAAAGTCTTGACTTGTATCGCATGTTATCTGAATTCAGTCCACATTAATTTTTGTGAATGATCCCTGTTGGAAATTTTATCAAATGTCCTACTTGCAATGTAATCAGTCAGCACTTTTGGTGTGGCCCAAAAGTGGGCTTCGAGGAGCCTGGCCTACTTATCTGGAGTTATCCTTTGAAATCCCACCACAGAGGATGGGGAATTTAAATTCTAGTAACAAAGGCTGGTCTGAAGAAGATGGACTACAAAGCTACAGGATTGTTTTTATTTTTTCATAATCCATTATTGAATTCCTGGGAGAAAGAAATGCAGTGTTCTAGGGCAGTTTAGCCTATGTATGACTCCAGATCCATGGTATTGTAGTTGTCTACTGAAATGAACCAGCACATCACTTTTAAGAGCCTCTTTGATAGGCAAATGAATATACAGCCAATCAAAGCTCAAAGTAAACTTATTATCAAAGTATGTATGTGTCACCATATGCTGCCTTGAGATTCATTTTCCTGCAGGCATTCACAGTTGAACAAAGAAATCCAACAGAATCAATGAAAAACTGCGTGCAGGCTAGGGCTGGCAAACGACCACTGTACAAAAGAAGACAATCTGTGCAAATGCAAAGAAAAAGACATAATAATAAATTTATGCAGAGAACATGATTTGTAGAGTCCTTGAAAGTCCATAGGGTGTGGAATCAGTTCATGAATTGAAGTGAGTAAATGGAGGGATATGGACCATCTGAAGAGGCAAAGGAGGTTGGGTGTGTAATTAATTTGGTATAACGTTGTTGACAGATGAGCTTATTCTGTGCTGTATTAGTTGTTCAGTTCAGAGGTAGTCATGTTAGTAAATTGGTTTATTATTGTCACGTTTGTTTTGCCTGCCATCCATACAGATTATTTCATCACCTCAGTACATTGAGGTAATACACGGGAAAAACATAACAGAATGTAGAGTGTGAGAAAATGCAGTACAGGCAGACGGTAAGCTGCAAGGCTATGGCGCGATGGGCTTTGATCTTAGAATCTATCTTAATGTGCAAGAAGGCCAGTTAATAGTCTTGTAATAGAATAAAAGCTGTCCTTGAGCCTAGCTATATGCACTTTCAGGCTTCTGTACCTTCTGCCTGTTGGGAGAGGTGAGAAGAGCAAAAGTCTGGGTGGGGGAGATCTTTCATTATGCTGGCTGATTTACCAAGGCAGCAAGATGTGTATGTAGAGTCCCTGGAAGGGAGGTATGATTTCATGATGTGCTGAGCTGTGTCCATAAACCCTTCATGGTCTCAAGCAGAGCAGTTGTCATACCAAACCATGTTGCATCAAGATAGGATACATTTTACGTTGCTATGATTTTAAGAATTGTTGAGTGTCCACTGGGTCATAATAAAGTTATTTTACCTCCTGGAAAAAGTTGAGACACTAGTTCACTTTCTAGGTCAAGGTGCCCACATGGTTTGTACAGGACAGGCCATTGGTGATGTTCAAAGAGACAGGGATAGGTTCTAACTGTTGGACCATGCCAGTGATGCCACTAAATGTGCATGTATGAAGAAAATTAGTTTCCCTTCTTTTCTCTAACATGTTGGTAATCTCATCCAAAAAAGCACACTGCAGACAAACTCTACCTCTCCTTCACCAATCCTTTCTGACTGTCCTTCATAAGCAGACATCTGCCTAAGTGTGCTTAATCTCTGACAGACTTCAGATACGATAGGGTCTTTTAAGAGACTTTTAGATAGGTACATGGAGCTTAGTAAAATAGAGGGCAATGTAAGTCTGGTAATTCCTAAGGTAGGGACATGCTTGGCATAACTTTGTGGGCCAAAGGCCCTGTATTGTACTGTAGGTTTTCTATGTTTCTGTTTGCTCAGAACTGGCCTTGAATGTAAAGGTTTCTATGATATTGTGTTGCTTATGATATTTATTGCTGTTTGAGTTTGAGAGATGTAGAATGGGACAGTGACCTGACTTGTTAGTTCTCTGAGGAATGATTTAATAAAGGCATATTTAGCTTCAGAACAATCTATGTAATATGTACATTTAAAATAGAGCAAATAAACTCAGAATAACTCTTGTAGACCACTGGAGATACCGTCAGGAGAGCAGACATAATCTGGGAAATAGAAATAAGAGCAACATGCACATAGTGCTGGAGCAGGTCAGACAGCATTGATGGAGGGGAGTGAATGGTGGATGCTTTGGACCAAGAGCCTTCCTCAAGAATGGGAGGATGAAAAGGGCAAAAACCAGAATAAGAGGTTGGGAGGAGCACAAGCTGGTGGGTGAACCTGCATCCAGGTGAGGAGTGGAAGTAGCAAGGTGATAACTGTACCTGCCTGTGCTCTCCCTTCCTTCTTACCAATCCCTGTTACCTGTCTCACTGTTCATTATGGTTGATCCTGTCTCCAAAACCCTGCCAAATCCAGCCTTGAATATTCTCTGTGCTGGTACCTCCCCATCCCTCTCTTGGTTGGTTACACCCTTCTGAATAAATATTCTACTCCTCAATTCAGTCCTAGAGGGCCAACCACTTAGCCTGAGTTGTGCCCCTTTGTTTCAGGTTGTCCTGCATGGTAAGAACTCTTTCCCCACCTCCCCTGTCAGTCCTTCATTGAGTCAATGTGTCAGGATGTGTTTCTTCTGACCGAGGGTGCTCTGTTGGAATAAGAGAAGGTATGCTTTGGAGTTCAGAAGATTCAGGGGCTATTGTATCAAAATGTATAACATCCCAATGGTACATGACAAGATGGATATTGAAATAATATCACATACAGAAAATCGTAAACAGGGACACATTTAAAACTGAGGCACATGGAAATTCCTTCTCTTAGAAAGGAGTGGAGTTTTAGAATTTGCTGCTCCAGAGATTTGTGCTGGCTAGCTGAGGAGAAGTATTTAAAGTAAAGATGATAAATCTTTGAAAGAGGTTTGTGGTCTCCAGCACAGGGAATGAGCTGAAGCCTGAAGAAAGTCAGCCATGAACCTATCGAATGGCAGCGCAGCGTTGAGGAACCTTGTGATCTACTCTTGCTTCTAGTTCCTTATGTACAGCGTGGTTAAGAATTTTTGAGTAAAGGTTGTAGTACCAAAGTTGAATTGATGGATGGAAGGTCATTTGACACAGGGACTGCTTTCAGACACTGATTCTTCTGTCCTTTCCATTGTGTGGGACTAGTTTAACACACCTTTACTGGCCACTAATTGAAGCTCAAGGCCTATTATACCCTTTCAACACTTATGGTAATAATTTGTGTGATAAATTAGATGCATCTTTAACCTAATTGTTTAAATGGTTAGAGGTGTGTGGGAGGAGAGAGGCCTTATTCACAGTGTATTCAGCTTGCTGTCTGTGACTCACCATTATCTTCCACTCCAGCTTAAAGTTGTTTGTGAATATGTGTGTGTGCTCATAAACGTAAGTGTTACATTTTTAATGCAGAGCTATGAATTCCTAATGTACAGTGAGGAACACTGAGCAATCAAACAGTGGTTTGTGGTGTATGTAATGAGGAGGAGATGGAAAGACTGTTTAATCAATATGACTGTTTGTTTCAATATTAATGTTCTATTTCTGTGCTACTGCTTCACCACCAGTGTCCTTATAAAGGACATTGCCTCAGTTTGAAAACAATAGGCCTGCACACTCCTTGTGACCTTTGCAAATGTTGCATGAAAAGTACTGAGCTAATTTTTTTTGCAGTCTGTTTTAATGCTGGGCTAGTTTTGTAAAGACTGCTGTTATTTTTGACTGAATTAGCAGTGATGCATTGGATTCTGAGCACAGGGTCACAGTGAAACCAAATGGCGTCAACTCAGACTGTTTATATATTGAGTAAAGTAAAATGGGGATTGCTGGAAACACCCTGCGGGTCAGGCAGTGTGTGTGGAGAAAGGAAAACTGGTTGATGACCCTCCATTAGTCCCTGGGAAATAAAAACAATTATAATGAAAAGAAGTGGGGGCAGGTAAGCAAAAAAGAGGAATATTTCAGAGAGGATTAGGCAGGAGAGGAAATAACCAATAAATACATTGGAAAATTGGTTTATTTTGTAATACATTGTGACGTGTATTGTAAAACCATTTTACATGCCATCCATACTGATCATTTCATCATGTCAATGCATTGTGGTAGTACAAAGGAAAGCTAATAGTACAGAATAAAATGTTACGGATACAGAACAAGTGGAATGCAGGTTGACAATAAGGTACTAGGCCTCGATGAGGCAGATGGAAGTCAAGGGTCTGTCTTGACTTGCTAGGGGACCGTTCAGCGCTGTAGAATAGAAGCAGTCCTTGAGCCTGGTGGTGTGAGCTTGCAGGTTTTTGTGCCTTCTGCCTGATGGGAAAGAGGAGAAGAGAGAATGTCCGGGGTGGGTGGGGTCATTGTTTATAAAGGCTGCTTTACTGAGACACAAGCAGAGTAGACGGAGTCCATGGCTGTTACTGTAAGAGGCTTGTGAATGACAATGGTAGTCTAAATGCAAGATGGTTCTCTGAAATTACCAGAAGCAGCAGCAATTGTTTATTGTTGAACAGGTCTCCAAGGGTCATTTGGGCCATCAGAGTCCTTGTGACCATGGTCTGAATTTCCCACGTTTTCCTTGTCAATCATCTCTGAAGCCACAAACTGGGGTGGAAGCAAGTCATCCTCTATTCTGGGGGACTGTCTGAGAGGACAATTTGTCATTTGAGTCAGAGGAATCACTTCCTTTCTTTTCTCATTGCCTTGTAAATTGTTGCCTTTCAGATCCTTCCAAAATGCTACAGTTGAATCAGCCTCTGGGAGTGCCTTCCAGACCTAAAGTACTCACAGAACACAATAAGATCTTCCTCTCACAGTCATTGTTTCCTTCACTATCACCTTCATTCTTTAGCAATTCACACAGAATGGTGGAGGAACCCAACAGGTTAGTTCACATTTATTGCAACAGTTAGGAGAATACCACTCATTAAGAAACAGTCAATTATGAGAAGAACGTACATTGCAAAATTTAAATGAGGTTCAGATAGGTGCATGGATGAAAGGGGTATGGAGTGCGATGTCTCGAATGTGTGTAGATGGGACTAGGCGGAACAACGGGTTGTCACAGGTCAGATGGGACAAAGGGCCTGTTTCTGTGCTGAACAAAGACAGAGGTCATGTAGCATCTTAAATCTATATACGCTTGTATTATACGCAATCTTTGCCTCCTAGTTCTTGAACCCTTAGTTGCTGGAACAGTTAGTCCTTAAATTTGGTGATTTTAAAAGCCTTTTAAATATCCAGATAATGGGTGTGGAGAGGTGTACAAAATTATGAGGAGTATTGATAGGATAAATACATGGAGGCTTTCTCCCTTGACGTTGGGTGATACTAGAATTGGATGTTGTAGGTTTCAAAGGTATATTTAATGTCAGAGAAATGTATACAATATACATCCTGAAATGCTTTTTCTTCACAAGCATCCACGAAAACAGAGGAGTGCCCCCAAAGAATGGATGACAGTTAAATGTTAGAACCCCAAAGTCCCCCCAGCTCCCCCTCCCACACATAAGCAGCAGCAAAGTGACAATCCCCCCTCCCTCACCAGCAAAAAGTCATTGGCACCCCCCCACACACACCCAAAGCATGCAGCAGAACATCAATAAAGACAGGCTTGCAGTACCCCAGAGATTAATCGTTCACCCGGCAATTTGACATACCTCAGGCTCTCTCTGTTCCTAATAAGGAGAAAAAAAAGGTGTCCCTGTTTCACAGCAAGAGGACAGTCAGAGCAAACAACTTGCTGATTTATGATGTTAAAAGTCTGTTGCGTTGCTTCTTCAGAGCTCTGTGCCCAAAGAACTCGGGTCTCTGGGCCCACAGCCAGCAGCCAGCTCGCTGCACTTGATCTTCCGTCTCCCTTGACTCACCAGGCGGCAGCACCGACCTCGAGTCCACGGCCTCCAGAGCCACGAAACCCCGGAACCCCAAAGGTCCGCCAGTTTTCTAGGCCGCATCCTTGGTATCGGGTGAGAGGTGAAATATTTAAGGGAACCTGAAGGGGTATTCTTCACTCAGAGTAGTGGCATGAGTTACTGGGCAATAGCGGCATGGAGCAATTAAAACAGAAAGCATAAATACTGGACTGCAAGTGTTGTATTTGAGTGCATGCTGCATAAGGGGTGAAATGGACAATCTTGAAATTCAGCAACAGATTGGCAAATATAACATTGTGGCTATCTCTGAAACTTGTCTGAAGGATGGCTGCCATTAGGAGCTGAACGTCCAAGAGTATATGGTGTATCAGAAAGATAGGTTAGTAGGCAGAGTGGGTGGTGTGGCTCTGTGTATAAGAAATAGTATAAAATCACTAGAAAGAGATGACATAGGATTGGAAGGTGTAGGGTCTCTGTGTTGATTTAAGAAATGGCGAGGGTAAAAGGACCTTAATGGCAGTTCTATACAGGCCTCCAAACAGCAGCCGGGATGTGGATTACAAATTATAGCAGGAGATAGTGCGTGTCAGAAAGGCAATGTCATAATCTTGGGGATTTTAACATGAAAGTGGATTGGGAAAACCAGGTCCGTAATGGACCTCAAGATAGAGAATTTGTAGAATGTCTAAGGGATGGCATTTCTAAATGGGCTGTGCTGGATAGGGTGTTGTGCAATGATCCAGAGCTGTTAAGAGAGTTTAAGGTTAAGGAACCCTTAGGGATTGAGTTCACATTGGATTTTATTTTTTCCCTCTCAAATTTCAATGTGTTGGTATTTCAGTGGAATAAAGGAAATTACAATTGCATGAGAGGAACTGGCTGAAGTTGACTGGAAAGGGACACTAGCAGGAAAGACAACAGAGCAGCAATGGCTGGAGTTTTTGCAAAGAATCAGGGAAGTGCAAGACAGATGTATTCCAAATAAGAAGATATTTTCAAAGGGAAGAAGGACACTACCGTGGCTAAAAAGTGAAGTCAGGGCCAAAGTAAAAGAAAAAGAGCGAGCATACAAGGAAGTCAGAGCTAGTGGGAAGATAGAGGATTGGGGAGCTTTTAAAAACTTGTGGAAGGAAACTAAGAAGGTCATTAGGAAGGAAAAGATGAATTAGGAAAGGAAGCTGGTCACTAATATCAAAGAAGAGACTAAAAACTTGTTTGGGTAAAAGAGTAAAAGGGTAAAAGAGAGTCGAGGGTAGATATAGAGCCAATATAAAATGACGCTGGAGATACTGTAATGAGAGATGCAGAGATGGCAGAGGAATTGAATGCGTATATTGCATTAGTCTTCACAGTGAAAGATGTCTGCAGTATACCGGACATTCAGGAGTGTCAGGGAAGTGAAGTTTGTGCAGTGAAAATTATGACGGAGAAGGTGCTCAGGAAGCTTAATGGTCTGAGGGTGGATAAATCTCCTGGACCTGATGGAAGGGAGAGAGATTGTGGAGGCATAAACGATGATCTTTCAAGAATTGATAGATTCTGGAATTGTACCGGATGACTGGAATGTTGCAAATGTTACTTCACTATTTAAGAAGGGTGGGAGGCAGCAGAAAGGAAACTATAGACCTGTTAACCTGACATCAGTGGTTGGGAAGTTGTTGGAATCAATTGTTAGGGATGAGATTACGGAATATAGTACCTGGAAGCACATGACAGGATTACCCAAAGCCAGCATGGTTTCCTGAAAGGAAAATCCTGCCTGACAAACCTACTGCAATTCTTTGAGGAAATTACAAGCAGAGTACACAAAGGAGATGCAGTAGATGTGGTGTACTTAGATTTTCAGAAGGCCTTTGACAAGGTGCTGTGCCTGAGGCCAAGATAAGAGCCCATGGAATTACAGGGAAGTTACTAGCATGGGTGGAGCATTGGCTGGTCAGCAGAAAACAGAGAGTGGGAATAAAAGGATCTTATTCTGGCTGGCTGCCGGTTACCAGTGGAGTTCCACAGGGGTCAATGTTGGGACCGCTGGTTTTTACAATGTATGTCAATGATTTGGACTATGGTATTAATAGATTTGTGGCTAAATTTGCCAATGATACAAAGATATGTGAAGGAGTGGGTAGTGTTGAGGAAACAGAGAGCCTGCAGAGAGACTTAGATAGTTTAGGGGAATGGACAAAGAACTGGCAAAATGAAATACAATGTTGGAAAGTGTATGGTCATGCATGTTGGTGAAAGAAATAAATGGGCAGGCTATAATTTAGATGAGGAGAGAATTCAAAATGCAGAGGTGCAAAGGAACTTGGGAGTCCTTGTGTAGGACACCCTAAAGGTTAACCTCCAGGTTGAGTCTGTTGTGAAGGAGGCAAGTGCAATGTTGGCATTCATTTCTAGAGGTATAGAATATAAGAGCAGGGATGTGATGTTGAGGCTCCATAAGGCACTCATGAAACCACATTCGGAGTATTATGTGCAGTTTTGGGCTCCTTATTTTAGAAAAGACGTTGGAGATAGTTCAGAGATGATTCACAAGAATGATTCCAGGAATGAAAGGGTTACCAAAGGGTTACCATATGAGAAACGTCTGACAGCCCTTGGGCTGTATTCCCTGGAGTTCAGAAGAATGAGGGGGGATCTCATAGAAACATTCCGAATGTTAAGAGGCCTGAACTGATTAGATATGGCAAAATTATTTCCCATGGTAGGGGAGTCTAGGACAAGAGGGCACAACTTCAGGATTGAAGGACGTCCCTTTAGAACTGAGATACGGAGAAATTATTTTAGTCAGAGGGTGGTAAATCTGTGGAATTTGTTGCCAGGAGTGGCCGTGGAGGCCAAGTCATTGGGTGTATTTAAGGTAGTGATAGACTGGTTCTTGATTAGCCAGGACATCAGAGTATGGGGTTAAGGTAGGGGAGTGAGGATGACTGCATGAACTGGATCAGCCCATAACGGAATGTCAGAGTAGATTTGATGGGCCAAATGGCCTGTTTCTGTATCTTATGGTCTTGTGGTCTAAATGTGGAATGAGCTGCTAGGGTCTGTAATGGATGCAAATTCAATTGTAACATTTATGGTAAGCTTTTTAAGTACACGGACGGGAGAGGTATGGAGGGCTATGGTCTGGATATGGGTAGATGGAACTCAGCAGGAAAACAGGTTAGCATGGTCTAGATGGGCTGAAGGGCCTTTTTCTGTGCCGTAGTGCTGTTTAACATCAGAACAAATGCCAACACATAATGTGTGTGCATGCAGCCACATTTCAGATCCACTGCACCAGAGATGGGGCAATTTCCACATCACACTGAATTCCCAGCCAGGCATCAAAGAATGACTGCAATAAAAATAACGTTGCACTTCCCAGCCTATTCGTTGTGCTGAGGTAGTACCTGCTAGTGACTGTCAATAAGAATATTTAACTTAGCTTGCTTTGTTGCAAATTTATGAAGAGCCTTTTCCTTGTAAAATGGATGCAAAACATACTTGGGCAGGATAAATTGTTGGTCCTTGTGCTGGTAAATACTCTGGGGTAGGGTTGTTTTAGGGGCTTGTAGTTTGAGTACCATTGCTGTGGACCTCCTCATTCGGGGTGTGTGTGTGTGTTTTGAGCTAATCATCAGTTAGCTATTTGCATCATTGACACGGGGAATCCTGTGAAATGTTGGTAGTTGGGATAATCCTTTCTAGCCAAGGTTTGATTGTAGGTTAATGTGGCTTTCTTATTTTGATGCTCCATGATCCATACGGACCTGTGCACATTGGAATCAGGCCTGTTAGCTTAATTCATCTGTGGCAACTGTACCCATTGGCCCATGTTTGGCACATAGCTCTCTGTGATCTCTATCTGCACTGCTCTTTCTCTGCATCCGTAACACTATATTCTGCATTTTAGTGAGATATATAGAGTTATAGATCCTTGTGCATGTGACAATAATAAATGAATTAACATACATAAACTTCCAAGAATCACAAAATGATTAAGTACTTTAAAGCTGTGCAGCCAGTCGAGGGTATTTGAACTGAGATTTATTTTGAGCTCTGAGGAATTGAGCATTGAGATCAGAAAAGACTTTTGAATGGCCCAGTATTTAGACGCACTTTTAATTTGAAGCCAGTTTCAGACTTGAGTGGCTATATCTATATTATTTTTGTTGCTTAAGATGTTGATGTCCAGTCTATTAGACTGACTGTTAAGGTTAGCAATTTGTACTCTCAAGTTTTTGGTATCTTGGTCACTGATTCTAGATTTCAGCTTTGGGAAAACTGAGGATGTGCATTTGTACAACCGGGAGCCCTGAGAGGTATTACGTGCTTGTCCATTCTTGTATAATTATGACATTTGTTACTATTATTATCTTCCAGTGTTGGCGGGGACTTGCATTTCTAGCTCAGAGAATCAGAGTTCAAGAGAAGTGGCAATGAAATGTCAGTGATAGATTAATAGAAAATTATTGACTTGTATGAAAATATCTGCCTGGTGTGGGCGGACGGCCAGACTCCTCTGAGTTCTGCCTTGGTTGCCTAGCAACTTGAAATGAAAGAGAGTGGTGGTTAAAGTTGTGCTGACAAAGATATCACTGCATTTTTTTTTAAAGTGTCCATTCATTTCCCAGGATTTGGACATCACTGAAAGGTTTGCACTTGTCGCCCTTGATGGTTACCACGGTTAAATGAAGGTTCTTGAGGCAATCCATTTTTTAAAACTAGCGCCACACTGCTGAGTATTGAGTTACAGATTTAAGTCCAACAATCTACTTCCAGATGGGGGTGTTTTGCCCTTTTGAAGGGGTACCTACACAAAGTGGTGTTCCCGTGTTCCACCTGCCCTTGTACTTCCTAGTGGTAGAGGTTTTATGTTTGGGAAGTGCTGTCGGAGTTGTCCGGAATTGGAATTAGTTTGTTATTGTCACGTAGATGCACTGAAAAGCTCGTTCATACAGATCACATCATGACTCATTGCATAGAGATACAAGGAGAACATAGAGAACAAGGTAAAACGATAACAGTTCAGAATAAAGTGCAAGACCATAGAGTGCAGGTAAACAGTAAAATGCAAGATAATAATGAGGTAGATTGTGAGGTCAAGATTCCATCTCATCGTACAAGGAAACCATTTATTACCTTTATAAAAGCAGGGTAGAAGCTGGTAAGTGTTTGCAGGATTTTGAATCTTCTGCCAATAGAAGAGTAGAGAAGAGATCATGTCTGGGGTTTGTGGAGTCTTTGATAATGCTGCTGCTTTACTGAGAGAAGTATAGAAAGAGTCCATAGAGGGGGAGGCTGGTTTCCATGATGTGCTGAGCTGTGTTGACAACTCTGCAGCTTCTTGCAGTCATGGGCAGAGCAGTTACCATACTAAGCTATGATGTATCTGCGTAGGATGCTTTCTATGGTGCATCAGTTAAAATTACTAAGTGTTGACCTTGCCAATAATGGTCATAATTATTGGCCATTTGGTCACCTGGTCTTTGACCTCCAGTTGCCCTTGTAGAACTTGTGTGGTTGTTCCAGTTTGGCTTTTGGTCGATGATGCCATCAGGTGCACTGTATGATTCCAATCACTGGAGTTTCTCCATCTGGATACTCATTGACGTCTGGATCGATTGGTGTCAAGAGCAGTCACCCTCCCCTCCCCCTGAAGTTCAGCTCTGTGATTGATACCATGATTGTGAGGTCTGGAGGTGAATGCTCTTGGCAGAGCTGGACATCAATGAGCGGGTTACATTGTTCAGTAAGTGCCACTTGATAGCACTGTTGGCAAAGCCTTTTGCCACATTCTTACTGAAGAGTGTATCTGTAGACTGATTGGACTGTAGTTAGAAGGATGGAAGTTGTCCTGCTTTTTGTGAATAGGCCATACCTGGGTAATGATCCACGTGGTGAGGGATGTGCCAGTACTTTTAACTGCACTGGCTAAAGGGGTGCAGATCTGTGTCACTACAAGTGAGAATCCATCAGGTCCTGTTTCTCCATCCAGCACTCTTGGACATCTTTTGTCATCTTTTGTAGGGTGAGTGATGTTGTCCAAGGACGTGGTTTGTGTGATGGAGAGGATCTCAGGAGGAGCTGAGATACATCATCCTGTCAACATTTCTGGGTAGATATTCCTTCAGTGCTTTCCTTGCCAATTCCATGCTGGCCTCGCCACTGCAGAGGATGGGGATATCCGTGGAGTGTTTGGCTGATTAGCTGTCAACCATCTTGTCAAAGGTCTGAGGGCCATATGCAGCACAGAAACTGACCCTTTGGCCCAACTCATCTATGCTAATCAAGTTGCCAACCTTAGGGAGTCCTGTTTACCCACATTTGGCCCCTGATCCCTCTAAACTTGGGTTGTTCCCCATTGAGCATTGGAGGCTGAGGGGAGGCCTGATGGAGCTTTTTTTTAAATTATGGGAAGCATGGGTAGAATAGACAGCATCTGTTCCCCTGAGTAGAATATCAAACACCATAAGACATGCTTTTAACGTTAGGGAGGTATGATTAAAGGCCATGCAAGGCAGTTTTTTTTTTAAGCAGAGCATGGTAGGTGCTTGGAATGGGTTCCTTTGGGTAGTGGTGAAGGCAGCAAGTTTGGTGGAGTTTGAGAATTTTAGCTAGACACATGAATATGAAGCAAATAGAGGGTTACACATGAAATACGGGAGGAGGGTATCTAGTATCATGGGCTGAGTGGTCTGTTCTGTGTTGTACTGTTCTAGGTTTAGATCTTTCCCATCCATATACCTGCCCTTTTAAATGTTGTGATTGTACCCACCTCTACTTGGTCCTCATTCCATTTAACCCTTATTGTTTCCCTTGAAACAGTCCATCAATATGCAAGATTAGATTATGTGCCCATTAGGTCAGATTTGATTCATTTATAGCAATGCACAGTCCTAACCTGTGTTGCAGTGCAGCACTGAGGGTGCCCAGCATTGTTGAAGTTGCTGTCCATCAGATCAGATAGTAAATCTCCTGAGGTGGAAGATATCCCACAGTAATAATTATTCCTAGACATTTGTTCATCCTGGCAAAAAAAATCAACGTAAGCTTGCTATCAAGGTATGTATGTATCACCAAATACTGTCCTGAGATTCATTTTCTTGTCAGCATTCACAGTGGAATTTGTGGAAAAACTACACCCAAATAAAGACTGACAATGTACAAAAGAAAATAATCTGTGCAAATACCAATAATAACACTGAGACCTCAAGTTATGGAATCCTTGAATGGAGTCAGTAGGTTGTGTTTAGTTATGTGGTGAGTGAAGTTACACTGGTTTAGGAGCCTAGTGGCTGAAGGATAATGACTGTTCCTGAGGCTCCTGTACGTCCTTCCTGATGGCCTCAGCAAGAAGAGAGTATGTCCTGGATGGTGGGGGGTCCCTGATGGATACTGATACCTTTATGGCAGTGCACTTTGTCGATTGTGCTCAGTGATGGGGAGGGCTTTCCCTGTGATGAACTGACTTTATCTGCTACTTTTTTCCAACCATTTTTTTTTCTGTGCTTGTGCACTGATGTTTCCATACCACCAGACAGGATTCTCTCTGTTGTGCATCTATAGATGTTTGATAAAGTTTTAGATGATGTGCTGAAAGTGTGCAAACATCTAAGAAAGTAAAGGCACTGCCATGCTTCTGTTGAAATGGCATTCACGTGCTGGTTCCAGGACAGATCCTCTGATATGACAATGGCCAGGAATGGACCCTCTCCATCTCAAACCCCCTAATGAGCACTGGCTCATGGATCCCTGATCTCTTCGGTTTAGTAATGCAGCCTAATATGTCACTTGTTAAATAGTTGCCGGCATCACAAGTGAATCTGTAGCTTGAAACTAATGTTTTGGTTCTATGTTATAGCAGTTCTTGTATCAGGAATTCATCAATCACAACTCGCTGCCAACATAAAAATCAGAAATAAAAATTCACTTTCATAAAATCAAAACATAGGAGCAGAATAAGTCCATTCAGCTTATTGTTTGCCCTGCCATTCAAACATGGCAGACTTTTTTCTCAAAAAGAAGAGAAAATCTGCAGATGCAGGAAATCCGAGCAACGCACACAAAATGATGGAGAATCTCAGCAGGCCAGGCAGCATCTATGAAAAAGAGTACAGTGGACATTTTAGGCTGAAACCCTTCGAGACTTTTTTTCTCAATCGCATTCTCCTACCTTCTCACTATATCCCTTAACCTCCTTTCCAATCAAGTCTTTCAATCTCTGCCTTAAAATCCATAGCTCTCTATGGGAATGAATTCACCACCCTCAGGCTGAAGAAAGTCCTCCTCATCTCAGTTTAAAAGACCCTCATTTATTCTGAGGTTGTGCCTTTGGATCCTAAACTATGCTAACAAAAAATGATCCTCTCCACATCCAGTCTAGACAGGCCTTTCAGTATTCTCTAGGTTTCAGTGAGATTTCAGTTAACCCTAATTCCACCCCCCCCCCCCCAAACACGCACACCCTCATCCTCATGAATTTTATCAAGTACAGGATTGGAGAAATTTGTCATTCATCATGCATAGAAAACCTACAGCACGATACAGGCCCTTCAGCCCACAAAGCTGTGCCGAACACTTATTTACTTTAGAAATTACCTAGGGTTACTCATAGTCCTCTATTTTTCTAAGCTCTATGTACCTATCCAAGAATCTCTTAAAAGACCCTATCATATCTGCCTCCACCACCATCGTCAGCAGCCCATTCCACGCACTCACCACTCTGCATAAAAAAACTTACCCCTGACGTTTCTGTACCTACTTCACAGCACCTTAAAGCTATGCCCTCTTGTGTTAGCCATTTCAGACCTGGGGAAAAAGCCTCTGACTATCCACATGATCAATGCCTCTCATCATCTTAATATACCTTGTACATTAAGCTTTTCACTCCTGGGGTCATTCTTGAGCCTCCTGGGCCTTCTCCAGAACCAGCACATCGTTCCATGGATATGAAGTAGTGTTCGAGGACCACTCACAAATCTGGAGGCAGAGGGGAGGAAGCTTTTGAAATTTCTTTATTGTTAAGTGTGGGTCTTGGGGCTCCTGCATCACCTCCCTGAGGGTAATAATGAGAAGAGGGCGTGTCCCAGACAGTGAGCAGCCTCCACGCTGGATGGCACCTGCTGGAGAAACTGCTTTTTGAAGGTGTCCTTGATGGTATGGAGGGTTGTACTGAGTCTACATCTCTTTGTGATCCTCTGCATTGGCATCTTGGTACCAGCCAGTGATGCAGCTGGTCAGACGGGTCTCCACTGTAATGTATAGAAATGCAAAAATCCTCAAACTTAATGATGAAGTGGAGCCTCTGCATGCCTTCTTTGTGATTGCATCAATGTGTGGGTTCAAAGTGGGTCTTCTGAAATGTTTATGAAATGATTGGGCAGTTGGAGAGGCAAGTTTTCACTTCGTAACATTGTTTGTCTGTGTTGGGCTCAGGTCTCTGATATAACTGAAGCCAACTGGTTAGCTTTTCACTCAGTGACCAATATCCATAGCAATTGTTGCTGCTGAAGTAATTTGTATTATTCATCAGCCAAAATCCTCCAGTTGCTGCTAAATTATGCAAAAGCTAAACACTGTGGGCGTTGGAAATCTGAAAGAAAACCCAGAAAATCCTTTAAGTGTTCTGCAGGTCAGTCAGTTAACATTGGTCAAGAGAGTTTGTGATTGAGTCTATCTCCAGTTACTCAAGGAAGCAATTATTGGATAGGCCATTGAATAGTAACTAAACTGTTTCATATAATATGGTTTTCAAAAAGGGTTTCCTCGTTTGGATATTTGTGCTTGTCAAAATCTCTGCTTCTTTTTGTTTTAAGTTCCTCTTCATTTCTGTAGGTTTTGGATGTGATGGAGGGGGGGGGGGCACAGGTGAATGTAAACTGTGTGGTGTTCTGGTGGGGAATTAGTCATACCTATGTTTCTCATATGACTGAGATGGGAGATCTGACCTGGGGAACAGTTTGGAACAAGGAATTATTGCCAACTTGCCAAAAAATAAAATCAGAATTATATAACCCGAGAGAGTAAGAGAACTGAAAACTGCTGGAAATCTCTTCCTGGTATAAAGTTGTGGAGTGGAGAGAGAGAGTGAGAGAGAGATGTATATGGTTTGGCCCATCATATCAGTGCTAGCTCATTGAGAGAAGTATCCACTTCATCCCATTCATCTCTAATGCTGCATTTCATTTCTCTTTTTCAACCATTTCTCCAATTCCCTGTTGAAGAGTAACGTTCAGACCATTTGGGTAACATATAACTATTCTCACCATTTGTTGAAGGCAGACCTCCTCACTTTCCTCTTGCCCAAATGTTTTGGAATTTTAAAGGGTTCTTAAGTCATGTTCTTTCCCCACAACCAGTAGAACCATTTGCTTCTCCTTCCCTTTTTTTTAAAGCAGAATGTCTATTGAACTAGTCCCATTTGCCTGTATTTGGCCCATATGCATCTAAACCTTTCCCAGCCAAACTCTTTGTTAATGCTGTAACCATTCCCAACTTTATCTGCCAGCTTTTTTCCATATCCTCCCCACCCTTTGTGTGGGGAAAAGTTTCCATCTCAGATCCCTTTTAAATCTTTTCCCTCTCCCATTAAACTAATTTTGGATTCTCTTACCCCCAGGGAAAAGACTTGGACTATTCACCTTATTTATGCCCCTTACGATTTCAGAACAGAATCAGAGTCACAAACAGGTTTAATATCACTGGTATATAGTACGTTGTTTTGAGCAGCAGTACATTGCAATACATAATAAAATACTGTAAATTACAGTAAGAAATATGTTTAAATAAAATTAAATAAGTAGAGCAAAAAAGTTTTTTTTTAAAAAGTGATCCAGTGTAATGAGTTCATTGTCCATTTGTCCATCCGGAAATCTGATGGCAGCTAGGAAGAAGCTGTTCCTGAATTGTTGAGTGTGTGTCTTCAGCCTCCTGTACTTGGTCCCTGATGGCAGCAGTGAGAAGTGCACATGTCCTGGCTGATGGGGGCCCGTAATATTGGATGCTGCCCCTTTTTAAGGCATTACTTTTTGAAGGTGTCGATGCTGAAGCCCATAATGGACCTGGCTGAGTTGGTAAATTTTTGCAGCTTTTTTCCAATCCTGTGCAGTGGCCCCTCCATACCAGACGATGATGCAATCAGAAAGATGCTCTCCATGGTATATTTGTAGAAATTTGTGAGAGTCTTTGGTGATATACCAAGTTTCCATAAACTCCCAATGAAATGTAGCCTTCTTTGTAATTGCATCAGTATGTTGGGCCTAGCATAGGTCTTCACAGTTGTTGAAACCCAGAAGCTTGAAACTGCTCACCCTTTCTACTGCTGATCCTTCAATAAAGACTGTTTGTTCCCTCGACTTTCCCTTCCTAAAGTCCACCATCAGTTTTTTGGTCTTTCTTGTGTTGAGTACAAGGTTGTTGTTTTGACTCCACTCAACCAGCTGATCTATCTCCATCACTACGCCTCCTCCTCACCGTCTGAAATTCTGTCAACAATAGTTATGTCATCGGCAAATTTATAAACTGTGTATGAGCTATGCCTAAGCGCACAGTCGGGGTTGTAGAGAGAACAGAGCAGTGGGCTAAGCACACACCCTTGAGGTGCGTCACGGTTGATTGTCAGTGAGGTGGAGATGTTATTTCTGATCCACACTGACTGAGGTCTCCTGATGAGGAAGTCAAGGATCCGGTTGCAGAGGGAGGTACAAAAGACCAGGCTTTGGATCTTATTGGTGCACACTGAGGATATAATGGTGTTTGAATGCTGAGCAGCAATCATTAAACAGTAGCCTGATATAGATATTACTATTGTCCAAGAGATCTAAATCGAAAGCCAGTGAGATTGGATCTGCTATAGACCTAGTGTGTCGATAGAAAAATTGCATCGGGTCCAGGTCCTTACTTAGGCAAGAGTTGATTCTGCCCATAATTAATCTCTCAAAGCACTTCATCACAGTGGATGTGAGTGCCACTGGGCAATGGTCTTTGAGGCAGCTCGCCCTGCTCTTCTTGGGCACTGTTATAATTGTCACTCTTTTGACATAGGTGCGAGCTTCCAACTGCAGCATGGAGAGATTTAAGATCTTATAAATCTCTAGGGTCACTCCACACCCTCCTATCATCTAGGGAAAAAAATATTCTGAGCTTATCCAGTCTCTCATTGCAACTCGAGCTTTCCAATCCCAAATGACATCCTTGTGAATCCTTTTACTGCAATGAGGAATGAATGAGCTGGTGGGAAATCTGTTCATGCGAGTTTATAACGTGGCTACACATAAAAGGTTCCAAGTGAGATTGGCAGGGTAAAAGCTGACCAGATGTTTTCCTTGTTGGTGTCATAGATCACAGAGACATCATTTCAAATTAAGGGTCACCTATTTAATATGCAGATAAGGAATTTCTTCTTTGAGTGTTGGCTGTTCCCTTTCCTACAAATTCACAGATCCCTGTGCCTGGCTTTTATGCCTTCTTTCTTAGAGTCCCTCTCCTATTCCTGTGGGATTATGTAATCTAGAAAGATGTAGAACCTGTACATCGAGGTTTTTGGACTGAAGGGGAATCGGTTTATGGAGCAGGCTGTGGATTAGAGTTGAGGTTAAGGTAAGATCAACCTTGATCTTATGGAAAAGTCTCGATGGGAATTGAGGCTCATTTCCTTCAGTAAATAAGGATCAGCAGATGCTGGGAATCTGGGGGGAGAAAAGAATGCTGAAAACACTCAGTAATTCACATTGCATTAGTGGAAAGAAAAAATGTTAATCTTTTGGGTCAAAGTCAGAACTCTCCTTTTTGTTCTGTACCTGAGGTTGAAAGAAGCAGGCCAAGTTTTCTGTCAACATTGAGATTGGCTAACTGGCTTATTTGTGCTTGATCGAAGACCCTCAGTTTGAATGAATATCATCAGACCCAGACCACAAGTTTCCTTTGCAGCCAAAGTAATGTCTTCTGTAAATGTATTCACAGGTGTTGTGGCAAAACTCACTGGGGCACTGGTTTTATGTTGGTCACATCTAACTAACTGTATACAATGTCTTTGACAATTCTTTGCACCCACACAGATGCTACTTGACCAGTTGAGTTCCTCCAGTAAGTTGTTAGTTTGCTATCTGTTTCAGCATCTTTTGCTGATCAGGTGCAGCTTTTTGATCAGTGGCTTCAGCAGCCACTAGGTGGTGCAGTGATATATATTTTAATTGCAGAACAATGATACCTAGTTTTGTGAATTGGAATCTGGTTTTGCTTTTTACTGATTTGTGTCGTGAAATTTGTTCACAGCAATACATAAAGATTACAGTAAGGAATACAGTGGATTCTGGTTAATTGGGACTCACCAGACCCATACATTTTGGTTCAATTAAGTGACTTTCCCAAATAGCTTAAGTTTAATGGAAATAGTTAAAAAGCTACAAAAATAAACAAACTACTATTTAACTGAGAAATAGTATATTTAACTGCAGAACAGAAAATAAATTAACACTAGAAAAACTGCTGCACTACTATAAAACTGTGTATTAGTCCCTAAAAGCTATGAACAGAGGAATTCATCCAGTGTATGTTGCCATGTTATTTTGATTGACGGGAAATTAAAGCGCAATAGTACAGGTTCCTAATGCGGATAATCAATCAATTATACAATCCTTTGCTTTCTTTGGGCCTGATAGTGTTGCGTATTTGTAGACAAGGGAATCTTTCCGCGTGGAACGATAAAACAGGCCTGTTTGATAACATCTGCGCAAACTTTTTGAAGCAAGTCAGGGAGTTTTGTAGATTTCCATGTTTCTGCATGTACAGTCTCAGCATATGCTTTCTTGAATGTAATGCGGTGCCAACATTGTCATCGAGACAACCATACAGAAGCCTAAGAATGCACACTCAGTATTTTAGGAATAGCTTCTTCCCTTCCACAATCAGATTTCTTAGCAGTTCATGAACTTTACCCCACTATTTTGTTCTTATGGCACAACCAATTTTTATTTACAGTAGATTCCTTCTGATATAGCCAGCCATTTCTAGTCTTTTTTTAAAAAAATAATTACTATAACACGGTTCCCATTTGACTGACTTTTTCCCCTTGTGTGAAAAAGAACCTTGCCACACTGCTTCTTTTTAGCTGGACCAATATTTTCTTTTTTTTTTAAAGAAAACTCAAATGTCTCATTGTACGTAGGTAGTCATCTTGAGTTTGTTTAAAACTTCCTTGTTGCTATTGTTATGCTTCCCTCATCTGCTCATTGCCTCCCTCTTGTTCCCCTCTCCTTTCCTTTCTTCCATGGCCCACGGTCCTCTGCTTCTGCAGCCCTTTACGTTTTCTACTTGTCCTCTCCCAATTCCTTACCTCATCCTCCCTCCCCCACCTATATTTGATTACTCAGAGTATAACTTTATACTGAGCAAATTGAGCAGTATTTTGAAGCAAATGAAATAACCAGTGATAAGCAAGTGCCAGTTTTGCTGAATGCACTGGTGTTAAAAGGCATATAGTTTGCTTAGGAATTTAGCTGCTCCAACCAAACCAGCTGAAATGAGCTTTGCTGATATTGTGAAAGTAACACAGAAACATTTAGAACCAAAACCATTGTTGATTGCAAAACACTTTAGGTTTCAGAAGCAAAATCAAAAGGAAGTGGAGTCCATTTTAGCCTGTGTGGCTGAACTGAAGTTGTCTCAGCATTGTCAGTTCAGTAGTGGGCAGAATAATGCACTGAGATGTTGTTTAGTTTGTGGAATCTTACAAGAAAACATTCAAAAAGTGGCTCCTAACTGAAGCACAACTTGCATTTCAAAGAGCAGATGAAATAGCTATGTCAATGGAAATGGCAGACAGAGACACCATTGAGTTGTAGTCAGGAGTAAAGGTGAGCATGAACAAAATTGCAAAGTCTAAGCAGAAACCAGCCTGGCCAAACAAATTGTATTACCATTGCAGCAGGGGCTCATATACACCAGACCCATGCAGGTTTAAAGATGAAACTTGCAGGAAATGCCACAAAGTGGGGAAAAAAAGCATGTCAGGCAGACAAAAATAAATGGACTATGCAGGGAAGAGAAGAAGATAAAAAGCCAAATTGCACTATCCAGAAGTGAACAGTAAATTAATTAAAATGGTATTGGCTGTTTCAGTCATTCCACAAGATGAGTGTGAACAGCATTTCAAAAATACCGAACTGAAGCCTGCAGATATCCAACTAAGAACTGGCCATTCCTGGGTATCTACTGTTTTGCCAGCAGGACATACTGAGCAGAAATGGTGACACTGTGATATACAGTAGAGAGTGAGTTGCCCTGGCAACTCTCAACATTGACTCTGGACCCGATAAAGTCTCATGGCACCAGGTTGAACATGGGCAAGAAAGCTTCCTGCTGATTACCACGTAGTATCCTCCCTCAATTGACGAATCAGTACTTCCCCATGTTGAGCAGCATGTGGAGGAGGTATTGAGGAGGCAAGGGCACAGAATGTACTCTGGGTGGGGACTTCAATGTCCATCACCAAGAGTGGCTCGGTAGTACAACCACAGACTGAGCTGGCCGAGTCCTACTGGACACAGCTACTTGACTGGGACTACAGCAGGTGGTGAGAGCACCAGCAAGAGGGAAAAACGCACTTGACCTCATTCTCACCAACCTGCCTGCCACGGAAGCATCCGTCCATGACAGCATTGGTAAAAGTGACCACTGCACGGTATTTGTGGAGACTAAATCCCATCTCCACATTGAAGAAACCTTCCACTGTGTTGTGTGGCAGTACCACTATTCTAAATGGAATAGACTTTGAATAGATCTAGCAGCCCAAGACTGGGCATCTATGATGCGCTGTGGGCCATCAGCAGCAGCAGAAATGTACTCAACTACAATCTGTAATCTCATGGTCCAGCATATCCCCCATTCTAACATTACCACCAGGCCAATGGATCAACCCAGCAGTAGTTCTGAAAACCTGTGCTCCAGAACTTGCCGCAACATTCGCCAAGCTGTTTCAGTACAAGTACAACACTGGCATCTACCTAGCAATGTGGAAAATTGCCCAGGTATGTCCTGTGCACAAGAAACAGGATGTCCAACACAGCCAATTACCACCCTATCAGCCTACTCTCAATCATCAGCAAAGTATTGCAATGGGTAATCAACAGTGCTACCATTAGCACCTACTCGGCAATAGCCTGCTTATGGATGCCCATTTTGGGTCCTGTCAAGACCACTCAGCTTCTGGCCTCATCACCTCCCTGGTCCAAATATGGATCAAAGAGCTAAATACTGGAGGTGAGGTGAGGGTGATGGCCCTAAAATCAAGGCAGCATTTGACTAAATATGGCATCGAGATGCCCAGCTAAAATGGCATCAAAGGGAATTAGGGGAAAAACCCTCCACTGGCTGGAATCAGACCTGACACAAAGGAAGATGGTTGGAGGTCAATCATCTCATCCTCAGGACATCACTGCAGTAGTTCCTCAGGGAAGTGTCCTAGCACCTCCCCTCCCCTATTTTCAGCTGTTTCATCAATAACCTTCCTTCTATCATAAGGTCAAAAGTGTGAATGTTCACAGATGACTGTACAATATTGACTATGTGAGGAGTCAAGAAGTACTATCTACACTGTGCGTACTATCTACAAGATGCATTGCAACAACACACCAAAGTTCCTAAGGCTGTAGCTTCCAGACCCATAACCACTACCATCTAGAAGGACGAGAACAGCAGCTGCCTGGGAACACCACCACTTGGAAATCCCCCTCCAAGTCACTCACCATCCTGACTTGGAAACAAATCGCTGTTCTTTCATTGTCGCTGGGTCAAAATCATGGAATTCCCTCCCAAACATCACTGTGGGTGTACCTACACCTCAGGGACTGCAGCAGTTCAAGAAGGCAGCCCATCATCACCTCCTCGAAGGCAACTAGGGATGGGCAATAAATGCTGGCTTAGCTGGCAACGCCCACATCCCATAAATGTTTTTTTTTAAAAAAGCTAACTCTTGTGGGGAAAATGAGATTTGTAGCAGTGAACTGCAACAATCGACTAGTCGTATTGAGCTTCTACATGGAAAACCAGGAGGCCAGCATTGTGGGGTTGTGATTGGCTGAGACAACTGCAGTTTAATTGGAGATCCATCCACCATTTGCATGCTACATCATTGTAAAAGATGCAATTTAAAGTAAATAAAGAAAGATACTGGATGATGGCACAATTCTCTCCGTGCTGTACACCATGAATGATTGCCCAGCAGAGGGCAAACAGGAATTGATGCCAAGCTCTGTGCCTTGGATTGGAAAGCATATTGGACCAAGGAAGGACTATGCTGCTTAGAGGAATCATGGCAGTGACAAAAGCAGCAATCAGGCTACTGCAGCTTTTGTAGGCAAGATATGCGAGAAAGCTTCTCATATGTTAATCAGGCAGTTACTTGTGAAATGTGGCTTGGATTTAAGCTGGAAGAGTGTCCGAAGAGTTTCTGGATATTTGCAAGCATTCGACTTTATACTTACAAAAGAACCAGATTCTACTCTGCATGCAGTAAGGTTGTTGGAGGAACTTCAAGTGGGAAACAAAAAGCTGTTTTTAAAAGTAAATACACTTAATGTCACCCAGGTGGATGAATGGAAGGCCAAAAAGAAAGGAGTCAATGGAGATTCAAAATGGGCGGACTCATCAGATGATGATGTTGTGGATGAGGAAACCAAGAGGAGAGATCAGATTGTAAAGGGAGCAATAGAAGAATTAATAAGAGAACACTCGCATGAATTAAATCCCAAGATCAAGGAAAGAGAATGTAAACATAAAGATTGCAGGTTCTGCAAAACCAAAGCAACACACACAAAATGCTGGAAGAATTCAGTAGGTCAGGCAGTATCTATGGAAATGAATAAACAGTCAATGTTTCAGGCCTCGACCCTTCTTCAGGATTGAAATGAAAGGGGAAAAGGTGACAGAATAAAAAGGAGGACTAGCTAGAAAGTGTGGGGTGAAACCAGGTGGGTTTGGAAGATAAAGGGGTAGAGAAAAAAGGATCTGAGAGGAGAGTGGGCCATCAGAGAAAGGGAAGGAGGAGGGGACCCAGGAGTGATTGGCCAGTGAGAAGAGGTAAAAGGTCAGAGTGGGAAATAGATGAGGGGAGGGATGGGGAAGGGAAAATAAAATTTTACTAGAAGGAGAAATCAATATTCATACAATTAGGTTGGAGCTACCAGGATAGAATGTAAGGTGTTGCTCCTCCATCCTGAGTGTGGCCTCGTCTTGACACGGGACCGATGTCAGAATGGGAATGAAAATGTTTGGTCACTGGGAAGTTCTGCTTTTGGCAGATGGAGTGGAGGTGCTTGAGAACTCGGTCCCCCAGTTTACAATAGGCCTCACCAGTGTAGAGGAGGCCACGTCGGGAGCGCCGGACACAATAGACGACCCTAGCAGATTCTCAGGTGAAGTGTTCCCTCACTAGGGGCTCTGAATGGAGGTGAGGGAGGAGGTGACAGGTAGGTGTAATACTTGGTCCTCTTGCAGGAGGATTAGTGGGAGGGGCAAATGGACAAGAGAACCAGAGAGAGCAAACCCTGCAGAAAGCAGTGGGGGCAAGGCAGGAGGTAACGATGTGTTTAGTGGTAGGATCCCTTTGGAGATGGCAGAAGTCTAGAGGTGTCAGAACCACTCCCTGCACTCTCAGAGTCAACTCCTGAAACCATCACAGTGGAAGCTTCAGAACCCGAGACTGTTCTCACAGCAGCAAGTCTCGTCTGCCAAGCAGAGTGACCTCCCTTCTCAGGCAAGATCTTATCCCACAAGAGGTTTGATTATGCATTCTTGTTCGCTTAAATAATTCATTGTGAATTGTATGTGGCGGGGAAAAAAAAAGTCAATTGCATACATCATGATGCTACCACAGAACAGATATATGCCTCGCTAAACATAAAAACGAATGTGCACAAATTATCTCCCGGCTTCCTTATTTCCCTTGTAATTAGTTTTCATGTTTTGGAGTTACAAAACATAACAAGAAGGAAAGGGATGAGAAGGTAACCAGAGTTGGGAATGGAAAAAAGAGAGGAGTGGGGGGAAGAAATTGCCAGATTGGAAAAATCAATGTTCATGCCAACAGGCTCATGGCCAAATGGATAAAGTAGCACTTCCTTTTAACTTTAATGCTTTGCAATGGTCCCTCTGTGCTTTCTCTCTCTGGGCCACATCCATAATATCCAACCACCTAGCCATCTCAACAGTATCAAAGTCAGCCTTGTGTTCTGAATGCCTTGCATTTGCCTGTCACACACCTGAGTTCAGCTCTTGACTTTTGGGAATGTGCGTTGCTACACAGACGACAGTGAGGACATGCGTACAGCTTAATCACCCATTTCCACCCCGTTTTGGAAAGCACAGTTCAAAAACCACACAGGACGGGGCAGTTGAATCAATAATATTTCCACCATAAATTACTGCTTTAACTAGCCATTGAGTATGGTGGATTGTGTCCTACCCTGTCTGGATTTGACTGCAGCAGTAAAAGGAGCTGGTGATGCGTCAGTGCTGAATTGAGAATAGGGCACCAGACACCAAGGCTTGAGATGGAAAGAAACAGATGAATTTTTAATGGCCCGATTATATTTTGCAGCTCCATTTCTGCTTGAGGTGAGGCTTTGATCAATCAGGAAAGCTCCTTGCCCACTTTCGTTCTTTTCTAATGGCACTGCTGCTGCCCAAACTACTTTGTGGTAAGATTTTGAAGTGACGCCTCAGTCATTTCTGGTGAGCCTCTCCTCTCTGTTCCACCAACACTTTACCTTCTCTTTCACGCCCCCCCCCCCCACACCTGCCCTATCACTGTGTGCCTCCCTACTCTCCAGGGTAGGAGGTGGTTTGTTTCCTTCTTCCACTAGAGTAGACCCATTCTATCTTTCCCTGACTCCAAGCCCTGTATTCACTGAAGTGTTCAAACCCTTTCCAAGAAGCCAGACTACCTTCTGACCTCAATAGCACTCAAACAGCACACCTAATCTTGACTGTCGTGTGCCCCACCGCAAGGGATTAACTATCTAATAAGAAAACCCATGAGGTGACTTTACTTGTGCTGCCTTAATGAGCTCCTGGTTTCAGCAGCTCGGCACCATAGGCCCCATTGCTGTGGCACAGCCAAGTTAACAGAGAAATTAATTTACGTGCCACCTAGTGTGGTTGTCAGTAGAGCAGTTTTTTCTGTGCTCATAGCTGCACAACCATTCCCTCAAAATGGCTCCACTAATCCTAATTCCTATCGTAACCCATGCAAGATCTTCCCTAACTGTGCATGCATTTTGCTTTGTGAAATCACACTGTTGAGCTGAAAGTTTGAATTTGCTTTTAGCTCTATAGAATTGAGTACAGCACAAGAGAAGGTGCTTCAGCCCACCCGACACCAAATTAAACTCCATCTCTTCTGCCAGTACTTGATCCATATCCATCCATTCCCTGCACATTATTTTATCTATCTAGCAGCCACCCGAGCGCTACAGTTGTAACTGCTTCTGCTACTAAATAAGACAGCGGCAACTAGAAAGGTCTCCATATTGTTTACCAATGTCACCCTATGACAACAACCCATTTTAGGCTTCCACCATGCTCTGTGTAAGGAGAAAACGACTTGGCCTACACATCTCTCAAACTTTCTCTCTCTCCCGTCTTAAATGCATATCCTCCAGTACTTGACGTTCCTGCTGTGGGAGAAAGGTTCTTTTGTAGCTGTAATCTTTTTAAATAACTTTGAAAGTACCAAAGCCATTGGCTGGGATTTGTCTTCTTGAGGAGTGTTATTATAAAATCATGAGGTGCATTGCAAATTTGTAGATCATGCCAATTTGTTTTTTTAAAAAGTGCCTGTGTACAAATCTGTTCTTACTAGTAAGTGCACAATGGTGCTGGTGATGTAATGATTGATGGGTCACACATTTAAGCTCAAAACTATCTCATTACAGGCCGTTGGATGCTCAGGGGCAGGAATGGTTACTTCGAGTACCAGGTTTTAGATGTTTCAGAAAGGACAGGGATGGAGGCAAAAAGGGTGGGGGCATGGCACTGTTGATCGGAGATGGTGCCACGGCTGTAGAAAAGGAGGAGGACATGGAGGGTTTGTCTACGGAGTCTCTGAGTGAAAGTTTTTATAGGCCACCCAGTAGGAACAGGGACATCGAGGAGCAGATAGGGAGACAGATTCTGGTAAGGTGCAAGAGTTGTCGTCATGGGAGATATTAATTTCCCAAATATTGACTAGCATCTCCCTAGAGCGAGGGGTTTAGATGGGGTGGAGTTTGTTAGGTGTGTTCAGGAAGGTTTCTTGACACAATATGTAGATAAGACTACAAGAGGAGAGGCTGCACTTGATTTGGTATTAGGAAATGGACCTGGTCAGGTGTCTGATCTCTCAGTGGGAGAACATTTTGGAGATAGTGATCACAATTCTATCTTCTTTACCATAGCATTGGAGAGGGATAAGAACAGACAAGTTAGGAAAGTGTTTAATTGGAGTAAGGGGAAATATGAGGCTATCAGGCAGGAACTTGGAAGCATAAATTGGAAACAGATGTTCTCAGAGAAGGTTCTTTTGCAGCTGTAATCAGCTGTATGGAGTTCTGCATAGGAATGTTACAATGAGAAAAGGAAAGGATGGCAGATGGTAGGGAAAGGATTACTGGAGCTTTTGGAAAGCATCAAGTTGGATAAGTCACCGGGACTGGACAAGATGTACCCCAGGCTACGGTGGGAGGTGAGGGAGGAGATCACTGAGCCTCTGGCGATGATCTATGCATCATCAATGGGGACGGGAGAGGTTCAGGGGGACTGGAGGGTTGAGGATTTTTTTTCATTATTTCAGAAAGGGAGTAGAAATAGCCTAGAAAATTATAGACCAGTGAGTCTTACCTCTGTGGTTGGTAAGTTGATGGAGAAGATCCTGAGAGGCAGGATTTATGAAGATTTGGAGAGGCGTAATATGATTAGGAATAGTTAGCATGGCTTTGTGAAAGGCAGGTCGTGCCTTATGAGCCTGACTGATTTTTTTTTTTGAGGATGTGACTAAACACATTGATGAAAGTAGAGCAGTAGATGTAGTGTATATGGATTTCAGTAAGGCATTTGATAAGGTACCCCATGCAAGGCTTAATGAGAAAGTAAGGAGGCATGGGATCCAAGGGGAAATTGCCTTGTGGATCCAGAACTGGTGTGCCCACAGAAGGCAAAAAGTGATTGTAGACAGGCCATATTCTGCATGGAGGTTGGTCACCAGTGGTGTGCCTCAGGGATCTGTTCTGGGACCCCTACTCTTCATGATTTTTATAAGTGACCTGGATGAAGAAGTGGAGGGATGGGTTAGTAAATTTGCTGATGACGCAAAGGTTGCAGGGGTTGTGGATAGTGTAGAGGGCTGTCAGAGTTTACGGCGGGACATTGATTGGATGCAAAATTGGGCTG
Source organism: Hypanus sabinus (assembly GCF_030144855.1). Taxonomy (NCBI): domain Eukaryota; kingdom Metazoa; phylum Chordata; class Chondrichthyes; order Myliobatiformes; family Dasyatidae; genus Hypanus; species Hypanus sabinus. The sequence goes on from NC_082706.1 coordinate 131,278,420, forward strand.
AGAAGTGGTAAATGGAGTTCAACCCAGATAAGTGTGGGGTGGGTTTATTTTGGTAGGTCAAATATGATGGCAGAATATAGTATTAATGGTAAGACTCTTGGCAGTGTGGAGGATCAGAGGGATCTTGGGGTCCGAGTCCATGGGACACTCCGAGCTGCTGCACAGGTTGACTCTGTGGTTAAAGCAGACAGTGCATTGGCCTTCATCAATCGTGGGATTGAGTTTAGTAGCTGAGATGATGGATGAGAGGTGTATAAGATGATGAGAGGCATTGATCGTGTGAATAGTCAAAGGTTTTTCCCCAGAGCTGAAATGGCTGGCAGAAGAGGGCACAGTTTTAAGGTGCTTAGAAGTAGGTACAGAGGAGATGTCAGGGCTAAGTTTTTTTTTACGCAGAGTGGTGAGTGCGTAGAATGGGTTGCCGGTGACAGTGGTGGAGGTGGATACGATAGGGTCTTTTAAGAGACTCCTGGATATATATGGAACTCAGAAAAACAGAGGACTATGGGTAACCCCAAGTAATTTCTCAGGTAAGGTCATGTTCACACAGCTTTGTGGGCCAAAGGGTCTGTATTGTGCTGTAGGTTTTCTACGTTTCAATGTTTGTGTGGAAGCCTTCACATTTGTTTTTAAAGGAATGAGTTTGCATTTGCATGACTCCTTTCATGATTTCATGGTGATTGTGCAGAGCTTTAAGTTCCCAGGGTAACCAACGATGTATCTTGGTCCAACCATGTTCAACGCCACAGTAAGAGAACTCAGTAGTGACTTAACTTTCTCAAGAAGTTAAAGAATTTTGACATTCCTCATTGACCCTCGCCAGTTTTCATAGATGCACCATAGAAAGCACCCTATCCAGGATTTGTCTTCACTCGGAGGCCCGAGTTACAAGTCCATGAGCATTTACCTTGTTTTTCCAATAAGCAAACACGGGGAGGGGGCAGCTGGCAACCCAGAAATTATTCCTGTGCCCCCAAAGAGCCCCACTCTGGGCTGTGTCTCCAATACAGTCTTGGTGTCTCCTCCCCAAAATGACCCTGCGGCCTAGGCCTAGGCCTACTCCTCACCACAGCTGAGGCAATGTAGCTCCCCTACTGTTGGTCTCACCAGTGAATCAGACTTGGAGTGTTCTAAATTACCAATATCTAACAGTCTCTTGGATCAAGGTATCACTTGCACCATTTTTGGACTGCACACCATCCAACGGTACACAGCAAGACTAGGTGACAAAGCAACAATGGTATGCAATTAGTCCACCTCTATCGAGCAACTCACTGATGGTATACTCCTGCAGTACCTAATGTTCTTAGTATCTAGCAGTGACTTGTGATCATAAAATAGGCATTCCAGATGAACAAATATGGTGAATTATGGGCATTGCTATGGTGAAAACACATAAATAATTTTCCTAAGGCAAAGGTGCTAAAAATGAAAGGTTTCAGATCTGATCTAAGAGGTTGGAGCAGCTTCTTCATGCAGAGAATGGTGCTGAATGAACTGCCATAAATAGTAGATGAGGAAGGCACATCAGCAAGTTTTAAAAGCCATCTGGATATATACATGAATAGAAGAGGTTTTGAGTGGTGTGGGCAGATGGAATCTGCTGACTGGGCAACACAGTTGGGCTGCAGTTCCTGTTTCCATGTTGTATGACTAATTCTGTCTGGATGCATTGCAGCTCACTTTGGCATCTGCTGTGCCCAGGGTTGTGCAGAGAGTTGTGGACATAGCTCAGAACATCATAGAAATCAAGTGTCCCTCCATCGGCGCAGTCTGCACTTCTCACAGCCTTGGAAATGCAGTCAACATAATCAAAGACACTCACCTTTCATCACAGACATTCTTTCATCTTCCCCTCTCCCATTGGGCAGAAGATATCAGGAGGTGAGAGCACATACCAGGCTCAAGGATGGCTTCTATACCACTGTTAGAAGTCTATTGAACAGACCACTTTTATCCCAAGATGAACCTGATCTCGCAATGTATCTCATCATAGCTTAGTACCTTATTATCTGCCTGCACTGCCCTTTCCCTGTAATTGTAAAACTCTATTATAGATATTTGTACCCGGCTGGAAGCTCGAGAAGAGATCACTTGATTATTTGCATTGCAATTATTTTCACTTGTGCAACCTCAGTGTACTGATGTGATGACATGATCTGTATGGGTGCCATACAAAACAGAAGTTAGTCATTGTAGCTCAGTATATGTGACAATAATAAAACAATTTACCTCCTCCCCCTAATCTTTACAGATATCATAGTTGTTATTGTCCATTATCTTCTGGCTGTGTGAATAATTATACCCCTTAACTGCAATTACTGCTGAGTACAAGGTGGAACCCACCATTCTCGCCTTCCTCATCTGGAGCAAATAAAATCCTCCTAGCTGCAGAAATTGTCTTGAGTGTGAATCTTGGAGCAGATCCAATCAGGCAAGAGGTACAGAAGCGTGAAGTTCCACACCAGGTTCAAGATCATGATTTTTCTCGTCAGCCATTCAGTTCTTGAACCAACTGGGACAACCTAAGAGTAAGTCAACTAAGAGTAAGTAATCACCAGATAGCTGGGTGACCACACTGAACACCAAGTGTGGTCTTGCCAAAAACTTGTGCAGTGGTAACATGAATCCTCAGCTCTCGCACTCGGTGCCCTGACTGACGAAAGCAAGCCTTTCATCAGGAAGATGCGAGGCCTGAATATGTGGCAAAAGGAACATGTCATATCTCCCCACTATCCAAAAGCCAATCCTATCAAATGCCTCTTGCCCCCACCCCAACTGAATGCATCCTATGTTAGCCTTGGGGGCCACCTAATAGCCCAGAGATTTCTGGGAGATGTCTGGTCTGAGCCCCAAAGGTGTGACAGCTTGTGTTCTGAGTCTACTTTGGTGCTGCAACTATGGAAAAGTTTGTAGAAAATAGGAGCCAAGCCTTGTCTCTTAACTGACTGGCATCTTTTATTAACAAGGGAACTGCACTGATTTAATGCAGAAATCGTTTTGCTTTTGGTATCTCATGATAAGGGATCGGAGTTGCAGGAAACATTGAATCTAGACTAATAACAAAGTCATACTGTAACTTCCCAAGAAGCAAAAAAAATCAAAAATGTAAGTTTTGAAATCTTGTGGTGTTTGATTGCACATAATTAGAATGGAACTGGAATTACGCTGTGAAAAGCAGTAGCAAACAGGCATGTGGTTTTAAGTCAGTGTGGACTTCCTGCATCTTAAACTGTATCATTGTTTAAATACAAGGTCAGGACAAAGCTGTTCTCACCCTAGTGCAATTGAAGTTTCCAAAGTAAGTCAGTTATAAAAAGTGGGAAAGTTTTCAGTGCACTGTGAAACCTCAATGTTCTGCTTAAACACTTAGTTCAAAAACACTGGGGTTTGGCATTTGGGTCATCGAGTCCTGGTTCCCACACTCCCTCGAACACACCATACTCCCTTTAAATTCTAGATGAGTCCAGCTGAAGTGTAGCAAGCTGAAATGTAGACTATTTCCCTCTACTGATGCTGCCTGACCTGTTGATTTCCTTTAGTACTTTGTGTGGCTCCAGATTACAGCATCTGCAGTTTCTTGTGTCTGTTTTGAAAATTGCTGAGCTTATTCAAATTGAGCAAACATTTCTTTTTAAGCTTTCTATTTAAATAGTAATTAAAATTTGTATTAGTATTTTGAGTATTAATTGAAATAATATCCAATGGAAAATCTTAGTCTAGCAGCACTAAACTCCCTGTTGTTCTGGATTATCAGAATTTTGCTCTTCTTGGTCTTCTAGGTCAATTGAGTTACTCTTGAACTGTAGAGAAACTGGCAAGCTGCTGTACTAATCTGTTACCATTTCAAGGTGCACTTTCTCAATTAACTGGGTGTAATATCCTTAAAGTAGTTTTTGATGAATTTCTTTTGGATTATATTTGGACTTCTATTGTGCTCAAGTTTTAAGTTGAACTTTGATATAAATGGTTACTGAGGTTTACCCGCATACATTATTTTCCTGATGAAGAGTATTAACACTTCTGCATTTCTTGTTACCAGTCCTTTTGAAAATCATGATGTTTTATGTTCAGTATCTCTTGCATGAAACAGTGAGAAACAACAAAGGACATTTAGTTTACCTAGGCATTGTGAAACTTTCTCTAATGAATGCATGTTAGCACTTGCACTCATTCTGATTATATGCAAAAGTTCTGCAAAACTAATGATACTGCATCAACTATATTAAAACATTGCTGCAAAGTTAGGCCTTTCCGTGCTGAGCTGACAATTTTGAACTTGTCCTGTTTTTCAGTAATGTCAGTCATTAAGGATTAGATGTCACTTGAAGGGGAAAACAATTAGGAAGTTCTTTTAACTTTTGAACTAGCATTGATCAAAGATTCTTTTCACATTACATACAATGCCAATTGTTCAAAAGTACATTTGGTTGTGAATGGCTTTGAGGTGTCATGAAAGCTTCATGATTTTTTTGCCTTCTGAAGTATGGTGTATGCAATGACACCTCTGCAACCTCCGCCATCGAATGAAGGTCAGACTGGCGTCTGGGTTGAACAAGGTGATGCCCTAGTGTTCTCTTCATAAGCTAAGAAATGTTGTTTGACTTTCCTTTGCCCCCTAAGATTTACAACTTACAGCCTCAATGAGAATTTTGTGACACAGAGGTGTTAAATGCCGGCCATAAAAACTAGCTATCCTTATTTCCTCTTAAGGTACTTAAGCGTACTTCATAGATACCTCCTTTTATGCATGTTATAAGCAGCCATTCCTTCATGTGGATTTGCCCAAGCTTATTCAGCTTATTATTATTTTTTTGCTTTCCATTATTTTGATTCTTCCTTGCCACATAGAAGATCAATCAGCCCATCTGATCTGTACCAACTTGCAGAACAATCCCATCATCTTAAAACCTATTCTCCCTGTAGTCTCAGCAGCAGTTCTTCCTCTTAAAAAAAGTTCCTCTCATCTAACACTAGTGACATTGTTTATTGACCAATTTAACCTATCAGACTGCCCAGCTTTAGGATGTGAGAGGAAATGGCAGCATCAAGAGGTGGCAGGGAGACGTGACTCGTAGAGGATCAATCCTGACCTCGGAAGCTCTCTGTGTGTGGTTTGTGTGTTCCTTCTGTGACTGCAAGAGCTTCTTCAATTTCCTCCCACATCTCAAAGATGACAAGTTTCGCAGGTTAATTGACTGCTGCATATTGTCACTAGTGCGTGGTGAGTGTTGATATGTGGGTATGGGGGTATTACTGGGAACACAAGGAAAATAAAATACAATTCAGATATGAATTGTATGAGGATTTGGACCATGCTCGAGGAACTTTCCGTATACGGACGAGTCTCCATATGGAAAACAATCTTCTGCCACAAATAGCTGTGCAGATTATTCATCAGGTAATGCATTTTGAAAAGATGTGCACGGAACCTAGACCTTGGCATTGAAATGGACTTTTTCACATTCAAGAAACTTCCTGCTTAGACAATAAAGCCCTTAAACCAATAGTGGGAACATCTAGGACCAGAGATCACAGCCTCAGAAGACGTCAGATCAATTCATCCCAAAGAAGAAGAAGCCTTCTTAAGGAAGGATGAGGCAATGTGGTTCACAAGAAAAATCAAAGTCAGCATAAAAGCAAAAGAGAGGGCATATAATATAGCAAAAATTAGTAGGAAGTTAAATGATTGGGAATCTTTTTTAAAAAAATCAACAGAGGGCAACTAAAAAAGCAATAAGGACAGAAAAGATGAAATACGAAGGTTACCTAGTCAATAATATGAAAGAGCATACCAAAAATTTATTTTCAGTTATGTGAAGGGTAAAGAGAGGGGTAGAAATGGGGAACAAAGAATTGGCAGATGAACTGAATAAGTATTTTTGTCAGTTTTCAAACCAGCAGTATGAACAAATTTGATAATTAGGGGTAGAAGAGAGTGTTGTTGCTATTACTAAGGAGAAGGTGCTTGTGGTTGAAAGGTCTGAAGGTAGATAAAGAGGGAGCTAAAGAGATTGTGGAGGCATTAATAATGATCTTTCAAGCATCACTGGTTTCTGGAATGATTCCAAAGGACTGCTAAATTTCAAATATCACTTTAAGAAGGGAGGGAGGCAAAAGCCAGGAAATTTGTAGGCAAGTTAGCCTGCTTCAGTGGTGGGCAAGATGTTGAAGTCCATTATTGAGGTTCAGGGTTCGGGGTACTAGGAGGCACATGATAAAACAGGCTAAAGTCAGCATGGTTTCCATGAGGGAAAATCTGACAAATCAATTGGAACTCTTTGAGAAAATAACAGACAGGTTAGACAAAGGAGAGTGGGTGGGTTTTGTCAACTTGGTCTTAAAGAAGGACTTCAACAAGATGCCACACATGGCACTAGTAAGATAAGAAATCATGGCATTATCAAAAAGATACTAGCATCGACAGAAGTTGGGCAGGTGCATCGTGCTGTAACTCCTAAGGGACCGTGTTAGGGAACTGGAATTGCAGCTCGATGACCTTTGTCTGGTCAGGGAGAGTGAGGAGGTGATAGAGAGGAGCTATAGGCAAGTAGTCACACCGGGCGGCCTGGGGAGACAGATAAGTGGGTAACAGTCAGGAGAGGGAAGGGCAAGCGTGAGAGGCCAGAGAGCATTCCTGTGGCTGTCTTCCTTAACAATAAGTACTCCTGCTTGAGTACTGTTGTGTACTTTTGCTGTACCTCTGGCACAGAGTCTGGCCCTGTGGCTCAGAAGGATAGGGAAAGGAAGAGGATGGCAGCAGTGATAAGGGACTCCATAGTTAGGTGGTCAGAGAGACGATTCTGTGGACGCAGGAAAGAAACATGGATGGTAGTTTTCCACCCAGCTGCCAGGGTCCAGGTTGTTTCTGATTGCATTCACAATATCCTGAAGTGGGAAGGAGAACAGCTAGAGGTTGTGGTACATATTGGTACCAACGACATAGGCAGGAAAAGGGAGGAGGTCCTTAAAGCACACTACAGGGAGTTTGGAAGGAAGTTGAGAAACAGGACCACGAAGGTAGTCATCTCAGATTACTGCCTGTGCCACGCAACAGTGATTATAGGAATAGAATGAGGTGGAGGATAAATGCGTGGCTGAGGAATTGGAACGGGGGCAGGGATTCAGATTTCTTAATCATTGGGACCTCTTTTGGGGTACAAGTGACCTGTACAGAAAGGATGGGTTGCACTTGAATCTCAGGGGGACCAGTATCCTGGCAGGGAGGTTTGCTAAGGCTATTGGGTTGCGTTTAAACTAGGATTGCTGGGGGGTGGGAACCAAACTGAAGAGATGGAGGAAGAGGCACTTGGCTCACAAATAGAAAAAGCTTGGAGACAGTGTGAGAGGGATGATAGGCAGGTGCTAGAGAAGGGATATGCTCAGACCGATGGTTTGAGATGTGTCTATTTTAATGCAAGAAGCATCATGAAGAAAGCGGATGAGCTTAGAGCGTGGATCAGTACTTGGTGATATGATGTTGTGGCCATTACAGAGACTTGGATGGCTCAGGGGCAGGAATGGTTTCTTAGAGTGTCGGGCTGTAGATGCTTCAGAAAGAACAGGGAGGGAGACAAAAGAGAAAGGGGCGTGGCACTGTTGATCAGAGATAGTATCTCAGATGTAGAAAAGGAGGAAGACATGGAGGGATTGTCTATGGAGTCTTTGTGGGTGGAAGTTAGGAACAGGAAGGGGTTAATAACTCTACTCAATGTCTTTTATGGACCACCCAATAGTAACAGGGACATTGTTAGGTAGACAGATTCTGGAAAGGTGTAATAACAACAGGGTTGTCATGGTGGGAGATTTTAATTTTCCAAATATCAATTGCCATGTTCTTAGACCAAGGGGTTTAGATGGGGTGGAGTTTGTTAGGTGTGTTCAGGAAGGTTTCTTGACACAATATGTGGATAAGCCTACAAGAGGAGAGGCAGTACTTGATCTGGTATCGGGAAATGAACCTTGTCAGGTGTCAGATCTCACAGTGGGAGAGCATTTTGGAGATAAAATCACAGTTCTATCTCTTTTACCAGAGCATTGGAGAGGCATAAGAACAGACAAGTTAGGAAAGCTTTTAATCGGAGTAAGGGGAAATATGAAGCTATCAGACAAGAACTTGGAAGCAGAAATTCAGAACAGATGTTCTCAGGGAAACATGCGGAAGAAATGTGGCACATGTTCAGGAGATATCTGTGTGAAGTTTTGCATAGGTACGTTCAAATGAGGCAGGAAAAGGTTGGTAAGGTGCAAGAATCCAGGTGTACAAAGGCTGTTGTGAATCTAGTCAAGAAGAAAAGAAGAGTTTACAAAAGGTTAAAAAAAAACTAGGTAATGATAGAGATCTAGAAGATTATAAGGCTAGCAGGAAGAAGCTTAAGAATGAAATTAGGAGAGCCAGAAGGGGCCATGTGAAGACCTTGAAGAATTCAGGAAAACCCCAAGGCATTCTACAAGTATGTGAAGAGCAAGAGGATAAGATGTGAGAGTTTAGGACCAATTAAGAGTAACAGTGGAAAAGTGTGTATGGAACTGGACGAGATAGCAGAGGTAATTAATGAGTACTTTGCTTCAGTATTCACTACGGAAGAGGAACTTGGTGATTGTAGGGATGACTTACAGTGGACTGAAAAGTTTGAGCATGTAGATATTAAGAAAGAGGATGTGCTGGAGCTTTTGGAAAGCATCAAGTTGGATATATCACTGAGACCGGATAAGATGTACCTGAGGCTAGTGTGCGAGGTGAGGGAGGAGATCGCTGAGCCTCTGGCAATCATCTTTGTATCATCAATGGGGATGGGAGAGGATTGGAGGGTTGCAGATATTGTTCCTTGATTCAAGAAAGGAAGTAGGGATAGCCCAGGAAATTATAGGCTAGTGAGTCTTACTTCAGTCGTTGGTAAGTTGACAGAGAAGATCCTGAGGGGCAGGATTTATGAACATTTGGAGAGGTGCAATATGATTAGGAATAGTCAGCATGGCTTGTGAAAGGGAGGTTATGCCTTACAAACCGGATTGAATTTTTTGAGGATGTGACTAAACACATTGATGAAGGTAGAGCCGTAGATGTAGTGTATATGGAGTTCAGCAAGGCATTTGACAAGGTACCCCATGCAAGGCTTATTGAGAAAGTAAGGAGGCATGGGATCCAAGGGGACATTGCTTTGTGGATCCATAACTGGCTTGCCCACAGAAGGCAAAGTGTGGTTGTAGACGGTCATATTCTGCATGGAGGTCGGTGACCAGTGGTGTGCCTCAGGGATCTGTTCTGGGACCCCTACTCTTCGTGATTTTTATAAATGACTTTGATGAAGAAGTGGAGGGATGTATTATTAAATTTGCTGATTACAGAAAGGTTGGAGGTGTTGGGGACAGTGTGGAGGGCTGTCAGAGGTTACAGTGGGACATTGATAGGATACAAAACTGGGCTGAGAAGTGGCAGATGGAGTTCAACCCAGATAAGTGTGGGGTGGTTCATTTTGGTAGGTCAAATATGATGGCAGAATATAGTATCAATGGTAAGACTCTTGGCAGTGTGGAGGATCTGAGGGATTTTTGGGTCGGAGTCCATAGGACACTCAAAGCTGCTGCGTAGGTTGACTCTGTGGTTAAGAAAACATACGGTACATTGGCCTTCATCAATCATGGGATTGAGTTTAGGAGCCGAGAGGTAATGTTGCAGCTATATAGTACCCTGGTCAGACCCCACTTGGAGTACTGTGCTCAGTTCTGCTCGCCTCACTGCAGGAAGGATGTGGAAACCATAGAAAGGGTGCAGAGGAGGTTTACAAGGATGTTGCCTGGATTGGGGAGCATTCCTTATGAAAATAGGTTTCGTGAATTCGGCCTATTTTCCTTGGAGTGATAGGGTGAGAGGTGACCTGATAGATGTGAATAAGATGATGAGAGGCATTGATCGTGTTGGATAGTCAGAGGCTTTTCCCTAGGGCTGAAATGACTAGCACAAGAGAGCACAGTTTTTAAGGTACTTGGAAGCAGATACAGTGGAGATGTCAGGGGTAAGTTTTTTACATGATGAATGTGTGGAATGGGCTGTTGGCAACTATTAACTGACTGGGAGGAGGCAAAGCATGGGAGCATAAGTGGCTTTGTCTGGTTTGCTGCCAGGGACTAGTGGTGTTCCACAGGGGTCTGTGTTGGGTATGCTTCTTTTCACGTTATAAGTTAATGATCTAGATGAGGGAATCAATGACTTTGTGGCCAAGTTTGTGCATGATACAAATATATGTGAAATGGCAAGCAGCATGGAGGAAGCAGGAAGCGTGCTGGGTAACTTGGACAAATCAGGAGAATGGAAAAAATGCGGCAGATGATATACAGTATAGGAAAGTGTATGGTCGCATACTTAGAAGTTTCTCAAGTAGATTTGCTCCTGAATCCAGTATTTTCAGTCTCTTGTGTCTCTATCAGACACAATGCTGCGTCTGATGCTGGGACAACAAAGGCATCAGAAAGCTGATGTTCCATTTCCAAAACTGTATGCACAGTAAACTGGATCCCAAAATATACAACTGTGCTAATGCCAAGAATCTCTACAGGGTGAGGAAGCTTAAAGTAACATTAACTCAGTATCTTACATACTGTGACTATTGATAAATTCACTGAATCTTCGGCAGATGTTCGTTAATCCCAGATGACATTGAAACGAACTTTACAAAAGATAACTGTTCTCTCGATAATATTTTTGCTAGAGGTCCAATAATTCTTCTGCCAGCATCTTCTCAATGTGCACTTTTCAATTAGACATTTTAAGGGAAGGAAGTATTCTGTGCTAGGTCAATATAATATGTAATTATATCAGTCTGCCCCAGCTTGACAAAACAGTGTAATGAATTCACACAGGAATTTTCACCATAATCACTTTTCTTTGACCTACTGCCAAAGGCGCCTACAGCAATTAATTCAAACACTTCTTTGAGCTTGTTCCCAAATGGTTTCCTGGCTGCTTGACTTTGTGTTTTCTGTCCATTGTCAAGCAACATGGCCAAGGTTTTATATTATTATATCATTTGAGTATCTAGCCAAGTTTCTGTTTAACTGAAACCTGTTGCTTAAGTAGATTTCAGTTTCAGGAACATTGCCAATTGGTCATCCAATTGAATCCTCAAGGATCTTGATGTAACTTCAGATTCTGGCCAGTGAAGTTGTGGCTCAGTAGGAAAGGCACTGCCAAATTCTCAATCATAAGGCAATGCTGGTTGAATTGTTCCCACTTTCTTTTATGTGTTAGGTTAGCAAGCACAATGGGTCAGCTGCTGGAGTGAGCCTACAGATATGGTGAAAGTTGACATCAGTTAGCATTACCTTTGTTTTAGAAAGTGGAGCAATTGATTAGATTTGATTTTGTTTTTATTAGTCACATGGGCATTAAAACATATAGTGCAATACATTGTTTGCACTAACAACAAACTGTCTGAAGATTTGTTGGGACAGCCCCCAAGTGTCATCATGCTTCCAGGGCCAACATAGCATGCCCCCAATGTTCAGCAAAATGACACACAGCCAAAGTACAACACAACAGACACATTCCACCCTTCAACCCGCTCACTGGGAATCACTGGGGTTTGTCTTCAGGGCCTGCCAACTGCCGTCCTTGATCTCAGGGACCACGAGTCTTTGTCTTCAATGGCTGCTGACTGTACCGGTGCCCACAGTTGGACAATTCATTGCTGTTAAAGGTAGACAGTTCAGCATGGTATCATGCTGTTTTACTCTAGCACATAACCTTCACCAGAAATGTCAATAGTTTTAGTGATGATCCCTCTTCTTTATGTAATTTCTCCTCTTGTCGGATAGTTTGGAAATTCTTTTCCCAGTGAATCGATTAGGTCAATCATTGCTGATATTCCTGTCAGTGGCCTTCCAAGTCTTCACCTTGACAAACTCTTCAAAGGGCTTATTGTAAGGTGAGCAGAAACAGCTCAGCTGGGCACATGAATGCTAAAGCAATCCAGGTGCTGGCCAAAGAGAGAAAAATGTGTTCATGTGGAGACACAGGAGACTGCAGATGCTGGAAATCTGGAGCAAAGTGGAGGCTTCTTGTGACCTTGGGTGTTGGTAAAGTTCCTAAGAACCAGTGAAGAACTTTTAAAATGTAGTGAATTTCATAATGCTGAGTTTCCATTTGTATACAGAAAGGTCCCACATACAGAAATGTGATAAAACTGTGCTGACCAACCTCACACTAATCTTGAAGGAGTGGTCTAAATTATCAAAGGTTTGGTTATAAAACATACAGGCCCAGTTGCATTTTGTACCTGATGGTGGCTTTTTTTAAATTTAGCTGGTTGTCTTCAGTGTGAAATCTTCAAAAACATCGTGGCATCCGGGTTTTGAAGGGTTGTTTCTTTACTAATGCAAGTAAACCAATAGGGTCAGGTTTTGTTTTACACACTGAGGCTTTGCTCACTTGATGAGTGCTTCCTCAGACTGGTACTCCTCTTTTCAGAGTTGGAAGATCCTGAGGTAGCAGTCTTGCCTATTCTTGCTGCACTGACCATCAAGCACACAGTGTACCTACTCCCCATATTCCCATCAAATGACAAAAGTCAGTCCATTGGTGGACACTCATCCGTTCTGCTAGTTATGACCTTCTCGTGAATTCTTCACTTCTGACCTCCATCTGCATTGCAACTTTTTTTTTATTTTAGTATTCTAAACTTGGTCTTAAACAATCCACAGTCATTGTTTTAAAAACATTCTAAATTGGAAGCAGATGAGGCAACCTGTCTCATCTGAAAAAAGTTTTAATTTCCTGATGTAAAAAAACTTATTGGTTAGGCTAAATTCAGGATTGTATACAGTTCTAGTCACTCCATTGCAGGTAGGATGTGGAGGCTTCAGAAAGGATACAGAAGAGACGTATCGTCTTCTGAAATATGTTCCGCATTTACCAATCCCGCCTCATAGAATGATCTCTCATCAGTCTGAACAGTGAATTCCTTTGTTGTATCATCTCAGAGAATCTGTGCAGTGCAATTTGCATTGATTTTGTATCTTGCACATAATGGGATATTCTGAACTGAATCTATTGCACCTACTAAAGGTTTGTCCAATCGGACAATCAATATATCGTTTAATTCTAGGAAATCCATCTCTCTGTTTTGAGTTAGTGAGCAGGTCCTGAAGTGTGTGATAATTAATAGTTAAATATAACATCAATACTGATACACTTGGGAGTCCCAAGACTGCTCAAACTTGAAGAACAGGCTAGTTGTACTTTTCTGAGGAAAAGCAAAGGAATATATGTCAGTTCAACCAACCCCCCACACCTCCAACATGCACTCATCCTGCCAAACACTACCTGGTCCTTCTCTGATGAGGTCTGCAGATAGTGCATTAGCTTCCTTTTAACCCTTTGATCTCACAGAAACCAAGGATTCCCTGATCTCAAGAAAAGAAAATGTTGGCTGGAGTGCCATTTGCGTAGCTGGCTAGCCACTTTACCCCTATCAGATGCCTTCTCAATTGACTCCATCATTCAGTGAAGTTCATACCACATCACTTACCTCAGCATCACCTTCCTACAATTAGGTAAATCTGCATCACTTGATTTCCTGAATATTTTACTCAATGTCATTATCCCAGTGTTACTTCAATTTGGTATAAATCAAATTTTAAGTTAGGATAATACTATATTGCATTAACTGTGATTCTGCGAATAAACATTACTAATTTTTGTGGCTGTCTGTTCAAGGTGATTCAGAGAATTTGAAAATCAGTACACACAATATGCTGGAGGAACTCAGCAGACCAGACAACATTTATGGAAAAGAGTAAACAGTCGACGTTTCAGTCCAAGACCTTTCATCAGGTCCTGGTGAGGGATCTAGGCCCGAAACATCGACTATTTATTCTTTTCCATAGATGCTGCATGACCTGTTCAGTTCCTTCAGCATTTTGTGTGTGTTAATTTGGATTTCCAGCATCTGTGGATTTTTTTCTCTTGTTTGAGAATCAAAGTCAGGTTTGTTTTTACTGACGTGCAATTAAATTTCTTGTTTAGTGGCAGAAGTACAGTTCAATACATTAAAAATTACATTAAGAATTATATGTACAAATAAATGCCATGCAAAAGGAGAGCAAAATAATGAGGGAATGGTCATGTATTCATGGGCCATTAGAAATCTGTTCCCAAAATGTTGTGCGTGCATCTTCAGGCTTCTGTACCTCATCCCTGACGGTAGAAATGAGAAGAGGGCATTTCCTGGATGGTGAGGGTCGTTGTAATGAGAAAAGGGCACTTCCTGGATGGTAGGGGTCCTTAATGATCAGTGCCACCTTTTGAAGATAGCTTGATGGTGGGAGGCCCATCCCCACAATGGAGCTGGCTGAGTCTTCAACGCTCTGCAGCTTTCTCCTATCACATGGATGGGCAAGAGTGCGAGGAAATGCGGCAATGAAAAGCAACAGAATCTCTTTTGTATCTGCGTACTTAAACACTTACACTCTGTGTCCTGTTGACTTCTTGCTTGGAAAAGAATTCCAGCTTCAACGTGAATTGAGCTGGCTTTATTGGACAGTTTGGAGTGCTCAGTTTGCAGCAACGTCTCTAAGCGTGCTTCATGCCAAGTAAACCCCAAAGAAAAATGAACTAAAAGAAAATCCTCTAGGTGCCAAATATCTAAGATAAAAATAGACATTGCTGGAATACTCAGCAGTCATGCAGCATTTGTTAAAATATTAAAATGGATTAAAGTTACTGGCTGAAGACTCCCAACCAGTCATCAAGCTGAAATATTCAGTTTCTCTTTCCACAGCCCAGCTGCTCAGTGTTTCCACTCCTGAGTGTTTCCACATTTTCTTTATCCCTAGCTCCTCAGGTGTACCGTATTTCTATCCACAGTCTACCTTGCCATAGCTTTCCATTTTATGGTTTGCCTGCACTGCACTTTTTCTGTGACTACAATATTTTATCCTGCATTCGGTTATTGCTTCTCCGTTGTACTGGCTGCATGTACTGATGTAACGAAATGATCTGTATGGATGGCATTTAAAATAAAGTTGTCCACTGTACCTTTGGTATGTGTGACTTTAACAAATCAATTACCAATAGAGATAATAATGGCGAATCTGATTGTAATCTCAGCTCTAGTAGTTGAGGCAGGTACAATGAAAAAACACTTAAAAGGCACTTGGACAGGTACATGGATAGGAAAGGTTTTGAGGGAAGTGGGTCAAATGCAGGCAAAAAGGACTGACCTAGGTGGAGATAAGATACAGGAGCAGAATTTGGCCATTCAGCCCATCAAGTCTGCTCTGCCATTCAATCATGGCTGATTTGATAAGACCTCTCAAATCTATTCTCCTGCACCTGAATGGTGTAGAGTTAGGTAAGGGAGAAATGCGAAGAGACCTAGGAGTCCTAGTTCATCAGTCAATGAAGATGAATGTGCAAGTGCAACAGGCAGTGAAGAGGGCAAATGGAATGTTGGCCTTTATAAACAAGGATGTCCTTTTGCATTTGTACAGGGCCCTGGTGAGACCACACCTGGAATATTGTGTACAGTTTTGGTCTCCAGGTTTAAGGAAGGACATTCTGGCAATTGAGGAAGTGCAGCGTAGATTCACTAGGTTGATTCCTGAGATGGCAGGGCTGTCTTACGCAGAGAGATTGGAGAGATTGGGCTTGTACACACTGGAATTGAGGAGATTGAGAGGGGATCTGATTGAAACGTTTAAGATAATTAAAGGATTTGATAGGATTGAGGCAGGTAATATGTTCCAGATGTTGGGAGAGTCCAGTACCAGAGGGCATGGATTGAGAATAAGAGGTCAGTTATTTAAAACAGAGTTGAGGAAAAACTTCTTCTCCCAGAGAGTTGTGGAGGTGTGGAATGCACTGCCTCGGAAGACGGTGGAGGCCAATTCTCTGGATGCTTTCAAGAAGGAGCTCGATAGATATCTGATGGATATGGGGACAAGGCAGGGACTGGGTATTGATAGTGAATGATCAGTCATGATCTCAGAATGGCGGTGCAGACTCGAGGGGCCGAATGGTCTACTTCTGCACCTATTGTCTATTGTCTCTCCCTGTAACTTTTGAGACCCATAGTAATGAAGAACCCTTCCCGGTTCTCTGTGACGATGAATTCCACAGCTTCACCACCCTCTGTCTGAAGAAATTCCTCCTCGTGTCTGTTCTAAAGGATGTCTTTTTATTCTGATGCTGTGACCTTTGATCCCAGCCCTGCCCACTATTGGAAGCATCATCTCCACATCCAGTATATCTAGGCCTTTCGATATTAGGTAGGCTAGTTAGATCTCTACCCCTTCCCCCACCTGTCCTCCTACATTCCAACAGGTACAGACCTAGAGCCATGAAACACTCATCCTTGTAACACTCATCATTCTTGTAAACCTCTTTCGGATGCTTTCTGATACCAACTCATCTTTAGCAACGACAAGTTGGGCCAAATGGCTTGTTTTCTGTACCGTATGACTTCATGATGTCGTCCACTCCTGCTCCTAACTTTTATGTGAATATCCATTTCTTCCATCACTGGGGCACTGGGGTTCCAGGCTGCACCATTTTCATCTGCAATCCTTAAGATGGCACTCTCTAGCACCGATCAGGAAAGCATCACCACCTTCAGTTTCCCTTTCAAACACTATCCCAGCTTGGAAGTGCACTCAGTAGACACTTTATCAGGTAGACTTGTACACCTGCTGATTAATGCAAATATCTAATAAACCAATCACGTGGCAGCAACTCAATGCATAAAAGCATGCAGATATGGTCAAGAGGTTCAGTTGTTGATCAGACCAAACTGCAGATTGGGAACGATCTGAGCGTGGAATGATGGTTGGTGCCAGACAAGTTGGTTTGAGTATCTCAGAAGCTGCTGATCTGCTTTTCACGCATGACTGTCTCCAGAGTTTACAGAGAAAGGTACAGAAAAAACATTCAGTGAGCGGCAGTTCTGTATGTGAAAACACCTTGTCGGAGAAGAAAGGCCAGACTGTTGAAGCTGACGGAAAGGCAACAGTAAAACAACTAGCACGTGTTACAACAATGGTTGCAGAAGAGCATCTCTGAACGCACAATACATCAGACTTTGAGTAGGAAACACAACCTCAGTGAGTTCAAAGGGTGTGTGGAAGATGGGGGCCGAGTGAATTCAAAGGGTGTGTGGAAGATGGGGGCTGAGTGAGTTCAAAGGGAGAGTGAGGGACCAGAATCCTAGTCCAGTCCAGTCCAGTCCGTGAATCTCTGCTGGCCCACTAAGGAAGTCGGGGCCCAGTGTCTGTGGATCTATGAGGCCAGAGGCCAAAGATGATTTGGCTTGGGTTTAGAAGACTGTGCATGTGGGCGGTGGGAGGGAGAGATGAACGGGGTTTGTTTCACTGTTGTTTCTTTGCTGCTCGGTATGTTCTGTTTTGTTCTGCAAACGTGGGCATGCTCTGTTGGTGCTAAAATGTGTGACTACACTTGCAGCTGCCCCAGCATATGCTTGGTTGTGTTGGTTGTTAACACAAATAACACATTTCATTCTATGTTTCGATGTACATAAGACCATAAGTGATAGGAGCAAAATTAGGCCATTCAGCCAATCGACTCTGCTCCTTCCTTTTCCCTATAGCCTTTCAACCTTCACCCAATTAACTGGCCTCCACAGCCAACAAATTTCAGAGTAATCAACCTCTAGCTAAAGAAATTCCTCCTCCTCTCTATTCCAAATGGACATCCCTCTATTTAAAGGCTGTGTCGCTGGATCTAAACATCCTCTCCACATCCACTCTATCTAAGCCTTTCAACATTTGATTAGTTTCAATGAGATCCCCCCCATTCTTTTAAATTCCAGTGAGTAAAGGCCAACAGCCATCAAACATTCCTCATACAATAACCCTTTCTTTCCCAGAATCATTCTTGTGAATCCCCTCTTGTCAGCCCATCCTTTCTGAGGTAAGGGGCCCAAAACTGCTCACAATACTCCAGATGAGGCCTCACCAGTGTCTTATAAAGCCTCATTGTTACATCAGTGTTTTTATTCCTCTTGAAATTGTAAAGGGGGTTTCTTTTTCTTCGTTTACTAATTGGGAAAGGGTTTCCTTTTGTTAACTAGCAGGAATGCTAATTTACTGATAATGAGAATGGTATTCCTTTGTAAACCAAATAGGGATTAATGTTCTTTCTTCTGAGTCTGTAAGCTTTTGTTGACGGGCTTTTGGGCAGATCGGCGCGAGGGGGTCAAGAGAGAGGACGCAATGCTCTAAGCTGGGCGAGGATCGGACCCCAAAGGGGGTCCGAGGCCGGGAGATTCTCCGAGGGGGGGGGGATGAAGCTAGATGTGCTTGGTTGACCACTCGGAGGGTCCTGAGCTGTTTGGAGAGTCGAGGAGTTCGGAGGGGATCGAATGGTGGCCAGAAGACTTCAGTAATTGAGCTCCAACGGCTGTGCACGAAGTGGTTTGGACTTTGATAAGTTTGGCGCCTTTTCTTTAATTTTCTCTTCATATATACTGTATCGTTATTAATCACTTAGTTATAGTAACCTTTATAAATTGTACTCATTTAATCACATATGGTGTACTGTCTGGTTTTGGGCGAGGCGGGGACATCACACAGCATCCACACCAGCTGATTACCCAGTTTGGCGGGGCCAAAGGCTGCTCCCCCTAGACAAGAACGAGCTGAGCGAGCCTGAGGCGACCCAAGGGGTTACAAAATCAATTGCAAAATTGCATTTGCCTTCCTTACCACTGACTCAGCCTGAAAATTAACCTTTAGAGAATCCTGCATGAGGACTCCCGAGTCCCTTTGCACCTCAGATTTTTTAATCTCCCCACTTAAAAAATAGTCTATGCTTCCTTCTATTCTTCTACCAAGGTGCATGACCATATCCTTCCCGACGCTGTATTCTGCCTTCTATTTCTTTGCTCATTCTCCTCATCTGTACAAGTCCTTCTGCAGCTTCCCTGCTTCCTCAACACTACCTGCCCCTCCACCTATCTTCTTATCGTCTGCAAACTTGGCCACAAAAGAGCTAATTCTATTATTCAAATCCTTGACATATAATGTAAAAAGAAGCAGACCCAAAACCAACCTTAGCGGAACACCACAATTCACCAGCAGCCAATCAGAAAAGGCTTCTGTTTTTCTCACTGTTTGCCTCCTGCCAGTCAGCTCATGATCCATCTTCCCTGTAATGCCCTGGGTTCTGATCTTTTTGAGAGACATCATGTGCAGCACCTTGTGAAAAGCCTTCTGAGAATCTATGTACACAACGTCCACTGATTCTCCTTTGTCTATTCTGCTTGTTATTTCCTCAAAATATTCCAAAAGATCTGTCAGGCAAAATCTTCCCTTAAGGAAACAATGCTAGCTGTGGCTTATTTCATCATGTGCTTCCAAGAACCCTGAAAATTCATCCTTAACTATTGACTCCAACATCTTCCCAACCACTGAGGTCAGGCTAACTGGCCTATAATTTCTTCTCTTCTGCCTTCCTCCTTTCCTGAAAAGTGGAGTGACATTTGCAATTTCCCATTCCTCTGAAATCATGCCCCTGATTCTTGAAAGATCATTACTAATGCCTCCATACTCTCTTTAGCCACCTCTTACAGTCCATCTGGTACAGGTGTCTTATCTACCTTCATATTCCTAAGCATTTTCTCCTGAGTAATAGCAACTGTACTCACTTCTGCCCCTGGCACTCTCAAACTGTTAACGTCTTCCACAGTGAAGACAAATGCAAAATACTTAGTTCATCTGCTATTTCCTTGTCCCCCATTACTACTTCTCAAGTGTCATTTTCCAGCAGTTGATATCTACTCTCACCTTCCTTTTACACTTTATAATTCTAAATCTGAATTTGAAAGGACCCAGTGTTCAAAGGGAGTGTGGGAAGTGGATTAAGTGCTTTGAGCTTAAGGGGAGTATGTGAAATTGAGTTGCTTTGAGTTGAAGAGGAGTGTGTGAAATGGAGGTGCTTTGAGTTTATAGGGAGTGTGTGAAATGGATTCTCATGGAATTTAAAGGGAGTAAGGGAATCAGGGCCCAGTTAATTTAGAGAGAGTGGGAAACCAGGGATCAATGAATATACAGTGACTAAAGAAATGAATAGGACAACATTTTCCAGTTTATGTTGGGCCTTGATGACATAACTTAATCATATCATGTATAACTTCACCAGATAATTGGAAAAGGTGGGGTCTCTGTCTCAGTTGCTCTCTTTTGCTCTCCTGATACACTTGTCCTGGTTTTATTAATGGACCAATGTCATTTTACCATTTCATTGAATCTCATTGTGCTTGCTGGGCCATAACAGGTGCACGAACCATAGGCCCTTGCCATCACTTATGCTCCACAGAAACTAAACCCTATCCCAACATCCCTTTGTTACCTTGGTAACATAAAGTCACGTGTCAAAGTTCCAGGGACAGGGATGCAATTCTGACTTTGGGTGCTGTCTTGGTGGAGTTTGTATGTTCTCCCCATGACCTCCGCAGTTTCTTCCAGGGTTTGCTGGTTTCTTACCAAATTCTAAAGATGTGCTGATTGTCAGGTTAGTTGCTCACTGTAAATTTCCCCCACTGTGTGGGTGAGCGTGGGAGCAGTTGATGCTCATAGGCTCATAGAACAAGACAGCAGTGAAACAGGCCCTTTGCCCATCTAGTCTGTGCCAAACCATGAATCTGCCTCGTCCCATCAACCTACATAGCCCTCTGTGTCCCTCCCATCCATGTACCTATCCAAAATTCTCTTAAATGTTGAGCTGGATCCTGCATACACCACTTGTGTTGGCAACTCGTTCCACACTCTTATTACCCTCTGAGTGAAGAGGTTCACCCTCGTGTTCCGCTTAAACATTTCATCTTTTACTCTTAACCCATGACCTCTGGTTTTAGTCTCACCCAATCTCAGTGGGAAAAGCCAGTTTGCATTTACCCTATTTATGCCCCTCATAATTTTGTATACATATCAAATCTCCATTCTATCATCCAAAATCTATGGAATCTAGTCCTAACCTATTCAATTTTTCCTTATAAGTCAGGTCCTCCAAACCCAGCAGCGTCCTTGTAAATTTTCTCTGTACTTTGTCAACCTTATTTACATCTTTCCTGTAGGTAGGTGACCAAAACTGCATGGATTCAGGTTGGAGTTAATATTTTACACAATACTCCAAATTAGGCCTCACTGATGTCTTCAAATTAACATCCCACCTCCTGTACTCAATACTTTGATTTATGAAGTACAATGTGCCAAATGCTTTCTTTACACAGCCCTATCTACCTGCAATGCCACTTTCAAGGTGTTATGGATCTGTTTTCCCAGCTCCCTCTGTTCTACCGAACTCCTCTGTCTTACCGCTTAATGTGTGAGACCTCCCAAAGTGCAACTCCTCACACTTACCTGCATTACGTTCCATCTTTCATTTTTCAGCCCACTTTTCCAGCTGGTTTAGATCCTATTGCAAGTTTTAATAGTCTTCCTAACTGTCTACTACACCCAATCTTGGTATCGTCTGCAAATTTACTGATCCAGTTTACATCATCCAGATTGCTGATATACAGTGACTTGAAAAAGAAGTACTGTATTTAGCCCCCACCCATTGTTCACATAAATGAGTATTACAACCTGAGAATTTGCTCAATTTTTACTGAGAATATTTATTTTGAATCACGTGCTTCTTTTTTCACATTAGAGCCCAACAGACAGGGAAAATCGTATGGCATGACAAACTAAAACTTCAGGAACTGAAACGTCAGCAGTTGAAAAGTATTCGTCTAGCTTTGCTTAGTACTTAGTTGAACCACCTCTCGCAGCTTTTTACAGCCAGTAGTCTTTTTTAGATAAGTCTCTATTAACTTTACACAATGTGATGGCCCATTCGTCTTTGCAAAAGTTGTGCAAGGTTGGTTGGACAACAATCTTGAGGTCTTGCCAGAGATGTTCGATTGGGTTAAGGTCAGGACTCTGGGCCACTCAAGGACATTAACTTTATTCATTTGAAGCCACTCTGTTGTTGCTCTGGCAGTGTGCTTTGGGTCATTGTCCTGCTGAAAGACAAGCTTCCTCCCCAGTTCAAGCTTTCTGGCAGAGGCTAGCAGGTTTTTATCCAGCATCTCACTGTACTTTAGTAGTATTCATCTCCCCATCTATCCTAACTGGAGTTCCAGTCCCTGCTGCTGAAAGCCTCCCTAAAGCATGATGCTACTTCCATCATACTTTACAGTAGGGATAGTATTAGTTGGCTGGTGTGTAGTTTTTAACTTACACCACCCCTACTGCTGAGTGTTGAGGTAAAAAAGTTCCACTTTAGTCTCCTCTGACCACAAGACCT
Source organism: Hypanus sabinus (assembly GCF_030144855.1). Lineage (NCBI taxonomy): Eukaryota > Metazoa > Chordata > Chondrichthyes > Myliobatiformes > Dasyatidae > Hypanus > Hypanus sabinus. The sequence continues at coordinate 131,300,723 of NC_082706.1, forward strand.
TCTTGCACAACTTTACAGTACCTTCTAAGTGACACTTTGCAAAGTGTTATGGGCAAAGATGTGCTTTTATTTTTAGCCAGGGCTTCTTCCTTGCCACTCTTCCATATACTCTATTTGTGTAAGACCGTAGAAATTGCAGATCCATCAAATGGAGATTTCTGCAGCTCCCTCAGAAGGACTGGATGTGCCTTTCTTCTCCAGTGACCAAGTGTAGAGGAGTGGCCTGATATAGGCAGTTTAGCTGTGGTTTCATATTTTTCCCACTTTTTCCACTGCACTGAGCTTCGAGGTATGTCCAGTGCCTTTGATGGTCTTCTATCCTTCCCCAGAATTGTGCTTCTCTGTTATAATTTCCCTGAATTGTCTTGAATGTCCTTTTGTCTTCATTTTGCTGTGGTCTGTTGAGAATCTCCCATACATCTCAATCTTACAGAGATTGGGGTATTCAGGTGATCTGCCAATTTTTTTACATCAACAAATTGGGTAGGTTGGTAAGATAATATACAGTATTGCACCTGAGGAAAGTTAGTTTAGTAATTACAAAGAGAATGAATACTTTTTCAGCTTCACAATTTTGTTTTTCAGTTTTCAGTAAATTAGAATTAGGTTTTAGAATTTTTCTTTTGATTTGACATGATGCACAATGTTTTGTAGATTAGCTCAAGGTATCCTAGCTCAATATATTTCAGCTTTAGAAAATGAGACCGTAAAAGGTGAATATAGTTGTGGGGGCTGAATACTTGTACAAGGCACTGTAGATGACAAACAACAACGGACCCAGCACCGATCCCTGTGACACATCACTGGTCATAGGCCCACAGTCAGAGAGGCAGCTATCTACAGCCACTCTGGCTTCTTCTGCGAAGCCAACGTCTAATCCAATTTGCTACCTCATCTTGAATGCTAAGTGACTAAATATTCTTGACCAACCTCCCATGCGGGACCTTGTCAAAGGTTTTGCTGAAGCCCATGTAGACAACACCTATGGCCTTGCTTCATCAACTTCCTGGTAACTTGCTCAAAAAAACTCTAAGATTGGTTAGACATGACTTACCATGCTCAAAGCCATACTGACTATCCTTAATCAGTCCATGTCTATCCAAATACACACATATCTGGTCCCGTAGAATACCGTCCAATGACTTTCCCACTGCTGATGTCAGGCTCACTGGCCTATAATTTCCTGGCTTATTCTTAGAGCCTCACCTCACCGTAGCTAAGCATGTTTTAAATATCTCTGCTGGAGCCATTGAGATATCTGTGCTAGCTTCTCATGGGGTCTGAGGGAACACATTGTCAGGTCCTGGGGATTTCTCCACCCTAACTTGCCCCAGAATAGCAAACACCTCCTCCACTGTAATCTGTATAGGGTCCAAAACCTCATTGCTGCATTGTGTCACAGCTATAGACTCTGTGTCTGTCTTCTGAGTAAATACAGGTACAAAAAAATCCATTTAAGATCTCCCCTATTTCTTTCAGCTCCATGCAGACATTATCACTCTGATCTTTCAGAAGACCAGTTTTGTCCCTTGCAATCCTTTTGCTCTTAATATATCTGTAGAACCCTTCGGATTCAAGATTAAAACACCTCTTTTATCGAAGAGTGTGTCAGTTATACAACTTGAGATGTGTCTGCATATTGGCAGCCACAAAGCAAGAAACCCGAGAACCCAATTTAAAAAAAAAAGACCAGTCCCCGGAATGCAAACAATGGAAGAAAGCAACAACAACAGCGCTCTGAACCAAACTGAGTCCTTGGATCCAAATGCCTGGAGTAGGCCCAAAGCTTCAGTATTCAGTTCAGTGGGGCGAATTACTGTAAAGCTCACAGACGTGAAGTAGAGCAGCCAGAGACCGTATCATGGTCTCAGCATCATGGAGAGAGAAGCCCCAGATGATCTGGGCCGGCGTTTAACTTGTCTGAATAGCAGATCATACCTCACTCTAGCACCCAGACTCCACCATGGCGAATCACTCCTGACCTAGAACATACCACTCAGTGATTCACTTCAGGCCTAGGCTTCACTGCCAAAGAAGCCTCTCCAAATCAGCTTGACACGTGGGGATCCAACTTCGCCCGTCTCTCAACACCCAACCTTTCTAATCTATCTGGGCCAGTGTCCAAACTGCAGATTGTGCCTTGCACTAGGACCTGGGCTCCTCTGCAGCCAATCGCACCGAGCTTAGAACACATCGCACAGCAGTTTGCTTCAGGCCTAGACTTTGCTGCTGCAAAAGCTGTTCTTGGCCTTTCCAAATCGGTTTGATGTTCAGAACAATCCACCCTCTCACCCGGGGTGGTTGAACAGGTATTGGAACCCCACTGCCTCGATCCAAATTGTTCGCTTCAACCAGCACCACTACAATTCCAATTGCGTCAATTTTGCAGCACACCAGCATGGTACATCTCTCAAATTCGCTTTGCCTTCGATTGCCTCTACATTGTTTTCTGCTCTGCCTTGTCTGCTAAAGCAATGTCATGATATCCATTTGCCCTCATGATTTCTTTCTTAAGAGTTCTCTTGGTTTTCTTATACTCTTCAAGTACTTCATTTGTTCCTGCCTGTCTATACTGGTTGTGCACCTCCTTTTTCTTAACCAGAGCCCCAATATCTCTCAAAAACCCAGATTCTCTAAACTGCCTTTTATTCTTGACAGGAATGTATAAATTCTGTACTCTCAAAATTTCACTTTTGAAGTCTTCCGCTTTCCAAGGACACCTTTGCCAGAAAGCAACTTGTCCCAATTCACACTTGCCAGATGCTTTATGATTCCATCAAAATTGGCTTACCTTCAATTCAGAATCTCCATCCAAGGTCCGAAATATACTTTTCCCTTGAAACTACCTTGGAACTAATGGCATTATGATCACTAGGTGTAAAGTGTTCCCCTACACAAACCTCTATCACTTGCACTGTCTCATTCCCAAGAAGGAGATCTAATATCACACTCTCTCTAGTTGGGACTTGTATGTATTGATTATGGAAACTTTTCTGAACACATTTGACATAAACACTTTCCCATCCAGCCCTTTTACATTACTTGGGAGTGGCAGATGGAATTCAACCCAGATAAGTTTGAGGTGGTTCATTTTAATAGGTCAAATATGATGGCAGAATATAGTATTAATGGTAAGACTCTTGGCAGTGTGGAGGATCAGAGGGATCTTGGGGTCCAAGTCCATAGGACACTCAAAGCTGATACACAGGTTGACTCTGTGGTTAAGAAGGCATATGGTGCATTGACCTTCATCAACCATGGGACTGAGTTTCAGAGCTGAGAGGTAATGTTACAGCTATATAGGACCCTGGTCAGACCCCACTTGGAATACTGTGCTCAGTTCTGGTCACCTCACTACAGGAAGGATGTGGAAGGGTGCAGAGGAGATTTACAAGGTTGCTGCCTGGATTGGGGGGTATACCTTGCAAGAATAGGTTGAGGGAACTCAGCCTTTTCTCGGAGCGATGGAGGATGAGAAGTGACCTGATAGAGGTGTATAAGAGGATAAGGGACATTGATCGTGTGGATAGGCAGAAGCTTTTTCCCAGGGCTGAAATGGCTAACACGAGAGGGCACAGGTTTAAGGTGCTTGGAGGTAGGTATAGAGGAGATAGCTGGGGTATGTGTTCTTTTAAAAAAACACACACAGAGAGCGATAGGTTTGTGGAATAGGCTGCCAGCAAAGGTGGTGGAGGCTTTTAAGAGTCTCCTGGATAGGTACTTGGATCTTAGAAAAAATAGAGGGCTATGGGTGACTCTAGGTAATTTTAAAGTAAAGTACATGTTCGGCACACCATTGTGGGCCGAAGGGCCTGTATTGTGCTTAGGTTTTCTATGTTTCTATTAGTCCAAATCATGTTAAGAAGGACTTTTGGTCTTGCAGCCTGTCGTGTTATGATCTTGGATTTTCTCAGTTACCTGCACTGTAGCTTTTACACTTGATTCTGCTTTGCTGTTGTTTGACCTTGTATTAGTTCACAATGCATTTGATGTGTACGAATAATATGCACTTCATCTTGGTACATATTGGTATCGATAGCAGTAGCAGAGGGCCCTGATACAGCGCGGATTCACATCCTGAAGGGAGCACATAAGGACACCCTGCTACCTTCCTTGAAGGTGAACCATATCATTAATCCAGATCAGTATTTAAAAACCAAGATAAGCAGCAGTCCGGTGCTTTCCTTATCAATACCAGCCAATACCAGTTTCCCTTTGTAACTCATTCTCCAGGCTTATTTTAAATTTCTCTGCTGTGGTGGTGGAGGAGGAGGAGGGGTGATAGGAGTCTGGTCTCTACTTTAAGTCCAGGCCTCTGTTTGCAACCTCCATGTCACCATTTTTCAGGTTATGGAAGTTAACCCTTGTAGAATTCACAGATCGCTGCCCCCAGATTTGAGATGCAGAATAGAAATAGTTCTAATGGAATCTGTGTGAGAAAAGTGTAAATAAATAAACACTATATTTAATGTTCTTCAGCTTTCATTTCTTGATGCATGCAGAAACGGCACAGTTTAGTTTTCCAGAAGATTGCAATATGGATCTTTTTCTCGGGGTGCAGTACCCCCACAGTGCAGGAGTCGCCTGTGATGTCTTGATTTTGGTTGAAACATTGAAATGCAGTGCTGAAGGGTCTCGTTGGGGTGGATGAGGAAAGGATAGTTTCTACTATGGGAGAATTTAGAACTAGTGTCCACCTTTTAAAAATAGGGGTGGCCTTTTTAATTCAGAGTTGTGATTTCTTTCTCTCTCAGGGGTTGATGCTGTTGTGTATCAAATATTTCAGTAATATTTGAGTAATATTATAAATGCACAGCATTCTTCCCTGCGTAGCAATAAATTCCAACTCAATAGCAACAACATATTTACAAAATTACTCAAATATTACTGAAATATTAAATACACAAAAGGTAGGACTTTGGGATTCTGTTCCTCAAGCACCATTGGAAGCAGAGTCCTTTAATATTATGCAGTAGTACAGAGATACACTATGGTCAAGGAATTAACAGTTACTCTGAGCAAGATGGAGTGAAGGTTACCAGCAAATGAATTATGGCAAAGCAGCATTGAGGGAGTGAGAGACCTGCCCATAGATTTGTATGTCACAACACTTTAGCTGTTGCCTTTGTTTGTTCACAACTCTGTACCCTGCTGTGAGCCACTACTACCTTATCCAGAACACAAGAGGAATTTGTTTATTAGAACAGCAGTAGAGAGTATGGAAAGATAAAATTTATTTAAACTTTGGCAGTGAATGCCTAGTAGAATTCATTTTTTATGCAGCAGCGGCACCTGGTGGACAAATTCAGTCATTAAACCATGAGACAGTTTACAGGCTCATTAGCCAGTGGTAGACAGCTGCAGACAGAGTTCAGTTGTATAAAAAATGTCAGGAGATGGTTACAGGGAGAATTCAGTCATTAAACAGCAGGAACTGGTTACAGGCAGAGTTCAGTCATTGAACAGAAGGACATAGTTACTGGCAGAGTTCAGTCATTAAACAGCAGGAACTGATTACAGGCAGAGTTCAGTTATTAAACAGCAGGAGATGATTACAGCAAGAGGTCTGTCATTAAACAGCGCAAGTCTTTTACAAAGTAGTTCAAATCACCGGGAGCACCAGTTACGTTGGGTCTCACCAATATACAAGAGACCACACCGGGAGCACCAGTTACGTTGGGTCTCACCAATATACAAGAGACCACACCGGGAGCACCAGTTACGTTGGGTCTCACCAATATACAAGAGACCACACCGGGAGCACCAGTTACGTTGGGTCTCACCAATATACAAGAGACCACACCGGGAGCACCAGTTACGTTGGGTCTCACCAATATACAAGAGACCACACCGGGAGCACCAGTTACGTTGGGTCTCACCAATATACAAGAGACCACACCAGGAGCACCAGTTACGTTGGGTCTCACCAATATACAAGAGACCACACCAGGAGCACCAGTTACGTTGGGTCTCACCAATATACAAGAGACCACACCGGGAGCACACCCTGACCATTTCTGTGTTCTGCAGGGATCGCTCTCTACGCAACTCCTTTGTCCTTTCATCTTTCCCCACTGATCTCCCCTCTGGCACTTAACCTTGCAAGTGGAACAAGTGTTACACCTGCCCCTCCACCATTCAGGGCCCCAAACAATCCTTCTAGGTGAGGTGACACTTCAGCTGTGAGTCTGTTGAAGTCATCTACTGTGTTCAGTGTAACCTCTTGTGTAACTGATGCACCATCAATAACTCACACTGAGACATAAGGCGAGATATCGGCTTTTATTGACTGGAAGAAGGAACCAGGAGTGAGTGTCCATCATACTATGACCTGGAGACTGAGGCCAAGCGTCAGGCCTCAGATCGCCTTTATACAGGGGCCTGTGGGAGGAGCCACAGGAGCAGTCAGCAGGGGGCGTGTCCAGACAGGCACATAGTTCACCACAGTAACGGTGAGACCTGACATAGGTTGGGAGACAGCTTCACTGAATACCTACGCTCTGTCTGCCAGAAAAAGCAGGATCTCCCAGTGGCCACACATTTTATTTCCACTTGCCATTCCCATTCCAATATGTCAATCCATGGCCGCTTCTACTGTCGTGATGAGGCTTCACTCAGGGTGGAGGAACAACACATTATATTCTATCTGGGTAGCATGAATATCAATTTCTCAAACTTCCAGTAATGCATCCCCTGATTCACCATTCCCCCATCCCCTTTTCCCTCTCTCACCTTATCTCCTTGGTTGCCCATCATCTCCCTCCGATGCTCCTCCCTCTTTTTCTTTTCATGGCTTTCTGACCTTTCCTATCAGACTCTCCCTTCTCCAGCCCCGTCTCTCATTCACTAATCAACCTCCCAGCTCTTTATTTCACCTTTCCCTCCCAGTTTCACCTATCGCTTTGTGTTTCTTCCTCCCCTCCAGCCACTTTCTAACTATGAATCCTCATATTTATTTCTCTCCAGTCCTGATGAAGGGTCTCAGCTCGAAACAGCGACTGTACTTTTTTCCATAGATACTGCCTGGCCTGCTGAGTTCCTCCAGCAATTTGTGTGTATTGCTTGGATTTCCAGCATCTGCAGATTTTCTCTTGTTAGTGTACAAGTCCTCTTGCCTGTTCTGACATGTATTCAGATTACAGCTAATCTTCTACCACCATGCTACTTTACTTCATTAATCTCGTATCCCCTAATTTGCTTAACCAAAATATCTACCCATCTTTGAGCGACTGAACCCTCACAGACAACTTCTAATCATTTACTACCCTCTGGCTGAGGTATGTCCTTGGTAGCTGACTGTTGATATATTGCCAGTAAGTCCTCCTCATTCCACTCCCCAGGCAAGGGAACCATTACCTCTGCATTGCTCTATCAAGCCCCAGAGAAACTTTACAGTTCAAAGTTCAAAGCAAATTCATTATCAAATATGTCACCATATACAACCCTGAGATTCATTTTCTTGCAGGCAGACTCAAGAAATCCATGTTAGAATAGTAACCATAATAGAAACAATGAAAGATGGTTCCAACTTAGGCATTGAACCAGTGTGCAAAAGACAACAAACTGTGCAAGTACAAAAGAAAGAATAATAATAATAATAATAAATAAATAAGCAATAAATATCGAGGACTTGAGGTGAAGAGTCCTTAAAAGTGATTCCATAGGTTTTCAATGATGGGGCAAGTGCAGATTTCCACTTTGGTTCAAGAGCCTAATGGTTGAGGTGTCATAACTGTTTCTAAACTTGGTGGCATGTCCTGAGGCTCCTGTACCTTCTTCCTGATGGCAGCAGCGAGAACAGAGCATGACTTAGGTGGCAGGGGTACCTGATGCTTTCCTGCGATAACACTCCATGGAGATGTGCTCAGTGATGGGGAGGGCTTTACCCGTGGTGGACTGGCCATATCCACTACTTTTTGTAGGATTTTCTGTTCCAGGGCATTGGTGTTTCCATACCAGGCTGTGAGGTAGCCAGTCAATACACAGCTATAGAAATATGACAGTTTTAGATGTCATGCCAAATCTCTGCAAACTCCTAAGTGGAGGTGCTGCCTTGCTTTCTTTGTAATTGTACTTAAGTGCTGGACATAGGACAGGTCCTCTGAATGATATCACAGAGGAATTTAAAGTTGCTGTCCCTCTCCACCTCTGATCCTCAGATGAGGACTGCTCCATGGACCTGTGGTTTCCTCATCCTGACATCAATAATCAGCTTCTTGGTCTTGCTGACACTGAGTAAGAGGTTGTTGTTGTGGCACCACTCAGCCAGATTTTCAATCTCCCTCCGAAATGATGATTTATCACCACCTTTGATTCAGCCTACAGCAGTGTCGTCAGCAAACTTGATTATGGCATTGGAGCAATGCTTAGCCACACAGTTATACAGTAAATGTAAAGCAATTTGGTTGATATGACTTCATTATTGGTATAGGTTCATTATGGTCACATGCTTGTCTTAGATACTGCTTGTATGGATCGAAGCATTACTCAGTGCATGGAGCTCTGCGGTCACTCAAGTTGAGTATGATGTTCTCCTCGGTGGTTGTCAACTGGTGGGTCCTCAGGAGACTGATCAAGGATTCACATGTTCTGGCGCGGTGTGGACACGAGTACATGGCGGCTGTGGCTAGTGGTTGGATCTTTTTGTTGTTTGGTCTCTCCTTTCACAGCTGCCGTTTGTTCTGTGAGGCACAGTGGGGCATTCTCATGTAGCACAGATTTTCCCCCAGCTGTATCTTTCGAGTGCAGTGTCTTCCCAGTTTTTTGATGTAATGTTGAATTTCTTCAGGCTGATTTTGATGTTATCTTTGAAACGTTTCCTTTGCCCTTCAGGGTCTCCCTGAACCTCCTTCAACTGGGAGTAAAGGGTCTCCTTGGGGAGAAACAAATTAAGCATCTGGGTGACGTGACCTTTCCAACAGTTAATGTTTTATTGTGGTGGAGATGCTACCAGTATGTAAGAACCTTTGGTGATATTGTTCCAGGGCTTTTAAGGTGCCTACTGGAGGTGATCTGTGATTTAGCTTCATACAGTAATGTAAGAAGGATGATGTTTAATCAAAAGTTTTGTCTGGACCTACTTCTAAGTCGTAGTCTCCAAAAACTCTTTTCCTTGATCTTGCAGAGTCTTCACTGTCACCACACAGGCTAGCACTCACTCAGTTGAGTGAGTAGTACCTGAACTGGAGTAGGGTAAAACAATAACAAGTGTAAAAGCTATTGAAAGAGCGTAGTGCAGGTAAATGATGAAATGTAAGATCATAATGAGGTAGATTGTGAGACAAAGAGCCGTCTGAAGGCAGTGGGATAAAAGCTGGCCTTGAGCCTGGTGGCTATACGTTAAGATATCTCATTCCCTGATAACCAAGTTTTGACCCACTCCTGTTTAATCTGTCCTCACTATTTGGCTCCTCATTCCAGGAATTGATCTGCAGAAACTTTGTTGCACACCCTCTAATCCAAGTCCAATGGATTTGTTGGCTTTCACTCCCACTAATTATCCAATAATATTTTTTACTGAGCAGTTACTTTCTGTCTCTCAGTCTGAGGCTGATAGCCCTCCAATATTGCTGTGAAGGTTTTCTGTGTCTTCCAGACACAGAATTCAGTGAAGTGGTCTATAAGTAAAGAGGAGGAATTTGATGCCTTGCCACGCTCAAAGATTGCTAAATCCTTGGGACCAGATGGGATAGAACACAGGTTGCTTCAGGAGGCAAGGGAAGAGCTTCATGAACACGAGAAAATCTGCAGATGCTGGAAATACAAGCAACACACCCAATATCTCAGCAGGCCAGGGAGCATCTCTGAAAAAGAGTGAACGGACAACGTTTTGGGCCGCAACCCTTCATCAGGGAAGAGATTGTTAGGGTCCTGGCTGAAGTTTTTTTAATTTTTTCTGAATACAAGTAAGATACCAGATGAATGGAGGACAACAAAAGTGGTCCCTCTTTTCAAGTAAGGCAACAAGGAAAAGCTTTGTAACTAAGGAGACATGAAACAGGAAATGCTGGTATGTAGACCAAAAGATTAAGGTGCTGAAGAAACTGAGCAGATCAGGCAGCATCTGTGGAGGGAAAGGAACAGGTGACGTTTCAGGTCACGTCCTTCACCTGTCCAGAAAGTAAGAGGGAAGGTATCCAGCATAAAGAGGTGAGGGGTAGGGATGGAGAAAGTGCTGCAAATGAGGAGATGAGAAGAGATTGATTGGCAGATGAGTCAGGTGAGCAAGGGAATGGAGGAGATACGGATGACAGTCTGGAAGGTAATAGATAGAGGAAATACAGAGTGCCTCCGCCACTCATGTCCCAAACGCTGCCATTATTTCCATCCTTCCCTTCATACTTGCCTTCGTCATTTGGGTGATTGAATACAGAAGCAGGGCAATTATGCTGGAAACCCCATACTCAGTAAGTTAGAAACAACTTCTTCCCCTCTGCCATCAGATTTCCAAATGACCCATTACCCTTCTTTTGCACTGTTTATTAATAATTGTGACTTGCAGTAATTTTTAAAATATATATGTGCACTGTACTGCCACCACAAAACAACTCACATATGTCAGTGGTAATGAAGCTGATCTTGAAATTTATAAAACTTTGGTCAGACCTCAGCTTGAGCATTGCACACTAACATCTAAGAGAGGATTCAGTGCTGAAGTTTAGTTATGAGGAGAGACTAGACAGTCTGGGTCTTTTTTCCCTTGAGTGGATAATGTTATAAAGGGGCAAGATTGAGGTATATGAAATGGTGTGGGAATAGAAAATTATGAAGAGGATAAATAGAGTAGGGTGCAACAAATCTTTCCCACATTGGTAAGGGATTATAATGAATTAACCCCTTCGTAGTGCACAAAATTAAATCTAAAATTGTCTTTTTATACCAACAGTGCAAGAAACTTGATGACAAAATTCATTTCCAAATGGAGTAGGAGATGGCTGCAGGAAAATTTAATTATTAAAACAGCGTGACACAGTTACTGGGAGAAATCTTTTTGTTAAAACAGTGGGTGATCGTTAATGAGTGAATTTATTTATAGCAACGGATGTAGTCAGTGATCAGAACATTTCATAAATCAAACTGATAATTATTGGGAGAAATCATTTATAGAGACTTGGGGACAATCATGAGAAAATTCATGTATTAAAACAAGCGGGAGATGGTACTTGGGGGAAAATACAATTGGCAGTCGGAGACAATAGGAGAATTCATTTACTAATGGAGTCATGGAGGGTTCGAGGAGTCAAAATCTGTTTATTATCAAAGAATGTATACGGTATACAACCCTGAGATCTGTCCACTCACAAGCAGCCGTGAAACAAAGGAATACCAAGGCACCATGTAAAGAAAACTCGAACACTCAACACACGAACAAAAAAGAATGGCAAAAATGAGCAAATAACACACAGAATATTAAACATCAAACTGCAGAGACCTCAGAGCAGTTTAAGTGTTCAGTTCAGTTCAGTGTTATTCATTGACTGCAGGCCACAGAGCTAATCGATGCTAAAGTGCCACACTCAAATCATGCAAAACAGGAGAAAGTAAGTAACTAGAAGCTAGAAACCCATGTAACTTGAACTACAGTGTCCTCCAAAAACAATCTCATAGCCATAAGCAGTGCCGCTCAAACCCTGCAGCACAAGATCCAAGATCCTACGCATTCCAGCAGAAGCAGCAAGTGAGAGAGAGACTGGTCAAGTGCAGGCAGGCAGGCAATACTAAACACCCACTTGGCCTCCGGTCTCATCCTCGCCGATTTAATCGGCAAGACCGACAGTGAGTATTGGAGCCGGTCGTGGGTTTGTGCTCCACCATTAGGCTACATACTTTGCTCTCAACCTTATCGAATTCTCCCAGAGACAGTAAAAGTGCCAGATTGTTCAGGCGGTCCAAAAAAAATATGATCAAAATGTAAATTACAGGCTCCAATCACACAGTTTAGTAGCAGAAGCATATTTAAAAGAAGTAGTAGTTTTGTGAACCGTCAGCAGGTAGTCACCATTGGTCACTGGTGCCATCTTGTAGTGTATATTCCTGGAAGAATTCAGTTATTGAAACTTTTGTAGACAGCAGAAGAATTCAATTTTTCAAAATGCGGGAGAGAAATGAGGAGAGTGTATCAAAAAAAACAGCAGGAGAATATTATTGGAAGAATTCAGTTATTAAGTTAGTGGTAGAAGAATTCAGATATTAAATCAGTGGTAGACAGGAGAATTCAGATATAATGGTGTGAGGCAGCTAGTGGAGAATTCAGTTGTTAAGCAACAAGAACACTGGAAGAATTAATCATCATTCTAGAGAAAGGCTTCATTGACTAAGTCAGCAGGAGACAGTTACTATGGCCATTCATTTAATAAAACAATGGGCAACAATTGCTTGGAGACTTAATTCTTTAAATCAATAGGAGATGTTACTGGGTGAATTCATTTATTAAAACAGTCAGGGATTGTCGTTGGGGAAATTCCATTATTTGAGCAGCAGGAGACAATTACAGGACAAATTCATTTATTTAAGCAATGGAAGACACAACCCCTGAGAGTGTTCATTCATTAAAACTATGGAGACACAAAAACAGTAGGAAATAGGTGTAGGAGTAGGCCATTGGGACCCTCAAGCCTGTCCTACCATTCAGTAGTCTTGGTTGATCTGCCCTAGGCCTCATCTCCTTATCTGTGCCAGATCCCTGTAGCCCTCAATGCTCCAATTGTCTTCCTCCGATTTAAATACACCTAATGATCCAGCACAACAGCTCTCTGGGGTAGAATTCTCTGTGAGAAAAAATTAGTTACATACTTCCATTTTAAAATGACCAACCCCTTATCTTATAACTATGCCCTCATGTTCATGACTCTGCCACTAGTGTAAATATCTCATCATCTACCCTGTCAAGCTCTGTTAAGGTCTTCAACATCTCAATAATATCATCCTTCATTCTTATAAATGCCAAAGAATAGAAACCCAACCTAGTTAACCTTTCTTGATCAGATGATGCTGTAATTACAGAAATTAGCCTTGCAAATCTCCTTTGGAATATCTCAAGTCTACTAAATCCCTTCTTAGGTAAGGGAAACAAAATTGTGATAGTATGACAGATGTGGCCTCCCCAATATTCTGTACAATCCATTCTAAACTACAACCATTTTGCAATAAAGACCAAAATACTATTAGACATCTTCACCACCCACTTCATCTGCCTGCTCACTCTTTGTGATCTGTGCATCTTGGTCCTTTGCAAAGTTCAAAGTAAATGTATTATCAAAGTAAATATATTTAACCATTTAGAACTCCGATCATTTTTTTGCCTGTATACACAGTAAATCCAAGAGACATAGAGTCAGTGAAAGACCACACCCAACAGGACAGAAACAACCAATGTGCAGAAGACAACAAACTGAGCAAATAGAAATCAGAGAAATATAGAAATAAATAAGCAATAAATATTGAGAACATGAGATGAAGAGTCCTTGAAAGTGAGTCCATAGGTTCTGGGAACAGTTCAGTAATGGGGCAAGTGATGTTGAGTGAATGTTATCCCCACTGGTTCAAAAGCCTGATGGTTGAAAGGCAATAATTGTTCCTGAACCTGGTGGTGTGTGTCCCTGAGGCTCCTGTACCTTTTCCTGATGGCAGCAGCAAGAAGAGAGCATGTCCTGGATGGTGGGGGTCTTGGATGATGTTTCCATGTGTCAGTGCTCCGTGTAGCTGTGCTCAATGATGGGGAGGTCTTCACCCGTGATAGACTGAGCTGTATCCACTATCTTTTGTAAATATTCAATGGCTTTGGTGTTTCCATACCAGTCCATGATGCAATAAGTCAATATACTGTCCACCACACATCTTTAGAAGTTTGACAAACTTTTATATGTTGAATCTTTGTAGACTTCTAAGAAAGTGGAGGTGCTGCCATGCTTTCTTGTAATTGCATTTATGTGCTTGGTGTAGGAGAAATCCTCTGAAATGATAACACCAAGGAACTTAAAAGTTGCTGACTCTTTCCACCTCTGATCTCCCAATGAGAACTGGCTGGTGGTCCTCTGGTTTCCTCCTACCAAAGTCGATAATCAGCTCCTTAGTCTTGCTGACATGGTGTGAGATGTGATTGTTGTGGCCCCACTCAGCCAGATTTTCAATCCCCCTCATCATTACCTCTGATTCGGCCAATGACAGTGGAGTCATCAGCAAACTGAAATGTGATAACTTCATTCACTTGCTGTCTCTCTCCATTCAGATAATAATCTGCTCCTTGAACTGAAATGGATGACCTCACACTTCCCCATATTAATCTCCAGGTGACAAGTGTTTGCCTAATCATACTATCTATATAACATTGCAAAATCACTATTTCCTCATTGCAATATGCCCTCCCACTGACTTTCGTGATGTTGGCAAACTTGGGTACCTTGCACATAATCACCTGTCAGTAACTCAAAGCATAGAAGCATGGAGACATGTTCAAAAGGTTCATTTGTTATTCAGACCAAACATCAGAGTGGGCAAGAAGTGTGATCTAAGTGACTTTGTCCATGGAATAATTGTTGACGCCAGACATAGTGGTTTGAGTGTCTGATTTCATGGGATTTTCATGCGCAACTACCTGTAGAGTGGTGCGATCTATTGAGTGGCAGTTCTGTGGGCAAAAATGCTTTGTCAGAGGAGAATGGACAGACTGTTCAAGCAGACAGGAAGGTAGCAGTAACTCAAGTAACCACATGTAGAACTGAAATGTACAGAAGAGCATTTCTGAACACATATGTTGAAACTTGGAGTGGATGGGCTGCAGCACCAGAAGACCACGAACATAGGTACCAAATAAAAGTGTAAATAGTGAATGCTTGAAGGACCAAGTACTCTAGGGTTTTCAACTGCTTACAGTTTTACAACCCAATAAAAGACCTCTTTTAGTCCAACACTTTGTTTTCCATATGATAACCAGTTTTCCATCCACACTTCCTAAAATACATAAGCTCTTGTGCATCAGCCTCTTAAGTGGTATCTTGATAAATGCCTTTGAAATCCAAATAAACTACATCAACAGGATCTCCTCTCTCTACTCTGGGCATTGCAGGAAGAATTCAATGTTGAACACAATTTGAGACTGTCACAGAGAGAATTCATATCATTCAACAGTAGGGATAATTTATTTCTAATAGGTGATGATTTGGGCCAAGATCCTTCATCAGGACAGGAAAGGAAAGTAGCAGAAGCCACAATAAGAGGGTGGGGGATGGGGAGCTTCTCACTTTATCCCCCCCTCCTTACTCACCTGTCTGTTTTCCCCCCCTTCCCCTAGCTTCACTTATCACCTGCCATCTTGTACTCCTTTCCCTCCACCTTCTCATTCTGGCTTCTTACCCCTTCCTTTCCAGTTCTGCGGAAGGGTCTCCACTTGAAATGTTGGCTGTTTATTCCTCTTCATAGGTGCTGTCTGACCTGCCAAGTTCTTCCAGCATTTTGTGAGTGTTACTGTGGATTTCCAACATCTGCAGATGTTTGCATGGGTTGAATAGGTTAGGACTTTATTCCTGAAGCATAGACAAATGAGGAGAGATTTGTTAGAGGTGTACAAAATTAGATAGGGTAAATGCAACCAGGCCTTTTTACTGAGGTTTGGCAAGACTACAACTAGAGGTCATAGGTTAAGGGTGAAAGGTGAAATGTTTAAGGGGAAATGAGGGAGAGATTCTTCATTCAGAAGGAGATGAGAGTTGGGGATGATTGACACAGGTTCAATTTCAGCATTTAAAAGCAATTTCAATAGATTAGATAGGCCGAAGGGCTGTTTCTGTGCTGTAAGTTTCTATGATTCTATGATTTTATCATTTATTTCTAAAATGCATTTATTACGTCTATGTGGGTCAGGGCAAAAAAATTATTTCTTAAAGCAGCTTGAGTATTAAGTGTAGTTTTGTTTTTTTAATCTAAGGATAAGTATTCTTTCTTGAAAATAGTGCAGCAAAGGATCATCAGACTGAATGATGAGTTGGCCGGACTGATGCATGAAGAGTGATTGGGACATATAGGCTTATAGTCACTGTAATTTAGAAATTAGATACATCACAGGCACACCTTTCCCCACCATCATGAGTATCTACAGAACTTGCAGCTTTAGAAGAAAAAATCCATCATCAAAGATCCCCACCATCTGGGTCTGCCATCTTTCATAGCTACCATCAGTTAGAGGTTATAGAAGTTTGAAGTACGACCCCACCAGGTTCATGCACAGCTACTGCCCTTCAACTACTCAGTTCTGGAATCAACGTTAATCGCTACACTATGACCATTCTGATCACTTTGCACTAAAATTGACTTCTTGCCAAATTGTGTTCTTTCTTGTAAAACCTGAATATAATTTATGGTTAATTTATTTTTACTTGTGAATGCTATTTGTGTGATGTTACAAGCCAGTGATCAAATCAGGTTTATTATCACTGACATATATCATGAAATTTGTTGTTTTGCGACAGCAAGTAGGTTTTCATTGCATCTGTGATTACATGTACTGGTACATATGACAATAAACTCAACATTGACTTTGAGAGGAGCTCTCATTAAAATGTATGAGATCAACCTGGGACTAGTCAGAAAGGATGCCCCACAGGTGGAGGAATCCAAAACAAGGGATCACAGCCTCAGAAGACAGATAAACTATTTAAGACTGGAATGAGGAGAAATTTCTTCATCCAGAGGGTGAGGAAGCTGTTTAATTCTCTATCACAGAAGTCAATTGAGAGTAAGTTATTAAATGTATCCTGACGAAGGGTCTCGGCCCAAAACGTCGACAGCGCTTCTCCCTATAGATGCTGCCTGGCCTGCTGTGTTCCACCAGCATTTTGTGTGTGTTGTCGTTAAATGCATTTTGATGTAGTTCTTATGGCTAAAGATACCAAGAGACATCAGGAGAATGCTTTGTTTTGGTTCTCTTTCATTTTGTTTTAATTGTGTCATTTCTTGTATAATTTTTACATACTTTATGTACAATTTATGTTTCTCTTGTGTAGGTGCCAGCAGTGCAGCTGCTGGTAGTTTTTCATTGCACCTGCGCGTAAGTTAATAGTGTACATGATATTCAATCCAACTCAAAAGTAGGAACAGCACTTAAAACTATGGACAATCAGCCAGGATTGTACTGAATAAGATAGCAGGCTCTACTTGCCAAATAGCCCATTCCTGCCTCAATTGTCTGTAATTCATCAACCAAGTGAATATTGTCTGCACTGCCTCAGCACAAGCATATCCTTCCTCAAATATTCAAAACAAAATTGTACACAGTATTCCAGTTGCATCTCACCCACCAGAATCTGTGGAACCTTAGGAGATTACAATCTACTAACAACGACATTTGCATTTACAAATACAATTATATCCGCTGTGTAACCATTTCCTTTTAGATCTCAAATGTAAGGCACCAGCTACAACTTTAGCCCTATTAATTTAAAGATTGTGAGTGTTTTAAGCTTCCCTTCTATATAGTTGTTTGATTATATATTACAGGACCATAAGACATAGGAGTAGTATTAGGCCATTCAGCCCATTGAGTCTGCTCTGCCATTTGTTCATGACAGGTATTATTACTGGGATGACTATAATGTCTACCACTTTGAAGAATGATCATTTGTGAAGACAATTATTTTGATAATTTATTTCTTAAAACATAGTTTCTGGGAGAATTTGGGGAATTAAATAACATGACATAGTAACTATGTGAATTCCTTTATTAAATATTAGGAGAGGATTCTGGAAGAACTCTGCTATTAAAACAGGGAGGGTACTCCTGGGAGAGTTTGTTTATTACAACGGTGTATAGCAATTAATGGGAAGATGTCTTCACAACACAATGACCATGAGGTACCATTTGCTTTGTTGGAGCAGTATAAAATTTAAGGAAGAACTTGTTTAATAAAATACTGAGACTGAGGGAATTTATAAAATCACTGGGGCACAGTGGCTGGTAAATTCAGATGTTATAACTGTGTGCAATAGGCATTGGGAAAATTAATTTGTAAAGACAGTAGTAGATAGTTCTGGGAGGATTTACCTTTTAAATCAGCAGGGAATAGTTATGGGAGAAATATTAAATCTGCAAGAAGCAGCTTCTGGGAAAATTCATGTTAAATCATCAAGATAGTTTCTGGAAGAATTCATCTATTGAAGCACAAAGACATAGTTTGTCTTTAAGTAAGCAGGAGACAGTTATAGAGAGAATATACCTTTTAGATCAGCAAGGGACAGTTATCGGCAGAATTTATTACACGAGCAGGAGACAGTTACTGGGAGAACTGGCCTCTTAAATCAGCAGAGGGTAGTTATGGGGAGAATTCATCGATTAAATCAGCAAGAAACACTGATCAGGAGAATCTATCTTTTAATTCAGCAGGACCTGGTTACTGGGAGAATACATCTAAATCCACAGGCAAAAGTTACTGGAAAAATTTATTAAATCAGCGGGGACAGTTACTGGAAAAAAATCATCCATTAAATCAGCAAGTATTGGATATTTTGAGAATTCATTCATTATAAAAGTGGCAGGCAGTTACATAGAGAATTGAGTTATTAAAACAACAGGGAACAGTTACTGGCAGAATTCCTGTATCAAACCATTGGGAGACTTTTATTAGGATAATTATATTGTGAAACAGATGGAGCCAGTTTCTAGAATTCATCTGTTACTGCCAGAATTACTTTATCTTAACAGGAGTATTTTTGGGATAATGTACTTATTAAATAATGGAATATAGTTACCGAGATAACTAATTTTTATAACAGCAGGATATCGTTTTGGGAAAATTCAGCTATAAAACAATGGAGGACTGTTGCTCAAATAATTTATTTAGCAAAATACCAACTGAATGTTGTTTTAAAGTTTAATTTATTTAAATAGAAGGCAACTTTTGGAAGAATTTATTCATTTAAACAGTGGGAACATTTATTGGGAGAATTCAGTTATTAAATTAGTTTGGGAGTCAGTTACTGTGAGGAATTTATCAAAATTTTTGGAAGAATGCATTTATTATCATAGCAGGAGGCAATTTATGGGAGAAATAAATCATTAAATTATCAGAAGACCACTTTTGGGGAAATTCATGTATTATAACAGAAGGAGACAGTTATATGGAGAATTAATTTCCTATCGTAAATGGAGATGCTTTTGAGGGAATTTATTTATTAAAATATCAGGAGACTATGCAGGGAGATCCAATTTATATAAGTGGTAGGACACTGTCACTGAGTATTAAAATAGGGATTATACAGTTCATCTGAGATCTTAAAACTAAGAAGCATTTAATGGAAGACTTTGATGTGGATAGATACTGAGAGAATTCATTTATTGAAACAACAGGAGACAGATGCTAGAAGAATTCATTAAATAAAAGATAGGATACATTTCCTAGGCAAATTGATTTGTTATTAAAGCATTGGTTGACAGTTACTGGCACACAAAAAGGAAAACTATTTCTTGGAGAACTGGAATATTGTGACAAGAGATTTAACGTGTTTGTTAAGACCAGAGTACAGCAGTTCACAGTTACTTTGAGAAATCAGAAATTAAACTGTGGGAGCATTCAGTTGCTGAAGAGAGTTACTGGGAGAATTAACTTACTGAAATGTAGGTGGAGGAACGTAGAAGGGAAATAAATTTATTCAAAAAACAGGAGACAGTCGTTGGGAGAATTTGACTATAAGAATAGTGGAAGAAAGTTACTGACACAATTCAGTTGTTCAATCACTAGGAGAGAGTTACCAGAATTTGTTTATTAATGCAGCCAGAACAGGAAGAATTTATTCTATTCAAAAATACAGGGAATATTCAGAAGACAATCAAAGAGAGAAATCATCAGGAGATAGTTACCTGGAAATTTCAGTGATGAAAACTTGAGAGTTATTGGGTGTTTAATTTATTGAAGCAGTGGGAGGCAATTATTAGTAGAATTCAGTTATTATACCAACAGGGAAGTGTCACTCAGAGCTCATTTGCAGTAGTGCTGGGATATTATATATGTCAAATTCAAATAATAAACCACTGGAAATGGATACTGGGAACCTCTCAAGTAAAAATACTTCAGTGGGAGAATTCAGTTATTTAAGAATTACTAGGAGAATTATGTTATTCAACAATCGTAGACAGTAACTGAGAGAAGGTGTTCAATAAAATAAGAGTTCTGATACCAAAACAGCATACTGAGAGAATGTATGTATTAAAATAATGGGAACCAGTTATTGATAGAACTCTGTTATCCAAACAGCAAGCCATAGTTACTGGGAAAAGAAATCCTTTATTAAACTGCCAGAGACAGTTAACTATGTTCATTTATTAAAACAGAGGTGGGTTAGGGAAAGTTCAGTTATTGAGACTGCAGGAGACAGTTCCTGTAAGGAAGTGGGAGTCAGTAAATGGGAGAAATTCCTTAGCAAAACAGCAGGGGGCTGTTACTGGCAGAATTCAGTTAATAAAGCAGTCACTGGGAGAATTCAATAATTAAAACCATGGTAGACAGTTACAGGGAGAATTAATTTATTGAATTAACTTGAAACAGATGCAGAGAGATTTCATTTCTTAAAATAGTGAGAGACAATTACTGGAGAAATTCCTTAATAGAACATCTGAGCAGGTATTGGGAGAAGTCAGTAATTAAAACAGTGAAAGACAGTTACTGCAAGTTGGTTAAAAAGCAAGAGACAGTGACTGAGAGAAATCAATTGTTTTAACAGTGGGCACAGTAATTGGGAGAAACTCTTTATTTAAACAGTTGGAGACAGTGACTGGAAGAGTTCAGTTATTTAATCAGAATGAGCGTTACTGGGAGAAAGTTTGTAAAAGAGATACAAGAGACTACAGATGCTTGAATCTGGAGCAACAAACAATCTGCTGGAGGAACTCAGCAGATTGAACAGCATCTTGGGGGAAAGAAATTGTCAATGTTTCAGGTGGAAACCCTGCATCAGGACTGAGAGGGGAGATGGCCAGTATGGAGAGGAGAAGGTGAGTGTCAAGAAAGTGCTCTGAGGTGGTTGGTGGACTGAGAAGGGGTATAAGAAGACAGGCCAGGTAGGGGAGGGGAATAGAGGTAGAGCTTGGAGAGAGTGGCAGGTGTGTGCATCCAAAGAGGAAAAGAGAGGAAATTATGGAGAGAGAAGGTTGAAAATTGGAGAGAGCTGCTCAACTATCCAAAACAATGACAATTCCTTCCCTTCCATAGATACTTCTCAATCCATTGAGTTCCTCCAGCAGAGTTACAAGACTGGAAGACAGAGGTAGAAATCATCCTAAAACAGTGGGAGACAGTTATTGTGAGAATTAAATTATTTATGTTACAGGAGCCAATTATTGGACTTATCGTTTATCGGTGGGAGGCTGATTCCAGAGGAATTCATTTCTTTAAAAAGGTGAGAGGGTGATACTGGGAGATTTCAATTATTGAAACACTCGACTCACAAGCTACTGGGAGAATTCTAATACTTAAACAGCAGGAAACTGTTACTCAAAATTCATGTATTAAAACTCCGCCAGTTTGGGAGAATTCAGTAATTGATAAGTAGGAGACAGCTACTGGGAGCATTTGTAGCATACAACACAAAAGCAGGCCCTTTGCTCCCCTATGTCCGAATGACCATCAAGTCCCAATCTATACCTATCCCATTTATCAGCACCTAACAATTACCTTCACAGTTCAAATCCTCGTCAATGAAGCGAGGCAACGAAACCTCGGGTCCAACTCATTCGTGCTGATCATGGCATCCGCCAAGCTGGTTCCACTTGCCTGTGTATGGCCCATATCCCTCTAAACCTTTCCTATCCATGCCTTTTTAATGTTATTATTATACTTGCCTCAACCACTCCCTTTGGCAACCCCTTCCATAGATGCAGCACCCTCTTCATGAGGAAGTTCCCCTCACGTCGCTTTAAGTCTTTCCCTTTTCATCTTAAACCTATTAACGCTAGTTTCTCATTCCTTTTCCCTGGGGTAAAGTCTGTGTGCTCAGCCTATTTCTATCTATCATCATTTCATACACTTCTGTAAGGTCACCCCCAGCCTCCTTCACCCCTAGCTGACCCTTTAAATCCTATCCCTCTCAATAACTCCTGGCAGCATTCTTATAAACCTTTTCTGCAATCTTTCCAGTTTAATGGTTTCTTTCCTGTAATAGGGTAACCAACTCTAGACAATCCAGAGCAATGTTTTGTACAATTCAAAGTCCAAGTGTTAGTTTATTGTCATATGCACAGGTGCAGTGAAAATCCCACTTGCAGCAGCATCACCAGCAGAGAGCATCTAATACACAACATTCAGAACAAAAACATCAATTAGACAAAGTTATTCGAAATGATACAAGAAAGAACACAATTAGAACAAAACCCAAATCTAGTTAATTTTTAACACTGTGAAAGTCTCTGCTCTCCATCCCTCTGGCAGTCTGTTCAGTCTTTTTACTGGTGAAAAAATACTTCCTCGCATTCCTTCTAATTCTCATTACCTTAAACCCACACCTTCCTGTCTCAAACACCTCTGCTCTAGTGAAAAGTTTCTTTTTATCTACCCTATCTATGTCCCTCATGATTTTGCATACCCCAGCCGCATCCCACATCTTCTCTCTGGGTGCAAGGAAGCAAATGCAAGATATCCGGTCTTGTCTCATATCAGAATTGGTCTTTACCAGGCAACATCATGGTAAATCTCCTCTGCATCCTCTCCAGTATAATAACGTCTTTTCTTTGGTGTGGTGACCAGAACGCACAATGCTCTAGCTGTAGTCCAGCCATTATTTCATAAAGTATAAAGATTCACTACCCTTGTAGTCAATGCACCAGCCAATGAAGGGAACTATCCTGCTTATCATCTAATACCGTATGTCTGGACTGGTTTCTTGGACTTGTACGACCTCGTCGACAATACTTCATTGGGCCCTTTCATTGTGTTTGTCCTACACTTATTAATCCTTCCAAAGTGTTATATGCTTGGAATTACCAGGATTAAACTCCCTCAGCCATTCTTGCACTCATTTTTGCAACTCATTGTATATAGCCAAATGCCCACAACAACCCTCCGATCAACAATGCTAATTTTATGTTATCTGCCATTATTAGCCATTTAGCCCATTGAGTTTGCTCTTCTATTTCATTATGGCTCATCCATTTTGCCTCTCAGCCCAGTCTCCTGCCTTCTCCCATCAACCTTCATGCCTTGACTAAACAAGAGTCTATCAGCCTCTGCTTTAAACATATCCAATGACTTGACTTCCACAGCTACCTGTGGCAATGAATTCCACAGATTCACCACTCGCTAGCTAAAGAAATTCCTCCTCATCTCTGTTCTAAATGGGCATCCCTCTATTCTGAGGCTGTGTCCTCTAGTCCTAGACTCCTTCACCATAAGAAACATCTTCTCCGCATCCATTTTATCAAGGCCTTTCAACATTGAATTGGTTGCAATGAGATTCCCATCCCCCACCACCACCATTCTTCTGAATTCCAGTACAGGCCTGGAGCCATCAAAAGCTCCTCATATGATAAGCCTTTCAATCCTGAAATCATTTTCATAACCTCCTTTGAACTCTCTCCAAAGTCAGAACATCCTTTCCTAGAAAAGAGACTCAAAACTGCTCATCACATTCTGCCTCATATTACAAGGCCAATTTTGGAACAGACATGCCAACTTGTTTTGAATTCCATGAAGTCTGACCTTGTGGAACAGTCTCTCAAGTGGGACTTTATCAAAGGCTAACTGAGGTCTACGTAGACTACGTCAACTGCACTGACTTCATCAATATACTTTGTTACCTCTCCAAGAAATTCGAACAAAGTAGGTAGACCGGACTTAAAATAGAGAGTATTCTGCCTGGTCTGAATGCTCCAATGTGCAGGATCAAGAGAGGCTGTAGAGAGTTGCAGAGCTCCAGCTCCATCACAGGTACAACCCTGACACGTTCAACTATATTTTCAAGAGACAGCACCTCAGGAAGGCAGCATCCATGCTAAGACCCTTACCATCTCCTCAACACGACCTCACTAGTCCTCTTCGGCACGATTTTTTTTTAAACTTACAGAAATTTTTATGTTTTGTACTGTCGCAAAACAGTAAACTTCATGTTAATTGTAATAAACCTAATTTTTATTCTGATTCTGAGTAAAGTCATGCTGATTAACTTTGATTAATCCCTGCTTTTTAAGTCTAGAGTAATCCTGTTCTCAGATTTGTCCCAATAGTTTCCCTGCCTTTGGCATCTGCTTTAGTCTTCCTGATTATCGAACAACAGTGTCCATCTCCTTAATGAATATAGATCAAAGGAATTAATTTAAGATCCCACCTCTATCCTCTGACTCCAATAATACACTTAACCTATAGCAGACATTTACTAGAAGAATTCAGTTACTGAAAAAGTGAGAACAGTAGTGGTGCATGACTGGCAAATTTAATTTATAAATGGTGGGATACAGTTATTGAGAGAAATCTATTATTTATACAACAGAAATTTGTTACTAAGATAACTCAGTTAAACAATAAGAGACAATTTCTGGGAGAATTTAGCTATTAGAACATGAAGACTGTCCCTGGTAAAAATCACTTGGCAAAACAGTGGGAAACCACTGCTGGGAATAAGATAATGCTTATTAGAACAGTGTAAAAAAAATTGTTGGGTGAATTTAGTTGTTCAACTAACAAAAGTTACTGAGAATTAAATTTTTAAAACGGAATTCAATAATTGAAACGATGGGAAACAATTACTGGAAGAATTATTTTTAAAACGTAGGGAGAGAGTTACTACTAGAATCTTATTATTAAAATAATATGAGAAAAACATTGAAAGAGCTTATATTAATGGGGGAGATGGCTATTGGCAGAAACCCTTAGTTAACTAAGTGGAAGGTAGTTATTGGGTGAAGTTCCTAATTAAATTTGCAGACAATATGCCTACAGTACACACGAAATGCTGGAGGAACTCAGCATGGTAAAGGGTTTCGGCCCAAAACCTTGACTGTTTATTCCTCTCCATAGATGCTGCCTGACTTGATGAGTTCCTCCAGTATTTTGTGTGCGTGGTTCAAGATATTCAGCGTCTGCAGAATCTCTTGTGTCGAGAATTTGCTGGAGAACTCAATCGTCAAAACAGTGGCAGGAAACTGTTATTATGGGAAATGCAAGACTTTAAGTAGGAGACTTCATTTATTAAAATGGTGAACTGTTTCTGGGAGAATTCAGCCATTTAAATGGCAGGAGACCATTAGAGAATTTAGTTATTAAAACAGCAATGTTCAGTGTTCAAATTAAATGCATTATCAAAGAATGTACATTTTACCATATACAGTACTGTGCGAAAGTCTTAGGCACATATATATAGCTAAGGTGCCTATGACTTTTGTACATTACTGTAGAACTTTGAGATTCATTTTCTTGCATGCATTCAGGAAAACAAAGAAGTACAGTAGAAACAATGAATATTACACACGAATGAAACAATTACTGGGAAAATTGTTTTATTAAAACAGATACCAGGAAATTCAGGCTGAGTGATAGGCACTGGACTGGTTTATTTTGTAAAAAACATGGGAGACAGTAAGCAGGGAAATTTTGGTTATTAAACAACAGGAGACAATTCATGGGACAATTTGATAACTGAACCAGTGTTAGACAGTTATTTTGAGAAGTAGTTTATCAAAATAGTGAGATACAGTCGCTTGGAGAGCTTGACTTTAAAGAGAAGAGTGAGACAGACATTTGGAGAATTCACTTGTTGAAAGAATGGGTCACAGATTCTGGGAGATTTCACTTATTAGATCAATGGGAGTCATCTTGTGGAATAATACAGATCTTAAAAATAGTGTAAGCCATTTACCTGGAGAATTTAGTGATTAAAACAGCAGGATATAGTTACTAGTCTGAATCCTTAATTGTAACAGTGGGGTCGGTGGGAGAATTCTTTCATTAAAATTAATGGAGACTGTTGCTTGGAGAATTGAGTTCCAAAATACTAGGAGGCAGTCACTGGGAGGAATTCACAGATTATATCAGTTCAAAGTAAATTTATTATCAAAGTACATATGTGTCATATATTAGCTTAAGATTCATTTTCTTGCAGGCATTGACAGTAAAACAAAGAAATACGATATAATCACAGTCATTGAAAAACTACACACAAACCAAATCAGACAAAATAATGTCCAAAAGAAGACAAACTTTCCAATACATACATACAAACAAATAAGTAATTAACAGTGAGAACATAAGCTGCAACGTCCTCAATAGTGGGTCCATAGTGTGCTGTGTTCAATATTTCAATAATATTTGAGTTATATTGTAAGTTGTTTGATTTAGTATTCTTTGTTTGTTTACATAATTCATTGTGGCTCATATGTAATAGGTATGTTGATGGCACAGAGTAAGTTATTACACCACCGTTTAATATGTAAGAGTCTTACTAAAAGAAAAGGAAAGAAAAACTACGTAGACAAAACATACCCCTGCCCCTGTGTTTTTCTTCAATTAGTTTCTGCAATTACAAAATGTAACAATATTGAACCCAAGACAACTACCTACCTGGTGAAGTGCAGCACGTATTTCTTCGGGGGGGGGGGGGGGAACAGAGAGAGGGAGAGACATTTGAGTAAAAAAAAAATAAAAGCAGAAAATGAACAAAATTCACAAGCAGTAAGTATGACCACAGGCAAATACACAGTGAGTACCAGCTGAAAATAATAAATAAATGAAAGCAGAAATGGCTTGTTACACTGGAAAGATAGAGATGATCAATTACACAACAGATAACTGGATGATGTATACTGAAGAAATTAAGCAGTATTTTGCAATAAATGAAATTGCCAAAGAAAAATAAGTTTCAGTATTGTGAGTGCAGTGGGTGGGAAGGTATACAGTTTGCTTAGAGGTTTTAACTATTCTAATCAAACCAGCTGAAGTGAGCTTTGCTGATATCATGAAGGTAATGCAGGAACATTTAGAACTGAAACCACTGTTGATACAGAACACTTTAGGTTTTGTAAATGAAATCAAAAGGATGGTGAGTCCATTTCAGCTTACATGGCTAAATTGAAGAAATTGAATGAGCATTGTCAGTTCAGTGATGCTGTGAGGGATCATTTGGTTTGTGGAATCATTCAAAAATGACTCCTAACTGAAGCATAACTCGGGTTTAAAAGAAAAGTTGAAATCAGTGTGTCAATGGAAACAATGGACAGACATGCAATTGAGTTGCAGTCAGAGATGAAAGTGAGTTTGAACAGAATTTTCCAAACAAAAAGCAGCCTGGCTAAACAAATATTGTTACTGCTGTGGCCGGAGCTCATGTACACCAGAAGAATACAAGTTTAAAGGTCAAACTTTCAGAAAATAACACATACTCAGAGCATGTCAGGCAGACAAAAATAAACGGACTGCGCAAGAGAAAGAGAAAAAGATAAAAAGTCAATATGCTGTTTCAAAAAGAGCAGTAATTTGCATGCCGTTGATGAAAAATCTGATGATGAGAGTGACGCAGGACTATGTAGCCTTGAGACTTACAATATGAAAGCTAACAATAGTCAAGCATTATGGCTTATACCAGAAGTAAACAGCAAATTAGTTAAAATGGAATTGAACACTGGTTCGTCATTCCACAATATGAGTTTGAATGGCATTTCAAAGAGAGGAAACTGAAGCCTGCAGATATCCAACTAAAAACTTATTCTGGGGAAAATTTATTCGTAACAGTGAAATGTAACAACCAACAAGCCACAGTTGGCTTGTATAGGGTAAAAACGGAAGGTCCAGCATTGTGGGGCCCTGATTGGATGAGACACCTACAACTTAATTGGAGAACAGTCCACCATTTGCATGTCACATCTCCTGCAATAGGGACATGTGAAAGCAAATTAAGAAAGATAATGAATGATGCCACTGCAGTGTTCAAGACTGTTATTGGAAAATTCAAACTTGTGAAGGGTAGAATAATGTTAAGTGAAAATGCCATACCTAAGTTTTACAAAGCGTGTCCAGTTGCTTATACTATCGGTGATAAAGTAACCAATGAGCTAGATTGCATGGTAGCTTAACAAATTCTTTCCAATGTGGAGTGGAGTCCATGGGCAACACCAATGGTCACAGTAGCCAAGAAGGATGAGTCTGTCAGGATCTGTGGTGATTTTAAGGTCACCATCAACCCAGTACTGAAAGTAGATCAATGCCCTCTGCCCAGGATCGAGGATATCATTGTTAACCTTTCTGGAGGGAACCCTTCAGCAAAGTGGACTTAACTGAAGCCTACCTACAGATTGAGGTGGAAGAAGAATCAAAAGTGTTTCTCATCATAAACGTTCACCAAAGGCTTTATCGCTATAGTAGGCTTAATTTTGGAGTAGCATCTGCACCTGCACTCTGGCAGAAAACAATAGATCAGGTGCTGCAAGGCTGCCCAGTCACTCAGTGCTACCTGGATGCCATCGTCGTTACTGATGAGGATGACAAGGAACTTCTCCAAAATCTCAGGACACTGTTAAAAAGATTCAAAGATCATGGGATCAGAGCACAGTGCAACATGTGTGAATTCCTTAAACTAATCATCACCTACTGTGGTCAACCATGGACACACAAATATTTTACATATGCTGAGAAAATTCAAGCAGTGGTGGATGACCCAAGGCCAAAGAACACATCACAGCTGCTGTTCTTTTCAGGAATTGTCAATTTCTGCAACAGGTTCCTGCCAAACCTGACTACTGTGCTCCACCCCTTGAACTCATTATCGCAAGTCAGGAAGAAATGGCAATGGACAAAGCAGATATGAGTTTTCTTTCCAATGGGCAAATAGAATGGTGATGTCAGGCACTGTATTCACACATTATGATTCATTCACATCATCCAGTGAAGCTTGTCAGTGATGCCTCACCATATGGTATAGGTGCAGAAATGCCACGTGTTATGAGCGATGGAATAAACACACAATAGCCTTTGCGTCACATTCCCTTACTGCTGCAGAAAAAAAAATTACACACAGGTTGACAAACCTTGAGTCTACTTTGGGGTGTAAAGCATTTCATGTATGGGATAATGTACCCTCATCACTGATCATCAGCCACTGGTGTCCATTTTCATCCCGCAGAAGGGTGTTCCGTTACCAGCAGCAAATGAATACAGAGATGGGCTCTGTTTCTTGGAGGACACAATGACAAGATCAGATTCAAGAGGACATTATATCATGGAAATGCTGATGGATCATCCCGTTTGCCCTTGGAAAGGAAATACTGAAAAGTTTACAAAGGAGGGCACTCCTCTTGGTGCATTCTTTCCAATGTAAATTGAAAGTCTCGCTATTACAGCCGAGATGATCCAAAGAGAAACCAGAAAAGACCCCACACTGTCTCAGGTCCACATGGTCCCCTATTCAAAAGGTTCAAAGGAACATCTAAACAAACCTGATGCATCTAGGAAACGTCCTGTGGGCTGATAAAGTTAAAATAGAACTTTTTGGTCGCAATGAGCAAAGGTTTGTTTGGAGAAAAAAGGATGCAGAATTTCATGAAAAGAACCCCTCTCCAAATGTTAAGCATGGGGGTGGATCGATCATGCTTTGAGCTTGTGTTGCAGCCAGTGGCATGGGGAACATTTCACTGTTAGAGGGAAGAATGAATTCAATTAAATGCCAGCAAATTCTGGAAGCAAACTTCACACTGTCTGTAAAAAAAAAAAGCGTCAATGATGAAAAGAGGATGGCTTCTACAACAGGATAATAATCCTAAACACACCTCAAAATCCTCAATGGACTACCTCTAGAGGCACAAGCTGAAAATTTTGCCATGGCTCCCACAGTCCCCCGACCTCAACATCATCGATAATCTGTGGATTGACCTCAAAGGAGCAGTGCGTGCAAGACGGCCCAAGAATCTCACAGAACTAGAAGCCTTTTGCAAGGAAGAATGGGCAAAAATCCCCCAAACAAGAACTGAAAGACTCTTAGCTGGCTACAGAAAGCGTTTACAAGCTGTGATACTTGCCAAAGGGGATGTTACTAAGTACTGACCATGCAGGATGCCCAAACTTTTGCTTCGGACCCTTTTCCTTTTTTGTTATTTTGAAACTGTAAAAGATGGAAATAAAAGTTTTCTTACTTAAAATAGTAAAGAAATGTGTCATCTTTAACTTTATGCCTTTTGGAAATCAGTTCATCTTTTATTCACTTAGCTATTCACAGTAACAGAAATTTTGACCAGGGTTGCCCAAACTATTGCATACTACTGTGTATGTGTGTGTATATAAATGTCTATATCTATCTATACAGTCGGCCCTTCCTATCCGTGGGGCATTGGTACCGACACCCCTCGCGGATACCAAAATTCTCGGATGCTCAAGTCCCTTATTCAACCTGTCTCAATGAAATGGACCTTAGGACCCAGCAGAACCCCAGACCTTATTTAACCTGTCTCAGTGCAGTGGACGTTAGGACCTGGCGCCAGAGCTCTGAATGTGCAGTGTTTCTGTACACAAAAATAATCACGATCACGATTGAAAATAAAGTGGAAATAATAAAGTGATCGGAAAGAGGTGAAACGCCATTGATCATTGGAAAAGCATTAGGCTACTGTCGGTCAACGATCAGAACAATTTTAAAGGATAAAGTGAGAAAGGCTCTGCCCCGATGAAAGCTACAATTATTACTAAACAACGCAGAGGTTTAATTATTGGTTTTTTGGGGTTTGGGGTTTTTGATCCTCTACATCAATCCGGCACGGTGGAGAGCGCACTCGGGAGCAGTCTGTCACTGGATTGAACTCGGGAACTTCCATTCCCAACCCCGGCGCTGAAACATATGTACTTAAGTGTTTTATATGCATAGAAAGGTAAAATATATACTATATACTAAGACAAACGTTTGACTAACTGACGCTAAATAATACCGGATGTACCTGTTCTGACTTACTTGGTAAGAGAACTTCTGATTTTTTTCAATCCTGATCCACGATAACCCACGCACATCCTCCTGTATACTTTAAATCATCTCTAGATTACTTATAATACCTAATACAATGTAAATGCTATGTAAAATAGTTGTTATACTGCATTGTTTAGGGAATAATGACAAGAAAAAAAGACTGTACATGCTCGAACAACAAGTGCTGGAAGAGCACTTCTGGGTTTTCACAATTCGCGGTTGGTTGAATTCACCTGTAAGGAGGGCCGACTCTGTGTGTGTGTGTGTGTGTGTGTGTGTGTGTGTACATATATATATGTATGACTAGAGAGCAATATGCTTACATATTTGAGTTGAGATACATTCTATATTGAGTTGGAGTTTATAGCTAAGCAGGGAGGAAAGTAGTGTATTTATTATTTCAGTAATATTTAAGTAAGATTGTAAATATATTGTTTGATTAAGCATTCTTTGTTTACATAGTTTATAATGGGTTTTATGTAAGAAGCATATGTCACTAAGCCAGCACATAATGTGTGAGCACCTCACTAAAGAAGCGGAAAGAAAAACTAAGTAGGCAAAACAAATCCCGGCTCCTGTGTTTTTCTTTTGATTAGTTTCTAGAATTACAAGCCGTAGCAGAGACATTGTGTAATCAGTTCAGAGTTGAGGCTATTCATTCTGGTTTAGCAGTCGGATGGTTGAGAGGTGATAACTAGTAATAACTGTTCCTAAATCTGAGGTGTGTGACCAAAGAGCCCCGAAGTCAGTGGCAGCAGCGAGAAGAGAACACGGCCTGGATGGTGGAGCTTCTTGATGATGGATACTGGGTTTTTTTTGTGCAGCATTCCTTGTAAATGCATTCATTTGTAGGGAGGGCATTGCCTGTAATGGACAGGGCTGAATCCACCACTTTTTGTAGGATTTTCCATTTCTTGGGTACAGGTGTCCCCCGCTTTTCGAACGTTCGGTTTCCGACAACTCACTGTTACCAAAGACTTACATTAGTACCTGTTTTCACTAACCAAAGAGGATTTTCACTTTTATGAAAAAAAGAAGCCCACTTTATATGTGTGTTTACCCCGAGAAATGACTGTGAAACCTTATGTGGGCAGTTGTTTGCACATGCGTGTACGGCGTATGCGTGTACATGGGTACGCACGTGCATACGTATGCAAGTACGTGCGTACGCATGTGAGTACGTATGTGTGTACGTGCCGATTTTTTTTCTCTCCAAATCGATTTTGGCTCGCTGAGTACCTGATTTTGATAAGTGAAGCTACACCGTACATATAATATTTCTACTTTATATAGGATGTATACTTATCATATAATTCCTGCTTTTACTAAATGTTAGTGATATTTTAGGTTTTATGTGTTATTTGCTTTGATTTGGTGGGTTATTTTATTTTTTGGTTAGAGACGCTCAAATATTTATCCCATATAAATTAATGGTAATTGCTTCTTCGTTTTATGACGTTTGGTTTTACAAACGGTTTCATAGGAACGCTCTACCTTCAGATTGCAGGGGAAACCTGTATTGGTGTTTCCATATCGAGTCGTTACTTTCCACTGTACATCTATAGAAGTTTGTTAGTGTTTTAGATTATGTGCCAAATGACCACACACTTCTAAGGAAGTAGCGGTGTTGTTATGTCTTCTTTGTAATGGCACATATGTGCTGGTCCCAGAACAGATCCTCTGATATGACAATGTCCAGGAATTTAGTGACTGACTCTCTTTGCCTCTGATTCCCTGGCTCATGGACCTCTGGTTTCTTCCTCCTGTCGTCAAAAATCAGCTCTGTAGTTCTGCTGATGTTGAGTGAGAGCTTATTGGCCAAGTGTCTTTTAAACTTCATAATCAGACATACCCGTACCGTTTCCTTTGGTGGCTTATTCCATATACATACTACACCCTGCCCCTTGCGGCAATTCACTTTTAAACTTCATAATCAGACATACCCGTACCGTTTCCTTTGGTGGCTTATTCCATATACATACTACACCCTGCCCCCTGCGGCAATTCATAATCAGACATACCTGTACCGTTTCCTTTGGTGGCTTATTCCATATACATACTACACCCTGCCCCCTGCGGCAATTCATAATCAGACATACCCGTACCGTTTCCTTTGGTGGCTTATTCCATATACACACTACACCCTGCCCCCTGCGGCAATTCATAATCAGACATACCTGTACCGTTTCCTTTGGTGGCTTATTCCATATACATACTACACCCTGCCCCTTGCGGCAATTCATAATCAGACATACCCGTACCGTTTCCTTTGGTGGCTTATTCCATATACATACTACACCCTGCCCCTTGCGGCAATTCATAATCAGACATACCTGTACCGTTTCCTTTGGTGGCTTATTCCATATACACACTACACCCTGCCCCTTGCGGCAATTCACTTTTAAACTTCATAATCAGACATACCCGTACCGTTTCCTTTGGTGGCTTATTCCATATACACACTACACCCTGCCCCTTGCGGCAATTCACTTTTAAACTTCATAATCAGACATACCCGTACCGTTTCCTTTGGTGGCTTATTCCATATACATACTACACCCTGCCCCCTGCGGCAATTCACTTTTAAACTTCATAATCAGACATACCCGTACCGTTTCCTTTGGTGGCTTATTCCATATACACACTACACCCTGCCCCCTGCGGCAATTCACTTTTAAACTTCATAATCAGACATACCCGTACCGTTTCCTTTGGTGGCTTATTCCATATACATACTACACCCTGCCCCTTGCGGCAATTCACTTTTAAACTTCATAATCAGACATACCCGTACCGTTTCCTTTGGTGGCTTATTCCATATACATACTACACCCTGCCCCTTGCGGCAATTCATAATCAGACATACCCGTACCGTTTCCTTTGGTGGCTTATTCCATATACACACTACACCCTGCCCCCTGCGGCAATTCACTTTTAAACTTCATAATCAGACATACCCGTACCGTTTCCTTTGGTGGCTTATTCCATATACATACTACACCCTGCCCCTTGCGGCAATTCACTTTTAAACTTCATAATCAGACATACCCGTACCGTTTCCTTTGGTGGCTTATTCCATATACACACTACACCCTGCCCCCTGCGGCAATTCACTTTTAAACTTCATAATCAGACATACCCGTACCGTTTCCTTTGGTGGCTTATTCCATATACATACTACACCCTGCCCCTTGCGGCAATTCATAATCAGACATACCCGTACCGTTTCCTTTGGTGGCTTATTCCATATACATACTACACCCTGCCCCTTGCGGCAATTCACTTTTAAACTTCATAATCAGACATACCCGTACCGTTTCCTTTGGTGGCTTATTCCATATACATACTACACCCTGCCCCTTGCGGCAATTCATAATCAGACATACCCGTACCGTTTCCTTTGGTGGCTTATTCCATATACATACTACACCCTGCCCCTTGCGGCAATTCACTTTTAAACTTCATAATCAGACATACCCGTACCGTTTCCTTTGGTGGCTTATTCCATATACATACTACACCCTGCCCCTTGCGGCAATTCATAATCAGACATACCCGTACCGTTTCCTTTGGTGGCTTATTCCATATACATACTACACCCTGCCCCTTGCGGCAATTCACTTTTAAACTTCATAATCAGACATACCCGTACCGTTTCCTTTGGTGGCTTATTCCATATACATACTACACCCTGCCCCTTGCGGCAATTCATAATCAGACATACCCGTACCGTTTCCTTTGGTGGCTTATTCCATATACATACTACACCCTGCCCCTTGCGGCAATTCATAATCAGACATACCCGTACCGTTTCCTTTGGTGGCTTATTCCATATACATACTACACCCTGCCCCTTGCGGCAATTCATAATCAGACATACCCGTACCGTTTCCTTTGGTGGCTTATTCCATATACATACTACACCCTGCCCCTTGCGGCAATTCATAATCAGACATACCCGTACCGTTTCCTTTGGTGGCTTATTCCATATACACACTACACCCTGCCCCCTGCGGCAATTCACTTTTAAACTTCATAATCAGACATACCCGTACCGTTTCCTTTGGTGGCTTATTCCATATACATACTACACCCTGCCCCTTGCGGCAATTCACTTTTAAACTTCATAATCAGACATACCCGTACCGTTTCCTTTGGTGGCTTATTCCATATACACACTACACCCTGCCCCCTGCGGCAATTCACTTTTAAACTTCATAATCAGACATACCCGTACCGTTTCCTTTGGTGGCTTATTCCATATACATACTACACCCTGCCCCTTGCGGCAATTCATAATCAGACATACCCGTACCGTTTCCTTTGGTGGCTTATTCCATATACATACTACACCCTGCCCCTTGCGGCAATTCACTTTTAAACTTCATAATCAGACATACCCGTACCGTTTCCTTTGGTGGCTTATTCCATATACATACTACACCCTGCCCCTTGCGGCAATTCACTTTTAAACTTCATAATCAGACATACCCGTACCGTTTCCTTTGGTGGCTTATTCCATATACATACTACACCCTGCCCCTTGCGGCAATTCACTTTTAAACTTCATAATCAGACATACCCGTACCGTTTCCTTTGGTGGCTTATTCCATATACATACTACACCCTGCCCCTTGCGGCAATTCATAATCAGACATACCCGTACCGTTTCCTTTGGTGGCTTATTCCATATACATACTACACCCTGCCCCTTGCGGCAATTCACTTTTAAACTTCATAATCAGACATACCCGTACCGTTTCCTTTGGTGGCTTATTCCATATACATACTACACCCTGCCCCTTGCGGCAATTCATAATCAGACATACCCGTACCGTTTCCTTTGGTGGCTTATTCCATATACATACTACACCCTGCCCCTTGCGGCAATTCATAATCAGACATACCCGTACCGTTTCCTTTGGTGGCTTATTCCATATACATACTACACCCTGCCCCTTGCGGCAATTCATAATCAGACATACCCGTACCGTTTCCTTTGGTGGCTTATTCCATATACATACTACACCCTGCCCCTTGCGGCAATTCACTTTTAAACTTCATAATCAGACATACCCGTACCGTTTCCTTTGGTGGCTTATTCCATATACACACTACACCCTGCCCCTTGCGGCAATTCATAATCAGACATACCCGTACCGTTTCCTTTGGTGGCTTATTCCATATACATACTACACCCTGCCCCTTGCGGCAATTCACTTCTTCATCAGTGGAAGACTGTTACTGGGAGAATTCAGTTATTTAAATAATAGGGGTCAGCTGCAGGTAAAATCAAGAATTCACAAAAAATAATTAATGACAAAACTGAGGTAGACAGTGAGAAAATTCATTTCCTTCAACTAGTGGGGGCTGAGTGGTGCCATAACAACAACCTCTTACTCAGTGTTAGCCAGACCAATGAGCTGATTATTGACTTCAGGAGAAGGAAACCAAAGGTCTATGAGCCAGTCCTCATCGGGGGGTCAGCGGTAGAGATGGTCAGCAACTTTAAATTCCTCTGTTTTTTAATTTTGGAGGACCCATGTTAGTGCATTTATGAAGAAAGCACGGCAGTGCCTCTACTTCCTTAGGAGTTTGTAAAGGTTCAGCATGACATCTAAAGCTTTGATAAACTTCTATAGATGTATAGTGGAGAGTATATTGACTGGCTGTATCACAGCCTGGTGTGGAAACACCAATGCTCTTGAATGGCCCAGTCCATATTGGGTAAAGCCTTCTCCAGCATTGAGCACATCTACACGAAACGCTGTCACAGGAAAGCAGTACACACCTTCAGGGACACTCACTACACTTCTCACTGCTGCCATCAGGAAGAAGGTAAAGGAGCCTCAGGACTCACACCACCAGGTATTACCCCTCAATCATTAAGTTCTCGAACCAAAGGAGATAACTTCACTCAACTTCACGTGCCCCGTCACTGAACTGTTCCCACAACCAATGGACTTAATTTCAAGAGCTCTTCATCTCATGCTCTCGATATTTATTACTTATTCATTAATTATTAATATTTCTTTCTGTAGTTGCATGATTTGTTGTCTTTTGCACGTTGGTTTAACGTCCAAGTTGCTGCAGTCTTTCTTTGATTCTTTTATGGTTATTATTCAACAGATTTATTGAGTATGTCACAGGAAAATGAATCTCAGGGTTGTATATGGTGATGCGCTTTAATAATAAATTTACTTTAAAATTTGAATTAAAGGATCGGTTAGAGACATTTTGTTCCACAACTTAGTAGCCTGTCATTTCTTTCATTGTACCCGCTACACTTTATATATGCCTGTTATACCTTCCTTGTTTTCCCATTTCTACACTTATACGAACACTCTCTTCCCAGTGCTGAGAAAGATCCCTGACACAAGATGGTTTCTCTTTCTGCAGCTGCTGCTTGACTGACCGAGTTCTTCCAGCATTTTCCGTTCCTCTAAGTTGTCCTTACCTTGCAGCATGTTGGTCCTGAGCTCTCCGCGTTTCAATGTTTCTGCTCCTCCTCCTCTTCGGCTGACATGGAACTGCACTCGGTTACCATAACCACGTTGTGGCTTTGGAAAGGGTGCTGAAGAAGTTTAGCCGGATGCTGTCTAGATGAGAGGGCATCTGCAAGTATGTGAGGTTGGATAAATCTGGGTTGTTTTCAGGCAGGATACACTGTTTAAATAGTAAGATATTGAAAATGCTGGTGTTCAGAGAGAGCTGAACAACAATAAGAGGAACTGTGGTATCTTTGTACATGAATAATGGAATGATAATATGCAGCTGTAGCGATCAGCTACCTTACCACAAGAATTTCCATGCAACAGTGCCTATGCCTTTCTACCTTTATACGGAGAACCTATCTGGAATGTTGTGTACAGGGCAGATTCACTGGATCAATTGGGGGGAATATTATGTATTGGTCTGTCTCTCTAGCCATAGAGGGTTGGCTAAAATGATTCTCGGGATGGTGGGTGCGTTGTGTGAGCGGAGATTAAGCAATGGATGTACAATTATTAGGGACTACATTTGTATGTGGAGATAGGAGAGATTTGCAGATACTGTCATCCGGTGAAGAAAAATCTGCTGGAGCAGCCCAGCAGGTTGAGCAGAGGGAAAAGGATCATTGGTATTTCAAGCTGAGACCCTGCATCAGAGCCAAGAGTGCAGAGGAAAGGTCGCTAGTATAAAGGGGAGAAGAGGAGAGATGGGATGGAAGCCGGTAGGTGATTGGTAGTCTGAGGGCTGATGGGCTGCAGGCGCCGAGGGGGAGTGGGAGGGATCATGTTGAAATGCAGAGGAAGGTGGGTGATCATATAAGCGAGTAGAAGTGAGAGAGGACAGCTGGAACTGGGAGAAGGTGGGGTGCTGAAGGTGGAGACAGAGGCTGGGGGGGGGGTAATAAGTGGAGACAAAAAAGGCTACAAGTGCTGGAATTGATTATCAAGGTAGTTGATAATGGGGACCATGAAGGGAGAGGTCATGGGCAGATGGAACCAAAGGAATAGAATCTCAAGGGGAAATCTGTAAGTGCTAGAAATCAAAGCAATGCAGACAAGATGCTGGAGAAACTCGGCAGGCCAGGTAGCATCGATGGGTCGACATTTCAGGCCAAAGCTGTTCATCGGGAATGAAATCTGGTGAATGAAGTGTGGAGGGAGGTGTTGTAGGTGAATAAAGGAGAGGAAAGCATGGCTGTAAACAGCACTGGGGATTGTGTTGGCTCCCTTCCTGTTTCCACTGTATATCTTGCACTTTAAATACAACACTGAGCCACGTCTCATTTGCAAAAATTCTCTGATGACTCAGCAATAGTTGGTGTATAAGGGGAGGACAGGAGGATGAATGCAGGGCCCTGATAGAGGACTTTGTCAGATGGTGCAAGCTGAATCATCTGCAGTTCAACATCAGTAAGCCAAAGGAGATGCTGATGGACTTCAGGAAGACGAAGCCTGAACTGCTCCCTGTCACTATTGACAGCAAGGCCTTGGATGTGGTGAGGACCTACAAATACTTCAGAGTGCATCTGGATGACAGACTTGAGCAGAGCACCAACCCAGGTACTGTGTACAAGAAGGGCCAGAGTCGGCTCTAATTCCAGAGCAGACTGAGGTCCTTTGGAAAATGCAGGCCTCTCTCTCCCATGTTCTACCAGTCTGTTGTCGCCAGTACAGTATTCTATGCAGTGGTGTGCTGGGGATAAAAGATGGCAGTATGTACGGCGGCTGTGTTCCAGCTTTACGGTGTACTGCTAATTTCTGCGATTTCCTTCACGTTTCTTGTTCAGGAAGCTGATAGTCACATCAGATATGATGGACTGACTCTTCTGAACATTGGGAAGATGGCATTTACCCACTCCGTGCTGCCTTTTCTACACTGGGAACCCCTGCTTGCACGGTCCATATGAGCCTCATCTATTATACCACCACTATCTCAGAAGTGGCGTCAAAGGTGAGGGAGAAGCACCGCCTCCTGGTGAGGTTGAGACGGAATGCTAATCAGCTGCCGCTCCCTAGCGTACTCCTGCCTACATGAACTGAGAACCAGAATCTCCTATCAGCAGGAAACAAAGGAATGTAATGTTCTATGCCTGGTGGAGACCTGGCTGACGGAGGCGATACCGGATCATGCCATCGAGCCCTCTGGGTTCTCCCTGTTCTAGGCAGACAGTCAAAAAACCTCTCTGGGAAGAGTAATGGAGGTGGAGTATGCTTTATGGTCAGTAATGCCGTGTGTGCCCCCCAGAATGTGCATGCCCTCAAATCCTTTTGTTCCCCAGATCTGGAATACCTTGTGCTGCTGTGTAGACCTTTCTGGCTGCCTAGGGAGTTCATGGTTGTTATTATCACAGCAGTGTACATTCTACCCCAGGCTGATACTGACCTGGCTCTCAAGGAACTGTACGAGACCCTCAGCACCCTGGAGGCTGCACACCCAGAGGCTGTCTTCATCGTCACCGGAGGCTTTAATAGAGCATTGTTGTCTAAAGTCTCCCCAAAGTTTGGGCAGGTGAGGAAACAGGGAAGTAGCATACTCAACCACTGCTAATCTCCCTTCTACGACGCTTGCAAAGTGCTCCTCTGCCAGCCATTTGGAAAGTTGGATCACTCTTCCATCTTGCTGCTGCCAGGGTATAGGTATGAACTGAAACAAGAAGCAGCCATAGTTAAATCCGTCCACTGTTGGCCTGACCAGTTGGTCTCCATGCTACAGGACTGCTTTGATGACGTCAACTGGAATGTCTCCAGGTTCATGGAAAGAGTCACGAGTTTAATCTGGAAGTGCATCGAGGATGTTGTCCTCTATCCAAACCAGAAACCCTGGATTAACAGTTCCATGTGAGCAGTACTTACTGCGCAAATACAGAGCTTGCATTGCTGGTGACCAACAGGGGCTCAAGAAATGCAGCTATGATCTGCACAAAGTCATCAAGGCAGCGAAATGACAGTACAGGGACAAGATCCAGACACAACTCTCCACCAACAACACACGCAGCTCATGGCAAGGTCTGCACACCATCGCAGACTTCAAAGCTAAAAATAGTAACATTTCCACCATTGCTGCTCCTCTCCCAGATGAGCTAAATCTTTTTTACTCTTGGTTCAATGTCTCCAACACTGAGCCCCTGAGGAGAGCTGCCAAAGCAGCACCTTGGTCATGTCAGAGGCTGAAGTACACAGGTTGCAAGGCTGTGGGACCAAACGTCATCCCAGGGTGAGTACTCTATGCGCTGCACAACGGGCAGGTGTGTTTACAGACATTCTTAATCTCTCCCTCTCCCAGTGCAGAGTGCCCTCCTGCTTCAAAACATCCACCATTGTTCCATTACCTAAAAAGACCAAGGTAATATGTCTGAACGACTGGCGTCCTGTCGCACTCACCTCAATAATAAGCAAATGCTTGGAGAGGCTGATCAAGGTCTACGTCTGCAGTATGCTACCACCCACACTGGACCCCTACAATTTGCCTACCAACAAAACTGAAAGACAGATGATGCAATAGCCACAGCTCTACACACCGTCCTTACACGTCTGGAGAAGAAGGATGTTTATGTGAAAATGCTGTTCTTGGACTACAGTTTGGGATTCAAAAACCATAATTCC
This sequence comes from Hypanus sabinus, assembly GCF_030144855.1. NCBI lineage: Eukaryota > Metazoa > Chordata > Chondrichthyes > Myliobatiformes > Dasyatidae > Hypanus > Hypanus sabinus. The sequence continues at coordinate 131,341,726 of NC_082706.1, forward strand.
CTCCAGGCTCAACGAGTAGCTCAGAGGCCTTGGCCTTCACCCTGCCTTGTCCTGGATTTCCTGTCAGATTGCCGGCAGGTGATAGGAGTGCGCTCCCTCACCTCTGACCCTCCACGCAGGTGCCCCTCAGGGCTGTATCCTAAGCCCCTCCCTTACTCTCTGTATACCCATAACTGTGTCACCACCCACAGCTACAATCTGCTAATTAAATTTGCTGATGACACTACACTGATTGGCCTAATCTCAAATAATAATGAGGCAGCCTACAGAGAGGAAATCATCACCCTGACACAGTGGTGTCAAGAAAACAACCTCTCCTTCAATGTCGCAAAAACAAAGGAGCTGGTTGTGGACTACAGGAGGAATGGAGATGGGCTAACCCCTATTGACATCAATGGATCTGGGGTTGAGAGAGTAAACAGCTTTAAGTTCCTCAGCATCCACATCACTGAGGATCGTATATGGTCTGTATACATCGACTGTGTGGTGAAAAAAGCACAACTGCGTCTCTTTCACCTCAGACGATTGAAGAAGTTTGGTATGGGCCCCCAAATCCTAAGAACTTCCTATAGGGGCACAACTGAGAGCATCCTGACTGGCTGCATCACTGCCTGGTATGGGAACTGTACATCCCTCAATGTCAGAGCTCTGCAGAGAGTATTGTGGACAACCCAGCGCATCTGTAGATGTGAACTTCCCACTATTCAGGACATTTACAGAGACAGGTGTGCAAAAAAGGGCCTGAAGGATCATTGGGGACTCAAGTCACCCCAACCACAGACTGATCCAGATGCTCCAATCCAGGAAACAGTATCTCAGCATAAAAGCCAGGACCAACAGGCGGACAGCTTCTTCCACCAGGCCATCAGACTGATTATCATGCTGATGCTACTGTATGTCTATGTTATACTGACTGCCCTGTTGTGCATACTATTTATTATAAATTACTATAAATTGTACATTGTACATTTAGATGGAGACGTAACATAAAGATTTTTGCTCCTCATGTATATGAAGGATGTAAGTAACAATTCAGTGGCATCAGCACAGGTTCAATAAACTGATTAGAAAGGCTGGCTCTATTAGAGGAGTCAAATTGGACACACTGGAGAATGTGGAAGAACAAAAGACCATACAGAAAACCCTGGCAATTCTGGACAATGTTTCTCACCCTCTGCATTGCCACCTTGGCTGAACAGAGGACCACTTTTACTAAGACAACTGTGATGCTCCAACGTGCAATATATATAAGGTCATGCTTATCCCCAGCCATTAGGCTCTATAATGAGTCAACCTATAGCCAGGGAAGTGATGACACCCTCCTGTTAAATAGATTAAGGTAACTTACTTTTTATTTACTCTTCTTGCTTTTCTTCAAATGTTGTATATTTGTGAACTTATAATGCTACTGTGACGCTGTAATTTCCTTTGGGATCAATAAAGTATCTATCTATCTATTTAAAAATGTATAAGTGGGTGATGGTAAAAGTAGAAAGGGGAACAAAATGGGAGGACCAGAGGAGGATTTGGAAGGAGAAGAAGAGGGTGGAAAATTGCCATCATGACCTCTCCCTGAACCCTGGCAATTGGTTTGTAGAGCACCTGTGCTCTGTCCACTGTGGTCGTTCCCAGCTCCTGGTGACATGTTATCTGAACTCCCTTTCCCATTCCCAACCCAGCCATTCTTTAGCCTTCTCCACTGCCTGGTTGGGACCCAATACGAATCAAAGAAACAACACCTCATATTCTGCCTGGGTGATCTACAATCCAATGATATGAACACTGAATATTTCAATTTCGAGTGAGACTTACAACTCCCCACCCCCTGTGTTCCCTCTCTCTTCTGATTCACCTCCAGACCTCCCATTTTAGTTCACTTTCCCATATCCCTGTCCTCCCACCCCCAGCATTCATCCATTCCCCTTCCCCCTCCTGGTTCCATCCATCTACTACCCCTATACTTTACCACACTGGATCTGGTTCCATCTGACCAACTGTCCTCTAAGTGGTTCCCATTATCCCTTTTCTTATCAAATTACAGCAATAGTAGCTTTTGTGGTCTCAACAGTTATCACCCTCCCACTTCTGCCTCCATCTTGAGCCTCCCTCACCTACCTGGCTCCCATCTGCCTTTTATTTTGTTATTTTCTTCCACCTATCACCTACCTGCCGTTTCCCAACTCCAGAAGGGTAGATGAGATATTTGGGCCTCAGCAAAGCCTTTGACAGGATCACCCGTGGTAGTCTAGTCTGGACAGTTCGATCACACAGAATCCAGTTGATTGCTTTCACAGTTGGTTCAATCGTACGATGCGGAGGATGGCAGTGAAATGTTGTTTCTCAGACTGTAGTGCTGTGACTTGGGGTGTGCTGGAACATTCGTTGTTCATTTGGAATGAAATCAAATCATTAGAAAGATGTGACGCAGGGTCAGAAGGTGTTGAATCAATGTGGATGGAGCTAAGGAACTTTAAGAGTAAAAAGACCCTGATGTTTTGTACTTAGATTTCCAGAAGGCCTTCGACAAGGTCCTACACATGCGGCTGCTTAGCAAGCTATGAACCCGTGGTATTACAGGAAAGATACTAGCATGGTTAAAGCAGAGGCTGAATGGCAGGAGGCAAAGAGTGGGAATAAAGGGAGCCTTTTCTGGATGGCTGCCGGTGACTAGTGGTGTTCCACAGGGTCTGTGTTGGGACCAATCATTGTTATGTTATATGTCAATGATTTGGCTGATGGAATAGATAGCTTTGTTGCAAAGTTTGCAGATAATTTGAAGACGGGTGGAGGTGCAGGTAGCCTTGAGGAAGTAGCGTGGCTATAGAAGGGCTTGGATTAGGAGAACAGACGAATAAATAGCAGATGCCATACAATGTCGGGAAGTGTATGGCCATGCACTTTGGTAGAAGAAATGAAAGGGTTGACTATTTTCTAAATGGTGAAAAATTACAAAAAAAAATGAAGTGCAAAGGGATTTGGGAGTCCTTGTGCAGGATTCCCTAAAGGTTAACTTGCAGATTGAGTTTGTGGTGAGGAAGCCAAATGTGATGTTAGCATTCATTTCGAGAGGACTAGAATATAAAAGCCACGATGTAATGCTGAGACTTTGTAAAGCACTGGTGAGGCCTCACTTGGAGTATTGTGAGCAGTTTTGGGCCCCTTATCTTTGAAATGATGTGCTGACATTGGAGAGGGTTCAAAAGAGGTTCACAAAATGACTCCAGGATTGAGGAGCTTGTCATACAAAGAGCGCTTGATGGCTCTGGGTCTGCATTCACGGGAATTCAGAAAAATGAGGGGTGGTGTTTCAGAAAAATGGAACGTAAATTTTACTCAACCGCAGTGAATGTTTGGAGCATTGGATGCACTTTTACAGAAGTAGTTACAAGAAAACCATTGCTTTCTGGAAATTCTGAGATTGACCAGCTTTCCAGGATTTTCCACACACTTGGAACACCAAATGAGTCTGTGTGGCCTGGAGTTACTCAACGACCTGACTACAAAGCAAACTTTCCAGTGAACAGACAAGATTTCAGTAAGATACTACTCAATCTGGACATAGATGGCAGAAATCTGCTAATGCAAGTGCTCCAGTATTTTCCTAACAAGAGGATTTCTGCAAAAATTGCCATAAGTAATCAATTTTTCAATGATGTGACCATTCAGCTGCCACATATACAGCTGTAGAGTGATCTTCAATCGGAAAATACGGGAAACCTCTTAGTTTTCTTTCTCTAAAAATTCCTTTCAATGCACTATTTTCTGAGAGATTATGATATTTATCAGAAAATGATGATTACATTTGTATTTTTTGTATTTGTATTTTTATAATTACATTTAAAGTGTCTAGGTATAATAAAAATTAGTAATAAATTTTGAAGACAAGATGTACAGGTATACATTGTATTATGGGTAGTGGTTTAATGCATTTAAATTGTTTTGTTCTACTTTATAAAATGTTATCTCTGAAATTCCATTTATTGTAAATGTGGATACAATAGGGTCTTTTAAGAGATTTTCAGATAGGTACATGGAGCTTAGAAAAATAGAGGACTATGTGGTAGGGTAATTCTAGGCAGTATCTAGGGCAGGTTACATGGTTGGCACAACATTGTGGGCTGAAGGGCCTGTAATGTGCTGTAGGTTTTTATGTCCTATGTTCTATGACCTCATTGAAACCTATCGAATTGTGAAAGGCCTTGGTAGAGTGGATGTGGAGAGAATGTTTCCTTTGGTGGGAGAGTCTAAGACCAGAAGACACCGCCTCAGAATAGAGGGTCATCCTTTCAGAATGGAGATGTGGAAGACAGGTCTTTATGTATATTTAAGGCAGTGGTTGTTAGATTCATGATTGGTCAGGGCATGAAAGGATACAGGGAGAAGAAGGCAGGAGATTGGGGCTGAAAGGGAAAATTGGATCAGCCATGATGAAATGGCAGAACAGACTCGGTAGGCCAAATGGCCTAATTCTGCTTCTATGAATTATGGATGAGAGTATATAGGGCAGAGTATGTTTACAGATGATACTAAAATATAATGAGTGATGGGTGTGTGGACTGTGCTGCCAGGGGCGATGGTAGAGGCAGATACATTAGGGGCATTTAAGAGACTCTTAGATGTGTACATGAATGATAGGAAAATGGTGGCTATGGGGGAGGGAAGGGGGAAGGTTTAGACTGATCTTAGAACAAACTGGTTAAAGGTTCTGCAAAACCTTGTGGGCCAATGGGCCTGGACTGAGCTGTAATGTTCTATAAGCCACTCTGTTTCAGGAACTGCTTTGTCCCCTTCACCATCACATTTCTGAATAGCCCATGAATCCCTGAACACAAGCGCACTATTTTTCTTTTGCATGTTTTTTATAACTTATTCTGATTTTTATGTCTTGCATTGTACCTCTACCGCAGAGCAACAAATTTAGCAACATACATCAGTAATAATATGCACAGCAGCTGCAGCCAGGCTAGTGGCACTGAGGCTCAGCAAGGAAGGGTAATGTCAGAGAGAGCGATAGTGGTAGGAGGCTCAATAGTTCGGCAGACGGACAGGGGATTCTGTAGCCATGGAAGAGACTCAAGGATAGTGTGTGTTGCCTCCCAGGCGCTAAGGTCAAGAATGTCTCAGAGTAGCTGCAGAATATTCTCAAGAGGGCAACTAAAAAAGTGGGAAGGAGAGAAAAGGTTATTTTCAGATAACCTTTGACAACATGCCACACATGAGGCTGATTAACAAGTTAAAAGTCCATGGTATTGCAGGAAAGATACTGGCATAGATAGAGCATTGGTGGATTGGTAGGAGACAAAGCCTTTTCTGGTTGAATGCTGGTGACTAGCAGTGTTCCATTGGCATATGTGTTGCGAATGATACTTTTTACATTATATGTGAATGATTTGTATGACTGAATTGAGGGTTTTGTAGCCAAATTAGCAGACGAGATGAAGATAGGCAGAGGAGCAGGTAATTTTGATGAAGTAGAGAAGCTTCAGAAGGAGTTAGGCAGATTAGGAGAATGGGTAAAGAAGTGCCCATGGAAGATGCAAATACAATACAGTCTCAGGAACTGTATGGTCATGCACTTTGGTAGAAGAAATAAAAGCATAGACTATTTTCTAAATGGAGAGAAAATTCATTATCTGGTATGTAAATAGACTTGGGAGTCCTTGTGCAGGATTTCCTAAAGGTTAATTTGCAGGTTGGTGAGGAAGGCTAATACAATGTTAGTATGCATTTCAAAGGGACTAGAATATAAAAGCAAGGATGTAACGTTGAGGCTTTATAAGGCACTGGTGAAGCCTTACTTGAAGTATTGCAAGTAGTTTTGGAACCCTTATCTAAGAAAGGATGTGATGACTTTGGAGAGGGTTCAAAGGAAGTTCATGAAAAGAATTCCAGGATTGAAAGGCTCGTCATATGAGGAGCATTTGGTGGCTCTGGACCTCTAGTCACCAGAATTCAGAAGAATGAGGGGTGACCTCATTGAAAACTATCGATCGCTGAAAGGCCTTCTTAGAGTAGATGTGGAAGGAATGTTTCCTAATCTGAGACACGGTCTCAGAATAGATGGGTGTCCTTTTAGAAGTAGGAATTTCTTTAGCCAGAGAGTGGCAAATCTGTGGAATTTGTTGCCATAGCCAGCTGCAGAGGCCAAGTCATTGGGTATATTTAAGGCAGAGATTGATAGGTTGTTGATTAGTCAGGACATGAAGGGGTATGGGAAGAAGGCAGAAGATTGGGGCTGAAAGGGAAAATGGATCAGCCATGGAGCAGACTTGATCGGCCAAATAGCCTAATTCAGCTCCTATATCTTATGGTCATTTATCAGAAAAGATGTGCTTGCATTGGAGATGGTTCAGAGGAGGTTCATGAGAATGATTCCAGGAATAAAAGGTTTAATGCAAGAGAAGTGTTTGATGCTCTGGGCCTGTACCCATTGGAGCTTAGAAGGAGGAGGGCAGGATCTCTTTGAAACCTGTTGAATGTTTCCTAAAGTTGGGGAGTCTAAGACCAGAGGGTAGAGACTCTGAATGGTCCAAATGGGTTAATTCTGCTCCCATGTCTTATGGTCTTATGACAATAAACCTAATTCTAATAGTAAAAGAATAATCAAGAACTATAGGTCACTTTTAATCAGCTTGCTAGGTGAGCCAAGGATTAACAAGTGGCCTTCAGTTCCGAGGAACCTTGCATTTGCAAAACCAAACTAAGGTAGACATATAGAGTGAATGGTAGGACCTTGGAGCATGTTGTAAAACAGAGGAATGTAGGAGTACAATGTCACAGGTTGACAGGGTGGTGAAGAAGGCATTAGGCTGTTTGGCCTTAATCATTCAGGGCATTGAATGTAAGAGAAGGGAGATTATGTTGCAGTTCTAAAAGGTGTTGGTGTGGCCACACTTGGAGTACTGTGTAGAGTTTTGTTCACCCTGTTACAGGAAAGTTGGAAAATGCAAGGAAAATTGACAAGAATGTTGCCAAGCCTCAAACAGCCTGAATTATAGGGAGAGGTTATGCAGGCTAGGTCTTGGATATGGAGTGGTCTTAAAGGGGTGTGTAAAATGATGAGGTGCAGAGACAGGGCAAAATGCACACTGCCTTTTTCCCAAGGGAAAGGAACCAAGTTTAAGCTGAGAGAAGTAAGAATGGACCTGAGAGGCACTTCCCTCAGAGGATAGTGTGCATGGAAGAAGCTGCCAAAGAAACTAGTTCGGGTGGGTTAAATATCAATACAGTATTTAAAAGATGTCAAACATTTTGGGTAAGTATATGGACAGGACTGGAAAGGTTTAGAGGGTTATAGGCCAAACAGTGCCAAATGGGCCTGATTTAGATGGACATCTTGTTTAAGTTGGGATAAAGGGCCTGTTTCCATTCTGCAATATGCCCCACCCCTACCTGACTCCATCTGCCTACCATTGATCACACCTCTTTGGTTCATCTATCACTGATGGCCCCTGTCTCATCACTCACCCCTACCACCTCCCTTACACCAGCTGCCTTTCCTCTCCACCCTTCACCCTGGCTCAGGATCTTGATGCTATTGACCCACTGAGTTTCTCTAGCAGTTTGCTCTCAGATTTATACTCTGCAGAATTAAGAATGAGATCTCAGTGATAAATACTAAATTCTCAAGGGGCTTGAAAGAATTGATGTTTCCACTAGGTGGGATGTATAGAAGCATTCTCAAGATAAGGATTACCTGGTTGTTCATACTATTAAGAGAGAGTGACCCACCTGACTCCTGGCACTTTCTTATGCATCTAAATTATTGCTTTTGCAATGTTTAAGAGGCGTTTCGACCAACGCATGAATATCAGGGTAAAGACCTAGAACCTCTTCATCATATACATTCCATAAGATGTCAGACATTTAAGATAAAGTTGAGAAGAAATTTCTTCACAAAAGGTTGACGAACATTGGGAATTCTCCAATGCAGAGTGTTGTGAGTGCATTCCTGGATTCAATAGACCTTCTGAGATTAAGGGAATCAAGAGATGGAGGGATACAGAGTTTCCATCAGTGTCCTATACTGAGGTAGAAAATCTTTGATTGGCAGTACAGGGGCCGAATGATCTGCTTGTGGTATTTCATATATAGTGGATTCCAATTAAATGGGGCACATCAGGACCAGTACATTTTGGCCCAATTAAGTGGCTGCCCCAATTAGCCAGTTTCATGGAAATACGTAAAAAGGTATTTAAAAAAACAAACTACCATTTAACTGAGTAACAAATTGTATATTTAAATAAAATACATAACAAATTAGAGCACTACCAACACTACTACAATACGATAAAACTGCGTATTAGTTCCTAATAATTATTGAGAGAGTAATTAATCCAGTGTGCACTGTCATGGTCTGTAGATTGTGCATGAGCAAAATCAGTGCAGATAATGGGCTGCCTTCATGCAAGACTTCCAATAATTGCATCCTCCAAATTGTCATTTTCATTGTAACATTCAAGATGATTATTGATACCTTCATATTCTTCATAGGTCCTAATTTGTTGAGGTAGTGAAATTGTTTCATTTTCAATCCCAGCCATTTCTGGAATTTCCAAGTTGGAATGCTTGAAACCACAATAAGCAAAACAGTTCTGAATTGTCTTAGTGTTTATTTCTGCCATCTATCAGTGACAAAAGTCACTGCTTTTTGAATATAAGCACATGCATCTGACATGATTTTAAAAGTGTGTATTGTCCAACAACCACACAAGTGCATGTGACCGACTCTAGTTAGGATCTGTTCAGCAACAGTCTCCTGCCCCAATTAAGTGATGTAGTCTCCAAAATTAACAAAGGGAAAGCCAGCTGTTTTCTCTATTAAATAAAAAACACAAAATGCTGGCAGAACTCAGACAGCATCTATGGGAGGAGGTAATAATGACGTTTCAGGCCGAAACCCTTCATCAGGAGTGAAGTAATATGGAATGGTGGAGGGGGAATAAGAAGTGGGGGGAGGGATAAAGTAGAGAGCTGGGAAGTGATAGGCTGGAGGAAAATGGGCTAGGGGGAAGGTGGAGAATTATGGGAAATAAAAGAGAAAGAAAGGTAGGGCTGGGGGGAGATTATAGTGAGGAGGGAAAAAGAATGAGAAAGAGAACCAGACTAAAATAATAGATAGGGATGGGGGTAAGGGTAGGGGAGGGGTATCAACGGAGGTCAGTGAGTTGGATGTTCATGCCAGCAGGAAGGTGGCTACCTAGGCGGGAGATAAGGTATTGCTCCATCGACCTGCGTGTGGCTACATCTTGACGGTAGAAGAGGCCATGGACAGACATATCGGAGTGGGAGTGGTCTGTGGAATTGAAGTGTGTGGCCACAAGGAGATCCCGCCACTGCTGGAGGACTGAGCGCCGGTGTTCGGCAAAATGGTCTCCCAGTCTGCGGCGGGTCTCCCCAGTGTATAAATGGCCACATTGGGAGCACCAGATACTGTATATCATCCCAGTTGACTCGCAGGTGAAGTGGTGCCTCACCTGAAAGGACTGTTTGGAGCCTGGGATGGTGGTGAGGGAAGAAGTGTGGGGACAGGTGTAGCACTTCTTCTGTTTGTAGGGATGAGTGCCTGGAGGGAAGTCGGTGGGGAGGGATGGGGGGGATGAATGGACAAGGGAGTTGTGTAGGGAGCGATCCCTGCAGAAAGCTGAGAGTGGGGGGGAGGGAAAGATGTGGTTGGTGGTGGGATCTCGTAGGAGGTGACGGAAGATACGGAGGATTATACGTTGGATCTATAGGTTGGTAGGGTGATAGGTGAGGACCAGGGGGACTCTATCCCTGGTGGGCTGGTGGGGGGATAGGGTGAGGGCAGAGGTGCGTGAAATACGGGAGACGCAATGGAGAGCAGAGTTGATAGTGGACGAAGGGAAGCCCCTTTCTTTAAAAAAGGAAGACATCTCCTTTGTCCTAGAATGAAAGGCCTCATCCTGAGAGCAGATGCGGCGGAGGCAGAGGAATTGAGAGAAAGGGATAGCATTTTTGCAGGAGACAGGGTGGGAGGAGGAATAGTCTAGGTCAGGGGTCAGCAACCTTTACCACTGAAAGAGCCACTTGGACCCGTTTCCCACAGAAAAGAAAACACTGGGAGCCGCAAAACCCGCTTGACATTTAAAATGAAATAACACTGCATACAACGTTTTGTTTTGCCTTTATGCTATGTATAAACAAACTATAATGTGTTGCATTTATGAAATTGATGAACTCCTGCAGAGAAAACGAAATTACATTTCTGCATGCAACAAAAACATTTTGAACTCCGAAAAAAAGACGTTGGGTTGAAGGTTACTTTTAAGTAAAATACTCAACGTCTATTTGAGTCCTTCTTGTATTTATGAAAAATGCCAAACTTAAATTTGCCGCCAGCAGCAAACCAAAAATAACGTCAGCCAGCTGTCAACCTGAAAAATAAAAGGACTATTTCACTGAACAATGAAAACATATGAATATACGTAAAATAATAGGCAATTAAAATATTTATCATACTTGTTCAGGTTGACTCACACCTGACAATGCAGTCGTATTCAGTAGGGATGGATCGATGCTTAGGGGAGTGACCGGGAAGGATAATGTGTTTTTTTCCTCTCTGAACTCACAGAAGCGTTTCCCAAACGCTGTTTGCATTGCGATGATTGCAGAATGTAAATACCCCGAATTTATCATGTCGTGACCTTGTTTGAACTCTCTCAAATTGGGGAAGTGAGACAATGTGCCTTTCTGTAAATCTCTGGCAAGCAACGTCAACTTGCGCTCGAATGCCAAAACATCCTCCAACATGTGCAGGGCTGTACGTCCTTACCCCGTTGAAGAGCTGTGTTCAGCGTGTTCAGGTGCGCTGTCATGTCTACCATGAAGTGTAGCTTTTCCAGCCACTCTGGCTGTTCCAGCTCAGGGAAGGTAAGCCCTTTGCTGCCCAGGAAAGTTTTCACTTCTTCCAGACACGTGACAAAGCGTTTCAGCACCTCCCCTCTGGACAGCCAGCGATAAAAACACGTTGTAGCGGCGTGCTACACGCAGTCAGTAAACTGCAGTCAAAGATAGCTTTATTTGAACTAAACAGCCTTGCTTTTAAGCCTCCCTCAACCCGCCCCCCATGGGCGCGGATGCTGCAAAAGACACGTACTCACAAACCCCCGTAGGCTATCTCCCTTAGCCTGAACGCTGGCTAATTGTGAGTCGGTTCGGATGTGTCAGGAAATGGGTCGCCACAACGTCTTATTTAGATTGTACAAGATCACCATAATCTTCAAATTTAGATTTACATTTCAAAAACTAACAAACTAACATAAAAAACATATTAATTAAATACTGACCATGTAGCGGTGTGCTACACGCAGCGCTAAAATTACGACACGGAGTCGGTAACTGCAGTCGAAGGAAAAAACTTTATTTGAAATCTTCAGCCTCACTTTTAAGCCTCCCTCAACCTGCCCCCCCCCCCCCCCCCCATGGCGCAGAGGCTCCAAAGCTCTGTGCTCGCAAACCCCCGTAGGCTATCTAATTGTGAGTCGGTTCGGATGTGCCAGGAAAAGGGTCGCCACAACCAATTATTTCCCAAAGCAACAGGGAGCCGCAGCACAGACGTAAAAGAGCCACATGTGGCTCCGGAGCCGCGGGTTGCCGACCCCCGGTCTAGGTAGCTGTGGAAGTTAGTAGGTTTGTAGTAGACGTTGGTGGATCAGCTGTCTCCAGAGATAGAAACAGAAAGATCTAGAAAGGGGAGGGAGGTGTCAGAAATAGACCAGGTGAAGTTGAGGGTGGGGTGAAAGTTACCTATCACCCTACCCTAACAGCCTACAGATCCAATGTACAATCCTCCATAACTTCCGCCACCTCCTACATGATCCCACCACCAACCACATCTTCCCCTCCCCCCCCCCCCACCCTCGGTTTTCCGTAGGGATCGCTCCCTACGCAACTCCCTTGTCCATTCATCCCCCCCCCATCCCTCCCCACGGAGGGATTACCTCCTCCCATAGATGCTGTCTGGCCTGCTGAGTTCTGCCAGCATTTTGTGTTTTTTATTTTTTCCCAGCATCTGCAGATTCACTTGTGTTGCCTTTGTTTTCTCTATTAGTTTTTGCTCTTTAAGAGATGCTCAAATAGGCATCAGCCCCGAGTAACTGATGGCCCAATTGACCAGAATCCACTGTATTTTACATTACAGGCATGCTTCTGCCTCATCTGCTCTCCCTCTCTCTCTTTTGTCTTCAAGCAAGCTCTGACTGTTGTTCCCCTGCTGGGAATGAGTGTATTGTTAAATGAACCAGCTACAGGTTTATCTGTCAGACTTCTGTCCAATGCACCTCTGAATGGATGCATTTTGAAGTGAATGAAGTTAGGTCCCTTTACTTTAAGTTATCCTTGTTCTTTTTCATCGTTAACCTAATCTGTGGTGATATTATGAACCCTGTTCCTTTGTTAACCCTCTGATACCGGCTCCATTTGACCTACCTCATTCCAAGATTCGGCAAAGACTTCTGCATGAGGATGGGAAAGTACTGCTAACTTTCTCACGTACACTTAAGAAATTCTTCCTGTTCTGAGCCATTTATAAAATGACATTAAGTAAACACACGGCAGAGGAGTGCAGGGGGAGAAAAGGATTCCCAAGTTGAGGGACTTTAGTTCTGTGGATAGATTGGAAAAGCTGGGTTTGTTCTGCAGGAGTTGTGTGAGAATCAGAAGGTGCTTTTTAAAATTGTGAAGTATTTAGTTAGAATTGATAACGAGCGGCAAGAGCCAGCAGCCATAGAATGAAAGGAACTGGTTAAAAAAAACAGGAAGTGGTTTAAGGTAAAACTTCTACACCTGAGGATCTGGCCTGTACTGTCAGAAGTGGGAACTGGAACAGATCTAGTTGTAATGTTCAAAAGAGGTAGTTTTAACATGTATCTGAAGGGCTGCAAAAAAAAAAGTTGCATTATATAGATTACATCAAGGCAGCATGGTGTTGATGGACTGAATGGTGTTCATAACATAAAAGTTCTGGACAAAGAGCGGAAATGAGGGTACAGCCAGTCCCTGACTTATGTGCACAAATACAGCGTGGTACCGCTTGCAGCAGCATCTCTGGTACATTGGTTCAAACAATTCACCAAATGTAAATTATACAAGACAGTAAAAAAGAAAAAAAACTGTACTAAGTGAGGCATTTGTGCAATGAAAAACAACCTTAGTTAGTCAAGTCCAAGATAGGGCAAGAGGTGGACTGCAGTCTTCAGGTTTAATATCACCGGCGTATGTCGTGAAATTTATCGTTTTGCGGCAGCGTAAACATTACAACACATAATAATAAAAAATTATAAATTACAACAGATGTGTGTGTGTGTATATATACACACACACACACAAACACACACATCAAATAAATTAAATAAGTAGTGGAAAAAGAGAACAAGATAGTGAGATAGTGTTCATGGGTTCATTGTCCATTCAGAAATCTGATGGCAGAGGGGAAGAAGCTGTTCCTGAAACATAGAGTGTGTGTCTTGGGGTTCTTGTATCTCCCCTTTGATGGTAGCAATGAAAGAGGGCAAGTCATGGATGATAGCAGTCCTTAATGGTGACTGCTTTTTGAAGGTGTCCTCAATGCTGGGGTGGGGCTGGTGCCCATGATGGAGCTGGATGAGCTGACAACATCTGCAGGGTTTTCTGATCCTGTATAGAGGCCCCTCCATAGCAGATGCTGATGAAACCAGTTACAAAGCTCTCCATGGCACCTTTGTGGAAATTTGCAAGAGTTCTGGGGCTGAGGTAGGGTCAGAGTTGTGTGGGTCATTTGAAGAACCTAATTGGTTAATCATTGTCACTTGTATTGACATACAGTGAAAAACTTTATTTTTATGCCGTCCATACAGCTAATTTTATTACAACAGTACATTGAGATAATATAAGGGAAAACGATAACAGTGCAGAATAAAGTGTTGCAGAACAAAGAAAGTACGGTGCAGATAATAAAGTACAAGGCTCTAACAAGTTAGACTGTGAAGTCACAAGTCTATCTTATTGTACAGGAGACTGTTCAATAGTCTTATTACAGCAGGGTAGAAGTTATCCGTCAGATTGTGGTATGTGCTTTCAGATTATTGTATCTTCTACCTGATGGAAGGGGAGAGAGGGGATGTCTTCCATGATGTGCTAAGCTGTCCACAATTTTTTACAGTTTCTTGTGGTGTCAAGCAGACCAATTGCCATTAACCAAGCTGAAATGCATCTGTATAGAATATTTTTGGTGGTACATCTATAAAATGTCATTAGGGTCAGAGGGGTCATGACAAAGTTCTTTAGCCTCCTGAGGAAGTAGAGACATTGGTGAACTCTCTTGATCATGGCATCAACATGTTTGAACCATTGATGATACTTACTCTGAGGAGCTTGAATCTTCCAATACCCTTGACCTCAGTACTATTGATTTAAGTAAAAACATGTGCAAAATCCCCCCTCCTAAAGTCAATGACGGTGGAAGAAATATATAAAACTTATGGAGACCCCTGGATATAAATGAGGTTCCATAATTTTACTTAATTCATAAACATACACATACACACTCACATATTATACACATAATTTACACTAACCGTTTAGACTCTGGAATCAAAAACAAAATGTCTAAATTTGCAGCTGATACCTAACTACAGATAGTCAATGCTGTGGAGGATGATGTCATGCAAATTAATGTAAATAAGCTTGGAGAATGGGTAAAATAATGGGCAACACAAATGAATGTTAAGTTGTATATTTTAGTATGAAGATTCAGGATGTCACAGTACTTAGAGTGTGCAAATCTAGGTGTGGTAGAGAAACAAGTTGATCTTGGAGTACACCAGGCACTAAATATTAAACCATAGGTCAGGGATGCTATAAACACAGCAACCAGATACAATGGTTTGTTTCCATATGGACTGAACTGAGATACAGCAGCCATACTCACCCTATGTCATATCTTGTTTAGGCCACACAGCAGACAGAGTGCAGTTTTGGTCGCAAGGTATAAAAAGGAAATAGAGGCTTAGAAGTGAGTGGCGATGATTTATAAAGGTAATACCAGAACTGTGAGAGTATACATTACAGCAACAGATGAGAAGACTTGATCACTTCCCTCCCAGGAGGAGTCTGAGGAATGACTTCATAATGATCCTTAGATTTATGAAAGGTTTTAAGCAAGTTGACACAGAGAGAGTATTTCCCTGTGTGTAGAAGGGTATAACTAGAGGCCATCATTATTAGCCAATCCCAAAGAAATCCAATAGAGAATCAAGATGAAATTTCTTTATCTAAAGGGTGCTGAGAATGTGAAACCAAAGGAAATGGTTGAGGCAAATAGGATATATGCATATAAAGATAGCTGATGGGATGAGGGAGATGGGAACAAAGGATAGGCTGATAGACATTGGAAGAAGTTTGGGTGGAAGCTTGGGTGAGGCATAAATAGTGGCATGAACTGGTCTGGTCAAGTAGGCTCTTTCTGTGTTAAACCCAAACATCTAATAGAATAGTTGATTAACACATTTTCACAACTTCATTGTTGTGCACCTTGAAGATTTTCTCTTGTTTGACCTTCCCATTTGTGGCTGGCCGAGAAAATTGCTTTCTCATCTCAGTGGGGAACACCAAAAATATACTACCACAAGCAAAATTCCTGTTGTAAGTTATACATCAAAAATGAATGTAAATCCTATTGTAAAATAAGTTTTTATTATAACAGGATGTAACAGCAGTATTAATATAATTATAATTCATATGCACTGATGAGTGATTTAAAGGTTAATTATGCATACAGATACAGATTTATAAGATAAGAATTGTGAATAATGCAAAGTTCACAAGATGTATGCATAGCCCAGAGCATTTCAGCTGTGAGGAAAGACTGGACAGTTTGGCTGTGTTTTCGTTGAAGTGGACAAAGCTGAGGTGAAACATGATTGCAAAATGACATGTGACAATGATAATAAGCTAATTAATCATTATGATGAACAGAATCATCAGGGATGTAGACAGAGCAGAGAGTGAAAAACGTCTCCCCTTAGCAGAGGTGCCTCTTGCCACAGGGCATAAATCTTAAGATAAAGGTAGGATAATTAGAGGGAATGTGAGAAAAATTATTTTTCATCTAGAGACTGGTTGGAATCTGCCTGGGGGGTGGGGGGCGCACAGATGGAAGCAGAGTCCATCATTACATGTAGGAAGCATTTAGACGATTGCTTGAAACACCAAGACAATAGAAGGCCATGAACAGAATGCAGGTAAATAGGATCAGTGTGGAGTTGCACCATTTTTGATGCTACGAAAAGGATACAGTTACTTGGATGTATGCATTGAATACATCCAGAGGAAATGGTTACCATGGAGGATGCATTTATGCAATGACAAGAAACTGTTACCAGGGTGGATGTGTTTGACACAGAAGCAGGAGGCAGCTTAATGGGGAAATTACGTTTTGGGGGCAAAAATCAGGAGCTTTTATCTGGGATGAGGGTATTTAATGTAACAGTATGTGTGGACAACAAATGTACAAATTGCAGAGGAGGGCGGAATGATTAAAAGAAGCAGCTTTGCTTCCATGGGTGGGTGGATTTATTAAAGTACAGGGCACTAAGCAGAGTGTGATTGATGGGTTTGAGAGCAGTAAGGATGCTCCCAAATTGTGTGAGTTAACAAGCAAGGATCTCTTTCATTGACAGTTGCTCTTATCAGTAAAAACTGTCTGCAGGCATTCTCCATTTTCTGAATAGTATAGCTCTCTGACTGAAGAGGTGGAAGGAATGTGCTGCATGGGCATCTGTGATGTTCTAGGTGTTATAATGTATGTACATATATTTCATACACATATGTGTACATTTAATATAGTAATTATATACTGAATAGATGGCATGCAAAACACATGTTTATCGGCAGTCCTTTGGGACTGAGAATGACTTGCAACCCCTTCAGTTGTATGAGCTCTGAGGTGGCTGACATGGCTAATATGAGAGGCCAAACTTTCCTACAGCTGCAGCAGGTGTCATAACAATGAGGGTGGGTGTATAATGAGTCAGGCTGTGTGCTTACATAGGGTTTCCATTTGTCTCTGATACATGGACATGAAGTTCCCAATTCATCCTGAAGACTCCAGTTTGACCAGGTACAAATCAGGAGCCCTGGGAGTCAGTGGAGGACACTGCATTTCTTCAAGCAGGTGCAAGCTCAGCCTTGAGTCCTTTCCTCCTTCCACTCGCTGATTTCTTTCCTGTGACTTGGGCATAGGAAGTGAAGTGTCATCGATACGACTGGAGGATAAAAAGGATGTTAATGCTGGAGATGTTGACCAGCAAGAGGACATGGATGTTGGCTTGCTGGTCCTTCTGTTGAAGTTGGAGTATGTTGTGGGGACAAGTTCTTTAAGGTTTTTATGGCCAGGGGTGGTAATAGGGACAAACTTCCATTACCTGTTAAATGCTTCCCAATGTCATGCATATCAAATAGCCTCTGACAACCAAGTCCAGCTCCCGGCCTTAACATGTGGCTTAAGCTGCTACTAAACCTGGTGGAACCATTTCTACTGACAGGAGAAGGGGCAAAGGTGGTTTACTGGCACCTAAAGCCAGTTGCTTCAGGCAGATGGGACTCGTCACCCATGATTGGCAGCTCATGTAGGAGAAGAAAAGCTCTGATCTCAAATATCCATGGCCTTGTGGCTATACCCACTCACGGAGAAGGCTTCAAGAAAGTATCTGGAGCTGGAGTCCCTGTGGTAGCCCTATGTGGAGTTCAATGCTAATTCGCAAATCCTGCGATGCCACTGGTGCCAAACTGTATTGGTCTCTGCCGTTCCATTGGACCCCTGCATGGAGAGGCAGAACCTGCTGCTTGGCAACAGCTTGCCGCCCACGTCATACTGCCCTGGCTTGCGTCTCACGTACACAGCTAGGATATCCATTGTCCACTCTGACCACTGAAGGGCCTCCATTGGGGACAACATTGGGAGTATCTTTCCACTTCTTTGAGGTTCCTCCTATAAGTCTTGGAAGTATAAAAGGAGGGCAAAGACGATAACATCATAAGATATGGGAGCAGAATTAGGCCATTTGGTCCATTGAGCTTGTGCTGCAATTCAGTCATAGCTGATTTCTTTTTCTTTAACCCCATTTTCCTGCCTTTCCCCGAAACCCTTAACTCCACTTACCAACCAAAAACCTAACAGTCTCTGCCTTAAATATACCCAGTGACTTGGCATCTGTAGCAACAAATTCATAAGCCTCTGGCTGAAGAAATTCCTTTACATTTCAGTTCCAGTCAATATTCCCTCTAATTTGTAATGACCAGCGTGCACAAAAATCTTGTGCTGTGCAATTTCTTGCCTGGTGACAACACATGCACACTGAATTTTATAAATAGAGCTATTAATTTTAACAGTGAGTAAAGCACTGTCAGTAAGAACTTTGATCTCCTCTGGCTTTGATTGTTTTCTCTCTCGTTCATCTGCACTCTCACAAAGCATACATCGCAGACATGGACCAGGTAATGAAGGATTTTCTCGTCGGAGATTTTCTACACTTTCCATATGGGATTTGCTTGCTGAATGATGCTTTAAAAAGTCAAGTTTCCAAACATCACTCCACTACTTCCCACCTGCAAGTTCTCCAGCAACTTCTGCATCACATCAATACACGCAAGTAACCACATTTCCTGTATTGTACGTAAGTATTTCTCGTCACTGCTCGTTCCTGACCTCATGAGCTTTCAGTGTAGTACAATCTACTGTTTCATTAAGCCATTCTACTTTAAATGAAATAGTTGTGCCTCTGTGCTTCACGCCTTTTGCTTCTTTGGAATTCGACATAGTGAATCAATAATTTCTTCAATAAAAACAGTATAAATAAGCCAGTTCTAAAATCTGCAGACAAATCATTGCAAGCTACACGTTGTCAACACCGTCCGCATCAGAAACTAGAAAATGAAATGTGATTGTGTATGATCGTGAAATACAGTGGCATGCAAAAGTTTGGGCACCCCGGTCAAAATTTCTGTTACTGTGAATAGTTAAGTGAGTAGAAGATGAACTGATCTCCAAAAATCATGAAGTTAAAGCTGAAACATTCTTTTCAACATTTTAAGCAAGATTAGTGTATTTTTTTGTACAACTTTAGCGTGAGAAAAAGAAAAAGAGCACCATGCAAAAGTTTGGGCTTCTCAAGAGTTTTGAGCTCTCAGATAACTTTTACCAAGGTCTCAGACCTTAATTGGCTTGTTAGGGTTATGGCTTGTTCACAGTCATCGTTAGGAAAGGCCAGGTGATGCAAATTTCAAAGCTTTATAAATACCCTGATTCCACAAACCTTGTTCCAACAATCAGCAGCTAGGGGCTTCTCTGAACAGCTGCCTAGCACTCTGAAAATTAAAATAAACGATGCCCACAAAGCAGGAGAAGGCTATAAGAAGATAGCAAAGCATTTCCAGGTAGCCGTTTCCTCAGTTCGTAATGTAATTAAGAAATGGCAGTTAACAGGAATGGTGGAGGTCAAGTTGCGGTCTGGAAGACCAAGAAAACTTTCCGAGAGAACTCGTAGGATTGCTAGAAAGGCAAATCAAAACCCCCCGTTTGACTGCAAAAGACTTCCAGGAAGATTTAGCAGACTCTGGAGTGGTGGTGCACTGTTCTACTGTGCAGCAACACCTGCACAAATATGACCTTCATGGAAGAGTCATCAGAAGAAAACCTTCCCTGCGTCCTCACCACAAAATTCAGCGTCAGAAGTTTGCAAAGGAACATCTAAACAAGCCTGATGCATTTTGAAAACGTGTCCCGTGGACTGATGAAGTTAAAATAGAACTTTTTGGCTGCAATGAGCAAAGGTATGTTTGGAGAAAAAAGGGTGCAGAATTTCATGAAAAGAACACCTCTCCAACTGTTAAGCATGGGGGGGGGGGGGGGTTCTTGTGTTGCAGCCAGTGGCATGGGGAACATTTCACTGGAAGAGGGAAGAATGAATTCAATTAAATACCAGCAAATTCTGGAAGCAAACATCACACCATTTATAAAAAAGCTGAAGATGAAATGAGGATGGCTTCTACAACAGGATAATGATCCTAAACACATCTCAAGATCCAAATTAAGGTCTGAGACCTTGGTAAAAGTTATCTGAGAGCTCAAATCTCTTGGGGTGCCCAAACTTTTGCATGGTGCTCCTTTCCTTTTCCTTTTTGCACAGGTGGTCAATAGTTCAATGCTATTACAGATCAGGGTGTCACAATTTGGACTACCTCAAGGGGCGCAAGCAGAAGGTTTTGCCATGGCCCTCACAGTCCCCCAACCTAAACATCAACGTAAATCTGTGGAAACACCTCAACAGAGCAGTGCATGCAAGACGGCCCAAGAATCTCACAGAACTAAAAGACTTTTGCAAGGAAGAATGGGCGAAACCCCCCCCCCCCACCCAAACAAGAATTGAAAGACTCTTAGCTGGCTACAGAAAGCATTTACAAGCTGTGATACTTGACAAAGGGGACGTTACTAAGTACTGACCATCCAGGGTTCCCAAACTTTTGCTTCAGGCCCTTTTCTTTTTTTGTTATTTTGAAACTGTAAAAGATGGAAATAGAAAAGTAATCCTGCTTAAAATATTAAAGAAATGTGTCATCTTTAACTTTATGCCTTTTGGAAATCAGGTCATCTTTTACTTGATTAGCTATTCACAATAACATAAATTTTGATCGGGGTGTCCAAACTTTTGCATGCCCCTATATACTTCACATGCCAATGAGGTATAGTGTGACAACATTTTGTGCGCAGTTTAAATTCCTTTGGACACTAGTAGCAAAAGATGTCTGCAGACACACACACACACACCTTAGAGGGAACATTGGCTCCAATGGGACATACCTTTATTCTGAGACTATGACGTTGGAGCCTTGACTCTCCTACAAATAGAAATGGCCTCTCTACATCACACTATCCAGCCTTCAATAAGTTTCAGTGAGATCCTTTTGAACTCTGTGGAACTCAGGACCAGAACCATGCAACATTCCTCAAATTTCAAGCCTTTCCTTCTTTGCATTATTCTTGTGAACCTCTTCTGGACTCTTTCCAGGACCAGCACATCTTTCCTTTGATACAGGGTCCAAAATTGCTCACAATATACAGCATTGATTAGTGCTTCGCAGTAGCCCATGAGTTTAGGACTAGGTCTGAGGTATTTATCTAATGTCACTCTTTCCCTTAATTGACCAAATCATGCATTGGTGGCTGAAGTGGATATGCAAGGTGAGTTTAAGTGGATATGCAAGATTGGTTTAAGTGGATATATAAGTTGGGTTTATTGTCACAGGCACTTGCTTGCAACAGGATCACAGGCATATAGGTACATAACATACATAAAATATACAGTATACTCATCATAAAAGACACAAAATTATAATAAACAATGGAAAAATACTGTGCAAATTCAAGACGATGCAAAAAACAAACAGACATGATTGTGGACAAGTGCATAGTGGTGATGTTCCATTGGTGAGATAAGGTTACGGTTATGTTGGTAGGTTCAAAAATCTGATCTGATGTGCACACATACACATTTAAAGATACACACAAGAAACTGGTATTGGTTCATTGTTGTCACGTATACCAAGATATAGTGAAAAACTTGTCTTGTGTACTGTTTGTACAGATAGTCATTAGTTCAATGCTGTTACAGCTCAGGGTGTCACAATTTGGAGTTCAATTCCAATGCTGTGTGTAAGAAGTTTGTTTGTCCTTCCTATGAGCAAGTGTATTTCTTCCAGGTTCTCTGGTTTCTTCGTACAGTCTAAAAATGTACTGGTTAGTAGGTCATTGTACATTGTACTGTGATTAGGTGGGTTGCTGGGTGGTGCATTTCATTAGGCCGGAAAGGACTGTTCTGTGCTCTACCTCTAAATAAATCAGATCAAATCATTACACAATACATTGAGCTGGAATAAGGTAAAACAATAACAACATTGAATAAAGTGTAAAAGCTCCTGGAAAGTGCAGTGCAGGTAAACAATAAAGTGTAGATCATAATGAGGTCATTGTGAGTCCAAGAATCCATCTTATTGTACAAGAGGTCAATTCAAGAATCTGATAGCAGTGCAATAGAAGCTGTCCTTGAGCCTGGTGGTACATTTAATGCTTTTGTATCTTCTGTCCAATGGGAGAGAGGAGAAGAGAGAATGTTCAGGGTGGGTGGGCCTTTGATTACGAAGGTTACTTTATTGAAGTAGTGGGAAGAATAGACAGAGTGCATTGAGTGGAGATTGGTTCCTGTGATGTCTTCAAGCTTATTGTCATTCAGCCATATGCATGGACACTGCCAAACAAAACAATGTTCCTCCGAATCAAGGTGCACAACTCAATACATATTACACAACTCATAAATAAATAAATTAACAAATTATAAGGTATATTCCAGAAGATTAACATTTAGCCTAAAGGTACATTTACAACACAAGTAAAAAGTAAACAGTCTAATCCTACTTGGCTTCATACGTGATGAGACCTGGGTGCAGGCAGGGAGTTCAGTAGTCTCAAGGCCTGGGGAAGGAAGCTGTTTGTGATCCCAACTGTCCCTAATGCTGTGGTACTTCTTGCCTGATGGTAGGATGTTAAGGAGATTGTGGAACAGTTTGGAGGGATCCTTGACAGCACTCCTGATAAAAATCACAGATGGGTGAGCCGTGTCTGCAGCTCTGTAGTTTCCTGTCACAGAATACTTTCTATGGTGTATTGATACAAATTGATAAGAGTTGGTGGGGACATGCCAAACTTCTTTAGACTCCTGAGCAAGTTGGTGAGCTTTCCTGACCATGACTTTAGTGTTTTGGATCAAGACAGACCTTCACCTGCATGGTGAAGCTCTCAACCCTCACAGCCACAGAGCCATTGATGTAGGTACGAGCATGTGTACTGCCCCAGTTTCTGAAGTCGATGAGGAGCTCTTTAGTTGTCATAGAGGGGAAGCCTTTTCTCATGACACCACGTCTATAAATTCTCCATCCCCTTCCTATGTCCCGATTCATCATCATTTGACATACCCCTATCTAGACTGAGTTAGAGCAGAGCAAAACATGTTTTATGTGAGGACACATGTACAGTATGTATGGGAAAGTTTAGAGAGAGAGATTGGTCTAACGTAAGCAAATGGGACTTGCAGAAATGGGCATTTTCATCAAGTTGGGCTGAAGGGATTGTTTTCATACTGTAGGTCTCTATGACTTATAAGCGTACATATATACACATATGTATCGTGCAAAACTATTTTATATACAATATGAAGACGCAGTTTCCCATTAATTTAGTTCAGGCAAGTCAGCAATTGCGGGTCGGAGGAGGCGTGCTGAGGAGTATCGGACAGTAGAATAGTTTTCGATTTAAAATATCTATGCGGATTTAAATGTGCACTTCTGCGTTTATTTTTGTCTGGGTGCCTCTATAGGACCCTCTATCGAGCCACACTTCCCCGTCTGGGATAGCGGGACTGCGCCCGCGCAGGCGGAGCCTGCTCCTCGTCCCCGGCTCGGCTCCCTCGCAGTGTACGTGCACATGCGCGCGCGCTCACGCTCGGGTATATTTATAGATTGTCTTAAAAAAAATCTATTTGCACATTATCTACAGCGACTTCTGGTTGGATTGTTTTGTTAATTTATCGGTGCCTTCTTTCCCGTTGCATTATTATTCGGCTTTAGGTTGGGGTAATTGTAAGCTTTTGTTTAAATTGTTATTAAATCCAATTTTTGGAAAAAAAACATATCAAAGGGGAGGCGTTTGTGACGGGCAACTTGTTCTCTCTCCCCTTCCTGCCATTGCACAGAGGGAGGGAGGGGGGTGGGGGGAAGAGAGAGAGAAAGAGAGAGCAAACCCAGAGAGGGCGCGCTCCCTGCTTGTGCATCAGTGGGAATTTTGTATCTAAGCCCATCCACAGAGGAGAGGAAGACAGATAGAGGGGTGGGTAGAGAGCGGGGAGGGGGGTACAAGAGAGGGAGAGGAGCCCGAGGAGGACAGAACTAGCCATGGGTTGTTTGGGCAACAACAAGACCGAGGATCAGCGACACGACGAGAAAGCCCAGCGAGAAGCCAACAAAAAAATCGAGAAGCAATTGCAGAAAGACAGACAGACGTATAAAGCGACTCATCGGCTCCTTCTGCTGGGTAAGCGCCGTTAAACGGCCGCTCTTGCAACATCATGTTACAATGGAGCGCTCCTCGTTTTAAATTGCAACATCCGTGCCCGGCGTGTCTCTGTATTGCAATATAATGTCAATGGAGTGCACTGAGATGTATTTTACACCGCAGTCGTGTGAGTGGAGGGCTCCTCAATATGTATTTATGTGACCATACAACCTTAATGGAGTACACCACGATTCCGATTTGTATTTCAAAATCATGTTATAGGATAAGGTTTGCCGTTTCGCTTTTCTTGCAATATGATGCTAATGGAGTGCATCCTGATGTAGCGTTGAATTGCAACATCGTGTCAATGGAATGCTCTTGGAATATCGTATTGCAACATCATCTTTATATCGCAATATAATGCCAGAGGAGGAGCACTTTGATGTATGGAACGCTCCACAATTATACCTTTATATTGTAACATAATGTCAGTGGAGTGCTCTCTGTCATCTTTAGGTAACATAATATCAATGAAATGCTCCTCTATGTATCTCTATTGCAACATTTGTATCCAAACATAAGTTCCGTGTATCTTTATAATCACACTACTTCAATGGAATGGAGCTTGATACATCATCTAATATTGCAGTATCAGTGGAACTCCTTGAGGTATAATTATATTGCAACATATTGTCTATAGATAGTTCAATGTATCTATTTTGCAACATGTTGTTGCTCCTAAGTATATTTCAACAGTGGAGGACTGTTTGACGTATATGAATTGCGATGTAATGTGAAAGGAGGGCTTTCTGTTTCTTCACATTGCAACGTAATGTGACTGGAACTCATCACTTTGGCAAATTGCAATATTTGTCAATGCTTTTCTCATTGTTTTCTTACATTTCAGTATCATGTCAGTGGAGTGCAACTTGACGTGTGTTGCAACATTGTCAATATACTACTCAGTTTATTGTCTAATATTACAATATTTTGTCAGTTGTTCTTTGGCAACTGGAAGCCACTGGTGTGGCCCACATTCCCAGTGTTTTGTGGTTGTAATTTCACTAGAGACCCCCTGCTATCAACTCAACATAATTTAAGATGGAGTCATAATGGTGTTCATTCCATCAGGGAATGCCGAATTACACAGACAATGCATTACAAATATGTCAGTGTGTGTCTGTTTCTATATGCGTATATATTGTAATACATGTGCATATTTCTCACTTTATGCACACAGTCACACACACACCCACAGTAATAAGACGGTTATTATATTAATAATTCTACTTTCTTATTTGTTTGGATCTGATTCTATTTCAGGGGCTGGTGAATCTGGGAAAAGTACAATTGTCAAGCAAATGCGGATCTTGCACGTGAATGGATTTAATGCAGAGTAAGTCCAGTGTGTCCCAAGCTATGGTTAAGGTTGAAAGTGAAGTCGCATGGGGCCGTGTTGATGGGAAGACTGGAGATGGTTGTGTGAGTGAATGGTTATGCATACCGGCTGGCCAATATATGTGGAGCTGTGGCAGTTTTTGAGAACATTGTTTTGGTAAGCTGGTTTGCAAGTAATTATATCTTGTATTGATACTGCAGCAACACTTGCAAGCAGTGACAATTTACCCTTTCCCCATATTTATATGTTGCTGTAAATTAATGTGCTTTGCTTCCACAACTCTGAGAGATCTCTTGTCGCTCAGTTTATTTTAATCATGAGCTGAGAAGAAAGGTATATTTAGCATGAATAAATCAAGCCATTCTTGTTCATGTTAATACAGAGAGAAGAAGATGAAAGTGCAAGATATTAGGAAAAATATTAAAGATGCCATCGTGGTAAGTGTTTTAATAGTTTACTTGTTTATTCCAAAAAAAAACAGCGTACTGTTGTGACTGAGCTGGTCTTTTGACTTTTTCATTGGAACACAAATCCAACTTTGTCATTCAAATAAACTATTTCAGATTAATGTTCGTAACTGTTTCCTATCCATTTTTAGACAATAGTCTCAGCGATGAGCACTTTAATACCACCAGTCCAATTAGCTAACCCTGAGCACCAGTTTCGGTTGGATTATATTAAGAGTATCGCCCTTCTTTCAGACTTTGAATACACGCAGGTAAGAATCATTTAAAATTGCACTCTGAGATTTTTTGGCAATCTTCCGTGCTTTATGGCTTTCTCCTTGCCGGGAATGCTGGAAAATTAGAAATGATGTTGAAAATGCTGAGAGATGTCTCTCATTTGTTTCTTGCATTGTGTTCTTGACCAATACTGTTTGCTGTGGAACACGAAGAAGTTAATATGAAATTGGTCATGGTGTCATTGCAGTCAGAGTTGTGAGGAAGGATGCAATGAAATATTGTGGTTGAATGCATGCTTCATTCTGCTGCACTGTATAGGCTGCTGTGAAGCTGTGTAAGTGCTGATTATTCTGATTTGAAACACATGACAACAGCAGAAAAAAGTGTGTCAGCTGTACTGTCTCCTGTAGGACCAAGCAGATATTGTTGTAGTATGTCTGTCCAATCTATGAAGAACTGTGGTAATATTCCAGTGTTCCTGCCATGGGAGTTCCTCATCTACAGTAATTTATAATTAAACTTCAGTATTAATATCTTAATTATTTATCATCAGAGCAGCTTGTGTCATTGACTTTGGTGGACAGATGAAACAAAACTGAAATGAAAATGTCCTGTAATCTTTTTTAGTAAAATTTGCATGTTTATTGTTAAGTGTTCCCCTGTTTGTAACAGTGCAAGTTTATCATAATTTGTAGCCATTACTTTATAACTTGTCATAACTTATTGCAGTCCATTATGTATTTTTGTTGGGAGAAATTTCAAATGTAATGAATATTATAAATGAAAATATTAATGATTAAATGTTTCATTGGACAACCACCATCTGATTTTTTATTCATTAATGCTGAGTTTATTTTGAGTTTTTGATAATAATGTCTTTAATATTTTAATAATATCTTGAGCTTCATGAGTAAAAGTACCTGCAAAAAATTAGAAAATATATTATTTATTTAATTTATTGCAGATTACAGAGACCTCTTTGCAAGTGTATTTCTTTTTAATTAAGTCACAGACCTCATTGTTAATTGGGTTTGGACAGTCTTTTGATGTGATTATTTAACCCTGAATTTTCCTCAGGGTAGTCAATTTATTTGATAGAAAACATTAACATTCCTAGAAAAACAAAAGTTTTTTATTGTATGATAGTTTTCTAAAACAGTTCCAAAGGAACTTTGTTATTCTTTGATAGTGAAGAACTTCACTTTTCCACTGATAACATATCTAGTGTACCATAACTTAGTTGTATTCTGTGGATGGCAATGGTGTGAATTGTGTTGAAGGCAATTAGTTTGTTTCTCTTACTTTATGGGTTTCTGTTATTTGAATTCCATATTCCTCATTTTATTTCCTAAAGCATCTGTCCCCCTCTCCTTTAAGAGACTATCTTGAAATCTAATTCTTGGGCTAAGATATTCTATTAGATCTTCTTTGAGGCCCAGATAGTGTTAATGCCAGAGATCATTTTACTGCATCAAAGCTGATATATTAATATGTTGTTGCTCTAAAATCATTTTATCAAAACATCATGAAGATGTAAAGCTCTCCTTGTGATTACTGTAATTTCCTTGTATGTGAGCTACTGAAATGTTATTACATTATCCTTTGCTTTACTGGCATATTGTAGAATTGTTTGTGTGCATAGAGAGGCCATTTGACTATTGTGTCCTTGCAGCTCTTCATAGAGTGGCTCTGAAAATTACCCTGAGTGTGTAGTGGGGTTGTAGAAGAATTCTGGTAGAATTGATGGTCATGTGAGTGAGAACTAGGTTACAGTAAAAGAGTTTAAGTCAAGTTTATTGTCAGGTGCAACGATAAACTTGTAACAGCATCACAGGCACAAAATAAAGAAGCAACATTCACAAGAAACATAAATTTACAAGAAAGAGCACAACTAAAAACCGAAGTCCATTTTAGTGCAAAGTGGTCAAAAGCATCAACACATTGCTAAAGGGTGCTGTGCCAATTGTTTCAAAAGCCAGTTGGTTGAAAGAAAATAGCTGATCTTGAACCTGATGAGAAAATGGAATTACTCTGCAGCATGATTCCAGTGGCTTGGACGCCTCTTTAATTGTAATTAGGAAATAAAGTGTAAAGAGTTAGCTAATGAAAATAAAAAATTAAGTGCTGGAAATCTTAATCAAAAGCTGGGAACCTAGCAGGTCAGATTGAACCTATAGAAAGAAAAACAGAGATAATGTTTCAAGCTGCCGAGTACCATGAAAGAGAGAAAGAAGTTAGTATGAAGGTACTGCAAGGGTGGTGGAGCAATGGATAGGGAAAGAGAAATAGCTGTTGAAAGGGTGAGACCATGGTTGCCCTGTGGATAAGCAATCAACATGGTCATCTGGCCAATGAGCTAATGGGGACAGCTTGGGAGGAAGGACATCTTCTTTCATTCACTAAAGACTGTGGAAAAGGGCAGAGAGATATAATCCAACAGAACTGACCAGTTCTGATACTAATGGAGAAAACAAGTGATAGGATTCAATACTGAGTCTAGAGAGTTGCACTGATGGAAGAGGAAGTATTGTTCTTTAAGTTTGTACTGGGGTTCATTATAATAACGTAGGAAGCCACAGACCAATTGGTCCGAGTGGGAATGGGATGGAGAATTAAAGTAGCAGGCAATGGGAAGCTTAGGGCCACCCTGCAGATAGAATGCAGAGCAGTCATCTAATGTGCAATTGGTGAATCTACTATAGAAAAGACCCTACCTCGAATACCGAATACAGTACACGGGAGTAGAAGGAACTTAATCCCTACATCTCCAGGATGTACACTGATGTGAAATTGCAAAATTGTCAAATCTACCTGTCGACATGTGAAAATGCTTGAACTCCATTTCCTCATCCGCGTCTCTCACAAAGAAACTCAACACAGTGGCATAGAACCCCAGCGCCAACTAGCCATGCACACCAGCACATGCTTGCTATGGCGTAGAGCCTACGCAGGAGTATAAATCAGGCCTATGGCGTAGCCCATACACATATAAATATATAAATATACACATATAAACATATAAAGTATAAAACAGCCTTTAGCGTCAGTATACCTTGTTGTGATCTTGCACTTTATCATATAGCTGCACAGCACTTTTTTGGTAGCTTTTACACTTTATTTTGTTTGCACTGTTGTTATTCTAGCTCAATGCACTGTGTAATGATCTGATCCGTGTGTACAGTATGCAAGGCAAGCTTTTCACTGCATCTTGATGCATGTGACAATAGTAAACCAATACTAGTGCTCCCTTGAAACTCATTGTGATTTTGGTTCCTGCACTCCCTTTAACTCACGAAGATTTTGGTTCCTTTGATGCGTATTAACTCCCCAGAGCCACTCCCTCTAAACTATCAGATTCACTGGAAGATTCATTATGATAAAGTGTTGGGTGATTGGTGCTTGGTTTATCATTATTACATTGCCAAGATAAAGAGTAAATTATTGGCTTGCATGCCCTCCAATCAGATCATCCCATATGACATTGAGGTATTACAAAAAGGAACAAAAAAAAACAGAAGAACTTTACAGTTTCAGTGAAAATGCAGTGTAGGGAAACAAAGTGCTGGAGACACAATTAAGTAGAATCAGAGATCAAAGTTCATATTCAATGTGTAGGAATTCGGCTCAAGAGCATTGATAGAAATACCATCCACAAGTTCAGAAGCTGGTACGAACGAACTTAAAAGTTACCAGATTAATGGAATTTTACCACATTATGATGCTAAGAATAGTAGACTGAGCATCACCCTCCCTTCTTCCAATAAATCTACACAAAACCTCAAGGTGCACATTATGTGCAATAAAAGACTCTTCTAACCAACAGCATTTGACATTATAATGTCCCTTTCAAAATCAAGCCAAGATTCTAAAATTTCAGTGTCATAATGGAAAATAACAATAAAACACTTTCTGTTGATACCACATTTCATTTGGTTGTTTTTGGTAGGAACAATCATTTAGGAATCTGGGCCAGTGGTACAATTGACTTGTTTGAACTATGATGCAATTATTTTGAAAAACCCTTGACCTGCTTTGAGATCAATAAGTAACCTCAGATATTTTTAACTCTGTTAATTTTAAGAGATTTGTTTCTAATTATAGAATTAATATTAAAACTAACAATGAAAGTGTGTTACCAGTGCAAGGCCCATTAATAGTAAACTAGACTGAACTGGCAGTTTTCGATCAACCTATCTTTTTTCACATTTCCTTCCTTCCCTTGCAGCACCCTAGTAGCCCAGAGGTCAGGGGCCTACCTGAAACCCCTTTTGTGTTAAATGATACAGAGCAGTGGGAGTGAGAGATGGAATATTCATGCAGAGACTAGAAGTATAGCTCCCATTAGGAACCCAGTAGATGCTCAGAGGTTTTTGGGTGCATTGGAAGGAGCTGTACACCTATCCCATAGTTTGGATGTTCTGTTGTGCCTCTCCATTTTTAGCCCTGTTCAATACACATATGGTAGATTGAATTGGTAAAAGCATTAAAGAAAGATTACCTTTTGTTGTCACATGTACATCGAAACATACAGTGAGATGTGTCATTTTGCATCAAAGACCAGCACAGTTGAGGATGTGCTGGGGGCAGCCCACAAGAGTTGCCATGACTCCGGTGCCAACATAACATGCCCAAACTTACTACTCTTAACTCGTATGTCTTTGGAATGTGGGAGGAAATGCATGCGGTCAGGGGCAGAATGTACAAACTCCTGGGAATTGAACCACGATCTTCTGATCATTGGAACTTAAAGTGTAATCTAACCACTATGCAGCTGTACTATGTAATAATTCACTAATACTAAATTATTTTAGTATTGATAATAATTCTGGGTAAGCTCTCAGAATCAGATTCCTCTTGCATTTTAAATGTGGTTTAAGCTTCTTGGAGCCCAATTATTTGAAAAACAAGCAGAAATATGCTGGTTGTTAATAGGGTGTAGTCACGTTGTTCAGTGATACTTAGCCCCTCAGAGACTCACATATGTCCTCATTCATTTGGGACATTTACACCAATGTTTAACTTTAGACTTACAAGTCATTGGCTCACAGACTGATTGTCCCTTGTCCTCTGAATCATATCAGATTAGCGTGGCCGATCTTTGGCCAAATGGTGCTTCAAGTTTTTTATTTACAGTAATAAATTACAATAGCATTGGCTCCATCAGCAATCTTAGGAACTACATACATGGTAAACATGGCTGGATTTTTCACTGATGTAATCATTATCTGGTGGGAGAGTGATCTCCAAGTATAAGTATTAATGAGTAGTTTTTAAACATACAAGGTTCTGCAGATATCCAGAGTAACACAGCCAGACTAATGGAGGAACTCAGCAGGTCAGGTAGCATCTATGGAAAGGAATAAAGAGGCAATATTTTGGACTAATAACACTGCCATGGCCATGAAAGGAGAAAGATTAGGCATGGAGCTGGCAAACAGTACCCCATAAGAACCCAGTGGTATAGAAATGCCAACAGAAGCTTCAAAGTCTTCATCCCTGGGAGAGGAAGGATCTTTGAAGATGGGCTACAGCTGGGGAAAATTTAAAAGTTTGGCCTAGGACAGAGGACTCTGGCGAGCTGCTGTCCGAGGCCTATGCCCAGTCAGGGTGATAGGCAAAGAAGTAGTAGTAGTTTTGGCTGAGACTTTTCATCTGATGTGAGTAGCTTAAAAATGTTTTATTAAAGTGAATCCTGAATTCATGGCAAGAAGAAGCCACTGTTGGTCTTCTGAACCCACTGCACGATGAGACAAATTTATAGTCATCGCAGAGTAATGCAAAAATGTGGTCGTTCATGATGCTTGAATAGGATATGTTCGAGTAGAATCTATGTGCAGTACTGAGAGTCCACAGTCAACGTGAGGACGCTCTGCTTCTGGTGTCTTTTCAAGAGTACTGATTGTTGTGACTGACTACAACTGAGTCACACGGAAGTTGTAACTGGGAAATATAAAATCTTTATTTACACAGCAAACCTCCAAGGGAGAGAGAATCCAAGCATCTCTCTCTTCTGACACAATGTTTTATACTTTCCAATGCAAAGATAATAATAAACGATCAACTATAGTTTCAAATGCTGTAATCATTTACTTATCTTTAACAGTCATAGTATATTCAAATAAATTTAAAGATTTACATATTTACAATAGTAACACATCCACCTATCAGAGCCTCTTAGCATATTCAAATGGCAGGAGTCAAAGAGTAGTTGCTTTTAGGTTGGCTGCCTGTGACTGGTGGTGTTCCACAGGGGTTGGTGTTGAGTCCACTACTTTTCATATTATATGTAAAAGATTTGGATGATAGAATTGATAGCTTTGTAGCCAAGCTGCGGACAATTCAAAGATAGGGGAGGGCCGGGTAGTGCTGAGGAAGCAGGGAGTCTGCAGAGGAGCTTAGACAGATTGACAGAATGGGCAAAGATGTAACAGATGGCGTATAGTGTAGAGAAGTGTATGATTATGCACTTTGGTAGAAGGAATAAAGCAGTTTCTATTTTCTAAGCAAAAGGGAAATTCAAAAATCAGGTGCAAGAGGACTTGGGGGTTATTGAATAGAATTTTGTAAAGGTTAAATTGCAGGTTGAGTTGATGATAAGGAAGGTGAATGCAAGGCAATGCACACGAAATGCTGGACAAACTCAGCAGGTCAAGCAGTATCTATGCATATAAATTCAACACTTTGATCTGGACCCTTCTTCGGGATTGGAAAGTAACGGGGAAGATGCCAAAATAAAAAGGTGGGATGAGAGAAAGGAGGACTAGGTAGAAGGTGATAGGTGAAGCAGGTGGGTGGGAAAGGAAAAAGGTCCAGAGAAGAAGGAATGCATTAGAAGGGGAGAGTGGATCATGGGAGAAAGGGAAGAAGGAGAGTCACGAGGGGGAAGGGATAGGTAAGTGAGGAGAGAGACCAGAGTGGGGAATAGAAGAAGAGGGAAAGGGGAAGGGAAAATTTACCAGAAGGAGAAATTGATGTTCATACTGCCAGGTTGGAGACCACCTAGACAGAATATGAGGTGCTGATCCTTCACCCTGAGGATGGCCTCATCGTGGCATAAGAGGAAGCCATGGACCAACGTGCCAGAACAGGAATGGGGATAGGAATTAAAATGGTTGGCCACCAGGAAATTCCACTCTGGTGGATGGAGCAGAGGTGTTTATCAAAGCAATCCCCCAAATCGGGTCTCACCAGTGCATCAGGAGGAGCAGATACCATACAAGACCCCAGCAGATCTGCAGGTGAAGTGTTGACTCATCTTGAAGGACTGTTTGGGGCCCTGCAGGTGTGTAGCATTTCTCTGGCTTGCAGGGATATGTGCCAGGAGCGAATGGATAGACAAGGGAATCTGGAAGCAAGCGATCCCTGTGGAAAATGGAGAGAAGAATTGAATTGACTTTATTTCACATACACGAGGAGTAAAAATGTTTACGTTACATCTCTGTCTAAATGTGTAATCAAAGTAATTTATAACACATAGAACAGTCAGTGTAACATAGAAATACACTCAATTCAGCATGAGTTTAGCAGTCTGATGGCCTTGTGGAAAAAGCTGTCCCAGAGCCTGCTGGTCCTGGCTTTTATGCTGCGGTATCATTTCCCGGATGGTAGCAGCTGGAATAGATTGTGGTTGTGGTGACTTGGGTTCTCAATGATCCTACGGGTCCTTTTTACACACCTGTCTTTGTAAATGTCCTGAATCATGGGAAGTTCACAACTACAGATGCACTGGGCTGTCTGTACCACTCTCTGAAGAATCCTGTGATTAAGGGAGGTACAGTTCCCATACCAGGCAGTAATGCGGCCAGTCAGGGTGCTCTCAATTGTGCCCCTATAGAAAGATCTTAAGATTTAGGGACCCATTTCTAACTTCCTCAACCATCTGAGGTGAAAGAGGCGCTGTTATGCCTTTTCCACCACACAGCTGGTTTATACCGACCATGTGAGGTCCTTGGTGATGTGGATACCGAAGAACTTAAAACTGTTCACCCTCTCAACCCCAGATCCATTGATGTCAATAGGGGTTAGCCCATCTTCATTCCTCCTGTAATCTACAACCAGCTCCATTGTTTTTGTGACATTGAGAGAGAGGTTGTTTTCTTGATGCCACTGTGTCAGAGAGATGACGAGATGACTTCTTCCCTGTAGGCCACCTCGTTATTGTTTGATATTAGGCCAGTCAATGTAGCGTCATCAGCAAACTTAATTAGCAATTAGAGCTGTGGGTGGCAACACAGTCATGGGTATACAGAGAGTAAAGGAGGGGACTTCGTGCACAGCCCTGAGGGGCTCCTGTGTTTAAAGATGTGTTTAGTGGTGGGATCCCATTGAAGATGGTGGAAGATGCAAACAATGATATGTTGGATGTGGAAGCTCAACGAGCGGTCTCCTACCGCTCAGGTTATTACTAACTCCCAAATTTCTAAGCCCCTTAAACTACAGCGGGGAACTAGACAAGTTTGTCCTCTTAGTCCTTTACTTTTTGCTTTAGCTATAGAACCCTTAGCAATATCACTTCGAGAATCTAAGGACATTTCTGGTATACTAAGGGAAGGTATGGCTCATAAAATTTCATTATACGCTGATGATATTTTACTTTTTATCTCTAACACTGAAACTTCTTTACCTTTGGTTCTTTCTTTAATCTCCCAGTTTAGTTCTTTTTCAGGGTACAAGGTGAACCTACATAAAAGTGAGCTATTTCCTTTAAATGACCAAATTTCCATTCAAAGTTGTTACAAGTCAATTTACATATCTAGGTGTAACAATTATTTAAAACTTCAAGAATTTATTTAAAGAAAACTTAAACCTCTTATTGAATTATGTGAAAAAGACACTTTCTAAATGGTCCCCTCTTTCTTTATCCCTAATTGGCCGAATTAATTTGATTAAATGAAGATTCTTCCTAAATTTTTATATCTTTTTCAGGCCTTATCTATTTTTATTCCTAAGATGTACTTTGATTCTTTAGATTCAATTTTAACCTCTTATATTTGGAATAATAAACAAGCTCATTTAAGTGAAGTTTACTTACAAAGAAATAAAGAGATGGGTGGACTAGCCCTACCCAATTTTAGGTTTTACTATTGGGCTGCCAATATAAGGAATATTACTTTCTGGTCCTGTTATATTTATCATAAAGATTGCCCATCATGGGTCTCCTTAGAAGCTAATTCTGTAAAAAATTCCTCTATTGTCTCTCTTCTTGGATCATACTCTTCTTTTTCAGCAAATAAAACAACAGATAACATAATTGATAAGCAAACTTTAAGGATCTGGTCTCAATTTAGAAAATTTTTTGGTTTAGCGAATTTTTCATTATCATCTCCCATTCTCCTTAATTATTTTTTTATCCCTTCCATGACGGATAAAGTCTTTAAAGATGGGGATGAACTAGGTATTAAGTGTTTTTGGGACCTGTTTATCTCAGGATCTCTTGCTTCATTTGACCAATTGTCAAATAAATTTGCACTCCCAAAAACACATTTTTACAGGTACCTTCAAATTAGAAATTTTCTACGTTTCCAATTAGCTACTTTTCCTAAAGGTCCTGATAAAAATTTACTGGACGATCTTTTAAATTTTAAACCTTTTGTTAATGGTTCTATTACCGGTATCTATAACTTGTTGATTGATTCTAGACAAGACTTTTTAGATAAAATAAAAAAAGCTTGGGAGGATGACCTAAGTTGTCAGATTTCTGATGATAGGTGCAATAAAATTCATAAAATTCATAAATTTTATAAACGGGTTAATAAATCATCTTTCTGTGCTCGTCATTCTCTTCTACAATTTAAAGTGTTTCATAGAGCTTACATTTCTAAACAGAAGCTGTCCAGTTTTTACCCGAAGGTTTCTCCACTTTGTAATAAATGCAACTCTGCTGATGCCTCTTTAATTCATATGTTTTGGTTTTGCCCTACAATTGAAAAGTTTTGGCGAGAAGTATTTCATACCTTCTCACACCTTTTTAGGGTCCAATTTGACCCAAATCCCCTTACTGCCTTGTTTGGTATTGTTGCAAATGAAGATATAACTTTAAATACTCCTAACCTACAGGTTTTAGTTTTTACCCCTCTTTTAGCAAGAAGAGCAATCTTGCTTAAATGGAAGGTGTCTACCCCTCCTACACATCTTCAATGGCTGCGTGATATTATGTCTTATTTAAATTTAGAAAAGATCTGCTGCTCAGTCTTAAATACGAAACAATCTTTTTATGATATTTGGGGACCTTTCCTAAATTACTTTTCCAATTTATAAAGTTTAACAGTGCACAGACTTTTATGTATATTTTTATCTTCTCTTAAGTGAATATGTTTTTTTTCTAATTATCCATTGTCATCCATCAGCTTTTTTCTTTGGTAGTTGGTAGGGGATTGACTTTATTTTTATTTAAAAAAAAATTCTTTTATGATGTATGACATATCTTTAAATTTTTGATTACAGAGTGGTATACCTTTATGTGTTATGCTATAACATTTTGATCAATTTTATTACAATATATGAATGTACACAAGTTATGTTGAGATGTATCTATGTGTTGCACTCTGTAAATCTTGTTTTTTTTCTTCTTTTGAATAAAAATATTGTAAAAAGAAAGGAGGTGGAAGCTCATGGAGTAGTAAATTGAGGACAAGAGGAACTCAATCCATGTTAGGCAGTAGAAAGATGGGGTGAGCACAGTGAGGCAAATGCAATGTTAGCATTCATTTTGAGAGGACTAGAATATAACAGCAAGGATGTAATGCTGAAGCTTTGTAAGGCATTGGTCAAACCACGTGGAACTTTGTGAGTGGTTTTGGGCCCCTTACCTCGGAAAAGATCTGCTGGTATTGAAGAGGAGGTTCACAAGAATGTTTTCAGGAATGAAAGGGTTAACATGATGAGCATTTGATGTGCCTCTGCCTGTACTCACTGAAGCTTAGAAGAATGAGAGGAGGATCGGACTGAAATGTATTGATTATTGAAAGGCCTAGATAGAGTGGCTGTGGGGAGGATGCCTCCTATAGTGGATGAGTCTTAGACCAGAGGGCCCAGCCTCAGAAAAGAAGGCGATCCTTTTAGGCCAGAGATGATGAAGAATTTCTTTAGCCAAAGGGTAGTGAATCTGTGGAATTCATTGGCATAGATTACTGTGGAGGCCAAGTGATTGAGTATATTTAAAGCAGAGGTTCTTGATTCATCAGGGCATTAAAGGCTATGGGGAGTAAGCAGGGGAATAGGGTTGAGAAGGGTAATAAATGAATCACGATGGAAAGGTGGAGCAGAATTGATGGGCTGAATTGCCTAATTCTGCTCCTATGTCTTATGGTTCTAAAAGGCAGGATGTACCCCTTTTGTTACAGTGTTGAGATGTATATACAATTAACCAGAAGGTTAAGTGACAAAACACTTGTCCTGATCTGTGCATTAAGTGGCAGGGATGCATGTTAACAATGTGCTGAAGCAGGAACACTCATCTGTTGTCTTCCCCTATGTAGTTTCAATGGGAAAGAAAGCCACAGAGTATCAACTGGAAGTTCAATTGTACACAGGTTTTATTTCCTGAAGAGTGGTTCTCATTTTAGTTCATCCGTAATCATGCTATCCATAATTTCATAACTCTAGAATGATCCCTGACATTGACAAAAGATAAAGGAAAGAGTAGGAAAATGGAGCTTATAGTGCAGTTGTTTTTCTGACCTTCAGATTTGTTCTCCCTACAGTAAAGTCCAAGTCATTTATGTGTAACCAGAAAATCAATTATCCTAAAACTGACCCCAGGGCATCTGAGCTACAAACCACTGATAAACATTTGCATTTGCTGCCTCCTGTCACATTATGCTGATCATTGGCACACACGTTTATTTTCTGAGCTAAGGTATTTAATGAGGTACTTTATCAAAAGCCTTCTGGAAGTCCATCTAAACACCATCTCCTGCCCAGTCTTCATCAACCCTTTCTAGGAATGGACAGTTTCTGTGACACTACCCCAAAGGAAGATTTTCAAATTGCTTTATGATATAGTTCGAGCCATATAGTTGTACAGCACAGAAACAAGCCCTCCACTCAGTGAATGTATGTTAATCACGAAGCACCCATTTATACTAATCCTGATTTAGTTCTCCCCTCATTCCCATCAACTGCCCCATTGTCTACCACTGAACTGCACACTAGCAACAATTATCCTAGCAACCCACATGTCTTTGTTATGTGGGAGGAAACCAGAGCACTTGGGCTAAGCTCCTAGTCACAGGGCTGAAATACAGACTCCACACAGTCATCACTGGAGGTCGGGATTGAACACGGGTGACTGGAGCAGCGGCGGAGCTGTGTTTCATTGCTGCAGTCATGCTGTCCGCAAACTTCTTTCACGTGGCAGTTCCGATGCAAAGCACGAGTTAGAACCTGAATAGAAGATGGGCTCGTGATCTGAGTGTCAAGGTACATTAAATTATGCCCTCAAGCACATGCCTGGTTTTTTTTTGTTTGCACTTGTTTTGTGAAGTTCCACTGAAGCTTGGAGGAACAAACGGAGTGACAGAATTATATAGCATAGAATCGGACCCTTCAGCACAACTTGTCCATGCTGATCAAGGCACCTACCTCAGCAAGTCCCAATCTATGATTTTATAAGCCTCTAGAATGTCACCTCTCGGCCTCCTTCATTTCAGGTGAAGCAGTCCCTGCTTGTCCAGTCTTTCTTTATATCTGAAGTTCTCCTGTCCCAGCAACATTTTTTGTGTATTCTTTCATCACCCTCTTAACTGTGGATGCCAAAAGTCAGTATTTGGCTTGGTCAGAGTGATATAAAGGGTGAATGCTGATTGCCTTTGTGCGTGGGTGTGTGTGTGTGCGTGTGTTTAAATTATTTTGAAACTTACTGTACACTTAAACATATGAATCATTTAAAACATTTTATTTTGATAGAAGCAGTCGAACGGCAGGCCCTTCAGCCCACTGAGTCTGTGTCCACTTGCACACCCTACGTTAATCTCATTCTTAAAACATGCCCACGTTCCCATGAGCTCCCTCCAGGTTCCAGCACTTACCAACACCCTAGGTGCAATTTATAGTAGCTAATTAACCTATTGGAAGTGGAAGAAAACTGAAGCAGCCAGAGGAAAGCTACACGTCACAGGGAAATGCAGACAGTATCTGAGGTCAGTATCATACCCAGGTTGTTGGGACTGTGAGGCAGTGACTACTAGCTACACCACTATACTGTCCTGCACCTGTATATAAACTAAACACATCAAATTAGCAGGAAAACATATATTTTGCAGATGAATATGTTGAAGGAAAGGACTATTTCAGATCTTATTTTGTGCAGTGAGGAAGTGTTAACTGATGGACCTGTTGAGGCCTTCAGAGAACAGGGATCGTAATATGATAGAATTTCACAGTAAATTTGAAAATGGTGCATTTCAATCCAAAACTAGTCCCTGAAACCTAATTAAAGAAAATTAGGGAGGGATGAGGTGAATGAAGGCTGTTGACAGGGATTTTGTGTTTAAAGGTATGAATGTGGACTGAAAATAGTTAGCATTTAAGGAATTAATGCATAATTTGCAGGAAAAAAAATTACTGGTCCAAAAACCAGCAGGGAAAGTGGGTCCCTTCATGGCTGATAGAAACAGCTGAAGAAATCGCTAAATTCCATGAAGCTTATTAAAGACCCAGAAATAGAAGTTGGCAAAGGAAAACCAAGAAATTGAAAAGAAAGGCAAGGCAGAGCATGAGAATAAACTAGCAATGTAAAAACAGACTGTAAGCACTTTTGTAGGTATGCCGCCTCCTAGGACAGCTCCTTAAGAGTTTTTTCCCTACTCTGATGTTATGGCTTCTGAAGTGACTGATAATGGCATTGTCGGAATCTCAGTCTCCCCAAAGGTCAGGCAGAATTGGTTTACTGTCGTCATACATACTAAGATACAGTAAAAAAACTTTGTTTTATGTGCCATCCAGACACACAATTCTGTTGAGCTAGTAAAAAGAAAAACAGAATGTAGAATAACATTACAGTTGCAGAGAAAGTACAGTGCAGGCAGACAAGGGTCATGATGAGGTAGACTGAGAAAGAGTTCTTTTAGTGTATGAAATGTCTACTCAAGACTGTGATAACAGCTGGGCAGAACCCATCCTTGAGCCTGCTGTTACATACTGTCAAGCACTTGTATCTTCTGCCTGACGGAAAGGAAGAATAGTCAAGTCAAGTCAAGTCACTTTTATTGTCATTTTGACCATAACTGCTGGTACGGTACATAGTAAAAATGAGACGACATTTTTTAGGACCATGGTGTTACATGACACACTACAAAAACTAGACTGAACTATGTAAAAAAAAAACAACATAGAGAAAGCTACACTAG
Organism: Hypanus sabinus; assembly: GCF_030144855.1. Classification (NCBI taxonomy): domain Eukaryota; kingdom Metazoa; phylum Chordata; class Chondrichthyes; order Myliobatiformes; family Dasyatidae; genus Hypanus; species Hypanus sabinus. The sequence goes on from NC_082706.1 coordinate 131,382,253, forward strand.
ACTACAGACCTACCCAGGACTGCATAAAGTGCACAAAAACAGTGCAGGCATTACAATAAATAATAAACAGGACAATAGGGCAAGGTGTCAGTCCAGGCTTTGGGTATTGAGGAGTCTGATAGCTTGGGGGTAGAAACTGTTACATAGTCTGATCGTGAGAGCCCAAATGCTTCGGAGCCTTTTCCCAGACGGCAGGAGGGAGAAGAGTTTGTGTGAGGGGTGCATGGGGTCTTCATAATGCTGTTTCCTTTGCGGATGCAGCGTGTATTGTAAATGTCCGTGATGGCGGGAAGAGAGACCCCGATGATCTTCTCAGCTTACCTCACTATCCGCTGCAGTGTCTTGCGATCAGAGATGGTGCAATTTCTGAACCAGGCAGTGATGCAGCTGCTCAGGATGCTTTCAATACAACCCCTGTAGAATGTAATGAGGACGGGGGTGGGAGATGGACTTAACTCAGCCTTCGCAAAAAGTAGAGACGCTGCTGGGCTTTCTTTGCTATGGAGCTGTTGTTGAGGGACCAGGTGAAATTCTCCGTCAGGTGAACACCAAGAAATTTGGTGCTCTTTATGATCTCTACCAAGGAGCCGTCGATGTTCAGCGGGGGAGTGGTTGCTCTGTGCCCTCCTGAAGTTAACAAACATCTCTTTTGTTTTGTTCACATTACGAGACAGGTTGTTGGCTCTGCACCAGTCCGTTAGCCGCTGCACCTCCTCTCTGTGAGCTGACTCGTTGTTCTTGCTGATGAGACCCACCACACCATTGGTGAACTTGATGATGTGGTTCGAGCTGTGTGTTGCAGCACAGTCGTGGGTCAGCTGAGTGAACAGCAGTGGACTGAGCACGCAGCCCTGGGGAGCCCCCATGCTCAGTGTGATGGTGTTGGAGATGCTGCTCCCAATCCGGACTGACTGAGGTCTCCCAGTCAGGAAGTCTAGGATCCAGTTGCAGAGGGAGATATTCAGGCCCAGTCGGCTCAGCTTTCCAAGAAGTTTCTGAGGGATGATTATGTTGAATGCTGAACTGAAGTCTATGAACAAGGATCTAATTTATGTTGGATGCTTTCCTGAGGTATCTGGTGAGTGAATGGGTGCGAGACGATGCTTACAGTGGTGGGGGTACACCATCTCACACCCACTTGACGACATGTAAAACAAAACTTCTCACTCTATCTGAGTACACATGGCAACAGTTATGCCGATGCATTTCCTCAAGTTTGTTAATTCGATCCTGAATGTTTCCTCTTTAGCCAGGAGTGCACAAGGACATAAGTATAAAGAGAGGCTAGACTATTGGTCATCTGCTCTGGTACATTTGAAGCTGAGGGGAGACCTGATAGGAGTTTATAGGATCATGAAAGGCTCAGACAAGACGAAGTTTCTTTTTGCCCTGGGTCAAAATGTCTACTACTACATTCAGTGGCCACTTTATTAGGTACACCGGTACACCTCATTAATGCAAATATGTATTCAGCTAATTCAAGGCATTAAAGCGTGCAGGCATGGTCACAGTGATTGCCAACCTGAGGTCCATGGACCAATGCCTGCCTAATTGCACTGGTCCATGGCATAAAGAAAGGTGGGAACCTTTGACAAGAGGTTTAGTTGTTGTTCAAGCAAAATATCAGAATGGCAAAGAAATGTGATCTGAGGGGCTTTGACCATGGAATAATTGTTGATGTCAGACAGGGTGGTTGAGAATCTCAGAAACTGCTGATCTCCTGGGATTTTCATGCACAGCAGTCTCTAGAGCTTACAGAGAATGGTGTGAAAAATAAAAGACATCCAATGAGCAGCAGTTCTGGGCGAAAACTGTTCACGAGAAAGGTCTGAGGTGAATGGCCAGTCTGTTTCAAGCTGACAGGGAAGTGACATTAACTCAAGCAACTACAAGTTACAACAGTGGTGTGCAGAAGAGCATCTCTGAAACATAACACATCGACCCTTGACGTGGATGGGTTACAGCAGCAGAAGACCACGAACCTACACTCAGTGGCCACTTTATTCGGTACAGGAAGTACCTAATAAAATGGCCACTGTGTAGAATGCATGTGTTTAAGAGGGAATAAGTTCAAAGGAGCAAGTCTGGAGATCAAAGTAAACACAGAAAATGCTGGGGTCCTGAATGAAGGCCCAATGGAGGATCTCAGCCCAAGATGTCGACTGTTTACTCTTTGCCATAGATGCTGCCAGGAGTTCCTCCAGCATTTTGTGTGTACCAGTTCAGAGGAGATACTGGGGGGGGGGGGGGGGTGGAATCTGTATTTGTTTTAAATCAGAAAGTGGTGAGTGGCTGGAATGTGCTGTGGGGGTGGGGTGCATTGGAAGTAGTGGTGTAAAATAAGTGGTGTCTAAGAAGGTCTTGGGCACATGACTATTCTGAAAATAGAGGGATATGGACCATGTGCAGGGAGAAGAAGTTAGGCATCATTAGCTTAGTTAGTTTGTCTCAACTGACTCAGAGAACTGTACAGGACAGGATCCTCGCTGTACTGTTGTCAATGTGCTGTACTCTTCCGTGAGTCAGCGAGGATCCCTCACTTACTGAAAGAAACTCTGCGCACATCTTTAACTTTCTCTGCTTTGTAAGCTCTTCCCACAGCAGGCTGGTGTAGCTGACTAAAAGCTATTAGGACCACAGTACTGGGTATGTTGGCCAGTGAGAGGACATTAAGGTTGATTCACTGCCCTTCTGAATGTGGTTGATTGTTGGGGAACAACAATTATGGTATGTTTCCAGACACTAGAGATACCTGTGGGAGGTGGTCCTGCTCTCAGAAACACAATGATATTTGTAAAGAGAAACATTGATAGAGGTAAATATGAGTCGCTTATAGGCAGAGAAATTCATAATGAGAAGTTCAAGTTCAAGTTTATTGCCATCTGACTGCATATTGAAAAAACAAATAAAACAACATTCCCCTGAATCCCAGTGCACCCACAAACAATATCACACACAACACACGAGACAAAATATTACCATAAATACAGTAAGTTGTAAAATGTAATTCAAAAATGCACGTGGTAATGCGCAGCACAGGTAAAAAGTAAAGAGTGCAATAAACGGCTGGCAGCCCTAGTGATGAGACCTCAGTGGTGGCAGGGTAATCGGTGGTCTCACAGGCTGAGGGTAGTAGCTGTTACCCGGTCTGTCAATCCTAGTCCTGTATCATCCACCTGATGGTAGGGTCCTCAATACTTTTGGCCCTTCATTGGTAACGCTCCCAGTAAACGTCACAAATAGTAGCGAGAGAGACTCCAGTGATCCTCTCAGGGTTTTTAACCATCCTTAAAGCGGTGAGATGCTTTTCAGCTTCCGTACCAAACAATGCTGCTCCTGCAGAAAGTTGCTAGGGTGGCAGAGAGACTTGCATGCCTCACTCTCCCTAGAAAGTGTAGCCACTGTTGTGAGGTGTTCGTTACAAGTCAATGAAGTGAACAATTTTGTGTCTTTTAAAAAGCTGGAAAAATCCAATAACCAGTTGTCAAGTGGGATAAACTGAGGGATATCATTATTAATTTAAAAAAGCTTTGAGAAGATCAGTGGACAATAAATCCCAAGGACCTGATGTTCTGCATCCCAGAATTTTGAAAGAGATTGCTAAAGAGATAGTAAATACACTGCTAATCACCTTCCAAAGTTCAGGATCATTCCTGTGGATTGGGATAGGAAATGTGACTCCACTAATTCAGAAAGAGAGAGAAAATGGGGAGTTAGCAACCTGTTGATCTAATGCACCTGCGATGCTGCTGCAAGGAAGTGTTTCATTGTACCGATATATTACAATAAACTCTACATTCACATTGAAACAACTTTATCTAGTTTGGTGCATGCCTGGCAAGACCGGTATTTGTTGTCTGTTCCTATTGAACCGGGTGGCTTGCTGAGGCCACTTCTGAAAGCAGGTGACAGCCAACCACATCCTTCTGGGTCTGGAGTCAGGTTTAGGCCAGACAGGGTAAGGGCAACAAATTTCAACTGCTGCTTGACATCAGTGAACCACTTGTGGTTTTGTTTACTTTCTGCCATTACTGATACCAGATTTAATTCCCTGACAGCCAATGTGGAATTTGAAGCTGTGTCTCCAATTCATTAATTGGGGGATCTGCATTTGAAGTGCAGTCACAGTCACTTTGGGCATTGTGCTTTCATTTAGATTTCTGCACCTACCACATTCTGATTTCTAATTCAAGTTTTAACAGTTATGAATAGAGGACTTAATGTTCAGTGAGTTCGATGGTTGCAAAATGGTCAGCACATTTTTGATCCTCAGTGGGGGAAGGATCTTGCAGGTAAGCCCAGGATGGGTGTTGGACAGTGAGAGTATCTTGACAGCAATTGCACTGTAGAAACTTTCCAACAAACATTTAGGAAGATGCCTTGATCCCTTAAGGATTGTAACTGGTGTTTTATACAAGGGCACAGAGCCACTTCTGGTACAGCATAGATCCACCCTGTAAATAAATTCAGTAGCTCGTCACATTGATGCCTGAACATTTGTTTTCAGGACCATGTGTTTTTAATTTTTGCTTGCAAAACATTCTTGAGTGTAAACCAGTAGTTTAGTTTTGGAGGAGATCATGGTAGGACACAGTTCTCAACCTGCCAGAGCAGCAGGAGCTGAGTCACACAGGATTTGTACAGAACAGAACCTTCAATAAGACCTGCAGCTTAAACTTGACTCATGCACTGGAAAATCGGGCATTTGCTACCCATTACTTTTAATTAAAAAAAATAAACTTTAATTATAAAATACCTTTACAAAAAGAAAAACAATGCAAAATTCTTTACATTCTTAGTGTTCATTTGATCAGTACATTCAATATTTTTAACCATAGTGCCATTGCCACTCCTTTGCTACCCGTTTTTATATCAAAATAAACTTTATTCATAATAAAAGAATATTTTTAAGAATAAACAGTGAATGCCTTTTGTTCTTACATTCATAGTCTGTGTGTTACGAGGTGTTCTGCTACTTTACTGCTGCCACTCATGGCCCCCTGGGGTGAATACACTACAACATGCTCAGCCACTCCCTGTCAGGTAGTGGAAGAGCCCAATGCTGTCAGCCTCCCCCACCGAGCCCCTGCCCATTGCAACCCATCCATTACTGAAGTGAATGACTTGTATGGCCATCTCGAAAAACAGTTGAGAAGCCAACAATCACTGCATGCTTGAGTTACACTTAGATCAGGCTGGGTAAGGGTGAGAAATTTCCTTCACAAAAAGACTTTTGGGGGGAAAAAAAATCCCAAGTTCCCTGTCAACGGTGATCATTTTCAGGGCTACGTTAAGGAAGAGGGATCAGGATGGAGGAGGGTGTCCCATCAGGGCCTGGCATGTAACCTGTAAGCTGATTGACTCTTAACTATTTAGTGATTCTGTAGTGAGACTGGATTTTGAATTGCAGCAAACAAGACACACAAACAGTAATATTGTGTTTACTCAAGCCTTGAATGTTGCAAATAGCATTGGTTCAATGAATATTGTTGGAGTTGTATTTTATAGTTTGGAAATGGTGCTGCTAATTTTTGCATAGTGAACTCTCAGAAAGTACAATGTGGTCATTACCAGATTTATTTCACTTTGCTCTTGACGGAGTGACGGGGAGTAATTCCCCTGCAGCCAAACACAGGATTTGCAACAATCGTCTGCATGAATATCGAGACGGTTTGTACTGTATATCAATTTATGCTGTACTACAAGATCCAAGACCAGTGTGTCTGCAGGCTGGAAGCAGCAGTTCACACTTGCAAATAAGGTTTATTGATGCAAATGTGAAACTGTCTGTGGCAATGTGTCTGTCTCTTCATGGTTGTTTAGAGTGGAATGCATGTCTTTTGAAATTAGGTTGAATTTTATATAACCCTGTTTGGATATAGTTATATTTACACACTTGTTAGACTTTGCCTGTATGTATTTCATTACATAACTGTGTTTGATTATATGTAAAGAGTCTTTTATGCAACTGGAATGTTTTATTCAATCACTTAAAATTATCCCATTTTCAGTAACACTGTATTTAAAATTTTTAAGGAATTTGTATAATCTTCCCAAAGAATGGGGGTTTGTGAAGAAGCAGAAGTTTGTGGGTTCAGGTCTCATGACATTTCTTGGCATGCTGAGGGAGCACTGCACAGTTGACTGAGACTTGAACCTTTTTTACCTCCTCCAAGTAGCTTGGTACACCAAAAGACATGTAGCCACCTACACTGTACCAATATAATGACAGATATGTGTACATCGGTACTGTATCCTTGTGCTCTGTAGTTATAGACTTGTGCCCCTTTACTCAGCATTGTGCTATTTTAGACAGTGCTCACTGATATTATACCTCAGTGTTGTGCTCTGATAATCTTTTAACCCACTGACATTGTAACCCAATGTCATACATAGACAGAACTGCACTCAGTAATACTTAACCATTTTCATTCAGTGAAAAAGTTTGAGCCCACTAATGCTGCAACTAATTTAACACATAGTGTTTTGCCCTGCAGGGTGCTGTCCCTGTCTGGTACAAAATAGACCTCAATGCACCAATATAGAAGCAAATAGTTGCACAATGACAGAACTTTACCTACTAGTACAGTAACCAATTGTTATACAGCGTCAGATTTATATCCACCCAGTATACCAGTTTTCCAGTGTCAGACTAGTACCCACCAGTAAAGTACATCTGGTGTTGGTCCCAGAGGGAGGGGGGGAAAAAAGCTGAGCCAATTTCAGAGTTGAATGACTGATGCAGACCAAGAGTTCAAGTTAGCTGAAGATGTAAAATTTAATATTTTACAGGAAGGCTGCAACATACTCAGACATATGTGAGGTGCTGTTCCTCAAGCTTGTGGTGGATCACACTGTGACACTGCAAGACGTCTGAGGCTTGTAGGTCAGGGTAGGAATGGGATGAGAATTAGAAAAGCAAACAATAGGTAGCCCAGAGTTGTCCTGCCAAACAGAACACCCATGTTCCACAAAACAGTCACTCAGGCTGTGTTTGGTTTCTCCACTGTACACAAGGCCACTTGGTGAACACCAAATGCAGAAGACCAGGTTGGAGGATGTACAAGTGTATCACTACTTCACCTGGAATGATGGTTGGAAGGGAAGAGGTAAAAAGACAAGTGTTGCAAGAGAAAGTTGTAAAAGAGGTTGGGTGGTTGGTGGCAAAGGAGACCAAGGAATCAGTAAGAGGACAGTCCTTGCAAAATGCTGATGAGGAAATTGTGAATGGTGGTGGAATCTGTTTGTAGGTGGCAGAAATTGTGAAGGATGGTCTGCTGAATTCTGTTTAGGTGAAAGGTGAGGACTGGAGGAACTATATCCTTCTTTCCCGGAGAAAAGGCGGGTGAGAACAGAAGCATGGGAAACGGACAAGCCATTCAAGAGCTTTGTTAACATTGGTAGCGGTTCAGGAAGGAAAATGTTTCAGAGGTGTGGAAATTCTCAGCAGAGCAAACACAAAGTCAAGAACTGGCAGAACGGAAGCAGGAGGGGATGAGGAGCAGTTGAGATAGCTGTGGTAGTCAATAGACTTGTACAGATGCTTGTAGCTAGCCTATCTCTTGAGAAAGACAGATCCAGAAAGTTAAGGAAGAGTCAGAGATTGACCACGTGAGGGTCTGGCTAGGTGGAAATGGCAACTAGAGTAAATAAAATTGTGAGCTCTGTGTGATTGTAGGAGGCAGCACCAATGCAGTCATTGATGCACCGGATTGCTCTAATTTAGGATTTTTCTCTCCTTTGTATTCCTCTGTCTCAGAGCAGAGGATGTACCTAGCCTGACCTACCAGTCATATTTTCTTTCTCTGCATTTCACAGCTCCCACATTTCTTTGGTCTATGTTCTCACCCCCTAGCTGTTCCCATTCACTCACTAACTCTAACCTTGTTTATAGCTGATCTCCATGGTCACCCCACTTTATCCTATCAGTGACTTATCCCCCTGCAGCTTGACAGGCTTCTTTTATGTCCCTCGCAGTTTTGAGACACCCCTTTCCTGAAATATTGGTTCCTTTTCTCTTGCCACAAATGGAGTCTGGCTTGCTGAGTCTCTCCAGCATTTTCTGTCTTCCAAGTCAGGTATGGGACACAACGCCAGAAAGGGGAACCTGTATGTGGAAGCACTGGGTGGTGTCATTGATCAGTCATTTAACTTGCACCTGTCCCTCTTCACACAAGTACATGTGTTAGCTTGTTGTCCATGATAAATTAACCAACAGGGAAAAATCATTAAACATTGGAATGATTCATGGATGGCAGTTTTACATGTTATAAAGCTGTTTCCCATCTCCCTCCCACCTCCCAAATGAAACAAATCTCCGATCCATTGCAAATTTAACTTCACGGATGGAGTTACTTGGGCAAGAACCCCAGGTATTTGTAACGCTGACCTGGCACTTCTGGATGGATTCGCTGTTTGTCCCATGCCCCCATCACCTTCACCCAGTCAACTCAACCCTGCCAGATGGCCTGTGTTTCTCCACGCATTCTGTGTCCTTTTGATGTTTAAGGGATAAAATATTACTTAGATTTAGATGGTGAGAGCTCAGATAAAGGTTCAGGTTCACTAGATGATATAGACAAATCCCAGTCTCTGGCCCCAACACCACTGAGTCCCAACCTGCTCAGTCTCTCTCCATAGCTCAGTATCTTGAGTCCCTCCAATATAAATCTCCTCAGCACTCTTTCCAGTTTAATGGCACCTTTCCAACAACAAGGTGACCAAAACAGAACCGAGCCTCATTAATATCTTGTACAATTCAGAATCAATTATCAGGTTTATTATCATTGTCTTGTATGATGTTTGTTGTTTTGCAGCAGAAATACAGTATAAAGACATAAAATTGCTACAAAAAAAAATTAGTGCCCAATAAAGGAATGAAATAGTAGTATTGATGGGATTATAGACCGTGCAGAAGTCCGATAGTAGAGGGGAAAATGTTCGGAATCGCCAAGTCTAGGTCTTCAGGCTCCTATACCTTCCCAGTGGTTGTAATGAGAAGAGGACATGACAATGGTGAGGGTCTGCAACATATCATTCATCTTCTGTATGCAGTTCCTGACTGATGAAGCCATCATGCCAAAAGTTGCCTTTACCACCTTGTCTACGTGTGGCACCACTTTCAGGGACCAATGTACTCCTAGTTCCTTCTGTTCCACAACACTCCCCAGGGCGCTATCATTCACTGTGTAAGTCCTACCGCTATTAGTCTTCTCAAAATGCAGCACCTCTTCTGCAAACTCTTTACAGGAAGAGCTTCATGTTTGACCACACCTGCAATATCGTATGCAGTTCCGACCACTGCATTATACAAATAATGTGGCTGTGCTGAAGAGGGTGCAGAGATTTACCAAGATGTTGGTTGGGAAGGAAGGTTTCAACTATGAAGAGAGAGACTGAGAGCCAGTCTTTGCTTTCCTTGGAGAGAAGAGGGATAAAGGGAGAAAGTGATTGAGATACTCAAAATGATGTGGGAAACATTCTCCCTTCAGCAGAGATGTCCAGAACGAGAGGACAAGGATTTAATGTGAAGGGTAGGAGACTTCAAAGGGATTTGAGGAAGAAGTTTTCACTCAGGGTGGTTAGAATCTGGAATGGCTTGCTTTGGAAAAGATACAGGAGCTTGAAAGCTGAGCTACCAGAGTCAGAACTACTTCTCCCCCCCCCCCCCCCCCACTGCAGTCAGACTTCTGAACCAATCATCGCTCTCAAACCTTTGATTCTACTTCTCTCGGTTATTCTATTATTGTCACTTTCTGCACCTAGTGTAGTTTCCACTATTGTACAATGTACCATTCTGATGTTTTGTTTTGTATTTATTATTACCATGTGTACTGTTTACTCTTTGTGCTTCACACAAGGAATGTCATTGCATCCTACTGTGTATATGGCAATAAACTAATCTGATCTGACCTGAGGTGGTGGCAGAGATTATCACAACATCAAGTATTTAGATGAGCACTTCAAATGCCATGGCATAGAATGCTGAAGCCTGAGTAATGGGATTAGTATGAATGGGTACTATGACGTTTTGAAGAAGGAGGTGGACCAGCCCAGTGAAGTGAGTGTTCAACTCAATATAATACTGAAGATGCTGGATAATATCAGAAATGGAAGCACTCAGCAGGTTAGGCAGTATCTGTGTGAAAGAGACTGTTCATGTTTCAGGTCTGAGATCTTCCCTTTATCCTTCACATCTCTCCACCTCTTTGCTGAAAACTATTAATTCCTTTTACCCTCCTCCCCCAATTCTGATTAAATATGCTCTAAAATATTAACTCTTTCTCTTCCTACAGATGCTACACAACCTGCTGAGTGTAACCAACGTTTCAGGTTTCACTCTGGTTGTTTAAGAGTTTCAGAGAATATCTATTTCTTCATTCCCCAATTCCAGTTTTAGCTAATTGCTTGTATTTAAACTAGTAGCTGCCATGGGGGGGGGATTTGAGCGCGTCTTTGGATCAATATGCAGAACTCTGGTTGCTAAACCCGCAACTTCTCCACTATGTCACGACAGTCCTTAATAACCCAACTCGTGCAGTTCTGAAGCAGCAAATGGATTTATGCAATGTTGGCACATGTGAGACAGTCCTGATAGACAAAAGACTGTGCGGTGTAGCTCTGAAAACTCTCGGATTAACAAGTTTTATGCTGCATGCAATTCTATATAACTTGTGAGTTTCCCTGGTCAATCAAACCAACTTGAACAAGATGAGATCACTTACGATCACTTTCTCAGGGTACAAGTGTCAAAAACTTGGGCACAAGTTTAAGGTGAGGATGGAAAGATCTAAAAGGGCTCTGAGGGGCAACTATTTTGTACAAGGGTGGTACACATATGCCAGAGGAAGGCACAATTACAATCAGTGTTTAAAAGATATTAGGATAGGTACACAGATCGGAAAGGTTTAAATGGGTATGAGCTAAACACAAAGAAATGGGGATGCTTCTTTGTCCTTGATCAGATGGGCCAAAGGGCCAGTTTCCATACTGAATGAATAGGAATAGAATCTTTATTCTTTTTACAAATCAAGTCAAAGCTACCTGTTTTATAATGCTTTTTACCAATGTCATCTTTATGAACTGTCCTCACTGTTCCAATGCAAGGGAGATGGCATCCAGTTTTCACACAGCAAGGTCTCATACACAGTCAGGATTTAAGTGGCAAGGCATCTGTTTTGGTCATTTTGGCTGAGACACGGATAGCCCAGGAAGCTGGAGATTTCCCGTGTACTTTGTTGCTACTTGAACTCCCAACATTCCCACTCTGAGATGTTATTGCCTGGCAGCTGTATCACAGAACAAGAACAAGCCCTTTGCCCCATAATCTCTGTGCTGTCCAACCTAATACTATCACATTGCCTGTTCCATTCCCCGCTTGTTCATGTATCAGTCTAAATGTCTCTTATATTATGCTATTGTATCTGCTTCCACTAACAAGTATGAACAAGTAGTTTGGAGAGTGGACCAGTGGAAGTGTAGGGATGAGAAAGGTAGAACATAATGCAGTCTAGCTCCTGCCATGGTTATACACTTTGAGACACAGCCAAAATACCGACACCTGGAATGGAACAGTCATTTCTTTTGATGCTTGACATCCCAGAAGCTCTCCTGAGTGTCATCTTCTATGTCAGAACTTCTCAAAACAGACTTGTACCTCAACAATGGCAGCCACCATCATGCCTCCCAATGTAGAGTGGTTTTTTTTACTTTGATGAACTGTGTGAAAACTATTTTGGACCAGGGGAGTCTTCCCAAGGAAATAAGACATTTACACACGATGTTCCTACAGAATAGCTACAAGGTGAAGGAAATCAATTGGGCCCTTAAAAGGGCTGATGGAAAAACCAGGAAATCTAACAAAGAGGATGAACCTGTCACCACCACTCATCTTCCCTATGGTTCTATGGTTTATGGAAGGATCATCAGGATCCTGAAGAAATACTGGATCAATAACATCCACAAACCTATAAGGAAGCTCAAATCACAGCTTCTGTGGGTCAAAGATGATCTGGGACTCTGGTCAGCTGGCGTTTACAGGATTCCCTGTGAATATGGAACAGAATATATTGGCCAGATGGGAAGCAGGGTGGAAACCTACATCAAGATGCACAGGAGGTGTATCTGCTTGGGTTACCCAGAGAAATTGTTGATAGAGCATTGCATTAACAATGGCTGTAGGATTGACTTTGATGGCATAAAATTGGATGAGGATTAGCCGATCAGGAGGGATGGACTAAAGGGGTATAAATACCACTGGCCTAGGAAAACCCAGGCACTATCCTTCATGAAAATGGCTGGGTTGGTCATCGAAACATTGGTTAAAATTGATACCTGTTCCTGGCTTGAAGCCCGAGAAGAGTTTATTCATTATAAGTTACTGATTGCAACCAAAAGTGGGTTGCCAAAGAATTATGGAGTTTTCTGCACAATCAGTAGCCATCCTGCAAATAGCGCATGCCAAACAGGAAAGGACCCACATGGGTTAATCCCACTTCCCAGTCCTTAGTTCCAGTCATATGGTTCCAATTGTTCACCACGTGACTTCTTAAAACTCAATTGTCTGCCCCCCATCCTCTCAGTGGGTTCCAGACTCCCACCATTCACTTGGGTGAAGAACTTTTCTTCAATTTCCCAGTAATCCGTAAATCTGTGGCCTACTGATCAACTTCTATGCTAAAGTCATTCGATCCTCTGTGTTTTGTCTCGTCAGGGCCTCTCAATTTTGTCAACATCAATTAACACTCCCCTCAGTCACCTTAACCTAACTCTATCAAAGGAAGCTATCAGTCTCTCACCACGATTTGATAAGAGGGCATGAGCTGTAAGAAGATGGATGAACTTGGGTTACTTTCTCTGGATCGGCAGAGGCTGAAGGGAAGGCTGATGGAGGTTTATAAGATCAAGAGGCATAGATAGACTAGATAGCCAATATCTTTGCCCCAGGGTTGAAATGCTTAATACCAGAGGGCAAGCATTTAAGATGAGGGGAGGGGGGTTGTTCAAAGGAGTGTGCAGAGCAAGCTTATTTACACCAGGACTGGTAAGTGACTGGAACTTAGGTGGTGCTGGAAGCAGATATGATAGTAACATTTCAGAGGCTTTTGGATAGACACAGAGATATGTAGTATTGGAGGGATTTTGGATCAAGGGAAAACTGAGGAAATTTAGTTAAATTTCGCATCGTGTTTGACACAGACATTGTGGCTCCTAGGGCTTGTTCCTGTGCTGTACAGTACAGTGTCCTGTATTTTAAGTCTTAACAATCCAATCCAGGCAGCATCCTTGTAAGTCACTTTTACACCTTCTTGTGCTAGCAGGGATGTGGGAACCCAAACTATACACAGATCTTCAGCAAATGTCTAATATGTATATTATGCAGTTCTGGCATAAACCCTATCTGTCACGTCTCAAATTGGGGTAGAGTTGTATAGAAAGCAGCGAAGTCCAACATTCTGTCTTCTGCACACTTTCCAATCCTGATGAAGAGTCACAACCCAAAATGTCAAATGTTATTTCCCTCCATGGATGCTGCCTGACCTGCTGAGTTCCTCCTGCATTCTGTGTGTGTGTGTGTGTGTGTGTGTTGCTCAATATCGTGCAGTAATGCTTTCCCTGTGTTGGTGGCAGGTAGTTATCCTGATTGGTCAAATTTTTAGGCCAACCCCTCTTTAGGAATGTGTGGTCCCAGACTAGAGATCCTAAAAAGGTTTGACCTAAAATAATTGACCAATCAGAACAAGGCCAATTCAAACTAACCAACCAAGAATTGGCTGGATTTGACCTGCTTATCAGGATTGAGCATTAAGCCCCGCCCATGCCTGCCCACTCAAGAAGGTGTATAAGGAGGTATCTCTTGCGGTCTTGTCATTTGACTAACTTGTGCCTGAGGAAAACAGTTGTTTACTGTTGAAAAGCTGTAATCAGTATCTGTAAGTATATGACTGTTAAGGTCACTGTCATTATTCTCATGCAGTAAGAAACTGTTGCATCACAGTGTTGTACAGAATCATAGAAAGTTGTGGTATAGTAGGAGACCTATAGCCCTTCCTGCCACTGTAATTAAAACATGGGAATATTTGAGATACCACTAACCCATGCTAAATCTGAGCCATGTAAATGTGGATTTTTACATGTTCTTTGGGTCCTTTCCTTTTCACTTTCTGACAGTGAATTCCTGATCCTCATTAGTATTAAGGTGAAAACAACATACTCCCCTTCCTTCTATCAATGAATCTAACTTTCAGTCCCCTTGCTACTGTCCTCCCTGCTTTATACTGGGCCTTCCAATGTAAGCCTCTCAACTTTTAAACAGCTCAATGTAGTATCTGTAGCATGAAAACAACCCCAACCTATTCAACCTTTCCTGCCCTGGCAAGGTCCTTGTAAATCTCCTTACCTGTGCCCCCTCATTTATTGTGCAGCTGTGGTCTAGCTGAGGCCTCGTAGCACAGGGACTGAACCTCCCACCAACTATGCTGTGCCGAGCAACTTCTGTCTGAGCATGATCCATATCCTCCATTTTCTGCAAGTTCATATCCCCTTCTACAAGCTTCAGGTGCCTCTGTTGTGTCTGCCTCCACTTCCAGTCCTGGTAGCACATTCCAGCCACCCATCAAAAGCAAACCATGTCACACACACTTCTCCTTTAAATGTTTCCCACTCTCAGCTTAAATGTATGCCCTCTATTATTAGATGTTTTGACCCTGGGGAATAAGATACTGGCTGTCAATCTGCGCCTCTTGTGATTTTACAAACTTCTATCAGGTTCTCCCCTCAGTCTCCACTGCTCCAAAAAAAAATCCTAGTTTATCTAACCTCCCTTTATAGTACCCTCTAATCCAGGCAGCGTCTCAGTATGCCTCTTCCCAAGGCTCCACATCCTTTCTGTCATGGGGCAAACAGAACTGAATGCAGTACTCCAGTTCAGGGTCATGTGAAGCCATGGGTGGATGGTTGTATGAGCAGCTGGGGCGTATCGCAAGTCCCAGTTATGTGACCACTGACACCAGGCAATCTCTGAAGAGTATTGATAATGGCTGGGGCCACCCATCTCGTAAAGACACTGCCCAGAAGGCAATGGAAAACCACTTCTGTAGAAAAAATTTGCCATGAACACTCATGGTCATGGAAAGGCCATGATCACTCGTCATATGACGTGGCACATAGTGAATGAGCAAATTCCTAACCTAACCAGAATCTTGTAGAGTAGCTGACTTTTGAACTCAGTGCCTCAGCTAATCAAGGCAGACATGCCATACGACTCTTTCACTGATGTTTTGAATCATCTGCACTTGATCTCCTTGCTCTTGTTTTCTGTCTTTAATTCCAACAGTTATTCCATTTACCAGCCTATACATGTCCTGTTTCTCCCCAAAAATTCCTCCATCTAATTACTTGTCATTTCTTGTGTTGATTCTTGCAGTACTGTAAGTGTATAACCTTGTACTTTCACTTGTTTCTTTATGTCCATCTAACCAGTCTATAGTCGTCTTCCACCAGCTCGTAACTCAAACTTCATCACTATCAACCTCACTGTCAATTTTAGCATCACTGGCAAAGTTCTTAATCAAGGCCATTTACGTCACTGTTCCATGAAAGTAGTCCCATCCCTTTTCAGCCCTGATAATGTAAAACTCCGCTGCACCCCTTCTCATACCAATATATCTACTCTACAACATTTCTGTAGTGAATGTCATAAAAAGCTGCATTCTATTGGACACTAAATGTCCTAACAAATGGTTTATCAACTTGCTCACAGAGCTAATTTTTATTCTAACTTGCTGCTCTCCCTTGTATCCCATAGGTTTATGCTTTGTCAAATGCTTTGGTAAAATTCTCGTTTCCTTGAGGCTTCCCTTACTCAACTGTTTTCAAAACTGATGTAACCATGGCTGTGGTTGCTCAGTATTGCCTATGATTCACTGCTTAGGACTTCAGAGTGTCCCTTGTGGGCATCATTTCCTGTCATTCGCAAGCATTCTCCCTTCTGAGTCAAAAGGTTATGGGTTTGAGACTCATGC
The DNA here is from genome assembly GCF_030144855.1 of Hypanus sabinus. Lineage (NCBI taxonomy): Eukaryota > Metazoa > Chordata > Chondrichthyes > Myliobatiformes > Dasyatidae > Hypanus > Hypanus sabinus. The sequence goes on from NC_082706.1 coordinate 131,398,275, forward strand.
TAAGGGTTTGAGCCCCATTATCAGTAATGGTTATCTACATTTGTGAACTTAATCTCATATAATCTTTGCTGCCCCTGTCCAAGATTGCAACATTACCCCTTGCCTGTAAAACAGTGATTTTATTCTAAACTCCCAGCTTTGTTTTCATATCCCCCAAGCCTTTTCTATTTCTAATTTATTTATTGTTTATTTATCACTATTGCTATTTTCTTTTATGGTTATTATGTTTTTTATGGATTGACTGAGTGTGCTGCAAGAAAATGAATCTCAGGGTTGTATATGGTGATATATATGTACTTTGATAGTAAATTTACTTTGAACTTCAAACTTTTTAACATTTACAAGCCTCCAGTTCTAGCCCGTCTTAGAGGCTGCTAGAGTTTCAAAGCAAGGAGACTTCAATGAGGCGGGTAAGAATCTGGGGGTCTTGGTAGGGTAAATGTAGAGAGGATGTTCCCTCTTGTGGGAGAATAGAGTGACTTTTTTTTAAAATGTTGGAGGCGTTCAATCACTTAAGACAAAGATGAAGTAAAAGATTTTCAACGCACAAAAATCAGCGGGTAAGGTAGCAGCTATGCAGGGAAATGAAAAGTTGATAGTTTGGGCCAAGGGTCTCAGTTTGAAATGTTAATGCTTTGTTTGCTTCCATAGGTGCTGCCTGACCTGCTGAATTCCTCCAGCATTTTGTGTGTGTTGATCTAGATTTGCAGTTTCCCATATGTCTCTGTGTGAGTCTTTGGAAATCTCTGCCCTGAAGGGGATGGAATATTTTTAACACAGTGCTGGAGAAGTTCTTCATATCAAGGGATTGAAAGGTTACTCTGGGTAGGCAGGATTGCAGAATTGAAGTTATAGTCATAATCTAATGACAGAACTGGCTCAGGGGGCCAGTGACCTACCCTGCTCCTGATTTGTAGGTTTATTCCAGCAAGTACCAAAGCGTATGTTCTATAAATTCTCCCTAAACCACTCCAACTCTGTTCCTTTAAGCTCTTTAGAATCCCACCCTGTGAGATTTTGGTCACTTCTACTACCATCTCCTTGTGTATCATAATGTCAGTGTTTTGCTAAAGTGCTGGGATCATTATCTGTGTCAGAGACACAATATAAATCCACGTGTTGATATATTGAGGGTGTGTTGGGACTGCCTGTCTTTAGCTATACAATGGAGATGGATGATAAAATGCAGTGGCTCTAGTGGCGGAATTGAAAGGAACTCTCCCGGTGTGGCTGTGACTGGATATTTGCAGGAGTTTCAATGGGCACGTTAGATACATGCATTGCACAAGCCTACCTAACAAATTTAATGATTATTGTAGTCCACAGGGATTAGCGTGGTCTCTTGCTCTGTATCACAAAACCTAATTTTTTTTTAAATTCATTAGTTGCTCATGTCAAGTTGTGCTATCCAGCTAATGATTACAGCTGGTGGTATCACTGCTTGGTATGGAGTCTCCGATGTGCAGGTTGGAAAGAGACACAGCCAGCTCCTTCAGTGCTTTTCATATTTGGCAAAAATCATCAATGAAGCCTTGGATATTTAGGATTAGAAACCACTTTGGTTAGCAGAATTATGTTTACAATGTGATAAAAGGACTTTTTTTTCTCCTCGTGCTACTTGGGTTGGTAATAAAATAAATTCAGTGAGGCTAAGATCTGTATGTGATTGCGCATCACTTACCTGTTCATAATCCAAGAAAAAATTGCCTCCATCACTCAGGAGTTCTGGATAAGGAGATGTCAGAAGTTGTATGATATTCTGTTAAGTCAGATGAGGGACTATTTGAACAACATCGATTGGGTTTAAGTCTTGAAACCTTATTGCCATTGCTCCAGGTGTCCCAGTGCTTTGGTAGTTAGTGCTGCTGCCTGACAGTTTCGGCCCAGGTTCGATCCTGACTTCCAGAGTTGTCGGTGTACAGATACTCTCCGAGTGGGTCTCAACCCATATGGTTGTAGGTTAATTGGCCTCTAAATTACCTCACTGTGTTGGCAAGTAGCAAAATAATCAAGGGATGCGCCTACAAATTTGGGAGAAGGAAAAATAGATTTAAGAAAAATAAGGTCAAGGGATGGGACAAAAGGATTCCTCTGTTAGGAGTCAGTATGGAGCTGATGAATCAGGCGTCCTTTGGCACAGTACAGGTCAGCCCAGGAAATGAATAAGTTCCATTTTTTTTACAGATTTTATTCGTAAGTCAGAAACTGCATAAAATTCACTGGATGTGGTAACCACGTCTACACAGTGTTGATGTGAATGGTATCAAAGGCACGCAAAGTTGATAAGAAAGTAGAAAATCGGAATCACTGCCCTATAAAACGTGTTTTGCAGCAGCAGTGCAGTGCAATAGCATAAAATTACTACAAATTTACAAAAATGAATAAATAGTGCAAAAAAAAGGAATAACAAGGTGGTATTTATGGACCATCTGGAAATCTGGTGGTGGAATGGAAGCTCTTCTTGAATCAGTCAGTGTGGGTCTTCGGGTTCCTGTTCCTCCTCCCCAATGGTGGTAACAAGGAGAAGGCATGTTCCCGGATGGTGAGATTCCCTAGTGATCCGTGCTGTCTCGGGCTCTGAAAGTGGAGAAAGAGAGGGAATTAGTTCTGCTACCTGTATGAACATCAGGCTTTTGAATTTAGTAATATTATGGGAACTTGGTGTTTGTACATGTGTCGGAATGTCAGGTGTTTGTAACCAGAGGGCAGCCTGCAAGAAAATATTTTGCTCTTTTTGAACTTCCTCTTAAGCCACATTGAAAAGCACTTTTATTTTAAAAATGTATTATGATTATATGGCTGGATAAAATAAATAAGCTTGAAAGTTCCAGCGGAAGCAAAAATTGACAGATTGACATTTCACAGGGACGGAGGCTGGTGAATTTCCCTTGCTGAGATTTACTGTTACAAGCAACACTGGCAAACTTTGCATTTTGTTAGAACTTTAGTGCAGCTATCACCTCATTTCCTTTTTCTGCCATGAATTCTGGAGATGTGAAAAAGCAAACAGTTTTGGGGAGAAGCAGGATGTTATTTTAAGATACTTTTCAACGAATGTGGGGAAGTGTTTCGATAAGTGAAACTGATAGGATTAATAGGTTGGTCATAGCTTCAGCTGTTCTACATTCTCTCAAGTAATGTTTAACACATGAATTTTCTTTGTGTATGGTATTTCCTGTGAGGCAGGTTTGGAAACTATTACTAAGCCATTTAGTGTGTGTGTCTGTGGTTCAAAGAAATATTGCATATTATTTAAAAGCCTTCTAAAATAGCTTATTCTTGCAAGTTGTCCAGAGATTAGTGAAGGCAGTGTGTGGTGTTTTTCATCTTGTCTTTGCATACACAATCCAATGTGATCAAGCTGCAATGGCTGGAGATCTAAAATGGTGGAGATACTCAGCAGGTCAGGCTGTATCCATGGAGAGAGAAACAGAATTGGCTTTTTAACTCTGAGCTTTTGTCAGAAATTGAAAAGTGAAAAGGCAGGCACATTTTATGAAGTGGGATTAGGTGGACAATGCGGAAGCAAGGACTGGTTTGTGATTGGGTGGAATTCAAGATCACCTATATTACATGCTGCTTTGTGCCCTCTATGAAAGGATGGAGAGCACTTGTTAGTCTCGATAGCCTGGTTGTCCAAAGAAGTGAGGTGGGTTGGTGGCAAAGCAGACTGAGAGCAACCAAAAGAGAGAGATTAAGAAACATCAGTAGACTTTGAGTGCAATGCACTGGAGTTATTGGAAATCTGAATGAAGGGAAAATTATGGAAATGTATATCACATCAAGTGACCCCTGTGAAGAGAGAATATTAGTCCGTGCTGGTGCAAGAAGTGTTCTGTCACTGACAAAGGATTATGTTCAAAGGTTCATTTATTGTCAAAGTATATAAGTCTGAAATTATTCTCCAGATAGTCATGAACCAAGAAAGAAAACAACAGCACAATTAATCAACCCCCAAATCCCTCCTCCCCACACAAAAAAACAACAAAAATGGAATGGGCATATCGACCCCCAAATTCCCCTCCCCTGCACACAAAAAGTATCAGACATATAAGACAGAATATAAAAAACTATAAGACTGGAAAATAAAGTCCATATCCAAGTTGTGCAAGATTCAGAAAGATGCAGAAGTCAGAATCAGGTTCAATATCACTAACATAGGTTCTGAACCTTGCTTAGTGGCCTCAGTACAGTGAAATAGCTAAACATTACAATAAGAATGTATTAAAAATAAATAGTGCAAAACAGAGCAAAGTCGTGGTGTAGTGTTCATGGATTTGTGAACCATTAAGTAATCTGATGATAGTGGGGAAGAAGCTGTTCCTAAAATGTTCATATTGTGACTTTGGTCTCCTGCACTTCTCTTTGGCAGCAATAAAGAGAGGGCAGATCCTAGATGCTGAGGGTCCTCTATGATTGATGCCACCTTCTTGAGTCACCTTTTGAGATGCCCCTAATGGTGGGGAGATCAGTGCCCCTTGTGAAGCTAACTGAGATCACAACCCTCTGTAGCTTTTTCCGATCTGGTGCATTGGCACCTTCGTACTAGAAGGTGTTACAACCAGTCAGAGTATTCCCTCTACATCTCTCGAAACTTGCTAGAGTCTATGGTGATGCATCAAATTTCCTCAAGCTCCCAATGGAATTTAACCCCTGTTGTGCTCTCTTCACAACGGCATCCATTTGTTGGGCCCTGGAGAGAGCTTCAGAAATGTTGACACCCAGGAACTTCAAACTGCTCACTCTTTTCACTGCTGACTCCTTGATGAAGACTGGTGTATGTTCCCTTAACTTTCCCTTCCTGAAATCCACAATCATTTCCTTGGTTTTACTGACTTTGAGTGCAAGGTTCTTGCTGCAACACCACTCAAACAGCCAATCTTTTTCACTGCTGTATGCCTCCTTATCACCATCTGAAATTCTGCCAACACAGTTGTGTCTTTGGGAATTTATAGATGCCATTTGCACTGTGCCTAGCCACACTGACACAAGTATAGAGAAAGCATAGCAGCAAGCTACACATGCATCCTTGAGGTACACTAGTGTTGATTGCAGTGAGGAGATGTTATTTCCAATCTGCACTGACTGGCCTCCTGATGAGGAAGTCAAAGATCCATTTACAGAGCTGGTACAGCAGCCCAGGTTTGGAGACATTGATTCTCACTGAAGTAATAATGGTTTCTTTTTGATCATTGCCGATATTGAGTTTCTGCACTTTCCCTCGGGGGGAGGGGGAACAGGGGAAGCAAATACCTACAGATGCTATAAATGTGAAGTAAATCAACAGATACCCCTTGCAGGTCAAGCAGCTTCTATCGTGAGAGAAACTGCAATGCTAGTTCTGGTCCAAGACTTCTGTTGGAAATGCTAATCCTATTCTTCTGTCCAGAAGACTGGTTAGGATTGTTTAGCTGTGGAAATTACAGTATGCCACAGTTGGGTAAGCTTTTACAAAGGGACTTGCGGATATCAAGAAGGCACAGGAGATGTAATTATTCAGGGCAAGGAGCTATAGCTCATTAATTGACAATTCAGAGATTAAGATCACAATTATTGAATGGCAGACCCTATTAGTTCAAGTTTATTGACATTCATCCATATGCATGTATACTGCCAAACGAAACAACGTTCCTCAGGACCAAGGTGCACAACACAGTACATATAATTTATACGCAACATATCAAGTAATATTAGTACAAAAAATTAACAAATAATAAAATATATTCCAGAAAGTTGACATTTAGCAGAAGGTGCATTTACAACACAAGTTAAAAAGTAAACAGTATAACACTACTGGCGCTTCATACTTGATAAGACTTGGGTGGCGGCAGGGAATTCAGTAGTCTCACGGCCTGGGGGAAATTTCTCCCATCCTAACAGTCCTTGTTCCAACGCTGTGGTACCACTTGCCTAATGGTAGTAGATCAAAGAGATTGTTGGATGGTTAGGAGGGATCCTTGATAATGCTAAGGTCTGGCGTATGCAACGCACCTGATAATTATCTTAGATGGGGGCGTGGGGAAGAGAGACCCCAGTGATCCTCTCAGCAATCGTTGAAATTCTTTGTAGGGTCTTACGGTCAGATTCTTTGCATTTCCTGTACTAGACAGTGATGCAACTTGCCAGGGCATTCTCAGGAGGGAGAGGAGCAGCAACGTAGTGGAGCGGTGGGGGAAGAGAGTGAGAACTGTCTCTATGAAACACCTGACTCAAAGTGGATCCAGAAATGAAGAAGTTGGAGGGTTTGCTTGTTAAGAACCCTGAAGTGTGTAGAATGATCTTGATTGCAAGTGAGAGTTGTGTAACAGTGTGATGTACATGAGGAAGCTGTAATGGTTGTTTTAAACCAGTAGAGAAAAGTAAATCAGACAGTTCATCTGGGTTCCGTTAAATACAATCCGAACCCACTGTCTGGAGAGATGATATTTAGACATGTTATTGCTGGGTTCTGCTTAAATAATGCAAACTTCTTTATTTATTAAGTAATATTTGAGCTGTTTGCTGGAATAGACCGTGATATTTGGGAAATATATTCTAAGTGTCAGGTGGATTCTAGAAAATGTTTTTTGGAAGCGCATTCATTATTTAACCAGCTTAATTAGTTAGTAATAAATGAAAACATGAACATTGCGTGAAGTAAATAAAAGCAGGCAAGGCAGCATCTATGGATAGAGAGACAGAGTTAACATAGTCTCTGTTTCTCTCTCCACAAATTTTGCTTCATTTGCTATTTATCCCCACAATTTTCTCTTAATATTTTCTGATCAAAACTGGAAATGGTGGTCGGCAGAAAAGCTGATGTGTGATTATTCTGTTCAGCAGTAGAGTATAGTGTGTCTAACACAGATCCTGGCTGAGGTCCGTGGAAACATGCAGTCTCATTCCCTCACCAAGCATGCAGCCTCGACTCCATCAGGAGACTAGAGAAATTCAGCATGGATCCATCAACCCTCAGCAAATCTCCCTCACCGGAGAAAGCTTCCTGTCCATATGCATCACAGTTAGGTATGGCAACTACTCAGTCCAAGATCATAAGAAAATACAGGCAGTTGTGGACACAGCTCAGTGCATCGTGGAAAACAGCCTCCACTTCATGAACTCTGAATACATTTATTACTACCTGTGACCCTGGCCACTGTCTCACCTTCCCCTTCCCATTGGGTGGAAGAAAAACATCACCAGGCTTTTGGCAAATTGGCCTTCGTAAGCCAGGGGACTAAGTACAGGAATTGGGATTGAATAGTATAAGACATTGGTGAGGCCAAATTTGGAGTCTTGTGTGCAGTTCTGGTCATCTACCTCCAGGAAAGATATCAAAAAGCTCAAAAGAGTGCAGAGACTATTTTCAAGGATGTTGCCAATACTTGAGTACCTGAGTTATCGAGAAAGATTGCATAATTTAGGACTTTTATTCTCTGGAGTACGAGGGAAGATCTTACAGGGGTATACAAAATTATGAAGGGTGATTCTGAATAAGACTAGAGCTACAAGTCATGGGTTTAGGCTGAAGCATTTAAGAAAAATCTGAGGTGGAGCTTCTTTACTTAGAAGGTGGTGCAAGTGTGAAACAAGCTGCCAGCTGAAGAGGTAGATATGAGTTCAATTGTAACATTTAAGAGAAATTTAGATAAGTACACGGATGAGAGAGGTATGAAGTGCTATGACCCAGGTGCAGGTAGATAGGACTCGACAGGCAAAGCTAGTATGGTATTGATGGGCTGAAGGGCCTGATTCTGTTCTGTAGTGCTCTATGACTCTATGAATTAGATCCAAAGAAATAAACTGGTATGCATTTAGGGTGTCTGATTTTCAACTGTGCATCAAATAGAATGCCGTGGTTACCTTCGGGAGAACAGGCACATAGAGCGTGCTGGTGCATGCAGAGCCCAAGCAGTGCGATTAGAGTTTGTCCCATATCTGCTGCTGCCCTTTTTACCCAACACACTTGTCATTCAACTTGTTTGTTTCCTCATGTCTGCTCCCCCTGCAACATTGCTGTCTACTGCTGGGGTTAAAGGTCCATTTGTGTTCTGACAAAAATTCTTGGGCTTGAAGCATTAGCTCTGTTCTCACCCACAGATCCAGCCAGACCTGCTAGATTCTTACCATATTCTATGCTTTTATTTCAGATTTAACACCCTCTGCAACTTTTTCCATTTTTCACTCGGGTTGCGTTCCACTTTCAAACCATGCTCCATGTGAGGAGGCTCTGTCTGAATTTCACACACACCCTATTTCTGAAATGAAGCCAGAATCTGATTTATTATCACTGACATACATTATGTCATGATGTTTGTTGTTTTGTGGCAGCAGTACGTTGCAGGACATAAAAAATAGTATAAGTTACAAAATAAAAAAATAAATAAACAATGCAAAAGAGAAATAAAGTAATGAGGTAATCTACATGGACTGTCCAAAAGTTTGAAGACAGAGGGAAAAAAGCTGTCCCTAAAATGTTGAGTGTGGATCTTCAGGCTCCTGTTCCTCTTCCCTGATGGCATCAGTAAGCATAATCAAAGACCCCACCCACCCTGGACATTCATGCTTCTTCACCCTCCCTTTGGGCAGAAGATACCAAAACCTGAAAGCATGTAGCACAAAGCTCAGGGACAGCTTCTGTGCTGCTGTCATCAGACTCTGAGCGATAAGATTGACTCTTGGACACGCAACCCACCTCATGATGATTCTTATTGTTTACTTCCACTGCACTTTCTCTGTAGTTTTTACACTTTATTCTGTTACTTTGACAAGCTTCTATAGATGTGTAGTGGAGAGTATTGACTGGCTGCATCACTGCCTGGTATGGAAACACCAATGCCCTTGAAGGGAAAATTCTACAAAAAGTAGTGGATATGGCCCAGTCCATCATGGGCAAAGCCCTCGCCGCCATGGAGCACATCTGCGTAAAACATTGTTCTAGAAAAGCAGTGTTCATCATCGGGCCTCCCACCACCACGTAGGCATGCTCTCTTCTCACTGCTCATTCGTGAAGGTACAGGAGCCTCAGGACTCACACCACCAGGTTCAGGAACAGTTACTACCCCCAATCATAAGGCATTTGAACCAATGGGCATATTTCCAGCAGTGTTAGGGCGTGGCCAAGTGGTTAAGGCGTTCGTCTAGTTATCTGAAGGTTGCTAGTTTGAACCTTGGCTGAGGCTTGCTTGTGTGTCGTTGAGCAAGGCACTTAACCACACATTGCTCTGCGACGACACCAGTGCTAAGCTGTATGGGTCCTAATGCCCTTCCCTTGGACAACATTGGTGATGTGGAGAGGGCAGACTTGCAGCTTGGGCAACTGCCGGACTTCCATTAAAAAAAACCTTGCCTCGGCTTGCGCCCTGGAAACTTTCCAAGGTGCAAATCCATGGTCTATCGAGACTAACGGAGGCCTACTTACTACTACTTATATTTCCAGCATCTGCGGATTTTCTCTTGTTTGTGATATTTTTTAACTTCACTTGCTCCATCATTGAAATGTTCCCACAACCTATGGACTCACTTTTTAGGACTCTTCGTCTCGTGTTCTTGATATTTATTGCTTATTTATTTATTTATTTTTGTTTCTTTTTGTATTTGGTTGAACACCCAGATTGGTGCTGTCTTTCATTAATTGGTTATTATTCTATAGATTTATTGAGCTTGCCAGCAGGAATCTCAGGGTTGTATATGGTGACATATATGTACTTCGATAATTTACTTTAAACTTGTTTTTACCTTGTTCTACCTCAACGCACTATGTAACGATTAGGTCTGTAGGAACAATATGCAAGATTATCTTCCCACTGTATCTCTGTAGATATGAGAATAATAAACCAATGCCAAAAGTGGCAGGCTGTTGGTAGAGCTTTCGATGCCTGTGTCTTTAAGGTCATAGCCAGTGCTGGTGTTGGTGTGATAGCTGGATGCTAGACTGGAAGAGCCAGCATATTTATTTGTGCTTAAGCAGTCTTAGTCATCTGTTTTACTGCTTAGTAACATCCAGTGTTACTTGACCAAAACATCTGGGTATGAACAGTAAAGAAAGGTTGGATTAACTTGAATTGTTTTATTTGTAGTGTCAGAAGCTGCTAAAGGTTTATAAAATTCTGAGAGGTAAAGATAGGGTCAGAATCTTTATCCCAGGACCAAAATGTCAAATGCTAGAGGATGTATATTTCAGGTAAGAGGGGGGAAAGCTTAATGGAGACTTGTGGACAATTTTTTTTCTTACATAGAGAGTGCCAGGTGCTCGGATCGCACTGTCGGGATAGTGGTGGAAACAGGTGCAATAGTGGTATTGAGATTTTTAGACACATGAATACTGAAGGGAATTGAGGGAAGAGAATTCACTCTTTAAGCATAAAGATTCAAAGAGCAGAAAAATGGCAGAGATGGGCTGAATCAAGGTGTTAGTTTGTTTTTGATTGAAACAACAGCATTTGTAAGAGCTTGTTTGCATTGCCTACAGTGAATATAACACTTCAAAGACTATTGGACTGCACTTTCAGTCATCCATCTGTGATATTGGCTCAGCTTGTATTTTGTTTTGTTTTCCCTTTTATTTTGTTTCGTTCCCCTTGTGAGTGGAGGCACATCTTCCTGCTCTGCATTTCACAGCACCCACATTCCTTTGTCCATGTTCTCACCTTCCAAATGTTCCCATTCTCTCACTGATCAGATAGCTTGTCTGTAGTTTATCCCCAAGAGAGACACCTCCACTTCCACCCTCCCTGCAGTTTTTATTCTCTCCTCCCTACTTCTAAAGAAGGGTCTTCAACCTTCTCTCCCACAGATGCTGCTTGACCTGCCTAGTATTTCCAGCAGCTTCTGTTTCTATTTCAGAATTCCAGCATTCCTTGATTTTGCTTTTTGAACCCATATGTAATTAAATTTTTGGAGAGCTGCCTGCTCTCTCTAAATAGTTAAAGCTTGAACAACTTGAACAGGAACACTGTGCAAGTATTGTCAGCTTTAGTGCAGTCCAAAACACAATAGTTGGAAGCAAACAAACCAATTTTCCCAGCAGTGCTGGTGTCCAGAACCTTTGAAAAGGCTTAATCACTGCAGTCCTTCTGATAAAGTTCCTACACTGTAACATTCATCTGGGATTCTCAGAAATTTGATTACCATGGTTATGAAAGATTTATTTACAAGTTAGGGTAGTTGTGTCACTTGGTAGTGGTGGTGTTTCAATCACCTGTTGCCTTCTCCCAAGTCATCAAACACTTGGTCAAGGTGTAGTCAATCCCAATTGGGCAGCGCAGTGATTCAGTTGGTAGAGCCACTCCCTGCAGCACTGGAGACCTGGAGTCAATCCTGATCCTAGCCGATATCTGTGGGTTGTGACTGTTCTTCCTGTGGGTGTGCTCTAGTTTCCTCCCACTTGTAAATTACCCCTAGTGTGTGGATGAGAGGTAGAATCTGGGGAGAGTAGATAGAATGGACAAAAACAGGGATTAAAGTAGAATTAGTGAAAATATGCCACTGCATTTGCTGGTCATTGCAGACTTGATGGGATGAAGCGCCTGTTTCTATGTTGTATCTCTCTACGACTCTGTGTACCACCACAGTAACTGTACTGTAGCCCAGTGTTGAGGGAATGAAGGTGCACAGTAGTGAAGGCCATATTGTCCATGTTCTGTTTTACTGTCACGAATACTGCTGATCTTCTGGAATGTTGGAATTGCACTCATCCAAGCAATGGAGAGTATGGATGATGTGTGGATGGTGGAAAGACTTCCAAGGGTAGAAAGCTGAGCCAAATACTGTAATAAGACTATTAAATGATTCCCTAGTATGATAAGATGGACTCTTGACCTCACAATCTACCTCATTATGACCTTGCACCTTGTTGTCTATCTGCACTGCACTTTCACTACAGCTGTTATACGTTATTCTGCCTTATGTTATTGTTTTCTTGTTCTACCTCTGTAACAAGTTGTTCTGTATGAATAGAATGCAAAACAAACTTTTCACTGTATGTTGGAACATGTGACAATAAGAAACCACCACTAATATCAAGTACCATAACTCCAACCTCATCTTGTGCAGTTTTATAATCTTATTGGAAGGTGAAACAGACTTGAAGACATTCTTAAGGGGGCATTTTCCTCTATTGAAACAAAGTCCTGTTGCAGGAATCTGGACTGATGTTATTTTGACAGGGTGCCCACATTGCACATGAAGTGCAGGAAGGCACAAGTTGACCACTTTCCATTGCATGTCAATGGCTCTGCCATGGAGAGGGTGAAGAGGACCAAGTTCCTTGGTGTACACATAACGGACAATCTAAGCCGAACCCACAACACATCCTCGTTTGGAAAAAGACACAGCAGCGTCTAGACTTTCTAAACAGATTGAGGCGTGCATGGCTCCTCGCCCCCATTCTAACAACTTACTACGTGAGGGTGACCTAAGAGGCTGCATCATTGTGTGTGCTACAGAAACTGTAAGGTATCAGTCTGCAAGACCCTACAGAGGACAGTAACAACTGAGAGGATCATCAGGGTCTCTTCCCCTCTATTTGTGACATTTACCAAGAACATTGTAGACAAAGAGCCCAAAATAATATTAAGGATCCCTACCACCCATCCCACAATCTCTTTGACCCACTGCCGTCAGGAAGCATGAGGACTGGGTACAGCTTCTTACTTTAGTCTTGGAGACTAATGAATTCCCTGCCACCACCAAAGTCTTGTCACTCGGGCATTGAGCTGTTTACTGGCACTGTAGTGCACACTACATGAATTCTTGAATTATATTTTAACTTATTTATGGTAATATTTTGTTTTATGTGCTAGGTGTGATGTAGTTTTGTGGGTGCATTGTGGTCTGGAGTAACATTGTTTCGTCTGGTTGTATATATGTACAGGCAGATGATAAACTTGAACTTGATCACATACATGCTTGGTTTAACAATGGGCCATTTCACACTAAAGATCCCTCCCAACCTTTATACACCACACAAGCCTTGTGGAACCTTACAGCATCTGGACTTGAAAACGGAGCTTTCTACCTCTCTCATACACTATTTCCCCCTGTCGACATACAGATTTCACATGGCGGAAGCATCTTTTCCAGCAGGTGAGTGAGGGGTTAACTAAACATGTGTTTTATTTTACCCTTTTGAAGAGTTGCCAGCACAGAAGAATTGGGCTGAATGGTCTGTTTCTGTGCTGTATTACTCTGAGTCTGAGTTCACATTTCATTCAGTGTCCACTGTGAAGGAAAAGCTTTTGCCATTATGTTCTTGTCTGTGGTGATGAGAGAGCTTTGGTGGGGAGTGAGTCTGAACGGGTTATGAGGGGCTTTGCTTGCAACCCCACTGAGCTGAGCACAGCATTGCTGTGTTAATGCATCTGCTGTCCAGCCCTGTCTGAGAAATAGATCGCATGACAGGCACCCAGCATCAACCTTTTTGGAGAGTGTAATAAATTGAACTTTACTTTAGTTGGCAATCATTTTTGCCTCTTTATTTTCCCCTTGTATCCATCCCCAAACATCTACGAAAATTTCCGTCAGTCCTGATGCAGGGTTTCAAGCCGAAAAGTAAACAAATCCTTTCCCTTCACAGATGCTGCTCGGCCTCAAGTAGATTGCTTGTTGCTCCAAATTCCAGAATTTGCATTCTCTTGTGTCTCTCTTCTGTCTGTCCATTGCTGTAAAACATGCAGTTCTTTTGCCTTCACCTCTAGAGAAATGCTTTCTTATTTTTCGGCACTGTCTTAACCATAACAACCAGTCAGCATATTGTTGATTAATCATTTTGTGGCCATATTTGGCTCTAGCATGAGTCTGGTCACAAGTAAATGGCTTAACTGCGTGGTTTTCTATTCAACACATCCACATGCACCACCCAGCCCTCTCTCCTCAGAAGCTATCGCTGTGTAGCTCACCCCAAATTAAAATAACTTTACTACTATTCCAGCTTCTTGTTGGATATCTGCCCTGAAGCACCTAGGTCTGTACAGATTTAGACCAAACAGACATTTCAAAGGAATTTTGCAATGACACAGTTATTCTGGAATGTAGACTTAGGAAGATCTTTATATCAAACACCTTTTCCTAGAAGGATACCAGAACCCATCAGGAGAAAATGAGCAGCAGGGGCTGGGAGGAGAATAAAATGGCAATAGTATAAATAGGTGTTCAGCACAGACTCAGTGGGCTGAAGGGCCATGTTCTACAAATCTTTCTACCCTGGAGCCAGACTAGTAAACCTTCATCTTCAGGCTATCCAAATTCTTCCTAAAGTGAAGTGACTGGATTCGCAGAGCACTAGATAATGTGCACGGCTCCTTGTACTTGATTCGAAACTCTGGAAAGGTTAACCTGATGCAATTCTTCAAGCTTATGCAGTGGAGGGATTTAATAGGGCCAAAGTAGAGCAAATTGTTGCACTTGAGGCAGTCCAGAGAAGGGGCTACGAACAGGATTTTTGGATTAGGAAGTTGAAAGAAACTTCTTTACCTTGAGAATGTCTGCAACGTGCTATGTGCCAGTACATGGATGTATTCATCTATGAGGATGGGGGAAAGAGAATTAGAAGAATCCATTGTGTTTTTGGTGAGACACCCATATGTTTAGGAAATGCATTGAAAGGGAGAGGGAACGTTTAAAGGAGACATAATTTGTTTTATGCAGTGAGTGGTAGGTGCTTGGAATGAGCTGCTGGTGGTAGTGAGGGAATCTGATGTGATTTCAGGTTTTAGACTGATGCATGAATATGGAGGGACATGGATCATGTGCAGGCAGAACACAATTTGTTTAATTCAATATTGTGTGCAACATAGTAATTGTGGACCAAAGGGTTTGTTTCTGTACTGTACTCTTCTGTGTGCCAATGAAAGACATACAGAGAGGTTCAGACAACATATGTAATTATGCAAGACATCGGTGGAATGCAGCTCTCCTTGCAACTCAGGTTATTAAGTATTACTTTCTATTTGCATGGCTTGTCTTTTGCACCTTATTTGTTTGTCAGTTAGTGCCTTTTATGTATAGTTTTATGTAACTTATATTGTATTTCTTTATTTCCCTTTAAATTTCTGCAAGAAATCTCAAGATAGTATATGGTAACATATGACACGTATTATAAACCAAAAGTAAATTATCTGAAAATAAATTTACCTTAAGTTTGAACTTTGAATAAAATATAATTAAATAGGGGCAATTAACAATAGCCGATTATCTGCCTGTGATAAGGTTGACTGGGGAAGCTGATGTTGGCCTCTGTGGAGCAAAGCAGTTTGAAAAGAGCTTTCAGTGAGCTGTGCAACGGTTGGTTCGTATTATCCAATGGTCCATGGACAAGAAGACAGAATTTTAAAGTTTTGGGCAAAGGATTCAGGTGATGTGAGGGAAAAGACTTTAAACTCAGGGAATAATTATAATCTGAAATTTAGAGACTTCTTATCAATGAGCTTGAAAGGATTCAGAGACAATGTACAAGGAAGTTATCAGAACTTGTGGATTTTGGCAAACTTCTGTTGGTGTGTTCTGCAGAGTGTATTGACTGGCTGCACAAGGCCTGGTGTGGAAGGCGCCTTGCCTTTGAATGGAAAGTTCTGCAAAAGGTGGTGAATTTGGTCCAGTACATAATGGGTAAATCCTTCCCAACTGTTGAGCACCTCTGCTTGAAACGCTGTCGTTGGAGGACAGCATCCATCATCGGGAATCCTCACCACCCAGGCTATGCTCTTTATTCACTACTCCCATCGGATGGAAGGTGTAGGAGCCTCGAGACCTGGTTCGGAGACAGTTATCACCCCACAACCATTAGGCTCTTGGACAAAAGAGGGTAATTGCACTCACTCGCCCAATCATTGAAGTGTTCCCAAAGCCAATGATCTCACTTTCAGGACTCTTTATCTTGTTATTTCATATTCTCGTTACTTTTTGCAATTTATTTATATTTGCATTTGCACAGTTTGTTTTCTACCCTTTAGTTATCTTTCAATGATCCTATTATCCTTCCATTGATCACTATTCCATAGATTTGCCGAGTAAGCCTGCAGGAAAATGAGTCTCAGGGTTGTATATGGTGACATGTGTACTTTGATAATAAAATTTACTTTGAACTTTGATATATAGGAAAAGTCTGAAAAGGTTAGGACGTTATTCCCTGAAGCACAGGAGTATAACAGGTGATCTTATAAGGGTATACAAAATTATGAGCGGTACAGATGGGGTGAATGCATGTAGGCTTATTCTCCTTGGGTTGGATAAGACCTGATCTGTTGATCATGGGTTTAGAGTGAAAGGTGAAATACTTAAAGGGGACTCTGAGGGGGAATTTCTTTGCTCGAAGGGTGGTGTGATCGTGGAACGAGCTGGCAGCAGGTAAACGCGGGTTTAATAGTAATATTTAAAAG
This sequence comes from Hypanus sabinus, assembly GCF_030144855.1. Classification (NCBI taxonomy): domain Eukaryota; kingdom Metazoa; phylum Chordata; class Chondrichthyes; order Myliobatiformes; family Dasyatidae; genus Hypanus; species Hypanus sabinus. The sequence continues at coordinate 131,414,630 of NC_082706.1, forward strand.
AAGCTTGGAGATGTTGTCTGTGGATGGGTGTGGTTTGGAGAGGTATGGGCCTGGAACAGTTCTGATCAGCATGGACTGTATTGGCCAAAGGGCCTGTTTCTATGTTGTAATACTCTCAATGATTGGAATCGATCTGCGCTCTCAAAGGAGAATTGCAGAGGCACTTGAAAGGTAAATAATTTGCATGGTTCTGGAGTAAGAACGGGATAAAGGGAGTCTTGTAGTTGCTCCAGAAGAAGCTAGCAGAGACTCAATGGGCCAAATGGCTGACCTCTGTCCTGTTGTGGTTCCCTAGTTCTGCAACAAACTGTGCCTGTATACAAATGCGAGGCTGCAAGGTCTAGCCTTGATTCGTAAGCTGCATGAATACATCCAGCTTCCACAATGCCTTTCATTTTATTCCTGCAGCCTGCTGAGATTTAATTATTTTTAGCTCTGAGAAGCTGACAGCAGCCGAGAAGCAGAGTGGCATGCACTGCACAAAAATACATTGCTTCTGTGGTGTTGAGCAGTAGGTGGGTTAATCAAGTCAGCACTGAAGCCGGGGGTTTGCTTTCATGTCTGTATATCTGAAGTAATGGTGAAGGAGGTGCCAGTGTGCAATATCTGGAGCCGCCTGTGTTTTCATACATTCCTTCTCATTAGTTTGCTCCTCACAGCGTGCTGCTTATAATTTGACTGCATGTTAAGAAGCTGTAATGAAGTCTGTTTACTACACCACCCCTCCACTGACTTGCCTCCAATTTGGCTGCAATGTCATATGAAGCCATGAAATCATGGAAATGTTAACAGGGACAGAGACCATTCAGTCCATTCTGTCCAGGTTATAATCAATAAAGATCTAATCACACAGCAGCAAGTACTCGATTCATCCTTGTGGCTACTCAAGCGCTGTTTTAAAGTGGTGAGAGTTTCTGTGCCCAGTGCCTTTTTCCTGGGTGGAAAAATAAACTTCCCTTCTTCCCCTTTTCCGCCAATGCCTCTGATCAATTATTTAAGCCAATGTGCCACTGTTGGTGACCTTTCTCTGGAAATAATTGAGTGTTTTCCTATTTTTGGTTAGAGGAAGGACATTTGAAGAGGATTTCCTCCCTCCTCCCCCCCCCCCCCCCCCCGCCCACACTGTGTAGCTGGTATCTAGGATGAGATGCCAGGAGAGGTGAAGGTTGGAACAGCAGCAACATTTAAGAGGCATATGGAAATGTAGCTGAATGGGCAACATCAGGGGGACTTATGGACTGATTGCGCCCTGGTTAACCCCTTCTGATATACCAGCTAGTTGAGTGGTGTCATAGCAACAGCCTCACACTCAATGTCGGTAAGACGAAAGAGCTGATTGTGGACTTCAGGAAGGGTAAGGTGAGGGAACACATACCAATCCTCATAGAGGGATCAGAAGTAGAAAGAGTGAGCAATTTCAGGTTTCTGGGTATTAATATCTCTGAGGATCTAACCTGGTCCCAACATATCAATGCAGCTATAAACAAGACAAGATAGCAGCTATATTTCTTTAGAAGTTTGAAGAGATTTGGTTTATCATCAAAAACACACAAACTTCATGTACCGTGGAGAGCATTCTGACAGGCTGCATCACTGTTTGGTATGGGAGTGGTGGGGAGTGGGTGGCTACAGTACAGGACCAGAAAAAGCTACAGAAAGTTGTAAAATCAGTTAGCTCCATCCTGGGTACTAGCCTCCGTAGTAGCCAAAACATCTTCAAGGAGCTGTGCCTCAGAAAGGTAACATCCATTTTTATCGACCCCCATCACCCAGGGCATGCCTTCTTCCTATTGTCACCATCAGGTAGGAGGTACAGAAGCCTGAAGGCACACACTCAGTGATTCAGGATCAGCTTCTTCCCTTCTGCCATCCGATTCCGAAATGGATGTTGAACCTATGAACACTACCTCACTTTTAAAAAAAAATATATTACTTATGTTTTTGCACTATTTTAATCTATTTAATATATATATTATTGTAGTTGATTTACTATTTTTCCTTTCTATACTGCTATATTGGACTGCTGCTGCTCAGTTAATTTCACGACACATGCCAGTGAATATAAACCTGATTCTGATTCTTGACATAGAAGGATATGAAATTATAGAATTAGGTACAGTATACAAAATTATGAGGGGTATAGATAAGGTGAATGCTTGCAGGCATATTCTCCTCAGGTTGGATGAGACCAGAGCTAGAGATCATAGTTTTAGAGTGAAAGGTGAAATACTTACAGGGAATCTGAGAGGGACTTTCTCCACTCAGGATGGTTCGAGTGTGGAATGAGCTCCTAGCTGGATGCAGGTTCAATTTCAGCATTGAAGTGAAATTTGGATATTTATGAGGATGGGGTGGTATGGGGTGGTATGGAGGGCTATGCTCCAGGTGCAGCTTGTTTGGATTAAGGCAGATTAGTAGTTCAGCATAGACTAGGTGAACCAAAGGTCTGTTTCTGTGACTCTAATGCAGGAAAGAAGGTACAGACAGGCACGATGGTCAGCATAGATGAGATTCTCACAACATTGTAAAAGCATCTGGACAAATACACAGATTGCCAAAGCAAAATAAGCTGCAGAACAATTGCCCTAATTTGGATAAATATTTGACAGTTGGCATGGAGAGTAGACCATGAGGTATTGGAACAGAATTGCATCTTTTAGCCCATCACGTCTGCTGTACCATTCAGAATTCATTTCAAACCCATTTTCCCACCGTCTCCACATAACCAGTAACCCCATCACCAATCAAGAGCTTATTGATTGCTGCCTTAAATACACCAAATAACATTACCTCCATAGCCTTCTAGGGCAAAAATTATACAGTTTCACCCATCCTCTGGCTAAAGATATTCCTCATCTCTGTTAATCCTAAAGCTATGCTTTCAGATCCTCAACTCTCCTAATGGAGAGGTCATATCCACATCCACTTTACCTCGGCTTTTTGGTATCTGGTACGTTTCAGAAAGATCCCTGCTCATCCTTCTAAGCACTCATGATGGGTCAAAGAGCCTGTCTCTATGCTCTATGGCTCTGTAACTCTTTCCCATGTGTTCCTCCAGCACTGACTTGGAAACTATATTACCGATTCCTGGGTCTAAATTAATGGCTTTGTAAGTATCTTTACCACAAGAAGGCAGTTCGCCACCAACTTCTCAAAGCTAATTAGGTATGGGCAATAAATATTCACCTTGCCAACGACGCCTACAACCCATAAATGAGTACAGAAAAAGCTGGAACGCTGAGGATTTCCTCCTACACTGAATTTGTGTGGGTGTTGCTGTGCAGTCAGTGCTCGGTTTTTTTGCTGTTTACCAAGGAGGTTCCAGTTACTGTATCTGTCAATGCTCAGCAACAAGAGAAGTTGTGTCAAAGCACGCACTTCATTGTCCATAGAACATGCCCCTTTCTCAAGTAAACTGGTTTGTTTTCTTTTTGAAAATTAACTTCTTTGTTTTTCTTCATCTTGGTTTAATTTGTAAAATATCTGAAAATTAGAAATGTTGAATTTTGAAAAAATATTAATAGAACGGAGGCTGCATCTGTACCAAGGATCCTCACCATCTGGAACATCTCCTTGATAGTGCCAGCAGGGAGGGGGCATAGGCTCCTGAAGTCCCACATCAAATGATTCTAAACCGGCTTCTTCCCCTTGCCACCAGATTTCTGAATTGTCCAAGAATCCATGAAGACTACCTCATTATTCCTTTTATTTGCACTATTTACTTAATTTTGTATCTTTACACTGCACTGTTGCTGTGAAACAACAAACTGCACATCATATTAGTCAGTGATAATACTGATTTTGAAATATTCAAGCATTATATTAGAATAAAAATGGAGACATCATATCCATTGACCGATTGGTCTGCATTTGGAATATTGTGAACAATTTTGGGCCCCATATTTAAGAAGTGTTAACCCTAGAGTGACTACAGAAGAGGTTCACAAGAATGATTGTATGATCAAAAGGATTAACATATGAGGAACATTTAAAGGTTCTAGGCCTGTTCTCAGTGGAGCTCAGTAGGATGAGGGAAGACTCTTATTGAAACTGGCCGAATACTGAAAGGCTTGAATAGAGTAGACGTGGAGAGAATGTTTCCGTTAGTTGTTCAGTCTAGGATCCAAGAGCCCAATCTCAGAATAAAGGGGACTGAGATAAGGAGGAATGTCTTCAGCCAGAGGGTGGTGAATCTATGGAATTTATTATAACAGATGGCTGTGGAGGCCAAATCATTGGGAGTCTTTAAGGCAAAGAATGCTTGGTCAAGGGGTTAAGGGTGACAGGGAGAAGGTGGGAGAATGGGGTTGATAAAAGGAGAATAAGATCAGCCATTGAAAAGCAGAGCAGATTGAGTGGGCTGAATGGCCTAATTCTGCTCCTATATCTTGTGATAACTAACAAAAGCAGCAAGGAAGCAAGAGTTTCCATGTACAATTTAAAAAAATGCTGTCATAGCAGAAGTGGGGGTGAAACTCGGGTATGAGGGAATTAAATGAAAATGGGACAATGTTGTAATTCTGTGGGAAAGGGGAAGGAGAGTGAGACTAATTAGATTGTTCACTCGGAGGAGCTGGCACAGATCGAATACCCCTTTTCTGTACTGTATCATGCAAAGGTTCTGTAATTATCTTTCAACTGTTTAGTGTCTTATTTTAAGTTTCTCAGTGTTTTTTCTTCTTCCCGACTGCTGTTTCCTTGCTAGAAGAGCTGGAAGCCAATTCGGAAAATATTGCTGTTTGGCTTGCTAAAATCTGGCTCCGGGGAAGCTTCCCAGCCTAGTAAAAAGCAGGGATCTCGAGATCAGTATACATGAATCTTGGCAGCATTCCCAATTTATCCAGCTCCAATTACTTGCATTTACATAGGGCCTGACACAAAGCAATGCCCGGCAAGGCATTAGACAGTGGCATGAGCAAACAGAATTTATCAGCATACTGTTTCGATGGGTATTGGGATGATCAAGAGGTCAGATTCATCAGGGCCAGCAAATACCCATTAGCACCAATCCTATTTTGTTCTCACAACATTACTTTTAACTCCTTCAGATTCTACTAGTCACCTACATAATTGGCACCATTTACCTACTAACTGGCTTGTCCTTTGGAAGAAAAGGGAGTGCCTGAAGGAACAGGGGCAATGTGCCACCTCCTACAGACAGCACTCAAGGTGGGGATTGAGCCCATGTCTCTGAAACTTTGAGCTCAACAGCTGCATAGTGGGCAGAGGACAGCTTATAGAAGTGATTTTAAAGGAAAGCATCTGAAGTCATGTTGGAGATTTAAAATCAGAGATTGTGACCAACTCAACACATGGACTGGAAGGTGAGGTAGCTGACAGCTTCATTTGGTTTTGATGTTCATGTTCTTGTCCACTCCTGGTTTTAAGAGCAGCATAGTCCAGGCATTGGGCAGCTGGGTGAAGCAACACCCATCACCTCAGCTCTGGCTGCACCTCAGATAGCTGCTCATTTTTTTTTCTTTTGGCCATGTGCATCAGAGGCAAGACTGGCATTTACTGACACTGGGGGGGAGCTGCTGTGGCAGTGTGTGGTAAAGACCATCCAACTGTGCTGTTGGGCAGGTCCAGCATTTCTCTCTGGCAGTGGTGATACTTGCAAGCTTGGGAGAGCAATATGAATTGCTGGATATCCTTCAAACTACCTGTCTTGTATTCCTGATTCCTCTCCTCCACCCTCAGCGTGCGTACTCACTCTCTCTCTCTCTCTCTCTCTCTCTCTCTCTCTCTCTCTCTCTCTCTCTCTCTCTCTCTCTCTCTCTCTCTCTCTCTCTCTCTCTCTCTCTCTCTCTGTTGGGAGCTTGGGATGGAAGTACAGCTCAAAATGGAGGAGTATCTCCCTGTGGATGTGTCCTTAGGCTTGCCTCCCTGGATGTGTTCCAGAGACTCACTGAACATTGGTATCCTGAGGAAAGATCCGACCATGGAAATCAACACTGCCAACAAAAGTTTAAAGTGTTCTCCAACATTTCTCACTCTGCTGTTTTCATTGTGAATGCTAACTTGTTTTATTTAATTAGACTAGTGACTTTACTAAACACAGGAGTATGAGTGGAATTGATTCTCAACTGCCAAGTCCTTCTAGCCTTCAGACTTGGTGAGGTGCATGGAGGGTTGACTTTCTTTGAGGGACTGTTACAGGATCAGATGGAAGTTGTGGCCCAAGAGAGTCAACTGAGTAGCACGGTGCTTGCCCTGTGTAGCAACAAAACTATATTCTGCATTCTGTTTCTCTTACTAGTCCAAGGGCATGATCTGTCTGTGGATGGCATGGAAAAAGTTTTTCACCATATCTCCATATGCATGACAATAATAAACCAAGAAGAGCACCAATTCTTATGGGAAATAAAATAAACCTATTAAAAAATCAGGGACTTGCCCCACAGATGGCAAAGTTCATGAATTTTCTGTTGGGCTTCTGTCACCCAGCGAGGGGTTGTGAAATGCACCTTGGGTGTCTGCGTACCCCTCCACTCATTCTTATCTAAGGACGGCGAGGCCCACACTCATAAGCGCAGAGGTACATGCGCACAGGAGAACGTGTTCTGTCATGAGCGAAGTCCAGTCCTGACCCTGGGTGTCCAGTGTTGGCATTGCGTTTTAGATCAATCCCCTTCAAGTGAATTCATTAACCTCCACAGGAGCTTCCTGCCCACTACCTATCCCATACAAGCAACAACCCCACCCAACCAGCTTCTTTGTTGACCCAACATTGGAGGACTGTGCTGTCAATGATAGACCAGCATTCTATTACCCATACATGAACTTGATAGTTTGCTCAGCCATTTTGGAGGGAAATATTGGATCAGGGGTGATAATGACTGATGCTAGTGCTTATTCTAGTGCCTCAGTCTCTGAAGATGCAAAATCTTGCAGATGCTGGAATCCAGTGCAAAAACGATGAGGTGCTGAAGGGACTCAGTGGGTCAGGTGGCATCCGTGGAGGGAAATGTATAGATGACTTTTCAGGTCCAGACCTTTCATCTGGACTGAAAATTAGAGGGGTGGCAGCTGATATAGAGAAGTCAGAGGGAAGGCTGAGGGTGAGAGCTGGCAAACAATAGGTGGATCAGAGGTGAGGAGAGGTTGATTGGCAAATGGAGTCGAGTTGAGGACGGGAGGTAGGAGACAATGACAAAAGCTGGGGCTGATAGGTGGAGGGAGCAAAAAGCTTCAAGTTATGGAATCTGTGTGTTGCTCTGCAATTACTGCATCTGCAGAATCTGTTTCAGTTATGCAATCTTACAGGAAAATAAGTTGGAGCATGGAACTAAATAGGGGAGATGGGGTGGGCAGATGGGAACAGAACAGGAAACCAAGTGGGTGGAATGTGAGGAGAAAGAAACCGGGTGATAGGGGTGGCAGACGAAGTCAAGTGGAGGATCTCGATCTCTGTATTACTCAACCTCTAATCCTGAGTGATTACTGTAACTATTTTCTTGATGTTGTCCTGTGGATTATGTGGAGGAGTTCAGCGGTGAGTATGATGTACATTCCCTCAGACTTGCCCTGCTGCTTGGTAAGATTTTTCTCTCTTCCTATTCTCAACTTATTCCTACATCCAGTTTTCCGTTCTATGCTAAATCCCCACACCCCATGATAAAGATATTTGGAGTGTGAGAAGTCTCTGAGCCTGTACCCGATGTAATTCAGAGGAATGAGGGGGGAGACTTATTGAATCCTGCTGGATACTGAAAGGCCTGCATAAAGTGAAGATAGGAGAAGATGTTTCCATTAGGACCGTCTATTATCCAAGGGCACAGACTCAGGAAGGAATGGACATCCCTTTAGAAGAGAGCTGTGGAGGCATTTCTTCAGCCAGAGGATGGTGAATCTATGGAATTCATTGCCACAGACGGCTGTGGAGGCAAGTCATTGCGTGTATTTAAGGCAAATATTGATAGCTTTTTGATTGTTAAAGGGGTTGAGGGTAATGGGGAGTTGGTGGGATAAATGAGTTGAGAAAAAAATATCAGCTATGGACCAAATGACCTAATTCTGCTCCTATACCTATGGTTTACAATACTTCACTCAGTGTTGTCAGTGAATTTCCATGTCTTTCAGTGCTGCTTCCTATATCCCTGCATGTTGGACACAGGCCGGTCTAGGTGAAGCGGTACTGCAGATCCCGAAGTTGCCATTAGCTTTGGAACTGCATCTCGGGATGTCAGGAGTGAAGAGCAGGATAGCAGAGAAAACAGCTGGAAAACCTAGGCTGTTGTGTACTGGCCAGCAGTGGCTGTGTCCTGAGTTCAGAGTTATTGTGTACGGATCGAAAGCATCTGATGCCTGGTTGTGTTTATGGTTAAACCAGCGTGTTGGAATACTCTGGAAGCAAGAGCAGAATTATGCAATTTTTTATGCGATTGGTTTCTTTGCAGCATGGAATAGGTAATGAAGTCTTCTGTGCATGAGAAAGATATTGTTAAATAAACAATGCAGCAGAAACATTGCCTTCATATAAAAAAAACAGAGGAAGCTGGAAATGCTCAGCTGATTAGGCAGCTTCTCGATGCCTGAGTGACAGAAATAGCTGATGCTTCAGATCGAAGACATTTTAAAACACAACTCCCCACCTTTTCAAAGAAAGTATTTTACATTCCAATTACTCTCTGGAGAAAACTGCTTCTCTTCTGCTAAAGAGTTTAAGCCTCTGTTCACAGACTCACTGGCCAAAAAGAGTGGCTTTTCTCTCTATACTCCAAAACCTCTCACCAATTAAACATCTGAATTAGGAACTTTTTAATCTTCAGTGCTCCCAAGAGATCACTCATCATGTTTTCAAACAAAATGAGATCTTCTGGAAGAATTCAAAAGGTCCAGCAGCATTGGTCTGGGGGGAGGGGAGGATGTTGAGAGGGAGGAATTGATGATGTTTTGGGTCAAAATCCAGATGCAACATTCGTTTTTATGTTTCAGTTGCAAACCTGTGCAGTTTCTAGTGTCATCCTCTGTGCTCTTTCTAAGGATGGTATCAAGATGGTGCCAGTGGTGCCATCCTGCAGACAGTTCATGAAATTACAACTTTTTCTACTATTTCTTTCAAATATGATTCTACTACGAAGCTGTGTGTGATTGAAACCTGTGATTTACATGTTGATGATACAGTTTGGTTGCCAATTGAGCAATCTGACCCTTTGCTGTCTCCGAGGGAGTTCATTGAGGTGGGGATCGGAATGTGTAGCCTGGAGGCAAGATGCAAGTCCATGATAGAAGCCATTGCTTCTCTGCAATTGAGGTGCCAAGCAAGGTTGAAATCAACGAAGACAAGAGCGGAGGGGAGGTGGGTGTTTGGTGCGGTCTGCCTGCATAGGATGTCGTCTTCTCCCTCTCACTACACTAGCTGCTGTCGGAGGAAAGTGCAGGAGTCATGGGATCCGCGTTGCAAGGATTGATCAGCGAGGCTCGTGGCTGTGAACTCGTTTTGGGGAACTTTGAGGTTCATGTTTCATATGTTACTGGATTCAGTGTTTTTTGCTGTTCTTGGGGGGTTTGATCAGGGTGATCGATGAGGCTGAGGCACATCAATGGAGACCTACTCTGAGGTCTGTATTTGGCTTGTAGTGCTAAACTGAACTGAACTGAACATTGCTGGATTCCTGCTTTGATGTTGATATTCTATGTGTTCTTCACTCATTTTCTGCTGTTTTAACTATTTATTCTTTTTGACGTTGTGGTGAACTACATATACCTGTCTGGACATGCCCCCCCCCCCCCCCCCCCCCCCGGCTGACTGTTCCTGTGGCTCCTCCCACAGACCCTTCCTCAATCTCCAGGATGTTGTGTGATGGTCACTTGCTGCTTGTGCTTTCTTCCAGCCAATAAAAGCCGACCTTAACCCACGTCTCAGAGTTATTGATGGTGCATCACACGTGTTGGGAGTTTGTTTTTCTAGGAATGGGTTCCATGGTGTTTCTTTGCTTTGTGGTGCTTGCAGGAGGGCAAATCTCAGAGTTGTATTCTGTATATATACTTGGATCATAAATGTACTTTGAACTTCTTTGCATCCTTCCTGATGTCCAAAATTGTAGTCCAATAGAGGCCTAACGTGTTTTATAAAGTTCCAGCTTGAATTCTTTGCTTTTGTATTTTGTTTCTTCTTTGTGGAGACCCTCAGGAGCCCATGTGTTTTATTTTAATCACCCCGCAATATTCTCCTGCTCTTCGTATTTTGCTTGTACAGGCACCATCTACAAGACATTCTGCCTTTTTATATGGATATGAATTGTGTACTTCTCCGAACTTTATGGACCTTTGCTGCACTGAACTAGCTTCTGTCCAGTTCACCAGTCTGTCGAAGTCCACAACCATACTCGTACTCTTTAAGCTAGTATGAAAGGTCCAATGTGCAGGATCAAAAGAGGGTTGCAGACTCAGCCATCACAAACGTCCACAATATCAAAGACATCTTCAAAAGGCAGTGCCTTTAAGAAGGTTGCATCCATCAAAGAACATGCCATCTGAGGCATGTTCTCTTCTCATTATTTCCAATGTGGAGAAGGTACAAGAGCCTGAAGGCCTACAATCAACATTTTAGGAAAGACTTCTCCTCCTCCTCCATCAGATTCTGGATGGTCCATGAATATTACCTCACCTTTCGTCTTTTGCACAGTTTATTTTGTAACTTGTGTCTTTTATGTCTTGCACTTTCCTCAACCACAAAACAACAAATTTCATGACAGAGAGTACATCAGTGACAATAAACCTGATCCTAATTCTGTTTGACATCTCCTGCAATATTCTGACACCCAAGTCTATGTAGTTTATAAAAGTGGTAAAAGACTAATCAATTCAGATGTCTTCTTAACTGGTGAACTTAGACCAGTGTCTGGCTCATAAATTTTATCATGTCCCTTCCTGCTCTGAGGCCATTACAACCTTAATTTTAAGAGATCCCATTATTTTCTTAAACATTTCTCCCATGTTGTACCTTGTCAATCACATAAGACCATAAGACATCAGATCAGAATTAGGCCATTCAGCCCATTGAGTGTACTCTACCAATCCATTTTGGCTGATTTATTATCCGTCTCAATCCCACTCTTCTGCCTTCTCCCCATAACTGTTGACACCCTAACTAATCAAGAAACTATGAACCTCCACTTTAAATACACGCAATCACTTGATCTTCACAGAGTGTGGCAATGAAATCCATTGATTCACAACCCTCTCATCTCTGATCTTCTCATTAGAAATTCCTCCTCATCAGTGCTCTGAATGGATATCTCTCTGATCTGAGGCAGTGCCTGGTGTGTATTTAATATTTCAGCAATATTGAAAATATATTATTTGTTTAAGCATTCTTTTTGTTTTCATAATTCATTGCGGGTTATATGTAAAAGTACGTGAACGACATATGGCGTCATGCCACCATATTATATTTCAGTGCCTCACTAAAGAAATCTAAGTAGACTCATTAATCTGGGCTCATGTGTTTTTCTTTCGATTAGTTTCTGGAGTTATAAAACATAGCAGCTTTAAAACAAACCCGAGATGGCTACCTAACTGTTGAAGAGCAACACTTCTTCAGAAGGGGAGAGAGGGACATTTAAGTTTTAAATAAAATTGGATTTCTTCGGAGGGGAAGCGATATGGTAGAGTTTTTAAAAAGGCGGAAAATGGAATAAAATCTTGAGTTCATAAACAGTAAATACTGGGTAATAATAATAATAAATTAATAAAAAAGCAAATATGGCTGGCTACATTAGAAATATAAACATATTCAATTGCACAACAGGTAACTGGGATATATATAGTGAATGAATTGACCTGTATTTTGAAGCAAATGAAATAGCCAGTGAAAAACGAGTGTTCCTGAGTGAAATAGGTGGAAAGGTATTCAGTTTGCTTAAAAGTTTGACTGCTCCAGTCAAATCAGCCAAAGTGAGCTTTGCTCATATCGTGAACGTTATACAGGAACATTTAGAACCAAAACTATTGTTGATTTCAGAACACTTTACAGTTGTAGAGTTATAGAAAAGTATGGCACAGAAACTGGCCCTTGGTCCATCTAGTCCATGCTGAATCATTTTAACTGTCTACTCCCATCGACCTGCACTGGAACCTTGGCCTTCCACACCAGTACTATCCATGCAGCTGTTCAAACTTCCATTTCTGCTTACGTGAATGAATTGAAGAGATTGGCTGAGCATTGTCAGTTTAGTGGGCTTAATGATGCAGAGAGATTGCTTAATTTGGAATCTTACAAGAAAGCATTCAAAAACGGCTCCTAACTGAAGCACAACTCACATTTAAAAGAACAGTTCAAATTGCTGAATCAATGGAAACAGCAGCCAGAGATACAATTGAGTTGCATTCAGGAATGAACGTGAGCGTGAGCAAAATGGCAACATCTGAACACAAGCATTCCTGGACAACCAAATTGTGTTACTGTTGTGGCAGGGGCTCGCGTGCACCAGACCAATGCAGATTTCAAGGCGAAATTTTCAGAAAATGCAACAAAGACCATGGCAACAGACAAAAATGAGTGGACTGCACAAGGACAAGAAAAATATAGTCAAGTTACAGCTTCAGAAAGAACACTGATCTGCATGCTGTCGATGAAAAATCTGACAATGATGAGAGTAACACAGGACTAAGTAGCCGGAGATTTACAATGTGAAGACTAACAATAAACAAGCATTATAGCTCACATTAGAAGTAAATGGCAAATTAATTAAAATGAAATTGGACACTGACTGGGGCTGTTAAAGTCATTGCACAAATTGAGTTTAAACAGCATTTCAAAGATATTGAACTGAAGCCTGCAGATATCCAAATTAGAACTTATACTGGAGAAAAGTAACTCCTATTGAAATGACATTCGTAACAGTGAAATACAACAACTAACAAGACACACTGGGCTTCAATGTGGTAAACACAAGTGAGCCAGTGTTGTGGAGCCACGATTGGCTGATACAGCTACAACTTAATTGAAAATCCAACCACCATTTGAATGCCACACACCTTGCAAAAGAGCCAACTGAAAGTGAATTAAGAAAGGTACTTGATAATGCCACAGCAGTGTTCAAGGATGGCATTGGAAAACTCAAACGTATCTAGGGTAAAATAGTGTTAAATAAAATGCTACACCCAAGTTTTATAAAGTTCATTGGGTTCCTTGTACCATCTGTGATAAAGTAACCAGTGAGGCTGAAGGAATTCTTCCCAAGGTTGAGTGGTACCCTTCAGCAATGCCATTGAGCCCAGTAGCCAAGGAGGATGGGTCTGTCAGGATCTGTGGTGATTTCAAGGTCAGCATCAACCCAGTACTGAAAGTAGATCAATGTCCAGGATAGAGTATATATTTTCAAATCTTTCTGAAAGGAAACACTTTGGCAAAGTGGACTTTGCTGAGGCCTGCCTGCAGATGGAGATGGAAGAAGAGTGCAAAGTGTTTCTCAACATCAACACTCAAAGGGCTCTATCATTAAAATAGGCTTATTTTTGGAGTAGCATCTGCACCTGCACTCTGTCAGAAAGCTATGGAGCAGGTACCGCGAGGCTGCCCAGGCACTCAGTGTTACCTGGGTGACATCATTGTTACTGACGAGGATGACAAGGAACATCTCTAAAATCTCAAGATAATGTAAAAAAATTAGAAGATTATGGGCTCAAAGCACAATGCAACAAGTGTGAATTCTTTCAACCGAGCATCACTACTGTATTCACACCATTAACGCTCAAGGATTAACAAGTTTGCTGAGAAAAGTCAAGCAGTGATGGATGCCCCAAGGCCAAAGAATGTGCCACAGCTGCAGTTCTTCTTAGGATTTGTCAATGACCATGACAGGTTCCATTCAGTCAAACCTGGTTACGGTGATCCACACCTTGACTAATGCAAGGTATCAACCCAAAATGTTGGCAATTCGTTTGCTTCCACAAATGCTGCCTGACCTGCTAAGTTCCTCCAACAGTTTGTTTTATTTTGCTCCAGATTTCACCATCTGCAGTCTCTGGAGCCCCTGTATTTCGTTCCTCAGTTCATCGCTTGTCTAATTGTCGCTTAATATTATTGGAAAAAAGAAGAGTCCTTTGTAGTATTTTTTTTTAAAGCACTCTAGGTTCTTTCCCTTATTCAAACCTTGTCACTGTTACTTATCCATCCTTGCCTTTGGTGGGCCTGTCAAAGGGCCAACTACAGTGGAGGGTCTAACAGTACTTAATGGCCATACCAGGTATGGCCATTAATAGGATTTCCTTCCTATTGAAACAGATGAATTATCACGATAGTCCAGTAACTTAATGCTTACGGATTCTATTCATATGAAAATCTCTGGCGTATTTGAGTTCCTCAGCTGCTGTAGTGGGATTGATGCTGGGAAAGCTCCCTTTGGAACTACTATGGGATAAGAGCTGGGATCGTAGTGTGAGCATTGACCTTTCAGTGACTCACTACTTCCTGGACTGGAATCTGTTGTTGACTAAATCTAGTTCATACATGAGGGCCTGGGAGATCATTGCTGTTGGTTGAAGACCAGCAATTCCCATAATTCCTCTATTGGGAACTAAATTTATCTTGGGGCTTAAATTCCTTTTTTTTATATTTGTGGTTTTAGCTTGGGGGATTGTTTCCCATACTTTATTAATCACTGTTTGACAGAAATCGGGTCATTTCATTGAATTATAGAGAACCAAAACAGGCCTTTTGGACCACGGTGTGCCTGTTTACACTGATCTTGCTCCATCCCATAGTATCCTTCTCAGATCCCATCAATTCTGCTGAGATTCTAGCACTCCCTTACACACTATGGGCAATTTGCAATAATCGATTCATCGACCAACCAGCACACCTTTTGGATTCAGAAAATGTTGTGCCAACAAGTACAAAGCAAATTCACGATCAGTCTCACTCACCTTAACAAGATTCCTCTAGTGTTAGCCATTGCTGCTCTGGGAAAGCTGGCTGTTCACTCTATAGATGCCGCTTGTAATCATATACACCTCCACCAAGCCACCTTTCTTCCCCCTTCACTCCAAAGAGAAAAGCCCTAGCTTGCTGAACTCCAAAGAAAATGATTCACTCAGCCAGAGAAAGAGAAAGCTCATGGTCATCCGGTGCTGAAATCACTGTGTGAAGCCAAGATTCAATGCAGATGAAAGGCCAGGATGAGAGTCCCTCTCTGCTACTCAGCACTGTCTGGAGCTCAGTCATTGATGCAGATTTACCACCCATCCTGTCTGCCCCAGAGCTTCATAAAATGAAGTTCCCAGAATAGATCTAGAGTTGGCAAGTAACCAATACATCCCACAAATAGAGGTCAGAAGTCCATGTGAATATCTGAAACTCATGCAAGACATTCTTAAATCAAACTGAATGAAAATCTAGGTACAGTTTTTTTGCTTGTGATTCCAGCATCTGCAGTCTTGAATCTCTAAAATCTAAATCCTGCATGTTTTGTGTTTATTACTGGTGCAGAGAGAAGGTGGTGGTGAGACAGAAGTATTTCAGATAGACCTGGAGCCCCGATGGCCTATTGCAGGCCGAGTTCGCTGTGCCATGGGAAGAACGTGGGGAGGGTGCAGAGGACTGCTCACCAAAATGTTGCCTGTAACCTTTCTGAGTGTCTTGCAGTTGGTACTTTTGCTGAGGCAAAAGATCTTGTTGAATGGTGGAGAAAGTACTAGGTAGCACTGCAGCACAGAAATATGCCCTTCAGCCCATCTAGCCTGTGCCAAACTGGTCTTCTGCCTAATCCCATCTACCTGCACCCAGCCCATGGCCCTGCATACCCTCCTGATATATGCACCAATTTTGAAATATTACAATTGAACCCACATCTATCACTTCCCCACCTTCTGCTCCTATTTCCTGTGTCTATGTTCTTGACTCTCTAAATAATCATCCTACACATCCTGGGAGGCTAAGGAAATTCAAAATGTTTCTGGTGACCATCACAAATAGCAACCTGTCCAGATGCATCACTACTCGTCACAGCAATTGCTCTGCCCAAGACCACAATCAATCACAGGTAGTCCTAGACATAGCCCAGCTAATCACACAAATCAGCCTCCCCTCCATGCATTGTTCCCTCTAATTTGTAATGACTAGAGTGCACAAAAATATTGTGCTGTGCAACTTTTTTCCCCAGTGACCACAACATGCACACCGAGAGGGAACATTGCGTCCACGGATTCAGTCTACATTTCTGAATACCTCACTTAGTAGTAGAAAGTCAAGTTATATCAGAACAGGCTGCAGTTGCTTTAATTAAATGCACAGATTCAAACTGGTTTTCCCAGTCGTGTTTGCACTATAACAGTATGGCCAGATGAAAGCCTGAACAGATTAGATATGGCAAAGTTATTTCCCATGGTAGGGGAGTCTAGGACAAAAGGGCATGACTTCAGGATTGAAGGATGTCCATTTAAAACAGAGATGCGGAGAAATTACTTTAGTAGTCAGAGAGTGGTAAATTTGTGGAATTTGTTGCCATGAGCAGCTGTGGAGACCAAGTCACTGGGTGTATTTAAGGCAGAGGTAGATAGGTTCTTGTTTAGCCAGGACATCAAAGGGTATGGGGAGAAGGCAAGGGAGTGGGGTGACTAAAAGAATTGGATCAGCCCATGATTGAATGGCAGAGAAGACTTGATGGCCAAATAACCTACTTCTGCTCCTATATCTTTTGGTCTTATGGAAAGATCTCAAAATGAATCATCATCTGTCCATTCTTTTCATGGATGCTGCCTGATTGACTGAGTTCCTGTATCATTTTGTGTGTTGCCCCAGATTGCAACACATACAGCTTCTTCTGTCTCTGTAATGAAAATAATGATCCTAATCCTAATCGATTGTGCAGTCATAATCAGTTTGCATTTTGGAAACATGCATTAGAGTAAAGTAGCTTTTTTTTTAAAGAAGGTCTGAAACCTTTTAAAGATTGTGGAAACGAGGGCTATGTGAATTGATGGATGTGTTGAAGCCTGGGACAGATCAGCCATGATGACATTGAAAGGTGGCACATTCTAGAAGGTCCTGCTCCTCATTTGATACCAGAATGAAAGGGTTAACAACAAAGGGTGCTGATGGCTCTGGGCCTGTACTCACTGGAGTCTAAAAGAATAAGTTGTAGGGTAGTGGGAGGGTGCAGTCTCATTGAATATTGAAAGGCCCAGATACTGTGGACACAGAAAGGATGTTTCCAATAGTGGGAGCCTCTAGAACCAGAAGGTACAACCAGAATAGAAAGACATCACCTTAGAACAGAGATGAAAGGAAACTCTAGCCAGAGGGTGGTGGATTTATGGAATTCATTGCCACCTAAGGCGGGAGAGAGTAGGGTCATTGGGTATACTTAAATTGGAGGTTGATAGGTTCTTGATTAGGAAGGGCATTAAAGGTTACCTGATGAAGGCAGGAGAATGGGGTTGAGAGGAAAAATAAACAATGATCAGATGGTGAAGCAGATGAATGATTTAATACTGCGCCTGTGTTTATGGTCTTTTAACCCCTAACCTCCTTAACAATCAAGAAACTATCGACTTCCACTTCAGTTACACCACTAAAGGCCTCAGGTTCACAGGTTTACCACCATCTGAGATGAAATACCTCTTCACCTCAGTTTTAAAGGAACACTTTTTTTATTCCAAAGCTGTGCCCTCTGATCCTAGGCTCTCCTATGAATGGAAGCGTCCTCTCGGCATTCACTCTATCCAGCTATTTCAGTATTTGGTAAGTTTTATTGAGACTCTTTCCTCCTTCTGCTAAACCCCAACAAGAATAGGCCCAGAGTCATCAAATGATCCTCTATCCATCATGCCCTCCCCTTCTGGCTCCACCTATCACTTTCAGCCCCTATCTCACGCCATGACCTCTAATACTTTTATATACTGGCTGTCTTTTTTAAATCACTGGACCAAGTGTGCAATTCAATCCTTTAATACACTGAGGCAAGCCTGCTCTTACAGGGGTGGCTGATGCTCTTGAAAGTTCCACAGAAGTGAACGGGTCACTACACCTCATCCACCACATCACCACCAAGCAGGTGATGTAAGAAAGCCCTACAGTCCAATGCTAGTGACCTTGACTCAGCAAACAATGAACAGTTGTGGTGTAGACCACATGATTTGTTTATGATGTATTTTTGTTTTACATGACAACACTTCTGCACCATGTGATGTGAACAGTGAGCTAAAAATAAAAATTGGGAGCATCAGCAAAATTAGCCTAAAACGCTTCAGCTACATAAAATCAAGAGATAAAGAACTTGTTTTTTTTACATTTTCAAGACTAAGTTTTAAAGGTTAAGTTTTAAGACAGGAAGTGACAGGTTTAAGATCTGATGCGAGAGATTTAAGAGAGCTGGGGCTGAAGCTTATTTGAAATGAGCTGCCATAAGTAGTGGTCAAGGTGAAGATATTGAATTTCATTGGAGAGATAATCTTATACAGATGTTTAAGTCATGAGGAGGCATAGTCTTTTCCCCAACATTGGGGATCAAGATCTAAAGGGCACAGGTCTAAGAGGAGACAAGAGAGATTTAATACAAACTTGAGAGGAACTTTTTTTTAACAGAAGCGAAGGTATATCTATGGAGTGAGCTGCCGGAAGAAGTAGTTGAGGTAGGTGTATATAATAACAAATTTTAAAAGATAGTTGGATAAGTACTTAGATTGGAAAGTTTTAGAAGGTTTTGCGCCAGATGCTGGCAAATGGGACCAGCTTTGAGGGACATCTCGGTCCCCAAAGACAGGTTGGCCTTAGGATCTGTTTCCATATTGTATAACTCTACGACTCTCTAGTAGTTTTTAAGAACTATCTAGGTAAATGCATAGATAGGAGAGCTTTAGAAAGCCATGGGCCAAATGCAGGCAGATGGAGCTAACTTGCTGAGCAACACAGTTGGCTTGGGCAAGTTGGACTGAAGGGTCTGATATCAAGCTGTATGAGTCTATGACTAGTTCACAGGATTTCACAGATTAATATGGACCACTAGTCCATGCTGACAGTTAGTCATGGAGTAGTACATATTTCAGCATGGAGTGCTGAAACTGCGGGGGAGACCTGATCGAAGTTTATCAGATTGAGAGGCATGGATATTCTGAACAATTGGTATCTTTTTATCCTCAGGTTAAATTTTCTAATACTAGGTGGTATGCATTAAAGGTGAGAAGGGATAAGTTCAAAGGAGTGGGCAAGTGTTTTACACAGAATTGTGAGTGCCTGGAATGAACTGCCAGAGGTGGTGGTGGTGAAAGCAGATATGATAGAGGCATTTAAGAAGCTCTTAAACAGGCACATGAATGTGCAGGGAATGGAGGGATATGGATGGCGTGTTGGCTGAAGGAATTACGTAATTAGTTTAATTAGTCCAGCACAGTATTATGGGCTGAAGTGCCTATTCCTGTGATGTACTCTTCCATGTTCTGTGAAACCGGCCCTTCAGGCCCATTTCATCTATGTCAAACAGGTCCATGTTTGACCCAAATCCTTCTGGTTCCCTCCTACGCTTGCTTATCCAAATGTCTTTCTGTTTCTGTTCCATTCAAGCCTTCTTCTAAATCTATCAGATTAACTGTATTCCCCCACAAACCCCCACCCCCACCACCACTTAGAGCCTCTTTGTAACTATATCCATACTATTCCTGGTTTTGTATAGTTTTATATGCTCTGCACCCTTTAGGTTAAAAAAACTCTGAATTCTTTATTGGATTTTTTTTGATGGTTAAATTGTTCTGATTGCTTTTAAAAGCAAAAATGGAAAGTGCTGGAAATGTGAAATGAATTTTGACCGAGGACAAGTTGGAAAGAGACAGCGGTGATGTTGCCAGGACTTGAGGGACTGAGATACAGAGAAATGCTGAACAGGTTCTAACATTTTTCATTGGAGCATAGGGGAATTGAGGAGGAAGGCACTGTTTATAGAGAGGTATAAAATTATGAGGGGTGTAGATAGGGTGAATGCACGAGGTCCTTTTGACCAGAGCTGGTGAATCAAGAAATCGAAGGCAGAGCTTTAAGGTGAGAGGGGTGAGATTTAATAGGAACTTGAGGGGCAACTTTTCACCCAGAAGGCGGTCAGTGTATGGAATGAGCTGCAAGATGAACTGGATGAGTCAGGTACATTAACAATGATTAAGTGATACTTGGACATGTACATGGATAGGAAAAGTTTAGAGGGATATAGGTCAAACACTGACAAATAGAACTAGCTTAGATGAGGCTTTTGGTCAGCATAGACTAAAGGGCCTGTTTGTGTGCTGAAGGAGTCTATGGTTCTCTGAACAGATCAGGCAGTATATAGAGAAAGAAAAATAGAGTTCCTGTTTTAGGTCAAAAATACTTCATTAGACATAAGATATGACCCATTAGACATAAGAATTGACCCATTCAGCCTGTTGAGTCTGATCTTCATTTCTGCGTCAGAGTACCACATTCCCACTGCTCTTTGGTGCATTGGTTGTAAAGAACTATGAACTTCCTGATAGATGACCCTCCATTCCTTGTTTACTGGTCTCCTCCTCATTTCCTTGTTTGCATGTCATCATATTTCTTTGGTGTCAGGCACAACTTCTTGTGATCAGCAACAGGGTACAGCTAAACATTGTGAAGTCCATCATATAATTTTACAAAGATTTATCTCTAGATAAGAGTGTTGGGTTGACTATTTGTTTTTGATTAGAAAGCACCAGTTTGTTCCTCAGTGTGTTTGAACATTAGTGCTGCAACTGGAATTATCACTGTGGCCTGGGTTTCAGTTTTCATTTTTGCATGAAGAGCAGCTTTGGCACCACTCTATTGTGCAGATTGTTTTTTTTCCAAGCTATAGTCTTCTGTGGGGATTGCAACAATTCAAAATCCATCAACGTAGGAGCAGGAGAAGGCCATTCTGCCCTTCAAGTCTGTCCCACCATTCAACACCATCTTGGGAGATCTTCCATTTTAATTTCCTGTTCCTGTTTTCTCCCCATATCTCTTGATCACTTAAGAAAAAAAATCTACCTCCTTCATAAATATATTTAATGTTTTGCCCTCTAGTGCTGTTTATGGTAGTGAACTGCAAGGTCTAGATTAAGAATTTATTTTTTGATCTCAGTTGTAAGTGTAACTATAGTCCCAATACTGGACTCTTCAGCAATCAAGAACATCTTCTCAGTATCTAGTTTATCTATCTTGTTAAAATCTTACAAGTTTCTGTGAGTCCACCACTCATTCTTCTAAATTCCTAAGCACAACCCAGTGCAATATGAATTCTGTCCTCTCTTCCTTCTCTTCCTGACACCTGAGGAAAGCAGACGACATACACAAGGACTCTTCCCAGGCTGATCAATCTCTATTCTCTCCCCTTCCATGGGCCAGAAGATACTAAAACTTGACAACACATACCACCAGACTCAAGGTCAGATTCTGTCCCCCTATTTTAAGACTATTGAATGGACCCCTTACACAATAAAGATGAACTCTCCTCCTCTCAATGGTGTTAGCATTTCAGAGGACCTATCTTAGGACCTGTCCTGGGCCCAGTACATAAGTGCAATTATGAATAAAGCCAGCAGCACTTGCACTTTCTTCGGAGTTTTGCAAAGATTCGGCATGACATCTAAAACTTTGATAGCTTCTAGGGATGTGTAGTGGAGAATATATTGATTGGCTGCATCACAGCCTGGTATGGAAACACCAATGCCCTTGAATGAAAATCCTACAAAAAGTAGCAGATACAGCCCAGTCCATCACGGGTAAAGCTTTCCCTATCATTGAGCAGATCTATATGGAGCATTTTTGCAGGAAAGCAGCATCCATCATTGGGTAACCCCACCACCCAGGTCATGCTCCTTTCTCACTACTGCCATCAGGAACAAGGTACAGGCTCTTGAACTAAAAGAGATAGCTTCACTCAATTTAACTTGCCCCATCACTGAAATGTACCCACAACCTATAGACTCACTTTCAAGGTCTCTTCATCTCATTTCTCGATATTTATTGTTTATTCATTTATTATTATTATTTATTTCTTTTTGCATTTGTACAATTTGTTGTCTTTTGCACACTGGTTGTAAACCCAGTTAGTGTAGTCTTTCATTGCTTCTATAATGGTTCTTGGAATTATTGAGTATGTCAGTAAGAAAATG
This sequence comes from Hypanus sabinus, assembly GCF_030144855.1. Classification (NCBI taxonomy): domain Eukaryota; kingdom Metazoa; phylum Chordata; class Chondrichthyes; order Myliobatiformes; family Dasyatidae; genus Hypanus; species Hypanus sabinus. The sequence goes on from NC_082706.1 coordinate 131,436,716, forward strand.
AGCCTTGGGGTTGTGAATAGTGAGATATATGTACTTTGAACTTTGTCCCTTTATCATGGCCTTTACACCTTGTTTGTCTCTAACTGCAACACTATATTCTTCATTCTGGTTTTTATTGATTTTTTTTACCTCCGTGTACTTCTGTAAAGAATAATCAGTTTGGATGGCTGTAAACAAGCTTTTCACTGTATCTCACTGTGACCATCATAAACCAACTGCGGGTAGACACGGGTGGTGAAGAAGGTGTTTGGCCTTCATTCATCAGGGCATTGAGTATAGGAGTTGTAATCGTTTCAGTTAGAAGAGACTTTGCTGAATCCACATCAGAATTTTGTGCACAGTTTTCATTCCCCTTTTATAGGAAATTTGTTATTTAGCTAGAAAGACTGCAAAGAGGGCCAGAGTTATAGAGATAGGTTGGATCGCCTAAACCAAGATTCATTGGATCTTATAGAGGTGTATAAAATTATGAGGGGCAAAAATAAGGCAGATAGTCTTTTTCCTAGGGAAGGGGAAACAAAAAAAACAAGAGGGCACAGGTTTAGGGTCAGAGGGGAAAACTTTTAAAGTGACCCAAGGGGCAACTTTTTCACATAGAGGGTGGTGTTTATATGGAATGAGCTGCCAAGTACAGTAACATTTAGGACAGGTACATACACAGGAAAGGTTTAAAGGGCACGGGCCTTGAGCAAATGGACTAACTTATATGGGCAAATTAATCAGCATGGATGAGTTGGGCTGAAGGCCTGTAACCATGATGTATTGCCCCATGACTCTGACTCTAGTGAATGTAGGCTCAATATATCCAGTTTCTCCTCATACTTCAGTCTTGTCCTTCTAATGATGAGGCAAGAACCTCCTAGAAAAGCATAATGAGCTTCATAAACATAATATTCTTACACCGCAGGGGTCTTTGGTTTTGGAGTGGCATGCATGTCCAATATTCCAGTCCAAGTATGGCAAACACTCTGCTGCATTTAGCTGCTCTTCCATTATGGTACATCTCTGCATTTTAATATACGCTAGCTTAATTTTGAACTTTATTTTAGCTAGCTATAGTTTTTCAAACGCTTTTTAAGTAGAGTATGAGAAAAAATAATCTGCCTGTGTAAAGGCTGCAGAAAGTTCCATCCCAGATGCATTGCTTGACCTGAGTATTTAAAATTACAGCGGTTGCTTTACAGAGACCCATACATAAGAAAAGCCATATTTTTGTTCTATTAATAAGTCATGAAGATGAAGGCAAATCAATCCTTTCTTGTTGAATTGGATTTGATTGGAAATATTCCAGCTTGATCTTGCTCTCGAGGGAACTGGAAGTTCTATAGAGGTGATGATAAATCCTCTGTAGCTCTACTTAGACCATATTTAGAAAACTTTGCTCTGGGTAGTACAACTCGGAAAGGAAATTTTGGCTTTGGAGATACTCCAGAAGGACTTAAGCTATGACCTAATATGCCAGTAAACTAGCCTCTGATATATAGATTAAGGCACAGTGTAATTGAGAAGTTTAAGATAATTGCAGGAATTCATGTAGTGCATGGAAAGCTTTTAATTTGAGAGTGAAATCATGTGGACCTTGCTGGCAATCCTGGTATTGAATGTTCATTTGCAATTGCCCCTAACCAGAGAGACATTTAACATAGCTATGTGTGGAGTAATATTATAGTCTAGAACAGATAAAGAAAAAAAATCTACTTCCCCAAGGGCCGCTGGCAGACCACATGCGTTTTCAGAAAGGTTTTATAGATACCATTATAAAAACCGGCAGTTTAATTCCAAGTGTATTGAATTTCTTGAACTTAAGTTCTGTTGGCTGTTATGCTCAGGTTTGATCTCATGTTTTCAGATCAGTTGCCCAGGCTTTGGGTCCAGTAATTGAACACCCTCGGCCACCATACCTCTAAATACAGTTGGTAGAGTTATAAACTAAACCTTCACACAGCAGCAGATCTTCAGCAGTAGCTCCAATGGTCAGGGGACGTGTTATACCCTACGTGTATTATGTCATCAGGCATCCCTGCTTTGGAAAATGTTTATAAACTTTTCGGAAAATCTTTTCATCCTTGTTCAAACCTAACGTCTTGTAATCTTCAGCTGCAAAGTTCAGTTTTGGGCACATCATTAGTAAGGATCTGTTTACCTTGGAGAGAGTGCAGCTTGGAATCAAATAAAATACGGAATAAAACCTGAGATCTAAAGAGTAATTTAAGAGAGATAACAGAAATTGGGATTATATTTCCTGGATTTCAGAAGGGCAGAATCAGAATTACATTTATTATCTCTGACATACAGTACATCGTGAAATTTGTTGTTGTGTAACGGTGCAGTGCAAGACATAAACATTACTGTAAGTTGCCAAAAAAAAGTGCAAAGGTAGGGAATAAGGAGGTAGTGTTTATGGATTCAAGGACCTTTCAGAAATCTGATGGCAGTGGAGATGAAGCCATTCCTGAATTGCTTAGTGGAACTGTTCAGGCACCTGTACCTCCTCCCTGATTGCAATAATAAGAAAAGGGCATGTCTCAGATGGTGAGGGTCCTTAATGTTGGATACCTCCTCCTTGAGGCACACCTGGAAACATAGGAAACCTACAGCCCAATACAGGCCCTTCGGCCGACTAAGTTGTATCAAACATGTCCCTACCTTAGAAATTACTAGGGTTACCCATAGCCCTCTATTTTTCAAATCTCCATGTACTTATCCAAAAGTCTCCTAAAAGACCCTATCGTATCTGCCTCCACCACCATTGCTGGCAGCCCATTCCACGCACTTGCCACTCTCTGCGTAAAAGAAAAACTTACCCTGACACCTCTGAAAGATGTCCTCAATAGTGGGGCAGCTTGTGTCCGTGGGAACTGGCAGAGTCGACAACCCTCTGCAGCCTCTTTTGATTCTGGGCATTGGAGCCTCAGTAACTAGTGAAAATGCAACCAGTCAGAATGTTCTCTGGAGTATATCTGTAGAAATGTGTAACAGTCTTTGGTGACATACCAAATCTCCTTAAACTCCTAACAAAGTAGAACCACTGGTGTGTCTTCTTTGTGATTGCATCAATGTACTGGGCCCAGCACAAATCAACCTAGATAGGTCTGGAACGGAATGCACCCTCTCTACTTTCAGGAGGGTGTCAGGAGAATGACCAGTCGCTATCTTTGGCCACATTACTGCCTCCTGCTCCTGTTGGCACTCCGATTATACAAGGAAATTTCCAATCTAGAGCCAGTTCTAAGCTCACAGGCAAGAAATATTCTTGCCTGGCCTGGTGAAGCTCCCAGGATTGTTGTTCAGTGTTTGAAAGACAACGAGGTATGGGTGTAGAATTAGACCTTTCAGCCTATTGTGTCTACTCGCCATTTGATCATGGCTGATTTATTTTCCCTCTTAACACCATTTTCCTGCCTTCTCCCCATACCCTTTGACATCTTTATCAATCTGGAACTGATCAAACTCTGCTTTAAATACTCCCAATAACTGGGCCTCCACAGCCATCTATGCAAATGAATTCTACAGATTCACCACCCTCTGGCTAAAGAAATTCCCCCTCACCTCTGTTCGAATGTGATATCATTCTATTCTTAGGGCTGTGCCCTCCGGTCATAGATTCTCCCATTACATCCTTTTGACGTCCACTCTATCAAGGCCTTTCAATATTCAATTTCAATGAAATCCTGCTCCCCCCTCTTCTTTTAAACTTCAATGAGTACAGGCCCAGAGTTCCTGATACATTCCAAGGATAATTTTTGTGCATCTTCTCCAATGCCAGTGCTTCCTTCCTCAGATATGGAGCCCGACACTGCTTGCAGTACTCCTAACAAGGTCTAACTGATGCCTTAAAGTCATAGCATTATATAATTGCTATTACATCCTTGGTTTTATGTTCCAGTCATCTCAAATGAATGTTAACATTGCATTTGCCTTCCTTATTACTGGCTCAACCTGCAAGTTGACCTTTAGAGAACCCCGAACTAAGACTTGAACATCCCTTTGCAACTCCAGTTTCTGAATTGTTCGGAAAATAGTGTCTTGCACCCAACCTGATTGAACAGCCAGAGACAAATGGTTTCAGAGGATACGGAAGACGTGCACAGCACAGCCTCCCAGAACTTCCTGTCTTTTGCGGTGGAAGATTTAGATGACAGCAAGAAAAAGTGCAGTGCGGGTAAACAATAAAGTGCAGGATCATAGCAAGGTAGACTACGAGGCCAGTAGTGCATCTTATTGTACAAGAGATACATTCAGGTGTCTGATAACTGAATGAGAGAAGCTGTCCTTGAACTTGGTGGTATTTGCTTTCAGTCTTATACCTAATGGGAGAAGAGAGAATGTCTGTGTGGGTGGGGTCTTAGATTACACTAACTGCTTCACCAAGGCAGTGAGAAGTATAGGCAGAGTTCATAGAGGGAAAGCTGGTTCCTGTGATGGGCTGAGCTGTGTTCACACCTCTACGGTTTCTTGCAGTCACATTTGTGTCCAGGCAGAATGCTTCCCATAGTGCATCGGTAAAAATTGTTAAGACTTGACAGGGACGTGCTGAATTTCTTTAGCCCCCGAGGAAGTGAATGAGACCAAGCAGAGTCTATCAGAGGCAGAACATGTGTGCTGAAGGTACAGGACTGGCGGGTGGCTGGTGCAGCGTCTGCAGAGAAATGACGTCCCACCCATACCCTTCAGGTAGGAAAGGGATGCATTCCTGGGCAGAGCATTTGAGCTCCAAGTGAAACTGCCAGTTTCTGTAACCCACACTTGGGGCCTAACAGGACAGATAATTTCCATAAATTAGCCAACGTGTGAGTATGCCATTATGGAGCTAAGCACTGCAGAACAAGAGGGGAAGTATTTGTGGGGGAACTCTGTAATCTCTTAACACAACTTTGTTTTATTTTAGTTATTTCGAGATACAGCATGGAACTGCATTTCAGCCCAACGAACCACACCATCCAGCAACCTTCCTATTTAACCCTAGCCTGATCACAGAACAATTTACAATGACCAAATAGCCTACTCACCAGAGGGCTGGCTTGAGCTGAGCATATCTGGGAGCGGAGAGCAGACAGACTCCACTGAGTTCGTGAGACCGACCGACATCCACTCTTCCCGTGGCTCTCCTGTCACGGCTGTTCCTGTGTTCCTCAATCTCACCTGCAGGTGCTTGCACCTTCTTCCAAGTGGACATGCAAAAGCATATGCTTATTTCCGATGTACAGACAATTCAGATCATGAACGGTTGCTTGTTAAGTGTTCATTAGTTCTATTTCCAACTCTCAAACCATTCAGGTTACGTTTGTCCATTTCTGACTTGCAGGCAGTTCTCAGGAGCAGAACCCTGGCATAACCTGGCCACTGCTTCCATTGAAGCTGATATTGTCACCCTAAAGCTAAAACCAATGCTCAACATGCTGTTAATGTGCATCAGGATAATGCCTCCAATATATAAAAAAAATTGAAAGACAACTTATCAAACGGTTAGTATTTGTGCCACTCATCCGAATTTGATGACCTATGTGTCCAAAATACATTATATGTCCATGGAATCACTTTGCTAAGCCTCTCTGCTAATCCACTTGTCTCCCCTCTTCTACAACCCTCCTCTTATAATGAAGATTATATTCATCCTTGTTAAAAGCTCTATAAGTGTTAACTTCTGTCCTGATGCAGGGGTTGACCCAAAACATCGACAATTTCTTCTCTCCCCCCAACCCCAAGAGATTCTGGTCGACCCACTGAGTCCATCCAGCAGACTGGTTGTTGTTCCAGATTCCAGCTTTTGCAGTTTTTTTTTGTATTTCTGATGCATTTAGTCAGCTGATATATAGAGCTATAGATGGAATGAAGGACCCCCATCAGCCAGAACATGCCCTCTTCCCACTGCTACCATCAGGGAAGCAGATAGAGGAGGCTGAAGGCACACACTCAACAGTTCAGGAACCACTTCTTCCCTCTGCCGTGTGATTCCAAAACAGACATTGAACCCATGAACGCTACCTCACTACTTTTTAGTTAAACTAAAATATATACACACACTTACTGTAATTCAAGTTTTTTTCTCTGTTATTATTTATGGCATTGTACTGCTGCTGCAAAGAGGACCAAATGTGTTGTAAAATCAACGTGGACCTTGAACATGAAAAGCAAGGGCAGGAACCGACCCTGCTCTCCCATTCAGTAAGATCATAGCTGATTTAATTATTAGCTGAGTTTGATCCTTATCACCCAAATCTCTCTGAGTCTACAATTCCATCTCCGGCTCTACATAGAATTTAGTTCCAAATTTTATTCAAAAAGAGTTCAATTTCTACTTATTTTGATTGCTATTGGAGTGCAGGACATTTATTTCTAAGGAAGCACTACTGTGTTTTTAAGACTTGAGTTTAATTTTAGATCCATTTTTAACTAGACTGAAGGGTTGTGAAAGTCTCGGAGATATTTTTTTTGTAGTCAGCTATTCAATTTAGTCCTATCTCAAAGCTAAGAATTGGCAGCTACCTTTCATAACCCAGCATTAGGTATGGGGTAATGAAAATCCAAAAACTGCAGCTGCTGAAAATCTGAAATAGAAACAACAAACATTGTAAATACTCAACAGACCAGACAGCAACTGTGGATGAAACAGAGATCATACTTCACATCAAAGTGCTTCTACAATGTTGTGCATTTAATATTTCAGTAATATTTGAGTAATATTGTAAATATTATTTAATTAAGCCTTTGTTTATTTACATAATTCATTTCAGGTTATATGTATGTGAATGGCATACATCATTACATCAGCTTGCAGAAATCTTTTGTAACACTCAAAACACTGGAGGAATTAACCAAGTCAGAAAGATCTCTGGAGGGAAATGTAGAATCAGCATTTTGGGCTGAGACCCTTCATCAACGAGTCCTGGCGAAAGGTGACAGCCCAAAATGGCAACCAGTCACAGCTGCTGCTTGACCTGCTGACTTCCTCCAGCGCTTCGTGTGTGCTCCAGGTTTCCAGGATTTGCCGTCTCTCTTCGGCTTCACAACTCTTTTGTTCACTATGAGCTGTTTCTGTTTCGTTTTTCTGTCCTCGATTAGGTGTGTTCACTTACCATCAAATTTATTTCCACTTCTCTTCCAGGAGTAACGTACTTAAAGAAGTTCTACTTCTCTCTCCAAAGGGATTTCTGTCTCTCTTTTACCTGTTACTACCATTTTTCTCCTTCTTTTGTAGGAGTGGGTAAGGCAATTAGTAAGTTTGGGTATTCAGTAACAAACCCTCAGCAGTTATTTCATCAGCATCTAATATTTAAAAAAAGTCTGGTCACAGTCTTGTAACAGTGGGACAGAATCTGTCCTTGAGCTTTGCGATACAATGCTAATTTAAACTAAATCTCTTCTGCCTGCATGTGATCCTTCATTCTCTGCATATTCATCTGTCTATCTAAAAGTGTCTTAAATGCCAGTATTGTATCTGCAATAGAGCAATCCCATTTCCCACTAATTTCCTTTGTTTCCCACTCTTCCCCAGCCCTTCGGCTATGGCCAGCTTCTGCCTCTCACCTATATATTAGGGGCAATTTGCAGTTGCCAGTTAGCCTCCAACTAGCAGGTCTTTAGGCTGTGGTAGTTTTTGAGCACCCAGAAGAAAGGCGTGTGTTCATTGACAGAACATGCAAACTCCTGACCAATAGCTCCAGCGGTCATGGGTCATGGGTGCTTGACTCTCTGTGCCACAGTGCCACCAGAAGCATGGGGAGATTTGAAAGCGAGGATGAGAGATTTCTGCAAGATTGAAAATCTTTTGCTGCTTTAAACTGTAGCATCAACTGGACATCACTTGTGCTCCTGACACAACGTGATGTACGTCCAAGTGATCTTCTGTGGGATGTTTAGATGACTCTTTTCTTTGTGGTTTCAAGTGATTGGAAGTCAGTCTGAACTGGAGTTGTATGAGGAAAAAAGTAGTATAAACGTTTACCTCGCTAACATATAGTGAAAGAAATGTGTGGAATGTTGGTATTTGAGTTGAACAGCTTGGTCATTTCCTCTTATCCCTGAAATAGATGAGACTAGACTAGATGAGACAAACTAGTCTGGTTTATTTTCTTGATTGATTGACAGAAAACGTGGAATAGGCCCTTCCCATCCTTCAAGCAATACCACCCAGCAACCCACCTATTTAACCCTACCCTAATCATGGGGCATTTTACAATGACCTATTAACCTACTAACCAGTACGTCTTTGGACAGTGGGAAGAGACTGGAACACCTGAAGGAAATCTACACTGGTAAGGGGAAGACGTACGAACTCCTTCCAGGCAGCTGCGCGTACTGAACCCAGGTCACTGGAACTGTAATGCGTTGTGCTAACCTCTACACAACCGTGAACATTCTGGTTTTTAACCCTGAATTATTCTCTGTTAGAAATAATTCTGTCACATCATAAACATAAATATTCTGGGGTTTTGTTCAGTTAAAACGTTTTTCTTTAAAATATGCATGAATATCGTAATGTGAACATCTTGTAAAAAGATTGGCTTACCTTGGAAACCATGTGATTCACTGCAGACAAATAGCATTGAATTGGATAGTTCTTGAAATGATTGGTTGTAAAGTGTTAAAAGGAACTGAAGTTTCATGTGAGGTGTTGCATTTTGGGAAGACAAATCACAGTGAACGATAGGGTCCTGGAAGTGTTGTAGGTCAGAGGGAACTAGGACTACAAGTACATGGTTACCTGAAAGTGGTATCGCATGGACAGAAAGATGACGAAGGCTTTTAGCACACTGGCCTTCATCAGTCAGGGCATTGAGTATAGAAGTTGGGATGTTGTGTTGCAATTGTACATGTCATGGCGAAGCCTCATTTAGAACACTGTGTTCAGGTTTAGTCACACTTCTGTAGGATAGATGCTGTTAATCTGGTCAGAATTTAGAAAGGACTTGTGAGGAAGTTGCCAGCACTTGGAAGGACTGAGTTACCGAAAGGCTAGGTCTTCATTCATTGCAGCTTAGGTGAGTAAGGGGTAATCTTATAGAGCTATATCAAATCATGAGTTTTTAAAGATAGGGTGAATACACACATCCTCTTTCCTCAGTTTGGAGAATCAAGAGCTAGAGTACATTGCTTTAAGGTGAGAGGGGAAAGAATTATATCAAACCCGATGGGCAGTCAGACCACCATGGGCTACAAGTCCACCCTGCTTCTCAATGACAATGGTGCCTCTCTTCCTGATGCTGAACGTCCTTTACAACTGGTTTCCTGTACAGAACAATGTGCCCGCAAGGAAGGTCCCACTTCCCTCTGAAGAGCCAGCATTCTTACCTGGTGGCAGCTGATTTTTCGGGAAGACCTTCGCCTGCGTAAAGCCATGTTCAGCTGACAACAGTCCTGGTCAGGTGCTGAGGGACTGCACAGCCCAGTTAGCAGAGGTTAGAACCAGCATCATCAACATCTCTGCAACAGTCCATTGTCCCCACAGGATTCAAAGCGGTCACCATCATCCTAGTGCCCAAGAGGGCGACAGCAACCTGCCTTAACGTCTACCATCCTGTGGCACTGACCTCAGCAATAATGAAGTGCTTTGAGCGGCTGGTTATGGAGCAGATTATATCCCATCTTCCTGCTACATTTGGACCCTTTCCAGTTCGTTTATCACTCAAATTAATCCATTGCTGATGCCGTAGTCTCTGAGCTCCTCTGCCCCGTCCCACCTAGAAAACACTCCAGGATGCTATTTGTCAACTTCAGCTCAGCATTTAATACAGTCGTCCCTCTGAAGCTGGTAGGTAATCTGTCCTCATTGAGTCTCAACTGGATCTTAGACATCATAACAGAAAAGCCAGTACGTATTGGCAAAAAAATTCCTAGCTCCATCATGCTGAGGACTGATGCCCCCCAGGGCTGCTTTTCACAATGCTGACGCATGACTGCACTGCTAGATCCCACTCAAACTGAATCAACAAGTTCACTGATGACACAACATTGGCTGGCCTCATCATCAACAACAATAACAACAGGACCGCTCTTCACTGCATGCACATGGCTCCTCCATGCCGATAGTTGGGAGACACAGCATCTGGTCAAGAAAGCACAGCAGTATCTCCACATCCTGAGGAGGTTGAAGTGAGTGAACCCCCCCCCCCCCATTCCCCCTTCTAACCACTTTTTACTGGAGCATCACTGAGAGTGTCCTGATCTGATATGGGAATTGCAAGGCATCTGACTGCACGTCCCTATTAAGAATTATGAGGACTGGTGAGAGAATTAGTAGGGTCTCTTTGCCACCCTCCAGAGATCTTTACATACACAGGGCCCTTAGCATTGTCAATGAACCTTCCCATCCTTCAAACAACCTCTCTGACCCCCTACCATCAAGCAAGAAGTGCCATAGCATTTGAGAAGCACTGGGAAACAGCTTCTTCCCCCAGTTTGGCGGTTTACATGAGTATGGTTGGCAATAAACTGAATTAAACTTTTGCATCAAGAGGGTGGTTTGTACATGGAATAAACCGCTGGAGGAAATGGTAGAAGGCAGGTACAATAACAACACTTGGACAGATACGTGGAGAGGAAAGGTGTAGAAGCATGTGGACAAATGCAGGGAAATGGGACTAGCTTAGCTGGGTGTGCTGGTTGGCATGGACCTGTTGGGCCACAGGGCCAGTTTCCCTTCTGTATGACTCTATGACTATATAAAGAGACTGATCTCATTATATCTGTAGTTGCTTTATGTTTTTCACACAAATTATGTTAAATAATCTCATGACCGCACAGGTTCATTTATTAATCATGATTTTTCTCATCATTAAGTTGGATTAAGGCAGCACTGAGGGTTTGTCTTTCTTGAACAAGGGGAGAAGCTTCCTGTTTATTTTATCCGGTCCTTATTAGCAGACCAAATGGCAAGTGGAAGCTGGCTCAATTGTGGTTTTCGAAAGGGCACTGGGAAACCAACTTGAAGGGGCGAAAAAGGACAGCCTTCGAGATAAAAGCGGGGGAATGGAGCACATTCAATGGTACATGCAAACAGCCAACACAGGCACAGTGGACCAGTGGTCTGCTGTGTTTGATGATCCTGAGATGTTACATTTAGTGTCACAGAGTCATAGAAAAGTACAACACAGGCCCTTTGGCCCATCTGGTCCATGACAAGCTCTTTAAGCTGCCTACTCCCTTCAACCTGTACTGGGACCATAACCCTCCATATCACTATCATCTACTTACCTATCCAGACTTCTTTTAATCGAGCCTGTATGCACCACTTGTGCTGGCAGTTCGTTCCACACTGTGACCACTCTCTGAGGGAAGAAATTTCCACTCATGTTTCCATTTAAACTTGTCATCTTTCTCCTTTAACCCATGACCTTTAGCTGTAGTCCCACACAACCTCAGTGGAAAAAGACAGCAAACATCTCCTGCTCTGTAATCTATATAGGGTCCATGAAGTTCATGTCTTTTTGCCTCAGTTTTATAGACTGTCCCCATCTCCTGAGTAAATACAGATGCAAAAAATGCATTTAAGATCTCCCCCATCTCTTTCGGCTCCACACATGGATTGCCATTTTGATCTTCTAGTGGATCAATTTTGTCCTTTGAGATCTGTTTGCTCTTAACATATCTGTAGAACCTCTTAGGATACTACTTCACCTTGTCTGCTAAGGTAACTTAATGCCTTCTTTTAGCCTCCTGATTTCCTTCTTAAGTGTTCTTTTGCATTTCTTATACTCCATAAGTAGCCCATTTGATCCTGCCTGCCTATACTTGTTATGCACTTTCTTTTTTTTCCTCAATCAGAGCCTCAATATCTCTTGAAAACCAAGGTTCCCGAGACCTGTTATTTTTACCTGTTATTCTGATAGGCACATACAACTTCTGTACTTTCAAAATTTCACCTTTGAAGGCCTCCTGCTTCCAAGTACACCTTAGACAGAAAATCGCCTGTCCCAATCCATACTTGCCAGATCCTTTCTGATAACATCAAGATTGGCCTTTCTCCAATTTAGAATCACAACCCACAAACCAAACATATCTTTTTGCATGTTTACTTAGAAACGAATGGAAGTAGGAACACTAGATGCATAGTATTCGTTGGGAGAGAGTGTGATGAAGTACTGATTAAGGAAACTTTCCTGAACACATTTAACAAACTCTTTCCCATCCAGCCCTTTTACAAAATTTCACATCATGGTGATAATAAACCTGATTCTGATTCTGATATGAGAGTCCTAGCTGATATGTGGAAACTTAAAACCACCTACTATAACAACCTTGCGTTTCTTGCAACAATCTGCAATCTCTCTACAAATTTGTTCCTACAAATCCCGTGGATTTTTGGGTTGTCCGCAGTATAGCTCCATGAATGAGGTCAAACCTTTCTTATTCCATAGTTCTACCTACAGTACCTGAGTAGACAAGTCCTTCAGTCTTCCTGACTGAGCACTGCTCTGACATTTTCCTTGACTAGTAACACCACCTCTCCTCCTCTAATCCCTCCCACTCTTGTCACATCTAAAGTAACAGAGACTCAGAATATTGAGCTGTCCCTCCTACAACCAAGTTTCATTAATTGCAATAATATCTGTGTGTTACAATACCTGTATGGCTACAATTCCATGTGTTGATCCATGCCCTGAGCTCATCTGCCTTTCTTACGATACTTCTTGCATTGAAATAAACAGCTCGGGACATTAGTCATACCATGCTCAACCTTTTCATTCCCTCGTTTGTCTGAGCTCTTAACAACATCAGTCTCCATAACATCTTCACACTATCCGTTCTGGCACTCTGGTTCCCACCCCCTGCAATTCTAGTTTAAAACCCCCTGTGCAGCACTAGCAAACCTTCCTGGTAGGATATTAGTCCCCTTCCAGTTCAGGTGTAAACCGTCCCTTCTGTACAGGTCCCAGCTTCCTTGGACGAGAGCCCAATGATACAAACTCTGACACCCTACCTCCTACACCAAGTCCTTAGCCATGTGTTGAACTGTAAAATGTTCTTATTTCTGGCCTCACTAGCACATGGCCGCAGGTAGCAATCCTGAGATCTCAGCCTTGGAGATCCTGCCCTTAAACTTAGTACCTAACTCCCTAAGCTTACTTTGCAGAACCCCGCCATTCTTCCTACCTTCCTCATTGGTACCTACATGGACCACGACCTCTGGCTGTTCACCCTTCCACTTAAGCATGCTGAGGCTCAATCCGAGATGTCCCGGACCCCGACGCCTGGGAGGCAACATACTATCCAGGGAATCTCGTTCTTGTCCAGAGTTTCCTTTCTGTTTCCTAGCTAATGTATCTCCTATGCCTTCTCACTCTTAGGGCCTCCAGTTGACAGCTGCTGACAACTGCTTCTGACGGTTCACAGCTTACTTCTAGGGTCATCCAAATTTACTAGCTGTGAGCAGGTCAAAGTGAAAATCCTGGCTTTTCTGTCAGAAGACATGGGAACAGAATTAGTCCATTCAGCCTATTGATTCTGCTCAATAATTCCATCAAGGCTGGTTTATTATCCCTCTCAACCCCATTCTCCTGCATTCTCCCCAAAACCTTTGACAGTTTTACTAATTAAGAACCTACCAACCTCTACTCTAATTATGGAAGACCATAAGACACAGGAGCAGAATTGAACTTGTGGAAATTAAGATTTGTTAACAATAAAATGCATGAGTTTTGTTTTCAAGATGTGATTGGGAACAACTGGTAAAAGGTAAAATTCATGTTTTTTTTTCTCTGTTCACATGTTCAACTTTTCTAGAAAAATTCAGTGCTAGTATGTGGAAGATACTCGATCACCATTGATTTACTAATGATACAGAAGGAAAGACATTAGCTTCGTGACCACTGCCAGTCTGAAGTGGTCGCACAGAATACATTTCAATAGTGTGTGATTTTAAACGAGTGCTAAATTTGGAAACTTGATCTGCATTACAATTCAATACAGAGGGGGAAGGAGTGCTACACTGTAGAGAGAGCATAGAACACTACTTCACAGGAATAAGCCCTTCAGCCCACAATGCCTCTGCTGAACACAGTGCCAAATTTAACTAATTTTCTTCTGACTGTACATGATCCATATCTATCCGCTTTCTGCATATTGATGTATCTATTTAAATCCTGCTGAGTGCCACTGTTGTGTCTGCATCCACTACTGTCTCTGGCAGTACCTGTGTAAGAAAAATTGCCCCACATATTTCCTTTAAACTTACCCCCCTCACTATAAATGCACGTTCACTGGCATTTGACATTTCTACCATGGGAAAAGGATTTGACTGTCTATCTTATCTATGCCTCTCATAATTTTGTAAACTTCCGTCAGGTTCCCCTTCCCACGCTGCCTCTGATGCTCCAGTGAAACGAACCCGAACCCACCTTTTAGCTACCCTCCAATCCAGTCAGCCTCCTGGTGAGCCTGTTCTGCACCTTTTCCATGTTCCTCCTGTAATGGGGTGACCAGAATTGCACACGATACTCCACAGCGACAGTATGACTTCTTTACTCTTGTCCTCTCTGCCCACACCTACCAGAGCAAGTATGCCATTCGTTTTCATTGCCAGCACTATACTTGTGAGGACACTTTCAGGAACCATGGACTTGGATCCAAAATTCCCCTGTACATCAGAGCTGTTGAGGGTTTTGATATCATTGTTCTAGAAGTTTCCAACAGCGGGTTTACGGCAAATTAGTGCTTCTTTTAAGGTTACTGCAATGTAAAAGATAAAAGTGAGTAAACTAGTTAACTTATTTTAGGTTGGTTAGTTAAAAATTAGATGGGTAAAAATCACTACTGAATGAATATTTAGTTCAAGCTGTGATTGAAGTGCAAAGATAAATGATGTGTACTCAGTACAATTTGTAGAAGTTGGGGATTGGTGTGATCCCCATAAAGGACACCTACAGTATCTGCATCTGAGTCTGAGCTACAGCTAGTTTGGAGCATTGGGAAAGCTAGATAATTTTATCCAGAAGACAGTTACGCCATTAAGGATAAGTGTGAAGAACTGAAGGATGTAACTGCTTGTTGGGCAAGTACGAAGACTGAGATGTGCAATAACCTTAGTTTCTGACCTTGCCTGGCAGAGCACACTTGCTACTATTAAAGAAGAAGGGTATCAAAAATTTCAGGTGGATCCTGATGGCTGATTATTTGGGCTGAGGAATGTTAAATGGAATTTTATTCAGATAATTTGAAGTGTTGCATTTTGGAAAGTCGAAAAAAGGTCTGACTTTCACACTGAGTGGTAGGACCCTTGGAAATGTAGAACAGAACAGACGGACCTTGCAGTTCACCTCGACTTCCTCAGTAAGCTTAAGAAATTTGGCATATCCCTGTTGACCATCGCAGGTATTTCTTGATGCGCAGCAGAAAGCTTCCAGTTCAGATACATCATGGTAACTGCTCCGGTCATATCCACAAGAAACTGCACGGAGTCATGGACACAGCTTTGCATATCAGGGATATTCTACACAGGAACTCAGCAGGTCAGGCACCATCCGTGGAAGCGAGCAGTCAACGTTTCAGGCCGAGACCCTTCGTCAGGACTAAAGAGGAAGGGGGCAGGGGCCCTATAAAGAAGGTGGGGGAAGGTGGGAAGGAGAAGGCTGGTAGATGCCAGGTGAAAAACCGATAAAAGGAAAGATCAAGGAGTAGGGGAGGGGAAGCAGGGAGGGGATAGGCAGGAAAGGTGAAGAAGGAATGTAAGGGGAAAGCACTATGTGTAGTAGAAGAAGGCAGAATCAAGAGGGAGGTGATAGGCAGCTGGAGGAGGAGGCAGAGTGAAACTGGGATGGGGGAAGGGAGAGGGAGGGAATTACTGGAACTTGAAGAATTCAATGTTCATGCCAAGGGGCTGGAGACTACCCAGACGGTATGTGAGTTTGGTCTCATCATGGCAGTAGAGGATGCCATGTATGGACATATCCGAATGGGAATGTGAAGCAGAGTTGAAGTGGGTGGCAACTGGGAGATCCTAAGCACAAAGTACACTGAAGATGCTGTGGTCAGATCAACACGTACAAACAAGCTGGATGAACTCAACAGGTCGAGCAGCATCCGTTGAAATGAGCAGTCAATGTTTCAGGCCGAGACTGGACTGAGGTCAGGACTGAAGAAGGAGGGGGCAGGGGCCCTATAAAGAAGGTGGGGGGAGGGTGGAAAACCAATCAGAGGAAAGATCAAGGGGTGGGAGATGGGAAGCAGGGAGGGGATAGGCCGGAGAGGTGAAGAAGGAATGTAAGGGGAAAGCTCTATGGGTAGTAGAAGGAGGCAGGATCATGAGAGAGGTGATAGGCAGCTAGAAGAGGAGGCAGAGTGAAAGTGAGATGGTGAAACTGGGAGATCCTGCCTGTTGTGGCGGACAGCGTGGAGTTGCTCAACGAAGCGGTCCCCCAATCTGCGTCAGGTCTCACCGGTGTAGAGGAGGCCGCACCCGGAGCACAGGATGCAATAGATTACCCCAACAGACTCACAAGTGAAGTGTTGCCTCACCTGGAAGGACTGTTTGGGGCCCTGAATGGTGGTAAGAGAGGAGGTGTAGGGACACTTGCACTTGTAGGGATAAGTACCAGGTGGGAGATCTGTGGGGAGGGACGTGTGGACCAGGCAGCTGCGGAGGGAACAATCCCTGCGGAAAGAGAGGTAGAGGGGTAGAGAGGGAAAGATGTGCTTAGTGGTGGGGTCCGGTTGAAGGTGGCGGAAGTTGTGGAGGAGAATATGCTGGACCCGGATGGTGGAGTGTTAGGTGAGGACAAGGGGAACTCGGTCCCTGTTGTGGTGATGGGAGGATGGGGTGAGGGCCCTTCCAGGTGAGGCAACACTTCGCTTGTGAGTCTGTTGGGGTCATCAATTGCACCCAGTGCTCCCAGTGCAGCCTCCTCTACATAGGCGAGACCCGACGCAGATTGGGGGACCGCTTCGTCCGCTACAACAGACAGGATCTCCCAGTTGTCACCCACTTCAACTCTGCTTCACATTCTCATTCGGATATGTCCATACATGGCCTCTTCTACTGCCATGATGAGGCCAAACTCACATACCGTCTGGGTAGTCTCTAGCCTGTTGGCATGAACATTGAATTCTCCAACTTCCAGTAATTCCCTCCCTCTCCCTTCCCCCATCCCAGTTTCACTCTGCCTCCTCCTCCAGCTGCCTATCACCTCTCTCTTGATTCTGCCTCCTTCTACTACACAGAGTGCGCCCCTTAAGCCCCTTCATCACCTTTCCTGCCTATCCTCTCCCTGCTTCCCCTCCCCCACCCCTTGATCTTTCCTCTTATTGGTTTTTCACCTGGCATCTACCAGCCTTCTCCTTCCCACCCTCCCCTCACCTTCTTTATAGGGCACCTGCCCCCTCCCTCTTCGGTCCTGACGAAGGGTCTCGGCCCAAAACATTGACTGCTCGTTTCCACGGATGCTGCCCAACCTGCTGAGTTCCTCCAGCGTGTTTGTACATGTTGCTTTGACCACAGCATCTGCAGTGTACTTTATGCTTAATATTCTACACTTATATATTATTCTATACTGAGATATGGTTAGTTAATATCTGTAAGATGGCAGTCCTCTGGGAAAAGGGATCATAGATGGTGAATGTTCTTCATGCAGTTTGAGCGTCCTGAACTTAAATACAGCCATCTAAGCAGCATAACTTAGGGTTAACTGGTTAACCGTAGGAATATTTGAGAAGATGACGACAAGAATTAAATATGGAAAGCTTGTAAACAAGTACTTCAAAATATTCAAAAATTGAATAACAAATTTCCACAAGTACAATGATTTGTCTGTGGCCAATTGAAAAGTTTAATGATAGAATTGGGTTTAATATCATTGGCATATGCCATGAAATTTTGTTGTATTATGCAATAGCAAATGACCAAAAAAATGTTAATGAAGAGGAATGATTATAAAGGTAAATAGTTAAGGAATATAATTAAATTACTTTAAAAGGAGAGTAAGTGAAATAAATTTGTGTCCCAAAGATGGAGGTCAAAAATAAAGATCATTGTTGTTTTAATGTTTCCCTACACTTTTACCATATTGTTTGTTTCCTCCATTATCCAGAAATCTGTTAAGCTCATTGTAGAAAGTAATCAATAAATAATCCTCCACAGCTGATTAAGGTAGGGAATTTCCAACAATTCTCCACCTTTGAAAGAAGGGACTTCTCTTAATTCTCAAATAAGAGAAAGTCTGCAGATGCTGAAAATCCAAGCAACACACACAGAATGCCGAGTTCCTCCAGCATTTTGTGTGTGTTACTTCCCTTAGTTCTACTGCTATCCCTTAATTGAAAACTGGGATTTCAATTCGAGTCTTTCAGACGGGCAAAGCATCCTTCCCCTTCTACACCATGGAGCCCTGTAACAACAGTATTTACTGAATTGTAACACTCAGTTTTTTTTAAAAAATGCCCTGTACATCTTCTTTGAACATGCCCCAATCACATTAAATGCATGTTCTTTAGTATTAGACATTTCAACCCTGGGAAAAAGATGCTGTCAATTTCCTCTATCTATACCCCTCAATCTTATAAACTTCTATCAGATTTCCCCTCAGCCTCTGTTACACTTGAAAAAACAACCCAAGTTTGTCCATCCTCTCCTTAAAGTACATTCTTTCTAATCCAGGTAGCATCCTTGTAAACTCTTCTACACCCTCTCTGGAGCCTCCACATCCTACCTGTAATGTGATGATCAGAACTGAATACAGTACCCTAGATGCAGTCTAACCAGAGTTCAATAACACTGCAGTGTAAATTCCTGACTTTTGAAACCTGTGTCTAAATTAATAAAGACAAGCATACTGTACATCATCTTCACCACCCTGTCAAATTGTGCAGCCACCTTCAGGGAACAATGAACTTGGACCCCAAGGTCTCTCTATACATCAACACTGTTAAGATTTCTGCTATTTATTGTATACTGTCTATTTACATTTGATCTCTCAAAGTGCAATACCTCACATTTGGCTGGATTAAGCTTCATCTGCCGTTCTACCACTCATATCCGTAACTGATCTGTATCCTACTGTATCCTTTGGCAATCTTCTACACGATCGACAATACAACCAGTCCTTGTACCATTTACAAGCTCACTAATCTCCACATCTTCATCCAAGTCACTGATAAAAATCATAAACAGCCGATGATCCAGGACAGATGCTTGTGGGTATGGTATTGTGCAAAAGTCATAGGCACATGTAAAGAATATGTAAAGTGAAGATGCTTTCAAAAATAATGAAATGAAAAGTTTCTAAATATCAAAATAATTACAATAAAGTGCAGTAAAAAGTAAAAAATCTAAATCAAATCTGTGTTTGGTGTGACGTCCTTTGCCTTTAAAATTGCATCAGTGCTCTTGGTATACTGCCATGCAAATTTATAAGAGAAGAGGCTGGTAGGTTGTTCCATGCATCTTGGAGAACTTGCCATAGTTCTGCAGACTGTCTCGCTGGCTTCTGTTTCTCTAGGTACACACAGACAGTCTCAATGATGTTGAGATCTGCCTCTGTGGAAACATACAAAAATATTAGATGCCTAAGACTTTTGCACAGTACCGCAGGTGAGCAGAAGAAAAGGGTGAGAAGGATTTCAAAATGTGGAGTGGAAAAAAAGGAGGAAAGAGAGAAATAACTGGCTGTTCTTCACCACTCTCTGGTGCCCCTCCTCCTCCCCTTTCTCCCATGGTCTACTGCCCTCTTCTATCAGATTCATTCTTCAGCCCTTTATTTCTTCCACCTATCACCTCCCAGCTTCTTACTTCATCCTCTCCCCAAACTTCTTATTTTGGCTTGTTAACTCTTCCTTTCCAGTCCTGATGGTGGGACTTGGCCTAAACTGATGACTGTTTATTCCTTCCATAGATTCTGCCTGATTTTACTGAATTCCTTCAGTGTTTTCTGTGTGTTGGACCGTAAAACCTGAAGACATAAGAGCAGAAATGTCTGCTCCACTATTCCATCATGGCTGATTTAACCCCATTTTCCTGCCTTCTCCTGGTAACTTTTGACACCCTGGCTAATCAAGAAATCTGCACCTGAAATGTACCCACAGCTGGATCATTGAAAGATGGTGTTGACCTGTGACCCAAAAGCCTGCTCATGTGCTGTATCAATCTGTGGAAAGTGACAGGACTCTGAGAAGCTCTGACGTGCAGAGGGATTTTGGGGTACATCTCCATTGCTCTTTCAAGTGGATAGGGTGGTAAAGAAGGCATGATCAGGGCAGGTGTGTAAAAGTTGGAAAGTAATGTTGCAGTTGTGTAAAACTTTGGTCAGGCCCCATTTGAAGTATTACATGCAGTTGTGGTCACAACATTACAAAAAGGATGTAGACGCTTTGGAAATGATGAAGAAGAACCGAGATGTTGCCTGGATTGAGTGTGTTATCTGTAGAACAGGTTGGACAGACTGTTAAGCGGTTTTCTGTGGAGTTGTACCATTTAAGCCATGTTCTACTTTTCTATTCCTCCTCCAATAATAGAGAACCTGGTATTTTCACACATGCTATATCTTAACAGCCCACCCACTTAACCAGCCTATATCCTTTCACCGATTGTGCCATTCTCACTGCTTGTTTTCCCACTTGAATTTGCAGTGTCGGCAAATTTGGCCACCATACTGTATATTTAGTTACTTTCTCTAAGTCACTGTTATTAATTGTAAGTGATTGAGGCCACAACACCAATTCCTGTGGCTCTGCATCTTGCCAACCTGGAGAAGAGCCATATTTGAAAATTCCCAGTACTAGATGGTGAGTCTTTCGGCAATGCTGACATATAGCTCCAGATACCATTGGTACCTCCCTTGTGGTTCTATTAAATTTCTATTAAATGCCTCCTGGAAATCTAAATACATTGCAACTACTGATTCTCTAATACCTACCCTGCTCATGACATCCTCAAAGATTTCTGAAAATTGAATCAAACATTGTTTCTCTTCCATTAAACCATGCCTTTCTGTTTTATGATTTTCTAAACATCCTCCTAACACGCATTCAGTGAACATTTCTCCATTTTAAGTTCACAGCAGGGTAAATCCCTGGGTTCAGGTGGCTCTGGTGTTGTGATTGTTAGCTAGCTGCTGGATGTTTTTATAGAATGGAGCTGGGAGATATTCGCTAGGGCTGGCACTTCCAGTAAAGACAACAACAGTATTAGCATGTTGGTTAAAACCCTTGTATCACAAGTTAATGATCAAATTAGTTTCACTTGCATAGAACGCATGAAAGGGCAGGTGTCCTTTTATTCATCTCTCAAGATGGGTCCATCCTCATGTCGAGAGAAGGTGGTAGTGAACTGTTTGCCCAACTCTCTGCAGTCCATCCCATGAAGGTACACCCTCAAGGCTATCAGGCAGGGAGTTCTGGGATTTGCACCAGAAATGGTAAGATACTGTAATTCCATGAGGGGAGATTCCATCCCTTCCCATGCCCCTAAGACTGTTCTGCTTAGTGGCCATGGGTGCAGTGTTGGGAGGTGCTTTCGAGTAGCCTAGGTGAGTAATTGCATGCATATTTCTAAATGGTATACACAGTGCACTAAAGGTGGAGGGAATGTACATTTCGAGCGATAAGTGGGTTACAAGTCAACAGAAGCCAGTGATACTGGAATCTGGAGTGGCAAACAATCTGCTGGAGGAACTCAGCCGACCAAGCAGCATCTGTTGAGGGATAAAGGATTGTTGATGCTTCTTGTTGGAAGCCTGCATCAGCACAGAGAGCCGCTTTGTCTTAGATGCTGTTGAGCTTCCTGAGTACTGATGGAGCTGCACTCAGCCAGCCGGTGGACATCACACTTAATCTGTGCTCCTGGACTGGAGGAAAGCTTTGGCATGATTCACTTGCCACAGGGTAGACAACGTAGGGCCTTTTCTTGCAGTCACACCACGCAAGTAGTCCAGCTAAGTTTCTAATCCACTGATGACTATCCCAAATATTAATGGTGGGGGTGCAGGAGACAGCATATGCTGGAATCTGGAGCAACAACCATTTTTCTGGAGGAGCTCAGTGGCTTGAGCAGTATCTATAGGAAGAAAGGAATTGTTGACCTCTCGACATGTTTGGCAACATCTCCATCATTGTGCTGGTCATTAAGAGTAGACTGATTAGGCTGTCAATGGTTGGATTTGAGTTGGCCTGCGTGAGCATAAGTCATCGCACTTTTCCACATTGTCAGGTAGTTACCAGTGTTGTAGTCAGTACCAAACGGCTTAGCTGGACCCGCAGTCATGTCTTTAAAGTTACATCGAAGATATTGGCTGGAGAACAAGGAGAGTGATTGATAAAAGTACTCTTGGAGTTATGTGTGAGATATTGGTAAAGGTGTGGATGAGGGAGAAATAAATCAACTGTTGGATGAACTCAGTGGGTCAGTCAGCATCCATTATCAGGGATCCCCACTACCTGGGTCATGCTTTCTTCTCACTGTTGCCATCAGGAGGAAGGTACAGAAGCCTCAGGAATACACACCACCAGGTTCAGGAACAGTTATTACCCCTCATGCACTAAGCTCTTCAACTAGAAGGGATAACTTCACTTTCCTCATCACTGACAGCTCCCACAATCTATGGACTCTTCGTCGCATGTTCTCAATAATTATGGCTTATTTATTTATTATTTTTTTCTTTCTTTTTTGCTGCTGTATAGTTTGATGTCTTTTGCACACTGGTTGTTGTGGTTTTTCATAGTTAATGGACATAAAGTATGCCTGCAAGAAATTGAATCTCAGGGTTGTGTATGCTGACATATACAGTACTGTGCAAAAATCTTAGATGCAATCTTACAAAAAAATTCTGTAAAACAAAGATGCTTTCAAAAATAATGAAATGAAAAGTTTTTTTAATATGAGAAAATTTACTGTAAAGATCAGTAAACAGTGAAAAATATAAATCCAATCAATATTTGCTTTTAAAACTGCTTCAATTCTTTTATAAAACTGTTGAGCAGTTTTATAGGAAAATGGGCTGGTAGGTTCTTCTAAACGCCTTGAAGAAATTCCACACTTCTTCAAACTTCGACTCTCTCACTTACTTCTGTCTCTCCAGGTAATCTCAGATAGCCTTGATGATGTTGGTATCAGAGCTCTGTGGAACCAATACCACCTGAAATTATGTATTTAAAAAAATGTAGGGTGCCTAAAATTTTTACACAGTACTGTATGTACTTTGATGATAAATTTGCTTTGAACTTTGATCTTAGAACTTGGTTGATGCTGAGCTACATCCTGGGATGAACACTTCCTGACCGAGGATAGAGTCACATTGGCCTGCTTGCCCATGATCGATGACCTCTCCACCGCCCCTTACTCTCTCCACATAGACAGCCCACATGTGATCAAAATCGATCCCGTCCATTATTAAACAACTTCCCAATACTTTCCAGGAAATGTGCACTCAAGCAAGACGTGACTTCGCAGTTTGAGTCCCTGCTTTAAGAAACCCTGGAAGAAAGCATTCAATTAGTGTGAAGCAGAATAAGCATTTATCTGCAGTCTTGGCAGTTTTCTGTTATTAACTTGTTGTTTTGGTCTACAGTGTTTTTCTTTTTCAGGCTGGTTAATTTGAATTTTTTGAGGGCATCTGCCAGAATTGTTAGCTGAATAAGCACCAGGTATCCTAAACCATAATGTTACCACATCCCCAAGGACTGAATCTGCTCTAATGAAGCAGATTCTAATTGCTCAAGGAGGGAATTTCCAGCTTTTTATAAAATCTGTAATGGGTAGGACACGGATGCCTCTCCCCAGTGTCAGCTAGTAGAGTCTAGTTAGAACTCCCTACGACTCCTGGCATTAATGTTGGGTGAGAAAATACTTACACTTAGGTGTTGGTGTTCTGGTAATTGGATGATGGGGGTAACAAGAAACAAAGAAACATAAGATTCCACTTAGTATTTTATTCCACTCTTAAATGTAAGCTCAAACAGCTGTGGATTTGCAAAATGAACTTAAAGCTCTGTATTTTCACCTTATGGAGTGTAGCTGCAGACTGCTCCTGCTGATCACAGTGGAATATAAGACCATCTTGATTATTTGTATAAGTTATGAACATATTATTTATGGCACCAATTTGTTTTGCAAGTACCTTTT
Organism: Hypanus sabinus; assembly: GCF_030144855.1. NCBI lineage: Eukaryota > Metazoa > Chordata > Chondrichthyes > Myliobatiformes > Dasyatidae > Hypanus > Hypanus sabinus. The sequence continues at coordinate 131,460,759 of NC_082706.1, forward strand.
CACTAACTTCTAGCGTGCTTCTCAGAAGGAAATGTGATCATAAAACTGCTTCACAGTAAATAAATATTTTTGAATAATTCCTGGCTGTGAGTAGCTCAATTGTAATTCGAGTCTGCAGTGCTGTTGATGCAAACTTTAAATTTTAAAAAACCCTCTGGCAGCAGTTTGTTGCTTTGTGAACTGCAGAGTGTATTATGCCGTGTATAGTGTACACTGAACATTGTTAGGGCCTATCAGGAAACCACAGCTGGTATCTGATGCAAAGATGCCATTAAACTGGAAAGAGTGCAAAGATTTATGAGGATGTTGCCAGGACTTGAAGGACGAGGGTGAAAGGAGAGGTTGAGCAGGCTAGGATTTTATTCCTAAGAATGGAGAGACTGAGGGGTGATCTTACAGAGCTGTACAAAATCATAAGGGGCATAGATAGAGTGAATGCACACAGTCTTTTTCCCAGGATGGGGAATTCAAGAACTAGAGGGTATAGGTTTGAGGTGAGTTAGGAAAGATTTAATAGGAAGGGCAATGTTTTTTTTTACAGCGGTTACTATGTTTATGGAATGAGCTGCCAGAGGAAGTGATTGAGGCATGTGCATTAACAACATTTATAATACATTTAGACAGGTAATAATAAGAGAGCACTTTTTGTCCAAATGATGTACAGTTAAAGTGCTCTATAATAAGATAAAGTTCAAACATAAAAATAAAAGATGCAATGAAGTTAGTTAAAAACAAGGTTAAATAAATAGGTTTTGAGCTGGCATTGAAGTGTCAACTGTTTCCTTTATAGTTTTAAGTACTGAGTTCTATAGGTTAGATGCATAGTTCAGAAAAGCTGATCTGCCAATTTTCTTTTGAGGGAAATTGTTTAAACTTAAGAGACTTGTGGAGGAATGCCTTAGAGCTTGGGCAGGTTAAAAAAAATGAGCAATTCTGTGATGAAATCTAGTCCCAGACTATTCGTCTATTGTAGTTATCTAGTCTATTCGATATAAAGACAGGAATTTGTTTCTCAGCATCACTACCTGACAGAAATGAATGCACCTTTGCAATATTTGTTAAGTGTAGAAATGCTGCTCTGGTCACTTTCTTTATTTGGAATTTAAAATTCAAATCTGAATCAAAGATAACATCCAGGTTTCTTACTTCTGATTTTACAAGGGGAGCCAAGTTCCCAAGTTTATCAAGAAGCTTATCTCTGTTGACTTTGGAGGCAACCAAAAGTACTTCAGTTTATCTTCATTTACTTTTAGGAAATTATTGCTCATCCATTTGTTTATTGCAGCCGCACCAGAAGTTAGAGAAGATCGGGTGTAATCATCATCAGAGATTGTGTGTCATCTACATAAGTGTGGAAATCAAGTTTATTCTCCCTAATGCTGTATCCAAAGGGAAGCATGCATAAGGAGAAGAGTGGGGGGGGCGAGGGAACCAAGACAGCTTCCCTGAACAACACCAAAAGGTACATTATATCTGTTAGAAAAATGGCCACCAAGACAGACAAAAAATTGAATAGAATTGACTTCATTTCTTTCATCCTTCACATACATGAGGAGTAAAAATCTTGTCATTACATCTCCAACTTATAATAATTTATAACAAGTAGAATAGTCAGTGTAACATAGAAATACACTCAAATCAGCGTGAGTATGTTCTGTCTGAGATGTATGAGTGAAACCATTTAAGGGCGCTATTTGAGAGGCCAACTCAGTTCTCAATGTGATTTAGGAGAATGTTGTGGTCAGTTGTGTCAAAGGCAGCTCTTAATAGGTCTAGGAGAATTAGAACTGAGACCCTGTTGGCCTAAGGTTGCTAACAATTTTGGTAAGGGCTGTCTCCATGCTGTGGTTTGTTCTTAAGCCCTGACTGGAACTTGTCTACAAAATTGTGCTCATTCAGAATGTTGTTGTGGTACATGTATAGAAAAGATTTAGAGGGAAATGGGCAAATGGGACCAGCTCAGATAAACACCTTGAATTGAGTTGACTTTATTTCCTGCATTCTTCACATACACGAGTAAAAATCTTTATGTTATGTCTCCGTCTTAATGTGCAATGTGCAAACATAGTAATTTATAATAATTTATAAATAGAACAGTCAATGTAGTATAGAGTACACTCAGATCAGCTTGAGTTCATCAGTCTGATGGTCTGATGGAAGAAGCTGTCCTGGAGCCTGTTGGTCCTGGCTTTTATCTGCAGTACCCTTTCCTGGATGGTAGCAGCTGGTCAGCATGGATGAGTTTTGGGTTGTGTAATAATTTGTAGGTGTCATATGCAGTCAGAAGAAGGAACAGCAACCCTTCAGGACAGCAAGTCTGTTATCCTTACCTATATTGATCTGTGTATGATTCTACATCTGTCCCCAACTCTTCAATGCTCCTGACTGGCCTTGCGAACTACTCCACCTTCTCAATGGAAGTTAGTGGAGGGCAATAAATTTTGGCTTTGCAACTAGTACTCAGATGTCCAACAATGAGTAGATCAAAAGTTGCATATGGCACTTTGAACCTGCTCTGCCATTTAATAGCTAATCTAACATGACTGATGTAATCTATGACCTTAATACCATTTTTCCATCCAGTCACAAAGCCCATTGCTCCCCCAAAATCTATTGCCTTTGAAGATACTATATGTTTTGGCATCCACAATTGACTGTAACTGAGAATCCTCATTACTCATGATCCTCTCAAAGTGACATCCCTATATACTGATGGGTAACTCTCTATCCTGAGCCTGTGCACCCCACCCCCCCCCTCAGTTTTAGCCTCCCCTCAGCTCATATTTTAGACCATAAGTCATAGGAGCAGAATTAGACCATTTGGCCCCTCGAGTCTACTCAGCCTTTCCTTCAGGGCTGATTTATTATCCCTTTCAACCCCATTCTCCTGCCTTTTCCCCATAACCATTGACATCCTTATTAATCAAGACCCTATCAACTTTCTGCTTTAAATATACTCAATCACTTGGCCTCCACTGCTGTCCATGACAGTGATTTGCCAACCTCTAACTAAAGAAATTCCTCTTCATATCTGTTATAAATGGATTTCTCTCAATTCTGAGGTTGTTCCCTCTGGTTCTAGACTCACTGTAAGAAACATCATCTCCAAATCCACTCTTCCTAGGCCTCTCAATATTTGATGTATTTCAATGAGAACTCCTCTCATTCTTCTAAACTCCAGCAAGTACAGGCTCAGAGCCATCATGTGTAAACCCTCTCATTCCCAGAATCTTTATTGTCAACCTCAGATCCCCTCCAATACCAGCATATCTTTTCTTAGTGTGGTGAACTATGTGCCTGTCTGGACACGCCCCCTGCTGACTGCTCCTGTGGCTCCTCCCACAGGCCCCTGTATAAAGGCGATCTGAGGCCTGACGCTCGGCCTCAGTCTCCAGGTCATAGTATGATGGACACTCACTCCTGGTTCCTTCTTCCAGTCAATAAAAGCCGATATCTCGCCTTACGTCTCAGTGTGAGTTATTGATGGTGCATCACTTAGAAAAGGAGCGCAAAACTGCTCTCAAAAGTGTGGGAGTTACCAATACCTTACAAAGCCTCAGCATTACATCCTTGCTTTTATATTCTAGTCCTCTCAAAATGAACATTAACATTCTTACTACTGATGCTACTTGCAGGTTAACCTGTAGGGAATCCTGCATGAGGGTTCTCAAGTCGTTTTACACTTCAGATTTCTGAATCCGTTCCCTGTTTAGAAGATATCTGCACCTTTATTCCTTCTACCAAAGTACGTGATCATATGTGGCAGATGGAATGCAGTGTTGAGAAGTGTATGATAATGCATTCTGGTAAAAGTGCAAACTATTAGCTAAACAATGGTGCAGACTGTTATTTAAATAGGGAGAAGGTTCAAACATCAGAGGTGCAGAGGGACTTCGGAGTCCTCATGCAAGACTCCCCGGATGGTTAATTTACAGGTTGAGACTGGGTAAAGAAGGCAAGTTTAATATTGACATCATTTTCAAGGGGAATAGCATACAAAAACAAGGAGATAATGCTGAGGCTTTACAAGACACTAATCAGGCCACATTTGGAGTATTGTCAACAGTTTTGGGGCCTATATCTCAGAAAGGATGTGTTGTCATTGGAGAGAGTCCAGAGGAGGTTCATGAGGATGATTCCGGGAATGAAGGGCTTATGAGGAGTATTTGGCAGCTTTGAGCCTGTACTCACTGGAATGTCGAAGAATGTCGGAGGATCTCATTAAAACCTACTGAATGTTGAGAGGACTAGATAGGGTGGATGTGGAGAGATTATTTCCTCTGGTCTGGTGGGGGTATCCAGAACTAGAGGGCACAGCTTCAAAATTGAGGGGCAGCCCTTTAGAACAGGGGTAAGGAGGAATTTTTTTAGCCAGAGAGTAGTTAATCTGTAGCATGCTCTGCCACAGAATGTGGTGGAGGCTAAGTCCGTGGGTATATTTAAGACAGATGTTGATCGTTTCCTGATCTGTCATTCCTGGAATCATCAGCAAATCAGAATCAGGTTTATTATCACAGACAACACACACAAAATACTTGAAGTCAGCAGACCAGGCAGCATCCATGGAAAAGAGTAAACATTGACATTTTGGGCCAAGACCCTTCACCAAGACTGGAAAGCATGATGATAAGTTAGAGCAAGAAGGTGGGGGAAGGAAGAAGTACTCGGTGGTAGGTGACAGGTGGAACCAGTCATCCAAAGATGAACCAATCCTCACAGAGGGATCAGAAGTGGAGAGAACGAGCAGAGGGATCAGAAGTGGAGAGAGCGAGCAGAGGGATCAGAAGTGGAGAGAGCGAGCAGTTTCAAGTTCCTGGATGTCAAGATCTCTGAGGATCTAATCTGGTTCCGGCATATTGATGCAGCTATAAAGAAAGCAAGACAATAGCTATATTTCATTAGGAGTTTGAGGGGAGTTGGTTGTCACCAGAAATGCTCGGGAACTTCTATGGATGTACCATGCGGAATACTCTGACAGGCTGCATCACTGTCTGGTATGGTGGGATAGGGGACAGGTTACTGCACACGACTGAAAGAAGCTACAGAGACTTTTAAAATTAGACAGCTCCATCTTGGGTACAAGCCGCTGTAGTAACCAAGACATTTTCATGGAGTGGTGCGTCAGGAAGGTGACTTCCATTATTAAGGACTTCCGTCACCCTCTTCTCTTTGTTACAGTTGGATAGGAGGTACAGAAGCCTGAAGGCACACACTCAGCGATTCAGGAACAGCTTCTTCCCCTCTGCCGTCTGATTTCTAAATAGACACTGAACCAATGAACACTCCCTCACATTTTTAAATATTGATATTATTTGTTTTGCACTATTTTTAATCTATTTCATATCCATATATACTTACTGTAATTGATCCACTTATTTTTTTTCTTTTTCTACATTACCATGTACTGCTGCTAAGTTAATAAATTTCACGACACATGCTGGTGATGATAAACCTGAATCTGATTCTGAGTTATAGGGCAGTTACGTGCAACTTATGCGGGCACTTGGTGAGATTGAACCAGGAATATTGTGCACATTATGTGTCTCTTTGATTAAGGAAGAATGATAAAAGTTGGTTGAATATTTAATAGACTAAAACCTGCAACAGTCTGATGGTTTTAATGAGGAAAGGTTCAATAGGCTTGACTGCTGGAGTTTAGAAAAGTGGGCAGGGATTGTGGAAAGTAGAATGTTGAAGGATCGTTGTGGGATGGAAGATGAGAGTAAGTTGCTCCAGTTTCCTCCCACATTCCAAAGACACATGGGTTAGTAGGTTAATTGGTCATAAGGGTGTAATTGGGCGGCACAGGCTCATTGGGCCGGACTAAAAATAAAAGAAAAACCTTGCCCCACACATCTCTTTCAACTTTAAAACATAATGATGCATGTCCTCTGGTGCCAGACATTTCAACCCTGGGAAAAAAAAGATACTGGAAGTCTAGTCTATCTATGCCTCTCATAAACTTTCTATGCCTGTCCCTGTCAGGTCTATATGTAATGGGTCACCTCGGAAGTAAAGCCAGGAAGCAAAACCACATTGTTCTGAAGTGCATCATGCTTGCACATAGCTTAATAGGCCAACTCGAGACTCAGACACCCCACTCAGTAAGCCGTAGCTTACCCCCTCTCCTTCGCCTTACCCATACATCTATCACCCTGACTCCTTGATCCAACCCACCTCATTTATCCTGAATTAATCAGAGTGGGATAGGGCCTTGAAAAAGTTACACCGGCCCAATCAGTGGTGACTATTCCATCATTTATTTTGTCTCGAAATACAGCTTGGTAACAGGCCCGTGCCATCCATGTAACTCATCAACCTAATACCCCATATGCCTTTGGAAACCGGAGTACACAGAGGAAACCCACACAGTCATGGGGAGAATGTAGACAGCCACAGAATGGAACCCAGGTTGCTGGCAATGTAATAGCTTTATGCTCACCACGACACGACTGTGCCACTCGTTCCTAGGCTCTACCAAGTTATGCCTCCACTGCCACTGGAATCACAGCCTCATACTGAACAGATTAGAGAACCCTCCACAGTTTTGGTCCCATTACCAAATAAAAGATTTCGTTACTTTGGAGATCATCCTTAGGAGATTTAGCAGGCTAATTCCTGGGAAGAGAGAATTGTCCTAATAAAAGATACTTGGGTCTGTATCACTTGGAGTTCAGGCGATTGAGAGCTGACCTTGTTCAAATAGAGTAAGATCCAAAGGAGGCCTGTCAGGGTAAATGTTGAGATGTTTTCACTAGTGGGTGAGTCACCAAAAAAAAACATAGTTTCCAGATAAGGGGCCAGTCATTTAAAACATAGGTACTTATAAATCTTTTCTGTTTGCAATTGTCAGCACAAGGGCAGTGGAGGCCAGATCATTGGACATGCTTAAGATGGAGACAGTGGGCTTCACATTAGGTGGTAGATAGCATGACACTGTTACGAGAGGGCATAGTTTTAATGTGCTTGGAAGTAGGTACAAAGGAGATGTCAGGGGTATGATTTGAAAGCAGAGAGTGGTGAGTGTGTGGAATGGGCTGCCAGCAGCAGTGGTGGAGGCGGAAACAATAGGGTCTTTTAAGAGACTCCTGGATGGATACTTGGAGCTTAGAGAAATAGAGGGTTATTGGTAAGCCTAGGTAGTCCTAAGGTAGGAACATGTTTGGCACAGCTTTCTGGACCAAAGAGCCTGTATTGTGCTGTAAGTTTTCTGTGTTTCTATCTCAGAGGATTCCGGAGTTTGGAGTTGATTCCAGTGCCATTCTGTAAGGGGTCTCTGTACGTTCTCATCATGAAATGTGTGTGTGCCTTAATTAGTCATTGTAAATTTGTACAGTGATTAGGTCAGGGTTAATTGGGTTTGCTGGGGTGGAATGGCTTTATCAGTAAATGAATAAATATTTGAAAGATGGAAGGCTATGGCAAACTGGTTTTGGCTTATTTTTGTCGCATGTACTGAGATCCTTTTGTTTTGCATGCCATCCAGGTAGATTATTCCATATACAGTCAGCCCTCCTTATCCTCGAATTCAACCAACCGCGAATCAGGAAAACCCAGAAGTGCTCTTCCAGCACTTGTTGCTTAAGCATGTACAGACTTTTTTTTGTCATTATTCCCTAAACAATGCAGTATAACAACTATTTTACATAGCATTTACATTGTATTAGGTATTATAAGTAATCTAGAGATGATTTAATGTATACGGGGGGATGTGCGTGGGTTATCGTGGATCAGGATTGAAAAAAATCAGAAGTTCTCTTACCAAGTAAGTCAGAACAGGTACATCCAGTATTATTTAGCGTCAGTTAGTCAAACGTTTGTCTTAGTATATAGTATATATTTTACCTCTCTATGCATATAAAACACTTAAGTACATATGTTTCAGCGCCGGGGTTGGGAATGGAAGTTCCCGAGTTCAATCCAGTGACAGACTGCTATCGAGTGCGCTCTCCACCGTGCCAGGTTGATGTGAGGATCGAAAACCCAATAATTAAACCACTGCGTCGCTTAGTAATAATTGTAGTTTTCATCGGGGCAGAGCCTTTCGCATTTCATCCTTTAAAATTGTTCCGATCATTGACCGATGTAGCCTAATGCTTTTCCAATGACCGATGGCGTTTCACCTCTTTCTGATCGCTTTATTACTTCCAGTTTATTTTCAATCACGATCATGATTATTTTCGTGAACAGAAACACTGCGGATTCAGATCTCTACTGCTGGTTCCTAATGTCCACTGCACAGGGACAGGTTAAATAAGGTCTGGGGTTCCACTGGGTCCTAAGATCCACATGCATTAAGACAGGTTGAATAAGGGACTTGAGCATCCGCCAATTTTGGTATCCGCGAGGGGTCCCGGAACCAATCCCTCGCGGATAAGGAGTGCTGACTGTATTGACATAGTAGAAAGAAGACAGAATGTAGTGTGGTTACCATTGCAAGTGGCACCAAAGAGGAGTTGAGGCCAGTATAGATCAGCCGTGGTAATACTGAAAGGCTGAGCAGGCTTGAAGGGTCTGGTGGCTTATTCCTGCTCCTGTTTTCCTGTGCCCTTGTGTTGAAAACTTTTTGAGGGGTTGTGTCATCTGCAGATTTGCTGTTGGTTGACTTGTGCTCTCTACTGCAAAGGGCCTATTGATATATGAACTCTTTATAAGCAACTTACTGCTAAAGAAATATCTTCAGGAGGGTGATACAAACTATTTGATAGTTTTTGATAATTATAAGAAACAACAGATTGTGATTATACCGCATCTTTAGTACAGGCACTTGAATGCAAAGGGCTCACTGTTAAAACGTGTACAGCCCTGTGCTCGTAAACCACATCTTTGACCCTAATATCCAGGTGTGGAAGGGGCCCTCTTGGGTCTTTGCAACCATATGTTTGAACTCAGTGTGTTTTTCTGTTTTGATTTAGTTTGAGCTGCAGGAGAGGCAGAGCAAACAAATGTCATTGTCAGCAAACACACAGACTGCTCGCTCTGTTCCCGAGTGTGCTTTCCCAAGTGAATCTTCTCCACTTCTCATTCCCGAAAGATTTTCTTCTGTTTGTGTGTGCCAGTAAGTCCAAAAAAAAACGAGTCACCACATATAAATAGAGCTGCCCTTGATATGGAGGGGTGGATTGTGGGCAGATACTGTTCATATCTGAACAACTCTTGAAACCAAATCTTAGCGAACAGGTCAAGACAATGTAATCATCTCAAGACTTGAAGTGGGCCCAGCGATGAATTGTATAATAATTAGTTTGAATCCTTTCCTTAAGCTTTATAAGAATTGTGTTAATCTTGAGCTGGAGTACATTTCTGAATACAAGTGACACTTATATTAAACCTTTTATTGAGTATTGAGTGGCAAATTGCTGGAATTCTCACCCTGAAAGGTTGTAGAGAATAAGTAACTGGAAAAAGTTAAGTAAGAGTAGAAATGTTTTAAAAAATTGAGGACTATGAGTAACTAGGGTAGAGCAGGGGTGAGGCCTGGTGCAGTCAGGAAGGGATGTAGGTAAGATTCACTAGGATGTTTCTGGGACTGGGCTGAGCAGGGTGAGAGGGGTTGGGGGTTCACCTGTAAGGGGAGGCTGGATAGGCTGAGATATTTTTCTCTGGAGTGTAGGAGTCTGAAGGTTGACCTTATAGTGATATATAATATCACGAGGGTTGTAGATAAAGATGTACGGTCGCAGTTTATTCCACAGGGTAGGGCAGGGCGGTATGGTAGGTAGCTGTTAGTGGAATGGCTTTACAGTGCCAGCAATCACTGATCAGGATGAGGAGTCTGTAAGGAGTTCGTACATTCTTCCTGTAACCACCCTCGAAATGTTCCAGTCTCTTACCACATTTTCTAGCAGACCATGCTGGACTGTTGCGTACAATTCTGGTCAGCACACCACTGGAAAATACAGTGGCAGTAGAGAGGGCTCACTTAGTTTTATTGTTATGAGAACAGACTGGTTGGGTGGGAGTATTTCTTTCAAATCAGAAGAGAGTGGGGTGAAATTATGGAAGGTCATTTCCCTAGAATGTGGGTGGAAACACAGCACTCACCATAGCCTGAAAGTACCTGGATGAATACTTGAAGAACCACAACCTGCAGGACTATGGACCAAGAATGGTTGAGTCTAGATGAAAGTGTGCTTTTGGCCAACATGAGGGTGAAGACAGAATGGCCTCCTTGGGTGTTATGAACTTCTACCTTTTCGATACATTGGTATTTTATTCCACTGTAGTCCATGTAGTCCGTCATTCTCAGAGTGAATGGTGTTGGGTGCAGACTTTGTGGACTGAAGGGCCTGTTACCAAGCAATAGGAATCCATGACAGTCTGACCATAAGATTTCTGGGATTGGGAAGAATGATAGAGGTGAGGCCATAGATTATTTTGTGTGGGATATTATTAAACCATGGAGCAAGCTCAAAGGGCCATAAGAACTACTGCTGCTTTGAACAAACAATGCACTCAACCCAAGTTTGTGTGTTTTTTTAAATTCTAAATCATTTAATTAAATTAATTTTTCCAGCACTTTAATAAAACCAACAGCAGGAAAGACATCTGCTCCCTCATACCCTGTCTGTATGGCTAAGTCTTGGAAACATCTCTCCCATGATTTATTAACCTCTCTTTTGCCCCTCTGCTTTTTAAAGCCTAACTTTTTGACCAATCATCTCACCCAGCGTTTCCAAAAGAACACCGTGGAGTCAGAGTAATTAACTATTGGAAGGTTGTGTTGGATAATTTTTGGTATTATTGGGGAAGCCAAGAGTTAGTGCTAAGTGACAGCAGGTTGAATTCCCACCTTGGACCAGATTAGCAGGCCTTGAACACATGCCTTTCAGCTTTGGCGTTCTTAGGTTGGGTCAGGTCAGGAGAGGGAATGTTGGCTTGGTTCCCAATCCCAGATGGTGACTCAGGGATTGTAATTGGAGACTGTATTAGACCAGCTAATGTCTCCCAGATTTAAAAGATTGTCAATTCTCATAGAAAGCAAGAACCCCTGAAATCCATTGCACAAACAGAAGAGACGAATTCAATAATTAGTTTAGCTGAAACTTCACTAACTGTGTGTTCTTTCTTTCTTTCTTTTTCAATCTTTTTATTAAATTTCATATATAAAAAAAACAGCACATAATAATGAATAGATTACAGATTCAATAAACTTGAGATTACATTAGTAATAGGATAATAATATCCTATTAAAACATCCATCAACAAAAGGTACATAAATCAATCAAGTCTATATAAATATGTATGAAAAAAAACAAAAATAATCGTCGAAAAAAGAAGAAAAAAAAATTGAAATTATATATGAGAAAAAATATATATTGAAAAAAAATACTAAACTAAAACTAACATGGGCAATAATAGCACTTTATAAATATATAAAGGTGTCAAGAAAAGAGCTCCGGAACTCCATACCTGAACAAGTATAAGTAGAGAAAAGGATCTGAAATAGGCCAAATTAATTCATATGAAAGTGTCGAATAAATGGTCCCCAGGTTTCTTCAAATTTAATTGAAGAATCAAAGATAGTGCTTCTGATTTTTTCCAAACTCAAATAAGAAATAGTTTGGGAGAACCACTGAAATGTAGTAGGAGGATTTACTTCTTTCCAGTTTTGTAATATAGACCTTCTGGCAATTAATGTTACAAAGGCAATCATTCGTCTGATTGAAGGGGAAAGCTGATTGCCATCTTCATTTGGTATACCGAAAATTGCAGTAATAAAATGGGGTTGTAAATCGATATTCCATACTGAGGAAATGACATCAAAAATGTCCTTCCAATAGTTATGTAAAGTGGGACATGTCCAAAACATGTGAGTCAATGAAGCCACTTCTAAGTGACATCTGTCACATTGAGGATTAATATGCGAATAAAGTCGGGCAAGCTTATCTTTAGACATATAAGCTCTATGTACAATTTTAAATTGTATTAAAGCATGTTTAGCACAAATAGAGGAGGAATTAACCATTTGTAAAATTTTTTCCCATTTATCTGTTGATATATTACATCGAAGTTCTTTTTCCCATTCTTGTCTAATTCTATCCGATATTTCTGGCTGTATCTTCATAATCATGTTATAAATAAAAGCTACTAATCCCTTCTGACAAGGATTAAAAGTAAAAATCAAATCTGAAAAATCCGATGGAGTTGAGTTAGGAAAAGATGGAAGAATTTTATGTAAGAAATTTCTAATTTGTAAGTATCTAAAAAAATTAGATTTAGGTAATTCAAATTTGTTGGATAGTTGATCAAAAGACATCAAAGTACCTTCAAAAAAAAGATCACGAAAACATTTTATACCTTTCCTTTTCCATATACTAAAAGCTTGATCTGTCAATGAAGGTTTAAAAAAAAAATTACATAAAATAGGGCTGTCCAGAGCAAAGTTTTTCAGATTAAAGAATTTGCGAAATTGAAACCAAATTCGTAGTGTATGTTTAACAACAGGGTTAGATATCTGTTTATTGAATTTGGGTAAATCAATAGGAAGAAAAGAACCAAGAACGGAAAATATAGAATATCCCTTAACCTCACTACATTCTAAATTTACCCACTGTGGGCACACAGGTGAATCCAAATCTAGTTTCCAGTACATTAGGTTACGAATATTATTCGCCCAATAATAAAATCTAAAGTTAGGTAAAGCTAGACCACCATCTTTTTTAGACTTTTGTAATTGCCTTTTGCTTAACCTAGGATTTTTATTTTGCCACACAAATGAGGAAATTTTTGAATCAATATTATCAAAAAAAGATTTAGGAATAAAAATTGGTAAAGCTTGGAATAAATATAAAAATTTCGGTAAAATCATCATTTTAATAGCATTAATCCGACCAACTAATGATAAAAATAAGGGAGACCATCTAGTAGTAAGTTGCTGAATTTGATGAAGCATAGGTAAAAAATTCAGTCCAAATAAATCTTTATATTTCTTGGTGATTTTTATACCTAAATAGATAAAGTTATCAGTAACAACTTTAAATGGCATCCTATCACTCAATAAAGTTTGCGCGTTTAAAGGGAATAACTCACTCTTATCTAAGTTTAACTTATAACCAGAAAAGCTACCAAATTGAGCCAACAAGGATAAAATAGCAGAAATAGACCTACTAGGATTAGAAATATATAACAACAAATCATCAGCATAAAGCGATAATTTGTATAACTTCTCATTACGGGTAATACCAAAAATATTAGGAGACTCACGAATAGCAATAGCTAAAGGTTCTAATGCAATATTAAATAATAAAGGACTTAAAGGACAACCTTGTCTCGTACCACGAGATAATTGAAAAAAAGAGGATCTATAATTATTTGTAAGAACAGAAGCAACAGGTTTATAATATATTAATTTAATCCATGATATAAAATTAGGACTAAAATTAAAGTTTCTCAATGCATTAAATAAATATGTCCATTCAACTCTATCAAAGGCTTTTTCAGCATCTAATGAGATAACACATTCTGGGGTTGTAGGTGATGAAGTATAAATTATGTTAATCAATTTTCTAATATTAAAAAAGGAATATCGATTCCTAATAAAACCAGTTTGATCTTCTGAAATAATCTGTGGTAATACCTTTTCTAATCTAATGGCTAAAATTTTTGTAAGAATCTTAGAGTCTACATTTAATAATGATATAGGGCGATAAGATGCACATAAAGTAGGATCTTTATCTTTTTTAAGAATTAAAGAGATAGTAGCTTCATAAAACGATTGAGGTAGTCTCTTCTTAACAAACGCATCATTAAAGATTTCACATAGCCAAGGAGAAAGCAATAAAGAAAAAGTTTTAAAAAATTCTACAATAAAACCATCAGGACCAGGAGCTTTCCCTGAATTCATTGATGAGATAGCCTCTCTTATTTCATCCATAGAAATAGGAGCCTCAAGCAAGCTACAATCTTCATCTATCAGTTTAGGAATATTCAAATTATTAAAAAAATTATCCATCGTAAACCGGTCACCGTCAAATTCTGATTGATATAAAGATTTATAAAAATCTTGAAAAGTGTTATTGATTTCTTTATAATCAGTAGTTAAATTACCGTCTTGTTTACGAATTTTAATAATTTGTCGCTTAGTCGAAATAGCTTTTAATTGATTAGCTAACAATTTACCAGTTCGATCACTATGAATATAAAATTGAGCCCTAGTCTTAATTAATTGATTCTCAATTGAAGAAGATAATAATAAACTATGTTCCATTTGAAGCTCAACTCTCTTCTTATAAAGTTCTTTGGTAGGAGTAACGGAATAAATCTTATCAATTTCTTTAATTTTATCCACCAATAAAGCTATATCTGAATATCTTTGTTTTCTTTTACCAGCGGAATATGAAATAATTTGTCCACGAATAAAAGCCTTGAAAGAGTCCCAAAGATCTTGAAGTAAAGTAGCATTAAGTCTCCAGGATCTAGTATTGATAGAAGAGTCCGAAATCTTGATAGATAACTTCAAAGGCGCATGATCCGAAATAGCAATAGAATCGTATTTACAATCAATAACATCTGTTAATAAACGATGATCAATAAGAAAGTAATCAATTCTAGAATAACTATGATATACATGTGAAAAAAATGAAAATTCTTTATCTTTAGGGTTCAAAAACCGCCATATTTCAGTAATTCCAGAATCAACCATAAAAGAATTAATAAGTAAAGCTGATCTATTCGGAAGAGTTCGAATAGGTTTAGATCTATCCATCGAAGGATTCAAACAACAATTAAAGTCTCCACCCATAATCAACATATATTCATTCAAATTAGGAAGAGAAGTAAATAAACGTTTAAAAAATTCAGGACAATCAAAGTTTGGAGCATAAATATTAACTAAAACAACTTTCCGATTAAAAAGTGAACCAGTTATCAACAAAAATCTACCCTGTGGATCAGAAATAATTTCATAATGTGTAAACGAAATTGAGGCGTCTATAAAAATAGACACACCCCTAATTTTAGCGGTACAATTTGAGTGAAATTGTTGACCTTTCCAGAACCTAAAAAAACGTTGATTATCCTCCCTCCTAATATGGGTCTCCTGTGCAAAAATAATATTAGCGTTCAATCTATGGAATACTTTAAATATTTTTTTACGTTTAATCGGATGATTTAAACCATTAGTATTCCACGAGATAAAGTTAATAGATTTATCCATCATACCAATATTAATTGTGTGTATCATAAAAGGTTAAAAAGACACATAACCCACAATTTAGGAAGAAGGAAAATTGATTCAGGAGCAACCGGAGATCCTGACACCTCAACAATATTAACAATTTAAAGTCAGCCCATAAACTAAAAGCAAAAAAATAAAAAGCAAAAGCATGAAAAAAGATCCCTCCCCCCTCCCCCCACCCTTTGAAAGAAAGCCAAGCGGCAGGCGCATAAACTAATACTAATATTACCCCCATTTCAAGATGGCAGCTCCATAAGAAAATTTTTTAAGAAAAAACTATATAACACCCTAATTAAAATATAGAGTTGCAAAAAAAAATATATATATATATATATATACCTACATATATATATATACACATACACATACACACACATATCAGACAAATCAAAAAAAAAACTAAAATAGTAAAACCAGAAAAATCATTAATAAAAAAAAATGAACATTGAAGTTTAAAAATGTAATACATCTTTAAAAAAGAAATTCCATATTCAGATACAAAGATGACGTTTCACAAGCCAAGACTTATGGGAAGAAGAAACGACATTTTGAGAAAGCCATATTACAAAATATGAATATAAATTCAGCAATCTAATAAGAAAATTTAGTAAAAAAGTTATCAAAATAGAATTTTTTTAAAAAAAAGATTTAATAGACACTACAACATATATAAAAAAAAAACTAAAAAAAAAGAATTCAAAACCTTTGTTCCATTTCTAAATACAGGCAAGCAAATAAACACTTATAAAAAGTAAAGACTTATGGGAAGAAGAAACGACATTTTGAAAAAATAATTCATTATTACAAAATACAAACGTGTATAAAAAAGGATATTATAAAAATTAAAACAGCATCTATAAGCAATAATAATAGTAGTAAAAAAAAAGACCCAGACCCATAGTTCAAAATAAAAAGTTATAACCCAACTTCCAGGGTTAAAACTTAAAATGAAATGACATCCTCTCTCCAAAAAAAAATCTTCAATGTAACTCATAGTTCAAGTTGCACTAGAGGATCGATATTCTTCAACAAATTTCTTCGCTTCTTCAGGAGTGTTAAAAAAGTGTAGACTGTTGTCGGGCAGCACCATTCTAAGCTTCGCTGGATACATTAAAGCTTGTTTAAATCCAATCGAATGAATCTCTGCCATCACTGGTTTAAAAGCGATCCTGGCTTTCATTACTTCATACGAATAGTCCTCAACTATTCGAAATGAGTAATTTCTGTAGGAGATCATACCTTTTTTACGAGCTAATCGAATTAGAAGCTCTTTCTCACGAGGATAATGAAGGCGAACAATCACCGCTCGTGGTTTATCAGGCACAGACGAAAGCCTCGCAACTCTATGAGCGCGGTCAATAACAGGTTCATTTTTCAAACCTTCACCACCGAAAATTTCCCACAGTAATTTAGAGAAAAATTCAGTTAAATCACCGGACTCAACTTTTTCGGGAATTCCGATGATGCGCAAATTCTGTCTGCGAGAACGATTTTCAAGATCAGTAATTTTAAACTTGTACTGATCTAAAGTTTTAGCAGTCGACTCTATCTTCTTCTCTAACACTTCAATTGTACGTGCTTTTTCACAAATTGATTGTTCAAGAGTCGTGATCTTATTTCCATGCTGTTGAACCTCTAACGCCTGCGACTGAAACTTAGTTTCAAGCGATTTAACAACTCCTTCAAGATCGGATATTTTCGAAGTAATCCTCCTTTCCAAACTTAACAGTTTACTGTCCAATTTACCTTCTAGTCTGCCTTCCAGACCCGCAAATTTAGCATCCAGTTTATTGTCCAATTTACCTTCCATACCCGCAAATTTAACATCCAGTTTAATGTCCAAAAGACCAGAAATTGCGTCGATGGATACAGGATCCTTAGCCGATTTCTTACTTGTAGCAATTTTAAGTTTGACAAGATTAGATCAACTATTATTTTAGGAAAAAAGGTAGCAACTCATATGATTAAGTTCGAAAAGATCTAATTAAAGGGTGATTATAGTTAAAAAAATAAAGAGCGCCTAAAAGGCAGATGCTTACGTCGCCATCTTGAAACTCCACCCCTCTAACTGTGTGTTATACTAAATGTGTTGCACTTTGGGATACCAACTATAAATGGAAAGTACAATTAATGACAAGACACTTAACAGCATTGATGTATGGAGCAATATTGTGGTCCAAGTCCATAGCTCCCTGAAAGAGACCACACAAGGTAATAGGGTGGTAAAAAAAAAAGCACAAAGCATGCTTGCCTTTAATAATTGAGATATGGAGATAGAGTAAAGAGTCAGGAAATTAGATTTCAACTTTGTCAAAACTCTGGTTAGACCACATCGGGAGCATTGCATTCGGTTCTAGTTGACCCATTATAGAAAGAATGTGGAGGCAATGGAAGGTTTCAAATGAAATTTACCAGGATGGTACTGGATTAGAGATTATGTTCTATTAAGAGATATCAGATAAACTAGAATCCTTTCCCTCCAGAGCAGCAGAGGGTGAGGGGAGACCTGATAGGGTCAAAGTGTCTAATACCAAAAAATTTGCATTTAAGGTGAGCGGGAGTTGTTGAACAGAGAAGTGCGAGGTAAGTTTTTCACACGGTGGTAGGTGCCTGGAATGCAGTGCCATAGGTGGTATTAGAGGCAAATATGATAGAGATTGATATTCATCACGAGTACATTGAACCGTACGGTGAACTACGTTGTTTTGGGTTAACAACCAACACACACAAGAATGTGCTGGGGGCAGCCCACTAGTTCACCACACATTCTTGCTCCACTTCCGGACTTGCGTGGTCTTTGGACCCCAGTTACTTGAAGACCACCCATACTTGGGACTTGCAGCTCTGACTCAGGACCAGCACTCACCAATCTTGGGAACAATGATGACCTCAGCACCCGCTGATTGAACCCCAGGATCACTCACATTCGTCCATGAATTCAAAGGTTCATTTGTTATCAAAGTATGCGATGTACAACACTGAGATTTGTCTTCTCCAGATAGCTGTGAAACAAAGGAAGAACACGAAGTCAATTAAGAGAGAAACATTAAACTCACCCCCTCCCACATGCAAAACAGAAAGGCATCCCAGTCATCAACCCCCAAGTCTCCCACCCTGTCTAACATGGAACAAGAACATTGACCCCCAAACAACCTCCACCCTGCACAAAAAAACTAAGAGAGCGCAACAGGAACATCAACCCTCAAACCCCTCCCCTCGCGCAATATGGAAAAGGAACAGGCAAAATAAAATAGAATATAAAACCATAAGTCTGAAAAGTCCACAGTCCATCAACACAATAGTCCAATCCATAAATGCAGACCCAAGATACCATCCTCCAACATCACTGACATTCATCAAAAGAGAGGGACACCACATGAGACAGAGGCCTACCCGCCAGCCACAGCTAGCCTCACAGTTAATAGCGTGACCGCCTGCCTTGGCTGTGAGTGACCTGAACTCTCACTTGTCTTCTGCATTTGCTTTGACGTCTCAATCTTCCTCAGCACTTTAATTGGCTAAATAGAGTTGAACATCGGCTCACATTGTCCCATCTCTAAGTTCCTTCGCATCGAGGCTATCTGAGTACAACGCTCACTTCCCAGAATCTTCTCAGAGACAGTTAAGTGCTGGATCACTCACTCAATCTCCAAACTGTAAATCGCAGGCTCTAACTGTTCCAGAAACACATTTATGGTGAACAACAGATGTAAAAGAAGTAAAATAGACATTTTCATGAGCCCTCTGGAAGATGTTGACCAAGGGAGTGTTGTACACTGGCACCAACCTGCCCAGACTCTTCATTTACTACACTGACCTCTAACTACCCCCCATCCCTGTCAATAATTCCGAACCTGACCCCCAACTCAGCACGCTGTCACCAGAATCATTCCTACAAAACCAAAAAATAAACCAGGTCTGAGCCACGACATTGACGAACGTTGCAGCTTAATCCCATCTTGACTAGAAGTACTAAGCGACACCTCTAAGTGGCTCTTAGTCACCCGAATATGCAGAGAATGGAGGGATAAGGACTCGTGTGCTGACAGAGGGCTTTTGAAATCATTAGTTTAATTAGTTCAGCACAACATTGTGCGCTTGTACAGTAGTGTTCTATGTTCTTTTGAATAATTGCAGTGTTCCTTCTTGAATTTGGTGGGCATTAACTATCTTATTTTACTGGTCTTGGAGATGTTCATTATGGGGCAGCAGATAAAATGCCCTTAACTCACAAGTGCATTATCCAATATTAACTTGAAGAACTTAAATAGGAGCAAGGGAAGGCTATATTATCCCTTGACCATGACTTATCATTTAGTTAGGTTATAACTATGCTGCCCTTGGCCTGATCCTCATAACTCTTGGCCCAACTCCTAATCCAAAAATCTTTCCAACACAATCTTGAAAGTAGTTAATTACTGTGGCTCCACAGTGCTCTGTTGGAAACATTTATATGATGATTGGCCAAAAAATAATTAGTTTTTAAGGATCAGTGAGGAGAGAGAAAGGGAAGAGTGTTGGCATGATGACAAAGACTTGACTGGGGTTCATACTGTGAGCCTGTTGATGTCTACTGAGAAGCTAAGGAGTAGGACCTCAATTCAGATTGTGATTCCTAAAAAGCTTATTAATTTCTTTCAGACAGATACTTTCCTGCTGGTGTTGTGGGTACACCCAATTCCAAGTCTATTAATGAGATAGGTAGACCCGGTGGTGCAGGGTTTGTTCCCCAGGCCTCATGGAATAGCTGAAGTAACAAAAGGCGCTGGGAGTTTTCAGAGCCAGAGAGGGGCACAGCAAGAAGTAGGTAGATCAGAAAGCAAAGAGGGGAAAGAAAGATTCAGAGGAGAAGTTATATCCAGGAGCTGTCCTGATATCTGATAGGTGAAAAGAATCATGAAAGATTTTTTAAGGACTAGATTAAGGAAAAGAATGAAATAAAACTTCAAACCAGGACAGCTCTGAGGTAGAAAAATGCTGGAAACTCTTAACAAGTCAGGTAGCGTCTGTTGAAGGAAATATCAAGTTAATGATTTGTCTCTGTGTTCTGACTAAGGGTCTTTGACCTGAAAAATGAACTTCATTCCTTGTTCCATAGATGTCTGACCAACTAAGTGTTTCCAAATTTGTCTGCTTTTATTTCATCAGGTCATAGAGTCACAGAGCTATTCAGCATGAATACCGGCCCAACCAGTCAATACGGACCACAGTGCCCACCAGCTAGTCCCAATTTTCTATGTTCAGCCTTATCTCTCCAAGCCCATCCCCCCATGCACCCATCCAACTGATACTATTGATACCATTGTAGCTGCCTTAAATACTTCCTCTGGCAACTCATTCCTCTCACTACCTTTAAATCTTGCCCTTCTCATCCTAAACTTATTCCCCCTAGTTGGAGACTCCCTTTCTCTGAAATAAAGAAATGCTGTCATCAACATTATCTATGCCTCTCATAGTTTAAACGCTTGTACTGTAATCGTTTTGAAAGTTAGCAGTTCAACATAATTATGAGATGTGGAACAAGCAAAATCTGGAACATTACACAATATTCTCAGCAAATCAATGGAGAAGATTGAAGTTAAATGTTACAGGTGGACAACATCACATCAGCGCTGTTCTGGTATAAACGAGTAAGGATGGATATCTCTAATAATTGAATTCAGTGCTGTCTGCCCTACTGAGTGCTTCTGGCATTGTCTGTTCTTGTTTTGGTTTTCTGCATTGTCAGACTCCTCCTTCATTTAAGAGGTAAAGCAAGGTGCTGGTTGCTGGAGAGATAAAGATCGGCAGAGTGTTTCTGACGGGACACAAAAGCAGGCAAAGATCTCAGGTTGCAGTGAGAGCAGAGTTACAGTCAACACTGAACACTTTGGGTTGTCTGTCATGAATGGATCTGAAAGGTGAGGGATGGAATTCCAGTTGGATTCTGTGTGGAGCCATTCTCAGCCAGAGGTGGATGAAGGAGGGAAAACAATTGAAGGCCATGGCCTTCATTCTGCACTTGTGCATGTTCACATGAAGCAACATTTAGGCTTGGCACAGACACTCAACAGGGTGCCAGCATTCACAGTAAAAGTTCTCACTTGGCTAAAGTTCACCGGCAACTGCAGTTTGCCCCCCTGTGAATTATGCTTGGAGAACTGAAAGACAGAGCAAGTTTAATCAAGCTGAACTTCAACTTCAAGCACAGACTGGGCAAAAGAAAAAACAAATGCACTGAATGCACGAGTCCATTGCCAATGAAAAGTCTTTTGGAAGAGGTAGTGAAGCTTCTCGTCAGCTTAACTCAAAGCTACATGTCTCTGAAATGAAAAGGTCACAGCAGTAAGTCCACAGGAAGATGATTAATCCTTTATACTCTGGCAACTTCTAGGAGTCAACAAGAGCACAAGCAGCCTCTGTTGTGCCTACTAAGTGCCTGGTTACAGAAACATTTGTGAACTTCGACCACATTTATGGTACCTCGAGATCCTGTAGTTTAGTGCATTACTGTAATTTGAAGCAACGTTCCATATTAAAAATATCAGTAGTGTTGAGGCATTAAGCTGGGATGATGGATTCTTTGTTATAAGTTTGGATGTTCAACAATCAGAAAGATTGTTTAGTTGGTTAATAGAGTCAGACTTTATTAGATTGCTGACAAAAGAGACTGCAGACACTGGAATCTGGAAAAACAATGCTACTCCCATCAATGTTACTCAGCCTCCTGAGTTCCTGCAGCAGATTATTGTTCCATTTACTGAACTCTGCTTCTCCCGTGCTCATGAGACATGCATTACCTACAGCAGGCACTACTCATCACTGCAGGGTAACATTGACTTTTTCTCCACAAAGTGCTCCCGATTCACTGGATGAATAACCAAGCTGATGTCAGTGTCTCCTACCAGGCACCCTTCCCTGTATCAAAGCTCTCCTTGTGCACCATGGGCTCTGATAGACAGACCACATTAGTGGTATAATGTTGGTATTAGTTTATTATTATTACATGTACCAAGAAAAGCCTGCCGTGCGTACCATTCATACAGATAATGTCACTACACAATGCACTGAGCTAGAACAAGGAAAAACAATAACAATGCAGAGTCAAGTGTAACAGCTACAGGGAAAATGCAATGCAGGTAAACAATAAAATGCATGATCTTAACAAGGGAAAGTCAAGAGTCTATCATGCCAGAGTGGGTTAGAATCTGTTCTTGAGCCTAGTATTCACTATGTTCACCACCAAACACCTGACACCCAAACGAGGTATTCTGTTATGAACTCCATCACGATAAGAGTTTGGCTGGATGGGCAGAGAAAGGATGCAAGGATGTTTTCAAAAGGTGTGGCTCAGCATTCAGAGCCACTGCCTCGTAGTGCCACAAAATGGATTCAGTCCTGACCCAGCTGGTGTCTGTGTAGAGATGTAGATTCTCCCTATAGCTGTATAGGCTTCTCTTAGGTACTCTGGTTTGCGGCCACATCCAGAAATGTCGCCTGTACTTTTTTTCCATAGATGCTGCCTGGTCTGCAGAGTTCCTCCAGCATTTTGAGTGTGTTGCCCTTAAGCCCAACTTGTCCATTCTGACCAAGATGTTCACCTAAACTTGGGGCATCAGAGTTAAATTCCAATGTCATCTGTCGGGAGTCTTTACACCCTCCCCCTGGAAAGAGTGGGTTTTCACCAGGTCCTCCAGTTTCCTCCTACAGTCCAAAGACGTACTGGTTAGTTGGTTCATTGGTCATTTAAGTTGTCCTGTCACAATCTGCCTCATTATGATCTTGCACTTTATTGCTTACCTAAACACATGTGACAATAATATACCAAAGCCAATACCTGTCCAGATATCTTTTCTCTCCACTTTCCAATTAACTCCTCTTAGATTCTACTACCGGAGACAATTAACCTCCCAACATTCATATTGGGGTATGAAAGGAAACCAGAGGATCCCAAGAAAATCTGCAAAGGAAGAACGTGCAGACTCCACACAGACAGCACAAGAGGTCAGGATTGAACCTGAGTCACTGAAGCTACGAGATGCTGCTCTGCTCACTGCGCCTCTCTGTAGCACACAAAAATAAAATGGATGGCTTTGAGAACCTCAAGTCTATGGATTGGGAGCCTGTGAAAATCCAGTGTACATGGTGGAACAAGCATTCCACCTCACCTCCCTGTGGTAAAAAAAGATGTGCGAGTCCTAAACTGGCTGCATTAGCCAGCACAACCTGAACAGCTGGACTAGAAGCAAGTCATCCTCAGTTCTAAGGGACTGCCTCAGAAGAAGACAACATCCCAGAACTGTGACCAGTCAGAGATGCCCATTCCCTGGAGTCTGACAAGCAATAGACAGAATAAACAGCACAAACAAGTAGTACTGGGAAAAGTCCTGTTGCTAATTTAATCCTTTGGGAGCTGAGGTGACAACTTTTAAAGACTTTTAATGACTCATCGACCATTGCCCAGGTGTTGATGTAATGTTTACTGAAAATAGCTCCTTCAGTTAAGTTGATCTCCTGGCAGTTTGTTATAATGAACTCCAGTAAGAAAGGGAAACAAAGTTTTATGTTGCACCATTTGGGATAAATGATCTGCCAAGGCACCTAACAGCCGACCAGATATTACATGCACGGTCACGTTTGTAATCCAGGAAAGAAAGCAGCTAATTTTCAGAACAGCATGCATCCCCAGATATGTCAATGACTAGAGAACCTTTCTGAGTAATGCCATCAAATGAAGAGCACACAACATGAAGCAGGTTTTTCAGCCCATATCTGTCCAAACATTTCCTATCTTAACAGATTCCAGTCAAGACATCAAGGCTACTTCTCTTGTTTTACTTACTTACTGCTCGTTATGCCGCTGACATTTAGGGCAGCAGTGGAGGTTGTCCATCTCTGGCAGTGTTCAGAGTTTCCTTCATTGTGTTAAAAAAGCCTCTCAGTTTTCCCTACTTTTAGTCATGCAAATCCTGGACGGAAAACTCAGGAATACCATTGCAATCTGATGTAAAAGGATTCTTTACTGCTGTTTCAGTAGCAGTTTTGTTTGGCCGGTCAGGGTTATTAGCCCTGAGCTGAACCCATGAACTGGGAAGACCGGTGGACCATGTTTAGTCTGTCCACTACCCTTTGACCTGTTTGGCATGGGTAATCCTACTAAGAGTCAAAGCATAAAGCCCTGACTAGAATCAATATTTTTCCCCAGATCACTGAGGCAAGCAAGCCTCCAAACAAGGTTGTGGTCCACTTGGAAGTTCTCTTGGTCTGGGATCCTCTAAATCCATCCGAGGGCTCAGGCAGTGTCTTGGTTTAACTTGTTCTAACCATGTTTGGCACTAGACTATTAGACTAGATATCTGAGCAAGAGACTCTGTTGTGAACTTTTGCTGTTCCTAAACTCTTGGGTGTTTAGTCTTTGTTTTAAGTGGTCAAGTCTTGCAATATCATTGAAAATGTGCACATAACTAACTTTCACAATGATATAACAACAGTTTTATTTTCTGTATTTAAGAATATTTTCTATCCCACTCAACAGCTCTTGCTCTCTGTGTTTGTTGCCTTCTCCAGTCCCTCTGCACTCTTTAATTTCTGTCTTTTCAACAATCCCCAAATTTAATCATTCTTCCATTGAAGACCTTGCCTTCAGCTACTGAGCTCATAAGCTTTGGCAATCCCTCCCTGGATCTCCGACTCTTTATAAACAGTATTGACCAGTCTCTTCAACCACCTCTCTGCAAGACTGTGTTACCTTGAGTTACCTCACTCCATTGGAGGTAGCGTGTAAATGCAGAGTGCCCGTCCCATGATGCCCTTGCCCATTTTCTCTTGGATTTAGGGTCTGAGATCATAGATCCCTCAAAGATGCTATGCAAGTTGATGGAGTAGTTAAGGCATCTGCTGTGTTTGCCTTTATTAGCCAGGGGACTGAGTTCAAGAGCCAAGAGGTAATGTTGCAGCTCTAGAAAACTCTGGTCAAACCACACGGAGTAATTGTGTCCACTTCAAACTTTGTACATCTTTTCGGCACTCTTGCCAGTTTGATAACATTTTTAACTGCTGGCAAATCATAGACACAGTTGGTTCTGTAGATGCTGGAAATCCTGAGTCCTGATGAAGAGTCTCAGCACAAACATTGACTGTCTATTCCTCTCCATCACTACTGGCTGACTTGCTGAGTTCCTCCAGTTGTGCAGTATGCTGTTGCGTAGCATCTGGAGAGATCATGCCATATGCAAGTAGATCGAGGTAGTAAAGAGGAAAGCAGTTACAAAGTGCACTGTGGGTAAACACATGAGGTGCAAAGGTTGCAACAAGGTGTATTGGAAGATCAAGAGCAAGAATTCATCATTAGAACATGAGAAGTTGTTCAAGCATCTGATAACAGCAGGGTAGAAGATGTCACTGAGTCTGGTGGCATGTGCTCTCTGATGTTTGTCTGTCCTGCCTGATGAGAAAGAGAATGACGAGTGGGAGAGGTCCTTGATTTAGACTGC
The DNA here is from genome assembly GCF_030144855.1 of Hypanus sabinus. Lineage (NCBI taxonomy): Eukaryota > Metazoa > Chordata > Chondrichthyes > Myliobatiformes > Dasyatidae > Hypanus > Hypanus sabinus. The sequence goes on from NC_082706.1 coordinate 131,486,409, forward strand.
ATGCTGCAGATACTTTAACTTTTGCTCCCACCATTGGGCCGACCTATGGGTAACTGAGCCACACCAGGAGTTTTACAATCATACAGTGGGGAAGTACACCTTTTGGCCTGTCATGTCTACATTGACTATCAAATAGTCATCTGCACCAGCCCCATATTCCAGCACTTGGTCCATAGCTTTCTGAGCTTTCGTGTCCAGATGCTTAATGGGCCTCCACTCATTAACCACAGCCCTTCTGCAACCACAGACATTCTTCTTGTACTTGCCAGATACACTGGGCTCTGGGCTGTGACCCCGATTGGACTTGGGTTGGGAAGTTGAAATCCAGCCGACACTTCTTACCTAATCTCATGCCAAAATTGTTGCTTGGTCTTTCATCTGAATTCTCCTCCCGGCCTCTTTCCTAATTTAAGTGCAGCAGCACAGTGGCCTCTGCTACCTCACAGCCTCAGTGTCCCTAGTTCAATCCTGGTCTCCGGCACTGTCTGTGTGGAGTTTGCACGTTCTCTCTGTGAGAATATCCCAAAGACGTGCAGTTTGCTACTGAGTTGATGAGAGCATAAGGAGAATTTAAAAATGGGATTATCATGAGTGTGAATGGTTGCTTGATGCTTTGTAGTTGATGGGCTGAAGAATCTGTTTTCACGTGATATGATTCCATTTGTGTCGACAAGAATGGAAGAATATCAGTGAGTAAAGCTTGTTCTTTTTACTCATGTCACTAATCACACATCTGTTTAATATTACCCAACTGTTCAATCTTGATGCTTAAAATAGAGAATCGTTTCAAGAAAAATTTCTATAACATTATCAATCATCAGCTTGTCAGGAAAGCTTCTTAAACCAAAGGGCAGGACGTTATCAAGCTATACATTTGAACCATAATTTTGATCATTGAGACATTCTGTAACACTAGTACATTGAAAGGCAGCTTTATTTTATGGAGTGGTAAGACTATTCTGTCAAAGCACAGACATCCTTCTGGATATCTACAGTCTGTCTTTTGTATTTGTCTAAACGAAAAGGGAGAGAAGTGTGGACTTTGTTACTTTTTTATTAAAGCATTTTTCCTCTTTTGTTCTTTGTTTGAAGAATCTTCAGGCCCATTGTGGAAAATTGTATTCCTTTGATTTTCAAATGATTTACATTTATAAAAGATAAAATTATCATTAGACAAACACACAAATTCAGAGCTTTGTAACCATTAATGAGAGACTTCCAAAGTTCAAAGTAAATTTATTATCAAATACCATATACATAACCAGATACAACACTGAGATTTGTTTTCATGCGAGCGTACACAGTAAATCCAAGGGACACAACAGAATCAACGAAAGATCGGACAAGCAACCAATGTGCAGAAAAACAACAAACTATGCAAATACAAAGTGAGAAAATAAATAAATAAACAATAAATTACAAGAACGTGAGATGAAGAGTCCTTGAGGTGAGTCCATAGGTTATGGGAATAGTACGGTGATAGGGCAAGTGAAGTTAAAGACCCTGAAGATTGGGGGGAAGGGTTATAGCTGTTTCTGAATCTGGTGGTGTGGGTCCTGAAACTCCTGTACCACCTTCCTGATGGCAGCAGTGAAAGAAGAGCACAGTCTGGGTGATGGGGGGGTGGGGGAGGAGGTCTTTGATAATGGATGCTGCTTTCCTGTGAAAACATTCCATGTAGATGTGCTCAATGGTGCGATAGGCTTTATCTGTGATGGACTGGGCTCTATGAACTACCTTTTGTAGGTGTTTCCATACCAGACCTTTCCATCTTTGGGGAAAGCAGTTGCAGACTAATCCGGCCTGTCCAGCCACTGGATATGTTATGAGACCTCAGTCTAGGGAGGCTTAGCGACACACTATTAATGCCAGCAACCTGGGTTCAATTCCGCTGCCATCTCTAATCAGTTTCTACGGCCTCCCTATGTCAGTGTGGGTTTCCTCTGAGTGCTCCGGTTTCCTCCCACATGGGTGTAGTTGGGTGAGTGCAGGTTTGCAGTTCCCGTGATGTATCTGTAAATAAATAAATAATGTTTCATTCATCAAGATAATCAGCTAAATAGAATCAAGTCAAATTTATAAAGCTGTGAATAATAGATTGCCATCGGAAGTATTCAGTAGGAGGTTTTCCTTTTCCCGGATCATGACAGTAGTGCGGAGCAGGAGTTGTCAATTTGGCGATTGGAACATGCTCCAAGGTCTTGGGTAGTCTGACCATTGGCTTCAGATCCTCTTTTATATGTATCTGTTCACCTTGATCAGAGTTGAATTCCCACAATTAGCCTTCAACATATTCAGAGATTCAGCATTCACTGCTTTCTGTGATAATAACAAACATTCACAACTCTCTGAGAGAAGAAAATCATAAATGGGGGACTCATTTATCCTGAGACTGTGCCCCTTTAGTCAATAATTCCTCTACCAGAAGAAGCATCTTCTCAGTTTTTTCCCTATCGGATACTCTCAGGATCAGATGTATTAGGAGCAAGAAATGTCATTGCACCTTGGTGCAGTGCTTCAATGTTCTTATGTTTTGAAATGAGCTCTATGGATCAGTTCATGTGACAATAATAAATCAATTCCAAACATTTGAGAGTAATGTAATTTGAATCTGTTTCTGATTGAAATTCCAGAGAGCAAAGGAGAACAGATTAGAGACTAGAGTTAAGGACAGCAATCAGAGCAGGTTCCAGGAGCCATACAGTAGGCTCCTGCTCTCCCTTCTGTTGCTGCACACTCTTACAGAAAGGCTTGCTCCTTACTCATGAGATAACTCCTGAATCCCAAGTTCTAATCAATGGAAACTGGGGTGGAGAAGGCAGATGTGGACCATAAATACTTGGAAAACTCATTTGGATAAATCTGCATCATCAAGCAGAATATGCAACAGCCTGAAAGCACATGCCACCAGGCTCGAGGACAGCTTCTGTTCTATTGTTTTCCAGCTTCTGAATGGACCTTCTGTATGATATGAACTCTTAACCTCACAATCTATCTTGCTATGATCTTTCACTTTGATACTTAGCTGCACTGCGTTTTTTCTGCAGCTTTTGAACTTTCTTCTGCGTTGTTACTGCTTTACATTGTTCTACCTCAATGCACCGTGTAATGATCTATATGAACAGTATGCAATGCCAACTCTTCACTATCTTGATATATGTGACAATAATAAACTAAGACCAATATCATTATGTTTCAGATGAAAAGATGCTTATTTCACATTGTGCTTTTGGAACTATGTATTTAACATAAACTTTTTTCCCATTTACAGGAATTTTTCGATCATGCAAAAGCACTTTGGGATGACGAAGGTGTGAAGGCGTGCTTTGAAAGGTCAAATGAGTACCAGCTCATCGATTGTGCACAATAGTAAGTATCGCTCACCACTAAAACATGAATTGTTGCAGCATTTCTAGCTCATTCAACTTCTTCCAAGAAGAGAAGTTACCTTACCCTGAAATGGAAAAGGAGACTAAACTGGATGGGATCTCACAATGTCTTCTGCTCAGTGAGAAGACACTAATATTTCTGAAGTGTCAACCAGAGTTGATCTGTAAACTGGTTGAATTGAGGTAGTGCTGTGAGGCAACAAAATGGCGAAGAACCAGAAACATTTTGGTTAGATTTAGCCTGGAAGTTGGAGTTCTGTTGCTTCTGCATTTGATTGTTCAGCTCTTGGCTCAGGGGGATACCTGGAGTGGCCCAGGTCTCCAGTAGAGATGAGAGGACCATCAGGATGGTTCTGGCTTAAGCAGGTTAAACTTAACAGAGTTAATGTTGAGTTGAATTTCTTCACAGATTTCTCTACTGTCCCTTGTAATCCCCAAGTGGCTGTAATTCATTGCCTCCTAGATTGCCTGCTCTGAAATCTCATGCAATATCTTTAATCTGCTCTTTCGCACAAACTGGGGAACACAACAGCTTCACAACACCAGGGACCCGGTTCAGATAAACCTGCGGAGTTCATGCATTCTCTTTGCAACAGCATAGGTTATCTCCAGGCGCTCTGATTTCTCACATGTTGGTAGGTTATTTGGCTATTGTATGTTGTCCCTAGTGTGTAGTTAAGTGTAAAATCTGGAGGAATTGTGAAAACGTGAGGAGTAAAAAAGGATTACTGTAGGATTGGTGTAAATGATTGGTTGTTAGAGTAACGTTGATGGGTTGAATGACTTGGTTCCTTGCTTCTCTGTATGACTAAATCTAATCATCTCTTATGCTTTGAGAGAGCCAGGTTTTATGGTGAGCATCTGCAGTGAAAAAATGTTTATTTTGTCTCTTGCAAAGTGGATGAAATTCTCAAGTGGTAAAATCCTAAGTGAGTTTGATAACTAATTCCATGGCTAACTGACATTCTTAAGGAATGTTTCATTGACTTTAAAACAAATATATGCATCACAATGCAAATGTTATGAATCAGCTGGTTTACATTACACCTTCAGAAATGTACTTTGACTTCATTGAAAAGACTGGGTTTTTAAATTCTCTGCTACTTTGTTGAGAGTGGGGTTGCTTTGCATTGTGCTCTCACAGAGGATGTGCAGTGCGGCATATGTTGTTGGTATCCCAGTGTATACAGAGATTGTCCTGTGTAAACTGTGTGAGGATGACCTGTCGGACAGTGTTCTCAGGCCTGTAGATGTTTCATTGTACGGTGCTGGTTGCAGGGTTGATTAGGGACGTTGCCATACGAGACCTTGGTCAGCCTTATTTTTGAATGGAATGTATCTCTGGGTTTCCTATGAGTTAAATAGTTGAAAATATTTTCTAAACTATTAGTGCCTTGTATTATTTTGTTAATATAATAACCAACAACTTGTTTATATGGTTGTCTATATTTGTTTACATTGCTCCTGGGTTTTTCATCTCTCTGGAACAATCCATTGTCCCCTTGGCTTTCAAGGCAGCAGCCATCATTCCAGTGCCAAAGGCAGCGACAGTTACCTGCCTAAGTGACTATCGCCTGGTGGCATTAACATCAGCCATTATGAAATGCTTTGAGTTGCTGGTCATGGAGCATATTAAAGCCTTTCTGCCAGCTACACTGGACCCTTTCCAGTTCGCTAATCACTCAAATTGATCCACAGATGATGCAATAGCCTCTGTCCTCCACTCTGTCCTGTCCCACCTGGAAAATGGGGTCTCATATGCCAGACTGCTATTTATAGCAGTCCTCTTTCTTGATCTTTCTGTCTCCATCTCTGAAGACAGCCTATCTAATGATATCTACTATAAGCCTACAGACTCTCACAGCTACGTGGACTATTCCTCTTCCCACCCTGTTTCTTGCAAAAATGCTATCCCCTTCTCACAATTCCTCCGTCTCCGCAGCATCTGCTCTCAGGATGAGGCTTTTCATTCCAGGACGAAGGAGATGTCTTCCTTTTTTAAACAAAGGGGCTTCCCTTCTTCCACCATCAACTCTGCTCTCAAACGCATCTCTCCCATTTCCTGCACATCTGCCCTCACCCCATCTGCCCGCCACCCCACTCAGGATAGGGTTCCCCTTGTCCTCACCTACCACTCCACCAGCCTCCAGGTCCGACGTATAATGCTCTGTAACTTCCGCCACCTCCAACGGGATCCCACTACCAAGCACATCTTTCCCTCCCCCCTTCTGCTTTCTGCAGGGATCGCTCCCTACACGACTCCCTTGTCCACTTGTTCCCCCCCCCCCCCATTCCTTCCCACCAATCTCCCTCCTGGCACTTATCCTTGTAAACGGAACAAGTGCTACACCTGCCCTTACACTTCCTCCCTCACCACCATTCAGGGCCCCAGCCAGTCCTTCCATGTGAGGCGACACTTCACCTGTGAGTCGGCTGGTGTGGTATACTGTGTCCGGTGCTCCCGGTGTGGCCTTTTATATATTGGTGAGACCCGACGCAGACTGGGAGACCGTTTCACTGAACACCTACGCTCGGTCTGCCAGAAAAAGCAGGAACTCCCAGTGGCCACACATTTTAATTCCACATCCCTTTCCCATTCTGATATGTCTATCCATGGCCTCCTCTACTGTCAAGATGAATCCAAACTCAGGTTAGAGAAACAACACCTTATATACCGGCTGGGTAGCCTCCAACCTGATAGCATAAACTTTGACTTCTCTAACTTCCGTTAATGCCCCTCCTCCCCTTCTTACCCCATCCCTGACATATTTAGTTTGTTTTTTCTCTCTCTCTCTCTCTGCCCATCACTCTGCCTGTTCTCCATCTCCCTCTGGTGCTCCCCCCTTCCCCTTTCTTTCTCCCGAGGCCTCCCGTCCCATGATCCTTTCCCTTCTCCAGCTCTATCACTTTCGCCAATCACCTTTCGAGCTCTTGGCTTCATCCCACCCCCTCCGGTCTACTCCTATCATTTTGCATTTCCCCCTCCCCCCACTACTTTCAAATCTCTTACTATCTTTCCTTTCAGTTAGTCCTGCCGAAGGGTCTCGGCCTGAAACGTCGACAGTGCTTCTCCTGTAAATGCTGCCTGGCCTGCTGTGTTCCACCAGCAATTTGTGTGTGTTACTATTTATAAACTTCAGTTCGGCATTCAACACTGTGATACCCCAGAAACTGATGGAGAAACTGTCCTCGCTGGGTCTGAACACCTCCCTCTGCAATTGGATACTGGACTTCTTATAGAAAGGCCACGGTCAGTCTTTGTGGGCTGCAACATCTCTCGTCCCATCACGCTAAGCCCTGGAGACCCTGAAGGCTGTTTGCTCAGCCCACTCCTGCTCACACTCAACTCAAGATATTGCCTGTTGATTTCCCTCTGCAGATACCGTCTGATCTGCTGAGCTCCTCCAGCAGGTTGATTTTTTTCAGCTTGTTAATCCCTTCTGTACCCTGTTCCAAAGTTAGGTGACTAGAATTGCTCCAATTAATAAAGCAATTGATTGGTAGGCTAATTGGTTACTGCTAGTATTGGTAATTTATGAAAAGAACCTAAGGGGAATTGATGAGTATGATTGTGTGTGTGTGGGTGTAGGTGTGTGAGAGAGACAGACAGAATAATTTGCAAGCTGGAATGGAACTGCTGGGGGACAGGATGGGCTGGATGGCTTCTTTGTCATAATAATAATATAGTTATGGTTTTATCAGTCTTTTATAAAAGGTTAATCTGACTTCCCTGCCATTATTCATTTTAGGATTCAGTATACTTTACATCACTGATTTTGCAACATCTTTACACTTTAAAGGATTGATACACTCAGGCACAATGGTGATTAAATATATTCATGAAGGAGTGAGTTCTAGAGAGTGGGATATGAGGAGAGAGCACAGCAGAGGCTAAATCTAGATGATCAGCTGTTAGCACAGTGAATGGTGGAACAGGAATGACGGTCCAAAGGCCTGTTCCAACTCCTTTTTCTCTACATTTGTAAGCCACTGTGCTTTCTGAACTAAAGCCAATTTCCTATTCATGCTAACATTGACTCTTTAATTCCATATGCCTCAATTTGGTTAACCAGCCTTTTGTGTAGATCCTTGTCAGATGCCTCTGAAAGACCATGTTGACAACATCCTTTCAATGGCCTTCTCTGATACCTCATCAAAAGATTCAATTGTGTTATTCACACATGAGTTCCCATTAACAAAGCTATTCTGACTCTCCACTATTACTTCAAAACTTCTCTAAGTGCATATTATTTTTCTACTGATTATTGTTTGTAAAATCTACCCCTCCACTGAGGTTAAACTGACGGGCCTCGTTAAATAAAGATGTTACATTTGCCCCTTTCCATTCCTCGGGCACTTTTCTCTTGTCCATAGGAAGTCATATCCAGCCAATGCATTCTATCCAGACCTGGTGACTTATTTACTTGAAGTGTAATTGTTAATTGGTTTACTGTTGTATCATGTACTGAAATACAGTGTAAAGTTTTGTTTGCTGCCTTCCAGACAGATCATTGCATACATAAGTACACTGAGGTAGAACAAAGGGAAAAAATAATAACGGAATGAAGAATGTAGTATTATAGTTACAGAGAAAGTGCAGTGCAGGCAGACAAATAAAATGCAAGCTTCAAGATGAGGTCGCTGGGGAGATCAGGAGTTCATCTTTATCATACAAGTGATCTATTCAAAAGTGTTATAACAGCAGAATCTGTCCTTGATCTCTGCATAAGCCTGGTAGTATTTGTTCTCAAGTTTTTGTATCTTCTGTCTGATTGAAGGCAAGAAAAGAATGACTCAGGCGGGAGGGGTCTTTGATTATGTTAGCAACAGGAGGTGTGGACAGAGAAAAGGTTGGTTTTCACAACTGTACACAGCCTGTAAATGCATTTTTAACATTTTACACCCATTTCTGATTCTTCTATGATGCTGGCACTGTCCACTTGGTGAAGAGCAATGCAAAATGCCCATTCAGTGTTACACTCTGCTTTCTGTCACTATGCTTGGATCACTTGGTCCAAAAGTATCCCTCTTACCGATCCACATGCCTTGGGAAGTATTTGTGTTCCTTCATTAAATAGCATCTCCTAATGGCATGGAAATAGGCTCTTTGGCCCATCTCAACCAATCCAACCAAGATGCCCATTTGCCTGCGTTCGGCCCTTATCCCTCTAATCCTGATGTGCTGTATATGCACTTCCTAGTTCTGGTGTATGGAGGTGAGGTGTAGCAGTGACCAGCGCCTCGCAACAATCTCACCTTGTGACCTAGCACAGCGCACAGTCCCCCAGACAGAATACTGGGGCAACTTGACTTGTATCCTTCCCACTTCCCCAACAAGTGATACATCTGTCACACCATCTTTAGGGGATTTTGACTTCATCTCTGATCTGTAGTCTGCTTAAGTTGATGCACCGTACAGCTCTGCTGATGAACAGGTAGCATTGGTGGGATATGTGTTGAAGATGTTGTGGCTTCAGTATCTGTCTGGTCACCTACTACAAGATTCAGCAGCCATGGAGTTATTTAGAACCATAAAACAGAAGGTAACTCCTCTACATAAAAATATAAGTCATCTTTAATTTAAACATGAAAGTCACCTTTAAATTGGACATTAAATAAAACTTAAAGCAGGTAAACTAAAAATGAACCTATGTATCTTGGTGAGGACACTCTCATTGGGAAGCAACAAGGAGAATTTTTGTTAAAATAGTGTCAAAGGATCACAGAATAATACAGCACAGGAATGGACCCTATGGTCCACCACATCTATGCCAACTAAGGTACCCATTTAAGCTAATTTCATTGTCCCATATTTTGTCCATATCGCTCTAAATACTTCCTATCCACATATCTGTCCAAAGATCTTTTAAATGTCATTATTGTACTTACCTCAGCCACTTCCTCTGGTAAATCATTCCATATAAGCGCCACTTTCTGCATGAAGAAGCTGCCCCTCAAGTTACTTTTGAATCTTTGCCCTGTCACCAAAATCCTGTGAACTCATCCTATCTGTGCCTCTCATGAATTAATACAGTTCTGTTAAGGCCACTCTTCAGTTTCCTGTTTCAAGGAATAAAGCCTTAGTCTACCCGTCCCCTCCCAATAACTTGGGCCCTCGAATCCTGGCAACATTCTCCTGAGTCTTGGTGCTCTTTGCACACCTAATGACATCTTTCCTACAAGAGGGTATACAAAACTGTACAATATCCTCCAAGTTCAGCCTCACCAGTCAAATTGAAAATTCTTGCCAAATATAATAATCGGCAAAATGAAGCCATCATCAGAATTGGGCATCAGATTTTTAACTTTGCTGATGAAGAATGCATTGATTTTTTTTTAACACCTAGATATTTATTGGAAACATTGCAACAGCTTGAACATTAGGCTACATGTAATATATCAGGGAAAATAACAGATTGGGGGATCTTTAACTGCAGCAACTTCTTCCAATAAAAGCTGGGTCATTGCTCTAGAAAATTGCAGTTATTTGTAATTGATCTATTTATATAATTCACAGTGATTTATAATAATGTGGTCACCAATTGATTGAGAGTGGAATTACCTAATTAATTATAGTTTCCACTGTGGCGGCTAAAGTATTGTCACTGTACTTAGTCTTTGTTTAAAGCATGATGTAATTGTGGAGAAAAGGCAATAATGTTTTTGGGTTTGTTAGCTGTTGATTTTATAGTTGGGAGTTTCCTTCAAGCTCAGTAGGTCCTAAGGTAGGTGATACCACCTACACACCTCCCTTCCCCCGGGAACGGTGTGAATTTCTAAGGGGCGATTAAGATAACGGAGATGGAGGGGTGTTGCTTGGAAGCAAGCGGGTATGCGACTGAGGGATCACAGGCTTAATTTAAGAGATTAATAACTTATTATAATCATTTCATCTTTGGTGCCTCATGATCGATTACAAGGATCATGTAATCACTTCATCTCTTGCTAACCCTGCATTCTCTGAGACTATGCTAAAAGTGCATAATAGTTATTGAAAAGCAATATGACACTTGTATATTTGGCCTATCATAAGAAATTTGGACTGATGAAATAGTGTTATTTCCAGGGTCCACCTGTGCATATTGCTATTCACTACAGTATTAGCCGGTACGATTCACATACTCATGCAGTGACACAATTCTTGTGAATTAGGGTATGTCATTCAATGGGGTCACGTTTAGAATCTGCCCTTTTGAATGGTCTTGGTTGCTTTTCCTCTAGCCCCCAGACATAGCACTGACCCAGGCAGAGAGTCAGGGCTATGAGGATGTCATAACTTACCTCTTTATTGTTCACAGCACTTGAGGTTGGACTCAAACAATAGGCAATTGATCATGGTTGTTAATCCATAATGAAAATGACAGAAGCAGACCAAACAGAAAAGTGTAGACAGTATAGTGTGGAGTATCTGAAATATGGATTTATACCAGCACCAAACAACCAACACTAGCCAATGTGTCTGTTGTGTGCAGTTTTTTTTAAATGAGGCAATAAAACTATCTAGGATCCTTGAACATTTGAAGAGAATGCACTCTAATAAAGCAAACAAGAACTTGGCTTATTTTCAGTCACTTCATGAAAACATTCTGAAATGGAAAACACTTCAAAACATGTTTGCCAGCATTTCACAACAAAACGGTGACCGTTTGTGTGCTTCGTAACATTTCATTGCTCATTGGTAAATCTGGAAAGCTCCATACAATTGGAGAAGAACTGATTCTGCCAGCAGTAAGGGAGGTTCTGAGTACAGTTTTGCATAAGTCACTAAACCAAGTCATTGAAGTGGTTCTGTTCAGTGACAACTCTGTTCAAAGACGAATCGATGAAATGGCTGAAAATGGGAAGACGTTGTTGATCATAGATAGATACTTTATTGATCCCAAAGGAAATTACAGGGCCACAGTAGCAATGCAGAGCATATATGTACAAATATTAGAAGACAAGTAAGTAAGAATAAAAATAATAAGTTACCACAAACAGCCTAACATGAGGGGGTCATCACTTCCCCAGCTATCGGTTGACTCATTATAGAGCCTAATGGCCGAGGATTAGAATGACCTCATATAGTGCTCCTCTGTTCAGCCAAGGTGGCATGCAGAGGGTGAGAAACATTGTCCAGAATTGACAGGATTTTCCATAGGATCCTTTGCTCTACCAAAGAGTCCAGTCTGTCCAGTTTGACTCCTATGACAGAGCCAGCCTTTCTAATCAGTTTATTGAGCCTGTTGGCATCACCTATGTTGATGCCATTGCCCCAGCACACAACCGCATAGAATATTGTACTGGTGACAACAGACTGCGAACATGTGAAGGAGAGGCCTGCATTTTCCAAAGGACCTCAGTCTCCTCAGGAAGCAGAGGTGGCTCTGGCCCTTCTTGTACACAGCCTTTTTGTTGGTGCTCCACTCAAGTCTGTTATCCAGGTGCATCCCCAGGTACTTGTCGGTCCTCACCATCAATAGAAACAGGGAGCAGTACAGGTTTAGTCTTCCTAAAGAACATCACCATCTCTTTTGTCTTACTGAAGTTGAGCTGCAGATGATCAGCTTGCATCATTTGACAAAGTCATCCACCAGGGCCCCCATATTCATCCTCCCATCCTCCTTTTATACACCAACTATTGCTGACTCATCAGAGAATTTCTGCAGGTGATTCAGCGTAGTATCTAAAGTCCGAGGTATACGGGGTAAACAGGAAGAAGCCAATACAGTCCCCTCTGGGGCCCCAGTGCTGCTTTTAGCCATGACTGACACACAGCTCTGAAGCTGCACAAACTGTGGTCTGCCATTCAGGTAGTCCATTATCCAGGATACAATGGAAGTGCAAACCTACATTGAATGGAACTTTTCCCTCAGCAATGAGGGCTGTGTAGTATTAAAGGACAACAGAATTTGCTCTGCTGTTGGATGAGTCAACTTTGCCAGGCACAGTTCTTTGCTTCTTGACTATGTTCACTTCATAAAAGATGAAAGCATGGTTCAAGAGTTGTTCTTTTCCAGGGGGCTGGAACCCGGTATGAAAGGGGGTCAGTATTTTGGGTTGTTGACGAATTTTTCAAAGAGAAACACATTGCTTCACTAACATTCTTGTTTGTGCAACAGTTGAGGCACAATCAATGGCAGGACACCACAGCGGAGTTATTACTTTCTGGAAAAAATCTGTACCATTGACTGTGTAATTCACAGGCAACATCCTGTCTCAAAAAAAAACAGTGATTGGCTACACAAATGATTAAATACTGTTACCACAGCGGTAAATAAAATCAAGTCCCAAGCACTCAATTCTTGACTACTTCAAGCAATTTGTACTGAGAAAGCAGAACTGTTTGAACTCTTGCTGTTGCACACAGAAGTCAGGTTGCTCTCAAAAGAAAACTGCCTGAGATGCTATAATATACTTTTTGAGACTATGATAAAAAAATTCCTTGAAGACTTAGTAACCTACTGTAGATTATAGGCATGGTATTGCTTATTAGAACTATTGGCAAAATTTAATGAAATCAATTATAAGGAAACAATGTGAATCTTATCAAAGTCAAATCAGTTGTCTCCACGTTTCTGTCCACGTTAACCCTATTTAAGTGCAACGTTGTCCATCGTGACCTTTTCTAATTTCCAAGCCTCTCTGAGTTGGAAGAGAAAGAAAGATTACCAAATGATGATTTTCAAGTTCTGTATACTGTGCCCACCTGTGAGTTGCGTAAAGACATGTCAGAGAGATTTCAGTATCTTCTCTTGATCCAAATTCCAGATTGGGTAATAAATCCATCTGTGAACACTTGTAATGAGGAATTAACAGGAAGGATGGAGGAAGAACTGATCTTGCTACAAAGTAACTTTGAGCTGAAGCCGAGGTTCAAAAAGGCGTATCAAGACGTTTGGTTGCCGGAAGAAATCTCCGAATGCTATCCTGCGCTATGGAAAAAGGTCAAGGTGCTCTTTATTGCCTTTCCATCATCGTATTTAGTTGAGGGTGGATTCAGTGCTGTCGTCCAACTTCTTTCAAAGCAATGAAACAGATTGCAAGTTTTTGAACGCGGGAATCTGAGACATTTAGCCTGATGTTGAGAAGCTGCTGTCACTACACCAAACACATCCATTGAAAGGTGAAAAAGCAATGAAGTTGTAAATCAGTGGACTATGCTGTATGCTCTAAAACTGTTGTTGAAAAAAATTTTTTGTAATTAAATAAAGAAATATTTTATTTGTAACTTCAAGTATATTTGAATGTTTTTTGCAAGTATATGTCACTGCTTTGAATTTGCAGTTCCTATTTTCTTTCACTGTACATCATAAAACAGAACCCTTTATAGTTTTTATGCAGTGGCCGGAAGAAGGGAACACTGGGGATACAGTCCGGGAGCAAGAAAGCAGTAACCGAAAAAAGTTTGGGAACTACTGTTCTAGTACTTTTATGAAGTGGATTTTCAAGTGAGGTCCAAAAATAAAATGGCTTATAATTCTTCCTTTGAATTTGAACCTGAGCTTTGACTTCTGGAGTTAAATGATTTTGTTGGGTGTTTGATGTTTGTGAACTCTGTGTACTGAGGGGAAAATTTATTTAAGTCAGAGGTGTACAGCATTAAAATAGGCCCTTCGGCCCACTGTGTATATGCCAATCATCATAGTTATCTATACCAACCCCTTCAACTTGCGTTAATTCCATCTCCCTCTATACCCAGTACCTGCCCAGTTACATCTTAAACACGAGATTCTGCAGATGCTGGAAATCCAAAGCAACACACAGAATTGCTGGAGGAACTCATTAGATTAGACAACATCTATGGGAATGAAAAAACAGTTGATGTTTTGAGCCGAGACCCTTCTTCATGTACATCTTAAATGTTAATACTGTTCCTTTCTCCACCACCTCCTGTGGCAGCTCAATCCAAATGCCAACTATGTTTGTGTGAATAAAAAAAAATACCCCAAGATCCTGCTGTCTCTTGGTGGAAGTATTCAAATAAAGTACTCTTCCCTTAGCAACTGGTTTACACTTTTTGCCGAAGATCGCAGGACAACAGCTTCCACTTTCCCAGTAAAGTCAGTCGCTTCTTGATTTCCCAGTCGATGTAAATCTGCATTTATTGTTACTTTGGGATCTGACCCTGGATTTAGCCAGTGTGAACTGCCAACTGTCTGGTAGATTTTGAGATCCCTTTCTGAAGTATGCTGGCTATTTTCTTCCACTACTGAGTGATAGGAAACCCACAGCAGTGTTTGTACTAGATCATCAAACTGCACAGTGGAAATATCTTCAGAGGTATTACATGAGTCATCTGTTGGATTCGTGGAAAGGAAGTTCTGTACTGTGCAACAACTGCCATAACACTGAGGAGCATGAAAGGGAAGGAAGATAATTGCACCTTCAAAAAACTATCCAGTTTTACAAATATTTTATTTTTCTTTCTTAAATAACAGCAGTTCTTCACAGGAGGAATATTGAGGAAGGATTTTAGGCACAGTGTCAGATTTCGCATGACTGTCGTCCTGGGATTTTTCAGTTGTGCTGTATAAGTGTTACCAGCTGTATTTTTAAAATATTTTGAAGGAAATATTCTATTTAAACATCTTCTTAACTGGAAAATTTTTCCATCATTCGAGTTTTTGTTGATAGGGCTGTTATGTGGTTGCAGGTGCTAAGGA
This sequence comes from Hypanus sabinus, assembly GCF_030144855.1. Lineage (NCBI taxonomy): Eukaryota > Metazoa > Chordata > Chondrichthyes > Myliobatiformes > Dasyatidae > Hypanus > Hypanus sabinus. The sequence continues at coordinate 131,501,443 of NC_082706.1, forward strand.
TACACCTGTTTAGCACAGACTATCAGACAGGAACAATACCGCAAAATTGGAGGCCTTTTGGGCTGAGTCCATTTGTTCAAGGTCACTCTACATAACTTCATCATATTAATAAGCTTCTCCTCATATTGGGAAGTTACCTAAGATTCTCACAATTAGAAGGGTTGTTTGAACATGCAACACTACAACACAAGCACACATCCTTTGGTTGATACTGTTTGTGTCAACCATGGTGCCAAAGTAAACTTCACCCTGCACATGATCCTTGTCCTTCCATATCTCTACAAATATTGTCATTGTCTATCAGTTATATTTCAAGTGAAATGTTGTATGAATCAGAAGCCAACACCACAAAATGTTCTTTGGGGTATGCTCTGCATCATCATTCTCTTGTCTTGTCAAAAGTGGGAGTTGAAAACAGACCAGACAGGCTAAAGCAATTTAGTCATGTTTAGCTACAGGTCAGATAGTACAGAGTGACAGGTCAAAGTAGGGCCAGTTATAGAGTCTGCAGGACAGCTACTTCCTGGCCGCATTGCAAATAGGGACTGAAGTTAAGTGACCTTGGACAATAATGTAAGGTTAGCTCACCGAGATGTTTCAGTGGACTTCAGTGTGAGCACTACACACTGAAAGGTGAAACACACAAAATACTATTGGCAGTATTTATACTCCAGTCCCTATGAAAGGTCTCGAGTCAAAACGTTGAATGTCCATTCCCCTCCATTGATATGCTGAGACCCTCTTGTGCTTTATGTGTTGGTCCAGGTAAGACTGTAAGACCTTAAGTCATAGGAGCAGAATTAGACCATTCTGCCCATCAAGGCTGCTCTACCATTCACTCAGGGCTAATTTATCTTCTTCTCAAACCTATTCTCCTGCCTTCTCTCCTTAACCTTTGACACACTTACTAACCAAGAACCTATCAAGCTCTATTTTAAATGAATTCCACAGATTCACCACCGTCTGGCTCCTTATTTCTATTTCAAATGGGGTATCCTTCTATTCTGAGGCTGTGCCCTCTGGTCCTGCGCTCTCCCACGATTGGAAGCATCCTTTCCACATCTGATCTACCTCAGCCTTTCAACATTTAGTAGGTGATTCCAGCATCTGTGGTGTCTTCTGTCTCTGCAGGAAAAGCTGAGCTACATAAATGGTCTACAATTGGGTTTCAATGGTCTCCATGCTCTACATTTGGGTTTCCTCCTTTCTGTGTGGTGGTCTTTCCTGTTTGTTGTATATGGCTGTTAACAAACAAGGGCAAATGTAGAAACTATTTAAGGACCATGAACATTTTTAGAATATTTATATTCTTAATTTTCGCAGGAAGTTGCTTGGATTTTGTTGCATTTTGATCTTTATTCTTGTGTTGTGCTTCAGTTCTATTTGACATAATGTTGTCAAAGTATTGGTAATAGATTTTAATGTTTTAATAAAATTTAAGACATTTAATGATGTCACAAGCTCTATAACTATAGGAGGTACTGCTCCAGAAAACAACATACATTATCAAAGATCACCACCGTATGGGCCAGGCATTTCCTCAAGACTGTCATCAGGAAAGAAGTACAAAAGGGACTGAAATCTCAAACCACCAGGTTCAAGAACAGCTACTTCCCTTCAACCATTTCCCTCTTAAACCAACCTAAATTCTGTATTGTAACACAATGACCACTTTGCTGTATGGAGGACTCTTTCTTGTTCTGATTGTGTTCTTTCTTGTCTTGTGAATGTTGTTTCTCTATTGCTTCCTGTCTGTGGTGCTGCTGTGAGTAAGTTTCACATCGCACCTGTGCTTACATGTACGTGTAGTTATGGCAATGACAATACACTCAATCTCAAACTCAAGTACAGTCTAGGAAGAATACTTTCTCCTTCCATTTCCAGGATTTCCTCTGTAGTTTACAGAATGTATCAGCCAGAAGAATGATTCCAACAAGCCCTTAATAAGTTTGCATGCTGTAATGTTAAGGCCGTTTGCACTCGATTTTAACAGCCAGCCAGGATTTACAGTGTATAGAGTAGCCATCGAACATAATAGAGGTCTTGTCCCCTGAAACTATTGCATCACTGGTGCCAACACCACTGTTATTCCAGCAAATGTGTCCCAAAGCACAGTGTAGGAGTTTTATCAAACAGAATTTGATTCCTAACCATAGAAGGAGATACAAAGATCAGACATCAAAGACTTGGTCAAAAAGAGAGATGTCAAATAGGCTGGTGGGAGGTGTTGCAGAGTTGTGTGTTAAGGCAGCTTGAGTGCAAAGCTTGCCAGTGGTAAAGTGGTGAAAACTGAAGGTCGTTACATAACATGCTTAATGTGTTCCTTTCAGGTCATTTCTTTGGACTGATAAGGAGCAATGCTATTATATAAGACAACAGCTTATCCACAAATGTTTGGTGCTGCCAGAACAGAGCAGTGATCTGTGCTGTGGAATATCTATTTTGCTATGTTTCCTTAACATAAGCAAATAGATGCTAACAAAACTTGCTTTCTTGTGAGGTTTAAATACCTTGATATTGCCATCTTTCCCACACAATTTTGTGGCTATCTCTCTCTCTATCTTTCAGTTCAGATGAAGGGTCTCGATCTAAAACATGGACTGTCCATTGCCCTTCACTGATACTTCTCAATCCACTGAGTTCCTCCAGCTTGTTGGTGTTGCTATAGAAATGGGTCATTCAGCCCACTATACCCATGCTGACTCTTGTGCTGCTGCTTCAGATGAGGAAACTGGGGAGAAGGCTAGAACGGAGCACTGGTTTGGCTCAGTAGCCCGACACAGTATCCTACGTCTATCACCTGCGTCACCCTGTGTAAGCAATAATTTCCAAGCAAGGGCAAATTACAAGGGGTGGTTGATAAGTTCATGGCCTAAGGTAAAAAAAGATGAGTTATACAGCGCTCGTTACATGCATGTGCAGTTCAACTCTTTGAGCGATTATGCAGGAAGTTTGAAGTTAATAACTCACCTTCTACCTTAGACCATGAATTTATCAATCACCCCAGCTGTGGACACTCTCTGAAGGTCCAAGATCAGTATGCTCTATGACCGCTGGACTAAGTGTGTAAATGTAGCAGGGGACTATGTTTAAAAATAAATGTACTAGGTTTTATAAAATTGACTCCTTCTACCTTAGGCCACGAACTTATCAATCACCCTTGTATAATGGGCCTAAAAGCAAAATACTTAAAATGAATTTAATCTAAAATAAGATCCCCTCCTGCCATAAATCTTCAACAGGTGGGTCAGCTCCAGTGGAGACAAGGATTCGGGCCAGATTCATTTCCCCAGAACCGCTCAAAAGCTGTGTTGGCTTCCCAGCATTATCTGTTTTCTTTTTCAATTATTGCTTTTCAGTAATTGATAATGTCTTTATTATTGTCACGTACTGAGAGACAGTGTTCTGCATGCCAGACAGCTCATTCCGTACATCAGTACATTGAGGTAATACAAAAGGAAAAGCACAATAGAGTAATACTATATTACTGTGACAGAGAAGGTGCATTGCTGGTAGACAGTGGTCAAGAGCCAAGGCAAAATAGATTGAGAGATCAAAGATTCTCTTTTGTCATATAAGAGCTCCATTGAAGAGGCTTCTGACATCGGTATAGTATCTACCCTTGAGCGTGGTGGTGTGTGTTTTCAGTCCTTTGTATCACCTGTCCAGTGGCAGACATGAGAAGAGAAAATGAACAACATGAGAGGATTCTGTGATTGTGTTGCCTGGTTTCCTAAGGCAGCAAGAAATATAGATGGTCCATTGAGGGGAGACTTGTTTCACGGTGGACAGAGCTGTGTCCACAAATCTCTGCAATTTTTGGAGTCTTGGGCAGAAAAGTTGCCATAACCAAGTTGAGATGCACATGGATTACATCTATAAAAACTAGTAAGGACCTTTGTCGCATCCATAAAGACTGGTGAGGACCTTTGGAACATGCCAAATGTTCTTTGCCTTCTTGCAGCACTCAGTAAATGTGAGTCCCGAGATAAGCGGGTCAGTCTAACACATCTGCTGGGTTATCAGTTCATTTCTATCCATTTAAATGTGGCAGTGCTCTCAGAGTGTTGCCATGTACTGTATAATGGGTGCAGTGGCTGGGTTAATAACTTTACCTAATGTTTTGCAAAAATTAGAATCAGAATCAGGTTTATTATCACTGGCATGTGTTGTGAAATTTGTTAACTTAGCAGCAGCAGTTCAATGCAATACATAATTTAGAAGAAAAAAAACATAATATAATAATAGTAAATAAATAAGTAAATCAATTACAGTATACATATATTGAATAAATTAAAATGTTGCAAAAAACAGAAATAATATATATTTAAAAAGTAAGGTAGTGTTTAAAGGTTCAATGTCCATTTCGGAATTGAATGGCGGAGGGGAAGAAGCTGTTCCTGAATCACTGAGTGTGTGCCTTCAGGCTTCTGTACCTCCTACCTGATGGTAACAGTGAGAAAAGAGCATGCCCTGGGTGCTGGAGGTCCTTAATATTGGAAGCTGCTATTCTGACACACCACTCCTTGAATGTCCTGGGTACTTTATAGGCTAGTAGACAAGATAGAGCTGACTAGATTTACAACCCTCTGCAGCTTCTTTTGGTCCTGTGCAGTAGCCCCCTCCCCCACATTCCAGACAGTGATGCAGCCTGTCAGAATGCTCTCCACAGTACATCTATAGAAGTTTTTGAGTGTATTTATTGACATGCCAAATCTCTTCAAATTCCTGATGAAGTCTAGTTACTGTCCTGCCTTCTTTATAACTGCATCGATATGTTGGGACCAGGTTAGATCCTCAGAGATCTTGACGCCCAGGAACTTGAAACTATTCATTGTCTCCACTTCTGATCCCTCTGTGAGGATTGGTACGTGTTCCTTTGTCTTACTCTTGCTGAAGTTCACAATCAGCTCTTTCGTCTTACTGACATTGACTCCTGTACGCCCTCTTGTTACCATCTGAGATTCTACCCACAAAGGTTGTATCATCAGCAAATTTATAGGTATTTGAGCTATGCCTCGCCACACAGTCATGTGTATATAGAGAGTAGAGCAGTGGGCTAAGCACACACCCCTGAGATGCACCAGTGTTGATCATCAGCGAGGCATGTTATCACCAATCTACACAGATTGCGATTATTCGGTTAGGAAGTCGAGGATCCCATTATAACTTTAAAGTTCAAAATAAATTTATTATCAAAAAGCATAAATGTAGTCATACAGTACCTTGATTCATTTTCTTGCAGGCATATACAGGAAAAAAATACACTAGAATTTTCTGAAGTTTACCAGTAAGCAGACCAAGTCTGACAAACAACTGACATGTGTCTTACCACCTTTCTTCCATTTCTGGTACTCCTTTGAAAACAGCCATCTTACTGACAAGTGACAGCAGGTGCTAGAATCGGAAGGATGCTGCTGGAGGAGCTAAATGCATCAGGCAGCATCTGTGCAAGCAAAGGGATAGTCAATGTGTTCTGATGCACGGTCTAGGCCTAGAACACCAATACGCCCTCTTCCTCCACAGATGCTGCCTGACCTGCTGAAATTTATTTACAGATTTGGCATGGGAATAGACCCTTCCAACCCAACTATTTACACCGTGACCCTCTTTAGAATGTGGTAGGAAACCAGAGGAAACCAATGCAGCACAAACTCCTTACAGACTGCAGCAGAATTGAACTTGTCTTACTGGTGCTGTTAACCACTACGTTAGAGCTCTTTGCTCCAGGCATGATATCCGCTGCACATACAACCAAGTATTGGGCATGGTTTAACAGCATAGGCTGAGGACTGGTGACTGATTGTTTACCCATGCTTTCACAAACTAACTGTACATCATAAAATCTAGTTTCCACTTAAACAAGAGTGAATTTTTTCTCCCGTGGCAGAGCTGGCTTTTCTCCCCTCCTCGAATGACTTCCAAGAGCAGTCCCTTTGTTGTTTGATTAATTGCTAGAACAGTTCCCAAAAGGAGGACAGGAGGGGAAGAATGCCTGATTCAGTAAGGGAAGCTGGTCTAGTTGCTGCCAAAGCGAACTTGAATCCAGGACTCTGACTTCTTTTCACAATTAGCAGCTCAGGCCTCATAGCTCCCCACTGGAAAGGCACGTTCTCAGCTAAGTCCTCCATCTGTGGGAAACACTGCTCTGTAATATTTCTGCAGGTGCTCCCTCTCCCCGAGCACAGAGTCTCTGTGGGCACTGTGTATCTCTGCCTTCCCTCAGGATCTGTGTCTGTGCACTTGCCCTCCTACAGTTCATTTTTCTCTCTCTCTCTACACTCTCCTTCTGCACACCCTCCCTCTCTCTCCCCTCTCCACTCCTTCCTCCCTCTTCACTCCTCACTCTCTTTACCCTCCCCCTCACTCTGTATCCCTTCCCTCTCTTCACACTCCTTCCTCTTGCTGCTGTCCCGCACCCCTCCTTCTCTGCACTGCTTCCCTCTCTCTGCACACTCTCCTTCTGCCCTCTCCTTTGCACAATTCTCTTTGTGCTCGCTCTCACTCTCTGCTTTCTCAAATAACATTTTCTCTCTTGATTCTTTGTCTGTACCTCTCTCTACCACTACACTCACTCTGCCTGTCCTCATCTGCTTCCTTATGTCGTCTGTGCTCTCTTTTATCACTCGCTCTCTCTTTCTGTCGCTTTGCATACTCTTTATCCCTTTCTCTTTCCTCTATGTCTGTCAACTTCTGCTTGCTCACTCTCCCTTTTTATCTCTAGCCTTCCCTCTCTCCCTCTCCCTCCCCCTCTCTCTTTCTCCCCCACTTTTCTCTGGACATGGCTACTCTCAGTCTTGTATCCCCAACTGAAACGGCCATTGTACCCTTGCCCCACATGCCAAAACACCTGTTTCGGTAGGTGCTGTGCTGCTTTGCCTGGGGCAGTACACATACTTGCCTGCGTGGCCTATCCTGTCTGACAGGGCAGCCACAATGCCCTGAGTTTATCTGGAATCTCGCTGCAGCATCGGGCTTTCCCTTTCGAGCCTGTGACTGACCCAGATTGCTGGTTCAATGACATGTGGTGCTTCCCTCCCCAGTGTGGAACTGAGCGTCAACCTTCTCCTTGCTGACGTGTGTGCCATTGTCAACAAAAGCCAGAGAAAAGCAAATCTTCCACTGCTCTGTGTGAGGAGCAAGAGAAACTCGCACTCTGCTCCAGTGTCTTGTCAGAAGTTACTTCTTTACCTCGTGAGCAAGCCGCATATTTTCAGTGTGATATCGCACTGGCAGATGTTGCCTCTTCTGTCCCTTTACATTCCCCAAAGCTGATTAACAAACTATGTCTCATCTTTTTTGGAATCCTGAAAGATTAGTGGGACAGTGACAGTATTGAATGGAGAAAAACATTCTCCGTAGACCGGCTATTCAGATCTGGAGGGCTTGGGTTCAGGTGAGGGATGAGATGTTTAGAGGGGATCTGAGGAAGAACTGGGAGATTATGCTGCAACTGTACAGAGTACTGGTGAGTCCGCACCTGGAGTACTGTGTGCAGTTCTGGTCTCCTTACTTGAGAAAGGATATACTGGCTTTAGAGGTGGTGCAGAGGAGGTTCACCAGGTTGATTCCAGAGATAAAGGGATTAGACTATGAGGAGAGATTGAGTTGCCTGGGACTGTACTCACTGGAATTCAGAAGAATGAGAGGAGATCTTATAGAAGCATATATAATTATGAAAGTAATTGATAAAGGTGGAGGCAGGGAAGTTGATTCCACTGCTAGGTGAGACTAGAACTAAGGGATACAGCCTCAAGATTTGGGGGAGTAGATTTTAGATGGAGATGAGGAGGAACTGCATTTCCCAGAGAGTGGTGAATCTGTGGAATTCTCTGCCCAATGAAGCAGTGGAGGCTACCTCAGTAATCATATTTAAGACCAGGTTGGATAGGTTTTTGCATAGTAGAAGAATCGAGAGTTGTGGGGAAAAGGCATGGAGGTGGAGATGAGTCCATGGCCAGAACAGCCACGATCTCATTGGATGGCAGAGCAGGCTCGACAGGCCAGATGGCCTACTCTTGCTCCTATTTCTTATGTTCTTATGTTAACTTTTTCACCCAAGAGTGGTTGGAATCTGGAATGTGCAGCCCGAGAAGGAGATGTGTAACCAATATCTCGGCAAGCCCTTGAATCAGCAAGCAATAGAAATCTGTTGACCAAGTGCTGTTGAATGCAAATAGTATCAATAGGTATTGATTAGAAAGTTTGTGGACACCAAAAATTGGAGTGTGGTCAAAGTTGAGTTTATCGTCTTGTGTGCAATGAAAAAAAAATGACTTTCAGCAGCCTCACCAGCATATAACATTGCATGAGCAGCACTCACAAGAGAAACATAAGTTAAAATATGCACTGTTTTTACAAGAAAGAACACAATTAGAACAAAAATCCCAATTTTAGTGGAAAGGGATCAACATGGTCACAATGTTCCTTAACTAGTGATAAGGGTTCAAGAACCAAATGAGTGAAGGGAAGTAACTCAAATTGAACTAGGCCCCTGCCCAAAGATAGCTGTGAGAAGATGGAATGGCCTAGATACTGTGGATCTTTGATAATAGATGTTGCCTCCTGTAGATACTTTTGATGATGGGAGCTTAAACAGTTCAGAGGCTAAAAGTAACAGCGTCTTCACCCAGGTTGAGGAGGGAGCTTTAAAAATCAGTGCTTCATAGCCACCTTGGTCTATATTGTTAGCTATGACAATATAAAGAAAAAGAGAGGAGGTCGTAACGAGAGAATTTAAGAAGTTGGATAGAACATTGAAAAGTAGGACCTCCATGGTAACAATCTCTGGATTGCTACCTGTGCCACATGCCAGTGAGGGCAAGGATAAGATGATCTGGCAGATGAATGTGAGGCTGAGGAACTGGTGCAGGGCCAGGGTTTCAGATTTATGGATCACACGGATCTCTTCTGGGGACAAACTACAAAAGGGATGAACTACACCAGCACCCCAGGGGGACCAATATCCTTGGGGGAAGGTTTTCCAGAGCTTTTGGGGAGAGCTGTTGAACTAACTTAGCAAGGGGTTGGAAACCAGAGTGATAGGACTGACGATGGGGCAGTTAGTATACAACTAAATGTAGTGTGTAATGAGACTGAGAGGAAGGACAGGCAGATGATAGGGTAAAATTGCAGTCAGTGGGATGAGTTACAGTGTAAATGTGGGACAAAATTGAGAAGGGTGACAATTACAGAACAGGAGCTGTTATATTTGAATGCACACAGTATATAAAATAAGGAAGGTAATCTTGCAGCACAGTTAGAGATTGGCAGGTAGATCTTGTGGGTATCATGGTGTCATGGCTGAAAGATTATTGTAGTTGGGAGACATTCAAGGATACACAATCTATTGAAAGGACAGACGGACCGGAGAGAACAAGTGGCTCTGCGAGTGAAAATGAAATCAAATCATTAGAAAGAGATTCCATAGGATCAGAGGATAGAGAATCCTTGTGGGTAGAGTAAAGATAAGGGTAAGAAGACTCTGGTGGGAGTTATTTATAGGCCTCAGAACAGTACCAGGGTGTGGTCTACAAATTCCGGCGGGAGATAGAGAAAGCATGTAAAGGCAATGTTACATTAGTCATGGGGAATTTGAAAATGCAGATAGGTTGAAAGTCAAGTTGATGCTGAATCCCAAGAGAGAGTGTTTGTGGAGTGCCTCCTAAATGGCTTTTTTGAGCAGCTTGTGGTTGAGTCAACTAAGGGGTCAGCAATTCTGGATTGGGTGCTATGTAGTGAACCGGATATGATTAGGGAGCTTCAGGTAATGGAACCCCTGGGAAACCAGTGATCATAATATGGCAGAATTCACCCTGCATTTTCAGAGGGAGAAGCTGAAGTCAGATGTATCAGTATTAGAAGAACATAGAATAGTACAGCACATTACAGGCCCTTCGGCCCACAATGTTGGGCCGACCCTCAATCAGTGTCAGTATTGTAGTGGAGAAAAGGGAATTACAGAGGCATGAGAATTGGCCAAAGTTGATTGGAAGAGGACACCAGCAGGAATAATGGCAGAACAGCAATGGCTGCAGTTTCTGGGAGCAATTCAGAAGGCAACAGGATAGATACATTTCAAGTAAGAGGATATATACTAAAGACAAGATAATACAACTGGGACTGACAAGAACAGTCAAAACTGACATAAAAGCTAAAGAGAGGGCATAAAACAGAGTGAAAAAAAATGGGAAGTTAGGGGATTGGGAAGCTTTTAATAACCAATAGAAGGCATCTTAAATAAATACCAAAAAGAGAGAAAAGGTAGAATACAAAGTTAAGCGAGGCAATAATATTAAAGAGGACCAAAATATTCTTCAGATATATGAAGAGTAAAATAGAGGTAAGAGTAGATACTGGCCCAGTGGAATATGATGCTGAAGAGATAGCAGCAGACAAGCTGAATAACTGTGGAAGACACTAGCGGTATGCTGGAAGTTCGAGAGTGTTGGGGCAGAAGTGGGTGAAGTTGCCATTACTAGGGAGAAGGTGCTTGGCAAACTGAAAGGTCTGAAGGTAAATAAAATCACCTGGACCAGATGGACTACACCCCAGGGTTCTAAAAGAGGTACCTGAAGAGACTGGGGAGGTATGTGTAATTAACATCGTTCAAAAATCTGTTGATGGTGGCTTAGTTTATTCCACCCTTTGAGAAGGGAGGGAGGCAGAAGAAATGAAATTATAGGCCAGTTAGGCTGACCTCAGTGGTTAGGAAGATGTTGGAGTCGATTTTTAAGGATGAGGTCTCAGGGTACTTGGAGGCATGTGACAAAATAGACCAAAGTCAGCATGGTTCTTGATTAGTCCGGGTGTGAAAGGTTATGGAAAGAAGACTGGTGAATTGGGCTGAGAGGGAAATGGATCATAATGAAATGGGAGAGCAGACTCGATGGACCGAATAGCCTTATTCTGTTCCTGTGGCTTACAGATTGCCAGTGATGTATTGGGCTGCATCCACCATGTTCTGCTGCTGCTTGTGTTCTTGTGCATTCAAATTGTCTTATCCGTCCATCATGTGACCCATCAGGATACTTTCAACAGTACTGCTGCAGAAATCTGTGGTGTTCAGTGATATCAGGTAGTACCACAATGGATTGGGACGCAGCCAGGAAGTCATGAGGCAGGGTCGGAGGGATCCAAGACAGATCGGGCAACCCAGATTCAATCCTGACCTCGGGCACTGTCTATGTAGACTTCATATATGCTCCCTTTGACCGCGTGAATTTCATCCATTTTTTTTGTAGATTCCCTAACCTATACATCTCAAAGATGTGCAGTTTAGAAATTTAATGAACCACATACATTGGCATTAGTGTGTGGGTGAGTATTAGGATCTGGTAGGATTGGGGGGGAGATAGATGAGAATGCGAAGAAAGAAAAGGTTTAGTGCAGAATTAGTGTAAATGGAGTTGAAGGTCAGTGTGGATTCATTGCACCACAGGGAAAAGACTCTGGTTCAGCGCTGTAAGACTCGATGATTCGTAGTTTCCCCTCCACGTCCCAATTCTTAAATTGGTCATTTGAACAGGCCCTTTTGTCCTACCATTTTTGCAGACATTTTCAATTCCTGCAAGTCAATCTAACCTCTCCTCCCACATAGCCTTCCATTTTTCTTTTATCCATGTGCCCATTTAAGAGCCTCTTAAATACCTCTAATATATCTACCTCTACCACCATCTCTGCCAGTGCATCCTATCACTTGAAATTCTAGATCTGACCTCTCCCTATACTTTCCTCCAATCACCTTAAAATTATGCTCTCTCATATTAGCCATTGCTGGGAAAATGGCGCTGATTGTCCACTCTTTCTACAGCACTCAACTTCCTACATTCCAAAGAGAAAAGTCCCGGTTCGCTCAACCTCTCTTGATAACATATGCTGTCTAATCCAGGCAGAGTTCTGGTAAATCTCCTCTGCACTCTCTCTAAAGCTTCAACATCCTTCCTATAATAAGGCCACCAAAACTGAACATAATACTCCAAGTGTGATCCAATCAAAGTTTGAGATGCAACTTTACCTTGCAGCTCTTGACCTCAATCTCTCGACTAATGATGTTAAGCACACCATATGCCTTCTAAACTACTCTTTTCAACTTGTGTGGTAACTTTGAGCGATCTATGGATGTGAACCCTAAGATCCCACTGTTCCTTAACATGATAAGAATCCTGCCTTTATCCTTGTACTCTGCCTTCAATTTTGATCTTCCAAAGTGTATCATTTCATAGTTTTCTAGATTGAACTTCTCAAAAAAAAATTTTTATTGTCACATGTAGCGTACATTTTGCATATCATCCTTATAGGTTATTTCATTACCATAGTACGTAGAGGTTGTTCAAAGGAAAGCAATATCAAAGTGCAGAATAAAGTGTTACAGTTACAGAGAAAGTGCAGTGCAGCCAGAACAGAAGAATCAAAGGTTCAATTTATTGTCAGCACATGCACAATACAACACTGATATTTGTCTTCTCTAGATAGCCAGGAAATATAGAAAGACCATGGCCATTGATGAAAGAAGGTACATCAACACCTCCCACCAGCATGAAAGAGAAAAGAAACAAAGCTCGCAGACCCCAAAATCCCCCACCCCCTCCCCTGCAGAAAAAACAGTGAAGATAACCATTGCGACCCACTCACCCACAGAAAAAACAGCAACAACAATCCCTGACACCCTTACTCACAGGAAAGAGGAGTGACAGTAGCATCAAACTCCCTAACCCCCCCCCCCCACATACAAAAAATTAACGGATCACCCACCTACCAATCAGACAATGAAGAGCAAAGCCATGGTGGGGTAGATTGTGAGGTCAAAAGTCCATCGTATTGTACTGATGAACCACTCAACAGTCTTATGACAGCAGAACAGATGATGTCCAGAGCACTTTCAGGCTTCTGTGTCTTCTGCTTGATAGGAGGGAGAATAGAAGAGAGAACGTCCTGTGGGGCCATTGATTATGCTGGCTGCTTTACCAAGGCAGTGAGAAATGGAGGGGTGCCTGGTCTCCATGATGTATTGAGCCTTGTGCTTGTGCCATGATCCAACATTCTTTCTCCTTGGAAAATGGAGACAATGTGTTGAAACCAACAAGGTTTCTGCAGCTCCAGCCCATAACACTTTTATGCAGTTTTGCAAATTCTTAAGGTTACAGGCTGTTTGTTGCTCCGTACATTGCAGTGGGATCTGATTTGGAAATATGTACCAGGAAGCATGTGTAGATGCTGCAGGAGGTGTTCACTGCTGAACCTGATGCTCAGATTCAACATTTGTTAAACTTGCAGCATAATTCCCGTTGTAGCTGAGGGTCACAAGATGTCCAGTTTTCTTCTGCACCACAATAAGAAAGTAAGAATAGCTGGAGAGAGTGGAACCAGTCCTTCCTCAAGCATCTTCGAGTCCATCTTGGATAAATAAAACCAAGTGTTAGAGTCATGGGCATAGATACAGCTTGTGCTGAAGTTTATTGAAGAAAGTACTGGAACATAATTGGAAAGTGAGGCCAATTCCAAGATGGCATGTGGGCATACTAATCCACTTGGTGGGTCAAACCAAAGGGACCTCATCCGTTAGCAGACTGTTCTCAGGCTCAGAGTTCAATCATTAGCCTGTGAGCAAAGAATTCGAAGTTGATCCGTGGCTCCCAACAAGAGACCATGTGAAACCTTTGCATGAGGAGTCGGCAGGCGTTGGGGGAGGCCACCCAGTCTGCTGTGCAGGATGATAGTGGTTGGATTGTCTATAATTTCTCACCTACCCTTGGTAACCTTGCACCTCTGCACTTATCAAAAATAAGTCTACCTTTGCCTTAAAGATATTCACAGGTTCAGCAACTGTCCCACCCACACCGCCATTTTGAGAAATACATTCCAAAGACCTCCCTTCTGAAAGAAAAAAAGTAATCTCAGCTCTAAAAAAAAATGATGCATTATTTTTAAGTCTTTGATTTCCTCTATCTTAAGAATCATCTCCGCCACACCACCCAGTCCAGGACTCCACCAGATTTTGCATTTTTCAATCAAGTCCCTTCTCACTCTTCTGGCATTCCAGCTGATATGACAAGCTCTTCTGGGGAGCAGAAGAGAATTGGGGGTCGGCTCAGGAGTGAAATTGGAAAACGTGGGATATTAAAATGTCACTGGAATGTCCAGGGGTTAAATCCCATTGTTGGTTTGGATTTCTATCACAAGATCCTGACTTATTATTTCTATCAGGACTCTGTGAACAAAATAGTTTGACTCCATGATGGTAGAACTAAGTACTGTTAACATCACTAAAATAAAATACATTTGGAAACTCATAGTCCAGTCTCAAGCATGGGCCGAGCACTTGTCTTCCAGAGTTGAGGTCTGGCTTGTAGTAGAGCAGAGCTCTAAGGGTGTGAGCTGAGAGTGCCGCTGGCCCACGTGAGTGAGGAAGAGTTACCGTCTTCTCTTTATAGGTCAGCAATAAGAGGCAGGGTGGAGAAAGTTCAACAGTTTGGTCATGTCAACATAACTCTTGTGAAACAATGGGAAAAGTAATCTGGTCACACAGTCTGGATTAATGACTGGTGAACCTGCCTTGGTGAGCACTTTGTGGAAGGAGGAAGAGCTGTGGCAGCTGTAGGAGAACAGGGAACTAGGTAGGTTACTATACACACAATCATTTGCATAAACCAAGGGAATCATCGGAAAGAGCTTGGAGTACCTAATGAACTCAGAAATGTAGTGTGACTACATTGAACTATTCTTTGGAAACTTGGTTTCATGAAAGTCAATAAAACTCTGAGAATCCACTATTCAAAGTCAATATTATCAAAGTACATATATGTTCCCATATACTACCCTGGGATTCATTTTTTGAAAAGGGAAAAAGAAAAAGAAATACAATATAATTTATGAAAAACTTTACATAAATTGACAAAGTGATGAACAGCCGATATGCAAAGACAATACTGACAACGAGTTGTAAAGAGGATTCTGTAGGCTATAGAATCAGTTCATAGTAGTGGTGAATGAAGTTGAGCACACCATTTCAAGAACCTGATAATTGTCGGGTAATAACTCTAACTGAATCTAGTGGTATGGGACCCAAGGCTTCTGTACCTCCTGCCCGATGGTAGTAGAGAGAACAGGGCATGGCTCGGATGATAGGGGTCTTTAATAATAGATGCTGAATTCTTACGGCAGCGTTCCATGTACACCACCATAAGTGGTGGGAAGGGATTTACCTGTGATGAATTGGGCTGTGAGCACCACTTTCTGTAGCCTTTTCCATTCATGGGCATTGGTGTTTGCATATCAGGCTGCGATTCAACCAGTTAGGATACTCCCCATAGAAGTTTGTCAAAGGTTTTTAGTGACATGACAAGTCCACACAAACTTCTTAGAAAGTAGAGGTGTTGTGATGACACTTATGTACTACTCCCAGGACAGATCGTCTGATTTGTTAACACCAAGGAATCTAAAGCTGCTGACTCTCTCCACCTCCGTTTCCCTAATAAGTATTGGCTCATGGATTTCTTGCTTCTTCTTTCTGTAGTCAATGATCAGATCCTTGTTTTTGCTGATGTTGATTGAGTAGATGTTGCTTTGGTACCACAGACAGATTTTCAGTCTTCCTCTATGCTATTAGACTATTCAGATAGTTTGGATCAGGCTTACTATGTGATGTTTACCACATTCCATTCCCATTCACTGGGACCCCAGTTCCCACTCTCCCTTCCTACCCACTGGGAGCCCAGTTCCCACTCTCCCTTCCTACCCATTGGGAGCCCAGTTCCCAATTTCCCTTACAACCCATTGGGAGCCCAGTTCCCATTTTCCCTTCCTACCCACTGGGAGCCCAGTTCCCAATTTACCTTCCTACTCACTGGGCCCCAGTTCCCATAATCCCTTCCTTCCCACTGGGACCCCAATTCTCACATTCCCTTCCCTACAGAGATTAAAGATTATTTTAGTGGACAGGAGAGGTGGGAATATTCAGGAAGGCAATAACAGAGATTGGCAGCTTTGGTTTTTGAAGACGGGAATTAAAATCAGTATGCAGAGAATCCTTGTTTCAATAATGTCATAAGTTTATAGGGACAGGGGCCATCATAGAGACAAGAGGACAAAGAACAATTGAGGGATGAGTAAACAAAAATGAATATTTTAAAAATAAGGCATCTCTTAAGCAAGAGACAGTATAGGTTAGAGTTGATTTGTGAGTAAGACTTCCTGCATGTTAGGCCTAGGCAGCAGATTGTTCAGTGACCTCTTGTTTATGGCGGCTACAATCGTTAGTGTTGGAGCAGTCAGTTTTATAGGTGAGAGGGGGTGAAAGTTTCAGCAGCCAGTGAGCTGAGTCAAGAACAGAACCTAGTGGAAATATCCTGAGTGAAGTTCAGTCACAGTCTCCTCTCGTGATCAAACATGACAGTATTGAGCAGAACCATACAGCTTGTGCCAGAGAAGTCGTTTTAGCAGAAAATATTATCGCTAAATTTAGTTCTTTGTCTCTAAATATTTGTAATAGACTTGTATGAAAAACTGCCCTTGGAAGGAGCATTTTCTCAGCTTGTTATTGAAAAACGCTGATCTCTGCAAGCACGTTAATGCTGATAACTCGATTGCAAATGTTATTTCTTTCAAAAATAATTTAGGAATCAAATGCTCGCTGCTATTTCTGCCTGCCTGAACAACTTTTTGTTTCATTAGTTCATTCAAATCTGTTCCTACAGCCCTTTAATGAGAAAATCCCCTTCATCTCATTCTTTAAGTTGGCAATCCCTCTTCCTGAAATCACGATCTGCAGATCTAAAGTCTTCAACAAGTAAATGTTTCCATCCACTGTGCACCTTGTGACAAACACTTAAAAATTTTATTTTATGGTGAGAACATGTCTCCCATTTTTTGGGGTTAAGAAGAGAGATCACATTCTTCTAAACTCCAAGGACTGGAGTCTTTTCTCTCCTGTAACAATTCCTCAGATTACTGCGGTGTAGTTTATGGTGAAGGAATGAGGGTAGATGGTTGGTCCAGGATGGAACAGGAGGGCAGTGGAAGTTGCAGTCAAAGATAAGATACCGGTTGTGCCGAGTTTCAAAGTACTTGGCAGTTTTAATTGTCTTATCTTGTTTCCAGTCATAGGGCTGCCAAATGATGCATAAACTCAAGCTGCTTGCAAGCTGTGACAAACTATGTTGAGTGCATATGTAAATATATCTTCAGAATTTGGCTGCAGAGTTTGTATGTTTGGGAGTAATATACATCTGCCTCTCTGTATGTGCTTACATATACCTGCACACTTGAATGTGCACTTGTGTGTTAATGTGTGTCTGCATGTACATATATAGGTGTACATATGCAAGTGTATGAGCAAGCATGGACACATTCTTGTAAATAGCCACATGTATACATGTCGTCATATATCTGCCTGTTGATATGGCTTTGCATCCTGCGTGTCTCTATAGTAGGTCCCTTTCTGTGTTTGTACATGTGGCCATATGCATGCGTGTGTCTGTGTGCATATGCCTATGTTTTGTGTGTATATACATTGGATTGAGGTTAATTAGGCCATTGGTGAATCAGGGCAGCTCTGTATTTGGGAGAACTCTTAAAGAACAAAAACTAATCAAGAAAGTAGTTTGGATTCTCTTCATTTATTGGGACACTGTGTCATTAACTGAGACAGGAAACTTGGCAAACAGTTTCTAACTAGCATCAGTTGTGTGCACTGGTGTGGTCGTTGGACATGACACCATACTTAGAGTGATCACGTTTTAAATAGAGGCGGTGTTTGTGTTCAAAATGCAGTGATTTTTGTCACTGTTGGTTAGCAAGAAATAAGCAGTAAGACAATTCAAAACTGCTTTGCTCACTGTGGTTTCAAGCATTCAGGCTTGGAAAGACCAAAAACGAATGGGAGTGAAAATGAATCAATTTCACTACTTCAACAAGTTAGGAGTGAATCATTGGAAGGTATCAACAATCATCTTGAATGTTTTGGAGGATACAGTTGTCAAAAGCATTGTATGAAGGCAGTCCATTATCTGCACTAGGTACCTGTGCTGATTTGTTTATTTACAGTCAGTCAAAAGAATACAGAAGCATACACTGGATGAAATCCTCCATCATTAACTAATTATACAGGAACTAATACACAGCTTTATAATACTGTGGCAGCATTGGTAGTGTTCTAATTTGTTCTGTATTTTACTTACTCTGTTAAATGGTAGTTTGTCTTTTTTATACCTTTTTAATGATTTCCATGAAACTTTCACTAATTGGGGCAGCTGCTTAATTGGGCCAAAATGTACTGGTCCCAATGTGCCCCAATTAACTGGAATCCACTGTATATACATGTGGAAATATACCGATCAATGTGTATGTGTTTGATTACATGCATACATTTAAACCTTCAGGCATGCATTCCTGTATACATATAAGAGAAAATCTGCAGATGCTGGAAATCCAGGCAACACACACAAAATGCTGGGGGATCTCAGCAGGCCAGGCAGCATCTATGGAAAAGAATAGATGCTAAAGAGTCTCGGCCCTGCATTCCTATGCATTTGCACACATTAAAGCTTTATGTATGTGTGCTTATGAAATGTGTGTATACTGTATGTGCATGCATGTTTGTGTGTTCGTGCATGTCTGCATGTGTGCGTGTGTGTATGTGAGAGATATTGGATAAACTATAGGGTATTTTGCCAATTAATGTGATAAAGGTCTTTAAATATCTATATTGGAATCTCTCCCTCCCATTCAATGTGTATGTGTGCATCTGTGTGTGTGAGAGAGAGAGAGAGAAATATTGTATTAACTAAAGGGTATTTTGTCAATTAATGAGATAAAGGTCTTTAAATCTCTAAATTGGAATCTCCCCTCACTCCCCTATTCAATGCATCAGTAAATTTAAACCCAGCACAGAATCAACGAGAATAGGAGGGAAAAAGCGACTGAATTCTCTCATTATTTATGTTGATGCAGGAGTGGAGGTGCATGGTCTATGCTGTTCTTTTAACTGCATCTGTTGTTATGTGGAGACATTTGATGGCTACTGAACACTTGGGTCCAAACATGATTGAACAAAGAACAGCATCACCCCTGCAAAGTGCATTTGGAGGGGAAAATGACCGCAGGAGGTGGTGTGTGGGGCGGTGGGATGGCTTCGCTTATTATTTGAGCTTCATTGTATCATCAACAGGAAACCGCCCTCACACAGTCTCCATTGCAAAGGTGCTGTGTCAGACCACAATGCTGAAGTAGTTGTTACTATTCAGCTACATAAACTCTGAGAAATCGGCACTATTATGTAACCTGATGAGTGAATGGTTAGTGGCTGATACTGCGCAGCGACATACTGAATGAAGCAAAATATTAGCTGGATGGTATACACCGGTTACCATTTACCAGGGTCGTTTTCTTTGGAGCAGTGGAAGCTGAGGGGAAACCTGATTATGAGAGGCATCTTTTTCCCAGGGTCAAAATGCATAACACCAGAGTGTGTGTGTTTAAGGTGAGAGGGGGAACATTCAAAGGTGATTTGCGGGGCAGAGAGTGGTGAAATGCACTGCCGGGGTGGTGATAAAGGTGTGGAAGAGACCTTTAGATGGGCAGATGAATGTGTAGGTAGTTTTATGCCTTTGCACTGTATTGCTGCAACAGAGCAAGAAATTTCACTACATGTAAGACAGGGATAATGAACCTGATACTTAGTATGATTCTGATATGGACCACATGTAGGCTGAAGAGGCTGGCTTAAAGAGGAATTTATTTAACCAGAGGGTGGTTTCCATTGCTACAGACGGTGGTTGGCAGGCTCTCGGTTAGTAAGGGTGTCAAAGGTTATGGAAAGAAAGCAGGAGAATGGGGTTGAAGGGAAACTAAATCAGCCATGATCAGACTTAATGGGCCGACCCTGGATCTCATGGCACAAGAGTGTGGGGTGAAAGGCCTGTCCTGGTCCTGTGCTGTACTGTACTCCCACCCTGCCACTCCTCACCAAAACAAATGCTCACTTGAACTGCTTGGCTCTTCTTTTAGCCCAAATCTCTCACTCCTCATCAATTAGTTGAGCACCACCAGCGCTCCCATGCACAGAACTATCTGTACTCAGTGCCCCATCCTAAACTGCAATATCCTTCACTCTCTGCACGATGGTACAATACCCATCATTTTCCATAGCAGGTACTGCAGTCTACAACCCTGCCTGCTGACTGGAGAAGGCCAAACGTTGTCTCATGCCCACCTGATCAGTGGTTGGAGAGAGTTTAGTCTAAATCACGAGTGGCCAGGTCTCTGCCTGCTTAATTTCTGGGATCCGCCCAGATTAGACATTTGCAGGGCCAGTAGCAGCAGTTCTGTGGATCCTGAGAAAATGGTGCCAGTTATGAATTCAGGAGAACATTACTACGAGGCTCAATAACCTTTTTCAAGTTGTATAGGGCGTTCTTCTCTTCAACTCTCAAGTATGATTGCTATCTGTGCATCACATCTATAGTAAACTATTGAGGTTAAAATTTATCTTTTAATGATATCTGTTAGTGCACAGCAGTTTTTAATACCTCTTCACCAGTATGAATTTCATTTTTGTTAAATTTTCAAATCTGAACCGAAAATAATCACCGTTCATTTACAGCATGCAGCAGCTTGTGGTGGAGTAACATTTTTAATGAAATAACTATTTTTATTTTGACCCCTGTAAATTCCAATTTGGTTGGCTGTGTTTTATGAAATGGTGGTGACAGGATACATTGTGACACAACACAAGTGCAAAGTACTTTTGCTCATATTGTCTATCCACCATATGTTTGGGGTCAGCCAGTTAGCACAATGCTGGCATTCTCATATTTTCCTCAAGGTGAAGACGGGGGCCGTTCAGCCCATCTAGACAAGTGCCAGCTTTTGGAGCAATGTCCTAGGTCCCATTCTCGTACTTATTTCCCTATTGCACACTCATCATTTCCAGCATCATTGGCCAATTAACCAACCAACCATCCTCCAGCGTGTCTTCTAGATGTGAGCTGAATCTGAAGCATATAGGGGAGGAAACTCAGCTGATTGGCTTCTTGGAGGGGCTGAGGCTGGTTGACTGATTCTAGCCCAGCCGACATTAAACATAAGCGGTACATGACCGCTCAGACTCTCTGCCACTGGGATCCCACGGCATTAAAGCAAAATTCTCCATGTGCCTTTTCAAATAAAAAGGTGCAAAAGAAACCACAATACATGCCAAAACAAAAGTTCCGGAGGAGGTCACCTGACAGTATTGCATTGCATGCATTTCTGGACGTCCCATTGCAGAAGGATATGTAGGCTTTGGAGAGGCCGATGTGCTACCTGGATTAGAGGGTATTAGGGCTTGCACAAACTTGGGTTATTTTCTCTGAAGCATTGGAGGCCAAAGGGAGATTTGATCAAATCTATAAATAATGAGAGGCAAAGTTAGGGTCAGAATAATTTTTCCCAGAGTGGAAATGTCAAATACCAGAGTACATGCTTTTAAGATTGTGGGGGGGGGGGGGGGGTAGTTTAAAGGAGATGTTTGGGGCAGTTTTTTTTAATGCAGAGAGTACTAGGTGCCTGGAATGGGCTGCCAGAGACAGTTGTTATTTTAATATTTCAGTGATAGACACATAGATCTACAGGGAATGGAGGAATATGCATCATGTGCCAGCAGAGGAGATTTAGTTTAATATGACCTCATGTTCAGCACAGACATCAAGGGCCGAAGGGCCTGTTCATGTGCTCTGATGTTCTACATTCTACATTCTATAAAAGATTGATTACAAAGATGTATCTGGCTGTTAGTCACTGCAGTTACTTACTTGTTTGAAATTTTAAAGAACTGCACAAGAGCCACTTGCTATCTTATTATTAATCACTAGACCATTTAGCATGGGCAGAGCTTTGCCACAAGTTTAGTTTATCATCATAGGTATACATACCCACAGTATAAATGCCATGAAAATTTGATTTTGCAGCTCTTGAGGAAATATGGTCTGCCTCAGGGATTGCTGCTGCAGTTCTACACTGCAGTCATTGAGTCTGTCCTGTGCACCTCCATCACTGTGTGGTTTGGAGCTGCCACCAAGCAGGATAGAACCAGACTACAGCGCACAGTGAGGACTGCCGAGCGCATCATTGGAGCCTCCCTGCCCTCTATTGTGGACCTGTACTCTTCCAGGTTGAAGAAGAGGGTGGGGAACATCATAAAGGACTCCTTCCATCCTGCGCACGGACTGTTTGAACTGCTTCCATCTGGTAGGTGCTTCAGATCCCTCCAGACTAAGACTAATAGGCACTGGAGAAGTTTTTTCCCTACTGCGGTCGCTTTGCTGAACAGTTAACTGCCGGTTAACTGTCGGCTAACTATTACTTGGATTGCACTACTTGTATGTATAATCTATATTTTCATTTATATTTATCATTATTATTGTTATGAGCAGAGAGACAACATCTGCCGGAAGTAAATTCCTTGTATGTGCACAGGTACTTGGTGATTAAAGTCTGATTCTGATTCTGATTCTGAACATGCAAATATGACAAGTGTAAATTGCATTCACCTAAATTAACAAGTTATACATACCTTCCAGGATAAAATGAACAACAATAGACTTATTGACATAAGTGCACTTTGAGGAATATATCGACCAAGGTGGAATTAGGGTTTTTCAGGTAGGTTCAGGAACCTGGTGGCAGTGGGAAAGTCCCTTGGCAGAATTAACAAAACCCATTTGCACACTTCCCTATCCAGCAGAGGGTTGTCAGTATGGTCCCATGGCCTGGGAGTGGTGAGATTTCTCCACCCACTCTTTAATATTACTGGAATTGAAACAGTTGGGCCACTAACGCTGGTTGACAGAGTCCCATTTCATGCCTGAGGCCAGTTGCTAAACACCTGCCTCCCACTTGCCCTACACACAATTTCCAGTAAACAGTTCATATGGAATTGTGGTGCTCAAAGTCCATCTCAGTGTGTTAAGTGTCAGCACTCACAGTGTGCCACGGCCAGACCTGAAGGTTTGGTCTTATGATCATTAAACGAGGTGAAAGTGGATTAGAGTAAAAATCGTCAGTCATCTATTTAGGAATGTATGTTGACATTCAGTGTAATATAGTGCTCTCTGAATCTATCTGGAGCATTCTGCCTCCAGCCTGCTTTGTGACCCTGCCAAGCAATAGTTTCACACCATCCGTTGGCACAGCCTTCCTGCTGGAACCAGATCCTGCGAGGACGACTTTCCCCTCCAGTAAGCAGGGCCAATGATATAGTGCTTTTATTTACAATGATCTGATTGAAGTATTGATCATCACTGTAATACTGATGGATGGCATCTGTTACTGGCGGATTGCATCAAGTCATGCAGTTGTTTATTTAGGGCTCCAGTCACCAATGGGAGCAAAGATTATTCTATTGTTTTGTGCAATAACAACTGTTTTCTACATCTTTAATAAAACATTTGATCATCTACGTTTTCACTCCTGGTCATTTCTGGCATCTCTAAGCCTAAATGTTTGAAACCACAGTGAGCAAAACAATTCTGAATTGTCTTACTACCTATAATTCACCACCAGTGACAAAAATCACTGCTTTTTGAACACAAATACACACAATTGATGCTTTTTTAAAAAAAACTGTTCAGCAACAATCTCCTATCGCAATTAAGTGGCATAATGTCGCAAATAAACAAAGAGCACCCCACAGTTTTTGATCTTTAAGAGATGTCCCAAATAAAAGGCTGCCCCAATTAACAGTTAACCAGAATCACTATATAGCCATCTAATGTAGTATAGTGCTGAATCTTGCCTTAATAGACCCTGTGTAAAATATTGCTGTGCTAAAGACTGTATCGATCCAAATTGGTGTTATTATGTAACTTATGGTCTGTTCTGGGGTAATGAACAAGTTCTGCTTCATTTTTGGAAGACAAATATGCATAGGACTGTACCCTGGGGAATCTTGTAAATTAAAGAGACCTTGGAGAACAAGTACATAGAACATAGAACTATGCTGCCCAGTACAAGCCTGCCCTTCCCTCCTCCACTTTTCTATCATAGATGTGCTCATCTAGGAGTTTCTAAATGTCCCTAATGTATCTACCCCTGCCATTACACATATCCACCACTCTGTTAAAAACCTTACACCTGTCATCCCCCTATACTTGCCTCCAGTCACCTTAAAAGTTATGCCTCCTTGCATTAGCCATTTTTGCCCTGGGAAAAAGTATCTGGCTGCCCACTCTATTTATGCCTCTTATCAACTTGTACATTTCTCCTCCTCCTTCACTCCAAAGGAAAAAAAATTCCTAGCTCACTAAATTTATCTTCATATGACAAGCCTTTTAGTTTGTGCAGCATCCTAGTAAATCTTCTCTGCACCCTCTCCAATGAGGTGATCAGAACTGAACACAATGTTCCAAGTGTGGTCTAACCAGTGTTTTATAGAGCTGCAATATTACCTCACCGTTGTTGAACTGAAACTCTTGACTAATGAAGGCCAACACACCAAATGCCTTTTTAACAACCCGATCAACTTGCATGGCAACCTTGAAAGATCTGTGGATGTGGACCCAAAGATCTCTCTGTTCCTCTGCACTGCCAAGGATCCTGCATTGGATCCTGCTTTGTGCCTTCAAATTTGTCAGTGTGCTTTGTCACATCCTCAAAGTACTCAATCAGTGTCATGAGGCATTACCTTCCCCCCACAAAGCTGTGCTGACTATTCCTAATCAGATTATGTTTCTCTAAACACTTGTAAAATCTGTCCCCAAGAGACCTCTCCAGTAATTTGCCCACCACTGAAGACTTGCTGATCTATAATTCCCAGGGTTAACCATACTCCCTTTCTTAAACAAAGGATTATTTGCCACCCTCCAATCAGTGTGGGGAGAAAAGCTGTTGGCACACTAGCTTTCAACTGTCAGGGTATTGAGTATAGAAATTGGGATGTTATATTGCAGGTGTACAATATGTTGACGAGGCCATATTTAAAATATCATGTTTAGTTTTGAACAATTTCATTCTGCTGTCAGGAAAATGCCACTAAGCAGGAAAGAATGCAGAGGAAACACAAGGAAATCTGCAGATGCTGGAAATTCAAACAACACACACAAAATGCTGGTGGAAAGCAGCAGGCCAGGCAGCATCTATAGGGAGAAGCACTGTCAACGTCTCGGCCTGAAACATTGACAGTGCTTCTCCCTATAGATGCTGCCTGGCCTGCTGTGTTCCACCAGCAAGAATGCAGAGGAGATTTACGAGAATGTTGCCAAGCCTTGAAAAGCTGAGTAATGGAGAGAGTTTGAGTAGTTTGGGACTTTTTTCACTGGAGTATACAAGAATGACAGGTGAGCCTATAGAAGTGTATAAAATTATGTGAGGCATAGATAGGATGAATGCATAATAATTAATTGCATAAGTATACATCCCCTTCAAGTCAGTATTTCGTAGATGCGCCTTTGGCAGCAATTACAGCCTTGAGTCTGTGTGGATAGGCAAACTCTAGCTGAGATTTCATGTGTGTTTGTTTTGAACAGTGGCTTTCTCTTTATCACTATCCCATAAAGCTATGACCAGTGAATCACGCAGGCAACAGTTGTTGTATGCGGTGTCTCTCCCATCTTGGCCATTGGAGCTTGTAGCTGCTCCAGAGTTG
The DNA here is from genome assembly GCF_030144855.1 of Hypanus sabinus. Lineage (NCBI taxonomy): Eukaryota > Metazoa > Chordata > Chondrichthyes > Myliobatiformes > Dasyatidae > Hypanus > Hypanus sabinus. The sequence continues at coordinate 131,527,061 of NC_082706.1, forward strand.
TCATAGCTCTTTTGGTGGCCTCCCTCAATGATCCCCTTCTTGCACGGTCACTCAGTTTTTGAGGATGGTGTGCTCCAGGCAGGTTAACAGCTGTGCCATATTCTTTCCATTTCCTGATGATTGACTTTACTGTACTTCAAGGGATATTCAGAGACTTGGAAGTTTTCTTGTTTCTATCTCCTGATGTGATTTTCAATAACCTTTTTGCGGAGTTGCTTGGAGCATTCTTTTGTTTTCATGGTGTAGTTTTGCCAGGATACTGACTCACCAGCAGTTGGACCTTCCAGACACAGGTGTATTTTTACTACGATCGATTGAAACACCTTGACTGCACACAGCTCTCCAAAAAGAGATCACAGTTTAGCTAATTATGTGACTTTTAAGCAATTTGGCTGCACCAGTGATGATTTGGTGTGTCATATTAAAGGGGGTGATTACTTCTGCAATCAATGATTTTATGTTTTATATTTGTAATTATTTTAGATCACTTTGTAGAGATCTGTTTTTACTTTGACATGAAACAGTCTTTTTTTCTGATCAGAGTCAAAAAAGTTAAATTAAATTGACCGTGATTTAATGTTGTAAAACAATAAAACATGAAAACTTCTAAGGGGTGATGTCGGTGAGTACTTTTTTAGGCACTGTACATGGCTACAAGAAGATAAGCAGGATAGGGGCCAAACACAGGCAAACACCATGAGCTCAGATGAGAATCCTGTTCTACATGGACAATAATGGACGTTTCAGGACATAGACAATAGACAATAGGTGCAGAAGTAGACCATTCGGCCCCTTGAGTCTGCACCGCCATTCTGAGATCATGGCTGATCATTCACTATCAATACCCAGTCCCTGCCTTGTCCCCATATCCCTTGATTCCCCTATCCATCAGATATCTATCCAGCTCCTTCTTGAAAGCATCCAGAGAATTGGCCTCCACCGTCTTCCGAGGCAGTGCATTCCACACCTCCACAACTCTCTGGGAGAAGAAGCTCTTCCTCAACTCTGTTTTAAATAACTGACCTCTTATTCTCAATCCATGCCCTCTGGTACTGGACTCTCCCAACATCTGGAACATATTACCTGCCTCAATCCTATCAAATCCTTTAATTATCTTAAACGTTTCAATCAGATACCCTCTCAATCTCCTCAATTCCAGCGTGTACAAGCCCAATCTCTCCAATCTCTCTGCGTAAGACAGCCCTGCCATCCCAGGAATCAACCTAGTGAATCTACGCTGCACTTCCTCAATTGCCAGAATGTCCTTCCTTAAACCTGGAGACCAAAACTGTACACAATATTCCAGGTGTGGTCTCACCAGGGCCCTGTACAAATGCAAAAGAACATCCTTGCTCTTGTATTCAATTCCCCTTGTAACAAAGGCCAACATTCCATTTGCCCTCTTCTCTGCCTGTTGCACTTGCTCATTCACCTTCTTTGACTGGTGAACTAGGACTCCTAGGTCTCTTTGCATTTCTCCCTTACCTAACTTGACACCGTTCAGACAATACTCTGCCCTCATGTTCCAGCTTCCAAAGTGGATAACATCACATTTATTCACATTGAATGACATCTGCCAAGTATCTGCCCACTCACTCAGCCTATCCAAGTCTCCCTGTATTCTCCTAACGTCCTCTTCGCATGTCACACTGCCACCCAGTTTAGTATCGTCAGCAAACTTGCTGATATAGTTTTCAATGCCCTCATCTAAATCATTGACATAAATCGTAAAGAGCTGTGGTCCCAATACAGAGCCCTGTGGTACCCCACTAGTCACCTCCAGCCAGTCTGAGAAACACCCATTCACTGCTACCCTTTGCTTTCTATCTGCCAACCAGTTTTCTATCCATGTTGAAACCCTGCCCCCAATGCCATGAGCTCTGATTTTACTCACCAATCTCCTATGTGGAACCTTATTGAATGCCTTCTGAAAATCTAGGTACACAACATCCACTGGCTTACCCTCGTCTAACATCCTTGTTACACCCTCAAAAAACTCCAACAGGTTAGTCAAGCATGATTTGCCCTTGGTAAATCCATGCTGGCTCGGCCTAATCCTATTTCTGCCATCTAGATATGCCATTATTTCGTCCTTAATAATGGACTCAAGCATCTTCCCCACGACTGACGTTAGGCTAACAGGGCGATAGTTCTCCGTTTTCTCCTTCCCTCCCTTCTTGAAAAATGGGACAACATTAGCCACTCTCCAATCTTCAGGAACTGATCCTGAATCTAAGGAACATTGGAAAATGATTGCCAATGCATCCGCAATTTCCTGAGCCACCTCTTTTAGAACCCTCGGATGCAGACCATCTGGACCCGGGGATTTATTAGCCTTCAGTCCTACCAGTCTACTCATCACAGTTTCTTTCCTAATGTCAATCTGTCTCAATTCCTCTGATATCTTATGACCCTGGCCCATCCATACATCTGGGAGATTGCTTGTGTCCTCCCTGGTGAAGACAGATCTAAAGTATGCATTAAATTCTGTTGCCATTTCCCTGTTTCCCATAACAATTTCTCCCAATTCATTCTTCAAGGGGCCAACATTGTTCTTAACTATCTTCTTTCTCTTCACATAGCTAAAAAAGCTTTTGCTATCCCCTTTTATATTCCTGGCTAGACTGAGCTCATACCTGATTTTTTCTCTCCGTATTGCTTTTTTAGTTAAGATCTGCTGTTCCTTAAAACTTTACCAATCATCTGTATTCCCACTCATCTTAGCCCTGTCATACTTCTTTTTCTTTAATGCTATACAATCTCTGACTTCCTTTGTCAACCACTGTGGCCCCTTCCCCTCTTTGAATCCTTCCTTCTCATCGGAATGAACTGCATTTGCATCTTTTGTATTATGCCCAAGAATATCTGCCACTGCTGATCCACTGTCTTTCCTGCCAGGGCATCCGCCCATTTAACTTTGGCCAGCTCTTCCCTCATGGCTCCGTAGTCTCCTTTATTTAATTGCAACACTGACACCTCTGATCTGCCCCTATCCCTCTCAAATTGTAGATAAAAACTTATCATGTTATGATCACTACTTCCTAATGGCTCCTTTACTTCAAGATCACTTATCAATTCCTGTTCATTACACATCACCAAGTCCAAAATAGCCTCGTTCCTGGTTGGCTCAAGCACAAGCTGTTCCAAAAATACATCCCTTAGACACTCCACAAACTCCCTATCCTGGGGTCCAGAACCTACCTGATTCTCCCAGTCCACCTGCATGTTGAAATCTCCCATAACGACTGCATTACCTTTAGCACATGCCAATGTTAACTCCCTAATCAACTTGTACCCAATATCCATGCTACTGTTTGGAGGCCTGTACACAACACCCATTAGGGTCTTTTTACCCTTACTGTTCCTCAGCTCAATCCACACAGACTCTACTTCCCCTGTTCCCAAGTCACCTCTTGCTAAGGACTGAATCTCATTCCTCACCAACAGGGCCACCCCACCCCCTCTTCCCATATTTCTGTCTCTACGATAGCACGTATACCCTGGTACACTCATTTTCCAGGCCTGATCCCCTTGCAGCCATGTCTCCGTTATCCCAACAATATCGTAGTTCCCCATTTTCATCTGAGCTTCAAGCTCATCTGTCTTATTTCTGACACTACACGCATTCAAGTATAGAATTCTTAGCCCACTCCTCCTCTCTTTGCTTAAAACACTGTCTACTGTACCTAACCCAGCTCCTTGAACTTCCATCGGGCAAATTGCACCCTGAATTTTGATGACCTTCTCAAGATCACCCAAACCTTGTACACATTTAACCCCATGCACCTTCTGACCAACCCTCTGGATCTGGATCCCTGCCCCCTGCACATCTAGTTTAAACCCCCCTGAGCAGCACTGGCAAACACTCCTGCAAAAATGTTAGTACCCCTCCGGTTCAGATGTAGACCATCCCTTCGAAACAGATCCCAATGTCCCTGGAACAAAGACCAATTATCCAAAAACCTGAACCCTTCCTTCCTGCACCATGCTCTCAGCCTCGTATTAATGTGCATAATCATTCTATTCTTCACCTCAGTCGCACGTGGCACAGATAGCAATCCCGAGATTGTCACCCTGGAGGTCCTGCCTTTCAGCTTCACTCCTAACTCCCTGAACTCTCTAAGCAGGACCCCCTCACTCACCTTACCTACATCGTTGGTCCCTACATGGACCACTACATCTGGGTTCATGCCCTCGTTCTCAAGAATAGCCTGCACCCGATCTGAGATGTCCCGGACCCTGGCACCAGTGACCCTGCATCAACAATAGCCTCAGCTTTGTAACCCTGCGCTCGCATCTGAGTGCCTTCCACGCCCGGCTTGATGCCAAGCTCTTCTCCCGTTACCAACTCCTCCATGGCTGTTTCTTTGGGAAAGAGTCTTCAACCCTTTCACTGACGACCCCTTCACACATCTCCAACCCTCCCCTTTCCCTTGAGCTCGCCTTCCTGTCCTGTTACCCACTCTTTCATTTCCAATTGCAAATGCCAGAAAAAGGGAGATATTCCTGAACCGAACTGTCCCTCTGCTTCTGCAGATGTGACCTGGCCCACTCAGCTCCTCCAGCACCTTTGTTCCACATTCCAGAATCTGCAGTCTCTCTTGTGTCTCCAGTCTGAAGCAACATATGCTTTTCATAATCTTAAATCTGTCCTCCTTTGAAATAATTTATTTGGCCAGTTAATCCATTAGTTTTTTTTTACATGTATTTACACATCACTTGTCTGAGGGCTTGCGCTACATCATCCCAACTCTTTGTCAGCGACATGATCTGAGCAAATCTGGGTAACAGTTTGCCTTTGTCTTTAAATCCAAATTACTGGAACAATGTATTCCATATTTTGTTTTCCTGTCTAAAACCTCAAGGTACTTGTATACTGGAGGGTAGGCAAACAAAGCTTTACACAGTGACTCGGTACATGTGAAAAGAATAAGCCAGTTACATTTCCAAATCCCAAATAGGAGAAAATCTGCAGATGCTGGAAATCTGAGCAACACACACAAAATGCTGGAGGAACACGGGCTGAAGCATCGACTGTACTCTCTTCCTAGGTGCTGTCTGGCCTGCTGAGTGCCTCCCAGCATTTGTGTGTGTTGCTGACAATTGCAAATCAGGGGTTTCTGTTTGCCTTATTCTGTAATCTGATCTATTCACTCTGAGCTACTGCAGCCTTCTTGAGCGGCTGCAATCCTTCCAATCAGTGTGGTCCCTTCGTCGTCTTGGAGAGGAACTTCCATGATTTCAGCCCAATGATAACAGCAAATTGGAGGGGAATATGCAGTTAGGGAGATTCCTCCTGCCTCGGTGTTTATAACCCTCACCTTATGATACAAGGGGAGTTGTTGGCCATGTGAGAGATTGTAGGTTGTGAGGCCACAAGGGGGTGGGACTGTTGAGATCACTATATTAGGAGCTGGCATGAACTTCGTAGGCTGAATCTCCACGTCCTGCATCAAAGCAGATGGACCCATTAGCTGATAGTACACAGGCTATTCTTTACTACCGGATAGTTTCTCAATCATCTGCTCCTGGTTTGTGATGGAACAGCCAGATCTGGGAAGGACACAGCCTGGTGTTCCATGGCAGATGCTTGTTTGTGTGGCAAGGGGGGTGGGGTTTAGGGTATTGTGCTTCAGTGTGTGTACTCCTATGTGCATTTTGTAGAGTGTGTTCGTGCATGCGTGTGTACCATTGGAGAATGTGTGCACCTGATATGCAAGCGTCTTTTGTGTGCGTGTGTGTGTATGAATGTGACTGTAGAATCGCTTTTTACACTCAGTTGCAGAATGTGTGTGTATGAGTGTGCACACTTGTGCACTCAATTGCAGAATGTGTATGAACATTCACAGTACTGAAGCAATAAAGTTCAAAGTAAATTTTATTATCTAAGTACATATATGTCACCATATACAACCGTGAGGTTCATTTTCTTGTGGTCATACTCAGCAAATCTATCGAATAGTAATTATTAGATGATCAATGAATGATCAACCAGGGTGCAGAAGACAATGAACTGTGCAAATACGGATATAAATAAATAGCATTAAATAGTGAGAACATGAGATAGCAAGATAAAGAGTCCTTAAAGTGAGATCATTGGTTGTGGAACATCTCAATGAATGGGCAATTGAGTGCTGTTATCCCCTTTTGTTCAAGAATCTGATGATTGAGGGGTAGTTACTGTTCCTGAACCTGGTGGTGTAAGTCCTGAGGCTCTTGTACCTCCTACCTGATGGCAGCAGTGAGAAAAGAGCATGGCCTGGGTGGTGGGGATCTCTGGTAATCAACAGCATTTTATGTAGATGTGCTGAATGGTTGGAAGGGCCGGATTTTCCATTGAAAGGCATTTCCAAACCAGGCTGAACACAGCTATTCATTACACTCTCCTCTACTCATCTATAGAAGCTTGTCAAAGTTTTAGGTGTCTTGCCGAATCTTTGCAGACTCTTTAGGAAGTAGAGGCACTGCTGTGCTTCCTTTGAAATCACACTTACGTGCTGGGTCCAGAACACTATTACAGCTTGGAGTGTTTCAGAGTTCAATTCTGGTGCCTTCTGTCAGGAGCTTGTACATTCTCCACGTGAACCAGGTGATTTTCCTACAGGTTCCTCCCACAGTCCAAAGACGTACCATTGAGTAGATCAGTTGGGTTGCCCTTTGTGTTAATAGGTTGCTTTGCTGGGCAGTGTGGCTTGTTGGGCTGGAAGGACCCATTCTGTGCTCCATCACTAAATAAATAAATTTACTGTAGTGTGTGTGTGTGTGCTCTTCATTGTACAGTGTGTGTGAACTCGACCATTGAGTGTACATGAGTGCTTGTGTATCCAAACCAAAGGGGGATGGTGTGCACTCATTGCAGAGTGAGAGAATGTGTATGTGTGCACGTGTGTTTCTGTGTGTATGAGAGAACGTCTAGTGCACCATATATCGTGGCATGGATTAAAGAATTTTAGTGGACCCTGACATGCCTTTTTCAAGGCATTGAACGCATTAACATACTGCAGAAAATCAACAAAGACCGGTTGTTTAGGTTGCAGCCATTTCTAAAATAAATCTTTCAGTTTTGAATATAATAATAGCTTCCTCTCACTTTGAACCTAGTGTGCAAGATGGAATTAAATGCATAACAGAACTTCACATTCTGTATATTTAAAACTCCAGATCAAATAGTTTTCTTCTCCAATTACAGAGGCAGGGAGAAAAATACCAAATAGATAAGATGTACATTAGGGCTACATTAAGGTTTTTAACCATGTTTGGTCAAACAGAATCATTTAGTGATGCATCAGCATTAACCAATAGACTGGGTAGTATCAAACAGCCCATTTCTCAGTATTTTAAACAGTAGGAAACAGTGTTTTATAACCATGAGTGTCCAATAAGACGGAAGGAGATTGAACAATGATGTCTTCTGTGATGTTAAATTGATTGTGTAAAGTATTGCGTCTAAATTATTAAAAGCAACAAACTGATCTCGGGCATCTGGCTGCTCTGTTTTATTTCTGGGAGGTTGGAATTATAGCATGTTTAGCACAGAACAAATTCTGAGGGGTTTTTTCCTCTCTCCCAAAGTGAAATCGTCTGTTGCTGAATGTGGTTGCTGCCAGGGTATTTTTTTGTAGGAATCTTTCTGCTGAAAATTCTGTCGCCAGTTGTTCATCCACCAGCGAGGGCCCCGTCCCCTAAGTGCTTATGTAAACCAGCGGCAGAGCCAAGACAAGCTAACGGGCGGCTATTTTTAGCAGCACCACTGCAGAGAGGAACTGTCTCCGAGTCACGTGGGCCTCGCTGAGTCAAAGGGAGTATCCCAGCAATGTGCGGTAAACAAAGGGATAGGTCAGCAGGGGTGCCTCTCCCCTCGCCCCTCATTCCCGACCCCCACCACCACGCACCCAGGTACGGGGGAGTGTTTCCAGCACGCTGCCTTCAGGCTCAAATTCACAGTCCCGTCCGAAAATAGGATTTACAGTCATTCACTTTAAAAATAGCACTTCAAAGAAAATGGACCCGTCACCAAGGGCAAACACATGGGAGTTTATAAATACAGTGTTCGCGCTATTCTTCATTTATCGCGGTCCCGGAGGGGTACGTCTATTGATCATGGAATGGTAATGCAGCCGAGGGTGACCATTCAACCTGTTCACTCTCTGGTTGTATATGAGAACAATCCAGCCGGTTGCATTACCCTTGCCTTGTCTTCCCTTTCCCGTTAGCACAGCGGAATTGAATTTGCCTCCTACCCCTGGCGGTACATTTACTGCACGAACAGTCAGAGTGTAAAAATTACTTCTAATGTTACCTTTAGTTAATTATTTGTCCTCTAGATTTTGACGCTTCTACCCGTGGGAACAATTTGTCTTTACTCAGTCTATTCCTTTCATTATTTTAAATTCCTCCATCAGATTTCCTTGCATTCCACGGAGAACAATCCAACACCTCCATTCTGTCTACCTAGAGTGATAATGTACAGAATCAGGCCCTTTGGCCCAATGTATCCATACCTACCTAAGCTAATCCCCTTTGACCTGATCCCTCCAAACCTTTCCTATCTATATACCTATTCAAATGTCTTTTAAATGTCATTATTGTACCTGCCTGAACCACTTCCTCTGGTAGCTTGTTCTATAAAATCATTTTGAGAAATCTATGCACCCGCTCCTTTCTTCACATAGCACTCAGATCTGGACACAATACTCCAGTTGTTGTTAAATTTAGAACGGTTCATCTTGACTTTTGTTGCTCAGATTCAATGTTCATATGTTTAATGGCTAGGATACTGTCTACTATTTTAACCACTTACAATGAGCTGTTCACGTGTACACCCAGATCTCTCTGTTCTTCTATCTTTTAATAATGTGTCTTGCCTCAATCTCATTCTTTCTACCAAAATGAAACACATCAGATTTCTCCTAATTCCACTAGTCAGTCTGAAATGCTTGAGATCCGTTACTTACTCTCCTCGCCGTTACTTCAGCTCTAGGTATTGTGTAATTTACTACTCTGGAAATTGTGCCTAGTACACACAAGTCTATACGTTTAGAAAAGCAGTGGTTCAGTACTGACCTTTGGGGAACTCTACTGAATACTCTAGACAAACCTCTGTTCACCACGACTTTCTACGTCCTGTTACTAAACCACTTTTCTGTCTATACTGCAGTAGTTTTTTTCATTCCATGGCACTGAATATTAATGGCTGTGGCACCATATAAAATACATTATGTAAAAGTAATTATTATTATTCCTTGTGCCAATATGGGAACACAAAAAATAATCAAAATGCATCAGTAAAGACCAACAAATTCAAGATGGTAAATGTAGAAAATACTGAGAAAAAAACCCAGAAACAATCCAACACATTACAGGATCCCATAGCAATTTAACACATCTGATTACTTGCACAGGGACAATCAAGTGGCAAATATCATTCATCGAAATCTTGCTTTAAAATACAAACTCATCAATGAAATCACACCTTACTATAACTACAAGCCTGAACCAGTTTTAGAGTCAGAACACCACAAATTATGTTATGACCGATCAGTTATTGCAGATAGAACAATCCTTAATAACCATCCAGATATAATAATACAGGAAAAACAAGCAAGAACACCTTATTTAATAGATGTAGCCATAACAAACACACACAAGTCACAGAAATCATCAAGTGAAATATACTGAATTAAAAGAGGAAATTAAAAGACTTTGGAACATGAACAAGTTATACACATTGTCGCGATAGTAATAACTACAACTGGTATCATCCCAGAGGCACTACACAATAGCATCAAACAATTAAGGCTATGGAGCAATATCTCTGTAAATCTTCAGAAAGCCACAATACTAAACACCACTAGAATAGTCTGGAAGTTCTTAGCAATTGGGAAATGAGAGCTATAGCTATGCCCGTACCTCAGGTTTTACCAGCTTGAGCTAAGAAAAAATGAAAAATGAAAATAATAATAGCCTTATTTATATAGCATCTTTCATACATTAAGATCTTAGGCTCAAACTGCTTTACATAGATCGTAAAAATTAATCAATTTAGTAAAAAAAAGTCAAAATTAAAAGTCATAAGCAAAGCCAAATATATAAAATAAAATGTATTTAAAATATCAAATTATATAAATATAATCAACATCACAAGCATTAAGTAATTCTGTAAGTTCTTAAGGTTCCTTTTTGTGCCTCATGGTGCACTTGGCAGCATTTCTGTCATTTCCTTAGCACTTGTCTGTTCTTTACGAGGCCAAGTTGCTTGCTCAATGCTCAACCCGTCACAGAAGGAAACTGTGCAGGGGGTCAGCCAGATACGAACCCAGGAACATTTGCATCGAAGTCCGGTGCTGATGCCACTACCCCACCCATAAGTAGGCCAAACTTAAAAAGTAGATTTTTAGAAATGTTTTGAAATGTTGCACAGTAACACATTTCCATCAGAGTGTCCTAGATTTTTGGTGTGTCAGAACAAAAGACCACATCACCAGTGGCCTTATATGCTTGGCTCTAGGAACATGGAGCAAACCAGTATTCATAGATGTAGAATTATAATTAGGGATGGAAAGGGATATACAAAATATACAGAGGAGCTAGATTAGTCAGACCCTTATATACAAACACAGGCAGCCAATGGAATGATGCCAAAATAGTACATATAATATATTACCACTTCTACTATTTTACTGTCATCAACTTTCTCCATTAATTTATCAAAAAAGCTATCAAGTCAGTTAGACATAATTTGCCTTTAGCAAATTCACCCTGGCTTTTTTCAATCTGAAAAGCAGCCAGAGTCATCAAAAACCCCAGCCACCCCAAGCATTCTCTTTTCTTCTCTGTCCCATCGGGCAAAAAGGATACGAACACCTTGAAGCACATACCACCAGGCTCAAGGACAGCTTCTATCCCACTGTTATCAGACTCTTGGAAGGACTTCTTGTATGACAAGATGGACTCTTGGCCTCACAATCTATCTCATTTTTTTTAATTATTGTTTTATTGAGATATAGTGTGGAATAGGCCCTTCTGACCCTACGAGTCGCACTGTCCAGCAATCCTCTGATTTAATCCTAGCCTAATGTCAGGACAATTTACAATGACCAATTGACCTACCAACTGGTACATCTTTGGACTGTGGGAGGAAACCAGAGCACTCGGTGGAAACGTACACGGTCACAGGGAGACTGTGCAATGCCTTACAGGCAGCAGCGGGAATTGAGCTTGTGTCACCTAAATTGTAAAGCATTGTGCTAACCACTACGCTACTGTTTCACCCTATAGTGTTGTACTTTATTGTTTACCTGCACTGCACTCCTTTGGTAGTAGCTTTTACACTTATTTTCTGCATTGTTATTGTTTTACCTGATTCTAGCTGAGTGCACAGTGTAATTGCTTGATCTGTATAAACAGTTTACAAGGCAAGCTTTTGACTGTATCTCAGCACATGTGACAATAATTAACCAATACTAATAGCAATCCATGCTGGTAAATCTGCCCCTAAATATTGTCCCTTGAACATTCCCCATTTCTGAGGTCAGTTAAGTGCTCTATAATTGTTGAATGATGTTACAATTGCAATTTGCAAACAAAGTTTTGTAGTCCTCAGCCATCACACAACAAATCTCCAGATGTTTGGAAGATTATGACCAGAGTCTTTACAAATCAGCAACCTTAAATGCATCTCATTCGGCCAGGGGATTTAAGTACACCAGTACCGGATTCATGAAGGGCTTTGCGATCAGTGTCATAAAGTTATACAACAGGCCAGCTCATTCATGCCATCCTGGGCCAGTTCCATTGCCTTTACCAATAGCCCTTGGAAGTGGCAGGAGGGGAGTAACCAGGTGGCATGGTTGATTGGCACTGCATTTTTTCATGCTGTTCCTGTTATGAATGTAGAAGGAGCCAGAATTATTGATAACTTTCAAAAGAAAAATTGATAAGTATTTGAAAGGGGAAGCACTTCCTTTACAGTGAGGGGAAAGACTAGTTCATTTAGAGAGCTGGCACACAATGTGGATAAAATGTCTGCTGCCAAACTCCATGTTATGTGTTGCCGCTGTAGTTTATGTGTTAAAACCTTGGACAGCAGTGTAAAGCAGCATACACAAAATGCAGGTCAGGCAGCATCTGCAGAGGGAAATGATCAGTTGGTGAATCAAATGTAATGGGTGTGTCCCAGAACAAGTTATTTAAGTGACCCTAATGAATAATCTGGAAAACAGAAATTACTTGTGCATAACATTCATTTTTTTTAAAATAAGAAATGAAGAAATGCTAGCAATTATAAAAGTCCATTTGCAATTTCTTTTCAGGATGTGGGTGTTGATGTCAAAGCCAGCATTTGGTACCATTCCCTAAAATAACCATGAAACTGTCTATTGAATGTGAGTGTTGTCAGTTACTGGCCAACATAAGGGGGGAAGGAGGTAGATTGAGGGCCAGGAGGCTTTCCACCTGTCTCCAGTAACTCTGTAAGCCAGTGCAGCCTCACTGGTCCAGTGACCAGGGATCCAGTGCTGTCTGGGTTAGAGGGTATGGAGGCTATAAGGAGAGGTTGGATAAACTGGAGTTGTTTTCTCTGGAGCAGCTGAGGCTAAGGGGAATCCTGATGGAGGTTTATAAGATTATGAGAGGCGTAGATAAAATAGACGGCCTGTATCCTTTTCCATAGTTGAAATGTCAAATACAAGAGGGCTTACATTTAAGGTGATAGGGGGGAAGGTGAAGAGAGTAGCATGGTAGTATAGTAGTTAGTGTAACGCTTTTCAGCATCGGTGATCAGAGTTCAGTTCCCGCCACTGTCTGTAAGGAGTTTGTACATCCTCCCGGTGACCATGTGGGTTTGCTCCAAGTTCTCTGGTTGCCTCGCACATGTTCAAAGAAAGACAGGTTAGGAATAGTAAATTGCGGCCATGCTTTTTACCATAGCTACCAGAAGCAGGCTGCCCAAGCACATCCTTGTTGGCCATTGACACATGCAACAAGTTTCAATGTGTGTTTCACTGTTTGGATGTACATGTGACAAATAAAGCTAATCTTTATTCTTTAAATCTTTATACATAAGAGCTTTGAAAACATGAGATACAAACCCACTGTTAAATCCAGACAGCTCAATCAGAAGAGGAGACACTGCCCTTCAAGCATTGGGTGAGCAGTTTGGGTAGTTTGAAGAATTAAAGCGACAGGCAGTGATGAACCTGAGAGCTAGGCAGAGGGGTTCTGTGAAGCAGTCGCCCGATCTCTGAGCCAAAGAACAAAACACCTGCAGTTGCATGGACTTCTGAAATAAATTGAGGAAATGGTAGATATCCTTAGTTGCCTCTGTAGAGTGAGGAATTGTGTTTATATTTCAGATCGGCCTTTTGTCTGCTGAAAGGTCATTGATGCCACTTATTATGATTTTATTTCCTCTCTCCACAAATGCTGTCTGATTCGTTGGGTGTATCTTTATGCATCAGAAAACCTCAGCCTAATTTCCCACAGCAGAGAAGTCCCAATGATGAGCTCTGACCTACTCCTTTTTTTAAATAATGCTTTTTAAAAATGTAATTACATTGGAATTCCTTCAGTATCGTGATGGGATTCCGTTGTGTTTTGATTAATAATCCAAGTACAGTAAAACAACGCTAAGACATTCATCCAGACCGCAGTTCCCACACTCCTTTAAACTCACCAGAGTCCCACTCCCAATACTTACTTTAACTTCAGCAGGATCCTGCTTCCAGCACCCCCTTTAAACTCACCAGAGTCCCTCTTCCAACACTTCCTTTAAACTCACCAGAGTCCCAATTCCAACACTTCCTTTAAACTCACCAGAGCCCCAATTCCAACACTTCCTTTAAACTCACCAGAGTCCCTCTTCCAACACTTCCTTTAAACTCACCAGAGTCCCAATTCCAACACTTCCTTTAAACTCACCAGAGTCCCAATTCCAACACTTCCTTTAAACTCACCAGAGTCCCTCTTCCAACACTTCCTTTAAACTCACCAGAGTCCCAATTCCAACATTTCCTTTAAACTCACCAGAGTCCCTCTTCCAACACTTCCTTTAAACTCACCAGAGTCCCAATTCCAACACTTCCTTTAAACTCACCAGCGTCCCAATTCCAACACTTCCTTTAAACTCACCGGAGTCCCAATTCCAACACTTCCTTTAAACTCACCAGAGTCCCAATTCCAACACTTCCTTTAAACTCACCAGAGTCCCTCTTCCAACACTTCCTTTAAACTCACCAGGATCCTGCATCCATGTATCCCTTTGACTTATCAAGTTTACTAGAAAATTGGTTATGGTGCAATGTTCCTTGTAAAAAGGGTAAAAAGTGTATCAGCAGAGATTCTGTAGGTGCTGGAAAATTTGGGCAATCATACAGAATGTTGGAGGAACTCAGCAGGTCAGGTAGCATCTATGGAGGGAATAACCAGTTGGCAATTTGGACTGAGGCCCTTCATCAGGACTGGCTCTGAAAAGGAGGGAGGGGAGTCAGAAGGCAGAATAAGAAGGTGTAAGGTGTAAGTAGGGAAAGGAGTACAGGCTGGCAGAAGTTAGGTAAGACCAGGTGAAGGGGCAGGGGGCTGGAATTGTGTTAGAAGCTTGGAGGTCATAGAGGAAGAGGTAATGTCTGAAGAAGGTTTCTGATAGAAGACAGTGGTCCATGGAACAAAGAGAAGGAGGTGAGGAACCGGGGGTGGTGATGGGTAGGTAATGAGGGTGGGGGGGTTGTGGAGAAGGCTTTTATTATCACAGGGACAAGCAATATGATTTTCATGGAAACAGTTGGGTGCATATTGATGGATACTGTCAAGTAGGTGTGGGCTGTGGTTAAACATATAGTTCAGGCTTTTTTGCAAGATGATCCCAATACTGTATTTGAATGACCTGCTTCAGCAAATCATAAGCCTCGGATTGATACTGCTTTAGTCATTTGATTCAGGGACATTAATTTACGATGACTGTAAGAAAAATGTAAATATATTGTGATTGTGACTTCAAGGAGTGATTATCAGCTAATCGTACTGGTTGTCTTGGAGACCAGATTTTAGTTTAAATTGGGCTGGGTTACTGGATTGATCTGCGAGAGCAATGTGGTGGTGTCATGGACAAAGGAGCTATCAACATATAACTGCATGCATGGATTTATTGATATCAAAGCAGGTTAAGTGTAAGTTACCAAGTATAAAGTCATACAACATGGAAACAGTTCCTTCAGTGTACGTTGCCCAGCAAGCTCGTCCCATCGGTATAGATTAGTCCTTTGGTCCCGACAGAGGACAGGGGAGCACTCTTTCCCTAGCTACACCCTTGCTCTTTTTATTCTAAAAAAAATCACAGGCACCTCCTCAATCTTACATGTCAAGGATATTCATGGCCTCCTTATGCCTTCATGATCTCTTTCTTCGTATTCTGTACACTCTCGATATTCCTCAAGGGGCTCACTTGATTCAGTAACCTTTGTCATTCCAAGCTCCAATGTATATGATGTAAAATAATAATTTATCATATGCCATATCATTTCCCTTCCCAATGGTTTTCTATCCATATGTTTCCTTTCTGTGATCTGTGGGATAGGTTGAGTGGTACAGAGCCAGGATCTGGACCGTTACTCCAGGGTCGTCAGTTTGAATCCCGCGGCAGCTGCAAGTCATCAAGTAATTAAATCTGAAATAAAAGGCTCGGCTCATTCATGGTGACCACCAATGTCCCTGATTGTCATCCGTTTAGTTTACTAATGTCCTTCAGGGAAGGAATGCTGTCACCTTTATGCAGACTGTTTGATGTGCAACTCCATACCACATCAGTGGGGTTCAGTCTCAGCTACTTCTCGTTTTAGTGGGAGTCAGAGTTAGTCAATAAATCCCAGCTTTCTCAATTATGTCCAATTACCATGCAAAGGAAAGCAAATAGAAAATGCTTTTTGCCCATGTTAACAGGGTGCCCAAATCCTTTCAGAAGCTTTTCGTCATTGTGTCACTAGGGCTCAAGGGACTGAGTAATAAGGAGAGGTTAGACAGGCTAAACCTTTACTCCTCGCAATGTGGGAGACTGAGGAGTGATCTTATTGAGGTATATGAAATCATGAGAGGCTTACAATACTGTACTAAAGTCTTAGTTACATATATAGCTACGACTTTTATATATTGCACTGCACTGCTGCCAAATTTCATGATATGTGTGTGATACTAAACTTGATTCTGATTTGGGTCTTATTGTGAAATGAGAGTGGAATGGGGGAAGGGAGAGGGGAATTATATTCAGAAAAACAGGAAGGGAGAAGGGAGGGAATGGGGAGCACCAGAGGAGCATTCTGTAATGATCAATAAACCAATTGTTTGGAATCAAATGACCTTGCCCGGTGTCTCAGGGTTTGGTGTGTCTGCACCTGCACCACCCATACCACACCGCCCTTGACACTCCTCTGCCACCTGTCCCAAGCCGCTATCTGTGTGTGTGTGTGTGTGTGTGTGTGTGTGTGTGTGTGTGTGTAAGAATTTTGTATAGTGGACATTTTTCCAAGGTGGTG
The DNA here is from genome assembly GCF_030144855.1 of Hypanus sabinus. NCBI lineage: Eukaryota > Metazoa > Chordata > Chondrichthyes > Myliobatiformes > Dasyatidae > Hypanus > Hypanus sabinus. Next base: position 131,543,581 of record NC_082706.1, read on the forward strand.
AATTCAAAACTATAGGACAGAGTTCTAAATTAGAGTTGAAATGTTTAATTAGAACCTGAAGGACAACATGTGGGTGGTAGATATGTGGAACCAGCCACCAGAGGACATGTTTGAGGCTACTACTTTAGTAGGACCTGAAGAGCTTTTTTTCCATGCTGTACAACTCTGGGACTAAGGATAAAGCAGCAGAGAAGAAAACTTTTCTCGATGCATTTTCCCCAGATGGTTTTAATTTTTGTGATTCAGTGTCTGTTTTATACAGCATCTTACTTGGAACTTCAATTTCACATTGTTTGGGTCACTGAGTTCATGCTTAAATAAACTATATATCACAGTTCTGTGACCTTTTCTTCATGACTGGTGGAGTTGGTTGTCAGCACAGCATCTATGATTCCTAGAATGTGAAAATCTGATGATGTGTCAAAACCCAAAAGGGATGACCAAAAATGCTGTACTGATGTTCTTGTATTTGAGTGGCTTTTCTGCACAGAATTACCTGAAGTGTTGTTGATCTCTGCATTAACTTCAAGAAGTGCTCCATGTTTTGAGTGAATAATGAGTTGTCACAAAATGCTTACGTTTTTCACACAACTGTCACTGTTCCCACTTATAAATCACTGGAGGAATAGTGGGTCAGGCAATATCTGCGGAGGGAAATTGACAAAGGACGCTTCAGGTTGAGAATCTTCATCTGGTCTGATATGCAGCGGGGAGATAGCCATTGTAATGAAGAGTGGGAAAGGAGTGATAATTTGGAGTTGGTATAGAAGAGGTTTACTAAAATGCTGCCTAGATTAGAGAATATGTGCTGTAAGGAGATGTTGGACAAACTTGGATTGGAATGGCGGAGGCTGAGGAGAAACCTGATATTGGTTTATAAGAATATGAAAGACATAAATAGTTGGAATCATTTTACCAGAATTAAAATGTCTAACACCAGAGGGAATGCATTTAAGGTGAGAGGAGGTAAGTTCAAACAAGGTATGCAGGGTAAGGTTTGTTATGCACTGCCAGGGCTGGCTCTGAAGACAAACATGAACAGGGTACTCAAGAGACTCTTGGGTAAGTACATGAATGTTCATGAAATGGATGGATGTGGATATTGTGTTTCAAAATGGAATAGTTTAGTGATCATTTGATTGGTTTGCCGCAATATTGTGGGCTGAAAGGCCTGTTCCTTGTTGCACCCTTCTCTGTCCGATGCTGTAAGACCTCGCAGGCAATGCCCCTGCAGTTTGACCATCTTTGACAATGCTTCCCTTCAGCAAGATGTTCCACGTTGTGAGGGTAGTGATGCACCAAGAATGACATCACTTTGCTGCTGCCAGTTATTCTGAATTGATGGTGCTTAAGCCAAAACTATTGACCTGGAGTTTATTTCCTCTTCTCATACTATTCATAATAGTCATTACAGTCTTTCGGCATAGTCTTTGCACCTCGGAAATCAGTAGTTATGGTTGCTAATGCTTCATAAGCATTCTATTTTTTAAGGTGTAGCAGATGTGGTTTCTCTCAAGTATCACGTGATTTCACATCCTGTCATATCCTTCCAGCCTTTAGCTGAGAATGGCTCTGAATGCATGTTAAATGGCATGAGCACAGTCCTGGCTGTTGTCATCTCAGCAGTTTATGACACTCTGAGCAATATTCAAAAATATGTTTCCCATCTAGTTTGGTCATGTCTCTTGGGCACCTACAGGGCTGATGAGCGGGTAGTTTCATTGTGCTAGAATTCCAAAACACTGGTTTGAAAATCAACCCTTTGAATGGTACTCCCACTGAGAAACTGTGCTTCCATCCTCATTGCCAGCATCAACTGCAAGTCCTGAGCCTTTTGATAAGCAAGATTAATTAAACAAACGTTGTGTGCTTTAGAACAAATAGCTGATGTCTTTATTTCTACACTCTAGATGACGAGACCTTCTCCAAATTGTCTTAAAGAACATACACACATAGTGGAAAATCATCACTGTCACATGATGGCTGCCTTCCAACAACCATCATCTCTTGTCCAATTCCACCTAGTTTTCCCCTGATTCCCATTGACCTTTGTTTTATCCGGTCTTCTTGGCATTTCACATGGCCTTGAGATCAGTGATAGCTGATGACTCCTCAACTCTTTAGCCCAAATTTGAACCAAGGCTATAAAAAGATGAAAATCCAAACTGTATCTTGGAGAGCAGGTTGTCATTAAGGCTGTGCTTCTGGAACATATACCAACTCGTAAAATTTTAAAAATAGCTTTGTGAAACTTGTACCTTCTTAAAAGGTGGAAGTTGACTATTAACTAATCTCATTTATTTCACTGTGTATCTCTGGCTTTGTCTGAGTGCTTCCTTTCTTGCCATTTTGTTCAGCCTTTGAGAGGGACCAGAGCAAGAAAGATTGTCAAAAAAAATTGATCGCAGAAATCCAGTCAGCTCACCCTTCTCAATATTTGCATTAAAACATTTGCAGTTCTGCCAGCCCTTTTATGGGAATAATATTCCCTCGGGCATTGAGCTGGAGGGATTGTTTTGGAACTAAAACCACCCTTAACTGCTTCATTCCACCTTGTCCTTGTGTTGTGTAAAGGAAAGATTATCCTAGTGATTCCAGCAATGAATAACACAGGAAAATGAGGCTTGGGCTGCCCAATCTGGTTTTTATTTCATTCGCTTGTGGAGAAATTTAGCAATCCTAGAAATGTTTCCCAGAAGAAATTCTTAAGATGCATTTCCCATAAAATGCTTGTGATTGAGATCAGAAGTTATTGTTTGGAGTGATGATTCACAGTGCTTTCAATTTGCAGTTCATGGTTTTAATTCTTATAAAGGGAGAGAAGACCTTTGTACAAACAAAGAGTGATTGTTAAAGTGGGGCTGTGAACCTACAGGTAAAAGAAAAATTATTTCAGCATTTTAATTGCACTCTTAAATCTCAGGATTGGTGAGGGTGCTTTTGGAATATTGTGGTCAGTTTTGGTCACACTGCTACAGAAATGATACCATTAGGTTGGAAAGGGTTGTGAGAATGTTGCTAGGGCCTGAGGGACTGAGTTATAGGGGGAGAATTTTTAATCCCTGGATTTTAAGGGGCAGTGTGGTAATTTTGTAGATGTGTATAAAACCACGAGGAGATGCACAATTTTTAGAAGAGAAAACCAAGATGGAAAAGGGGAGTCAGGCCTGAACATTAAGGATGGGGTAAAAGCAGCAGAAAGAAAATGATCTTAACAAATCAAGATGCAGGATCAGTTTGAGTTGAACTAAAAATAAAGGCAAGTAATAATTCTGGGAATGGTCTACAAACCCTCAAAACAAGGCAATGCAAAACATAGTATCAATTGGAAAGCATAGAAGGAAATATCAAAGGCTAATGCAATAATCATTAGGGAATATAATCTGATATGGATTAGGCAAACCACCTTGTCAGAACTAGTGTGGAAGGCAAATTCATGGCATATGTAAGGGATCATTTTTCAGAATGTTGTGAAGAGACTAGTTAAATCTTAGCAATGAGAGCGGGTTAATTATATTTGAATGGTAAGGGAACTTTAGGGAAAAGTGATTATAAAATAATGGAATTTTATATAAAGATTGAGAATGATTTAGTTAATCTAAAACCAGGGTCTTAAATCTAAATAAGACAAACTATAAAGGTATGATTCATTAGTTGGCAGTAGTAGATTGGGAAATAATATTAAAAGATATGGCAGAACAAGCGTAAAATAACAGAAGGGCTACAGCACAAAAAGAGGCATTTGGTTCATCATTTCCATATTGGCTGTCTATCAGATCAACTCGGGTCAACAACTGCCTTTTAAAAGCATTTATACATTGTTTATGGCACAAAATCCAAATGAAAATGTGGTGCAGCCATGCTAACAAAAGATAAAAGTAAAGTCATATAATGTTTCTTTAAAAAAGGGCCTTAAGCATGATTCAGGTTATTTTAGATTTTATTAAGAAGCAAGAAGTTGTCAAGAAAATAAGAATAAAATAAGAATAATTTAGTGAGAAACAGAAGCAGATTTGTAATGCTTCAATAGATTTGTAAAACGGAAAAGTAACAAAGAATAATGTGGGTCTCAGACTGGGAGAGGAGAAATTATATTGGAGAATAAGGAGACTTCAGAGAAACATTTAATTGCTATCCTTGTGGAGGAAGATAGAAAGTATTTTGGAAATAGAGCCGAATATCAGATCAAGAATCAATGAGGAATTGAAAGTAATTAATGGAAAAAAAACTGATAGTGGAATTAATAGGATTGAAAGCAGATAAATCTTCAAGATTTGACGAGTCATGCCAGGGTTTTGAGAGGTTGGACCTGTCACCATCTAAAGTCCTGCAAATGCCAGAACAATGTCCTTAGATCAGAAGGCAGTACATGAAACTCCACAATTTAAGGAAGTATTAAGAAAACAGGGAATGCAGACACTAGGAATAGGAAAATGCAAGGAATAGGAAAATATCAAGGTATACTTAGAAAATATTAGGACTGTGTGTTTATGAAAAGGTGTCATGTTTGCAAATTTGTAATGAGTTTCTAAGATTGCAACGAGTTGAATATAATATGCAGAGCCAATGAATATGGTGTATAGGACTTACAGAAGGCCTTTGATAAGGTCCCACACAAGACATTATCAAATAAATTTGGAGTACACGAGATTTTAAGAAATAAACTGGTGTAGATTGACAGGCAGAAAACAGAGAACAGAATTAAACAAGTCACCTCATGACTAGGAGGCAGATAATACTGGATTCCTTAGGGATCAGTGTTGTAGTCCCAGTTGTTCTCAACCTCCAAAAGAGGACTAAGTGTTTGCTGACTATACAAAGTCAGGGCACTGCCTGGTTTGTGAGGAGGATTCGGAGGACATTCAGATGGATGTAGATAGAGTGAAGAGAAGGGGCGAGGACATGGCAGATGGGATACAGTGTTAAAAGGTATTATCATCTTCATTGATAGAAAAAATAGAAAGACTTTTTTGATGCAGTGAGAAAGTGAAAGGTACTAGCGTTCAGGGAAACCTACAAGATCTTATGAATGAATCACTGGAAGTTAACCTTAGGTAGCCAGACATTGATCTTTGTTGCTAGGTGATGAAAGGCATCTTGCTGCAATTGGACCTTGGCATAAAGCATGCAAATATGATACAGAAGGATACTTGTGATGAAGGGAGTGCAACGCAGGTTCACAAGATTGATTCCTGGGATGGCATGTTGGTTGTATGAAGAGAGATTAACTAGATTGGACAGAGACAGGGGTTCCCAACCTTTTTATGTCATGAAGACTAACCATTAACCAAGGGGTCCGTGGACCACAGGTTGGGAACCCCTGCTGTAGAAGAAAAAGAGGTGAACTTGCTGATGCTCTGCCTAAGCCCAAAAGGAATTACGAAGAGGTGTGAAAACTGCATAGTCCATCATGCAAGCTTGACTCCATCAATACCTCCTGCTGCCTCAGGAAAGCACCCAACATGATCAAAACCCCCTTCACCCCAGCCATTCTCTCTTGTTCCTTTTCCTGTCAGACAGGAGATATAAAAACTCGGGAACATGTATCATCCGGCTCAACGACAGCTTCTATCCTACTTTTTATTTTATTTAGAGATAGAGCACAGAGTAGGTCTTCCCAGCAATTGAAGACACAGTACCCCCAACAGCCCCGATTTAACACTAACCTAATCACGGGACAAGTTACAGTGACCATTTAACCTACCTGGAATGTCGTTGGACTGTGGGAGGAAACCAGAGGAGACAGAGAAAATACATGTTTTCCATGGGAAGCTCCTTACAGAGGGCACCAGGATTGAATTCTGAACTCCGACTCCCTGAACTGTAATAGCATTATTGTCAGACTCTTGAACAGATCTTTCATATGCTAAAGGTGAATTCTTGATCTCCCAAACTACCCAGCCGTGGCCCTTACACCTCATTTGTCTGCCTGCACTGCACTTTTTCCTGTAACTTCAACACTATTCTGAATTCTGGTTTCTTTTATATTAACTCACTGTACTTAAAAGCAGTGTGGTCAGCCTGGATGACATGCAGGCAGAAGTTTTTCACTGCATCTTAGTACATGTGATGACAAAAAATCAAATCCAGTTCCAATATGCTATACGTTACACAATAAATGTGAGGACGATGGTTCTCTAGACTAGAATATGCAGAAGCAGCAACCATGGTTTCAAAATGAGGAACTAGATATTCAGGACTGAGAAAATTATAGATTTCCTCAAGGAGGTGAATCTTTTGAGTTCTCTGCCCAAGTGGGCAGTGATACTCAGCCACTAAGTATATTCATGACAGAGATGGACAGGTTTTTAAATATTAAGGGATTCATTGTAGAGTTAGTCTAGCAAAATGGCATTGAGGTAAGCAATCAGCCATGATCTCATTGAATGCTGGGAGAGGGACCAAATGAGGGACCAAATGGCCTCTGTAAGGAATAGAATCTCATGTTTCTATTTCTTACATTCTTATGAATGGACTCCTGTACCATAGCCATTCTGTGATTCCAACAGGGAACAGAGTTTATCCTTTGTTAGATAAAGCTCTCAAGGAGATTGGTGTTCAACTTTGCCTGGCTGTGGATGAATTCCAAAGCTGTTTTCCATTACTTCTGGGTAGTTAAACACTTAACCATGTTTTCCTCTTGCCCTCTCCCACTTTACTGTATTCCAGCAGCAAAGTGGCTGCCTCTGTAGTGAATTTTAACCCTAGAGTGAGCAGATTACTGCCTGAAAGCTGTGCGACAAGGGGTGTTGCAGGCATTCCTGGAGAATCACGGAAGGAGACTATTCAGCTGGTAGTGTGTATGCCATATCTGAGTAGACCAATCTCATTGTTCCTATTTGTGCAGAAAATCAAGCAGCATCTGGGGAAAGAGAAACAGTTTCATGTTTTAGGTCAGGAACTCTTCCTCAGAATGAGGGGAGGAGTGTAGGGTTTTCAAAGCAGAGATGCAAGGAGGAGTAGCATGCAAGACAAAAGACTGACTGGAAATAGGTTAAGGCCGATCAGACACTAAGTTGGAGACATAAGAAACTGCAGATGCTGTAAATCTGGATCACACTGCTGGAGGAACTCAGCAGGTCAGGCAGTATCTATGGAGGAAAATCATCAGTTGATGTGTCGAACTGAGATCCTTCATCGGGATGGATGAAGAGTCTCAGCCTGAAACGTTGATGTTCCCTTTCCTCCATAGGTGCTGCCTAACCTGCTGAGTTCCTCCATTACTTTGTGTATCGGGTACTAAATTGCATCAGTATTGCCCGTTCTCAAAGATTTTTAAAGAAATGGGGTAAGAAAGGGATGTAAGCCCAATATTCAGAAATGAAAAGAGAGCAGTTTAGCTGAAGTTGGAATATTCAGTGGATACTGGACTAAAATGTTGGGAATACTCAGCAGGTCAGGCAGCATCCATAGAGAGGAAGGTGGAAATTATGCTTCAGAACATCAAAACAGGATGCACACCCATTCTGATAAGCTGTGTGGAACTGAAGTGCTGTTTTAATAATTGGCTGAGGGATAAGCCTGGGTAGATCCATTCAATCTAACTAAGGTGTGCAATCCTGGTTGATCCACGATATGGTGGCTTTGAAAAGCATACAAGGGTTCACTAGGTTGCTGCCTGCATTAGAGGGCATCACTGCGAAGGGAGGTTGGACTGTTTTCTCTGCACCTTCAGAGGCTGAGAGTAGATCTGAGATAAGTGTATAAAATTATAGTGATACAACACTACAGCGCAGGAACAGGCCCTTCAGCCTATCTAGCCTGTGCTGAACTGTTAATCTGCCTCTTTCCTTCAACCTGCACATGGACCATAGCCCTCCATACCTCTTCCATCCATGTACCTATCTAAATTTCTCTGAAATGTTGAAATCAACCCCACATCCACCACATAAAACGGCAAATTGTTCCACACTCTCACCACCCTCTGAGTGAAGAAGTTCCCCTGAAACATTTCAGCTTTCACCCTTAACCCATGACCTCACACAAACTTAGTGGAAAAAGGCTGCTTGCATTTATCCTGTCTATACCCCTCATAATTTCAAATCTCCCCTCAATCTACTATGCTCTGGAGAATAAAGCCATAACTAATTCAACCTTTCCCTATAACTCAGATCCTCAGGTCCCAGCAATGTCCTTGTAAATTTTCTGTGCACTCTTTTAATCTTATTCACATTATTTATTTAGGTAAGTAAATAAAACTGCACACAATACTCCAAATTAGGCCTCACCAAACTCTCAGACAATTTCAACATAACATCCCAACTCCTGTACTCAATACATTGACTTATGAAGGCCAAAGTCCCAGTAGATTTCTTTACAATCCTATCTACCTGTGACGCCACTTTCAAGGAATTATGGCTCTGAATTCCCAGATCCCTCTGTTCTACTGCACTCTAATGGGTGATTGGGACAACTCAGCATGTCACAGGGACTCAACTGTCTTAGTCAAAACAGATGAACTGAAAAACAGCTTCTTCCTCAGGGTTGATATGCAGCTGAATAATGCTATGTCCCAGCTTGGCAAAACCCTTTGAGTGTTATGGACTATCTAAGTCTCTTGTTTCATGTAAATATGTTTTTTTAATTAAATCGTACCCATAGGCATTATAAATACTTGTTTTGCATGGACTGGAGTAGCACCCCAATCTCAATGTCTTAAGCAATGACAATCAAGTTCTATTCTATTCTATCCCACTGCTCACTAACCTAGTGCACCTACCCTGGTTGGTCCTCCCAAAGTGTAACACCTCACACTTGTCTGCATTGAATTCCATCTGCCATTTTTCTAGCTGGTCTAAATCCTACTGCAAGCTTTGATCGTCTTCTTCGCTGTCCACTACACCCCAACCTTGGTGTCATCTGCAAATTTGCTGACCCAGTTTACCACATTATCAGTTAGATTGTTGGTGTAGATCACAAAGAGGAATGGACCCAGCACCAATCCCTGTGGCACACCACAAACCACAGGCCTCCAGTCAGAAAGGAGACTATCTTTAACTGCTGTCTGGCTTCTTCCGCAAAGCCAATGTTCAGTCTAAATTAATCCAATTACCTCATCTGAATACCAAGTGACTGAACCTTCTTGACCAACCTCCCATGCAGAACCTTGTCAAAGGCCTTGCTAAAGTCCATGTAGACGACATCCACTGCCTTGCCTTCATCCACTTTCCTGGTAATTTCCTCAAAATACTCTATAAGATTTGTTAGACACAACCTACCACAGGCAAAGCCATGTTGTCTATTCCTAGTCAGTCTCTGTCTATCCAAGTATATAACCGCTCTCTTAGAATATTTCTAAAATCTTTCTCACTTCTGATGTCAGGTTCACTGTCTGTAATTTTCTTGGTTTATTTTTAGAGCCTTTCTTAAACAACAGAACAACATTAGCTATCCTCCAGTCCTCTGGCACCTCACCTGTGGGTAAGGATGTTTTAAATATCTCAGTGATGGACCCTGCAATTTCTGCACTAGGCTCTCATAGGGTCCAAGGGAGCACATTGTCAGGCCCTGGGGATTCATCTACCCTAATTTTCCTCAGGGCAGCAAACACCACCTCCTCTGTAATCTGTATAGGGCCCATAACCTCGCTGCTGCTTTGCCTCACTTCTACAGACTCTGTGTCCGTTTCCCGAGTAAATACAGACGCAAAAGATCCATATAAAATCTCCCTATTTTTTTCAGCTTCATGCATAGATTATCACTCTGATCTTCCAGACAACCAATGTTGTCTTTTGCCATCCTTTTGCTCTTTATATACTGTATCAGTAGAAGGCCTTAGGATTCTCCTTCACCATGCTTGCTAGAGCAACCTCATGTCTTTTAGCCCTCCTGATTTCCTTCTTGCATTTCTTATACGCCTGAAGTACCTAATTTATTCTTGCCTGTCTATACCTGCTATGTACTGCCTCCTTTTTCTTAACCAGGGTCTCAATATCTCTCAAAAACCAAGATTCCCTCAACTTGTTATCCTTGCCTTTTAATCTGACAGGAACATGCAAAGTCTGTACTCTCAAAATTTCCGTTTTGAAGGTGTCCCACTTAAGCAAGTTCATCTTTGCCAGAAAAGCAACCTGTCCCGATCTACACTTGCCAGATACTTTCTGATACCAATTTAGAACCTCAACCCGTGGACCAGACCTATCCTTTTCCATAATTACCTTGAAACTAATGGAATTACGATCACTAGATGTAAAGTGTTCCCCTACACAAGCCTCTGTCACCTGCCCTGTCTCATTCCCTAATAGGAGATCTAGTATTGCACTCTCTCTAGTTGGGACTTCGATGCACTGATTAAGGAAACTTCCCTGGACACATCTGACAAACACTTTTCCACCCAGCCCTTTGACAGTATGGGAGTCCCAGTTAATACGTGGAAAGTTAAAATCACCTACTACCACAAACTTTCTTGCAACAGTTTGCAATCTCTCTATAAATTTGCACCTCTACTGTTGGTTGGTCTATAATAATCCTGTTAATGTGGTCATTCCTTTCTTATTCCTCAGTTCTACCCATAAAGCCTCACTAGACAAGCTCTCCAGTCTGTCATGACTGACCTCTGCCTTGACATTTTCACTGACTAGTAATGCCACACTTCCTCCTCTATCACATCTAAAACAATGGAACCCCAAAACATTGAGCTGCCTGTCCTGCCGCTCCTGCATCCAAGGCTTATTAATGGCCACAAAGTCATAATTTCATGTGCTGATCAATACCCTAAGCTCATTTGCCTTTCCAACAATACCCTTTGCATTGAAATATATGCAGCTCAGAACATTAGTCCAAACATGCTCAATCTTTTGATTCCTAACTTTGTATGTAACAACACCTTTCTCCACAGTCACTCTCCACTGTTTTCGTACTCTTGTTCCCATCCCCATGCAACTCTAATTGAAACTGTCCGGTTCAGCACGAGCAAATCTTCCCACTAAGGTATTGGACTCCTTCCAGTTCAGGTGCAAACCGTCCCTTCTGTGCAGGCCTGACGTTCCCTGGAAGAGAACCCAATGATCCAAAAATCTGAAGCTCTTCCTCCTTAGCCACATGTTAAATTGTACGATCTTCCTACTTCTGTTTTCACTAGTATGTGGCAAGGGTAGTAATCCTGAGATCACAACCCTGGACGTCTTGTCCTTTAACTTAACACTTAACTCTCTGAATTTACTTTGCAGGACCTCGTCACCTCCTATCCATGTCTTTGGTACCAATGTACTGTAGACCAATATAAATATATTTAAGGTATAGTTAGATAGATTTTTACATAGTTGGGGAATTAAGGGTTATGGAGAAAAGGCAGGTAGATGGAGCTGAGTTTACAGACAGATCAGCCATGATCTTATTGAATGGCAGGGCAGGCTCGATGGGCCGGATGGCCTACTCCAGCTCCTATTTCTATGTATATATGATCTTATGACCTGGCTGCTTACCCTCCCACTTAAGAATGCTGTGGACTCGATCCGAGATGTCCCCGATCCTGGCACCCAGGAGGCAACAAACCATCCAGAAATCGTGTTCTCATCCACAGAACCTCCTGTATGCTCCCATAACTAACAAATGTCTTATCACCACTCTCACCTCTTCTTCCCCCTTTCCTTCTGAGTCACAGAACCAGACCCAGTGTCAGAGACCTGGTCACTGTGGCTTTCTTCTACTAGGTCACCCCCCCGTCCCACCCCAACAGTATCCAGAGTGGTGTACCTGTTGTTGAGGAGAACAATCAGGGGGGCTCTTTGCACGAGCTGCCTATCCTCTTCTCCCTTGCTAATGTCACCCAATTACCTGTGTCGTGCACCTTGGTTGTAACTACCTCCCCGTATGTCCTATCAATCAACCCCTCAGCCTCCTGAACAATCTGTAGTTCATCCAGTTCCAGCTCCAACTCCAACACCTTAACACAGTCTGTCAGAAGCTGCAGATTGATGCACTTCTTGCAGGTGTTGTCAGTTATGGGAAGGCAGGCAGACCTCCCATGTCCCTCCCATGTCTGACATCCCCACTGCTCTAAACAAAGAATAAATTTTTTAAAGAAGTACCTATACCCTGCACCTCTCCTTTCCTAAGCCTCGATGAGCCAAAGCCTAAACTCCCCACTCACACAATAACCACTCCTCTTAAACCTAACTTCTTTTTATTGATCCTTGCCAGGTGCCTAATTTTGCATGATTCAATATCTCCTCGGCAACTGAGGCACTCAAAAACTGCCAACTATCCATATTCGCTTCTTTCAAGCTCTCTGCTGTGTAATCCAGTCTGTCTTCGGGACTGTGGTATGCAAAATGTGCCGACTACCTCTGCTCGCTCCTTTTAAACTCTCTCCCTCTTCTCAATCCAGTATCTCCTCAGGACTGTAACACACAAAAAAGAGTGAGATGTAGATAGAATAGATGGTCAGAATCTTTTTCTCTGGGTAGAAATATTGAGTACTGGAGAACATGCAGGAAAAGAGAGTTAGGGACAGTTTTAAGAGGATGTGTGGAGCAAATTTTTTTTACACGGAGAGTGGTGGTGGTGGAAGCAGATATGACCGAGGCATTTAAGAGGCTCTTCATGTTCAAGTTTATTGTCATATACATGTATACCACCAAATGAAACATTTCTCTAGACCAGGGTGCTCAACACATTACACATAACACACACAACACATAAAGTAATATCACAAATAAATTAATAAATAATAAAAAATATTTTAGAAGATTGACATTTAGCATAGGTGTATTTATGACACAAGTCAAAAAGTGTAATGCTGCAGGCGCTTCTTCAGTGATGAAGTCTGGGCGGTGGCAGGGAGTTCAGCGAGTTCTCACGGCCTGGGGGAAGAAGATATTTCCCATCTGAACAGCCCTGTCCTAATGTTATGGTCCCTCCTGCCTGATTGTAGGGGGTCAAGAATTCGTCAGTAGGAAACACTCCTGATAAATATCTCAAATGGGTGGAAAAGAGACCCAGTGATCCTCCGAGCAGTCCTCGCTATCGTTTGTAGGGTCTAGTGGTTAGATGCCTTGTAATTCCTGCATCAGAGGTGATGCAGCTGATTAGGACACCCTCACTGATGCTGCTGTGCTGTCATTAAAGACCTCCATTGTCCAGGACATGCCCTATTCTCATTGCTGCCATCAAGGAGGACGTACAGGAGCCTGAAGGTACACACTCAATGTTTCAGGAACTTCTTCTTCCCCTCCGCCATCAGATTTCTGAATGGATAATGAACCCATGAACACTACCTCAAATTTTCCCCTCTCTTTTTGTGCTACTTATTTATATGTATATGTATGTATTTGTATGTACGTATATGATGTAGATGTGTAGGCCTCTGTTAGTCTCGATAGACCATGGATTTGCAACTTGGAAAGTTTCCAGGGCGCAAGCCTGGGCAAGATTTTTTTTATGGAAGACCAGCAGTTGCCCAAGCTGCAAGACTCCCCTCTGCACACCACCAATGTTGTCCAAGGAAATAGCATTTGGACCCATACAGCTTAGCACCAGTGTCGTCGCAGAGCAATGTACGGTTAAGTGCCTTGCTCAAGGACACACACGCAGTCGAACTATCGACCTTCAGATCACTAGACGAACACCTTAATCACTTGACCATGTGCCAACACGTATGTGTATATGTATATGTGTGTGTGTATATATATATATATGTATTTACTACAATTTATAGATTTTATGTATTGCAACATATTACTGCTGCAGAACAACAAATTTCACAACATGTGGCAGTGATATTAAACTGATTCTGACTATTTAAGGACTAAATAAGATCGTCCATTATGTGCACTCTCAGAAAGTTGGATAGATAGATAGAAAATGGAGATACAGGGAATGGAGATGGAGGAATATGGATCTGAGTGGATTGAGTTTAATTCAACATTGTGTTTGGCGCAGACATTGTGGGCTGAAAGGCTTGCTCCTGTGCTGGTGACAAAATCATCTGGAGAAGTCCGTTGTGGAATTTCAATTTGGGTGAATAGCTGGACATTCAGAGGGGAAAGTGAGATCAGTCTGCAGGGTGGTTGGGGGTGAAGCAGGTGACATCTCCTGGTGCTCAGGTTTTCTCCCTTTTACTCTCTGGTTTTAAAGTCATTTGCTCAGAGAGGATGCTCTCATTTTGCAATATGTTTTGACCTGGAACAGCTATTCCCTGGGAGATTGCCTGGTTTTTCTACAGCAGTCTGAAGCTTGTTGTTGGGAACATGCTATAGGGGAAAGCAGCTGACTATAGGAGATCCACTTAAGTGAGAGGAAACTGTCTCTCACTCCCTTAGAGAAACAACATCAGTTTCAGGAATCAAATTTAAATTATTCACCACAGACAAGTCTAAAAATTATTTGTCTAGTTTGAAAGTTCAAAAAGAAATCTCCAGTCAATTTTATCACCAGAACTTGAATCCTAACTAGATTCCGTGACTCTGGTGAGGTTTATTCTTTAGCCAGATTCCAAGTTGTTAAAAGAATCTGCCAGTTCACCACAATGACCTGGTTATCTTAAATAACACACAGTCCTATAATTTTAAAGAACTACCTGAACAAACAGGCCAGGGGATTTATCTGGAGAGCTATAAATCATTGTTGTGTTTCTGTATATAGAATTGTTTGCCTTCATGGTCTGGCATACTGTCATGTTTTCCAAGGCTGGCCCTGTGCTGGGCACTTGTGTTGATGCATTGGCAGTCTTGGCAGGCAGGTCTGGTGTGTTGAAGCTGGCTGCTGCTAAAGGATTCATCAGGAATTGCCAGCTGCTGGCATTTGATTTCACACTGCCTTTCTCTCCTTTATGATTCACAACTTTTTAATGATATCTACCGGAATATGTTTTGTCAAATTTCTTTGAATTGTTCACTTGACGTGGGTGTTGCCAGCAATGGCCAATGTTAATAGTCCATGCCTAGTTGCCAATAATAACGTGGTAGTGGGATGAAGTAATGCAATCAGGAAGAAGGCACGCTAGCAACTATACTTCAACAGGAGTTTGAGGAAAAAAGTAGCAAATTTCTACAGCTATGCAGTGCGGGGCCTTCTGACCAGATGCATCACCACTTCATATGGAGGCTCCAAAGCACAGGACTGAAAGGCTGCAGAGAACTGTAAACTCAGCCAGTTCTGTCACAGGGTACTAACCCTTCCCACCATCAAGAATATCTTCAAAAGGCAATGCCTCAAGAAAGTGGCTTCCATTGTTGAGGACTCTCACCATCTGGGACATGCCCTCTTCTCATTGCTGCCATTAGAGAGGTAGAATAGGAGCCTTATGACCTACACTTAATGATTCTTCATCTCCACCATCAAATTTCGGAACAGTCCATGAACCCAAGGACACTACCTCCCTATTCCTCTTGCAGTATTTTTCTTTTTTTCATATTGTGGCTTTTTATGATTTATTTTGGTGTCTTGCACTGTACTGTTGCCACAAAGCAACTAATTTAACAAAATATTTAAGTGATAATAAGTCTGATTCTGAGTTGCTCCCACTGTGCTGTTCTGATCCCGGAGTGATTGAAGGTCTGGCCACATATTTCCACATTATGATGAGGTGACTTGGAGGAGAACCCGCAGGTCTTGGCCTGAAACATTAATTGTTTATTTCTCTCCACGGATGCTGCCTGATTTGCTGAATTCCTCCAGCATTTTGTGTGTGTTGCAATTGGAATAAACGGGTCTTTTCCAGGGTTGAAGGTTTTAACTAGTGGAGAATATCCAGAATTCGTTCTTAATCCTCACCCTCCATATATCTTAATATTGATGACCTGGAGGAGTGAGCAAAAAGTAAGGCATCTTTGCCGTTGACAGGAAAGTAGGTGGAAAGTTATGATGTGATGAGGATATTGTAACTCTGCAGTGGAAAACAGATTGATTGCTTGAATGAAACCTTGGCAACTGGAGTTTAATATGCAAAAGCGTGAGGTTATGCACTTCAGTAAGAGGAATCAAAAGATGGAATTTTATTTAAATGGAAAGAATAAGTGAAATTCAGAGAGATCAAGGCATTCTGTACATAAATCACAAAGATAAATACGAGATTCTACTGATTGTCTTGCTATAAATCACAGTATTCGGACAAGAATAGCAAGCAGTTAGGAAGGTAAATGGTATCACAAAATGATTGGAGTTTAGAAATAAAGTTTGTGGCTCTATACGAATTCTGTTTGTCCTATGGGACAGATAGGTTCTGCCCTTTCATTGCTGGGATGGTAGAGTTGTCCAATGCCACATTTATGCTGTTGACATTCTTCACTTCACCTTCAAAAGAGCCAGTTTCTCCCTGTACTCACAGTCCCAAATTTGTTTCTGGTCCATCTTCACACTCCCTGATCTCTAAACTTCCTCTTGATTCCAGATCCAGGCATGGCCACACCCTTCTCTGCCTCCAAGCTCCTCCAGTTCTGCAATCCTTCAAGCCATTGGTCACTTCGCTAATTAGAGACCGCCTGTTAAATTCTGTTTGACAACACACACAAGAAGTGTCTCAGGACACCTTACTACATTAAAGTGGTTTGTTGCTGTTGGACGAACTCTCAGATGAAGTTTTCCCCTTTATTTTTAAGGAGGGGTCAGTGTCATTGATGTCAGGACTATGCTTTCTGCCCTAAAGCAAACCCTGTTGAACTTGGATGGCAATCAAAAGCATGTGTGCTTGCAAATATTTATGAAACCTGTCCCAAATATCATTTGATAATGCTGCCGGTCAAACCTGGGGTATTGTGGATTTGCCTCATCCCTTCAGGATTAATTCTTGGAAATTTTTCTTTGCCAAATTTTGCAGCGGGTTAACATGATATTTCTAACCTCAATCACCAGATTCCATATTGGGTATCGATTCTCACAAAAGCTGAACTATTTATGTCGAGCAGCTAACTCTGTTTCTTCTAAGTAACACACACAAAATGCTGGAGGAACTCAGCAGGCCAGGCAGCATCTATAGGAAAAAGTACAGTTGATGTTTCAGGCTGAGGGGTTTTGGTCCGAAACGTTGACTGGACTTCTTTCCATAGATGCTGCCTAACCTGCTGAGTTCCTCCAGCATTTCGTGTGTGTTGGTTGGATTTCCAGCATCTGCAAATTTTCTCTTGTTTCTGTTTCCTCTAGACCATTTCAGTTCTATATCTCATTGAGACACAGAAGGAAGACATTTGACCCATTGTTTGTATATCAATCCACAAAATAATCTCATTCCCCCATTAATTTTCCCTATTCATCCTGGATTCACATCGATCTCTTCCCAGACCTCACTACCTGCCGACCCTCTAGGGCAATGGCTAACGGGCAATTCTTTTATCAGCCTGCACATCTTTGGGAGGAAAGCTGACACGGTCACAGAGAGAATGTGTACGACTCACACAGGTAGCTCCCGCCTCACTGCATTATTCCGTTTTGTTAGATCAACACAGATCCTCACTGTGCAATCTGGCTTGGGAACAGGAACGATGCCCACACGCCAGTCAGCAGATCTGTGATAACGTTGCAGAGAATCATTGTCTCTAGGAACACCGCACTCACAGATAACTGCTGACACCTGGTGATCTGTTCTGGCCGGGATTCTCCTTCAGCTTGGTTACTGTTCCAATCAGTTCCCTCTAAATCACTAAACATTGTCATTATTTTTCATTTCCGGGTACAGATATTGCCGACAGGGCCTCGTATTCCAACTGTGTAGTGTACATCTTGATACTGTGAACATCAACCTCTCTAACTTCCAGTGAACTTCCCCCTTTACCTCTCTTCTTTCTCTTCCTGATGGTCCCAGCCCTCATCACTGAGTTTCTTTCCCCTCCTCCATCCTCTCCATCTGCCCATCACCCTCACAGCTTCCCACCTCCCACCCTCAATTACATTCTCCACCTTCCCCTTCTATCAGATTCCATGAGCTTAGGCCTTTTGTCACCTCCCAGCTTCCGGCACCATTCCCGTTCTTCACTCCCCCATCCACCTATCACTGTCCTCACCCAGATCCACCTGTCACCTCCCAGCTTCCGGCACCATTCCCGTTCTTCACTCCCCCATCCACCTATCACTGTCCTCACCTGGATCCACCTGTCACCTCCCAGCACTCTCTCTATCCTTCCCTCTGCTTTCTTGTGCTTGCAATCCACCCTCTATCTTCCTGTCCAGATGAAGGGTCTTGACCCAAAACATCAGCTGTCGAATCTCCTCCACAGATGCTGCCTGAGCTGCTGAGTTCCTACAGTTCTTTGTGCGTTGTTCCAGATTTCCAGCTTCTGTAAGTTCTCGTGTCACCCGTACATATCTTCCAAACTGGCCTGGCACTTTCAACAATCTATGGACCTATATGAACAGTTTCCTCAATCTGATGCCCTCTTCTCAATCTCCCTATGCATTTTAAGGACATTGATGAGTCAGATGGATTTTTATAACAATCACTCCAGTAGTTACACAGCCATCGTTATTCAGATGGTGTTTATTCCAGGGTCATTTAGTTGACTGAATTTATGTTCCCCAGCTGCTGTGGTGGGATTTGAACGTGCCCCAGAATAGTTATCTAGATCTCCAGGTGCTGGTCCAATAACATAACCACTCTGCTGCTAGACCAGGAACTTAGATATGTCAGTGGACTGACACAAAACAGACTGCTCAAGGTACTCAACAGGTCAAGCAGCATTTGTCAGTGTGTGTGTGGTGGGGGGGGGGGGGGGGGGGAGAGGGAATGTCAGCATTTTGGGTCAGGTCCCTGCCATCAGGTCTGATGACTGACAACTGATTTCAGCTCAGCATTGAAGTCAAGTCATAGGATCATACTGATTTACAGCACAAGAGGAGGCCATTCATTCTCATATATCCTCTCTCTATCTATTTATCTATCTCTACCTCTATCTCTAATTAATCTCTCTCTCTCTCTTTCTCTTTTCTACCCATAAGGAGCTCCTTAAAACTCATTCCTCATTCTTGTGTCCAAGCCCTTGCCTCCACATGAACACCTGAGTCAGTATCAAACTTAGTTTAACACCAGTTCACTGAAGCACTGGCAGCACTGTGTACAGTTTTAGTCACCCAGTCGTAGAAGAGACATCATCAAGTTGGAAAGAGCATGAAGAAGAATAATGTTTCAGGACTCAAGCGGCTGGTCAGGATTGGACTTTATTCCTTGGAGCATAGGGTACCAAGGAGGGACTTTATAGAAGACTATAATGTTATAAGGAACATTGATAGAGTGAATGAACACAATCTTTTCCCCAGTTGAAGTTTAATTGTCATTCAACCATACATGAGTACAGCCAGGCAAAAGGTTCCCTCTCCCATGGTTTGAAAACCAAAAATGAGAGGCCAAAGGTTTAAGGTGAGAAAGAAAATACTTAAAGATCACCTTCACACAGAGAGTGGTATGTAAACAGAAAGAGCTACCAAAAGAGGGAGTTAAAGGAGATACAATAATAACCTTTTAAAGACACGAACAGATATTTGGATGGAAAAGTTTCAGAGGGAGATGGGTCAAATGTGGGCAAATAAGACTAGCTTAGACCATAGAGCATAAGAGATAGGAGCAGAATTAAGCCATTTGGCCCATCGAGTCAGCTCTACTATTCAATCATGGCTGATTTATTATCCCTCTCAACCCCATTTTCCTGCCTTCTCCCCATAACCTTTGATTCCAATACTAATCAAGAACCTATGAACTTCCTCTTGAAATATACTCAATGACTTTGTCTCCACAGCCAACTGTGCCAATGATTTCCATTTATTCATTGCCTTCAGGCTAAAGAAATTCCTCCTCATCTATGTTCTGTGCCCCCAGTCCTAGGCTCTCCCCTTAATGGAAACATCCTCTCCATATCTAAACCACTCAATATTTGGTAGGTTTCTTGAGATACTCCCTCTTTCTTCTAAACTCCAGCATGCTTCTTAGACACTCATTTCTGGGATTATTCTTGAAAACCCCCTCCTCTGAGGACTTACCCAGCAGTGTTGCGGTGGACCACAGGGCCTGTTTCCCTGCTGTACGACTCTTATGACTCCAAGCAATTTAGCATGTTTTACTCCTGAGAGCGTCATTGTGAACCAAGTTATTTTTTCGGTGATGCTGTGAAGGATTTCTAATGTCAAGGTTCATTTTTGTTCTGGTTCTTTCACTTAATCTCCAAGAATGTTTTACAATGTAAGTAATTTGTTTCCCCTTATCCAAAGTGTTGAGTGATGGAAGGTATTAACCAATTAGAATGTTGTGTACAATATTTGGGAGTAGTTTATATCCAATACAGACCTGCCCAGTGCTCTTTGGTGCCATCCAGAGGATTAACATACGCTGTGGCCTTGAAATTCCTTCTCAACTCATTGTAAAAACTTTACCAGAATGAACAAAATTTTACTGCCCAATGGGAATTTTAGCCCTCAGTTGCCTTTCCGGACTTTTGCCAATGGTAGAAAGAGCATAAAGTTCACCCAAGCAATGGTTAAAAAGTCACAGACAAAACACTTGAGCAAATCAGTGGGTCAGGCAGCTCTTATGGAGGTAGACTCTTTATTTGGACTGAAAGATAGGAAGTGGCCAGTATATTAAAAAAAGTAGATGGGAGGTGTAGAGCAAAAGCTGGTGATAAATCAGTTTATAGGAGAGAGAATGAAAATCTGGCTGAGTGGTACCACAAAAACAATGTTTCACTCATTGTCGGCCAGGCCAAGGAGCTGATTATTGACTTCTCGAGGAAACCTGAGCTCCGTGATGAGATCCTCATTGAGGGATCATAGGAGGGTTCCTCGGGGTTCTCATTTCAGAGGATCGGTCCGGGGCCTAGCATGTAAGTGCAATTACAAAGAAACATAGAAAATAGGTGCAGAAGTAGGCCATTCGGCCCTTCGAGCCTGCACCACCATTCAGTATGATCATGGCTGATCATCCAACTCAGAACCCTGTACCTGCTTTCTCTCTGTACCCCCTGATCCCATTAGCCACAAGGGCCATATCTAACTCCCTCTTAAATATAGCCAATGAACCGGCCTCAACTGTTTCCTGTGGCAGAGAATTCCACAGATTCACCACTCTCTGTGTGAAGAAGTTTTTCCTCATTTCGGTCCTAAAAGGCTTCCCCTTTATCCTTAAACTGTGACCCCTCGTTCTGGACTTCCCCAACATCGGAAACAATCTTCCTGCATCTAGCCTGTCCAATCCCTTTAGAATTTTATACATTTCAATAAAATCCCCCCTTGATCTTCTAAATTCCAGTGAGTATAAGCCTAGTCGATCCAGTCTTTCTTCATATGAAAGCCCTGCCATCCCAGGAATCAATCTGGTGAACCTTCTCTGTACTCCCTCTATGGCAAGAATGTCTTTCCTCAGGTTAGGGGACCAAAACTGCACACAATATTCTAGGTGCGGTCTCACCAAGGCCTTGTACAACTGCAGTAGAACCTCCCTGCTCCTGTACTCAAATCCTTTTGCTATGAATGCCAACATACCATTTGCTTTTTTCACTGCCTGCTGTACCTGCATGCCCACCTTCAATGACTGGTGTACAATGACACCCAGGTCTCGTTGCATCTCCCCTTTTCCTAATCGGCCACCGTTCAGATAATAATCTGTTTTCCTGTTCTTGCAACCAAAGTGGATAACCTCACATTTATCCACATTAAATTGCATCTGCCATGAACTTTCCCACTCACCTAGCCTATCCAAGTCACCCTGCATCCTCTTAGCATCCTCCTCACAGCTAACACCACCACCCAGCTTCGTGTCATCCGCAAACTTGGAGATGCTGCATTTAATTCCCTCGTCTAAATCATTAATATATATTGTAAACAACTGGGGTCCCAGCACTGAGCCTTGCTGTACCCCACTAGTCACTGCCTGCCATTCTGAAAAGGTCCCATTTACTCCCACTCCTTGCTTCCTGTCTGCCAACCATTTCTCTATCCACATCAATACCATACCCCCAGTACTGTGTACTTTAAGTGTGCACACTAATCTCCTGTGTGGGACCTTGTCAAAAGCCTGTTGAAAATCTAAATATACCATATCCACTGGCTCTCCCCTATCCACTCTACTAGTTACATCTTCAAAAAATTCTATAAGATTTGTCAGACATGATTTTCCTTTCACAAATCCATGCTGACTTTGTCCGATGATTTCACCTCTTTCCAAATGTGCTGTTATCACATCTTTGATAACCGACTCTAGCATTTTCCCCACCACCGATGTCAGACTAACCGGTCTATAATTCCCCGGTTTCTCCCTCCCTCCTTTTTTAAAAAGTGGGGTTACATTAGCTTGGCAGCACCTCTATTTCCTTAGAAGATTCAGCACAACATCTGAAACTTTGTCAGATTTCTATAGATGTGTGGTGGGAGAGTATATTGACTGGTTGCAGCTTGGCCTAGTATGGAATCACCAATACCCTGGAACAGAAAATTCTACAAAAAGTACTGGATACGACCCAGTCCATCATACATAAAGCCCTCCCCACCATTGAACACATCTACACGGAATGCTGTTACAGGAAGACATTAGCAAACCCCACCGTCCAGGCCATGCATTCTTCTCACTGCTGCCATCAGGAAGAAGGTAAAGGAGCCTCCAGACTCACTCCATCAGGTTCAGGAGCAGTTAGTACCTCTCAACAGTCAGGATTTTAAACTACAGGAGATTATTTAACTGAACTTCACTCACCCCTCACTGAACTGTTCCACAACCTGTGGACCCACTTTCAAGGACTCTTCATCTCATGTTCTTGATACTTGCTGTTTATTTATTTATTTATTATTATTATTATTATTGTTATTTATTTCTTACATTTGCAGTTTGTTGTCTTTTGCACATTAGTTGTTTGTCCACCCTGTTAGGTGCGGTCTTTCATTGTGTTTCTTGGAGTTAGATTAGATTAGATTCAACTTTATTGTCATTGTGCCAAGTACAGATACAAAGCCAAATGAAATGCAGTTAGCATCTAACCAGAAGTGCAAAAGAACAGTGTTATTTACAAAATAACTGAATAAAAAGTAAGTACTACAGCATACAAATATAAAAGTACTGAGACAGTACAATATGGGTACAATACTGCTTAGCGCTGTGATGTGAGGTTCAGCAGGGTCACAGCCTCAGGGAAGAATTTACGTTGTATGCCCACAAGAAAATTAATCTCAGGTTTGTAAATGACGACATACATGTACTTTGATAGTAAATTTATTTTGAGTCTTAGCTCTGGCCCACTGGCCTGTTGGGGAGTATTAGGGGCTTATGTGTTGCTTCAGTGACAAGAACCTGGAGCTCTGGCCGTGAAAGGCTGGAAGAAGCCTCCCAACTATGTAACTAAGTGCAGGTCACATTGGCTAATACCGGTTCCTTGCCAAAAATGGACACAAATTGGTGGGATCCACCCAGGGCAAAGAATGGGGGAAATAATTTAACTTGTTGCTTTACTAATGGGTTATGTAGGAAAAAATAATCAAGTAGAGAACAAGACTGAGAACTCCCAATAAGGCAAGCAGAAACTATTTCTTTCATTTCTATCAAAATGTAGTGCTTAGTTTAACGGTGTGACAGGGGTGGACATTTGCTGTTTGATTGGTTTATTACTAAATGACAGACTTAGAAAAGGAGAAGCAGTGTCTGGCTCAGAATGTCTGCAGTCTCCCTGGATTTGCAGCAGTCTGAAGGTGTGGGGGAGTGGGGTGGAATATCAAAAACTTGTTGTTTTCCACAAAATGAAGTGGGGATGTGATGAGGAATCAAAGGGACCAGGAGGATGTGGGCAAACTGAGTGTGTGAGCAACAAGATGGTAACACTGAGAGCGGAGATATAAAGCACCAGACGAGTGCTATCTTTTTAAAGGTGAGAAATAGGGACATGTCAATGTTCAAATGTGCCTTGTACACAGTTTGCTGGAAGGGAAGAAAGGGAAGTGGTTGCTGGTCTTGCTGGAAGAAATGCGTACAAGTCAGACAACCTCGACCCACTGCAATTTGCCTACCAACAAAACAGGTCCACTGTGGAAGCCATCTCCCTGGCCCTACACTCATCTTTGGAACAAATGGGCAACAAAGACACCCATGTCAGACTTTATTGATTACAGCTCTGCCTTCGAAACCATAATTCCAAACAAACTCATCTCCACCCTCCTAGTCCTGGGACTCAGTTCCTCACTGCAACTGAATCCTTGACTTCCTGACGAGTAAGGATAGGCAGTGACACCTCCTCCACAATTATCCTCAGTATCAGCGCCCGCAAGGCTGCATCCTCAACCATGTACTCCCTAATCTCTCACAACCAAATTCTGCGCTTGCTCCACCCTTCTGCAGATGACACCACCATAGTGTGCTGCATCTCAAACAATGAGACACAATAGAAGGACCTTACGCTTCCTGTAACTGTGACACTTTATTCTGAGCTCTGTTTTCATTTTACTACCCCAATGTACTGATGTACCGGAATGTTCTATCTGGGTGGCATGCAGTCAAAAGCTTTGCACTGTATTTCAGTGCACGTAACAATAATGATAGAATAAGCCAAAGCAAAGATGCTTTCCATGGGTTCCACAGAGACTGAGGAGGCCAAGAGAAATTAGTGTGGAGGTAGCAGTGTAACACCAGGGAAGGGGGTGCAGAGGAAGGGTCAGAAGTAGAAGACTAACTGTGAACGGTTAACACATACCTAGGGAGAGCTGAAGGGTTAAGTGACTTCCCAACAGGTTAAGGCCCATGACTCACCTCGAGGTCAGGAGAAGCCAAATAAACAAAAGAAGTGGGAAGATGAGAGAGTGAGAAAATCACTGGGGCAGCAAGGACTGGCTTTATGCTGTAATATTATTGGTCTGGTATTGTCACATGTACTGTGGTATAGTGAAAAACTTTGTTTTGCACGCACATCATTCCAAAATATCAGTACATCAAGTAATACAAGTGAAAAGCAATAGCAGAATGTAGTCTTACAGCTACCGAGAAAATGCAGTGCAAATAGCCAATAAGGTGCAAGGCAGACTATGTGGTCAAGAGTAAATTTTAACATACAGTCTTATAACCAGAAGATAGAAGCTGTCCTTCAGTCTGCTGGTGTGTGCTTTCATGTTTCTGTTTCTTTTGTCCAGTTGAGCTGGGAGAAGAGAGAACATCCATGGAGGGGAGGTTGGTTTCTGAGATGAGCTGAGCTGTGTCCACAACTCAGCTGTTTCTTGCTGTTGCAATACCAGACCATGATGCACCCGGATAGGATGCTTTTTATAATGTGGCTATAAAAGTCAGTGAGGGTCAACCAAGACATGCCAAATTTCCTTAGCCTCTCGAGGAAGCTGAGGCACTAGAGCTTGATTCCTAGCCATGGTGTCAGCGTGGTTGGACAAAGACAATTTGCGTGTGATGTTTACACCTCAGAATTTGAAGTTCTCAACCATTTCCACCTCAGTATTGTTAATGTAAACAGGAACATGTGCTCTGTTTCTCATCCATAAACCAGTGACCAGCTCTTTTGTTTTGCTGCCATCGAAAGAAAGGTTGTTGTCATGACACCTTGATGGTAGGTTCCCTATTTCCATTTTATGATTGGATGCCATTCTTTGGATTTTGATAAAATTCTCTTGTGATTTCTACAGGAAGTTTTACAGATGTAAGTTTTTACAGCAATGTGGATGAGCCAAGATGCTGCCTCGTCCTGGGTGCTAGGAAAACACATGATGTTGCTAATTGGGTTTAGAGTCATTAGAGTTATACAGTATAAAATCTGCTGTTTGGCCCATCATGTCCTTTTCTTAGGGACGTGTCTGCTGAGCAGATGATCACGTAGTAGGTTGGAGACAGTTCCTTGTCAACTTTATAATTATGCACAAGGTTTAAAAAGCAACCAGGGCCTGTTGGGACTTGTCTGCTGAGCAGGTGATTGCCTGCGCTATTAATAAATTAGTAAAGGCCAACAAAAAGAAATGAAGTGTAAACGGAGTGGCCATCATTGGAGCGGGCCAGTGTTAGAGTGTCAGGCTTAAGCAAGAACAGGCGAGGGCTAAGGGTGCTGAGGCATTTGGAATCATTTCATTGATTGTAGAACTTAAGATTAAGAAGTTAGGACCAAAGGTATAGCAAGTGTAGAAAGGATGATAGTTAAGGCAGTAGAATGCTCCTTCTGTAAGATCTGGAATTGCAGGGTTATTAACAGTCTCGCTGATGACTACATATGCAGGAAGTGTGCACAAATTCAGCTTTTGAAAAAAATCTTTTACAGTGTTTGTCACAGCCAGAGTGCGGAGTTTCAGATCTCTAGGTCATTGGGATCTCTTCTGGGACGGGTGTGACCTGTACATGTTAAATCTGAACCTGAGGGGGCCAATATCCATGCTAGAGTTAGAGTTGTTGGGAAGGGTTACACTATTGTAGCAGGGGGATGACAGCCGGAGTTTAGGATTGATGATGGGGCAGTTAGTATTCAAGTAGATTCAATGTGCTGTGAGACTGAAGAAAGACAGAGATATGCTAAGGCAAAATTGCAGTGAGTGAGATGAATTGAAGTGTAACATGGGGGCAAAATAGAAAAAGGATGACAGCTACAGAACGGAAGATGTTATATTTGAATGCACCCAGCATAATGGAATAAATTAGATTATCTTGTAGTGCAGTTAGAGTTTGGCAGGTATGACGCTGTGGGCATTACTGAGTCGTGGCTGACAGAAGATCATAGTTGGGAGCTGAACATGCAAGGATACACATTGTATCATAAGGACAGTCATGGTAGGCTGAGGAAATGGGGTAGCTCTGATGGTAGAAAAATTAAATCGATTCCTTCAAAAGAGATGACATAGAATCAGAAGATGTAGAATCCTTGTAGATAGTTAAGAAACTATAAGACCCTGATGGGAGTTATATACAGGCCTCTGAGCAATAACCAGGATGTGGGAAACAGTTTTAAAATGGGAGATAGAAAAGGCATGTAAAAGGACAGTGTTACAATAGTCATGAGGGATTGCAATATGCAGGTAGATTGGGAAAATCAGTTTGGTTCTGGATCCCAAAACATGGAATTTGTAGAATGCCTATAAGATGGATTTTTAGATAGTTTATGGTTGAGTCAACTAGAGGAAAAGCATTTCTATGTTGAGTTTTGTCTAATGAACAAGATTTGATAAGGAAGCTGAAGGTAAAGGAATCCTTTGGAGCTCGTGATCATAGTTTGATGCAACGGCACTTCTAGCCGGCTGCATGAGGCGGCTGGTTACCCAAGGCCAACCAGTGTTCCCTGGCGCGAGGTTATCACTGCGTTTAGGTGACTGATGACCTCACGTGGGTAACGACTTTGCGTGCGTAATGACCTCACATGTGTTCAAGTTCAATAGTGAACGTGACAGGGAATAAGGAAAGGTGCAGCTGACTCATATCGTTTCATACAACCAAATCATATTGCTTCCTCAGTGGTTGGGGACCACTGTTCTAAAGGGATGATGAGGCAAACATGTATAACAAGGGAAGTCAAAGAGAACATAAAAGGAAAAGAGAGGGCAGACAATTTAGCAAAAATTAGTTGGAAGTTAGAAGAATTAGTAGCTTTAAAAAAAACAAAAGAAGGCAACTGAAAAAGACATAAGGAGAGAAAAGATGAAATATTATATCATATGATAATATAAAAAAGGATACCTAAAGCTTTTTCAGATGTATAAAAAGTGAAAGAGAGGTGAGAGTGGATATCGGACCAATGGAAAATGACGTTGGAGATCTAGTAATGAGGGACAAAGAAACAACAGATGGACTGTATTTTGCGTCAGTCTTCACAGTGGCAGAATGCTAAAAATGCAGGAGTGTCAGGGGGAGAAGTGAGTGTAGTTGCTATTACTAGGGAGAAGGTGCTTGGGAAGCTGAAGGTCTGAAGGTAGATAGGTCACCTGGACCAGATGGACCAGTGTTCTGTAAGAGGGATCTAAAGAGATTGTGGAGGCATTAGTAATGATATTTCAAGAATCACTAGATTCTGGCATGGTTTCAGAGGACTGGAAAATTGCAAATGTCATTCCACTCTTTAAGAAGGGAAAGAGCCAGAAGAAAAGAAATTATAGACCAGTTGGTCTGACTTCAGTGGTTGGGAAGAAGTTGGAGACCATTATTAAGGATGAGGTTTTGGGGCACATGAAATCACATGATAATATAGGCCAAAATCAGCATGGCTTCTGTAAAGGGAGATATTGCCTGACAAACCTGTTGGAATTTTTTGAGGAAATAAGAGGCAGGATAGATAAAAGAGAGTTGGTGAATGTTGTTTATTTGGGTTTTCAGAAGGCCTTTGACAAGTTGCAGCACATGAGGCTGCTTAACAAGATAAGAGTCCATGGTGTTACAGGAAAGATACTACAATGGATAGAAGATTGTCTAACTGGCAGGAGGCAAAGGGGTTCTTTTCTAGTTGGCTGTCGGTGACTAGTGGTGTTCCACAGAGTTCTGTATTGGGATTGCTTCTTTTCATGTTGTATATAAGTGATTTGGATAGCAGATTTTGTGATCAAGTTTGCAGACAATACAAAGATAGGTAGTGTTGAGAAAGCAAGGAGTCTGCAGAAGGACTTAGATCAGGGGACTGCGCAAAGAAATGGCAGATGGAATATAATGTTGGGAAGTGTATGGTTATGCACTTTTGTAGAAGGAAAAATGTTACAGACTATTTTCTAAATGTGAAGAAAATTCAGAAATCAGAGGTGCAAAGTGACGTGGAAGGCCTTGTGCACTATTCCCTAACTTGCAGAAACCTATCAAGTACTGAAAGGCCAAGAAGAGTGGATGTGGAGAAAATATATCCTATAGGGCTTGAGTCTAGGACGAGAGGACACAGCCTCAGAATAGAAGGACATCCTTTTAAAACAGAGGTAAGGAGGAATTTCTTTAGCCAGCGAATGGTGAATCTATGGATTTCATTGCCCCATATGGCTGTGGATGCCACGTCATGGATATATATATTCAAAGCAGAGGTTGATAGGCTTGTGATTTGTCTGGGCATCAAAGGCTACCAGGTGAGACAGGAGAATGGGATTGAGAGGGATAATGAATCGGTCATGATGGAATGGTGGAGCAGACTCAATGTGTCGTATGGCCTAATTCTGCTCCTATATCTTATGGTCTTATTTTTCCCATTTGTCTACACTATTTGTACCTGATCCACTATGTCCACTGGCAGCATGTTCCAGATATCAGCCACACTCCATCTAAACAAGACTTTCTCCTCACGAATCCTGATGAAGGGTCTTGGCCCAAAGCATCAACTGTTTATTCCCTCCCATAGATACTGTCTGACCTGCTGAGTTCATCTTGCATTTTGTGTGTTGATGATCAACCCTTATGTGTCCATGATATCTAACACTTACAATGCTCAATACTATTTCCAGATTATCTACATACCCCTTCTTGAACTCACTATCTTCTGTCCTTCTCCTTAGTGAATATAGATAAGCAGTATTTATTTAAGATCTCGCCCACGTCTCATACTTACACACATTGATTTTGTTGTGAGGGGACCCTCTTTTTCCCAAGCTATCTTCTTGCTCCTGAAAAATTTAAGTGATTTATCCTTAATTTTCCCTTCCTCAATTTTTTTCTTAAATTCTCCCCCACACACACTATATTCCTCAAGTGATTAGCATGATCCCAGTTGCCTATATCTTTCATATTCTTCCTTTCCAAAACAAACCTTCAATATTCTTTTGTCATCCGATGTCCGTAATCTTGATATCTTTGTCTTTCACCCTAAATGGAATGTGCTGACTCTGAACACCAACTAACCCTCTTTTAAAAGACTCCTTTTTGTCAAGATTCCTATTTGTCAGATGTTGTTTAATCTGCAAGCATCTGCTCCAATCTGCTTTCCTCAGCAACTCTCTTTCAGCCTTCTTAATTCAAGACCTTAACTTGAAGACCAGCCTTTTTTCTTCAAAGTTCAAATTAAATGTTTTACTTCTCTCAGTTGTCACATTATTAGGTACACCCGTACATCTTGTGAATGCAAATATCTAATCAGCCAATCATGGAGACATGATTAACTGGCTCAGTTGTTGTTCAGACCAAGCATCAGAATGTGGAAGAAATGTGATATAAGTGACTTTGACCGTGGAATGATTGTTGGTGCCAGATGGCGTGCTTTGAATATTTCAGGGACTGCTGAGCTCCTGGGATTTTCACACAACAGAATTTACGGATTGTAGTGCAAAAAACAATAAAACATCCAGTAGGCGGCAGTTCTGTGGGTGAAAACACCTTGTTAATGAGGGAGGTCAGAGGAGAATGGCCAGACTGGTTCACGCTGATGGGAAGGCGACGGTAACTCAAATAACCATGCGTTACAACAATAGTGTGCAGAAAAAAAAACGTCTCTGAATGCACAACACATTGAACCTTGAGTTGCCTGGCCACAGCAACAGAAGACCACAGACATGCAGTCCATGGCCACTTTACTAGGTGCTGGAGGCTCCCAATACACCGGGTGTATATGTTGTCATGTACTACCCCTGAGATTCGTACAATTACGTTGAAATATACAAAACGATAGTCACCATTCCTAAAGTGTCCTTCACTGACATGTAGGCCATCCACCCACTTCCATTGCCTGAGATATGATTGCGTACAGCTCCATCTCTAGAAGGTCTGTCAACATGTTGTCTCAGACACCTTCTTGGAAGCATTTACCAAATATCATCCCTTGGATTAAAGCTACCCCAATCAATATTGGGAATGTGAAACCCTCACTTTTAACCCTAGTTATTGCCCTTACACCATTCTGCCATCTGCTTACATATCTATTCCTCTAATTGATTCCTCGCACTGATTGTTTGGAGGCCTGGAGGCTCCAGCAAAGTGATCGCTCCTTTGTGTTCTACCCATACTGGATGAATCTTCCAGGATATCCTTTCTAAGTGCTGCTGCCACTCAATAACATGATTTCTCCTCTGTCATATCTGAAACTTCTGTACTCCAGAACACTGAGCTGCCACTTCTGCCCTTCCCTATGTTCCATGTTCCTCAACCACCTTTGCCGCTTTGCAGTAACCTCATAATCAGAGTCAGAATCAGGTTTATTATCGCTGGCACATGTGGTGAAATTTGTTAACTTAGCAGCAGCAGTTCAATGCAATCTAGCAGAGAAGAGAAAAAAATAAATAATAAGTCAATCAATTACAGTATACGTATATTGAATAGATTTTTAAAAATTTGCAAAATACAGAAATGCTGTATATTAAAAAAATGAGGTAGTGCCCAAGGGTTCAATGTCCATTTAGAAATTGGATGGCAGAGGGGAAGAAGCTGTTCCTGAATCACTGAGTGTGTGCCTTCAGGCTTCTGTATCTCTTACCTGATGGTAACAGTGAGAAAAGGACATACCCTGGGTGCTGGAGGTCCTTAATAATGGACACTGCCTTTCTGAGGCACCGCTCCTTAAAGATGTCCGCGTACTTTGTGGGCTAGTACACAAGATGGAGCTGACTAAACTTACAACCCTCTGCAGCTTCTTTCAGTCCTGTGCAGTAGCCCCCATCCCCATACCAGACAGTGATGCAGCCTGTCAGAATGCTCTCCACAGTACAACTATAGAAGTTTTTGAGTGTATTTGTTGACATACCAAATCTCTTCAAATTCCTAATGAAGTACAGTATAGCGGCTGTCTTGCCTTCTTTATAACTAAATTGATATGTTGGCACCAGGTTAGATCCTCAGAGATCTTGACACCCAGGAATTTGACGCTATTCACTATCTCCATTTCTGATTCCTCTATGAGGATTGGTATGTGTTCCTTCGTCTTACCCTTCCTGAAGTCCATAATCAGCTCTTTCATCTTACTGACATTGAGTGCAAGGTTGTTGCTGCGACACCACTCCACTAGTTGGCATATCTCACTCCTGTACACCCTCTCATCACCACCTGAGATTCTACCAACAATGGTTGTATCGTCAGCAAATTTATAGATGATATTTGAGCTATGCCTAGCCACACAGTCATGTGTATTTAGAGAGTAGAGCAGTGGGCTAAGCACACACCCCTGAGGTGCGCCAGTGTTGATCATCAGCAAGGAGGATACGTTATCACCAATCCACACAGACTGTGGTCTTCTCGTTAGGAAGTCGAGGAACTTTAAAGAGCTGATCCATGCTCGCAGCTCATTCACCAGGAGAGGTTCCTTTCTCTTCAACCTGTCCATTTTCTGCTTGATTTACACTGTTAAAGCAATTGATCCATGGATGCTTCGTTGGTGCCAATAATAACAGGGATAATAATTGACTACTGTGTGAGGAATAGGCAGCTTCTCTCATAGCATGGTTCCGATGAGGAGCTCTTTGCTGACCTCTGCTGGTGGAGCAGAAAATAGTTCTCAGCAAATTTGTATTTTAAATATTAACGTAGAGACTGCTTTGCAAGGGGGTACTTAAGGGTACAATTATATCCCAATTCTTAGAGCCTTTCTAAGGGTGAATTTTTTTACCTCTGCTTGGTGATCCTTTTAGCCTGTGGGTCTACAGACAAGAAGTGAAATTGATGTAAAATCTATTTTTAGTCAGCATGGACACCGTGAGACAAATGGCTTCCTTCTACACTGTTTCTGTGATTCGATATTTCTCTTTATGCTGCAAAGTGCTTTCTGGCATTACCCCTGAATTTCCTCTCTGTAGTCCCTGTCCTCAGTCACAGAGTCATTCAGCGTAGGAACAGGACCTTCGAACAACCAGGTCCATGACCATCATCAAACATTCATTTACATCGATCCTGCACTAATCCATTCTGTTCCCCCCGCGTTCATGTCATCTGTGTTCCCCACCCCCACCCAAATTCTCCTGTCAACATATCAGGGCCAATGAACCTACCAGTCTGCCTGTCTTGGAGATGTGGGAGGAAAGTGGAGCCCCCAGAGGTCACAGGGGACTCCACACAGAGAGCACTGATGGTCAGCACTGAACACAGATCACTAGAGCTGAGAGGCAATGATTCTACCATCCACTGTGCCACCCATCCCACTCAAGAGTGGAGTCGATCTGATCAGTTCTTGCCATTGCTCTGCCCCACTCTTGGTCGCACCACCGACCACAGCTCTGAACCCAGGCTTTAATTTGAGAACCTGTCAAAGGAAAACTGCGTCCAACACTTTCACGTTGCTACCCTTACCCCTCTATCTGCCAGCATCAAATTAATACGGCTTTTACATATATATATACATACTGTATATGAAGTGTTTCTCCCTTCACAGTCCGTCATTGAAATGGCGCAGTGTCAGTGGGTCAGCTGTGCTCTGTACTCTGTGAAACGTGAGCTCGCATTACTGGCAGCTGAGGTGGCTCGCTGTCGATATCAGTAAAAATAAATCCCAACGTTGGGTTGTGAATGAGTGTGGGGCAAGTGTAAATTTTAGGACAGACAAGTGGCTATCTCAATAAACAAGAGCAAGCATCACTGCCAGCTACTATGTCCATGAACTGTTGCCGTGTTTTGTCAGTGTATCAGTCACATAGTAGAATCAGATTTATTATCACTAATGTACGACATGAAATTTGTTTATTTATTGTCTCTTCATTTATCTTCCGATTTATGGTAATTTTATGTCTTTCCTCTGCACTGTTGCTACAAAATAAATTTCATATCAGTCAGTGATAACAAACTGTTGTTTTGTGGAAGCAGTACAGTGCAAAGACATAAAAATACTATAAATAAATAGTTCAGAAATTAAAGAAATAATGAGGTAGTCTTCATGGGTTCCAGCATCTGCAGATTTTCTGTTGTTTGTGAGTCTTCATGGGTTCACGGACTGTTCAGAAATATAATGGCAGAGAAGAAGAAACTATTTCTGAGTCGGCGATTGTGGGTTTTCAGGCTCCTCTACCTCAGCGACGAGAAAACAGTATGTCCCAAATAGTGGGGGTCTTTAATGATGGATACCACCTGTCTGAGGCATCACCTTAGAAGGTGTCCTCAATAGTCGGGAGAGATGTGCCCGTGATGGAGCTGGCTAAGTCTACAACCCCCTGTAGCCTCTTGCAATCCTAGAACAGGAGCCTTCATACCAGCCTGCGTTACAACCAGTCTGGATGCTGCCACAGTACATCTGCGGAATCTATAGAACATATCTCTGTATTTAAAATCAATGTAACGAAGTATGTGCAAAAAGTACTCAGCAGGTCAAGCAGCATCTGTGGGAGAGAAAGGAGTGTTCGACATTATGGGTTGAAACCCTGCATCAGGACTGACAGAGGAGAGGTAAGGTGGCCAGTAAAAAAAGAAGAAGGAGTGGTGAGACCCAACTCTCACCATTTTTCTTCTCTTTGTACTGGCCGTCTCACCTCTGCACTCTGAGTCCTAATGACCCACTGACAGATCCCATCCTCCCACAGATGCTGCCCAGTTCACTGAGCTCCTCCAGCACACTGTTTGTTGCTCTGTATTTCTGCATCTGCTGTCTCTCGTGTCTTCTTTAAAATCAGCCTGTTTGCTCAGTATTGGCACTACATGGAACTCTTCGGGGAGAGAGAAGGTTAATGCCTTTGTATATTATATGTAAACTGAAGCAGCCTATGAGAGACTGACTGGGGCTTTGGAGTGAGTGGGTAATACTGGAAATCTGAACCAAATGTGAGGGGTGAAAGCAAGGCCTTTTGGTGGTCAGACGAGACTGAAACACCTTCATCAGAAATCACACTATCTTGAATGGCAGCATATAAATATCAGGAATTCCACAGTAACGTTGTCTGGACTCAGAGGCCTGAATTCTAGGGAGAGGTAGGGCAGATCAGCACTTTATTCCTTGAACACTGGAGACTGAGGAGTGACCTCATAGAGATGGATAAAATCATGAAGGACAGAAATAAAAGCCTTTTTTTCCTCATGGAAAGGGAACCATAACCACTAAGGTGAAGGTTTAAAGTAAGAGGAGAAAGTTTTAAGGGATCTGAGGTGCAATTTCTTCACTCAGAGTGTGGTACGTACGTAAAACTAACTGCCGTAGAAAGTAGTTGAAGCTGATGCCATAGTGTCATTTAAAAGATAATTGTGTAAGTACATGGGTAGGAAAAGTTTAGAGTTAAGGGCTAAACGCAGACAAATGGCACTAGCTTTAGTGGGAACCTTGGTCAGTGTGGACGAGTTATGAGTAAGGGTCTGTTTCCGTGTTGTATTCTGTAATTCTTTAAGCCAGCTTCAGAGGCTCCTTCCTCATTGGTCAAGTGATGAGATTATCCCATCCAGCCTACAAGATAAATTTAGTAATGACTCGGTCGATGTGGGTGGGAGGAGAATCATTCTGACCAGCGCACACCAAATGGCCAAGAGGCCAGTGTGTTGGCCATGCATACTGTCCACTGTAGTTTGTAGTAAAGCATCGATGGCCTCCAGTTTCATGGTGCAGACGTATTTGTTAAAGTAACCTCTTTCTCTTCCTCTTGCTTCAAAATAATTATTTTGTTTGGTACGATAACCTCGTTTTCCTTTCCAGTTGTAGGTGAAAAACTGAGTTTAACTGTGATGTTTTGATTTTCTTTTCCAGCTTCTTAGACCGAATTGACCAAGTACAGCAGAATGACTATTCCCCATCAGATCAGGTGAGTAAGACCATTGCAGGCTGTGGCCTAAGAGATGGAATGTTACTTATAGCCCATAATCTCTCTATAGGATTTTGTGGACTGTAGTTGGGTAAATAAAATATTATTAATCTGAGAACATCAGAATAAACAACCCTTTTCATCTACTTCACTGTCCTTCACAGGGCTGTTGTTAGTTACACCCCAGCTGTACATGAACCAACCCTGAATTATATTATTAATGCTTCTGTATAACACTCATAAATTGGAAATTGTTAATGTGTTTCCTTTATCGTATATTTGGTTGGTTGTTTCAAGTAGTGTGTTGATGAGACTTAAGGACCTGCGAAATAGGGAAAGGTTGAGAAGCTTGGGCTTTGTTCCCTAAAGTGGGGGGAACTCGTAAAGAGTTCCATATACAAGATTATCAGGACTTTAGATAGGATGAACACATGGAGGGTTTTCTTACTGAGACTAGAACTAGAGATCACAGATTTCAGGTGAAAGGAATTTGAGGGGGCTTTTCTTCACTCGGAGGGTAGTGTGAGTGTGGAATGAGCCTCCAACAGAAATGGTAGATAAAAGTTCAATTATAGTATTTAAGAGAATTTTGGACAGGTATATAGATGAGGGGGGTATGGAGGACTATGGTCTGGGTGCAGATAGATGGGACTAGACAGAAAACCAGACTGACATGGACAAGATGGGTTAAAGGGCCTTTTTCACTGCTGTGTATGTTTTCAGGTAAGATACGGTAATTACAAATGCTGGAATATTTCAGGTCAATCATCTTTCCTCAGACTTGGGTAGTAATTTGTGTGCTATGTTTTTAACACGGTTAGTATGATGTGTGCAGGGAGAGTATTTATATGTCGAGAAATACTATCTGGTACACCCACTATGTGTACTTACAGGTGGCTATGCCAGAACACAGCCATTTCATCCAGAGTAGGAGATTTTCTATCAGCACTTACATTGATGAGAACTGAACAACTCATACTGCATAGGTAATGGATACCTTCAGGAAAGATCTGGGCTGCACTGTCCACCACTGACCAATCACCCATAACTTAACAAATACTTCCTGTGAAGGTTTCCCATTGTTTCCTGTGAAGTTAACAGTAGATCACTGTAGATTATTGAAGATAATGTATTCCTTATCTCTGCCCTAAAACCGAAGAACTTGCTTTAACTTTGCCTTCAGTATCTCAAACTGACCTTCACCAAGATTCTACTCAGCTTCCTTGATGCTGTAATAAGGAGGGACCAAAAGGCTAACCAGTTTATAGACTTCTGCCAGACAAACAGCCACACATTTATGTTAATTATAGATGAATTCTATTTTATTCTCATACACTCTCAACAATTCTTCCAGATTCCTCCATTCACATACACACTGAGGATTATGTACAGTGAGGTGGCCAGTAAAAATACTGACCTGCACTTCTTTGAGATGTCGGAGGAAACTGAGGCAAATTCCATGCAACGGCTTCCAGGGTCAGGATTGAACCAGGATCTCTAGTCCTGAGGCAGCAGCTGTGGTAGTGTTTGGTGTGGATTCTTAACAAGGCCTCACCTGGCATACTGATCAGCACAGTAAAGGCCATTGTGATAGTGGGGCAGAGGTAGGTAGGATCTGAAGGTGGTTCAGCAGCAGTAGTAAAGGATAATGACTGACAGGTAGGATCTATAGGCTCGGCACTGGGTTCCTCTCTTTGATGTGTCTTTGGTATGTGTGAGTCTTAATATAAGGAACGGAGATAAGAAAATTATTGTGAATTTATGGTGTGAAAACAAGAGACTGCAGTAAGATATCACTGATCAGTTAGATAGTGATTGGGGAACAGAGTTAGTGATGGGAGCTAACAAAGATGTCTTTCCTATTATTAACTGGGTTATTATTATTAATATAGAACATTATAGCACAGTGTCAGCCCTTCATCCCACAATGTTGTGTTGACCTTTTAGCCTATACTAAAATCAATCTGACTCTCCCTTCTTACTTAGACCTCTATTCTTCTATCATTCATGTGCCTACCTAAGTGTTTCTTAAATGGCTGTAATGTAGCTGCCTCTACCACCACTCCTGACACGGCGTTTCATTCATCCACCGTTGCCTGAGTAAAAGTTCTACCTCAGGCATCCCCCTATATTGTCCTCCAATCACCTTAAAATTATGCCAGCTAATATTAGCCATTTCCACCCTGGGAAAACATCTCTGGCTAGCCACTGTATCTATTCCTCTTATTGTCTTGTACACCTCTGAAAAAGTCACCTCTTATCCTACTTCGCTCCAAAGAGAAAAGCCCTAACATGTTCAACCTTTCCTCATACGGCATGCTCCCTACTCCAAACAGAATCCTGGTAAATTTCTTCTGCATCCTCTCTAAAGCTTCCAAGTCCTTCCTATTATGAAGTGACCAGAAAAGAAATATTCCCAGTGTGGTCTCTGTTGGGTTTTGTAGATTTGCATCTTTACTTCACGGCTCTTGAACTCAATTCCCCCAAATAATGAAGGCCAACACACCTTGCGTCTTAACAACCCTATCCAATTGCATGGCAACTTTGAGAAATCTATGGATGTGGATACTGATCCCTCTGTTCTTCTGTACTGCCAAGACCCTGACACTAACCCTGTATTCTGCCCTCAAATTTGACCATCCAAAATGAATCATTTCACACTTCTCAGCTGAGCTCTGCATCCTGTTAATGTTCCATTGCAACCTAAAGCAGCCCTCCATACTATCCACAACTCACTACACATGATTCTATGTATCATCTGCAAACCTACAAATCCACCCTTTTACTTCCCCATCTAAATCATTTATAAAAATCACAAAGAGCAACAGATCCCTGTGGAACACCACTGGTCACTGACCTCCAGACAGAATACACTCCACCTATAAGCACACTCAACTGTCTATGAGCAAACCAATTTTGTATCCTCTCAGCCAAATGTCCCTCAATCCCATGCCTCCTACCTTTCTGAATGAGCCTAGCATGGAAAACCTTGATATAATCTATGTGCACCACATCCACTGCTCTCCCTTCATAAATGTGCTTTTTCACATCCTCAAAAAAATCAATCAGGCTCGTGAGGCATGACCTGCCCCTCATAAAGCCATATTGACCATCTCTAATCAGACTATCCTTCTCCAAATAGAGTCGTAGAAAAGCACAGCACAGAAACAGACTCTTCAGCCCATCTAGTCCATGCCGAACCATTTAAACCGCCTACTCCCATCGACCTGCACTGGAACAATGGCCTTTTATATCCCTATCAACCATGTACCTATCCAAGCTTCTCTTCAAATTGAAATCAAGCTTGCTTGCACCACCTGTACTGGCAGCTCATTCCACACCCTCATGACCCTCGGAGTGAAGAAGTTTCCCCTCATGTTCCCCCTGAAAACATTTCATCTTCCGCGTCAACCTATGACTTCTGGTTGTACTCATAATTACTTGTAGATCCTGTCTCTAAAATCTTCTCCAATAATTTGCCCACCACTGAAGTAAGACTCATCTGTAATTCCCAGGGTTATTCATACTCTCTTTCTTGACAAAGGAATAACATTTGGCTCCCTCCAAACATCTGGTACTATTCCTGTAGCTGGGGGGCAGCAAAGATCATTGCCAAATATATTCATAATTAACATATTGTTAATAATATAATTAATATAAGATAATAAGATATAGGAGCAGAATTAAGCCTTTGGCCTGTCAGATCTGCTTCACCATTTCATCATTGCTAATCCATTTTCCTCTCAACCCCAGTCTTCTGCCATCTCCCTGTAACCCTTCATGCCCTGACTAATCAAGAATCTAACAACTTCAGCCTTAATATACCCAATCACTCGGCCCCCACAACCGCCTGTGGCAAAGAATTCCACAGATTGACCACTCTCTGGCTGAAGAAATTCCTCTGCATCTCCATTTAAATGGACGTCCCTCTATTCTGAGGCTGTGTGTCCTCTGATCTTAGACTCCACCACCACAGGAAACATCCTCTCCATATCCACTCTATCAAGGCCTTTCAACGCTTGGTAGGTTCCAATGAGGTCTCCCCTCATTCTTCTGAATTCCGATGAGTACAGACTCAGAAACATCAAACACTCCTCATGTAATAATCCCGGAATCATTTTTGTGAATCCTCTCCAATGTCAGCACATCCTTTCTTAGATAAGGGCCCCAAAATTGTTCACAATACTCAGTGCTTTATAAAGCCTCAACATTACATCCTTGCTTTTATATTCTCATCCTCTTGAAATGAATACTAACATCACATTTGCCTTCCTCACCACAGACTCAAACTGCAAATGAACCGTTAGGGAATCCTGCATGAGGACTCCCAAGTCACTTTTCACCTTATTATTAATACTAATAAGATAAATAACATAAATGAAAATTAATCTTGGCTCATCCAGTTGGATCCACCCCTTATTGACAATTATTGTTTTATTATTGTCACTTGTACCAAGTTACAGTAAAAAGCATTTTTGTGCCATCCAGACAGATTATGCCATACATAATTACAGTGGTGCGTGAAAGTTTATGAATCCTGTAGAATTTTTTCTATTTCTGCATTTATGTGAGCTAAAATGTGATCAAATTTTTACATGTCCAAAAACTAGATACTGTAAAGATAACCCAATTAAATAAATTACACAAAAAACATTCTATTTGTTCATTTATTTATTGAGAAACTGATCCAATATTACATGTATTTTATTGGAAAAAGTTTGTGAACCTCTGGGGTAATGCCTTCTACAAAAGCTATTTGGATTCAGGTGTTCCAATCAGTGAGATGAGATTGGAGGTGCAGGCTGTAGAGATGCTCTATTCTAGAAAAAAAAGACACACAGTCAGGTTACTGACAGAACCTGCTGTTCTCAAGAAAGATCTGTTTATGTGCACCATCCCTCAATCAAAACAACTTTCAGAGGACCTTAGAAGAGGAATTGTAGAGAAGCACAAAGCTGGAAAAGGCTACAAAAGCATTTCTAAAGACCTGAGTGTTCATCACTTCACAGTAAAAGAAATTGACTACAAATGGAGGAAACTTAGTATTGTTGCTATTCTCCTTACGAGTGGGCATCCGACAAAGATCACACTAAGAGTACAACATGCAATACCGAAGGAGGTGAAAAAGAACCCAAGGATAACAGCAAAAGACCTGCAGAAACCTCTAGAACTTGCTAAAGTCTTTGTTAATGTGTCCACTATAAGAAAAACACCGAATAAGAATGGTGTTCAGGGAAGGACATCAGGGAGGAAGCCACTGCTCTCCAAAAAAAACATTCCTGCATGTCTCAAGTTTGCAAAAGACCACCTGCATGTTCTCTACGCTTCTGGAACAGTGTTCTGTGGACAGATGAGACAAAAGTTAAATGTTTTGGCAGAAGTCCATCACCTGAAGCTTAGTAGAAGTTAGATAATGCAACAAAACAGTGATCTGAAAGACAAGAGTAAATCAACAAATTAATTGTTTAAAAAGAAGAACATTTGTGCTCTGGAATGACCAAGTCCAAATCCTGACCTTAATGCTGTCGACCAACGTCCTAGAGTTAAAGCAGTTTTGTAAGGACAAATGGCCAAAAATTCCTCCAAGCCAATGTGCAGGACAGATCAACGGTTACCAGAAACGTTTGGTTGAAGTTATTGCTGTACAAGAGGCTCACACCAGTTTACTGAAAGCAAAGGTTCACATACTTTTTCCAACTAATACATGTCATATTACAAACCCCATTTCCAGAAAAGTTGGGATATTTTCCAAAATGCAATAAAAACAAAAATCTGTAATATGTTAATTCATGTGAACCTTTATTTAACTGACAAAAGTACAAAGAAAAGATTTTCTATAGTTTTATTGACCAACTTAATTGTATTTTGTAAATATACACAAATTCAGAATTTGATGGCTGCAACACACTGAACAAAAGTTGGGACAGAGGCATGTTTACCATTGTGTTACATCACCTTTCCTTTTAATAACACTGTTTAATCGTTTTGGAACTGAGGATACTAATTGTAGTAGATATGCAACTGGAAATTTTGTCCATTCTTGCTTGATATAAGACTTCAGCTGCTCAACAGCCCGTGGTCTCCGTTGTCTGATTCTCCTCTTCATGATGTGCCATACATTTTCAATAGGAGATAGATCTGGACTGGCAGCAGGCCAGCCAAGCACACGCACTCTGTGTCTACAAAGCCACGCTGTTGTAGCCCGTGCAGAACGTGGTCTGGCATTGTCCTGCTGAAATAAGCATGGACGTCCCGGGAAGAGACGTCGCCTTGATCGCAACATATGTCTCTCTAAAATCCTAATATACACCTCAGAGTCAATGGTACCTTCACATACTTGCAACTCACCCATGCCGTGGGCACTGATGCACCCCCATACCATCACAGATGCTGGCTTTTGCACCTTTCGCTGATAACAATCAGGATGGTCGTTTTCATCTTTGGCACGGAGAACTCGACGCCCATTTTTTTCCAAAAACTAGCTGAAATGTGGACTCATCTGACCACAGCACACGGTTCCACAGTCTTTCGGTCCATCTGAGATGAGCTCGGGCTCAGAGAACTCGCTGGCGTTTCTGCATAGAGTTTATGTATGGCTTCCTCCTTGCATAATACAGTTCCAAGTTGCATTTCTGGATGCAGCGATGGACTGTGTTAAGTAACAATGGTTTTCCAAAGTACTCCCGAGCCCAGGTGGCTATAATTGTCACAGTAGCATGACGGTTTCTTAGGCAGTGCCGCATGAGGGCTCGAAGATCACGTGCATTCAACAGTGGTTTCCGACCTTGCCCTTTACGCACTGAGATGTCTCTGAATTCTTTGAATCTTTTCACAAGATTATGTACTGTAGATGTTGAAAGACCTAAATTCTCTGCAATCTTGCGTTGGGAAATGTTCCTTTTGAACTGACTAACAATTCTCTCACGAATTTTGGCACAAAGGGGTGAGCCACGACCCATCCTTGCGTGCAAAGACTGAGCCTTTGATGGACGCTACTTTTATACCCAGTCATGATACCTCACCTGCTACCAATTAGCCTGCTTAATGTGGAGTCTTCCAAACCGGTGTTACTTGAATATTCTGGGCACTTTTCCAATCTTATTTTAACTCTGTCCCAACTTTTGTTGAGTGTGTTGCAGCCATCAAATTCTAAATCTGTGTATATTTACAAAATACAATTAAGTTGGTCAGTAAAACTATTGAAAATCTTTTTGTACTTTTGTCAGTTAAATAAAGGTTCACGTTAATTAACAGATCACAGATTTTTGTTTTTATTGCATTTTGGGAAATATCCCAACTTTTCTGGAAATAGAGTTTGTAGGTCATTTTCTCAGTAAATAAATGAACAAGTATAATGCTTTTTGTGTTCATTATTTAACTGGGATCTTTATCTAGTTTCAGGATTTCGGTGGAGATCTGATCACATTTTAGGTCACAGTTATACAGAAATAGAGAAAATTCTAAATGGTTCACAAACATTCTAGCACCTCTATATATGTAGGTAGTAAAAGAACACAGAATTCCAAGTATAGTGTTATTGTTACAGAGAAAGTGTAGACAAATAAAGTGCAAGGGCCATGATGAATTAGATTGGGAAATTCAAAGTTCATCCTTTTCCTCGTGAATGGTCCTATCCTGAAAATCAGCACTATGACCATCAATGCAGTGTCTTTTCCATCTTTTTATTATCATTATTAATAACAGCAAAATAAAATTGGTACATAGATAATGGGATTACAAACGTACATATTTCAACTAACTATATAAGATTACAAAAACAATGATTACAGTATAAATGAGTATTCCCACATCGTAAAAGATACAATATACAAGTAGACAAGGCACATCAATGCAGTGTAAGAGTAGCTGACATCTGCTTCAGCCATCGTGCATCTCCTCTGCAAGAGCTGGGACTGACTTATGAGATTCAAGGTTCAGAGTTGTTTAATGTCATTTCCTATTCACAAATGTAAGGAGAGCAAAATAATTGTTACTCTGGATCCAGTGCATCACAAAGGATAAAGAAGACTAATGATAAAAAAAAGTATATAAAATTGTAGATTGATTGTATGTCCATAAAATGAAGCTAGGCTGTACACTGATGGAAAGTAACAAAGTAGTGCTGGAGTTAGTGGGTGGTGATGTTAGTCAGCCTTACTGCATGGGGAACAGAACTGTTCTTGAGTCATGAATGTTATATAGCCTTCATCCTTTTAGGAGTGGGACAAATAGTCCATGAGCAGGTTGTGTGGGATCCTTCATGATGTTATGGCCCATTTCTGGCACCTTTCTATACATATGTCCTTGACGGCAGCTAGGCTGGTTCCGGTGGTGCATTGGGCAGTTTTGACTACCCATTGTAGAGCTTCCTGTCCGCCACTGTGCACTTTCCATACCAAGCAGTAATGCAGCATGTTAGAATTCTCCTTTCTGTGCATGGATACCACTCACAGTATTTGTTCCAGTTTGAAACAACAGATGAATCAATGGCTTGGGTTTCTCACATTTTGTGATCCAGGGTTATAAAACTGAACCCCCAAATATTTTAGATCAACGTTTTGAACACACCAAGACTGATTTCAAGGGAAAGTAATATTTGTCATGTCAAAAGAGCTCCTGGTCCTCCATGGATCAATACTAACAAAAGGTGTCAAATGTTAACTTTCTATTGATGCTGTCTGATGCTGAGTATTTATAGGCTGTCCCCAGGTAACAAATGGGTTCTGTTTTTACACACATCCAGAAGTTGATTTTGTCCTTAAGTCAGAAACTGCACAAAATTCACTTGTTATGGTAACCACGTCTTCAGTGTTGTGATGAGTAGCATCAAAGTTGCATAGAAATGATACAGATCAATTACTGAGTTCTGAAAGAGAGAGGAAGTAGTTCTGCTATTTTCCATACTTACGACTTTTGAATTTAATAATAATTTGGGTGTTTGCTCATATGTATGGGTATTCGAGTCATTCACAACCCAGTTATGGCCTGTATGGTACTTTGTTTCCAACATATACAGCAACATTTGGGCTGTTATAATTTCTTGACATTTTGAAAATAAAATTACTTAAAGTCTCTTCACAAAATCTGTTCAGATAAAACTTCGTGCTTAAAAATAAATAAATAAATAAATAAATAAATTTTAAAAATAAGTTTGTCTTACCCTTATCAACTAAGCATCTGTTGTACAGGTCTAGTGGCAGAGTCTCGAATGAGTTAGAATTATTTGAGAATGTCCTTTTTCCTCCAACAGGATTTGCTCCGATGCAGAGTTTTGACATCAGGGATTTTTGAAACAAAATTTCAAGTTGACAAAGTAAATTTTCAGTGAGTATGTTTCCAAGATCACACCTATAATTCCAACCCTTGTAAAATCATTCTGAATTTCCTAATAGTTCTTCCTTCATCAAGAATGTAATGCATGCAATGTGGGAGATTAAGCTTGTCAATGGGGGGCTCATGAGAA
This sequence comes from Hypanus sabinus, assembly GCF_030144855.1. NCBI lineage: Eukaryota > Metazoa > Chordata > Chondrichthyes > Myliobatiformes > Dasyatidae > Hypanus > Hypanus sabinus. The sequence goes on from NC_082706.1 coordinate 131,588,507, forward strand.
CAAGAATAGGTCACTTACCCCCATGAACCTGATAGGCCATTCAGTGAAGCCAATTACTTGCCTTTTGCTATATCTGTTAGCAGGATTCTGTTATTCTGAGGTAAAAATGTGTCTCCTAACTTTATTCCTCAAAGTGTTATGTCTAATCATCCCCCCAGCTGTAGCCTCCACATTGACGAGAAATTCATCTTTTGAGAACGTCAGGAGCTTGACAATTATAGGGTTATAACTGTTCCTGAACCTGGTGGAGTGGGGCTTAGGGATTCTGTACCTTTTGCCCAATGGTAGTAGTGAGAAGAGAGCATGGCCAGGATGGTGAGGCCTTTCATGATGGATGCTGCTTTCTTGTAACAATGCTCCATGTAAGTGTATTCAGTGATGGGGAGGGCATTACCTGTGATGGACTGGGCTATATCCACCATTTCCTGCAGTTTTTTGTTGCAGGCTGTGATTGCAGTTACAATCTTCTCCACTGTGTATCTATAGAAATTTGTCAAAGTTTTTAGTGGCATGCCAAATCTACACAAGTTTCTAAGAAAGTCATGCTTTCTTTGTGATGGCATTTACGTGCTGACCCCAAAACAGATACTCTGATATGTTACTGTGAAGGTATTCAAAGCTACTGACTCTCTGCACCTCTGATCTCCTAATGAGGAATGGGCCACGGACCTCCAGCTTCTTCCTCCTGTCGTCAATAATCAACTCTTTTATTTTGCTGGTGCTGAGTAAGAGATTGTTGTTGTGGCACCATTCAACCAGATCTTCAATCTCCCTCATACATATCAATTCATCACCACCTTTGATGCAGCCAACAACAGTGGTATCATCAGTAAACTTAAGGCATTGGAGCTTTATTTAGCCACACTGTCATACGTATAAAGTGAGTAGAGCATGGGGCTAAGCACACAGCCCGGTGATGCACCTGTGCTGATAGTGATTGTGAAGAAGGTGTTGTTGGTAATCTGTATTAACTGCAGTCTGCCAGTAAGGAAATTGAGGATCCAATTGCACAGGGAGGTATCGAGGCCCACGTTTTTAAGAAATAGTGATGAGCTTTGAAGAGAAGGTAGTATGAATTATAGTTAATGAAGGGCATCCTGACATATGCATCTTCGTTGTCCAGGTGTTCCGAAGCTCAGTGAAGAGCCAATGAAATGGCAATTTTTGTTGACCTGTTGCAACAGTAGGCAAATTGGAGTGAATCCAGGTCCCTGCTTAGGCATGAGTTGATAGGCTTCATGATCAGCCTCTCCAAACACTTCTTCATAGTGAGCGTAAGTGCAATTGGACAACAGCCTCTTTCTTCTTGGGCACTAGTATAAATGAAGCCTGCTTTAAGCAGACGGATACCTGAAACTGCTGAAGCAAGAAATTGAAAATGTCTGTAAACACTCAAGCCAATTGATTAGCACAGGAATATATTATAGAAAGCTCATCTGTAAAGTTGAACCAGAATTAGATGTATTATTACTGACTTGTATGATGTGCAATTTGTTGTGGTTTTTTTTATTGAGATAGAGCATTGATTAGGCCCTTCCAGCCCTTTGAGCCATGCTGTATAGTAACCCATTGATCTAGTCCTAGCCTAATCATGGGACAATTTACAATAACCAACTGACCTACCAGCCAGTACGTCTTTGGACCATGGGAGGAAACCGGAGGAAACCCATGCCTTCACGGGGAGAACGTACAAACTCCTTACAGGCTGCAACAGGATTTGAACCCGGATTGCCTGCTCTGTAAAGCGTTGTGCTAACCATGCCGTCTTGTGGCAGCAGTGCAGAACAAAGGCATATAATTACTATAAGTTACAAAAATAAATAGTGAGAAAAGGATGTGTAGGCACGGTAACAGGTAGCTCCAATTTTCTCCTACGTTACCAAAGTTGTGTGGGTCATTCAGTTAATTGGCTACACAAAATTTGCCTCTCATGTGGAGGTGTGTGTTAGAATCTGTGGGAAGTGTGGGGAGAATAAAAACAGGGATAAATGTAGAGTTAGAATAATTGAGTGCTTATTGGTCAGAATGGAAGTGATGGGCTGAAGGATCTGCCTCTACAGAGTGTCACTCTGTATATCTACATTTAATGAGGGAATCATGTCTGTCGACTCCTTTAGAATTCGTTCACATTGACACAAGGCCCGTGAGCTCCACCCATACTGGTACAAAAAGATTGGACTAAAGAGCCTCCTCCAAAAGATACCAGTCTCTCTCGTCAGTATGCATCCATCTGTCAGCTGAGAGTACCTGTTGATTGCCAGAGTTTCCTCAAGGAAGAACTGCCATTGCTGTGTAAACTCTCTTCTGAAATATAGTCACGCCTGATGCACTTGCCTGTATGTTGTGCAGTACAAGGGTGGGAGAAGGTGAATAATGGTATTCCCCAAGGGTCAGCGCTGGGAAACACTGCTTTATTGATGTATGCACTCCCCATTGTGTGAACAGCCACTGTGATGTGAATGTTTCGCCCACTTGTATCACACATTTAAAACCTGTGAACACGCTGATCATAACTCCACGGTGAAATCCCAGCTCTGACAGACTATGACACCGGAGACTGCGGATGTGGGAATCCGGATTGCAGGCTGTTGGAGGAACTCAGCTGTGGAGGGAACAGACAGTACAAAATTAAATTATCATCCCAGTCCAGATGAAGGGCCTTGATCCAAAATGTTAGCTGTCCACTTCCTGTTGGAAACTGCCTGACCCACCAGTTCCTCCAGCAATTTGTTTTTTTTCTGCTTGCGATAGATTGCATTTAGTTCAAACTGAGCCGAGAGCAGAATAAATAGAGAAAGGGTAAAAGTCAGTAACTCTGGGCACTGAGGTCAGGTCAGTGCCACCGGATGCAGAGAGACCAGTTGAATGACCTCACTTTGAGTGGTTAGATCAAAGTGGTTGTGCACTGAGGGATGCCGGGACTATCAGGAATTTACCATGCTGATCACTGACAGTACAAACTTGTGAACAAATCAACTGCATTCAGGGTACAGAGATATAACTTGTTTGTATATCCTAAATACCATGGAAAATGATGTACAAATGTGCTCTATTTTACTAAATCCAATGGGAATTCAGGAGCTGTGGTTTTCTGGAAAGCTTCATTGTGTGTAATGAAGGCAGCTTTATGAATTTGTTCATGTTCTTTATCCTCCTCTCAGGATCCTGTCCTGCTGTTGGTTTTCAATCTTGAGCAAACACAATCAGTGATCTCCAAGTAAATAACTGGCTAGGATCTGAGCTTTGTTAATGACAGATTTGGAGTAAAATTTGGCAGGAGGGAGAGGGATGCAGAGAACCAGTGGGAAGACTGTGAAAGTGCTTGTCTTGGGATGCAACAAACTCCAAGTCAGATCAAAGTGGAAATAGAAAACTGATTCAGTCGTCCATCATGAGAGGCTTGGTCAGTCCATTCTCCACGATCTGATTTTGAGTTACATTTTTCAGCAAAGCAGCAGTATTGCGAAGTGAGCATCCTTCAGCTGATACAGAGAACATAAATTAATTCCATTATCAAGTTGTGTAAAATCCCCTCATCAGTGCTGGTGAACACTGTGTAGTTGTTGCACTAAGATATTCTACCTGAGACCGTGCGCCTTTCACCATAATGTACTTTTGACTGTTCCGTCCTTCTCTTACAGTATGTTTGACGTGGGAGGACAGAGAGACGAGAGAAGGAAGTGGATCCAGTGCTTCAATGGTCAGTAACTCTTGACTAGTCCTTCAAACATACACTTTATGGCACAGAGCATAAAAACAGGCCCTTTGGTCCAGCTGGTCTCTGCCAAGCAAGATGTGCAACCAAACTAGTTCCATTTCCCTCTAAGTCCTTCCAAACCATTTAAATACTGATAATCAATCACTTTCACTTTCTCTGGCAACACATTCCATATTCAGACCAGCATCTCAGTAAAACAGTGAACCCTCTGGGTTCCCATTAAATTTACTCCCTGTCACCTTAAACCTACGGCCTGGGAATGAGAATAGATGCCCTGGATAGGGTGCAGTCACCCTATCCAATGGCCTCACGCTCACCCCTCAATTTCATGCACTCCAATGAATGAAGGCTTAGCCTTCTCAACCTCTCTCATGACTCAGTCCCTCAAGTCTTGTTAACCTTAGTGGCATCTTTCTGTTAGAGTGTGACCAAAACTGAACCTAATTCTCTAAGTGCTATCTCACCAATGCCTTGTATGACTGCTACATATCATCCTAACTTCTGTACACCTTAACTGGCTCTACCTGATGAAGGCCAGCCTTTTCACTAGCAGACCCAATCTTGCTTCGAAATAGTGTAATTCACTTGAAGTGGCCACAAATCCAATTCCACATTGCCAATCCCTTCTTGCTACTTTCTCCCCTTGTCACCTCTGTATTGATCTTTGCAATTTAGGTACTTAGACCTGGTTTGCAATCAGGCAAATAGCAGCTTCAGTTTTTATCTCAGAAATATGGCATGTGCAATACTCGGCCCTACAAAGCTGCTGCACGGTGATTGTGGCTGATCTGAATTTAAACAGAGCTCCACATTCCTTTCTATCCTTGGTAACCTTTCAGTTCCTTGGTTACCAAGAATCTTTCTATCGCTGTGCTGCCTTAAAAATATTCAAAGACCACTTTTACCTTCCTTGAGCAGAGGAGTCCCAAGGCCCACCACCTCTGAGAAGAAAACATTGCCTCGTAAGTAGGCCAAATCCAATTTTCTGACACCTAGATCCTCAGACAAGAGGAAACATTATCTCTACATCCACGCTCAAGATCAAATATGTATTAAGTATGCCTCTCAATCTTCTGATCCCTCAGCCTAACCTATCCTCATAAAGCAGCCTGTCCATTCCAGGTGTTTGCTTGTAATTGAATGGAAATACTATTCTGACCATTGATTTTGGCCTCTTCATGAGCTGGTTTTGCAACCATCCAGTTTGGAAGGTCAGTCTACCCTATCACACATTCACTGTGGAAATGAATGGGAATTTACAGACTGATGTCCGTTGACATGAAAGCAGAAAATGTTGGATGTACACAGCAGGTCAGGCAGCTTCTATAGAGGGGAAAACACAGTTAGTGCTTTGGATCAGTGACCTTCCATCTATGACATGACAAGTTGACTCAGTTTTCCACCACACAAATGCTGATTGACCTATTGTGGACTTCCAGTACGTTCTGGTTCCATTTAAAGTTTCCACAATCCACAGTATTTTGCTTCTATTTTAGATGTCAATTGATGCAATTGTAATCCAGGTCACGGGGTATCAGTAAAGCTTTGCTAACACATGAGGAGCAGTTGTTAGAGTAAGGCTTGTGGGATAGCCAGTTCCTGAGGTGTGTAGCTCAGATGTACTTCAGCCAAAGGGTGGGTAGGCTGGGATAATATTCCACCAAGCCAGCCACTCTGTATCAGTCAGGAGCAGGAAGCTGACATCTGCTTAATTTCTGAAGTTAAAAGATGGGGAGAGTCTAGGGATTCATACCTGCTGCCACTGCGTCTGATGCTGGTGATCAGGAGTCAGTGCCCATCATGGAACCTGATTTACATGTTATACTTCCACAGCATCTGGAGCATACTAATGGTGCTATACCCTCTGAACGTCCCAGTGATCAGAATACTGGCCCCTAGATTGAGGGGGGGGGGTGGGGGGTGTGTTTGTGTGTGCGTGCACGCCTGAGAGAAACTGATAACTGGATCTGTTAAACTGATAATTACATCTGCTACAGGTTCAAGGAGAATAGTGTTTGACACGTCGTAGGAAAGCAGTCAGCCCAAAGAGCACCTTTCATTGTGTACTTACCTTCTTCTCATTGTCACCTGCCACCCCTTTCCTAAAACATTACTTACTTCTTGATTGCTGTTCCTTACCATTCTGTTTTGAAAAGCAATGTGCATCCTGGGCAGCTGCAGCACTGTTAAGTTTTTGACACTGGTCTTCAGTGCCACTGAAGGTCAGCAATTAATTGGTGTTAGTTTGGTTCATCTCTGGAAGGTCCTGCTGGCTGTCATTAGGCTAAACACCAGGACACCTCCGACAGGTCCTGTCAAAGATCATCTGGTTGGATAACTAACACTGGAGCCAAGGGGCTCCTTGCAGCAACGAATGTGATCAAATGTCACAGTTTTATTCTGCAGGCTGCCAATAATTTTGCTCTATTTCCCTGTCCCTTCTCCTTTCCACTGCCCTTACCTGCATTGAACTGGACCTTCATCTATCAACCATGCACAGACGTAACGGCCATTATCTTTGTGGTGGCTAGTAGCAGCTACAATATGGTGATACGGGAAGACAACAACACCAATCGACTCCGAGAAGCACTCGATCTCTTCAAAAGCATCTGGAACAACAGGTATGACAAGACTGATTTCACCTCTCTGGTATCTGTGTTTGAGTTTCTGAAATGTCCTTTGAAATGCTTGGTATTAGTATTGGCTTTGGTTTGCTATTGTCACATGCACGAAGATACAGTGATAACCTTATCTTGCAAAGTGTTCATACAGATCAAATCATTACACAGTACGTTGACACAGAACGAAGTAAAACAATAACAATGCCGAATAATGTTCAAGTTTATAGTCAGTCAATAATAGATATGTATACCACCAAACAAGACAACATTCCTCTGGGCCATGGTGCACAATACAGTACACACACTGTAACTGTTTCCCATCCTGACAGCTCTGATGCTAATGCTATGGTAACTCCTATCTAATGGTAGGAGGTCAAAGAGATTGTTGGACGGATGGGAGGGCTTATTGACATGCTAAGGGCCTTGCGTACGCAGCGCTCCTGATAAATATCTCTGATGGGTGGAATAGAGACCCTCTCAGCAGTCCTGTAGGGAGTGGCAGTCGGATGCCTTGCAATTCCTGTACCAGGCAGTGAAGAAGCTGGTCATAACACTCTCAGTGGTGCTCCTGGGGGGGGGGGAGCCTCACTCGCCTCAATCTCCTTAGGAAGTCGAGATGCTGCTGTGCTTTCTTGACCAAAGAATTGGTGATGACGGACCAGGTAAGATCATCCATTACGTGCACTCCCAGAAACTTGTGCTGCTAACTCTCTCCATGGAGGAACTGCGTACATGCAGTGAGGAGTGGACAGCCTGCACCTTCCTGAAGTCCACAGTTATCTCTTTGGTCTCGTTCATGTTGTGCTCGCAGCATTCTACCGGCCATTGTACCTCCTTGTGAGCCGTCTCGTCGGCGTTATCGATGAGGCCAGCCACTGTTGTATCATCAGTGAACTTGATGATTCAGTGTGAACTGGATCTCGCGATGCAGTCATACGTCAGCATCTTAAACAGCAGTGGGCTGAGCACACAACCCTGGGGAGTGCCGGTGCTCAGCCTGATGGAGCTAGAGATGTTTCCAACAACACGGACTGACTCTGTCAAGAAGTCGAGGATCCAATTACAGAGAGTGGTTTTAGACAATAGACAGTAGGTGCAGGAGTAGGCCATTCGGTCCTTCTAGCCAGCACCGCCATTCACTGTGATCATGGCTGATCATACACAATCAGTACCCTGTTCATGCCCTCTCCCCATATCCCTTGACCCCACTATCTATAAGAGCTCTATCTAACTCTCCCTTGAATGCATCCAGAGATTTGGCCTCCACTGCCTTCTGGGGCAGAGCATTCCACATATCCACCACTCTCTGGGTGAAAAAGTTTTTCCGCATCTCTGTTCTAAATGGCCTACCCCTTATTCTTAAACTGTGGCCTCTAGTTCTGGACTCACCCATCAGCGGGAACATGCTTCCTGCCTCCAGTGTGTCCAATCCCTTAATAATCTTATATGTTTCAATCAGATCCCCTCTCATCCTTCTAAATTCCAGTGTATACAAGCCCAGTCACTCCAATCTTTCAACATATGACAGTCCTGCCATTCTGGGAATTAACCTTGTGAACCTACACTGCACTCCCTCAATAGCAAGAATGTCTTTCCTCAAATTTGGAGACTAAAACTGCACACAGATTTGGAGACCAAAACTGGTGAGGCCCTGGGGTCTCACCAGGGCCCTGTATAGCTACAGAAGGACCTCTTTACTCCTATACTCAATTCCTCTTGTTATAAAAGCCAGCATGCTATTAGCTTTCTTCACTGCCTGCTGTACCTGCATGCTTGCTTTCATTGACTGATGTACAAGAACACCTAGATCTCATTGTACTTCCCCTTTTCCTAATTTGACTCCATTTAGATAGTAATCTGCCTTCCTGTTCTTGCCACCAAAGTGGATAACCTCACATTTATCCACATTAAACTGCATCTGCTATACATTTGCCCACTCACCCAACCTGTCCAAGTCACCCTGCATTCTCATAACATCCTCCTGACATTTCACACTGCCACCCAGCTTTGTGTCATCAGCAAATTTGCTAATGTTACTTTTAATCCCTTCATCTAAATCATTAATGTATATTGTAAACAGCTGCGGTCCCAGCACCAAACCTTGCGGTACCCCGCTGGTCACAGCCTGCCATTCCGAAAGGGACCCGTTAATCACAACTCTTTGTTTCCTGTCAGCCAGCCAATTTTCAATCCATGTCAGTACTCTGCCCCCAATACCATGTGCCCTAATTTTGCCCACTAATCTCCTATGCGGGACTTTATCAAAAGCTTTATATAGCAGAATTGGTAACAGATACTGATCTAACTGTACTGTACTTAAATGCACGCAGCATTAGCAATAAAGTGGATGACCTTGTTGTACAGCTACAGGTTAAAAGATATGACATTGTGGCCATCACCGAGTCATGGCTAAATGATGGATGTGATTGGGAGCTGAATGTTCAAGGATACACCGTGTATAGGAAAGATAGGAAGGTGATATTAGTGAAAGTATAACTGGCGATCTTTCAGGAATGCTCTTAGAACTAGACATAATGTGATGTTCACTCTTGGTATCAGCCGCAGTTTGTCATCTGAGGAGTTACACTGAGTCTTCATTTGCTTTTGATATTTCAGTATTGGCTACATTTCCCTGGCCGGTAGCATGGTTCCTCACATCTATAATGACCAAGTTCAGGACTTTAAACCAACTATATAATCGGTTTTAGGTTATTAAACATGATTTTTGATATATCATTAATTTCTGGGGCAACTTCCTGTTCACATTACCAGACATTCGAGAAGTTGATGTTCATGCCATCAGGTTGGAGGCTACCTAGACTCTGTTGGGATCATTTACTGTATCCGGTGCTCCAAGTGTGGTTCCTATACGTTGGTGAGGCGTAGATTGGGAGACCACTTGTCGAGCACTTCGCTTTGTCTGCCACAAAAAGTGGGATTTCATGGTGGCCACCCATTTCAATTCTTCTTCTCATTCCCATTCTGATATGTCGTGAACATCAATTATTCGAACTTCCAGTAATTGCCCACCTCCTCCTGTTCTTCACCGTTCCCCGTTCCTGTTTCCCTCTCTCAACTTATTTCCTTGCCTGCCCATCACCTCCCTCTGGTGCTCCTCCCACTTCCCTTTCTTCCGTCCTCTCCTATTAGATTTCCCCCTTACCCCCAAGCCCTTTATCTCTTTCACCAGTGAAGGTCCCAGCACTTTACTTCACCCCTCCCCATCTCCCATTTTCACTTATCTGCCACCTTGCACTTCTTCCTCTGCTCCCCCAATCTTCTTTGTCTGACTCCTTCTGCCTTCCTTCCCAGTCTGTAAAGGGACTTGGCCCGAAACGTCAACTGTTTACTCTTTTCCATAGATGCTGCCTGACCTACTGAGATCCTCCAGCATTTTAAGGGTATTTACAACCTCCCTTCATTCACAGACTTAGAGGGTATATTCTATTCACTTGAGAGTACTTGGAATTAGGAACGTATTCCCTGTGTGGGTGGTGGATTCACAAACTTTCACAACATTTGAGAAGTATCTAGTTCAGGGGTTCCCAACTTTCTTTATGCCATGGACCCCTACCATTAACTGAGGGGTCCACGGCCCCCAGATTCTGGACAAGCATGTGAATCATCAAGGCAATAAATACGATAGAATTAGTATCGCTGGGTACTGGGTGGACAGCATAGAGAAGATGGGCCAAATGGCTTTTATCTATGCTGCATGACTCAGTAAGTCAAAGCTTTAATCTCAGGAAGCTGCTGAGAGCTGAGTTATTTCTTCTGAGACCTTAATCCTGTACCTTATAGTCCAGAGAGCTCTGTCGCCAGCAGCCAGTTTCTCCCAGTGCAGATGCAGCTAGCCAGTCTGGGTTATCATGGTGAAGGTTCATCCCCTCACCCAGATGGCACCATGTTGCTGCAGAAATTCAGGTGGATAGCCCGGTGGCATAGCTGGTAGAGTTGCTACCTCACAGCTCACAGACCCGGATTCTGTCCTTCCTGCGTGGTGTAACTCTGACACCATCAGGGCAGAGGGCACTTTGGATGCTCTTTAGTGGAGATAGGGCAGGAAGTGGCATTCACCGATGGGAAGGAGCTCCCAAGCACAAACAAAATTCCTGGTTACATAAAAAGCAAGAAATACTCACTTCTTTTGGAATCACTGGATTTTTTATTCCTGTTTGGTTCGTAGCCTTGCTGTCCCATTCATTCTGTTTTTCAGGTGTTTGGCAGGGAGTGTTGGGGTTGTGTGCTCAGAGGCATATATCACAGTCAGATTTACTATAATTGACGTGTTGTGAAATTTGTTGTTTTGCAGCGGCTGTACAGTGCAATACATATCAAAAATTACTATAAGCTGAAATAAGAATATATAAAAAATAAAAAGTGCAGAAAGAGAGCAAGATGGTGAGGTAGTGTACAAGTTCACTGACCGTTCAGAAGTCTGACTCCTGTGCCTCCACCTTGATGGTAGCAGTGAGAAGAGGCATAACCTGGAAGGTGAGGCTCCATAATGACAGATGTGATCTTCTTGAGGCACCGCCTTTTGAAGGCGTCCTCACTGGTGGGGAGGGTAGTGCTCGTGATGAAGTGGGCTATCTCCACCCACCACCTTCTCAGACCTGTTCCCAATTCCAGTAACTCACTTTCTGCCAGGTCGAGGAGCAAGCAGCACAGAGAAGGTTATCACGAGGGGCAAAGAGACCTCCTCCCGTGCAGACTCACCCAATGAGGGCAAAGGCCACAGTTCTGTTCCCCGCTTCTCATTCCACAATAACAGACCATGTGACTCAATCAGGATACAGAATCAGAATTAGATTTATTATCACTGATGTACAGAATGTCATGAAATTGGTTGTCTTGGCAACAGCACAATGTGAGACAGGAAAAATTGCTCTCAGCCTCCATAAGAAATAAAATAAATAAATAGTGCAAAAGAGGAATAGCAAGGTAGTGTTCTTCATGGACCGTTCAGAAATCTGATGGTAAGGGGGTAGAAGCTGTTCCTAAAATGCTGAGTGTGGGACTGTAGGCTCCTGTACCTCCTCAGTGCTATTGATAGCAGTTGTAAATTAAATCTGAGCTGGAGTACTAGGCCACAAGATGGCGTCGCTGAGCCCATGAGGTTTGAACTGTGTTACCGCAACTGTTAACACTCCTACATGCTCACTGCTCTCTCTTTCTATCAGGTGGTTGCGAACAATATCTGTCATCCTCTTCCTGAACAAGCAGGACCTTCTGGCGGAGAAAGTGTTGGCAGGAAAATCCAAAATTGAAGACTACTTTCCAGAGTACACGCGCTACACCACTCCGGATGATGGTAATGTTTCTAGTACCCTAGGAATGTGGGGGGAGTCCTATGTGTAATAGAAAAAGGAGTACAGAACAAGAGACAACTATTCACCAAGCAAGTGCCACCATTTACTGAGATTACAACTGCAGTCATAACAAGAGCATAATAGGAACAGCAGTAGACAGCTCCACCCAAATCTGCCCTGTTGTTCTCTGATCATGCTAGTGTTTAACCCAGCTTCCTTAAACTGACACTGTAATTACAAGTCACATCTACCATATCTGTAAGAGAGTTCCAGACTTCCACTGCCCTCTGTGTGTGGCAGTGTTCACCCTGAAACACAAGGCTTCAGACTTAGGCCGAGGCTTCAAGCCATTTCGAAAGGTGACCCAATCAAATGCTCTGGCAGGCTTCTGAATGCCTACAAGCTGACTAAACTAGTCCAGTCCTTGACACTTCAACCAGAACAAGCAACTTATTTCTGAATGCTTAACCACTTCCTCACAACGTCCTCAGTCAAACGTGTACTTTGTTTATCCAACCTCACATTTTAACCCTTGAAGTGCAGATACTTTACAGGTTAGAAACCAAAATTGCTGGAAACACTCAGCAGGTTGGGGGTATCTGTGAAGAGAGGAACAGAGTCAATACTTCAGATCATGGTCTCTCTGTCTGATTCAGTATCTGAACTGGAATGTTAACCATTTCTCCTCCCACAGATCCTGCCTGTCTTGCTGGGGGTTTCCAACATTTTCTGGTTTTATTTCAGATTTCAAGTGTGTGTAGTTTAATTTTAATTTCCACTCTTCTGGTGTGTCCTTGCTATAATCCTTCCAAGACTAATGCATCTAAGGTGTGGGCTGCAGAACTGGTCACACCTCCAGGTCTGGTTCCCATATCTCCCCATAACATTTGATGTTTATCCACCATCCAGACGTTCTGGTTGTCCACCACATCGGTAACAGCTCAATGTGTCATTCTTCTGCCCAGGTCATGAACATAAGCTGTTTCAGAGACCTGTGCACTAAAACTTAGGCTAATGCTCTGGTGCATTGCTGAGGGAATACTGCACTAACTAAATTGTCATCGTTCACATGGAACATTCTGCTCTGTTGGGGTGGGGCTTGGTAAAAGTCCCAACCCACAGTCACAAAAAAAGGTTGTGGAATCGGTCTTAGACAATGTTACATCCCCCAGTCATAGAGTACTACAGCACAGAAGCTGACCCTTTGGCCCATTTAGTCCATGCCAGCCTGGTCCTCTGCCCCAGTCCCATCTACCTGCACCCGGACAATAGCCCTCAGTGTGGCTCCCATTCATCCACCTATTCAAACTTCTCTACAAGTTACAGCTGAAATCAGGTGACCCTCTTCCAGTGCTTTTCTTCATTTTGTTTGAGCATTTGACGAGATGCCGCACTTGACTAATGTTGTCTAGCTATCAACAGTATTTAGAAAAAGCAGCATGCTGCTGACCCACTGCATGTTATCGTTAAACCCAGCCCCCAGCATCAGCCCATGGTGTGACTGTGGTTGCAATCTTCAGCAGATTTCTGGATCCACTGTTTTCAAAGTGGGAATTTCCCCAGGGTTGAATGACTGGTTGCAACAAATATACACAATATAAAGCATCGATAATCATCCTTGCACTTCCACCACACCCAGCGTTGCTCCTGAACATTTATTTTGATCTTCCATGGAGCATCAAGGCTGGAATTGAGATATTTTGGAATCTAGGGAATGGAGGGACATTAACATCAGGCAGGGGAAGGACCGTCCATAGTCAGGTTGGGTAGTAGGGCAGGGTTGAGAGCCTGTGCTCCTGATCCTTAAGGAATGCCTTTATGGGTGAATGACAGAGATGGTGGGGGGGGGGGGGGTCACTTTACTTCAGCAAGCAGTTCAGTGAATCTCAGTGATAATGGCAAAGTAGTCAACTGCTTTTTAACACTGTGACGTTTTTGCATTGTTTTGCGAGCAGCAACCCCTGAACCTGGAGAAGATGCCAGAGTTACAAGAGCTAAATATTTTGTACGAGACGAGTTTCTTGTGAGTATTCCATTGAAACTGGTTAGGTTGAATCACAGAAGGTGTTATCGAGAGAGCATTTAGCCCATCATGCCAGGCTGACACGTAGTAGAGCAATTCCATTTCCCATGTTTCTCCACAGCCCTGCACATTATTCCCTATCAAGTACCTGTCCAAGTGCCTTTGAAAGCCCTGATTGATCCTGTTTCCATATACAGAGAATTCCAGATTAGAGCACTCTCTGTGTAAAACACTAGTAGACCTTCTCAACCTTCAGCCATTGGCTGATGAAAACAGCGACCCTCCTGTCCGACCCTCCACTTCAAAACAAAGTGGGTGCAACAAACCTGCTGACGCCAAGCCACCATTGAGCACTCTCCCACCTGTGAAACTGACGGGCCGAATGGCCTCGCCTGGTGCAGTAACAATCCGAGGATTCATTAGCTCAGACGCCATTTAGCAAGGTAACCAGCAACCAAGGCCAAGAAGAGTACCAAGCTGCAGAATCATCACACCCGCCTGAGGTGTTTGCTGTTTTCACACTATAGCACTTTACGGTGCTCCTACATTCCCCTGTTGATCCATCGGGTCATTGCCTCCCTTTTCCATCTGTTCAGCTCAAACACACTCCACTGTGAGAAGGTGAAATCAGAATCTTGCAGCACTGGTGCTTCCTGCCCTTTTCCATACTGGCACTGATATAGTAGAAAATTATCAGTAATACCAACCCCAAACTCATTGGCACCACCCCATGGCCCGATGTGATTTATCCAGTCCTCAGATTCTAGTCTCTTGTAAATCCCCAGATTTCTGTTGCTTCAACTGCTGATGCCTAAGCTCTGGAAATCTGTCCCTAAAGCTCTCTGCCTCCCTCTCCCTCCTTGAGGCACTTCTACGGCCTATCTCATTGGTAGGTTATCAAATGACATGTTCAGACATGTACAATACTGAGGTTTAATAAGCCTCCCTGTGAAGTATCCAGGAGTGTCTTTCTGTCTTACAAACACTTTGAAAGCATGTCATTTAGTTCTCCAATAAAAGCAGATTTGCATGGCTTTGTGAACACATTACTTCATTACAAATTTATTTGTATATTCATTGCCTTTTAATAAACAATCTGCTGGAGGAACTTTAGCTGGTCTAGCAAAATTTATGGGGAGGAAAGAAATTGCCCACGTTTTGGGTCTGCCCAGCACATTACAGCCACATTCCTCCCCACTATCAGTGGTACCTTACAGGAGGCACTACCTCACAAAGATCACATACAACATTAAAATCCCCACCAACTGGGCTGTGCCATATTTTTGCAGCTGCCATTGGACAAGAACTATATAAGACTCAGGTCCCACAGCACCAGGTTCAAGACAGCTACTTCCCTTCAACCTTGGCTCTTGAACCAACCAGCAACTCCTAAACTCTGCAGTTTAGCAACACAGTGACCACTTTGCACTGAAATGGACTTTTGTTCTAATTGTGTGCCTTCTTTTAAAAAAGAATTGTGTATAATTTACAGTACTGTGCAACAGTCTTAGGTAGATCTAAAAAAATTGTGAAGATGCTTTCAAAAATAATGAAATGAGAAGTTTCTAAATATAACAACATACTATAAAGGCCAGTAAACTGTAAAAACAACTAAATCAAATCAGTATTTTATGTGACCATCCTTTGCCTTAAAATGGGATCAGTAGGTACACTATTGTGGAGTTTCATAAGGAAATCAGCTGGTAAGTTGTTCCAAGCATCTTGGAGAACTTGTCACAATTCTTTTGCAGACTTTGGCTGTGTCGCTTGCTTTTTTCTCCTCGGGTAATCCCTGACAACCCAGTGATGTTGAGATCATGACTCTGTGGAGGCCGTACCATCTGCTGTAAAACACCTTGTTCTTCTTTTCACTGGAGATAGTTCTTTAAGACCTTGGCCATGTATTTGGGGTTATTGTCCTGGTGGGATCAATCAGACGCCTCTCTGATGGTATTGCGTGATGGAATAGAATCTGCTTATACTCATCAGCACTGAGGATTCCATTACTTCTGACCAGATCACCAACTCCATTTGTAGAAATACAGCCCCAAACCTGCAGGAAACCTCTGACTGCTTGCCTGTTGGCTACCCTCATGTGTGTACTGCTCTCCAGCTCATATACAGACAAACTGTCTTCTGTTTGAGACAAAAATTTCAAATTTTGATTTGTCAACCCAGAGCTGTGGTCCCCAACCTCCGGGCCACGCACTGATACCGGGCCACGAAGCATGCAGGGCTGTAGCAGTAGCTGGAACGCACCCAGCACACCTTTAAGAAAAAAGCTGAAATGCTCCATGCAGTCGGCAATCGCCTCTGGTCCGGGCTGACATTTACGTGCTGGGCGGCACCTAATTCATTAGCTTGTTTATTTCGGCTTTTTTCTTAAAAGGTGTGCTGGGTGTGTTCTGCCTTCCGCCGCACCCCTGCATGCTTGCGGCCCGGAGATTGGGGACCACTGACCCAGAGCACTTGCTGCCATTGTTCAGCACTCCGCACTTGTGTTTTTGTGCCTGGGTGGCTCTTGGCTTTGTTTCCTCTCTGGAGGAATGGCTTCTTGGTAGCAGTTCTTCCATGAAGAGCACTTCTGAATTCTTCGGACTGTAGAGGGGTGTACTTGGGTTCTAGTGGTTCTGTGTTCAGAGCTGATAGCAGTACTGGACTTCTTCCAATTAGAAGGGACATCAGTTTGATGTATCTTTCGTTTGCTGCACTCAGTGTCCATGGCCGACCCTGTGTTTCTGTGCTTCTTCAGAAGAACAGTACATCTTGAAACTCCTGCCACACAATTTCTGCTTGGGTGAGACTTTGCTGATGCAGGATGATCAACCTTGTGTCTTGTTCCTCTGCTCACTCTTGGCATGGTGCAAGAACTGATGATTCAAAGATTAAACTGTCACATCTGCCACACCCTCACCTTTTAGTTTGTCCTTTGCCCAGCTTGATTGTTTCTGTTTTTGTTTCTGTTTCAGTTTATTAGTTCATTGAACTTACTGTTGTCACAAACCCCGTAACTGGGTCACTTACCAGCAAAGATAGAGAGGTCTGTTGAAGTCTGATGGTACTATTTTTAACAGTATTTATTGATAAAAATACACAAAATAATATCAATGCAAACATACAGATAGTATACCGTCGTCAATACTAAATCTAAAAGTGCCGGCATAATAATAATCAATAAGAAATAGCTCTATCATTATCTAGGGGATAATGTATTGTCCGATGGAAATATAAAAGTCACTGTTAGTTCGTTCAAGCTGCAGCGTTTTGGTTTGAGAGAAAGACGGGTTAAAACTTGCCCAGTCCTTTTATGATGTCAACCCTTCGAGAGTCGTTGGGAGTTGATTTCCCTGATGTTAGCTAAAAACCATTCTTCCGTGGTAAAGGCACACCGATTCCGGGGCAAATGGAACTGGACGCACGTGGCCCCCCCCCCCCCACCGGCTTCCGCTATTACGGGATCACTAACGTTTCTTCTGGTGCGTCTGAAGGGGCTGTTCCCCAGACCCTCTTTTATCCTGACTCACAGGGTCTCAGATGTCAATCAGATTGAGATGATGCAATCTCTCCACCAACCTCCCCCTCAGTTCATTGCCTGGGGCTTCGATGCATCGTACAGGATGCAATACACAAGTCCATCTCCAAGAGACAATAGCCGGTATCAATGGGTCCCCTCTCGGAGGCCAGGTCACATTCCAATATTCCAATCTTTGTGAATTCTGTATGTCTTTCTCTCATTTCCTGGGTCTCCTGGACTGACTCAATAGTGATCTTGCGATTCTCACAAAGGAGGGGGCTACCCCGCACCCTTCGGCCCCTCAGAGCTGTGGTACATTCATAACACTATGTCACTGATCATTAGCACCCGTTTGTTATCTTTGCTTAATCATGCACTGGGCTATACACAGTACCTACAGAGTAATCAAGTTTTTATTTGAAAAGTAGTCTATTACTTTAATGAAATACAAATAATTCTCTGTAACATTTATTTTCTGGAAAATGTACGTTTGGAAATCTAAAATTTGCTGTTTTCTCCTGACACCCTAATGCAGAAGACAAAGAATAAACATCTAAAACAAAATTTATGTAAAAAATCCAGGATGCTTAAGACTTTTGCACAGTACTGTATGTTTGCTTTTATGAATACTGCTTACATACTATATGCCTGAGTTGCCACTGCAAATAAGCTTTTCATTGCTTGTGCATTTGACAGTAAACTCAACTTTGACTTTGAGACGCTGCATCTGAGTTCCTCATGCAGATTGATTGCTGCTCCAGATTCCAGCATCTGCTGTTGCTTGTGTCTCATCAATGTTTGACATTATAATGGACTGGCATTTATGGTTTTGTATCTCTGACTGACAGGCCAGATGGATAACTGCACTCTCCCTTTCTTCCTGCAGAGGATCAGCACAGCGAGTGGAGACGGGCGCCACTACTGTTACCCACACTTCACCTGTGCAGTGGACACAGAAAACATCCGCAGAGTATTCAATGACTGTCGAGATATTATTCAGAGAATGCACCTGCGCCAGTATGAACTGTTGTGATGGAGAATCAATGTGACTTCTTGATTTTTTTGGACTCTGGTGGTTTCCTTACCCTTGACCTGCCCACGCATGGTGGAAGAAATGCGAGAGATGTATGTCAACTTTGCTCTCTCAACACTGTTTGTTCTTCATTCCTGACTTCACTTTCTTTTGTGCACTTCACTCTGTGTTAGTTTGTTTCTCCTCCCTGGTTCTACCAAGACCTCTGGTTACCTCCTGTGTCCTAACAGAAGTCTGGGTAAATACCTCTGCCTGCCTCCCTACAGCTTATGGCTCTGCTGCTCCCTGCCCGCCCCTGTCCTCGGGCAGCCGATGACAGCCCCGTCTTCAGATCCCACTCTCTCTCTTTCTCTCTGTGGGCTTCTTTACAACACAATGCTCAAGCGTACTTGATGGGGAATATATATTAGGGACGACAATGCACTTTTTTGCATCAGGGTAATTTAAAAAAAAACTTGTTGAGGAAGTTCACACAATGTAGCAGCACCAGAACATGTAATAGTTTCATGGTTTTCAGCATTAAGAATTGCAGTTCGGCTGAAAAAAGGACCTCGTCTTCAGTCATTTGAGGTAAAGGAATAGTAAAGAGGCAGGATGCCTGAGTCCTACATGTAGGAGATACTTTCTGAGGTCTTGGAGCTATTGAGTCTCACCACACGTTAGATCTTGAACAGGGACTGCTTTGACCTAGCCACGTGAGCTGAAACCGCCACACACTAACGTTTGTTTAAGCTGTCCACTGTGTGATCATTTAAGGTTAACTCACGACTGGACAAATAGTCCCAATGTTTGTTTCTCTTTTCTGTTTGTTTCACTGCTGGATTATTATCTTGTACAGACTGTAAAATGTATTATTTTGTATAACTTTATTGAAAAGAATACTTGTAGATGATCTTTGTGCCTTGATTATGGCTGTACCTGTAAAATGAGCTAAGATGTAAGTATGTTTGACTGCGCTGTACAGCTTTATGTCAAAACCCTTTCTACAGCAGTGGCTGCAGACAGGATGTTTATCTGTAGAGATTAGTTTTTTTTCTGGTTTATAAAGGAGGAAAATGCTCTTTAGTAAAAAAAATGTATAAATTATGCAAATTAACCACTTACCTTTACAAGAAGGGGTCAGAGGTGATGAGATGTTGCAAGATCATGCCTTGTTTTGGATTCTCAGCTTTAACACATTGGAATCCAGTCGGGCATCCAAAATGCAACGTGGAATTATTTCTATGGGAACCAAGGTTTTTTTTGCTAGAAGTATACATGTTTGGTAATTCTTTGGTCATTCATAGACCTTCACAAATGCACAGGCATTGTGAATGTGTGAGCACCATTAGATAGGCTCTTAAATTCTTGTACCATCAGCAGCTATTATTGTGCAAGTAAGTAGTGAGAAACAGAAAAAAAAACTAAGGTGTAAACCTTTGTGTCTGGCCTAAGAGAATTACATTTTTATTTCTCTTTTAATAAAGAGATATGTTAGAAAAGTTTATTTTAAATATTGTAGAATTTGAGATGTGTGAAAATTTCTCAGACTTGAATAATTTATGCAAATCACATTCTCAGAACAAGTGGTGGTACAGTTTGGAAAATAAGCAAAAATCGCTGTAGCAATAAGGCATGTCCTTTTTAGTAACTATTACACTGCTTTATATTTTATACCTAGGTGTTTTATGTCTCTGTGAGTATATACTTTTCATGTGTCCAGAATAACTTGTACAATTTGTACAATGTTAAAGAAATTACAGTTACAATAACAGAAACCCAGTAAGTGTTAATTCTATATTACTTTAAAATGGAGACCTGGTGTATGCTGTTCTCTCCTTACATTTCCCCTGTGTATTATGATGTTTTGTTCTGTTTGTTTTTACATTCTGTGTGCTTAATTAACATCCACAATTGCAAAATTTTGCTACATTATACAAATAGAAATGGAGAGCCAAGGACAGTCTTTCCATCAACGGAATCACAGAGTGGAGAGGCGTATTTTCCTCCCCCTTTCACCAGGTAATCTAAGGATTTGAGCATAAGTGTACAATAGGTATTTGTGTAAAATGCCCTTCCAAAACTGGTACCTTCAATCCCTATGCAAACCAGAAAAGTAATGATTCACACCTGTAGCCCCCTGACAACTTCCTGCTGGTGAATCAGTTTGTAGAGGGATTGTGTTTCTTAGTGCAGGGTCTATTTTCAGAGCTTGTGTAAATGAAACTGAAATCAGTCAAGGCTAACATAAGGCTAAAATCATGGCTGAACTCCAGGCAAAATCCTGAAATTGTAACCCATGTGTTTGAAACCCGAAATCTGTCCATTTAATTAGTTATTATATGTAACTAAGTTTCCCTCAATAATGTGTGACTAGGATATGAAATGCACTGTGTCTGTTTAACATAGCATTAACAAAGTAGCCTGCCTGTATGCAGAGTTCTAAACAATATTTAGCTTTATTTTACAATATAAAGGCAGGCTCTTGGAAACAAGAATCCAGCAGATGTTGGAAGTTTGAAATTAGCTAACGAAAACAATATAAACACTCAGCAAGTCAGCATGTTACTTGAGAGAAGCAGTGTTAATGTTACATCAGATGTGGAAATAGAAACAAGAGTGTATTGTAACCCTCAACTTATTTTGCACATTAGTAGCTGGCCCTGCATGGAAGTAATATCTTCTGAAAGTTTAACTGAATGGGTTATGTCACAGAGGAAGCCACTTCAGCCATTTGGCGTTGATCATCTCTGGTTCCCTTTCCATTCAGAGGATTAATTTAAGCAAGAACCATTTTTCAAACTACTTCCATTGAATGTGTTGATATTCAGAAGCATTGACGGTTTTGAAGTCACGAGAAGGTATGTAAACAAAGCTCATTATTGGAACACTAGGGAGCCATTGAACACATGTGGCCTGGAAACTAGTTACCATATTTATATAAATGATTGGTTACACACAGATATACATAAGTCTGTTTAATGTTGAGAGTTCTACTGCATTGTTGCAGAGGTGGGTGTGGTGTAGAGTGATCAAGAAGCCAGATTAAATCTGATTAATCAGCTCTCTCTCAGAAATCACCAACAACGCCAGATAATGATTTTGTTCTCTCGCCACTGCTCCCCCTTCCCTGCCACCTTAGATTTCAGTTTTCATGGTTCCAATAATAGGCCATCTTAATAAGCAGGGCGGTAGGTGTTTCAAAATCACCGGTGGTGTTCTATGTAAAGGAAATTAGAATTGCCACAAAGTTCCCACAAGATCATAAATTGTATCAGGTCCACAGTGCCCGAGGCAGCCTTTCACAAAACCTGTGTAATGGTGTCCAAAAGATGGATGTCACGTGGTTGAAGGTCTTCTGCGTGTGTTGAATCAACAGGCAGCAGAGACAATTCTACATAGGTTACTGCAGTAAGAATTCAGCCTTGGACTTACCGAATGACATACACCAGCTTCTGTTACCTTCTTCTGACATGTCCACCTACTTCTGTGCGGCTTAAAGAGGATGTGACTTCCCTGGGCCATCACCTCAGTGTTTGATACTTGAGCCCTCCTGGTGATAGACCCCCTTTAAGATGTTAACATACCCCTTGTACCTCACCATGACCTCTCTTGAAACCCTCACGACTACCAAATTGAATTCCTGACATCCTTCCCAAGCACTAAATTGTAACCTGTATCTTCGTCCCACAACACTGGCTTAGCCCAACCTTCTCATTACCCCTCTTCTGCTCCAGTCCACACTCTGGCACTTCTCTCCCTGCTCTGTGAGGTGACATCCACATAAGCTTCTTGCTAACCAGCCAGTGGTGGAACAGAAAGAAGGATTTTGAGGGTTATGGCTTGTTGCATATTGAGTTCTGTGTGGAATTGATCATTAGATTAGAATGGAGAGTGGGGGACACAAAAACTTGCACTGCTCCATGTGCCATTTGTGAGCTAGGATAATTTCTAACTCTCCCTCTCAATAAGATGGAAATTTTAGAGGTTATCCGGAACTGTCATAGCTGACTTCCTTCATACGGCCCCATAGTGCTTATTATTCACTCAGGATGCCTATGTTCAGGCCTAATGAACTGTTATTCCTGTAAAATCTAACCCACGACTGATTTTTCCCAGATAAATTGCATTCACCATCAACTCCAGGTGAAATTTTGCTTTCACTATGCAAATTGGCTCTCCCGCATCCAGAACACGAGACCTTTAGGGAGCAGTCCTGACATAGGGTCTCAACCCAGTCCTTAGGATGGGATTCATTTCTTGAAGCAACTCTAACATGTAAAATCCGTTTCCTGGAGGTAGATTACCACGTCTAAAACAAATTTAGAGGAATATGGGCTAAATGTGGCAACCTTAGTCATCATGGACAAGATGGGCTGAAAGGGCCAGTATTTGTGTTATATGACTTGAAACATCAACTGTGCATTTCCCTCCACAGATGCTGCCTGACATGCCGAGTTCCTCCAGCTCGTGCATGTTGCTCCTGAAAACAATTTGTTTGATCTGTGTTGTTGATTCCACATGTACATAGTATGGGCCACTGGACTCCCAACTCAGTGAAGATACCCACTTCCTAAAGTGCTTAGAATTAAAACTTGACAATGACCTCTAACCGGAAACATTAACTTTACTTCTTTCCCCGCAAATGCCACCTGACTTGATGAGTAGTCCAGCATTTTCTGCTTTTATTTTCAATCCTGACCTTAGGTGTTGTCTGTGTGGAGTTTTTGCCTTTTGTCCATGTCTGCATAGTTTTTCTTTGGCTGCTTCAGTTTTCTCCCACATCCCAAGCATCGACTAGTTGGAAGGTTAATTGGTCGTTGTAAGTGAGTGATGGAACCTGGGGAGAACAGGGTTAGTTGATGGGAATGTGGGTTGAAAACAGAATTAGCGCAAACTGTGTAAACAGATGCCTAGTGCTCAGTGCAGACCCACTGGCAGAAGGGCTTATTTTCCTGCTGTGTGAACCTATAACACCATGAGATTATTATTTATCTGCAGGAAGTTCTGCGAAGGTTGCAGAAGTATTTATCAAAGATGATCTCTAACAGCTGCCTAGCAGCATACTTCACACAGAGATACACGTGTCAGCTTGCATTAGCAGCCCATCAATTTGATGAAAGTCCGTCTTTAGTTTTCAAGTAACAGTTTGTTCACCCAGAACCAAATGTTGAAAGGTCAGGACTATGTGCTGTGAGATGCACTAGATCTAAGTGTGGGCCAGGCCATCAGCTCTGTAATTAACGTATAACATGTAAAATAGCAGTCCGACATTGATCCCTGCAGAACACCACCAGTCACTGGTAGCCAATTAGAAGAGGCCTTTTTTCCACTCTTTGCTTTCTGCATCTCTTGTCTGGCCAGTCTCCTATATCTGCTAGCACTTTTCCTATAATAGCATGGGCCCTCATGAAGTTTGTTCTAATACCAGCCTCCAAGGCAGAGATCACAAGTTCTCCAGATGCTGTGGGGATCTACACAGGTATAGTTTTATTGTCCCTTTCAAAGTGTGCATGAAAGGCATTGGGTTCTCTGGGGTTTGGGTGCAGAGGAGCCCAATGCCTTTTACACACACTTTAAAAGGGTTGCTGATGCAAGATCAGTCTTCCAGAGAGTGAATCCTATCTAGCAGCCTCATGTGTAGCACTTTGTCAAAAGCATTCTGAAAATCTAAGTAAATAGCATCCACTGACTCACAAAATGCTGGAAGAATTCATCAGGACTAGAAATGAAAGAGTCAGGAGCTAGAATTAGAAGTTGAGTGCAGGGGGAAGCATACAAGCTGGCATGTAATTGTGAGACCAGGCATTCCTCCAGTATGTGTGGGTTGCTGAAGATTTTCTGAATCTGCAGAATCTCGTCTAGCCACTGACTCCTCTTTGTCTATCCTACTTGCTACTTACTCAAAAAATTCCAATAGATTCGTCAATGCAGGATCTCCCTTGAAGGAAACCATGCTGACCAGCTTATTTTATAATCTTTTATAAGTGTTTAATATGTTTTTATAAGTGCCCCAAAACCTCATGCAGATTCTCTCACACTACCATGGACTTGTTTCTACTATGTTCTATTTTAGCACTGATGTCTTACTAAGCACAATTTTTTGTTCACTGTTCAGTATATTTTATGTTTTGTGTGTTGTCTGAACCTACATACCGATGGTGCTGCAAGCAAGATTTTCACTAAACTCTTCTGTTGTTTGAGGGGCTTCGCCACTGATCTCAGCTCCTCCATGCCCAGCAGAGGAAGCAGCCTGGAACATACAGCAGCATTCCCTTACTGTTCAGGAAGACAAATACAACCAGTGAGTGTTTTCCACTGAGTTAGGAGTATAGGGCAGGATAGCACAGTACATGCCAATGTTGTACTGATGTTTTAACCTACTCCATGAGCCGTCTATTCCTTTCCTCCCACATGTTCCTTTCCAAGAGTTTGTTAACTGCTCCTACTGTACAGTATTTGTCTCTACCACCACCCCTGGCAGAGTGCTCCATGCACCCACCACTCTCTGTGTAAAGAAACCTACCTCTAACATTCCCCCTATGCTTTCCTCCAATCACCTTAAAATTAACCCCACTCATAGTAACCATTTTCATCTTGTACATCCTTTATCAAGTTACCTCTCATCCTCCTTCAGTCCAAGGAGAAAATGCCTAGTTTGCCCAATCTTTCCTCATAAGTTATATCCTCAACTCCAAACGGCATCCAGCTAATACTCCTCTGTACCCTCACTGGCTACGCATTGTTTTGCAGAACACTGAGAGCATGCTACGAAAGTCTTAGACACATGTATAAAAATCCTGTAAAACGAAGATGCTTTCGAAAACAATTAAATGAAAAGTTTCTAAGCATCAAAAAATTACTATAAAGAGCAGAGAACAGTAAAAACCTGAATCAAATCAACATTTGGTGTGACAACCCTGTCTTAAAAACCGCATTAATTCCCTTAGGTACATTGTCATACAGATCTACAAGAAAATCAGCTGGTAGGTTGTTCCAAGCATTTTGGAGGACTTGTCACAGTTCTTCTGCAGACTTTGGCAATCTTGCTTGCTTCTGTCCATCCAGTAATCCCAGACAACCTCAGTGATATTGAGATCAGGGCTCCGTACAGGCCATGCCATCTGTTGTAGAACTCATTGTTCTTCTTTTTGCTGAAGGTAGTTCTTTATGACCTTGGCCATGTGTTTGGGGTCATTGACCTCCACCAGGATTAAGATGGAATTGATTAGATGTCTCCCTGATGGCATTCCATGATGGATAAGAATCTGCTTGTACTTTTCAGCATTGAGTGTTCCATTATTTCTGACCAGCTCCATCAACTCCGTTTGCAGAAATACAGCCCCAAACATGTAGGGTAAGTCCACCATGCTTCACTATTGGCTGCAGGTACTCATCCATGTAGTGCTCTCCAGTTCTTCTGTGGACAAACTGCCACCTGCTTGAGACAAAATTACCAAATTTTGACTTGTCTGTCCAGAGCACTTGCTGCCATTGTTTAGCACCCCAGTCCCTGTGTTTTTCTGTGCAGGTGAGTCTTGGCTTTGTTTCCACTTTGGAGGAAAAGCTTTTTGGTAGCAACTCTTCCATGATGACTAATTCTAACAAGGTAGCTCTGGACTGTAGAGGGGTATAATTGGGTTCCTTTGGTTTCTGTGAGTTCACAGCTGATGGCAGTGAAGGGATGTCAGTTTCTCACATCTGCTGCACTGTTTCCATGGCCGACCACTGTGTGTCTGGGTCCTCAATCTTACCCATTTCTTTGTGCTTCATCAGAAGAGCTTGGACAGCTCATCTTGAAACTCCTGTCTGCCCTGATATTACAGTTTGGGAGAGAGCTTGCTGATGCAGGATGACCACCTTGTGTCTTGTTCCTTTGCTCACTCTTGCCATGACGTAAGAATTGATTATTTATAGAATAAACTGTCACATCTGCCACACCCTTGCCTTTTAGTGTAGTTGACCTTCACCCAATTTGATTACTTCTACACCCATTTTTATTCCAGTTTATCGGTTCAGTTGATTCAACACATTATGTCATTGATTATTAGCATCTCGGTTCCTACCTTTGTTTAATCATGCACTGGGTTATATACCTACAAATTAACCAAGTTTTGATTGAAAAGTGGTCTGTTATTTAATATGTTACTTACTTTAATGAAATACAAAAACATTTAAGTATTTTGGAAAATAATGTTTGGAAATCTAAAATTTGCTCTTTTCTATTGACACACTATTGCAGAAGACAAAAACTAAACATCTAAATTAAAATTTATATAAAAAGATCTGGGGTGCCTAAGACTTCTGCACAGTTTAAAGGCTCAAAGGTTCACTTAATATCGGAAATATATTATACAACCTGAAATTTGCCTGTTCACAGACAACCACAAAACAAAGAAACAGCATAGAATGAACGATAGAAACACAGAAGCCCCAAAGCCCCCCCTCCCCCACCCCATCCGGTGCCATATTTCCACACTCCATATCAGTTATGTTGAGTGTTATTTACATATTGGTTTGGGAAGAGGGGCATGTAAGATAGCAAAAATTGGCATGAATCTGTTAATAATCAACGGAGGGCACCTAAAAAAGCAATAAGTGAAGAGATAAAAATATGAACTTAAGTTAGTTACTAATATAAAACATTATACCAAAAGTTTTTTTCAGATATATAGAGATAAAAGAGACAAGTGGATAATTAGACTGCTGGAGAGGTAGTTATGAGGGACAAAGAAATGGCAGGTGAACTGAATGAGTATTTTGCATCAGTCTTCACCGTGGAAGACACTAGCAGTAAATCAGAAAGTTAACACTATCTGGGGGATAGAAGTAAGTGTAATTGCTATCACTAAGGAGAAGATGCTTGGAAAGTTGAAAGGTCTGAAGGTAGGTGAGTCACCTGGTCGGGTGATGGACTACACCCCAGGGTTCAGAAAGAGATAGCTGAGGGGATTGTGGAGACATTAGTAATGATCTTTCAACAATCTCTAGCTTCTGAAATGCCTCTGGAGGACTGGAAAACTAAATGTCACCGCTCACCTTTTAAGAAGAGGGAGCAATAGACAGGAAATTATAAATGCAAATACAAGGAAACCTGCAGATGCTGGAAATTCAAGCAACACAGATAAAATGCTGGTGGAGTGCAGTAGGCCAGGCAGCAACTACAGGAAGAAGTACAGTCGATATTTTGGGCCGAGACCCTTTGTTAGTCTTGAGACGTTCTGAACCTGACCCTTCATTAGCCGTTTTTTGGGAGAAAATTCAGATTTTTTTTGACTACTTGGGATAAAAGAGGCACGACTGTGCAGGCACGTGACCTCAGAGCACGGAAGGCTTAAAAAGAACACCGCCATATCCAGCAGGCAGTGGACTGAGAGGGTACAGAGTGATAGGGCTTTGGCTCAAGGGGCTTAGGCAGAAATAGGGCTTTGGCTCAAGGGGCTTAGGCAGAAATAGGGCTTTGGCTCAAGGGGCTTAGGCAGAAATGGGAAGAGGCTTCCTGCGACTGTTGAGTCTTATAGTAAGGGGTAAGTTACAGGTTTATTTATTTAGTAACAACAGTAGCATTAGATTAGTGCTGTGCTTGGAGTGCCAGATGTGGGGACTCTGGGAGACTCCCAGCCTTCCCAAGGATTACATCTGCAACTGGTGCATTGAGATGAGGCTCCTTAAGGACTGCAACTTGATGACCTTCAGCAAATTAGGGGAAGCGAGGAGGTGATTGACAATACATATGGAGAGATAGTGGACATCCCATCTCTGTGACAATCCCCCTCAGAAACTGATATATCGTTTTAGATACTGTTGAAAAGGTTGACCTGACAGAGGAAGACCACAGCGAACAGGACTCTGGCACTCTGCCCAGTGCCATGATCAAGAGAGCAAGGAGAAATGCAGTAGTTATAGGGGATTCCATAGTGAGGGGAACAGACAAGAGATTCTGCGAGCTGGACAAGGATACCCGAATGGTATGTTCCCTCCCTAGTGCCAAGGTACGGGCTGTCTCAGATCGGGTCCAGAGTATTCTGAGGAGAGAGGGCGAGCAGCCAGAAGTCTTGGTACATGTTGGTACTAGTGACATAGACAGAAAAAGAGAGCAGGTCCTGAAGGAAGATTACTGGGAGCTAGGAAGAAAAATGAAAAACCGGACCTCCAGAGTAATAATCTCAGGATTACTGCCTGAGCCACGTGCTAATGAAGGTAAGAAGAGCAGAATTAAGCAGATGAATGTGTGGCTAAGTAACTGGTGCAGGGGGCAGGGCTTCAAATTGTTGGATCATTGGAATCTATTTTAGGGGAGGTATGACTTATACAAAAATGGTGGGTTACACGTGAACTCAAAGGGTGCTAATATCCTGGTGGGATTGTTTAATATAGCTGTTAGGGAGGGTTTAAACCAAGTTGGCAGGGGGAAGGAAACCAGGGTATTATGGTCGAGGAAGAGGAAAATAGAAACAAGTCAAAGATACTGTGCAGCAAAGGTGGCAAGGAGGACAGGCAGGGTAATTTGCTGTGCAATAGAGATATAGACAATAGACAGTAGGTGCAGGTGTAGGCCATTCAGCCCTTCTAGCCAGCACCACCATTCACTGTGATCATGGCTGATCATACACAATCAGTACCCCGTTCCTGCCCTCACCCCATATCCCTTGACCCCGCTATCTATAAGAGCTCTATCTAACTCTCTCTTGAATGTATCCAGAGACTTGGCCTGCACTGCCTTCTGAGGCAGGGCATTCCACATATCCACCACTCTCTGGGTGAAAAAGTTTTTCCGCATCTCTGTTCTAAATGGCCTACCCCTTATTCTTAAACTGTGGCCTCTAGTTCTGGACTCACCCATCAGCGGGAACATGCTTCCTGCCTCCAGTGTGTCCAATCCCTTAATAATCTTATATGTTTCAATCTGATCCCCTCTCATCTTTCTAAATTCCAGTGTATACAAGCCCAGTCGCTCCAATCTTTCAACATATGACAGTCCTGCCATTCCAGGAATTAACCTTGTGAACCTACGCTGCACTCCCTCAAAAGCAAGAATGTCCTTCCTCAAATTTGGAAACCAAAACTGCACACAATACTCCAGGTGGGGTCTCACCAGGGCCCTGTACAGCTGCAGAAGGACCTCTTTACTCAACTCCTCTTGTTATAAAAGCCAGCATGCCATTAGCTTTCTTCACTGCCTGCTGTACCTGCATGCTTGCTTTCATTGACTGACGTACAAGAACACCTAGATCTCGTTGTACTTCCCCTTTTCCTAACTTGACTCCACTTAGATAGTAATCTGCCTTCCTGTTCTTGCCACCAAAGTGGATAACCTCACATTTATCCACATTAAACTGCATCTGCCATACATTTGCCCACTCACCCAACCTGTCCAAGTCACCCTGCATTCTCATAACATCCTCCTGACATTTCACACTGCCACCCAGCTTTGTGTCATCAGAAAATTTGCTAATGTTACTTTTAATCCCTTCATCTAAATCATTAATGTATATTGTAAACAGCTGCAGTCCCAGCACCGAACCTTGCGGTACCCCACTGGTCACAGCCTGCTATTCCGAAAGGGACCCGTTAATCACAACTCTGTTTCCTGTCAGCCAGCCAATTTTCAATCCATGTCAATACTCTGCCCCTAATACCATGTGCCCTAATTTTGCCCACTAATCTCCTATGTGGGACTTTATCAAAAGCTTTATATAGCAAAATTGGTAACAGATACTGATCTAAATGTACTGTACTTAAATGCACGCAGCATTAGCAATAAAGTGGATGACCTTGTTGTACAGCTACAGGTTAAAAGATATGACATTGTGGCCATCACTGAGTCATGGCTAAATGATGGATGTGATTGGGAGCTGAATGTTCAAGGATACACAGTGTATAGGAAAGACAGGAGGGTAGGTAAAGGGGGTGGCATGGCCCTGATGGTAAGCAACGATATCAAATCACTAGAAAGAAGGGACATAGGATCAGAAGAGGTAGAATCCTTATGGGTCAAGTCACTAATAGCAGTTATATACAGGCCCCAGAATAGCAGCTGGGATGTGGACTACAAGTTACAGCTGGAAATGGAAACAGTGTGTCAGAAGGAAAATGTCAAGATAGTTATGGAGGATTTTAATATGAAAGTGGATTGGGAAAGTCAGGAAGGTACTGGATCTCAGGAGAGAGAGTTTGTAGGATGTCTACGGGATGGCTTTTTGCAGCAGCTTGTCCATAAGCCCACCCGGGGATTGGCTGTTTTGGACTGAGTGCTGTGTAATGAACCTGAGGCGATTAGGGAGCTAGAGGTAATGGAACCCCTTGGAAGTAATGATCATAATATGATTGAGTTCAGTTTCAAATTTGAAAAGGAGAAGCTGGTATCAGGTGTATCGATATTTCAGTGGAACAAAGGAAATTACGGTGATATGAGAGAGGAACTGGCCCAAGTGGATTGGAAAAGTAAGCTAGATGGAGGGACGGTAGAGCAGAATTGGATGAAATTCCTACAAAAAATAGGGAAAGTTCAGGAAAAATTTATTCCAAGAAAAAAGAAAATCATGAATGGAAAAAATGGCACAAATGTAGCTAATGACAGAGGTTAAG
Organism: Hypanus sabinus; assembly: GCF_030144855.1. Classification (NCBI taxonomy): domain Eukaryota; kingdom Metazoa; phylum Chordata; class Chondrichthyes; order Myliobatiformes; family Dasyatidae; genus Hypanus; species Hypanus sabinus. The sequence goes on from NC_082706.1 coordinate 131,619,295, forward strand.
GCTAAAATAAAAGCAAAAGAGACTGCATACAAGGAAGCATACAAGAAATTAGTGGGAAAACTGAGGACTGGACGAATTTTAAAAACTTACAGAAGGAAACTAAGGAAGTCAGTAGGAAAGAAAAGATCAATTATGAAAGGAAGTTGGCAATTAACATTAAAAAGGAAACTAAGAGTCTTTTTAAATATATGAAGAGTAAATGAGTGACACAGGTCGATATAGGACCGATTGAAAATGATGCTGGAGAAATTATAATGGGTACCAAAGAGATGGCAGAGAAACTAAATGAGTATTTTGCATCAGTCTTGTGAAAGGCATTAGCAACATGCCTGATAGCCAGAGGTCTCAGGGAATAGGAATAGAATTAGGTACAGTCAAGATTACTAGAGGGAAAGTGCTTGGGAAGCTAAATGGACTAAGGATAGATAAGTCTCCCAGACAAGATGAGGTGCACCCACGTGTTCTGAAGGAGGTGGCTTTGGAGATTGTGGGGGCATTGGAAATGATCTTCCAGGAATCAATGGACTCTGGCATGGTTCCGGAGGACTGGAAGGTCGCAAATGTAGTTCTGTTGTTTAAGAAAGGAGGGAGGCAGCAAAAAGAAAATTACAGACCTATTAGTCTGACATTGGTAGTTGGAAAGGATGAGGTTATGAAATACCTCGAGGTGCCTGACAAGATAGGCCCAAGCCAGCCTGGTTTCATGAAGGGAAGATCCTGCCTCCCCAACCTATTGGAATTTTTTTGAGGTAATCTCAAATGAGATTGACAAAGGAGAGGCTGTGAATGTTGTATATTTGTATCCTCTTGTACATTATTGGTTATCTTACCTTCATATTTCATCTCTTCTCTCCGTTTCTTGCCTTCTGTTGCTTTTTAAACCCTTCCCAATCCTCTAACTTCCCATTAATCTTTGCTATATTATATGCCCTGTCTTTTGCTTTTATGTTGTCTTGGACTGATGTTGTTCAGCCAGTTGTGTCATCCTGCCTTTAGAATACTACTTCATCTTTTGGATCTATCCTGCACCTTCCAAACTGCTCCCAGGAACTCCAGCATTGCTATTCTGCCGTCAACCCCGTAGTGTCCTCTTTCAATCAACTTTGGCCGGCTCCTCTCTCATGCCTTTGTAACTCCCTTTACTCCACTCTAATACTGATACATCTAACCTTTGCTTCTCCCTCTCAGTCTGCATGATGAATTCTATCATAATAAGATCACTGCCACCTAAGGGTTTCTTTACCTTAAACTCCCTAATCAAATCTGGTTTATTGTATAACATCCAACCCAGAATTACCTTTCACCTAGTGGGCTCAACCACAAGCTGCTCTAAAAAACCATCTTGTAGGCATTCTACAAGTTCCCCCCTTTGGATACAGCATCAACCTGATTTTTCCAATCTACCTGCGTATTGGAATCCCCATGACCATCGAAACATTGCACTTTTGACATGGCTTTTCTATCTCCCATTGCAATTTGTACCTCATATCCTGTCCTTTTTATAGAGGTCGTACCTCCCGCAGAAGCGATCCCAGTGATCCAGAAATCTGAAACGTTGTCCTTGAACCAATTCCTCAGCCACACATTCATCCTATTCTTCCTCTTACTGGTGCATTTCGGGCAGCAATCGGCAGATTACTACTCTGGGGGGTCCAACTTTTCAGTTTTCTAACTAACTCCCTATATTCCCTCTTCAAGATCTCTTCCATTTTCCTATCTATCAATGTCATTGGTACCAATATCCACCATGACTTCTAGCTGCTTACACCTCCCTCCCCCTTTAGAATGCTGTGGACCCCATCTGAGACACCCCTGACCCTGGCACCTGGGAGGCAACAGACTAGACGGTTCTTTCACATCCATTGAATCTTCCGTCTACTCCTCTAACTATAGAATCTCTTATCACGAATACACTCTTCTTTCCCCCACCCTTCTCTTCTGAGCCAGAGCCAGGTCCGGTGTCCGCAGTTCCCCCCTCTTCTAATAGTATCCAAAGCAGTTTAATTACTATTAAGGGGAACAACCACAGAGATATTCTGCGCTGGCTGCCTACTCCCTTTCCCTCTGACAGTCACACAGCCTCCTGCAACTTAGGTGTGACTACCTCCCTGCAGCTCTGCTTTCACTTCATTTTCCCATCTAAGCCACAGTTATCGAGCTGTAGTTCGATGTACTTCATTTAGATGCAGTTATCAGAAAGAAATATCTTCACCTGATAAGGGGTCTTGACCTGAAATGTCAAATGTTCATTTCCCTCTATCGATGCTGCCTGACCATAGAACCTTAGAACATTACAGCACAGAAACAGGCCTTTTGACCCTTCTTGGCTGTGCCAAACCATTTTTCTGCCTAGTCCCACTGACCTGCACCTGGGCCATATCCCTCCATACACCTCTCATCCATGTACCTGTCCAAGTTTTTCTTAAATGTTAAAAGTGAGCCCACATTTACCACTTCATCTGGCAGCTCATTCCACACTCCCACCACTCTCTGTGTGAAGAAGCTCCCCCTAATGTTCCCTTTAAATTTTTCCCCCTTCACCCTTAACCCATGTCCTCTGGTTTTTGCTCCCCTAGCCTCAGTGGAAAAAGCCTGCTTGCATTCACTCTATCTATACCCATCATAATTTTATCTACCTAACCTATTCAACCTTTCTCTGTAACTCAGTTTCTCAAGTCTCGACAACATCCTTGTAAACCTTCTCTGCACTCTTTCAACCTTATTAATATCCTTCCTGTAATTCGGTGACCAAAACTGCACACAATACTCCAAATTCGGCCTTGCCAATGCCTTATACAACCTCACCATAACATTCCAACTCTTATACTCAATACTGATTTATAAAGGCCAATGTACCAAAAGCTTTCTTTACTACCCTATCTACCTGTGAGGGCACTTTTAAGGATTTTTGTATCTGTATTCCTAGAACCCTCTGTTCTACTGCACTCCTCAGTGCCCTACCATTTACCTTGTATGTTCTACCTTGGTTTGTCCTTCCAAAGTGCAATACCTCACACTTGTCTGCATTAAACCCCATCTGCCATTTCCAGCCGATTTTTCCAGCTGGTCCAAATCCCTCTGCAAGCTTTGAAAACCTTCCTCACTGTCCACTACACCTCCAATCTTTGTATCATCAGCAAATTTGCTGATCCAATTTACCACATTATCATCTAGATCATTGATATAGATGACCAGTAACAATGGACCCAGCACTGATCCCTGTGGCACACCACTAGTCACAGTCCTCCACTCAGAGAAGCAATCCTCCACTACCACTCTCTGACTTCTCCCATTGAGCCAATGTCTAATCCAATTTACTACCTCACCATGTATACCTAGTGACGGAATCTTCCTAACTAACCTCTCATGCGGGACCTTGTCAAAGACCTTACTGAAGTCCATGTAGACAACTTCCACTGCCTTCCCTTCATCCACTTTCCTGGTAACCTACTCGAAAAACTCTAATAGATTTGTTAAACATGACCAAAGCCGTGTTGACTCTCCCTAATAAGTCCCTGTCCATCCAAATACTTGTAGATCCTATCTCTTAGTGCTCCTTCCAGTAATTTACCTACTACAGACATCAAACTTACCGGCCTATAATTTCCCAGATTACTTTGAGCCTTTTTTAAACAACGGAACAACATGAGTTATCCTCCAATCCTCCAGCACCTCACCCATAGATACCGACATTTTAAATATATCTGCCAGGGCCCCTGCAATTTCAACACTAGTCTACATCAAGGTCCGAGGGAATACCCTGTCAGGTCCTGGGGATTTATCTACTCTGATTTGCCTCAAGACAGCAAGCTCCTCCTCCTCTTTAATCTTATAAGTTCCATGACCTCCCTACTTGTTTGCCTCATTTCCGTTGACTCCAAGCCAGTTTCCCCTAGTAAATACAGATGCAAAAAACCCATTTACGATCACCCCCATTTCTTTTGGTTCCATACACAGCCGACCACTCTGATCTCCAAGAGGACCAATTTTATCCCTTACTATCCTTTTGCTCTTAATATACCTGTACAAGCTTTTAGGATTATCCTTCACCCTGACTGCCAAAGCTACCTCATGTCTTCTTTTAGCCCTCCTGATTTTTTTCTTGTGCTTTTTTGCACTTTTTATACTTAAGTACCTTATTTCCTCCCTGTTTCCTATACATGTTATACATCTCTCTCTTCTTCTTTCTCAGAGTTCCAATATCCCCAGAGAACCAAGGTTCCTTATTCTTATTCATTTTGCCTTTAACCCTGACAGGAACATACAAACTCTGCACTCTCAAAATTTCTCCTTTGAAGGCCTCCCACATACCAATGACATCCTTTCCAGAGAACAACCTGTCCCAATCCACGCTTTTTAGATCCTTTCTCATTTCTTCAAACTTGGCCTTTTTTCCAGTTCAGAACCTCAACCCGAGGACCAGATCTATCTTTATCGATGATCAAGTTGAAACTAATGACGTTATAATCACTGGAACCAAAGTGTTCCCCTACACACACTTCTGTCACCTGTCCTAACTTGTTTCCTAATAGAAGATCTAATATTGCATCCTCTCTAATCAGTACTTCTATATATTGATTTAGAAAACTTTCCTGAATACATTTTACAAACTCTAACCCATCTAAACCTTTAACAGTATGGGAGTCCCAATCAATATGCAGAAAATTAAAATCCCCTACTATCACAACTTTGTTTCCTGCAGTTGTCTGTTATCTCTCTGCAGATTTGCTCCCCCAATTCTCGCTGACTATTGGGTTGTCTATAATACAACCCCATTAGTGTGCTCACACCTTTCCTGTTTCTCAGCTCCACCCATATGGCCTCAGTAGACAAGCCCTCTAATCTGTCTTGCCTGAGCACTACTGTAACATTTTCCCTGACTAGCAATGCCACCCCACCACCCTTCATCCCTCTGCCTCTATCACATCTGAAACATCGGAACCCTGGAACATTGAGCTGCCAGTCCTGCCCCTCCTGTAGCCAAGTTTCACTAATGGCTACAATGTCATAATTCCACATGTCAATCCAGGCCCTCAGCTCGTCAGCCTTCCCCACAATACTCCTCGCATTGAAATAGACACACCTCAGAAGATTATTACCACCACACACAACCCTTCTATTTGTGACTTTGCATTAAAACTTTAACATCATTTATTTTCACCCCCGTTCCACTATCTAATCTGGGACACTGGTTCCCATCCCCCTGCAAATCCAGTTTAACCCCCCCCCCAACAGCACTAACAAATCTCCCTGCAAGGATATTGGTACCCACCCCCACCCCCCCCCCCCCCACCCCCATAGTTCAGGTGTAACCTGTTTCTCTTGTACAGGTCCCACCTGCCCCAGAAGAGGTCCCAATGATCTAGAAATCTGAAACCCTGCCCCCCACACCAGCTCCTCAGCCACGTGTTCATCCTCCAGGGCGTCCTATTCTTACCCTCACTGGCACGTGGCACAGGTAGCAGTCCTGAGATTACCACCCTCAAGGTCCTACTTTTTAACTTCCTATGACATCTGGCTGCTCACCATCCCATTTCAGAATGCTGTGCACACGATCAGAGACATCCCTGACCCTGGCACCCGGTAGGCAACAAACCATCCGGGAGTCTCTGTCGCGACCACAGAACCTCCTGTCTGTACCTCTAACTATCGAGTCTCCTATCACTACCACTCTCCTCTTCTCCCCACCTCCCTTCTGCACTGCAGAATCAGACTCAGTGTCAGAGATCCAGCTTCCGCAGCTTGTCCCAGTTAAGTCATCCCCCCCCCCAAAAGAATCCAAATTGGTACACTTGTTGAGGGGAATGGCCACAGGGAAGCCCTACTCTACCTGCCCTTTCCCCTTTCCTTGCCTAATGGTAACCCAATTACCTGTGCACTGCTCCTTTGGCGTAACTGCTTCCCTAAAACTACTATCTATAAACCCCTCATTCTCCCGAATGATCCAGAGGTCAGCCAGCTCCTCCTCCAGTTCCCTTACACAGTTTGTTTGGAGCTGCAGTTGGATGTACTTCTTGCAGGTGTCATTGTCAGGGACACCAGAGGTCTCCCTGACTTCCCACACCCCGCAAGAGGAGCATTCCAACATCCTGCCTGGCATTCTCTCTACTCTAAACAAACAAAACAAAACTTACCAGAACCTACCCTCGCCTCTGCCTGTTGAGCCAAAGCCATCCCACTGACTCAGTCCCCTCCGACGATGGGCACTACAACACAGGCCCATCTGAGTTCCCTCAGCATTTTGTGGATTTCACTCTAAACTTTTGCCCTGTAACATCCTGCTATTCCAAGACAAATGTTCTAAAATATTGGGGACAGGACATGACAACATATCATTTAATGGCCCTTTGTCAGTTGATGTGATAGTGCACCAATTTGGAACTGTTAATTGTATAACATACAAAATCATTTTAGTACAAGAAAAGTCTATTTGGCCCATCAAGTTCATGTTTACTGCTTCTAGAGCACTGGTTCTCAACCTGGGGTCCACGGACCCCTTGCTTAATGGTATTGGTCCATGGCATTAAAATAAAGCTGGGAATCCCTGCTCTTTAGAGTAACTCAGTCAATTCCACTTCCCTTCCTATAAATCAGATTAATTTCTCTCAAACTCCCTTCTGAAACCCATTTAAATGATGATAATTACATGCAAACTACATACAGGAAAGCAATCTGTCACTCATGATCATTAAAAACAAAAGATTATGCAGATATCAGATATCTTGATCAACACACACAAAATGCTGGAAGAATTCAGCATGTCAAGCTGCATCTATGCAGGAGAATAAACAGTCGACATTTTGCACTGAGACCTGCCTTGACATGTTACTTCAGGTCAAGCCTGATTGATGGGGAAATTATACACCGACACGACATGTGATCATAATGACCATGCAAGAATAGACTGCAATGCTGAATGCCACAGCAAGAACATAAACATCTGATTATGTAACAGCCTCAAGGAAGGCAGACTGGAGCTGCTCAGAATTCAATCAGATAGTCTGGGGCTCTCTGTGGAGTTCGTGCTTTCTACCTGCGGGCTTCCCTCAAATGCTTTGGTTTCCTTCCACAACCCAAAGGTATGCCGGCTGTTAGTTTCATCAGCCTCTGTAAATTGCCTCTTAATATGCAGATGGGTACAGCAGCTGGGGCTCTGTCTCCATGCTGTATGACTCTCTGTGTAAAATTAAAAGACAAGACTCCTGAGGAACAGGTAGAACAAGAGAGACATTTATCACAGTGTTTCGACAAGTTTTAATAAGACAAGTATTTTCCTATAACTTTTTATTTTAACAAATTACAAATAAATAGCGTCTCCAAACTATAGTAATTGATTCCCCTTTACATCGCACTGGGCGTGATGATGGCAGAATTCAGAAATTATTATGCTTGATTTTATGAAAGGAACTTTAATGATCTGCAAATGTCAGTAACTACGCCCCAATTTAGTCTCAGACTTGAATTTGTATCACTATTTCTGGCGATTCCCTGCAAAATGACATCATCCACGTGCCTCTCAAAGCAGTTGAGCTGGGACTTCACCCATTGTTTGAATAGAACAGCAGAGCACAAAACAGGCCGCCACAATGTTGTACTGACATTTTAACCTACTTCAAAATCAATCTAGTGCTTCCCTCCCACATTAGCCCTCCATTTTTCTTTCATTTGTGTGCCAATCTAAAAATCACTGAAGCATCCCTAATCTATCTGCCTCTACCACCACAGTGTGTTCCAAGTACCCACCATTCTCAGTGCAGAAAACCTATCTCTGACAATCCCCCCCCCAATATTTTCCTCCAACCTCCATAAAATTATGCCCTCCTGTATTAGCCATTTCCAACCTGGGGAAAAGACACTTTGGCAGGAAATGTTTCATACAAGGTCTGAGGTTGACTGAGTACTCCCTTTTGATCAGTGTTGGGTAATACTTCCATCAAAGTGGTTACAGCTCAAGAACAGGAGATCTCCCATTCCTGTGGTACTATGACTCAACAGAAGGGCCCAGCTACCCACAGACTCCAGAAACTGCAGTGACACAGGCCACAAAAGAATGTTGTCCTCTCCCGTGTCCTTCCTGACCCTTTCACCAAGAAATTTCAACCCCACGTGTTAATACTTCTGACAATACAATATGAAGTGCATTCCTCTTGGAATTATTTGACAAAACTTTTAATAAAGTGTGTAGCCTCTTGAATCAGAGCTTCAGTTTACACTTCACTACAGTTAAACGGTCAGGTTTAGACCTGTAGGGAGATGCAATATTCCAGTTTGAGTGGTTCAAGAGTTATGCAACTGTAAACAGTAATCAAACCACATCTGTAAAACAAAGCTAAAAGCTCCACCTGCCAGTGGCCACCCATTTTAATCCCAGTCCCATTCCGATATGTCAGTCCATGGCCTCAACTGTCACAATGAGGCCACACTCAAGTTGGAGGAACAACACTTTATATTCTGTCTGGGTAGCCTCCAACCTGACGGCATGAACATTGCTTTCTCAAACTTCCTGGTCAAAAGCATGGAGCTAGGAAGAGGGTGTATAGCCTACAGCAAAACAGCTAATGTAAAACAAACTTTCATCTTACTCAGAAACACAATGAGTGTTTCTAGGGAATATTGATTTATATTCCATTTGCTCTCCACATGACTTTATGTCTCATTTGAAAGTAAGCCACAAAGTTCAGTAGAATACTACCAAAATGTATCAATTGCATTATGCACAATTTAGTTTATTTTGCTGGTGTGTTTCTTTGAATCTATTTTAAACAATGTTTATCTGATAGTAAAAATAACACCTAAAGCCTGAGAGAGTCAGGTACCCAGACTAACTATTTCTCAGGTTGGTGAAGGAGTGATGTTAATGTTGAGCATTGTCTTGGGACTTGTTTCTTGAAACTTCATTTCCCATTTATTTAAACAGTGTGATCAGCCCACTTCCAAGCTGATTTTAATGCAGGCATTGACAAGTATGACAAGTTCTAAATGGTCACAATCTAAAGAGATTCTTATAACCCATCCAACAAAAGATCAAAAAAAAAATTCTTTCATCAGGAGTAGCGAAGCTCACAGAATCTCACCCAATCCAGTACATCACGTGATGGTAAACGAAGCTAATCAGATCGGTGTGCTTTTGCCAAATGGATGTGTTTGTTAATCAGACTGTGTGTCACCCATTTGCAAAAATGGAAATGGAACAGGATTAAAAGGATCGCCAGACCGCCCGCTGTGAGATAAATGGCTCCTACGGTACTTTCTTTTGGCATAAAACATTTGGAGAGTGCAAAGTCTGTTGCTGTAATAGTGGCCTGCAGAGAAAGAGAACAACTCAATGTCATTGCTGGAGAGGTACTGAAACCGCTTGGTGAGCACAGCACACAGAGGGATGGCCAACACATATCACTAAAATACCTCATTGCAAACCACTCCTCTTTGAGGAGTCTCTTGCAGAAAAAGCAAAGTCATATGAATTCATGCAAGGTTGAATCTTCACAATATAAAATTTAACTTCAGAGAATCAGACACTCTAATCCTCCACATTTCACAAATTGTTTCTTCTTCTCCCACCAGCTAGTTTCAGATGTCATTCACTCCTTGCATTTGTATCTTCAGCAAACACCGCTGTCTGCAAGTTGCCCTCCAATCTACACACCGCCCTGACCTGGAAAGTTTCACTGTTCCTTCACATCGCTGGGTCAAAATCCTGGAACCACTGCAATCCTTGATGTGTCCCCATTCCACAAGAAGCCAGTTCACCACCACCTTCCCAAGGGCAACTGGGGATGGAGAATTAGTGTGTGAAGCTCATGTCCCTTGAATGAATTTAAAAACAATTTTTTTGTTTGTCCTCCAGCCTTTACCACTTGCATCATTCAATCTCTCTTACTCGTTCCACACCTCCTCCATCTTCTCCTAGTTCTTACGAATGGTTATCCTTTTTCATTTGCCATCTGACCTACCGAAGATTTCCAGCATTTTCTATATTGCTTCAGAGTTTCACTATGTCTGACATCGTGATTTTGCATACAGCAGCTTAGTGGTGATATTCTTGGATCAGCAGTCACAACCTATGATTATTGACCCAGAGACAGGAATTCAAATTCTACCATTGCACTAGAATTTAAATTTGTGGAATTAACTGTATCAATTAATTGGTGGTGGCAATGGTGGCTACAAAACTAAAATCTTATTGAACACTTACACTGCTTACCAAACAAGACAGCATAGAAACAGGCCCAAGTCCACCAAGATCCCGTTTTTACACTAATCCAACTATCCTCCCCACATTCCTATCAACTTTCCCAGATCCTACCACTCACACTTGGGGAAATTTGCAGTTGCCAATTAACTTACTAATCTGCATGGTCAAATAATATCTTTTGTGGCAGAGAATCTGCAGGCCTTACCTACAACCTTGACATGACTCAGCACCACACCAGTGTGGCTGACTCCAAACTTCTCTGAAATGGTCTAGCAAGCCACTATATTCAAGAAATTGGGAATAAGCAGTAAATACTTGTCAATGAGATGTACTACTTTTTCATAGAAAGAGTAACACCAACATCTGCATAATGAAAGTGGATGAATACAATGATGATGAAGGAAGGGATGCAGCATTCTAGGGAGTTAATAGTCTCTCAGCATACAGCGAGGACAGTAGAAAGAGACGAATCCTTGTGCAGACCAGGTCCTTGTACTGATCTAATGTGCTTGTGAAGGAGGCAGTTCTCTTGGATATTCAGTTGTCATTATCATTGTACGTGTCAGGGCTCCAGTCCAGAAACAGTCACTGTACCTTCTTATCAGGAGTCAAGGTTAAACTTGAAATCAGGCCTCAAGTGGCAGAGTATGGCAACCCCATCCCAGGAACACTGGCTAGAGCAGACTGGGCTCAGTGCTTGGCCTTCTCAGTTGTTGCAGGTCTTTGACAATTTTTAAATTGCCTCTGATGATCCTCCAGATTCTTTAAATAGCTAAATTCAACTTCCCCAGCTGCAGTAATGGGATCTGAACAAATCACTAGTCCAGGCCTCTGGACCCAACACCACATTCAACACATTTGGATCACAGCAATCATTTTCATTTTCCCTATCTCTTGTATCTGGTCTATTTTCTGAATACCTCCCCGACAGCTTCACTTCCAAGTCCTTGTTTTTCTCTACCACATCACCCTTGCTTTCTTTCCTTCCCCTCTTCCCTACCTCTGAACTCAAAACTTGCTCATGATTTACTGGTTTGCCCTAAGATTCCAACATGAACACAATAGGTCAAATGGCTTCCTTCTGCAGAATTTCCACAATTCTATGATGCTACAAGGTTATGGTTTATTCTTGGTGTTCTTAAGGTTACAGCACACTAACAGGCCCTTCCAGTCCAATGAACTCACACCGCCCAGTTACTAACCCATACGTCTTTGGAGCATGGGAGGAAACCACAGCACCCAGAGGAAAGCCACGCAGTCACAGGGAGAATGTACAAACTCCACACAGTCAGCAGTGGGAATTGAAGCTGGGTTACTGGTACTATAAAGTGTTACACTAAATGACGCACTACCACACCATGCCACCTGGCTTATTTTGTGCCTTATCAATTTCCTGATAGATCTAAACAGGTAGATTTTCTTGATGTTCAAAAATTTATCAATTTTAGCCTTGAAAGAACTGAGAATTCCAGGATAGAGAATTCACAAAGTCTTTATAGCTTCTTCTCTATCTCAATCTTCAACATCCAATCCCTTACAGTAGGATACTAGCCCAGACTTAGATTCACCAACTAAAGGAAACAACGTCTCAGAATTCACCCTCTCAGTCCTTTTCACAATTTTGCATCTCTCCTTCATCTGAACTCCATGAAGTATACAAACAAATTAGGAACAGGTACAAGCCTAATTCACCTACACTTTAAACCAATTACCAATTAATTCCCACAACTTGCTCCACCATTTAACGAGATGCTCCTGATCCAGCTGGAAACACAGCTCTGATTCCTGCTCATCCCAGTTACCTTTTACCTTCCCCGCTCCCTTTTATTTGGAGTAGCTGCCCAACTTGGCCGTAAAGAAAAGCACCACACTGAGGAAAATAGTTCCAAGACTAAGTCATGGGTAAATCAGATCATAAATTATTGGAAGGTACTCTACGGGACAGGATGTACAAGTGTTTGGCTAGACGGGCTATGAAAATATGCAAGGGTTTTGGGGTGTGGGGGGGGGGGGGGAGGACGTGGTAGATAGAACTAAGCAGAAGATCAGCACATATGTACTTCGATAATAAATTTATTTTGAGTCGGTATGGAATAGGTAGGCCGAAAGGCCTGTTTCTGTGCTGTTGTTGACTTTCAACCCTCTAACCAAATAGACCAATTTTTCTTTGTCTGCAGTTCAATCCTTTATACAACAATTAATTCATCAAATCTACTCCACCATCTCAAACTTCCACAAAAGAAGCATACCACTCCCTTTTTAAAAACTGGTTAAAGATGCCTTAAACCAAAAAAGTCCGATTCCTTACCAGGAGGAAGCTGGGGTTGTTGCGATTCCTCCAGCTGAAGGAAGGGATGCTGATCTCAGGGAGGTGCTGCTCGTGCAGTACAGTGCAGGCACTGTGGGTGTGACCACTCAGGATCAGACGAGGCTGAAACCACCACAGCAGCTGAAACCAACCCAAAGAAATTTGTTAGCACCAACACGTTAAAACAGTTTTAAACAGGCGTATGCACCAATTCTCCCTTTTATGTTCATGCAGAGGTAGTAAATCACTTACAGAAAGACACAGCATAGAAACATGCCCAAGTCCACCAAGATCCCATTTTTACACTAATCCCACTCTCCTCCCCACATTCCCATCAGCTTTCTCCAGATTCTACCACTCACCTACACACTCGGGGCAATTTGCAGTCACCAATTAACTCACCAATCTGCATAGCGTTTAGTATATGGGAGGAAACCAGATCACCTGGAGGAAAATCCCCAGTTCTCAGGGAGAAGGTGCAAAGGCAGCACAGGAGGGCGGGATTGAATCTGGGCCTCTGTGGCTGCGGTTCAGCTGCTCTATCAATTGCAGCACTAGTAGGGCCACTGCCTCTAGTTAGTAACAGGAGTTGATAGAGGAAAGGAGTATACAAGTGCCCTGGTATCTAGACTGGAAAGGAAGTGAATATTTACCAGGAAGCACCAGACTGGTTTCTGTATAATGAACAGTGCAGGCAAAATGCACATTGCAGCTGTTCGAGTTGCAGAAATCTGCCCTGATGGAATTCAGAAATCACCTTCCAGACACTTGAGGTGCAGAATAAAATTCACTCTCACAGAAAGTGAGGAGTAACAAAGTAGACAAGTAAAATTTATTTTTCAACTCTCATTCCTTGGTACATGTGCAAATGATGCAGCTTCACGTTGCAGAAAATTGTGATACAGATCGTTTCCAGCAACAAAACACACAGGTCACCTGTGGTTTCCAGTGCTGACTGAAAATTACATGTAGGAAGGAGGTTTGAGGAAGAAATAATTCATTACCTTTGTTAGTTTTACACACAGCTACAAGTGCAGTACAACATTGCCAAAGATTGGATAATTCGGTGTGAATGTCACCAAACGTTTTGGACACAGGTGGTGATCAGTTGGTGCTCCCTCAGTAATAATGAAATGTCACAGATCCCAAACACCAACAAACATCGCACAGGGCTGCAAGAGGCCACAGAGAGTTGGAGCTCCATCACGGGCACAAACTTCTCCACCATCCAGTGCATCCTCGTTTCCCGTTACTACCATTGGGGAAGAGGTACAGGAGCCCAAAGACCCACAGTCAACAATTCACAACAGTTTCTTCCCTTCCGCCAGATTTATGAACCATCCATGAACGTTATGCCTTGCTTCATTTGCACTATACTTCTGCTGCAAAACAATTTCATTTCTTCAGTGATAAAAATTTGATTCCGATTCTGATTTTTTAAAGAGTTTGAGCAGTCAAAATAGTTTAACAAAAGGAACTGGGTTGGATAATCTGATCCTCCACAAGATATCCAGGTACCCACACAACATTACTGCAACAATTCCATTACATTCCCAGAGACCACACAGCTGAAACAAGGATTAAAGCCATTGCTGCTGTTCAGCCATTTCAGCAGCTGTAATCAGAACCACCCATTATCTCGCTACAAAATAAGCACCCTTGAATTAGCCATGCAGCTTTGGAAAAGTGTTGATGTCATAGGTGTGCCCCTGTGTTCTCCACCCAGTTTGCTGAGTGACTAGAGTTTAACCAGCCTGTTTAAAAGTTCATTTCTTTGTTTTAACACTGTTGTGGTCCTCTGTACAAATTTTCTCAACTCCTACAATTCTTCATGCCTCCAGCTCTGGCTTTCTGAACACATTGGTGGTTACACTGCCCAGGTTCTCTGTAATCCAATTCCAACCTCAGCTCTTCAATTTCATCCAACTCTTGCTCATCAAGAATCTGTACACCTCTCCCTTAAAAATATTCAAGGGCTCTCTTCCTCAGCGAGAGGAAGAAAGTGAGTTACAAAGACCTGTGGTCTGGTGAGAAAAATAATTTCATCTCCAATCTGTTATAAATAGGCGAGGCCTTTACCTTATTTTTTAATATTAACCCCTAGTTCTAGATAATCTTCTCCACATCTGCAGTCAAGGCCTCTCGAGACTTGTGCACTTTAGTGATCAGGGCTGAAGGACAGGGCACTGAAGTGTGAAATAGAACAAAGAGACATGGGAATATAGATACGTAATTCTTTGAGAGTGGCTTCACAGGTAGATACAGTTGTAAAGACAGCTTTTGGCAGATTGGCCTTCATAAATCAGGACATTATGTACAAGAGTTAGGATGTTACTTTGAAGTTATTTAAGACTTTGGTGAGGCCAAATTTGGAGTATTGTGTGCAGTTTTGGTCACCTACCTACACGTGAATAAGCAAGAAAGAAGCAGAGAAATTTTACAAGGGGATTTACAGGACTTGACCACCTGAGTTACAGAGATAGTTTAAATAGGTTAGGACTTTATTCCCTGGAATGCAGGAGAATAAGGGAAGATCTATCGAGTTATATAAATTTATGAGGTGCATAGACAGGGTGTGGAGACCAGAGCTACAGGACATAGGGTTAGGATAGAAAGGCGGAATATTTAAAGGAAATCTGAAGGGAAACTACTTCACCTAGAGAGGGGTGTGAGTGTAGAATGAGCTGCCAGTAGAAGTGGTAGATGCAGGTTCAACTGTAACATTTAAGAGAAGTTTTGACAGGTACATGAATGAGAGAGGAATAGACAGCAATGGTCTGGGTGCAGGTAGGTGAGACACAGCAGAAAACTAGGCTTGTACAGAATAGATGGGCCAAAGAGCCTGCTTTTGTGTTGTTGTGCTCTATGACTCTATATTGAGAGAGTCCCCCCCTTAAAGATCCACAGAAACACAAGAGACTGCAGATGCCAGGTTCACTTGGGAAAATCAATAAACCTCATTATAACATCAACCATTTCATTTAAAAGACACACCTTGGGTAATGCAATAGAATTGTAAGCTCTCCTGGGACAGTGGGCTTGTTAAGGGTGAATTAAATTGAATTTAATTGAATTAAATTGAAAAGTCATATTTGATTCCTCACTGCTATGTGCAAAAGTGTGGAACACAAAATAGTTTTAAGACAAAATAGTGTCAGCTTGAAATTGAGAATATTTTGAGAACATATAGTACTGGCTGGTACACAGCCTTGAGAATAATGACATGAATTTGCCTTTCACCTGCCAGCTTGCACTCCTCCCCTTCCCCCCCCCCCCCAATATTATTCTGGCTTCAGCCCCCTTCCTTCAGAATAATATTGGGGGGAGGGGAAGGGGAGGAGTGCAAGCTGGCAGGTGATAGGTGAGATCAGGTGAGGGGAAGGTAGCTGTATGGGGTACAGAGATGAAGTAAGAAGTGGGGGGTCTCAGACCAAAGCATCAACTGTTTCTTCCCCCCATAGATGCTGCCTGACTTGCTGACTTTCTCCAGCATTTTGTGTGTTGCTCTGTGCAAGTTGGAATTTTGCCTTGGGCTGAGTCCAGATTGGTGCTGAGACACATTGGGCACCTAAGATTCCCTCCAGATTTACCTAGATTGCCTTATTGATTGGTTGATAAGTACAGTATTAATTTGCTTTTTCTACATTAATTAACCTTTTCTGTATTTTATTCTACTGTATATAAAATACTAACGAAGCAGTTTTCTATAACCTTTAACACTTACATAGTGCCTCCTTTGTTTGTGAATTCCTCTTGCTGTTGCATCAGAAAAGGACAAGGAATGTATTCTAAAATATTTTCATTGCAGGGCTGTATAGTTAATTCTCAGGAATGGGACGTGAACTCACTGCCTTTAGTTGTGAAAGTAAAAGTATTACCTTGTGAACCACAGCTGATCTGCCAGCTGTAAATCCAGCTTGGCTTCCAATATATTCATTCTCTCCCACTGTGCAAAATAAAAATGTCATGACCAAAGTTACGCATGGATCCCTTACCTTTTTAGAAGCTTCAGCAGACAAGGTGTCATATCTCTCCTGGAATAGCTGCTTCTTTTCCTCAGGGGACGCAGAGTCCTCACCCGTACACTCTGCATCGCTGACTCGATAAAGGGGATAATGCTGCAAGAATCAGGTATCATTAGGACAATAACAAACCCTCTGGATCGCTGCACAGAGTGGTGGTTGGTGATCATAGGGTGTGTCATTATTACTACACAGGTAATTTCTTCTCAACATCACTCCTCAACTGCTGCAGGACTGCTCTGCAGTTGTAAGAATGGTTGGTAAATTTCAATCCTCACAGGGGACTTTCAGGACCATGGTAAATTGGCCACTTACTCCAACTAGAGGAGTATTTAAAGACAATATTGTTTGCCTGCACTTTCGCTATAACTTAAACACTATATTCTACATTCTGCTATGGCTTATCCCCTCCACCACTTCAATGTGTTCATGGTTTGAAATTATCTTTACGGATAGCATACAAAAGGGAAGTTTTTCTCCTGCATCTTGGTACATGTGACAATAATATACCAATTTCTCGGCAATAAAAACTGGACTTGGAACAAGGGCACAGAGGACAGCTCGTACAGAACATGGGGGATGAATTACCTGTTTCTATGCAATTCCACGAGTATCCTTTCACTCCCCAGCAAAATTAACAATTGAAGTGTGGACCACTAACCTAGAGGTAAATGAATTTGAAGCTCAACGTGGTAGCTAGGGAACCTAACTTCATGTAATAAAAGTAACCTTGAAATAAAATGTTGGCCTCTAGAAGTGACATGAAACCACCAAATTGTTGTAAAGACCCCCAAGGTTCTCTGCTGCCCAACAGAACATAGATGAGTACAGTACAGAAACAAGTCCTTTGGCCCACAATGTCCGTGTCGAGCATGATGCCAAATTAATTGCAAGTGACTCATATCTCTATTCCTTGCAGATTCATGTGTCTACCTAAAAGCCTCTTGAATAAGAGAATCACAATCAGGTTTATTAACACTGATACAGAACGAATGCTGGCAGCATCCACATACACGTAATTAAATAGAGCACAACACTGCCTGTGTGCACCAGACTGCAGTGAGTATCTCCTGTCGTACATCCTACCAGCTGACAAGAATTGTTCCAGTCATTCTGTGAGTCTGCTACTGGCTTTGCCAGATCCTTTCGTCCCTCCATAGGGGTGGAGCTATGGTGGCACTTAACAGCGACTCCTTCGAGATCATCTGTGGAAACTGCTTAATTTCCACCTTTGATGCCTCTCTTTTTCCTTTCCAAGGCAGATGGGAGTTCTGACAAGAGATGCTGACCCAGAGTTACACTCGGAATTCGGTTTATTGCAGTGGTGGGACTCCGCTCCCAGGGGGCTCACAACCAGCCACTTCTGATGTGGCCTAGAAAGAGGAGCTCACCATCAAGGTTCAGTGTGTCACAGCCCCGTGGACAAGTTGACTCTACGCCAGTGCTGCCGACTGAACCGTCACGGGACAGAACAGTGGATTGGCTGTCAGGGGTTCTTCTCGGCCAATCGAGCGTTGGTGGGGAAGAGTTTGTTACCAATTCTCAAGCAGGAAAGCGACATGGCAGACTTTATCATCACATCAGCGAGTTGTTTTGTTTTGTCTCCCCGCTCTGTCTGAAAGGGTGACACCTCTCTTCCCCTTTACTGGGGAGAGGAAGAGAGAGAGCCTGACGCATGTCAAATTGTCTGGGTGAACAATTAGCTTTTGTTGTACTGCAGGTCATGGTCTTTCTTGGGAGCTTTGCTAGTGCTTGCCTGGTGGATGGAGGGTGCTGATGACTTTTTGCAGAAGTGGATGGGGATGGGTTAGGGTCATTGTTCTGCTGCTGCTTGTGCATGAGTGGGGAGAGTGGGGGGGCTTTGGGGTTCTAATGTTTTTACTGTCACTCATTCTGTTTTCTTGGATGTTTGTGAAGAACAAGAATTTCAGGTTGTATATTGAATACATTTCTCTCATATTAAATGGAACTACTGAACTTTCTGCTGACTTGTCCAAGTGAACTTTTCGTTCCAAGGATAGATCGATTATGCAGGTTGTTCACTGAGTGAGCCTTTATAGTGATCGTTGAGTCACAAAGCTCACTTTCCCAACCCCATTGCCCTCCTACGCTCATTGAACCCGTCACTCTTCTGCTCTCCTCAGCCCAGTCCCTCGCTGACCTCATTACCCTTCTCCTTCAGCCAACTCCTCAGCTAAAACTTGGACTCTTACTTGTATTACCCTACCGAGAAACTGCCGATACAAGAGAGACCATTTTCTCACAATCATGCTCAGGGGCATTTGGTGGATAGGGCCTGCCTTTTCTCATATGTCAGTGCATCGATGATAGCATCTGTTAGTCTCATGAGACCATGGATCTGCACCGGAACGTCTTGCTTCAGTCTCTCCAGGTGCAGGCCTGGGCAGGGTCGTATGGAAGACTGTCAGTTGCCCAAGCAGCAAGACTCCCCTCTCCACGCCACCGATTTTGTCCAAGGGAAGGGCAAGGGCCGATACAGCTTGGGACCATTGACGTTGCAGGAGTTGCCATAACGAGGTTGAAGGCAACATTGGACTGCCTTAGGGACTCCAGCTCCGGATTTGTCCTCAGGGTTTACTCCCCAAGTCTTTCCCATGAGTGGGAATGGTCGCAAGGCAGTGGAGGTTTCCCTCTCTTAGATGGACTGCCCTCCCAGGCTGACAAGCTCCATCTACCCGAGTGCAACATTAGTTTAAAAAAAATGATGACAAGCATAAGAGCACAGCGAAGATTTAGTGTAGCTGTGAAAACACAATGAAACTGTTCACAGCAAAGCAAAAGTCACTCAAGGCAGATTTTAAAAATATTCCTACCTGAAGTAAGATAGGAGGGGAATATTCTGGGAATATTCCCTTATCTTTACAGTTCTCACTGGAATGATTTAAATCCAGCTGTTGGCAAAACATATTGACAACATTATGAAAAATCTTCCGTCAATTTTGCACAACTGAATATCAAAACTAAACGCACAACTCACCACCAGACTATTATCTCATGAACTGAAACAGGGCTGTGAGCCAAACGGCTTCCAACGCCTCAAACAGGGCATCGCGAGGGGGAAAATGGGCACAAGCTGCTGAGGTTCAAAGACTTCAGCAGAGCTTTAGAAATTTAAAGGCTTAGAAAGGAATGAAACAAGGTGCAGAGCTTAGTGGAGACATGAGGGCAAGGATTGTTGTGGGGAAGTACAAGCAGGCAGAGGGGCTTTATCTAGAGGAAGGACTCCACCTGGAGATTAAGCTTTGGGTGGACAAATCAGCTCTGCATTAGAAAGTATGTCTAGAGAGAACGACAACTGACTTGATAGAGGCGTCTAAGGTGATACGAGGCATAGACAAAGTGGAGAGCCAACACCTTTTTTTGCAGGGTGGAAATGGCCAATACAAATGGGCATAACTTTAAGGTGACTCGAGGGAAGTATAGGGGGGGATGGCACAGAGAGTGCTGGGTGCACATACTTCCAGGGCTGCTGTTAACAGCAAATACATTAGGGACAGTTAATACTTAGATTGCCCCATGGATAAAAGAAAGACAGATGGCCACATGAGAGGGAAGGGTTCAACTGGCACAATGTTGTGAGCAGAAGGACCTACACTGTCCTATGTTCTTGGATTGAGATAACCGTAAAGAAGCAAAGTGATTGCTGGACATCCTGCAGAGTCTGAGGGGGCAATGGGTGGGTGTGGTGATGGCACAAGGAGGCAACGTCCAAACCGAGAGGACCATGGGCAACGGAGTGGAGCTACTGGAAGGGAATGAACGGATAGGGGTCAGAGATTTTGTCGGGCACCAGAGCATCAAGTGGTGTGGCTATGTAACAGCTAAACCCACAGCCGGAGGAGCTCAGCAAGTAATGGGTAAACATGGATGTCAAGCCATATTCTGCCAACTGCTGGTGGTGTTAGATCCTGAACTTTCCCTCCTCCTCCACTGACCAAACAGCTGAACACCAAAAATCACAACTGGTTACTGCTCAAGTGTAACTATCCCTGACCTGGACTCTGTAACCAAGGGTGCAGAAACCACCACTACAGATAAAGAAAGGGGGGTGCTGCAGAGTTTATCAGTAAGTATTCAGACCTGGGATGGCAGCATGATAACGTCCGACAGCAGATGGTGACTGTAATAGACACTGGTGGAGAGAGGGACGTGGTGGGAAGACAACAGGGTGCCCAGAACATGTGGGGATGCAGGAATGTGCAGGTCAGGACAGTACTTATGAAGAGGTTAAAGAGAGACAACATGAGAGGTAGAGAGCAAGTGGCATCACAAGCAGTCACTGGCAAGGTGAACTGCAAAGTGTTACCCACTTCCCACACCCAGAGTTCATCACCTGCTGGAAGGAGCGTGCAGGCCGGACACAGTGGATCCTTCATTGACACTGCTTGCAAGCGACTTAGTTACTTGCTGGAGCGGATTGTGTTTACTATGATTTCCAGCTGAATCACAACACTCTGGAGACAAGACCAATCTTTTCCAGTTGGACATCAGATACTCATCGAATGATGTTGCTCCCTGTGCATTCACACAATAACCGTGGGTTCCAACTCTGGACCAAAGATACCTCCCAGGCAAGTTCCATTTAGTACTTCTCACCTCGGGCAGTGTACCACCTTGGTACCAACCACTCCCAACCTCTGAACCCACTCTCCACTCTAGTCACCACCCCAAATCATGATCACTCTGATCCATCCAAGCAACCCCATCCTTGATCCAATCTCTCCCGCTTTTTCGCAATCTAGTCCTGGATATCCAAGACTTTCCTTTAAGAGTTTCTCGTTGAAGGGTCTGTGCCCCATGCAAGCTTTGACTGGTAGGGGTTCAGTCTTCCCAGGATGATCTGAGACAGATTCAATTAGCTCTAGGCTGAAGACCTCATTGATGAAACGACCACTAAATGCAGAATCAGACCCCTGCACCCACCAGGTCTGTGATGACCATCAAGAGCCGTACATTAATGCCAATTCATTCTCCCCACATTCCCCTCAACCCCACCTTACTCCTTATCTGCACACCAGGGATAACTTGCAGTGAACAACTCATCCATAGAACATTACAGCACAGAAACAGGCCCTTCGGCCCTTCTTGGCTGTGCCGAACCATTTTTCTACCTAGTCCCACTGACCTGCTCCTGGACCATATCCCTCCAAACCCCTCTCATCCATGTACCTGTCCAAGTTTTTTTTTAAATGTTAAAAGTGAGCCCGCATTTACCACTTCATCTGGCAGCTCATTCCACACTCCCACCACTCTCTGTGTGAAGAAGCTCCCCCTAATGTTCCCTTTAAACTTTTCCCCCTTCACCCATGTCCTCTGGGTTTTTTTTCTCCCCTGGCCTCAGTGGAAAAAGCCTGCTTGCATT
Source organism: Hypanus sabinus (assembly GCF_030144855.1). Classification (NCBI taxonomy): domain Eukaryota; kingdom Metazoa; phylum Chordata; class Chondrichthyes; order Myliobatiformes; family Dasyatidae; genus Hypanus; species Hypanus sabinus. The sequence goes on from NC_082706.1 coordinate 131,641,203, forward strand.
CACTCTATCTATACCCATCATAATTTTATACACCTCTATCAAATCTCCACTCATTCTTCTACGCTCCAGGGAATAAAGTTTCTAAAAACCTATTCAACTTTTCTCTGTAACTCAGTTTCTCAAGTCCTGGCAACATCCCCGTAAACCTTCTCTGCACTCTTTCAACCTTATTAATATCCTTCCTGTAATTCGGTGACCAAAACTGCACACAATACTCCAATCTTTGTGCCTTTGGGAGGTGGGAAGAAATCAAAATATCCAGTGGAACCTCATAGGGTCACACAGAAACCCCGCGCAGGCATGGTGCTGGAGGTCAGTATTGAACCCGAGTCACTGGAGCATGTGGCAGCATCTCCAGTACTGATTCCAAAATAGATCATATCCACAGTGCATCTGTAACAGGATCAAAATGTCCAACATGACAGAGCATGCACTGAAGCTGAGAGGGAGTCAGTTAAGTGATGTGGAGGGCAATTCATCATTTTTACATGAAGAGTGGTAGGTGCAGTAGCAGTGAAAGCAAATACAGTAGAGACATTTCAGGGACTCAGACAGGCAGATGAACGTGCAGAGATATGGACAGACGGGTCTAGTTTAGCAGGCTTTAATTACGAGTTGAATTAGTTCAGCACAACATTGTGGGTCAAAGGGTCTGTTCCGGTGCGGTTCCCGGTTCTCAGTTCTAACAAAATGCAGTTGGGCAGTTGGGTGACAGGATGCTGAGCAGAGAGTGGGAGATAACAGAGTCTAAACAAGCCATGGTCAGGGATGAAGATGGTATCAAACATAGATTCTGCGGGGTAAAGGGAAGAGGGTAATTGAAAGACAATTCTAAAGCAACAATGGGATTGTAACTGAAGTGGGCTGAGGAAAGTTAATTAGAAAGGATTCCATGAGCCCAGGGACAGATGGAAAATTACTCCAGTCAGGTTACAAGTCGTCCTAGGACAATTGGATGGAGTGATCTGAAACTACACATTGAGGTAAAGAGTCGACAAAGGAATGTGAGGTCAAAGGGAATGCAGAGTTCAAAGGTTAAAGCAAATTGCTCACAACTATACCACATGTCACTGGCTGTCCAATGAAATGTATCTTTTTGAAATAAAACTGTTTTTTAGACAAAGGTCACTGCCACAGTTATTTGAATCAATGACTACAGGGTTTGTATCAATAATTAACTACTTATATTTACAAGCGTGGAAAGGAAAGGCACATTAACTGGCATAATTTCACTTTTGTTATAACCACAGAATTGTTCAAAAAGCAAGTCAGCTACTTTTCCCATTTTAAAAACTGCTTTCCAATTAGTTGCAACCTCTGCTCTTTCACAATGTTTCTGGAAAGTTTCCATTTTTAAGCATTTATCCAAATCCCTTCAAAAAATTATTATTGAATCTCCTTCCACCACTTTACAGTACATTGGCAACCCACTTAACTGTAAGTTCACTGCAATTAATTTCTGCTGGCATGCCACCCGTTCTGCAAATGGTGTTAACCCACCTGTCGGGAGCAATTCAGTGCCAAGGAGAGCTGATGAAGATCATTTTCTACTTTCTCGCAAATGGAACAACCGTCCCCATGCAAAGCAATGCTGTTAACTAGAACAAAACTGCAAACACAAAGGGTAGCATAAATCTTCCATCCTTCCACATGATGAATAAGCACAGTTCTTCAAGCACACAAAGGAACGCTGCTGGTTTCTATTTTGCTGCACTGAACCGAGGTCAAGTTCGAACAAAAACAAGATATCAGCTTAATCTCGACCTCTCAGCATCACCCACGGCTACACCAGCTGCCTGCAACACACAATCCCATTTTCAGCCAGTTCTAGCTCTAGGCTCCCATCCTTTGAAATTGCTGAAATATATTTTACCTTAACACTTTATAAGTGTTAAAGTAAAATATGTTTCCTACTGTCCATCGAGTAAGCGAGGACCCGAGGATATGTTTCCTACTGTCCATCGAATAAGCGAGGACACTGCTTGCTGCCACTCCACGAGTCCGCACTGGATCTTCCTGAGGAGTAATCCACCCGGTTCCTCTCACCACATCCCACTGATTTCTTCCCCCTCAGGTATTGGAGGCAGGGGCGGGGGCAGAGGCTTCATGTGCACTGCGGCTCTAATAAATGAAACATTAGGCTACTGAGTACAGGAGTTGAACTGTTATGTTGAAGTTGTACAAGACATTGGTGAGACTGAATTTGGAATATTGTGTGCAAGTCTGGTCACCTACCTAAAGCTTGAAAGAATGCAGAGAAATTTACAAGGACATCAGGACTTAAGGCCCTGAGTTACATAAATAGGTTGAATCATTTAGGATTTAATTCCCTGGAGTGCCAGAAAATGAGGGGAGACCTTACAGAGGTGTACAAAATTATGAGAGGTATCGACAGGGTAAATACATGCATTTCCCTTCTCAGGTTGGGTGAGGTGATAGGTTTAGGGTGCAAGGTGAAGTATTTAAGGGAAATCTGAGGGGGAAGTTCTTCACACAGAGGGTGGTGCAATTGTGGAATGAGCTGCTAGTGGAAGTGAGAGAGGCAGGTCCATTATGATGTTGAAGAGAATTTTGAGTAGGTTCATGGATGAGAGGGACTTGGAGGGATACAGTCCAGGCACAGATAGATGGGACTAAGCGGAAGACCAGGTCACATGGACTAGGTAAGCTGGATAGATCTATTAAGCAGATGAATCAACTTAAGAGTGCCCTGTTGAAGAAACGTCAGCAATTTCTTTCCCCTCCCCACAGATGCTTACTCAGACCACTCAGTTCCTTCAGCAAATTGTTTGTTACTCCAGACTCTGGTGTCTACAGCTTCCTGTGTCTCTGTATACATTAAATGTATCCTTGTAAGTGTCCATCCAGCCATGAGAGAAATCCATGCCCAACTTTCTTTATGATCACCATTCAGAACAATTGAAAATAAACTACACTGAACCACTGCTTTTCTAATACTAACGGTTTACAATATGCTGTTGCCTCTTTGCCACACACTTTCCATTCATTAATTTTTTTAAACTACTAAATGGAGAAAAATACATTTATGGTAAAAAAAAATAAGTGGCAAATAAGAATTAGAAGCAGGAGCCCACTTGCTGCCTCGAGCTTGCACTACAATTCAATACCATGGCTATTACTGATGCTTGCCTGCCTTACCTACCGCCTGTCTCAGATCTCCTGATCACAATCAAAATCTATTGCCTGTAGCCCTTGCGCATACATCTAATGCCTGAGCATTTAAAACAGGCCAAGGGAGAGCTCGGTGTAGCTGTGTTCTGAAGCTCATTGCAGCTAGGAAACAGAATTGATCAGGGCACTCAGTAAAGAGCTAGAAGGGCCCTTGAGGCAGCACAGTTTGAAAAGCTACCAGAAAAGACCTCAGGAACAGGCCCAACAGGATTGCTCTTCAACCTGGTGTTACGTACCCTGTAACTGGGTCACTCACCAGCAAAGATAGAGAGGTTTGTTGAAGTCTGATGGTACTATTTTTAACAGTATTTATTGATAAAAATACACAAAAATAATATCAATGCAAACATACAGATAATATACGTCGTCAATACTAAATCTAAAAGCACGGGTATAATAATAATCAATAAGAAATAGCTCTATCATTGTCTGGGGGATAATGTATTGTCCGATGGAAATATAAAAGTCACTCAAGTTCATTCAGGCTGCAGCTTTTGGTTGGAGAGAGAGACGATGTTTTTAGAACTTGCCCGTTTTCCTTTTTATGATGTCGATCCTTCGAAATGTCGTCGGTGGTGATCTCTTCTTTAGCTAAGCCGTCTTCCGTGGTAAGGCCCCACTCCCAGCAACGGGAAAGGACACACGTGGGCCCTCCACCGGCTGTCGCTATTAAACGCTGTCACGGGATTTCTAGCGTTTCTTTTGGTGCGTCTAAAGGGGCTGTTCCCCAGACCCTCTTTTATCCTGACTCACGGGGTCTCAGATGTCAATCAGGTTGGGATGGTGCAATCCCTCAACCAGCCCACTTTGGTCATCCCTGAGGGCTTCAAATAAATAGTACAGTACTCAATACACAATTCCGTCTCCAAGAGACAATGGCCGTTTCCCGTGGCTTTGTATCACTGAGGGGCCAGGACGTTCCAAACCACTTGTGGATTCTGCGTGTCTTTCTCTCATTTTCTGGGTCTCCTGACCTCAATTAATTGTGATCTTGCAATTCTCAAAAAGGAGGGGGCTACTTTGTACCCTTCGGCCCCTCCAAGTTGGGGCAAAGGCGTTACACTGGAATATTTCAAGCAGTTCCCTCTTTTATTCCAAAAACATTTTTTGACAAAATAGATTCTCTGATTTTGTCTTATGTTTGGAATAATAAAAGCTCCAGAGTGAATAAACTTTTATTGCAAAAATCAAAAAAAGATGGAAGACTGGCTTTACCTAACTTTAGATTTTATTATTGGGCAATTAATATTCATTATATTACTTTATGGATTTATGATATAGACGACCAAGATCGCCCATCATGGTTACAGCTGGAGGAAAATTCAGTAATGGGGTTTTCATTAGCTTCTTTATTAGGAGCTCCTCTTCTGTTCTCGCTCTCCAGAATAGGTAGACAAGCTCTCAACCCTATTGTTAAACGTACTTTAAAAATTTGGTTTCAATTTCGTAGATTTTTTGAATTAAATGATTTTCTACTTTCTGGTAATATTTATTCTAATTTCTTTTTTAAACCATCAACTTTGGATAAGGCTTTAACAACATGGAAAATTAAGGGAATAAAAACTTTTTAGATTTGTTTTTACAAGACTGTTTAATGTCTTTTTCACAGTTAATGGATAAATATGATATCTCCAATACACATTTTTTCAGATATTTACAGGTTAAGAATTTTTTACGTGTTTCTTTACCAAATTACCCCCTCGGCCTGCACTTTAAATTTGGCTTATGTTATTTTTCAGTTTAAACCCTTTCAAAAATGATTAATAGCTATCATTTATAAACAGTTAATGAATGCTCACGTCGCCTAATGATAGGGTTCGACGCACCTGAGAAGTAGAACTTCAACACTCACTTTCAGATAATCAATGGAGTAGAATTTATTACTTAGTCAATAATTCATCTATCTGTGTACGTCATATTTTAATTCAGTTTAAGATAGTACACAGGGCCCATATGTCTAAAGATAAATTGGTGTATATTTTTCCTAATATAAGCCCTATTTGTGAGAGATGTAACGTAGAAGTGGCTACTCTAACTCGTGTGTTTTGGTCATGTGTAAGTTTAAATAATTTTTGGAGGGATGTGTTTGGAATATTATCTAAAGTTATAGGATATGGACGTTCAACCTAATCCACTTACAGGAATTTCTGGGATTATTCCAGAGGAAGCAAGCAAAGTGTCTGCTTCCGCCCAACATGTGACGGCCTTTACAACTTTACTGGCTAGGAGAGCTATTTTGCTACACTGGAAAGAATCTAACCCACCTACTGTTTTCTATTGGCTCTCCTCCATTATGTCATGTCTAAGCTTGGAGACAATTAGAAGCCGGACATTTGATACATCCTTTAATTCTGAAGAAGTCTGGTGACCCTTTATTCAATATTTTCACATGATTTAATTTATTTTTATTTATTTATTTTTCTTTATTCTCTTTGGGGAAAATCCTTATCCGTGAAGGTTCAGAGATGACTGGAAGGATGTGTTTTTTTTCCTCTCTTTTTTTCTAATTTTATCCTCAATTGGACTGCCCAATCTTTCTTTTTCTTTCCTTTTTTTTTCCTCTTTTTTTTTGTTTCAGTTTAGTTAGTGGGGTTCTTTTTTCTTCATCAATAAAATGTCCATTTTTTTGATTGCTATGAGGAGTTGTTTTTTTTTACCATTGTATATATAACAGCATAATATTTTACCTATTTGATTTTGACATTATATACTTTGTTTTTATTATTGCTGTTTATATGTCTTTTATATTATCTACTTGCTAAACTCCTCTTCCGATTTGTATATTCTTTATTTGAAAATCAATAAAAAAGATTGAAAAATGAAATGGAATTTTAAACCTATTAAACAATGCTCCCTGTTTCTGATTTTACTTTGCTCTATCGGAAGCTGGCATGGATTGAAAGGTTCAGATGGCCTCTTCTGGTGTTGAAATGTTTCAACAATTCAGTATTCCACAGGGATCTGTTCTGGGACCTAGGTTGTTTGTGATATACTGTAATATCAATCATTGGGATGAAAATGTAGATGGATGGATGGATGGATGGATGGATAGCGAGTTTGAAGGTAACACCACAATTGGTGGAGTTGTGGACAGTATAAAGGACCATCAAATAATACTGTGGGATAAAGATCAGTTACAGAGCTGTTGCTCTTTGGGAGGTCAAATGAAAGAAGAAAGTGTGAAGTTAATGGCAGGGTCCTTAATAGATTTGAGGCACAGAGGGATCTTGAGGTCCAAGTCCACCCTTCACTGAAAGTGCTATGCAATTGAATAGGGTGGTAAAGAAGGGTTATGGCATATTTGTCTTCGTTGGTAGTGGTGTTGGCAAATGGAGAGTTGGCCTTCATTGCTAGAGGGATTGAATTTAAGAGCGGAGAAGCTACGCTGCAACTGTACGGGCTACCGGCGAGGCCACACCCGGAGTACTGTGTGCAATTCTGGTCTCCTTACTTGAGGAAGGATACTCCGGCTTTGGAGGTGGCACAGAGGAGGTTCATCAGGTTGATTCCAGAGATGAGGGGGTTAGGCTATGAGGAGAGATTGAGTCGCCTGGGACTGTGCTCACTGGAATTCAGAAGATTGAGAGGAGATCTTATAGAAACATATAACATAATGAAAGGGATAGATAAGATAGAGGCAGGAAGTTTGTTTCCACTGGTAGAACTAGGGGACATATCCTCAAGATTCGGGGAGTAGATTTAGGATGGAGATGAGGAAGAACTGCTTTCCCCTAAAATTGGTGAATCTGTGGAATTCACTGCTCAGTGAAGCAGTGAAGGCTAACTCAGTAAATATATTTAAGACAAGATTGGATAGGTTTTTGCATAGTAGGGAATTAAGGGTTATGGGGAAAAGGCAGGTAGGTGGAGATGAGTCCATGGCCAAATCAGCCATGAATTTATTAAATCACGGAGCAGGCTCGACAGGCCAGATGACCTACACCTGTTCCTAATTCATTTGAGTATAAGGATAAGGAAATTATCTCAGTTCGTACTTGGAGTATTGTGTGCAGTTCTGGACAGGATGCATGTGGAGACTGTGGAAAATATGCAGAAGGTTTGCCATGATGCTGTCTTGATTAGATGGCAAGAACTACAAGAAAAGTTTGGGCAAACTTGAATTGTTCTCCCTACAGCGTCAGGAGAGGATAGACCAGACAGATTTTTTAAATGATAAGAGGCATAGGTAGGGTAGACCGAACCTATTATCTAAGGCAGAAATATCAAACATTAGAGGACACACTTCTAAGGCTGGGGGGGGAGGAGGGTTTAAAAGGTGACATGAGGAGCAAGTTTGTCTTTTTTTATTATTATGTCAGGAGTGTTAGGTGTCTGCAATAGGTTACCAGGGGTAGTAGTGGCAGAAGGCATTTTGGTGGGTATTTGATAGATAGATGAATGTGAAGGGAATGAAGGGGAGGAGGAGAATGGAGAACGGAGAATTCTCACTGGAGGAGAATGTTTAGTATAAGTAGGTAAAACGGCGTGGGCTGTGTCCTCTGCAGTGCTGCACTGTTTTGTTTTCTGTATTCATCAGGCTCTGACCTTGAAACATCTACTTCCCAGTGATTCACAAACTCTGCTTTGCTAACGTCGACACATCAGAACCTGACATTTTCTAACACAGGGATGAACTACTAGCGATGGCTCCATCATTCTAACCTACTATGTACACGCTTCATTGCTGTTCAGTCGTTACCAGTCTGACTATCTTCCAAAGTGATCCAATCCTGAGAGCAAAGAAACATCCGCCTACTCTGAACATTTCAAATTGTGTCATAAGCATTTCAGCTAACAACAGACAGGTGCGATTCAAATGATATCCTGGTGTAATGGTTGCAACAGGATGCAATTACTTCCAGTGCCCAGTGTTGGAGAACCACCAGCCTACAGAGACATTCTTCTTTTGAAGGACAGATTGGATATAGACTATTTAGACTCTGTCAGATACTCACCCAAGCAGAGCAGGAACACCCTTAGCTTATACAAAACAGAACAGATGCAACTGGACTTTACACTAACCTCCCAACCTTTACAATAAGCCTTCATATCTACTTGGTGTAGCTTGCAGCTTGGAATTACTAGAAGCACAAGTGGATTATGCAGCAAACCGCCATTCCTGCCAACATAATTATGGTTTAAATCTCTGTTGGCAATATGCTGTTACAGAAAGCTCCAGCTAATCACTGACCCTATCCTTTTCTCAGGAAAGTCTAGAGAAAAGCTTTTGTTAAAAGTCATTGCCACTAGGTAGATCCTGCCTGCTGATCAGTTCCACATTGCATTTCCCTAAAGGAAGTCAAATTAAGAAATATTACAGTTCCTCCCCATTTCATTAACTCCCAATCTACATCACTATGGAACACACTTTGAGTACTTCTTAGTAAAAGAATCAGGCAGGAAGGTGGATATAACAGAGACCACTTACTTTATACCTTTCCTCGACACCACTTTAGCGGAGGTGAAGTTAAACGTATACTCAAACCTCTTCAGTTTGTACAAATCCATCCTGTGAAAGCAAGCCAAATACAGAGGAGGGTAGCATTACTAAAGTCATTTATAGAAACTCAGCATTTTCAGATCAAAATGTCCTGGTTAACTGGAGCTCCCACTGGAATATGCAGACATTATCAGAAGATGGCAACAGCAAAGCTGGCCTACACCTCTGTAGTCAAACCTGCAACAAAAACATTTGAACTCACGGCAAACCAATGCCAACTAAAATCTATCAAAGTATCAATCCCAACCTGGTGGCAGGTCATTTAAAAAGAACTTTCAAAATAAACCATGGTGAAGAATCCTTGGAGGAGTGACTCAAAAAGAAAGATTATCAACCCAAGGTCACAATATCCATCTGTATTCAGCGCAGAACGTGTGCAGACAGTGGAATCACAACCACTTACTAAAGTAAGAAATTCAGGCTTACTGTTCTTCCCTTCAGTACAACTTTTCCATGAAAACTGATGACAAGGACTCATTAAATTGAGCACTGCTTTGGCTAGTAATGAGAAGAACGAATACTACTCAGAAAGAAGGGATTTGTGGCAATCAGTTATCACAGGTTTGATTTTGTACTCTAAGGGGTATTTAGGGGTAAGCTCATTAACTGGCAAGGAAACATGGACATGACTGATGACTGCACAGATAGGAGCAGGTACCTTCAAGTGAGGGTTATGTTCAGAGTCAGAGTTGGACTTGGACTTCTGACCCTTTACTTGTCAAAGGAAAGGAATCCGTTAAAGTACGAAGAGTGCAGAATGGAAAGTTTAAAAGATTTAGGGAGCAGTTATACTGAACCCTGTGACCACGCAAGTAGTTGAGGATAGCCTGTTTACAGATAGCCTCGGATACATCTTTTCACTCACAATGCCCTTCGCTGAATCAACAGAAACTCAAGCTCAACAGTCTAATATACAACACATTCTATATCTGTCTACCATCCTGCAAATCCAATAGTTATCACCTTCAATGAAAGCAACACACACACAAAATGTCGGAGGAGCTCAGCAGGTCAGGCAGCATCTAAGGAAATGAATAAACAGTCAACGTTTTGGGCTGAGGTCCTTCTTCAGGACTGTGAGAAACTACTTCAATGAAACAAGTATCAATTAGACCACTGTCGCACTCTACATTCCAGTGAGTCTTGGGTATCCAGTCACTTTGAAATCATGCAGTCAAAGAGGGAGCCCAGTTGGTCACAATGACATTAATCTCATTTCTCATTCTCCCCACATTCTCATCAGTTCCCTCAGATTCTACCATTCATCCACATGAGGAGCAACTTACAGTGGACAATTAACCTATCAAGCCATAGATCTGAGAGGAAACCCATGAGGTCAGAGGGATAATGTACAAATTCTACATAAACAGCACTCAAGGTCAGGACTGAACCTGTTTTTTGACGCCTTGAGGGACTGGCTGCACTAACTGCACAACCCTGCCACTCTATCACTACCTGCGTTACTTCAAAATTAAGTATGTTTTCACATTGGTGCAAGGTCAAAAATTGTACACCAATCTCCATGGGTGATCTCAGCAATGCCCTGAACAACTACACCAACCTTCTTTCCACTTAACTCCAGCCTCTTGAGCCAAAACTCAACATGCCATTCACTTTTCAGGTTACTTACTTCAATGCTCAACTTCCCTTGTTTCCTTTACCAGCACAAGCTCTTTCCTCAGACAAACTTTCACTTGTTTAAAGTAATCTGTCTTATTATCTTTAGTTTACTTTGGGATCTAAACTGAGAGATGTTGCTCAAAACCAAAGATGTTTAAGATCAAACTATCAAGTGATCATCCCCTCTCTTCTCCGCACCTGTGCAACACATCTCTCTGGTTCCCCTCCTCCTTCCCTTTATTCCATGGACCACTGTCTGCTCCTATTAGATTTGTTCTTCTTGAGCCCTCTACCACTTCCACCTATCCCCTCTAAGCCTTTTGCTTCATCCTCCTTCCCCCACCCACCTTCACCCTTACCTGGTCTCACCTATCACCCACCAGCTTGTGCTGCTCCTGCTCTGCCACTGTCTTATTTTGGCTTCTGCCCCCTTCTTTCCCAGTCCTGACAAAGAGTCTTGGCCCAGAATGTTGTCCCCTCCACAGATGCTGCCTGACTTACTGAGTTCCTTCAGAATTTGCATGTTTTGCTCAATTAAAGTTCAAAGTAAATTTATTATCAAGACATATCCAATAAGAGCTCCAATATTATATCAATATAATATTTATTTATGTCACTATATACCACCCAGAGATTCATTTTCTTGCAGGCCTACTCAATAAATCCATAATAGAATAATAACCAAAATAAAATCAATGGAAGGCCACACCAACTTGGACATTCGGCCAGTGTGCAAAAAAACAACAAAATCAGCAAATACAAAGAGAAAGAAATAATAATAAATATAAATAAGCAATAAATATCAAAAACATGAGATGAAGAGTCCTCGAAAGTGAGTTCATAGCTTGTGGGAACATTTCAATGATGAGGCAAGTGAAGTTATGGTTAAAGAGCCTGTTGGTTGAGGGGTAATAACTGTAATAACAGTGAGCATTGGTCCAAGGTGATAAATCTCCTGCTTGCCCCAGAAACCCACTGTGAGGAAAGAATGACCAGGTGCTACCAAAATTCGATTATAAGCCAGTGTTTGTATTTATGAGCCACTGTTTTCTGTTTGATGGTCTGCCACAACCTGACTAAGTACTTTAAATTGAGCCACTTTCTCAGAAATTTTCTATACTCCTCATCCCAGAAGATGAAGAAGCAGCAAGCCTTGAGTGTCTTTTCACTGGGATGATCTGGAGCTCTTAGTGTCTGCCCGTAACTAAAGAGTGGATTGGATATGTCTTTTATAAATTTCTATTTACAACTTCATTGAATGTTCCAATTCATCCTTCCTGATTTAAAGTCAGCAGCCTCAACCTCGATGGTAGGGTTTTGAGAGTGAGTTGGGGAAGGAGTTTGTGTCAAGAAGCCTGGAAACCCCAGTATCCCACCAGCTCTGCCATTTTTAATGGAGAGACTGAAATCAAACTGAAGGTCTTCAGTGGGTTGAGCAACGTTTGTGGGGTGGGGGGAACAACTGTTGACATTTCAGGTTGAGACCGTGCTGATGGGACTCCCCTTCGAGTTTAGCAAACTATAAGATTATTTCCTCATATCTGGCACAACAGGCCGAAATACTTCTGAGAAGTTTTTACTGACAGAGAGACGGACAGTAGCAGGCATTACAGTAATACCACCACAACGTCCAGAGATTGCAATTATTAAATGTTGTTCTACTCACTCGTGATGGAAGCCGATATCATGATTGCCAACAACTACGAACAACTCTGTGTTGGTAGAATGTCTGAACATTATTTGAAAACGCCTCACATCTTCCTGAAAGTCCTATCAAATATTCATTGAAAGAGAAACACAATTATAGTCTCACAGTTTTATTAACCTCTTCAAATCAAGAAATAAAAAGGGACTCGAGCCACATGATCCACTCCCCGTGTAGCACCATGTCACCATGCAGAATAAGACCATCACTGTCCATTGATGGTTTAGCAGACAGACTCTGTACTCTCCTTGCCCATTTGCCTGATATGGTTGGTCTTTGAAACAAGATACTGTGGAAGCTGCCAGTCTGAAATTTAAAAAAACAGGAAATTCGCAGCATATCAAACAGCACAGAGGGCACTTCTGGATGTCAACTCTAAATTTAACTCTGCACAAATATTGCCTGACCCACACCCTGCTTCCACTCTAGTGTTACAGCAATCAGTGACTACCAGCTACAAAACAATGTTGTGCTTCATGGTTCAGTTCACCACAGGCATTCACAGAGAACATCCGAACAGGAGTTCATCATGGGCTCCTTTACTTCCACCTTAAAACCCACCTGACTCCCAATGAGGACCATGTTTACTGGCTCCATATCCATAGTCTAATATACCCCACTCGCTCCTGATTCAGCCATTTCTTCAATATTGAAACTCTCATCCTTTATTTCATATCTCTGCATCCCTGCCAGACTGAGGGAGACATGGTAATGCTGGGACAACATTCGGACTCCACACAGTCAGCACTGGAAGTTGAGATCCTCCTGAGAATCCCGGTTTTTTCAATGACCTGTGCTTGTCACTGCCACAGTAAAGCAATCAGTATAATCAAAGACCCCACCCACCCCAGACATTCTCTCTTACTCCTATCCCATTGGGGAGAAGATAGAAAAGCCGAGGGACACCAGACCCAAGGACAGCTTCTATCCCTCTGTATCAGACTCCTGAACAGACCTTTTTGTACAATAAGACGGACTCGTGGCCTCACAATCCACCTCATTATGATCTTGTACTGCACTTTCTCGCTAGCTTTTACACTTTATTCTGCATTGTTATTGTTTTACCTTATTCTATTTCAATGCACTGTGTAATGATTTGATTCTATAAGCAGTATGCAAGATACGGTTTTCACTGTATCACAGTACATGTGTCAATAATAAACCAATACCAATACACACAGACTGATCAGAACATCAAGTTTTCCAATTTTAGATAACCTTCCTCTCTTCTGGGTTGTTTCCACCGCACCCCCATCTTCCTCTGGTCTACTTTGTCTCTTTCCTTTAAATCCCACCCCTCCCAGCACCCACCTTCACCTCTTTCTGGTTCCATCCACCCACTACACATCACCCACAGGTCCTGCCCAGCACCACACTGTTCCCTATCTGGTTCTATCTAACCATCTACCATACACCTCTCTTCTAACCGTCCCCATTATCACCTCTTTCACTTACCAGGATCCAGTACTGGGAGCACTCTGTGTCCTGCTTAACCCCTCCAATAGCTGCCTCCACCTTCACCCTACCCTCTCCACTCGTCTCTTCATTTCTCTGTGCCTCCATCATCCACCATCATTGCCTTCAAACTCTACCGCACTCCCCTCCCCTGCCTATCTGTCATCTTACATACCTCTTCAGTCCACCAATCAGTCTGGAATGCTATCTCACCACATCCCTTCCCTTCTCCGGTCATCTCCATGCTTGGTCCTGGCCCAGCATTTCTAGCTTTCTTTCCCTTTCCTCTCCTTTCGTCCCACAGATGCAGCCTGACCTGCTGCGTTCATCCAACAGACTGTTTGTTGCTCTGGTTTCCAGTATCTGCAGTCTCACGTGTCTCCATTTTACTACCCTAATACAAAGTCTCTCAAGGTACGCCTACTTTGAAGAAACTTTACTCCTCTTAGCGAAGGGAGATCTGTGACACCCTCTGTGGCTTCTACTGCTCTCCAGCACTTAGACCACATTCTTCCCAAAGTTCATTACTCCAGGCTTGTATCCTTCCTCTATATTCATCTTTGCTACCTCTTCTCTCCTCCGCCAATCATCTTATTTTTCTCTTCCTTTTCCATCAGTATCTGGCTCCAGATCCAATTGCCATTCACCCCTCACAGAGACATATAGCAATATACTATGGACACAGGCCCCTCAGCCCAATGCCCATGAGAACCATGGTGCCTCCCCAGTTAGTCCTAATTTCCTGTGTTCAGCTCACATCCCTCCATGTACCTATCCAAGTGTTTCGTAGAAGCTCCTATAGTTCCTGCCTTAATCACTTCTGGCAACTCCTTCCATATACTCAACACCTTCTGTGCGAAAAGGTTGCTCTTCATGCCCCTTATAAGTTTTCCCTCTCTCACCCAAACCTATCCCCCCCCCCCCAGTCTTCCCCTACACAGGGGAAAAGACTGTTACCACCCATCTTATCATAATCACCTCTCATAACTTTAAACTACTCTGAAGGTTCGCCCCTCTATGTTCTCAGATATACAAAAAATAGAGGGAAGATGACTGCCATGCTCAAGACTTTGGCGATGCCAGACCTGTAGACATTCTGAGTTAATAATGTCCCATTAATACCCCAACACTCTTTTAATAAGTCCACTTTATTTAGTTACTACAGAATATCATACATTTTCCAAGTAATCCTAATAAAAATAAACTAAGTTTCTGGTTAGCACAACAATTAACAGTACCGGCAACAGCGCTTCAATTCCTGCCTCTGCCTGTAAGAGGTTTGTAGGTTCTCTCCATGACCCTATGGGTTTCCTCTGGCTCTTTCAGTTTCCTCCCACAGTCCGAAGACATACTGATTGGTAGGTTATTGTAAATTGTCCTGTGGTTACGCTAAGATTAAGTTGAAGGTTTGCTGGGCAGTGCAGCTTGAAGGATCAGAAGGGCCTATTCCACACTGTATCTCTAAAATAAAAGTACAAGGTTCAAACAAAGGCAGGGACTTGGGATCACAGTGAACCATAAGATATGTAAGCTACATCGCCAGATGTTGAGCCATTGGGATTTCCAAATAGTCAGAGAAAGATCATCAGTGTTTACTGTGCTTCTGATCTTCAGCCTGAAATGTTAACTAGTTCTCCTTCTACAGGTGCTGCCTGACCTGGTGAGTACTTCCAGCAATTCTGGTTTTATTTCATTTGCAGTTTTTTTTAAAAAACTTTTTATTGCTGTAAGAAAAAGCTTCACTGAGAAAGCAATCCCTCTGATATTCCCGATAACCTATTTTCCCACACTTCCATTAATTTTACCATCCACACCACACTAGGGATAATTTATACATGTTGAAATTTATAATTTAGAAGTTAGTTAGCCCCTGTAAATTTCCCTTGAGTGAACGTTCAAATCTGCATGTGTTGATGGGGATGTGGGGTAATTAGAAGAGAGCAATGTAGGATTAGTTTGTGTGTGTGGTCCCTTCTCTCTATGACTCTGTAAAATGACACAAACACACATTACCTTTGGGGAGCTCCACTTTCCTTCATCAAACAGGTCACCAAGAACAAACACAACATCTGGTTCAAAGAGCCACATGGCCGTCTGAAAGGCCCGTTCCATTTGCCATTCCCTTGAGAAACAGAAAGCAGCATTAAACACCTCAGCTATTGAAGGTTATGACAATATCCTGGAAATGTTGCCATTTCTGTGCTTATCACACCTCTGTGTCAATATATAATCCAATTGTAAGGTACTTCAAGGATACAAAAATAGCTGGAAAAGGCAAGCCAGGAAGAAAAATTGGCCATCTTAGCAAGATTTCTCCAAAACCAACACCAAGTGCCTTCAGAAAGGGTAGGATGAGGGAGCACAAACCAATCCTCATAAAGAGATGAAAAGTGGAGAGAGTGAGCCACTTCAAGTTCCAGGATGTCAAGATCTCCGAGGATCTAACCTGGTCCCAATATATCGATGCAGCTATAAAGAAGGCAAGACAGCAATTATATTTCATCAGGGAGTTTGAGATTTTGTTTGTCACCTAAAACACTCAAAAACTTTTACAGATGTACCATGTGATGCACCATCAATAACTCTCTCTGAGACGTGAAGTCAAGATATCGGCTTTTATTGACTGGAAGAAAGAACAAGCAGTGGTTAACCACCATACTACATCCTGGAGAATGAGGGCCGGGCTCAGGCCTCAATCGCCTTTATACAGGGGTCTGTGGGAGGAGCCACAGGAGCAGTCGGCAGGGGGCGTGTCCAGACAGGTATATGTAGTTCACCACACCATGGACAGCATTCTGGGAGAACGCATCACTGTCTGGCATAGTACTACACAGGATCAAAGGAAGCTACAGAAAGTCATAAAATCAGTCAGCTCCATCTTGGCTACCAGCCTCTGTAGTACCCAAAACATCTTCAAGGAGCGGTGCCTCATTACTAAGGACCCCCATCACCCAGGACATGTCCTCTTTTCATTGTTACCATCAGGAAAGAGGAACAAGAGCATGAAGGGACACACTCACTGATTCAGGAACAGCTTCTTCCCCTCTGCCATCTGATTCCTAAATGGACATTGAACCCATGAACACTACCTCATTTTTTAAAAAAAATATTATTTCTGTTTTTGCACCATTTTTAATTTAATTATTTATTATACATATATTTACTGTAATTGATTTACTTTTTTCTATATTATCATGTATTACATTGTACTGCTGCCGCTAAGTTAACAAATTTCACATCATATGCCAGTGGAATTAAACCTGATTCTGATGTTCTCAAAACCCTGAACCCTACACACCCGCATAAATAACCTCCACAAGTTTAGTTCCAGGGTTCACCAGTCTTCTTGAGGGCATTTTCCCCCTCAGGTTGAGCGGGACTGGAAACAGAGTCATAGGTTTAGGTGAAATATTTGAGAGGAATCTGAGGAGAAACCTCTTCACTCAGAGGGTGGTGCAAGTGTGGAAAAAGCTGCCAGTGGAGCTGGTTCAACAGCAACATTTATAAAAGTTTGGATAGGTACATGGATGAGAGGGGGTTTGCAGGGATATAGTACGAATGCAGGAAGATGGGACTAGGCAGAATGCAGGTTGGCATGGCCCAGTTGGGCCAAAGGGCCTGTTTCTGTGCTGTGGCACTCTATGAGTCTATACTGAATAGCAGAATGCACTTGCCAGTTCTACCCACACTGGTCTGCTCATTAACCTCCCTCCCTGCCCCTCCTGTCGGGCACCAGTACTATTTAAGTCCTCAGCCTGGGCAAAATAACTGACCTTCTACACAATTCAAAGTTCAAAGTAAATTTATTTTCCAAGTTACCATATAGTAGCTTCAGATTCATATTTTACAAGCAAAGATATATAATAGAATATTTTATATAAAAATCTATAAACACACAAAGACTGACAATGTGCAAAAGGCAAACTGTTCAAATAAAACTAATACTGAGAATATGAGCTATAAAGAGTCCTTAAAGTTCAATCACATTAATTAATTTTAAAATGGTGCATCTTGTGCGTTCTGGTGAAAAGTGAGAAAAAGACTGCAGATGGTGAAATCTAAAACAAAAAGGGAAGTCACTTGAAATACTCAGCAAGTCCTTTCTGTAGAAAGGGAAACAAAACTAATCAGGTAGGAGGACAAAGGAGGGTGCAGAGAGTGCAGTGAGGGTGGAGGGGAGGAAATGATTCTGAAAGGGATAAACTGTGAACAACATTATCTGGTCTATGAATGAAAAGAAGCAGAGCCTATACAAAACAATAAACACATGGAGACTCTGCTGATGGCAGAAATCTTGAGCAACACACACAAAATACTAGAAACACTCAACAAGTCAGGCAGCATCCATGGAGGGGAATAAATAGTTGATATTTTGGGCCAACACCCTTCATCAAGACTGGAAAGGAAGAGGGCAGAGCCAGAGTAAGAAGATGAGGGAATGAAGAGGAGCACAGGTGATAGGTGAGACCAACTGAGAGGGAAGGTGGGGGGGGGGGGATTTGAAGTAAGAAGCTAGGAGGGGATAGGTGGAAGGGGTAAAGGACTGAAGAAGGAATTTATTAGGAGAGGTTGGTGGACCATGGGGATGAAGGGGAAAGGAGGGGGGAAACTAAAGGTGGTGATAGGCAGGTGTGGAGTAGATAAGGGCTGAGAGGGTAATCAGAATTGGGAATGGAAACAAAGAGATGGGCAGAGGGAGGAGGAATTATTGGATTTTGGAGAAATTGATGTTTATGCCATCATGTTGGAGGCTACCCAGACAAAATATGAGGTGTGTTGTTCTTCCAAGCTGACAATGGCTTCATCGTGAGTGTAGAGGACAGACGTGTCAGAATGTAATGGGTGTCCATGGGGGAAATGATAGCTTTTGCAGTGGACAGAGTGAACGTACTTGACATTAATGGAGTCCAAAATTGCAAGAGGCTGCACCAGGTGCTTGGAAAGAAAGTAGAGGTTTTTAAAATGCAGAGCAGGAGGACGAAATTCCACACTGAAAAGTGTTACATAGCCAGATGGACAATGAGATTGTAACAGTGCAGAAGGTCACAAACAAATAGGTCATAGGGGCAGTGGGATTAGATTAGATCAAATTTACTTGTCACATGTACATTGAAATAGGGGTGGGGAAACTGAAGTGGCAGGCCCCAGGAAGCTGAAGTACACTCCTGTGGATTGAATGCAGGCGTTCGGCAAAGTGATCGCCCAATGTGCCTTTGGTGTCTGCAACGTACAGGAGACCACATTGCGGCTGGAAGAAATGCAAGTGAGCCATCACTTCACGCAGGAAGATTCTTCTGAGGGAAAAGTGAAAGGACAAGTGTACTTTCACTGCAGTTGCAAGGAAAAGTGCTGTTAGAAGAAAGATTGTTGGTGGAAATGGAAGAGTACACCAGGGAATCACGAAGGAAGTGGTTCCCCTGAAATGCTAGAAAGGAAGGAGACGATCCATCTGATAGTGGAATCTCTGAAGCTGGTGGAAATTGGGAAGGAGGAAGGTGAGGACCAGGAGAAATCGATTCTTGTTCTGTCCTGGAGCAGAAGTGGTGAGATCAGAGGCATGGGAAATGGAGAAGATGTAATTAAGGGCTTTGCTAACAATAGTTTTGGGGAAGTTATGGTTCAAGAAGAAAGAAGACATCTCAAAGGCAACTGTATGGAAAGTCTCAGCTTTGGAGCAAATATGATAGAGATGGAGTAAGAGGGAGAATGTAATATTGTCCTTACAGGAGGCAGGATGGTATGAGGTGTAGTGGAGAGAGTTGGGATTCAGACCTATTTGTTTGCAGCTTTATGAGCTGACAGTTAGGCCCAACATAAATGTAAACCCCTCACCATGCTCATATACAAACTTGGCTTGTTAGCTAACTTTGCTAACAGTCACGTGATTCAACAGAGAGAAGGCCACCTTTCATAAACAATATACAGTACGTCTAGGTCTGGGGTTCAGCTAAACAGGAACATCATAATGTTCCAATCAAAGAAACTTCGATTTCAGCGACTGCTGCGTAAATGTTGCCCATACACAATTATCAGTTGGCAAGAAATAACAGATCATACAGCACAAAAAATCATAAAGTATATTTACTAATTTCAATTTTATCAGTTATTAGAAGAAAAGAAAGAATAAAAACAATTAAAAGGGCCCATTACAGTTGGACAAGCCTGCACATAACCACTGGAGCTCATCTCTTCCAAAACTGGGTATAACCGTTACGGCGCTGAACCCACGGTCTGCCCGAAAGCACTCACCACATTCTGAATTCCCCTCGAAGTCCTCTTCAAACAAACTGACTCCCTCCTTGGAGCCATCCATCTGCTGAAAGCACTTGGTGCAACAGGGATTCTCCTTCCAACTGCATTCTGCAGCATCTTCCCTTCTGTCCCGCCAAAAGGCCCCAAACTTGTCTACTGTCCACCACAAAACTCTCTCCACCCTGTTCTCTCTAGAATTTTCTCCAGATCTAACCATCTTGATTCACTGACACAACATTCCTAAGTTGAACAACTGTGCATCTTTAGCCGAAACCAAAACATTCTACCAGCAGGTCACAATGCTTTTACAGAAAACTGATACAATGAAATACCTACAGCATTGCAGTAGAAATCTTAACCAGGGTGTTACGCTCTCTCCCTACCAAAAATAGTTGTGTCCTCGTGACTGTTGAACATATTAAACCATTATTAATAATATAATATTCAAATTAATTTTGTAAATTTTGTGAGCAATCCATTTGTAAGTGGAAATAACATATCTCACCATGGGAATGGACATAACATTCTGTTTCCTAGGTGTATCCTCTGCCAGGCCAGCTAGGGGTTTCCTGACTCTCTGAGACCTCCTTATTTCATCTTCAGCTTCTCCCGGTTCAACCACTCCTCATGATCTTTCCTGTAAACTAGAAGATGCCTCCCCATCTATCACTTGTACCTTCTGGTGGCTAGTTCCCCCTGCCCCACGACGAACTTAGCTTCCTTCCAAGCAGGTGCTGCCTCAGAGCAACCAAAATCAGACTCGTCAGTAGAAAAGAGACCTTTGCGCTCCAACATCTCCTCAGCCAATCTCCCTTTCCACTCCTCAGTTATCGTTGAGTCACCAAAGTTGCATGACTTCAATGTCAACGTCCTCGATGCAGGAGACTGTTTCTCTTTCACTTCCCCTAGAAAACTAGATACTACCGTCACAGGAAAAACAGGGGCAATTAGAATCCCATGTCTGAGGGTAACATCTCTTGCTGAGGTGTCCCTGACAATCCTGTTTGCATAAACAGCCAGAGGTCTCCGGAGCTCAGGTCTCACCACACTCCAGCAGGTAAGCACGACTCTTCTTCCAGATCATGAGGAGGATCCATCTGGATGGCTGAGGCACTGGACATTCCAGCAAATCTGGGGGTTCCCATCACTCCAACTATTCCTTCAGAATGTAACCGAGGGCATCACACATTTCCTTGTTTCTGCTCAGGAGGAACTTGCACCTTCTCAACAGCAGCTCTGAACACAGGGTGAATGGACAAGGTTTTTAAAAAGTTCTCTGCATTTCTCTCCTTGCATGCTCCCATGAGCCTTCTCACAATGAAAGTATTTGTTCCCACAAGAATGGAAGCTTCACTCTTTTCAGCTGGACCTGGGCAGACCCACACTGGTGCGTCAACAGTCTCAGTTACTCCAACATCTGCTTCCGAAAACTCCAGTTTCAATGACAAGTAACTATCGAATGGGTACTCATCAGTACGAAGCCCCCAAATCTCAAGGGCACTGAGTGGTGTCAATGGTAAATATGCCAAATACCCCAGTTGTAAAAGGATCTGTAAAGCAAAGTAACTTGAGAACCTGTGTCAAGTATGGTCCTAGCATAAACACCTTCAATCCATATGGATACATCAGAGCTTGGTCCCACTAAACCTTCAGGAATAGTGTTCTGCACTTTAGTATTTCCCTTGACACACTGATAGGAAATGTATCCTCTCCACAGCCCCTTCCTTTACCAACTCCCTCCATAGTTTTGCCTTTTTTCTTCTGATTAACCCCTGACTTAATTTCTAAAGATTTTCCTGCCCCTCACAGACCTGCTTGAAATGTCCATCTTCTCCACAGTTGTAACAGAAATTACCAGTCACCTCTCTAGTCTCCCTTTTCAACAGCAGTCCACTGCATCACAAGTCCACTGTGTCGTAAGCCCTACAGGTGAGTCGGGTTTCCCAACGGATGTATCGTGTTTAGCTGAAACATTTGCAGTCATCATCGAAGTAGCTCAGCTTGAAGGTTTTCCACTTCATTCTTCAAAAGCTCCATCTTTGTGGCATTACAGGCTGCCACTGAAGACATGACTGGGCTTTTGGAAATGTTCAGCTTCTCAGTCATGTTTTCCTCCTCTCTACCTTCTCTGAGTAACTGGGTGAGAGACAGGGGAGGGTGCATCTTGTGGTCATTCGAACGTGTGGGCCAATCACATCACGTGACAGTGTGCTCCATCCTCAAGCAATTTCCCTCAGGCAGCTGAATGCCCCCTTTGTGGCACAAACAATGCAGCACTTTCTCAACACTGAAAATGTAGGCAGACTGCTCCTCTCCTTCCACCTGGAATGTGTTCAAGATCAGATCGGCTGCACTTTCAGCAGTGGCAAAAGCATCTTCCAGAGCTTGCAGGTAATTAGCTGACATAGCTAATGGGTGTTCCGCCCTTAGGAACTTCACTATGTCAGTCGTTGGACCCATTAAACTCTCCACAGTTTCTGTTTCTCACGTTACCTGTCACTGCCACTCATTCATTAACTGATATGCCTGCTCCACCCAAGCCTCATATTCTCCATCTCCATCAGGTGTGGGCTTGACTCCAAAGAACACCTTTGGCATAAAATAAAAACCTTTGGCATTTATCAACCACTGATGTAATACCCAAAACCAGCCCAGAATTTCCGTCTGCTGCTGAAGGACCCATTATACTTTTCACATTCGTAAACTCTTTCCCTTCACTTCACAGGAACAAGAACAATTGGTCTTTAAAGCCTTCAGCCTCAGCTACACGCCTGCCTTCCCTAACTCCCAATGACTCCCAACTCTCCAGGGTCTCCCAACCTATCATACAACGCAACTTCAGTTATGTCTGGCCTAACACAACATCCTTACCAGCTGACTGGTCAAAATACCATTCAGTGTAACTTTTTACAGAACTCAGCACTCTCAGTAGCAGTTCTCAGGAACTTGCATATCCACCCCGCCCAGAACGCAAGCATTATTTGTGGATAATCTCTTTGAATCACACCAAACCTTAATCCCTGCAGTGTCCATAATAAAGTACCTTAATCACTTTCCCAGACACTAGTTTAAACATAGGCTTGAACACACTAACTTCGATAATCAATTCTAAAACAGCAGTCACACCTCATCAGAGAGATCCCCGGACGATGGCCCCCACAAAAGTAACCCTCTCACCGGGCTCATGTACAAATTGGCTCGTTAACTACCTCTGCTACAGCCACGTGACTCAGTGGTGAGAAGGCCGCCTGTCATAAACAATATACAGAACGTTTAGTGTCTGTATGATTTGGGGTTCAACTAAACAGGAATGTCCTGATGTTCTGATTACAGAACCTCGATTGTGTGAATGCTGTGTAAGTACTGCCCATACACAATTATCGGTCAGCCAAAGCTGGGTATAACCATACCTCACGACGCCAAACCCACGGTCTGTGTGAAAGCACTCGCCACATTTCAAACTTCCCTCGAAGTCCACTTCCACCAAACTGGCTCTGGAGTGTTGGCCCTTCCTCCTTGGAGCCATTCATCTGCACAAAGCACCCAGAGTAACAGCGACTCTCCCTCTAACGGCATTCTGAGGCATCTCTCCTTCTGTCCTGCTCCCACCAAAAGACCCCAAACTGGATTACTGTCCGCCACATAACTCCATTCTCTCTAGAACTTTCTCCAGATCCCACCATCCTGACTGGCTGACACAACGTTCCTAAGTTGAACAGCAAGGCTTCTTATCTTTAGCCAAAACCAAAAGCAGCAGGACACATCCCTTTTGTGGAAAAGTGCTAAAATGAAAGAGCTAGAGCATAGCAGTAGAAATTGTAACCAGAGCATTACACAAGCTTGGACAAAACTACCTCAATTTCTAATAGGACACGTTGCAGACTTCTTGACCTTTTTTAACCAGCTATCCCCATTGTCAACCTAGTTTCACCCTGCCAGAAACACCCTTCTCCCTCTCTTGCTAGAGCTTCTTTTGACTTCATTTATTCTCAGAAGGGGTCTCTAATTTGAACTATTAAAGCTGTTTCGATTCCTGCAGATACAGTCTGACCTGCTGAGTTTTTCCAGCATTTTCTGAACTGGTGTGTCCTGGTGCATTGTTTCATTAAATCTGTTTAGTTTACTTCACTGATTCTTCACATGAACTGAAAAACAATTTTGAAGTAGATGAGTTTCTATTTAGAATCCTTTCAATTGCTGCTAAACCTGCTGGGCAGGTCCTCAGTACAGATGAGCAAGATCTTTAAATCCTGCACATGATCAACACAACTTTAATTTTGTATTCATTCTCTCATTTGTTACGCCTGAGCTCCCCCCCCCCTCTCCTTTTTGAGAATCGCAAGATCACTATTAGGTCAGATCAGGAGACCCAGTAAATGAGAGAGAGACGTTTGGAATGTCCTGGCCCCAGCGATACAAAGCCAGGAACAGGTCTTTGTCTCTTGGAGACGGAATTGTGTATTGAGTACTATGCTTCATGGAAGCCCTCAGGCAATGTTGACTGGTTGGGGGATGGCATCATTCCACCCTGAGTGACATCTGAGACCCTGTGGGGAACAGCCCTTCACCCACGCACCAGGAGAAACGCTAGAAGTTCCGTGACGGCGTTTAATAGCGATAGCCGGCGGAGGGCCCACGTGTGTCCTTTCCCGTTGCCCCGGGATTGAGGCCCTACCACGGAAGGCGGCTTAGCTAAAGGAGAAATCAGCCCCAACGACTCTCGAAGGATCGACATCATAAAAGGAATGGGCAAGTTTTAATCCGTTTCTCTCTCCAACCAAAGCTGCAGCTTGAATGAACTGAAGTGACTTATATATTTCCATCGGACAATACATTATCCCCTAGACAATGATAGAGCTATTTCTTATTGATTATTATTATACCTGCGCTTTTAGATTTAGTATTGACGATGTATATTATATGTATGTTTGCATTGATATTATTTTTGTGTATTTTTTAATCAATAAAAACCGTTAAAAATAGTACCATTAGACTTCAATGGACCTCTCTATCTTCGCTGGTAAGTGACCCAGTTACGGGGTTTGTGACACATTTCAGCTGCAATTTAAGAATGATTGTGGTATTGGTTTATAATTAACACAAGAGATTCTGCAGATGCTGGAAATCAAGAGCAGCACACACAACATGCAGGTTAGGCAGTATCTATGAAATAAATGACTGAGACCCTTCTTCAGGACTGGAAAGGAAGGGGAGAAAAGCTGGAATAAGAAGGTGGGGGGGGGGAGGAGAACAAGCTAGAGGATGATAGGTGAGGCCAGGTGGGTGGGAAAGGTTAGAGGCTGGAGAGGAAGGGATCTGATAGGAGAGGAGAGTAGACCGTGGATGAAAGGAAAAGAGGAGGGGCTCCAGGGAGAGGTGATAGGCAGGTGAGGAGAAGAGGTAAGAGTGTGGAATAATAGAAGAGGAAAGGGGAAGGGAGAAGAAAAAAGTTACTGAAAGGTTCAACGTTCATGCCATCAGGTTGGCGGCTACCTAGATGAAAATGAGGTATCGCTCTTCCACGTTAACAGTGGCTTCAGCATGGCAGAACAGGCAGCCACGTGCTGACAAATCAGAACAGGAATGGAGACAGAAATTAAAATCGTTGGCTACCAGGAAATTCTACTCTTGCAGATGGAGCAGAGGTGCTCAACAAAGCAGTGCCCCGATTAAGGTCAAGTCTCACCAATGTAGGGGAGTCTACATTAGGAGCAATGGATACAACAGACGGCCCCAAAAGATTCGCAGGTGAAGTGCCCCCTCACTTGGAAGGACTATTTGGGACCCTGAATGGAGATGAGGGAGGAGGTGAATGGGGAGGTGTAGCATTTCTTTTGCAGGCAGGGATATGTGCCAGGAGGGAGACTACTGGGGAAGGACGAATGAATAAGAGAACTGCAGAGGGAGCAATCCCTGCGGGGGGGGGGGGGGGGGAAGTAACGATGTTTTTGGCGGTAGGATCCTGTTGAAGGTGGTGGAAGTTGTAGAGAATTATGTGTTCATGGAGAGGCGGGTGAGAACAAGAGGAACTCTATCATGAACACTGACTTCTCTAACTTCCATTAATGCCCCTCCTCCTCTTATTACCCCATCCCTTATTTATTTATTATCACCCCTTTTTCTCTCTCTGCCCTTCTCACAATCACTCCTTGCCTGTTCTCCATCTCCCTCTGGTGCTCCCCCCTCCCCCTTTCTTTCTCCCAAGGCCTCCCGTCCCATAATCCTTTCCTTTCTCCAGCTCTGTATCACTTTCACCAATCACCTCTCCAGCTCTTAGCTTCATCCCACCCCCTCCGGTCTTCTCCTATCATTTTGCATTTCCCCCTCCCCCTCTCAAATCTCTTTACTATCTTTCCTTTCGGTTAGTCCTGACGAAGGGTCTCGGCCCAAATCGTCGACTGTGCTTCTTCCTATGGATGCTGCCTGGCCTGCTGCGTTCCACCAGCATTTTGTGTGTGTTGCTGGAACTCTATCCCTGTTAAGATGATGGGAAAATGGGATAAGCGTCCAGGAAATGGAGGAGATGCGAGTGAGGATTGTCTAGCTCAGCATGGGTGCATGAAACCGCACCAATGTAGTTATAAGTTTAGGGCAGAAAAGTTGGGGAGCATTACCAGGGAAGGCATCAAAGTTGCAAGGCACCCCCTCAGTTCAGCACAGACAAGTAAACCTCACTGAGCAGTGGCCATTTCTCTTCTCCGGCCCCGACACCCTGACCTTTTCAATCGGCCTGGCACTTAAATCAGCCAAACAGCACGTCATTCCTCACTCTCGGACCCAGGCCTGGCTGCTTTGATACGCTCTTGGGCCTGGGCCTCACTCACTCGATTTGGCCCAAACCCAATTTTTCCAAATAGACCCAGCGCTTATATCAGTCAAACACCAGGAAGATCCTCGCTCTTGGCCCAGGTCCCTCTGCCTCAGTTTTGCCACTGTGAATTGCCTCCAAGTCTGCTCCAGCAGTGCCCAAACATTAGCTCATTCCCCACTCACCGGCCCAGACCCCGTTGTCTCCATTCGGTTTGTACACGCCCTGTCGCAACCTTGAGACTTCAGTTCATACTGCCAAATTGCCAGGTCACACAGGCAGTTCAAAGACATCCCACAAGGGAAGTTACAGGCTACTGACTGCAGTGATCATTTGGAGAAAAAGTGTGATTAATAGCCAGTAATTTTGTTTGCTGCTAACAAGTCATCTGAAACCAACTTAGACCATTCTAAATAGCCAACGAAATGGTAAGCACAGATGAGGCCCACGCATGTGCCCACGGTTTGGAGAAAGTGGGAGGAGTCGAAGGAGAAATTGTTGAGGGTGAGGACCAGTTTTGTTAGATGGAGGTGGTGTTGGTGGAAGGGAACTGGTCAGACCTTTTGTCAAGAAGTGGAGAGCTTTAAGGCCTTCTTGATGGGGGAATAGATGTGCATAGGGATTGGACATCCATGGTAAAAACGAGGCGGTTAGGGCCAGGGAACTAAATGTTTTTGAAGAGATCGAGAAGTGGTAAGGGACTGAACCAAGGGAGATAGAATGGAGTTTATTATTGGTACATGTACCAAGATACAGTGAAAAGCTTGTCTTGCCTACTATTTATACAGATCAAACCATTAGACAGAGCATTGAGCTAAAATAAGGTAAAACAATGATAATACAGAATAAATTGTAAAAACTACAAGAACGTGCAGTGCAGGTAAATAATAAAGTGTAAGATAATAATAAGGTTGACTGTGAAGCCATCTTCTATCATAGAAGTCCATCCAAGAATCTGATAACAGTAGAATGGAGCTGTCTTTGAGCTTGGTGGTCAGGCTTTTGTATCTTCTGCCTAATGAGAGAGAGGGGTAAGAGAGAATGTCCAGGATGGGTGGGGTCTTTGATTATGCTGGCTGCGTTACTGAGGCAGTGAAAGTATAGAGAGTCCCTCGAGGGAAGGCTCTAGTGATGAGCTGAGCTGTGTCCACAACATTCTGCAGTTTCTTGCATTCACGTGCAGAGTAGTTGCCGTCCAGACAGAATGCTTTCTATGGTCAACTGCTAAGAGTTGATGGAGACATGCCGGATTTCTTTAGCCTCCTGAGAAAGTACAGGCATCAGTGAGCTTACAGTTTATCTGTTCTTCTACACTTAATTAAAAAGTCAAAACAGAAATGGAACGCTGTAAGCATTCCTGGTTCTTACACCTTAGTTAAGGTATTCTGGCGTTAAAGTTCCTCCCAATGCCTCAAATGGTGCATCAGGTAGCAACCTTGCTGCTTCTTTAACACTTGTCTTTGCTACGAGGCCAAATTGCTAGCTCGACACTCAACCCAGCACGGGTGGGTTTTGGGGTTAGTGCAACATTAATGTATTGCACAATCAATCCCAAGCTTGAAGGGTTAAATATAACAGGGTTTATATGAACTGACCTCACAATCGAGCTCATCATGGTCTTGTATGTTATTGTCTGCCTGCACTATACTTTCTCTGTTACTGTATGTTCTGTTATAGATTTTTCCCTGGACTACCTCGATGTACTGATGTAATAAAATTATCTGTATGGGTGGCACGCCAAACGAAGATTTTTCACTTGTGCCTTGGCACAGGTGACAATAGCAAACCAATTTATAACAGCATACTCTTTGAAATTTAATAGATCAAGGCATTACACAATCAATGTTTCAAAGACATTAAGGAGATATTCTTAATGTTTGTTATGATAACTAGAACAATTTACCTAGAACAGTAGTTGCATGAGCCTCTTAGGGGTTAAAACTACCAAATTGTCAGTTAGTTTACTTAAAGATAAAGGAAGTGAGGATCCAAGATGAAAAATGATAGAAAATTTATTAACAGAATTAGCTTCTAAAGAAATCCATACCGGACAGTCCTCACAGTTAATATAGTATGACCAAAATGTAAGATTTCATATATTGACTGCCCAGTAATGAAATTTAAACCTCCATTCTTTTTAGCTTTTTGAAGACGAACCTTGGTAGTTAAACATACTTTGAGGATCTGGGTACAATTTATAAAATACTTTGGTTTATTGAGATTCTTTCTTTCAAGTCCCATTTTTTTCTAATTTTTTTTATACCTTCTATGATTGAGCCAGTTTTTAAAGGATGGGGTAGATTGGGCATTAAATGCTTCCAGGATCTGTTTGTTGGAGGAAGCCTCTTTTCGTTTGAGCAACTGTCAGCTAAATATAGCTTAACAAAAACCCACTTTTTTCAATATCTACAAATTAGAGACTTTCTGCGATTTCAATTATATATAAAAAGTCCTGATAAGAACTTATTAAATGTAATTTCTAATTTGAAACCTTTTCATAATGGTTCAATATCCAATATTTATGGCATGTTGCTGAGAATGAGAAATGCACCCTTAGACAAAATTAAAAATCTTTAGGAATTAAAACCACTGTTAAGACCCTACTTTAGTGTACAGTATGATGGACACAATGGTACATGGGACTGGTTTTGTGTCATATGACTATGGAAAAAGGGTGCATGGCAAGTCAGTTTTGAGACTGGCAGACTTCTGTTAATCAAAAAAGCAAAGAAGAGGTTCAGCATAGAGGAGATGGGCCTCTTTCTATGCTGTAGCATTCTAGGACTCTTATGAGATGTGGGACAAGGAAGATGAATTCCTGTGATTGGAGAAATCAAAAATTGGAGAACACAGGCTATAAATGAAAAGGGAGAGATTTAATAGGGACAACTCTTTCCCATCTACTAGATGGCAAGTACATGGAATGAGCTGCCAAGCAAAATGGATGAGATAGGTGCATTGAAAATATTTAAGAGGTACTTGGACAGGTACGTGGAAAGGGAAGGTTTAGAATGATATGGGCCAAACACAGGAAAAGTTAACTAGCTTAGATGTGAACCTTGGTTGGCATGGACCAGTTGGGCTGAAGAACCTACCTCTGTGCTCTATGACTGAATGTATAGAGTTTGATTCAGATTGGTCGTGATCTCAGTAAATGGAGATTGAAAGGTCTCCTATTATTTATTTCTAGTTACGGAAAATATTCCAGTTATTTCAGATAACTTTGTCACATGTAACTTTATCCAATAAGCATGCAGTCATCATGTTTCGCAAGATTTCACAAATTAACCTCCTATAACCACCTTAATGCACACACTCAGAGTTATGGTAAACCAGAAGCTCAAAACCTTGGGGGAATACAAAATACAGACCCATCCCCATTAGCAGAATCCAGATGAATACTATTGCAGAGTTAGGTTGGTTTAAATCTCCAGTGACATGGGGTGTGCTTCTGCCTGTGATTCTTATGAATTAACTTTTCTCAGCAAAAATGTGATACAATGGTTCACTCTGGAATGAAGCATCTTCCAAATCCAAGTTAACTAAAGTGGCATGCACATCATCAAGCATCTGTTCATGAAACATAACCCCATCTCTCCCAACCCTCCACCTTGCCCATCAATCTCTGAATACCCCTTCCCATCCATCTCCCTCCCCCTTTCCCCAATACTCACTGACAAGGAGCTAAGGCTATTCATCTTTGCCCAAGACCTTAAGGATAATAGTTAAGAACAAACTCAGTATGCCAGAACTGCTCCACCATTCTTTAAGACCTTAGACACCTCAGCTCCATTTTCTTGCAGTTTTAATATCTTGCTTCTCTTATTAGCTAGAAAATTCCTCATTCTCAGTAGTGATCACTGACTACACCATTCAGCACAAACTTCCAATAAGTGAAACAATATTCTACCCCCTCACTTTACTTCGTCTCACCAAGGTTATTTGAGATTCAATCAGCACAGATCTCATATGGCTAGACCTTCAGAATCAGCCAGCCACAGCCTTGTCAAATGCCTTACTGAAGTCCCATGTAGGTAAGGTCTGTAGCCCTGTTTTCATCAGTGTGCTGTTCAAATGCATTCCTGCAGTTCAAAGGTTAAATTACAGGGAGCAAGAGTTACATTCCCCAGGAGATGTTATTTGCACAGGAAGAGCTCACAGAAGACGCAAGTACAAGCTGCCCATACCATTTGGGTCTGACAGTGCCCAATGTAAGCTCTTTATTTGCTCATTCTGTACCACCTGGATAAATATAGTTAACTGGTCCACTTGCTGAACCACATTAAATGAATACAAAATGGAATACGTACATCTTGCCTAGTCTGGGAAGTCAAACACTCCATGTGGATCAGACCACATCAGGAAGGGAAACTTCCTACATACACTAAATGACGATTACCACTGGGGTGTTCTTTTACCACAATCCAGTAATTTCGTCGTCACCATTAATGGGGTAAGTGTTTTAATTGTGGGTTAATTAAATATACTGAGCTATTTTCACATCAACATAGTTATTAATAAATATCCTCTCCTTCGTCGTGAGTCAACTGCAGCTGCCGACATATTTTGTAGTATCTCCAAAATCTAGGTTCACAACTCCTCTCTGCCATACAGGAGTCAACGTTTGCAATGCAGCAAGGTAAATTATTAAATCAAGCTAATCGAAATTCTGCAAAGCGGATACAAATGAGTCGAGGATATTTCCGGACGAATGAAAAAGGAACTTACGGAATTCAAAGAGCAATGGTTTCAACTTCTGCCGAACACTGCTTAAATAAGACACAAATTATCTCAACCGAGGGGATAGATAAAGAAATCTCTCACCTTCTTAGTTTGTCCAACCAGTGACCTCTGAGTGCTCCCAGTAGATGGGTATCAGCAAGGAACAAAGCCCTGAGCACTGGCGCTGAGGGTCTGTACTGCCCGCGCTGGGCTGAAGCTTTCAACTTGGGCCAGTGACATCGCAGCAGCACCGCGTAGTAAATACCCAGCTCGCAGACCAAGGCCACCACGCAACCCAACGCCAGCAGCATGAGCAAGAGAGGGAGCAGCTGCTCGGGGTGCGCCCATCGCCGGCCCATGATCTGAGCCACTCACTCACCCGGCACTGTACCCCTCTCTCCCCCCACACGACACTGCGTACCGCAGTTCAACGGACTATTCGCAAAAGACAATCAAGCACAATTTGCTTCGATGCAAGCAAGGAGAAATCAGCCGCATGGAATTTGGAACAACTGCACAGAATGAAACGGAAAATATTTGATCGTATATTTGCAAAATCAATCCAAGACGTTACGTCGTTAGAGGTCGCAGTGGTTCGTTTTGCAAAACAAAAGTGACCGTTTTCCTGAAACATGCTGTTTCCTTTAATTATTGTCGTATATTCAGAACCTTATTAATTGAAGTAATATATTAATATGCACATTCTATGTAATTTTAAGTATTTCACTTTAAAATATCTTAAAATAGAACTGCACAAAGAGGAATTTGCTGTCGTCACAACTTTTTGA
Source organism: Hypanus sabinus (assembly GCF_030144855.1). Lineage (NCBI taxonomy): Eukaryota > Metazoa > Chordata > Chondrichthyes > Myliobatiformes > Dasyatidae > Hypanus > Hypanus sabinus. The sequence goes on from NC_082706.1 coordinate 131,673,245, forward strand.
ATTAAAAATTCCTTTGCGTCTACTTAAAGTGGTAACTGCACGCCGTGCTATTGGGTGTCATTGGATTATCTCCCCACCACAAAATGCTCTAAATGCTTGTATCTCAGACGTTCTCATATCCAAAGCAGCATCTAAAATAATCTGTGCACTATAAAGAAACACAAAGGAGCTGGAGGATTTTAGCGGGTCAGCCAGGGGAGTGCACGGTCGACGTTTATCTGTAGACGCTGCCTGATCCGTTTAGTTCCTCCATCTACTTTGTGATTGTTCCATTTTCTCAGCTTCAGCAGGCTGCGCCTTGGTTCTAAATAAATACATCGTTGTAGTTAAATTGCACTTAAATAGTTCAAGCAGTCTTTTCATCTGATGACTTCTGTCTCTCCCAGTCCAAGTGGAGTTTTTGTCATACACAGTTGCAGACATCCCACCCTGCGAAAACTCATTTCCGGGAGGTAGCACCATCACACCCCCCTCCAAGGGTGTATGTCTACAGGACATTTGATTCCCCCAGAACTCATCAACTGGCAAACTTTTGTAGTTTGGCACCACTCCTTCAAGGTTAGTTGAGACATAATCCAGGACTTCCAAGTGGAGCTCTTGTCCTGCATCTGCCTTGATCGCATTTTCCTTTTTTCTGGATGCTCTGCCACGGTGCTGCAGGACACTAAACTGAACTGATGGACAAAGAGAGGGGGGGGGGTCGACTGTAAAGCCCGCCCACAGAGAAAACTGATAGGTGTACTTAGCACAAAGAGAGACCAATCAGGATTCTCTCCCTCTCCCTCTCCCCCTCCCTCTCTCCCCCTCCCTCTCTCCCCCTCCCTCTCTCCCCCTCCCTCTCTCCCCCTCCCTCTCTCTCCCTCCCTCTCTCTCCTCCTCCTCTCCCCCCCCCCCTTATATATATATCGATTTCCGGGATTTTACATATAATGAAAAACTAACTTGCAGCAGCATTCCAGGCACAAGGATATGCAATTTTTCAAATTTGAAAATGAGATAGGTCAGGCAGCATCTGCAGACTGATTACCTTTTGTCAGAACTCCAGCATTTCCTGTTTTTATTTCAGATCACCTATTGCCCCAGCTGAAGAATTTCCCTAATGGGGATTTATGAGTGAATCCAATTTGTTGGAATATTTTCCTTGCATTTACAGCAGTATGGTCAGTGTGAGTATCAACCAGACTGTGGGTGTCACTGGCGAGACCAGTTTACACTACTAAACTGTTCAATACAAATTTACAGCAATGTTACAAGGATTTGAGGGCTTGGGATATAAGGAAAGGCAGGATAGACTGGGACTGTTTCCCTGGGCAGAGGAGGCTAAAGGGTGATCTTATAGAGGTTCATAAAATCATGAGGGGCATAGAGAGAGTGAATATCTAAAATCTTCCTTGGTCTCCTAAGGATGAGAGGAAGTTAAGGGCAACACACACAAGATGCTGGAGGAACTCTGCAAGTCAGGTAGCATCTATGAAAATGAATAAACAGTCGACATTTCGGGCCAACACCCTTCTTCTCTACTGGAAAGGAAGGGGAACGATGCCATAATAAGAAGGTGGGGGGAGGGAAGGAAGTGCAATCTAGAAGGTGATAAGTAAAGCCAAGTGGGTGGGGAGGGGTTGAAGTAAGAAGCTGGAAGATGTTACATAGAAAATGTAAATGGCTAAAAAAGGAATCTGGTAGGAGAGAACAGTGGACCATGGGAGAACAGGAAGGTGGAGAGATACCAGGGGGAGGTAATAAGCAGTTGAGGAGAAGAGGTAAAAGTGGGGGGGGGGAAGCAAAGTGGGAAAATGAAGAAGAGGGAAGGGGAGGTGGATCAATTACAGGAAGTTGGAGAAATTGATGATCATGCCATCAGATTGGAGACTACCTTGATGGCCTCACGGTGGCGGAGGGGGCGGCCTTGGACTGTGTTTACAATTCTTGCAATTTCTTCAAGAATTCTTGCAATTTCTTAGGTAGAGCAGTTGCCATAACCAAGCTGTCCAGATAAGATGCATCACAGCTTGCTATGGTGCATCTGTAAAAACGAGTGAGGGTCATGCCAAATTCCTTGAGCTTTCTGAGGAAGTAGTGTCACTGATTTGCTTTTTTGGCCATAGAGTCTCTGTGATTGGAGAAGGGTCAACTATTTGTGATAATTACACATAGGAACTTGAAGCTCTCAACGTCTCCATATCAGCACACATAAAAAAGAGAAAATCTTCAGATGCTGGAAATCTGAGCAACACACACAAAATGCTGAAAGAACTCAGCGGGCCAGGCAGCATCTATGGAAAAGAGTACAGTTGACATTTTGGGCTGAGACTCTTCATCAGGATTGGCAAATACCGTAGGTGCACACAGGAGAGTGCATTCCTTGAATCAATAACTGGCTCCATTGTTTCACTGACATTGAAGGAGAGGTTCATGTCACTAGGCTCAGTCTCTTTCCTGTACTCTGTCTTGTCCAACCGGTTAAAGCTCTGGGCCATCAGTCCAACGAGCAGAACTCTGGTGCATCAGTCCAAATGAGTAAATCAGATAATGGATCAAAATAATTTCTAAATTAAGAAGATAAAAATCCTAGCAACACAAATTAAAGTAAAAACATGTGATCTTTACACCAATAAACATTTCCACATAGAGAAGGGAACAGAAACTAGGAACTTTATTCAACTACTTGCAACTTATAAATTGGTGCAAACTGGTCTATTATTGTCATATATAACAAAGGCATGGTGAATAGTACATTTGTAAAAATCTTTTTATCACATCAATGCACTGAGGTAGTACAAGGCAAAACAATGTCAGAATGCAGTATAAAATGTTACAGCTATAGAGAAAGATCAGTGCAGGCAGACAATAAGGTTCAGGGCTACAATGAAGTAGATTGAGAGTTCAGGATTCCATCTTATCATACTAGAGGGCCATTCAATATTCTTATAACTGCAGGACAGAAGCTGTCCTTGAACCTGGTGGTATCTTGTTTTAGGCTTTTGTAGCTTCAGTCCAATGGAGAACAGATAAAGTCCAGGGTGGTAAGTTCTTTGATTGTGCTGGCTGTTTTATCGAGGCAGTGAGAAGCGTAGACACAGTCCGTGAAGTGGAGGCTGGTTTCAGTGTTATGCTGAGGTGTGACCACAACTCTCTGCAGTTTCTTAGAGACTCTGTCGAAGTAGTTGCCATACCAGTCTGTGATATATCCATTGTATGGTGCTGTAGCGATGTGCTACACACAGCGCTGAAATAACGACACGCAGTCGGTAAATCGTTTCGAGACTAGTTTATTCAAACTTCACGGCGCTGGCATTTAATCCCTAGCGCCCACCCTCTCCGGGCAGAAATGACGTCAGAGGTGCATTACCAAAGTCTCCCCCCGCGCGCTGGCTATTTATGAGCCGGTTCGCCTGCACAGAAAGTAGGTTGCCACATAACCGCCCCCCCCCCCCAGAACCGGCGATACACCCCCTAATGTCCACAGTCTGGATCAGCCTCTGTTTGGGAGGTCTGCCTCTGCGCCGCGGTGCCTGAACCTCCACCGGCTGAGCCAAGTCCACATGGGCTGGTTTGAGTCAGTCCACCTTGAAAACCTCCTCTTTCCCCGCCAATGTCCAGAACGCACTTGGACCCGTTGTTGTTGATCACCCTGAACGGCCCCTCGTACGGCCGCTGTAGCGGCACCCGGTGTCTGCCCCTTCGTACAAACACAAACTTACAGTTCTGCAGGTCTTTGGGTACATGGGTCGGGGTCCGTCCGTGCTGTGAAGTCGACACGGGGGCCAGGTTGCCAAGCCTCTCACGTAGTCTGTCCAGGACTGCTGCAGGTTCTTCCTCTTGCCCCCTTGGGGCTGGTATGAACTCTCCCGGGACGGCCAGGGGTGCGCTGTACACCAACTCGGCCAACGAGGCGTGCAGATCCTCTTTGGGCGCTGTACGAATTCCAAGCAGGACCCAGGGAAGCTCGTCCACCCAGTTAGGTCCTCTCAGGTGGGCCATGAGAGCCGACTTCAAGTGACGGTGGAAGCGTTCCACCAGTCCATTCAACTGAGGGTGGTAGGCAGTAGTGTGGTGTAGCTGCGTTCCCAACAGGCTGGAGGTGAACTGGGCACCTCTGTGGGAGGTAATGTGGGCCGGTACCCCGAAGCGTGCTACCCAGGTTGCAATCAGTGCTCGAGCGCCGGAATCGGCAGATGTGTCAGTGAGCATGACTGCCTCTGGCCACCTCGTGAACCGGTCTACCATAGTTAGGAGGTACCGCACTCTTCGGGACACTGGTAGGGGGCCCACGACATCCACGTGAATGTGGTGGAACCTCCGGTGGGTGGGGTCGAACTGCTGCGGCGGGGCTTTAGTGTGCCGCTGCACCTTGGCTGTTCGGCACTGGGCACACGTTCTGGTCCATTCACTGACCTGCTTGTGAACTCCGTGCCACGCGAACTTGCTGGAGACCAGCCGGATGGTTGTCCTGATAGATGGGTGCACCAAACCGTGTATGGAGTCGAAAACTCGCCACCTCCAGGCTGCCGGGACGATGGGGCGGGGTTGGCTGGTAGCCACGTCGCACAGGAGGGTCCTCTCACCTGGGCCTACGAGAAAGTCCTGCAGCTGCAAACCCGAGACTGAGGTCCTGTAGCTGGGCATCTCGTCGTCTGCCTGCTGCGCCTCCACCAGTGCTGCATAGTCCACCCCCAGGGACAGGGCCTGGACAGCTGGTCTGGAGAGTGCATCCGCCACGACGTTGTCCTTTCCCGAGACATGCTGGATGTCTGTCGTGTACTCAGAGATGTAGGACAGATGTTGCTGCTGGCGAGCCGACCAGGGATCGGACACCTTCGTGAACGCAAAGGTCAATGGTTTGTGGTCCGTGAACGTGGCGAATGGCCTGCCTTCTAAGAAGTACCTGAAATGCCGGATTGCCAGATACAGGCCAACAGCTCCTGGTCGAAAGCACTGTACTTGAGTTTGGTTGGTTGTTGGTGCTTGCTGAAGAACGCCAAGGGTTGCCAGCGCCCCTCGATGACCTGCTCCAGCACCCCACTAACTGCTATGTCAGATGCGTCCACTGTGAATGTGGTCGGAACGCCCATTCTGGCATGCACCAGCATCGCGGCATCTGCCAAGGCTTCCTTGGCTTTAACGAAAGTGGTCGCGGCCTCCTCGTCCCAAGTAATGTCCTTGCCTTTACCCAACATCAGGGTGTACAAAGTGCGCATGATACAGGCTGCTGAAGGGAGGAAACAGTGGTAGAAGTTCACCATACCAACAAACTCCTGTAGGCCTTTGACCGCGTTGGGCCGGCCAAAGTGGCGGATCGTGTCTACCTTGGCGGGCAGAGGTGTTGCCCCATCTTTGGTAATCCTGTGGCCCAGGAAGTCAATGGTATCGAGACCGAACTGACATTTGGCCAGGTTGATCATGAGGCCGAAATCACTCAGGTGGGAATAGAGCTGGCGGAGGTGGGACAGATGCTCCTGGCGACTACTGCTGGCTATAAGGATGTCGTCCAAATAGATGAACGCAAAGTCCAGGTCGCGTCCCACTGGGTCCATTAGCCACTGGAATGTCTGTGTGGCATTCTTCAGGCCAAATGGCATTCGGAGGAACTTGAACAGGCTGAACTGGGTGATGAGTGCTGTTTTGGGGATGTCTTCAGGGTGCACCGGGATTTGATGGTATCCCCGGACGTGGTCTACTTTGGAAAATATTCTTGTCCCGTGCAGGTTTGCTGCAAAGTTCTGTATGTGCGGCACGGGGTAGCGATCTGGAGTTGTATCCTTGTTCAGTCTGCAGTAGTCACCACATGGTCTCCAACCCCCGGCTGCTTTGGGCACCATGTGCGGGGGGAGGCCCCGTGGGTTCTCGGACCTCCGTACGATCCCCAATTCCTCCATCCTCTTGAACTCCTCCTTCGCCAGGCAGAGCTTTTCCGGGGGGAGCCTTCATGCGAGGGCGTGGAGGGGTGGTCCCTTGGTCGGGATGTGGTGCTGAACCCCGTGTCTGGGCATGGCTGCCATGAACTGCGGAGCCAGAATCAATGGAAAGTCCACCAGGATTCTGGTGAAATCATAGTCCGACAGCGTGATGGAGTCCAGGTGTGAGGCCTGCAACTTGGCTTCACCCAGGGAGAACGTCTGGAAAGTCTCAGCATGTACTAGTCTTTTCCCTTGCAAGTCAACCAGCAGGCTGTGAGCTTGCAAGAAGTCCACCCCCAGGAGTGGTTGGGCCACGGCGGCCAGTGTGAAGTCCCACATGAACTGGCTGGCACTGAAATGCAGCTGCACTGTGCGGGTGCTGTAGGTCTGTATTGTGCTGCCGTTTGCGGCCCTCAGGGTGGGTCCTGGCTTCCTGTTGTAGGTGTCGTACCCTGTCGGGAACAAGACGCTGATTTCCGCTCCGGTGTCGACCAAGAAGCGGCGTCCCGACGTACAAGAGGCTATCCTGGTGGCCAGCCGCCATAGTCATTAGCAGCAGATGGCCCTGGCCCTGGCCCTTGCAGGGCGGGCGGCAACGGCGGGCTTTTGTGCCCCACCGCTGGTGGTAGAAACGCCACTGTTCACTGGCCTCCTCACTCCTGCCTCTGTGTTGCGTGCACCCCTCTGCCGGGCCTGGTCTGGTCCGCTGTTGGGTACGTGGCCTGGTAATCTGACTGACGGACGCCACACTCTCCCTCTTGGCTTTCCACAGCACGTCTGCCCGGGCCAGCATCTTGTTCATCAATGCTGATGGCAGTCTGTCTCCCAAACCATCCTGGTGAAGCAGGCGGGCACCCTGCTCACGCCGTGAGAGGCCAAAGGTCCCAATGAGCAGCGCTTTGAATGCTTCATATTTGCCTTCTTCTGGGAGCGACTGTATGAAATCTGCAACCTGGGTGGCTGTCTCCCGGTCAAGGGCACTCACCACATGATAGTAACGCGTGGTATCAGAGGATATCTGCCAAATCTGGAACTGGGCTTCTGCTTGGCTAAACCACACACATGGTCGCAGCATCCAGAAAGTCGGCAGTTTTAGCAAAACTGCGTGAACAGATGAAGAGTCTGTCATCTTTGGTCCAAATCCTGTTTGGACCGTCGGGATCACCAATGTAGCGATGTGCTACACACAGCGCTGAAATAATGACACGCAGTCGGTAAGTCGTTTCGAGACTAGTTTATTCAAACTTCGTGGCGCTGGCATTTAATCCCTAGCGCCTGCCCTCTCCGGGCAGAAATGACATCAGAGGTGCATTACCAAAGTCTCCCCCCGCGCACTGGCTATTTGTGAACCGGTTCGCCTGCGCAGAAAGTGGGTCACCACAGTGCAACGATAAAAATTGGTAATTGTCAAAGGGGTCAAGTAAAATTTCTTTACTTTCCTAAGGAAGTAGAGTTATTGGAATGCTTTCCTGGTCGTGGTAGCTACATGGTTGGACCAGGACAGGCGATTCGTAATGTTCACTCCTAGGAAACTGAAGCTCTCAATCCTCTCAACTTCAGTGCTGGTTATACAAACAGGAGCACATGCACTGCCACCACACCCCTCCTGTAGACAATAACCAGTTCTTTTGTTTTGCTGACATTGAGGGAAAGGTTGTTGTCATGGCGCCATATCATTAGGTTCTTTATTTCCTTCCTGTGCTGCAACCCACCATAATTTGAGATACGGCCCACCATCATGACTTCATTTGGAAACTTTTAGATGGAGTTACAGCAGAATCTAGCAGTTGTGCGTATATAGGATTAAAGAAGGAGGTTGAGAACACAGCCTTGTGGGGCACTGGTGTTGAAGCTGAGATCAATTTCGAATTCAAAACCAAAACAGATGGATGTCTGTTAGCCAAAAATATTAAGGGATGAAGGGAATCAAGTCACAGATACCCTCTATAGATTCTGCCTGGTCAGCTGAGATCCCCCAGCATTTTGTGTGTGTTGCTCTGGATTTCCAGCATCTGTAGAATACCTTGTGTCACAGATCAGCTATTATCTTTTTTAGTGGTACAACAGGAAAGCCAAGTAACAATATCAAGTTTTCTTACAGCTGACAGGAAGGCTGTTCTTTCCATTGAGTCCATGCCAGATCTCAGAGGATGCCTATTGGCCCCATTCTCGCGTTTATTTTCCTGTCTCCTATTCTCTCCCATATGTTCATCAACTGTCTTAATTCCCTTATTGCCCACTTGCACTAGGGGTAATTTCCAGCTGCTAATTAACCCACCAACTAGTGCATTTTTGGGATGTGGAAGCATCAATGAGAAATTCAGCAGATCACTAGTAGAACGTGCCAACTCCACACAGACAGTGACCTATTCCTAGTCGCCTGCAACTCCTTGGCTCAACTTTAAATTGACAATTTTGTAAAAATTACAAAAAGTTGAAAAAAAACAAATCTTCTAAAATAATTTAAAATATATACTTCATCTGCTTATATCCAGCCAAGTCACATGTGGTGAAAATTATAGGAGTTAGGATTTACATTGTGAAGTTATTTATAAAATTGTGTTCTGTGCATTCCACAATGTGTTACATGAGAACTATTGCTTCTGTTGTACTGTACATTATGGTTTTCCAAACACATCACTGTGGTCGTAAAAGGTAACCTCTGTCCCTAAGTTCTGTAGATTAGCACTATTTGTTAATGGAGCTCTTAATTTATGTAGCTGTGATGTGCCTGCAAATTAGTCATTTATTTTCCAGGATGCAAGAGGAAATATTTGCCATATTCCATTGAACAGAACTCATATACACTTCAAATCCCCAATCTCAATTCACCTGCTCTTCCCTTCCCAAAGGAGTAGAGGGGATATGGGTTTAATGCAGGTAAATGGGTTAGCATAGATAGACATCATGGTTGGCATGAACAACATGGGCATAAGGACTATGTATTTCTATGACTACAAAATAATGGTGTGATCTCGAGTTTATCCAAGAGGTTTGCAGTTCCTACTGAGTTTTCCTGGTGTTCTTTCCACTATAATTTGCCACAAACCAGTACAAATGACCCCAAAAAAAAAATCTAAGTGCAAATCCATTTGAGTTTCCATTAACTTAACAAAGGCAAAATGTAAGCCCCATCCATAAAATCGTCCGCAGTCCTCAATATGAACCAATCATTGTTAATACTAATCATTTGCAGGTCTTTAACGGTCTAAAAAGATCCTCAATCTTTTGGCCACTGGTACACCTTACCAAAGTATGACTACACACCCCAACATAAAATGTTGATTTTGAATATTTACAATGCGTTACTCACTTCTCATAGCCATTTTGAACAAAATTATATGCTATCATGATGAATATATTTTTATCAGCTCAACATTTTCTAGATATATTAAATTATATATTTCACATCATTTTGTTTTTAAAAACTTAGAATTTAAAAACTGGTTCAGAATAGATTTTGTCATTGGTGATGTGCAAATAAATTTGAGTGGAAACATAGGAGAAATTTTCAAGTGGGCACTTCTGTCCAGGCCAATTAATGGGCAAGAACAAAATTTGTACCCAGCAGACTATTTGTTTTTCAGACGATTCTGCATTTTCATACACATTCTTGACTTACTTAATTAACTCAGGTTAAATTCCACTGTTGTTCTGGTGGAATTTGAACTCACATCTCCATATGTTCGCAACTGATTATAGCTTGCTGATAGCAAAGTCAGATTACAGACTTTGGGCAGTATGTGTAATACAGTAACATAAATACAAGGATGAAAGATCAAGTTCAATTGCTAATTGGTTTATTATAGTCACCTACACCAAGGTACAGTGAAAAACTTGTCTTGCAAACTGTCACCGACAAATCATTTCATTACAACAGTGCTTTGAGGTAGTGCAAAGTAAAACAATATCAGAGTACAGAATAAAATGTACAGGGTACAGATATACAATGGTTAAGGTCACAAGAATGTAGATTGTGGGATCCGTCTTATCGTACTAGGGAACTGCTGAATCATCTTACACCAGCAGGCTTGAGCAGCCTTGAGCCTAGTGGTACGTGGTTCAGGCTTTTGTATCTTCTGTCCAATGGGAGAGGGAAGAAGAGAGAATTACAGCGTGGGTGGGCCTTTGACTTTACTGGCTGGTTTACCAATGCAGTGAGAAGTATACATAGAGTCTATGGAGGGAGGCTGGTTTCTAATGATATGCTGAACTGTGTCCACAACCCTTTGTAGTTCTTGTTGTCACGGGAACAAGCTGTGATATTTCTAAATAGGATGCTTTTGAGTGTGCATTGATAAAAATTGATGAGGGTCAAAGGGGAATGCCAAATTTCTTTGGCCTCTGGAGGAAGTAAAGCCACTGGTGAGCTTTCTTGGTGGTGGTGTCAACAGGTTGAACCAGGGCAGGTTACTGGTGATGTTTAGTCCTACGAATTTGAAACTCTCAACCTTCTTGACTTAAGCACAATTGATATAAAAAGGAGCACGTGTGCCAAGGATAAAAAAATCCTGGAGGAACTCAGCAAGTCATTTATGGAGGGGAATAAATAGTCAATGCTTTGGATTGAGACCCTTTGTCAAGACTGTAAACAAGAATAAGTGGGTGGGGTGAAGTGAAGGAGTACAACCTGACAGGAGATAGGTGGGACTAGGTGAGGGGAAAGGTGGGTGTGATGATGGGTGGGGGAGGGAGGAATGAAGAAAGAAACTGGGAGGAATAGGTGGAAGAAGTAATCTCATAGGAGATGGTGTACCATGGAAGAAAGGGAAAAAGGAGGGGAACCAGAGGGCGGTGATATATAGGTGAGAAGAGAAGGAATGAGAGGGTAACTGGAATGATGAATGGGAAAAGAGAGAAGAAAGGGGTGAAATTACCAGAAGTTAGAAAATTTATGTTCTTGCTATCAAGTACCCAGATGGAATATGACGTATTGTTCCTCCAGTCTGAGTTTGGCCTCATCATGGTGGTTGAGGAGACCATGGACAGACAATTCAAAATGGGAATGGAAAGTTGAATTAAAATGGGAGTCCCCCTTCCCAAAATCAATGACCAGATCTTTTGTTTTACTGACACAGAGGAAAAGATTATTGTCATGACACCATGTTACTAGGTGTTCAATCTCCCTCCTGTACTCTGACTCATCATTATTTGAGATGTGGCCCACTACGGTTAGTGTCATCTTCAAACTTGTAGATGGAGTTACAGCAGAATCGGGCAACACAGTCATGAGTATACATGGAGTAGAATAAGGAGCTAAGGATGCAACTTTGTTGGGCACCAGTACTGAGAATATCCATGGCTGAAATGTTGCTGCCTATCCTTACTGATTGTGGTCTGTTGGTCAGGAAGTTGAAGATACAATTGCAAATGAAGGAGTTTAGTCTCAGGCTTAGGGGTCTGGAGATGAGTTTCCTTATAATAAACAGAAATATGGATGTACCATGTGAGGCATGAAAGTCCCTGCACTATAAATTAACATTATTTTAGAAAGGTTAGGCATGCATCAAGAATATGTCAAATCATTGGGTAGAGGGGCAGCACAGTAGCGTAGTGATTAGTGCAATTGCTTTACAATGCTGGTAGTCACTGATCAGCATTCAATTCCACCATTGTCTGTAAGGAGTTTGTACATTCTCCTCGTGACCTTGTGGGTTTCCTCCCACATTCCAGAGATGCACGGTTAGGTTTAGAGTGAGTGAGTTGTGGATATGCTATATTAGTGCCAGAAGTTTGGTCTCACTTGCAGGCTGCCCCCAGCACAATCCTCAGAATGTGTTGGTTGATGACACAAAACGACACATTTCACTGCATGTTTCGATATACATGACAAAGAAAGCTAATCTTTAAAGATCTTAATCTTTAATGTTTACATGTCATAGAGAATAAGATCATATCATGGTGCAACTTTGTTTATTACTGTTGGGCCTCAGCTGCAGTGTTGTGAACAATTCAAGGCACCAGAGGGCTTTTGAAAAAAAGGGAATTCAATCAGTTTCCAGGATGAGAGATGAAGCATATGGGGGTGGGGGTGGGGGTGGGTGGAGTGATTAGAAAGTTTAGAACTGCTATCCCAGGAACAGAAGATTAAGGAGGGCCTAATAATTGTTTTCAAGACAATGATGGGTCTCTGAGTAGAGTGGATAACTCTTCCTACTGGTAAGCAATTTAATGTCAGAAATCTGAAAGCATTGATAATAGGTCACCAACCTTACAGCCTCACAGTCCCTAGCAAGCGTTCTGTCCCTTCTGATTGCCAACTTACACTCACTACCCTACCCCTGTGAGGCTTACTTTTGTCTGAACAGATTTGCTCCTGGTTCACTCGCTCAAGGACTATTGCCCAATCTTGGTTATTTGAAGAATGGCCTTGCAGTTTAATGGTCTCATCATCAGAAAGTGGTTCCAGTCTTTGCTCCTGTTCAACTGTGCAGAGCTTATATTAGGAGTCCAAGTGACATGAGTATTTGATTAGACCAGAAACTGGCTCTTTCCAATCATTAGTGCAAGGATCAAGGATGAAGATAGTAATAGGAAACTTGACAGTGAGGAAGACAGACATAAGATTTGTGGCCACAGAAAAAACACCAGGAGAGTGTGCCTTCCAGATTACACTGAATTGCAAAGACCTTGATCAGTTAGGCAGGGAAATGGCAATTGGATTTTAGCATAGGTAAGTGTGAGATGATGCATTTAGAGTAGTCAAACCAGTTTAGTATTTATACAGTGAATGGCAGGGCATTGAGTGATCAGGGAATACAAGTGCAAAGTTCATGCAAGTAGACAGGGTATTGAAGACATGTTTAGCAAGCTGGTCTTCATCAGTCAAGACATCAAATTTAGAAGTAGGGATATTATAGTCATTGGTGAGACTGCACTTAGTGTATTGTGTTAGGTATGAAACACCAGTATTGTTATACTGTTTACTTTTTAACTTGTATCGTATATGCACCTTATTATTTGTTAATTTATTTGAGATAATATCACTTTACTATGTGTTATGTGTGTGAGTTATATGTACTGAGTTGTGCACCTTGCTCTGGAGTACTGTGTTCAGTTCTGGTCATGTTACTACAGGAAGGATGTGGATACTATAGAGAGAGTGCAGAGATCTACAAGAAAGTTGCCTGGATTGGGGAGCATGCCTTATGAGGTTGACTAAACTTGGCCTTTACTCCTTGGAGCGACGGAGGATGAAGTGACCTGAGAGGTGTATAAGATGATGATGGGCATTGATCACGTGGATAGCCAGAGGCTTTTTCCCAGGGCTGAAATGGCTAACACTAGGAGGCGTAGTTTTAAAGTGTTTGGAAATAGGTACCGAAGGGATGTCAGGAGTATGATTTTCACACAGAGAATGGTGGATGCATGGAATGCAATGCTGGCAGCAGCGGTGGAAGCAGAAACAATAGGCTCTTTTAAGAGCCTCTTAGGTACATGGAGCTTAGAAAAATAGAGGGCTGTGCACTAGGGAAATTCTAGGCAGTTTCTAGAGTAGGTTACAGGGTTGGCAGAAAATTGTGGGCCAAAGGGCCTGTAATGTGCTGTGATTTAAAAGAGACCCACGAGGTACCTTCTTCACATAGATGATACTTATCACTTGGAACAAGCTGCCTTAAGTAGTCGAGGAAGGCACACTTGCAACATTTAAAAGGCATTTGGAGAGGTGGAGAATGGAAGATCATGGGCCAAATGCAGGCAACTATGATTAGCGAGGTAGAAGCTGTAGTTAGCATGGACCAATTGGGCCAAAGGACCTGTTTCCATGCTGTATTGGTGTATGACTGAAAGAGCATGGGTGAAAGTAAGGTGGGAAGGAGCAAATGAAAGGTGATTAATGAAGCAGTTAGGAAGACATGAGTAAAAAATCAGTGCTTGGTTCTTTGGATGGTTAATTTGGCTCTCCCCACAAACTCACTGTGTGACACATTAGTGTGGGGAGACGGTGAGTTCAGCTTAATGATGTATTGGAGAGACCTCTAATGGTGCAGCAACTCATGAGCACTTGGTGCCTGCAGCTTTAGCAACAAATTTCTGACTCAAGCACGTTTGTACTATAAGAAACACGTTTGTACTATAAGATAACAGCTGTCATATTTGCCCTAACCCATCATGTTCATTTTGACTTTGTTAACCCTTGTTGTGGTTTTGATAGTCTAAACATCGGAACACCAGATCTGGGCTGTACCTTCCAAATATCTAGACCTGACTTACACTACCTTACTTTCCCTTTTCTATTTTCTAATTATGATTACTAATTTAAATTTTTATTATATTTACTTTGATTTGTACTTCAGGAAGCACAAAGCGCAGAAACAAATAACACTGTGATGATTGTACACTCTAGTATCAATTGCTTGGTGGCAATAAAGTAAACTTCCAAAACCTATTCCAGATCGGTAATGAAAATCAAGCAACAAGCAAGGCCATAGAACTTCAGACCTGTTAATAATTACTTGTTATTGCACACAATTTAAATCAACTCACAATTATTCCATTGTTTCTTCATTAACATCACAAAGCAGGCTTTAACCTGTTGCTTTACTGGAACCCAAAGCAAAAGAAGAAATGAATGACAATGCCAACCAGAATTTTTCTCTATATTGGCACCATCATGGGCTGTGGGTGTCATTGGGGTTGCCAGCATTTATTGTTGCTGATTGGCATTGTGAATATTTGAGTATCTGTTAAGGCACTTTATGGACCAGCTGAGAGTCAAACACATTGATGTGGGTGTAGAAACACACAAGACAGTCCAGATAAATTCATCAGCTTTCCTTCCTTAATAACTGAGTCATTTTTTTGATCACAGTCCCTGAACTTAGCTTTTTATTCCAAATATATTTAATGATTTGAATTTAAGGCTCCCATGCTATAGTACAAGGCAGCCTCATCAGATTAATAGCTCTAAATACTGGTCCAGTAACTTAACCACAATGCTGTCATCCTAATATCAGCCAAAATACCAGAGGGAAGTGCATTTGAAAATAATGCAATAAAGAAATGTCCTTAATTTGGTGGTAGCACTCTGAATCAGAACATAGTAGCTTCAAACATCGCAAAAATATGTGCCATTTAATCTAGATGTAGTTGGGAATCTTTTCTTTTTGCTGAAATCCTAAAGTAGCTCTCTCAGGTGACTGGCACAATTCAGATTAACTTGGTAACTCCTGCTGCTCAGACACTGTTTGGACTGCTGTTCTTCCTCTCTCATACTGGTTTTCTCCTACCTCTCACTGAATATTTCCAGTCTTATGTTTTATCACTTTTCTAGTATTTGCAGATTTATTTTTGCCTTTGGAGCTCAATTATCTCAGAAACAGACTTTAATATTCTTCAAAATTAATTTACTAATTAATAAATGAATTATATTTTGTCAATTTTGTGACCACTGGACACATGGACAAATGGAAGCCCATGTTTTTCACACATTTTTTGTAGACACTTCTCATATTCTTTATTCAGTTTAGCAGATTCATGCAGAGCATACTTCAAATCTTCAATTTCTTCAAAGAACCCCTGTAAAACCATGCAAAATATAAAACTAGTTTATAAAACCAAACATTCAAGATGCTCATGAAAATCTATCTTTTTTTTGTTCCGAGGATGAAGAAACAAAAAGGTTAAAATGGCAATGAGAGATTTGGTTATTCATGTGAACTATATCTCACTCCCACATGGTCCTTGTTTCAAACCAAACTATAAATTATATTCTATGGCAACAAAGTGTGTTGTAATCTGATCAAATGGAATGGTTAGGTAGCAAATGCCCACGCTGTGCAACGTACCGCCTACTGAGCACAAACAATTTATAACCTACCACTGTTTATAGCAACAGCTTAGCTACAAGGTGATTCCTGATTATTGGATTAGGCACAGCATTAAACAAGAACTCAACGTATGCTAATTTCATTACTTTACCTCCATAGCAGCAGTTGTACTCAAATAATTTATAAGAGACTTTTTAAAACAAAAGCTTTAAGAAATTTATGTCCAAGAACTAGTGAAGAAAAGGATAAATCAGGCAGGGATGATTTGATAACGCTAAATTTCAAAGCTAAAAGTAAATGTGTGGAGAAAAGATTATTGAAATGTGAGTAGAGGACGTAGCCTGTTCCATCATGGCCAGAGCCTTCCCCACAACTGACTGCAACTACATAAAGTGCTGCTTCAAGGTGTCATTGACATCGAGGAACCCCACCATCCAAGACATGCTCCCTTCTTGCTATTAACATCAGGCAGGATTCAGGAGCCCAAAGTCACACACCACCAGGTATAGGAACAGCTACTCTCCTATTACTGTCAGTTTCTTGAACCGACCTTTACATCCCCAACCCATATCTCAGCAAACACTACTGACCATCTCCAGCACTACCATGGACTGGCACTTGACTCTGGTTTTCTTGCACTAATTTTTTGTTTTGCATAGTCTTTTTCTTCAGTTTGGTATAATTTATATTTGGCATCAGCCCAAAAGTCAACTGTTGGTTCATTTCCATAGATGCTGCCTGATCTGTTGAGTTCCTTCAGCATTCTCATTTCCAGCATCTGCAAATTTTTTTGTGTTTATATTTTGTGTTTTGCCTGAATCTATGTGCTTGTGATGCTGCTGAAAAGATGTTTTTCATTGCACATATACTGTGGGCAGCACAGTAATGTAGCAGTTAGGAAAATGCCATTACAGCTATGTATACAGCTGTCCTCCTATATTCCAAAGATATACAGGTTAGGGTTAGTGAGTTGTGGGTATACCATGTTAGTGCTTAAAACATGCTAACACTTGCATGCACAAACTGCGCCAAATTGATCTGATCCAAATGCCACATTCATTGTATCTTTCCATGTACATGTAACAAATGAAGCTAATAGTATTCTTGCCATAAGACAATAAACTCATGAGCAACGCTAAATGAGGCAGTAGATGCAGGAATGTAACCCATAAACACAAATGGCACAATACATTTTAACTCAGTTACATAGGAGCAGAATTAGGCCATTTGGCCCATCAAGTCTGATTTGCCATTCCATCATGACTAATTTATTATCCCTCTCAACCCATTCACCCCATAAACTTTGATGCCCTGATTAATCAAGAATCTATCAACCACCACCTTAAACATACCCAATGACCTGGCCCGTACAGCCATCTGTAAATGAATTCCACAGATTCACCACTCTCTGACTAAAGATTTTTTTTCCTCATGTCTGTTCTAAATAGGTGTCCCTTAATTCTGAGGCTGTGCCTTCTGTTCCAAGACTCCCCCACTATAGCAAGCATCCTCTTCACACCAATTCTATCCAGAATTTTAAACATTTGATAGCTTTCAATAAGATCACCCATCATTTTCTAAACTCCAGTGAGTACAAGCCCAGAGCCATCAAACACTCCTCCTATGTTAACCCTTTCTTGTGAACCTTTTATTATTTCTTGCGAATCTCCTCTGGACCCTCTCCAATGCCAGCATGTCGTTTCTTAGATAAGCAACACAAAACTGCTCACAATACTCCAAAAGTGGACTGACTAATGCCTTATCAAGCCTCAGTATTACATCCTTGCTTTTGCATACTAGTCCTCAGGAAATGAATGCTAACATTGCATTTCCCTTCCTTACCGCTGACTCAACCCTCAAATTAATCTTCAGTTGTCCATGCCTTTATTCAGACTGCCAAAGTACATGTCCATGCACTTCCCTACATTATACCCTATCTATCACTTCTTTCTCCATTGCCCTAATCTAAGTCCTTCTGCAAGAACCTTACTTCCTCATAACTACTTGCCCCTCCAACTACAGTGGTGCTAGAAAGTTTGTGAACCCTATAGATTTTCTCTATTTCTGCATAAATATGACCTAAAATGTGATCAGATCTTCACAAGTCCCAAAACTAGATTAAGAACATAATAAAATAAGAAATAGGAATAGGAGTAGGCCATCCGGCCCATCAAGCCAGGCCCGCCATTCAATAAGATCATGGCTGATCTGTCTGTAAACTCAGCTCCATCTACCTGCCTTTTCCCCATAACCCTTAATTCCTCTACAAAGTAAAAATCTATCTAACTGTATCTTAAATATATTTAGTGAAGAAGCCTCAACTGCTTCCCTGAGCAGAGAATTCCACAGATTCTCCACTCTCTGGGAAAAACAGTTTCTTCTCGTCTCCGTCCTAAATCTTCTCCCCTGAATCTTGAGGCAATGTCCCCTAGCTCTAGTCTCACCTACCAATGGAAACATCTTTCCTACTTCTATCTTATCTATCATTTCAAAATTTTGTATGTTTCTTTAAGATCCCCTCTCATTCTTCTTAATTCCAGTGTGTATAGTCACAGGTGACTCAATCACTCCTCATAGGTTATAAACCCCTTCATCTCTGGAATCAACCTGGTGAACCTCCTCTCCGCTGCCTCCAAAGTTAGTATATCCTTCCTCAAGTATGGAGACCAGAACTGCACACAGTACTCCAGGTGCAGCCTCACCAGTACCCTGTATAGTTGCAGCATAACCTCCTTACCCTTGAATCCAATCTCTCTAGCAATGAAGGCCAATATTCCATTTGCCTTCTTAATAACCTGCTGTACCTGCAAGCCAACTTATTGCAGTTCATGCACAAGCACTCCCAAGTCCCTCTGCACAACAGCGTGCTGCAACCTTTCACCATTTAAATAATAATCTGCTCTTCTATTATTCCTTCCAAAGTGGATGATCTCGCATTTACCAACGTTGTATTCATCTGCTAGTCCTTGGCCCACTCACTTAATCTATCTATATCCCTCTGCAGACCCTCCACATCCTCGGTACAATTTGCTTTTCCACTCAGTTTAGTGTCAATAGCAAATTTTGCTATGCTACACTCAGTCCCCTCTTTCAAATCATCAATGTAAATGATAGTGGGCCCAGTACCGACCTCTGTGGCACCCCACACACCACTGACTGCCAACCGGAGAAACACCCATTTATACCAACTCTCTGCTTTCTATTGGTTAACCAATCTACTATCCATGCCACAACACACACAAAATGCTGGCGGAACACGGCAGGCCAGGCAGCATCTATAGCAAGAAGCGCTGTCGACATTTCGAGCCAAGACCCTTCATCATCTTATAGATCTTATAGATGCTGCCTGGCCTGCTGTGTTCCACCAGCATTTTGTGTGTGTTGTTGTTTGAATTTCCAGCATCTGCAGATTTCCTCGTGTTTGCACTATCCATGCCAATACACTTCCTCTGACTCCATGCATCCGTATTTTATTTATAAGTCTCTTGTGCAGCATCTTATTGAACGCCTTTTGGAAATCCAAGTATATGACATCCACCTGTTCCCCTCTATCCACTGCCCTCATTATGTCCTCAAAGAACTCCAGTAAGTTTGTCAAACAGGACCTGCCCTTTCTGAATTTATGCTGTGTCTGTCTAATGGAACCACTCCTTTCTAAATGTTTCACTATTTCTTCCTTCATGACAGCTTCAAGCATCTCCCGACTACAGATATTAAGCTAACTGGCCTATAGTTGCCTATCTTTTGCCTACATCCTTTTTAAAAAAGTGGCGTGATATTCACTGTCTTCCAATCCGCCGGGACCTGCCCAGAGTCTAGGGAATTTTGGTAAATGATTACCAACAAGTCCACTATAACCTCCACCAATTCCCTCAGCACCCTAGGATTCATCCCATCATGACCAGGGGACTTATTTACCTTCAAGCCCCCTAGTTTGCTCATCACTATCTCTTTAGTGATAGTGATTTTATCAAGGTCCTCACCTCCTATTTCATCCATAACATCATTCTTTGGCATATTAGACATATCCTCCACCATGAAGACCAACACAAAATAGTTGTTCAAAGCTTCAGCCATTTCCTTATCACCCAATATCGATTTCTCCTTCTCATCTTCCAAGAGACCTACGTTGATTTTAGCCACCCTCTTCTGCTTTATATATTTATAAAACCTTTTGCTATCTGTTTTTATATTTTGTGCTAATTTACTTTCATACTCTATCTTCCCTTTCCTTATTTTTTGTTTAGTTGTTCTTTGTTGCTATTTAAAGTTTTCCCAATCTTCCAGTCTCCCACTACTCTTTGCAACCTTGTACACATGAGCTTTTAATTTGATTCTACCTTTTTATTTCCTTAGTTATCCAAGGCTGGCTTTCCCCACACTTACTGTCCTTACTTTTGACTGGAATATACTTTTGTTGAGCACTGTGAAAAATCCCTTTAAAAATATTCCACTGTTCCTCAACTGTCCTACCAAACAGCCTGTGCTCCCAATCCACATTAGCCAACTCCTCCCTCATCCTGTTGTAGTCTCCCTGTTCAAGCATAATACACTAGTTTTAGATCTAACTATTTCATCCTCCATCTGTATGCGAAATTCAATCATACTGTGATCACTCTTTCCAAGAGGATCCCTGACTACAAGATCGTTAATCTTACCTGTCTCATTGCACAGGACTAGATCTAAGATAGCATTTTTCCTTGTAGGTTCACTAACATGCTACTCAAGAAAGCCATCACGGATAGACTTCCTTGACCAACCTGATTCACCCATCTATGTGGAAAAGAACCCAATTTTACCTTCCAACTCAACCTGTAATTGATTCACAGGCTTTCTGGTACCAAGCCATTGTCTCTAGCCGGGTTGTTGCTTCTGATATCAGTCCAGCCTTTAAATTTTCTTCATTCAATTTGGGAACTACATATTTCCCTTTTCCTTCAATAATAATATTCATCTCACCACCTTTGATCTCCTCACTAACTTTTAACACACCTTCGAACACAAACACCTGGGAACTCTCACTTCCCACTATTACCAAGGTTAACCCTTTCTTCACTGAACCAAGTCCATCTGATCCACAAGGACTGCATTCCTTTTCAACTGAATCAAATACCTCAGACTTTTTCTGAGCTCCATTACTAGGATCAGTACCACGTGCATCCACATCTTGGATACACTCAAATGGGACATTTGCCTCTTCCAGGCTTTCAATACCTGTACCCGGTCCAAATTCTAAATTCCCCTGATTCTTCCAGCTACTCTCTGGGCAACTCCCTTCCGGAGTAAACTAAACCCCGCGGGCTGAAACAACCTCATCTGCCAACCCAGCAGACTTCTTCAAGGTAAGGGCACCCTTTTCATCTAGGACTGCCCTCATTTCATTATCAGGAACACCTTTAGAATTTTCAACTTCTTCAAACAGTTCTCCCAAACCAGACAGATCATCCATGTCCAACTCTGGACCTTTTAACAGCTCTATCTGTTTCTCATCTTTATTTCGTACCTCTAGAACTTTTCTCCTCGCTAAGGGCAGGTCTACCTCCTCTCCCTTACTC
The DNA here is from genome assembly GCF_030144855.1 of Hypanus sabinus. Lineage (NCBI taxonomy): Eukaryota > Metazoa > Chordata > Chondrichthyes > Myliobatiformes > Dasyatidae > Hypanus > Hypanus sabinus. The sequence continues at coordinate 131,694,467 of NC_082706.1, forward strand.
TCTTTCACTTTCCTATTCTCCGTCCCCCCCCCCCCCCCTTGGTACAGGGTCGGTAAAAACGTCTCGGCCAAATCAATACTGGCCTGACTTAAACTGCTTTCTGTCTTAGCTGCCTTTCACGACATGCTGCGAGTGACCGCTCATGCGGGATAGATCTTGGAATCTAGGGGTGGGACCGCAATGCTCACTGGCCGGCTCATCAGCGTCATTGCTGACCAAACCTTACCACTGGCTAAATCGTTACCAAGAAGGACGTCCGCATCAGTTCTTGGGAATTCTGACCGCACCCCTATTTCAACTGGTCCAGATACCAACTCACAATTTATAATGATCCTATGCAAGGGCACCATTTCCGTCCCTTTTCCTATTCCTTTCACAGCTACCATTCCCGTCTTGCGACCAAAATCTAGCACCTTACTGCTAATCAATGATAGTTCAGCCCCCGTGTCTCTCCAGATCCGTACTGGAGCTGGTGTTTCTCCCTCCCTCACAGACACGGTTCTGTTTGACATACAAGTCTCAGATCCTTCTCGTACTCTGTCTACCCGGGGCTCTCTTGTCGATTTACTGATTACCATGGCACATCCAATAGGGACTGCTGCTTTCCCTTTTCCTGTCTCTTTCCTTGGAGCAAAGCACCTAGATGCAATATGCCCCCCCCCTTTCCACAATTAAAACAGGTCAAGCCTGGAAATCTCTGGCTGTCTGGCCTTTCCCCCTCAATCTTACCACTAGCTCCCGGCGGGACCTCTGCCTCAGCCAGTGGGCTTTCTCGATCATTCCCACAGTCTCTCTGGGAACTTTTATTCGAGGAAAACTTTGTCTTGTGGGTTAGGGCATATTCATCTGTGAACCTGGCAAATTCTGAGATGGACTTATTCGGCTTCTTATTCAAATACATCCGGATATCCTCCAAAACACAACCTTTAAATTCCTCAATCAGAATTAACTCCCTGAGACGCCAAAAACCCTCTTCCACTATTTCTGCTGTACACCAACGGTCCAACAGCACACCCTTCTCATAGGCAAACTTGGTATTCGTCTGATTCCACCCTTTCTTTAAATTTCTGAACTTTTGTCTTACGCTTCAGGTACCAATTCGTAAGTCCGGAGAATGGCCACTTTTACTTTGTTATAACTCTCCGCCTCTTCCTCCTCCATGGACAACACCGTATATGCTCGTTGTGCCTTCCCTTTTAACACACTTTGTAACAACGCCACCCACTGATCTCTGGGCCACTTCTGATTCACTGCCACCTTCTCAAAAAGCAAGAAATAACTATCAATATCCGTCTCCTCAAACTGAGGTACTAACCTCAACTCCCGACTAACATTAAACCGCTCCTCTCAGTCTGACCCTTGATCTCTTCACTCTTGCCTTAACTTCTCCATCTCCAAGTCATGTTTCCTCTGTTTCTCTGCCTCCCTCTCCTTCTCGGCTCTTTCCTTTTCTTTCTTAGCTCCCTCCCTCTCTTTTTCAGCTGCTTCCAGCTGTTTTAACTGAATTTCATGCTCCCTTTGTTTCTCAGCCCTGTCCTGCACCCTTTTCACCTCAAACGCCTTTAGCTGGAGCTCATGCTCCCATTTCACCTCTAACTCCTTTAGCTGGAGCGCATGCTCCCTTTATTTGTCGGCCCTTTCTTTCTCTCTCTCGGCTCTTTCTTTCTCTTTCTCGGCTCTTTCTTTCTCCTTCTCAGCTGCTTCCAGCTGGTTTAACTTAATTGCATGTTCCAACTTTAATTTCTCCAACTCTAACTGAGCCGTCCCACTAGCTGGTACCTTTTCAGGGATATTTTCCAATACCTCAGCTGCAAACACATTCTTCTCCATATAATACTCAGTTATGGCCCTTCACACCTCCCGCTTTTTCATTGACAACCTCACCTCTGTGAGGATTAGCCCTTTCGCCAGATTTATCAAGTCCGATTTGGTGGCCACCTCTAGTGCCTCGAGAGTCGGGTTTTCTATAAATTCATCCACGTCCATCTTTGCTGGTTTCCTGTCTGGCTACCCGCTTAACCAGATCCAAGTTTGGACTTACAAGCCCGATTCACTGGCCTCCCAATTTGGTGTCAATTCTCGAGACAAGAACCCCAATTGTTACGTACCCCGTAACTGGGTCACTTACCAGCAAAGATAGAGAGGTCCGTTGAAGTCTGATGGTACTAGTTTTAACAGTATTTATTGATAAAAATACACAAAAATAATATCAATGCAAACAGAGAGATAATCTACGTCATCAATACTAAATCTAAAAGCGCGGGTATAATAATAATCAATAAGAAATAGCTCTATCATTGTCTAGGGGATAATGTATTGTCCGATGGAAATATAAAAGTCACTGAAGTTCATTCAAGCTGCAGACTGCAGCCTTTGGTTGGAGTCAAGAGAGAGGGTTTAAACTTGCCCATTCCTTTTATGATGTCAATCCTTCGAGAGTTGATGGGGGCTGATTGCTCCTTTGTGTTAGCTAAAGCCGTTCTTCCGTGGCAAGACCCACGAATTCCGAGGCAGATGGAAAAGGACGCACGTGGGCTTTTCCACCGGCTTTCGCTATTACGCTGTTACAGGAGTTCTAGCGTTTCTTCTGGTGCGTCTAAAGGGGCTGTTCCCCAGACCCTCTTTTATCCCCACTCACAGGGTCTCAGATGTCACTCAGGGTGGAATGATGCCATCCCCCAACCAGCCCACGTTGCCTGAGGGCTTTCATGAAGCATAGTACTCAATACACAATTCCATCTCCAAGAGACAATGACCTTTTCTGTGGCTTTGTATCGCTGAGGGCCAGGACATTCCAAACGTCTCTCTCTCATTTCCTGGGTCTCCTGCCCTGACTTAATAGCGATCTTGTGATTCTCAAAAAGGAGGGGCACAGGCGTAACATGGCATTTTTAGTTGCCTTCAGTTGACTTTTAAAAGGTTCCTAATCCTTTAACTTCCCAGTAGTTCTTGCTATATTAGTACATGTCCTCTCTTTTGCTTTAGTGCGGTCTTTGACTATCCTTTTCAGCCACAGTTGTCTTATCCTTCCTGTAGAATACTTCTTCAGCTTTGGGATGTATCTTTCCTGCACCTTCTGAATTTCCCCCAGAAAATCCAGCCATTACTGTTCTGCTGTCATCCCTATAGTGTTCATTTCCAATCAACTTTTCCTCTCTCATGCTTCTGTCATCCCTTTACCCCACTGCAATACTGATACATCCAATTGTAACTTCTCCTTCTCAAACTACAGGGTGAATTCTGATCACTGTCTCCTAAGGGTTCCTTTACCTTAAATTCCCAATTCAAATCTGTGTCATTATTATAACACACAATTTTATATATACTGTTACGGATGTGCCACAACTCTGAGGGGCCGAAGGGTACAAAGTAGCCCCCTCCTTTTTGAGAATCGCACGATCACTATTAAGTCAGTTCAGGAGACCCAGGAAATGAGAAAAAGACATGCAGAATCCACAAAGAGGTTGGAATGTGTCCTGGCCTCCGAAAGGCGGAACCATTGATAACTGCTATTGTCTCTTGGAGACGGAATTGTGTATTGGATACTGTACGATTCATCGAAGCCCCCAGGCAATGAACTGAGGGGAGGGGGGTTGGTGGAGGGATTGCATCATCCCAACCTGATTGACATTTGAGACCCTGTGAGTCAGGATAAAAGAGGGTCTGGGGTACAGCCCTTCAGACGCACCAGAAGAAACGCCAGAACTCCTGTAACAGCGTAATAGCGAAAGCCGGTGGAAACAGCCCACGTGCGTCCTTTTCCATTTGCCTCAGAATTGGTGGGTCTTGCCACGGAAGAACGGTTTTAGCTAACAACAAAGGGGATATCAGTCCCCCAACGACTCTCGAAGGATTGACATCATAAAAGGAATGGGCAAGTTAAACCTCCGTCTTTCTCTTGACTTCAACCAAAGGCTGCAGCCTACAGCTTGAACGAACTAAAGTGACTTTTATATTTCCATCGAACAATACATTATCCTCTAGACAACGATAGAGCTATTTCTTATTATATATTAATATATAATTATACCTGCGCTTTTAGATTTAGTATTGACGACGTATATTATCTGTATGCCTGCATTGATATTATTTTTGTGTATTTTTATCAATAAATACTGTTAAAACTAGTACCATCAGACTTCAACGGAACTCTCTAACTTTGCTGGTAAGTGACCCAGTTACGGGGCACGTAACAATACAAACAGAGGCACCCCAGCCTCTCTGCCTAAATAACTGTCCTTTCAATGCAATCTGCATTCTCGGATGTTAGGTTCCCAACTATGACCTTTAAGCCATGTCTCAGAGATGCCCATAACATCATACCTGCCAATCTGTGCTACAAGATAATCATATTCCATATATTGTGTGTATTGGAATATAACACTTCTAGTCCTGTATTCATCACTCTTTTTGATTTTGGTCCCCACTTTAACCTATCCCACTGACTGCAAAGTTGTCTTATCATCTGCCTGTCCTTCCTCACAGTCTCTCTACACACTATATCTTGTTGTATATCACCTGCCCCATCTTCAGCCATATCACTCTGGTTCCCATGCCTATGCTAAATTAGTTTAAATCCTCCCCAATAGTTCTAACAAACCTGCCCGCAAGGATACTGGTCCCCATTGAGTTCCGGTGTATCCTGTCCTTTTTGTACAAGTCATACGTTTCCCAGAAGAGATCCCACTGATCCAGAAATATGAAATGCTGCCTCCTACCCCAATTCTTCAGCCACATATTCATCTGCCAAATCATCCTATTCTCACTGGCATGTGATACAAGTGGCAATCCAAAGATTACTATCCTGGAGTCCTGCTTTTCAGCTTTTTGCCTCACCCTATAATTTCTCTTCAGGACCTCCTCCCTTTTCCTACCCATGTCGTTAGTACCAATATCAACCACAACTTTCAGCTTTCATCCCTCCCTTTAAGAGTACCGTGGACCTGACCAAGACATCCCCGATATACCATCCAGGTGTCTCTTTCACGTCCACAGACTCTGCTTTCTGCTCCTCTAATTACGGAGTCCCTTATCACGACTGCTCTGTTCTTCTCTTCCCCTCCCCCACCCTTTCCTTCTGAGCCACAGCACCAGACTCAGTGCCAGAGACCCGATCGCTGCAGATTCCCCCAGTAGGTCGTAGCCCGCCACCCTCCCAACAGTTTCCAAAGTGGTATACTTATTGAAGGGAATGGCCACTTGGTATCCAGCAATGACTGCCAATTCCCTTTCCCTCTCCTGACAGTCACCCTGGTATCTGTCTCCTGCAACTTAGGGGTGACAACCTCCCTGTTGCTCCTATCTATCACCTCCTCATTATCAAGAATAAGCCTAAGGTCATCCAGCTGCAGGTTTGTTTCTTTAACACAGTCTCTAAGGAGCTGCAGCTTGCTGCACTTCATGCAGGTGCAGTTATCAGGGGGACTGGAGGTCTCCCAGATTCTCACATCTCATACAAGGAACATACCACCACCTTCAGATCAATTTTCAGCATACCAACTATGTACTAACAGAGAAAAAAACTTACTAGAAGCTTACTTAGAACCTCTGCCTGTGCTTGCCCAAGCCTGTTGAGCCAAAATCAAACCACTCTAACAATGGCCCACTCCAACAATAGCTGCTCCAACAAAGCCACCCTGCTTACACCTTTTTTTTTATTGGCCTGGCACTTATTGCAGCTGCAAAAAAAGTCAAAAGCACCAGGGCTTTTTTTAAACCTCTCACTCCTTCATCAACAAATGACTTCTATTCCAATACCAAACTATGCTGCATCAAAATCTCTATATGTGTATCACCAAACACGAAGTTTACTGCACTTAAATGGTCATGAGTCATTAACTCTCAATCACAGCAACAAAATGGGATATCAATTTTCATGGTATAGGATATGTTTTATCATTGAAGTGTGCATCCCAAGAGATATGGTGAATGGTTAAAATCGATACTTTTTGGTGTTGAAGGACAGTATCTGTGCTGACCAACCAAGTGTCAGTAACACAGTTAACAGGTATGGAAGGGGTACAGCAAGTAAGTTGTGAGAAATCAATACCTTATCCAGTCCAGCCAACTCATTCTTCAAGCTGTTTTTCTCCTTTGTAAGTCTGTCCTTTTCCTTTTGCAGTCTTTCTACCATGAAGAGAAGTTCTAAAGAAAAGCACAAATATTAAACATAAAAATATTAGATTCCAAAATGGTAGCTATAAACTTTTAAAGCTAACTGGCAAAATTGTGTGCTTGTTATAAGTTTAGTACTGCTTTAAACAGATTAATTTTGTTTTAAATCAAGGAAGTCCTTTCTCTTTAATACCTGTTAGTTCAGTCCCAAATGAGAGCAAGTGCTCTACTGATTCCATAACACAAAGAATCACTTTGGAATCTCTTCTTTCTCTCTACCCATCTATCTAAACAATAATCAGATTCCACAGATATCATTACCTGAATGAATTATCTTCCAGTCCTTCTTAAATACTAAGCTAGCATTCAAGGACTGTAGATGCTGTATCTTTCCACAAAAAGAAAGTCAATATGCCAATGAAGAAGATGATTTGAGAGAAATAACATGGGAGAAAATTAACATGTGCATGGATAATAATGGAGAAGTCAGACAGATTTGTTATTTGACCAAAGTGTTTATATCTTCGCCATAAAGATCAGAGGCTGGAAAAGAGGGTGCTGATGTGAATCTAGACTCAAAGGATATGGCGAGAAGGCTGGTGTATGGGGTTGAGTGGGATCTGGGTTCAACCATGATGAATGGCGGAGCCGACTCAATGGGCTGAATGGCCTAATTCTGCTTCTATGTCTTATGGTCTTCTAAGAGTATCTTAAATATCTTGAATGTACAATATCTGCCTTTACCACCATCCCCGGCAGCGCGATCCACATACTCACCATTCTCCATCAAAAAAACCTTAACTCTGACAGGACTCATATGTATCAATACATTCAATGGAAGTATTGTGAAGAATGGTTGTTGCTAATATCAATGGTCTGGATGGAAAGGGCAACCAGAGAGAATCAACACTGATTAGCTAAAGTAGGTTAAAGCCTCCTCAGTTAATGTGCTTGTGATACAACGTTCTGTTAAACTTCTAGAAGTTGTGATTCTTGGACATGAAAGCCCATTGATTCAAAGCAGGAAGCAGCAGCACAGCCAAGTGATCAGATTGACCAAACTGCAATGAGGGGCAGAACAATAGGAGCCTCCGATTGTGGTACAGCGTTGACAGAGTGTGTTTGGTTCTCTGGTATTGAGGGTGACATGTTGATGGTAGTTACACAGATAATTCTTCAGGCTTGCCCAATGAAGCCCCCAGTAATGATGAGGAAGGCATTGGGGTATGCCATTTTATGTTTAATGACACTCATTCAAGTGCTACATCTGCCTAAGGCAGGACATAGACTACAGTCAGGAAGACAGTGGAGAACTCCCTCAGTAGGTAAAACAGCACTCTACCAGCTGTACAAACAAGCTGGATGAACTCAGCAGGTCAGGCAGCATCTGTTGAAATGAGCAGTCTACGTTTCAGGCCAAGACCTTTCGTCAGGACATACAGGACATACTCTCTCAGTCCTGACGAAGGGTCTCGGCCCGAAACGTTGACTGCTCATTTCAACGGATGCTGCCCAACCTGCTGAGTTCATCCAGCTTGTTTGTACAAGTTGATTTGACCACAGCATCTGCAATGTACTTAGTGTTTGCTCTACCAGCTGATGTTGCAAGTTCCAGAAGCAGGAATGGGACAAGACTGTCACGTTCATGCACCATCACAAATTTATCATTAAACAGATGCTTCTTCCCTGAGAGAGGTTCCCTTCCCTGACACAGTTGTCTGGTCCACTCAGTTGATGAAGAAACCCTCGGGCTGGTGCACTGTGTCCATTGTGTTGGGGACAGCCATATTCTCTGTGAAACAAGAGTACATAGCAATCACTCATATCCCACTGATACAGCAGCCCTACTTCTAGGCCTTCTATCTTGTTCTCCAGTGATTGTACATTGGCCAAAGATGCCACTGAGGAGGACCTACCTTAAGACTTCCCTAACAACCACGTTTTCCAACATTATGGAGGCCTCCATGAAACTTCCAGGTGCTCTACTTACATTCGGGAAGGTGGAATTTGCTAAGTTTGTCAGGTGATCATAAGATCGCTAATATATTTAAATAGTTTAACAGCCTGTTTGATACAGCAGTATTCCTGGCTGCAGATTTGAGATTTAGAAGTTCAGAACATGTTCTACTGCCTTCATAATGTCACCCATCTCCAGCACTATTTTATAACTCTGTACAATTTATATTGACTAAAATACTGAATGGACCAAGTGCATTATAAAGTCAGCTAAAGTGAAAGACAGGAAATTACAATGTCAAGATACAAAGCTCAGCAAAGGTTTACAGATAGGTAAGTTGACTGGGTAAAAATATCGCAGATGGACATAATGTAGTTAATTCAAGGTTGACTACTTTGGTAGAATAAGGGTGTTAGTGAGCCTGAAGCAACCAACATCTATTGGTCGGCTATCAACCAATTCCATCCCGGGCAGGTGGGGCTCGTCAGCCTTGTCAGGACATCCGTCTAGGAGAAGGACACTCCGACATAACTCCTACGACCCAAGGACCTTGCTGTCACCGTCCCAGCTTACTAGGCAATAGCAGTTCATCTGCAATGAATACGGCATAGGTATGTAAAGGGTGGGGCCAGTACTGCGCACACTGCACTCCACCTACAAAAAACCATTGCGCAGGCCAAAGGACGCACCCACATCTACGACCAACCACCAAGCGGCCGGGTCTCCCTGTCCCATATTGGCCTCATCAGCCACCAGCCAGCCTGCAGCAGACGTGGGCAGTCACATTCCTAAATCTTCGTTCGCAAAGCCAATCCATGAGAACCAATCCCACGCTGACTTTCTCTGATTGGTCATTGTTCCAGACAACATCTTGAATGCTCTTTTGCACTGTTGATTTTGGCTGTGTGGTTTATTCCATGTTCCAGCTTTGTTCTATCTCCGGGCTCAGGATCTCATCAGTAGTTATAGGCCAGCAAACACAACAGTTAGCAATGAGATGCCGTATTCAGGGCAGGCACCTTGTTCTGAAAATCAGGTACTGCTGAACATGAGCATTATGTCAACCACATCCTACCCAAGAACCCGTGTGACCTATCATTTCATGAAACTGTCCAACAGCAAAGAGCCACACTCTGCAGTGTTCGCTACCACTGTTTAAAACTTGTCAAACACGACACCAATAACTTTATCACATATGCTGGTGTCATCAATCATAAATGTGAAAAGTTCAAGCTGGGTAATTTGAATTACAGTTCAAATTCATAATTTTTATTTGTGGACTTGCCGATGCAGCCCCCTGGAACATGACCCTGATATGACTCCAGAAGTTGTCACTCAAGAGCGTCAGCGTTTGATCAACCTGAAATATAATTCCAACATGGTCGAGCAAAATCGTATCAACACAATTTCTAATGGGCCATTCATCATCACTTAGCAAGTCTCCAAGGGCCAACCACAGCCTGTTGGAGTTGTGGTGCATGGCATTGTGCAAGAAAATGCCAATGCAAGAACCACATATGCAGTATATGACAACACCATTGTCACAAAGGAGGCTTTTGCCACCCTTCACTGTCTTTTAAGCCAGTGAAACACAAGGGCAAGTGATTTAAAGACCATCAAATTCTACAAGCAATTTGATGACTACATTCAAAGTTAATTTCGCCACAAGAAGATGGTACAACAGTTTATCAACAATCATTTGGTCAAGCTACAACTCAAAATGGCATTAGACATCATCATTATCTCCAAATGCATGTGGCAGACACTGGAGACCCCACCAGTCCAATCAACTCATCACTGTGCCTGCAAGGTTCGGGTGAACTGCACTGCAAGGTGAAGTTGTTAAGTACTCACATTGGGCAGCTCCAGTAGTCAACATCAAGAAAACCAATGGTAGTGAAGACTTCTCAACTATTCTCAATACAGCATTGGAGACACATTAGTACCCACTATCAGTACCGACAGATCTCTCCACCACATTGAACTACGGACACTACTTTGCAAAGTTAGACTTGGCTGAAACCTACCTCCAAGAAGTGGCAGAAAATTCACAGGAGCCTCTCACCATTACAATACATAAAGGGTTATTTTCCCTCCTCCGTCTATCTTTTAAAGGTGGCTCCTTCAACATTCCAGCAGCTTATGGATACCATGCTAAGTGGATATTGACAGTGTTACAACACCCTTACGAGGGCACAAGTCAGAAAGAACTATACCATCACCTGGATTATGTTCTGAACCTGCAACAAGACTTTGAATTGTGACTTCTGGCAGCAAAATGCAGCCTCTTTCAAGTACAGGTATCTGAGGTTCATCTTAGGTGAGCATGGTCATTGCTCAGGTCCAAAACATCACTACAATCTTAAAGATGCTTCCATCATCAGATGTCAGGTTCAAAGTAAATTTGTTATCAAAGTACATATATGTCACCAGGTACAACCCCGAGATTTAATTTCTTGCAGTCATTCACAGTAAATACAAGAAACACAGTAGAATCAATGAAAGGCTACCCCAACAGGACGGACAAATAACCAATGTGCAAAAGATAACAAATTGTGCAAATACAAAAAGAAAGAAAGAAAAGTAATAATAATATAGAAACAACAAATATCAAGAACATGAATATCGAGAATTGAAACTTGCAGAAGATCAACAGTGGCTAAAGAGTAATACAGGAGAGAGCTGGAGAACTAGCTTGGGCACAGTAGTATACAGGAGATGTGGAGAGGCATGAAAAACATCACTGGCTTCAATCAGCCTAGCTCGGGGGTCGGCAACCTGCGGCTCCCGAGCCATTTGTGGCTCTTTCACCTCTGTGCTGCGGCTCCCTGTGGCTTTGGGAAATAATTGGTCAGTATTTAATTAAAATGTATTTTATGTTAGTTTGTTAGCTTTTGAAATGTAATTCTAAATTTGAAGATTATGGTGATCTTGTACAATCTAAGTGTGGTGACACATTTCCTCACAATTAGCCAGCATTCAGGCTAAGGGAGATAGCCTACGGGGGTTTGTGAGTACGCGTCTTTTGCAGCATCTGCGTCCATGGGGGCTGGGTTGAGGGAGGCTTAAAAGCAAGGCTGTTTAGTTCGAATAAAGTTATTCGACTGCAGTTTACTGACTGCGTGAGCACACCGCTACAACGTGTTTTTATCGCTATTAATATACGTCACCACTGCCAATACCTGACACCCGCCAGTGCGCGATTTCTTTAATTTTTCGATCCAAGGTAAGCCAACTATGGAGAATTCTAAAAAAAGAAAAGTGACTGAAGAAAACAGAACGTTTAATGATACGTGGACAGATTCATTTGCTTTCACTGTTGACGAGACTGGTTTACCGGTATGCTTAATATGCAATGAGAAACTAGCAAACAACAAAAAGTCAAATGTCGCAAGGCATTTCCAGAATAAACACGCAGCCTTTGCTCAAAAATATTCGGATGGAGATGAGAGAAAAAAAGCCGTTTCGGAACTGATGCGGAAGGTTGATCTGAGCAAAAATCATTTCCAGAAATGGATGAAGTCTGGAAAATCAACGACATACGCCAGTTATATTGCCGCTCAGGAAATAGTCAGGCACGGGAAGCAGTTTACAGATGGTGAATATATAAAAGAATCTTTCATTAAGATTTCAGAACATCTATTCACGGACTTTAAAAACAAGAGTGAAATTGTGCAGAAAATCAGGGATATGCCCCTCTCTGCAAAGACTGTCAAAGACAGAACCATAAAAATGGCAGAAGACATCACAAGACAGCAAATTAAAGACATCAATTCAGCTGTGGCCTACTCGATTGCCTGTGATGAGTCTAAAGACAAAGGTGATATTGAACAAATAGCGTTGTTCTGCCGGTATGTAAACTCTGCCGGGCCACAGGAAGAACTGATTGAGTTGATACCTCTAAAAGACCAAACACAGGGGGAGGACATCTGTGAGGCTGTCTTGAATTGTTTAAGAGCCAAAGGAATAAAGACCACCCATCTGGTGTCAGTAGCTACTGATGGGGGCACCGAATATGACGGGAACGCATAAGGGAATTGTGGCTTTACTGCAGAAGTCGCTGGACAGAAAGCTGCTGACTTTTCACTGCATCTTGCACCAAGAGGCACTGTGCGCTCAAACATTTCCTCCGGAATGCACAGAAGTAATGGATGTTGTCATTCAGATTGTCAATAAAATAATGGCAAAAAGTTTAAATCACCGTCAATTCCGTTTGTTACTGGACGAGCTGGAAATTGCATATTCTGATCTCCTGCTGCACAACAAAGTCTGATGGTTGTCCAGGGGGGAGGTGCTGAAACGCTTTGTCGCGTGTCTGGAAGAAGTGAAAACTTTCCTGGGCAGCAAAGGGCTCAACTTTCCTGAGCTGGAACAGCCAGAGTGGCTGGAAAAGCTACACTTCATGGTAGACATGACAGCGCACCTGAACACACTGAACACAGCTCTTCAACGGGGTAAGGACGTACAGCCCTGCACATGTTGGAGGATGTTTTGGCATTCGAGCGCAAGTTGACGTTGCTTGCCAGAGATTTACAGAAAGGCACATTGTCTCACTTCCCCAATTTGAGAGAGTTCAAACAAGGTCACAACATGATAAATTCGGAGTATTTACATTCTGCAATCATCGCAATGCAAGCATCGTTTGGGAAACGCTTCTGTGAGTTCAGAGAGGAAAAAAACACATTATCCTTCCCGGTCACTCCCCTAAGCATCGATCCATCCCTACTAAATACGACTGCATTGTCAGGTGTGAGTCAACCTGAACAAGTATGATAAATATTTTAATTGCCTATTATTTTACATATATTCATATGTTTTCATTGTTCAGTGAAATAGTCCTTTTATTTTTCAGGTTGACAGCTGGCTGACGTTATTTTTGGTTTGCTGCTGGCGGCAAATTTAAGTTTGGCGTTTTTCATAAATACAAGAAGGACTCAAATAGACGTTGAGTATTTTACTTAAAAGTAACCTTCAACCCAACGTCTTTTTTTCGGAGTTCAAAATGTTTTTGTTGCATGCAGAAATGTAATTTCATTTTCTCTGCAGGAGTTCATCAATTTCATAAATGCAACACATTATAGTTTGTTTATACATAGCATAAAGGCAAAACAAAACGTTGTATGCAGTGTTATTTCATTTTAAATGTCAAGCGGGTTTTGCGGCTCCCAGTGTTTTCTTTTCTGTGGGAAACGGGTCCAAGTGGCTCTTTCAGTGGTAAAGGTTGCTGACCCCTGGCCTAGCTGCAGAGCCTCAGAATGCAGCCATGAATGGGTTAATAAGCTAAACCCTTTCTTCAATAAGGCTGGCTGGTGGCGTAGTGGCAATAGTGCAGGTCTTCAGAGTCAAGTTTGAATCCAGCTGGCTCCCTTGGACGCTTTCCATCTGTGCTCGGTTGAGCGTTGAGCTAGCAACTCGGCCTCATAAAAACAAGAAAGCCTGCTAAATAAAAAGGCCATCACAACAGCGTCCCGATGACTCCACTCAGAGTTAAGGGCTTTCTTCTTCTTCTTTCTTCAACAGGTTTGACAATTGCCCTCCTGTTCACAGCCCCCTCAGCACACCAGTCCAGATACCAATGCTCCCTGAGCACCAATGCCTCCCCTCCTCCCCCCTCCAATTCAACACATGGATGAACAATACAGGCTACTGCTGTCTCCTCTGTCTACCCCTCCTTGCCCTGCACCTACTATCCATACCTCCACATACCAACTGCTATCGTCCCGATCTTCACCTTTCCTAGCTCCCACTTTCCACCAACTCCCCAGTCATCATGGACTCACCTTCACTACTGAGCAGGTGAGAAGGGCTCTGGGGAAACTCAGACACGGCAAAGCATCGGGACCAGATGGTGCAGACTCCAACGTCCTGAAGGAGTGTGCTGAGCAGTTGCGTGGAGTTTGCCAGCACATTTTCAGTCTTAGTCTCAGCCTGGAAAGGATCCCGTGTAGAAAACATCATGTGTGGTCCTACTTCAAGGACTTCCAGTTGCCCTGACCTCACACATCATGAAGACCCTTGAGAGGCTGGTCCCTGGCTCACCTCCGACCCCTGGTCAGATCAGCCCTTGATCCCCTACAGTTTGTCTAACAGGAGTACATTGGAGTCAACAATGCTGTTATCTACCTGCTGAATAGAGTTTACTCCCATTTGGTTAAGCAGTGCAGCACTATGAGGATCATGTTTTTTGATTTCTCAAGTGCCTTGAATATCAAACAGCCTTCATTGCTGGGGGGAAAGTTCTGTTCACTGCAGGTTGGCACTTTCGTTACATCCTAGATAATGGACTACCTGACTGGTAGACCACAGTTTGTGCAGCTTCAGAGCTGTTTGTCAGACACAACTATAAGTAGCACCGGGGCCTATAGGGGACTGTATTGGTCCCCTTTCTGTTTATCCTCTATACCTCAGCATTTAGAAACAACACTGAGTCATGTCATCTGCAGAAATTCTCTGATGACTCAGCAATAGCTGGGATGTATAAAGGGAGAATTGGGGAGGGGGGGGTAGAGATGAATACAGGACCCTGGTGGAGGACTTTGTCAAATGATGCAAGCGATATCATCTGCAGCTCAACATCAGGAAGACAAAGGAGATGGTGATGGACTTCAGAAAGGCTAAGTATGCATTGCTTCATGTTACTACTGATGGTGAGAACAAGGATGTGGTGAGGACGTACGAGCATCTGGGGGTACACCTGGATAACAGATTTGAGTGGAGCGCCAACACAGAGGCTGTGTACGAGAAAGGCCGGAGTCGCCTCTACTTCCTGAGGAGACTGAGGCCCTTTGGAGTATGATAGTTCTACTAGTCAATTGTTATAATTACAATCTATGCAGTGGTGTGCTGAAGCAATGACACCAACATGGGTAATGCCAACAGGGTCCATAAACTGATTAGAAAGGCTGGCTCTAACATAGGAGTCAAATTGGACACACTGGAGGCTGTGGTAGAACAAAGGACCCTACGGAAAAACCTGGCAATTCTGGACAATGTTTCTCACCCTCTGCATGCCACCTTGGCTGAATAGGAGCACTTTTATCAATAGACTAAGCAACTATGATGCTCCAAAGAGTGTTATATGAGGTCATTCTTACCCTTGGCCATTAGGCTCTATAATAAGTCAACCTTTAGATGAGGAAGTGATGACCCCCCTCCTGTTAGACAGTTTGTGGTAACATTTTTGTTTATCCTTTCTTACTTCTCTTTTAGTATTTGTGTATCTGTGTATTTGTAATGCTACTGTGACACTGTCATTTCCTTTGGGGTCAATGAAGTATCCATCTATCTATGGGAAGAAGAGTCCTTGAAAATGAGTCCATAGGTTGTGGGTACAGTTCAGTGATGGGGTGAATGAAGTTCAATGAAGTGATCCTCTCTGGTTCAAGAGCTTGATGGTTGATGGGTAATAACTGTTCCTCAACCTGGTGGTGTGGGTCCAGAAGCTCTCTGATGGCAACAGCGAGAAGAAAGCATAGTCTGGACAGTGGGTATCCTTGATGATAGATGCTGCTCTTCTGTGACAGTGCTCTGTGTAGATGCGTTTAGTGTTGGGGAGGGCTTTGCCAGTGATGGATTGGGCTGTATCATCTTTTTGTAAACCTTTCCATTCAAGGGCATTGGTGTTTCCATACCAGGCCATGATGCAACCTGTCAATAAACTTTCCACTGTACATCTATAGAAGTTTGTCAAAATTTTAGATGACATCCTGAATTTTTGCTAGTTTCTAAGAAAGTAGAAGTGCTGCCATACTTTCTTCATAATGGCACTTACGAGCTAGACCCAGGACAGATCCTTTGAAAGGATAACACTGAGGAATTTAATAAGGACAGGCTCATGAACCTTGGGTTTCCTCCTCTTGAAGTCAACAATCAGCTCCTTGGATTTGCTGACACTGAGTGAGAGGTTGTTCTTGTGGCACCACTCAGCCAGATTTTCAGTCTCACTCCTAAATGCTGATTCGTCACCATCTCTGATTCAGTCATCAATAGTGGTGTAGTCAGCAAACTTAAATATGGTATCGGACCTGTGCTTAGCCTCAGTCATGGGTATAAAGCAAGTGGAGCAGGGTGCTAAGCACACTGTACTGATGACAATCATGGCGATTTCATTGCCAATCTGAACTGACTGAGTTCTGTAAATGAGGAAATCAAGAATCAAAGGAGGTATTAAGGTCAAAGGTCTTGAAGCTTTTGATTAGTTTTGAGGGAATGGTAGTATTGAATGCTGAGCTGTAGCTAATGAGGAGGATCCTGATGTATGCATCTTTGCTGTCCAGCTGTTCCAGGATTGAGTGAAGAACCAATGAAATTATATCTGTTGTTGACCTGTAATGACAGTAGGAATACTGGAGCAGATCCAAGTCACTCCTCAGGCAGGAGTTGATGTTTCATCACCAACTTCTGAAAGCCTTTTATCACAATGGATGTAAGTGCTACTGGATGATAGTTATTGAGGCAAGTTACCATATTCTTCTTAGGCAAATTTTAATTGAAGCCTGGTGGGTACGTCAGAGGTTAAAGATATCAATGAACACTCCAGCCAGTTGATCAGCACAGGTCTTTGTTACACAGCCAGATACCCCATCTGGGCCAGATGCTTTCAGTGGGTTCAGCCTCCTGAAGGATGCTCTTATGTCAGCCTCAGACTGAAATCACAGAGTAATCGGGGCTTTGGAAGTTTGTGAAGGAACTTCCACGTTTGATAGTCAAACCGAGCATAAAAGGCATAAAGGTAATCTGGAAGTGAAACAATGTTGTCTCATATGTCACCTGGTTTATCACCTGGTGGTGATAGCATTCAAGCCCTACCACAGCTGTTGAACATCCTTCAGCATTTCAAGTTTGGTCCAGAATTGCCAATTCACACTTAAGATGGCTTTCCAGATTGTACCTGGACCCCGTGTATTTTACTTGGTTGCCAGACTTGAATGCCACAGATATGGCCGTCAGCAGATTCCAAATTTCATTGTTTATCCAGGGCTTCTGGTTGTGGAAGACTTTCAATGATTTTGTGGGGACACACTCATCTACGACTTTTTATAAAGTCTGTGACAACTGTGGCATATTTGTCCTATGACCACCTCTTCATTGTCCTTACTTCTTTAGCCTCTGCCAGTATGCAGGTAGGAAGAGGACATCCAAATGATTATATTTCCCAAAGTGCAAGCTAGGGATCGAACAGTAGGCATTCATTATAGTAATATATCAGTGGTCGAGTGTGTTAAGACTCCTGCTGCTGCAGGTGATATTTTAGAGTCAGTGAGTCATTGAGAAGTACAGCACAGAAACAGGCCCTTTGGCCCATATAGTCCATGCCAAAACCATTTAAACTGCCTACTCCCATCGATCTGCACCAGGACCATAGCCCTTCATATCCCTACTATCCATCTACTTAAACAAACTTATCTTAAATGTTGAAATCAAGCTCACATGAACCACTTGTGCTGGCATTTTATTCCACACTCTCACAACCCTCAGAGTGAAGAAGTTTCCCCTCATGTTCCCCTTAAACTTTTCACCCTTAAGCCATGACCTCTGCTTGTACAGTAGTCCCATTCAACCTCAGTAGAAAAAGCCTGCTTGCATTCACCCTATCTACACCCCTCATAATTTTGTATACCTCTATCAAATCTCCTCTGAAAGTTCTATGTTCTAAAGAATACAGTCCTAACTTATTCAATCTTTCCTTATAACTCAGGTCCTCCAGACCTGGCAACATCTTTGTAAATTTTCTCTGCACTCTTTCAGCTTTGTTTACATCTTTCCTGTAGGTAGGTGACCAAAATTGCACACAATACTTCAAATTAGGCCTCACCAACATCTTATACAATTTCAACAATACATTCCATCTTCTGTACTTAATACATTGATTTATGAAGGCCAATTTGCCAAAAACTTTCTTTTCGACCCTATCTACATGTGACACAACTTTCAACAAATTATGTACCCTTACTTTTACCACACTCCTTCGTGCCCTAGCCTGGTTAATACTACCTGTGGTGAACTACATATACCTGTCTGAACACGCCCCCCCGCTGACTGCTCCCGTGGCTCCTCCCACGGACCCCAGTATAAAGGCGATTGGAGACTGAGCCCCGGCCTCAGTCTCCAGGATGTAGTGTGGTGATCAATTGCTGCTTGTTCTTTCTTCCAGCCAATAAAAGCCTATATCTCGCCTCACGTCTCCGAGAGTTATTGATGGTGCATCGCTACCAAAGTGCAAAACCTTCCACTTGTCTGCATTAAATTTCATCTGCCATTTTTAGCCCATTTTTCCAAACGATAGATGATCTTCTACAAGCCATGATAGCCTTCCTCACTGTCCACTACACCATTAATCTTGATGTCATCCACAAATTTGCTGATCCAGTTAACCACATTGTCATTTAGATCACTGATATAGATGACCAACAAACAAAGGACCCAGCACAAAAGGTGCACTACCAGTCACAAGCCTCCAGTCAAAGAGATAACCCTCTACTACAACTCTCTGGCTTCTCGCACAAAGCCAAAGTCTAACCAAATTTACCACCTTACCTTGAATGCCTAGCGACTGAACCTTCTTGACCAGTCTCCCATACAGGACTTTGTCAAATGCCTTAGTAAAAACCATATGGATAACATACACTGCCTTGCCTTCATCCAACTTCCTGGTAACTTCCTCAGAAAAAATCTAATTAGTTAGTCATGACCTACCATGCACAAAGCCAGGCTGGCTATCTTAAGTCAGTCTGTGTCTAATAAACTTTTCTCAGGCTTCCAGCCAGGTACAGGTATCAATTATAACCGACATTTCGATGATGAACTTTGCTATATAATTGCAGCTATATAGGACCCTGGTCAGACCCCACTTGGAGTACTGTGCTCAGTTCTGGTCGCCTCACTACAGGAGGGACGTGGAAAGCATAGAAAGGGTGCAGAGGAGGTTTACAAGGATGCTGCCTGGATTGGGGAGCATAAAAACAGGTTGAGTGAACTCGGCCTTATCTCCTTGGAGTGACGGAGGATGAGAGGTGACCTGATAGAGGTGTATAAGATGATGAAAGGCATTGATCATGTGGATAGTTCAGAGGCTTTTTCCCAGGGCTTAAATGGCTGCCACAAGAGGGCACAGGATTAAGGTGCTTGGGAGTAGGTACAGAGGAGATGTCATGGGTAAGTTTTTTATGCAGAGAGTGGTGAGTGTGTGGACTGGGCTGCCGGTAACGGTGGTGGAGGTGGATATGATAGGGTCTTTTAAGAGACTTTTGGATAGGTACATGGAGCTTAGAAAAATAGAGGGCTATGGGGAAGTCTAGTAATGTCTAATGTAGGGATTATTCAGCACAACTTTGTGGGCTGAAGGGCCTGTATTATGCTGTAGGTTTTCTATGTTTCTATCTCCTCCTCGAGGGTTCCTCCTGGTTGTTAGGTTTCTTGGTTTTTCTGTCAGCCCCTTTAAGAACCTAGACTCCAAGTACCCTGAAACCTTATCCTTATGTAAAGGGGGGTTTCTTCTTTTTCTTTGTTACTGCGTATGTTAATCAAAATGGCTTCTTTGTTTTGCTAAAAGTAAGAATGCTTCTTTGTTGCGAGAGAGTGCTGGAAGCTTGTTTGGGTTAAAATTTACTGATAACGAGAATTGTATTCCTTTGTAAACCAATTGTGATTAATGTTGTTCTTTCTTCTGAGTCTATAAGCTATTGTTGGTGGGCTTTTGGGGGTGAGAGAGAGAGGATAAGATGCTGTAAGCTGGGCGAGGAACGGACTCCAAGCGGGGGTCCAAGACCAGGAGGTACCCCGAGGAGAGGAGACGAAGATAGATGTGCTTGGTTGACCACTTCGGGTGGTCCTGAGCTGCAAGTCAAGGAATTCGGAGGGGATTGAATGGTGGCCAGAAGACTTCAGTAATTGAGCTCCAACGGTTGTGCACGAAGTGGTTTGGACTTTAATAAGTTTGGCGCCTTTTGTTTTCTTTTCTTTTCCGTCATATATACTGTATTGTTATTAATCACTTAGTTCTAGTAATATCTATAAAGTGTAATCATTTAATTACATATGGTGTACTGTCTTAGTTGGTGTGGTGGGGACATCACACAGCATTCACACAAGCTGATTACCCAGTTTGGCAGGACCGATGGCTGCTCCCCCTAGACGAGAACGAGCTGAGTGAGCCTGAGGTGACCAAGGGGGTTACATTGTGGGGTGCTCGTCCAGGATTGATTTTTGATTTCTGTGGAAGCTGTGTGATTGCCCTCTTTAAATTATGTCTGCGGCGAAGAGCTGGTGTGCCTTTGCGGGTGTGCAATTGCTGGTTATCTCTGCATGTGTGTTGGGTGAGGTGGCTGTTGGTGCCCCGGAGGGCATTGTTCAAGTTCTGACTAGCATTGACGAAATGGTTTTGGGGCCATGGGCGGTCCACGCTGTTAAGAGAGCAGGGAGGGACTGGTGGGTATGTTCCAGCTATGGTAGGCTCTGCCCGGTTGTGGAATAATGTCCAGCCCTAAAGGGGCGGAGGCATGGGTGGAGCGGACCTCTCAGTTGTTGAGTGAGTGGCAGTGCTTGGCTGAGGGAAAGCGACAGGGATTGGTTGAAAGTTTGAGTAGGCGGGCTGGTGATGTTGTTAGAATTGTCGGGTGCAATTACCTCAAAAGTGACAGCTGCTAGTTCTGGGAAAGTGTGAGAAAATGCGTTTGGTTCAACTGCAAGTCAAATGCCGCAGCTGGGGGCTTACCATATCCGTGGCAGAAGATTGGTGGAAAGTTTTTAGGGTATCCCTTTTGGCTAGGGGGGGCAGATAAATTGCTTGCGGTGCCAGGGGGATCTGTCAAGGGGATCAGCTCCTCCCTCAGTTGTTCAGTTGAGCCAAGAGGTGTCGGGAAACTTAGTGGAGGCCCAGTGGGGGAACGGTTTGGGGTGTCTGGAGGAGCACGTTCCCAGCAATGTACCAAGGAACTCCCAAAAGGAACAGACCCTATTCCTGAAGGCTTAGAGGGACCACACACTCAGGTGTCGTTACGGATGGATGGAAGCCAAGTTAAAGCCATCCTCGACACCGGGGCGCCGATTAAGTTGCTTTTCAGTTTGTTTTATAACCATTATTGGAAGCATTTACCCTTGATGACATTGAGGGCACTGGAGATTTGGGGTACCAGTGCCGGTGATTATCTAGACGCCGGTTGTTGGTCAGTGAAAATGGAGTTCTTAGAGGCAAATGTGGGGGTGACTGAGGTTCATGAATCGTTAATGCTGATGTGTCCAGATGTTTAGAAGGGAAGCGTTTCGATTCTGGAGAGAACCAATACCCTGCTGATGCGCTTGGGGGCCTGCCTGGAGGAGGCGGGTGAGCATTGTTAGGAGGCATTGCCGATGCACCCAGAGTTTCGAACTGCTTGTGCAGACGTGTGTGATGCACCATCAATAACTCACACTGAGACGTAAGGCGAGATATCGGCTTTTATTGACTGGAAGAAGGAACCAGGAGTGAGTGTCTATCATACAATGTCCTGGAGACTGAGGCCGAGCGTCAGGCCTCAGATCTCCTTTATACAGGGGCCTGTGGGAGGAGCCACAGGAGCAGTCAGCAGGGGCGTGTCCCGACAGGCACATAGTTCACAACAGTGTGTAGCAGCATTGGACCAGTACGGAATTCAAATAAGAGCCGGTGGTGGTACGGCCTGGGGGAAGTATCTGAGGGTGAGACCCTCTTAGTGGACGCTACAAAATACCACGAGGGAGGGGAGTTGACCGCTGAAGACACCTCAGTGAGAGAGAGGTTGCGGCGACTGGCCCCTACAGCCGTGGAAGACGTAGGCTACGTGTGTGTGGATTATATTGCGCTGAAGAGGCGCACTGTCAGTGACCAGAATATGTCCCTGAGGGCCGAAGAGGCGATGGCCTATCTGAGTGGTGCGAAGTGGTTTAAGGTGCTGGATCTGAGGAGTGGATGTTGCCAGATCCCGATGAGTGGGGCCGACAAGGAGAAGACGACCGTTGTAAGTTCCCTAGGATTCTTCCGGTCTGAAAAGATGCCACAGGGCAAATCTGGAGCCCTTGCAACCTTCCCGTGGGGCATGTGGAAGACCATGTGGGATGTGGAGGTGTTTGGAGTTTTGGTGTATGTGGATGACCTCCTGGTATTTGGATTTGCCTCGGGAGAATATGAAGTGAGGTCGTTGCAGGAGCGGCTGAGAACTACAGAGTTAAAGTGTTTTCTGGACACGTGCCAGGGCTGGCGAAGGTCGCAGCTCGTGAGTGACTGTCTCTACGGAATCAAGTTTGAAATGAAGACGGAGAGACTGGAGAGAGCGATCTGGAACCAGTGGGAGGACTTACAAGTTGGAGAAAACGAAGAAAGTTGTCTGACTGAGGGCAACAGCAAACTGAGAGCCTGGAGAGGGGAGTTGGTAGCGAGCCCGAGGTATCCCCAGTTGTGTCCGAGCCTGAAGGGTTTAGGTGAGGGGTACGGAGGTCTCAGAGGGTTAGGAACCTCCCAGATAAGATGGCCTATGTAGCGCCTGAGGGACAGCGCGTGAGGTTTACTGTTTGGGAAGCAATGTCACTGTTTGTGCCTGGGTTAGGGTTTGTGTTGGCAGGAAGAGTGGGCGAGTTATTTAACAGTCATGAGGACATGACTTTTATTTGGTGTGGGGAGAGTGTAAAGGGGGGTTTCTCCTTTTTCTTTGTTACTGCGTATGTTAATCAAAATGGCTTCTATGTTTTTTGGAGCAAATGCCAGAAGACATCTGCCTCCTGCTAGCAGATGAAGACTTCAGAGACCCACACAGGGTGGCTGCCCGCGCAGATGTGCTTTGGCGCGCCAAACAAAATGGCGGAACCACCATTGAAATTAGTGCTGCGGCACAGCCGAAAGCCCAGCCTTCCCACACCCCAGCAGCGGAGCACGTAACACCCACAGCAAGGGACGGCACCACTTCTGAGTCTTGGTGTTTTTATCATCAAAGGTGGGGTTCTGGGGTCTGCTGCTGCCAACCACCATGCTCGTTCCAGGGAAACGCCAGGACCAGCTGTCACTGATGGCTACGGTGGCTGGTTACCGTGATAGCTTCCTCTACGTTTGGGACAAGCACTCCGGGCGTAGATTCCTGGTGGACACGGGGGCAGAAATCAGTGTTCTACCCCCCTCCAACCACGATACCCGAATTAGAAAAACATGGCCGTAACTTACAGCAGCCAACAGCAGCACCATCCGCACCTATAGCACAAGAACCATCCTCTTGCAGTTCAGTTCCAGCCGCTTTACATGGACGTTTATGCTGGCCGCAGTATCACAGCCATTGCTGGGTGTGGACTTCCTCCGCGCGCACTGCCTGCTCGTGGACGATAATTGGTCAATGCAAAGACATTCCAGACTTCCTCCCTCAGTGAGGCCAAGTTACCAGCCCCGCACCTGGACTCTGTCACGTATTCCGACAACGAGTTCACCAGAGTGTTATCGGAGTTCCCATCTATCAAGCCACAGTTTTCCTCAACAGCCTCCAAGCACAGCATGATGCACCACATCCGCACATAAGGACTTCCCTTTCATGCCTGGGCCCACAGTTTACCGCCCGACAAGCTCTGCCTCGCGAAAGAGGAATTCAAGAAGATGGAGGAGATGGGGATTGTGCAGCATTCCAACAGCCCGTGGGCCTCCCCACTCCGTATGGTGCCCAAGTCCGCGGGAGGGTGGAGACCATGCGGCGACTATAGGAGGCTGAACGACACCACCATGTCTGATCGCTATCCGGTACCGCACATCCAGGATTTTATGGCCAACCTGCATGGGGCACGCATCTTTTCGAAGATTGACCTGGTCCAAGGGTGTCATCAGATCCCAGTCCACATGGACGATGTACCCAAGACGCCCTCATTACCCCCTTTGGCCTGTTCGAGTTTCTCAGGATGCCGTTCAGGCTCAAAAACATGGCACAGATGTTCCAGCTCCTGATCGACGCAGTCGGGTGAGATCTGGACTTTCTGTTCATCTACCTGGATGACATACTTATCACCAGCCGCTCCCGCCAGGAACATTTAGCACATTTACGCCTGCTCTGCCACCGCCTAAGCAACTACGGCCTGGCTATCAACCCCACCAAGTGCCAGTTCGGCCTACCCACTATCAACTTCTTGGGACACCGAATCAACAGCTGTGGAGCTGTGCCCGTCAGCAAAAGTTGAAGCTATCCGCCAATTCGCCAGACCCAGCACTGTTAAAGGCCTGCAGGAATTTGTTGGGATGGTTAACTTTTACCACCGTTTCCTGCCCTCAGCGGCCAGGAACACGCGGCCCCTTTTCGGCTTGATGTCCGGCAAGGTCAAAGAGGTCACCTGGATGGTGGCTTTCGAACAAGCCAAGAACATACTAGCAAATGCCACGCTCCTGGTCCATCCCTGGGTCGATGTCCCCACTGCCCTCACTGTGGATGTCTCCAACACGGCAGTTGGCGGCGAGCTCGGGCAGCTCATCGAAGGCCAGTGGAAGCCGCTCACTTTTTCCAGCCGGCACCTAAGACCCCTGGAACTGAAGTACAGCGCTTTCGACAGGGAGCTGCTGGCCTGTACCCTGCCATCCGGCACTTCAGGTATTTCCTGGAAGGGAGGGAGTTCAAGGTCTTCACAGACCACAAGCCCCTCACTTTTGCATTTGCCAAAGTGTCGGACCCATGGACGGGCCGCCGGCAACATCACCTGTCGTACATCTTGGAGTTTACCACCATGATGAAGTACATTTACGGGAAGAACAACGTGGTAGCCGATGCGCTGTCACTCACCTTCATCCAATCACTGCACTCTCTGTCTCCAGGAGTGGATTATGCGGCGTTAGTTAAGGCACAACGACTGGACAGCGAGATGCCGGCGTACCGAACCGCAGTCTCAGGACTCCGCCTCGAAGATGTACCCATTGGGCCCAAAGGTACTGAGCTCCTTTGCGATGTGTCCACCGGGCAACCTCAGCCTATTGTCCTGACCGCTTGGAGGCACCGCGTTTTCGACGCCTTGCACGGTTTAGCCCACCCTTCCATCCAGGCAACCATCCAGCTGATCGCAGACAGGTTTGTGTGGCATGGCCTACGCAAGCAGGTCGGGCACTGGGCCAGGACATGTATTCACTGTCAAACCTCCAAAATCCAGAGGCACGTGAGGGCCCCACTGTAATCCTTCCAGCCGACACATAGGAGGTTTGAACATGTCCATGCTGACATGTCGGCCCACTGCCGGTTTTGAGAGGAGCAAGATACCTGTTCACCATGGTGGACAGGTTCACAAGGTGGCCAGAAGCTATCCCACTTGCTGACACGGCCACGGAGACATGCGCCAGAGCCCTGATTACCACCTGGGTGTCACGGTTCGGACTCCCAGCCCACGTCACTTCAGACAGAGGTGTACAGTTCACATCGGCTTTGTGGTCTGCACTGGCACAACTCCTCGGAACCCAGCTCCACCGAGCGACTGCTTACCACCCGCAGTCCAACGTTTCCACAGGCACTTGAAGTCAGCCCTGATGGCACACCTCCGAGGGCCAGACTGGGTTGACGAACTCCCCTGGGTGCTGCTTGGCATCCACACGGCACCCAAGGAGGACCTGGCCACATCATTGGCCGAACTTGTTTACGGTGCCCCGCTCACAGTTCCCGGTGAGTTTGTGCCAGCACCCCGTGGCCAGGAGGACACACCTACGGTAGTCCTAACTAAACTCCAGGAGCGGCTTGGAACACTTGCCCCAGTCCCGACGTCCCATCACGGAACAACACCCTCTTCCGTGCCCAAGGACCTGAGCAGAGCAGGTATGTTTTCATTTCCCAAGGCACACATAGATGACCCCTGCAGCGACCATACGAAGGACCCTACAAGGTAGTGCGCCATAATGGGACGACCTGCGTTCTCGACATCAGCGGTCATGAAGAGACCTTTACCATTGACCGTCTCAAACTGGCGCATCTAGACCTTGAACGCCCGGTTGCGGTGCCTCCCCCACGACGACGAGGCTGGCCACCTGAAAGAACTGACAGTGTGCAGGCTGTGGACTCTGCACCTCCTAACGCCGGTTCTGGGGGGCGGGGTGTCATGTGGCAGCTCGCCCACGCGACAAGAAAACCGGCTCCAGCAGTCACGGGCAAGTCCGCAGCCAGCGGCAACCGAGAGGGCTTTGAGTGCGGGGCAGACCTCGGCCCAGAAGCCAACGTCACTTTCGCCCTGCAAAGAGCGGGGGATGCTGGGAGCGGGCACTTAAGTGCGTGTGGATTGAAACAGTGAACAGTTCAATCAGACCCTGCTCGGCTCAGTGTGTTGCTTTCATTCGTTGCGTATCAGCGCGACAACAGGCCTATAACTTCCTTTCTTTTGTCTTCCTCCCTTCATTTGCAATCTACCAGTCCCCTGGAACCATGCCAGAATCAAGTGATTCTTAAAAGATCATTATCTCTTCAACAACCTCTCTTAGGACTCTGGGATGTAGTCCATCTGATCCAGGTGACTTATCCACCTTAAGACCTTTAAGTTTGCTTAACACTTTTTCCTTTGTTATAGCAATGGCACTCACTCCTGCTCCCTGATACTCTTGGACATCTGGCACACTGCTTGTGTCTTCCACAGTGAAGACAGATCCAAAGTACCCATTAAGTTCATCTGCCATTTCTTTGTCCCTCATTACTATCTCACCAGCGTCATTTTCCAGGTGCCCAAAATCATTTCTCACCTCCCTTTTATCCTTTATATAACTGAAAAAACTTATGGTATTCTGCTTTATATTATTGGCTAGTCTGCCCTCATATTTCAACTTTTCCCTCCTTATAGCTTTTTTAATTGCCTTTTGTTGGATTTTAAAAGCTTCCCAAATCACCCAACTTCCCACTCACTTTTGGTACCTTATATGCTCTTTCCTTGGCTTTTATACAGTCATCAACTTCCTCTGTCAGCCACGGTTGCCTACCCCTGCCATTTGAGAACTTTTTCTATCCTCTGTCTTGTGAACTATTCCCAGAAACGTCAGCCGCCTCTGTCCTGCCATCTTCCCCACCAGTATCCCCCTCCAATCCAGTTGGACAAGCTCCTCTCTCATGCCACTGCAATTCCTTTTATTCAATTATGATACTGATACATGTGACTTGTGCTTCTCCCTCGCAGTACGAAATCTGGATTCCTGCTTCCTGATCCAATTCTTCAGCCACGTTTTTATCTGCCACCTTATTCTTTTCCTGTCCTCACTGTCGCGAGGCACAGGCAGCAATCCCAAGTTTACTACCTTTGAGGTCCTGCTTCTCAGCTTCCTTCCTAATTCGCTGTATTTTTTTTTCAGGACCTCCTCCCTTTTCCTACTTAGTTCGTTGCAACTAATATGTACCACGACTTCTGGCTACTTGCCCTTCCTTTACAAGATATTGTGGATGCATCCAGAAACATCATGTACCCTGAGACTTGGAAGACAAACTACAATCCCCGTTTCTTTTTCCCATCCACTGAATCGTCCATCTGTCCCCCTGACTATAGAGTCCCTGATTACTGCTGCCAGCCTCTTCAGTTTCCTACCTTTCTGAGGCACAGGGCCAGACTCAGTACCAGAGGCACAGCCACTGTTGTTTCCCCCAAGTAGGCTAACCCCCCCCCCCCAACTATACTCAAAATGGAGTCAATATTGTTGACAGGTACAGCCACTGGGGTGCTCTCTATTATCCCTCACCTCTCTTGACAGTCACCCATACAGATGCAAAGAATGCATTTAAGATCTCTCCCATCCGTTTTGGCTCCACATATGGATTACCATTCTTATCTTCCAGAAAACCAAGTCTGGTCCTTGCAATCCTTCTGCTCTTAACATACCTGTAGAATGTCTTAGGATTCTCCTTCACCAAACTGCTAGAGCAACCTCATTGTTTCCTTTAACCTTCCCGTTTCCTTTCAAAAGTATTCTCTTACATTTCTTGTACTCCATGGGCACCTTATTTGTTCTTACACCAGCAAAGCACCTCCTTTTTTCTCAGAGGATTCCTGGAATAAGAGCATTGTCCCATGAAAAAAGTGCAAGCAGAGTGGGTATTTATTCTCTGAAGTGCAGAAAAGAGAAGTGACCTCACTGAAACAAACATTCTGATTGAGCTAGACTGAAACCCCTGCTGGAGGAAATTTAAACATGCAAATTCTCTGTCCTAGATACTTGTGAATAATGCCAAGTCACTAAATTCTACTCAGATCACAGATAATCACTGTAAACCCTTTACATTCAAGGTTTCACAAGTTTGTGGCCGCCTCTTCCATGGTTATCACAACTTCTCGATACAAGAACAATATAATTCAAGCAAATTAACGGAAGAAGCTGCTGACCTATTCTAGCTAATTAGTATTAATTACCTCCAGCTGCCTTTCCCATCCAGACCATTGATTTTAGCAGCAACCATCCTTCCATTGAGTGTACTGATACTTACTGTACAACCAGTGCAGCTGTGTGAACAATGACAGCTGGCTACTTGAACAACAGTGGTTTCCACATAGCAGGGAGACACTTAACATAAGTGGTCTGGAAAATGCTTGCCATATTTATATGAAAAATCATTTGTTCCTCAAAAGGTATAGACATTAGAGTTTAGTATTGGGACAAGACAAATGTGTAGAGAATATAATAAGCCATAAATCACATAATTTTTGGGATCCATAGCAATTTCTGGAATTCTCTCCCTGCTAAAGTTAAGAGAATACTGTAGATCTTTTGACCAATGAGGGGTGGAGAGGTGGGGTGGTAGTGTGTAGCCTTTAGAACATTAAAGGATTCATTAAAGGATGGAAAAAGAGCTTTGAAGAATAATTGTTTGTGGGCTGTACTAGCAGCACTGCAGTTTTCTTTTGATTACATTAATGATTTACAGAGTATATGGTAAAGTTTCAAAATTTGCAACTGAAATAACTTTGAGTACAGTTCAGTAAATCAGGAATGGATTTCAAGAGGACAAAGATTATAGGCAGACACAAGACAGGATTGTAGGACATGAGGTAAATAGTCACAATATCTTTCCCAGGGTTGGGGGAGCGGTGTCTAAAACTAGAGGGCATTAGTTGATGATGAGAGGTAAAAGATTTAAATGGAATCTAATGAGCAAGTTTTCTACACAGGATGTGGTGGGTATATGGAATGAGCTGGCTGCCAGAAGTGATAGTAGAGGCAGGTACAATTATAATTTTCAAAATAATTTATACTGTTACAAGGAGAAGAAAGGTTTTTGGACATGGGAAAATGGGATTAGCTAAGACAGACACCTTGGTTGGCACAGATGAGTAGGGCCAAGAAACCAGATTCTGTACTGTGTAACTGTGAATCTATGGGTACAAAAGTCAGAAGGCAGTGATAGATCTATAAAATGCACTGCATCAGATCAGCTAGAGCATTGTGTCCAGTTCTGAGCTCATATTTTAGGAAGATTGTCAAAGGTTTGGAAAAGATAGTGACTTACTAGAATGACTCTCGGATGAAGGGCTAGAATTAAAAACACTGCAAGCCTGGTGTTGTTCTCAATAGAACCAAATAGATGAAATGCAGAATCAACAGGGATATTCAAAATTATGAAGGATTTAGTTGAAGCAAACAAACAGAAACTGTTTTCAGTGCCTGACAACTAAATAACAGGATGGTGTAAATTTAAGAGAATTGGGCTATGGAGCCACGAACCAAGATGGCAGCTTAACGTGGAGGCTCCATACAACCTTGCACTAAGCAACTTTAAAATCCTAAGTTAACAATACCAACTGAATTCAGGCTATGTCAAAAAGGACTACAATCAAGGACTGTGATACCTTCACCCAAAAACGCAGCTCCAAAAAAATCGAAAATCAACATTCCATCAACAAAGCAAGATGAGGAAGTTTCTAGCAACATGGCAGAGCTAATGGCGGTGCTAGCTGAATTAAAGTTTATCTCCGCTCTGAGTTTGGATCCAAACTGGACAGCATAGATGACTGCCTGGGTAAGATGGCCAGCTCTATCGTTGCCTTAGAAAACAATATGTCGGAAGTGAAGCGAAATGTTGCTTCTAATACCACATGGATGGAAGAGGCTGAAAGCCATATAATGATGGCAAAGGAGTACATGGAAAAGATCAAGGCCAAAATAGCCAACTCCATGAAGCCAATCACCTACCTGGAATCCGAGACTGAAAACCTGGAGAATCTGAGTCGAAGGAAAAACTTGCGGTTGTTCGGCCTCCAGGAGAGCGCTGAAGAAAACCAACCACTGCTGGAATTCATACAAAACATGCTACTGCGCTGGCTGGAGCTGGACACCGACAGATCCTTCAACCTAGAAAGAATTCACCGAACTCTAGCACTGTCAAAACCAAACCAGAACAGAGTGGTTCTCATTCAGTTTCTGTAATTTCAAGATCGGGAGTTTGTTTTCCACTCCATTAAACAACGCAATATTACGTATGAAGGAAACAAGCTTTTCTTCACTCAAGACCTCTCAGCTGAGACCACGCGACAGCGAAACGAGTTTAACACAGTCAGAAGAATGTTCATCGATAAAGGAACTCTCTGTGGATTTCAACAGATCAGAGTCCTCCACAATGGGAAAATACACCTGTTTTCATCACCGAAAGAGGCGGAAGATTTCAATCGAGGACATGCCTGAGGGGTCTGAATAAGGCAGTATTGAGATTTGTTTACTTCCATACCCATGAGGAACAGCTGATATTAACTGCTTAACAGGTATAAGCCTACACTGAGTCCCAGAAGACATCTTTTTGTTCTTCCTTTATTTTTCTTTTACTAGAACTGCCACTTTAGCCTCTTTTATTCTATTCTTGAAAAGATACTATACTTAAGAGGTTGTTTGTACCACCAGAATAGCTTTATTATTTTGCCTATTTTTATTACTTACAACATTTTTGTTTGTTGAAACCTTAATTCTATTGAGATGGAACTCCATGGACTTGAATGAACATTTATAATAGGCAATACTGGCATACAATTCAGTGGCTACTTTGACTTTATTTCTATGCTAAATGGGTTGAGTATATAAGGTTCTAAGATATAATGAGGTGCATAGTTGATGGACACCACTAGTTGCCTATGGAGTTAGGTTTGCATAGTTCAGCTGGTCCTCCATAGAGTGGATCAGCACAAACTCTACAATTCTTTGTTTTGAGTAATGGAGGGGGAATTCAAGGGTTCAAATGTCTATATGTGTAAATGTATATGTGTTTTTTTGTTTTTCTATATGTATGTCGTGCACCCAACACAGCAGTAATAGATGATCCAACAAAACAAAGAGATCTGCAGCTTTTGAGATGTTTAATGTGGCTGAAGCAATTTCTTGAAGACATATTTCTTGATCAGTTTCAACTCCAGACGCTGACAAAAGATGCAAGAAAGTAGAGGTTTAACAATTGAAGAGTTATCACAGGCTGTCCAAAATATTAACAGTGGTAAAGCACCAGGGCCTGATAGCCTACCAATAGAATTCTACAAAACATTTCAAGAAAAATGACTAGTCCCACTCTTAAATATGTATCTTATCGAAATGGAACTCTCCCACCCTCTCTAATGCTGGCAGTGATGCCATTGATCTTGAAGCCAGGCAAACCTCCTACAGAATGTTCCTCATTAAGACCGATACAGTTTACCCCCACCATCCGACGGTAGAACGTTCCTATGAACGCAATTCATAGAAGAAGCAATTACTGTTTATTTACAGGTTTCCCCCACTATTCGAAGGTAGAGTGTTCCTATGAAATGGTTCGTAAGCCGGAATGGCATAAAGTGAAGAATCAATTACCATTTATTTATATGGGAAAAATTTGTGA
Organism: Hypanus sabinus; assembly: GCF_030144855.1. Lineage (NCBI taxonomy): Eukaryota > Metazoa > Chordata > Chondrichthyes > Myliobatiformes > Dasyatidae > Hypanus > Hypanus sabinus. The sequence continues at coordinate 131,726,303 of NC_082706.1, forward strand.
GCGATCGCAGACCCAAAAAATAACTTACCGAATCATGCCAAATAACACATAAAACCTAAAATAACAGTAACATATAGTAAAAGCAGGAATGATCTGATAAATACACAGCCTATATAATGTAGGAATACTATTCCACAATTATGGCAGCACTGTCTACCGCAGCGAAAATCTCACGCAAGCGCTCTCAGCAGCACTCGCGGCAAAAACACCACACGGTGCAGGCACTCCTGGCAGAAACACACTGCACAAGCGCTCTCGGCAGAAACACTCTTTCCAGTAACCTTCAAGCTATGAAGCTACCAAATAACACATAAACATACACAGCCTATATAAAGTAGAAATAATGTACGCCCAGTGTAATATCACTTACCGGAATCGGGAAGACAGCGAGCACACTGATGATGGTGTGTTAGGCTGAGTCGTTGGAGGTTGGGGTGGTGGGAGACTGGGGTGTCATCTCATCGTCGTCTGTTTCCATCAGGGCAGGCAGGTCACCTTCTTCTATGTCTGCCTGCCTCGATGTCAAAGGTTGAGTTTCGTCGTCTGCTGTGGCTGATGTGGAAGGCTTGAAAAACAACTGTATGCTTGACTGCTTAACCTCGTGCATTTTTCTATCATACAGTTCTTTGTAAGCACTCAAACCATCCTGCAAGTATGCCCTAAACCGACGTACCCTTTCAAAATTAAAGTCGTACTTTTCTGCAACCGTTGCAGCGTTGTCAATCACAGTGAAAATCTCACGCAATTGCTTCACGTTCAGTTCCTGGACGACTTCATTTTCGGGCTGTTCGCTACTGCATTCGGTTTCGATTGTTATCCTTTCCTCTTCCAATTGCATCAGCTCTTCATCTATCAGTTCTTGTCATGGAATACCAAAACCTCTTCAACATCATCTTCGTCAACTTCCACAAGCCAACCTCACTTTGTCCTTACTTCGTTCACCATGATCGAAATGCTTAATTATGTCTAGTTTTACGTTAAGTGTAACACCCTTACATGCTCTTTTAGCTTTTCCGATACCTTAGAACTCATCTTGCTAACGGATGCACAAAATAAATCGAGATAAAGCACAGATGTTCACAGGCACGTGATTAAGCTATAATGGCTAGAATGCAGTTCCGGGGGAGGAGCTTGGCTGCTCTGCACGCGCGCACTGCCTTTTTTGCATAATAGTGAAAACAACTTCTGTTAGCAAAAACATGTAACAGTGAGGTGTCGTAAAGCAGACGTTCGAAAAACAGGGGACATCTGTAAGTCTAATTGGATCGGACACAAAAATACTTTGTAAAGCCTTAGCAAGAAGATTGGATCATTATATCCCACATCTAGTTCATAATGATCAGAATGGTTTTATGCAAAAACGCCATGGATTCCATAATATTAGAAGAGTTCTTAACATAATTCATGAAAAATTTGATGCTAGAGATACAACAGTATTATCACTGGATGCTCGGCAGGCCTTCGATAGGATAAAAGGGCCATATTTATTTAATGTACTGCCTAGATTTGGATTTGGAAAGAACTTCCTTAAATAGATTCAGATTTTATATACAAACCCAATAGCCAGTGTCTTAATAAATAGTATAGTTTCTAAACCGTCATCTTGGAGCAATCTACTTGCCAGGGATGCCCTTTGTCACCGATGTTGTTTATACCGGCCATAGTTATGGCAATAAGAACTCAGACAGGCCTGTCAGGCATCCAGCTAGGAGAACAGGAACATAGAATATCCTCATATGCTGACAACGTGATTCTTTTCTTAACAAATTTATCCATCAGTATTCCAAATTTAATGCAACAGATTGAATTATTTGGGCAGTCCTCTGGTTATAATATTAACAACTCAAGATCATCAATACTATTTCTGAACAAAGAAGAAAGACTGAAACCAGTCATAAGAACCCCATTTATAAATGCAAAGGAAGGATTTACCTACCTTGGTGTCAAAATTACCCCTGAAATTAAAACAATCATCCCTGAAATTAATACTATGATCCACTAGTGGGCAAAGTAAAGGAGACATTGGATCAATGGATAACAATGCCCATATCAATGATTGGCCGTATAAACATGATCAAAATGAATATATTACCAAAATTTCTATACCTTTTTCAATCACTTCCTCTCCCATTACCAAAATCATTTTTGATAAGCTTAATAGTATTTTTAGTAAATTCATTTGGAATAATAAAAAATCTAGACTGAGACTTAGGCTGCTATACCTGCCTTATGAAAGGGGAGACTATGGCTCCCAAACCTGAAATGGTATTATTGGTCTGCTCAGTTACGTACATTCTGCAATATTTTATTTCTCAATGGAGGCCCTTCCAGCCTGGGTGAATATTCAACGGGCATCAGTACCAAACCTCCCATTAAAGCTCTACACTAGGAAATCTGCAGATGCTGGAAATTCAAACAACACACACAAAATGCTGGTGGAACACAGCAGGCCTGGCAGCATCTATAGGGAGAAGCGCTGTCGACATTTCGGGCCGAGACCCTTCGTCAGGACTAACCGAAAGGAAAGATAGTAAGAGATTTGAAAGTAGTGGGGGGAGGGGGAAATGCGAAATGATAGGAGAAGACCGGGGGGGGGGGAGGGGGGGATGAAGCTAAGAGCTGGAAAGGTGATTGGCAAAAGTGATACAGAGCTGGAGAAGGGAAAGGATCATGGGATGGGAGGCCTCAGGAGAAAGAAGGGGGGGGGGGGGAAGCACCAGAGGGAGAAAGCTCTATCTATACCCTGCAGATCCAAGAAATCTTAAAAGAACAACCAAGAACCATTTCCTCCAAAATACAATTGACATCTGGTAGAAGGCACATCAGCATATTAAAGATACTCCTCCCATCTCTCGGTTTTCCCCAATATGGAGCAACACATACTTCAGGGCAGGAAGAGCAGATGGTGGTTTCAGAATCTGGGCAGACAAACATGTGCAGAAAATAGAGGACTTTTATATGAATGGTAATCTTATTACATTTGATCAATTATGTCAGACATACCATATTCCTAAAAATACTTTTTAAAATATTTGCAACTGAGGCATTTCATATTATCAAAATATAAGCATTTAATATCTGAACCACCACTATCTAAACCTAAAGGGGAGGAGTCAGATTTCTTTATTCTATTCAGCTTTGATGTCATATGATAAGGAGTCCACCACTGACAGGCTGGAGGCATGGAGGCTGGATGTTCAAGAGGACATACAAAAAACTGAGTGGGAAATGGCATGCTTAAAAGCCCAAAAACAATCAATACAAGAATGAAGCTTTTACAATATAAATGGTTAATGAGAACTTACATTACCCCAATCAAACTGAACTGTTGGACCCTTGACATCCCAGACACTTGTGTTAAATGTTTAGAAGAAAAGGGTACTCAGCTTCACTGTATATGGGACTGTTCAGAATTTAAAAAAATACTGGAAAACAGTTGTTCAGACTATATCTGAGATTGTTGAAGTTAAGGTGCCTCACCAAGCAAAAATGTGTACCAGGTATATATCCAAAGAACTTTACTATTAGTCCAAAACAGTCTACTTTAATTGACTTTGGACTCCTACAGGCCAGGAAGATGATAGCTTTATCTTGGAGAAAAATGGATATACCTTCGATACATGTATGGGTGAAGGAGATGGCAGCTTGTAATATATTGGAGAGACCAACTTACATAACCGGGGAAGGGCAGGAGAATTTGAAAATTGGTGTGGAAACCCTTATTGGAGTTTCTTGGACATCAAGGTGCACAGTCATTTTGAAATAGCTGTGTGTTGTTGAGTGCTTCTACAATTTTTTTTTCTGATGTGTTTAAATTTAATTTCTTTATTAAATATGTGAAGTATGTGAAATGTTGTACCTCTTTTCCTTTGATGATTGTGAAAAACATGAGGACACGTTTCACTATTTAGTTTAATTATTATTATTGTTTATTTGTATATGTGAAGTATATGTAAAATTCAATTAAAATATTGTTTAAAAAATTTAAGGGAATTGATTAAAGGTCACACAAAGAATTTGGAACCCATTACTTCACAGGACAACCGGAAGCAGGTTCAACAGCATTCAAATCAAAAATGGATAAATCTTGCAAGTTAAATGCAGGGATATAGGGGAGGAATGGAAGGTAGTAGGACTAACTGGATTGTTCTTCAAAAAAAAACTGAAGCAAGCACAATGGTTCAAATGGCCACCTCATGCCATTGTTTGCGCAATACTAGATGATCTAGACTTGGTTTATGCCAAGTGAGCTTTTTCCAGCAAGGACATTATTAACAGACTCTCTGCCCTTAGAAAATTTCTCAGCAGCTACACCTATTCTTGTTCATTAGTCAAAATGCATAATGTTGTCTTTGTAGTATATAGTTGGTCAGCACTCCAATTATACACGAGAAATGGATATTTGAGTTAGGGGATGTACTGTATAGCTACTTCATATTATAGGTGAAAATCTCCAGGAAAGAAAGTATCCTGTTGAAACCTCACCGATGTTAATGCAGCCAGGTGAGCAAGCACTGGAACCACCAGACATACATTTGCGAGATGCAGAGTCTCGTTCCAGCATAGACGTTCTTTGCTTTCTCTCCACTTGTGTCTGCTGCAGCTGCTGAATTTTTTGCTTAGAGGCCATTAGCTGTAGCTCTAACTCATGATTCATCATCTGTAAAATGCAAGAGAGGAACCAAAACATTTCAAACTTAGTGGATAGCAAATGTACTTAAAATTAAAAATCCAAATAAAATTAATGGTAATTGCTCTTTTCTATTTGACTTTGAGTCAAAGATCAACATCTGCTTAAGTGGGAGAATAGTAGACATTCTGATGCAAACTTTTTCCATAGTCAGTTAACATCCAACATAGAGAGCAATGTAATTTTAAATTCAACATCTAGTGAAAAGAGCAAAAACTGCAGATGCTAGAAATCTAAAGTAAAAAAAATACTGGAAATATGCAGCAGGTCAGGCCGCATTTGTGTGAATAGAAATTCTGACTCTTTTGTAGAACATTCAACATCCGTTTGCATAGTCTACAACTTTCTTTATGCTTTTATCAAAACATATTGGTAGTTTTGGGATAATTATTCCCAGTACAGATACCATGTCCATTTATTCCTGAGTTGTTATACTTATTTATGATGCTCAAATAGTATATCTGGTTGAAATCATATTTTTTAAATCTTGGTGATATAAGGTCGATTTCCTATATGGCAGCAGTTATTCTGAAAGCACTGTAAAGCACAGGTACCTGAGGTTCATGTCTGCTGTAAATGAAATTATACGTTCATTTCAAAGTATAGTTTCAAATGATCTACACTCTCCCAATTCAGGCATCTTGTGTGTAGAAAATTTCTCATCTTCATACCATATTCTGCTGCCTAGACCTCAACTCTGGATTTCCCTCCTGAAACTTCTTTTGCTTTTCCAACTTTCAATCCCTCTTTCAAGATTCTTGAAACCTCCCTCTTTACTGGTTGTATAATCCTAATGAGACTTATCAACAAATTTTAAGATATCTGCAATGACTGTAATTGTTAAAGATGTGAGATAAATACAACTTATTGTTGAGTAGTATTTTGAAGTAGGGTGTTAATGCTCAACCCGAACAGGGTACTCCAATCTGAAAAGATTAACTGAGAGTAGAAGAGGCTGGATTACTGTCTACTTGCAATCCAGGAGTTAATCAAGCAGTCTTGATCTTTCAGTAAGATTACTGGTCATAACCAACATTGTTCAAAAATGTTAAGACTCAAATTAGGCAAAGACTGGCATTTAGCAATGGGATAATGGCAAATTCAAAATGCTGAAAAATATGGAGATGCAGGAATATAGCAAGACTGATACAAGGGAGACATAGACTAAGTCTAGTTTTGAAATCAGCATCTTTCCACTAAATGCAGTCTAATAAAAAGAACATTTAGATAAGTACATGAGAAGTTGTATTATATCACTAGAGAAGAACAAAACATTGAATTAAAATACAATATCAGCACTAAGGATCAAAGCAGTCAGGTTGCTAGAAAATTCAGGATTAGAGTTCCTCATGTTATGGAATGTTTGGAAATCCCAAATATGGCTGTTGAGAAACAGGGAATGCTGACATCCAAGAAAAGCAACTGAGATTTATGCATCATCTTTAAATGGGAAGAAAATCAATGCAAGATGTTTTACAAAAGACATTTATAGGGTTTTTTTTTCATTTTACTGCTGCTAACAATATAACTAATTCCATCCTTATGATTGGGCTAACAACTATGGCTAACATTCCTTGTATGAAGGAATCAATAAACAAACCAGTGACCAAAATAAATAAACTTGTAGTCCTGTTTTCTATCAAATTCAGTTTTTATTCTAAATCTAGGGTAAACTTGTATTTTAGACATCACAATATTTCACATATTTTTCAATATTCAATATTTTTCAATATTTCACAACTTTTTTTGCACTACTTACTTTCCCTTTTCTTTTTGTTTTATTTATGTTTATAATTTAAAATTTTATTATATTTACTATTGATTTGTACTCCAGGGAGCATGAAGCACAGAATCAAATACCGCTGTGATGATTGTATGTTCTAGTATCAATTGTTTGGCAGTAATAAAGTAAAGTAAGTATTCACTGTATTATGAGTAAGGCATGACACAAAAATGCACAACTCACAGTGAGCTTCGAAATGGTTTCTCTCTGTTCTTTGATGGTTTTAAGTTCTTCTTCATATTGTTTCTGAAGGGCATTGTATGTCTGCAATAGCTGACTGGGGAAATAATGGCATTATCTTTAGTTTCAGAATTAATATCTACATGATCAAGAAGTCCAATATTATCATATTATCCAGATGTCACCTATGTATCCCCAAGTGCCAAGACACAATTCTTGTTATCCTGAACAACATTCATTCCACAACCAGCACCACTAAAAACAGACCATTGATCATTCAGTTCAGTGTTGTTCCTGCAAGGTTTGTGGTAGACAAGTTCAGGTTAATTAAATATATGTTGTGCAGTACAAGACAATATGTTATGAAATTTTTCTCTTGGCATGCACAAATTCTCAGAACAGGTAACTTAAAGAAAATATAAGGGGATAGGAACAAGGGATAGAACATTCAGAGTTTAAAGCTTATTCCATCATTCAACTAGGTGAAAGGTGATCCATTGTTGTTCATTTACCCATCAACTTTATTTGACATTACAGAACTGAACAAGTCCCTTAGCTCACGATGTCTATGCAATCACGATGCCAAATTAAACTAATCCCATCTGTCTGCACATGATCCATATCCCTCCATTCTCTGCAGATTCACATGCCTGTCCAAATGCCTCTTAAACGTCACTATCATATCTACTTCCACAACCTTTACTGACACTGCGTTCCACACATCTATCACTCAGCATAACCATATAACATATAACAATCACAGCATGGAAACAGGCCATCTTGGCCCTCCTAGTCCGTGCCGAACTCTTAATCTCACCTAGTCCCACCTACCCGCACTCAGCCCATAACCCTCCACTCCTTTCCTGTCCATATACCTATCCAATTTTACCTTAAATGACACAACTGAACTGGCCTCTACTACTTCTACAGGAAGCTCATTCCACACAGCTATCACTCTCTGAGTAAAGAAATACCCTCTCGTGTTTCCCTTAAACTTCTGCCCCCTAACTCTCAAATCATGTCCTCTCGTTTGAATCTCCCCTACTCTCAAAGGAAACAGCCTATTCACGTCAACTCTATCTATCCCTCTCAAAATTTTAAATACCTCGATCAAATCCCCCTTCAACCTTCTACGCTCCAATGAATAGAGACCTTTGCACATCTCCTTTAAGCTTTCTCTGTCTTAACTTAAACCTATACTCTGCATATAAAACATTCCCACTCTGGGGAAAAGAGTATCAGTTTTGAATATTTAAATGATCCCATAGTCTTTGATGGAGTCATAAAGCAATATTGCACAGAAACAAGCCCCTTGGTCCATCCAGTCTGTGCCAAACTCTTATTCCGCCTCGTCCCTTGGAACAGAGCTCTCCAAACCCCTTTCATCCATGTACTTACTCAAATTTCTCTGAAGTGTTGAAATCAAAACTGCATCCATCACTTCTGCTGCCAGCTCATTCCACATTCTCACCACCCTCTGAGTGAGGAAGTTCCACCTCAGATATTTTAATATTTCACCTATATCTGCCTCCCTTTGCATGAGAAAAATGCCTCCTGATTTCTTTGCTCACATATCTTCACTTCTTTTCCCAAAACAATCATTCTCAATTGCCTTTAGAAACAAGAGGTGCATAAATTGATATTTATTCGATATTAATTACTTAAAAGAGTTGACACTTTGTTTAGATGATTCTTGCAACTCAAGGGAGTATTTTACTCAAAAGCATATAAGTACTGCAAAGATTTCCAGTGAAGAATTGGTGCTGATGGTCAAAGAAATCATGGGTCACAAATCAAAATTAACGCATCAAACTGCTTTAAAAAGGAAACTATTCCTGGTCACTTAATGGAACATTTCTTTTGTGTAGTTTCTACCATTGGTCAAATTTTGATTGCCTTTGTTATTATGATCAGATAAATACTTACTTCCTCTTTACATCAGCTTTTGTAGCATTATCCTCTTTAAAGCCAGCTCTATGCCATTGCTGAGGTTCAGTCTGTACTTGAGCACTTTATAAATGTATAAAAATATGAAGTTTAATATTAATCCTTTGATGCTTTCAAAACAGTCCAACTACAGTCAGAATCAACCTGTATCTATATGTCTTCTATTAACATTTTTCAGATGGTACTTCTAATAAGACAGGCATAGTAAGGATATGTGGTTTCCCATTAACAACACCATTTGTTCTAAAAAAAACCTGTAGAGTCACAGGGAACAAAAGGTTTTCAAGATTAAGAGATAGAGAAAGGTGGCAATGGCCAGGAACTGCATTGTTTTCCATTTGAAGACACAGTAAGCACCAAGGCTGTTCTGGTAGGGGAGGAAGGAGGAGACGCTTATATACCATAAATTCCGGTGAATAAGCTGATCCGGAGTAAAGCCGACCCCCCATTTTCAAGATTAAAAAAGTGACTTTTTCATGTTACCTTTGTATAAGCCGACCCCTTTTGTAGAGGTTTTTGATTTAACCAGAGAAGATCACAAGATCTCACATGCCGGTACTCAGCTTTGCCGGATGCGGAACCTGGAAATTTTGTGAACCAGTACCCACTAAGAAGATAGCCCTACACATTGTAGAGCGTTACAAGCAAATTCATAATAAATAAATCAGGGAGGGAAGTTTTGGATTAGGTTCCCAATGGTAAAGAATCCTCTGAAATGTGAACCCCGTGAAACCATTTAGCGCCCATCGTAATCTCGTTAAAACATAACACGGGGTGGCGGGATCAGTACGTGTACTCAGTATTGAGTTTGCGACCACCATGTACAAAAGATTAAAACAAATGCGATATGATGCTGGCTTCAAGCTAAAGGTTGTTGATTTTGCTAAAAGAACAAATAATTCTGCAACTGTGAAAAAGTTTAGTGTAAACGAGAAACAAGTAAGAGAGTGGACAAAGGCAGAGAACACGCCGAGGGAAATGCCACGACGAAATGTGCAAACCGTAGGAAAACATGCCAGTGGCCAGAACTGGAAGAAAAAGTTTTAGAGTGGGTGAATCATCAGCGATCGTCTGGATACATTGTTACCGGAGAAATGATTCGAGTTCAAGTGTTGAAATGGGCTGAAAAACACAGTGAGGTCAGTAAAAATTTCAAAGCTACGCGAAGTTTGGTGCACCTGATTTATGAATAGGTGAGATCTTGTGTTGAGACAAAAAAACAAAGATTGCTCAGAAAATTCCTGCGGGGAACTGTTGTTGTTTAGGTTCAAGAACACTGCTGGATGGACGAAGCGTGTTGCTTGAAGTGGGTTAAAGAGGTGTGACGTCGACATCCCGAAGGTTTCAGGAAGGAAATGTCGCTACTGGCTGGGACATGTTCAAAGCGCACGTCAGGTGAGAAGTGTTTCGAGAGGCTCGTCATGAGGCCACATAAAGACCCTGCTGCCCCCTTCACTGGACCCCTTGCAGTTCGCGTATTGTCCCAACTGCTCAACAAACGACACCATCCACCCTCCACCTGGCCAAAAAGGACATATACGTTTGACTGCTGTAACTTCAGTTCAGCATTCAACACAATCATTCCTCAGCACCTGATTGGAAAGCTGAAACTGCTAGGCCTGAACACCTCCCTCTGCAACTGGATCCTAGACTTCCTGACTGGGAGACCTCAATCAGTCCGGATTGGGAGCAGCAGCTCCAACACCATCACACTGAGCACAGGGGCCCCCTAGGGCTGTGTGCTCAGTCCACTGCTGTTCACTCAGCTGACCCACTACAGAGAGGAGGTGCAGAGCCAACAACCTGTCTCTGAATGTGAACAAAACAAAAGATGGTTGTTGACTTCAGGAGAACACGGAGCGACCACTCTCCGCTGAACATTGACAGCTCCTCCATTGAGATAGTTAAGAGCACCAAATTTCTTGGTGTTCACCTGGCAGAGAATCTCACCTGGTCCCTCAATAACAGCTCCATAGCTTAGAAAGCCCAGCAGAGTCTCCACTTTCTGCAAAGGCTGAGAAAAGTCCATCTCTCCCTCCCCCCCCCCCCCCCGACATCCTCTCCACATTCTGCAGAGGATGTATCAAGAGTATCCTGAGCAGCTGCATCACTGCCTGGTTCGGAAATTGCACCGTCTCGGATTGCAAGACCTTGTAGCGGATTGTGAGGTCAGCTGAGAAGATCATCGGGGTCTCTCTTCCTGCTATTACAGACATTTATACCACATGCTGCACCCGCAAAGCTAATAGTATTGTGAAGGACCCCACGCATCCCTAACATAAACTCTTCTCCCTCCTGCCATCTGGCAAAAGGTACCAAGCATTTGGGCTGTCACGACCAGACTGTGCAACAGTTTCTTCACCTGAGCCATCAGACTCCTCAATACTCTGAGTCTAGACTGACATCTACATCATTTATTATTATATTGTAATTTGTCTACTACTGTGCCTATTGTCCTGTTTATATAATTATTGCACTGCCCTGCACAGTTTTGTGCACTTTATGTAGTCCTGTGCAGGTCTGTAATCTAGTGTAGTTTAGTGTTTCATGTGGCACCAGGGTCCTGGAGGAACGCTGTTTCATTTTTGCAATGAACTATACCAGCAGTTTATGGTCGAAATGACAATAAACTTGACTTGACTTGAAAAGCAGCATTGAAAGCTGAAAATACAGACACTGCAGTCATCCGCGGTAGTTTGATGTCCATGCTCCAGCCACAAGATGCGAGTTTAAACAAATCATTCAAAGAATTCATGTGTCGACAGTGGAATGAATTTGTCTCTAAAACATCCAATAAATACAACCTGTCTTCCGTGTATTTTTTTTTCCAAAGTTGGCAACCTCTGTATAAGCTGACCCCCTAATTTTAGGACCACAATTTATGGCCAAATACTTGGCTTATACACCGTAATTTACAGTAAATACATTTGACATACATCATTAAAGTGGCACAAAGCATTGGAAGATCTAACCAGTATGTATCTAAGCTTATTAGATGAACAAAACATTTTGAAGAAAGAAGGCATAGTAACATCAGTAGGGTCAAACATGAGAACTACTTATGGAGGAGTATATAAAATCAGCTACAAATAATTTAAATCTAACAATGACATAGTTATAATTTGTTGATAGTGCCAATACTAACTGTGGAAATTATGGACAGAAGTTTACTAACAGGACCAACCCCCACCCTTGCATAATGGAAAGCAAATCGTCTGGTCCTCCCACTGAATCCCATTTTATAAATGAAGATGCATCCTACATGAAGATATCCTCTCAAGAGTAATGAGAGAAAATTACACTCCCCGTGGTACATAGTATACAGGCAAGAGATTTTGACTATTATTGGCAGAAAAGAAAGGTTTGTTGTTTTAATTAACCAGAAATTAATATTATAGTTCAATAAAATATTGTATAAGTATTAAGAGACTACCCTGTCAATTTCCAAGCATATTTTTAATATGGCCTCCCATAGTAAACTGACAGTTTGCAATATTTGTCCTTAGTAAACTAGTTCATTTTCTCTGTGCATTCTGTTTGTTTAGTTATTATTTTCACATAAACTCCGTAAGTGTGAATTTTTATTCCCTATCTCAAACCTTTCAGTAGTGATTTTTGAAATGAATAAGGATGAATTTTTGTTATTCAAACTGCTGTAATGCAGGGGGTCATTGTACTTATATATTTGTCTGTCCCTTGGATAGAATTTTAGGGGAGCTGTTTTATTTAAATTGAGTATGAGGTTTATACGGTAATAAAAAAAACACTATTAAAACAGTATGTTTACATAGGTAGAGAAAAAAAGTATGCTTTTAGGGTTCTCACTCTCTGGAGGTTACAAAATCCCTCATCAGCTGCTGCAAACGTAGTTTTTCCTGGATTTCTGAATGCTGAGTCTCCAGCAGTTCATTCTTCTGACGGTATTTCTTGAGTTTTCTTTGCAAGTGCTCATTTTCAGCACAAAGCTACAGAAACACAGAGGAGCTGCATTAAGACCATTCAGCTGTACAAGATATTTGTGAGAGCTCTCTTGGGGGTTACTACAAATTCTTTTGGTTACCCTGCTATAGAAAGGGTGCATTAAAATGTTGGTGGAAATAGTTGGGGAGGATGAGGAAGAAGAGGAAAGGTGATGGGGTCGAGGAGGGGAAGGTGTAAGGGGTGTGAGGAGGGGGAGAGGTGAGGAGGGGAAGGGGAGGAGAGGGGCGGGGCGAGGTGGTAGGAGGAGGGGGAGGAAAATCTGCAGATTGCGATTAGGAAGAGAGAGGGACGGGAAATGGAGAGCGCGCTTGTTAGAGAGTATTGGAACTCGGGTCCGGCCCCCGACTTCACTCACCCAAAGACATCGGTGGATGGACGGAACGTCCATTATAAACCACGCGAAGATGAAATTAAATTCGCTAGCAGCAATTCAAAATCTACAGCCATCTGCGTTGCTAGGCGACGAAGACCTTGGCGGCGCTTCGTGGTCTCTCTGTCTTCGCCTCCTACCGCCGGGAGGACTGCGCTCCTGCCACGCTTTGGAAATGGCTCCGGTATCTGAGAGACATAGATATCGTTCAGATGATCAATCTACAGTGAAAAACAGCGATCTTTGCTCCGCCTTACGTTAGGATGATCTAACAGAAGGTGGGAGTCGCCTCTCGGTGTCTTCAAAGTGCAGCCGGAGAGTGGTGAAGTGGGGAATTCATCGCCACCTCCCGATGGAATGACCAAGATGTAGTCTGCAAGGAACTGAGGCGATTTTACCACATTTTGAAGGTTTAAGAAAACCAGCCTAGACTCATAAGACTATAGGACATAGCAGAAGTAGACCATTCGACCCATCAAATCCGCACTGCTATTTCATCATGGCTGATCCATTTTCTCTCTCAACCTCCATTCTCCTACCTTCATCCTGTAACCTTTCACATTCTGACTAATCAAGAACCTGTCAACCTCTGCCTTAAATATACCCATTGACCTGGCCCCCATAGTCACATGTGAAAATGAATTTCACATTCTTCTTCCTCTGGCTAAATACATTCCTCCTCATCTCTGTTCTAAACAGACCCTCTATTCTGAGACTGTGCCTCTGGTCCTAGACTACCCCACTATAGGAAGCATTCTTCCTACCTATGTCTTTTAACATTCAATGTTTCAGAGAGATCTCCCAATCCCTCATTCTTCTAAATGCCAGTGCGTACTGGCCCAGAGCCATCAAACACTCCTCATACAATAACCCATTAATTCCCAGAATCATTCACATAAAACTCCTCTGAACCTCCTCTAAGGAAAAGGGGCCTAAAACCACTCACTGTATTCCAACTGAGACCTCATCAATGTCTCCTTGCTTTGATATTCTCATCCTCTCAAAATGAATGCCAACTTTCTGATCCAAGTTAACTTTTAGGGAATCCTCTGCATGAGGACTCCCAAGTCCGTGTACACCTTGGATATTTTAATCTTCTCACCATTTAGAAAATAATCTACGCTTTCAGTTCTTTCTACCAAAGTGCATGACTACACACTTCTCAACACTCTATTCCATCTGTTACTTCTTTGTCCTAATCTGTGCAGTCCATCTGGCCCAGGTGACTTATCTAGCTTCAGATCTTTCAGCTTCTGAAGCACCTTCTCCCAAGTAATAGCAACTGCCCCGGACACTCTCAAACTTCCCACATACTGCTAGCCTTCCACAGTGAAGAATGATGCAAAATTCTTATTCAATTCATCCATTATTTTCCTACCCACATTACTAACCCCTCCAGTGTCATTTTCCAGTGATCGATATCTATGCTTGACTCTCTCTTACTCTTCATATTTCTAAAAAAACCATTTTTCTTCTTTTATATTATTGGAAAGCTTAGCTTCATATTTCATCTTTTCCCTTGCCTTCTGTTGGTTTAAAAGATCCCTAATCCTTTAAGCTCCCATTAACATTTGCTCTAAAAAGCCATCTCATAGACATTCTACAGATTCTTTCTCTTGAGATCCAGCAACCTGATTTTCCCAATCTTCCTGCATATTGAAATCCCCCATGACTATCGTAAGATTGCCTTTTCTATCTCCTGTTGTTCTTTGTAACCCATGTCCTGTCTACTCTTCAGAGGCCTGTATATAACTCCCATCAGAGTATTTTTACCCTTGCAGCTTCTAAACTCTACCCACAAAGATTCTACATTTTCTGACCCTATAGCACCTTTTTCTAAGGATATGATTTCATTTTTTACCAACAGAGCCACCCCATCCCCTCTGCCTACCTACCTGTACATTGAACACAATGTGTGTCTTTGGATATTAATTTCCCAACTATAATCTTTTTCAACCACGACTCACAGATGTTCACAGCAATCTCTAAAATGTGTTACAAAATCATCTACCTTGTTCCATACAGTGCATGCTTTAAAATATAACACCTTCAGTCCTGTATTCATCACCCTTTTTGATTTTAGCCCCCACTTTAACCCATCCCGCTGACTATAAATTTGCCCTACCATCTGCCTGTCCTTTCTCACAGTCTCCCTTCACACTACACCTAGTTGTATATCAACTGCCTCATCCTCAGCCCTATCACTGGTTCCCATTCCCCTGCTAAATTAGTTTAAGCCTTGCCCAACAGCTCTAGCAATCTGCCCGCAAGGATATTGCACCCCCCCCCCCCTTGGGTTCAGGGTTAACCCTTCCTTTTTGTATAGGTCATACCTTCCCTAGAAGAGATCACAATGATCCAGAAACCTGAAGCCCTGTGCCCACACCGATTCCTTAGCCACACATTCATCTGCCAAATCATTCTTATTCTCACTGGTGTGTGACACAGGCAGTAATCCAGAGATTATCACCCTGGAGATCCAGTTTTTCAGTTTTCTACCTAACTCTCAGCCAGAGCAAAACTAAGCACAGTGGTGCTGCCAACATCGCTGCCTCTCTCCCAGTTGAGCTAAATTGTTTTTATGCTCTGTTCGATGTCACCAACAGTGAGCTCTGGAAGAGAGCCACCGATGTGACCGGCACTGTGGTCATCTCTGAGGCTGAAGTTCACAGGATTTTCCAACGAGTGGACAGTTACAAGGCTGCGGGATCGGACGGCATCCCAGACGGGTACTCAGGATGTGCGCAGCACAACTGACAGGTATGTTTACAGACATTTTTAATCTCTCCCTCTCCCAGTGTAGAGTGCCCTCTTGCCTCAAAGCATCGACCATTGTAAATATACCAAAAACATGTCTGAACGACTGGCATCCTGCAGCATTCACCTCAATAATAAGCAAATGCTTTGAGAGACTGGTCAAGGATTACATCTGCAGCATGCTACCACCCATACTGGACCCCCTACAATTCGCCTACCAACACAACCGATCGACAGATGATGCAACAGCCACAGCTCTACACACTGTCCTTACACATCTGGAGAAGAAGGATCTCAGTAATATTAACTGTAATGTTAACTGTTAACTGCTAATCATAAAATGGCTTCTCTGAAGTGTTATAATGAAATGGCTTCTCTGTGATGTTAACAATGAGGTAATGTTCTCTGTAGCTGAAATGTTTGGGTTATAACTATTGATAATGGGAAGACTAACCAATGAGAGTCTTGTTATTCTATCTGTATGTGTGGGAACCGGGGTTGATGCGTGGGGAGTTCAGTGATGAAAAGCGAAGAGGGAGGACGTGCGGGAAGTGCTCTGGTCGACCACCATGGTTGGTTCCAGTCCAAGGGTTGTGGAGTCTGGAGGAAATCAAATGGTGGACTGAGGATATTGCATGAGTTCCAACGTGTGCACGAACTGTATAATCTCTATTCTCGGTGCCTTTTTATTTTATATCTTTGTTTCTCTACTAACCCCATAGTCACAGTAAAATAGACAATAATAGACAGTAGGTGCAGGAGTAGGCCATTCAGCCCTTCTAGCCAGCACCGCCACTCATTGTGATCACGGCTGATCATCCACAATCAGTACCCTGTTCATGCCCTCTCCCCATATCCCTTGACCCCACTATCTATAAGAGCTCTATCTAACTCTCTCTTGAATGCATCCAGAGACTTGGCCTCCACTGCCTTCTGGGGCAGAGCATTCCACATATTCACCATGCTCTGGGTGAAAAAGTTTTTCCACATCTCTGTTTTAAATGGCCTACCCCTTATTCTTAAACTGTGGCCTCTAGTTCTGGACTTACCCATCAGCGGGAACATGCTTCCTGCCTCCAGTGTGTCCAATCCCTTAATAATCTTATATGTTTCAATCAGATCCCCTCTCATCCTTCTAAATTCCAGTGTATACAAGCCCAGTCGCTCCAATCTTACAACATATGACAGTCCCGCCATTCCGGGAATTAACCTTGTGAACCTACACTGCACTCCCTCAATAGCAAGAATGTCCTTCCTCAAATTTGAAGACTAAAACTGCACACAGATTTGGAGACCAAAACTGGTGAGGTCCTGGGGTCTCACCAGGGCCCTGTACAGCTGCAGAAGGAACTCTTTACTCAATTCCTCTTGTTATAAAGGCCAGCATGCCATTAGCTTTCTTCACTGCCTGCTTTACCTGCATGCTTGCTTTCATTGACTGATGTACAAGAACACCTAGATCTCATTGTACTTCCCCTTTTCCTAACTTGACTCCATTTAGATAGTAATCTGCCTTCCTGTTCTTGCCACCAAAATGAATAACCTCACATTTATCCACATTAAACTGCATCTGCCATACATTTGCCCACTCACCCAACCTGTCCAAGTCACCCTGCATTCTCATAACATCCTCCTGACATTTCACACTGCCACCCAGCTTTGTGTCATCAGCAAATTTGCTAATGTTACTTTTAATCCCTTCATCTAAATCATTAATGTACATTGTAAATAGCTGCGGTCCCAGTACCCCACTGGTCACAGCCTGCCATTCCGAAAGGGACCCGTTAATCACTACTCTTTGTTTCCTGTCAGCCAGCCAATTTTCAATCTATGTCAGTACTCTGCCCCCAATACCATATGCCCTAATTTTGCCCACTAATCTCCTACGTGGGACTTTATCAAAAGCTTTCTGGAAGTCCAGGTACACTACATCCACTGGCTCTCCCTTGTCCATTTTCATAGTTACATCCTCAAAAAACTCCAGAAGATTAGTCAAGCATGATTTTCCCTTCATAAATCCATGCTGACTCGGACTGATCCTTCTACTGCTATCCAAATATGTCGTAATTTCCTCTTTTATAATTGACTCCAGCATCTTTCCCACCACTGACATCAGGCTAACCGGTCTATAATTCCCTGTTTTCTCTCTCCCTCCTTTCTTGAAAAGTGGGACAGTATTAGCCACCCTCCAATAAGCAGGAACTGCTCCTGAATCTATAGAACATTGGAAAATGATTACCAATGTGTCCACGATTTCTAGAGCCACCTCTTTAAGTACCCTGGGATGCAGACCATCAGGTCCCGGGCACTTATCAGCCTTCAGACTCAACAGTCTATCCAACACCGTTTCTTGCCTAATATAAATTTCCTTCACTTCATCCTTTACCCTAGTTCCTTTGGCCACTATTACATCTGGGAGATTGTTTGTGTCTTCCCTAGTGAAGACAGATCCAAAGTACCTGTTCAAGTCATCTGCCATTTCCTTGTTCCCCATAATAAGTTCACCCGTTTCTGTTTTCAATGGCCCAATTTTGTCTTAACTATTTTTTTGCTATTCACATACCTAAAGAAGCTTTTACTATCCTCCTTTATATTCTTGGCTAGTTTACCTTTGTACCTCATTTTTTCTTGGCATATTGCATTTTTTGTTATCTTCTGTTGCTCTTTAAAAGCTTCCCAATCCTCCGGTTTCCTGCTCACTTTTGCTATGTTTTACTTCTCTTTTATTTTTATACTGCCCTTTACTTCCCTCATCAGCCATGGCCGCCCCTTACTCCCCTTAGGATCTTTCTTCCTCTTTGGAATGAACCGATCCTGCACCTTCTGCATTATTCCCAGAAATACCTGCCATTGTTGTTCCACTGTCTTCCCTGCTAGGGTATTGTTCCATTGAACTTTGGCCAGCTCCTCCCTCATAGCTCCATAGTTCCCTTTGTTCAACTGTAATACTGACACATCCGATTTTCCCTTCTCCTTCTCAAATTGTAGGTTAAAACATATCATATTATGGTCATTACCTCCTAATGGTTCCTTTACCTCGAGGTCCCTGATCAAATTCGGTTCATTGCACAACACTAAATCTAGAATTGCCTTCTCCCTGGAAGGCTCCAGTACGAGCAGTTCGAAGAATCCATCTCGGAGGCACTCCACAAACTCCCTTTCTTGGGGTCCAGTACCATTCTGATAATATATAAATTTATAAAGTGTAATTGTCTAAATGTACTTTGTGTACTGACTGATACTTTATGTTGTGGGTTTGTGTCGGGGACATACACAGCATCTACGCAAACGTAGACACTGTTTGGTGGGCAGACGGTGGTTTCCCCTAGATAAACATGGGTTGACAGGGCTGAGTGTTACATTTGTGGGGTGCTCATCCGGGATTGAATTCTGTACGTGTTGTGTGGCTGCTCGGCTTGAAGTATTGTTGTGATGGCGACAGCTGCATTTTGGCAACAGAGTGCGGCTGCTAGGGTGGTAGAGAGCAATGCATGCGTGGTGAGGGGGGTGGAGACTAGTGTATTGGATGAAGTGCTACTTCGAGGTTTGAGTAGGGTTAAAGCTGTTGGCAAAGTGGAGATTGTATCACGGAACTGTGATTTTAAGACAGGTACAAACATAGTGTTAGTGCAGACAAGTGAGAACGTAAGAGAGGCGAAGTTGCCAGAGGAGATTGGCATCCCAGGGGAGGCGGGACCATGGCGTCTGCAAATTATCAGGGACGGAGGGGCCGGAGCTCAGCGAACTGAGTAAATTAACCAGCAAATTAACGACGGGATCTTAGGGAAGTAATTCTCTTGTTACTGAGGGATGAGGGGAAAGAGTGGTCAGATTTGGAAAATTTGGTTAGTTCCTGTCCCCCAGCGAATGGCAAGAGTTCCGAGTTGCCCTCTGGATCAGTTAACAATGGATCAGGTAACAAGGGGTGTCCATGCTGAGGACAAGATTGCTTGGAGTGACTAGCAGTCCTATAAAACGCGCCCTCCTCCGACATTCATTCAGCTGATCAGAGATGTGAGGGGGAATGAAAACGCTTTGAGACCGTGGGAGGACTCTGTCAGTGGGGTGAAATCCTCAGGTGTAGCGCCTGGTGGTGAAGTGAGCGGAGCTGACTTCACCCGGCATTGATAAAGGAGGTGGTGGCCAAGCTGAGAACTGAGGGGTCGGTAGGAAGGGGATGGACAGTGCAGAGGGCTGTGAGTGGTGGGGGGTCAGCGAGAAGATAACTGTGGGAAAGAGGGACACTCGGAGAGAATGTGAGCGATGGGGGTGTGCTATAACTGTGGGGAAGAGGGCCATTTCCGGCAGGAATGTGAGCAGCAGGGAGCCCCTCAGAGGGCAAATCCCTGGGCATCCAATCAGGGAGAGGTGTCGGGAAACTTAGAGGAGACCCAGTGAGGGAATGGCCAGGTGTCTCTGGGGGAACACGTTCCCAGTGATGTACCAAGGAACCCCCAAAAGCAAAAGACCCAACTCCAGAACAATTAGTGGGACCCCAATCCAGTGTGTCACTACAGATAGAGGGAATCTACGCTAAAGCTATACTCAACACTGGGTCACAGGTCACATTACTATACCATTCGTTTTACAACCAGTATTTAAAGCATTTGCCCTTGACCTCATTCAGTGCACTGGAGATTTGGGGTGTCAGTGCTGGGGATTATCCATATGATGAGTATTTGTCAGTGAAACTGGGAGTTCTCTATTATTTCCCTTCTTGGATCCTCACTTCCTTTATCTTTAAATAAACTAACTGACAATTTAGTAGTTAAACATACTTTGAGGATCTGGTTACAATTTAGAAAATACTATGGATTATCGAGATTTTCTCTTTCTAGTCCCTTTTTTTCTAATTTTTTGTTTTAAACCTTCTATGACCAATGTAGTTTTTAAAGAATGGGATAGATTGGGTATTAAATGCTCCCAAGATCTGTTGGTTGGAGGAAGTCTCTTTTCATTTGAGCAACTGTCAGCTAAATATAGCTCACCAAAAACCCACTTTTTTCTATATCTACAAGTTAGAGACTTTACATAAGAACATAAGAGATAGGAGCAGGAGTAGGCCAATCGGCCCCTCAAGCCTGCTCCGCCATTCAACAAGATCATGGCTGATCCAATCTTAACTCTATTTTTCACTGAATCCCACAAGGCAACAGTGCCAACCAACAGGGCACCATGCCGCCCATTTTATTTTATTATTCATCCCGCCCAAACTCATGTGATCACCCGGGGGGAAAAAAAACGATTTGCCAATTGAAGAGAAGAATTCTGGAAAATTCCTCTCCAACCCATCCAGGCTATCGAAAACTGGTCCAGGAGATCACATGGCTGATCTAAACCTAGCCTCATGTCCACTTACCTGCTCGTTCACCGTATCCCGTAATGCCATTTTTATCCAGGAAAAAGTCTATCTCCGTTTTGAATTTAGAGTGTAGTAGCTTCCACAGCTCTCTGGGGCAGTAAATTCCACAGCCCCACTACCCTCTGAGTGAAGAAATTTCTCCTCATCTCAGTCCTGGAACGGCATCCCCTTATTTTAAGATTATGCCCCCTAGTCCTAGTTTCACCCATCATTGGGAACATTCTCCCCGCATCCACCCAATCAAGCCCCTTCACAATCTTATATGTTTCAATAAGATGGCCTCTCATTCTTCGGAACTCCAATGAGTAGAGTCCCAATCTACTCAACCTTTCATCATACATCAACCCACCCATCCCCGGAATTAACCTAGTGAATCTTCTCTGCACTGCCTCGAGAGCCAGTATGTCCTTTCTTAAATATGGACACCAGAACTGCACGCAGTACTCCAGGTGTGGTCTCACCAATACCCGGTACAACTGCAGTAAGACCTCCCTGTTCTTATACTCCATCCCCCTAGCAATAAAAGCCAGCATTCCACTGGCCTTCTTGACCACCTGCTGCACTTGCATACTAACTTTTTGTGTTTTCTGCACCAGGACCCCCAGATCCCTTTGCACAGAAGCACTTTCCGGTTTCTCTCCATTTAGATAATAACTTGCTCTATTATTTTTCCTGCCAAAGTGCAAGACCTCACACTTGTCAGTATTACATTTCATCTGCCAAATGTCTGCCCAATCACTCAGCCTATCTATGTACCCCTTCAGGGTTTCAATGTCCTCCGCACTCATTACACTCCCTCCCATCTTTGTGTCATCAGCAAACTTTGATACGTTGCACTTAGTCCCTTTCTCCAAATCATTAATATAGATTGTAAAGAGTTGGGGTCCCAACACCGACCCCTGCGGAACACCACGAGTCACCAACTGCCAGTCTGAGAATAAACCATTTATCCCAACTCTCTGTTTTCTGTTAGAAAGCTAATCCTCCACCCATGCCAGAATATTATTCCCAATCCCATGACTTTTTACTTTAAGTAATAATCTTTGGTGTGGCACCTTGTCAAATGCCTTTTGGAAGTCCAAATACACCACATCCACTGGTTCCCCTTTATCTACCCTATATGTTATGTCCTCAAAGAACTCCAACAAATTTGTCAAACATGACTTCCCTTTTGTAAAGCCATGCTGACTTTGTCCTATTAAGCTATGTTTATCCAAATGCCCTGTTACTGTTTCCTTAATTATTGATTCCAACATTTTGCCAACCACAGATGTTAGGCTAACTGGCCTATAATTCCCAGCCTTCTGTCTATTGCCCTTTTTAAATAAAGGAGTTACATTAGCGTTTTTCCAATCTGCCGGGACCATTGCCAAGTCCAGCGAGTTTTGAAAAATTATCACTAATGCATCCACAATCCCGACCGCCACTTCCCTTAAGACCCTAGAATGCAAGCCATCCAGTCCAGGGGATTTATCCACCTTCAGTCCCATTAATTTATCAAGTACCATTTCCTTGGTGATTTGAATCGTAGTTAGCTTCTCTCCCCCTAGAGCCCCCTGTTTATCCAGTGTTGGGATATTTTGAGTGTCCTCTACTGTAAAAACTGATACAAAATATTTGTTCAGTGTTTCCGCCATCTCCATGTCCCCTACCATTAATTTCCCGGTCTCATCTTCTAGGGGACCAACATTTACTTTAGCCACCCTTTTTCTTTTTATGTAACTATAAAAACTCTTACTATCTGCTTTTATGTTTTTCGCCAATTTACTTTCATAATCTATCTTCCCCTTCTTAATCAATCTTTGTTATTTGCTGCTGATCTTTAAAAGCTTCTCGATCTTCAATCTTCCCACTAGATTTAGCTACCTTATATAACTTTCTTTTTAGTCATATACTTTGCTTTATTTCTTTACTTAGCCACGGATAACTATTTTTTCTTTTACACCCTTTTTTCTTCAGTGGAATATATTTTTCTTGATAGTTGTAAAATAACTCCTTAAATATACACCACTGATCGTACCAATCTACCCTTTAATCTATTTTCCCAATCCATCTTAAGCAATTCCGCTCTCATACCATCATAGTCTCCTTTATTTAAGCTCAGTACGCTTGTTTGAGATCCAACCCTCTCATCCTCTAATTGAATATGGAATTCGACCATGTTATGGTCACTCATTCCAAGGGGATCCTTTACTAGGACATTTTTTATTAGTCCTGTCTCATTACACAGGACCAGATCTAAGACTGCTTGCCCCCTTGTCAGCTCAGTAACGTATTGTTCAAGGAACCCATCCCGAATACACTCAATAAACTCTTCTTCAAGGCTGCCGTGTCCGACTTGATTAGTCCAGTCAATATGAAAGTTAAAATCCCCCATAATTATAGCTGTTCCCTTATTACAAGCCCCAACTATTTCCTGATTTATGCTCCAACCAACTGAGTTACAGCTGTTTGGAGGCCTGTAGACTATTCCCACCACTGCTTTTTTCCCTTTACTATTTCTTATTTCTACCCAAATTGTTTCGTTATCCTGATCCTTTGAGCCAATATCATTTTGCTTTATTGCAGTGATTTCTTGCTTTATTAACATAGCCACCCCACCTCCTTTTCCTTCTTGCCTGTCTCTCCTAATTGTCGAATACCCTTGTATGTTTAATTCCCAGTCCTGTTCACCCTGCAGCCATGTTTCCGTAATTGCCACAATATCATAACCATACGTAATTATTTGTACCATCAACTCATCAATTTTATTCCTAATACTACGTGCATTCAAATAAAGGATTTTCAAATATGTTTGACACTTATTTCCTACCTTTTCCTTTTGTACAACTTTACGCTTATCTCCGTACATTCTTTCCCCTCCTGACACACTGTCTTTTTATTCCTCCACTTTTACCTACATCCATTACCTTCTCCATTGTCTTTTTAATTATTTGCACTCTAGAATCCTCCCCCCCACTTGTTAGTTTAAAGACCTCTCTGCAGCCCTAGTTATTCTTTCTGCAATCTCAATTACATACATTTCCTATGAGTCCTGATTAGAACTTATTAGATGTAATTTCTAAAGTGAAATCTTTTCAAAATGTCTCCATATCAAATATTTATGGTATGTGGTTGGGAATAAGAAAGGCTCCTTTAGACAAAATTAAAAATGCCTGGGAACAAGAGTTACAGATTTCTGAGGAGACTTGGAATGGAATTTTTAAATTGGTTAACTTTTCATCATTATGTGCTCACCACTCCCTCCTACAATTTAAAGAGGTCCACAGGGCCCACATGTCCAAAGACAAGCTATCTCATTTTTATCCAGATATATCTGTTACACGGGCGAACTCAAATGCAGAACACAGGAGTGGAGGCAGAATCAGGAGGCGTTATTAATGTAGCGAGCATGGAGTTGGTATTCAGGAGCGATGCTAGACCTAGAACTGGCAGTCCTAAGATCCATGGAACGACGTTACTCACACCAGAGTCGACCAACAAACTGGCAACTCCTTGTTGTGGTCACAGGGTTTTTAGACTGCATTTGCTGATGGAAAGCAGGTGTTTGTGGTTAGTGGAACCTGGGAATGATTAGAAACTAAACGAGGTGATTGAGGCCCAATTCCTGAGATAAATAGCCAAGTGGGCAATTGCCAGAAGGGACCATGACAGTACCCCTCCCTCAATGGGAGCCTCCAGGCGATACTCCAGGCCTGTCTGGATAGTCCCAATGAAAATCCTGGATGAGGGAAGGGTCTAGGATGAAGGAGCGTGGGACCCGGGAACACTCTTCTATAACGTACCACACCCAGTCTTCCAA
Source organism: Hypanus sabinus (assembly GCF_030144855.1). Taxonomy (NCBI): domain Eukaryota; kingdom Metazoa; phylum Chordata; class Chondrichthyes; order Myliobatiformes; family Dasyatidae; genus Hypanus; species Hypanus sabinus. The sequence goes on from NC_082706.1 coordinate 131,751,175, forward strand.
GTGTTGTAAACCCCTGCCCCTATGGCGGACTTCCTGTAGTCTTTGGATGGTGTATGCTAGATGGTTGTCGATGATATGGGCAGGTGGGGGAGTCTCAGCCGAGGGACAAAAGGGGCTGACGGAGACTGGCTTTAACTGGGAAACATGGAAAGTCAGGTGGATGTGCATGGATCTTGGCAATTTTAGGCGGACCGCTGCGGGATTGATAACATTTTCGACCTTGAGTTGTCCCAGGAAGCGAGGGGTGAGTTTCCTATGCTTGTTCTTCAGCAGTATGTCCTTGGATGAAAGCCACATCATCTGCTCTGGTTAGTACTCAGTTGCTGGGGTCTGGTGTCAGTTGGCTGTCTTCTTGGTGTGTTTTGCTGATCTGAGTAGGGCCGTGCGTGTCTCCTCCCACACCTTAAGGCACCGATCGATATGGTCCTGAACCGACGGTACCGCAATCCCCTCTTCTTGTGTGGGGAACAGCGGGGGTTGGTACCCCAGGGAACACTCGAATGGAGACCTTCCAATAGCTGAGCTCACCGGAGAGTTGTGGGTGTCCTCAAACCATGGGTGGTGGTCGCTCCAGGTCAATGGGTGGTTCGCCGTTACACCACCATAGCGTCGCCTCCAGGTCTTGGTTGACCCATTCTGTCTGCCCATTCATCTGGGGGTGGAAGCCAGATGACAGGCTGACCGACGCACCCAAGGCTTGACAGAAGGCCTTCTATACCTGTGAGATGAACTGGGGACCTCGATTGGAGACAATGTCTGCGGGGATTCCGTGGAGGCGGAAGATGTGGCAGACAAGAAGATTTGTGGTTTCTTGAGAGGAAGGGACTTTAGGGAGGGCTACGAAGTGCACCACCTTGGAGTACTGGTCTACCATGGTGAGTACAGTGGTGTTCCAATGTGAAGGGGGTAGACCGGTGACGAAGTCCAGGGCGATGTGCGACCAGGGACAGGTAGAGGATGAAGTAACCCTACAGGTGGCCGATGAAAGGCTTTTCCCCGGGCACAGATGGAACACGCCGAGACATAGGAACAGGTATCCACCTCCACAAACGGCTACCAAAAGTGTCTTTTCAGGAGCGCTCGGGTCCAATCATTCCTGGGGTGGCAGGCGAACCGAGACATGTGCCCCCATTGAAGAACCTGGGATTCTTCAATGGGCACATACAGGCGATCGCTGGGTCCGTGTCGGGGTCGGGGTCATCCTATTGGGCTTCTCTTACTTTTGACTGGATCTCCAAAGTGAGGGTGGCAACCACACAGGATGGTGGGAGGATAGTCCCTGGGCTGGAAGTCCTTGGAGTCGTATTGGCGGGAGAGCGCGTCCGGCTTCCAGTTGTTGGATCCTGGACAGTATGCGAGAGAAAACTTGAACCGTCCAAAAAATAACTCCCAATGGGCTTGGCGGGAGTTCAAACGTTTGGCGGTCTGAATATACCCCAGGATTTTATGATCAGTCCATACCACAAATGGTTGTTCTGCCCCCTCCAGCCAGTGCCACCATTCTTCCAATGCTAGTTTGACCACCAGGAATTCCCGATTCCCCACGTCGTAATTCCACTCAGTGGGGGGACAGTCGGTGAGAATAGAAGGCGCAGGGGTGAAGCTTTTTGTCCAAACTTGATTGTTGGGGCAGGACTTCTCCTATCCCAGAGCCAGGGGCGTCCACCTCAACAATGAATTGACGGGCTAGGTCCAGATGGACGAGGATGGAAGCAGTGGTGAACTGCCTCTTCAGGTCGGTGAACGCCGAGTCAGCTTCAGAGCCCCAACAGAAGGGGGTAGTAAGTGAGGTAAGCCGGGTAAGGGGGCCGCCACTCAACTGTAGTCTCTGATAAATTGGCAGTAGAAATTTGCAAATCCCAAGAATCATTGAAGTGGTTTGCGGGTCATGGGCCCAGGCCATTCTTCCACTGCCCAGATCTTCTCGGGGTCTGCTCTCACCTTCCCGCTCTCAATGATATAACCTAGGAAGCTGACTGAAGGAACGTGGAACTCACATTTCTCTGCCTTCACAATTAATTGGTTTTCCCGTAGTCTCTGGAGAACTTGACAGACATGGTGAACGTGTTCTTGGGGGGTGCTAGAAAATATCAGGATATCATCGAGGTAAATGAATACGAACCAATTAATAAAGTCCCTCAGTATGCATTAATGAGGGCTTGAGAAACGGCGGAAGCATTGGTGAGGCCAAACAGCATGACCAAACATTCAAAGTGGCCCAGAGGTGTATTAAAGGCAGTCTTCCACTCGTCCCCCTCCCTCACTCTGATTAGATGGTAGGCGTTACGAAGGTCCAGCTTTGAGAAAATGGTGGCTCCACGCACTGGTTCAAAAACCAAACTAATGAGGGGTAAAGGGTTCTTAACTGTTATACTGTTTAGGCTTCTTTAATCAATACAAGGACGAAGTGACCCGTCCTTCTTTTCTACAAAGAAGAAACTGGCACCTACCGTGGAAGATGAAGGTCTGATAATGCCCGCCACAAGGGACTCACTGATGTACTTCTCCATGGCCTCTCTCTCAGGTTGGGACAGGTTAAAAAGGCGACTGGTGGGTAGTGAGGCCCCGGGGAGAAGGTTGATGGCACGATCATATGGGCGGTGTGGAGGCAGGGAAAGAGCCCGTTGTTTACTGAATACTGGTCCCAGGTCATGGTATTTGGTGGGGACTCGGGACAAATCGAGGGGTTCCGGGACAGGCGGGGTCACGGTCTCTTCCCTGGGAGATGGGGCTGACCGCAGGCAGTTGGTGTGGCAAGACTGGCTTCATTTGGCTATCCTCCTGGTAGACCAGTCGATGCGGGGATTGTGTTGGGTCAGTCATGGGTACCTTAGAGCTACTGGGGCTTGAGGTGAACAAATGAGACTGAACCATACCTCTTCCCAATGGTTGCCGGATAGGATCAAGGTCAGGGGAGGCATACAGTGGGTCACCCGAGCCAGCAGACTTCCGTCCAGGGCCTGGGCCTCCAGGGGTGTAGTTAGCGGCTTGCAAGGTATTCCAGCCTGGGAGGTTATGTCCTCATCCAGCAGATTTTCCCCAGCACCAGAATCCACCAAAGTGATCGGGCCAGAGACTGTCATTGGTAATTCACGGTAGCCGGGATCTGCATCCGAGTCTGGGGGTGCTGAAGGGAGTGTCGTCGGACTCACCAGAACAGTAGGAGCGGGAGCTCTGCGAGGAACAGAAGGGGGAGAGAGGTTAGTGCTGGTGGAAGAAGGTAAGGTGGACCGTGGGATGGCCCAAGGAACGGGGTAACCGGTCTTCTCTCTCAGTTGCTCTCAGAGTCGGTTGTCCAGCCTGGTAGCTAGGGAGATCACTGAATCCAGGCCATTAGTGTCATCCCTAGCCGCCAACTCGTCCTTTACCTTGTCACAGAGGCCTTGCCGGAATACCTCCTGGAGTGCCTCATCATTCAAGCCTGAGTCGGCCGCTAGCATCTGGAACTCCACAGAGTATTTGGCAACACTGTGTGAGCCTTGACGGAGGGTGAATAGATACTTAGCGGCACCTTTACCGGTGGGATGGTCAAAATTCTTTCTTATTTCTGAGATGAATGTGGGGAAGGAAGAGCAGGTGTCTGGGTGCTTATCCCAAATCACAGTGGCCTATGCTAAGGCATTTCTTCGCAACAACCCCATAAAGTAAGCTATTTTTGCTCTGTCTGTGGCGTATGTGGATGGCTGCTGCTCAAACACCAAGGAAACATTGCAGTAGAAAAGCCCAGCACTTCCCCAGATCTCCAGCGTAGGGTTCTGGTTGAGGTATGTGCAGTTCATTTGGCAGACATGTTGATGACACATCGGACGTCACCACTACAGGCTGCCCGGGCTGGTCAGACAGTGTTCCCAGAGTCGACGGGGTAAGATGGGCGGATACTTGGTCGACCTGTTCACTGACCTTCCTTACGTCCACTGACAGGGAACGGTGGTTCCCTATGACATTTCAGAGCAACTGATTGTGCAAGCCCTGGCTGGCGAGGGCTTGTTGCAGGGGAGTCATGTCTGCTAGGTTCATTATGGCCAGTTCATTCTGTTACACAGGCGTGGCAGTGGACGAGCCCAAGTGCAGAAGACTGGCGTGGAGGCAGAGTCGGGAGGCGTTATAACATAGCGAGCGTGGAATCAGTATCCAGGAGTGTTGCTAGACCTAGAACTGGTAGTCCTAAGAACCATGGAACAAGGTTACTCACACCGGAGTCGACCAATGAACTGGCAGCTCTTTATTGTGGTCACAGGGTTTTTATATTGCATTTGCTGATGGAAAGCAGGTGTTTATTGGCTGTTTTGAGTCAAATTTGTTCCACTGTCGACTGATGAATTCTTTGAATGACTTTGTTTAGACTCACATCTAGTGGCTGGAGCACGGACATCAAACCACCGGGGATGACTGCAATGTCCATATTTTCAGCTTTCAATGCTGCTTTTGTCTCACCTAACAAGTGCGCTTTGAACATGTCCCAGACAAATAGCAACTTTTCCTTCCTGAAACCTTCGGGACGTCAATGCCACACCTCCTTAACCTACTTCAAGCAACGCGCTTCATCCATCCAGCGGCATTCTTGAACGTAAACAACACCCCGTGGGAATTTTCTGAGCAATCTTTGATCTTTGTCTCAACACAAGATCACACCTATTCATAAATCGGGTGCACCAACTTCGCGTAGCTTTGAAATTTTCGCTGTCCTCATGGTGTTTTTCGGCCCATTTCAATGCTTGAACTCGAATTATTTCTCTGGTAACAATGTATCCAGACGATCGCTGGTGATTCACTTTTTCTTCCAGTTCTGGCCACTGGCATGTTTTCCCGTGGTTTGCACATTTCATCTTTGGCATTTCCCTCAGCACGTCCTCTCCCTTTCTCCACTCTCTCACTTGTTTCTCGTTTACACCAAACTTCTTAGCAGCTGCAGAATTATTCGTTCCTTTAGCAAAATTAACAACCTTCAGCTTGAAGCCAGCATCATATTGCATTCGTTTTAATCTTTTGTACATGGTGGTCACAAACCCAATACTGAGCACACGTACTGACCCCGCCACCCCGTGTTATGTTTTAACAAGATTATGATGTATGCTAAATGGTTTCACGGGGGTTACATTTCAGAGGATTCTCATTGAAAACTAATCCAAAATTTCCCTCCCTGATTTATTTATTAAGAATTCACTTATAATGCTCTACAATGTGTAGGCCTGTTTTCTCAGCAGATACTGGTTCACAAAATTTCCAAATTTCGGATCTGGCAAAGCTGAGTACCAGCATGTGAGATCTTGTGATCTTTTCTGGTTAAATTAAAAACCTCTACAAAAGGGGTGGGCTTATACAAAGTTAACATGAAAAAGTCACTTTTTTAACCTTGAAAATAGGGATCAGCTTATACTCCAGGTCGGCTTATACACCGGAATTTACAGTATTTCTCTTGCTTAAATGGAAGGATGCTGCTCTGCCTACTCACGCTCAATGGTTACATGATGTTATATCATGCTTAAATTTAGAGAAGATCCATTTTTCAATTTCTGTTTCTAACCAAGACTTTCAAACATTGTGGGAACCATTCTTGAACTACTTTCAAAACCTTTGATTTGGTGTTAAAGTACAGACGTTGGCTAATAACATAAATCAATATGTGATAAAGATTTTTTCCATCTTTCTTTCTTTACCATACAGCTTCAGTTTTGGTAGTGGGTTTAGGTTCTTTTTTTATAATAAAATTATTACAATTCAAATTATAATTTAATTAATGTATGTGTTTGATTATGAATATAGGGTACTGTGGTTGCAAGTGTGATTTAAATATAATGTATTCAGTACTATTCTATCTTTTTTTGATTCATAATATATATCCTCATGTACTCTAGTCTTATATGTGAAAATTAATAAAAAATATTGAAAAAGAAAAAGAAGCCGATGTGGGAGTGTCCGAAGTTCTGGAAACGTTTGTGCTGGTTTGTCTGGACCCGGTTGAGATGGGGGGGGGGGGGTGCTTCAGTTCTGGTGGGGACCAACACCCCTGTGGTGCAGAGACTCATGGGAGTCTGCCAGGAGAGGGCAGGTGAGAACTTTTTGGAGACCCAGGCTGTGCATCCAGTGTTTCAAGCTGCTTTGGAGGAAGTACCGAGCTGCCCTGGGCCGGATACTGAATTTAAATGAGGGACTGTGTGGTGCACACAGTTGAAGCCTAAGGTAATAAGGCCTGGGGCAGTAGCAAGAATGATAGGAATACCCCAGATTTCCCGGAGTGCCTGATGGCGAGGCCCTTTTAGTGGACACCCCGGAAGACCTCGATGGGCAGTCACGATTTCCGGCTGGGGTGCTGGTGAGGCCTGAAGAGCAGAGGCCCTCCATGGTACGGGCAAGCAGAATGGCTGTGATGGTCAGGAACACAACGAAGGGAGAAATCACCATTAAGAGAGGGATGCCACTGGCGCATTTGTTCCTGGTGACTGTAATAACTAGTGCTCCCGTGAGGTCCGCTGGAGGTGAAGGTTTGGAAAACAGAGGAAAGCTGACCACTGAGGCCTTTAACCTTGGGGACTCTCCTGTGCCGCTAGAGTGGAAACGCAGGCTGATGGAGAAGATGTTGAAGCTGGAAGATGTTTTTACTTTTGACGAGTTTGATGTGGGTTGTTCCAAGAGCACTCACCACACCATCTGGGTGACTGAGGACACCCCGTTTAGAGAGAGGTCGCAGCGACTGGCCCCTGCAGACATGGAAAATGTGCACCAGCACATGCGTAAGTTGAAGGAAGCTGGGATCATCTCTGAATACCGAAGCCCCTATGCATCCCCAATAGTAGTGGCCCGGAAGAAGAACGGAAAGGTACATGTGTGTGGACTATAGGACCCTGAACTGGAGCACTGTCCTTGACCAGTATATGGTCCCAAGGGTCGAAGACATGCTGGCCTGTCTGAGTGGGGTGAAGTGGTTCAGTGTGCTGGACTTGAGGAGTAGATATTACCGGTTCCCGACAAAGAGAAGACGACAATTATATGCCCTCTGGGATTTTTTCAGTTCAAAAGGATGCTCCAGGACATATTGGGAGCCCCTGCCACCTTCCAGAGGGTCATGGAGAAGACGGTGGGGGATATGAATTTGCTTGAAGTGTTGGTGTATTTGGATGACTTAATAGTATTTGGATCCACCTTGAAAGAACATGAAGCAAGGTTACTGAAGGTGCTAAGTCAACTGAAGGAAGAAGGGTTAAAACTCTCCCTGGACAAGTGCCAGTTTTGCAAGACATCTGTTAGCTACGTTGGGCACAGAATCTCGCATGTTCGAGTAACTACAGAGCCGGCTGAGATGGAAGCGGTGACCACGTGGCCAAGGCCCCAGACTGTGAGCACTCTGCGCTCATTCTTGGGGTTCTGTGGTTATTATCAGAGATTAGTGAAGGGCTACACCAAAGTGAGTCACCCCTTGAACCAGTTTCTGCATGGTTACCCTCCCTTTGGGAAGAAAGGGAAAAGAGAACGGGAGGTTGGAGACTATCTGAACCCGTTGGAGCCCTTTGGACAGAGGTGAGATGCAAAATGTGAGGAGGCTTTTAAATCGCTGAAAGAGTTGCTGACCCAGGCACCAGTGCTGGTTTTTGCAGACCCCCAATTGCCCTATGTATTACACTAGGGTTGCCAATTTTCTCACTCCCAAATAAGGGACATAAGTAGCAGTCAAATACAGGACACTTGTGTTTACCCTGAGAAAGACTACGATGACCATGAAGCCTTGCGTGGGCACGTGTGTGTGCATTCATGATGTTCGCATGCATGTCATTCGCTTATGTGACGTGTGCATACATGACGTGCAAATGCAAGTACGTGCTGATGTTTTTCTACATATTGGTTTTGGCTTAATTTTTCCATTCTTTTAAGTGAAACTACACTGCACATACATTATTTCAACTTTATATAGGCTGTGTATTTATCGTATCATTCCAGCTTTTACTATATGCTAGTGTTATTTTAGGTTTTATGTGCTATTTGGTATGATATGGTAGGTTATTTTTTGGGTCTGGGAATGGTCAAAAGGTTTTCCCATATAAATTAATGGTAATTTCTTCTTCGCTTTACACCATTTTGGCTTACGAACGGTTTCATAGGAACGCTCCACCTTAGCGGGGGAAATACAGGACAAGGGCAGTCCTGTATGGTACAAACCAATTTAGTCCAATATACAGGATGTCCCGGCTAATACGGGACAGTTGGCAACCCTGTACTACACACTGATGCCAGCCAAGAGGGATCAGGGCACAGAGTTGAGGCCTGTGGCGTTTGTCAGCCAGAGTTTGTCACCCTCGGAGATAAACTATCGAACCCACAAGTTGGAATTCCTGGCATTGAAATGGGCAGTGGTGGATAAGCTGAGTGACTGTCTCTATGGGGCCAAGTTTGAGGTGAGGACGGAAAACAACCCACTTATTTATATCCTGGAGAAACTGGATGCTACAGGCCATCGGTGGTTGGCAGTCTTGTCTGACTATGATTTCAGCCTGAAGTAGGGAGGGAGCAGGAATGTTGATGTGGACGCTTTGTCCCAACGGGCACATGAGAAACTGGAGAGGGATGAGGAATGGGAGAGCGTTCCTGCCCCTGGGGTGAAGGCCATGTGTCAGTTTGCTATCACTGTGAAGGTCAAGGAAAAGGAGAGGCCTGACCACACAGTGGACCCATTGGGGGCTTCTGATGATGCCTTACCCCCAGTTTACTGTGACCTGACTGCTCTGAAGACCAAGCAGCTGCCAGAATTAAGTCCGGGGTAAAGGAGAGCTGCTCAGCGAGATGACCCGGGCATTGGCACTGTTTGGTATGCGGTGGAAAAGGGGGATATGGCGTGGGCGGAGTAGACAGAACACGCTTCAGTGCCTCCATTACTGCGGGAATGACCTTGGTTGAAGTTGAGGAAACAAATTTTATACCGGGTAACGTCACCCCTGGACCGACCTTGGTGTTGGCAGTTGGTCCTGCCGGAAGATTGCATTGAAGTCACTGCACGATGATTCTGGACATTTGGGGGTGGAGAAGACCTGTGGCTTGCTCAAAGACAGGTTTTACTGGCCCTGAATGAAGTCGGAGGTGGAAGAATGCAAGTTGTGCATTCGCTGCATTGCCGGAAGACACTGCCTAGGTGGGCAGCTCCTTTGTCCCACTTGCAGAGTGCAGGGCCCCTGGACCTGGTGTGTATGGATTCTCTGTCCATAGAACTCGATGTCAGCAACACAGTGAATGTCTTAGTCATCATGGACCACTACACCAGATATGCTCAGGATTTTCCTACCAAGGACCAGAGGGCGAGTACGGTGGCAAAAGTGTAATGGGAGAAGTATTTTGTGCATTATGGCCTTCCCCAGCAGACACATAGTGACCAGGGATGGGATTTTGAAAGTAAGCTCCTCTATGAGTTACTAGGCATGCTGGGAGTTGAGAAGTCAAGGATCATACCCTATCACCCGCAGGGCAACCCCCAACCTGAGAGGTATAATCGGACATTGCTAGACGTGCTCAGGACTCTGGAGATCAGCAAAAAGAGCAGATGGAGTCAACGTATTGGGCATCTGGTTCACTGTTACAACTGTACACGCAATGAAGCTACTGGATATTCACCCTATTATCTGATGTTTGGGCGCGAGGCGAGGTTGCCCATTGACCTCTGTTTCAGGACTGACGCGGGTGACGTACCACCGAAGCATTATCTGAAGTATGTGTCTGATATGAGGAGAGAGCTGAAAAGGGCATACTTTTTCAGGGGTGGCAGCCACCAAGCAGAATCGGGGAAATAAGAGGAGGTATGACCAGAAAGTGAAGTTCTCCCAACTCCTGCTGAGAGACCGAGTCCTCATAAGGAATTTGGGTTTACCTGGAAAGCACAATTTGGCTGACCGCTGAGTGGCCACACCCTATGTGGTGGAAAGTCAGATGCCAAACCTACCAGTTTTCCAGGTGAGGCCCGAGGACGGGAAGGGGCCTGTCAGGATTCTCCATCGGAACCACCTGTAGCCCCTGGGACAAGAGGTGCAGGTAGACCTAGAACCCGACTTGGAATCCACACCTAGTAAGAGGACTTTGCGGAAGCGAGGGGCGAGGGAAGAGTCCACTGCAAAAGAGACTGGACAGGGCCCAGCCCCTGAAAGGGATACAGATTCAGAGGGTGAGGATTCAGATGTGTGGTACATGCTGCCGTTCATTAACTCCCCTGTGACAGAGGAAGAGACTCCAGGCCCTTCTCCCACTGTGTCAGGTGAGGTGAGGGGTACTATTGATGTGCAATGGAGTGCAGCTGGACTCTGGAGGAGAGGGAGGGAGGCACGAACCCGAGGCAGGGGGCTCCGAGTTGCAAAGGGGTTTGAGTGACAAATCGCAGGAAGTTTCGCCGGGTAGTCCCAAAGTGTTTCCAATAGTGGCTGGGCCAGAGGAGCTAGAAGAGGGGGTACGGAGGTCTCAGAGGATTAGGAACCCCCCAGAGAGGTTGGCTTATGTAGTGCCTGGGGAGCAGGGTGTGATCTCTACTGTTTTGGTGAGTAATGTCATTGCCTTCTGCACTTGGATTGGGCTCTGTGTTTTGCAGGAAGGGTTGGCAAATTAACTGAATGTCATGAGGGCATGACTAAACTCGGTGAGGAGAGAATGTAGGGTTCTCATTAATATTAACTATTGTTAACTGTTAACTGCTAAGCATGAAATGCTTCTCTGTGATGTTAACTATGAGGTAATGTTCTCTGTAGCTGAAATGTATGGGTTATAACTACTGATAATGGGGCACTAACCAATGGGAGTCTTGTTATTCTATCTGTATGTGTGGGAACCGGGGTTGATGCGTGGGAAGTTCGGTGAGGAAAAGTGAAGAGGGAGGACGTGCAGGAGGTGCTCTGGTTGGTCCCAGTCTGAAGGTCGTGGAGTTCAGAGGAACTTGAATGGTGGACTGATGATATTGTGTGAGTTCCAATGTGTGCACAAACTGTATAATCTCTATTCTTGGTGCCTTTTTATTTTATATCTTTGTTTCTCTACTAACCCCATGGTAACAGTAAAATTTGTAAAGTATAATTGTTTAAACGTGCATTGTGTACTGACTGATACTTTACGTTGTGGGTTTGTGCCGGGGACATACACAGCATCTGCACAAACGTAGACACAGTTTGGTGGGCAGATGGCGGTTTCCCCTAGATTAACATGGGTTGATAGAGCTGAGTGTTACAGATGCTTATGTGAGAATGCTGTTCTTAGGCTACAATTCAACATTCAACACCATAATTCCCTCCAGACTTGACAAAAAGCTCGGAGACCTCAGCCTTTACCCTGCCTTGTGCAGCTGGATCCTGGACTTCCTGTCAGATTGCTGGCAGGTGGTAAGAGCGGGCTCACTCACTGATGCACCATCAATAACTCTCGGAGACGTGAGGTGAAATATAGGCTTTTATTGGCTGGAAGAAAGAACAAGCAGCAATTGACCACCACAATACATCCTGGAGACTGAGGCCGGGGCTGTGTCTCCAATCGCCTTTATACCGGGGTCTGTGGGAGGAGCCACAGGAGCAGTCAGCGGGGGGGCGTGTTCAGACAGGTATATGTAGTTCACCACACTCACTCACTCCTTTGACCCTTTCCTCTCTGTATACCCATGACTGTGTTGCCACCCACAGCTCCAATCTGCTAATTAAATTTGCTGACAAGACTACATTGATTGGCCTAATCTCAAGTAATAATGAGGCAGCCATCACCCTGACACAGTGGTGTCAAGAAAACAACCTTTTCCATCAACTGTAATTTGCTCCATCGCAGGACTCTGCAGACATGCTAGTGCATCTGTAGATGTGAACTTCCCCCTATTCAGGATATTTAAAGACAGGTAAATAAAAAGGGCCTGAAAGATCATTGAGGACCTGAGTCACCCCAACCACAAACTGTTCCAGCTACTACCATCTGGTAAATGGTATTACAGCATTAAAGCCAGGACCAACAGGCTCCGGGGGCAGCTTCTTCCACCAGGCCATCATGATGATACAATTGTATTCCTTTTGCGATATTGACTGTCATGTTGTACATACTATTTACTACTACTATTTATTACAAATTACAGTAAATTGCACATTGCACATTTAGATGAAGACGTAATATAAAGATTTTTACTCGTATGTGAAGGATGTAAGAAATAAAGTCAACTCAATTCCCTAAATTCTCTTTTTATGACCTTCTGTATGTCATTGGAACCAATATGTACCAGGAGTCTGGCTGCTCACCCTTCTCCTTTAGAATGCCATGGACCTGATCCGAGATGTCCATGAATCTGCGACATGGGAGGCAACGTACCACCCGGGTGAATCTATTGTGTCCACAGAACCTCATGTCTATTCCTCTAGCTATGGAATCCCCTATCATTACTGCAGTCCTCTCCTCTCCCTCTTCCCTTCTGAGCCACAGCTCCTGACTCAGTGCCAGATACCCGCTTGCTGTTCCTCCCACCCACCCCTAAAAGGTTGTCCCCCTCAACAGTATCCAACATGGTATACTTTCAGGTGTACTCTGCACTGGCTGCCCATTCCTCTTCTCTCTCCTGAGTCACCCAGGTACCTGCCTCTTGCAACTTAGGGTAACCACCTCCCTGTAGCTCCTATCTATCATCTTCTCATTTTCCTGTATGAACCAAAGGTCATCAATGTCCAGCTCCAGTTCCTTACACTTTCTCTGAGGAGCTGCAGCTTGGTGCACCTGGTGTACATGTGGTTATCCAGGAGGCTGGAGGTCTCCATGAATTCCCACATCTCACAAACAGAACACAGCATAGCTCTGGAACCAATCTAATAGGTGAAGAATGAAGAAGGAACTTACCAGAAACTTACCTCACCCAGGCCTGTTCTCACCAAACCCTGTTTAGTGTAAGTCTCCCCACTCTAACAATGGCTGCTCCACTTGTCCCTACCTAATGAATAATGATGCAAGTGGACCGCTGGAAAAAGCCAAAAACCTGCGAATGCTACTTTTTAAATCGCTCGTCCATATATGTTTGGAGCCTTCTCTGTCGATTCAACTTGGCTGCCAGAAAAAGCCAAAAGCCTGTGAATGCTACTTTTTAAATTGCTCACCCCTTACCTGTGTGAAGACATTCTATTGAATTGATTGGGCTGCCATGTTCCTGCTAAATAGAAATAAATCAAACTTGGATATTCTTGAAAGTTCTTCAAATGAATTGAGAAATTGGTTATTATTGTCACATGTACCAGGGTACAGCGAAAAACTTCTTGCACATTGTTCATACAGACCAACTAGTTACCAGTGCATTGAGGTAATAGAATGTAAACAATGCAGAAAAGTGTCACAGAAAAAGTGCAGTGCAGGTAGACAATAAGTAATAAGGTGATATAGAGAGAGACCATGAGTCAAGAGTCCATCTTTTCATACAAAGGAATCATTCAACAGCATTGTAACAGCAGAGAAGAAGCTGCCCTTAAGCCTGGTGTTACATGCTTTCAAATTTTTGCGTCTTCAGCCCAGTGGGAGGGGGAGAAGAAAGAATGTCCAGAATAGGTAGGATCTATGGTAATGCTGGCTGCTTTACCAAGGCAGTGAGAAGTGTAGAAATAATGGAGAGGAGGCTTGTATTGTGATGTGCTTATCTGCGTCTACAACTGTCTGCTGTTTCTTGTGGTCATGAGCAGAGTAGTTGCCATACCAAGTTGTGATGCATTGATATAAATTGGTGAGGGTCAAAGGAGGCATGCAAGATTTCTTTAGCTTCCTGAGGAAGTAGAAGCATTGGTAGCATCTATGTGATTGGACCAGGACAGGCCATTGGTGACTTTCACACCTAGGAATTGAAGCTGTCATCCCTCTTGATCTCAGCACCGTTGATGTAAACAGGAGAATGTACACAACCCCCTCACCCCTCCTTCCTGATGTCAATGACAAACCATTTTGCTTTGCTGACATTGAGATAAAGGTTTTTCCCATGACACCGTGTCACTAGGCCCTCTGTCTCTTTCCTGTAATCTGATTCATTGTTATTTGGGATAACAAATTCAGATAATGACAGCAATTACTTGGACCACAACAATCTATAAACTCATAGAACATAGAGCAGTATTGTCCAGTACAGACCCTTTGGCCCACGATGTTGCACCGACCTTTTAAACCATTCTGAGATCAATCTAGCCTTTCCCTTCCACATAGTCCTACATTTTTCTATCACCCATGTGACAGTCTCTTAAATGTCCCTCAAATTTCTGCCTGTACCACCACCCCCAGCAGTGTGTTCCATGTACCACAATGTAAAAAATTTACCTCTAATATTCCCCCCATCCCCACCATACTTCCCTCCAATCACCTTAAAAGTATTAGCCTCTGCTCCAAGACAAAAGCCCTAGTTGGCTCAACTTTTTCTTATAAGGCATGTTCTTTAATCCAGGCAGCATTCTGGAAATCTCATTTGCACCCTATTTAAAGTTTCTACATCCTTCCTATAATGAAGTGATTGGAACGGAATGAGCACAGTGTTAGAAACATAGAAAACCTACAGCACAATACAGGCCCTTCGGCCCACAATGCTGTGCCAAGCATGTACTTACTTTTAAAATTACCTAGGGTTACCCATAGCCCTCTATTTTTCTAAGCTCCATGTACCTATCCAGGAGTCTCTTAAAAGACCCTATCGTATCTATCTCCACCACCATCGCTGGCAGCCCATTCCATGCACTCACTACTATCTGTGTAAAAAACTTACCCCTGATATCTCCTCTGTATATTCTTCGAAGCACCTTAAAACTGTTCCCTCTCATGTTAGCCATTTCAGCCCTGGGAAAAAGTCTCTGACTATCCACACAATCAATGCCTCTCATCACCTTATACACCTCTATCAGGTTACCTCTCATCCTCTGCCTCTCCAAGGAGAAAAGGCCATGTTATTTAACCAGAGTTTTATAGAGGTGCAACATTACCTCAAGGCTCTTGTAGATATAGAGTAGAATCGGGTCACACAGCCCTGAGTGTACAGGGATTAGAGAAGAGGACTGAGGATGCAGCCTTGTAGGGTACCATTGCTGAACTGACTTTTGTCTGTTGGTCAAGAAATCAAGGATTCAATTGCAAAAGGAGGTGTTGAGTCCCAAGTCCAGGAGTTTGGAGATGAGTTTGCTTGGAATTATAGTATTGGAGGCAAACCGTTAGTCATTAAACAATAGTCTGACCTAGGTGTCTTTACTGTCCCGATGTTCCAGAGATTCATCGAGGGCCAAGGAGATGGGTTCTGTTATAGTCTTGTTTCGGCAGTGGGTGGATTGCAGAGGGCTGAGGTTGGAAGTTAGAAACATTCAGGGGACAGTTGCCCTGCTGAGGTTGATCGTTAGCAGCTTGCTTTACAGAAGAACAAGGATAGACCAGAAATTAAGGTCCTGAATGTGGGTATTTCAATATAACAAGGCAGAACTTGCCAGTATTAGGCAGGAAGCAGTAGTTGCAGATACATCGACATGGAATTATTCTGGCCAGGACCAAGGAAGAACGGATTCCAAGGGATATGAAGAGTTGAAGATTGCAAAATACTGAACTGAAAACAGGAAAAGGTCTACAAGACTATAAAGAGTGTAATAGAGTACTTTAAAAGTAATTAGAAGGATGAAGAGGGAGCACAGCATCATAGAAATGACCAAATCCAAGGTGTTTTAAGTTTATTAAGGGCAAAAGAAAAGATAGGGTCCATTATGGACCAAAGGGTGCATCGAGTCAAAGAGAGTTATAGAGCAACACAACATGGATGTAGATTCTTTGGCCCAGTAAGTCCATGTTGACCACTGTATGCATCCAGCTGGTTCCAATACAGTGCATTTGGCCCATATCCCTCTTGAGCCTAGCCCCTCCACATGCTTCTTAAATTATACTATTGCACCAGCCTCAATCACTTCTGGAAACTAGTTCCTTATATTCATCTCCCTCTGTGTAAAAAAGTTGCCCCCCCCAGTCCTTTTTTAAATCATTGCCTTCTCATTCTCAATCTATGCCCCCTAGTTCTGTACTCCCCTAGTTCTGTACTCCTACCCTGTGGGAAAGACTGTTACCACCTACCTTATCCATACCTCTTATCATTTTAAATATTTCTCCTCATTGCCCTCAAATTCCTATTTCCAACAAATAAAAACATAGCCTGGCCAATACCACCCCTCCCCACCAGGTCCTGGCAACATCCTTGTAAACATGAGGAAATCTGCAGATGCTAGAAATTCAAACAACACACACAAAATGCTGGTGGAACACAGCAGGCCAGGCAGCATCTATAAGGAGAAGCACTGTCAACGTTTTGGGCTGAGACCCTTCATCCTGACGAAGGGTCTCGGCCTGAAACGTCGACAGTTCTTCTCCTTAAGATGCTGCCTGGCCTGCTGTGTTCCACCAGCATTTTGTGTGTGTTGTTTGAACATCCTTGTAAGTTGTTTCTGAACTCTAACCAGTTTAACTACTGTATATCTTTTCTATAACAGTGAACAAAATGGTGCATAGTACTCAGCATCACCAATGAATTATACAACTGCAACATAATGTCCTAACTCAAATACTCAGTGCCCTGACTTATGAAGGCTTTTTAACCACCCTGTCTACCAGTGGTATTGCTTTCAATGAACAATGCACTTTTGGTCTGAAGTCCCTTTCTTCCATTACATTCTCTAGTGCTCTAACATTCATTGTACGAGTCCTATACTGGTTTGACTTTAAAATATGCATCACCTCACACTTGCCTGTATTGAAATCCAGTTGTGTCCCCTTAGCCCACTTCCCTAACTGATTAAGATCCCTGTAATCTGTAATAAATAGCTTTCTGAACCATTAACAGCAATAATTTTGTATCACCACAAACTTATGTGTATTTGCATCCAAGTCATTTATATGGTTCCCAACACTAACCCCTAAGCGACACAATTAATCACCAGCATCCTCAACCTTCAGCTACACTCCTCTACTTCCTAACACTGAGCCAATTTTGAATTCCCCTAACTAACTCTCCCTGGATTCCATGGGACCTAAACTTCCAGAGCAGATTGCCATATGAGACCTTGTTGAAAGTCTTGCTAAGGTCCAAGTATGCAACCCTGCCTTTTTGGTTACCTCTTCAAAAAATATTAAAAGCAATGCTGATCTCATTGAAGCAGACTCTGTCTATCCAACCAAAGGTTATCTCACTGGGCTAAATTATCTTCTACATTGTAAGGAAAATCATAAAACTATATTTTTAACAAAAGGAAAATTACCAGATGATCTGTTTCAGTGATAAATATTGACTTGGATATTGGGTACAAATCTTTCTACTTTATGCCTCCCTGCATGGCCAGGCTAGGTTTGGAGCACAGTTTAATGTCTCTTTCAGATATAGCAACTGTGACAATGTAGCACTCCCTTGATAATGGTCAGCTATGTGTGGAACCGAAGGAGATGGGAGAGATTTTGAATGATTTCTTCTCTTTGGTATTCACTAAGGAGAAGGATATTGAATTGTCTAAGGTATGGGAAACAAGTAAGGAAGTTATGGAACCTATGACAATTAAAGAGGTGGAGGTACTGGTGCTTTTAAGAAATTTAAAAGTGGATAAATCTCCGGGTCCTGACAGGATATTCCCCAGGACCTTGAGGGAAGTTTGTGTAGAAATAGCAGGAGCTCTGACGGAGATCTTTAATATGTCATTAGAAACGGGGATTGTGCCGGAGGATTGGCGTATTGCTCATGTGGTTCCATTGTTTAAAAAGGGTTCTAGAAGGAAGCCTAGCAATTATAGACCTGTCAGTTTGACATCAGTGGTGGGTAAATTAATGGAAAGTATTCTTAGAGATATTATTTATAATTATCTGGATAGACGGGATCTGATTAGAAGTAGCCAGCATGGATTTGTGCGTGGAAGGTCATGTTTGACAAACCTTATTGAATTTTTTGAAGAAGTTACGAGGAATGTTGACGAGGGTAAGGCAGTGGATGTAGTCTATATGGACTTCAGCAAAGCCTTTGACAAAGTTCCACATGGAAGGTTAGTTAAGAAGGTTCAGTCGTTAGGTATTAATGCTGGAGTAATAAAATGGATTCAACAGTGGCTAGATGGGAGATGCCAGAGAGTAGTGGTGGATAATTGTTTATTGGGATGGAGGCCGGTGACTAGCGGGATGCCTCAGGGATCTGTTTTGGGCCCAATGTTGTTTGTAATATACATAAATGATCTGGATGATGGGGTGGTAAATTGGATTAGTAAGTATGCCGATGATACTAAGGTAGGAGGTGTTGTGGATAATGAGGTGGATTTTCAAAGCTTGCAGGGAGATTTATGCCAGTTAGAAGAATGGGCTGAACGTTGGCAGATGGAGTTTAATGCTGAGAAGTGTGAGGTTCTACATTTTGGCAGGAATAATCCAAATAGAACATACAGAGTAAATGGTAGGGCATTGAGGAATGCAGAGGAACAGAGAGATCTAGGAATAACTGTGCATAGTTCCCTGAAAGTGGAGTCTCATGTAGATAGGGTGGTGAAGAGGGCTTTTGGAACGCTGGCCTTTATAAATCAAAGCATTGAGTACAGAAGTTGGGATGTAATGCTAAAGTTGTACAAGGCATTGGTAAGGCCAAATTTGGAATATTGTGTGCAGTTCTGGTCACCGAATTATAGGAAAGATATCAATAAATTAGAGAGAGTGCAGAGACGATTTACTAGGATGTTACCTGGGTTTCAGCAATTAAGTTACAGAGAAAGGTTGAATAAGTTAGGTCTCTATTCATTGGAGCGTAGAAGGTTGAGGGGGGATTTGATCGAGGTATTTAAATTTTTGAGAGGGATAGATAGAGTTGACGTGAACAGGCTGTTTCCATTGAGAGTAGGGGAGATTCAAACTAGAGGACATGATTTGAGAGTTAGGGGGCAGAAGTTTAAGGGAAACACGAGGGGGTATTTCTTTACTCAAAGAGTGATAGCTGTGTGGAATGAGCTTCATGTAGAAGTAGTAGAGGCCAGTTCAGTTGTGTCATTTAAGGTAAAATTGGATAGGTATATGGACAGGAAAGGAGTGGAGGGTTATGGGCTGAGTGCGGGTAGGTGGGACTAGGTGAGATTAAGGGTTTGGCACGGACTAGGAGGGCCAAGATGGCCTGTTTCCGTGCTGTGATTGTTATATGGTTATAATGGCTGGATTTTCTGGGAGCAGTTTGAAAGGCACAGGATAGATACATCCCAAAGGAAAAGAAATATTCTAAAGGGAGAATGACAAGGGAAGTCAAGGACAGCATAAAAGCAAAAGAGAGGGGAATAGAATATAGCAAAAAAAAAGGGAAGCTAGAGGATTGTGAAGCTTTTAAAAACAAACAGAAAACAACAAAAGAGCTTCAAGGAGAGAATAGGAAATATGAATGTATGTGAATTACCCAATATTATAAAAGTGGAATCAAAAGTATTTTCACATATGCAAAGAGTAAAAGAGAGACGAGAGTGGATATCAGACTGCTGAAGAATGATGCTGGAAAGGGAATAATAAGGAACAAGGAAATGATGGATAAACTTAATAAGTAATTTGCATCAGTCTTCACTGTGGAAGACACTAGCCAGAGTGTACAGGGGCAGAAGTGGCTGTAGTTGCTATTACTAAGGAAAAGGTGCATGGGAAGCTGAAAAGTCTGAAGGTAGGTAAATCACCTGGACCAGATGGACTACGCCCCAGCATTCTGAAAGAGATAGCTGAAGAGATTGTGGAGGCGTTAGAAGCGATCTTTCAAGGATCACTTGATTCTGGGATGGTTCCAGAGGACTGGAAAATTGCAAATACCACTCAATTTTTTAAGAAGGAGGGATGCAAAAAACAGGAAATTATAGGCTAGTTAGCTTGACCTAAGTGCTTACTAAGATGTTGGAGTCCATGATTAAGGATGAGGCTTAGGGGTGTTTGGAGGCACAAAATAAAATAGACTGAAGTCAACATGGTTTCCTTAAGGGGAAATTTTGCTTGACAAATCTGTTAGTATTGCTTGAGAAAATAACAAACAGGATAGACAAAAGAGAGTCAATGGATATTGTTTAATTTGACAAGATGCTTCACACAAGGCTGTTAACCAAGGTAAGAGTCCATGGTATTATAGGAAAAATACTAGCATGGATAAAAGATTGGTTGACTGGCAGGAGCGAAGATTGGGAATAAAGGGGCTCTACTCAGTCTATGGCCTCTTCTACTTTCGCAATGAGATCATACTCGTTAGAGGAACAACACCTTATATTACATCTGTTAGCCTCCAACCTGATGGCATGAAAATCAATTTCCTGAACTTCTGATAAATGCCCCCCTTCACCATTCCCCATTCCCATTTCCTTTTCTCCCCTTATCTCCTTAATCCCCCCCCCCCATATCCTCCTCTGGTGCTCCTCCCCTTTCTTCCATGGTCTTCTACCCTCTTCTATCAAATTCCCCCTTCTCTAGCCCTTTGTCTCTTTCATCAATCAACTTCCCAGCTCTTTACCCACCTCTCCCGATTTCACCTACCAGCTTGCACTTCTTCCTACTCACCCTCCATCTCTTACTCTGACTTTTCATCTTTTTTTCCGGTCCTGATGAACGATCTTGTTTGAAACATTGACTGTTTACTCTTTCCATAGATGCCACCTGGCCTGCTGAGTTCCTCCAGCATTTTATGTGTATAGCATATTCTGGTTGGCTGCTGGTGACTCATGGTGTTCCGCAAAGTTCAGCATTGAGGCTGCTTCCTTCTACATTGTATGTCAATGATTTGGATGATGAAATTGATGGATTTGTGGCCAGATTTGCAGATAATGCAAAGATGCATGGATAGGCAGGTGGTGTTGAGGTAACAGGGAGTCTGCAGAGGGACATAGCCAGATTAGGAGAATAGTGATCAGTTGCAGTGTAGGGAAGTGTATGGTTATACACTTTTGTAGAATGATATTCCCTAAATGGGAGCATATTCAGAAATCAGAGGTGCAAAGGGATTTGAGAGTCCTCTTGCAGTGTCCCTAAAGATTAACTTTCAAGTTGAGTCAGTGGTCAGGAAGGAAAATGTAATTTTAGCAATAATTTTGAGAAGATTATAATATAATTTTAAATAAAAATATTTTTGAAAATATGACATTTTACCAAATTTTAATTTTAAAAATTTTGGGACGACTATGATATAGAAACAAGGCTTTATAAGACATTGGTCAGACCACACTTGGAGCACTGTGAGCAGTTTTGGTCCCCTTATTTAAGAAAATGAGTGCTGGCAGGGAAAGTACATATAATCATTCCATGAATGAAAAAGTTAACATATGAGGAGCATTCGATAGCTCTGGGCCTGCACTCAATGGAGTTTAGAAGAATGAGGGTGGATATCATTGGAACCTATCAAATATTGAAAGGTCTAGATAGTATGGAAGTGGAGAGGAAGGCTTCCATAGCAGGGGG
Organism: Hypanus sabinus; assembly: GCF_030144855.1. Lineage (NCBI taxonomy): Eukaryota > Metazoa > Chordata > Chondrichthyes > Myliobatiformes > Dasyatidae > Hypanus > Hypanus sabinus. Next base: position 131,772,565 of record NC_082706.1, read on the forward strand.
GCATCTAAGACCAGAGTGCACAGCCTCAAAACAGAAGGATGTCCCTTTAGAACAGAAATAAGGAGGAATTTCTTTAGCCAGAGGGTAGTTAATCTGTGGAATTTTCTGCCATAGATGGCAGTGGAGGCCAAGTCATTGGGTATATCTAGAACAGACATTGTTAGGTTCTTAATTAGTATGAACATCAAAGGTTACAGGGAAAAAGCAGGAGGGTTTAGGAGGGATAGTTAATCAGTCACGATGGAATAGTGGAGCAGGCTCGAGGGGTGAATGGCCTAATTCTTCTATGCCATATGGTCTTCTGGTATTATGGTAATAGATCAGTATCTAAGCTTAGATCTTTGAGCTCAAGTTGTTGGAATGGGGTTTAAGTTCACAACCGTGTGACTCTGAGTTGAGAAGCTCTTCCTGTAAGCCACAAGCCATCAAATTAGGTTCGTTTAGGAGCGAAAGCATTGTTCACTAATTTGTATTCTCACCCAGCTAAACTCAACCGAATGTCAAAGTCTTGATCACACTTTTAGGCCTCCTCTTTCTTTGCCACCAGAACCTCTTCTCTCACTGCACTCTGTAATATCATTTGGAATGTCTTTTTATTTCAAAGATACTGCATCAATATGCATTGTTACCATATCACCAAGGTAATTTATATAACTGTTAAAGGTATCTATTTGTTAAAAATGTACAACAATACTCTTCTTCCAGAAGTTGTAAGATGGTGCCTGGATGGGAAAGGTTTAGAGGGATATGGGCCAAGCCAGCAAATATGCACAGATAGGCATATTGGCATATAGACAAGTTGGGCTGAATGGCCTGTTTCCGTGCTGTATAACTCTATGAGTTTAAGTCAGAACTGGAGGAGGCCATTTTCCCTTTAGAGCTTCTTCACTCAAAAATACTAAGCCTAACCTTTTGTCTCAACTCTACATTCTTGTTTGATCCCCAAATCCCTCAATTCCCAGTCTCAGAAATATTTTCATCAACAGACATCAATGGGCATACACAGACATCCAGGGAAAAGAATTTAATGGTGGGATGCATAAACAACATAGGTTTCTATCCAGTGTCCTAGTCAATTGCTCTCACAATACTGAAGGATTTCTCCTTATCTTAGTTCTAAGTAATCTTTTTTTGGTGACATGTGGCTCACAGGGTGACCTTCTCACCTCAACAGCAGACAATCATAGGTTGTTCTTGAACCTGTTCTTGAATCCTGACTTCAGGATTATGTACCTCATGCCCATTGGTAGCGGTGAGAAGGTGGCATTGCCCAAATGATGGGGACCTTTAATGATGGTTGTGAAATACTCTAAAATGGGCTGGAACAATGAGGTATTGTCCTTTTTGCGAAAAACTATGGGCTGGAATAGATAGACATGAGATAAGGGGCAATACCTCATTGTATTATTCTTTCAATTTAACTATGTGACAGTGATAGATCGGGAAGCTGGGTCATTTTATTAATGCTCAATAAAGTCTAATCAGAGGTCTAATAAAGTCACCACCTGAGATAATGGGTCTAGTCTCAGACTTCAGTGACATCCAGAGCCTCAGTGGCCAGCAGAAGAGTTAGTTGTTACTAGGGTAATAAGAGATAAGAGATACAGCGAAATACCTAAGCGATGAGGCCTGGGAGTCAGAATCAGGTTTATTATCACTGACATATGTCGTAACATTTGTTGTTTTGTGACAGAAGTATTACCATAATTTAAATTTTAAAAATAGTGCAAATGAGAAATAACAAGGTAGTGTTCTTAGGTTCATGGACCATTCAGAAATCTGATAGTGGATGGGAAGAAGCCATTCCTAAACTATTGAGTGTGTCTTCAAACTCCTGTACCTCTTCCTTTTCTTTGGTACTAATGAGAAGAGAGCATGTTCTGAATGGTGAAATCCTTAATGACGAATGCCACCTTCTTGAGGCACTGCCTTTTGAAGATGTCCTCAGTGTTGGGGAGTGCTGTGCCTGTGATGGAGCTGGCTGAGTCTACAACTCTGCAGACTTTCGATCCTTGCACATTAGAGGCTCCAATCAGACTGTGATGCAACCAGATAGAATGAATATCGATTTCTCCTTCCAGTAAAAATAATTCCCCACCCACTCCCCTATTCTATTTCTCACTCTTGCCCCCTACCTCTCCTCACCTGCTTATTGTCTCAACCTTGGTACCCTCCTCCTTTCCGTTCTCCCATGGTCTACTCTCCTCTCCTACCAGATTCCTTCTTCTCCAGCCCTTCATCTTTCTAACCCACCAGGCTTCACCTATCACCTTCTAACTATCCTCCATCCTCTCCCTCTACCTTTTTATTCTGGCAACTTCCCCCTTCCTTTTCAGCCCTGAGGAAGGGTCTCAGCCCAAAACATCGGCTATTTATTCATTTTCATAGATGCTGCCTGTTGCTTCAGCTATCCAGCATCTGTAGACTTTCTCTTAAACATAGTCATAACCCTTCCAACCCCAGATATTCTCTCTTCTTCCCTCTTCCATCAGGAAAAAAATACAAAAGATTGAAAACATACACAACCTGGTTCAAGTTATTAGCTTCTATCCCACAGTTAGAAAGTAATTAATGGACTTCATGTATGATAAAGATGGACCTTTTACCTCACAATCTACCTTGGCACGGCCATTCTACATCACTACAGGCTATATTCTTTACTTAAATAATTCATTATGGGCTATATGTAAAAGCACATCAATGGTATATGTCATTATATCACTATGTCAGAAAATGTACATTTCACTAAAGTAACAATGGAACTAGACACAAGTCATCCCCAGCTCTCCTGGGTGTTTTTTTTCTTTAAGTTAATTTTTGGAATTACAAAACATAACAGTGATGATGAGTAAGTTTTAAAACAAACCTGAGAAAACTACCTGCATGTTGAAACTCAGCGAGATGTGAAGGTGGAGCTTAGGAGGGTTAATGGTGCCTAACGGCGACTCATTTGCTTGCATCTTCGGAAACAGCTCTATTTCTATCATTAATATCTCTATTTTTCCCTTTCAATGTTCTTTTGAAGACCCTGAGCTGGAGTTATACCCTGATTATGGTTCTTTGCGGGAATGGGACCCACTCCCAGGGTTTCACAACTGGCCGTTGTTCGGCACGCCCAGAGCACGGCCTAAGAGCTCTGCTCACCTTCGGAGGACCGAGTTTTTGTGGCTCTGGGGATGGGGGGAGTGGAGGTCGGGGTGTGTCATTGGAGATGGATGATCTCTGGCTGTGTGCCCAGAGACCTGAGATCTTTGGGCACAGAGCTCGGAAAAAAGGACGCAATGGACTTTTAACATCATAAACCAGCAAGTTGTTTGTTATGTCTTCCCTCTCACTGTGAAATGGAGACACCTCTTTCTCCCTTACTAGGGAGAGAGAGAGAGAGCCTGTGGAATGTCAAATGCTGGGTGAACAATTTAGTCTTGGAAGTACTGCAAGCCTACGTCTTTGCTGTTGCCTTGCTCACACTTGAGTGCTCAGTGGCAGGTGCCAATGCTTTTTTTTGCCAGTGGGGGGAGAGGAAATTGTTGCTTGCTGACACTTGCGCTCAGGAGGGAGGGGAGCTGGGGGGACTTTGGGGTTCTAACATTTAACTGTCATCCATTCTTCGGGGGCACTCCTCTGTTTTCGTGGATGGTTGTGAAGAAAAAGCATTTCAGGATGTATATTGTATACATTTCTCTGATGTTAAATGTACCTTTGAAACCTTTGAGATGTTTGAGTTAATACAAAGCGTAGCACATTTTTTCTCTTCATGGTTTCTTTGTAAAAGGAAAGACAATTGAGTTTTTTTTAAAGCAGAAAGCAGATGAATTTCATGGGTTCATAAACAGTGTGTACTGACTGATCATAATCATAAATTTAAAAAGCAGAAATAGCTGGCTACATTGGAAAGATACAGTAGTTACATTTGATTGCACATGAGATAACTAGATATTGTATACTGAGTGAATTGAGCAGTATTTTGAAGCAAACTACCTACGCGAATGTCAATTTTACAGAGTGTAAAGGTGGAAGAGCATACAGTATGCTTTGAAGTTTGAATGTTTTAACCAAACCAGCCAAAATGAGTTTTACTGATATCAAGAAAGTAATGCAGGAAGATTTAGAACCAAAACCATTGTTGATTGCAGAATGCTTTAGGTTTCATAAGCAGAATCACAAGGAAGGGAAGACAATTTCAGCCTACATGGCTAAATTGAAGAAATTGTCTAAGCATTGCCAGTTCAATAATGGACTTAATGATACATTGACAGATTTTTTAATTTGTGAAATCTTACAAGAAAGCATTCAAGAATAGTTCTCAACTGAAGCACAACTCATTTAAAAGAACAGTTGAAATTGCAGTATCAATAGAAATATTAGACAGAGACACAATTGAGTTGCAGTCAGAAGTGAAAGTGAGTGTGAACAAAATTGCAACAGCTAAACAGAAACTTGCCTGGACAAACAAATTTTGTTCCCATTATGGCATGGGCTCACATACACCATGCAGACTATTGCAGGTTTAAAGGTGAAACTTACAGAAAATGCAATGAAGTAGGACACATATAGGCATTGTGGCATCATGATTGGGTGAAACAATTACAATTTGATTGGAGATCTATCCACTATTTGCATGCCATATTCCCTGCAGTAGATTCAACTGGAAGCAAATTAAGAAAGCTACTGGATGATGTTGCAGTAGTGTTCAAGGATGGTATTGGAAAACTAAAACATATAAAGGGTAACATAGTGTTAAATGAAAATGCCACTCTCAAGTATTACAAAGCCTATCTGTTCCTTGTACATTCCATGGTAAAATAGCCAGTGAGCTTGATTGCATGGAGGCTGAAGGAATTCTTTCCAAGGTTGAGTGGAGTCAATGATAATGCCAGTGGTCCCAGTAGCCAAGAAGAATGGTTCCGCCAGGCACAGTGGTGATTTTAAGATTACCATCAACCCAGTACTGAATGTAGATCAATGCCCACTGGTCAGGATAGTGGATATCCTTGCAAACCTTTCTGGAGGAAAAGCAGATAAGTTAAGTGGATTTACCTGAGGCCTATCTACAGATGGAGATGGGAGAAGAATCCAAAATGTTTCTCACCATAAACACACTCAACGGGTTTTATCACTATAAGAGGCTTATTTTTGGAGAGGCATCTGCACCTGCACTCTGGCAGAAAGCTGTGGACCAGGTGCTTCAACTTGCCTAGACAATCAGCATTACCTGGTTGACATCATTGTTATCAGTGAGGATGACAAGGAACATTTCCAAAATTTCAAGACAGTGTTAAAAATTAGAAGATTATGGGCTCAGAGCATGATGCAACAAGTGTGACTTTTTAAAATCAAGCATCACTTACTGTGGTCACATCATTGATGCACAAGAATTTACACAAGCATGCTGAGAAAATTCAAGCAGTGGTGGATGCCCTAATGCCAAAGACAAGTCACAGTTTCAATCCATTTTAGGATTTGTCAATTACTATATCAGATTCTTACCAAACCTGACTATTTTGCTCCGCCCCTTGAACTCATTACTACTGATTGGGTAGAAATGGCATTCAAAAGGGTAAAGAAAATGATGACATTAGACACTGCATTCACACATTATGACCATATTCTCCAATGAAGCTTGCCTATGACACCTTGTCTTATGATATAGGTGTAGTCATGTCACATGATATGAGTGATAGAAAAGTGAACACCCCATAATCTTTGCATCATATTCCCTTACAATCAACAACTAGTTTCCATTTTCAATCTACAGAAGAGTGTTCTGTTAAAAGCATCAATACAAAAACAGAGGTGGGTTCTTTTTCTTGGAGGACACAGTTACAAGATTGATTTCAAGACAACTATCATGCAAATGCTGATGGATTGTCCTATTTGCCCATGGAAAAGAAAATATCCGAAAATTTTACAAAAATGGACACACCTCTTGAAGTATTCTCCATTATGACAAATTTAGAGTCTCCCTATTACAGCAGAGATGATCAAAATGGAAACAAGAAAAGACCCCACAATGCCTCAGGTCTATATGGCCACCCAAAATGGTTGGAATGTGCAGCAGAAACTCTAAATCCCCATTTTTACCAGTGCCAGGATGAACGTGCCCTTGATGGAGGTTGCCTTGTGTGTGGACTGAGAGTCATTGTGGAATTCAAGCTGAGAGCTAAAGTGTTGCACATGTTGGTCATCTATGGTCAAAGCTTGGTGTGGTTGCCTGGAATAGATGAGCAGATCGTACAGATTGCCCTGCACTGTTCAGGATGCCAACAAGACCGGAAGATGTGAAGAGCATCTAGGAGAAGCAAAAAGAAAGGAGAACAATGGTGTCCTGAGCTGTGAGAACCAGCTCCTGCAGTCCTGCAGTCCTGCAGTCAACTGTAAATATATTGCTTCGATTAAGCATTCTTTGTTTAAATAATTCATTATGGGCTATATGTAAATGTATGCGAAAGGCATATGCCACCGTGTCATAAGTATGCTTCTTGCTAAAGTAAAAATAAAACTATGCACAAGTTATCCCCAGCTTTCCCGTGTTTTTTTCTTGCAATTAATTTTTGGAGTTACCAAACATAACACTTCGTATACTCACCACCACTTTATCTCCTTCTTCTCTAGGGAAATTAAAGTTGGTCAATAGATGCTGAACTAACCAGTGAGGGCAACACCCTGAAAGTGAACAATGAAAATCGGTCCAATATCCACAAAGAACAGTAGTGACAGATGTAGGTAAGCACAATGGTATTCTAGGTGGTGTGGCTATCTCCTGCATCCAGTACATACAACATTGAACATAGAAATCTACAGCACATTACAGGCCCTTCTGCCCACAACATTATGCTGACCATGTAACCTACTCTAAAAACTGCTCAGAATTACCTTACCACATAGCCTCTATTTTTCTAAGCTCCTTGTACCTATCTCTTAAAATACCCTATTATATCCACCTCTACCACTGTTGCTGGTTGTGCATTACAAGCACCCACCAGTCTGTGTGTGAAAAACTTATCCCTGACATTCCCTCAGTACCTATTTCCAAGCACCTTAAAACTATGCCCCCTCCTGTTAGATATTTCAGCCCTGGGAAAAAGCCTCTGGCTATCCACATGATCAATGCCTCTCATCAGTTTGTGATTCACTCTAAAGTTGTCTATGTGTGCAATTTGCACATTCTCCCTGTGCTTTCACTTCCTCCAACATTCCAGAAAACATACCCACTATTCCGTTAAAACAACAACACACACAAAGTGCTGGTAGAACACAGCAGGCTAGGCAGCATCTATAGGGAGAAGCGATGTCGACGTTTCGGACCGAGACCCTTCGTCAGGACTAACCGAAAGGAAAGATAGTAAGAGCTTCCTTTCGCTTAGTCCTGATGAAGGGTCTCGACCCAAAACGTCGACATCGCTTCTCCCTATAGATGCTGCCTAGCCTGCTGTGTTCTACCAGCATTTTGTGTGTGTTGTTGTTTGAATTTCCAGCATCTGCAGATTTCCGCGTGTTTGCCCATTATTCCGTTAATTGGTTATTGTAAATTGTTCCCAATATCTGCAGCAGATAGAGGGAATGACGGGAGTGGTTTGTTAATGGGGCATTTGTGAGAGAATAGGGTATCAGGAAAATAAATAGGGGAATAGGGATGGGATTGTTCTGTGTACTAGTAATGTCCTGATGAGCCAAATGGCCTCCTTGTGTATCATCAAGAAATGAGAAGAGTACATGCCATTACAGACAAGGAGCCACAATCAGAAACTGAACAGATTCTTGTTCCCTCTTTTCCTCTCATCTGTTAGCAGCTCCAATGAAAAAGGATTTTATAACCGGAGCAGTTTAACATATTAATGACTAAATTGGCAAGTTTGATTTGTCCATTTATACTGTTTACGTCAACATGTTTCCTTGTTATTCAAAGTGAACGCATAATAAGTGGGATCTGAATTTCGTCAGCCAGCCTGCTTTTCCTGCTGATTCTGCATTCAATGGATTTGTTGTTTCAATGAGGCAACAGAGAAGCAGCTGTTTCTTTTGGTGGGTGCACAGATATTTGAAAAACTGCATTAACAGCTTTACAAATTTATAGCTTTACAATCATTATTACCTCCATAGAAGTTCACACTCTGCTAATTCCATATCATTAATATGGATAAGAGTGGACAATTGATCTTGTCCAAGATGGACACAGAATACCCTTAGGGGCAGTTTGAAAGAAGAGGAGGGTTCTCAAACAATATTTATCATTATATTTTCAATCACTATCACCAAATAGAGAGTAGCATATCACATTGTGGGACCCTACTGCTCAAGTAATGAAATAAACCACATTGATTTGTTTTCCTTAAAAACTAAAGTATGTCATTAGCTGGAAAATGTTTTAGGACATCAAAGGTTGTGAAACGTTCAAAAGAAGTACAAGGAGAGGATCACTGTTTAAATATAGTGGATCAATCACAGAGAACGGAAATGAGGTGAAACTTTCCTCATTCACAGGGGCACAAGGCTTTGGAACTTTCTGAAAGGGCAGTAAAATCAGAACATCAAAATAATATTTTTAAAGCCAGGTAGATAAATTGTTGATAAGCTAAGAGCTGAAGGTTACTGGGACCAAACAGGAATGTGGAAATGAAGTTCCAATCGGATCACCTATGATCTAATGGAATGGTGGAGCAAGCTCAAAGGGTTCAGTAGCCTATTTTCTGCTCCTATTTGATATGTTGAAAAGCCTTTCTTAACATGAAAAATGCCTGATATAAGTATCTTATATCCATAGATAATATATGTTTATCATATTGTATTAGATTGCTGGGACCAGCTAGAATAATACTTGGACAGTAAAATTTAGGCAAGAGAGATGGAAATGCACCTGGATTCAGCTGTTGCGAGCGGTTGTTAGAAACAGAAAACCCACAGCACAATGAAGGCCCTTTGGCCCACAAAGCTGTGCCAAACATGTACTTACTTCAGAAATTACCTAGGGTTACCCATAGCCCTCTATTTTTCAAAGCTCCGTGTACCTATCCAGAAGTCTCTTAAAAGGCCCTATTGTATCTGCCTCCACCAATGTTGCCGACAGCCCATTCCACACATTCACCATTCTCTGTGTTAAAAACTTACCCCTGACATCTCCTCTGTACCTACCTCCAAACACCTTAAAAATGTGCCCTCTCATGTTCAGCCCTGGGAAAAGGCCTCTGACTAAACACACGATCAATGCCTCTCATCATCTTATACACCCCTATCAAGTCACCTCTCATCCTCTGCCGCTCCAAGGAGAAAAGGCTGAGTTCACTAAACCTATTCTCATATGGTATGCTCCCCAATCCAGGCAATATCCTTGTAAATCTCCTCTGCACCCTTTCTATAGTTTCCACATCCTTTCTGTAGTGAGGTGACCAGACTGAGCACAGTACTCCAAGGCTCCTATATAACTGCCCCTTGGCTCCTAAACTCAATCTGATGGTTGATTAAGGCCAATACAACATATGCCTTCTTAACCACAGAGTCAACCTGCACAGCAGCTTTGAGTGTCCTATGGACTCAGACCCCAAGATCCCTCTGATCCTCCACACTGCCAAGAATCATACCATTAATGCTATATTTTGCCAATGAACCACTTAATCTTGTTCTGGATTATTATTTCGAGGCCTAGACTAAAACATGAGTTCAAATTGAACACTGGCAGCTGGGGAATTAAAATTCAATGAACTAAATCTGTAATTAAAGCAAGAAAGCTGGCTTCAATAATGATGACTACGAGACTGATGGTAAAACCCCATACAGAATGAAAGTGACTCCAGATTCACAGCAGTTAGGTAGTGAGTCAAGGAGGAGGTACTGGACTTGAGGAGACACACTAACATTTTAGGAACAGCTTTTATTTATTTATTTGTTGATATGCTGCACGGAATAGGCCCTTTGAGCCATGCTGCCCAGTAATCCCCCGAAGTCATCCTAGCCTAATCATGCGACAACTTTCAATGGCCAATTAACCTACTCATTGGTATGCCTTTGAACTGTGGGAGGAAACCCATGCAGGCATGTGGAGAACACATTGCCTTACAGGCAATGGCAGAAACTGAGCATGGGTCGTTGTTACTGTAAAGTGTTATACTAATTACTATGCTACCATGCTGCCCCATCTTCCTTCAGATTTCTAAACAGTCCATGAACACTACCTCACTATTTTCCTCTCTTTTTGCACTATTTGTTTATTATACAGTCGGCTCTCCTTAGTAGTTACTTATCGTTTTTATTTGTTTTGCATTGTACTGCTGCCACAAACAGCACATTTCATGATTTGTGTCGGTGATAATAAACCTGATTCTGATTTTGGATCACTGGCCCCCATCACCCTGTCTCCTCCCCCTCCCCTCGCCCTCTCCAGCTACTCATCACCCACACACCCTCCCTTTGGTTCCCTTTCTTACCTTCTTTCTTTAATTCAGCTGTCCACTGTCTTCTCCTAAAGAGATTTCATCTTCTTCAGTCCTTTGTCACTCCCACCTATCAGCTCCAAGCTTTTTACCACATTCGCATTCTCCCTTCTCCCTCACTTGGATCCACCTGTCACCTGCTTCACTCTGCCCTCCTACCAATCTATTAGAGGCTATCTCTCTTCTTCCACTCCAGTCTGAATGAAAGACCTTGACTCAAAATGTTGCCTGTACATTTCCCACCACAAATACTGCCTGAACTTCCTGAGCTCCTCCAGCTCCTTTGAATGTTGCTCAGAAGAAGGTGCATCAGGTCTAAGCAGAATGAGTCACAGAGTCAGAGACACAGTCATAGAGTCATAGAACACTACAGCACAGAAACTGCCATTTTGTCCAAGTTGGACTATTATTCTGTCCAGTCTCATTGACTTTATCCAGACCATAGCCCTTCGTACCCCTCAATGCTCCTCAGAGGGTTTTGGGAAGATCTGAGCAGAGGTCAAACTTGGTTGAGTGGACCTTTAGATTTCTGGCTTCTGAACTTGAGGTCACCTTGGACTTTGGTCCCTGTGATCTAATTCACATCATCACCTCTTTAAATGCTGATTGCATTTAGATATGCAACAACTTAATTGCCCAGATTTCAAAGCCCTCCATGATTTCAGTGCTTCTTTATCTACCCACTCCCACCCAGCTTGAAAACTCTTTAGGATGTCTGCCTTCTTCAAGCCAGGTCTCCTGTCTATTCCTGAATTTAACTGATCTACCTGTGGGAACTGTTGTGTTGTTGGAGGCTGTAATTCACTCCCCAAACTTCTCAGCTTCTTTAGTTTACTTTACAAAAATAGCTGCCTCTTTCTAGTAAGTTCAGAAGAAGGGTCTTGGCCTGAAATGGCAACTGTTCATTTCCCTCCATAAATGCTGCCTGACACTTGGGTTCCTCCACCTTTCTGAGTGTTGATCTTTTGAAGAAATCTTTGGATTATTTTAAAGACCAAAACTGCTGCTGAGACTGGAAATCTGAAATAAAAATTTTAAAATGTTGAAAACATTCAAAATTCAAAGTAAACACATTGTTTAAGTACATAAATAACAGCATGTAAACCTTGAAATTCTTTTTTTTTTGCAGGCTTACTCAATAAATCCAATAACCATAATAGAACCAATGAAAGACCACACCAAATGGGCATTCAACAAGTGTGCAAAAGACTACAAGCTATGCAAATACAAAAAGAATGGAGAAATAATAAATTATTATAAATAAGCAATAAATATCAAGAACATGAGATGAAGAGTCCTTGAAAATGAGCCTAACAGGTTTGTTAACCAGACGTGGAAAGAGAAACACAGTTAATGTTTCAGGTTGGAGCCTTTTGGTCAGAATTGGTAAAGAGACAAACTTAGTTCATTTTTAAGTTGATGCAGCGATAGTTGACGGATGAAGGGAATGTTCCTGAAAGGGTGAAGCCAGGACTGTACTGGGGATAAGCTGTTGATGAAGTCATCTGATTGATAAAACTACATTTCTGTTCATAAAAAGAACTACAGATGCTGGAAATTTGAAATAAAAACAGGAAATGTTGGCTCAACAGGTCATTCAGCATCTGTGGAGAGAGAAACTGTTAATGCTTCAACTCTGATTACTGTTTCTCCAGGCGCTGCCTGGCCCACTGACCATTTTGAGCATTTAGTATCTTTACTTCAGCTCTCTATCTGCATATGGGCTTGGGGTCAGGTCATAAGGGAAGCACAGCACAGGATGCTACTTGGCCCTTATTTCCTGTAATGGCTACAATTTTTTATACGTCCCACTCCTGATGGGACATTTAGTGGAAATAACACACTAGGAACACTGATGTACAGGGAGGCATTGGAGTGTGTCCATAGCTCTCTGAATATGTCAGCAAAGGTGGATAAGGTGACGTGGAAGGCATTTGGTATGCCTGCCATCATAGGTCGAGGCACTAATTCTAAGAGTTAAGACATCATGTTGCAGTTGTATAAAACATTGCTCAGATTGCATTTGGAGTATTGTGTATAATTCTGACAACCACATCATAGACAGCAATAAAACAATGTGGAAGATTTAGGAACACCTACCTTCCCTTTGCAATCAGATTTCTGAATGGCCTATAAACCAATGAAAACTCCCCTATTACTCCTGTGTTTAGCTCTATTTGTTTATCCTTCAAATGTATAGATTTTATGTATTGGTGCCACAAAACAACGAATTACATGTCATATCAGTGATAATGAACTTGATTCTGATTTTGAGAAGATTTGCCAGAATGTTGCCTGGCTGTAATGACAAGGGGAGATCAGATAGTTTGTATTTATTCTCACTGGAGCATAAGGGACCAAGAAGTGATCTTATAGAGGTTTACAAAATCATTAGGGGCAAATATAGGATAGGTAGTCAGAATATTGTATTTCACGGAGCAGGGAAATGTAGAGCCTGGGGGCACAGGTTTGAGATAAGAGGGGAGAAATGTCAAGGCGAAAGGGTATTTTTTTCACACACTAAGTTCTGGTTATATGGAATGATGGACCAAAGGAGATTGTGGAGTCAGATACTATTACAACAGTTAGCAGGCATTTGGCTGGCAGATGGCATTAGTATATTTGAATTAGTAGATATTGGTTTGATTTATCATTGTCAAATGTACCAAGATACAGTGAAAAGCTTGTGTTGCTTATTGATTTTATAAATCATTACACAGTGCATTGAGGTAGAACAAGGTAAAACAATAACAATGCAGAATAAAGTCTTCAGAGAAAGTGCAGATCAAGTAAACAATAAAGTGAGGTTCATAACGAAGTAGATTGTGGGTTCAAAGTCTGTCTTATCGCTGGCCAATGTGCTATATCCTTCCGTGATACCGGATAATTTGCTATGGGATACCTGTCGAGAAGACGCTGCATCAGCGGTTGTTGTTGTTAAGCATCGACGCACGCTAGAGTGCAGCAGAGAGAGGAAGAGTGTTCGTGTGTGTACTGATAGAGATCGGGCCGCCCATCCGCAGTCCATTTCAGCAGGGGAGCGGATCGATCAGCGTGCAGGGGGATGGCGGGGTCGGACGAGAAGGGCAGCGAGCAGCTGCTGAAGGAGAGTCTCCAAGCGGCGGCAGAGGTGGCATTGGACGCCGGTCAGGTGAGAGTTCAGGTGTCCCGGGTGTTCCGTTGGACGGACAGATGGGCCACTTCACGCAGTGGCAGCCCAGGCGCCTTTAATCCAACTATGTACTTCAGGAGATTAATCTTATATTCAACGGTACATACACATTCTTGTTAGTTTGCAGCGGGAGGGGGGCTGGTGTGGCGGATGGCTTTATTTTTCTTCTGCATCGGGAGCTGTTTTGTAAACCGAAATTATAAAAAAATAAGATAGCTTCTGTTCCGTTTTCTAGTCGGACGGTTGGTTAATAATAACGAAAAAGTTTGATTATATTGCTGAAAACCAGCCTTGTATTAACCATCTACTAGGCCGGAAGGGGGGATGGGGAGTTTGTAAAATGAACCGCTCGTACGTTAATACTGTGTGTCATTGACATTTCGAAGAATCTTGTGGGGTTGACCTATTTTTGGTGAGGTTGTTTTCAGATGTTTAGCACCCATCAATCCACGTTTCTATAACATGTTTGTTGAAAATTCAAACAGGAAGTACGCTAAAGTACCTGTTTTAACAAGAACGCTGTGTACTGTTGTTTCCTCGAATGGCTAAGGCGAGCCTTAGCCTGATGAATGTCATTAGGACCTTGAGATCATACTGCACCATGTTCGCAGTGCGCTGGATTCTCCGCCTGCTCTGAACTAAAACCACATTGGCGGTGGTGTAATCTGTTGCATAATTATTCTTCATTGAAACCCCAATGATTATAAGGCAATAAACTGAAGTCTTATGGCAGAATTCTGATCAGCAAGTATAAATAGGTAGCGGTGAGAAAACTTTTATGATTCTGGAACAGGCGCGATGGCTACAGAAATGTGAGTGTGAGTGGAGGAGAAAGGGCAAAGGTTTGAAGATTTTATGGAGCTAATGCACAGAAAATGCTTCCACTTAGGGGGCGTCAGAGGAGCAAGAGTCATGTGGGGGAAAAGTCTTCAGTTAGAGAGTGGTTTCAGTTGAGACTGCCTACCCCATGGACGAGTTTGGAAATAATACTTTCAAAAACAAGAGAAAATCTGCAGATGTTGGAAATCCAAGCAACACGCTGGAGGGATTCAGCAGGCTGAAGAGGCTCGACTATTTTCCATAGATGCTGCCTGGCCTGTTGAGTTCCTGCAGCATTTTGTGTGTGTCGCCAGGAAATAATACATGTCCATTTAAGGAGAGCCTCGATACCTTATTCCTTATAAGGAAGAAATAGTAAGGTTTACTTGTAAGATTTGGATACAGTGGGATAAGGAGAAGGCTACCTATTGAAGTTCTTAAGGGATGTGATCAGTAGAATAGATAAAGGGATGTGATTAATTTGGATTTCCTTATGATAGGGAATCATGGTGTTTTAATTTGTAACTTTGAATTACTGCCACATGATCAATGCAGGAACTCTTGAAAACAGACAATATTGTGAGAGTAGGCAAGTTTAGAATATACTAAACTTAATATACTCAACTAAAGATGAAATAGTGGCATATCTAGATAGCAGAGATAGGATTGGGCCGAGCCAGCATGGATTTACCAAGGGTAAATCATGCTTGACTAATCTATTGGAGTTTTTCGAGGATGTAACCAGGAAGTTAGACAAGGGAGATCCAGTGGATATAGTGTACCTCAATTTTCAGAAGGCATTTGATAAGGTCCCACATAGGAGATTGGTGGGTAAAATCAAAGCTCATGGCTTTGGGGGGGAAGACATTGACATGGATAGAAAACTGGTTGGCAGATAGAAAGCAAAGGGTAGCGGTGAATGGGTGTTTTCGGAATGGCAGGTGGTGATTAGTGGGGTGCCACAGGGCGCGGTATTGGGACCACAGCTGTTTACGATTTACATCAACGATTTGGATGATGGCATTGAGAATAACATCAAGTTTGCTGATGATACTAAGCTGGGTGGCAGTGTGACATGTGATGAGGACGTTAGGAGAATTCAGGGTGACTTGGATAGGCTGGGTGAGTGGGCAGATACTTGGCAGATGACGTTTAATATGAATAAGTGTGAGGTTATCCACTTTGGGAGTAAGAACAGGAAGGCAGATTATTATCTGAACGGTGTAAAGTTAGGTAAGGGAAAAATACAAAGAGATCTAGGAGTCCTTGTTCATCAGTCACTGAAGGTGAATGAGCAAGTGCAGCAGGCAGTGAAGAAGGCTAATGGAATGTTGGCCTTTATTACAAAGGGAATTGAGTACAAGAGCAAAGAAATCCTCTTGCATTTGTACAGGGCCCTGGTGAGACCACGCCTGGAGCATTGTGTACAGTTTTGGTCTCCAGGGTTAAGGAAGGACATCCTGGCTGTAGAGGAAGTGCAGCGTAGATTCACAAGGTTAATTCCTGGGATGTCCGGACTGGCTTTTGCAGAAAGGTTAGAGAGACTGGGCTTGTACACGCTGGAATTAAGGAGATTGAGAGGGGATCTGATTGCAACATATAAGATTATTAAGGGATTGGACAAGGTAGAGGCAGGAAATATGTTCCAGATGCTGGGAGAGTCCAGTACCAGAGGGCATGGTTTGAGAATAAGGGGTAGGTCATTTTGGACAGAGTTAAGGAAAAACTTCTTCTCCCAGAGAGTTGTGGGGGTCTGGAATGCACTGCCTCGGTAGGCAGTGGAGGCCAATTCTCTGGATGCTTTCAAGAAGGAGCTATATAGGTATCTTATGGATAGGGGAATCAAGGGATATGGGGACAAGGCAGGAACCGGGTATTGATAGTAGATGATCAGCCATGATCTCAAAATGGCGGTGCAGGCTCGAAGGGCCAAATGGTCTACTTCTGCACCTATTGTCTATTGTCTATATGTCAGAAATCTGTTGGGGAAGGACCAGTTTCAATGGGATGAGAAATGGATCTCAGGGTAGTACATGGTGACATAAATGTACTTTGAACTTTGAGAATACATTTGGCCATCTGCGTGTTGGAATCAATGTTTGACAGGCAAAATGGGAAGCCTTTAAATTAAGTTACTTCTGTTATATTCTAAGTTAGTGTGATTTCTTGAGTCTATTAAGATGTTATCCTAGAGGGTTGTCTACTGGTGGGTTCTCAGATCCAGGAGCCACATATTCTGGAGCAATATGGGCAAGAGTAAGTGGTAGCTGTGGTTAGTGGTTGGATCTTGAGGTTGTTCATTCGCTCCTTTCACAGTGACCTCTTGTTCTCTGTGGCAGAGCAGAGATTCTTCACATGAAGCACAGCTCCCTCTTGAACAGATTTCCTCCAGATGATTCTATTGAGTGCAGTGTCTTCCCAGATTTTAGATACCATGTTGAACTTCAGGCTGATTTTGATCTTATATTTGAAACATTTCCTTTGCCCACCAAGGATTTGCTGACCTTCCTTCAACTGAGAGTAAAGGATCTGTTTGCAGAGATGTGAGTTGGACACCCAGATGGCATGATTTTTCCATCAGAGTTGGTGTGGTGGAGATGCTGTTCATGTTTGCATCTTGCTGGTGTTTCTGTGAATGTCCTTCCATCTGATCCTCAAAATTTTCATAAGGATCTTTGATGATATTTTTCCAGGGCTTTAAGATGCCTACTGTAGCTGGTCTGTGATTTGGCTACATACAACAATGTAGGAAGGATGACTGCTCTATAAACCAAAAGTTTTGTTTCAACTTGCAAGTTGCGGTCTAAGTACATTCACATGACAGAGAAGGGCAAGATATTTAAAGCCAAGGCTCCATGGATGTGCAGACAGTAGCAAAGGAGAAAGAAACTGGAGCATGTAACAGGTGCCGGGTTATTAACACAATTGAGAACCAGGCTGGTCACAGTAAGTTCAGGGAAGATGTAGAAAAGACAGTAAGAGGGTCTGAGGAAAGCTTGGCAGCAAAAAACAGGAATCCAGAAATGTTCTACTTCTGTAAACATGAGGAACGTTGTGAGAGAGAGTGTGGGGCCAGTCAGTGAATGAAAAGGAAAGCTATTCATGGAGGGAGCAAACATGGTTGAGATACAAAGTGAGTGTGTCAGGGAAGAAGATGCTTTCAGGGTCTTGACAAAAGAAATATAGCTGAGGAGCTTCATAAGCTAAAGCTTCACTAGCTAAACTTAAGCGATAAATAACCTGGTTGAGATTGCTGAGGGGGGTCAGAGAGGAATTAGAATCAGAATCAGATTTATTATCACCGGCATGTGTCGTGAAATTTATTAACTTAGCAGCAGCAGTTCAATGCAATATATAATATAGAAGAAAAAAAATCAATTACATTATACATAAATTGAATAGATATAAACTTGTGCAAAAACAGAAATAATATATATTAAAATAGTGAATTAGTGTTCACGGGTTCAATGGCCATTTAGGAATTGGATGGCGGAGGGGAAGAAGCTATTCCTGAATCACTGAGTGTGTGTCTTCAGGCTTCTGTACCTCCTACCTGATGGTAACAGTGAGGAAAGGGCATGCCCTGGGTGCTGGAGATCCTTAGTAATGGACGCTGCCTTTCTGAGACACCGCTCCTTGAACATGTCCTGGGTACTTTGTTGGCTAGTGCCCAATATGGAACCAACTAAACTTACAACCCTCTGCAGCTTCTTTTTGTCCTGTGCAGTAGCCCCCTCCCCCCCCCATACCAGACACTGATGCAGTCTGTCAGAATGCTCTCCATGATACATCTATAGAAGTTTTTGAGTGTATTTGTTGACATACCAAATCTCTTCAAACTCCTAATTAGCAACAGATATTGGATGGGCTGATGCAGGGGTGCCCAAACTGGGGTCCATGGACCCCTTACTTGATGATAGTGGTCCATGGCATAAGAAGGTTGGGAATCCCTAGGTTTATTGCTTGTCAGATGAAATTTAATGGCAGGAAGTGCATCGTATTTCATTTTGATATGAAGAAAAAGAAGAGGCACGACTTTCTAAAGAACGCGATTCAAAAATGGTGTGCGAATTGAGAGAAACCTTGGAGTTTTTGTGTGTAGATTCTTCAAAGTGAAAAGAATAGTTTAAAAAAGTGTTTTTTAAAAAGGCTAATGTTGAGCACAAGGTTGTTGTATGACACCACTCAATCTGTTGACTTATCTCACTCCTGTACACCATCTGTGATTCTGCAAATAAAAGTGTTGTTATGGGGGAATTCGTGAGTGGTGTTGGAGTTATGCTTGGACACACATTCATAGGTACAGAAAAAATAGAGCAGAGGGCTGTCTTCAATGCAAATATTCAAATAGTCTTTCCCCTAGTTGGTTCTTCAATAAACTGATCAGAAAACAATTCCAGTACTTTCTATGAATTCTTGTTCCTTTTTTTCCCCAGTTTATGCCATGCTCAAAATGGCTTGCACACAACAGCTATCAATTTTTTTACTTTTAAGTACAAGCGTTTGTATTTCTTAACTAGACCATAATTCTACATCATGATCTGTTGGCCTACCATGTAGAATGAAGGTGATTTGCAAAAGAATCGAAAGTGAGATGGATATTTTTGCACAGTAAGTGGTTAAGGTCCAGAACATTCTGGAGGTGGAGTAGGGAGAATGACCAGTTTTTTCACACACAAAGCTGTGGGTGCCTGGAATAGGCTGTCAGGGTATAGGTGGAAGCAGAGAATTTAAGAGGCTGTGAGATAAGCATATGACCAATCAGGGGATGGAGGGTTATGAATGGGAGGAAGAGGGTTTAATTTGGCCTTGTGATTGGCATGGGCATGGTGAGCCATCTGGCTTGTCCTGTCACAAACAAGAGAAAATCTGCAGATGCTGGAAATCCAAGCAACACACAAAATGCTGGAGGAACTCAGCAGGCCAGGCAGCCTCTGTGGAAAAGAGTTCTGATGAAGGGTCACGGCCTGAAACATCAACTGTTTACTGTTTTCCATTGATGCTGGCGGCCTGCTGAGTTCCTCTAGCATTTTTTGTGTGTTGCTTTGGATTTCCAGCATCTGCAGATTTTCTTTTGTTTGGGATTGTCCTGTGCTGTCCTGTTCTGTTAATGGCTTCCTCCTGTGTGGTTACCATTCTGTGAGCTCATGTGCTTCAAAATTATTCCATTAATCACTTCTCAATCCTTGAAAAGGAGCTATGGGGATATTAGTTGTGTTTCTCGCTTTGTGGCATTATCAGCTTGCTGTGTCAGCAGCTTGTCAGGCAAAAATTTTTGAAAGGGTAAACTTGCAAGATCAACCAATAGCCGACACCATCAGGTTCACACTTGCAGCACCGTGCGAAAGATAAACAAGCAAATACAAAGATCGAGATTTGTCTGGTATTAACAGTATCTGTTTTGAGGCAAATGTATCCTTGAGAGATTTTGATATTTATCATTCTGCTTAGCAAAATGTTATGAATTGAAACTAGCAAAATTGCAATAAGGGTTGTGAAATTAACACTAAGTTTCTGAAGGTAGATTTATTATAGCATAATTAAATATCAAACATTGAAGGAAATGAAGAGGTAAAGAAAGAAGAGGGACATATGGAGGGATCACAGCAGGGGTACCTTCTAGCGCCCTTATAGTTATTAAACAAATTAAGGGTGTGCTTGACTTTTTATGTATTTGAGGGATGTGTGCTTCACAGGCTAATCCATCATTATTTGCTCATTCCTAATTGGGTATACAAAATTCTGAGGGGTTTAGATAGGGCAAATGCAAGCATACTTTTTCCACTGAGGTTGGGTGAGACTACAACTAGAGACCATTGGCTTAAAGGTGAAAGGTAAGAAGTTTAAGGGGAACATGAGGGGAAACTTCTTCACTCAGAGGACCGTGAGAGTGTGGAATGAGTTACCAGTGCAAGTGGTGCATGTGAGCTTGATTTTAACATTTAAGAGAAATTTGGATGGATACATGGATAGTAGGGATATGGAGGGTTATGGTACGGGTTGTTGGGCACAGGCAGTTTAAATGATTTTGACATGGGCCAAACAGCCTCTTTCTGTGCTGTACGTCTGTATGACGCTTGAGAAGGTGGTGGTGAGCTACCTTCTTGAACTGCTGCAGTCCTTGTTGTGAGTACATCCACAATCCTGTAATAGAGGGAGTTCCAAGATTTTGATAGTGTAGGACAGAGATATATTATCAGGTTGGGATGGTATGAAGGCCAATTCCAAGCGGTGGCAGTTCCATGCTTTTACTGACCTTGTCCTTTAGCTGGTGGAGGTCATGGGCTCGGAAGGAGTTGCTGCAGTGCATTCTGTAGATAGTAGAAACTGCTGCTACTGAGCATCAGTGGTGGGGAGAGTGTATGTTTTTTGTTGGAATGTCTCTCAAGCAGGCTGCTCTGTCCAGTATGGTGTCAAATTTCTCATATCAAAACATGTAGATTTTTAATGCACTGCTGCAAAAATAAATTCCCTCACAAATCTCCGAGAGAGAAGAGTCACTGGAAAAAAAACACATTTCTGCATTTAAGATCTCCGACAGTCATTAAGATCTAAAAGGAGAGAGAGGCTCTAACATGTATAAAATGTTACATTTGAATGTTACGGAAGGATGTTGCTTGGCAGCCCTTAACAGCTAACATGTTTTAAAGAAGATTCTTTGATTAAAATGGGTTGAATTTATCTTGAAATGCATTTAGTTCCTTTCCAAAAGCAATGTGAGCCCCCCCCCCCAAGGCATTTTAACATGATACGTAGAAGGACAAGACATTTTCATGGAGTTATGCATGGAGAGGCAATGTTGAAATTTTTACTTCTAACCATTTTCATTTGTTGTGTTTAAATAATGCGCAACATAAGGATTACTATTATTTTGATAATGGATTGTACCTTGTTGTCTTTGACAACCATTTCCGACAGTCTGTCGATTCGCAGCTGTTTCCTTCTTTGGAATTTTAGCTTGAAATAAGTGGCATGTTCCAAGTTGGAATCAGCTGTTTTCAAATGTCAAGCTTGGGAACCAATCAAGCATTGTTTTCCTCTTGGAAAAACTCTATGATTGGTCTATGGAACTACCCCCCCCCCCCCCACACACACACTCACACAAGCACAACTGGTAATCTGGAACTACTGAAAGTTAATTAGGGTAAATATTTGAAGATGTATTGGTAGAGCAAATAAGTGGGATTAACTGGATTGCTGTACAAATGAGGCATGGTCTCTTTCTGAACAGTAGGTTGCATTTTGTGTGTAGACGTGTTATGGAATGAGTGAGAACAGAACTATAAAGTGGGAAGAATAAAATGGGATCATTGTAAAATGCATGTTTCATGGTCAGTGCAGACCCAGTGGGTCAAAATTCAGGTTTAATGTTGTGGGCATACATACTCAGGGTATAAATGCCATGAAAATGAGCTTTTTGCAGCAGAAACACATTTCATTAAAAACATGACAAACATAAATTAACATGAATTACACATAGCTTGCATGACAAAAACATCAGAATCAGGTTTACGATCACCATTTTGTATGATCTGAAGTTTATTGTTTTGCAGCAGCAGTACAGAGCAAATGGATTTAAATTACTATAAATTATAAAATATATAAATAGATTTAAAAAAGGGAAGAATGATGTAGTGTTCATGGGTACATGGACTGTTCAGAAATCTGATGACTCGGGGAGAAAAGTGGTTTCTGAATTATTGAATGTGGGGTTTCAGGCTCCCGTACCTCTTCCCTAAATGTGGTAACAAGAAGAGGGCATGTCTTGGATGGTGAGATCTTTAATGATAAACCCTGCCTTCATGAGGCATCGCTTCTTGAAGATGTCCTTGATGGAAGGGCTGGTTGTACCTGTGATGGAGCTGGCTGAGTCTGTAACTGTCTGCAGCCTTTGCGACCCAGTGTACTGGAGCCTTCACACCAGGCTGTGATTAAACTAGTCAGAATGTACATCTATAGAAATTTACAAAAGTCTTTGGTGTCATACCAATTCTCCTCAAACCACTAATGAAGTAGAGCCTTCTTCATGATTGCATGTTGCTGGGCTCATGATTGATCCTCTGAGATGTGGATGTTCAAGAACTTGAAACTGCTCATCCTTTCCACTGCTGGCCCCTCGATGCGGATTGGTGCTTGTTTTTCTGACTTCCCTTTCCTGAAGTCCACAATCAATTTTATGGTCTTGGAAGTATTGAGTGTGAGGTTGTTGTTGCAATTCCACTCAACCAGCTCTATATATCCTTCAGGTGTGCCTGTGTTATTACCAATCTGCACTGACTGTGGTATGACAACTGGCATAACAGTATTTGTGCAAGTTGAAGGGAATGTAGTCTGAGTTAGAATTAGGGATTTTCAGGTTAGTTCATGTACCTAATGGCAGTGGGGAAGAAGCTGTTGTTGACCCTTGATGTGTGTTTTCAGGCTGCAGTACCTCTTGCCTGATGGCAGCAATGAGAAAAGGGTGGGGATCTTTATTAATGGATGTAATCTTCATGAGAGATCCTCTTGCACATCTCCTTGATGGTGAGGAGAGCTGTACCTCTGATGTAACAAAGAGCCAATTTCCATGCTGTCTGACTCTATGATAAGTGATTCTATGATTCTGGGTAGATTTCAAGGGAGGGTAAATGGACGCAGGTGGGAGGAAAGTAAATGCGACAGTGTTACAGCAAAGAGGAGTGCCTGTGTGACATTCTTGTGTCCTCTATCTTTGTTCTAAGATAATCAGGGAAGCATTAAGGATTGAAAAGCGAGTGCAAACAAAATCCTCAGCAGCAGACCTCGTTACAGAAACAGATCAGCTTGTTGAAAACCTTATCATCTCTACTTTAAGCAAAAAGTTTCCTTCACACAGGTAGGTAATTTTGAATTGCATTGGTAGGCTAAGCATACCTTTTGATTTAATATCTTTTCCACTATTCCCCACGACCTGAAGATTACATTGAACAGAAAGGAATATGTGATTAATTTATGGCTGTGCAAAACCCTGATTAGTCCTGTCACAGTTCAGAGCTGTGGATGTAATAAGCCTTTATTCATTAGAAGCAAACATACTGGGACTATAGGGGGAAGAATATCCCCAAAACTCAAATGTATTGTTTTTATTCTTTTTGTTAAAAAAGACAGGTGATCAAATGCGAGTTCATAATGACTTGCTTTCCTTCAAAGCTTTGGGCATGGACAAGTACATTTACAATGGGAGCACATCTTGAGTAGCTAGATCATCTTTAAATATTGAAGCATCCTTGTTGAGACATGGCAGTTTGCAGCAATAGTCTAAAATACAGCTTCTGAGGATGAAACCCAGACACCCAAAGCATCAGTCTTTTAGTACAGCTTTGCAAAGGTTAGCTCTTTGGATATACAGATACCCATGTATTGATAGAAAGGAAAAATTTGATTACAACTATTCTTGGGTTTCTATGTGGGAAAATAGCCAAACTATAGCCTGCAGTGCCTTTATTCCTGGAATTAAACCACAAGACTTATTTCTATCTTTTGAATCCCCCAGCAGTGAATGTCATACTTGGTGTAGTGGTAACTGGGGTTTTGATGTGATCCAGTTAACCTGTTGTCCTAAGATGGTATTTGTTCATTTGGCCTATGCATATAAGAATGTCTCATGGCTATATCACATTTGGTTTTTTTTTCTAATTTTCAATATATCTCTCTCTGTGAGATGGTCATCTGCTCCCTTGACAGACAATGGTATTTGCTTATGCAGCAATCCTTGTAATTTCAAAACTGATTACTGGTTACTTGTAGAAATAGCCTAGCGGCTGGTTCTTGCTTGTGTGAATAGATATCTTGCTCCTACAGGTGGCGTGGTAGCATAGCAGTCAGCACCATCCTTTATGGCACTAGCCTTAAGATCGGGGTTCGATTCCCACCGCTGTCTAACAGGGATATTGTACCTTCTTCCTGTGACAGCATGGGTTTCTCCACATGCTCCAGTTTCCTCCTACATTCCAAAAATGTACATTAGTGGGTCTTAGCGAGTTGTGGGCGTGCTATGTTAACATCAGAAGCATGGTGGCACTTGTGGGCTGTCCAGCATGATCTTCACTGATTTGATGCAGATGAATCCTTAGACCATATGTTTCATTGTACATGTGACAAATACAGCTAATCTAATCCAATCTAGTTTAACTCTTCAACTTTGACTGTGAAGCATGGAGTAAGGCCTCAGCTCCAAATGAAAAATTTGATGAATCCCCAAAGTGAAAGCCTATATTTGGATGATCACACAAAGTGCTGGAGGAACTCAGTGGGCCAGGCAGCATCCAGGGAGGTAAATGAGCAGTCAACATTCTAGACCTTCCAACATTCCAGACCAATAATATGGACTCATTTTATATTTGAAGGTGGACTATCAGCCTTGGGAACAGCCGGAACATTTTCATGTGCAATTTTATAAATACAGTTTAACAAGCGATGTTAAAGAGTGTATAGTCATCCGTCTTCAAAAATACTTTTAAAAATCACTTGAGAATGACTCTGCAAAGCTTACTTTAGATTCACCAATTTCTTGCTACAAAATTCTTTCACATATGAATAAAAAAGAAAATGAATGCTCCTTGAAAAGCCTTTTCATACATGCACAGTTGGTGGGATTTCTTGATCTTGACTCCTGATGATGGGACTAAGTAGACAAGGCTACCTCCAGTAGACAGAATTATAAGTCAACAGGAAGCACAGATACAGGGGAGCTAATGGTCCAGGTGCAGGGCCTCAACCTGAAACATCAGCAATCTATATCCTCCCTCGGATGCTGCCTACCCACAGGGTTCCTCAAGCCATTTTTTTTTGCTCCATATTCTTGTGTCTTCATCAATAAAAAGTATTTTGGTGGTGAATCATCAGTGTTTAAACATTTGCCTGGATTGCACCAATGTTGGAAATTCATCGCTGTGTTGTAAGTCACTAAAGGGAAATTGCCTACAGTGGAAGTGAATTACTGCTTGACAAAAGTAGAGTATAGTGCATGACCACAATGGAATTGTTTACTGTCACTGACAGGCTGTAGATTTCTATTGCACTGCGCCGCACCTTCAAAGTTCAAAGTGAAGTTTATTATCAGACTATAAACATGTCACAACTTACAGCACTGAGATTCATTTTCCTGGTTGTATGTACTATGATAATAAGTTTACTTAGAACTTTTGAACTTTGTACCCTGGCCACCACCTTAAAGATTTATTTACTCTGCAACTGGATTTGGTGTGTATTGTGTATGAAATGCACTTGTCCAGTTTACTACAGCAGGAGCTGTGAGTCAAGCCTTGACTTCTACCACCAGTAGAAAGGACAAAGAATGAAGATCACCATTCCTACAGGTCCCATCACAGTCACACACTATCCTGATTTGGAAACGTTTTCAATCTTTCAGTACTAAATTTAAATGATGGAACACACTTTGTGATTGTTTGTATTTTCTCTTGGTACTTGGTTTTCCTACCAGATCTTAAAAGATGTGCCATTTGGTAGGTTAATTGGTTACTATAAATTACTCATAGTATAGTTGAATGGTAGAAGAATTTGGTAGTGGGAGGGGGTGTTGATAGATATGTGAAAGAGTACAGGTTACAGCAAGCAGGTGTGGAGGAATTGACCTGTCAGAACAGCCATCATAGACTTGATGGGCCAAATAGCTGCCTCCAATTGTGCGAGATGTATGAGAAATATATGACTGCAGCTTTAGAAAGTGGCTCACCAACACCACCTCGTCAGCAATAATGGGTGGTCAATAAATATTAGTCTTGCCAAGAACACACAGATCCTGAAAAGTGAGTATATTAAAAAAAGCACTTAAAAAGGAAAAGAAGTAAAGATTCCTGCATCTCTGTATAAGAATCCCTTCATGATCAGCCTGATGATTAGCATGTTTTTAATTAAAGTTTTAGAACCCTAGCTTGACTTGAGTATTAGAATCAGGTTTATTATCACTGATGTGAAATTAATATTTTTGCAGCAACAGTACAGAGCAAAGACATAAAATTGCTATAAATTCCAAAATAAATGAACGTACAAAAAAGGAATAATGGGTTTGTGTTCAAGAACTGTTCAGAAGTCAGAGAGGAAGAAGCTGTTTCTGAAATGCTGAATGCAGGTGTTCAGGCTCCTGATGATAGTAATGAGAAGAGGGCATGTTACGGATGGTGAGGGTCCTTGATGATGGATGGATGGGCCTTCTTAAGGCACTGTCTTTTGAAGATGTCTTCAATGGTGGGGAGGGGTTGTGCCTGTAATTATGCTGGTTGAATCTACAACCCTCTTCCTATCCTGCATATTGGAGCAATTAGAGAGTAGTCTCAATTCAGCAAAAAGAAAAGTCTAAAGAGTAATTTTCATCTGAGATACTGTCCCATTGACCCATTCAGTCTTAACAAGTTAAGCTATGTGATCAGAATAAGTTTTAATAACACTAGCATTTATAGTGAAATTTGTTTTTTTTTGCGGCAGCAATACATTATAATACATAATAAAAACAACTATAAACTACAATAGGAAGTATACATGAAAAGCAAATTAAGTAAGAGTACAAAAACAGGAAAAAATTGTGAGGTAGTTTTCAAGGACTCATTGTCCATTCATAAATCTGATGACAGAGAGGAAGAAGCTGTTCTTGAAACGTTGAGTGTGAGTCTTGGGGCACTGTACCACCAACTTGATGGTAGCAATGAGGAGAAGGCATGTCTTGGGTGATGGAGATCCTTAATGATGGATACCACCTTATTAAGATATGTCCTTTTGAAGGTGTCTTCAATGCTGGGGAGGCTAGTCTCCATGATGGAGCTGGCTGAGTTTACAACGACCTTCAGCTTCTTCTAATCCTATGCAATGGTCCCTCTATACCAAACAGTGATGCAACCAACTAGTGCGCTCCACGGTACACTTGTAGAAATTTGAGTGCCTTTGGTGATGTAGTAAGTCTCCTCAAACTCCTAATGAAATATGGCAGCTGTTGTGTCTTCTTTGTAATTGCGTCAGTATGATGGGCCCAGGACAGATCTTCAGAGATGTTGACACTTAGGAACTTGAAACTGCCCACCCTTTCCACGGCTGATCCATTGATGAAAATTGGTGTGTGTTCCTCAACTTCCCCGTCCTGAATTCCACAATCAATTCCTTGGTCTTACAATGAGTACAAGGTTGTTGCTGTGACACCACTCAACCAACTCATCAGTCTCACTGCTGTATGTTGCCTCATTGCTATCTGAAATTCTGCCAACAATAGTTGTGTCATTGGCAAATTTATAGATGGCTTTTGAGCTGAGTCTATCCACACACTCATGGGTGTAGAGAGAGTAAAACAGTGGTCTAAGCACACAACCTGAGGTGTGGTAGTGTTGATCGTCAGTGAAGAAGTGATGCTGTTTTTGATCCACATTGAGTGTGGTCTTGCAGTGAGGAAGTCAATAATTGAGTTACAGAGGGATGTACAGAGGCCCAGGTTTTGGAGCTTGTTGTTTAGAACCTAGGGAATGATTGTGTTGAACGCTGAGCTGTAATCAATAAACAGCAGCCTGACATAGTTATTAATTTTGCCCAGGTAATTAAAGACCAAGTGGAGAGCCAGTGAGGTTGCATCCACTGTAGTCCTATTGTGGCAATAGGCGAATTGCAGCGAGTCCAGGTCCTTGCTTAGGCAGGAGTTGATTCTAGCCACAACCAATAGCTCAAAAACATCATCATAGTACATGTGAGTGCAACTGTGCAATAGTCATTGAGGCAACTCAGCCTGCTCTTCTTGGGCACTGGTTTCATTGTCACCCTCTTGAAGCAAGTAGGAGGCTCCGACTGCAGCAATGAGAGATTGAAGATGTCCTTCAACACTTCCCCAGTTGGTCGACACAGGTTTTCAGAGCCTTACCAGGTGCGCCATCAGGACCTCACGCCTTGCGAGGGTTTACCCTCTTGAAAGATGTTCTGATATCTACCTACAAGGCAGAGATCACAATGCTACCCAACGCTACAGGGCTTTGCAAAGTGCAGTTCATTCTTCCTTTCATAGTGTATATAAAATTTGTTGAGCTCATCTGGGAGTGAACCATCACAGCCATTCATGATGTTAGGTTTTGCTTTTTAGAAAATAATGGGCTGCAACCTCTGCCAGAGTTGACATGCCTCTGATTCTATCTCTAACCTCAATCAGAATTGGGGGGTTTTTTTGCTCTTAAAATAGCCTTTCAAAGACTGTACCTGGACTACCTTTATAGTACTGGATCACCAGTCTTGAAGGCCGCAGATTTATCCCTCAGCAGACTATGAACCTCCTGTTTCATCCACAGATTTGGTTTGGCTATGTCTGGTACATTCTCAAAAGCTCTTACTCATCCATACAAGTCTTGATGAAGCCTGATCTCAGTGGTGGGGAAGATATTGGAGTCAATTATTAAGGATGAGGTTATGGAGTACTTGGTGACACAGGATAATATAGGTCAAAGTCAGCATGGTTTCCTTAAGGGAAAATCTTGCCTGATGAACCTGTTGGAATTCTTTGAGAAGATTACACATAGGATTGATAAAGGGAATGCAGTGAATGTTGTATATCTGGACTTTCAGAAGGTCCTTGACAAGGTGCCACACATGAGACTGCTTATCAAGTTAGAACATGGTATTTCAGGGAAGTTACTGACATGGTTAGAGCATTAGCTGATTGGTAGGAGGCAACGAATGGAAGTAAAAGGATCTGGTTGACTGTCAGTGACTAGTGGTGTTCCGCAGGTGTCGGTGTTGGGACTGCTTTATATGATGTATATCAATGATTTAGATGATGGAATTGATGGCTTTGTTGCCATGTTTGCAGATGATGCAAAGATTGGTGAGGAGCAGGTAGTGTTGAGGAAACAGGTAGGATGCAGAAGGACTTAGACAGATTAGAAGAATGGTCAAGAAAGTGGCAAATGAAATACAATGTTTGGAAAAAGCATGGTCATGCACTTAATTGTAAGAATAGATATGCGGACTATTTTCTAAACGGGGAGAAAATACAGGGATCTGAGTTGCAGAGGGACTTGGGAGTCCTTGCACAGAACACCCTGAAGGTTAACTTGCAGGTTGAGTTGGTGGTGAGGAAGGCAAATGCCGTGTTAGCATTCATTTCAAGAGGTCTAGAATAAAGAGCAAGGATGTGATGCTGAGGCTTTATAAGGCACTGGTGAGGCCTCACCTTGAGTATTGTGGACAGTTTTGGGCCTCTCATCTTAGAAAAGATGTGCTGGCATTGGAGAAGGTCCAGAGGAGGTTCACAAGGATGATTCCAGGAATGAAAGGGTTATCATACGAAGAACATTTGATGGCTGTGGGTCTGTACTCACTGGAATTCAGAAGGATGAGGGAGGATCTCATTGAAACCTTCCTAATGTTGAAAGGCCTAGATAAGAGTAGATGTGGAAAGGGTGTTTCCCATGGTGGGAGAGTCTAGGACAAGAGGGCACAGCCTCAGGATAGAGGCATTTAAAACAAAGATGCGGAGAAATTTCTTTAGCCAAAGGGTGGTGAATTTGTGGAATTTGTTACCACAGGCAGCTGTGGAGGCCAGGTCATTGGGTGTATTTAAGGCAGAGCTTGATAGGTTCTTGATTGGCCACAGCATCAAAGCTTACAGGGAGAAGGCTGGGGTGTAGGGCTGAGGAGGGGAAGAAAGGATCAGCCATGATTGAATGGTGGAGCCGACTTGGGCTAAATGGCTATTGAATGATGGGCCAAATGGCTAATTCTGCTCCTATGTCTTATGGTCTTAAGGTCTAAGTTGGTGACTGTACACACCGGCTGTGTGGCAAAAAAAAGCACAACAGCGTCTCTTCCACCTCAGGCAGCTGAAGAAGTTTGGCATGAGCGCCCAAATCCTCAAGACCTTCTACAGGGGCACCATTGAGAGCATCCAGACTGGCTGTATCACTGCCTGGTATGGGAACTACAACAACCTTGATCTCGGGGCACTGCAGAGAGTGGTGCAGACAGCCCAGTGCATTTGTGGATTTCCCTCTAATGAGGAGATTTACAGCAGTAGGTATGTAAAGAAGGCCTGGAAGATCATCAGGGACACCAGTCACCCCAACCTTAAACTGTTTCAGTTGCTTCCGTCTGGCAAACAGTACCACAGTATGAAAGCCAGGACCAACAGGCTCTGGGGCAGCTTCTTTCTACTAGTCATTTGACTTACACATTCACATGTCTGTACGTTGTGACAAAGTCATAACAGAAAGGTTTTTACACCCTCATGTTGTGGGACGGATGTAAGATTTAAATAAATGCAGATTAATTCAAAATTGTGGTTTATTCATTCACATTTGAAGATGAATTCCTGAATATTGTCCAGCCCACCAACTTAAAGCAGTCACATATGCACTCCTGTGCCTCGTTTAACTATACCTCTTGGTCCTCCCCACTAGTGTTTAAGTCTTTAGCCTCCACCTATATGTTGGGAGAAGTACAGCTGAGTAATCAGACTTTCCAAAGTGCAGGCATGGGATGACACAGTAAGCATTCTTCAGGGTGGTGAAACTGTGGTCAGGTGTGTTGGCTTCTCTGGTTCCACTGGTGATACGTTGGTGGTAGTTGTTCAGAGACTTCTCCAAGCTGGCCTGGTTGAAATCCCCCAATCAATGAGGTGGAATGTACATCCCTACCAGGATGATGATGGAAAACTCCCTTGGCAGATAAAAAGGATGATATTTCACTGCTAAATTTTCCAGATCAGGTAAACAGGACTGAGACTGAATGGCCACATCAGTGCACCATGATGAGTTAATCATAAAGCATACTTCACCTTCTCTGTTTTTAAAAGACTGAGCTGCTATGCCTTTGTGGGGAATGGTGAAGCCATTGGGTTGCAGCGTATGCTGGAAATGTCAGGGGACAGCCACGTTTCCATCGAGCAAAGTACACAGCAGTCCCTAATGTCCCTCTGGTACAACTATCTTGCTCAGAGGTCTTCAACTTTATTTTCCAGAGACTGTACATTCACCAGCAGGACAGTTGGGAGTGGTATACCTAAGGCCACAGCATTTCAATGGTACTTGTAAACCGCCACACCATCCCTGCTTCCATTTTCTTAAAGGGGATATGCATTCACAATCATCTGCATCCGGGATCCATCGATTTTTCAGTATCGATAAATTTTTTAAAACGTCTTAAAATGATGTTGCTTACTAAAGTACCCATGGATGTGGCTGAATTGCAGCTGTAGTAGTCCTAAACAGGAATATTTGATTATTCCTATTGGAGCTGCGTGTAGTCGCCACTTGATCAGCACCATCTTTTAGAATTGTAATAGTTACTAGTTGATGCAAGTCAGTTTGTAGAACTGGATGAATATACATAACATGTGATGGACTTTCTTTCATTGAAGCTGTGTTCTTGTTGCAGGTTCATTGCAGAAGAATCGGTTGCAGCAGGTGAGAAGTGCATTCTGACTGATGATCCCACCTGGATAATAGACCCCATCGATGGAACATGCAACTTTGTGCATGGGTATAAACGATATCTATAACAGTTTACTTCTCTTTCATAGGAAACTGGATGATGCAATGGTACTAAAGCCTAATGCAACAAGAGGAATCACCCCTTGGGGTGAAAAATATGGTTCTGTGAGCATGCACATTAAGTTCTGCTTCAGTTCAATTGAAGTTCTAGTGGAACCAATTTCAAAAACACATCTGTGGTTTTATTTTGTCTTGCTGAAATGAGCTTGATTCTATTGAAAAACTTAAGTTACACTGCGCAAGGCAGTAGTAAAACAACTAACATCCATGCATTTTTTACACTTAAGGATTAAACTTGCACTTTGAAAGCAAATTTCCTTAAAGTTGGCTGTCTCACAAACTACCCCCCACCTCCCCAAATGAAACTTTGGAAATGGGATTTGAAACTATACATTTCCCTCGGTATGGGAAACACCCGTGGGATTTCTGCAGTCAGGCTATCCAGCTTTACTGCAGGTACAGAGACAGCCAGATTTCAGTGTATCTTCCAAAGTACCATGGCGGTACTGTTCATGCTAATTTTGGATCTGATAAAACGAAATAAGGTCATTATTGCATATTCAAATAGGGAAAGTTGTTTCATGGAGTTTTATTATAAGATTTTTGCTTGGAGAAATGTTTTGAGAGGCAGCATACGTCAGATAATAACTCCACACCAGATCATTGATTTAAGGCAAGGTCATAGTTAACCAGTTTGTTATGAAACTTTTTTTTAGCAGACTAATTTGGGGAACAAAATCTCCATGGGGTACACAGGAATCACAAACTCACAACTATAACACTGCAGAAGGTCTGTTGGCTTAGTGGATTCATGCAGCTCAATATAGAACCAATCTGGTCAGTCCCATTCTCCCATTCTTTACCTTGGCCTTGCAAATTATTTTCCTTCAATCACCTATCCAATTCCCTTTTGAAAGATTTGGAAGTTCCACTTGTTTGATGCTGTTTCCACCATCTCTCGGAGGCAGACAATTCCAGATCAGTTACCCTCTGGGTAAAAGACGTTATCCAACACCTCTGCCAGTTTCACACCCCACCTCCCCCGCTCTATATTTTCTGTATTGTTTGATCGGAGATTGAAGTCTAAAAAAGTCTGATCCAGATCAGCTCAGGGACAGAAGCAAAGGAGTTCTAGTGACTGGTGGGCTGCTTGCAGTGAGGTTCCGCTGGGCAGGTGCTTCGCTCTTCATGGTATGTGCCAATGATTCAGGGTCCACGATTTAGAAGTTTGCTGAATAGAAAAAAAGATCCAAGTGGTGATTGTGAGGCTGAAGGAAATATTCAGTGGGATGGATCATTTGAGTGGGCAAGTGGTGCATGGAATTCATTTTGGAGAAGAGTCAAGTAATGCATTTGAAAAGGGCAAATGAGGAGAGGGAAAGACAATAAATAGTAGGGAATTGAAAAGGATGGAAGAGCAGGAGTTCTTGGTATGCATGGCCAATAGGTATGCAAGACAGCAAGTCAAAGTAGTCAAGAATGCCCATGGAATTGCTGCTTTTATAGACACAGCCAGAAAATATTTTAAGATCAGGAAGATCATGGTCGAGCTGTTTTGTTCAAGAGTTGGACCAGAGCTGGAGTTGTGTTGCAGTTTTGGTCACCGTACAGGAAGGCTGTGATGGAGCCGGATGAAAGGCTGATAATACTTAGTGACATTATCAGGGATTGAGGAGAGTGCTTACAGGGAGGGAGAGGCTGGGTGAGGTTGTATTCAGTGGAGTAGGGGGCTGGGTAGATTGAACAGGAAGCAACTGTTTCCCTAATCGGAGGCTGATAACTGGGCATAAGCAGGGCTCAAACCACCTTTTAATTCTCTTTGGGAATTTTGTTTTTGTTTTTTTTATATATGGGCGTTTGGTAAAATTAATTTGGTTATTAAAAACTACAATGAGAAATATTCATTCCTAAAAATGCATTTATGTTTGAAATAACTAAGTCATAGACTAGAGTGATCTTTCTTACACTGAGACTGAGTCTCATGGCAATGTTGCTCTGTGCTGTGGAGTACGTAAAGAGAACCCTGTCACATTTTACTGTTGCTGGAGAAGGCTGGCGTGAGCTCTGTTTCTCTTAAAGAAATGTAGATTTTGTCATTTATGCTGATGCTTTACTCAAGGACGTGTAGGCCTATGACAAGCTGACTTTGCAGTCTGCCAGGAAACAGGTTTGATGTGCATCAGTCGCAATGCCTCATTGATTTTCTTTTACCATGGCCAATAACTTTTCAGCAAATCTTTGTTTTCTTTTCTTCTAACTATACATTCCTCTCATTTTCCCACTATTTCCACCCACACCTTTACTCTCCACGTTGCTGACCAGCCATTCTGTAATCAAATAGTATTTGGTCAGCGGTCTGTGTGTGGGGTTTCGAAACTACAAGTAACATTCTTAAAGCACTGGTGATGGAGAAGAATTTTTGAAGAAGTCACAGGATATGAGGAAAAAGTCAGTCATGATCAGGCTTAAGGGGACAAATGGCCTTCTCCTGCTTCAGTTTCTTATCTCCAAGGTATAAATTTAAATGATTATCATTTATTGCCAGTGTGAAATTTTATAGATGGGGAAAAATGAACCCGCTTCCATCCAGCTGTTAATTTTTCTTTTGGGGAAGGTTAAAAGAGAAATGTTCAGAACCTTTGTTTAAGATATAGGAGGAGAATTTTGTTATCAGCACATCAGGACTGCTGCACCATTCAGTCATTGCTGATTTCTTTTTAAAGCCTTCTGCCTTTTCCCCATAATCTTTCCTCCCTTTACCTATCAACCCCAACCTCAAATACACCCAATGACTTGGCCACCAATGCCCTCTGTGACTGAAGTAATTCCTCTTCATTTCAGTTTTAAAGGGATGTTTCTTTATCCTAAGACTGTGCCTTCATATCCTAGACTCTCCTACTAATGAGAATGTCCTCTCCATGTCTGCTCTATCCAGGCCTTTCAGTATTCAGTAGGTTTCAGTGAGCTCCCCCTCATTCCTCTGAACTCCATTCATGGGGTAAGCATATTGGAAGGAATTTTGGAGGAGAGATGAAGAAAATGACAGAGAGCAGAGGGAGTCTGGAAGTTTGTGCCTGGGAGTGTTGACAAGGCAGGAACTATCAGACCTTTTGATTTACATGGATGAGTATTTAAGGTAGAAGAGACTTTGAAGAAGGTCTCAATCATAGGCTGGACTAGAGGAGAGCTGGGAAAAGGACTAGGTTAAATAGCATCTTATATTAATGACTAGCATGGACATAAGGACCAAAAGACTTTCTAACTGCATTGTAAGCTGCTGTAGTTCTCTAAGAATAGAATTATAACACTTGACTCTTTTTCAGAGCTCCAGTGGTAGCTGTTTCTATCGGATTAGCTGTCAACAAAGAGGTAACGAATTCCATGTTCAAACAAACTTCAGCACTTGTTGCAGGTTGATTTACTAATCCTTCCCCAAATTCCTGTCCTCGAACATTAACCCCTTCCTGGGTTCTAGTAGCCCTGTTCCATTCCCCTAAATTAACCAAGCCTCTTCTGTCTGGGTGTGGGGTGGGTGGAACCATTGCATGGCCACGAAGGACGGCCATTTTATTCCTTGGTATTGAGCTTATAATTGCCAATTTCCACCTTACCCAAGGTCGGTTAATAAACATGCTGAATCATCAAGGATTGGTGGTAGTGTGAGCTGTTTCTTCAAGGTGCTGCAAAGTTAGTGATTCAGAGTTGAGAAAATGGCCCATAAAAAGTCCCAGTCATAATAATGAAAGCTCAAAATTCTTTGCAATACATATCCATTATAAATTTAAGCTTATCATGTGTACTATGTGGTGAATATAGGCCTCCTTGGCGTATTAATGTGTCGAGTTCGACTCTGTTTGCTTGAAGTGATGACCAGTTGAGTCCCTTCAATTGCCAGGCCCAAGGAACTTCTAACTACACAGTGTCCCACAGGAAGGAGGAAAGGCCTCTCGTGAATTTGTGACCATCGGGATCGAGGGCAGCAGTGCAGCAAGGAATAAGACCTGGGTGGCAGCTTCTAGAGCAATTAAGAAGAGTAGACAAGGATGGACCTGCAGGAGATGGTATCCACGAGCAGGCCACCGGCACTAGACAGCAAGTGTTTACTCAAGGAAGACAGGGGATAGCTCAGATGAAAGGTAAGACACAGGACTACATAGTTAAAAGGGTTGTTAGAAGTTTTGGAGGGCACAAATTGGGAGCTTGACAGCATGTTATATCCAGTGATAGGGTATGGGGCATGTCCACATTTTCTTTAATTATTCTTCATGAGATGTAGAACAGCTACGAAATGTCCCTGAGGGTTGGCAGTGAGCTACCATCTTGAGTCATTGCAGTCAAGAGTTCAGAGCCTTTTAAACATTAGTGATTGGCTTGTGAGATCATTTCAAAGGGCAGTTGAAAGGGTCTTTAGTTGTGGGCCTGTAATCACTGATGGACCAGACCAATTAGGCATGGCAGATTTCCTTCCCCAGAGGGTACAGAATTCGCAGAGTTTTTATTGAAATTATTAGTTTCATCTTGACTTGTCACGGCTGTGTGCTTACAATCAGATTTTTAAAATCAACTAAATTTGCAGTTGCTGTGTAATTGAATGGATAGTTTAGTGAACAAATTCACCTTGCTAATCTTCAAATCACATTGGAATAGTGGTCAAATCTTTGTCACACTGGGGAAGGCAGACTTAAAGTGAGGAGGTGCATTTGGAAGCAACAAAATTGGGCATGTTTTATACTAAGGAGTACAGCGAGGAATAATTTGACAAAGGTGAAGATGCATAGAGAACTTTAAATAATCTTGGATGTATTTCTGTGAATACTGGGGAAATGTTAGATTAAAAATGATTGATGTAAAAATATCATTAATAACAGGAGCTCCTGAGACCTGATGTGTGGAGGGGTATGAAAAATCTGCAGGGTATCAGGAAGAGAAAGGGAAGGAAAGTTGGGGTGAGATGGTATTATTTAATCACTGCTCAGAGTAGGAAATGGCACAGTGGGAACTCAGCAGTAAATGGCTGATTCGTACCCATCTGCTACAATTTACAAGTTACCAGAGAGAGCTAAAGGTGGTGAGAACAGTAACATTCAGCACATATTTTATTCTGTGTGATCTTGCCTCATGCAACAGATGTCCAGGGTGTAAGCTACTTTACATTGACTTGCAGGGGTGAAGGGGGTATATTGACTTCTGTGTCATGACTACATCCTGACCTTGTCTTAGCTTCTCAACTGCTGAAAACCCCATGTATATCTTCAGCCTTAACTTGTCCCACCCTTTGCTAGGTGTCCAATTATTCTAAACTACATGAGCACGAGTTCATTCAAAATACTGCTGCCCATGTCCTGACCAGCTTTTCCCCATTCACCTATCAGTCTTGAGGATGTATACAGACAGCAAAACTTCAATAATAAAATTCTCCAAGAAATCCAATCCCATGATGATCCTTCTTCCCATCTCAATAATCTAATCTTGCCCTCACTTCTCTAATGTACTTCTACTCTCCCATTTCTGGTCTCTATACTCAGCCTGTTTGCCTCCATTTCTTCTCTCTACCTTCATCTATCATCCACCTGCTTCTGTCTCCCAACTCTTCCCTCCCAGGCTCAACCTGCCCGTTGTCCTTCAATTATTACATCAGTAATTCCCTCACTCACACAAATGCTGCTTAACCCATTGCGTTCCTCTAGCAGATTGTTCATTGCTTCAAGCTCCTTCTCCTGTAAACTCTGACATAAAACTAATGTATTCAAATTTTCTTCATAATGTTTCTGCCCATTGTATGTTGTCTAATAAAATTGCTCTGAGTCTGATCACCACTGACATATTCCATTAGTTTCCTAGTTCTTTTATGATCCAACTTAAAAACTACTCTGTTTGTCCAGAATTTTGTCATTCCCCCATAAGGGTTCTTAGGAGTCAGTTTTTGCTTGATAAACTCCAATGAAATATCTTGGGTCATTTTGCAACATTATAAGGGTGCTGTATAAATGGAAGTTGTAATTGTTGTCTTTGAGAATAGTTCCTATATCTCTCGTTACTTTGCTGATTTGTAATCTGTTTGTATAGCTGAATTGACCAGAATGATGAAGACATTTCTCCTCCACTGTTCTTCTTTAGCTTGAGCTGGGTGTAATCTATAACTGTGTCGAAGAGAAGTTATACACGGGCAGAAAAGGTCATGGAGCCTTCTGTAATGGACAGACACTTCAAGCATCAAAGGAGACAGGTTTGTGAACTTTCTTTGACTTCTTAAATTCATTGTCATTGGCACAGAATATATAGTAAATACCATGCAAATTAGCTTTATACAGCAGCAGCACATATGACAAGCATAAGCTAACATACATTTAAATTAACATAAATTATGCATAATTTGCCAAAAAAAAACATAGTGACATTAGTGCATGTTGAAAGAGAGCGAGAGGGAGAGAAAAGAGAAATACAGTCTGAGGTAGTGTGTTGGAGTTTGTTCAAGAACCTGATAGCAGTGGAGAAGAGCTGTTGTTGAACTTGACGTGTTCTTCACACTTCTATACCTCATGCCTGATGGCAGCATCAAGCAGAGGTCATGGCCTGGATGTTGAGGGTCTTAATAATGGACTTTGATTTCCTGAGACATCACCTCTTGTAGATGCCCTCAGTGGTAGGGAAAACTGTACCCATGATGGATTGGGCTGAGTCCACCATTCTGTAGCCTCTTGTGTTCCTATGCCTTAGTGACTCCTGCCTTTACAGTTGTTAAGTATGAAATGGATGTTTAAAGAAAGTCAAAGTTTGTAACCCAACAGTTGTTTTTGACAGTGAGCAATTATTTAGGAACCCTTTATTTGCCTACTTTGAATGCACTATTCTGATTATAAGATTGACAATTGGCTATAAATGCAAACCTCAGCCCCAGCTGCTCTCTCCCACCACTTGTTCCAAGTAGCCATATTCACAATGCCATGTCTTATCATGTAGATGGAAAAAGATCAGGTCACCTTCATAGTCTCTCCAAGTTGGAATGAACAACACTCATTCCTTTCCATGGATCCTGTGATTCTTTTCTCCTGCATTGCTCTGTGAAACTGTTAGATCTGGGAGATTGCAGCAGTCCCAGCTATATTTACACTCTTTGTCTCTGGAAATTAATTTAGTAGCAAATTTAAATAAAGTAGCGTCTCCTTTATTTCATATTGGATTTCATACGTACAGTAATAGCCCTTTAGTTTTGCATTCTCCCTAGTGAACACCCTTCTGGTCATCGTTAGCTGTGCAACAAGATCAGTTCCAGATCTGCAAACAGTCTTAAAAGGGAGAGAAATTCGTCAGTGGTGGCTGTTGATAATTGGGTCTGAGATTATTGGCTGCCACTGCACTTGTCTCCTCACATGTAATTCTAGTAAAGATACGTGGAGTTGAGTAAAACTGGCAGCCAGCACTCTTTCCAATGTCTAATACCAGCAGCTAATCCTGCAGTGTATTTAGACTTTCAGAATGCCTTTGAAGTGCCACTTAAGATTACTAAATTACAATGTGGTACTGACACTAGTCTACTAAGTGACTATGATCAATGGCAAGCCACAGTGATCAGATTATCAACACCATCTAGCCATAGACCACAGCAACACTTTAGATGTTGGACCAAGTGTACTACATCCAAATTTATAGTACAAAGCTGAGTGGTTATGTGGATTGTGAGGAGGATGCAGGGAGGTTTCATGGGGACACAAATAGATGAAGCAAATTATTTACACACGTCTATTCTTCTGTTGATAATTCAATTGACGGATTCAACCAGTACAGGAAACTTGTATTGAGGTATGGGATTGGCCATAATCTTAATAATAATTTATATAAATTTACACAATGGATGGTGAAACAGGCAAAAGCAGCCAAGCGACCAACCTCACTTCCATTTACACTTCTCGTAATCTGTTTCTCTCTGTATACTGTGATCTTTGCTCTGTTACAACCACTCACAACTCAGATTCTCATGACTTCATTCCTAAGCCTTTTTCTCTAGCACAAGGTAACAGGCTCCTGATACACACAGTGTATGACATTTTTAACTCTCACTGTACTGCCAACACGTGCAGATTGCCAAATCCAAGTGTCTGTGGAAACTCCTGAGATTCATCCAGCTTGTATTTGTGAATAATTATTGACCAATATTTAATCTGTCATATTTTTAAGGCTAAGTCTGCCTTGATGTTGAGGATTATGGTAGGATTCATCAGAATGAGCATGAAGTATATTCAGAATCAGAATCAAGTTTATTATCACCGGCCTATGTCGTGAAATTTGTTAACTTAGCAACAGCAATACAATTCATGCCACATGAATGTGACTGGTAAGGCCACAAAGGCAGATAGGAGGATTGACTTCTGTTTAGAACAATGTCAGATCCATGCTGTACAGTACCCCTGTAGATGGAGCAGTGTAGCGATAAACCTGGCCAAGACCAACCACCACCCATCTTTCCTGGGTCCTGGGTGGATTTTAAGCATTCGTGGTCAGATGCACCAAAGTCATACTGACAGTCTTCTCTGAACATTGCCTCCCATTGGCTGACTGTTACTACAGAGAGCCTAAAAGGCTGGCAGAGAGATAATGAAGCTGATAGTGAAGTTGGTGGCTTCAGAAAGCGAGGAGCATAGAATTATTATTCAGACTGGAAAATCATGATTTGTGACTGCATTAAGCAGAGCATAGTATCTAGTTTGCAAAGACCAAGTGTCACTCAATATGTGATGATGTTCCACCAGTCCCCAATGTTGGAAATGATAAGCCTGGTTATGTTATCCTGGAACATTATACTCGATTCAGATTCAGGTTAGTTTATAGTGCAGTATCCTTACCAATTTCTGCTGATGTACAGGAGAGAGCATTCTGACTGGTTGCATCACTGGAGCCCCTGGTATACAGCATGTCAAGAGGCTGCGTCCTGGTCACAACTATCCATACCAGTGAGAGCATCTTCAAAAGGTGATACCTGAAATAAAGGCCCTCACCATCCAGGACTGGCTTCTTTCCATTACTGTCATTGGGGAAGACACACACTCAATGACTTAGGAACACCTCCTTCCCCTCCACCATCAGATTTCTGAATGGTCAATGAACACTACCTCTTTTTTTTTGCACTGTTTGCTTATTTTTTCAACTTGTAATTCTTATTTCTTGCACTGTACTGCTGTGTACTGCTGCTGCAAAACAACACAGTTCACGACATGTTCCAGTGATAATAAATCTGATTCTGAGATCAGATGAGAAAAAGCATGCTGTAGGTCTTAAGGATGGGGTGAATCAGATGGGATGGGATGGCAATCGAGTCTTTTCATGTTCACCATTGCTGAACTACTTGTTTATTCCAGATTTATTTAATTACTCAAATACTACTTCTTGCATGGTGGGAATTGAACTCTCACATGAGGTCAACAATACAGGTCTCTGGTTCCATGTCCAGCAACTTCTGAGTGGTTAGCTTGTAGTCCCCTGGACAAGTTGAAATGAGAGGGAGGAGTGAAAGTCCCATCACTCTTGGGTTCTTCCTGAGGTGCAGAAAGATAGAAAAATTGTTTTAAAATCTTGAGAAAAGGTGGAACAGGTGGCATGGGAGGAATAATGACTTTTCTCAGAGATCTGGATTTAACTGGCCCCTAAGGCTGGGGAAGCAATCAATCTGTCTTCCAAAGGGAGCTCCTCCAGCATGAGGGAGGGTATTATCTGCAGGGTTACGGGAAACAGCGCTAATCAAATTGGCCTACTAGGAGAACGTGAATCTGATCAGTTCTTTTGGATGCAGCTCTAGTCACCTACCTATAGGAAAGATATAAGTAAAATTGAAAGAGTGCAGAAAATTTACAAAGGTGTTGCTGTTGGCAGGACTTGAGGATCTGAGTTATAAGGGAAAGGTTGAATACTTTGGGACTTTATTCCCCGAAGCACCGGAGAACGAGGGGAGATCATATAAAGTTATGCAAAATTATGAGTAGTATACATAGGGTGAATGCAAGCAGGGTTTTTCCTCCCAGAACTAGAGATTTGAGGTTTAGGGTGAAGGGTGAAATATTTAAGGGGAATATGAGGGAGAAATTTTTCACTCAGAGGGAGGTGCTAATGTGGAACAAGCTGCCAGCCAAAGTACTAGATATGGGTTCATTTAAGAGAGTTTAAATAGGCACATAGTTGGGAGGGGTATGGAGGGCTATGGTTCTGGTGCAGGTAGATGGGACTACAAAGCTGGAACTACAAGATGTGCCAAAGGGCCTTTTTATGTGCTGTAGTATTCTATGACTCTAGGAGCTGGAGAGGACCTGATGGGCTGAATAACCTCCTAATGGGGCTTAATAATTATTCAATTCCATTAATGTAATGTGAGACCTGGTTGCTCATTGCAAGCAATTTTGCTGTTGATGGGGACTAGACTTGATGCGCTAAATGATGTTTTCTTTTCCAGATGTATCGAAAGCCCTGATTTTAACTGAGCTTGGCTCAATCCGGGAACCAAGGGCACTGAGGATGTTGTTTAATAACATGGAGAGGCTACTTTCAGTGCAGGCACATGGGTAAGGAGGACTAAACTATGCTAGGTAATGCCAAATGAACTCCAAGCTGCTCTTGTACCTAATGTGGACAATCATAGAATGGGTTGGTACATTGAATGTCCATTGTAAATAACTGCCCATTGTGTAGAATCTGAGGGATATGGGAATATGTGAGGAGTATTAAATGGTGTAAAATAGGTATTTGATGTTCCACATAGGCTGATAAGCTGAAAGGCCTGTTACCATGCTGTACCATCACATTAACTGGTGGCATCTGTGACACGTTAACTTAGAAACCTATTTCATTCTTTAAAAGAAATGTACAAAGGAGCTGGAGGAACTAAGCAGGTCAGGCAGCATTTCTGGAGGGATTGGGCAGTCAATGTTTTGGGTCAAGACCTTTTATTAGTACCAGAAAGAAGGAAAGGGGTGATGGCTATTGGGGGGTGGGGAAGGAAGGGGAACACTTTCCAGTCCATACAAAGGGTCCCTGACCAATAAAAGCAAACCTGCTGTGAGCTTTCTTTACCAGCCTATCCACTTCCCAGGACACTTACAGAGAACTATGGCATTTTACCCAAGTTCCCTTGGTACATCAGTGCTGTAAATGGTCCTTCTTAGATTTGACCTCTCAAAGTGCAACATCTCATACTTGTCTGCATTGAACTCCATCTGCCATTTCTCTGTTCATATCAGTAACTGATCTATTGCTGCTGTATCTTTTGACAACCTTTCCTCAGTTGTAGATTTAAGAGACTCCTGGATAGGTACATGGAGCTCA
Organism: Hypanus sabinus; assembly: GCF_030144855.1. Lineage (NCBI taxonomy): Eukaryota > Metazoa > Chordata > Chondrichthyes > Myliobatiformes > Dasyatidae > Hypanus > Hypanus sabinus. The sequence goes on from NC_082706.1 coordinate 131,815,776, forward strand.
GAAAAACAGAGGGCAATGGGTAACCCTAGGTAATTTTTTTTTAATTGATTTTTTTAATGCATTTTCTACAACACTACAAATAAAAAAAATCCAAAAACAAAGTAGAAAATTAGTACAGTGCAAGATAAACATACAATAGTAATATAATACAAAATAAGATAATTGAGAAAGCACCCAAGTTGAAGTCATGTAAAGTTAGTATCCTCCCCAAGCCCCACAACAAAAAAAAACTCCAGACCAACCAAAATAAAACGTAGAAAATATAAATCAGAACATTCAAACTCCCAAAACTGTAAATACACTTGAAAATAGAAGATAATAATGCCTACTACCAAAAAAAAGAGCTGAAAGCAAGGGACTGAAAAAAAACTTAAGAGGAAAATTATGAAAATACTCAATAAAAGGTCCCCAGACCTTATGAAACTTTATATCCGAATTAAGAATGGAATAATGGATTTTTTCAAGGTCTAAACAGGACATGATATCGTTAAGCCATTGAGCATACGTGGGTGGGGCAACATCTCTCCATCTAAGGAGGATTAGACGTCTAGCCAGGAGAGAAGCAAAAGATAATATTCGACATTTAGTCGAACTCAAGCATATATCTGTCTCCCCCAAAAAATCAAACAGAGCAATTAAAGGGTTAGGTTCTAAGTGGAGATTCAGAATAGAGGATAAAGTTATAAAAACATCTTTCCAAAATTTCTCTAAGCTAGGACAGGTCCAGTACATATGAATAAAAGAAGCCTCGCCACTTTTGCATTTATCACAAAGAGGACTAATATTAGGGTAAAATCGAGATAATTTAGATTTGGACATAAGAACAGTCTTAAACTGTAAAAGACAGTGGCGAGCACAGAGAGAGGTTGAATTAACCGATTTGAGAATCGAGTCCCAAATCTCATCAGATAAAGGGATATTTAAGTCATGCTCCCAAGCCATTCTGATTTTATCCACAGGGGCACGCCGTAAGGATACTAATGTATCACAGATAAAGGATTAATAGAAAAAAATAAATCCATAGCATTTTTCTCAGGCGTTTCAGGGAAGTTGGGAATTAAAGGATTGATAAAGTGTCTGATTTGGAGATATCTAAAGAAATAAGCATTAGGCAGATTGAACTTAGCAGAGAGCTGTTGAAAGGATGCGAAGCGATTTCCGATAAAAAGATCTTCAAAATGTCTAATGCCCTTTCTATACCAATCATAGAATGTTGAATCATACATAGTAGGTGGAAAAAGATGATTATGTAAGATAGGACTAGAAAGGGAAAAACCATAAAAACCATGAAATTTCCTAAACTGGGCCCATATTCGCAAAGTATGTCTAACAAGAGGATTAACAATTAGTCTAGACAAACTACTAGGGAGTGCAGAACCAAGAAGTGCAGAAATAGATAGATCTTTAGTAGAATTCAGCTCCATTGCCACCCAATTAGGGCACTCAGATTGGCTATGAAAAAAGACCAAAAGATAGTGCAACGAATGTTAGCTGCCCAGTAGTAAAACGAAAATTAGGTAAGGCCATGCCACCCTCTTTTTTAGATTTTTGAAGATAAATTTTATTAATTCTAGAACGTTCATTCTTCCACAGATATGACAAAATAGAGTCTAAGGAATCAAAAAAGTTTTTAGAAATAAAAATTGGGATAGATTGAAATAAATATAAAAATTTAGGGAGAACGTACATTTTAACAACATTAATACGACCTACCAAGGACATAGATAGAGGTGACCATTGTGACAGACTCTGTTTTGTAATGTTTAAAAGATTGGCAAAACTTTCACGAAAAAGATCTTTAAACTTCCTTGTAACTGTAATACCAAGGTAAGTAAATTGATTATGAACTACTTTAAAGGGGAGGTCACGAAATGCTAATACTTGTGCTTCTTTATTAATTGAGAAAAGTTCACTCTTATGTAAATTAAGTTTATAGCCAGAAAACTGGCTAAATTGATCAAGAAGTGAAAACATTGGAGGTAAGGATGTGGACAGATTTGAAAGAAAAAGTAATAGATCATCAGCATAAAGAGAAACTTTATGCTCAACACCCCCCCTCCAACTCCCAGTCAATTCAGGACAGCTTCGGAATGCTATCGCCAGTGGTTCTACAGCCAAATCAAAAAGAAAGGGACTTAAAGGGCATCCTTGACGGGTGCCACGTTTAAGGTTAAATAACTGGGATTGCTGAGAATTAGTCAAAACAGAGGCAGTAGGACATAAATACAGCAATTTGATCCAATTTGATCCTGAGGTAATTTCTAAGGTAAGGACATGTTCGGCACAGCTTTGTGGGCCAAAGGGCCTGTATTGTGCTGGAGGTTTTCTATATTTCACTTGTCCTTGTGCCATCAGCACAAACTAATCAGTCCACCTACATATGCATCCAAGTCATTCACACAGGTATATGTTTCAGTTACAAACAACAGAGGTGCTAGCACTGATCCTTGTGGAATACCACTGGCCATGGGCTACCAGCCTTCCTATCCTTTCTACCAACCAGTGGAGGGTATGACTGATTGGGATGGTAGGTGGGATACTGGGGAAGTAGTCTGTACTGGCTGGAGTCAAGCTCCTCAAGTGTTGAGTGATTTTGCTTTGTTGGTTCCCATAGGATCAGAATCATAGGAAGTGCCGCTCTTGACCTGTGCCATGTGGCATCGGGAGACGTGGAAGCTTTCTACCAGTTTGGGCTCCACTGCTGGGACATGGCGGCTGCAGCTGTCATTGTCCGGGAGGCCGGTGGCTTCCTGATCGACACAACAGGTAGGAATTGTTGACTGCTAAACTGCTGTCTTCATTTTAACCTGCTTATCAGACTATGTCCTTCTGAGGCTACAGCAGCCTAATAGAGGACGTGCATCATGTACTCAATTATAAAGCTTATAAAGTTCTGAAAAACATAGATAGGGTAACGCACATAAAGTGCTGGAGGAACTTAGCAATTCAGGCAGCATCTATGGAGAGGAAATAAGTGGTCGATGTTTCAGGCCAAGACCCTTCACCAGGACTGGAAAGGAAGGGGGCAGAAGCCAGAATAAGAAGGTGGGGGAGGGGAAGGAGTGTAGCTGGCAGATGATAGGTGAGACCAGGTGAGGGGAAAGGTGTGTGGGCAGGGGATGAACTAAGAAGCTGGGAAGGGATAGTGGAAGAAGTAAAGGACTGAAGGAGGAATCTAATAAGAGAGAACAGTGGACCAAGGAAGAAAGTGAAGGAGGAGCTAGAGGGAGGTGTTGAGCGAGTGAGGAGAAGAGAATGGGTGAGAGAGTAACCAGACTGAGGAGTGAAGAAAGGGGCAGGACAGGGGTAACTTCTAGGTTAGAGAAATACTGTAGATGCTCATGCTCTCATTTTGGAGGCTACCCAGACAATGTGAGGTGTTTCTCCTTCAGCATGAATTTGGCCTCATCCTGCCAGTAGAGGAGACCATGCTGCCTCCTCCTTCTATCCATGTTTTAGGATGATTGGCAGTGCAGCTTAAAGGGGCTTTACCACCACCAACTGGTCTGGAGTATGTTGTAGAGAAATGAAAGTTAAATTACCCCCAAAAGCCCTATAGATAGTAAATAACAAAAGATGATACTGTGAATTACATTAATCCCATAAATGAAAATTATCAACCCCCAAAGATTGTATGAAGCCTGATTTGATTTCTTTCAACCTTGTATGCTTTCACACTGTAATAGTGTATGTTTAACTGTTGCATAATGATGACAAAATCTAAACAAATCAGAGTGATGTTTTCCAAAAAGATATAAGAAGTAATTAAGAATAGGATGCCCAATTCTAAGTCGTGTCAAAATAATTCTTTCCCTTCTTGTTTTACTCCCTTCTCCCATATACTCAACAGCTTTATGTATCCCATAAAGCTTTGTCCCCTTGTGTGTCTTGCCATAACCCCCCAATTCTTAACCCTACCAACCCCTTAGCTTCTAACTTGCTTTGTGGAAAGTCTATTTCCACTGTTGAAATTTGAACAGCTTTCTTAGCTAAATAGTCAATCCACTCATTCCCCTCAACATATCTATGTGCAATGACCTATAAGAAGTAGACATATAAACCAATTCTTTGTACAAACCCCATTTCCAGAAAAGTTGGGATATTTTCCAAAATGCAATAAAAACAATAATCTGTGATGTTAATTCACATGAACCTTTATTTTACTGACGAAAGTACAAAGAAAGGATTTTCAATAGTTTTACTGACCAACTTAATCGTATTTTGTAAATATACGCAAATTTAGAATTTGATGGCTGCAACACACTCAACAAAAGTTGGGACAGAGTTAAAATAAGATTGAAAAGTGCACAAAATATTCAAGTAACACCGGTTTGGAAGACTCCACATTAAGCAGGCTAATTGGTAGCAGGTGAGGTATCATGACTGGGTATAAAAGTAGCGCCCATCAAAGGCTCAGTCTTTGCAAGCAAGGATGGGTTGTGGCTCACCCCTTTGTGCCAAAATTCATGAGAGAATTGTTAGTTCAAAAGGAACATTTCCCAGCGCAAGATTGCAGAGAATTTAGGTCTTTCAACATCTACGGTACATAATATTGTGAAAAGATTCAGAGAATTCAGAGACATCTCAGTGCATAAAGGGCAAGGTCGGAAACCACTGTTGAATGTGTGTGATCTTCGAGCCCTCAGGCGGCACTGCCTAAGAAATCGTCATGCTACTGTGACAATTATAGCCACCTGGGCTCAGGAGTACTTTGGAAAACCATTGTTACTTAACACAGTCCATCGCTGCATCCAGAAATGCAACTTGAAACTGTATTACGCAAGGAGGAAGCCATACATCAACTCTATGCAGAAACGCCAGCGAGTTCTCTGGGCCCGAGCTCATCTCAGATGGACCGAAAGACAGTGGAACCGTGTGCTGTGGTCAGATGAGTCCACATTTCAGCTAGTTTTCGGAAAAAATGGGTGTCAAGTTCTCCGTGCCAAAGATGAAAACCACCATCCTGATTGTTATCAGTGAAAGGTGCAAAAGCCAGCATCTGTGATGGTATGGGGGTGCATCGGTGTCCACGGCATGGGTGAGTTGCATGTAGGTGAAGGTACCATTGACTCTGAGGCGTATATTAGGATTTTAGAGAGACATATGTTGCCATCAAGGTGACGTCTCTTCCCGGGACGTCCATGCTTATTTCAGCAGGACAATGCCAGACCACATTCTGCACGGGCTACAACAGCGTGGCTTTGTAGACACAGAGTGCGTGTGCTTGACTGGCCTGCTGCCAGTCCAGATCTATCTCCTATTGAAAATGTATGGCACATCATGAAGAGGAGAATCAGACAACAGAGACCATGGACTGTTGAGCAGCTGAAGTCTTACATCAAGCAAGAATGGAGAAAATTTCCAATTGCAAATCTACTACAATTAGTTTCCTCAGTTCCAAAATGATTAAAAAGTGTTATTAAAAGGAAAGGGGATGTAACACAATGGTAAACATGCCTCTGTCCCAACTTTTGTTGAATGTGTTGCAGCCATCAAATTCTGAATTTGTGTATATTTACAAAATACAATTAAGTTGGTTAGTAAAACTATTGAAAATCTTTTCTTTGTACTTTTGTCAGTTAAATAAAGGTTCATGTGAATTAACGTATCACAGATTTTTGTTTTTATTGCATTTTGGAAAATATCCCAACTTTTCTGGAAATGGTGTTTGTGTATGAGATAATGTTTGATGAGCTTCCAGCAGTAAATCTGACTTACTGCTAGAATAACTTGTTTTAAGACTCATCAAAACTGAAAAGGAATCTGAACAAACTACTACTTTGCATGGATAAATAATCCTTCATCAACTGTAAACCTGAAATGATGGCAGCCAGTTCTGCTGTATGTACTGGTAAATGGTTAGTACACTGTTACTTTATTGTTACCCATAATTCAGGCACGAAAACAGCCACACCAACATTCCCAGTTAAATTATCTTTTGATCCGTTTGTAAAAATGGCTAACATACCATAATTTTCCTTAATATATTGATGAACCAACAGACTCTCAGAGATAACAGAATCCTTAGACTTTATTAAATTGTGTAACCTAAAATCAACTAAAGACATTGGGGGGGAGAGGGGGAGAGAAAAAACAAGGTAAGTTTATCGAGAGCTACGGTAGGTTATATTACATAATCCAACAAACCCATATTCTCAGTATGGAAAGAACCCAGCCACCAAAAGCTATAAACAGTCCTCTAACACACCTTTAACAAAAGATCATTTATTTGCCCTCTCTAATTAATCCAGTATGTTAACATCAATTTTAACCTCTGCAGTTGTAAGAGTAATGGTTACATTTCAACCAGTGAAGCCAAAATGGGACAATCTTACTGCACCACAACACAATGTTAAAGCCTGAGCTTGTATCACATCCGAACATTGTCAAGTTGAAGGTGAAGCTGGCCCACAAGCCACACAGTGAACAGATCAAATTAAACTAATATCAATGGTCAACAGAGACTTCTGTGTAGCACCCCAAGAATACCCACGTAGGCACCTGAGAATATCTAATGTTCCCTTAAATTTATCATTTATTTTACTCATACAGTGCTTCCATGTCAGCTTATTATCCATCCATATTCCTAAGAATCTTACCACTGACACTTCTTCAAAAGATTGACCATATAATTTCAAATCAAGTGCAGATCTATTAATCCTCTTTGTAAAACACAAAACTTGAGTTTTAGCTATTGAAAGCTTATATCCCCATCTACTTGCTCACTGGTCAACCTTATTAATCACTAATTGTATTCCTACATACAGTAAAATGAAAATTCTGCCTCTAATCCATAAAGCTTTGTCATCCTCATTTTGTGATTTACTCATTCCAGAACTAATCTCAGAGAAAATATCATTAATCATAATATTAAATATTAAAGAGTTACAATGACTGCCTTGTAGAGTTCCATTTTCTACCTAGAAACCTGAATATACCAATCTCCTTCTCACTCCTAATTTCCATAGTTTAATCACAAGTCAAGTTTATTGTCATTTAACTGCATACATGTATATAACATATTTTATATAGAAATGAGACAATGTTCCCTTAAACTAGGTGTAAAGCACAATAGTACACATAACACATCACTCACGCTAACTTATAAACTTAAGGATAAAATCTACAGAATAACAAACTAAAGTGCATACATATTAAATACTGTATTGGAACAGATTAACTAGTGACACTTCGAATACGATGTGGCTGGGAGTTCAGAAGCCTAATGGTCTGGAGGAAGAAACTGTTTCTCATCCTGACCGTTCTTGTTTTTATGCATTGGAGTCTCCTGCCTGATGGTAGAACGTCAAAGGGGATTCTGGATGGATGGGATCCTTATACTAGGGGCCCTGCATACACAGCACTCCTGAGCAAAGTCCTTCCTTCTGTAAAGGAGATGTACAGAGCAGGTTTTATTTTTGTTTAACACAGAGGGGTGGGTTGCCAGAGATTATAGAGAAACTGGACACAATTGACAGGCTGACACATCAGAGGGCATCTAATCAGAGATGGATCAATTTGTTCCAGGAGGTGTAAGGTGATCGAAAGCTCAGGCTTTTATAACGAGGGTAAAGGAGTTTAGTTTAGTTTGGCATTGTGTTAAGCACAGCCATTGTGAGCCAAAGAGCCTGTTCAATTTTCTAATCATTTATTTCTAATAAAAGTTTCCATCACAGAGTCTCCCAATCCTATTTGCAAAGCACAATGCTATGTTGAGAGTTTTTACCACAGAGGAAGTAGTTATGACCTAGAATTCCTTGCCTTTACAGGAAAGGGTTATCAGGATTTTGGAGAATTGGAGAGGCGTTTAGAACACTTTGCAGGACTCCAGGGAGAGATTGCTGGAATGGGACTGAAGTGAGTCAGTGGAGACATAATGAGCCAAGAGGCCCCTTGTGCTACATTAGTTTCATAATGAGTATCACCAGATTTACTGGCTATATTAATGAAAAAACAAACTACTACTTTTCTTGATTCCTGGTTTCTGGTATTCTTTCCCCACAAGCAGTGGAAAGGTACATTGTTTGACCAGCAGGTTAACAGCGGGACTGAGTTAGTTAATGAGATTTGTGCTGACAACTCAGAGGTGGCAGTCTATCTACTCACCTCAGTCAGAGTGAATCACTGAGCTCCCCAATATCCCCACTCCTTGTGCAGTTCCAGATATATGTCACTCTAATGGTGATCAAACACAACTTGTCCGTTAATTTGAGAAGTTTTAAGTATGTCAAAGGTTATTGTAGGGGTACAGTATATGGGCAAAATGCAGGCAATTGGGACTAGCTTAGATGGACATGGATGAGTCAGGCTGAAGGGCCAGCTCACATGTTGTATACATCTGACTCTCCCCTTTCTCCAGCTTTTCTGTTTTTGACGTTATTGCTGTGGTTTGGTGGGGTGCGGGGACATTGAGTTGAATAGAGCTGACTTTTGCTGGGTTAATCTGTGTATTCCAGTGTTACCCTGCCAAAGCTGTCTTCGGCTCATGATGGAAATATGTAATCTGTGCCAGATAATGAGCATGAATTGTTTGGCAGCCAGATATGTCTCCTTCCTCACATCTGGGATTCAATGTATTGGTTTCAGTGATCTAATCTTGGGAAGTGGGGTACGCTGTCTGTCATTATGCCCATTTTACACAGAACATAAAACAGAACAGTCCAGCACAGGAATGGGCCCATTGGCTCTCAGAGTCTGTGCCAATCAAACTAAACCTGATCCATATCCTTCTATTCCCTGCATATTCATGTGTTAGTCTAAATGCCTCTGAAAGATCACTATCTTGTCTACTCCACCACTACCCCTGACTGCATGTTCCAGGCAGGCATCTAGCACTTACTTTGTAACCTCTGTTAAACTTTCTCCCTTATCCTAAAGCTATGTGCTCCAGTATTTGATATTCAACCCTAGGAAAGAGACTCTATCTATACCTTCTGTGCCTCTCATAACTTGATAAATTTCTATCAGGTCTCAACAGAGAAACAACCCACGTTTACCCAACCTTCTGTAATCCAGGAGCATTCTGGTGAACTTTGTCTACACCCTCCCTGGAACATCCACGTCCATATGACAGCATGCCACCCAATCTTCTACAGATATACTGTTGAAAAATATCCTCTCTGACTGCATCATGGTCTGATCTGGCAATTCTAATGTGCAGGAATGCAAGAACCTGCAGAACATAGTGGACTCAGCCCAGTGCATCATGGGCACGTTTCTCTCCCCACTATGAGGCATTGCCTGAGGAAGACAAAATCTATCGTCAAAGCTCCCACCATCCAGGCCATGCCATCATCTTGCAGCTACCAATAGCCAGGAGGTATGTGAACCGGAAGTTCCAACACCACCAGGTTCAAGAGCAGCTACTTCCCTTCAACCATTCGGTTCTTGAACCAGCCTGCACAGCCCTACTCATAGATAATTTATGTATGATTTATCTATTTCTTTTGCTCATTGAGTCTCTAATACTATGTGCCTATGATGTCTTTACAAATAAGTTTTCTACTTCACCTGTGTTGTGCATAGGACGTAAACTTGAGTCCGACTGCAATGGGGTGACTTGTACTACACACGGGTAAGCAAGGATTGGTAAAGTGCAGAACAATGGGAGGTTTGAGTCTGCTTTTACAAACTCTCCTTCAGCTGTGGTTCTCTTCTTTCAGGTGGGCCCTTGGACCTCATGTCCCGCAGGGTGGTGGCAGCCGGCACTTTACAGCTAGCACAACAGATTGCCCAGGAGCTACAGCCAGTCGCTTACGAAAGGGATGACAGCACAGAAGAAGCAAGTGACTCTCAGTCCAAATAAAAGACATTCAGCAGCTAAGCCACAGCAGACAACATGTGGGTGCCAGACTGCTGCCTTGTGAAAACTGTGAATCGGTCAACCAATTGGTCAACTCTCACTGAGGGCTTCAACAATATGCAACTTCTATATTGAGTGTTGTACTAATTTAGTTGGCGTTAAATGGGGAATTTGTCTTTGGTTAATAGCATCTGGTCAGGTGGAGGCCCCCACTCCTACTCATTCAGCTCCATCTACTTCTGCTGAACCAATCACCTTGCACATTTCTCATGCTGAGGACTAAGGGCAAATTTCTTCCCCAGAGACAGTGATGAGGTGGGGGCCGGGTGCAGGGAGGATGAGACCAAAATGGGCAGTTCACTGGTGAAATAAAAAATCATACTGGGCATAGAGCCAGTGACTTCTCTGATCTGCCAAGTTAAAGCCAATATTTCGTCAGCTTGTGTTCAAATTGTCCCTGATGCAGCCACTCTAGAGTTGACAGGGTAAATTTACAGAAGTGTAACTGGTGCTCCAAGAACCTATAAATATTAAATATCTTCATATTCTCACATGTACTAGGTGGCATTTCAGACCATCAAGTCTATGCTGGCTCTCTGAGCACTCCCATCAATCTCGCTTCCTACTTGTTTCCCTGCTACTTGGGCTCTCATCTATATGTCAACTCCCCTCAGTCTCAGCCCAGGATGTTCCTCTGCAGATAATGCCTGACCTGCTAGTTCCTCCAGCATTGTGTGTGTGTTGCTCAAGATTAGCAGATCACTGAATCTCTTGTCTCATCACTAGTGTGCAGGAAGAATTCCAAGCACCGAGAGGAAACTCCACATGCACACACACAGCAAGCTCAAGCCCAATTCACTGGAGCTGGGTTTTATCTTGAAACAAATAAAAACCCTGGAAGAGCTCAGTGGGTCAGACAGCATCCATGGAGAGAGAAACAGAATATAACAATTCACATCAACAATTCTTCTTTGGGATCTGGTTGTCTCTGTTGATGCTGCTTGACTTTTCTCAAAGCTTCCAGCATTTTCTGTTTCTGCTTTTGATTCCCGTCATTCAGCTTGAATCATTCTTAGAGACTGATTTCCAGATCAGGGCCCGCTTATATCCAAGATTTAGCCATTTGCAGATTGTAAAGAAAATGTACCCTGCTGCTTATTTTGCTATTCGCAGTCAGCCATTGCCTTACAGGTCACATCAGGCTTAAAAGCAATGGGAGAGCAAAGCAAGCATCAGTCAACCTTCAGCACTTAGATGCTAAGGGTAGGGGATTTTTATTCAGGGTCCTCCGTTTAGGAAAATGTCTTGCAAAATAGGCTTTGAAGGTTCACTTGTCAATGAATCTGGAAGTATTGGGACTCGCATTCAAAAAGCACAGTCTTAAAGGAGGGAAAAGAGTCTAAAAGGAATTCCCAAGTTTTATATATTGTAGCATGGTTGCCAAAGGTCTGAGAATTACATTTTGTTAATGGCGAAGAGGCCAAGAACAATGGAAGTTAGTGAAGAAGATGAACAATGGTGAGGTTAGTGGATGGTAATGGTTGAGCAGGATCTAAACTCAGCTGTTGTTAAAGATAATGCCTCTAGCTTCTTGCAATTTGTTAACCCATCAACCCATGCCCCTTGTCTTCGAGAGCCAAAACGTTTGAATCTAACCCATTTTCACTCCTGAATTTCATTATCGTCATTAGAGGGGTTTTGGCTGCAATGTATCAGTCAACAAAAATATTCGGATAACTTTACAATTTAGTCATAATTTTAAAGGAGATCTTATTTCAGGGTTTTACTAGGTCTGCAGCAAATATAACAAAACAATAGAAATAAATTCTAACTGAATTGTTCATGAATAAACAGATTTGTTTTTATATCAGTTCGATTCTCTTGCTTATTTGGATAGATTTCTACACTTCCATGCATTCAGATTCAAGTAAGACATGTGTAGACAGAAGAGATCTAGCTTAATTTGGAATTGTGCTCAGCACTAACAGTCTGGGCCCAAGGGCCTGTTTCTGTGCCATACTGCTCGATGTCCATAGCTTTGTGGTGAAAGGGAGAAAGTTTAAGGAGATTCTTGAGGCAAACATTTTACACAGAAATTGGGTGCCTAGAATGCAGAGTCAGGGGACGTGGTGGAAGCAGAGATGATAGCAACATTTAAAAGGTGCTTAGACAGACATTTGAACAGGCAAGGAATGGAGGAATATAGACCATCTGCAGGCAAACGTGTTTAAATTGGCATCGTGGTCAGCACGCTGTACAGTTTCAACAAAATTAAGATATTGCAGCATAAAATATCCTGTGCCCTTTACACTTGGAATGACAACCATGCTCAAATCTCACATTGTCCCAATGAAGCAGTGATGTACAGCACAGTTTAATCATGGACAAATGAAAGCAGATGAGGAAGGAGTTGATTGCTAAGTGGGATACAAAGGAAGAATAGGCTGGTAGGAGATAAGTGAAACCAAATAAGAGAGGGACGATGGAGCCAGGGGAGGTTCCACCAATCATCTACCAACCCGTTTCACCTTCCGTCTCACCTCTTTGTACTGTCTATCTTCCCTCTACAATCAGTTTCATGATGCAGGGCCTTGACCCTAAACATTGACTATTTCTTTGCCTTCGTAGATGCTGCTTGACCCACCATTTTTCCAGCAGTTTGTTCTTTGTTCCAGTTCCCAAGTTTTTTGTCTCTTCTTGTATCAATCTTCGACTGCTGGGTCTGTCTCAGTTAGTGACACCTTTATCCCCAAGTCTGTTGTCCAGAGACTGGAGATGGAATGCTGCCATTCAGAAGATAATCTAAACTGTTCTTTCACTTTTCCTAAGTTAAACTTCCTCTGCAACCAAAATTCATCCCTCAGCCAACATTAATGAAAAAAGATTATCTGATTATTGCTATATAGCTGTGTGTGGGAGCTTCCTGCGCACAGATGGCTGCCATGTTGCCCAGGGTTCGATGGTGTGCACACTTCAGAAGTATCTCACAGAATATAAAGGACTTTGGGTTTATGTGCAGGGGCGAACGGTATTAGAGCAATGTAGATCTTGTCCAGTAACCAGGTATTTATAAACCAGGAGGGGAGAGTTATTGGGCCTGGCCAGTTGGCATAAAAAGGTGGACAGAAAATGTACTCTATCTGTTGGAAATTCTCTGTTTTAACTGATACTGTTTTTCCCATGGGAATGTGACAGTCTATTTACAATTGAGATTTGTCCCTGTGAGCAGTTGCCAGTACCAATCACACGGTGATGCTGTAGAGCACATCCTTGCGCGATCTCTGATGCGCCCACTGCATTTCAGCTCCAGAATATGGTTAAACATAGAATGTATAAATCATAAAAATATTTTTTTAACTTAGAGGAGCAGGTCATTCAGTCTGCAAGTCCATGTCAAGAAATAGTTCTGCAGTTTAATTCCATATTCCAATACTGGGTCTAAAGCGTGACTGATCACAGTTCTTCAAGTAAATTTCTGAATGTGATGACCTTCTGGCCTCTGGATATGTTTTTAATCAGCACATATAAAATGCTGGAGGAACTCTGTAGGCCGGGCAGCATCCATGGGAAAGAGTATAGTCGACGTAAAAGAATTTAAAATGGACCTGAGGAGCAGCATTTCCACAAAATGGGTAGTGAGTTCATGGAATGAGATATCAGAGAAAGTGGTAGAGGTGGCTACAATTACCATGTTTAATATATATTTGGACAAGTACATGGAGAGGAAAGTTTTAGAGGAACATACCACACAATTGCTGCATGAATTCAGCAGGGCAGACAGCTTCTATGGAATTGACTAAAACAGTCGATATTTCGGGCAGAGACCCTTCATCAGGACTGGGAAGGAAAGGGGGAAGGTGCCGGAAGAAAACGATGAAGGGGGAGTCAAGCTAGATGGTTATAGGTGAATCCGCGTGGGTGGGAAAGGTAAGGGGCTGGGGAAGAAAGAAACAAATGGGAGAAGAGAGTGGACCATGGGAGAAAGAGCAGAAAGGGGGGCACCAGAGGAGGTGATAGGCAGGTGAAGAAAAGGGATGAGAGTAGGGAATAGAAGAAGAGGGAGGGGGAGGGGATGTTCAAGCCTTCAGGCTGGAGGATATCTTGATGGAATATGAGGTGTTGTTCCTCCACCCTGAGAGTGGCCTCGACATGGCAGAAGAGGAAACCATGGGCAGTGGTGCAGAAAGTTTGAAGTTAATAACTCATCAGGGGTGAAGAAGGTGATGAGTTATTAACTTCAAACTTCCTGCATAATCACTCAAAGAGTTGAACTGCTTGTGCATGTAACGAGAGCTGTACAACTCATCTCCTTCTACCTTAGGTCACGAACATATCAATCACTCCTGTTGTGGACTCTTTCTGCAGGTCCAGGATCTGTATGCTCCACGACCGCTGGACTAAGTGTAAATGTAGTAGGGGACTATGTTGAAAAATAAATGTGCTAGGTTTTCTAAAATGGACTCCGTCTACCTTGGGCCACAGCTTATCTTCTCAGTCACTCCTGGTATATGCACTTTAATAATAAATTTACTTTGAACTTTGATGTGCTGTCTCCAGCAATATGTTTCTGATTCAGATTCGAAGTTCGTCCTTTTATTTACACTGTTGCAAGCAGGAAGTTGGCTTTCTGGAAATGAATGAGTCAGTTAAAACTATTTCCCAGTACTTCAGAGTTGAAGCTGCGCTGTGGCAGGTCTGCAGTAAGTCCGCAGGCGTAGCAATTGTAATTACGTTGCGAATTGTTTTCATCACATCGCTTCATAAAATGGATGGGGATGATCCCTGCACATCCAGCCAGACTGAAACGGAACAGGACGAAACGGAGGGAGAGAATTCGCCTCGAACTAAAATTAAAAGGAGCTCAGAAACCTCCATGCCCTCTGGCCGCCAGTTGGTTATGTTCCACAGAGGGAAGGCGGAGGCAACTCTCGCAATTAATGTTGCCGCGGCCCGAGCTTTGCAGAATATGATGAGAACCAACCTGGGACCCAAGGGCACCGTGAAAATGCTAGTGTCGGAGGCGGGCGACATCAGAATAACCAAGAGCGGAGGGCTTCTGCTGCGGAGCCTGAGACAGCAGCACCCCGCCGCCTCCTTCATCGCCCAGACAGTACTATCCATGAATGACAGGACGGGAGACGGCGCCACGTCCGCCGTGCTGTTGGTTGGGGAGATGCTGAAGGAGGCCGAACGCTATGTCTCGCAGGGAGTCCACCCCAGGATCATCGTGGAGGGGCTGAAAGCGGCCAAGAAGGAAGCCATCTATTGCCTTGATGAGCTGTGGGAGGACGTGGACAAATCCATTATGCAGAAGGTGGCTCGGACCTCGATCGGCACCAAGGTCTGCGCGGAGCTGGCGGAGATTCTGGCCGAGCCAGTGGCGACCGCGGTGAACTCAGTCTCTCAATCGAGGGAGCCCGTCGACCTGAAGCGGGTGCACCTGGTGGCGATGGGGCATGAGTTGGAGCAGGATGTCAGGCTGGTTAACGGGGTTGTCCTGGAACAAAGGGGCCGTCATCCCGACAAGAAGTGGCGAAAGGAGGATGCATTTGTCCTCGCCTTCAATGTGGCCTTGAAGCAAGAGAATCGCAAGCACAGCTCCCGCTACTTCTACATCGACGCGGGCAGGAAGCAGAGGTCGGCAGAGGCGGAGCGGAGGGTAATCCGGGAGAATGTGAGGAAGATTATAGCGCTGAAATGGGATGTGTGCGGCAACTCCGAGAAAAGCTTCATTGTGGTCAACCAGAAGGGGATAGATCCAGTGGCGCTTGGGGAATTTGCTAGCGAGGGGATAGTGGCGCTGTGGAGTGTCAAAAAGAGCGACGTAGAGATGCTGCCCCTCGGTTGCGGCGGCCGGGTGGTGAGCTCTTTGCAGGATCTGAGCGCAGAGTGCCTGGGGCACGCCGGGCTGGTGTACCAGGAGACCCAGGGAGGGAGCACCTACACCTTCTTCGAGCAGTGTGACGACCCCCGGTGTGTCTCCCTCCTCATCAGGGACTCCAATGAGCATACTCTCGCCCAGGTCAAGGAGGCCGTCTTGCATGGCATGAGGGCGGTTAAGAACAGCGTCGATGACGGTAGCGCCATGCCCGGGGCCGGGGCGGTGGAGATACGCATCAGAAACCAGCTGGTCCACCACAGGGGTACCGAGATGAAGGGCGCGGCCCTGCTGGGGTTCCAGGCTTTCGCCGAAGCCATCCTGACTATCCCAAAGACGCTGGTTGAGAACGCGGGCCTTGACCCCTACGAGGTCGTGTCCAAAGCTCTGGATGCGGAGGAGCAAACCACCATCCCCGTGGGGATTGACCTGTCCTCGGGTGAATTATTCCAAGATTGGCAGACTCCCGTCTGGGACAATTGCCTCGTCAAACATCAGCTGATACACACCAGCACTGCCATCGTCTGCAATCTTCTTTTAGTGGATGGGATTGTGGGGACAGATAAAACACTGACGCCAGTGGATTTGACCAGATAGTCAAAGTCGTCTTCATTGCAGTATATTGTCTCACAATTCAGAAGGGGGGCCATTATACCCATTGCGCTTGTGCCGGCTCAGATTGTTCCTATTATCTCCCCATGTTTCTCCTCCAGCACACTGACACAAGCAGAGAAGTCAAGCATCTTGCCAGCATTCTTTTGGGATATGGGGGGGGGGGGGGGCGGCAACAAAACCTCTGGAGAATCCACACAGTGTACAAACTCCTTACGGACAGCACCAAAGTTAGGATCGAACCCTGGTTTCTGGAGCTGTACCACCCCGAGTGATTGATTCTACTTTTGCAACGGAGGTGGATCAGATTTTATTAAAAGGACTTAAAATTATTCAGGTGCAAGGAAGAGTAAACATCATACACTGTTTTGGAATGTATGGATGAGATTGAAATAACTAAAACTGAATAAATGCTATCAATATGCACATGGTCTCGATGTCATTCTTAAACACCATCATTACAGTGTATGGCAAGAGTAGTCATTGACCTGGAGTTTGGAATTGCAGCCAGTCTCCTCTATGGTACTGTGAAACTCACTGCAACTGAAATGGCTGCATGTAAGTTAAATGCAGAATTATGATTCTGATTGTGCACAGCCTATGTAACTAGATTAATAGTCTATAAATTTAGATGAATGTAACCATGAAATTTCTGGATTATTTTTAAAACCTCCTTTAACAAAAGAGTATTATTGCAGTCATCAATTGAGATGTCCCTACGATCACTGATCTCTCTTTAAGAAGTCTATCTTGTTATTACATGCTCTCATTATTTATTGTTATTTATTTATATTAGTATTTGCAGCTTGTTGTCTTTTCTACTCTTGCTCTTTCATTGATCCTGCTTACAATGACTATTTGCTGAGTATGCCCATAGGAAAAATAATCTCAGGGTTGTATGCAGTGACACATTATGTACTCTGATAATTAATTTTATTTTGACTTTTGTACTTTGAAAAACCTGAATGACTTTCTAATTTATTTTTCAATAAGGGATCTGCCATCCTTACCCCTTCTGGCCTGAAGACAGCGAGTGGGAATAAAAAAGGCTTTTTTTTCTGCTTGATAGTGTTGGCACATGGGCTAGTGGATAAGGCATCGGTCTAGTGATCTGAAGGTCACTGTTTCGAGCCTGGCATGGAGAGGGGAAGGCTTGCAGCTTGGGCAACTGCTGGTCTCCCATACAACCCTGCTCAGGCCTGCACCCTGGAAACCTTCCAAGGCACAAATCCATGATATTTTCTGTTTGATTGCCAATGACTAGTGGTGTTCCTCAGGAGTCAGTATTGCACCTGCTATTTTTCACATTGTTTGTCAATGATTTTGATAATGGAATTGATAGCTTTGTGGCAAAGTTTGCAGATGATACAAAGATAGGTGGAGGAGTAGGTAGTGCTGGGGAAGCAATGTGGATGCAGCAGGACTGAGACAAATTGGAAGAATGGGCCAAAAAGTGGCAGATGGAATACAGTGTTGGGCAATGGATGATAATACATTTTGGTAAAAGGTACAATAGTGCAGACTATTATCTAAATGGGGAGAAGGTTCAAACATCAGAGCTACATAGGGACTTAGGAGTCCTTGCGCACAACTCCCAGAAGGTTAATTTACATGTTCAGTCTTTGGTAAAGAAGGCAAATGCCATGTTGGCATGTATTTTAAGGGGAATAGAATATAAAAGCAAGGAGATAATGCTGAGCCTTTATAAGACATTTGAAATATTGTCAACAGTTTTAGACCCCAATACTCTGAAAGGATGATTCCAGGAATGAAGGGGTTAACATACAAGGAGTGTTTGGTAGCTTTGAGCCTACACTCACTGAAACTTGGAAGAATGTGGTGGGATCTCATTGAAACCTACCAAATGTTGAAAGGACTAGATAGCGTAGATGTGGAGAGGATGTTTCCTACAGTGGGAGTACCCAGAACTTGAGGGCACAGCCTCAAAATTGATAGGCAACCTTTAAGAACAGAGGTAAGGAGGAATTTTTTAGCCAGAGAATAGTGAATTTGTGGAAAGGCAGAAGTTGATCGTTTCCTGAATCGTCAGGACATCAAAGGATACGGCAAGAAGACAGGTGTATATGGCAAGAAGGTGGGATCAGCCACCTGATGGAATTGCGGAGCAGACTTGATGGGCTGAATGGCCTAAATCTGCCCCTATGTCTTATGGTCTTACGTATGTGATTCCAGACGCATCGTTATACAGCATGGAAACAAGCCCCACATGCCAACATTTATAAGCCAGCTAAGAAGCCCATTTAAGCCTCACTTGCTTCTTTTTAGCTAATACTCTGAGTCGAAACCTTTCCTATCCATGTACCTGTCCAAATGTCTTTTAAGTGTTGTGATTTTAACTGTCTCGACCACTTCCCCAGCACCTCATTCCATATATGCACCACCCTCTATATGACAAACTTGCACCTCAGGTCCCTTTCAAATCTTTTCCCCTCTCACCTTAAACCTGTGCCCTCTAGTTTTAGATTCCCTTTCCCTAGATTTCACTATTGATTCACTATACCTAAGCCCCTCCTGCTTTTATACACCCTTATTGATTCATTGATTTGTAATGGTAACCTGAAAAGATCCAGTTGAGCATGGAATTCAGGAACAGTTACCAAGGGCAAAATATCCCACATCTCACAAATAAGTACATTGTTAAAAATCCTGAAACTGTTTTCCATCGATCTCTACTCGAATATGGGACGTGCACAGATCTGCAATCTCCTTAATTCTCACCTTTGAACATCAGTGACCCATTGAAAGGTTAAAATATATTACAATAAATTCTCACGCAAAATGCTCTGAAAATATTCCATCCTTTCACAAGAAGTGAGAATGTATCTTTTGGAGGTAATGTCATGTATAGAACTGAGAGGTGAACATAAGGTGCTGGTAAACATTGATTGGTTTTATGTTGGTTCAGTAAGAATTAAGCAGGCAAGCAGACCAGATGAAGAGTTCAATCCATAACGGTAATTGTCCTTTCCTCCCCATAGATGCTGCCTGACCTGCTGAGCTCCTCCAGCATTTTGTGTGTCGCTGGGAGAGAGAAGACAAGCTTGTTTTAATTAGCAGAGAGGATGAAGTCATGATGGATAGGAGAAAGGGAAGTTTGCTAAGGCCAGGTTAGGTAGCGGTGATGTTACCATTTGGTTAATGAGGACATACGGGAAGAGAGAGAACACAAATGCAGCTCATCATATAGGAAATCAAGTCGTCAAGTCAACTTTTATTGTCATTTTGACCATAACTGCTGGTACAGTGCATAGTAGACAACCTTTTTCAGGACCGTGGTGTTACATGACACAGTACAAAAAACTAGACTGAACTATGTAATAAAGAAAAAACACAGAGAAAGCTACACTAGACTACAGACCTACACTGGACTGCATAAAATGCACAATACAGTGCAGGCATACAATAAATAATAAACAGGACAGTAGGACAAGGTGTCAGTCCAGGCTTTGGACTTCGGGAAATGAGGAGCAGTTCAGACTGTGACAGTGAGAGAGAAAAGCTGAGCCAATGTTACTGATGAGTGACCTACAGCAAATCTGTCTGGTTCTGATGTAAACAGAGCAATGAAGTTTCCTAAATTTGTTGCACTCAATGTCTGCAGGAGGAAGATGCAATAACCTACTCAAGTGTAGGTTGGGTCTTCTGTAACCATGCAGATGGCCACAGATATATTAGAGTGGGACTGAGGAGTGCAAAGACAGGTAAGAGGAAGTTCAGGCTGAATGCAGCCACATAATCAATCTCAATATCTCTCTCTCTCACACACACACACACACACACACACACATCTATGACTGGCTACATGAATGCAAGCTTTTTCAACTAACCATCATTAAGTTGTTCTTTGCACTTACACCAGTGGGAGGAGCATGACATGAAGATCATGCTGGGTCAGCAGAGAAGTGCCCTCTCAATACCAGGGTCTTGGCAAAAGTACATGTTTTCACTGGACAGGAAATCACCCAATTTTATCTCCTCCAAACATGTGCACTTGCGACAAAAATGTTGCAGAAATGTTAATGGCCCTATGAGATTGATTGTACTCGAGGCATCCTTAAAGAATACCCAGGCTGATACAGTATATAGTCATAGGGTTATAGAGCACAGTAATAGGACTTCAATCCCAACTTGTCCATGCCAACTATCTTTTCTGTTTGAAATTATTTCCCCTCAGGTCCCTTCATTTTCTCTCTTCTCACCTTAAATCTATGCCCTTTAGTCTTAGACTCCCCTGCTATGGGAAAAAAGCCGTTACCATTCATTTCTTCTATGCCCTTCCTGATTTTATGTACCTCTGTAAGGCCACCCTCAGTCTCTTATGCTGCAGCTTAGTTCTGCACCCTCTCCAACTTAATGACATCCTTCCTATAGCATGGGAAGCAGAAATGGAATCTCCAAGTGTGGTCCCACCAGCATCATGTACAGTTGTCACAACTCTTATACTCAGAGTACAGACATTGAAGGCAGTCAGCAAAACACTCCCAAGGTTTTCAGGAATCTCAGGGACCATTCAAAGTCCAAAGCCAGTGGTGGAGCACAACCCAAACCCTTGAAAACTGACAGTCCCACCCCTAAGTGGTGAACTTCCTGGCTGACCTCGGGCATCACCAACCCAGGATAATGTCCCAGGTGAAGAAGACCAACATGGCCCTCAGCTCCATGATGTAAGACCAGGGCAGATGTGGCCAGCTGCTCCATAAGTGAGGAACAGCTCAAATTGTGACTGTGATCATTGAATTAAACTGAACTCCCACCAGTTCTGGTGACATTCCAACTGTTCACACAGTCTTACCTAAAGCTGTTGAAAGGATTGCTACTCCAGGAATTAAACCATGGCTGTTTCTTCTGCCTTACAACTTGGCAGTGGGGTTAATAACCAGTCTTTTTCATGGGGTCAAACTAGAGGTTGTAGGTATAAAATGAAAGAGGAAATAATTAAAGGGGATCCAAGAGGCAAGTTTTTCTCATTGACAGTGGTGAGTATATGGAATGAGCTGCCAGAGCTGGAGGTAGAAGTGGGTACAATTGCAGATTTAAAACACAAGAGAGTACAGATACTGAGTAACACACACAAAATGCTAGAGGAACTCAGCAGGTCAGGCAGCTATGGAAAGGAATAAACAGTCAATGCTTTGGGCCAAGAGCATTCATCAGGACTGTAGCTGCTTCCTCTGCCTTACACATGTGTTACAAACAGACAGACAAGGTAAATGATAACAGTCTTGAAGAAGGGTCTCGGCCCAAATTGTTGACTGCTTATTCCTCTCCATAGGTGCTTCCTGACCAGCTGAGTTCCTCCAGCATTTTCTGTCTGTTACTCTGCAACATTTAAAACACATTTCAACAGAGAAATGATTAGAGAGTTATCGGTCAAGGACAGGCAAATGGGTCCAGCTCAGGCGGGCACCTTGGTCAACATGGACGAATTGGCCTAAAGGGCCTGTTTCCATGCTCTGTGACTCTCAGTAAGATCAGAGGTAGCTGTGAATCTGAGGAGTTGGGGATAACGTAAGGAACATCCAGAAATGTGCACAGTTGGAGGTAATAACCAAGGGGTTGTCTCCTCTGCTCTGCATTTGGGTCAAGCCTCCTATACATGTCCTGACAGGATATGTAGAGGAGGTTTAACCCAAGCATGGAGCAGTGGAGATGATTTGGTGGTGAGCGATTAATAATAAACTGCAAAATAGCAAGACATGAGAGGCCACAAAACAACAGAGAACAGATGCGTAACTCAACAAGGCAACTGGAGGCTAGGAGTAACTGGTTGAAGTTGGTTGGTTTCATATGAGTGAACAAGAATTGTGGATGAGAGCTAGATCTAAATGGGAGGCAGGTGAAGCATTGGAAATGAGTAACAGGCTAGATGGAGACTGGAAGGCCGACACTCCTGACCCAGGAATTCTCAGCCAGTAGTGAGGGTTTCTCTTTGTCCACGTATCAGAGTAACTGCAAATGACATCTAATAAACAAAACTGGAAAGCTGCAGGCTGCTTTGATTTCAATCCCTTTTTGACCCTGGTTTTAAAATATCTGCTGAATGAAGGTGGGTCTTCTTCTGCTTTAAAAAAAATTGATTAGCAAATTTATTGTTAGCAGACACTCCCTTCCCCCAGTAACTGCAAGTACTTGCTACACTGAGATTAGCAGACAGATGGTTGTAGCCGCAACAGTTGGTGCAAAGCAAAAGGAGCTGTACTTACTGGAAGGTGAGATGAAAGAAGGCTCTGTTCATTGCCGTTGTTTTATATTCTATCTGTCACCAGACAGAGAAGTAACCAGTTCTTCTTGTTATTCTTTCTTGGAATGGTTATAAAATTAGAGAAAACCACCTTGATCTCTAGCCTGCCTCACTTTCAGCAGAAACTTGGTATGCAGCAAGGTGTAGCATTCAGTGATTGAGGAGCCAGGAGTGAAGGGAGTCTGATATAACACTAAGTGCACAGATATTTGGATCTCAGATGTTGTAAAGTTACAAAATTTCCTTCAGAATTAGTGATTCAAAGCAAGACTTTGTTGATATTTAATAGATTAGATAGAAGAGTGAAGGAAAAGGGATTGCAGAAGGATCAGTACTGCTCACGGTGTGAGGAATGAACACCAGTCAGGAATTTATAAACTGGACGCCATCAGTTTAGCAAGGAGCAGTCATGTTAAGTTAAAATAACTCATTTAAAAATATTTCCTTCTTTCATGACCTGCATTCAATTGCCTAGAATGAAATAATTTGCCAGCATTTCCATGTTTGTACAGTGAGGAAGAGATGTGTTTGAAAGCTGAAGGCCAGCCTCAGCCAGCCAGCTGGGAGAATCAAATGACCACCTCAGATCTCTGGAGCTGAGAGAAGTCTTTCAAACCACCACCCTCAGCACCCCAGCAGCTGTCAGTGTGGTTAACTTCTGTTCACACACCTGCCACGCTGCACACACCCCATGACAAGAAGCTTTATGCATTTTCTAAATTTAAAGTGACACATTAGCTTCAGTCACAGATGTAAAAAGAAAGGAATTGCTGCAGATCTTTCCCTATTTAGAGAAGCAATAAGCCTAATGCAAAGAACAGAATCGTTATGATATACAAAGCGACCATTCATGCCATAGAAACCTTGTTGGTTCCCTGTGAGGCAATTCCTTCGGTCTCGATCCCCTGTTTACTTTCCCCCAGATAAGCTACAGGATTTCTAATTTACTTTCCAAAATCCTGACTGGTTGTTTCCATCAGCTGTATGGGCAGCAAGTTCCAGATACTCACCATGATGTGTTTCCTCACACAACTTCTTTGACTATCATTAATTCTAATGAAAGATCACTGATCTGAAATCTGTCTCCCCATCACAGATAAATGACCTGAAGGTTATTTCCAATATCCGGGTCACTTTTTAGCTTTTGAAACAATGTTTTATATTGGTTCAATACAAATTCCTTAAATATTGGGTACAAACTTTTAGGGAAATTAACTCCAAAGGATGACATTTCTATTGCCTAGTTGGAGTATTGTGTTCATTTCTGGCCATTTCATTATGGGAAGGATGTGGAAGCTTTAGAGAGGGTGCAAAGGAGATCTACCAGGATCAGAGAGCATGCCTTATGAAGAAAGATTGAGCAACCTAGGACTTTTTCTACTTGGAGAGGTGACTTGATAAAGGTACATAAGATGATAAGGAGCATAGACAGTGGACAGCCAACACCTTTTTCTCAGGGCAGTAATGGCTAATATGCGAAGGCATACTTTTAATGTAATTGGAGGTAAGACTAGGGGATTGTCAGCGGCTGATTTTTTGAGATTTTTTTACACAGCGTATAAAGCATGAAATGCTGGGAGTGGTGATAGAGGTAAAACATTAGAGACATTTAAGAGACTCTGAGGCATATGGATGAAAGAAAAATGGAGGGCTATGAGGGGCACAAAGTTTAGAATGATCTTGGAGTAGATTAAAAGGTCAGCACAACACCAAAGGGCCCTTACAGTGCTCTTCTGTCAATGCTCTTGTACTTGACTTTATAAAACATAGAAAAACACAGAACACATACCTCCTGCATCAGCATTAATACTGTTGGTTCTAGGTAGACAAGTCCTTATGAAGGGTTCTCAACCTGAAACATTCACTCTCTTTCTCTTTCCACATCTTTCTGCTTCATGACCAGCTAACTATCATACTACAGTAACTTTTGATAGTAGTTGCCTTGTAAGCTTCTTCCTGGTCAAATATCCACAGGTTAAATATCTTAGCCTCCCAAAACCAGTCTGCTAGGGATCAGAGGGATATCGGTTTGCTGAGGTTAGTGGTCACTATGTGCTCAATGTTGTAAGAAGTTATGGAGTATTGAGGTTAATTGCAAAATCACACAAAGAGATGCATCAACAGGGACAAGAGATTCTGCAGATGCTGAAAATCGTGAGCAACACATGTAGATGCTGGTCTCCCCTCACCCTATCTACTGATCTACACCTTCCTCTCTCCCCACCTCCTTATTCTGGCTTCCTCCCACTTTCTTTCCAGTCCTGATGAAGGGTCTTGGTTCAAAACATTGACTGTTTATTCCCCTTCATAGATACTGTGTGACCTACCGAGTTCCTCCAGCATTTTGTGCATGTTGCACAGTAACTTTTTAGAAGAGTTAATATGTTGTTTACAGGTCACATGCATCCTGGGGGATACAGTGGGCCTTACGGCTCCAGACACACAGGTTCAGTCCTGACTTCTGGCAATGTTTATGCGGAATCTGAATGTTCTCCCTGTGACTCTGATAGCTTCCTTTGGCTGCTTCTCTTCCCTCCACATCTTGACAATGTGGATGAAATTACTAAAGATCATTCACAGGTTTTATAGATGGAACTGAGAAATAAGAAGGAAATAATCACATTGTTTGGATTGTGCTAGGGCCCCCAAAATAATCAATGGGAATTAGACGAACAAATAGACAGGAAAATTGTGGAGTTATAAGAATAATAGGATAGTCATAGTAGGGGATTTTAACTTTCCTAATGTAGTCTGGAACTGCCATACTGTTAAGGACTACATACAGTGGAATTTGTTAAATGTGTTTAGCAAAGTTTCCTTGGGCAATATATAGTGGGCCCTCCTCAGGTGAGGGCAAAGCTCAACCTACACTTAGATGATAGGGCAGGACAAGTGACTGAAGTGACAGATGAGGAGCAATACAAGACCAGTGATCATAGGTCTATTAGTTCAAAATGGTTATTGAAAGGAACAGAACTGATCCCCTGGTTCAAATTCTAAATTGGGGTAAAGCAAATTTTGATGGTATGAGAGTAGATATAGCCCAATCCATCATGAGCAAAGCTCTCCCTACCATTGAGCACATCTACACAGAACATTGTTGCAGGAAAGCAGTGTCCATCATGAGGGACCCCCTCCACCCAGGTCAAGCTGTCTTATTGCTACTGACATTAGGAACGTCAGGACTCACAGCACCAGGTTCCAGAACAGTTATTACCCCTCAACCATCAGGCTCTTAAACCAAAGGGGATAACTTCACTTGTCTTTTCACTAAACTGATTCCACAACCTATGGGCTCACTTTCAAGGACTTTTTATTTCATGTTCTCAATATTTATTGCTGGTTTATTTGTTAATATTTTTTTCCTCAACTCAAGCTGTGGTATGGGCAAAGCCAAGCACACTCATTTCTCATTGCATGAAACTTTCAGACTATTCTAATGGTGTTTAGTATTGTAGACCTCTGAAGATTTACATAAATATTACTGTATAGACCTAATTGTTCAATGCTATAGTGTAGTGTCTTTGGGATGATACCAGATGTAGATATTACTATTGGAATATTGTATACCTTGTTTATCTTCCATAGCCTTTCAATTTCCTCTTTTAATTCAGATTATTTCTTGTGTTTTTAACATTGATTTCTGTATGTTATGTGTGTTTGGAATGGCTGTGTCTATTAAGTAAGTTGTTCTTGCTTGTTTATCCTGTATTATTATATCCTGGCAGTTATTATGGATTGTCCTATCTGTAATAAAGGATTGGTCTTAATATAATTTGTAGGTCTCTCAGAGTCCAGGGGGCACACTTGTTTGGAGCCACAGGAGATGGGCAAGGTCCTAAATGAATTTTTTCTCCTCAGTTTTTAGCATGGAGGGGAAAAATGAAGACTTTGGAACTAGGAAAACTTAAATCGGGAGATCTTGGGAAAATTCACCATTATAGTAGAGGAGGTGCTGAATGTCTTAAAAGGCACAAAGATCATAAACCATAAGACATAGGAGTAGAATTCAGCCATTTGGCCTATGGCATTTGTTCCATCATTCTATCATAGCTGATTTATTATCCTTCTCAGCCCCATTCTTCTACCTTCCTCTTCTAACCTTTACTGGCTACCTAACATTCATACTTTTCTTTCCTTATTTTTTTTTAGTTTTTTTCCTGTTATTTTTTAAAAGCTTCACCATCTTCTAGCTTATCTCTAATTTTTTGCTATATTATATGCCCTCTCTTATGCTTTTGTGCGGTCTTTGACTGCCTTGTCAGCCACAGTTGCCTCATCCTCCCTTTAGAACACTTCTTCATCTTTGGGATGTATCTAAACCTTCCAAATTGCTCCCAGAAACTCCAGCTATTGATGTACGCCATGCAGCCATGAAGGTTGCCAAATCTCCAGAGCCTGACAACTGTTCTTATCCAAAAACACTGTGGAAGCTAAACAAGAAATTACAGGAACCTTTGCTGAAATATTTATATCATTCTTAGCCACAGGTGTGTAGCTGGAGGGTGGAAAATTTGGTGCTTTCATTTAAGAAGGACAGCAAAGAAACGCCTGGGAATGATAGGCTTAAAATCGATGATAGGTAAGTGACTGGAGATCAGTCTGAAGGATATGATATACATACATCTGGAAAGACAGGGCTTAATTAAAGGTCATCAGCATGGCCTTGTGCATGGAAGATCATACCTTACAAACTTGATTCGAGTTTTTTTTTGATGAAGCATCCAAGAAAGGTCTTGGATATGGTTCCATATGGTGGGGTGATCTAGAAGTTTAGATCACACAGAATCTAGCAAGAGCTGGCTAATTGGATATACAATTGGCTTGATGATAGAAAGCAGAAGATGACGGAGGAAATTTGTTTCTTGGCCTGTGACTAGTGGTGTGCCTCAGGGAGCAGTACTGGGACCATTGTTGTTCAGTGTCAATATTAACAATTTGGATAAGAATGTACAGAGCATAGTCAGTACATTTCCAAATGAACTAAAATAACTAATATAATGGACAATGAAGGAGATGATCACAATTTACAAGGGGATCCTGATCAGCTGAGTGAATGAGCTGAGGAATGGCAAACAAAGTTTAATTCAGATAAAGATGAGGTGATGCATTTTGGAAAGTCAAATCCAGTTAGGACTTTCACAGTGAATGATAGGGCCGTGAGTGTGTTGTAGAACTGTGGAATCTTAAGAGTAGAAGTACATGGTTCACTAAAAGTTGGAGTCACAGGTGAACAAGGTAGTGAAGAAGGCTTTTGGGATGCTGGCCTTCATAAGTCAGGGCATTGAGTATAAAAGTTGGGAGTTCTTGGTGCCCTTTTACAGGACGTTGGTAAGGCCAGGCTTGGAGTATTGCTTTCCATTTTGATTGTCCTGCTGGAGGAAAGATGATATTAAACTGAAAATAGTGCAGAAACAATTTACAAGGATGCTGCCAGGCATCAGCGACTGAGTTGTATGGAGAGGTTGGACAGGCTAGGACTTTGTTCCTCTGGAGAGTGAGGGGTGACCTTACGGAGGTATATGAAATCATGAGGGGCAATGGTAGGGTGAACATACACAGTCTTTTTCCTAGAGTTTTGGAATCAAGAACTAGAGCACAGAAGTTTAAGGTAGGAAGGTAAAGATTGAAGAAAAACTTGAAGGGCAGCCTCTTTACACAAAGGAAGGTATCTACGTGGAACTAGCTGCCAACTTTTAAAAGACAGTTGGATCAGAACATGGATAGGAAAGGGTTGGAAGGCTATGGACCAAATAGTGACAAAAGGGACAATTTTGAATAGCAAACACGAGGAAATTCAAACAACACACACAAAATGCTGGTGGAACACAGAAGGCCAGGCAGCATCTATAAGGATAAGGACGAAGGGTCTCGGCCCAAAACGTCGACAGTGCTTCTCCTTATAGATGCTGCCTGGCCTGCTGTGTTTCACCAGCATTTTGTGCAATTTTAAATAGGACTTTTTGGTTGTCATGGACAAGTAGGGCCAAAGGTCCTGCTTTCATGCCATATAACTCTGTCTCTTTGATTCTATGTGCAGGTAGGTAGATTAACTGTAAATTGTCTCTGGTTAGCGGGTGAGAAGTAGTAGTTTGGAGCAGAGGGTGAGGGTTGTGGGAGGTGGAGATAATAATGTGGGGAAAATAGGTGACAAGGAGAATTACTGGGATAAAGGAATTAATCTGTGAGCTGGTTAAATGTCATAAAGGAAGATGAAATAACGTAATCATCCTTGTAAGGCAGAAACAAAACCCAGTCGAGAAAGGTGTTGCAACTGCAGCTATGAAAGGAACTTCCAGACACTTTCAGAGCAAAGGAAAAAATGTAAGACACTGGGAAAATTCAGCAAAGGAGGCCCAAAGTAAAGAAAAATAGTGCTTGAGAGTCAGCTAGCAGAAAACATTAAACCAGGCGATGGAAGTTGTTGTGGACAAAAAAGAAAAGAACAGCAAGACAGCAGAAAACAACAGCAAAAATAGCAGAAATTACTGGGTAATGATGAAATGGTGAGAAATTAAACGTGATTTCTGTCTGCCTTCATAAAACTAGAGGAAAGATTCCAAAGATTCCAAAATTAATGGAGATCTACAAGCCCAAAGTGAATGGCACACTCAAAGAAATGAGCAATGGTAAGAACAGAAAACCTACAGCACAATACAGGCCCTTCAGCCCACAAAGCTGTGCTTTGGACTTAGGACTGGAGAAAATAGAATGACGGAAAGCTGATAAATCCCCAGGAGCTGAGAGTCCATATCCTAATGTTTTAAAGGAGGTGGCTATTGAGAAAGAGATGCTATAGTCACCATCTTCTCAACTTACATAGGTAATAGGATAGTCCTCACTGATTGAAAAATAATGTAAAACCATTATCTAAGAAGGAAAGGATAAAGAAAACAGGGAGCTATAGACTGGTTAGACATCAGAAGTAGGGAAGAAATTTATTCTTAAAGTGGGTTACCTGTACTTCAAAACTAATGGAGACAAGAGTCTGCAGATGCTAGAGTCTGGAGCAACAAGCTAAATGCTGGAGGGACTCAACAGGGCAAGCATCATCTGTACAGGGAATTGATCAGTCAGCTTTTCAGATCAAGGCCCTACTCTCAACCTGAAATGTTGACGTCTTTTTGTCTACAGATGCCCCTGTGACCTACTGAGTTCCTGCACATTTAGTTTGCGGCTCATTGGGAAGCAATATATAGGAATGGGCAGATTCAACATGGATATGTAAAGAGGAACTGCTTATGGCTATGGTTCTGGTGCAGGTCAATAGGAGCAGGCAGTTTAAATGGCTCAGCATGCACTAGATGGGCTGAAGGCCCTGTTTCTGTGCTGTACTTTTCTATGACCTTACAATTAGCAGAATTGCAGTGAAATGTCACACTAGCAATCATTAAGCAAATTAGAGTGCATAGTATTGGTTCTAATATACTGGTATGGATTGAGAATTAGTCAGCATTGTCAACTTGGGATGCTGAGACACCAATACATCTGATCACAGTCTATATCTCAATCTGAATAAGGAATCAAGTGTAATATCTCCTACAAGAGAACCCCTCCTGATGAAGGGTTTCAGCCCGAAGCATGGACTGTTTACTCTTTTCCATAGATGCCACCTGGCCTGTTGAGTTCCTCTAGCATTTTGTATGTGTTAATTGGAACTTCCAGCATCTGCACTGGTTGGCTAATAGTGTAAAGCTAGATATAATGTGGATAGTCACAGTTTGTGTCCCAGAATAGGGGAACATAAAAATAGAAGGCATAGGTATAAGTTGGGAGGGTAAAAATTAAAGGGGTTCTGAGGGGCACCTTTTTCATACTTAAGGTGCTGGGGATGTGGAACAAACTGCCAGAGGAAATGGTAGATATTAAAAACTATGCATAAACAAACACTGACAAATGACCAAAGTGCAAAAGAAGACAAATAGTGCAAAAATATAATTCTGAGATTGTGAGTTGTAGAGTTCTTGAAATCGAGTCTGTAGGCTGTGGAATCGGATCAGAGTTGAAGTGTGTGAACTTAGCTACACCGTTTTAGGAGCCTGATGGTGGTAGGGTAAAACTGTTCCTGAACTTGGTGTTGAGGGACCTAAGGTTTCTGTGCCTCCTGCCTATCGGTAACAGCAAGAAGAGAGCATGGCCTGGATGATGGAGGCTGTGCTCTTGTGGCATCGCTCCATGTAAACGTGCTCAGTGATGGGGAGAGCTTTGCCTGTGATGAACTACTTTCTGTAGACTTCTCCGTTCCTGGGCATTGGTGTTTCCATACCAAGCTGTGATGCAGCCAATCAGGATACTATGCAGCTACTGAAGTTCGTCAAAGTTTTCGCTGCCAAATCTACTTAAATTTCTAAGAAAGTGGAGGTGCTGCAGTACTTTGTTTGCTGACCAGAGCTGTGCACTTCCATCAAAGCATGGTCTCACCACCGACTTGCTCAGTTGGAACATGACATCCCAACTTCTGTACTTAAAGCCCTGACAGACAAGAGTTTGTGCAGAATGCCTTTCTCATCACTTTTTCAACACAGTTATACATGGGTGAATGTGTAAAGTGTCACTGCTCTCCTTGCTTGATAAACCTCTTGCGATGTACAATGCGACATCCTGCTGAATTAAATGTGCTCCCTAATGCACATCATTGGGCCACATATCTCTCTGTGTAATCAGCTGGTCTCCAATTCCATATCCAGTTACAAACAGGCCTCAGAAAGCTCAGCGTAGGCAAAAGTCAGCACAGTGAGCTTGGCTGATTCACTGATCTTTGCATTCCAAGCATTCATCTGACTTTACATCAGAAACAATACAGCTCTCTGCATGTCTACTCTAGTATGCAGGACAGTATATTTCTTTACTGACTGGCTAAGATAAAATTGACCGGAAACCGCCCTAAAATTTCCAGCATCTCCTCTAAATTGCAGTTGTTTTAATTCTGTACACCAGTGGAGCCTCAGTAAGTTTGATGCTGCAGGCTATGGACTATACATGGGTATTTATTATCATTCTACCAGTGCAAGTCAAACACAACCTTTGGTGTGGCTAAAGCCTGATGCAGAGCTCACTGAAATCGGATAAATCCAGTGGATCTCACTGGAGTGGCAATAGTTGTCTGCAGTAACTCTCCCGGAAGAAAGTGTCAGTGGAGGCCTCCTCATTAGGCTTGATGCCAGCATGTCTGTGTGAGAAAAAAAAATGTGTGTTTATGTGTAAGGGCTTGTGTGCCTGGGTGTGAGATTCTGAATTGGTTTATTATCACTGTCTTATATCTGTTGTTTCAATAGTGGTACAGTGCAAAGGTATAACATTAGGATAAATAACAACATAGAGAAATAGTGCAGATAAAAGGAATAATGAGGTAGAGTTCAGATGAAGGTTCTCATCTGTTTGTTTCGCTCCATAGATGCTCTCTGACCTGTTGAGTTCTTTGTGCGTGTTGTCTTTAAATTGAATCTGCTTCCACCTTCCTGATTACAACAGTTCACCTTATTAAACCCTTCAGGGGGCCTTGGCAGCAACCTCAGGGTTCTTCCATCAGAAAACAGGTCTATGGAAGAGAGTCCCTCTTAATAGGGATGTAGTGAGACCCTCTCATGAGGCAGGTCAGGTGGGTTGGTAGTCTGCAATGTGTTTGCTGCTTATTTATTAACTGTACTCTGCAACAGTGAATAAGAGGTTGGACTTATTTTTTTAAAATTTAAGGCCAAAGTTCAGGATATAATAGAGCTCAATAAAGGTTATTCTTGGAAGAAAAGCCATGAAAACCAATTGGCCAGGTGTAACTTTCTGTAATCCCACATTATTAACTGTGTTTGTCTTTCCTTTATGAAACAAGATTCTCCTGATGACAAACCTCATAGCCACACAGTTCTCACTGCACAGTCACTGTTACTGAGAGATGAATGACAGCACAACTGGCCGCGGGCAGCTGATCCCTCCCTTGCTTTATGGTGAATGTTTGAGCACTCACCGTCGTCCGCAGGTTCAAACTGACACTGCTGCCAGAGACAATTACAAAGTCGCCGCTCACTCTTCAGTGAGAGTTCTCAACTTTCAATAAGGTGTATTGCTCATTAGTGACCTTGACAACAGTCCTTATCTCATACCGGAGGAATTTGCTTTGTAAATTTGAGACTCTTGGTAGCACACCGAACAGGGGAGTAATTTTCTGGAAAGTGGAGGGGTAACCTAGGCATTGGGATGGTAGTCTACATAAACATCTTTCCATATTCCATAAAGGGTAGAATGTAGAACAATACAGTGCAGGAACAGCCCTTCAGCCCGTGTTTTCTGTGCCAAACACAATGTTAGATAAATCAAATCCCTTCTGCCCACACGATCCAAACCCCTCCAAACTTTGCATATTCATGAGCCACCTCAAAGCCTCCGAAATCGCACGTTGTATCTTCCACCACTGCTCCTGGCAAACCATTCCAGGCACACAAAACTCTGTGTAATAAAACTTGCTCAACTTCTCCATTAAACTTTCTCCCTCTCACCTTAAATGCATGTCCTCTTGTATTTGGCATTTCTACCCTGTCTTTCCTGTCATCACCTTTCATTTTATGAATTTCAATCAGGGCTGTCCTCAGCCTCTGCCTCTCCAGAGAAATGGCTCCAACTCTGCCCAACCTGTCCGATAGCTCATACCCTCCAATCCAGGCGAACCTCTTCAAAACCTCTGCATCCTTCCAGTAACGGGGTGACCAGAATTGCAAATGGTGCTCCCAAATGCAGCCTAACCCAAGTTCCTTGTAGGAACCATGTATAATTTGCTATGTTTTCCTTGTGAATGCTGCTTCAGTGATGCTCTGTGCCGGTGATGCTGCTGCAAGGAAGCTTTTCATTGCACCTGTGCACATGACAATAAACTCGACTTTGACTTTATAGAGCTAAAATACAGAGTTACAGAGCACTATGGCATAGATACAGGCACTTCAGCCCATCCATACCATGCTAGCCAGATCTTCTGCCTGGTCCCATTTACCTGCAGCTGGACCATATCCATCCATGTACCTATCTAAACTTCTTTTAAGTGTTGCAACTGAGCCCACTTCCACCACTTCTGCTGGCAGTTCATTCCACACTCAGGACACCCTCTGAGTGAAGACTAGACTTATGACAAAGAAGGAGACCACTCGGTGAACTGAGTTCATGTTGGCCCACCACTAATTTTCCTTGTAATCTATTCTTACCACATCCCCAGCATCCCCTCTCAGAATCTAGCATCACATACACACTGCAGGCAATTTATCATGGAAAGTTAATCTATCGAACAGCAGCTCTTTGGGATGTGGGAGGAAACAAAAGCACCCAGAGGAAGTCCAAACAGTCAGGGGGGAACAGGCAATCTGAGGTCAAGATTAAACCTCGGTCACTGGAGCTGTAAGCGAGCAGTCCCATCAGCTGCACTGCTATGCCAGTGAAACAAAAGCATGATAGATGATTACTGAGGCTATTCAGCCCATTGTCTCTGTCCTTGCTCTTTCAGCTACACAATTATTCTCCCATCTCTGCTCTTCCCCATAATCCTGCAATTCCTTGCCGCTGTAGATTGTAACAAAGAAAGTCATGTGTACAAGAAGCTGAGCTCCAGTCCTTCCAACTGACAGGCAGACAGGTCACAGTTTCATGTGGTTCACTGAAGTGAAGGTCAGACACAAATTCCATTCTTTACTCCAGAATAATGATGTCCAAACAAGACTCCATTTTATCAGATGGAACTTGGTTGCGTCTACAAGGAGTCGCCACAGTTCTTGCTTCCTGTGTAGACTGGACCCTGTAATATGGCCGATACACTGACTGACAGGTTGTCTACTTTTGTGGGCACAAAGGAGTCCAGGAGTGTGGTGACAGCATGAGACAGACAGATTCCAGAAATAGGGAATGTGGACTCAATATAATTGTTTCAACATTTAAGATTGCAAAAAAGAAACATTTCTTTAGGTCAAGGTTTGTAAATTTCTGTATGGGGGGCTGTAGAAATGAAAGGCTGAATAGTTTCAAGTTTCAGGGTTTCAGCATCTTAGAGGATGTATCTGGGCCCAACACTTTGATGCAATCATGAAAAACGCACGCCACTTTATTGGGAGTTTGAGGAGATCTGGCGAGCCTCTGAAGACTTTTGCAAATTTCTACATGTGTATAGTGGAGAGCATTCTCACTGATTGCACCAGTGCCTGGTATGGGGGCTGTAATGTGCAGGATCAGAAGAGGCTTCAGAGGGTTGTAGACTTAGCCAGGTCCTCTACGGGCACTAGCCTCCCCACCATTGACTCGAGAGGCATCAACGGGAAGAGGTAGAGGACGAGTTTGTTCACAGTTAGTCTTTGCAATGCCTCCTGAGATGGTGATGTGCCTCTCCTGTGAGATGTGGCAGTCTTGGGGGAACTCCCCTCTCCCGCAGAGTCACACCTGCCAGAAGTGCTTGCGTCTGGGCGATCTGGAAGACCGTGTGAGGAATCTGGAGCAGCAGCTGGATGACCTTCGACTCAAGGGAGAATGAGGCGGTCATAGATGAGAGCTACAGGGAGGTAGTCACATCTAGGCTGCCGGAAGCAGGTCATTGGGTGACAGTCCGAGGGGGGGAAAGCGAAGGAGACTAGACAGGTAGTGCAGAGCACCCCTGTAGCCATTCCCCAGAAATAATAAGTTTGCTGTCCTGGATGCTGTTGGTGGGAACAACCGACCATGTGTGAGCCATGGTGGCAGGGCCTCTGGCACTGAGTCTGGCCCTGTGGTGCAGGATGGGATGGAGAAGAGGAGAGCTGTCGTCATTGGAGACTCTATAGTCAGGGGAGCAGACAGGAAATTTTGTGGACGTGAGAAGGGTGAGAAGGAAACCCACATGGTTTGTTGCCTCCTGGGTGCCAGGGTCCGGGATGTCTCTGACTGGGTGCATGACATCCTGGTACAAGAGGGAAAGCAACCAGAAGTCGTGATACATGTCGGGACCAACGACATAGGCAGGAAGAGGGATGAATGAGGTCCTGAAGTGTGAGTTTCGGGAACTAGGCAGACGACTGAAGAACAGGACCTCAAGGGTGGCGTTCTCAGGATTGCTGCCAGTACTACATGATAGCGATGGTAAGAATTGGAGGAGATGGCAGTTGAATGCGTGGCTGAGGGGTTGGTGCAGGGCGCAGGGTTTTAGATTTTTGGACCATTGGGATCTCTTCTGGGGAAGGTGGGACCTGTACAGATTGGATGGGTTGCACCTGAAATCAAGGGGGAGCAATATCCTTGCAGGTAGGTTTGCTAGCATGATTCGGGAGGGTTTAAACTAATTTGCAAGGGGGATGGGACCCAGAGCAATAGAGCAGTGAAAGAAGTGCATGGAGTAAAGCCAGATCTAACGTATAAAGAGGCTTTGAGGAAAGAGCAGCAGAATAAAGAGTATAAAGGTAGTAAGGTAGAAGGGCTAAAGTGTGTGTACTTCAATCCAAGAAGCATCAGAAACAAAGGTGATGAACTGAGAGCTTGGATACGTGCATGGAATTATGATGTAGTGGCCATTACAGAGACTTGGCTGGCACCAGGGCAGGAATGGATTCTCAATATTCCTGGATTTCAGTGCTTTAAAAGGGATAGAGGGGAGGAGGGGTGGCATTATTGGTCAGGGATACTATTACAGCTGCAGAAAGAGTGGGTAATGTAGCAGGATCCTCTTTTGAGTTAGTATGGGTGGAAGTCAGGAACAGGAAGGAAGCAGTTACTCTACTGGGGGTATTCTATAGGCCCCCTGGTAGCAGCAGAGATACTAAGGAGCAGATTGAGAGGCAGATTTTGGAAAGGTGCAAAAATAACAGGGTTGTTATCATGGGTGACTTTAACTTCCCTAATATTGATTGGCACTTGATTAGTTCCAAGGGTTTAGATGGGGCAGAGTTTGTTAAGTGTGTCCAGGATGGATTCCTGTCACAATATGTTGACAGGCCAACTAGGGGGAATGCCATACTAGATCTAGTATTAGATAATGAACCGGGTCAGGTCACAGATCTGTCAGTGGGTGAGCATCTGGGGGACAGTGATCACCACTCCCTGACCTTTAGTATTATCATGGAAAAGGATAGAATCAGAGAGGACAGGAAAATTTTTAATTGGGAAAGGGCAAATTATGAGGCTATAAGGCTAGAACTTGCGGGTGTGAATTGGGATGATGTTTTTGCAGGGAAATGTACTATGGACATGTGGTCAATGTTTAGGGATATCTTGCAGGATGTTAGGGATAAATTTGTCCCATTGAGGAAGATAAAGAATGGTAGGGTGAAGGAACCAAGGGTGACAAGTGAAGTGGAAAATCTAGTCAGGTGGAAGAAGGCAGCATACACAAGGTTTAGGAAGCAAGGATCAGATGGGTCTATTGAGGAATATAGGGTAGCAAGAAAGAAGCTTAAGAAGGGGCTGAGAAGAGCAAGAAGGGGTCATGAGAAGGCCTTGATGAGTAGGGTAAAGGAATACCCCAAGGCATTCTTCAATTATGTGAAGAACAAAAGGATGACAGGAGTGAAGGTAGGACCGATTAGAGATAAAAGTGGGAAGATGTGCCTGGAGGCTGTGGAAGTGAGCGAAGTCCTCAATGAATACTTCTCTTCGGTATTCACCACTGAGAGGGAACTTGATGATGGTGAGGACAATATGAGTGAGGTTGATGTTCTGGAGCATGTTGATATTAAGGGAGAGGAGGTGTTGGAGTTGTTAAAATACATTAGG
This sequence comes from Hypanus sabinus, assembly GCF_030144855.1. Classification (NCBI taxonomy): domain Eukaryota; kingdom Metazoa; phylum Chordata; class Chondrichthyes; order Myliobatiformes; family Dasyatidae; genus Hypanus; species Hypanus sabinus. Next base: position 131,853,033 of record NC_082706.1, read on the forward strand.
ACGGATAAGTCCCCCGGGCCTGACGGAATATTCCCCAGGCTGCTCCACGAGGCGAGGGAAGAGATTGCTGAACCTCTGGCTAGGATCTTTATGTCCTCGTTGTCCACGGGAATGGTACTGGAGGATTGGAGGGAGGCGAATGTTGTCCCCTTGTTCAAAAAAGGTAGTAGGGATAGTCTGGGTAATTATAGACCAGTGAGCCTTATGTCTGTGGTGGGAAAGTTGTTGGAAAAAATTCTTAGAGATAGGATCTATGGGCATTTAGAGAATCATGGTCTGATCAGGGACAGTCAGCATAGTTTTGTGAAGGGCAGATCGTGCCTAACAAGCCTGATACATTTCTTTGAGGAGGTGACCAGGCATATAGATGAGGGTAGTGCAGTGGATGTGATCTACATGGATTTTAGTAAGGCATTTGACAAGGTTCCACACAGTAGGCATATTCAGAAAGTCAGAAGGCATGGGATCCAGGGAGGTTTGGCCAGGTGGATTCAGAATTGTCTTGCCTGCAGAAGGCAGAGTCGTGGTGGAGGGAGTACATTCAGATTGGAGGGTTCTGACTAGTGGTGTCCCACAAGGATCTGTTCTGGGACCTCTACTTTTCGTGATTTTTATTAACGACCTGGATGTGGGGGTGGAAGGGTGGGTTGGCAAGTTTGCAGATGACACAAAGATTGGTGGTGTTGTGGATAGTGTAGAGGATTGTCAAAGATTGCAGAGAGACATTGATAGGATGCAGAAGTGGGCTGAGAAGTGGCAGATGGAGTTCAACCCAGAGAAGTGTGAGGTGGTACACTTTGGAAGGACAAACTCCAAGGCAGAGTATAAAGTAAATGGCAGGATACTTGGTAGTATGGAGGAGCAGAGGGATCTGGGGGTACATGTCCACAGATCCCTGAAAGTTGCCTCACAGGTAGATAGGGTAGTTAAGAAAGCTTATGGGGTGTTATGGACTTTCATAAGTCGAGGGATAGAGTTTAAGAGATGCGATGTAATGATGCAGCTCTATAAAATTCTAGTTAGGCCACACTTGGAGTACTGTTCTGTTAGTGTCCAGTTCTGGTCACCTCACTTTTGGAAGGATGTGGAAGCATTGGAAAGGGTACTGAAATTAACCAGGATGCTGCCTGGTTTAGAGAGTATGGATTATGATCAGAGATTAAGGGAGCTAGGGCTTTACTCTTTGGAGAGAAGGAGGATGAGAGGAGACATGATAGAGGTGTACAAAATATTAAGAGGAATAGACAGAGTGGATGGCCAGTGCCTCTTCCCCAGGGCACCACTGCTCAGTACAAGAGGACATGGCTTTAAGGTAAGGGGAGGGAAGTTCAAGAGGGCTATTAGAGGAAGGTTTTTCACTCAGTGGTTGGTGCGTGGAATGCACTGCCTGAGTCAGTGGTGGGGGCAGATACACTAGTGAAGTTTAAGAGACTACTAGACAGGTATATGGAGGAATTTAAGATGGGTTATTTGGGAGGCAGGGTTTGAGGGTGGGCACAACATTGTGGGCCGAAGGGCCTGTAATGTGCTGTACTATTCTATGTTATATATATATATATATATATATACATACACACACACTCACACACATATAAGTGATGCATTCTTGAGTTGGAGTTTATAGCTCGGCAGGAAGGAGTGCTATGATAAATAATTTAGTATGAGTTATATGTGAAGTATGTGAATGGTATACGTCACCATGCCACCACCTTGCTTAAAGACAAAATGTAGATGTTCTCCCGGGCTCCCGCCTTTTTCTTTCAATTAGGTTTATGTTTTAGAATTGCATCAACTTCCTTCTCCTCTCCGTACATGAGGTCATGTTGCAGCTGTATAAAACCTTGTTAGTGCACATCTGGAGTGTTCTGTGCATTTCTGGAAGTTGCATTACAGGAAGGACATGAAGACTGTAGAAATGCAGAAGAGTTTACTGGTCTGAATTCCGATGTATTAGCAAGGCGAGGCTGAGCACACTGAAATTGTTTTTTCTGGAGTTTTCAAAGCTGAAAACTTTGATGCACAGATAGGGAAGATAGCCTGAGCTTTTACCCTGGGTGTAAATGTCAAATACTGCAGGGCCTAGGTTTAAACTGAGAGGGGGAAGTTCAAAGGAGATCTCTTTGGTTACTTTTTACAGAGGGAGTAGTAATGTGCCTAGAAAGGGCTGCAGGGGAAGAGGTGAAAGGAGATACGATAGCAATGTTTAGAGGTATTTAGTCAGGCATGTGAAAAGACAGGAAAGGGGGAGATACAGACCATGTGCAGGCACTTATTCAGTTTAAATTGGCATCATGGTCAACACAGACACTGTGGGCCGAAGGGCCTGTACGTGTGATATAATCTTCGATGTTCTAAGACACAGGATGTAGGCCATCAGGACCGGGAAATCAGTCAGCCCTTGGTTGCATTCATTTCCCAGTCCTTCTGCTCTGGTGACAGCATTTGCTTTAACTAGCTGCCTCTCCAAAGCCTACTCAGCAAGTATGAGACACCATGTGATCTTTGTTCAACAATTTGAAGAAGGTGTGAGAAAACAAGATTAACCCAAGGACATAATTGACATCATGTTCTTTTCCCAAAGATTAGTAATCTATCTGTTTATTGAATGCCAGCAGAGTGGGAGCAAGTTCTTCAGGTTCTGATAAGCTCAGAGCTCCCCCAGACTCTAACAATGCTCCAGTGAAGAATGATGATGATGAAATAACTGGGCTAATTGGGTTAGAGTGCCTGGGCACACAAGGGTAAATTGGTTGCAAAGTGAGGAGTTCATGTCAATCAATTATCACAAACATGACTATTATCTGCTAGAAAAGATACTGAGATAAGCAGCAAGAAGGGCAGTTTTCACAGTTAATGTGAGCAGATTCAGCCCGTATATCAAAACCACACTGGGTGAGTGGAGGTTCAGAATCAGAGCTGAATTCATCATTCCTACAGCAGTATATGATTCTTTATTTTAGTTTCCAGCATAGTCTTTTGAGATTTCTTTAATATGTCAAAGATTTGATATTACGTTAATACCTGTGCTACGAGGTTTCGCAATATTTTTGAATGAGTTCTAAGTTGTGTTGCTCTGTGAGATTTGGCTAGTTGACCCAACCAGGATGGGCTCAAGGCCGAAAACAGATGGTCAGTATCGCTCAGTACATACTACAACACAGATACAAAATAGTCGTTCACACAGACAGTGCTCAAGGACAGGATTCTGCAGGCGTGAAGTACCAGCTCTGCCAAACCTGAGCTAGAGGCTATTTTTGTGACATCAAGACCTCTAACTCTTGGCTCCATCCTTAGCTTAGCCTGCGTACAGAGATTATATTACTAGATGCATCCCTGTCCCTGCTGGGCAGAGTCATGGAGCATTGCCAATCCTTTGCATCACTGAGTGAGTAAATACAAGGTGGATAAGGAATTAAATATTGGTATAAGTAGAGCAGAGTCTTTTAGAACATAGAATATAGAATAGTACAGCACATTACAGGCCCTTTGGCCCACAATGTTGTGCCGACCCTCAAACCCTGCCTCCCATATAACCCCCCACCTTAAATTCCTCCATATACCTGTCTAGTAGTCTCTTAAATTTCACTACTGTACCTAAGTGGAAATTTAAGTGGAATCTAAATATCGGAGTGGAAATTTCAAATACTGGCGGGTATAGGTTTAAGATGAAGTGGAAAAGTTTAAACCAGATTTGGAGTCATAGAGTCACAGTGAACTACAGCACAGAATAGATTATTCAACCCATCTAGTCCGTGCTGACCTCTATTGCTGTCTTGTCCCATCAACTCAAATCCACACCATAGCCCTGCATACTCCTCTCATTTGTGTGCCTATCCAAACATCTCTTAAATGTTATCCACAACCACCACTTCCGCTGGCAGCTCATTCCAGCTCGTTGTGATTTTACACTGAGTATTGGTTGCCTGGAATGTGCTGACAGAGGAAGTGGTGGACACACATACATAGTGATGTTTATAAGGCAGTTAGACGGAGACAAGAACAGGCAGAGAATGGGGGGATGCAGATTTTAAATTGGCATCATGTTTGGCACAGACATTGCAGTCCAAAGGGCTTGAACTGGTGCTGTCTTCTATGTTGCTGAGTGTTCCCATTAAGCAGGTTATTGGTTAGTGCTCCATGATATCTCTCTCAAGGATATCTTTGCTGATATATGGGAGTCAACCAATTGTGTGAAAATTAGCTGGATTGGTTTGTCCTGGGAATTTAGCACATCGTCAGGAAGATGCCAGTGTTCTAACTTTAGAGCAACAGCTTGGCCAGAAGCACAGCTGGTCTGGGAGCTCAGGTCTTCAGGTGGTGTGGTTCTGGATGTCGCGTAGTGTCCTATGTTCTGGATGCCATGTGGAGTGACTGGGGTGATGGAGGTTGCAAGAGGAAGCATCGATGGATCATCCTCTGACTCATGATTTTATAGACGTATACAAAATTAAAAGGAATACGATAGGGTAAACACGTGAAGATGTTTTCTACTGAGGTTGAGGGAGACATATCATAGTTTTAGGGTGAAAGATGAAATAGTTAAGGGGATCTGAGGGTGGATTTTTTTAAAGTGTGCAATGGGTTGTCAGCAGAAATAGTAGATGCAGTTTCAATTATAACTTTTAAAATAAATTCAGATTGGTACATGGATGAGAGTGGTCCAGGTGAGGATCAACTCGGACTCGATGGGCTGAATGGCCTACTTTGGTATTGTAATGTCCTATGACTCTTTGCTAAAAAACTATGGGCAACCTTGTGAAGGGTGCTATAGAAATGCAAATCTCTTGTTAATTTGACTGAGGAAGTGCTATTCATACAGATTAATGTTATTCATACAAATGTTTCTGCTGGAGGATTAAGCATGGAATAAATTATGAGAAGACTGTCGATATTCTCATTCCCTACCTTGATTTTGAGAAATTAATTTACAGTGATAACAGCACACAGTTGCTTCCAACTCTGCATGATACATTTGGGGGAAGATAATTAGTCACTCAAATATAAAGCAGTGACCAGCAGCTAAAGCCTGTCTGCATCCATTCCCCCACAACTGGCTCCTTTCCCTTACTCCATGTCAACATATCTATCTGACTCACTCTGACTTCATCCATTTTGTTGTCTCTGGCTTGTGTCTGTGTTCTCTATATATTGTTATTGCTGTGAAATTCTACTGGTCTGTGTCCAGTGTTCCACTGTTGATATCAAAATGTAAAAACTGCCATGAATACTGACTGCTCCACAGGGCAACTTATCTCGAATGGTCCTGAGTCCCAGAGGGAAAGGTTATTCTGGCAGTACAGCTACATTCTACCAGATATACCCATAACAGAAGACAAACGTTAATGTGCAACAGATCAAAGACATTTTAAAGTCCTAATGAAAGGCCTTGGCCCAAAATGTTGACTGGTCATTCCTCTCCATAGATACTGCTGGACTTGCTGAGCTCCTCCAGCATTTTGTGTGTGTTGCTGTGGATTTCTGCAGAATCTCTTCTGGTTAACATTTTTAAAAATTTGGAAGTGCAGTGATCTGCAAGAAGAATAGAAATAAACTTCAAGGAGCTATAAAGAGGGTGGTAGAATGGGAAACTAGGTGGCTGGTGAAATCTAATGCTGAGAAGCTAGGAGATATGCAAATACCCATACAGTACTCTGTAAATACCCATAGGCATGTGAAAACACACACACACACACACACACACACACACACACACACACACACACGTGAAATCCACTCAAATATTCACACTCTTTCCCTCTATATATTCACACACTCCATTAATTTCCAGATTCCTTGTAAATATTCAGGGACTCACTCCCTATGAATATCCAAACCTACTCCCCATACACAACATCCTAATATCTTTTTCTTACCTTCTGTTGCCCCAAAAGTCACAACATAAATATAGCACAGTATGGGTCCTTCAGCCCGCAATGTTGTGCTGACCAATTTGTCACCAAGCTCAAAGTAAACAGTAGGATTCTCAATGTCCGATGTACTGAAAACAGATGATCAAATAGATCCTTTTGGATTCTCTCTAGTGTGTGTCACATTTGTTAAAGCCAATCCTCAATGGGCACAGTGCATCAAATTGCTTTAAAAATCCTTCCCAATGTTTTAAGTTATCAGGTATATTGAAACAGGATATAATTACAGATTGCAGTTATAATTACACTAATTAAAAGGTATTCTTGGGGAGGAGAGGCTGGAGGGATACAAACCTAAAGGGATTAGTATAAATAGGTACCACAGTTGGCAAGGATGATACGGGCTGTTCAATTCTATGTTTCTAGCTGATTGTGGGGTATGAAGCTAAATAGGCCTTGAAACATCAGTGGGCTTGGGTGGGATGGTGGGATTCCTGGCCTGGAGGCCATCCTGTAGTAGATGGAACTTTGGGTATTACAATCTTGCTTTTAATATCAAGTTTGTGGACAACACAAAGACTGGCGATTTGTGGACAGGGATGAAGGTTGTGATAGGGCGCTGTAGGGTGTAGATCGGTTGCAGATTTTCGCAGAGAGACAGCTGTGTTGAATCTTGGAAAGTGCAAGGTTTGAACTTTGGAAGGTCAAATGAAAAGGGCAAGAGCACAGTAGATGGCAGGAGCTTTATCAGCATTGATTTTGGAGTCCAAGTCTATAGGTCCTTGAAAGTGGCCACAAAGTAGACAGGCATATGGCATGCATGGCTTTACTGGTCAGAACACTGAGTGTAAGACAGATGGAGTCATGTTGTAGCTGTATAAAACTTTGGTCAGACCACATCTGGAGTAGAGTTCAGTTCTGTTCAGCCCATTAAAGAGGGATGTCGATGCTTTGAAGAGGGTGCAGGCAGTTTCACCAGGATGCTATCTGGATTAAGGAAAGTTTGGACAAACTTCAATTGTTCATCTGGACACCTGATAGAAGTTTAAAAAATTAGGAGAGGTATATATCCAGAATATTCTCAGAGTCGCTCTTCCAGGAAAGAAACATCAAATGCATATGCATTTAAGGAGAGATTCAAAGGAGATGTGTAGGACAGCTGTTGTATAGAGAGGTGGGCACCTGGAATGCATCGTCAAGGGTGATGGATAGGAAGAGGCAGGAAAGTTGTTTACATTGGTAGGTGAGACTAGAACTAGGGCACATAGCCTCAAGATTCGGGGGAGTAGATTTAGGATGGAGATGAGGAGGAACTGCTTTTCCCAGAGAGTGGTGAATCTGTAGAATTCTCTGCCTAATGAAGCAGTGGAGGCTACCTCAGTAAATATATTTAAGACAAGGTTGGATAGATTTTTGCATAGTAGGGGGATTAAGGGTTATGGGGAAAAGGCAGGAAGGTGTTGATGAGTCCATGGCCAAATCAGCCTTGATCTTATTGAATAGCAGAGCAGGCTCGACGGGCCAGATGGCCTACTCCTGCTATTTCTTATGTGAAGGACACAGATATCACGGTGGTGTTTAGGAGATCTTTAGGGAGACACATGAACAGCCAGAGAATGGAGAGGTGTGGATCATATACAGGCAGGTAGATTTAGTTTGGCAACATGGTCAGCACAGCTATTGTGGGCCGAAGGGCCTGTTCTTGTGCTCTACTATTCTGTGTTATACCAAGCTCCTCAAGTGCCCTGGTAGGGGTTGAACGGTGAATCATAGGACTCCTTGCCCAGTAAGTCTCCCACCGGCGGTGTCCGCCGCTCAGTGATTCGGAGGTTTCAATGTCCCTTGCGTTGGCTCCGCCTTTGGACTGAGCGGGATTGTCAGGAATGCGGGCGGGTGGGCTCGGAGCCTACTCTATAAAACAGGGCCAAGGGAGCCGCCCAAGATCGGGATCAGAGGACAAGTGGTCGACTCGGAGCCCGTGAAGAGGAGCACCATGCGGGAGATTGTTCACATTCAGGCGGGACAGTGCGGGAATCAGATCGGGAGCAAGGTGGGAAAAATCCCGAGCTTACTTCTTTCTGCCGTGTCCCGGGAACGAACGTCTGGGTATTCACTTAAGTTCCTCCCAAACTCTTCAAACCTGTAGTAGGGGAGAAGGAATCTCTCAAAAGCATTTGTTGTTTTTGGGAGGGGCTTTAGAGTTTCCATTAGGAATTTTGGGCAATTTATACACTCTAATTCTGGAGTTGGGCCGGACCCCGCGCCTCTCCGCTACAGTCTGGTGATTAGACAGGGAGCGACTGTCTCCATACCCAGACTCAAATCCAGTTTATTCTCTCTCTCTCTCTCTCTCTTTACTTTGCTCTAGTTTTGGGAGGTGATTAGCGACGAGCATGGCATCGATCCCGGGGGCAATTACATTGGCGACTCGCGCTTGCAACTGGAGAGAATCAACGTGTACTACAACGAAGCGATGTGTGAGTTTCTGGTGGGGAGGGGGAGTCATTGCAACGGGTGGGGAGGTGGCTCGCCGGCTGTTGCCTTTCAGTGTATGATTCTCACTAACATGGCAATCGACCAAACTTGCAGCCCAGAAGTATGTTCCCAGAGCGATCCTCTTGGATTTGGAGCCAGGGACGATGGACAGTATTCGCTCGGGGAGTTTGGGACAACTCTTCAAACCGGATAATTTCATATTTGGTGAGTCTCCTGGGTGCGTTGACCTGTGGCACTGAAAAGATCCTTGTTTATATTACATTAGAAGGTTTCAATTGTTCTGAGATGAATGGAGGGAGAATGGCTGTGGATTCCCTCTGATCTCACAGGTGACTTCTGAGAGTGAAGAGGCTTGGCTGGAATAAGTCCTTTAGTCACTGACTAATTAAGGGCTGGGATGTCACAAAGCTGCTGCAGAGGACATTGGGAAGAGGTGTGCTTAGCCAAGATTGGGCTGGGAAACGGAACCTAGACAAGTGGCCTTCCTTGCACCATGTGTAGCAACAGCTTAGGACAGACAAGAGATTCTGGTTAACCAAAGATCTTGCATGTAATCCCTGGGGGAACGCTGTTTCATTTAGCTGTATATGTGCATATGGTTGAATGACAAACCTGAAATGGCCGGTGGTGTGGCCAAGAGTGTCTGTAGAGACAAAGAGGTGGTGGGCAGCTCCAGCTGGGAGCCTGCATGATGAGGTAGAATCCAGCTGTGAGTGATGGCCTTTAGTTGCCTGATTTTTCTAGATCAGCTTACCACTCTGCATCCTGAAGTTTTATTTTGCTGGTGTGCACTTCCATTACTACAACCTGCAGTCACCATGCTGCGAAACAAGAAGTGTTTTAAAGTTTGGCAGATTCAGTGCAAAATGCACAACTGTATTTATTTTTATGGTTTGCCAAGAACCTGAGACACAATTTATTTTGAACATAGAACAATACAGCAAAGTACAGCCTATGATCAATCTAACTCCTCATTTCTACATTGCCAATAGCATTCCATTTGTTTTTTTTTCCCCAAATGTGTGGCTATCTAAGCATCTTGTAAATGTCCCTAATGTATCTGCTTCTACCACCACCCCTGGCAGTGCATTCCAGGCATGCAGTACTCTCTGTATAAAAACCTACCTCTCACATCTCTCCTAAACTTTCCTCCACTCACTTTGAAAGGATGTCCTCTCTTATTGCCATCCTATGAAAAGGTGCTGGTTTAGCTATGCCTCTCATTATCTTACACACCTTGATAAGATTCCTCTCATCCTCCTCCACTCCAAAGAGAAAAGCCCTAGCTCACTCAACCTTTCATTTTGTTAAGATTTCAAAGTGGGTTTACTGAATACAAAGTAAAGCTGAGATAAATCTTGCATGTAATGAGGCAAAAAGAAATACACCTCTAGAATTTTGCATTTGAGTTCACGTAACTTTTTGCCCTTTCTCTGCGCTCCCTGGACTCTGGAAGTGCAAGCCAATTCCTGTTTTGAACACAGTATCATTGGTTAACTGACTTCAGTGGAAGCAGTTTGGCTGTCATGCTCTTTGTCGGCCAGTGAGACTTTGCAGATCGTGGAGGGACGGGTTCTGATCTGATTTACAGCAGTGGGATTAAAGTCTCGGAGGTGGAGTCCTGTTCCTCTGCTGCCTTCAAATATAGGCATAATGTAGAAGACAAAATGACATGATTTCAAAGTGGTGCAGTTAAGATAAATTATTTCTTTTGCTTGCATTCAAGAACTGTGAGTCTTTGACCCAAGTCTGTGCAGTTTGTTTTTGAGAGAAGTTAATTTTAAACACTTGTCAGATGTAAGTGCTCCACTTCTAACAGATCTCCCTGTTTCTGTGGAGCCATTTAGAAGAGATGTGGGATCATCTCCAATGCACCTTACATAAACCAGATGGCCTGGGAACTGTCTGCTTACAAGAACTTTCTCTGGCAAGTCCCCCCACCCATGCTGATCTCCAAACAGAGAAAGACTCTGGGTAGAGTCATCAAATTGTTGCACAGAAGGAAACCATTCAGCCCATTGAATCTATGATGTCCTGTCAGAGAATTGTACCAGTTCTATTCCCCTGCGTATTATTCTCTAGTGCCAGTTTAATTTGTTTTAAAAGACACTGATTCAGTTTCCAGGTTTCCTGCAGATGATCAATTGCAAATTTCAACTACTCGCTGAATTAAATGATTTATTTCTAATATGCCTTGTGCCATTTACCTCAGGAAGTTACCTCTGTTCCACACACGGAAGTAGATGTCCTGTTTCACCAGCAGTGCTGGAGAGTATAAGGAAGCACGTGCTCTTGGTTGGACTTTGTTCAACGAGATGATGCAGCAGCAGGAGTGCTCATCGGCACATCACCCTTTTGAAAAGGCTGGCTGCTAACCACAGTGAGGCTGATGCAGCCAGTTTGGAATTGTTCAGCTTATTCAGCAGTGTGACTGTAAGCCCCATTCAGCTCAAACTGCAGTTTATTTTCAGGGCCACAGATAACTCGGGATGAGCTGAAAAGGCATGTAACAACACACTGAAAGAAAACCAGCCACCAGTTCTCACTAATCCATTTGTTCCACTGCTGGGTTGGATTGGGTTTATTTTAAAACACGTAGTATGTATTAATTCAAGGGACGTGGGTTTCATAGGATAAACCAGCATTGAATTGTCCAGGGAGATACAAGAGATGCCACAATCTGGAGCAACTCATTTACTGAAAGAACTCAGTGGAGACCGAATTCAAGGTTTTGACCTGCAACGTTGCTGGTCCATTTGCCCCCACAGATGCTGTTTGACTTACTGAGTTCCTCTAGCAGATTGTCACATTTAGTTGCCCATTCCTACATGCCTTTGAGAAGGTGGTGATGAGCTACCCTCTTTAACCACTGCAGCCCTTGGAGAGATTTCCAGTATGATTCCCAGTGACGGTGAAGGAACATATATTTCCAAGTCAGAATGGTGAGTGGCTGGACTTCCACGTGGTGGAAAGCAACATTGCAAGATGAACCTCTGTTCCACAGGGTGTTTCTGGGGTATGGAGGGATATGCTGAACAGTGGCAGCATAGAGATGCAACTGTTGGTAGTACAAAAAAGCTGGATGAACTCAGCAGGTCAGGCAGCATCCGTTGCAAGGAGCAGTCAACGTTTCGGGTCAAGACCCTTCGTCCTAAAACGTTGACTGCTCCTCTCAACAGATGCTGCCCAACCTGCTGAGTTCTTCCAGCCTTTTAGTACATCTTGATTTGACTACAGCATCTGCAGTGCACTTTGTGTTAACAGTTGGTGGTACTGCTTCACAGCTCTAGGAATCCGAGTTCCACTCTGACCTCTGTGCATTCCACTTGTGACCATGAGTTTTACCGACATGTTTCTGTTGCCTCTCAGATCTCAAAGGTTTGCTGGAAAGAATATGCTTTCTGCCTTTGACAGATTTCAGGGCCTTTGTGACATCCAGTTCATTCATTTGGTTCAATGCTTTACCCTCTACCAATCTCAGCATTTTAATATTTAGAAAATGTTTTCAAAACCAACTAATAATAAGTCCTTAAAATGTGTAGTGATGGTTTCAAGGCAAGAGAATGTGAGGATATGTAAGGGTTACAAATGAATACTTGGTTGAGGTGATCATAGATTCCTGACTCTTTTTATTTCTGTTCGTTGTTTAAATCATATTAAAATGCAATTGACAACCTTTAAAGCATGTGTTTCTTTCTGCATTTTGATGTGTCGATCCTACTAATGGACCAAAAACTCCTGGAAATTTTATGTAGCAGTTCAATCAGAATTTGTGATTTTAAATGTCGATATGTAATTCTTTCTTCTCTGGCCATTAGGACAAACAGGTGCAGGGAACAACTGGGCCAAGGGACACTACACAGAAGGTGCAGAGCTGGTGGACTCGGTGATGGATGTGCTAAGGAAGGAATGCGAAAATTGTGACTGCCTCCAAGGCTTTCAGCTCACTCATTCGCTGGGAGGGGGCACCGGCTCTGGAATGGGTACACTACTGATCAGCAAAATCCGTGAGGAATATCCTGATAGAATAATGAACACGTTCAGTGTCATGCCATCACCCAAAGTTTCAGACACCGTGGTCGAGCCTTACAACGCTACCTTATCTGTCCATCAGTTAGTCGAGAACACTGACGAAACTTACTGCATCGATAATGAGGCACTGTATGATATCTGTTTCCGTACTTTAAAACTCACCACTCCAACGTATGGGGATTTGAACCACCTTGTGTCTGCAACGATGAGCGGGGTGACAACTTCCTTGAGGTTTCCTGGCCAGCTGAATGCTGATCTGAGGAAGTTAGCTGTGAACATGGTGCCCTTTCCTAGACTACACTTCTTCATGCCTGGCTTTGCCCCTCTCACTGCCCGGGGCAGCCAACAATACCGCACCCTTTCGGTCTCCGAACTCACCCAGCAGATGTTTGATGCCAAGAACATGATGGCTGCCTGCGACCCTCGCCATGGCCGCTACCTGACAGTAGCCACTGTGTTCCGGGGTCCCATGTCCATGAAGGAGATTGATGAGCAGATGCTCGCTGTGCAGAGTAAGAATAGCAGCTACTTTGTGGAGTGGATCCCTAATAACGTCAAGGTGGCTGTGTGTGACATCGCGCCCCGAGGGCTCAAAATGGCCTCTACCTTTATAGGGAACAGCACAGCGATCCAGGAACTGTTCAAACGCATATCAGAGCAGTTTGCAGCCATGTTCCGCAGGAAGGCTTTCCTGCATTGGTTTACTGGGGAAGGAATGGACGAAATGGAATTTTCCGAAGCAGAGAGCAATATGAATGATCTGGTGTCCGAGTATCAACAGTATCAAGACGCTACAGCTGATGAGGGCGAATATTTTGAAGAGAATGAAGAAGAACCAGATGAGACTCAATTGAGCAACTGATATGCATCCATACACTTAAACATCTTTGCCGTTGCTAACAACCATCAATGGTTTCTGGATGATGAGAGTGAACCTAATACTAACCTTTTGTTTATCATCCATTGCCTGCTTGAAGTGCCTTTGCTGTAATTCCCAAGTGTAAGAAAACTTATAGTTTTAATAGTAGAAATAATTGGCAGTTCAACATATCTGACAATTGATCTTTGAATTACAGGTAGAATTTATTAAAAGGCTTTGAAATTAACTGGTCATAGTCTGTATGTTCTTGCTTTTCACCTGGTCTCCTATATCACATGATACAGTATCAGCTCGGTGAAGAGGGGTGACCCCACAGTGATGGTGATGCTGTAAAACTCTGACAGTGACACTGTTGAGTCCGGCTGTGATGCTGCAACAGTGATGGTGACAGTTACAGTGTTGAGCCCAGCTGTTAAGGTGTGACAGTGACGCTGTTAACTCCACATGTAAAGGTGTCATAGTGTTGACTCCAGCTGTAAAGTGTGGCAGTAACAGTTGTTGATCCCAGCTTTAAAGCTGTACCTCAGTTACTTCAAAGGCTGGGCAGAAAGAGTTCTTCAAAAGAAAACACTACAACACCTTGAGCAACACAAAAAGCTCCGGAGATCTCAGCAGGTCAGGCAGCATCAATGGAGGGAAAAGTTCACTATTCAAGATCCTGTGGATCAGTGTGGTAACAGATTCAATTGTTTGACCTTTGGCACATCCACAGTTGGGCTGGGTGTCTGCCTCCTATACTGTCCATAATCCTTTCTAAAAGGTAGGACCACACAGACATTTACCATGGAACAGAAATGGGGGTGGGAGGTGAGGAGGAGGGTGGTGGAAAGATGCATTTAAGTACAAGTCATGTTATTTTCTGGGCATGAAATCATGCACATTACTTGTCATTAATTTGCCTGAGAACATTAAACACTAAAAGGCATTAAACTGGAAAGAGTGCAAAGCAGATTTATGAGGCTGTTGATAGGACCTGAGAAGCTGCATTATGGGGAGAGGTTGGGCAGGTTAGGACCTTATTCCTTGGAACAAAGGGACTTGAGTGCCAAACTCACTGATGTATATAAAATAATGAGGGGTACAGATAGCATGAAAATACAGTCTTTTTCTCTGGAAAGGGGAACCAAAATGACTAGAGGCTACAGGTATAAGGTGAGAGGAAAGATTTAAAAGGGTCCTAAAAGACAACTTCTTCATGCAGAGGCTGATGAGTACACGGAATGAGCCAAAGAAAGTGGTTGAGGCAGGTATGAGAATAGCATCCAAAGGACATTTGGAAAAGTATACTGATACACGGATATGGGCCAAACATGGGCAAGTGGGACTAGCTTGGTGGGTGTTAAGATTGGCGTGGACAAGTTAGGCTTCAGGACCTAATTGTGTGCTGTACTGCTCTGTGATCAAAAGTTTAGAAGCCACTTGCTAAAGTGCTCTAGTCTCACTGATGACAGATTGTTGTCTAATAGACGACAGATTTCAATTGTGCTCTCTGAGGTGTTTTTCAAATGTAATATTAAGACAATACTCAAGCACTCTGGGACATTCTGAAAAGTCTTATTAAAAAAAGAGAATCTTACCTTTCTCAAAGCTCGTTTCATAAGGGGATATCCAAAATATCACAGCACTCTCATTAGTCTGTAACATTTACTTTCTATAAAAAACTAGAGGAGGAGGGATAAGAGGGGATCTGAGGAAGAATTTCTTCACCCAAAGGGTGGTTGGTACCTGAAACACACTGTCTATTTGGATGGTGGAGATAGATAATCTAACAACCTTTGAGAAGTATCTGGACGAACCCTTTAAATGCTTAGAAGTTGACGGATCTAGTGCTGGCACATAGGATTAGTGAGGATGGGTAGTTAGTGTCAAAGGGCTAGCTTCTGCGCTGTATCACATTTTGTGAAGGAATAGGTCAGAAACAAACCTTACTGTCTTGTACTACTCACTGAATCCAATGGAGGTTCACAAGAACGGTTTCAGGAATGAGAGGGTTAAGATTACTCTGGGCCTGTATTCACTGTTGTTTAGAAGAACGAGGAGGGATCTCATTGAATATTGAAAGGCCTAGATAAAGTGGATGTGGAGAGGATGTTTCCTGTACTGGGCAAGACTCAAGACCAGAGGGGCACTGCCTCAGAATAGAGTGACATCCTTTTAGGACAGAAACAAGGAGAAATCTCTTTGGCCGGAGGGTGGTGTATCTGCGGAATGTCTGTGGAGGCCAAGACATTGAGTATATTTAAAGCAATGGGTTGATAGGTTCTTGTTAATCAGGGTTAACAAGACAAGAATTGGGTTGAGAGGGGTAATAGATCAGCCACAATGGAATGGAGGAGCAGACTTTCTGGGTCTAGTGGCCTATTTCTGCTCCTATACCTTATTCACAGATTACAAGTGATATTTAGACAATGAGGTTGAAGGAACTGGAGGAAAGAAGTAAAGTCATGAACCAGATGGCATGACCATCAATTTCTCTAACTTGAGGTAATTACTCCCAACACTATTCTTCTCCTCCCATCCTCCTCTCTTTTTCCATTCCACATGCTGGTTACCCTCTGTCACTCCCCTTTTCCTCCTCTGACCTTATCACCAGCCCATCACCTCCTCCTGGTTTCCCACCTCCTACCCTTCTTTCCATGATCCCCTGTCCTATTAGGTTCCTCCTTCTTTGGGCTTTTACCTCTTCCACTTACCTCACCCCAGCTTCTCACATCATTCCCCTTCCTCCACCCAACCACCTTCCCCTTGGCCTGGTCTCACCTATCACCTGCCAGCTTGTACTCCTCCCACTCCACCAATCTTATTCTGCCTTCTGCCCCTTTCCTCTCCAATCCTGATGAACATTAACTAGTTGTTCCCCTCCTGATTTGCTGAGTTCCTTCAGCGTTGCTCAAGTAAAGGGACAAATCTTGATAAGCGTGTGGGAGTGGTGGCTGAGAGAATGTATCCACTTGATTCAGCTCAGTGATGTCACATCTTTTTCAATCTTTTTATTAAGTTTCATATATAAAAAAACATAACATAGTATTGTATTAGATAGGTTATGAATACATTAAATTTGAAATTAAATTAGTAATAAGATAACAATATCTTATTAAACTACCAGCAAAAAATGAAGATTGTACCATAATCAATCTAACCTATATTAATTAAACATGAAAAAGATTGAAGATAATCATCAAAAGAAAATAAATATAAAATACAGAAAAAATGTATATTAAGAAATAAAAATAAACCTAAACTAACATGGGCAATAATAATAGTTTATATATATATGGTAGTGTCAAAAACTCCAGAACTCCATACCAGAACAGAATAAAAAGAGTAAAGGTCCAGAATAAGCCAAATTAATTCATATGAAAATATCGAATGAACGGTCCACAAGTTTCTTCAAATTTAATTGATGAATCGAAAATAGTACTTCTAATTTTTTCTAAACTTAAGCAAGAAATAGTTTGGGAAAACCACTGAAATGTGGTGGGAGGATTTACTTCTTTCCAATTTTGTAATATAGACCTCCTGGCCATTAATGTTACAAAGGCAATCATTCGTCTAATTGAAGGGGAAAGTCGACTATCATCTTCATTTGGTATACCAAAAATTGCAGTAATAGAATGAGGTCGTAAATCAATATTCCAAACTGAGGAAATGGTGGCAAATATGTCCTTCCAATAGTTTTGTAAGGTAGGACATGACCAAAACATGTGGGTCAATGAAGCCACTTCTGAATGACATTTGTCACATTGAGGATTAACATGAGAATAAAACCGAGCAAGCTTATCTTTAGACATATCAGCTCTATGTACGACCTTAAATTGTATTAAAATATGTTTAGCACATATAGAAGAAGAATTAACCATTTGTAAAAATTTTTCCCATTTTTCCGTTGATATATTGTATTGAAGTTCTTTCTCCCATTCCTGTTTAATTCTACCCGATACCTCTGGTTGTATCTTCATAATCATATTATAAATAAAAGCCACTAATCCCTTCTGACAGGGATTTAAAGTAAAAATCATATTTGAAAAATCTATCAAAGTTCAATTAGGAAAGGATGGTAAAACTTTATATTAAAAATTTCTAATTTGTAAATATCTAAAAAAATTAGATTTAGGTAACTTAAATTTGTTAGAAAGTTGGTCAAAAGACATTAAACTACCTTCAGAAAAAAGATCACGAAAACATATTATACCTTTCCTTTTCCATATACTAAAAGTTTGATCTATTAAAGAAGGTTTAAAAAAAAAGTTAAGATAGGACTATTAAGAACAAAGTTTTTCAAAGTAAAAAACTTACGAAATTGAAACCAAATTCATAATGTATGTTTGACAATAGGGTTAGATATCTGTTTATTAAGTTTAACTAAGTCAGTAGGAAGAGAAGAGCCAAGAACAGAAAATAAAGAATATCCTTGTGCATCATTACATTCTAAATTTACCCACTGTGGGCACAATGGTAAATCTAAATCTAATTTCCAATATATTAAATTTCGAATATTATTCGCCCAATAGTAAAATCTAAAATTGGGTAAGGCTAAACTACCATCTTTTTTAGATTTCTGTAACTGTCTTTTACTTAATCTGGGGTTTTTATTTTGCCACACAAATGAGGAAATTTTTGAATCAATGTTATCAAAAAAAGATTTAGGAAGTGATGTCACATCTTGATTACTTTCAGAACAGCAGGCATCTTTTACCTTTTTTAGAGAAACAGCATGGTAACAGGCTCTTTCGGCCCAACACAATTACACCCATGTTACTATTATGTCTTTGAAATCTGGGAGGAAACCCATGCGGTCACTGACAGACTCCTTGTAGAGAGCAGCAGGATTGAACCCAGGTTGTTGGCACTGTAATAGCATTACGCTAACCCCTACACTACCGTGCTGCCTTTATTCGTACAGAGAAGGAAGCTGGCTACTCAGGGCAGTCAAGGAGACTCAGTGTCTGTTGGCAGGTGGTAACTCTATGGCACAGGGCACATATATTTTATAAAATTTAAGCCGACTAGAAATCATAACCACTACTTGGTACTTAAACTCAATGCTAATGGTTACTTAATTCATTCTATGGATGTGAGATGGGACAAAGCAGCACTCCCTGAATGTCCCTTTTGCCCTCAAGAGAAGTGAACTACTTGCTTGAATTAAACCAGAAGGTACTGGACTACCAAACAGGTCAGGTCGCGTCTGTAGAAAGAAAAACAGAGCAACGAGCACAACATCCCATCTAAGATAGTCCCAATTGCCCACCTCCTTCTAATTCCCTATCCATGTCCAGTCCGAGTGCCTTTTAAATGTTGCTAATGTAGCTGCCTCAACCACTTCCTCTGACACCTCATTCAATTTACTGACCACATGCTGAGTGAAAATTTCCTATTACATCACCCCCTCTCACTTTAAACTTACATACCCAAGTTCTTCATATCCCAACCCTGAGAAAAAGACTATGCACATTCACTCCATCTATGCCCCTCATGATTTGATACACTGCTATAAAATCACCTCCAATTCTCCTATGCTCCAATGAATAAAGTCTCAACCTGCTCAAGTTCTCAGTCCCTCGAATCCCAGTAGCACCCCCATAAATCTCCTCTGCATTCTCTCCAGCTTAATGGCATCTTTCCAGTAGCACAGTGACAAAAACTGAACACAATATCACAAATGCAAAATTTCCAAGGTTAACTGGCAGAGTAGAAAAACAAATAATCTGAGCCAATATCACAGATGAATGGCTGATACAGCCTGTCAAAGCAAGTTATCTGAAGTTGTAGAGTTCAATACTGAGCCCAGAAGTCTGTTGCTTGCCTGGATGCAAGATGGGATACTGTTCTTCAGGCTTCATTTGGGCCTCAATGTGACAGTGCAAGAGGTTACCGAGAAATAGGTGAGAGTGGGTACAAGATGAGGAATTATAATGGCAGGCAACAGGAAGCTCAAGCACTCAACATAGGTGCTACATAAAACAATCACCTGAGAAAAAGGGCTTGTCTTGCTGTTGGTTTATTGTCGTTGTTCTGAACATTGACACAAGCTATGTAAGCACTGGAATGTGTGGCATCAATTGAGAGCTGCCCCCAACACATCCTCACAATGTGTTGTCTGTTAATGCAAATGCCACATTTCACGGTACGTATCTGAATCCATTAATTGTACCCGCCTTGACCACCACTCATTTCAGGTACTTACTAATTCACTCCCCACTGTGTAAGGAAGTTAGCTCTCGAGTCTCTTTAAAATCTCTCCTCTCTTATCCTTATCTGTGTCCTCTTGTTTTAGACCCCCCAACCCTGAGGAAAAGACTACGACCATCCACCTAATCTGCACCGATCATAATCTTATAAACTCCTATGAGGTTCCCTCTCATTCTCCTACACCCCATGGAATAAAGATTTCACTCAGCACTAATGATGAAGCATTTAGCCAGAGCAGAATGATGTGCAATTTGGATACAGGGGTGCTCCAATACTCCTGCTGACCTTGTCCTTCTGTGTGCTTTCCAGCACTTGAGGCTATGTTGAAGTTAGAAAAAGTCACATTTAGATAGGGTGATCAGCGGCATTCCTCATGCTGACAGAGGAGACATTTAGACAGGTTTGAGCCACTGGACTGAGCTTGGTAGCAGAGCTGCATAATGAGTAAAGGTTGGAGAATATCTCCATCCTTGTTGGGAGGCAACTGAGAAATGGACTTTAGAGAAATTTAAACAAGAAAGCAGAAACAACTTAATTTAAGGTTGTGTAGATATATAAACCAAGGAGTTGCCAACTTCAAGAAATGGAAACTGTACTGAAATTCAATGGGGAACTTTTCTTTAATAATTTACATTAGAATCACCTTAACATTAGGTGGCTACACTTCAAAAGTAACTTGCTAGAATGCAAGATGGAATGGGTTACAGGGGAAGGTGCGGGAATGGAGCCATTCTCAGAGCTGACAATATAATCAATGGGCTGAATGGCCTCCTAGGTTATGAGAAAAAGAGAAATATGAGACTTTGATAGGACTTGGGTTTGAAAAACAAACAAAATGCAATTTTTGAAACACACGGAATGGACTTCTTGGTGGCAGTGGAGGTCATAACTGCCAAGGATCAGGTGTAAGTTGTAAATGCTGATTCTCTGCAAATATTCTCCACTCTTTTAGAAAAGGAGCAACAATATTTATCCTGATCAAAGTGCATAAGTATACTGTTGAAAATGCAATAGCATTTGGGAAACTGAGAGGATTTAGGTCAAGGACTTACGGAAGGGAAACCTTGATAACCAAAATTACCTGAATTTTTTGAGGATGTAATCAGTAGAATGGATGGGGGAAATGGATGTGGTAATCTGGACTTTCACAAGGCTTTAAAAGATCCCATTTAGAAGACTAGAATGCAAAAATAAAACCCATGTAATTGGGGTACAAACTGACATGGAGTGATACTGGTTGGCTGTGAAGCAGTAGGACCAAATGTTATTTTTTCCAAATTGCTAGTTGAGTACCATAGGGGGTCATTCTTGGACTATAGCTCGTGAAACTATTAATGATTTAGATGGGGGAATTAAATAAAATATATCTAAGTTTGTGGACAATACAACATTCACGGTGGGTTTGGGGGCTGGGTTGTAAATCAGAGAAATGTAAACTACATAACAAATTTAAAGTAACTTGAAGGAAGAGTAAATTAACATTTTAATAATGTCATCTTTTACATTTGTGGAAAAAACAGGGATAACTAACAATCTAAATAATACTTTTATAAACTCTTCTCAATATTTGGTGTAGCGCATACAAAACAGTGGAAGAACTCAGCAGATCAGACAGCCTCTGTGGAAGTGGACATTCAACATTTCAGGCCAACTCTTCATCAGGGACTGGAAAGAAAGGGGGAAGATGCCATCTAAATTCCCTAATGTATTCATACACTCAGCACTGATCTCCTGGTCCTCCTTATCCTTTTCCTTGGATATTACTGTAGCAAAGTACTCATTAAGTACCTCACATTTTCTGCATCCAAGCAAATGTTACTCTCTTTATCCTTGAGTGGTCGGTCCCACCCTCTCCCTAGTTATCCCCTTGCTCTTGATGTATGATTAAATGCCCTGAGATTCACCTTAATCCTGCTTTACTAGCTTTCCTAGTTCTCTTCTTTAGTTCTTTCCTGGCTGCATTATACTCCAGTGCTTTGTTTGATTCAGACTTCTGGAGCTTTACATACTTCTTTATCTTCTTGATTAAATTCATCACCTCTCTGGACATCCAAGCTTCTCTTATCTTTCCATCCCCATTCTTCCATCTAACAGGAACATACTTTTCCTGCACTTTGTGCAATTGATCTTTACACACTCTTCACAAGTCCGATGTGGATTTGCCAGAGAAAATATGTTCTCAATTAACACTTCTTAGTTCCTGCCTAATGCCCTTGTAATTTGCCCTACACCAATTTAAAACATTCCCACGAGGATATCCTTATCTGTAGCTTTCCTGACAGTTAAGGGCTGTGGTCACTGTTCCTTTAACTGTTCACCCACTGAAAAGTCAATCACCCGGCCAGGCTCATTACCCAACATTGAGATCCAGTATAGCCCCTCCTCTTGTTGGATCATCCACATGTTGATTTAACAAACCTTCCTGTATATACTCAAATTCTGCCCCATCTAAACTCCTTACATTAAGAATGTCCCAATTTATATTAAGGAGGTTGAAATCCCCCATGACAACAACCCTATTATTTTTACAGAATTTCCTTAATCTGATTACATATCTGTTCTTCAGTACCCCGGTGGCTATTCGGGGGTCTGTAGTATAATCCCATCAGTGTGGTTGCACCCTTTCTATTCTTGAGTTCCATCCAAATGGACTCAGTGTCTGACCTCTGAGTGCAGTTGTGATATTGTTCCTGATTAGTAGTGCAACTCCACTCCCTCTTTTACCTTTTATCTTTTCTAAAACTTAAAAAACCTGGTACATTAACCCCCCATTCTTGCCCTTCTCCCAACCAAGTTTCAGTAATGGCTACATCATAGTTCGATGTACTGATCCACGCTCTAAGTTCATCAGCTGTACCCATAATACTACCAGCATTAAAATATGCACACTTCAAACTATCTGACCCATCATACCTGTTATTTAGACTTTGTCTTTCAATATTTCCCCTGATATCTACCTCCTGGTCTAATCCTTCCTTTACTGACCTGCAGCTCTGGTTCCCAGCCCCTTTGAAAACTAGTTTAAACTATCCCGAGCAGCTTCAGCAAACTTCGCAGCCTGGATATTGGTACCCCTTCCAGTTCAGGTGCAACCTGTCCCCATGTACAGGTCACATCTTCCCCAGAAAAGGTTCCAGTGATCCAAGAACATGAAACACTGTCCTCCGCAGCCACTCATTCATCTGTGCTATCACCCCATTCCTACTTGCTCCAGCCTGTGGCACATGTAGTAATCCAGAGATTACAACCTTGGAGGTCCTTCTCTTCAGCCTCTTTCCTAAGTCTATATATTCACTGTGTAGGAAACTTTTCTGCCATCCTGGTGTCTCTTTTGAGGCTACATAATTTCCTTTCTGTCCCCCCATCAAGTGATCATAATACAATTGAATTCATACTACAGTTTGAGAGGGAGACGCACAAATCACTTGTATCAGTATCACAATGGAATAAAGGGAATTACAGAGGCATGAGAGAGGATGACGGCACAGCAGGGATGCTGAAATTTCTGGGAATAGTTCACAAGGCACAGGATAGATATGTTCCACAGAAGTTGTTTTCAAATGGCAGGGGTTGGCAACCGTGGCTGACAAGGAAAGTTAAAGATTACATAAAAGCCAAGAAAAGGGCATATATGGTAGCAAAAGTGAGTGGAAAGTTGGATGATTGGAAATCCAACAAAAAGCAACTAAAAAAGCCAAAAGGCAAAAGATGAAATATGCGGGCAAACCACCCAGTAATATAAAGCAGGATACTAAAAGTTTTTTCAGTTATATAAAGAGTAAAGGGAGGTGAGAGTTGATATTGGACCACTGGAAAATAATGGTGGCGAGGTAGTAATGGGGGATAAAGAAATGGCAGATGAACTTAATGGGTACTTTGCATCAGTTTTCACTGTGGAAGACACTAGCAGTGTGCCAGAAGGAAAAAGTGAAAAGGGATAAGGGGCAAAAGTGCTAGGCAAGCTGAAAGGTCTTAAGGTGGATAAGCCACCTGGACCAGACTACATCCCAGAGTCCTGAGAGAGGCTGCTGAAGAGATAATGATGCATCGGTCATGATTTTTCAAGAATCACTTGATTCTAGCATGGTCCCAGAGGACTGGAGGATTGCAAATGTCAATCCACTCTTCAAGAAAGGAAGAGGGCAAAAGGGAAATTATAGGCTAGTTAACCTAAGCTCAGTGGTTGGGACAGAGTTGGAGTCTACTATAAAATGAGGTTTCAGGGTACTTGGAGACTAATACAGATTTCCCCCGCTATTTGAAGGTAGAGCGTTCCTATGAAATGGTCTGTAAGCCGGAATGGTGTAAAGTGAAGAAGCAATTACCATTTATTTATATGGGGAAAATTTGTGAGTGTTCACAGACTGAAAAATAACCAAAATATCCAAATCATGCCAAATAACACATAAAACCAAAAATAACATTAACATATCGTAAAAGCAGGAATGATCTGATAAATACACAGCCTATATAATGTAGGAATACTTTTCTGCAATTACTGCAGCACTGTCCACTGTAAAGAAAATCTCACGTAAGCGCTCTCAGCAGCACTCGTGGCAAAAACACACGGCGCAAGCACTCCCTGCAGAAGCACTCTTTACAGTAACCTTTAAGCTACCAAATAACATAAAAATACACAGCCTATATAAAGTAAAGATAATGTACGCCCAGTGTAGTATCACTTACCGGAATCGGGAAGACAGTGAGCACACTGATGATGGTGTGTTAGGCTGAGTCGTTGGAGGTTGGGGTGGTGGGAGACTGGGGTGTCATCTCATCGTCGTCTGTTTCCATCAGGGCAGGCAGGTCACCTTCTTCTATGTCTGCCTGCCTCGATGTCGAAGGTCGAGTTTCGTCGTCTGCGGTGGCTGATGTGGAAGGCTTGAAAAATGACAGTTATGCTTGACTGCTTAACCTCGCGCATTTTTCTATCATACAGTTCTTTGTAAGCACTCAAACCATCCTGCAAGTATGCCCTAAACCTACGTACCCTTGCAAAATTAAAGTCGTACTTTTCTGCAATCATTGCAGCGTTGTCAATCGCAGTGAAAATCTCACGCAATTGCTTCACGTTCTTCATCTGTCAGATCTTGGTCATGGGATGCAACTTCCACAAACCCTTAGCCAAACTCACTATATCCTTACTTTGTTCACCATGATCGAAATGCTTAATTATGTCTAGTTTTACGCTAAGTGTAACACCCTTACGTGCTCTTTTAGGCTTTTCCGATAACATAGAACTCATCTTGCTAACGGATGCACAAAATAAATCGACATAAAGCACAGATGCTCACAGGCACGTGTTTAAGCAATGCTGGCTAGAATGCAGTTCTGGGGAGGAGATTGGCTGCTCGGGGCACACGCTGCCTTTTCTCGTAACAGTGAAACCACCTTCTGTTAGCGAAAACAGGTAACTAATGTAGGTCTTTCGTAACAGTGAGGTGTCGTAAAGCGAATGCTCGAAAAACGGGGGACACCTGTAAGTCAAAGTCAGCATGTTTTGCCTGACAAATCTGTTAGAATTCTTCAAGGAAGTAACAAGCAGGGTGGACAAAGAAGAGGCAGTGGATGTCACTTCAGCGGATTTTCAGAAAGCATCTGATAAGGTGACACATGAAGCTGCTTAACAAGATAAAATCCTAAAACGATACAGTAGATACTGACATGGATAGAGGAATGGCTGACAAGCAAGAGGCAGTGAGTGTGCATGAAGAGGACCTTTTTTGGTTGGCTGCCAGTGACTAATGATGTTCCTGAGGGGTCAGTATTGGGATTGTTACTTTGTGGCAAAATTGCGGATGATACAAAGTTAGGTGCAGGGGTAGGTAGTGTTGAGGAACAATGTGATTACAGCAGGACTTAGACAAATTGGAAGAATGGCCAAAAAGATGACAGATGGAATACAGTATTAGGAAATGTATGATGATGCATTTTGGTAAAAGGAACAATAGTGCAGACTATTATGTAAATGGAGAGAATGTTCAAATATCAGAGGTGCAGAGGGACTTGGGAGTCCTTGTGCAAGACTCCCAGAAGGTTAACTTACAGGTTGAATCTGTGGTAAAGAAGGCAAATGCAATGTTGGCATTTATTTCAAGGGGAATAGAATATAAAAGCAAGGATATACTGCTGAGCCTTTTTAAGTCACTAGTCAGGCCACACTTGGAGTATTGTCAACAGTTTTGGGCCCCCTATCTCAGAAAGCATGTGTTGTCATTGGAGAGGGTCCAGAGAAGGTTCACAAGGATGATTCCAGGAATGAAATGGTTAACATTTGAGGGGCATTTACCAGCTTTGGGTCTGTACTCACTGGAATTTAGAAGAATACAGGGGGGATCTCATTGAAATCTACCAAATGTTGAAATGACTAGATAGGGTGGATGTGGAGAGGATGTTTCCTATGATGGGGGTATCCAGAAATAGAGGGTGCAGTCTCAAAACTGAGGGAGCAACCTTTTAGAACAGAGATAAGGAAGAATTTGTTTAGCCAGAGAGTAATGAATCTGTGGAATGCTCTGTCACAGACTGCAGTGGAGGCTATGTCCATGGGTATATTTAAGGCAAACTTGATAGGTTCCTGATCGGTCAGGGCATCAAAGGATATGGCGAGAAATTAGGTGTATGGGGTAGAATGGGATCTGGGTTCAGCCATGATGGAATGGTGGAGTAGACTCCATCGGCTGAATGCCTAATTCTGCTCCCATGTCTTCTGGAGTCCCCTATAACTACCGCATTGCCTGACTATACCCCTCCCTGTTCAGCCTCAGAGCCACCCCAGAGTCTCCAGCCTGGCTGCTACTAAGGGGAACCCTGCACTGACTTCTTAATCCTCTTACCTCTCCTGGTGGTAAAAAGATCTTTAACCTGATACCCATTTCAGCTCAACTTTATGACCAGCATCAGATTTCACCACTGCCGAATTCTCCAATTAACTTCTTGGATTATCATTTCCACACAAACCAACACTGCATTAACTCATTACTTTATTGTCATAATCCCAAATAAAAGCAGCAAATACTGAAATTTACAGCTCAGGCAATAACTTTGTTGAGAAACAATTTGTACTTCCATTCAGTAATATTTTCAGAAGTCCTGCATATACATGATTTTGCTTTCATCATAAGCCTAAGTTACTGACTCACTGTCCCTTTAATTTTATGCATCAAACCATTGGGTTAGTTTTCTATTCTGGGGTAAATCTGTATGCTCACACAACTTTAAGGGAAACAATCTATTGCTCTGGCATTGGTTACAACTATCAACAGTAGCATAAACCATGAGGGTCCTAGTTTAATCTATGAAAATCAGTCAGAAGTCTAACTGAATTTATAGGAATTTTATTTCAACGTTGAAATTTGCACAATTCTACCATTGATCTTTCTCCTGAATGCTTCTAGTCTCCAGTATCCAACCAATTTTGTCATGGTATATTATGACTTTAGTTACAACTCCTTTTGTTGGCTCAAGGCTATTCCATATAAACACTTCTCTCATTTTTACCTTTGATATCCTCCACTTTTATTACTACCCTCACTTGATCCTTGTGACAGTGTGAATCCATATAAAACAACTGCTGTATTATTTATATGCTGACCGAAGAGTATAATTCCCAGAAGCATTTACACACACACACCACACAGTTCCAGCATCTGCAAAGGAACATATGGTTCTTGAGACAATGATCCATTTCTAATGGCATTAGTATGCACCTACCCAATTTGTAAAGACGTGGATCTTAAGAAATTAATCAGTACTTATGCATATGTAACAGCTGTAAGTACATAGTACTGCTAGCAATATGTACTGACAATGAGAGCAGATTAAATACAGTCGGCCCTCCTTATCCGCGAGGGATTGGTTCCGGGACCCCTCACGGATACCAAAATTTGCGGATGCTCAAGTCCCTTATTCAACCTGTCTTAATGCAGTGAACTGTAGGACCCAGCACTGGAGCTCTGAATCCACAGTGTTTCTGTTCACGAAAGTAATCATGATCACAATTGAAAATAAAGTGGAAATAATAAAGCGATCGGAAAGAGGTGAAACGCCATCGGTCATTGGAAATGTGTTAGGCTATGTCGGTCAACGATCAGAACAATTTTAAAGGTTAAAGTGAGAAAGGCTCTGCCCCAATGAAAGCTACAATTATTACTAAGCAATACAGTGGTTTAATTATTGGGTTTTGGGGTTTTGGATTTTTGATCCTCCACATCGACCTGGCACCGTGGATACCGCACTCGGGAGCGATCACTGGATTGCCCGGTGCTGAAACATACGTTAAGTGTTTTATATGCATAGAAAGGTAAAATATATACTATATACTAAGACAAACATTTGACTGACACTAAATAATACCGGATGTACCTGTTCCGACTTACTTGGTAAGAGAACTTCCGATTTTTTTCGATCCTGACCCACGATAACCCATGCACATCCTCCCGTATACTTTTAATCATCTCAGTAATCTTAAAGGTTACTTACAATACCTAATACAATGTAAATGCTATGTAAAATATTTGTTATACTGCATTGTTTATGGAATAATGACAAGAAAAAAAGTCTGTACATGCTCAAACAACAAGCGCTGGAAGAGCACTTCTGAGTTTCTGCGATTTGCAGTTGGTTGAATTCGCGCATGTGGAATTTGCAGATAAGGAGGGCTGACTGCACTCATTAAATACTCTTCTTTAGTTGCATGAGCTGAGAAGGTCAAGGAAAAAGTCAAGGAGAAAGTATTTGCTGATTTTAGGGGCTGGTGTCAGATGAGGTAGAAATATGGAAACATTTAAATGCAGGGTTAAGACTCAAAAACTAATGGTAAATATGTTAAGAATGTGGTCAACAGTTCGACTAAAGCTTTCTGTCAAGTGATTGTTACATGACAAGAGGGACTTGTCACTGTTTACTCATGTGATTAAAAAGAGATTGCGAAGACCGGAACTGAGAGTGGCACCACGTTCAATTTGCTGTCACCAGGAATCCCCTTTAACAGAAAAAATGCAAGAACACTGCTGAAGAACTGTTTGTTTCTTTGATTAAGAGATCTTCCTTTTCAACTGTAGTCATGAATCATGCCCAAAGCAATTGAAGACTCTTACATTTGCTGTTGCCACACTAACAAAAATGATGTACAGTACAAGTTGTGTTTACTTTAACAGAGTAAACTACTTTGTTCCTCTTCATTGCTTAATATAACCATATAACAATTACAGCTTGGAAACAGGCCATCTCGGCCCTTCTAGTCCATGCTGAACGCTTACTTTCACCTCCTAGTCCCACCGACCTGCACTCAGCCCATAACCCTCCATTCCTTTCCTGTCCATATACCTATCCAATTTTTTAAAAAAATTACAAAATCAAGCCTGCCTCTACCACTTCTACTGGAAGCTTGTTCCACACAGCTACCACTCTCTGAGTAAAGAAGTTCCCCTTCGTGTTACCCCTAAACTTTTGCCCCTTAACTCTCAACTCATGTCCTCTTGTTTGAATCTCCACTACTCTCAATGGAAAAAGCCTACCCATGTCAACTCTATCTATCCCCCTCATAATTTTAAATATCTCTATCAAGTTCCCCCTCAACCTTCTATGCTCCAAAGAATAAAGACCTAACCTGTTCAACCTTTCTCTGTAACTTAGGTGCTGAAACCCAGGTAACATTCTAGTAAATCTCCTCTGTACTCTCTCTATTTTGTTGACATCTATTTTGTAATAAAACAATATTCTCAAACATATTAATTGGGCCAGAACTATATTGTAATGAACCAGTGTTTTGAAACATGTGAAACCTCAATTGATACCAGGTAGTATATACAAGTTTTGAGTTCTGATAATTTCTGGCTACACTACAAACCAGAGTTAACAGAAAATGAGCACAGAGGTATGGGCAGGGCAGGGCAGGTATGCAGAAAGTCAGGGTTCAGTACAGTAGATAGCAAGTGCTTGTGTAGGATCAGAACCAACTTGGTTGGGTTGACCGCATGTCAAGACCAAATTTTACTCAGATGCAGACCTCCACTGGAAATCAGCGAATTGGAGGAACAATTAATCTTGAGTTTAAGACATCAAGAAATCAATAGCCCAGCAGTTGCAAATGTCATCAGGCAACAGTGACAATCATTTCATGAAAGTTAAATCTATTTCAGAACTTATGTCCTTTTGAATTTCAGATCAAATTTTGAAGATGGATTGAAGCATTATGTATTACTACAGCAGGAATTAATTGTGAAAGTCAAGGCCGTTCCTTTTAAATTATTCTGGGGGACCAGCCCAAAACTAATTAAAAATAAATCAATATTTTACTTTTTATTTTTGTACACACAAGTTTCAAAATAAACATTATTTACATAAATTAATTACAATCATGCTTTCAGTATCTTTAGAGACTTCAACTGTAAGCAGAATCAAGTCATCACAGTTGTGCATCTTAACCATCCTGCTCCAGATCACTCAGCAGATGTCACTTTTCATCTTCAAACGCATGACAAAACTGTCTCATAAATAAAAGTTTATTCTGTTATAGGCTGTAGAGGCAGAGATGGGAAGTTTCCCAACACTGAAGACAATCAGCACTCTGTCAAAATATACACAAGGCCTTGGAACATATTGTTATTTTTGCTTCATATTCATTTTGACACTGGTCAGACTAACAGAAATTACTTGTAAAGTGCAATGAATGTGCACAGCTAAGCTGGTGAACCAGATAAGGATGTTAAAATGATTAATCCACAAGTCTGAACATAGACAAGGAAGCATAATTTTCCATTGTGGGATTTCAATTTCAAATACACATAGCTGGATAATTATTCTCACATAGTTTGGCACTCTTCCGATGACACATTCTGCAATTTCTGTTGTTTCTTTTTCCCATTTTCAACTTCCTTGTTCCAATCCTTGAGGCCCTCAGGTAGAGAAGTGTCTTCATCAAGGCTTCCTGTCCCTTCTACAAACTCCTCATATGTTGATTTTTCAGCAAAGGGTCTAGGCCCCAGGAGCTCAACCATGTCTGCCTTGTCAAGTACCTCCTTTTCCAACAGTCGCTGGGCAACCTGAAATGTGGCACAAATGACAGCTTGACACAAGAATTCCTCAGTAGAAAATGCTGTCATATTTCTCAAAAATGCTAATGGTGAATTGATAGATTTCTAGTGCTAGAATGGGACAGAAATTGAGAAAATACACCCCAATGTGGAGGAAAATTAAAGCAGAGCTAGCAAAATAGAAGATAATCACTAACAAACACTGTGGGAAAACTGATTATGCAGAAAATGGAGCTGGAACACATTACACTCAATAGTAGTTGAGCCAAATATCATAAATATATGTAAAGGAAAGCTATGCTGACAGTGTTTAATGAAGTAGACTAAAACCACATCCATCACCCAAAACATTCTTTCGCTACTCGATTTTTGTACAATTGTTCCAGCAGTCCGTACCATTTCCAAAATAGGCGATTTATTCTAACAGAAACTCTCAAACCCTTGATTTTTACCAAGCTGCTCAAGGGGAGAACATACATGGGGCCTGAGTTTCCCTCCAAGTAGTACACTATTCACAACTGGAAATCTATCACTGGGTCTTATTCCATGAATTCACTGCACAGTAACACTGTGGGGAGTACCCTCAACAGCACTGCAACAGATCAAGATGGCTCATCATCAATTTCGCAGGGGCAATTAAGGATAGACAATAAATGTAGGCACTGCAAACAACTACTCGATGCCTAATGAAGATGTTCCTCCAAACATAAGCCAATTTTGTGCTATCGTTTTGCATCATCTGAATTAAGAAATAGAAATGGAGTACATGGAAGGCATTGTAACAAAGCCTGAACCAAACATAACACACCTCAGTACAGATAAAGGACCAACAATAAAACGCTGAGTTTTTCATCTTTCATCTGATGTTAATGTAATGTGGATAATGGACTGAAAATAGGACTTAGCCAGGCTCCACTATATCTCTGTGTGCTAATGAGTATCAAGATCCAACTACCTTTATAGGTATTAAATTCTTTACATAATATGAATTCAGCAAAATCAAATGATTTTGGCTGTAGGCAGACTGAAAAATAATGCAAATGCAAATGTGATAACACTGAAGTACCTCTGCAGGTTTGAGAGTCTAAAGCTTGGGCCATCCCTATTAGTTTCAAAAGTGGAAAGCAAATCCACTAGTCTGTGTGCCCTCCAACCTAAGTGCAGATGTTTTTGTGTTAGTGGATTCAACTTTAAGCGCATTTTATAGAGATCCACTAAGGAAACTCAGATGGTGATGTTCCTGGTTCAGTGGGAAATTGTAGAACAACCCTTCTGACATCCCCTTCCATTTCAGAGATCTTTGCATTTGTAAAGGATCAAGATAGCAGCACATGCAAAGGTATATTCATAACTGTAAATAATATTTTTTGGAGATTGAAATTTTCTAACCTTCTCAACTTCTTCTTTCTTTTCTGTCAGAAGTTTCAAAGTCTTCTCGTATGCAGAATTGATGAGTGATCGTACTTCTTCATCTATTAGTTGGGCTGTCTCCTCACTGTATGGTTTTTCTAAAGTCATCTCACCTTGTCGTGGGAAGTCAAAGGACACTTGCCCCACCTTTTCATTCATACCAAACTGAACAATCTAGTGGGACCATGTAAAATTAACATGTTAGTGTATGTCACTGAAGCTGAAGTTCAAACTACCAACTCAAGGTGTATTTTTCAAACATTCCCCACCCAGTAAGTTTTATTCACCAATTCCACTTCCCCAGCACCATTCTTTGTTTCTAGAAGCTTCCAAGAGGCTTTAAATAGGGAAGTTAAAATGCAAAGAATGGAGGATATGGATCACACGCAGGCAGAAGGGATTAATTTAGTTTGGTATCATGCTCAGCACAGACATTATGAACCAAAGGGTCTCTTTCCATGCTGCATTCTTCTGTATTTTGCAGTTGATTTTCTAGCCTCAGCTAGAATGTGACTGTTCCAGGTTAATAATGACTTAACCAATTTAGTAAATAATAATAATACAATTCTACATCAACCATCTCCATGCAATGAATGGTTTTGCTTTTATAGACATCCAAATGTTGATTTTGACCACAAGGTCGAAAGTGGATAAAAATTACTCAATATTGTATCTCCACCTGCAGTACTGCAATAAATAGCATCAACAATATACAAGACTAATGAGAAAAAACAATGATTAAAAATAGAGAGGGGAAACTAGCTTTGCTATACATAGGAATGAATGTATGTCAGACTTAGACTTTAATATTATGGGAACTTTATACACTAGGGTGTCCAAAAGGAAGAAATTTATAACCCAAGAATGGAATATACCTTGTAAAGAATACTCAGTGTTTCACACAAGCTTTTCGTTATGTTATATGGAAAATATGCACACATTTCAAAGTAAAAATTAGAATGCATAATAAAGCAAAATGGCAAACAAAATAATTTTGTTGAGTGCAATGACTGTCAGTACAAGGTTAAAAAGATGGAATACTGAGTTGTGGGAAACATTTAGTATTATGCAACAGAGTGAGTGGAAGTGAAAAGTGAATACAAGGTTGCCTGGTACAGAGCTCGTCGAAGTTGGATATTTGTATTGGGTTCTGTGTAAGTGTAAAACTGATTATTCCAGGTCTTTATGGAAATCTCATATTGATTTTCAGGGACTGCCAGAGAGAAAGGACTTCATCCTCTCTTCGGTTGGGTCATTAATCTGAATCAAATTCATAAGATCACTGGCATGAAGATTTTTTTTTAATCTTTACTTTATCCATTAACCTGAGATTGATCAGTATGATCATATCATCAGCCAAACACTGAATTCAAAGATGACAGGAGCCAGTTTGCAGCAGATAAGGATCAAGTCACTTATTGTTACTGTACAGAGCAGGCCATATTCAACCTAATTATCTATTCAGACACATACATGGCATTTTATATATACTTGGTTTCCAATTTATTTAGCAAAAGCATTATTGAGTAAACAGGAGCAGAATAATATTTTCACAAAAAGTGCTTGAAGCACCAACATACCTGGGCATAAGCACTTTGGGTAACCTTCTTTAAATCATCTTGTGCACCTGTGGTAATCTTACCAAAAAAGATTTGTTCTGAAACTCGTCCTCCCAGTGTCATACACATACGATCATGAAGCTGCTCCTTGCTGTAGAGGTACTGCTCTTTGGGTAAATATTGAGCATAACCAAGTCCTTTTCCACGAGGGATGATGGACACCTTTAAAAAAAATCCAAAAGGAAGGCTCAAAATTCATTTTGCATGCATATTTACTGCCTTGCATTCCTACAAAACTAGAATGTCTGGACTTAAACAATCCATACTGGCTCATAAGTGCTATAAGATCACCGTCAGCACCTAAAAGGCACCACACAAATGCTCAAGAGGTTGTACTGTGAGAAAATTATGAACAAAGTCAGAAATTTCTCTGCACCCAAGTGCCACCTCTGGAAACAACCTGAGAAACAATTTTGGTATGTCCTGAATGGCCATACAGAATTAGGAATCTTGCACAAGCAGCCAAAACTCCTGCAATGGACGAAGTTCTAGATGACCTCCCTACGAATTATATTTCTTATGCCAAATCACTGATGATCTTACTTACTGTTCATTGCATGTGTTTTATATTCCCTAGCACATCATTCATACCAAAGTATAAAGCTCCAGCTAATAGGAATGCTTTACAGAGGAAATACATTGAATAGAAGTCCCAAGTAAAATGAGGTGTCAAAGCCCACACCTTTGGAAATTGTTATAAACAGGCACCCAGAGATTTGATAAAACATTATAAAACAGGCTTTTATTGAAACTCTGCATTAACCTGGCTCAGAAGTAGCATTCAGATCAAGAAGTTCTGGATTTACGTCCCATACCGGATACTTAAGCATACAGTGTTACTTCAGCACAATGCAATCAACACCTCACCATCTTTCTAATGAGATCTCACACGAAGGCACTGTCTATGCTGTTGGGCAAGTTTAAAGGATTTAAGAACCTTTAAGACAAACATTCTGATATGTCTATCCATGGCCTCCTCTACTGTCAAGATGAAGCCACACTCAGGTTGGAGGAACAACACTTTATATACCGTCTGGGTAGTCTCCAACCTGATGGCATAAACATTGACTTCTCTAACTTCTGTTAGTGCCCCTCCTCCCCTTCTTACCCCATTCCTGGTATATTTAGTTTTTCTTCCCCCCTCCTCTTTTTTTCTCTCTCTCTGCCCATCACTCTGCCTGTTCTCCATCTCCCTCTGGTGCTCCCCTCCCCCTTTCTTTCTCCCTAGGCCTCCTGTCCCATGATCCTTTCCCTTCTCCAGCTCTGTATCCCTTTGCCAATCACCTTTCCAGCTCTCAGCTTCATCCCACCCCCTCCGGTCTTCTCCTATCATTTCGCATTTCCCCCTCCCCCTCCTACTTTCAAACCTCTTATTATCTTTCCTTTCAGTTAGTCCTGACGAAGGGTCTCGGCCCGAAACGTCGAAGTGCTTCTCCCTATAGATGCTGCCTGGCCTGCTGCGTTCCACCAGCATTTTGTGTGTGTTGCTAATGACCTTTTGACAGTTTACTGCTGTTAAGGTTCCTTACATAATTTTAAAATTGCTCAGTTCATTGGAGGCATTGCAACAAGAAAAGAAAGCCCAACTATTTAATTAATATTAAATGCTGTATCACACTAAAGGCTGGCCCCTCAGATCTTCAACTATATGCCCCACTTTTGGACTCTGTACTGTGTACAATAAGAGCAATAAAATATGGCTTCAACTTGCTATCAAGATCTCCCTCTAGCAAATTATTATTGGCAAATTAGTAATTAGTTGATCTGCACAATACAACTACCATCAGCTCTGAGAGAAGTATATATATATCTCTCTACCATTGCAATGTATGACAGTGGTTACAAAATTGGCAAGTGAGCAACGCAGTCTGATTCACACCAGCCTCCTATATTACAGCTATCTCTGCAGCTTCAGAAGCATGGCTCAACACTGGATAAATCTCCAGAATTTACCGTAATATACTGGCTTATCTTACCTTCAACAAAGGGTCAGCATGCTCCAGGAACCAACCAGCCACAGCATGACCTGCCTCATGATATGCCACTGTTTTCTTCTCTTCTGGCTGCAGAATCTGAGTTTTCTTTTCCAATCCTAATTTAAAAGAGTAGGGAGCAAGGAAGTCCAAAAATTCACTGTGCAATATCTAGGACTTGACACTCTGCCAGAAAAACAATAGACTAAACATGCAAATATTCTTGATAAATGCTCAAATTGCAACAGTAAGATAATTAAATCCAGAAAGTATCAGATTACTTGTGTTTTAGAAAAACATCTACTTTCAATCAGAATACTAAGTTTGCCACCTTTAGCTGCACACCACATCAAACATGAACTGCTGTTTGGCGTCAATAAATTGCCATATGTTGGGCTCCTATACCTTGTATCAAAGGTGGACACAGCCAAGTCCCTCACAGGCAAAAGCTCTCCCCACCAATGACTGCATTTACAAGGAGTGTTGCCACCAGAAAGCAGTACCAATTACCCCCACCATCCAGGTTATGCCTTCTTCTCGCTGTTACCCTTGCACAGGAAATACAGAACCTTAGGTCTCACACCACCAGATTCAAGAACAGTTATTGCCTTTCAAACATCAAGCTCTTGAACTAGTGTGGATAATTTCAATTACAGTACCATCACTCTTAACTGATTCTACTACCTAGACTTGCTTTCAAGGACTCTTTACAAATCATGTTTTCAGTATTATTTTTATTTGCAAAGTTTGTCTTCTTTTGCACTTTGGTTGTTTATCAGTCTTTGCCTATTCATATAATATATTTTCCACAAAATTCTATTGTATTTTCTTTCTGTAAATGCCTACAAGAAATTGAATATCAAGATAGTATATAGCAATATGCATGATTTTTGATAACAATTTACTTTGAGAACCGAAGGTTTGGTTCACAGAGATGGAGACAGAAACACCACTATCCTTTGAATATACCCAAACATTCTTCAACTAGAGTTGAGGTTATTCAATATTAAGTATAGGAAGCTGCAGAAAACACAACAAAAGAGTAAGGTGCTAATCCTCGGAAAGTAGGGTGAGTGCTTCAGGGTAATGTGCAAAAGACCGAACTGAAATTTAGCCTGAACAAAAGCAGCCACATTAGGATTTGGCGTTCTGGTCCAGGAAGCATGTTTTACAATTCACCAAGATTTTCTATTTTCATGTTCCTCAATTTCCTTCATTTTTAAAAAATCAGGTTTAACTTTCTAGTGATGATGGTTGTGTGTGTCAGTGCACCAGAGAGGTGATAAAGTGAGTTGATTATTGAGTAAAGGGTCCTCTGATAAGAGTTACTGATTGGACTGCCAGCCTTTGATGAATTCCGTTTTACTACTTCTCCAGACTATCTGCATTTTTCTATCATTCCTTATGATATTGAGTCTATGCCAACTCAATAGACACATTATATTTCTTTATTAATTCCCTCCCCCCCATAATCTATTTTCACCACAGTCCCATTAACTCCCTTAGATTCCATTACTCACATTGACACTAGGCATAATTTACAGAAGACAATTAACTAAACAGCCCACACCCCTTTGGGCTGGGGAAGGAAACTGAAGCACCTGGCAGGAAACCCAAGCAGCCAAAGGGGAAAAAGGTGCAAAGTCTACAGAGGGTTCCAGAGGCCAGCATCAAACCCAGGTTACCAGATCTACAAGACAGCAGCTGTTAGCTTTATAATTGTGCTGAACATTTAGGCCTGTTCTGCTTAATCAGATTTGAGCTTTCATTTCTGCTTGCCAAAAACCAACAACTTTCAAAACCATTAATTATCACAGATTCCTTGGAATTTATTATTATGTTGACTGTTTTCCTGTCCACTCTATTCTTTTGTGTAAAGTCATGGCTGCAGATGTTTTAAATCCTGTTTACCAAAAGGATCTTCCTGTTCTAACAATTTCTCATACATGCTTGTTATGTGGCTTCATGCAACTGTCTTGCAGTACTTGCAATTTTAACTTCCATGTGATTTCCAGCGTCTGCAAGCTTCTGTTATTATCTAAGGTAGGTTCAGGATTCTAATCCAATAATATCAAATCATAAAAAATAACTTCTCAAAGTGGATTGCAACAGTTCAATGTGCATCACTCCCACAAATACTAGACCCACACCTCCCATACAAATTCTAATGAAGCACTTACAATATTACAATAAAATTTTGGTTAATGTTCCTGAAATATGGTTTGTACCTGTATGTTTTATAGTTAGAAAATAAAAAAACCATTTTTGTTTTCATTATTCCACACAAAGCTTCTTCTGCTACTTAGAATCGGGTTTAATATCACTGGCATATGCCATGAAATGTGTTGTTTTGCAGAAACAGTACATTGCAATAAATAATAATAAAAACAATTACAAATACAAATTTAATTTTTAATATAAGTAGCATAAAAGGAGATGAAAAAAAGACTGAGGGTTTGTTCATGGATTCATTGGCCTGTCAGAAATCTAATGGTGAGGGGTGGGTTGCAGTGGGATAGGGGTGGAGGGACGAAGCTGTTTCTGAAACTTTGAGTGTGTCTTCATGCTCTTGTATTTCCTCATTGATGGTGGCAATGAGAAGAGGGCATATCCTGGGTCATGAGGGTCTTAATAATGGATGCCACCTTTTGAGGCATTACCTTTTAAATGTTCTCAATGCTAGGGAGTCTAGTACCCATGATGGAAGTGGATGAGTTTATAACTTTCTGCAGCTTTTTCCATTCCTGTACAGTGGCCTCTCCATACTAGACCTTGATGAAATCAGTTAGATTGCTCTCCATGGTACATATTAGAAATTTATGAGCATCTTTGAAGACATACCAATTCTCCACAAATTCCTAAGTATAGCCTTTCTTGTGCTTTCTTTGTAATTGCATCAATATATTAAGCCCAGGATAACTCTCAGAAATGCCGACACTCGGGAACTTGAAACTGTTTCTGATCCCTCGATGAGGACTGGTACATGTTCCCTCAACTTCCTGAAGTCCACAATCAATTCTTTGGTCTTACTGACATTGAGTTCAAGATTGTTGCTGCAATACCCACCAAACCAGCTGATCTATCTTACTTTTGTACACCTCTTCAGCACCATCTGAAGTTCTGTTGACTATAGGTGTGTTGTCAGCAATTTTAAAGACAGCATTTGATGTGTCCTAGCCTCACAATTCTGGTGTAGAGCAGAGCTGTGGACTAAGCACACATCCTTGAGGTGCACCAATGTTGACCATCAGCAAGGTGGAGATGTTAATTCCGATCCAGACTGGTCTCCCAGTGAGAAAGTCATGGATCCAGTTGCTGTAGGAGGTACAGAGGCTCAGATTTTGGAGCATGTTGATTAGAACTGAGAGTATGATTGTGTTGAACACTGAGCTGAAGTCAATAAACAAACTGATGCAGATAATACTATTGTTCAGGTGATCGAAGGCCACGTGAAGAACCAGTGAGATTGCATCTGGTGTAGACCTATTGTGACATAGGTAAATTGTAGCAGGTCCAGGTATTTGCTTAGGCAGGAGTTGATTCTAGCTATGACTAACCTCTCAAAGCACTTCATCACAGTAGATGAGAGGGCCACTGGGTGATAGCCTTTGAGGCAGCTCATCAGTTCTTCTTCGACACTGGCATGATTATCAACCCTTAGGAGCAGGTGAGTACTTCCAACTGCAGCAGCATGAGATTGAATGCGTCAAGTGACTGGTAAATAACTTGCATGCCTGTGGAAGCACCACTCTACAGCTACCTACCAGCAAGTGCCCGAATGTACAGGGACTAACCTTCTAGGGCTTAAGCAAGAGTTAGAAACAGGGATGTGGGGAATCTTATCATGAAGTTACAATGGATAGAATAAGAATGTTTTGATTTTACACACTATCACTTCGAACTGTTCATCAAAAATATTACTTGCTTAGGATCGGCTATATTACCACCTTCTTCTTATTATTCCACCATGCCTGCAACAAATGAGCACTGACCAGCAGCCTTACAGCTTGAAATGGGATTAAGTAAAAAATCTCAGCAAAATGCATTACGTTTCTTTAATGTAACTAATTAGTGTGAATGAAATTTCACTGCTAATGTACATCCTTCCAACTGATTGTACAATTCAGTGAAATTCCAATCACTGAAATCTCAGCTCTTGCTAGTATATCACTTCTTGTTTTAAACATTTATATACCTTACCTCCTATTACCCGCTCAATGGCCTGTTCAAAATGCTTCTGTACAATGGCCTCAGATAGATGTCTGGCAGCTATTAAAGCAGCTTCATTGCATACATTAGCAATATCTGCTCCTAAATAAATAAGAACAAAAAATGAGATGATTCATTTCCAACTTGACGTTCCAAGAGCATGAGTCATCACTGGAAGAAATCAATGTTTCATTGCTATGTAGATCAAAAATTCGAAGCATAAATGTTGCCAGTTACAGATACAGAATAATCATTCTCTCTCTGAAGGAGGGAAAGGGAGAGAGACGAGAACAAAGGAGTACACAGCTAAAACATTCAAAATAAAAACTAACTTTATTGTATCACAGAGAGTACAAAGGACATAGCAATTAACATTTTGCGCTGCACTATTCCAATCAGTCTGGGGACAAGTTAGGAAAGATGCAAAGGCTTTAGAGAAAATGTTGAGGGTTAGCAAAAATGAACCTAGAAATAAGGGACTGGAGAAGCTGGTGTTTTGCCTGTTGGAACAGAAGAAGCTGAAGATTAAAGAGATTAGCTTTATGTTTTTGAGATTGAGACTTAAGATTGTTTAATGTTAATTCCAGTATACAATTATAGAGGAGAACAAAATAATTGCTACCCCAGATCAGATGCAGCCTATAAAAACACACTAAGGTGAAGAACACAATACTAAAAAAAATATAAATACATATGACAGCTTATATACAGATTGATTATACATACATAAAGTGACGATTGGTACAGGAGCATCTGTACATAAGGTGATTCTGACAGGAAATAATGCCGTGGTGGTGGGGGATGGGGTGGGTTGGGTTAGTGGGTGGAGGCATATATCAGCATTGGGGAAAGTAACTACTTTTGAGGCTGCTGGTTCTGGCATGGATAATACATAGCATCCTCCCTGATGGAATCGGAACAAATAGTCCATGAGAAAGGTAGATGGGCGAGATCCTTCATGAGATTGCTGGCCTTTTCTCTGGCACTTTTCTGTATGTATGTCGTTGATGACAGGTAGGCTGGAGTCAGTGACGCACTGGACAGTTTTGAATACCCATTGTAAAGCATTCCTGTCTGCTGCAGTGCAGCTTCTGTATCATGCAGTGATGCAGCATGTTAGGATGTTCTCTATTGTACATCGGTAAAAGGTATTATATGCATCGTTCAGCTCTTTTCAGTCTCCTCAGAAAGTAGTCATTTAGTGAACTTTCCTGATTGTTGCAGGATGAGTTCTGGGCCCATGAGAGGCAGTGCAAGATGTGCACCCCCAGGAGTTAAAAATGATTCCTTTGTCTTGTTGATCTTGAGTAAGTGGTACACTAAAACATAGTGAAATTTGTCATTTGTGCTAAATCAGTGAGAATTATGCTGGGCAGTCCGCAAATGTCACTGCGCTTCTGGCACCAACATAGCATTACCACAACTCACTAATCCTAACCATACATCTTTGGAATGTGAGAGGAAACCCACAGCCACAGGGAGAACATACAAACTCCTTACAGGCAGTGATCGATGACCGCTGGCACTGTAATAGCATTACACTTTCTGCTATGTTACTCTGTTAAATCGAAAGGGAATCTTAAAAGTGTCTAACACCAAGAAGGGCATACTCGAAGAGAAACTTCCATAAGTAGAGCAGTCAAGAAACAACATATAAGGTGCACAAAGTGCAATTTGCAAGAGAATCTTAAAAAAGTAGCACAGTAAGTTGGGGCCTGGAATGGACCAATGTGGGTGATGAAGATAAATTTAATTGTAGTGCTCTAAAGAAAGTTGGATAAGTTCCCAAGAGAAAAGAATTTAAGGGATAGGTTGGTAGTATGGGGTTGTGCAGAGGGTAAGCAGTGGAATCGTTTGAATTGATTTTACCTAAAGCTGGGAAGGACTCAACTGAACAACCTTACTCCACACTGTAATCATTTAGTGATAAATTACTTAGACGGGCCATCAAAATCTGGACTTCATTTCTTCAAAAAGTTGCCACAGCATAGAATACTTATGGATTAGAAAGAGACCAGTTATCAAATTTATGTTACCATTTCCTCTTTCAGCCCCCTCTTTGCTGTAGATTATCCAGCCTGTCTTTGAATTAATACAATACGAGTAGTTGAACTGGCTAAGCTTATATCAATGGTGATAACCTGCCAGGTTCAGGATCCTGTTGGCAAAATGTTTTGGTATTGACAGTTTCACTTAATGTGAGAAAGTCTGTGCATCCATTATTGGAGAAGGTCAGTAGCTTGAACTTGAGGTGTAAGATGTTAAGTGCCTCTCACCAGTACAGTCACTGAGACTCATTACATGTAACCATTTTTTTAAATATCACTATCAGTGAATCAGTTCGCAACCAATAATCTTTTGAAATGGAGAACAGATAATTGAAAAAGTTGCTGGCAAAAGGTGGTCCTGTGATCATTACCTATTGAACTTCTATTTGCTTAGGGCCTCTAACACCCTTGTCCAAGTATCATGCCAGAAACTAGGCAGCAATTTTCCCTAATCTCCTCAATCCAGAATCCTTACATCAGTTTTACTAGTTACTACACTTCAGAAGTAATAACTGGATGCAAACAATTTGCTGGCAGCCTTATAAATGTAAGCTTACCAGTGACATTACCATCAACTGTGATGGAAGAGCTTTCAGATGCTGGTCATGACTAGAATCAACTCCTGCCTCCCCAGCATTGAGGACACCTTCAAAAGGTGCTGCTTCAAAAAAGCAGCATCCATCAATAATAAACCCCATTGCCCAAGAAATGTCCTCTTCGCATTGCTACCATCAAGACACACACACTCAACATTTCAAGAACAGCTTCTGAATGGACAACGAATCCATGAACACTAGCTCACCATATTTTGCTATTTTTTGCACGACTTAATTTTTTAAAACATATACTTAATGTAATTTAGCTTTTTTCACTATGCATTGCAATGTACTGCTATTTCAAAGCAACAAATTTCACAATATATGCCAGTGATATTAAACTTGATTCCGATTAGTCATTTGTATTTGTATTGTTAAAAGCATCAGGCTAGTTCTCATCAAGGTTTGAAACAGAAATCCATAGAGTCATGTAGACAGTAAATCATTTGTGTAGCACCTGACATGACATCCAATCAGTATCTGATACTTTTACACTTAAACTGATTGCTAATAGACTACCACAAATTACCCTGAGCCCCCATTGTTTTAGAGTTATGTTACCTTTCCTGAGAACCTGTCAAATGCTTTCAGAAGTCTAAGTGCAATAATGTAAGACTCTATGCAGAATGCAGGTGATTAGTTGATGTCAGAGCAAGCAACTTTTAAAAAACTAGTATCTTCTATAAATATACACAAAAATGAGAAATGGATTAAAGAAATGAGAAAATAAAATATAAAGCCACAAACTCTAACCCACAGAAGGAAATCGTTTGTACAAGTTGTATTAAATAGCTTTCAAATCACAATATTTATGGATACCTGTAAAGCCTGGAGTCAAAGCTGCTAGCTTCCTTGCCAAATTTTCTGCATCAATAGATGATGCTAATTTTAAGGGACAAAGATGAACTTTAAATATCGAAGCTCTTCCTTTTATATCAGGCGGACCTTAATTAAGGAGAAAAAAATTAAGTTTATATTTATTTCAGGGAATGAAATAAAGGTCATGTTGCACAATTTATATTCACAAACTGTTGTAAAGGGCACTAAAAACGTACGTTTGCTGAGTATGTTCTGCAGTCTCCAGTTTCCAAGATCTGCATTGTTCTTTAAATTGCACATTTAGATGGAGATGTAATGTAATTTTTATTCTTCATGTATGTGAAGGATATAATAAATAAAGTCAATTCATTTAAATGCTGCCATAAAAACTTCTGCTGAAATACGGTTTCTCTTTAAATGTACAAGCATCACAACATGATCTGTCTTCCA
Source organism: Hypanus sabinus (assembly GCF_030144855.1). Lineage (NCBI taxonomy): Eukaryota > Metazoa > Chordata > Chondrichthyes > Myliobatiformes > Dasyatidae > Hypanus > Hypanus sabinus. Next base: position 131,896,660 of record NC_082706.1, read on the forward strand.
CCTTCCACTACTGTAGAGCAAGCAGCTCAGTTATTGCACATTTATTCCCTTTACAGGAAGATGATGTGTAAAACTCATTATTTCTTGTTATTCTAATTTTACAGAATAATTTCAGAATTGAACGAAATAAACACAATACATACATTCAGAAAGTGGCATTCACAAGGATGCTGGCTTTAGCTTGCATTCCCTTTAAATCCATTTTACTTCTTTCCTCACAGAAACCTTTTCCACTCGTTTTGCACAGATCTGTGGGCATTCAACATCCTACCAGAATTCTAGGTGACTATTATTCTTGCACAAGTTTAAATGTGAAAGGTACTACTGGGAATATTGACATTGAAATCGATAACAATCAACTGTTCTCATCAGAGTTCTAAATCGGCAATCCTCTTGTTAGAGATTATAAAATGATGTTGCTACATGAACATTAGTCCTGCCTCCATCCCAAATCCAATATTCCTTGAGTGGGTACTGTGGTGGGGATGGACTCACTCAGCTGAAGTGTCTGTAAATGTATCGTATTGCTATAGATCTCCAACTCTAAAGAAGTACACAGCTTTAATTTCAGTGTCCATTACTTTCCATGACAAATAGTCACAGAAAGCTTCATGGCACACTACCAATCAGTCAGCCCAAAATAAATAATCAGACAACGTAATCGAGCATACCAATGAATATTTGTCTGTCAAATCGACCTGGTCTCATCAGTGCAGGATCCAGGATGTCTGGGCGGTTCGTGCCTGCCAAAACCACCACATTGGTTGCAGTGTTGAATCCTGTTTAAAAAAAACAGCAGTTCTGAACAAGGGCAAGTTAAACACAGTCTGTAAGTCTCAAGGTCACCAGGACTCTTTCTGACTCATAATCACAAAATACAGTTGAACACAATTGGAAAGTCAGGAAGATCTTTAAGCACTCAGTTAAACGCAAAAGCTCAGCTATATTCAAGCTTCACGCTCATATCTGACAACAAGACCCCAAGATACAGAAGTAGAATTCGGCCATTTGGCCCATCAAGTCTGCTCCGCTATTTCATCATGGGTGATCCAATTTTGCTCTCAGCCCCCAATTCCTGCCATCTCCGCATATCCCTTCATGCCCTGACCAATCAAGAATCTATCTACCTCTGCCTTAAATATATATAAAGACTTGGCCTCCACAGCTGCCTGTGCCAAAGAATTCCACAGATTCACCACTCTCTGGCTAAAGAAATTCCTCCTCATCTCCATTTTAAAAGGATGCCCTTCTATTCGGAGGCAGTATCCTCGGGTCTTAGATTCTCCCGTCATAGGAAATATCCTCTCCACATCCACTCAATTGCATGGTCTGAACATATTGCTAAAATTACAAGGTTTAAAAAAAATGCAGCTTTTCTTAAAACAGTGTTAAATTATTTGCATATACTCAGTGGCCACTTTATTAAGTATACCTGCTCATAAATGCAAATATCTAATCAGCACTAGTGGCAGCAACCCAATGCATAAAAGCATGCAGACATGGTCTAGAGGTCCGTTGTTGTTCAGACCAAATACAGGAGACTTCCGGTGGCTGTAATGGAGTAGGTTGCAGTAGCTATGTGCTCCGAAATTATTCGCTTACTTTGCTGTTTAAACCTATCTCGGTGAGAGCACCATGAGCATCACGAGTAGAAAACTCTCTAAAAAAAGAGGCTACTTTAGAGACTTTGACTGAAATGTTTCAACAAATGTCAGAGAGACTCAAAAAATTGAATAAACTGGATGACTTGGAATCCAAGTTTGATTTGTTACAGAATTCCTTCGACCTGGTTAAATCTGAACTGAAAACGCTTTATCGGAAACTTGGAAGTATACAGCAGAATGTGAATGACCATGAAATTCGTATTAAGCTACACAAAGAATCTCTGCCGGTGTTGCAGAAGGATATTGAAGATTACAAGAAAATTTCTAAGGAACAACTTAAAAAGTACGACGCATTACTGAAGAAACTTGCAGATCTGGAGACCAGGAACCGAAGGTGCAATATAAGAATTCTTGGGCTTCCTGAAAAACTGGAGGGTAATCAACCTATCGATTTTTGTGCTCAAATGCTGAAAGATTTATTCCCTTATATATTATCGGAACTACCAAAATTTGAGCGCTTTCACCAAGTTACCCCGCCTAATTGGGATCCTGCCAAACCTCGCTCTATTATCATTCGCTTTTCTGACGATCAGATTAAAGAACAGATCCTTCGTGAATCAAGGAAGAAACGTATTTTCCAATTTCGTGATCAACAGTTTTGGATCGTTCAAGATTATCCACCGGCAGTTCTACGAGCTAGACAGGCTTTTAAAGAGGTCATGTCTGATCTTTTTAAGCTTGGCTGTCGCCTTTCTCTCAGAGATCCATGTAAACTCAAGGTTACTACTTCTGAAAATAAGGTTTCTTGGTTTACGAAGCCTGAAGAAGCTAAGAAATTTTTACATAGTCTCCATACTTAAATTCAACCTTGAAGTTTTAATTTCAGGTGTTCAATCAAGTAATTGGCACTTTGTTGATAACAAGGTTTCTTGGTTTATGCGGCCTTAATCATTTGTTTGATTAAGTAATTGGCGCCTTGCTATCTTTCAAGCTATGCAAAATATGCAGGCAGACTGCATCCATTTTCTCTTTTGCTGTTTTCTGCCTTTATACGGGTCCTCTAATGCTACTTTTTTGCAGCTCTTTTTAAACAAAACGTTATATTCTTTCAGTGTTATGTTGATTTTTACCTTCCTTTTAGTAATTTGACTGAAAGTAATCATGTAGGGTGTACATGTAGTAATTACTGAGGAATGAAACTATGGGTGTTTTGCTTTACTTTAAATTCACTCAGATTTTTCCTATCTTTTGATAATTTATATACCTTTCGATCTTTTACTGTTTTTCAATAGTATACAATATTCTCTATTTCTTATTGCTGGTTTTTGGTGTTTTCATTATTTTACCATTTTGTCATTTTGTGATTTTTTTTCTCCTGTGAATGCCTTAAATTAGTCATGTAGGAAGCTATCTAAACCACTTCCCTTTCTAATTATTTTCTATTTGTTTCTTTACTTTTTTTTGCACCCGCAAGTATGTGTTGTTTTCCTTATTAGCTTCTACTAATATTTGATCTTATTGTCTTTCTTTTTACCGAGACTAATAATGTTTTCCCATGTTTTTTTTTCGTAAATAGTGAACTTATTTACTTTGATATTTTGTTTTTGTGTTACTCGTTCGTTTATTCAGCATAGCCATACATATATATTTTCTGGAGCCACCAGAGTTTTAGGTTGGTAACGTTAGAATTAGTCTTCAGCCTCCCTTGGCTGATTTCTCTCTTTGGGGGGAGGGAGGAGGGAACTCTCTTTGGGTTCGTCCAGAAAGCTGATTGGATGTTTTTACTGTTTTATTTATTTGCTATTTATGTGTCTATGATTATCTTTTATACATTACTAAAGGATACTTGATGGATTCTTTTATTAATATACTCAGTTTTAATGAGAAAGGTCTAAATAACCATTAAATGAAATAAGATTTCCTCTTATATCCGGAAACTTAAAACTCGCATAATCTTTCTTCAAGAAACTTATATTCGTAAAGATGATATTTCACGTTTTTTCGAAGGATGGAAGGGTATACATTTTCACTCACCCTCTCAATCTAGATCGAGAGGCGTCTCTATCCTGTTTGATCAGAATGTATCCTTTATTCAACATTATGTAATTGCTGATACAAATGGCCACTTTGTTATTGTTTCAGGTAGTCTTGAGAATAAACTAATGGCATTTGCGAATGTATACACTCCAAATACAGATGACTCCTTGTTCTTTGAACGCCTTTTCTCTTTTCTGCCTGATTTGAATTGGTATTCCTTAGTGATGGGTAGAGATCTTAATTTTTGGCTTAACCCTATATTAGATAGCTCTTCAAGTAAAACCTCTGTCACTAATAAATCAGACCTACTTTTTAAATCTTTTCTATTTCAATGTGGTATTCTCGACATGTGGCGTTTTTTGCACCCCCAAGAAAAGGAATATTCATATTTCTCTCAGGTTCATCATATGTACTCTCGGATTGACTACTTTTTTATAGATAGAAACTTACTTCCACTGGTGTCTGATGTCTGATCATGCACCTGTGTTTCTGGCTTTAAGATTATCTGTTTATTCAGTATCAAATAGAAGTTGGCATTTTAATTTATCATTGTTATCTGATAAAAAATTTTCTGAAGTTTTTGGAAAACTATATTACTTTTTTCTTTAAAGAAAATTTTAAAGGAGATACTGCTGATACTATGGCCTGGGATACTTTTAAAGCATATATTCGTGGAGAAATTATCTCTTACTCTACCTATATAAAGAAAAAAGCTGACAAAGAAAGGTCTGACCTAGCAGCAATATTAAAACATCTTGATCGAAAGTATGCCCTATCTCCAGATCCAAGTATATATAATAAGCAGATTGAAATCCAATCCAAGTATAATCTTCTGCTGACTTACCCAATTGAACAACAGCTGTTGAGAGATAAAACTCAATTTTACATTCACGGGGATAGAACAGGTAGTTTATTAGCCAATCGCTTAAAATCTCTTACAGTTAATCGTCAAATCACATAAATTTTTAAAGATAATGGTACTAAGATATCCCACCATTCTGAAATTAACAGCATATTTAAAGACTTTTAACTTAAGTTGTATCAGTCTGACTCTTCTTCAGATGATACCTCTATGAATGCTTTTTTCAGTAATATCAACATTCCTACATTGTCTGCTGATAGCCTAATACAGTTAGATCAGCCTATTTCCAATGAAGAAGTGGCTGAGGCTATACGTGCATTACATTCTGGTAAGACCCCAGGACCTGATGGCTTTCCTGGGGAGTTTTATAAAACTGTCACTACGTTACTTACACCTTATTTATTCTCTGTTTTTTCAGAGTCCTTTAAATCAAACCAAACACAAGAATGGGGAAGAAATTTGAGTTAAATGACTTTGACCATGAAGTAATTGTTAATGTCAGATGGGATGGTTTAAGTATCTCAGAAACTGATGATCTGCTTGGACTTCCACGCATTACAGTGAATGGCATGAAAAAGTAAAACATCCAGTGAGCAGCATTTCTGTGGGTGAAAATGACTTGTTAACAAAAGAGGTCAGAGGAGAATGGGCAGACTGGTTCAAGCTGACAGGAGGGCAACAGTAAACTCAAACAACCACATGTTACAACAGTGGTAAAATGGTTTAATCTGAACGCACAACACACTATCCTTGAAGTGGATAGCAGCAGAAGACCAAGAACTGGAGGTACCTGAAAATGGCCACTGAGTGCAAAGTTACAGTGTTTGGCATTCACTGGACACTGCCTACACCCCAATTCCACTCAGCTCCCCCAAAATCACAGCTTGTTCAAAATTTATCATTATTTGAGTGATTGAACTGAGGGTGTTCACATCTATACTGACAAGAATGAGCTTGCCCTTCATTTACTACAATCATAATATGTCTAGAGTCAGAGTCTTAGAGAAGCACAGCACAGAAACAGGCCCTTTGGCACATCTACACCATGCCAAAACCATTTACACTGCCTACACCCATCGACCTGAATCAGGTCTATAGCCCTCATACCACTACTATCTATGTACCTATCCAAACTTCTCTTAAACACTGAAATCAAGCTCACATGTAACACTTGTGCTGGAAGTTCATTCCACACTCTCATGACCATCTGAGTGAAGAAGCTTCCCTTCATGTTCTCCTTAAATTTCTGACCTTTCACTCTTAACCCACAACCTCTAGTTGTAGTCTCACTCAATCTCAGTGGAAAAGGCCTGCTTGCATTTAACTTTTGCATACCTCTGTCAAATCTCCTCTCAATCTTTTACATTCTAAAGAATACAGTCCAAACTTATTCAATCTTCCTTTATAACTTAGGTCCTCCAGACCCAGCAACATACTTGTGTAATGCCCTGCTAAGAGTTTTACTACTATGCTGTAAGCATTTCATTTTAGCAGTTCTACAAGAGCAGTCTGTTCTGGTTTCCACTTGTTTGGGATTGAGCTGAGTTAAGAGGCTTGTTGTTCAACTCAAGAATGTGGCATCAGCCAGTCAGGATGGTAGAAGTGGGAGTAGGTTCTACAGAATGCTGGGCGGCAAGATCCTTGTTGGCAGCAGCTGGGAGAAGACAGGTGGGAAGATGGTGGAGGATGCTGCTCCTGTTGTACAAGGTGCTTTGTGCAGATGAATGACCTCAAGGAGGAAGGACCAATACCCTATGGGAGAGCCCGGTTCTTGATGGACTTTGAGTGATCTTCGGAAGGTGGTGTGCGCTTTCACACAGACCGAAGGTCCAGTGCACGATTTACAGACAAGTTCAAGGCTTGAGCTCCACTGTAAACATGTGACTGTGTAAATATAATGGGCCCTTTTTGTTGTTTTTCTTTCTTTTCTTTAATAACTGCTTGCTTAAGTAAACATACTTCTGATTAACTGTCTGCAGTGTACGATTTGTTATTTCTTGCCAACAGGCAAGTGCCGGGGGCAGTAAATCACACAGCTTTCTCACAAACCAGGGTTTGGGTGGGTGAGACATCCGAACCTCACGGATTTAGCAAGACCAAAGTCATATACACCCTAAACGTATGAAGCCTGAGAAAGGTGGGTTTCTTGCCATGGAATCCAGTGGCTGTTAGCAAGGGGCTAACAAGCCGCGTTTCCAGAGACGTGCAGTAAAAGGGGGTTTCACTTGTAAATTTCCTCTGCACTCTTTCAACCTTGTTTACATCTTTTCTGTAAGTAGGAGACCAAAAGTGCACACACTACTCCAAATTAGGCCTCACCAACATCTTATACAACTTCATCATAACATCCCATCTTCTGTACTCAATACATTGATTTATGTAGGCTAATGTGCCAAAAGCTTTCTTTACGACCCTACCTACCTGCAATGTCACTTTCAATGAATGATGGACCCCTATATTCTTCAATCCTTTTGTTCTACCACATTCTTCAGTGTCGTACCGTTCACTGTGTAAGATCTACCCTGTTTGGTTCTACCAAGGTGCAAAACATCACACTTGTCTGCATTAAATACCATCTGCCACTTTCCAGCCCATTTTTCTAGCTGATGCAGATCCCTCCGCAAGCCATGACAGCCTTCTTCATTGTCCATGTGGTGTCATCCTCAAATTTGCTAATCCAATCAACCACATTATCATCCAGATCATTGATATAGACGACAAACAACAAAGGATCCAGCACAAATCACTGTGGCATACAACTAATCAGAGGCCTCCTGTCAGAGAGGCAACTCTCCACTATCACTCTGGCTTCTCCCACAAAGCCAGGATGAGATAGTAATCCAAATTACTATCCCATCCTGAATGCCAAGCGACTGAACCTTCTTGATCAATCCGCCATGCAGGACCTTGTCAAATATCTTACAACAGTCCATATAGATACTATCCACTGCCTTGCCTTCATCTACTTTCCTGGTAACTACCCTGAAAAGCTCTAAAAGATTGGTTAGACATGACCTACCGTGCATGAAGCCATGCTGACTATCTTTAATCAGTCCATGCTTATCCAAATACCTATATATCCGGTTGCTTAGAACACATTCCAATAACTTTCCCCACAACTGATATCAGACTCACTAGTCCATAATTTCCTGGTTTTTATTTAGAGCCTTTTTAAAACAGCAGAACATTGGCTATCCTCCAATCACCTGGTACCTCTCCTGTCACTAAGAATGTTTTAAATATCTCTGCTAGGGCCCCAGCAATTTCTGCACACCTCCAGTAGTAGTGATCACCAACCTTCTTAAGCCCAAGATCCCCTAGCTCAACCTTAGTGAAAGGCAAGATTGACCTACTGAATCGTTTAGAGAAAAAACAACTCAGATTGTACTTCCAACTTGAGGCCTTTTATTTGTGCTAATTGTATTTTAATTACATAAAATGCTTTAGTGAAACTTTCAAATTAATTCAACCAAGGAAACACTGTAACTAACATATCAAACAGGCCATAGCAGCATCGAGCTCATCCAATACTGCCTTGAATAAGCGGTGCTGAAGCGCTTTTGCTCGAATCAAGTTTATCAGTTTGACCACCAGTGTCATTACATAAGAAAAGTCCATGACCTTCCCAGCCAAGGCCTGCTGATGAATCACACAGTGATAATTCAGGAAGTCAGGAAAATCAGGGTCATTACGGCACAGTGCTATAAAAAAACAACGCGCACACCGCGCATTGCTGGGGCCCCATCAGTAGTAATTGCCACCAGTTTATGAATGGGGATATCATTTTCACGGATATTTTAAAAAAACTCATTGTGAATATCCTCACCTCTTGTTCTCTCCTTTAAGTGCAAAAGAGTGAGGAAGTCCTTTTGTTATAAAATCCTGGAAAGCCTTTCTAACAAATATGACAAGCTGAGCTGTTTGCATTACATCCAGGGATTCATCAAACTGTCATGAAAAATATTCACAGAGTGACAAGTCCTTTAACACTTGCGATCCACGCCCTCTGAGCCTTCAACCCCGATTTCAGCTCCTCAATTTTCATTGTATTGGTAAAATTACTGAGACACTAGTATAAGTTTCAGGGGTATGCAAGCTAATGACACCACTGTTTTTGTTTCCCATTTCTTTACATTTGTGGAATGTTGGAATTTAAAGGGGGAGAAGTGTTGTAATGTGAGCATTATAAAGGTAAGTTAATACCAATTAGGATCATGGTAAAGCTGCTTGTAAAGAGAGATTGTTTCCGGGGTTGCAGGATTTTCCTTCCGGTCTTTTCTGCCCGGTGTGCATTAGTGAAAACCTCCGTATGTCAATATCGTTTTACCGTCCTAGATAAAGTTGCTCCTTTTGGGCATGAAGTTGTCGAGTGGTCCTTTTTCGAAGAAGAAGTTACTACATAATTTGCATCAAAAGGTTTATCAGGCAGAATGTATTAATTTGTGTATTAATTTTTCATTTTTTTTTCGGGATCTACTGGGAAAGTCTCAAAGATCCACCGGTCAATCGCAATTGACTGGTTGGTGACTACTATCCTGTAGGATCTGAGGGACCACCTTGTCATGCCTCCTTCTCTGTAATCTGTACAGAACCCATGAATTTGATGTTGCTTTGCCTCACTTCTAGACTCTTTATCCATCTCTCGAGTAAACACAAATGCAAAGAATGCATTCAAGACCTTTCCCATCTCTTTTGCCTCCACACAAGAATTACCATTCTGGTCTTCCAGAGGACCAATTTTATACCTTGCAATCCTTTTGCTCTTAACATATCTGTAGAGTCTCAAGATGGTGCTTATGGAGTGAAGCGGTTTTAGGCCAAGCACCCCCTAATTGACCTGTTTATACCTATTCTAAAGGGGTTCAGATGTATGAAATCTTTTTCAACTGTTTGAATCATTTTCAACTCGTTGAAATGTCTAAAGCAAAGGAATTGAAACAGACGAAAGAACCGTTAACTTTGGAAGCAATTGCGAAACTTATGGACGACAGACTTGAAAACTGGAGAATAAATTAACCTCAAAGCTTTCTACATTCAATGAATTTTTAAAGACACTTGACGCAAAACTTCAATCACTTACACTGGATTCACAACAACAAGAAGCAAGTATCTTAGTTCTTGAAGATGCCGCTCACCAGAGAGATCGCATAATTGAAACTCTGCAACAACAGCAAGCTTCGACTTCTCAACTGCTGGATCGTTATAAATCTAAAATCACTAATCTTGAAAACTGCTCTCGAAGACAAAATCTCCGGATAATTGGGCTTCCGGAAAATTTTGAGAACGGTGATCTCACTGTATTTTTCTCCAAATTTTTAATGGACATTTTCGGCTCAGAAGTACTGGAAACCCCTCCAATAACTGACTGTGCACATCGCATTTCTCTTTTTCAATCAGCTTCAGGTTTGAAACCACGACAAGTAATTCTCCGGATCCATTATCCTTATACCAAAGAACGTTTGATTCGGGCTGCCCGGAAAAAGGATATGATCAGCTTTCAAAATTTTAAATTCTGTATTCTGGAAGACTATAGCCCCGAAGTTTTAAGGGCAAGAATGGCTTTTAAATTGGTTATGTCAGAAATTCATCAGGAAAGCTACAAGCAAGCACTGTTATTTCCAGCACAATTGAGAATTACTCTCAAAGATGGGACTGATCGGCTGTTCAAATCTCCAGCGGATGCTCAAAGATTTCTTGAAGAATAATACTTTTTTTTACTACGGGTTGACTAATGTAATAATTAGGTTATAGATATGGATCTTTTATAAAATGATTTTTTTTACGTGATGATTTACACATATTTCTTACACACGGTAAAAGTCCATTTTTGGTTTATCCTGAGTTCGTTCTTTTTATATTATTATTCTGTTAGTTCTGAAAGTAACTCATTAGAGTTTTCTTTTAAGTTCATATACACTTTTTTATATTTTTAACGTTTAAATATTAAGATTTTTTAAAAATGGAGAACTTTTCTTTTCCCCCAAAAGACCTTAGTGCTTGGATATGTCACATCCGTTTTGATGTGTCTGAATAAGTTTAAGGACTTTCTTTTAAAACACTAATACAATATTATCCATTTATGGGTTTTATCGTTTTAATTCTTTTTAATCCTTTTGTTTTATATATATATAATACTAATTTTAATCTTTGTTACACTAACCCTTTCTTATAATATGGGTGCTTTGTATCTTTTATTTAACTTTTTTGTTTGAATTGCCGTCTTGAGACATGGGGGTAAATTTAGCATTAGATTGCTTGCTTGCCTCTTTTTGGCTTTTTTCTTGGGGTTTTGAGGGTGGAGGGAGGGGGATTTTTCTTTTTGCTTGCTTCACACTTAGTTTTACTTCATGGGCTGACTCGAAACTACAAAAATGGTTGCAGTGTCATGACTTCCGGTTCCTCCTTGAACTTACTTCCCTCTTCCGGATTCATGAGTTCATCTTTTTTTTTTAACCTTGTGTTAATTGTAATAAATATTGGCAATATGGATAAGATTATTAATTTTGTTTCTTGGAATACTAATGGTTTAAATCATCCGATCAAACAGAAAAAAATATTCAAAGTATTCCACAGAAAGAATGCTAATATTGTCTTCGTACAAGAGACTCATGTGAGAAAGGTGGATAGTCAACGTTTTTTTAGGTTTTGGAAAGGCCAACAGTTTCACTCAAATTTCCAAGCCAAAGTAAGAGGCCTTTCCATTTTTATAGATTCTTCAACCTCCTTTATACACTATGAAACAATTTCAGACCCACAAGGTAGATTTTTGCTTATTACTGGTTTACTTTTTAATCAAAAAGTTGTTTTAGTTAATGTTTATGCTCCAAACACTGATTGTTCTGAATTTTTTAAGTGTCTATTTACATGCTTTCCTAATTTTAATCAGCATATGCTGATAATGGGAGGGGATTTTAATGGTTGCTTAAACCCTTCGATGGATAGATCTAACCCCACTCAAGCTCTTCTGAATAAATCGGCCTCTCTTATTAATTCCTTTATGATTGATTCTGGAATTTCCGAAATTTGGCATTTTTTACAACCCAATGACAAAGTTTTCATACTTTTCTCATGTTTATCATAATTATTCAAGAATTGATCACTTTTTTATTGATCACCGTTTACTTACAGATGTTATTGATATGTAAATATGACTCCATTACCATTTCTGACCATGCACCTTTGAAGCTATCTACTAAGACAATGGACTCATCTTCTAATGCTAAATCTTGGAGGTTCAACTCTATTTTATTGCAGGACTTAGACTTTCTTAATTTTATTAAACAACAAATTGAATTGTTTTTCTCAACAAATTCTACAGCAGAGATCTCTAGTGGAATTTTATGGGACACTTTTAAAGCATTTATTCATGGACAGATTATTTCATACTCTGCTGGAGTTAGGAAACGAACTAATTCTAAAATATTAACATTGGTTGCTAAAATCAAAGCAATTGATAAGATTTATTCAGTGACCCCCAAAGTATAAAGAAGGAGTTGAACTTCAAATGGAGCATAGTTTGTTATTATCCTCTTCAATTGAAAATCAGTTAATTAAATCTAGAACCCAGTTTTATGTACATGGAGATAAGTCTGGCAAATTATTGGCTAATCAATTGAAAACTGCTTCAGTTAAACGACAAATTACTAGGATTCGAAAACGAGATGGTACTCTGACGATCGATCATAAAGTGATAAATAAAGCCTTTCAAGATTTTTATAATTCTTTATATCAATCAGAATTTGTTGAGGATTCTTCTATAATAGATGAATTTTTAAGAAAATTGAATATCCCAAAATTAACAACAGAAGTTAGTGTATTCCTAGATGCACCTTTTACGGAAACTGAAATAAAAGAGGCTACTTTTTCAATGAATTCCGGTACAGCTCCTGGTCCGGATGATTATACTGTAGAATTTTTAAAATACTTTCCCTCTATACTTTCTCCTTGGCTTTGTAAAATTTTTAAAGATGCTTTAACTATAGGTAAATTGCCACGATCTTTTTATGAAGCCTCTATTTCTTTAATTCTTAAAAAAGATAAAGACCCCACTGAATATGCAGCAAGGCCTATATCCTTGCTGAATATGGATTTTAAGATTTTTAGTAAAATTTTGGCCACTAGATTAGAAAATATATTACCTTGAATTATTTCTGAAGATCAGACTGGATTTATTAAAAACTGTTACTCATCTTTTAACATTAGAAAATTAATTAATATTATTTATACTCCTTCATCCAAAATACCAGAATGTGTCATTTCCTTAGATGCTGAAAAAGCATTTGATAGAGTTGAATGGCCATATTTATATAATACATTGCAGCATTTTAATTTTAGTTTGAAATTTATATCATGGATTAAATTAATATACTATAAACCCTTGGCCTCGGTTTTTACCAATAATCAAAGATCTCCTTTTCTTCAGTTATTCCATGGTACCAGGCAAGGCTGTCCTTTAAGTCCTTTACTATTTGACATTGTTTTGGAACCTTTAGCTATAGCCATTCGTGAATCACCTAATATTTGGGTATTACTCGTGGGGAAGGGACGTATAAGTTATCATTATATGCTGATGATTTGTTACTTACATATCCGACCCTGAGAGATCTATTCCTGCTATTTTGTCCTTGCTTGCTCAGTTTAGTAACTTTTCTGGTTACAAACTGAATTTTAATAAGAGCGAATTATTTCCATTAAATATGCAAATTCCAATTTATAAACATTTACCATTTAAAGTTGTCACAGATTATTTTACTTATTTGGGTATTAAAATTACCAAAAAACAAAGATTTATTTAAAGTTAATTTTTTACCTTTAATTGACCAAATTAAGCAACTCATTACCAGGTGGTCTCCATTATCTTTGTCATTGGTTGGTCGAATTAATGCTATTAAGATGATGGTATTACCCAAATTCTTATATTTATTTCAAGCATTACCAATTTTTATTCCTAAATCTTTTTTTGATATTATTGACTCCAAAATACCTTCCTATGTGTAGCAGAATAAAAATCCTATACTAAGCAAAAAATATTTACAGAAGCCTAAGAAGGAGGGTGGTTTGGCTTTGCCAAACCTGAGATTTCACTATTGGGCAGTTAATATACAATACTTAATATTTTGGACACAAGAATCAACTATAGCAGCTTGCCCACAATGGGTAAATTTGGAATGTAAATCTGTACAAGACTTTTCATTGTTTTCAATTTTAGGATTTTCACTTCCTTTTTCTTTATTTAAATTGAATAAACAAATAACTAATCCTATAGTTAAACATACATTGCCAATATGGTTTCAATTTCATAAATTTTTTGGCTTGAATAAGTTTATCTTATCAAGCCCTATAATATCTAACTTTCTTTTTCGGCCCTCTTTTATGGATCAAGCCTTTGTTTTATGGAAAACAAAAGTTTTAACGTTTTCGTGATCTATTTTTAGATAATAGTTTTATGTCCTTTGAACAGCTATCTAATAAATATAATTTACCTAAAACTCTTTTTTTTAGATATTTGCAAGTTAGAAATTTCTTGAATAATAAGTTTCAGTCTTTTCCGAAATTATGTCCATCGGACATTACGGAAAAAATTTTAGCTCTGAATCCTTGTCAGAAGGGTTTAGTAGTCACCATTTATAATATGATCATGAAAATACAGCCAGAAGTATCAGAAAAAATTAAGAAGGAATGGGAAAAAGAACTTCAATGTCTTATACCCACTGAGCAGTGGGAGAAAATTTTACAATTAGTCAATTCTTCTTCTATTTGTGCTAAACATGTCCTAATACAATTTAAGGTTGTACATAGAGTTCATATGTCTAAGGATAAACTTGCTCGATTTTATTCTTATGTTAATCTAACCTGTGACAGATGTCATTCTGAAGTTGCTTCATTGACCCACATGTTTTGATCTTGGCCTTGTTTGCAAAATTACTGGAAAGATATTTTCGGTACTATTTCAACAGTTCTGAATATCAATTTCCAACCGCATCCTATTACTGCAATTTTCGGTTTACCAATGGCAGATAATATTCGTTTATCCCCCTCAGCTCGACGGATGATTGCATTTGTTACATTAATGGCTAGAAGATCTATTCTATCGCATTGGAAAGAAATTAATCCTCCAACTATATTTCAGTGGTTTTCTCAAACTATCTCTTGTTTGAGCTTAGAAAAAATTAGAAGTGCTGTCTTTGATCCTTCAGTTAAATTTGAAGAAACTTGGAGACCATTTATTCAACATTTTCATATGAGTTAAACTGTCTTTTCCTAAACCTCACTTTTATTATTCTTAACTATTTGGATGGAGGTATGGAGTTATTGGTACTACTGTATATATTTAACATAACGCAATGGCCCATGTTGGTTAGTTTTTTTCTCTCTTTTTTTTGAGGGTTTTTTTTACTTCTTTTGTTCGTAATTACTATGAGTTTGGGAGGTTATTATATATGGATTATCATCTATTTGAATGTTTATTTAAACTATTAACTATGTACTCTCAAACTCTCTCTATTCATGTTACATTTATGTTTGTTTTAAAAATTAATAAAAAGATTTAAAAAGAAAGAAAGAACATATCTGTAGAATCCCTTTAGATTCTCCTTGACCTTGTCTGATAAAGAAATCAAGGCTAAAAGAAGGCATGAAATTGCTCTAAGTGTTCTCTTGCATTTCTTCAACTCCATACGCACCTTATTTGTTTGTACTTGCCTATACCTACTATGCACCTCCTTTTTTCTCTTAACCAGGGGCTCAATATCTCTTGAAAACCAAGGTTCCCTATACTTGTTACCTTTACCTGTTATTCTGACAGACACTTGCAAGCTTTGTATTCTCAAAATTTCATTTTTGAAGGCCTCCCACTTTCTAAGTACACCTTTGCCAGAAAATAGCCTGTCCCAGTCTACACTTGCCAGACCATTTCTGATACCATGAAAATTGGCTTTTTAGCAATTTAGAACCTGAACCCTCAGACCAGGCCTATCTTTTTTACATATTTTCTTTGAAACTAATGGCATTATGGTCACTGTATTCAAAGTGTTCGGTCACCTGTCCTGTCTCACTCCCTAACTGCAGATCCAGTATTGCACACTCTCTCATTGTGACTTTTATGTACTGATGAAGGAAACTTTCCTGGACACATCTGACAAACTCAATCCCATCTAGTCCTTTTACAGTATGGGATTTCCAGCCAATATGTGGAAAGTTAAAATCACCAACCTTATATATCATTAACATGATCATGACTGATCTGACATAAACAAACAACTGCAAGGAGAAATACAAGAATGAAAGTTGGCGCAAGTGCATAAAGAAAAATGAATTTATTTAATTTTATTGTTATCCTGCTGTACATATAAACAACCAAATGAAACAAAGTTTCTCTGGACCACAGTGCACCCACAAGATATATCAAAAACAGCACAAAACAAAATATTACCATAAATAAGTTAATACAATTCAAATGCATGTAGTGCACAGCACAGGTAAACAGCAGAACAAACATTAAACAGCTCACTCTCCGAGTGATGAGACCTTGGTTTTGGCAGAGTATTAATTAGTTTCTCAGCCTGAAGGAAGAAGCTGTTACCCAGTCTGGCAATCCTAGCTGATACACATGTGACTCCTTCTTGATGGTAGTGGGTCAAAGAGATTGTAGGGTGGATGGTAGGGAGTTTCAACAATACTTTGGACTCTTTGTCTACAATGCTCCTGGTAAGAGTCACAAATAGGGGAGGAGGAGCAATGATCTTCTCGGTGGTTTTAACCATCCTCTTGGGTCTTGCCATCCGATGCCTTGCAGCTTCCATACCACAAAATGATGCGTCCAGACACGACACTATCTATACTGCTCCAGTAGAAAATTGTTAGAATGGGGGCGGGGAGTCTTGAATACCTCAGTCTCCTCAGCAAGTATAGATACTGCTGTGCCTTCTTGATAATGAGGTGTTGTGGGTCCAGGTTAGATTGTCCATTACATGCAAACCAAGGAACATTTTGTTCTTCAATCTCTCCATGGCATAACCATTGATGTGTAATGGAGAGTGGTCGACCTGCACCCTCAAGTCAACAATCATCTCGTCTTGTCCACGTTGAGACTTGGGTTGTGGTTCTCAAACATCTGACAAGCCTCTCAACCCCCTCTCAGTATGGCGACTCATTATTGTTGTTGATGAGGCACAGCACAGTTCTATCATCAGCAAATTTGATGATGTGGTTTGAGCTGGATCTAGCAGTGCAGTCATGAGACAGTGGCATGAACAGTAGTGGGTTGAGCACAGAGCCCTGGGGAGCACCAACACTCATTGTGATGGAGTTTGAGATGTTGCTGCCAACTCAAACTGACTGGAGTCTTTCTCTCAAGAAGTCCAAGATTCAGCTACAGAGAGGGTTGTTGAGTCCCAAGAAGGACAGTTTACCCATCATCCCTCTGAGGGATGATCTGCTAAACACCAAGCTGAAGTCGACGAACAACATCCTGACATCCATTTAGCTGGAGTATTAGATTTTCTAAACAAGAATCTTACCCTTTGAACACAACAGTATAGGTGGGGAAAACAGAAATGAAGTAGAGAGTTTTTTCAACTTATTCTGTAATTCTGTCATTAAACTGGTTGAGGGCAGAAAGCTTCCATAAAGCTTGAAAAATTCTCTGATGCAGCCATAGAATCTCTCCTGCATTTAGTGCATCAATAATCAAGCTTAAACATTTGTTTCTTGATTTCTTTAAAAGGTACA
Organism: Hypanus sabinus; assembly: GCF_030144855.1. Lineage (NCBI taxonomy): Eukaryota > Metazoa > Chordata > Chondrichthyes > Myliobatiformes > Dasyatidae > Hypanus > Hypanus sabinus. Next base: position 131,913,892 of record NC_082706.1, read on the forward strand.
TACAGCAATTAAAAATGTGATGCACTTTTTTTTAAAAAGGTGGCAGAGTGACATAGCTAGAGATGCTGCCTTACAGTGTCAGAAACTTGGGTTTAATCCAGACCTCAGGCTGTTTGCAGTTTGAATGGCTCAATGTGACTGAGTGGGTTTTCTGTGAAGACTTGGGTTGTGTCCCACATTCTACAGACATGCAAGTTGTTATTCTAATGAATGCTCCTACTGTATAGGTGAGTGCAGAGTTGATTAGAATGTGGGGAAAATAATGGGATTAATGTAGGGAAAGCGTAAATTATTAGCAAACTCAGTGAACTGAAGGGCCTTCTTCTGTGCTGTATCTCTCTCTTTCTCTGCTTCTATGACCGATTAGCAGCTAGCAAAACATTTAGAATTCCAGAATCTGTTTCTAAACTTTGGGCAATGATTAATTACACAAGTTATGTGCACTTCTTTAACTGTGCTGAAATAGGAAACCACAAATTGTGAAATCAAAGAGAGAAACAGATTACACTGGCAGGGTTGCAACAGTGGCAATCAGTTGAAAAAGTGTATTTCCAAAACAGAATAATTTGAAAAAGAAAGCTTTACATTAATTTTCAACCAAAATGACATCCACCAAAGTCTCCTGGCTTTGGTTACACCACTATTTAAATACTTAACAACAAGCAGATTTTACTTACCATCCATTTCTACCAAGAGCTGGTTTAATGTGTTCTCCTGTTCACTCTGCCCTCCAAAATTACCTCGACCCCTTTTCCTGCCAACTGCATCAATCTCATCAATGAACAGGATACAAGGAGCATTTTTACGAGCCATCACAAATAGATCTCGCACCTAGAAGGAAAGGTGCAGAATGCAAACCTGTTAGTTTTTTTTTAATCTATCAATTTACAAAAAGGAAACACATTGCATTAAAACAATTCTCATGGTCTTTGGACACCCAAAAGCAAGAGATACCTTGAAGGCTAATCAATGTGGTCACACAAGAAACCTGAGAAACAATTTGATGCAGCAAGCTTCCAAAAAGATATTTACAGAGAGAATGCACTTAGGAGGAGATTTTTTAGAAAGATGGAAGAATGCAGAATGCAGCCCTGAGGAAAGGTTGGATAAGCTGGGGTTGTTCTGTTTGGAGCAGGGGATGCTGAGGGAACACTTCATTGCAATGTATAAAATTATCACCAGCCTTGAACGAACAGATAGGACGGACCCATTTCCCTCAAAAGAGAGGGACCAGAAACCAGGGCAATATATGCAAAGTAAATAGGATTTAAGAGGTACCAAGGAACTGGGAGTCACTTCCTGAAAGGATGGTAGGAACAGAAACCTTTCTATTTAAATAGTGCTTGGAAATGCACAAGTAGGACTACTGACCTAGTGCTAGGAGAAAAGATAAGGCTGAAAAACCACCGTGACCACCGTAAACAATAGTTCCTCTGTCAGAACTACTCCACAATCCTACAATTTTATGAAAAACAGTTTGATAACAACCAGATATTTTCATCCTGAAAATATGACACAGGATTCATGTATGATCATTCAAACAGTACAGATGATGCCTTGGTTTAACTTCTCAATTGAATCAATTAGACCATTTCTTCGTGGACAGTATTAGACAGTGTGGGACACCACCAAAATGCAAAACAGTAGTCTAATATTTCTACCACATTCCTGGCTGCAATTCTCCACTCAAAGGTGCACAAGTGTGTAGAAAGCCTAGCATCTAATAGGTAAATAGGTTTATTATTGTCACATGTACTGGTGTACAATGAAGATCTTGTTTTGCATACCACTTATGCAATTCATGACAACATGAATTAATACAAGCTAAAACAATAAAGTGCAGAAGAATATGTTACAGTACAGAGAAGTCCAGTTTAATTAGACAATAAGGTGCAGATCATAATGAGGTAGATTGTCAGGTCGAACTAGGGAACCATTTAATTGTCTTTGAGCCTGGTTCCAGGACTTCGTATCATCAACATTCATGGCTCAAGGAGGGAACTGAAGATAATGTGAAATGGAATGCTTAGTAACCAGTAGCTGTCAGAAGTGAAACTTCCCTGTAATCCAGTTATGACTGATTTATAGTGCAAGGGATAGAATCAAGTTTATTTATTTATTGACGTGCAACGTGGAATAGGCCCATCCGGCCCCTCGACCGTGCTACCCAGCAACTCCCAATTTAACTCTAATTGACAACTTACAATGACCAATCAACCTACCAATGGGTACATCTTTGGACTGTGGAAGTCAGCAGTTCTCTGTTGCATGTTAGAAATGCTAAAAACATGGCTCCCTCTGCAGGACACATAGTAATGTTCAAACATGACAAGTAACTGGAGAAATTCTCAGGCAGCATCCACAGGAGGGAATAAACATTTGACATCTTGGCCTGAAGCATTGACTGTTTATTCCTCTCCATAGATGCTATTTGACTTGCTGAATTTCTACAGTATTTTGTGTGGATTGCTCAAAATTTCCAACATCTGTAGAATCTCTTGTAGTTAAGATAAATAACTGGGCATCACCTTAAATCTGTCACTAGATGGGCCAAATGGCCTAATTCTGGTCACATGTCTTATGGTCTTATAGATATCAAAGAGAAAATACAAGTTACTATCAAAACAAGTGCAAAAGGCAGCACTAAGAAAGGAGAAATGAAAGACTGGACAAGTGAGAAAAATCCAAAAACCGTATCTTGAAGAAATGACATGTTAATAAAATGATAGTTTTTCCAGTGCTAATTGGTAGAGTTTATCACCATTATTTAAGAAATGATTCAGTCTAGAATGGCGGTCCTAATTTTGTGGCATATTTTGCCTATCTCTACCTTGCAAGTACAAGGATCTTCTTTAAAATAGCAAAACCTGGCTCAGGTTAACTTGTATTTTCAAATAAAAAAAGTGGGTAAAAAAAGTCCAACATATTTTTTGAAGGATTTCTTGCAGGAATAGCATTACCCTCTACAAAGTTTCAAACGAAACCTTAACTTGTGTAGTGGATTTAATATATTATTTTGTATAGAAGTGCATAGTCTAATTATTCTCAGACTGGGGATGATTACACAGATTTTAACCTATGTTATAGCTATAGGAAACAAACATGCAAATCCGATCCTAATAGGTGCATTAGGAGAAAATGGTCAATGTGTAACATGACAATAAAATCCAGAGTGATTTTAACCAGCACTACAGTACCCCAGATAAGCAGAAGCAATTAAAAGAACAAAAGATACAAGAAGAATAGATGTGCAATTGATAAAATTAATCTATTTTTTGTTGCATTATTTTCAGATTAAGGTCTAATGGAAACTTGCCATTTTTCCAATTATTTAACCTCAAACTGGAAAAAGAGTGCTGAAATTTCTTTCATGTCTCATTATATTACCAGTTGGCAGTAAATTTCAGACGAAGATTTAGGAAACTATTACGTATTCCTTTTTCACACTTGTCTTTTGTGGTGGAATGACTTTCCCCCAGGATGTGCTACAATCAAATTCTGTTCTAGAAAATGTTGGATGGCCATTTTCAAGGACCTATCATACCTGATTGATTCACTGCAAACAGACAAAAAGAAAATGACTTACTCTAGCAGGACCCACACCAACAAACATTTCCAGGAATTCAGAACCATTAACAGTGATGAATGGAACATTGGCTTCACCTGCAGTAGCTTTGGCTAACAGAGTTTTGCCAGTACCCGGGGGCCCCGTTAGAATGGCACCCTGTGAGAGAAAGATGTAAACCTCATTAGTTTCTTCATCAAGGTCACTAGCTAATTCACAAGCATAACGTACAGTAAAACTAATTAAACCAAGGGCAATTTATTTAATTTTATATTTCACACATATTTATTTCCTAATCAAATACAAAAGTTTGTATGCAAATAACAATATAAACCAGCACATATATTCAAAATTTAACTAGCTTAAAATAGTAATAAAAACTTAAAAACTTTAAAACTTAAATGATAGAATGGGAAGTTGATTGGAAATGGCCAAACTAGAACTGAAGACAACTGAAATTGCATGAGGACACTGAACATCAAACACCTAATAGAGGAGAAACTATAATTTGGATAATTTGGGCCAAAGGGCCTGTATCTGTGCCCTTATGACAATAAATAGTGCTAATCAGTCATGATCCAAAGCACCTACTCTACTCTACTTCACACATGCTGCCCAACTTACTTAAAATTTCCTGTTTCCGGAGGTTAAATATGGACGAAAATGGAGGTGATCAATGCTGGTTACACCAGAAATTGGAGAGCATTAAACGAGAACATGAAGAATATAATATATATTCTGTTTCAAGTTACAAAGTGGAGGCCAAGACATGAAGGTCAGTTATTTAGAGACAACAGACAATAGGTGCAGGAGTAGGCCATTCGGCCCTTCGAGCCAGCACTGCCATTCACTGTGATCATGACTGATCATCCACAATCAATACCCCGTTCCTGCCTTCTTCCCATATCCTTTGACTCTGCTATCTTTAAGAGCTCTATCTAACTCTCTCTTGAAAGCATCCAGAGAATTGGCCTGCACTGCCTTCTGAGGCAGAGCATTCGACAGATCCACAACTCTAAATGGCCTACCCCTTATTCCTCTGGTTCTGGACTCCCCCAACATCAGGAACATGTTTCCTGCCTCTAGCGTGTCCAATCCCTTAATAATCTTACATGTTTCAATCAAATCACCTCTTATCCTTCTAAATTCTACTGTACACAAGCCCAGTCGCTCCAATCTTTCAACATATAACAGTCCCGCCATCCCGGAAATTAACCTTGTGAACCTCCACTGCACTCCCTCAATAGCAAGAATGGCCTTCCTCAAATTTGGAGACCAAAATTGCACACACAGTTTCAAAAGAGGCTGTTATATTACTGGTGGAGTGAGAGAGTAGTGGTAACATGGAGGCAACACAGACTACTTCCCATTTCAATCATTTCTGTTTAGTATTTATATTGTGCACTGCCTGAACATACTTGGAAGGACGAGCACATTATCTTTAACCTTCAAGGTTAAAATCCTCAATGAAAAAATCAAACCTAAAGGATCAGGGTAATAATACCACTCATTCCCCAAGAGCCATCAGTAATAACCCTAATCTACTCCATAGATTTTGTCTACAGCAAAGTCAGCTTACCTTTGGAATTTTTGCTCCAAGTTCTTGGTATTGATTTGGATTCTTCAAAAAGTTAACAAATTCCATTATTTCTAACTTTGCTTCCTCACATCCTGCCACGTCCTTGAACTTCACATCAATTTCATCCTTGAGGACCTTTGCTGTTGTTTCTCCCACACTGAACAATCCACCCATGCCGCGCCCAGATCGACCAACACCAGCTGATCCTCGTCTCAAGGCGAACAGCAGAAACCCAATGATCAGAATAGTTGGAAGCATGCTCAACAGAAACGAGCTGAGCAAAGATGATAAACAAATCAATTCAAATTAGAATGTACTCAAGTTCAAGTTCAGTTTAACAACCAAACAAAACAATATTCCTCTAGATTAAGGTACACAATGGAGTACATATAACAAAGTATTATTACCCACAACTAAATTAACAAATAATGTGCATTTCTGACATAAAAGTTAATAATTAAACAGCATAATGCTGCTGGTGTTTCATACGTGATGAGACCAGGGTGATGGTAGGGATTTCAGTAGTATTACAGCCTGGGGGAAGAAGCTGTTTCCTATCCTGACGGTTTTTGTCCTAATGCTACAGTCCCTCCTGCTGGATGGTAGGGGGTCAAAGAGATTGTTGGGCAGATGGGACAGATCATTGACAATGCTAAGAGCCTAGGTTACACAGCGCTCTTGATAAATATCTCTGATGGTTGATAGAGAAACCCCAATAGTCCTCTCAGCAGTCCTCACAATCCTTTGTAGGGACTTGCGGGCAGAGCTGCAACATATGTGGGAGAACATTATAAAATATTAAGCACAAAATTTGAAGCTTAAAAACACTTCAAAAGCCATTTTACAAATGAATATTCAATGGGCATTTGTAATTAACAGAAAATTCCCATTTTTAATTTGTTATCATGTGCTTGATGTCCAAAGATCCACAATCCAAAGGTTTGAAATTCTAACTTCAGACATGATGACCTTTAAGAGGAATCACTGTGCTACAGTGATCTATGAACAGCACAATACAGACCCTTCAACCCACAATATTGTGCCAAGCTTTTAACCTACTCCAAAATCAATCTAACCGTTCCCTCCCACACAGCCTCCATTTAGTTTTTATTCAAGAGCTTAACCAAGACTCCCTTAAGTGTTTCTGCCTCTACCACCATCCTCAGCAGTGTGTTCCATGCACTTACCACTAAAAAAAAATATACCTCTGACATCTCTCCTATATTTTGCTCCAATCAACTTAAAAGTATGTATTATCAATTATCTCTCTGGGGAAAAGGTGCTGGTTGTCCACTCTACGCCTCTTATCATCTAATTTAACTATATCAAGTCACCTCTCATCTTCTTTGTTCCAAATAGAAAACCCCTAGCTTGCCCAATCTATCCTCATTTATGTTCTCCAATCCAGGTAGCATCCTGGCAAAAATCCTCTTATAATGAAGTGACCAGAACTAAATACACCAATGTTTCATAGAGCTGCAAAATTATCTTGCATTTTTGAAAACAAACCCCAAATTAATTAAGGCCAACACACAATATGCCTTCTTAACCACCTATCAACTTATGCAGCAACTTTGAGGGATCTATGGACTTGAACCTCTACATCCCACTGTTCCTCCACATTGCTAAGAATCCTGCCATTATCCCTGCAATCTGCCTTCAAAGTGCATCACTTCATACTTTTCCAGAATTGAACTTTGTCTATCACTTCTCAGCCCAGCTCTGCATCCTGTCAAAGTGGATCCAAATTAGGAAAATTATTTTTATGCACTTGGGAAATAACATCTTCTATTGTCCATATTTCTAGAAAATTGTGAATTTTTCACAAGCATTTAAACAAATATTTAAACTTAAAACTACTATTACTTCATTAAAAGCAAATCCAATGAAATGATCTCAACCTGGAACAGAATGAATTACTAACATAATTTTCAAACCCAAATATCCTAAATTACTCAATAACAAAATGACAATGAGTGCTGGACCATGCCAGGGGCAGCAAATAAAACATGGATTAAGCCAACGATATCACATAGTGCTCAACAATTGATCATGGGAATGCCCCTTGATATCAGAAGATTGAAAAAAGTGCAAACACTCAGCTGGACAGGCAGCACCTGTGGAAAGAGAGTTAGCAAGACATAGGAGCTACCCAACCCAATGAGTCTGCTCCACCAATCCATCATTGATGAGTTATTATCCCTTTCAATCACATTCTCCTGCCTTTCACACTGAGAAATCAAGAATCTATCAACCTCCACTTTAAGTATACTAAATGATATGGCCTCCACAGCCATCTGTGGCAATGAATTGCAGAGATTTGCTATCCCGGAGCAAAACAAATTCCTTCTCACTTCTGTTCTAAGTGGATGTCTCTCTATTATGAGATTGTGCCCTCTGGTCCTAGACTCATCCACTAAAGCAAGCATCCTCCCCCACATCCAATCTATCTAGGCATTTCAGTATTTGATTGGTTTCAATGAGATCCCACCCCCCCCATTCCTCAAAATTCCATTTACAACTCTAATCTTTGCATGTTCCCCATTCAGAAGATAAGTCTATTCCTTTGTTCATTCTACCAAAGTACATGACCATATATTTCCCGACATTTTATTCCATTTGCTACTTTGCACATTCTCCCAATCTGCTTAAGTCCTTCTACAGATTCATTTCCTCACCACCACCACCTGTCTTCGTATGGTCCATAAACCAGACCACAAAACCAGCAATTCCATCATCCAAATCACTGACATATAACTTGAAACGAAGTGGTCCCAACATTGACCGCTGCAGAACACTAGTCACCAGCACTCAAACAGAAAAGCCCCCCCACTTATTCCCACTCTTTGCCTCCTGTCAGTCATACAATCTTCTATCCATGCTAGTATATTTCCAGTAATACCAAAGGCTTTCATCTTGTTAAACAGCCTCATATGCTGCATCTTGTCTGAAAATCCAAGGAAAAAACATCCACTGACTTTCCATTGTCTATCCTTCCTGTTATTTCCTCACAGAATTCTCCCTTAAGGAAACCATGACGACTTTGGTACATGAACCTCCAAGTACCCTGAAGCTTCATCCTTAATAATGGACTTTAACATCTTCCCAACCATAGAAGTCAGGTTAACTGGCCGATAATATCCTTTCTTCTGCCTTCCTCCATTCTTAAGGAGTGGAGTGACATTCGTAATTTTCCTCCGGAACTATTCCCAGATCTAGCAGTTCTTGAAAGATCATTATTAATGTATCCATAATCTCTTCAGCTACCTATTTCAGAACCTTGGGGTGTAGTCCATCTGGTCCAGGTAATTTACTTAGTCCTGTATTCATCATCCTTTTCAATTTTGTCTCATGTTACACCTCAACTCATCCCACTGACTGTAATTTCGCTTTATCATCTGAACTTCCTCAGTATCACTACACTCTGTATCTACTTGTATACCAACTACCCCATCCTCAGTCCTATCACTCTGGTTCTCACACAGGCAGGTTTGCTAAGCTGTTGGGGAGGATTTGAAGCTTAAAATTCAGATTCTCCCCAACAACTCTAGTTAACCTGCCTGCAAGAATATTGGAGACTCTCTGGTTCAGGTGTAACCTGTTCTTTTTGTACAGGTCATACCTTTCCCAGAGAGAGATCCCAAGGATCCGGAAATCTGAAACCTTGTTCCATACACCAATTCCTCAGCCATGCATTCAGCTGCCAAATCATCCTATTCTTCATAGGCACGAGGCACAGGCAGCAATATCCCTATATCCTCTCTTCAGTACCTTATTCCTTTTCCTACCTGACATTGGTACCAATACGTACCACAACTTCTGACTGCTCATCCCCCCTCTTCAGAATGCTGTGGACCCGATCTGAGACATCCCTGACCCTGGCACCCAGGAGGCAAAATACCATCTGGGTGTCTCTTACACTGCCAGAATCTTCTGTCTGCTCCTCTAACTATAGAATCTCCTATTACTACTGCACTGCTCTTCTCTCCCCCTTCCCTTCTGAGCCACAGAGCCAGATTCAATGCCATTAACTGCTTCTCTTTCCACAGATCAGAATCTGATCAGGTTTAATTTCACTGGCGTATGTCACAAAATATGTTTTGCAAGAGTACATAGCAATACATATTTTAAAAACTGTAAATTACAATATAGCAAAAAGAAATAAGTTAGCAGTGCATAAACAGTTAAAAAGAAAAAAGAAAATAGTCAAGTAGAAAATTGATTCATTGCTCATTTAGAAATCTGATGCCAGTGGGGAAAAAGTTGTTCCAAAACATTCTGTGTGTTTCTTTAGACTCCTGTTCACCTTTCTTGATGGTAGCAATGAGAAGGCACGGCCTGGGTGATGGGGGTCCTTAATGATGGATGCCTCCTTTGTTCACAACTTCCTGAAAATTTTTCCTATCCTGTGTAGTGGACACTGAATACCATATCAGTGATGCAACCAGTTAGAATGGTCTCCAGAAGACATCTGTAGAAATCTGAAAGCTTTGGTGACATAACAGGTCTCTTCAAACTCCTAATGAAATTTAGGCACTGTTGTGCCTTCTTTGTACTTGCATTAATATGTTGGGCCCAGAAAGATCTTCAGAGATGTTGACACCCTTCCCACTGCTGATCCCTTGATAGGACTGGTATGTGTTCCCTCGAGTTCTCCTTCCTGAAATCCATCATCAATTCCTTGGTCCTACTGACAATGAGTGCAAGGTTGTTGTTTTGACACCTCTCAACCACCTGATCTATCTCACTCCTGTCTGACTCTTCATCACCATCTGAAATTCTGCCAGCAATAGTTCTGTCAGACCTGCTGGCATTTCCAAAATTCCCCATTTTCATTTCAGATTTCCAGCCTGTACAAGATGGCTTTGGTTTTCTCCCAAGTGGGAGAGTGGAAGAAATGACATATTAGGCACCAAATCAAATCTGTAAAATAAAGCCAAGATACATACTGGCCTTAAATGATAATTATTTGTGACAAAACCTATTCGTTTTAATCACATGCACACCACTGAAGATTAAATCTGAAAATTCTTTAAAAGGTTTCCAGCAGGATTGACTCGGGTATATAGCATATAAAACAATCTGCAACACAGATCTAATTGAATCACACCAGCACACAGTGAGCCTTAAGTACATTTTAACAAGCACAATAAAGCAAAAAGCACAATTAGTAAAAATGATCTAAAATTTTTGCACACAGATTCATTAATATTGCTTAAGAAAGTTGCTGCCCATACAACTTATAAAATTGTAGTTCCAGGTTGAGATTACTCAATGTAAACTGGCTCTTGAAGTAAAGGTATACAATCAGATTCAGGTTCATTTATTTATCACATGCACATTGAAACATACAGTGAAATGTGTTGTTTGTTAATGCAAACAACACACCTAATGATAAGTTGGGGGCAGGCCACAAGTGTCGCCACACATTCTGGCATTAACATAACATGCCCACAATGTTCAGCAGAATAAAACAACACAACAAAACAAGCTCCTTTTTTCCTTTCCACCCACCCACTCGGACACACAGAAAGTCCCCAACCTCAGGCCAGGCTGCTTCTGGGCTTCCAAACTCCAGTCCCCAGCCTGGATTCGCTTAAATCATGCCTCCAGCTTCCAGACCCATAAACCAGGGGCCTTGGCCATCGACCTTGACTTTCGGACTTGCCGACTTCTGCCTTCAACCTCCAACCCCTCAGAGGCCTCCAATTCTGGGTCTTGCCAACCTGGGGGTGAGGTCACCTTCCCTCGTCCACGAGGTCTGCCAGTCTGTCACTGACCACATCAGCACCTGTCCACCCAACATCCACCCAGAGACCAGTGGCCTTCTGCAGCAGAGTGCTCTGACCTGGACATCAGCTCCTGCCCCAATTCTTCATTTACTGCCTCTAATCTCCAATTCCCCTCACTCGTCCCTAAATCCTAACCTGTATTCTAACTCCTTACACTGCCCAAGACTATTCCTACAAAGAAACTACCAAGTCTGAGCCCCCAGCTCAGCACCATCTTGATCAGAAGTGACGTGTCAAACAGCTTCAAGAACCTCCACTAACACCAGCTTACATCAGGGTGACCAATGAGACCAGTACATGCTAAACAACAGCTGCATCTCAATAATGAATAAAAAGACAAGTTATTCTGTGCTCATGTGGTGGAAAAGGGAAACTATACAGGGAGAGCTACTTGCACAAAAATCACTTTTTAACATTGTTATTGTATAGCTTTTACATTTGTATTTACAAGATCAACATATGATGACACAAAGAAAGGGTTATTGTTAAATCCTGCTAATTGGGACACATTGGGACTAATATATTTTGCACCAATTAAGCTGCTGTACCAATTAGCCGGTTCCCTAAAAATAATTAAAAAGCTAGATAAAAAAGACAAACTGCCATTTAACTGAGTAACAAATTATGTACGTAACTAAAATACAGGACAAATGAGAACTCTACCAAAGCTACAACACTACTATAAAACTGGGTACAAGTTCTTAATAGTTGTAAAAGGAATTAATCCAGTGTCTGTTGCCGTGTTCTTTTGATTGACTGTACATGAACAAAATCAGCGCAGGCACCTAGTGCCGATAATAGACGGCCTTCATACAATGCTTTCGATGATTGCATCCTCCAGTATCTTCAGATTCTTTGTAGTTCCTAACTTGTTAAAGTAGTGAAATCATTTCATCTTCACTCCCAAGACAAAATCTGCAGATGCTGAAAATCTGAGCAACACACAAAATGCTGGAAGAACTCAGCAGGCCAGGCAGCATCTACAGAATAGAGTTCAGTCAAAGCTTCGGGCCAGAACCCTTCAACAGTACCACTGTGAGCAAAACAGTTCTGAATTGTCTTATTACTTATTCCTCGCCAACTGTCAGTGACAAAAATCACAACTTTTGGAACACAAACACATGCAAGTAATACTATTTTAAAATCCTTCAGTCAAAACAAGGTGTAGTATCGAATGGCCACATAATCTGCAAGCAACTGATGCAAGTTAGAAACTGTTTGGCAACAATCTCCTGTCACAATTAAAAGGAGCATAGTGCCCCAAATAAACAAAGGTACTTTTTCCAATTAGTTTTTGTCCTTTGAGAGTTGTCCCAAGTAAGTGGCTGCCCTGATTAACTGATGGCCCAAGTTACTGGAATCCAATGAATTGTAAAAGTTCTTTAATCTTTTTATAGGCAGAGAGCAATGCTGAAATCAATGCTGCAGATCTGATTACCCTCCCGAGAAAACACCAATTGTAAATGCTTAAACATAATTCACTTGTGGTCAAGTCAGTTTGCACATGACTATCAGAACAAAGTCAAATGTGAGTGTGAGTTGATTATCAGACCTGCTCTTTCCAAGTCATAAGTGCAACAGGACTTAAACTACATTTCCGATGGCTCAGTGGAGAAGCAGTTAGTGCTGTTACTGCACAGCTTCAGCAACCTAGATTTGATATTGACCTCAAATGCTGTTTGTATGGACTTTGCACATTCTGCTTCTGCCTAACCAGGCATTCCCATGTACTCTGGTTTCCAGCCACATCTTAAAGGAGCATCAGTGGATTAATAGGCTACTGTAAATTACCCGCAGAGATGCTCTACAGAAGGATCAGATCATGTTTAAAAACATATTACAGAGAAACAAAGTGGGAGATGGGATTACTAGAATACTTCAAGAATCAGTACAGACTTGAAGGGGCAATATGAGATATGAAAATGAGGCTTATGTTATTGTTCAATACATCAAGCATTTCCCTGTGAGTTTACAAATTATTCTGGAGTTTATAATGATATGGTTCAGGATGACATACAAAAAAGGTGACGATCCTTCTAATCACATGGTGACTTTGTCCTTACGTTTGCAGTACGAGTTTTCGATTTTACTTCAGAATATATAAAAAACTAAATTACTGTATATACAGCATATATAAATTTAAATATGTAGTTCCAAAAGAGTAGAAATAGCAAGGTAGTGTTCAAAAGTTGATTCACTGTCTATTCAGAAATAAGAAGGCAAAGGGAAAGAAGCGTGTCCTAAAACATTGAGTGTCTGTTTTCAGGCTCCTGTAGTTCCTTCCTGATGGTAGCAATGAGAAGAGGGTATGTCCTGCGTGATTTGGGGGGGGGGGGGTGGTCCTTAATGATGGATGCCTCCTTTATTTGAGCCATCACCTTTTCATGATGTCTTTGATGGTGGTGGTGGTTGGGGGAGGGAATGGGGTTAATGCCCATGTTGGAGCTGGCTGGTACAGTGGCCTCTCCATACCAGATGGTGATGCAACCAATTAGAATGCTACTTTTGTTACAGAGAAATTAATAGCAAAGAAACAAAAATCTTACCCATCACTCTCTGTGGAATATACAACAGGTATCCTACTTTCACCTTCTATACCTTGTTCCTGCTGTGCAGATTCCAGATTCCTTTCAAAGGTATCCACACTCCCAATGTTAAACCATACATAGTGCTGTAGAAACAGGTACAAGAATATGAGCAGACTAATTACATTGAAGAAAATATAGTATATATGGCACACTAAATCAACTTAAGATAAGTTTCATTAAAATGTCAAATAATTTCAATTCATGTCCAGATAAATGTGGGGGCTCAATCGCATAATAACATGTTCTTTTTTTTCCTTTCACATTTCAACTCGTAACATATCCAAGCACACCAGCCAATTTATTCATAGCAATTAGTGGAGTTAAGAGGCTTTGTTTATGTGTTTACAGTTCCTCCAGATTTCAGCAATCTGCAGTCTCATATCCTTCTCTAGCATTTGGAAGTACTGTTTTAGGATTAAACATAAGGACCCCTGAAAAAAAATCCACAGTCCTTACATCAGGTTGTCCTTTGGGTTGAAGATACCCCAATTCCAAAGTGTTCCATGGGTTTCGAGGTGAATAGGACTCAAGCTGCCAAAGATGGACAAGGAACATTTAATAGAAGAAGCACAAACTTGTCATTTACCCCAGGGCTCCTGCATGCTCACAAATCTCAATGGTCATGGGTCCTGGATATTTATGAATCAATATGGAAGTTATAGATGTTTGGGGGAGGGGAGACATTAAGAACACCTTTGAATCTTGGTAATTACTAGTTGTGATGGAGTGGAGTACGGTTTAGTGTCAGGCATGTGAATCACATGGCGTACCCATCAAATCTGGCTGACCGAATTTAGACCCTCAATACTTTCAGTGCATGAGGATTTTGTGAAGATAGAACAACAATCAATCTGCTGAAGGAGATCAGCAGGTCAAACAGCAACTGAGGAAAGAATCAGACAATTTGTGTTGAAACCTTGCATCAGTACTCTTATACCTCTTGTTAAGCCAGCATCAGTGCTTTAAGGTGCTTTTAATAAGCAATTTATAATTCTAATGATTAGCAAACAGGGATTGTGGCAGCCCAGTAAACCACAAGCTGTGTGGTCCTGAAACTCAAACAGCCAAAGGCTGGTCTAGTAGTACCGTAGAGAATTTCACCATCCATGTTAGCATTTATTAACAGCTTTCTCCCAAGATGTGGAAAATGATTCTTTTAATAACTGTCATGGATCTTCATATTTTGGGAGTTGAGGTAAGAAAGAATTTTGCATCAAGGGCTGGTATATGAAGGTCAGGGCAAAGCCCACACTATCACATACCTCAGGGAATCAACCTTGTAACAACTTGAAAATCAGAGTTCATATAAGGTCTTGGCCAGATGCTTTCCATGACACTTGAACGAATACTGAAGAGGTGTATTCTCCTGGCTGGAGTGTTTACTAACATCTTCAAACTCTCACTTCAGCAGAGTGAGATACCCAACTGCTTCAAGCGGGCTTCAATCACACCATTGCCAAAGAAAAACATGGTAATGCCTCAATGACTATCATCCAGTGACCCTTACATCCACTGTGATGAAGTGTTTTGAGAGGCTGATTGTGAAGCACATCAACTCCTGCCTGAGGAGTGACTTCAATCACTTCCAATTTGTCTAGTATCACAACAAGTCAACAGCAGATGCCATTTTACTGGCTCTGGAACATTTGGGCAATGAAAATGTATACATCAGGATGCTCTTCATTGACTACAGCTTAGCATTCAACACTATTACCCCTCAAAAATAATCATTAAGCTCCAAGACTTAGGCCTCTACACCTCCTTGTGCAACTGGATTCTCAGTATTGTCACTTGCAAATCCCAGTCAATACAGATTGGCAACAACCATCTCCACAATCACCATTAGCAAAGGTGCACCACAAGGCTGTGTAATTAGCCCCCTGCTCTACTGGTTTTATAATTATGACTGTATGGCAAAGTACAGCTCCAATCCCACATTTCAGTTTGCTGACAACATCACTGTTAGGAGAGACCTGAGTTAGGCAGCTGATTGACATGACCTATCTCTTGGAGCTGCTGTTGCTTTATCGTGGTAAGAATACTGTTCATGTGGGCCTCCTCCGGTACACTGGTATTAGTACATTTGCCCTTCTGCCCTTCTCAAAATCTTTCATAAGGTTCTTTGGTGGTATTGTTCAACGGCTTCCAGGTGGTCCATGATTCAGCGCCATACAGTAATCTACTGCCCTTGTAATGCGTTGTGTACAAAGCTAGCCGGGGGTTAAGTACCTTCTCAAAAATCACCCGAGCCAGAAGCTTTCTTCAGGGTTTTTAATGAGAAAACATTTTGCAACTGCAGAAAGTTAAGTAAAACATACTTTAGAGTCAATACAGATTCGCTGCACACCTGAATATAATACTAACAAGTATTTTCACGATCAGCATTAAACAAGGTAATACACACCTGCAACAATCTATAGCTATCCTATGGACTAAAGCAAACTCTGGCATGATGATAGCTTAATAGTGTTGCACTCCTTCAACTACTAAATGTTTATTAATATTAAGATGAAGACACACAGATATTGCTGTTTCAAGGTCAAATAGTGAATGGAGATGGATGTCTTCCTATCATGTTTGCTCCAAGTCCAAATTCAAGTTAACCCATGCAGAAAATATAAAAAGCAGCTTACAAACAGGAAGTGATGTTTGTACAAAACCAACTTCATACAAAACACACATTTCCTCTAGAGGCAGAACAAGCACTGCAAGAAGGATGACTGCTCTAAAGTTTTGTTGGACCTATAGGTAGTGGTCTTCAAAGACACTTTTCCTTACTCCTGCAAAGATTCCACAAGCACTATTCAGACTGACTGACCTGAGTCGATGCCTGCTTTTGCTGCCAAGGCAGGGAAAATGGTCTTCATTTTCAAGAGTGATACTGTCAACATTTATGGAAGGCAAGATAAAGGCTAGTTGGGTGATGGCTGATACAAGACCTGTGTCTTCTTTTTAATATTCAAAACAAGACACGGGGCTCTATATGCCTTGGTAAAGGCATTCAGGATACACAGGTCTTCTTCAGAATGTGCTCTGATAACATCGTCATCCACATGCTGAAGCTCCACAAACCTGGTGGTGTTGACCTTGTTCTCGACCCTGAACCAGTTGAGATTGGAAAGCTTGTGGTCCATTCTATAAAAGATTGAGATTCCCTATGGCAGATCTTGGCCAATGAAGTAATGGATGGCAGCTATAAAGATGGCAAATAGGGTGGGAACTATGATACAGCCCTGTTTGACTCCTGACAGTGAAAAGTTCTGATTCAGCACCTCTATTAGTGAGAACTATGACTGACATACCATCATGCAGCAACCTCAGTATTCATGTGCTTGTCAGGACAGCCATCTCTTGATAGCATATGCCAGTGAGCTTGGCAGTGTTCTGTATCAAAGGTCTTTGTCAAATCTATGAAAGTCAAGCACAAAGGTTGCCTTTGTTCATGGCATTTTTACTGTAATTGGCTCTGCAGTATCTCTAGATGGGCAGAAATCACACTGTAATTCAAGGTGTAGTACTTCAGATTGTGGAAAGAGTCAGTTGATAAAGATACATGCGAGCATTTTGCCTGTTGCTGACAGGAGAAAGAGGCCTTCATTATTGCCACAACCTGCCTTGTCTCCCTTTTTTAATCTACCCACTATTACAACCTCCCTGAGTAGTTGTTCATTTTCCCAAACCTTCAGGAGCAAGACAGGTATGTGATGTAGGAGTGCTGGTCCACTTTCCTTAAGGATCTCTGCTGGGATTCCACCAGGACCTGTGGTTTTGTTGCTTTTCAGGTTCCTGATAGCTTTTTGGACTTCTTTCACACTGGGAGGTTTCCCCTCATCTTCTCTCATAGGTCTCTGGAGGACTTTTAGTAACCTCTAGTTCTGCAGTGTTGTCATGGTTAAGAAGTTCTTGAAAGTGCTCTCTCGATTATTGATATTTTTCCAATCCTATAGCAAGCTCTTCCCATCCTTTGCGAGCACGGCATTTAATCCCAAGTATCTTGGACCATAGAGTGCTTTGGTGACACTGAAGAATCCTCTAGTGTTATCAGAGTCTGCCAATCTCTGGATTTTCAGGGCTTTCTCAGTCCACCAAGAATTCTTTAGCTCCCTCACCCTGTGCTGGACATTTGTATTGGTTCTGGAAAAAGCTTTTTTGGCCTTACTGCTAATGTCAGTCTGCTAGGCACTAAAGGCTTTTCTTTTCTTGGAGATAAGCTGTTTAATCTTCATGTCATTACCATCAAAGCAATCCTGATGTTTTCTGGATATACCTTCAAAAACATCCTTGGGTATCAGGGATGGTGGATTTAAGCAGACCCCAGTGTTCCTTGACATCATCCAAAAATTCCTTTTGGAGGCATTCCCCCAAGCAAGGCCTGAAGGTATCACTGGGTGGCAGTGTCAAACTGCCTCAAGTTTTAGTGTTGGTCTGGTCCGCTACTTATGAACCCTCCTGTTTTTCATGAGTCTGATAGACGTGGTGGGGTGGACAAGCAATTATCTGTACAGCAGTCATCTGTGCCAATCATGGCCCTTTCAATAATCACATCACAGTGGGTCCTTAGCTCAAGTAATGACATAGCCAATGAGATGCCACACTTTAGATCTGGGGTGCCACCAAGATGCCTTGAATGTGTTTTTCTGGTGGAAGAGAGTGCTCGTGATGATCAGATTGTGCTCAGCCCATTTGGTGAGAATAGTACTGGCTTTGAGTTGATGTTGCTAATGCCTTCCTTTCCTGTGGTACTCTTTCAAAGTTTGAAGTCTTGATCGACCCTGGCATTGAAGTCCCTAAGAGAATTCTTATTCCCCTTGTGTTGAGTCTAGGCTAGAAGGCCTCTTTTGCATACTTTTGCAAGCCCATAGATGGTGTATAAGCACTCACAACAGTTTCCATCAGGTTGTCGGCAAGCACCAGTCACGAGACATTTACTGATCCCCACAGGAAGTTCAAGCTGGTTCTTTTCTGCAATCCCAACACCACGGATCCTGGGCTTGAAGGCAGCCTTCCCTTTCCAAAAGGGAAGGTGTAACCACCTTCTTCTCCCTCAGTTACCCTTTGTTTGCCAGAGGGGTTTCAGAAAGAGCAGTTAGGTCAATTTAGCATCTCCTCAGTCATCTGATGATGATTTCATTGATTGATTGATCACTGGCAGCACTAGAGTACACACATTCCAAGCGCCAAAGGTCATGTTTTTTAGTTTCTGAGCAGCAGAGTGATTCCTCAATAGGGCTGCTCAGTCATTGGGCAGAAGCCGAAGAATGCTTTCTGCCTCAGTCCAAGAGCCCACCATCCAGTGTGCCAGTTTGTGACCTCACAACCTTACCTCACTTTGCCATTTATTGATGGTGGATCCAGTGGCATGGAGTACAAGATGACTGAGGATCCTTCACTGCTGCAGCCTTGGTTAATTAAATGTGAATCTCTGATAAAATCTGCCCCGATGTTTTCAAGTAGGGAAACTAAGACTCGTCATAGGTGTTGGTTATGGAGGACTTCTGCTCAACTCAAAAAACTGGACACATGGAGGTTCCTGTTGGTTAGAAGTTGGAAGTTTGTCTGCGAGGTAGTACCAAAATGTGCTCCAAATCTTAATATCGGTTTTCTTGCAGCAATGTTTCTACTGTTGAATATTTTGGGACCAGGCTGATTTGTTCTGTATTGTTCAACAGTCAGTGTCTGTTATGCCACAGGTAATATGGATATCCTTGTTTGAATGATGACAACCCAACAGCTGACAGTGCCTGAATTTGGAGTGTTGCCACGATGTCTTAAACTAGAATGCATATAGGCACTATCAAATGCAGTTGGGGTTCTCCTTTCCCAATTCAACCATGTCCATCACAGACTTCCAAAGGATAGCAATGTTTAGAAACATAGAAAACCTGCAGCACAATACAGGCCCCTCAACCCACAAAGCTGTGCTGAACATGTCCTTACCTTAGAAATTACCTAGGGTTACCCACAGCCCTTATTTTGCTAAGCTTCATGTGCCTATCTCTTAAAAGACCCCATTGTATCCACTACCACCACTATCACCGGCAGCCCATTCCACGCACACACCACTCTCTAAGTTAAAAAAAAAACTTACCCCTGACATCTCCTCTGTGCCTACTTCCAAGCAACTTAAAACTGTGCCCTCTCATGCTAGCCATTTCAGTCCTGGGAAAAAGCCTCTGACTAAACACATAATTAATGCCTCTCATTATGTTATACACCTCTGTCAGGTCACCTCTCATCCTCCAACACTCCGAGGAGAAAAGGCCAAGTTCACTCAACCTATTCTCGTAAGGTATGCTCCCCAATCCAGGCAACATCCTTGTAAATCTCCACTGCACCCTTTCTATAGTTTCCACATCTTTCCTGTAGTGAGGCGACCAGAACTGAGCACAGTACTCCAAGTGAGGTCTGACCAGGGTCTTATAACTGTAACAGCTGTAACATTACCTCTCAGCTCTTGAACTCAATCCTGCGGTTGAGGAAGGCTAATACACCCTATGCCTTCTTAACCACACAGTCAACCTGTGCAATAGCTTTGAGCGTCCTATGGACTCGGACCTCAGGATCCCTCTGATACGCCACACTGCCAAGAATCTTACCATTAATATATTCTGCCATCATATTTGACCTACCAAAATGAACCACCTCACACTTATCTGGATTGAACTCCATTTGCCACTTCTCAGCCCAGTTTTGCATCCTATCAATGTCCCGCTGTAACCTCTGACAGCCTTCCACACTATCCACAACACCTCCAATCTTTGTGTCATCAGCAAACTTACCAACCCATCCCTCCACTTCCTCATCCCTGACATTTATAAAAATCATGAAGAGAAGGGGTCCCAGAACAGATCCCCGAGGCACACCAATTGGTTACCGACCTCCATGCAGAATATGACCCGTCTACAACCATTCTTTGCCTTCAGTGGGCAAGCCAGTTCTGGATCCACAAGGCAAAGTTCCCTTGGATCCCATGCCTCCTTACTTTCTCAATAAGCCTTGCATGAGATACCTTATCAAATGCCTTGCTTAAATCCATATACACTACATCTACTACTCTACCTTCATCAATGCTACTAAGCCTGGCATTGCAGTCATCCAGGAGGATTTATTTTTCTACCTTTAGATACAAAGTCTTTTTTAAGGTCAGAATAGAAGTCTCTTTTAACTTCATGAATAGTTTCCAAGATAAAGTGTATGTGTTGATGACTGTAGTGTGTGTTTTGCACTTGGGGTCAGAGGGTTAGAAGACATACACTTGTACTGCTTGGGGAATTGCAGTGATCCAATTTACTCTTGTTACAAAAGTGCTTTAATGAATTTGGCAAATTGATTCTAATGAGTTTTTGTTCTCCTTCTGGATGACAACTACAGTACTGGAATTCTCGCATGCAAACACTACCAATCATGGTCTCTTACACATAACCAATTTTCTTCACTTTAGCAGCAATTCTATACTTTAGGTCAAAGGTCACTATTTTATTCTGTATGCCACATTCAACCCTCTGAATATTTTCAAGACATTTCTTAAAATTTATCCCTCTGAACAAGTTTTTTTTGGTCATCTGTTTTACCTCTTGTGGTTCAGCAGCAAATCAACCAGGATATTTCATTACCTTCAAAAGGTGGTGTATTTACAGAAGTTCTGTTGTATAGTACAGATTTTAATTCATAACAATCTACAAAGTAGAATATAGTATAAATGAACTTACGGCATCCATGGTTGCTTTATCAGGAGCAAAAACTACTCTAACATAGCGTTTGTTTACAACTTCCAACCTCTCCACCTGGTAACAAGAATAGAGGTGGTAAGTAACAAAATTTTGACCCAACTCATCTTCATTCCTACATGCTAACAAATTCAAAGTATCTATTTTTTCAGATAGTAATTGAAATTCAAATTTAAGCAGTGATATTTATAATGAAAGCAAGATAAACTTGTATGTTAAAAATATTTTAGTCAAGAACTCAATGTCATTGTTACAAATTTAAGTCAATTCTAAAGAGACCTTTAGAACCTTAAGACAAGTCTTTAAATGTAATATTTTTTCAAAAGTACACTATCTGCATAGATGATTGTGTTTCCAAATTGACCCATAATTTTTCCACAACATCATTCAACAAACTTTGTCTTGCTTTCCATGTTATTTTAACCCACCTTGGCATGGTATTTTATTTGTGAATACAATTGCTATATTCTGAAATACTGACACCAAAATGATTGCTTCTTGTCACAACTAGCTTGCTAATGCTATAAAGCTTACAATTTGTGCCATTAGTATACACAGAGTGCAGAAAATGCCATTCCACCTACAACTTAATATTCTCCCTGAACATTCAGGAAGAAAACCCAAACAAGCTCCAAGTCTCATTCATCTGAACTCTGGAGAACACAGCCTCAACAGAGGTAATACTTGGTTAAATGAGGGTTCTGCTTCCTGAGAACTGTTCAATAACCAGCTTCTTTGCAAGTCAGTAAAGTCTGTTTTTTGTAGCTGCCCACATCATAATTGTTCTGCATACACTTACTAAAATTCTTTCATTTCAGTGGTCAATACATTAACCTCCATATTAAGTGGGGAAGGAAGAGTTGAAGGCCCACATGCCTAGAGAATGGGCTGCATCACAATTTCCCACATATAAAAGCCACATCATCTGTGCATGCACCAAGAATCACAAGTTATAATAAAAGCAAATGTTTCATGTTTACTTTTTCTCCCCCCATATATACTATGAGAGCAATTTTTATTGTATGTCAAATATTTTGGGTATTATCTATGAATATTTTAAGATCAAATTTCCATTACCAAAATGGCCAGATCACAAAACTCACCCGCAGTCATCCTAATAGTACACATAATGAAATTAAAATATATACTCTATCCAGTCATAAATGACTACCATGAGAGGCACTAGCTTGAAAAATGTTTCAAAAATATATGGAAGAATTTGTATAAAGTGAGATTTTCATAGCTCAGATTATTCAACCCCCTCCCCCTAATGAAGCAAACCTGCCATTCCTAGAACCTATCCTGCGAATCTTCACTGTCTTTTTGTGTCCGTACAAACTGCAGACTTCTTGGATAGAGACACTCCACTCTAAGAATGGAGGGATGCAAAAGACAGGAAATTATAGGCCAGTTAGCCTGATTTCAGTGGTTAGTAACATGAAACTTCGGCTAATTGGGGAAGTGTTTAATTGGGTCAAAATGTACTGGTCTTGGTGTGTAAGGGTGTCAAAGATTACAGGGAAAAGGCAGAAGAATGGGATTCAGGAGTAAATAAATCAACCATGATGGAATGGGCTGGATGTCCTAATTCTACCCCTATCTAATATGCTCTCAGACCAAAACAATATACGACAGCAGTTTCACTGATGTTTCATATAAATGCAACAAGACTTCCTTAGTCCTGCATTCAAATCCTCTTGTAAGAGGCAAACACAGAGTTCGCCTTAAAAAATTCCTTTTTGCACATGGTTGTTGGCCTTACTTAACTTGTGTAGAAGCACATCCAGGTCCCTCAGAACATCAAAGTCACACAGACTCCCACCATTTAATTTACAGCTTGGTTTTCTTTGATCTGCAAAGTGGACGATGTGATTGCATTGGAGAGTCTGCAGGGGAGATTCACTTAGATAGGAGGCCTTTAGTTACGGGAAGAAATTGGATAGGCTGGACTTGCATTGCCCGGAGTGAAAAAAATCAAGCAGAAGAATAAAGATTCTGGCAGCAAACAAAACTATTAACTACTTAATTAATCACACTTTTTCTGGTAAACAATCACTGCAATCAATAGACTATAACTTCCCTTTCAGAGATGAGCTTTTGAACCACCTGCATGACCAGGCATTTTTAACAGTGTGAACTGAAGTCTCGAAGCTGCAGCACAGTTGCGACATGGCCAGTATGGGACAAATCAAGGCTTTCTACTTTGATTAACTGTGTGAAAAATATTTTAGACCCAGAGAGTCTCCACTATGGACTAAGATGATATGCACAACGTTCCTACAGAATGGCTACAAGGCGAAGGAAATCAATCAGCCCCTTAATAGGGCTGACGGAAAAACCAGGAAATCTAACTACAAGGAGGAACTCATCACTGCTTTCTGTCTTCCCTATATTTCCACAGTTTCTGGAAGGATTACTATGATCCTGAAGAAATACTGGATTAAAACTATCCACAAACCCGTAAGGAAGCTTAAATCATAGCTTACGCGGGTCAAAGGTGACCTGGGGCTCATGGCAGCTGGCACTTACAGGATTCCCTGTGAATGTAGATTGACTTTGACGGCACAAAACTACAGTGCTGCACCAGTGACTTTTGTGACTGCCTGGTAAAGGAAACCATTGAAGTAGAACTAGAGGAAAAGAATTTTAACAAAGATGAAGGCGTTGCTCTAAGAAATGGAACTCGACTGTAAACGAGGTGGGACAACAGAAACTTGATTGGATGAGGACTAAACAATCAAAAGGGACAGAAGGCGGGACTCTAAGTACTACTGAACTAAACATGCCCAGGCATTCCTTGATGACGAAGACAAAGCTTATCATGCAAGCATCGGTTAAAATCAATCCCTTTTCCCAGCTGAACCCCAAGAAGAGTTCATTCATCATAGACGCAGGGAAAGCACAAGGTCCTTTTTCCACTAGTCACAGTTTGCCAATCTGCAAAGGATCGGTTTACTTCCACTCTGCTTCATCTCCAACAACCAATTCTCAATCCATGTCTGTATGTTATCCTCAGTTCCACATGTCTTAGGTCTTGATGATCAACCTTACTGAATGACCTTCCAAATATCCAAACACTCCACATCTAGGGGTTTCTCCTTTCTACTCTACAAGTCAAGTCAATCAAATAAAAATTAGTCAAACATAATTTTTTTTCATAAATCCATGTTGGCTCAGCTCAATTCCATCATTCTTTTGAGAGTGTTCTGTTATTACATTCTTTATTATGGATTGCAGCATTTTCCTCTACCACCAGAGTTGGATAATTGCCCACCATACGGCAGGCTTTTCCCTCACGCTTTTTTTAAACACCGGTACGCATCAACCAACAAGAAAAATCTCAGGACCTACAGAAATTTGAAAAACCTATAACACAATATCTATAATATCTACGAACCTATAACACCTTGAAGGACACCTGATGAGTTTGAGAACACAATAAATACCTGTAGAAAACCCGAGAACAGAATTAAACACCATTAAACCAATTAACTCAACTTACAACACTTGACAGGCTACTTCCCACATAGTAAATAGTAAGCATTAAAAAAAATTAAAGATAAAGATTCTATTCAACCAATTGAAATTGACACAAAATAGCAGCTATTCTGTAGTAAAGAACTGAGAAAGTGAGAATCTTCAACCTTGAAACTACTTAACTGCAGTTATTGTTTACAAAAGGTATCAATGTTGTAATTGTTTCTAGTATCGTTTAAATGTTTGGCAATGTTTTAAAAGAGTTACATTGAGAAACTACATTTGTTAAATATTTTCCAAATAAATAAAAGAATCCGGAAATGTGATCCTCAAAACTAGAGTTGACTTGGAGATCAGAAACACCTAATGATGCCATTTTCAAATTATACAGCTATTATAAAGTAGAATTTCAAAAGAAAGAAAATTAAACATTTTTAGACAGTAAAAATGTCTAATAGACAGGTAGATGTCAAATTATGAATTTTACATAAAGTGCAACAAATTTTGCAATAGTAAGGCATAGATGGCAATTCAACACTTACTATTCCTTTAGAAAGGTAATTATTGACGAAGTCTTTCCACGTAACTTCTCTACCAACGTTTCTGAAGAAAACATAATAAGCAATAGTTGCCCAAAATGCTGCTCCTCCTATGAAGTAAAATCGAAATTCCTTATCGTCCCAGGGAATATCACCCTAGAAAATAAAAAGCTATTAAGTAGATGTTAATAGATAATGCATTCAAACATATCCAAATGTATTGTTTCTGAGATAACTATCTGCTGTGCTGAAATATTAAATACTAAACCAATGCCCAAAACACACTGTAGATTTCTATTCTAAACGCTACAGATATTCACAACTGAGTTCAGTCTTAAAATAAAATTCTACCTAATGTCTTGAACTTTTGAAATTCGATCCATTTCTCCACATCACTAGTGTGTTTTATATAAGCAGTGCCATTGACACTATTGATAGGGGTATATTTACATAAATATTTATTGCAAAGGAAGCAACTATTCAGCCTATCTTTTCCATGCCAGCTTCCAGAAGAGCAGCCCCATTGTCCTATTCCCCTTATTTCCCTGTAAACTTAAAGTTTCTTCTTCACATCCCATCAACCTTCCTTGATTCTTTTTCCATTAATCTGTGGTAAAAGAGCAATTTTTAACAGGCAATTAACCTAGCAACACAAGATGGGGAAGGAAACTGGAGTTCACAAGTTCTCCCCATGACAGATATTTGATATGACTTGAGAAGAACTTGTGAACTCCACGTATCTGAGGTCAGGTTAGAACCTAGGCCCCTAGAACTAAGGCAGAAATGCTAACCGCTGGACTACTGTGCTGTTAATAGGAAATGAAACGTGGATATAATCTAAGCACCCATCTGTTTCATATTTAGCACAGGAAGCAAACAAAATATGCACAGGCATTTGAAAGTTCTTAAGGCAAATATTTATTGGGAAGAAAATTTGCACTTTTATTTAAAAGACAATTCCAACATGTTCAGTGGAATTTGATTTCAGAGATCATGAAGCTGTTGGTACTGATCCCCGATACATACTTCGATTTATACTTGATTCAATGCTTGGTGTTAATGTTTTAACATTAGTATAATTTCGCCATGGGGAACAATTTCATATAATTAAAGAAGAAACAGATTTGTACCATTTAATGGTTATATTTGTAAAGAACTGATTTGCCATCAAGGGCAGTATTAAACCAAGACACTTACACAAGGGTTTAAAAATGGGTCTAATTTTATGCTTCTTTAAGAAGGAAGAGCACCACAGACATGGA
The DNA here is from genome assembly GCF_030144855.1 of Hypanus sabinus. Classification (NCBI taxonomy): domain Eukaryota; kingdom Metazoa; phylum Chordata; class Chondrichthyes; order Myliobatiformes; family Dasyatidae; genus Hypanus; species Hypanus sabinus. Next base: position 131,940,421 of record NC_082706.1, read on the forward strand.
AGACACAGGTTTCCTGTCAGCATCCACAGCATAGTCAAGTGTATCACATTCCAACCTGAGAAAGACAAAGGCTGCAGCAACAGCATCTGAATACTCCTCTCCCACATCATGCACTGCTTCAGTCAGCAGTTTCCATGGAAAAAGGACTTGGATTAATTAAGAGTCACTGGTTTAATTAGTTTGGCACAATATCATGGGCCATAGGTTTTGCTCTCTACAGTACTGTTCTATATTCAATGCTCCAACTTCAAAATCACTACAGGTTGTTAATAAGCAATTAGTGAGTTTTTAAGATATTGCTTGATAATATCAACCTTCCTTTAATTTCCATATTTGTAAAAGAAATGTTTCTGTGCAACTTAACTCATTTAAATAAAAACAAAACTATCATACAAATAGTTAAAACTTTCAGTTGTTCATCATGGGCTAGAACTCTGGTTGATTTTCTGCATTCCTTCTCTGGAGAACTAAATGTATTGTGATTTCTGAAAGAGGAGATTAAAGTACTTAACTAGAGCTTAAGTGCTCTCACCTCCAATAATGTATATGTTTAGTGATACCAAATCCAAACTTTATCACAGGTTAAACAAAGAGTGGGCTATAATGACTGCTGAGTTTTGCATAATAATTTAATAGCTGAACAATTGCTTTTTGCCATTATGTATCCCAAGAATCAGCTATTTCAATGCAGAATACTATTCCAGTTTCTTTGACTCTGTTGTTCTTCAAAGTTCTTAAAACAGATGACCAAAACAGTGCACAGTACACAAAGGTGGTCTCACAGCCTTCCTTCACAGATACTGCTTAATCAGCCGAATGTTTCCAGAACTATAATATTTTACTTTTAATGAAGAAAGTGCTTGGAATTCCAGGAATTTAAACTTGCATAGCAGAATTAAAGCAAAAGTTCCCAGCACTTACCTTCTGTAACCTGGCCCACCAAGTGGATTCATCTTTTCGGCCTCCTTTCTTTCCACCACTTCCTCCACCTGAACCATTATTTCCAAGACGCTGAGAATTTGTAGATTTTGACTCTGAAATATTCAACAGATCATTATCAGTTGCCATTGTTAACTGGTTAAATCATTATGTAGTACAGATATTTGAAACACCCTAATTTCCTTGGCTGTGCAAGTCTAGGGAAGACACTCTCAAGTCCGGCCAAACTTGTGAGATTGAGACTCCTCGATCCCAGCTCAAACCCTGGTTTGTGCGGATGATGTGTAATTTGCTACCCTGTTACAAATTAGTGTCATGAAATAACAGATAGTACACTGCATACAATTAAAGGAATTATATTTATGAATCTTAACTTAAGGGTTCGTAAAGAATAACAAAAAGGGCTCATTCTAAGTAAAATGTGCAAAAGTTGGAGCTCATCTTGAACTTCTTTGTCACACGTGCTGGGCCCTTGGTCAGCATGAACGCCCACACCACCTCCCAAACATTGATCACACTCCATCTCGAACAAACAGCTCTCCCACTGGATCGTATGCTAAGACCAGTTCTCCCCAGTGTCTTCTCTCTTCATCTCCTGCCGAACAAAAAAAGCCTAAACCCAAACTTAGTGTCCCTCACCAGAGAAACCTCCCCTTAATTCCACCATCCTAATTGGATGGCACACATTTCTCCTCATTTCTCATCTTCAACAATAACCCAAACAACCTGAAAACAAGCTGCTCTTACAGAACTGCCAAAATGAAATACATACAACATAATGGCAAAAAAATAAACTAGGGCATTACATATTCAACATAGATAACTGGATAACTAATCCTAAAGTCACTGTTTTTCCTGTTAATAAATGATCACGAGAAATTCTAAATTAATGCGAGTCATTTATAAATTTAGATGTGATGGCAATAAGCCAAATCCCATACCTTTTGCTTCAGAGGATCCTTTGGATTCATTTGCTTTTTTGGATTTGCTTGGAAAATATTTTTCAAACCCTGCAGGAAAATAATGTCAGTTTAAAATCTATACAAAGTGTAAACTTAAATCTTGAAAATGTATAGGATGAACTTTGAACCTCATGATTCACCATTGCACACAAATAAACATAGCTCATTATTTATAGAACAGATAACTGAAAATTAGAATGTTAATCATTTGTTTTTGTATTTAATCCATTTTGCTACATACATTCAACCCTGTATTTCCCCCCCCCCCCCAAAGCTGGTGATCTGCCCAAATGAACCTTCCCAAGCTTCAACTAGGTATCTTTTTATGGGAAGGTAACCAAGCAAGTGTGTGTATCTGGTACAATGATCCAGCATGCCCATGGTTATGAGTCCCATAATACTGCCACTAATTCAATACCAATATCATAAAACCAAGTTGATTTTTCTTTCAAATGTATCAGAGTCAGAGAGATACAGCATGAAATCAGGTGCATTAGTCCACCAAGTCCATGCCAACTATTAAACATCCTAATCATGCCCTAAACAATTTTATTCTCCCCACTTTCCCATCAGCTCCCCCTTCCTCAGGTTCTACTGCCCACATCTTTTTGTGAAGTTAGGAGAAACTGGAGCAACTAGGGAAACATGAGAAGTCACAGCAAGAATTGCACTGGAGTCAAGATTGATCAGAAGTTCAATGCTATCATCCCCTCGAAACTGAACACTAAGCTCTAAAACCTAGGCTTTGATGTGTAACTGCATCCTCGATTTCATCACCATCACCAAGGGTGCCCCACAAGACTCTGTACTTAGCCCTGTGCTCTGCTCACTTAATGCCTTTGAGTGTGTGGTTAAGAATAGCTCCAAAGCCATATTTAAGTTTGGTGTTCACACCACTGTTACTGGCTGAATCAAAGGTTGTGACAAATCGCCATATAGGAGGAGAGATTGAAAATCTGGCTGAATGGTGTCAGAACAACAACTTCTCACTCAACATCAGCAAAACCCAAAGCTGATGATCAACTTCTGGAGGTCTATAAACCAGTCTTCATTATGGGATCAGAGGTGGAGAGCAACTTTAAATTCCTCGGCAATATAATTTCAGAGGACCTATCTAGGATCTGTAAGCAAGTGCCATCCCAAAGAAAGCACAACAAAACTTCTAATTTCTTTGTATACATTTGGCATGTCATCTAAAACTTTGATAAACTTCTGTAGATGCACAGTAGAGAGTATTTTCATGGACTGGTAATGAAAACACCAATGCTCAGAAATGAAAGTCTACAGAAAGCCCTTTGAGCACTTTTACAAGGAGCGCTTCCACAAGAAAGCACCATCTATCATCAAGGACCCCCACCACCCAGGCCATGCTCTCTTCTCACTACTACCATCAGGCAGGAGATCAGGAGCCTTAGGTCTCACACCATCAGGCTCAGGAACAGTTTTGCCCTTTGGCCATCAGGCACCTGAATCAATGAGGATAACTTCACTCACCTCAAATCTGCACTGATTCCACAACCTGCAATCTCACTTTCAAAAACATCATAACTAATGCTTGTAGTAGAATGGATTCTGGTTAATTGGGCTGTCAGTTAATCAGGACAGTCACTTATTTGGGACTCTATGCTGTTTAATTGGGATAAGGCACTGTTGCAGAAGTTTCTAACTAGTCATGAGCACTTGTGTAGCTACTAAACACTACCCATGCTTACAGGGAGCAATTTTTAAATAGGGGCAGTTGCATGTGTTTGTGTTCCAAAAGCATTGATTTTTGTCACTGATAGTTGGCAAGAAAAAAGCAGTAATACAATTCAGAACAGTTTTGCTCACTGTGGTTTCAAGCACAGGCTTGGAGATGCCAGAAAGGCCAGGAGTAAAAATGAAATGATTTCACTACTTCAACAAGTTAGGCACTATGAAGAATTAAGGTATCAACAATCATCTTGAATGTTACAATGAAAATGAAGATTTGGAGGATTCAATCATTGAAAGCATTGTACGAAGGCAGTCCTCTTTTCCACAGATGTTGCCTGCCCTGTTGGGTTCCTCCAGCATTTTGTGTGTTGCTTGGATTTCCAGCATTTGCAGATTTTCTGTTGTTTGAGAATCCATTAGTTTTTTTTTGCACAATTGGTCTTCTTTTGCACATTGGTTGTTTGTCAGTCTTTATGTATATTTTTCATAAATTCCATTATATTCTTTATTTTCCTATAAATGCCTGCAAGAAAATTAATCTCAAGGTAGCATATAGTATTTTGAGAACAAGTTTACTTTGACTTTGAAGTCACTGGAGTAGTGAACCTGTGGCTGCACCACTGTGATTTTACAGTCAATAGAATGCTAGCAATAGAAAACAATGATACATCAAGCTTTCTTTAAAATGAGTGGAAATTATACTAGATTATACTAGGCATGGCCTTCCTGAACAGTTAGACTCCCCATGTACATGATCCACGCCAAAGGCAAGACCAACAAATCCACACATCACAACAGATGTCAGGATTGTTTCTTATTCCAGGATATCTTGAATCTAAGTAACAATAAATATAGCTCATTATTTACTAAAATGTTAACTGAAAAATAAGGATATTTTATTATATTTTGAATTAATCCATTCTACTGCAAAAATGACTCTCTTTCAATTTCAGACGTGAAGACCTGCCCTTGTGAACCTCTCTAGTTTGTAGTTAAAGTCAATCTTGAAGCACTACTATATAAAGAATTCCAAGATTTTGACCTAGGAGATTTAGGAGTTATAACTCTAATAATTGGCTTAATTTTAAACACCAGGGATCCTGCAGATGTTGGAAATCTTGAGCAATACATACAAAATGCAGCAGGAACTGAGCAAATCAGACAGCATCTATGAGGGGGCATAAACAGTCAACATTTCAGGTCAAAAACTTCCATCAGAACTGGAAAGGGTTAGAAGCTAGAATACGGAGATGGGAGGAGAGAATGGAATACACTTAATGGCCGACTGAATTAGTTAAGCCTTGCTGCTGAAGATAGGCATCTTGATCATGTTTGATTGGGTAATAGGAATAGAATAGGCATCCGTTAGTCTCGTTAGGCCATGGATTTGCACCTTGGAAAGTTTCCAGGGCGCTGACCTGGGCAGGGTTGTATGGGAGACCGGCAGTTGTCCAAGTTGCAAGCCTTCCCCTCTCCATGCCAACGATGTTGTCCAAGGGTCGGGCACTAGGGGCCAAGCAGCTTGGCACCGGTGTCATCGCAGAGCAATGTGTTGTTAAGTGCCTTACCACAATACGCTGCCTCAGCTGAGGCTCGAACCAGTGATCTTCAGATCACTAGACGATGCCTTATCCACTAGACCACGCGCCGACATGGGTAATAAGTGTGTTATATCATTAATGTTTGGCCAGTGACAATTCAGTAATTTTTTTTGTATTTACAACTGATTCACAGGCAGTTCTTGAACTTCAGCCTGACTATAAATACTATCTAGCTGACTTTAAACCTACAATGACGTAACCACACACAATGAAACAGAACAACTCAAAATGACACCCATAGGAAAGGTGTAGCAAAAAGCTGTAAATACAGGTCAGTCTTAAATTAACCATGTTACATGATATGAGCAAAAAACATAAACAATAAACTAATAAGTCAGCTTGAAGTAGAAATGCACCGGCTGGATGTTGAGTAAGATTTCAATTAATCATCCTTTACATATTGAAGAATTTTTTTAAAATCCTGATAACATTACATTTTCCAGCACGACCATGTCAGTTAATGCAACACAATTAAGGATGATCAAAGAGACCATTGTTGGAGAAGATGAAGCCGGTGGGAGAACAAATGAATATCTTACTGCATCTCTTTAAGCTTACTATGATCATAGAGGTGGCCAGGAGCACATTTACCCACAAGCAGAAAACAGGAGGTCGAAGGATCAACGTTAACTTACAGCTGGTTGAGAATGGCTCTTCAGATTTAAATCACAGTAGACAACAGTGGTGAAAATGTGAACAGTAATAGGTTAAACAGACAGGGAAGACCTCTATCCTCAATTCATATTCAATGAAAATGAGACAGCCTTCTTTGCAAAAGGAATGCTCTCATACACATTTCAACATATGCCTGGATATAGAACTATCAGAGACCATTTGTCACTCCTGCTGAGTTAAGGGCAAAGCCTCGAGATCTTGCAGAGGTGCCAGAAAGTTTGCGAACCCTATAGAATTTTCTGCATTTCTGTACATGATCTAAAATGTGATCAGATCTTCATTCAAGTCCTAAACCTAGAGAAAGAGAACCCAATTAAATAAATAATACAAAAAAAATTATACTTGTTCATTTATCTATTGAAAAAAAAGATCCAATATTACATGTATTCATTGATAAAGTATGTGAACTTTTGCTTTCAATAACTGGTCTGACACCCCTCTCCCACCCCCATACAGCAATAACTTCAACCAATCGTTTCCAGTAACTGTTGATCAGTCCTGCACATCAGCTTGGAGGACTGTTAGGCCATCCCTACTTACAAACTGCTTCAACTCTGGGATGTTAGTGGGCTTCCTAGAATGAAGTGCTTGCTTCAGGTCCTTCCACAATGTTTCTATAGGATTAAGGTCAGGACTCGGCCATTCCAAAACATGAATTTTCTTCTTTTTAAACCATTCTGTATTTGATTTACTCTTGTCTTTCAGATCATTGTCTTGTTGCATTATCCAACTTTTATTAAGGTACAGGTGATGGATCGCTACCCTGACATTCTCCTGTAAAATGTTTTGACACAATTTTGAATTTACTGTTCCCTCAATGATTGCAAGCCATGATGCTCCTTCTACCATTCTTCACAGTTGAGATTTTGGTGTTGGTGTGCAGAATTTTCCTCCAAATTTAGCAATGCGTATTTCTGCCAAAAAGTTCAACTTTTGTCTCATCTGCCCACAGAATATTGTTTCAGAAGCATTGTAGAGCATTTAGGTGGTCTTTTGCAAACTTGAGACGAGCAGCAATGTTTTTTTTTGGAGAGCAATGGTTTCCTTCATGGTGTCTTTCCACGGACACCATTCTTGTTCAGTGTTTTTCTTCCAGTGAATACATGAACAGAAACTTTAGCAAGTTCTACAGGTCTTTTGCTGTTATCCTTGGGATTATTTTCACTTCCTTCAGCATTGCACGTTGTGCTCTTAGTGTGATCTTTTCAGGAAGCGCACTCCTAGGGAGAGTAGCAACAGTACTGAGTTTACTCCATTCATTGACAATTTCTTTCACTGTGGACTGATGAGCACACAGGTCTTTAGAAATGCTTTTGTAGTCTTTTCCAGCTTCATGCATCTCTACAATTCCTCTTCAAAGGTCCTCTGAAAATTGTTTTGATTGAAGTATGGTGCACATAAAGAGCAGGCTCTGTCAGTAACCTGAATGTGTGTCTTTTTTAATAGAGCAGAGCACCTCTACAACACACACCTCCAATCTCATCTCAATGATTGGAACATCTGACTCTAAATAGCTTTTGTAGAAGACAGTACACCAGAGGTTCACACACCTTTTCCACCAAATACATGTAATAATAGATCATTTTTTCTCAATTAATAAATGAATTGGTATAATCTTTTCTTTTTTTTATTTAGTTCTGTTTTCTTTATCTAGTTTTAGGACTTGCATGAAGATCTGATCACATTTTAGGCCATATTTATGCAGAAATAAGAGAAAATTCTACAGGGTTTACAAACTTCCTGGCACCACTGTATACCAAAACCCATGCTTGTCTACCAGAAAATTCAACAACAATAAATGGGTTTTCTAAAGAGCACCTGTTTTTAATTTGGAAGGCAAGCAAAAACACATGTAACAATGCCTTCTCCCAGCAGTGGTTTATTTCATATTTTTGCCCAATGAAGAATTACTGCGTGGAAAATAATCTTGAATATCAGGTAAAGTGGTTATAATATCCCCAGGCCATGTAAAGGACAATAATAGCCTCTCAAATTGTTGACCTTTGGAGAGAACAAATCTTCCAAACACAAAAACCCCTTACAAAGCTAATGGACTAAAAATTAACATACAATTTCATGGCTTTTTATCAATGCAACTTCAAACATTTAACTGAAAAAGCAAATGAGGTAAGTAGTCAATGAGGAAATCCTTAAGTACAATATCGCACCCTGTGAAGTGTATTATAACATCTTCTGATGTTATTAATCACCATCATTGATTACATGATCATATAATTCTGTGAATGTACCATTCTATTTTCATGAAAACCATTTTTAACACCAGTGCATCCTAGACAGTGGTCACCAACATTTCCAGGAACAGTATGGCACAAGTTATGGCTGGAGGCATATGGCAACATTGTGGCATTTGGGAGGGGAGCAGTGAGCAGCAATGACATCACTCAACCGGCTTCCCAAACAGGACTGGATGAAGTTGATACTCAGGGTGGCAGAGTTACCGCAGTCTCATGGGGCACCGTAATGAATGAGGAACTGCAAGATTTGCAGCAATGCCAATTCAAGTGAATACTGATAATACTGAAACAGTAGATTCCAGTTGAAATACTTAATAGTTGATGTGATCAGATGTAGGTATTCAGAAAGACTGAGAGGGAATTTCTGAGGAGTCAAACTGCAAGCACAGTTCCTCAGTTAAACAAATTGTGCTTGACAGCATTTCCCATTAGAGAAATGCTCGATGAAGGGAATAGGTAAGACAGTTAACCCTGGATCTCATCACAACTTGGCCATCTTCCCATATACAGCTTGACTCATCACCCACACTCTCACCTGTATCCTCTTCCACTAATGCTCCTATTGCTGTTCTGGTGCATTTGCAAATTCATTCTTGTCAGTTTACACTATATTCTGTATTACTTCTCATTACATTGACCTTAACAAGACTTAGTACAACGCACAGCCTTAAAGGTCCTTGTCGTGAAATGTTGACTAAACTTTATGTTTCCACAGATGCTGTTTGACCTGCTGAATACTTCTAGCATTTTTTTGCTCCAGATTCCAGATCTGCAGCCCCTTGTGTCTCCAAATGTAAAGAAAGTATGTGTCTTACTGTCAAAACAGAATCTAAACAACTTGGTCAAACACTAAAATAAAGGTTTAGAATTCAAGGCAAAGTACTTAAGTGGCTTATTTAAAATACTGTATATTCTTATTCTTGCTTTACAGAGTGACTAGATTAAAATGCATTTTGGATGTTTAAAGAAACAGACCAGTTATTAAATGATAATATATAATTAGAATCTCAAGATGCCGTACCTTTAGGAGGCCGTGAGCAGAGGCGTCTGTAGACACCAAGCACGTTTGTCAGCAGACTGTTCCCATCCACACAGTTAAATGTACAACCAGAAGACTGCAAAATAAATGGCACTAATCCTTCAACCAGCAATTGCAACAAGAATGTCACAAAAACATTGTTAAAAAACAGCTAGATAGTATTTGCTTGCTTTTTCACATTAAACCAATTTAGTGCTATGGTGGTATACACAATTAAGACATTGAGGTTACAATCTTAAAGGGCAGAATAATTTCAACCTCTATCTTTAATGTAGATTATTAGGGAAATGGAAAGGTGTTTGATGTTTGGCATGATCACAGTGGGTCAAAGAACATACTTCTGTGCTGTTGCTTTTCTTCAAACCCTCTGCTCAAAGTCTGAGATCTTTCTTAATCTACAGAATTCAAGAAATATGTTTGATTCTGTAACTTCTGATAATATAATTTTTTCTAAAACAATATAATTCTTGCTTGTTGTTTCATGTGCTCCTTCCATCTCAAATCAGACAAGATCAACCGATATCACTTGGTATTGTTGGATCCAACTGTTTAAGTTTAATCATCATTTTCTTTGCCATTTAGCAATCAATTATCTGCTTGTATTTTAAATAGCTGTTATATACATAACAGTTTAATATGCCTCTAGTGTCTATACAAAGTATAATTCTGGCTAATTAAGTGGCTAATATTTTCTCATTAGTTAATTTTATCAGAGTCTTTAATAAGTATTTTTTAATTGGTTGATTCTTTATCTATGAATTCTCTTATCATTTGGTTATAAAAATAGCTGTTTTGTGCTAGGCACCATCTTTAGATCCTCTCTTCAATAGTAAACCCCCTGTCACTGGTCTGTTCTTGTTCTCTTTGTTCTATCAATTCAAGAATGTCCTCTATTGTCAGAGAGCAAAGTTCTGAAAAAAAAAGAGTTCTGGCCTGAAATATCAGACAGAAATCAAGATTTTTTGGTACCTGCTTAGAATGTTGGTTCTACAATCTAATTGGTATTCACCTAGTAGGTTATGATACTATTTTGGTACTTGATGAAAATATTGGTTGTACAATCTATTTGCTTGTTGGATCAACCTATGTACTTACTTACTGCCCATTACGCCACTGGCATTGAGGGCAATAATGAAAGTCCTCCATCTCTGGCAGTATTCAGGATTTCCTTCATCATATCAATAGCTTCCTCTTGGCTTTCACTACTGTCAGTCATGCAAGTTCCAGGTAGAGACTCAGGAATACCATTGCACTTAGATGTAGAAGGATTCTTTATTGCTGTTTCAATAACAATTTTGTTTTAACAGTCAGGATTGTTATCTCTGAGTTGGACCCCAAAACCTGGAGGCCCAGTGGACCACTCTTAGTCTGTCCTCTATCCTTTGACCTGTTTGGCATGGATGACCCTGCCTAGAGCCAAAGCATAAAGCCCTGACTCCAGCCAACATAGCTCTCCTGGTCATTGAGGCATGCAAGCCTCCAAACCCTAGGATAAGGTTGTAGTCCCCTTGGAGGATCAGCCTTTGTGGTTGTTGAAGATATCTATTTGCTATTTGGTTACAATCTATTGATATTTCTAGATCTCAAATTGAATCAAAACAATTACCAGTGTTGTGAAACTTACTAAGAACTCTTAGCCAAATAAAACATTTCAGTTGGAAAACTATTGAAAAAGTCCAGACATGAAAATGGCTGCTACTGACTTAGAGATTGGAGCACATGGTCTGTTTGATCGAATGTGTGAGCAATTGAAAGAGTTAACAGGGAATCTTCTACTAATTGAAAGAAACACAAAACCTGCAATAAACTACAAAAACAGTAGACAGAGACAATAAAAAGTGTAAAGAGCAAATCTTAGCATTAACCAAATGAGCAGAACAATACAGTTAATTCAATTTACACAAGTGCAGCATATGGAGTTTCAAAGCAAACTAAAACAAAATGGAAAAGCTGTAGCGGTGTGCTACATGCAGCGCTAAAATTACGACACGGAGTCGGTAACTGCAGTCGAAGAAAAAACTTTATTCGAAATCCCCAGCCTCACTCAACCTGCCCCCCGTGGCGCAGAGGCTCCAAAGCTCTGTGCTTGCAAACCCCCGTAGGCTATCTCCCTTAGCCGGAAAGCTGGCTAATTGTGAGCCAGTTCGGATGTGCCAGGAAATGGGTCGCCACATAACCCCCCCCCAGAACCGGCGATACACCCCCCAATGTCCACAGTCTGGGCCGGAACCTGCTTGGGAGGTCGGCCTCTGCGCCGAGGTGCCAGAAAATCGACCGGTTGCGCCAGGTCCACATGGCCCCCCAACGTCCAGCACGAACGTGGACCCGTTGTTCCAGAGCACCGTAAACGGCCCCTCGTAGGGCCACTGCAGCGGTGGCTGATGCCCGCCCCTTCATACAAACACAAACTTACAGTTCTGCAGGTCTTTGGGTATGCAGGTTGGGTTCCGCCCGTGCTGTGAAGTGGGTATTGGGGTCAGGTTACCGAGCTTCTCGCATAGTCTGCCCAGGACTGCTGTGGGATCTCCCTCTTGCCCCCGTGGGGCTGGTAGGAACTCCCCGGGGATGACCAGGGGCGCGCCGTATACCAACTCGGCCGACGAGGCGTGCAGGTCGTCTTTGGGTGCTGTGCAGATGCCGAGTAGGACCCAGGGAAGCTCGTCCGCCCAGTTGGCTCCTCGCAGGCGGGCCATGAGGGCCGACTTCAGGTGACGGTGGAAACACTCCACTAGCCCGTTCGACTGTGGGCGGTAGACAGTTGTGTGGTGCAGCTGAGTCCCCAGAAGTCTGGCCATAGCTGACCACAGGCTGGAGGTGAACTGGGCGCCTCTGTCGGAGGTAATGTGGGCAGGTACACCAAAGCGAGATATCCAGGTGGTGATCAGGGCCCGGGCGCAAGATTCGGAGGTGGTGTCGGTGAGCGGGACCGCCTCTGGCCATCTTGTGAACCGGTCCACGATAGTCAGGAGGTGCCGACACTGGCAGGGGGCCCACGATATCCACATGAATGTGGTCGAAACGCCGGTGGGCGGGATGGAACTGCTGCGGTGGGGCTTTGGTGTGCCGCTGCACCTTGGCCGTCTGGCAGTGCATGCACGTTTTGGCCCATTCACTGACCTGTTTGCGGAGTCCGCGCCAAACGAACCTGCTGGAAACCATCCGGACAACTGTCGGATGCGCCAAGTTATGAATGGAGTCGAAAACACGGCGCCGCCAGGATGTCAGGACGACTGGACGGGGCTGGCCGGTGGCGACGTCACAGAGTAGGGTCCTCTCACCTGGGCCTGTGGGAGGTCCTGGAGCTGCAAACCGGAGACTGCGGTTCTGTAACTCGGAATCTCCTCATCTGCCTGCTGTGCCTCTGCCAGTGCCTCAAAGTCTACCCCTTGGGAAAGGGCATGAACGGTAGGGTGAGAGAGCGCATCCGCCACGACATTGTCCTTACCCGAGACGTGCCGGACATCCGTCGTGTATTCAGAGATGTAGGACAGGTGGTGTTGCTGGCGGGACGACCAGGGGTCGGACACTTTCGTAAACGCAAAGGTAAGCGGTTTGTGGTCCGTGAACGCGGTGAAAGGCAGACCTTCTAGGAAGTACCTGAAATGCCGGATTGCCAGGTAGAGCACCAACAGTTCCCGGTCGAAAGCACTGTACTTGAGCTCGGGTGGCCGCAGGTGTTTGCTGAAAAACGCCAGGGGTTGCCAGCGACCTGCGATGAGTTGCTCCAGCACCCCACCGACTGCCGTGTTAGATGCGTCTACTGTGGGGGCGGTAGGGGCGTCCATTCTGGGATGTACTAGCATCGCGGCATTCGCCAAAGCTTCCTTCATTTGAAGGAAAGCGGCGGCGGACTCCACGTCCCAGGTAATGTCCTTGCCTGGACCCGACATCAGGGCGAACAGGGGGCGCATGACCCGGGCAGCTGAAGGGAGGAAGCTGAAGGTGGTAGAAATTGACCATACCTACGAATTCCTGAAGGCCTTTGATCATGGTGGGTCGGGGGAAGTGGTGGACCGCATCTACCTTAGCGGGCAGAGGGGTTGCCCCGTCTTTAGTAATCCTGTGGCCCAGGAAGTCAATGGTATCGAGTCCGAACTGGCATTTGGTGGGGTTGATTGAAAGACCGTACTCACTCAGTCGGGCGCAGAGTTGACGGAGGTGGGACAGATGCTCCTGACGACTGCTGCTAGCTATGAGGATGTCGTCCAAATAGACGAACGCGAAGTCCAGGTCCCGTCCCACCGCGTCAATTAACCGCTGGAACGTCTGTGCAGCATTCTTCAGGCCAAACGGCATGCAGAGGAACTCGAAAAGGCCAAACGGGGTGATGAGAGCCGTTTTGGGGACGTCGTCAGGATGCATCGGGATTTGATGGTACCCTCGGACGAGGTCTACCTTGGAGAAGATCCGTGCGCCGTGCAGGTTTGCTGCAAAGTCCTGAATGTGCGGCACAGGGTAGCGGTCCAGTGTAGTAGCCTCGTTCAGCTTGCGGTAGTCGCCGCACGGTCTCCAGCCTCCCGTCGCTTTGAGCACCATGTGCAGGGGGGAGGCCCATGGGCTGTCGGACCGCCGGATGATCCCCAATTCCTCCATCCTCTTGAACTCCTCCTTCGCCAGTCGGAGCTTGTCCGGGGGAAGCCGCCGAGTGCGGGTGTGGAGGGGTGGTCCCTGGGTCGGGATGTGGTGCTGTACACCGTGTCGGGGCATGGCCGCTGTGAACTGCGGTGCCAGAACCGATGGGAAATCCGCCAGGACCCTGGTGAAGTCGTTGTCGGACAACGTGATGGAGCCCAGGTGAGGGGCTGGCAACTGGGCTGCACCCAGGGAGAACATCTGAAAGGTCTCGGCACGTACCAGTCTCTTCCTGGGCAGGTCGACCAGTAGGCTGTGAGCCCGCAAAAAATCCGCACCCAGAAGCGGTTGGGCTATGGCGGCCAGTGTGAAGTCCCACGTGAACTGGCTGGAGCCGAACTGTAGCTGCACCTCACGGGTGCCATAGGTCCTTACTGTGCTGCCGTTCACGGCCCTCGGGGGGGACCCGGTGCCCTGCTGCGGGTGTCGTAACTCGTCGGAGGTAAAACAGTGATCTTGGCACCTGTGTCGACCAAAAACCGGCGTCCCGACCTTCTGTCCCACACATACAGGAGGCTATCCCGATGTCCAGCCGCCATAGCCATCAGCGGCGGCTGGCCCTGGCGTTTCCCGGGAACTTCCAGGGCGGGCGACAACGGCGGGCTTCACCGCTGGTGGTAGAAGCACCAGTGTTCGTTGGGCCCCCCACCCCTGCCCCTGGGGTTGGCGGGCTCTGCGGCCAGGCCTGGACTGGTTTGCTGCTGGGAGCGGGGCTGGGTGATCTGTGCGATGGACGCCCCGCTCACCTTTTTGGCGTTCCACAGCAAGCCCGCCCGGGCTGCCACCTTCCGGGGGTCACTGAAATCCGCGTCGGACAGCAGCAGGTGTACGTCCTCGGGCAGCTGCTCCAGGAATGCCTGCTCAAACATGAGGCAGGGTGTGTGTCCGTCGGCCAAAGACAACATCTCATTCATTAGAGCCAATGGAGGTCTGTCGCCCAAGCCATCCAGGTGCAGTAAACGGGCAGCCCGCTCGCGCCGTGAGAGTCCGAAAGTCCTGAGCAGCAGGGCTTTGAATTCCGTGTACTTGCCGTCTGCCGGGGGCGACTGTACGAACTCCGCGACCTGGGCCGCTGTGTCCTGGTCGAGGGAGCTCACCACGTAGTAGTAGCGGGTGTCTTCTGAGGTGGTCTGGCGAATGTGGAATTGGGCTTCGGCTTGCTGGAACCATAGGTTCGGTCGTTGTGTCCAGAAACCCGGCAGTTTCAACGAAGCTGCATGAACAGAGGCGGCGTCGGTCATTTCTGGTCCAAAAATCGTTTGGACCATTGGGGTCACCAATTGTAGCGGTGTGCTACATGCAGCGCTAAAATTACGACACGGAGTCGGTAACTGCAGTCGAAGAAAAAACTTTATTCGAAATCCCCAGCCTCACTTTTAAGCCTCACTCAACCTGCCCCCCCGTGGCATAGAGGCTCCAAAGCTCTGTGCTCGCAAAGCTCTGTGCTCGCAAACCCCCGTAGGCTATCTCCCTTAGCCAGAAAGCTGGCTAATTGTGAGCCGGTTCGGATGTGCCAGGAAATGGGTCGCCACAAAGCCATGAAATCAAGTGGATGATCCTGCTAGTGATGCTCCAGCTGATGCTGGAAAACACCTACAGTACTTCTGAAGTTTCACCTGAAGAATTACGGCTCACATCAAACAGTCTCCCTATACAGTTCCAGCATTCAAACACTGGACAATTACAGCCTATATCAGACAGTCCTTCAAGACAGTGACACCATCCGAATGCCAAAGAATTACAGGATGGACATGACATGGACTCTATCACAGCCCCAAATCTCAAATGAGGATGACAGTAAGACTGACAGCTACAGTGCCTATAAAAAGTATTTAGCCCCCGGGAAGTTTTCATGTTTTATTGTTTTACAACATTGAATCACAGTGGATTTAATTTGTTTTTTTTAAACACTGATCAACAGAAAAGACTCTTTCGTGTCAAATTGAAAACAAATTTCTACTAAGTGATCTAATTACAAATATAAAACACAAAATAATTGATTGCCCAAGTATTCACACCTTTTAACATGACACACCAAACCATCACTGGTGCAGCCAATTGGTTTTAGAAGTAACGTAATTAGTTAACTGGAGACCTGTGTGCAGTCAAGTTGTTTCAATTATTGGTAGTAAAACTACACCTATATCTGGAAGGTCCAACTGCTGATAAGTCAGTACCCTGGCAAAAACACGAAGACAAAAGAACACTCCAAGTAACTCTCTTCAAAAAGGTTAACTGAAAAGCACAAGTCAGGAGACGGATACAAGAAAATTTCTAAGTCACTCAATATCCCTTGGAGTACAGTTAATCATCAAGGAATGGAAAAAATATGGCACAGCTGTAAATCTGCCTAGCACTAGCAGCTCTCAAAAACTGAGTGACCATGCAAGGAGGGGACCAGTGAGGGAGGCCACCAATAGACCTACAATAACTCTGGAGGAGTTACAAACTTCAGTGGCTGAGATGGGAGAGACTGCACACAGAACAACTGTTGCATGGGTGCTTCACCGGTCACATATTTATGGGCAAACGGAAAGAGAAAGTCACTACTGAAAAGTCTCACATGAAATCCTGGCTAGAGTTTTCCAGAAGCCATGTGGGGGACTCCAAAGTCAGCTGGAAAAAAGTTCTATGGTCTGATGAAACTAAAATTGAGCTTTTTGGCCATCAAGACTAAATGCTATGCTTGGCTTACGTACATCATCAAAAATACAACATCCCTACCATGAAGCATGATAGTGGCTGCATCATGCTGAGGGGATGCTTCACTGCAGTAGGTCCTGAAGGCTTGTGAAGGTAGAGGGTAAAATGAATGCAGCAAACTAGAGGGAAATCCTGGAGGAAAACCGAAGAAATCTACAAGAGAACTTGTGACTTGGCAGACTTGTTTTCTAGCAAGGCAATGACCCCAACTATAAAGCTAATGCTACATAGAGAAAGGCTTAAAAACAAAGTTAATGTCCTGGAGTGGCCAAGTCAGACTCTAGATCTCAATTCAATTGAGAATAAGCGGCTGGACTTGAAAAGGGCTGTTCACTCATGTTCCCCAAGCAATCTGACAGAGCTTGGGCAGTTTTGTAAAGAAGAATGGGGAAAAATTGCAGTGTCCAGATGTGCAAAGCTGATAGAGGCCTATCAACACAGACTCGCTGTAATTGCTGCCAAAGGTGTGTGTACTAAATTCTGACTTGAAGGGGGCGAATACTTAAACAATCAATTATTCTGTGTTTTATATTTGTAATTAATTCAGATCACTTTGTAGAGAACTGTTTTCACTTTGACACGAAAGAGGTTTTTTCTGTTGATGTGTCAAAAAAGCCAAATTAAATTCAATGTTGAAAAACATGAAAAATTCCAAGGGAAGTGAATACTTTTTATAGGCAGTGTACATCACAGTTTGCTCCAATAAAGACAAGGGAGTGAAAACACACAGGACTGAAGATGAAATCATTGTTAATCAATGTATTGACAAGCTAGTGTTAGATCCGTTGATTATTGCTTAATCGTTCAACGATCTGCTGAGGATCAGTAAGTACTCAGACAACCCCATGACTCTTAATGAAGAACAAGTGAAAATGTTTCAAATTTTAAAGGTGACATTGTGAATCATCTGCATTAAGAATCCTAATACAAATAATTTGTCCTGCATATTAGTGAGAAACACATGATAGTGGTTTTAATTTGAGAACATGTAGACTAACTGCGTCCTGTTGGTTATTGCCAATGATTGAGAAAGGAGCTCAAATGGAACTGAAATGTTGGCATTAGGAAGCATGGCTTCTGGTACCTCTGTGCAACAGGCAGAACTGAAAGCTTTGATTGAAGCCTGCAAGTTGGCAGAAGGAAGATCAGCTAATATCTATACTGATTCTTGGTATGCTTCTAGTGTTGTTTATGATCTTGGAAACTTATAGAAACAAGGAGGGTTTCCTATGACTATAGGAACCCCAACCAAGAATGACCAACTGGTACAAGAACCTAAGGGTGTCATACAACTGCCATCAGGAATTGCTGTATTAAAATGTAAAAGTTACTCCTAAATGACTACAATGGAAAGCCGTGAAAATGCAGTCTCAGCTGAAATTGCAGAAGATACAACATGGGAAGAAATAAAAGAAGTGAAATAAGTACTGAGAACGTATACAGTAAACTTGACAACCAGAATTACGGAAACAAAGTTAAACTCTGTATCAGAGATGATGATACTGGAGAGGGGCAAGCTCAATGCTCTAACAAGGAAAAATGGTTCTAGATGGAGAATGGTGGGAAGTTAAACAGTGACAGAGTATTATCCTTAGCACTCCAATGTGTAGTCCTATGGAGTGTATTTGCTATGTGAGATAAGGAAGCAATGTAGTTGGGACTACTAGCTATGGCACTAGTCATACGCAAGTAACTCCAACTACATTGCTTCCTTATCTGGCACAGCAAACACACTCCATAAGACACATTGGAGTACAAAAGATGATCGGCAAATTCTCCCAATGGTGATGGAATCATTGTTCAAGGCACAAGCTTAACAAGTGTTTGAAAGAGCATGACATGCCAGAAAATGCATTCTGGAACAGCAAAGCTACCACAAGTGAGTGCTCCTGCTCCACCTGATCCATTTTTACATTTACAAGTGGCCTACATTTCTTTGTCAAAGTGTCAAGAATACTCAGATGTACTGGTATTAGTGGACAAGTTTTCAAGATGGGAGGAAGCTATTCCAGCAAGGTAAGCCACTGTCAATCACACAGGAAAAGCTCTGATCAAGGACTATATTCCTTGATAAGAATTGCCATGTTACATCGACTCTTACCAAAGAAGATATTTCACTGGGTCTGCTTGCCAGGAATTATGTGAACTGACGAGCACTGAATGATCTTTTCATTGTCCACATCACCCAGAATCAAGACAAGCTGAACAAATAAATGGAACCATCAAACAATGACTAGGTAGCATGAGGAAGGCGTACCATGGCCTACAGCTCTTCCTATGGCCTTATGTAGCATCAGAGCATCAAGAAAACTAAACCAAGTCCATTCGATTTAGTAACAGGACATCCTACGCCACTGCCAGGAGCCCTTGATCTCCAGAAGGCTGATATACAGATTATGGCAGATGGTTTAGATAACTATTGTGTTAAATTAACTCGAGCTGTACCATTTACTTTGACTCTGACTGGGCCACTCAAGGACATCAATTTTCTTCATTTGAAGCCACTACATGGTTGCTTTGGCAGTGTGCTTTGAGTCGTTGTCCTGCTGAAAGACAAATTTCCTCCCCAGTTTAAGCTTTCAGGCAGAGCTAGCAGGTTTTTATCCCGCATCTCTGTATTTAGCAGCATTCATCTTCCTGGTTACACAGTAGATATCTTGGACACTTTTACAAAGCACCATAGATGTGAACTACTTTGGCATTTGACCAAACCATATTAAACACTATCAGACCCTAGAACAAATCAAAGTTCAAAATAAATTTATTATGAAAGTACATAAATATTCTGGATTACAAAAGTTCTTGTTTCAAATGGCCTCTTCTTGTAGCATTGAGCTATCTCAAGAGCACGCTTCAATTTGCCTTAGCTACCAAGCTAAACTTCACCTAAGAAACCATCCTCTCTCATCACCCAAAAGCTTATCCTGTGAACAATTTAATTCTTCTTAATATCTTGGCTTTCCTTTTTTTTTGAGCTGAGAACTAGTTGACAAATTGTCAAATAATCTGTCATCCACCTCAAATTCCTTCTCAAAACATTCAAGGACTGTCCTCACAAATTCATCTGCTCTCTCGTTTTCCTCCCCTTAAAACACATCATCAGGTCCTCAATAAATAATGTTTATACAGCTGCATGCTTCAACCATGAAGGGTGAATGAATGGACAAAAACTTGACAAAGAGATTGTGAGGTTATGCACATCAGCAAGTGGAAGGAATCTTAAGGCAGGTAATTCTCTTAATGGAGAAAGATTGTAGATGTGTGAAGTACTGAGGGTTCTAGGTATTTTTGTGCAGGAATCCAGTTTGCAATCAGGCACAGCAAGCAGTTAGGAAGACAAATGACATATTAGCCTTTATTGAAAGAAGATTGGTATTCAAAAGTACGGAGGTATTTTTATAATTGTACTAAGGTACGAGCAAGGACATAGCAGGAGTACTGTGCAGAGTCTTGCACAACTCAATTAAGAAATTACATACTGGTATTGGACATAGTCAAAAAAGAAATTCACTGGGCTAATTCATGGATAAGAGGGTTGTCCTGTCATTTATTTTTATTTATTTAGCAATACACCGTGGAGTAGGGCCTTCCGGACACACCATCCCAAAACTGCCTAACCTAATCACAGGACAAATACAATGACAAGTAACCTTCTGGTAGTCTTTAAACTGTGGGAGGAAACTGAAGCACATTGGAAAAGCCCATGCATTACACATGGAGGATGTAGAGACTCCTTAAAGAACAGGGGCAAAATTGAACTCCAAACTCCAGAAAGCTACTGCTATGCTACTGGGGTGTGTATGAGTAGTAAATAAGTTAGACCCATATTCTTTGGACTGTATAGAAAATCCTACAAAGCAGATGTTGGAGATGTTTCCATATTGACAGATTCCCAAACAAGGGATCATGCAAAATATTCTGACAATTAGCTTATCAACCATCTGAGAATCATAGAGGTTTATCATATGAATCAGCAGGTAATGTTTCCTTCACCCCCTTTCACATCACCATGGCCCCAGCTCTAACACTCATTTTTGAATTACCAGGAGCCAATTTCTCCACTCCCTTTAAAATGATCAGGGTGCAATTTCCCAATTCATTCTAACTGTACTGGCTTCATTGGGAAATTTATATTATGTAACAGCTGAAAAATTAAATTGAATAAAATAAGTGCAGGGGTAATGAATGGAAAAACAAACAATACGCCAGAAAATCTGCTGGTCCTGATCAAAGTCTCACAGCTGTTACAGGATTAGTGGGTGGATATTTAAAACTGAAGTCTGCAGGAACATCTTGCAGAGAGAGGTAAATCTCTGAAAGAGGATTGAGATGGTTAAATCATTTGAGGCATTTACAGAGGAATATGATCAATTTTTGGAGAACTACATAATTGTGAGCTATGGGGAACTAACAAAGAGCAGAAGCTGGCTGGGGTAGATCAGTTGTGTAAGCTTGAGGGAGCAAATGACTATTCCTGATCTTAGTTTTTTATGTCACTACTTTGGAACTGCTCCAACCAGATTTTCACAACACAACACAGGAACAGCCTATCATTTGTAACTGACAACTGATTCCCCTTCCTTCTTTGCAACCTGTCTGCAGCCTGCAACAATAAACCACAGTGACCCCTCCAAAGTTTTGCCCATTGATCAGCTGATCAGAATTGCCTCCTCCAGCATCAGCATCTTCTCTCAGGACTGAATGCTCAAGACTGAATGGAAAGAACTACTAAGATCAATGTGGCACCGCTGCTCAGGCCACGTCATTCTCAATCCTGACACCAGACTTCTAAAACAGAAATTATTCCAAACTTCCACAGAACAGGTCATCTAGAAAGCAGAGGAAAAGACTCAAGGATGTTCTCAAAACAACTTTGAAAACTGCAATATTCCCACTGACTCCTCACAGTCCCTAGCCCACAATCACGCAAAGCACAAAGATGATACAGAGAACCTCAAATCCATGCATCAGATCCACAACAGATGCACCATCTACTAAGTTGCTGACTGGGGTGTTACACAATACACTAACGTCACTAATCAAGCGCGGAGGCCTAAACTCCACCGGGATCCCGCCTGAGTCACATTGAGAAGGGGCGCCAGCCTGAGGAGGTCGAGATAAGGTGGAAGGAACGGGGAAGGAGTGAGGCGCAGGGCAGCGAACCAGCGGACACTGCCTCAAGTCCATCACTTACCGGTCTCCAGGCCGGCCTGAAGTGCCGAGGGCCCAGGCTCATACACAGTCTCCGACAGAATCGGGCCACCAGGAAATAACGATGCGCCATAACTCCTTTGGCTCTGAACTACCGTGGGCGATCAGTTATGATGGCCAAAAACAAACTGAACCGAGGACATGGCCACAACGTCCCGATTCATCGCACAGCAGCGGTCGCCAGGCTCCTCTCGCGCGGGCGCCCGACGTCACGCAGTTGCCCCGCCTATGGTGGCGTCACTCAAATACAGTGACGTCACGGACCAACAAACTTCATGCGAAGTTTTTCTAACTCTTCCGGATGGTCCGCCATGTTCTCGCTTTTGGTCTGCCTGTGCAGCTGCTGCCTTCTGTGCCCGTCATGTTGTCTTTGCATGTTTTTCACGCTTCTTTTCGTCGTCATTTATTTGCTCGATTCCAATGAATTCATTAATCTGTCTCTTTCTGGCGAAGTGCTTTAGAGGCTATAAAGGGAATAAATCAAAAGCTCGTCCTGACATAGTTATTGAGATTCTCTTACTTTTGTTTAGAGTAGGGATGATGGGTTGTGAAGTTAGATTTACATGGATACCTGGGCATGCTGGGGTGGAGGGAAATGAAACTGTGGATGGCATTGCAAAGTCTTCCTTACAGAGCGGGCAAGTAGGAATTAGAATACCCTTAGGCAGAGCGGAATTGAGAAGTAGGATAAAAATAAGGCATAGAGAAGAAATGGCAAGAGGATTGGAAAAATGAATTAAAGGGAAGGCATTACTTTTCTAGTCACCCTCTAGTTAAAAAGGTCTCAGACTGTTACTCTTTAAATCATAGAGATATGGTGAAATTAACAAGACTTAGGTTGGGGCATTGTGGGCTAAACTATTACTTAAAGATAATAGGATTATGCAACTGTGGTAGTCCAGAGACAGTTCAGCATGTTTTGCTGAGTTGTAATCTGTATAAAATTGAAAGAAGAATATTGTTCAAGAGGCTGTTTGGCTTAAATGTATATTGTTTTTCTATTAAATCTTTGGCCACCAAGAGAGCCACCATCTGATTGAAAAGTTCATTATTCTGTTTCTTCGTGCGACTAGTTTATATTTGAGAATTTGAGCTCCTTGAAATTCTGTAATTAATTGTACATTCTGCGAAAGGCAGTAATACACCTAGATGCGTCTAAACTGCTGGAAATAGAAGAAGTGTCTGAACCTCCTCTGCTCTCACGTCCAAGCTGTAGCAATAGTATTTTCATCGCAAAAGGTGAGCCAAACTGCTGACCCATTTAAAAATGAAACTCAACCCCTTCCCCCAATGGATTTAATTTCAAATATGTTTGGATTCTGTGAGACAAGTTAGGCTCAACTGAAATCAAAGGAAAACACACAAACTGCTGGAGGAACTCAGCAGACCAGGCAGCATCTATGGAAAAAAAGTACAGTGGACATTTTGGACCGAGACTCTTCGGCAGGACTGGAGAAAAACAGTTGAGTAGATTTAAAAGGTGGGGGAGGGTTGAAGTAAAGAGCTGGGAAGTTGATTGGTGATAGAGATATAGGGCTAGAGAAGGGGGAGGTCTGATAGAAGAGGACAGAAGGCTATGGAAGAAAGAAGAGAGGGGAGGAGCACCGGGGAGGCGATGGCCAGACAAGAAGATAAGGTGAGAGAGGGAAAAGGAGATGGGGAAAGGTGAAGGAGGGGTGGTCATTACCAGAAGTTCAAGAAATCAATGTTCATGCCATCAGGTTGGAGGCTACCCAGACAGAATTCAATGTATTGTTCCTCCAACCTAAGTGTGGCTTCATCACGACAGTGGAGGAAACCATGGATGGACATGGAAATGGGAAGTGGAATTAAAATGGGTGGCCACTGGGAGATGTGCTCGGCGAAGCGATCTCGCAATCTACATCAGGTCTCACCGATATACAGGAGTTCACAATGGGAGCACTGGACACAGTGTGTGACCCCAACAGACTCACAGGCGAAGTGTCACCTCACCTTGAAGAACTGTTCAGGGCCCTGAATGGTGGTGAGGGAGGAGGTGTTGGGCAGCTGTAGCACTTGTTCCATTTTCAAGGATAAGTGCCAGGAGGGAGATTGGTGGCAGGAATGGGGACAAGTGGACAAGGGGGTCGCGTAGGGAGCGATCCCTGTGGAAAGCAGAAAGGGTGTGTGTGGGTGGGGTGGGGGGGGGAAGAGATGTACTTCATGGTGGGATCCTGTTGCAGTTAGAGGAAGTTGAAGAAAATTATGTGCTGGTGGTGTGGTAGGTGAGGACAAAAGGAATCCTATCCCTGGTAGGGTGGCAAGAGGATGGGGTTAAGAGCAGGTGTGTGTGAAATGGAAGAGAAGCAGGTGAGGACAGCATTGATGGTGGAGGAAGGGAAACACCTTTCTTTGAAGAAGGAGGACATCTTTGATCTGGAATGAAAAGCCTCATCCTGAAAGCAGATACAGCGGAGACAGAGGAATTCAGAGAAGGGGATGGCATTTTTACAAGTAACAGGGTGGGAGGAAGTATAATCCAGGTCCAAACAGTCCTTCCAGGTGATGTGACACTTCACCTGTGAGTCTGTTTGGGGTCATAGACTGTGACCGGTGCTCCCAGTGTGGCCTCCTGTATATTGGTGAGACCCGTCATAGATGGGGAGACTGCTTTGCCGAGCACCTACGCTCTGTATGCCAGAAAAAGCAGTATCTCCCAGTGGCCACTTCCCATTCCCATTCAGATATCCCCTTTTCCCTCTTCACCTTATCTCCTTGCACTCCAATCGCCTCCTCTGGTGCTTCCCCCCCCCCCCTTCTTTCTTTCATGGCCTTCTGTCCTCTTCCATCATACTCTCCCTTCTCCAGCCCTGTATCTCTTCACCAATCATCTTCCCAGCTCTTTACTTCATCCCTCCCCCTTCGGGTTTCATCTAGCACCTTTTGTTTCCCTCTTCTGCCCCTCCCCCAACTTTTAAAATCTACTCCTCAGCTTTTTCTCCAGTCCTGCCGAAGGGACCTGGTCCGAAACAGCATAGGTGCTGCCTGGCCTGCCGAGTTCCTCCAGCAGTTTGTGTGTGTTGATTGTATTTCCAGCATCTGCATATTTCCTCGTTTGTCAACTGAAAACAAACCCACTTTTTCAATAAAGTTTGCATGTTTAGTGTAAGTGGTGCAAAATACTCTCAGCAGGTTACCAACAGGTACTTTGAAATTAACTGATAGATCTTTGGACTGTAAGAGGAAACTGGAGCACCTGAAGAAACCCACGCATTCAACGGAGAGGACAACCAGACTCCTTACGGATGATGTCGGAATTGAACTCCGATGCCCCGAGCTGTAATCGCATCTCACTAACCACTGCGCTAACGTGACGCGAATCTTGTGTTTGTCTGTTTTAGCTCTTTTCCATTTAGATTAATATTTCAAATAAATGTTTCATAAAAACAGCAGTATGTGAAGCAGCTTTAAAAATAGTGATTAGTGGCGACCCACTATCTGCGCAGGCGAAGCGGCTGACAAATAGCCAGCGCGCGGGGGGAGACCTCGGTAATGCCCCTCTGACGTCATTTCCGTCCGGAGAGGGCGGGCGCTAGGGATTTAAATACCGGCACCGCGACGTTTGAATAAACTAGTGTCGAAACGATTTACCGGCTGAGTGTTGTTATTTCAGCGCTGTGTGTAGCACATTGGTGATCCCGACGGCCCAAACAGGATTTGGACCAAAGATGACCGACTCTTCATCTGTTCACGCAGTTTCGCTAAAACTGCCGACTTTCTGGACACTGCGACCATGTGTGTGGTTTAGCCAAGCAGAAGCCCAGTTCCAGATTCGGCAGATATCCTCTGATACCACACGTTACTATCATGTGGTAAGCGCCCTTGACCAGTGACGGCCGCCCAGGTTGCGGATTTCATACAGTCGCCCCCGGAAGAAGGCAAATATGGAGCATTCAAGGCGCTGCTCATTGGGACCTTTGGCCTCTCACGGCGTGAGCGGGGTGCCCGTTTGCTGCATCTGGACGGTTTGGGAGACAGACTGCCATCAGCATTGATGAACAAGATGCTGTCCCTGGCTGACGGACACAAGCCCTGCCTCATGTTCGAGCAAGCATTCCTGGAGCAACTGCCCGAGGACATACATCTGCTGCTGGCCGACGCAGATTCCAGTGACCACCAGAAAGTGGCGGACCGGGCAGACGTCCTGTGGAAAGCCAAGAGGGAGAGTGTGCGTGACCAGACCAGGCCCGGCAAGGGAGCGCACACAACACAGAGACAGGAGTGAGGAGGCCAGTGAACAGTGGTGTTTCTACCACCAGCAGTGGGGCACAAAAGCCTGCCGTTGTCGCCCGCCCTGCCAGGGCCAGGGCCAGCTGCCACTAATGACTATGGTGGCTGGCCACCAGGACAGCCTCTTGTACATCTGGGACAAAAGGTCGGGACGCTGCTTCTTGGTCGACACCGGAGCGGAGATCAGCATCTTGCCCCCGACAGGGTACGACACCTACAACAGGAAGCCAGGACCCACCCTGAGGGCCGCAAACAGCAGCACAATACGGGCCTACGGCACCCGCACAGTGCAGCTGCTGTTCGGCGCCAGCCGATTCACATGGGACTTCACACTGGCCGCGGTGACCCAACCACCCCTGGGGGTGGACTTCTTGCCAGCTCACAGCCTGCTGGTTGACTTGCAAGGGAGAAGACTGGTACATGCCAAGACTTTCCAGACGTTCCCCCTGGGTGAAGACAAGTTGCGGCCCCACACCTGGACTCCATCACGCTGTCGGACAACGATTTCACCAGACTCCTGGCGGGCTTCCCATCGATTCTGACACCGCAGTTCATGGCAGCCATGCCCAGACACAGGGTACAGCACCACATTCCGACCCAGGGACCACCCCTCCACGCCCGCACATGAAGGCTCCCCCCAGAAAAGCTCTGCCTGGCAAAGGAGGAATTCAAGCGGATGGAGGAATTGGGGATCGTACGGAGGTCCGACAGCCCATGGGCCTCCCCCCTGCACATAGTGCCCAAAGCAACAGGGGGCTGGAGACCATGCAGCGACTACCGCAGGCTGAACAAGGCTACGACACTGGACCGCTACCCTGTGCCGCACATTCAGGATTTTGCAGCAAACCTGCACAGCGCACAGATCTTCTCCAAGGTGGACCTCATCCGGGGATACCATCAAATCACGATGCATCTGGGCGACGTCCCTAAAACGGCACTCATCACCCCTTTCGGCCTTTTCGAGTTCCTCCGCATGCCGTTCGGCCTAAAGAATGCTGCAGAGACAGTTCGGCAGTTAATGGACGCAGTGGGACGTGACCTGGACTTCGCTTTCATCTATTTGGATGACATCCTCATAGCCAGCAGCAGTCGTCAGGAGCATCTGTCCCACCTCCATCAACTCTACGCCCGACTGAGTGAATACGGCCTGACAATCAACCCGGCCAAATGTCAGTTCGGGCTCGACACCCATCAACCTCCTGGGCCACAGGATTACTAAAGACGGGGCAACCCCTCTGCCTGCTAACGTAGACGCAGTCCGCCATTTCCCCCGAGCCAACACAATCAAAGGCTGCCAGGAATTCGTGGGTATGGTAAATTTCTATCACCGTTTCCTCCCTTCAGCTGCCCGAATCATGCGCCCCCGTTTGCCCTGATGTCGGGTAAGGGCAAGGACATTACCTGGGATGAGGAGTCCGCCACCGCTTTCATTAAAACGAAAGAAGCCTTGGCAAATGCCGCAATGCTAGTACACCCCAGAATGGATGTCCCTTCCGCCCTCACAGTGGACGCGTCTAACACGGCAGTCGGTGGGGTACTGGAGCAACTCATCGCGGGTCGCTGGCAACCCCTGGCATTTTTCAGCAAATACCTGCGACCACCCGAGCTCAAGTACAGTGCTTTCGACTGGGAACTGTTGGCACTCTACCTGGCAATCCGGCATTTTAGGTACTTCTTGGAAGGCAGGCCGTTCGCCGCGTTCACGGACCACAAACCATTGACCTTCGCGTTCATGAAGGTGTCCGATCCCTGGTCGGCTCGCCAGCAGCGACATCTGTCCTACAGCTCGGAGTACACGACAGACATCCAGCACATCTCGGGAAAGGACAACGTCATGGCGGACACACTCTCCAGACCAGCTGTCCAGGCCCTGTCCCTGGGGGTGGACTATGCAGCACTGGCGGAGGCGCAGCAAGCAGACGACGAGATTCTCAGCTACAGGACTGCAGACTCGGGTTTGCAGCTGCAGGACTTTCTCGTAGGCCCAGGTGATAGGATCCTCCTGTGTGACATGGCTACCGGCCAACCTCGCCCCATCGTCCCGGCAGCCTGGAGGCAGCGAGTTTTCAACTCCATACATGGTTTGGTACACCCACCTATCAGGACAACCGTCCGGCTGGTCTCCAGCAAGTTCGCGTGGCACGGACTTTGCAAACAGGACAGCGAATGGGCCAGAACGTGCGCGCAGTGCCAAACAGCCAAGGTACAGCGGCACACTAAAGCCCCGCCACAGCAGTTTGAACCCACCCACTGGAGGTTTGACCACATTCACGTGGATATCGTGGGCCCCCTACCAGTGCCCCGAGGAGCGCGGTACCTCCTAACGCTGGTAGATCGGTTCACAAGGTGGCCAGAGGCAGTCCCGCTCACCGACACATCTGCCGATTCCTGCACCCAAGCACTGATTGCAACCTGGGTAGCACGCTTCGGGGTACCGGCCCACATTACCTCCAACAGAGGTGCCCAGTTCACCTCCAGCCTGTGGTCGGCTGTGGCCAGCTTGTTGGGGACTCAGCTGCACCACACAACTGCCTACCACCCACAGTCGAACGGACTAGTGGAATGCTTCCACCGTCATTTGAAGTTGGCTCTTATGGCCCGCCTGAGAGGACCTAACTGGGTGGATGAGCTTCCCTGGGTCCTGCTTGGAATTCATACAGCGCCCAAAGAGGATCTGCACGCCTCGTCGGCCAAGTTGGTGTACGGCGCGCCCCTGGCCGTCCCGGGAGAGTTCAACCCAGCCCCAAGGGGGCAAGAGGGAGAACCCGCAGCAGTCCTGGACAGACTACGTGAAAGGCTCGGCAACCTGGCCCCCATACCAACTTCACAGCATGGACTGACCCCGACCATGTACCCAAAGAACTGCAAAACTGTAAGTTTGTGTTTGTACGAAGGGGTGGACACCGGGCACCACTACAGTGGCCGTACGAGGGGCCGTTCAGGATGATCAACAACAACGGGTCCACGTACGTTCTGGACATTGGGGGGAGAGAAGAGGTTTTCAAGGTGGACTGACTCAAACCAGCCCATGTGGACTTGGCGCAGCCAGTCGAGGTTCAGGC
The DNA here is from genome assembly GCF_030144855.1 of Hypanus sabinus. Lineage (NCBI taxonomy): Eukaryota > Metazoa > Chordata > Chondrichthyes > Myliobatiformes > Dasyatidae > Hypanus > Hypanus sabinus. Next base: position 131,969,446 of record NC_082706.1, read on the forward strand.
ACCGCGGCACAGAGGCAGACCTCCCAAACAGAGTCCGACCTAGACTGAGGACATTGGGGGGTGTATTGCCGGTTCTGGGGGGGGGTTATGTGGCGACCCACTTTCTCCGCAGGCGAACCAGCTCACAAATAGACAGCGCGCGGGGAGAGACTTTGGTAATGCACCTTTGATGTCATTTCCACCCAGAGAGGGTGGGCGCTAGAGATTTAAATACCAGCACCGCGATGTTTGAATAAGCTAGTCTCGAAATGACTTACTGACTGTGTGTTGTTATTTCAGCGCTGTGTGTAGCACATCGCTACAGATTGACATTTATATGAAATTCAAGCACCAAATTTCTTGGTGTTCACCTGGCGGAGAATCTCACCTGGTCTCTCAACACCAGCTCCATAGCAAAGAAAGCCCAGCAGTGTCTCTACTTTCTGTGAAGGCTGAGGAAAGTCCATCTCCCACCCCCCATCCCTCATCACATTCTACAGGGGTTGTATTGAGAGCATCCTGAGCAGCTGCATCACTACCGAGTTCGGAAATTGCACCATCTCAGATCGCAAGACCCTGCAGCAGATAGTGAGGTCAGCTGAGAAGGTCATCGGGGTCTCTATTCCGCCATCACGGACATTTACACTACACGCTGCATCCGCAAAGCAAACAGCATTATGACGGACCCCATGCACCCTCATATAAACTCTTCTCCCTCCTGCCGTCTGGGAAAAGGCACCGAAGCACTTGGGCTCTCACGACCATACTATGTAACAGTTTCTCCCCCCAAGCTATCCGACTCCTCAATACCCAGAGCCTGGACTGACACCTTGCCCTATTGTCCTGTTTATTATTTATTGTATTGCCTGTACTGTTTTGTGCAGTTTATGCAGTCCTGTAGTCTAGTGTAGTTGTTGTGTGTGTTTTTTTTTTCTCTGTATTGTTTTTTACGTAGTTCAATCTAGTTTTTGTACTGTGTCATGTAACACCATGATCCTGAAAAAAAGTTGTCTAATTTTTACTATGTACGGTACCAGCAGTTATGGTTGAAATGACAATAAAAGTGACTTGACTTGAAATAACCATAAATGCTTTCATTAAGATGGAAATTTCAAAAATGATAGATAATGGTCAAATACTGACTTATAGCATTGTGTTCTATGGAAGTCAAATCACTAACATCTCATTACCTGAGTTTCTCAGGAGTACTTTTTTTTAATCCAGGCGTTAATCCTTGCATATAAAAGAAGTAGTCTTGGCATCCCTGTACCTGTGTTTCCTTGAATCATTACTTTGTTAAATGGTGCTAGGATTCAATTTTATCTGAGCAACCAACTAACTTGTTAGACTCAGAGTGAAGGTTCAGCTAACATAGTGATGAACCATGAGGCAAAAGGTCAATTTGAGTAAGTGAAAATCAAAAATGAAGATGCAGATAGGCACAATATTAAAATATAGAATGGGAGGAGAAAGAATAAAGATAAAGAATCCCAAAAATTAGATAGAGGATAGGAACTTCACTGCAGGGCAGGAGACAATGTTAATGAAATGTTCTTTGAAGAAATAACAGGCAGAATAGACAACAGGGACTCTGTGGATGTTGTTTATTTGGATTTTTAGAAGGCCTTTGATGTGGTGTCTCATATGAGACTGTTTAAAAAGATAAGAGTCCATGGTATTAAAGTAAAGATACTAGCGTGGAAAGGGATTGACTGAATGGCAGGAGGCCAGTGGTAGGAGTAAAGGTACCTTTACTGGGTGATTAGAGGTCAATGTGGGGACTGTTTCTTTTCATGTTGTATGTCAATGAGATCGAAGAAGCAATGATGGCTTTATGACCAAGTTTGCAGATGATACAAAGATAAGTGGGAGAGCAGGTGGTGTTGAAGAAGCAGGGTGTCTGCAGAAAGACTGAGACAAATTGGAAGAATGAACAAAGAAGTGGCAGATGGAATAATGTCTAGGGAAGTGCACGGTGATGCACTTTGGTAGAAGGAATAAAAGTGTGGGCTATTTTCGAACTGGGGAGAGAATTCAAAACTCTGAGGTGCAAAGGGACTTGGGAGTCCTTGTGCAGGATTCCCTAAAGGTTAACTTGTAGATTGAATCAGCAGTAAGGAAGGCAAATGCAATGTTAACATTCATTTCAAGAGGACTAGAATACAAAAGCAAGGATGTGAAGCTGAGGCTTCATAAGCCAATAGTCAGACCACACTTGGTGTATTGTAAGATGTAGGGCACCTTATCTCCTTCTCACTCCACCTTCTTATTTTGGCTTCTGTCCCCATCCTCTTCAGTCCCGATAAAAGGTTCTCAGATGAAAACGTTCCGTTTATTTCCCTCCATAGATGCTGCCTGATCTGCTAAGCTCCTGCAGCATTCTATGTGTGTTGCATGTAGCTCTGACAAAAAGGACTTGCATTTATATAAAAAGTAGTCTTATAGGATGCTTTCTGTCTATTTGGTGGGGTAGATTGGACCTTTTTTTTAATACCTCATTTCGTTCTGTACTTCGCTGCCAACCTCATTTATTCTACTTCCATCCCTGGAGTGGGGCTTGAATCCACAACCCTCTGGCCCTGATGTGAGAGTTCTGTGAAAATTAATGGTTGACACTGATCAAGCCTATCCAGTACCAGGCCAATGTTATAGCAAGATCCAAAAAAGTACAATGAAAAATCACATCACTAGTCCACTGCTCATGTGCTCTCTTAATGAATCAACTCATATCATTGCAGCTATTAGACCATTTTGCAATTGTGCAATCCCTAATAATGAACAAAATAAAACCTGATATCAATTTAGTAAATAAAGACAGAATGTGCTATAAATACTCAACAACTTAGACAGTATCTATAGAGGGAAAATTGGAATTAACATCTCAGGCCTCATGTTGGAAGTGAAAAAGGTTAGATAAGAGTGACAGAGGATGAGATGTGACCTGATAGAGGTGTTGAAGATAATGAGAGGCATTGATTGTGTGCGTAGTCAGAGGCTTTTTCCCAGGGCTGAAATGGCTAGCACGAGAGGGCACATCTTTTAAGGTGCTTGGAGGTAGATACAGAGGAGATGTCAGGGGTAAGTTTTTTTATGCAGAGAGTGGTGAGTGCGTGGAATGGGCTGCTGCTGGTGGTGGTGGGTCTTTTAAGAGATTCCTGGATTGGTACATGGAGCTTAGAAAAATAGAGGGCTATGGGTAAACCTAGGTAGTCCTAAGGCAAGGACATGCTCGACACAGCTTTGTGAGCTGAAGGGCCTGTCTTGTGCTGTAGGTTTTCTATGCTTCTATATTACTGTTTTGTCTCAGTTCTCTGCTCTGTGCATGCAGTAGATGACCATGCTGATCTTCAATTGGAATATTCCTTATAATTCCTTATTATCCCTTTGTTCTTAATATATCTGTAGAAACTCCTGAGATTCTCCTACACCTTGTCTGCCAGAACAACTTCATGCCTTCTTTTAGCTTTCCTGATTTCCCCCTGCACGCGCATGTACACACACACACTCACACACTCACACACACACACACACACACACACACACACACACACACACTCACACACACACACACACTCACACACACACACACACACACACACTCACACACACACACACACACACTCACACACACACACACACACTCACACACACACACACACACACACTCACACACACACACACACACACACACTCACACACACACACACACACACACACACACACTCACACACACACACACACACTCACACACTCACACACACACACACACACACACACACACTCACACACACACACACACACACTCACACACACACACACAGACACACACACACACACACACACACAGACACACACACACACACACACTCACACACACACACACACACTCACACACTCACACACACACACACACACACTCACACACACACACTCACACACACACACACACACACACTCACACACAAACACACACTCACACACACACACACACACTCACACACACACTCACACACTCACACACACACACACACACTCACACACACACACACTCACACACACTCACACACACACACACACTCACACACACTCACACACACACACACACACACACACTCACACACACTCACACACACACACACACACACACACACACACACACACACACACACACACACACACACACACTTCTTATACTCTTCAAGCACCTCATTTGTTGCCTGCTTACTGTGCACCTTTATGCAATACCTCAAGAAATCCAAGGTCTCCTAAACCTGTTAGCCTTGCCTTCTATTCTACAGGAACATACAAATTCTGTTCTCTCGCTACTTCACCACCACCTTTCAATGCCGCCCACCTCTAGCACCTATTTAGAATCCCAAACTGAGGACTAGACCTACCCTTCTCTATCATTATCCTGAAATTAATGGAATGAAACACTAGCTTAAAAGTTGGAAATATAATTATGTACAAAGGATTAAGAAAACTTGAAAAATAATTATCAGTACCTTATTGGGTTTAATATAAGAATAATAGCACAAAGTTCAGACTAATATAAAATGATTTGGTTTAGCTTATCCGGTTGGAAATGCTAAGAAATATATCAGCGGATCAGATGTGGGAATATTTGTAATTAGAATGCAAACAAATCCTTCATGGATGAGTAAGAAACATCTTCTTGTGGTTTTAAATTCGTTAAAAACTATTTTTGACTCCCATCAGAAAAACAGCTAAAATCACACAAAACTGTTCTACCAGGTAGACAAAAGAAAGGAAAATCACAGTTACAAATTACGACGGGAACAAAGCATGATATCTTCTTCAACTGTAGATAAATACTTCATTGATCCCAAAGGAGATTACAGTGTCACAGTAGCACAGATATACAAGTATTATTAGAGAGGTCAGAGTTGACGTATCTGTGTGAATGACAGTGATAGATGAACGACTGTATCTTATTGCTAAAGTTCTTAAGTTAGTAAACACATAACGGACTGCTCTCAGCGGTGAGTGTTGTCGAAACTCTCACTCCTGCCACGCTCCGCCGTCTGCTACTATTTTAGTATAAAAAATCAGGAGGTAGCGAAGCGTAATTTTTGTCTTCTTACTGGTGACCTTTTAATTTGTTTTAACATTTTAAGTGTAAAGCTGCAAGAATTTTAGCAGCGCCTCCAACTAGTCTTACTGCACTTGTAATCCTCGTTGTCACCGGAACTGCTCATTGATACCGATATTAATGCGTATTGCGCCATGACGCACCTCTCACCCCGCACAATAGATTCATCATAAACCCCAGTACTCAACAAAGTAACTTTGACTCAAGCCCAAACTTTGAAATGGGCTTTCTCGCCACTTTGTTTTTCCGTATTTGCAAATACTTCAATTTTTGTTTTTTTGTACTGTTTTTCAGTATTGTTATGATTCTCCTTTCTATTTTCGATTTAGAATCCTACTTGCCTAACTACCAAATATTTTAGTGGCCATTGCCAATAATTGTCACCTGTCGTTCACTGCACGTGATCGGACTAAGCAAAACTGTGGACGTGACGCTGAAATATGGAATGAGTTATAAGGTGAGGCAGATTACAAACGCATCTAAATTCGAGTAAATATGGTTTAATCATTTTTGGATATTGCAAATACATAATAAATGAATCGACTTTCTCTCTTAGTTTGTGGATTCCCTGGGATTGGCAAATGAATTGCTCTCCCGGAATACCGAAGTTGTGTGGGATTTTTCTAATTGTGAAAAGGAGTTTCGCGCAGCCAACAACAAAGCACTGTGGATTATTTTGCAGAAACTCTTGCCGGAGTCCCACATACTAATAAGTTCTTCGGACGTTTGTTCATCGGACTGGATTCGACAGATTGAAGATAAATGAAATTATAAAACTGTGCAGCAATAAACATCAAAACATTTAAAAAAGAACTCTACAGTTTTATCAACACCAGATCCGAAATATCGGTTGACTTTTCAGATGGGACCTGTTCTTGGAGCCGTGGCTAATTAGCGTTTATCCAACAAACACTGGCCTTCATTATACACTTCTGCTTGTAAGATTTTTAATTTACTAATTTCGGGGTTAGTCCTCTGGGCGAAGACTCCTTTCTCATCAGTAACATAATAGGATTATTTGAAATAAGATCTTAACTGATCAAAGACAAATTGGCAAAAAACTGAAATAATGGATGTTTACTGAGTTCAGAAATAGGGTGTCTTTTTAAGTTTCAAAATTTACTTGATAGCGGCTTCCTCGCGTGGGGTGCAAGGGAACTTGTATGTATCTCTTCTTTGCCTTTCACAGGAACTGTCAGAACAATAGTGAGACACAAAAGGGAGCAGATACTGAGCGAAACAAAAATCGAACTGCTGGAATAACTCAGCCGGGACCGGGATCTGTAATCTGCCTTTACGGATGCTGCCTGAGTCGCTGAGTTTCTCCGGGGGTGGGGGGAAGGGGTGTTTAAACAACACTAGTAATCTCAATTTAAAACGCTGGATGCTGTGAGCAGGATCTGTTGAGAATCTCACCTGGTCCCTCAACACCAGCTCCATAGCAAAGAAAGCCCAGCAGCATCTCTACTTTCTGCGAAGGCTGAGGAAAGTCCATCTCCCACCCCGCTCCCCCCATCACATTCGGTAGGGGTTCTACTGAGAGCATCCTGAGCAGCTGCATCACAGCCTGGTTCGGAAATTGCACCGTCTTCGATCGCAAGACCCTGCCGCGGATATTGAGGTCAGCTGAGAAGATCGTCGGGGTCTCTCTTCCCACCATCACGGACATTTACACTACACGCTGCACCCGCAAAGCAAACAGCATTATGACGGACCCCACGCACCCCTCACACAAACTCTTCTCCCTCCTGCCATCTGGGAAAAGGCACTGAAGCATTCAGGCTCTCACGACCAGACTATGAAACAGTTTCTTCCCCCAAGCTATCAAACTCCACAATACCCAGAGCCTGGACTAACACCAACTTACTGCCCTCTACTGCGCCTATTGTCTTGTTTATTATTTATTGTAATGCCTGCACTGTTTTGTGCACTTTATGCAGTCCTGGATAGGTCTGTAGTCTAGTGTAGATTTTTTTGTGTTGTTTTACATAGTTCAGTGTAGATTTTGTATTGTTTCATGTAGCACCATGGTCCTGAAAAACGTGTTCTCGTTTATACTGTGTACTGTACCAGTAGAGATGGTCGAAATGACAATAAAAAGTGACTTGACTTGTTGAAATCAGATGAACAATCATCGAACTAAAACGTTAACTCATTGTTAGTTCAGATGCTGCTTAAACCGTTCGGTATTCCTATGCTATAAATATTAATGGCTGCCTGTAACTGAAACAATTCCAAGGCCTGCAATAGTCGGGATGGAGAATTGAAAGATATCGCTGACCATTGTCACTGGGGACGCGACGGTGCGGGGGTGGGCGTGGCGCGAACGTCAATCAGCGTGTGATGGGCCGGCGCGCGCATCTGTGCACTGGGGGGTGCGCGCTTCCGGCCGTGGCGAGGCGGCTTGGGTGCGCGCTTCCGGCCGTGGCGAGGCGGCTTGGGTGCGCGCTGATGGGCTCGGTGCTTGAAAAGAGTAAACTCAACAGATCCTGCAGATGCTGGAAATGTTGAGCAACACACAAAATGCCAGGGGAGCTCAGCAAGTCACCGAGCATCTATAAACAATCGACGTTTCTGGCCGAGACCCTTCATCAAGGCTGGCAAGGAAGGTGGGGTTGGGGACGAGTACAGGCTGACAGGTGAGAGGTGAGGCCAGGTGAGGGGGAACGTGGGAGGGGATGAAATGGGAAGGTGAACGAGGCGGGGATGGGAAATGAAGTAAGAAACTGAGAGGAGATAGGTGAGAGAGGTAGAGGGTTAAAGAAAAAGGAATCTAATAGGAGAGGACAGTGGACCATGGAAGAAAGGGAAGGTGGAGGGAAACCTCTGGCGGGGAATGGTAATGAATAGAGACAAGGGTGTGAGGGTGACCGGAAATTAGAATGGAAAAAGAGAGGGGGAGTAAAATTAACCCTTTAAATTGTACATAGTCTTTCCTACTGCCATACTGAGGCCAAATTTGGGTTGGAGGAGAAACACCTCATATTCCGCCTGGAGGTACCAACACGGATTTCTTCAAGCTGGGCAAGTCTGTGGGCGGGACTATGGGAACGAGATGATTGGCTGAGCAGATTGTGGGCGGAATAATGTGGCTGACCAGCGGACCCGTGGGTGGGACTACTTGCCCGGGGAATGAACAGCGGGGACCCAGCATCAGGACTGAAAAGGAAGAGGGCAGAAAGCAGAATAAGAAGATGGGTGGAGGGGAAGGAGTGCAAGCTGACAGGTGATAGGTGAGGCCAGGTGAAGTAAGAAGGTAGGAGATGGCCACTGGGCGTTCCTGACTTTTGCGGTGGATAAAGCGGTCTCCTAATCTGTTTCGGGTCTCACCGATTTAGATGCCACACCAGGAACCCCGGCAGACTCACAGACTCACGGCAAGCCTTGCTCACCTGGAAGGACTGTTTGGGGCTCTGAATAGACATGCGGGAGGATGCATAGGGACAAGTGTGGCACCTGTCACACCTAAAAGCAGAGAGCGATTCCTGCGGAAAGGGGTGGGGGAGATGCTCGGTGGGAGGGAAAGATGTGTCTTGTTGGTGCTGGCGGAAATAACGAGAATGATGTACTGGACACGTTGATTCGTGGGGTGGTAGGTAAAGGCGAGGGGAACTCTCTCTTATGGTGGCAGGAAGATGTGCTGGAAATGGAGAAGATGTGGCTGAGGGCAACTTCGACAGTGGTGGAAGGGAGACCACGTCCTTTGAAAGAAAGAGGTCACCTCAGATGTTCTGGAATGGAAAACCTCATCCTGAGAACAGATGTGCTGAAGGCGGAGGAATTGAGAGAAGGAAGCACCATTTTTTACAATTGCCAAAGTGGGAAAGAGGAATAGGCAAGATAGCCGTGAGAGTCAGTAGGTTTGTAAAAGAAGTCTAACCAGAGGTGGAGACAGAGACAGAGATGGAAAGCAATATGAGCGGTGGACCAAGTAAATTTGAGGGCAGGGTGGAAGTTGATGAAATAGGCGGGCTCAGCATGGGGTGTAGGAAGCAGCACTGACGAAAACCTACGAAAATACAGGCCCTTGGCTACGCATCTAATTTGGAGAAAATGGGAAGCGCCGAAAGAGAAATGGTTGAATGTGAAGGAGGAGGGGAGCTGTAATGGTGGATGAAGACTATAGGTAGGGAGTGGACGTTGTAGGGCGTCGCGCACACGTTGTCATGCACACGCCTGCAGGCGGGGGCGCTCCCACGGATGGCAGCAGCCGAGCCGAGCCGATCCCCCCCGGAGAGGAGCAGCCGCTCGAGCCCGGCGCCGGTTAACGGGCCGTTTGTCATCACGGAGGCCGCCGACCGGGCCGATCTCTGAGGGCTGTCGGCGGACGCAGCTTCAGCTGCCGGGGCCGCAGAACGACGACATGAGGATCTGGAGCTCGGAGCATTTGTTCAGGTGATCCGCCGGCCCCGAAAGTGGGGGGAGGGGGTAGGATGATGTCCCGGATTCTGAGGTGCAAGCGTCCGGTGCTCACCTTGATGTAAGAGGAGGGTGGAAGACTCAGCGTGTCACGCAGCATTGGAGAGGCAAAGGACTGATGCAGGGTGTCAACATTGTGTCTCCACACAGGCGAATCGACCCGCTTTGAGTCTGCCCGATTCCGGCGCCTGCTGTCTCTTACCCTTACTTTGCTGTGGACTCAGCGAAGAGATAGATGGCTTGTCCTATTGATTAAGCTGGTGTAGGTCGGAGTATGCAGGCTTTGGTTATGAAGCGACCGTTATTCATCTTTACCATAGTTATGTTCACCTCAAAATAGGCCATTTTACATTCTGTTTAAGATCTAATTTGCACTCAAATCTTTGCGCCATTTGTGGTTTTATGCTCCTCGTTGTAGTCGTTGCATTTATTATGAAGCTTCTTTAAGCTTCATGCAGATAATGAATCTCACCGCGCCTTATGATATATGATAAACTAATCATATACTAAAGTGTATTGCATGATATAAAGAGATCTGTCTTGACAAAGAGCTGAACAATAATTTGTCATAAACTGGAGTGAGTGGAAAACAACAACTTAATTTGAAAGGCAAGTTAATTGTAATGTGTCTCTTCCCCAGCTGCAGCTAATTCATTTGGGAAATATTTACAATAATAAAACTTGTGTTTGGGAAAATAGATTTGGGCTGCAGTTGAGGCAAAGTTATCCAAACTTGGAATCTCAGCCACTTTGTATTTAGCCCAGTCTTATTCTTCGAAAGTTACTAGCTCAAATTCCACATCTGATTTCTGCTCATATTCAGGACTGACACATGAAATACATATTGAGATGCAGATATTTCACTGAATTTCAGTTCTCTCTCAAGTACACCTAAACGATACACAGCATTATCTGAAGATCAACACTTTTTCTCATGTACTGCTCTTTGGAGCAACAATGCCACATTTATTGATAACACCCAGATGGAACTTGCTGCCACTTCTCTGGTCATCTGTTGTATTTACTACACAATATGTCTTGTATTTAAAGAGCAGATAAATATTTAGTAGACAGAAGCAATTGTTTTGTGAGCCCAGTGTTCCAGTTGAATTGGATGGTTTGGAACTATACTTGACTTAAAAAGGTGTTATTGAGGATATATTTGGTTCATTACCAAGAACACCTGTTTCAACATCTGTAACAACACACACAAAATGCTGGTAGAACACAGCAGGCCAGGCAGCATCTATAGGAAGAAGCACTGTCGACGTTTTGAGCCGAGACCCTTCGTCTGTGTTGTTCGAATTTCCAGCATCTGCAGATTTCCTCGTGTTTGTTCAACATCTGTAATCTCACCTGGCTCTATTCCTCTCTCAGTTCATCTAATGCTCAACTCTTCATTCATGCCTTGATTACCTTAGGAATTGACTAGTCCAACTCTCCTCGCCACCATGAAATTGTTCTCAAGCAAAATCCCATGATCTTTGTTCTCGCTCTCACAAAACACTGCAGACATTAGCACTGTCTTTGTGACTGATAATGACTTCCAGTCCAACAATGTTTTTTTTTAGTTTTCAGACTCCTGCATGACCTTGCCCTGTTGTGATGTATCACAATAAGTCATGTGGCTCACAACATTGTCTATTCATTTGGTATAAATGTTGGAGAAAATGTTACTTGATTGTGAACTCATGAGGAATAGATTTTGGTATAAAGAAAGGAAATCTCAATTTCTCCTAGAGTTAAACAACTTGCTATCTTTGTAGTTGATTTCTAAGCTGTAGTGTATTTTACGTCTTTTTTCCTTGAGATTTAAAAAATTAGAAGTACTTGTTCATGCATTTTAGATTATTATTGATTTTTATGATGGATTTAAACTTTTTTAAACTTTGAATTATGCAATGCAGGGAGAAGCCATTAACCCTTCAATGACATCAAATTGTTTTATGTGGCACAGTGATCTCAGTAATATTTGATGAAATATTTGCTTTTACTTGAAATTTTGGTTTTCTCGTGATGCGTTTTAGCCATCCATGGGAGACGGTCATCAAAGCTGCAATGCGAAAATATCCTAACCCCATGAACCCCAATGTAGTTGGAGTGGATGTGCTGGAGAGAAACCTTGATACTCGAGGGAGACTGCATAGCCAACGCCTGCTTTGTACAGAATGGGGAATCCCCAGCATTGTTATGACTGTATGTGAGCAACATTTTGTATCTTTAATCTTGACCCCTTTTTTTAGTATTGTATGTCCAAAATTAATAGGAGGTTTTAAAAAACAAAATGTTTACTTATATGAATGTACAGACTTCTGGAGAATTGGCACAGTTGCTCCTTCTGAAGTAAATATTAAACTGAAAAAAAGCTATCAATAAAGTTTGATACAGTGACAGATCTGTCAATTCAATTAGTTTTAACATTTGAAACCCATGGTTTCTGACCTTGGGTGCTGTCTGTATAGAGTTTGTATGTTCTCTCTGTGAACACACACTTCAGTTTCCCCATTTGTCACAAAGACATGCTGGTAAGTTAATTGGTTACTGTAGATTGCCCCTTTTGTAGGTCAGTGAAAGTAGAATTGGTGAAGTAGGTAAGCATGTGAGAGAAAACTATGCCTTTCACTGTATGAGTCAATGTGCATGTGATACAGGGGAGAATGGGACTGACAGGTTTGCTCTAGACTTGGCGAGTAATTATAATTAAAATTATCAGTTTTAAAAGTGATGTTTGTTCAATCTGAACTGAGAACTATGAAGGCATGAGGACAAGTTCCCTGTGATGGACTGGCAAACTATTAAAGGGTATGATAAAAGGCAAGGAGCGGCTAGCACTTAAAAATGTTCTGATAATGGTTCTCTAACCAAAATATCAATCCTCCATTTCCCTCCATAGTTGCTGCCTGACCTACTGAGTTCTTCCAGCATTTTGTATGTTGCTGCAGATTTCCAGCAAATGTAGTCTTTCTTGTGTCTGCATTTAACAAAGTAATACATTTATAAACAGAAAATTCCTTCCATTTGTCAAAATATCATCTGAAAATATGGTCCATCTGCAGATTGCAGAGAAAATAAGTATGGTATTAGATCTTAGAGACTTAAAGTAGCCAGGAAAGGTAGAAATCCTGAAGACTGGGAACATTTTAAATTTGACAAAGTATGGCCATGAAATTGAAGGGGAAACTCAAACATTAGAGTAAACTTAATAAAAAGCCAATAAAAATATCTTTATCAGTGTTAAAAGTGTCTATTAGTTAAAAGAAAAACAGTAGCAACAAGAAATGGGGGCCTCTTATATAGGTGGTGGATTTATAACAGGAAATGAGAAAATGGCACTTAATTTATTAAGTACTATTATTGTTTGGCTTTGGTGAACAAAATACTAAAAGATCGTAATTTTTGAAGAAATAAGGGTACAGTTCAGATGAGAAAATAAAAGAGGTACTGCTAGAGAAGATAACAAATCTGAAAGCTGATAAGTCACAAGAACCTGATAATTTGCACTTCAGACTTTTGAAAGAGATGTGTACAGAGGTGGTGGATGCTCTGAGATTTCTAGCAGAACTCTATAGATCCAGGAATGATTCTTGTAAATTAGAGGATAATATACGCGGCCTCACTTTTTAAGGAAGCAGAGAGAAAATGGGAAGATACCTGTTAGCCTGACAACAGTAGTTAGTATAACTCTGGATCCTCAATAAAGGATGTGCTATCAAAACACTTAAATTCATATTAATTGTGCATTTTATTATGAAGAGGAAGTTGTATTAACTCATCTATTAAAATTTTTTTGAAGGTGTGTCTAACTTGGGGAAATCAGTGGAGGTGATGAAAAGGATGCAAAGGCTGAGAACTTGGAGAAAAATGATAGTAGAAAATCTTAGCAAGATGTCAGATTTCCATGACGAGAGATTGCTAACACTTAGTATAAACTTACATGTAACTAAACTCACCTATCATGGCATTTTGTTATTTTTCTGCAGGCTTTTACCTTAAATGCAACATTTCTTTATACTTGTAGCATAGATCAATTAAAATAATTAGAATGTCCCTGGCTTGCTGTAAAATCAAAAGTACCTAACCTGCTTTTCAAACAGATTTTAAATGTGGCTGTTGGGAAGTAATTAAAAATTGCAGGCAATGGAAGCTGGAAATAAAATCATATTTCTGGAAATTCTTGATAAGTTAGGCAGATCTGTACAGAAAGAACAGTTTCTCCATTAACTTTATTTTTCTTCCTACTGAAAACAATAATTTCCTGCATTTTCTTGCATTATAAATGTCAAAATTGCAGAGAAATTGCTCCATCATTGCTGCAATATTGTATAAAATATGTACATTGCTCTAATTACATTATGTATTAAAAATGATTGCGATGTCTCATGTGAAGTCAATTGCTGTTTGCTCTCTTTGCTTCTTTTACATTTTTATTTTAGATTGAGGGAATTTGACATTTTGCAGAATTTGAATCTCAATTAATGCCCCAGTGAGTTGATTCATATGGTAATCTTTTATAATATATTTTTTGTTAGATTCTGGGTACAAACAGGACCACAACATACATTAAAGAACATTCTGTTGTTGATCCAGTTGAACGAACTATGGAACTTTGTTCTTCTAATGTAAGTAAATTAATTTCAAACATAAACTGCTGTGGGCCACCAGTGGTTGGATCGTTTGTTGGTTATGAATATTTTCAGCCATTTCTCAGAATCAGAATCACTTTATTGCCAGTATGTGACACATACCAGCATTGATTGTGGTTCAGTGCTGAGCACAAAGCACAAGAAAATACCATAGCAGAACAACACTTTACAAGACAATAATGCAAAATAGTAATGAGCAATCAACAATTAGCAGAATGGTCACATGCGCAAACATCAATCAAACTTAAAGAAATGTGAACATATCAACAGATCAAGGAGAGCACGGAGGACCATTTAATAGATGTTGTGCAGGGACAGCTGAAGTACTATACCTGAGTGAGATTTGTTGAGAAGCAGGATAGCTACAGAAAAGAAGCTTCAAAGATGACATGTAAACCTGGTGTTGATGGACTTGTAGCATCTCCCTGATTGCAATTTGGTAAACAGCTGACTGCTCGGGTGGAGATGTCAGCAGTAATTTTTTCAGCTTAGCCTTGACTTAATCCATCTGTAGATTATTTCAATATCATTGGACTTGTTATTACTGAAGTTGTTACTGTAAAATCTTCAGGGAATATTGCCACTCTCAAGTAATGTAATGTAATTTATGAAAAAGTTGAAGATAATTCTACCAGGGATCCTTCCCCAAGGAGTTCATGCAGTAATGCCCTTGTGTTGTAATGAATAGGCTACCATACTGGTACCCATTTCTCTTAACATTATTTATTTATTATTCATTCATCGAAGTACAGTGCGGAATAGGCTTCTGGCCCTTCAAGCTATGTCACGCATTAAACCCCAATTTAACCCTAGCCTAATCACAGGGCAATTTACAATGACTAATTAACCTACCAACCTGTCCATCTTTGGTCTGTGGGAGGAAACCCACACAGTGATGGGGAGACCATACTAACTCCTTAAAGACTGTGTGGATCCTTAAAGAAAGCACAAAGGAGGTGTGCAAGGCAAGTTTTTTTTTTATTTACACAGAATGGTGGGGGCCTGGACTGCACTGCCAGAGGTGCTGGTGCAGGCAGATATTGTAGGAGCATTTACTAGACTTTTAGATTGACGCATGAATATAGAGAGAAGGGAAAGAAATGGTCAACGTGTGGAAAAGGAGGATTAGATTAGTAAAAATCATTGGTTTAATTCGTGTAGCACATCATGGCTTCCTGTGCTCTACTGTTCTATGTTCTACATTAACTTCAGTCTTGGCACTAGCTAGCTTTTTAAGCAGTAATTCTTTAAAGTTTAAGCAGATGCATCCACATTTGAACAAAACTTTTAGTTGTTTGTGCACAAGCTGTACATTTGCTGCTAAAAGTAATTGAGGTTTTATGATTGAAAATATATAATATTAATCCTATTTTATTTTATTGCAGATAACTCTTACAAATTTAGTGTCAGTAGATGAAAGATTGATCTATCGACCTCATCCTGAGAATCCAGAAAAGTGAGTTGTGTTTGGATTTTAATAATGTCTTTGGTTTTACATGCAATATCAGTATCTTGCAAGTGTCGTGGTTCCTTGAAATGACCTGGAGACACAGACAATTCTTCAAGAAAATTAAACCTTTATTTGCAAACAAAGGCTGAGGCAATCAATGAACTTGTCACCAAAAGCCCACCGAGCTCCGGTGTACAGCATTCTTTATAGTAATTACTTACCTCAGTTACATTTCGGTTTCATCGCCATACCCAATTGAGTTTTAATTGCATATCATTTATATATGAATTAATTAATCGCTTTTGCCTAGCCCGCGGTGCACCACCATTATGTTTCACCCGTTCGCATTGGGACCTTATTCGTAGCCAAGATTATGTTTTCCAGACAACCTCCCTCACATTACATTCCTGCTCGCAGCATCCTGTCCGCCACCGTTATCTCGTACTAAACAAAGGTTGAGTGTAATACATGGGATACATCTCAGCTAATAGTGCTGCAAAACAACCAGGTGTTCTGTTAGTGCCATAATATGCAGCTAAAAGAGTACAAAGTATCTAGTGAAAACAACACATAGCAAAATGTGTCTAGAAAATAATACATATTAATATTCGGTACCGAGAAGTGATTACATAGTATAGGAAATAGCTAATACATAGTGATTATATTTCAGGTATAGATAGTGATTATGTTTCAGGTATATAGTGATTATGAGTGGTTATGTCAGGTATTTTTCTCAATATAATCCCCCCTTTGAGACCCACAGGGTCTCACACGGAAAGAGAACACTCAGAGGCCGTGCACCAAAGCCAAAATAAAGTTCAACATTTTAATCCCAAATTTGGGTCAACTACAATTTCCATACTTGGAGCTCAAAATGATCTCCTTCTGTGTTAACCTAGGCTGTTGAGCCAAAAACCTGTCCCTCCGTAGCTGAGACAGGAAAAAAGACTCAGACACCCTTACAGACTAGTGTCCACATCATTAACACCTTCCATTCCGCTTGGTGCATCGTGCAGACTGTAACAGTACATCATCGGCTTTTCTCCTTGTCTAGGTTCAGATTCAACAATTTCCAGGAGCATCGGGAATTGTTTTGCTGTCGCACGCATTATCAAAGTCTTGATACATGGAAGAAAACAGCACAGAATAAATGCACAACTTATCAGCACAATGCCTGCAGTCACTGCCAATTTAGTCAGCCATGCACCCCATCCCCCTAGTTTGCTTTCTAAGCAGTCAAACCACTGATGCCCAAATCCTGCATTCTGTTTGACCTCCTTCCGCAAATTCTTTAATTTATTCATTGCTCTGGTGAAAGACCCTTCTGGGCTAGTATTGTTCGGTATGAAAGTGCAGCATTGATCTCCAAACATCACACACACCCCCCCTTTTTCTGCCAAAAGCCAATCCAGTACCTGTCTGTTTTGCCACACCATCCTGCTAGTTGCATCCAGCTATTGCCCTAAGGCCTTCAGTGCATCATCAGTGTAGTTGATGAACCTCTGTTGATTGTAGTATATATAATTTATCCATTCAACATTTTTGCTTACCCCTATCACAGGTACGAGAGCTTCCCAGCCTGCAGCAATCTCATTCCGCGCCTTGAATTCGTTAGGTATACCTCTCAGCTGTCCTATACTGTCAATCTGGATTGTCGGGTTAGGTTCATATTTTCTCTTCCGCCGTTGCAGTGTCCGCTGCTCAGGGAAGTTAGTGCTGGACTGTACTTCAGGGGACATTATAACATCCTGAAGCAGCATGACACGCGTACATGTTCCTGGCCAATTGAGGGGGAGCGTAGATCTCAGACCTCCTTTCTGTCCACACAGCCACCAAGTGTCTGCTATTGGGATAGTCTGAGAGTCCAATGCTCCCTCAGGAGGAGGGGTACCCATTATGTGTTTTTTACCTGGGGTGACATCCCACATCTGAGTGCAGTTGCCTTGGAAATGGCCAACCGGGCGAGTGCCCACCTGCATGAAGCATTCATAATTCAGATGACCCTGCATCATAAATTGTTCCTGCATAGGTGTTTGGCTCCTTTTATTTATAGCCCAGGGTCTACTATAATTACAGTGATAGGCAAGCTTGTTTTGGTCAAAATGCGAGGACGCCTGATATAGCATACACCAATATGGGCACATGGGTGCATTGTTCAGACAGTTTCTATAACAGGGATCAGGGTTAACACAAATCCTCATGTAACAAGCCCTAGCACTGACTGGACCAGGACATCGTTGCTCACATCGCTCCGTGTTCCCGACGCCACTGCGCACAAGTGGAAGAATTATAAGGCCTGGGGACTACATGCTGCGCAGGGTTTGCCTTTGAGCACAGGTAGCAATTCTGTCTTTCCATCGTGCTTGCTGTATACATTGCCCATTGGTACCATGTGTTCTCTTGTCGTGACAAAACGGTGTGTGTGCTACTTCTCTTACTGCGTGCTCCCGAGTTTCCCAGGGTTACATCATTCCCATGCCATATCCTCCATGTTGATGGTTTCCAAATCTGCGCTATAGTAGGCAGGTGTGTTTTTCTGTGGGGCAAAACTGATTGCACCCAAACCATCCCCATTATCTGGAGGAATACTACTATCCCAAACTTCATCCCCAGAGTCATCAGAATTACCAAAGACCTCCCTTACCACCTGGTCAAATTCCTGTGCTGCAGTGTCGGCTTCTTGTTCCTCCTGGCTAGTCTCTGCAGTCTGCTCCTCCTCACCACTTACCTCGGGTTCCGCCTCTGACTGTACCTGCGGAACTGCCTTGGTGCAGTGGTTGAGATGATACCAAGTGGAGTGCCCTTCCACTTGAACCGCCGTGGGTGATGCCTTGATTACCGTGAAAGGCCCTTCCCTTCTTGGTTCGTTCCACTTCCTTTGAAACGCTCGCACGTAGACCTGATCTCCCGGTTGGATTGGTCCTTCCTTTTGGACCGTCTCCGGCACTTTCTGTTTTTCCTGTGTATAAATAGACTGATGTATCATAGTTAATTGCCGCATATATTGTCTTAGTTCAAGTTCTAATTGCTCTAAACTGGGTCCCTTATATGGTCCTCTCCATTGGGGCACTGGCATGGGCCTTCCAGTTAGCATTTCATGTGGTGTCAAGCATGTTACTCGATTAGCCTGCGTACGGTAACTCATTAATGCTAACGGTAATGCATCAACCCTATTTAGTCTAGTCTCTGCACAAATTTTGTTCAGCTTGGCCTTCAGAGTGCCATTGATTCTTTCCACCATGCCCTGTGATTGTGGGTGGTACACACATCCAAACCTTTGTTTTATTCTCAGTACTTGTAATACCAATTTGACCACCCTTTGGATGAAGGCCGAACCGTTATCGGAGCTAATCTCCGTAGGTATTCCAAATCTTGGGATCACTTCATTTGTTAGGAACTTTACCACTGTTCCTGCCCCTTGATCTTTCGAGGGTACTGCCTCTACTCAGCTGCTGAACCTGTCAATTACCACCAGAATATATCTTTTCCCTCTTACCGTCTTTATCATATCAATGTAGTCGACCACCACCACCAGATGTCGAAAGGGTCCTTCAGGCACGGGTATGTGACCTATTGGGGTTGTAATCCCCTTTCGAACGTTATTCTGTGCACAAACCTCACACTGTGCTAAAATATAGTCTACTGAAGCCTGTAAGTAAGGCGACCAGAAACCATCCTTTTTTATTTTCCTTATTACTTCCCCCCTTGCACAATGGTCCACTCCACATGCTTCTGAAATTAGGATAGTCAACAAAGGAGTAGGTGCTACCCACAAACCATCCTCCGGGCTCCACAGGCCTTCTGAGTTTTGTTTGGTCCCCCTTTGCTTCCACATTGTCTGTTCTGCCAACGTTGCCCTACCTTGCATTTCAACCAGGTCCTCTAGCATGGGTTCCGGCTCTAGGCGTACCTGGGATGCAATAATAACTGATGTACACCCAGACGTTTTCCTGGCTGCTTCATCTGCAGCTTGATTTCCTTTAGTTATCATACCATTCCATTTCTTGTATGCCTGGCATTTCACTATAGCCAGTGCTTGGGGTTTCATAAGTGCTTTTATTAAATCTGAAATTTGCTGACAATGTTGAATGGGGTCTCCACTACTTTTCCTGAAACCTCTCTGTTTCCACACTGCCCCAAACAGATGACACACCCCATGGGCATATGCCGAATCAGTGTAAATGTCTACTTTCTCACCTTCCGTCATCTCACATGCTGCTGTTAAAGCCTTGAGTTCTGCTAATTGGGCGGAGCACGGTTGTGGACAAGCTTCCACTCTGATGATCTTAAAGCTTGACTGGTCCTGCTGTACTATTGAGAATCCTGCATGATTTCCATCATAATCCCTATAACAAGAACCATCTACAAACAGAACCTTTTTATCTGAATCCTGTAGTGGCTCTGACCGTAAATCTGCTCTCAGCTTGGCAAATGTCATCGTTTTCCCTACACAATCATGGGGTTCTCCTTCGCAGCTCAAAGGGACATAATCGGCTTTGTTGCTGGTGGTACATCTTTGTACGGTTTCATCCAGAAATGTCAACAGCATCTGATACGCTGCTGTCCTGACTGGTGTTAACACAGGTTTCCCTCTATCCAGCAATTCTGCTACCTTGTGTGTGTACAGTATCACAGGATAACCCAAAGTTACAGATGATGCCTTCTCATACGCATACGCCAATCCCTGATAACAAGGTGGATAGCCCTGGGCCACTTCGTCCAGTTTTGCACTGTAGTACGCTATTGGCTGCTTCGCTTTCCCTGTACCTGTCACTTGTGTCAGCACTGCTGCGGCATAGCCTTCCCGTCAATTAGATACATACAAATGGAAAACCTTTTCATAGTCAGGCAATGCTAATGCTGGGGCTGACTGCAATTCCTGCTTAATAGTATTGAAAGCTATCTCTGCCTCCTCATTCCACTGCAGGCTAGTTCTCAAATTGGTATGGCCTGCTTCCTTCATTATCTTCCTCAGTGGTGCTACAATCTCAGCATATTCTCCAATCCAATCTGAGCTATATCCTGTCATTCCTAAAAACGTCATCATCTGCCCTACTGTTTGGGGCTTTGGAGCATTCGGTATCGCCTCAATCTGACTCAGCGCTACTGCCTTTACGCCTTTAGATACCATCCTTCCTAAATATTCCACCTGCTGCTTACAAAATTGCAGCTTTTTCCTAGATACTTTATGTCCTCCATACGCCAGTTTCTCTAAAAGTATCACAGTATCCCATTCACACTGCTCTTCACTTTCAGAGCAAATCAACAAATCATCCACATACTGTATCAGTGTACTTTCCAGTGAAATGCCATCCAAATCTTCCTTCAATACTTTATTAAAAACATGTGGTGAACGCTTAAATCCTTGTGGCATTCTAGTGTAGGTGTACTGGCTGCCTCTGTATGTAAATGCAAACAAATACTGACACTGTTCGGCTAGGGGAATGCTGAAGAAAGCCGAACACAAATCAATTACTGAAAAGTAGCTCGCTTCTGGCGGGATATTAGTCAGCAGTGTGTGTGGATTCGGGACCACTGCTGCCAAATCCTCCACTACCTCATTCACTGCTCGAAAGTCATGTACCAGTCTCCATTTAGACCTGTCCACTTTTGGGACAGGCTACAGCGGAGTATTGCAGGGGCTGTTTACTCTCTTAAGCACTCCTGCCGCTAACAGTCCCTGTATTGTCGGCGCTATACCTTCCTCTGCTTCCGGTCTTAAGGGATATTGTGGTCTCCTAGGTGGAACTGTTCCTTTCTTTAACCTTACCTCCACTGGACTGGCTGTTTTTATTTTCCCCACGTCCGTGTCATGTTGCGACCACAGAATAGATGGCAACTTGTCCAATATTTTATTTTTCTGCTGACCCCTTGCCTTCCCCAACAACGGCATATGTGGCTGAGGAGTTACTTCAACTTCCTTCATAGTTCCTGTCATAACTATGTTTACCCCTATTTTAATGTAGTTGTTGTCTCCGGATATCCATACCTCAGGCATAACCTTTCTCCAAATAGTTACGGTGCTTACCTGCTTTACTAGAGGTCCCAAGTCTTTAGACTGGTATCCCTCATTTACCAGCAGGGTTATATGGGGTACAGCTTCCGGTATCCTGTACCATTCTTTCAAGAAGGTATTCCACCTGACTTGCAGGGCTGCCCCCTGCTTCCCAATTACTATGGCTTCCCCTTTTAGGTGTTGTCAAATATCTGTCCTCATGTTCCATCTCCTCTCTACCTCCTTATTCTGATCCTCATTGAAAATTACAGTACAATGTAACTCAGATTTGGGCGCTACAGCCTCAGGTAATATGGGCTGCACACCTTGTTTCCACTTTTCCCAGGTATCCCAGATCTGATCTTCTATGTCCCCTATCCAAAAAACATTGGCTCTCTTATCTTCTCGCACTATTAATTGAGCCCTTGCTCTTTCCACACTTAACCCATTTCTGGTGCATTCTAATTTTAATTCCAGTTTCAATAGAGCATCTCTGCCTAACAAATTAATCAGAGTTCCTTTAGATACTAGTACTGGTAAAACAATTCCTTTATTTCCCATTTTCAAATGCACTGGAGCCATGTACTGTGTCAACTGTGTTTTCCCCGAGAACCCTACCGTCTTAATAAACTTTCCTGACATGGGAAGGTGAAGGGCTTACTGTGGCTGTACGCAAGTGTACGTGGCTCCAGCATCTATCATCATTGGTGTCAGTTGCCCTTCTAACATAACCTGAACCATAGGTTCCTCCTCTGCCTCCCTTGTTATCATTGGGTAATGTCCCTTCCCACTTGAGTTCTCGGGGCACCCCTAATACTTTGCATAGGGGTTTACAGGTCCGCTCGGACCCCCAGGAGCGGGTATGTGGCCAAACTGTGGTTCCCTTGCCATCGGCTCCTGCTGATACGAGACAGGCCATGGTTTAAATGGGCAGTCTCTCTTCATGTGTCCAGGCTGGTTGCATCCCCAGCATAATCTTTCTATCTCTCTTTCCCCCTGTCTCCTCACTAGTCCTCTCTGCCCATAACTCCTCTGTCCCCCTCCTTGGGAGTTCCAGTCCTGTCTGGGCTGTTGCTTAAATTTACTCTGTCCCCAATAGGGCTTCTGTGGAAATGTTCCTCCGAAGACATTCATTATTGGCATGGGGTTTTCTGGCCCTTGACTGACAGAATGACCGGTTCCCCCATCTAATAGTGTAATGGCTGTACTCACACTAGTGATGGCTGGCAGCATCTTTTTGCTTTTTTCTTTGTCCTTTTTCAGTTCTTCGAGCTGCATTTGCAATAGCTTTCGCTGCACCACTTCTTGCTGCTCAGCCAGCTTTCGTTTGTCTCTCCGATATTTCTCCACCGTGTGGACTACGTGATGGCTGAATGCTCGTGGGGTCAGTGATGACAGCCCAACCACTTCCTCCAATTTAGACTTGACCTGTGGAGGCATTGCATCCAAAATGCTCTGTCGGAACAGTGAGTTCAGAAACAAGCTATTTTCCACCTCTTGCTCAGTCTCCAGTCTCCATCTTTTCAACTGGTTTTCTAAATAGGCTGCTGGGTTTTCAGTGTCTCCCAGTAGTTCCCCCTTTAAGGCTTTGGGGTCTACTGTGGGTGGATAAAGCTTCCTGAGGGCCTGCCATACCCTCTGTCTCACTGGATCAAAATTGGCCCCATCAGTTTGTGGGCTGTCCACATTTTGTAAGCCAGCAATTTCCATCAGTTCTTTCAGCTTGGAAGTTCCCATCAACCTTATCAGCAGTGCCTTCAAATCTCCCATAGCCAACAATCGTCCCGTTGTTTCCTCCTCAAAGGCCCTAATCCACTTTCCTGCCCCCTTGTGCAGACTAGGCAGAGTATTTTTCAGCCCTTCCAGGTCCTGGGATCCCCAAGGGATATACTGTACTTGTCCTGATCCCTTTACCAGCAGTGGCAGCATTTCCTCCTCCCTGTTCCATGTAATCAAGCTTCCTGCCTCACCTGATTCTTCATCTATTGCTGACCCTATTTCTACTGGGTGCCACTCATACCTCCTTGGGGTATACCTTCTTCCTTATCTCCTCTAGTCTCCTCTTTCATCTCCAATTTCTGCCTCTCCGTCCTCTCTCGTACTTCCTCCAAACTCTCGTCTCCTACCTTTCTCCAACTTCCTCTTAACTCACTCCGTTCTTGCTGTCTAGATGATTCCTGTTCTCTTCTAATCTGTCTGTCTCTACAGTATAACCGATATTCCTCATAATCCCTCTTCTCTCTCAGCTGCTGTAGCTTTTCCACTTCTCTTTCCATCTCCCTTCTTTCCTGTTCTATCTTTATCTTTTCTCCCTCTATCTCGTTCCTCAGCACCTCTCTCACCTTCTCATGCTTTCTTTTTTCCTCCTTTGGGTCCCAGACCTCTACTTCCCCCTGCAGGCTTACTGTTCCTGATATCATGGGACATTGTTTGGGTGTTCCCTACTCATTATAGGGAGGGGGTCTTTCTACTTCTTTCAGATCTGGGTATGGAGCTGAAGCCGGGCTTCTGTTAGGTTTTTCCTCTCCATCACCCGACTGTATTTCCTGTTTCCTTTTATCTTTTTTGTTTATAATCAATATCCTGCCTGTCTTCCTCAATCTCTCTCCCTCCATCGTAAAAAGTTTCAATACTTCCATCTCCTGCTCTCTCCTTTCCTCCCTTTTCTTGGACCTATCGTTTGGTTTATGATTTTTAATTAGTGCTTCCATCTCTTCACACAAGCTTACATCGAATATCCCTTCTTTTGGCCATTTCGTGTGCAGGTGTTTAGTTCTTTTTTCCCATTTCTCTGAAATTGCAGTAATCTCACCTCTACTTACCGGGAATTTCTTGCACAGTATGTCTACTCCTGTTCCTTTTTCCTCCGCCATGTTATTTTTTCCTTTTCTTAGGTACTATTTCTTAAAAGTCTCACAGTTCAAATACTTCCCCGATCTTATCTTTACACCCAGCCCTACAGTTTATTCTACCAGTGTTTAAGCACTTTATCAAATACTTCTTACCTTCTGTTCCGTTCTGCCCGAGCAGCCCTCAACCTAGGGCAGTACTCACAGAAGTTTCTCTTCACTCTCCCTGCCCGTTCAGCCCTTCGCTTTGTGCGAAGCGGTATCCACAGGGATTTACCAACACCACGTGGAATTTTCTTTACTCAACTTCTTGTTACCTTATTCGTACTTATCCCCACTGCAGTGTTCTCGATCAATCTTCTGAGCCTCCTGTCAAACCCTCAATTCTGCCAGATTCGTTGGATTGGAGAAACCGTTCGGCAGTTGCTACACACTTCTGAGTCCCCGAGACCCCCAAAACCAACAGAATTTTAATCCAAATTGTCACAAAAAGTGCTTACCTTTTTCTGGGTGCACCCGTAATTCTGTTAGCTCTGTAAGGGCTCCCGAGGGACCGGGAAGCGGCTTCAACCCGCCGAATCTTTTCCTCGGGTCTCTTCCCGGTCCTGCCGTGGTTGCCAATTTTGTCGTGGTTACTTGAAATGACCTGGAGACACAGACAATTCTTCAGGAAAATTAAACCTTTATTTGCAAACAAAGGCTGAGGCAATCAATGAACTTGTCACCGAAAGCCCACCGAGCTCCGGTGTACAGCATTCTTTATAGTAATTACTTACCTCAGTTACATTTCGGTTTCATCGCCATACCCAATTGAGTTTTAATTGCATATCATTTATATATGAATTAATTAATCGCTTTTGCCTAGCCCGCGGTGCACCACCATTATGTTTCACCCGTTCGCATTGGGACCTTATTCGTGGCCAAGATTATGTTTTCCAGACAACCTCCCTCACATTACATTCCTGCTCGCAGCATCCTGTCCGCCACCGTTATCTCGTACTAAACAAAGGTTGAGTGTAATACATGGGATACATCTCAGCTAATAGTGCTGCAAAACAACCAGGTGTTCTGTAAGTGCCATAATATGCAGCTAAAAGAGTACAAAGTATCTAGTGAAAACAACACATAGCAAAATGTGTCTAGAAAATAATACATATTAATATTCGGTACCGAGAAGTGATTACATAGTATAGGAAATAGCTAATACATATTGATTATATTTCAGGTATAGATAGTGATTATGTTTCAGGTATATAGTGATTATGAGTGGTTATGTCAGGTATATCTCTCAATACAAGTTACATCTAAGCAGCAATCATTATTCATTCTGCTGACAACTGCTTAGAGACGTTGAAGAATTTAGAGAAAACGGTTCTGAATTGCTTGATTCAGTTCTGCGCCCTCTGTTGGATATTTTGGAAAAGCAACAATGAGGTTCATGAAAACAATCAGATTCAAGAAACTTTACTGAGTGCACAATTTCTTAGTCATCGGGCACGGAAACTAGGAGGTATTTGTTAGATTTAAATTGTGCACTAGAAAGAAAATAAAGATAAAGGAAAGCATGGGATTGAAAGAAGTGTGAGGAATTTGTGAAAGAATGAGTCACCATATTTGTAAATTTTCAGAGCCAAAGTGGTTGTTTGCCATTTATTATTGGTGATCGCACTTAAAAAAATCATAGACACTTAAATGACTAGTCTCCTTCTTTTGCTTTTAGTAGGTTTTTGATGGCTAATTGCCGCAACTTGATAACTATAAAGATTTCAGTGTTGAATCTCTTGGTGATTTAGCACAACAGTATATCCTAGAAGAACAAGATATCTTTGACCAAAATTTTGGAAGTTGATATTTAATTAACAGCACATACCCCAAAAATTGCTGTCCAGTTTATTCCATGATAATTGTGGATAATTAAGATCCACTGTTAGAATCAGTGCACAATCCAGATTTTCTTTGCAAATTAGTCGATTTGGATTTGAGTAGTTAAGGGCTTTGATTTTTCAGATCGACACAGCCAACACCGTTGTCTACCTGCTGATAAGGAGGTTAAAAGACAAAGATATAACATAGCAGTAACTGTTTAGGAGAAATTGTGTACAGAGTAGAATCAAATTTGGGAATAAGATTCTCTATCACAATAAAAGTCTTGTTTTCAACACTTGTTGGATTGGAGAATGTTGCCACTTTGAATATAAAAACATACATTACCAGGAATAGGCCACTTAACCACCTCAAGTCTGTTCTTCCATTCAATAAAATCATGGCAGATCTGCTTTGGGCTTCATCTCTTCTGTATCAGTTCTCCAAATCCTTCAATTCTTTTATCTTTCAAAAATATATCTACTTCCTCTTTTAAAATGTGAGTGTTTGGATATAATGAAAGTTATATAACTGAAAGATTAGGTCTTGTTTTTTGTTTCAGGACCATTTTGACCCAAGAAGCTATTATTACTGTAAAAGGAGTTATTCTAAGTAGCTATTTGGAAGGATTAATGGCCAACACCATTTCTGCTAATGCAGGAAAGGTACGTGTATAGATTCAAAGATTTTTCTTAACCAAACATGCCCAAGGGGCTAAATGGACTTTTCCTATTCCAGTGCCTTTCACATCTTCTGTTCTAAAGCATTGTCCAATCAATGGAGTAATTTTGTGGTGTATCTGTTGCAAAGTAATATAAAGATTTTTTTTTACTTTAACCAGTACTTCATGAAGAACTCTTATTAAGTATTTTGCATCAATTTAGAGAGAGAAAATCGTTAAAAATCTCATACTAAAGGCAGTGCAACATTCCTCAATACTATCCTCTGGAGTTTACATTACACTTTTTAAGCATTCAGGCCCTAAAATTTAATCTTGACTTCACCAAAGAATCGTGTTAAATTGTGTTAATTTTGTTACTCTCTCATTCTTATCTATGCTTGAGTTGTTGTATTGAGTCGATGCAGTTTTGTGCATCACCATTAACCTATTTTGGTTTAATTTTACTGTGTGTCTTTAAAGTTGAGAGACCTACTTGGCTTCCATGAGTATTATCTCTAAAGCTTAACAAAATGAACTACTTTCTTCCCTATCTGTTACTGTCTCTCAGACTAGTCCATTGAAATGTCCTAAAATCTATCATTACCATTAAGTTAACGAATCAACTTAATCTAATGATTCAGTAAATAGTTTTGTTTTATTGTCCTTTGGCATTGAATTCCGATACCCACCTTGGAATGTTTGGATAAATGAGTAGAATTCAAATCAACTTATTTGTTTGGATACAGGATGATTATTACTTTACATGTAGAAAAATTAATTCTATAACATTATGGCTAATCTGATTTTAACGTCAACTCTGCATTCCTTCATATCCCCAGTAGTTTTTTTTTTATCCCCTTGCCTGTCAAGCATCTTTCTTTGCCTTAAATTTTCTACCATCCTTTGAGGGAAAAAAATGTTTCCAAAGATACATAGAATTCTTTAACAAATTATATGACTATGTATATCTCTTGAATATTTGATCCTTTAGTAACTCTGACTGCAGATTCTCCTAAAGACGTAAAATTCTCTCCACATACATCTTTTGAAGGTATCTCAGGATCTTGAATGTTTTAATCAAGATTCCTTTCTCTCATCTAAACTTCAGTAGATGTTAACCTTATCTGTAAAACTTTCTCTCATAAGGCCACACTTTGAATAAAGAATATAAACATTGTCTGAATACCTTCAGTGAAGATAAAACTTGCCATTAAAGGACTGTATGAAGAATTTTAGTTTTTATCCTACTATTAATACAAAAAAGATTTTATGTTGTATGGTGAGAATACTACAAACTCTGTATGCCTCTGTATGACATGCCTTTTCTGTGTTACTTTAGGGGTGGGATGCTATTGAGTGGATAATTCAAAACTCTGAAAGTGTTAACTAACAGCTTACACTTCTGCAATTTGCATTAACCTGTGGTAACTATTTATTGAAATACCAACTAGTCTAATGTTTTATTGCATGTAATGGGCTCTTGTTTGTGTGGCATGGACCGCATGTTTGTTATCTTTATAGCTAGCTATAATTTAGAAAGTGTGCTATCTTGTCATTAAAAAAATTCAAATATTTAATCTTTCAGCTGTATAAATTTTACACATGTGTTGTGTTTTTCCCAAAGATGCATTGATTATAGCATCTATCCTCTGGTACTTAAAAAGATAATGTGATTTGTCTTGGGTGAATTTTGATAGAGAAGCAGGAGAATTTCAGGGTTTTGGGTCTTTGAGTGGTATCCGTTAGTGGCCACTCCTTATGAAAGACACCTTGTTTGCTCTGTTTGAAGCATTAGATATATTTTACAATGATAAGTTGATATAAAATTAAAATCTTTAAAATACTAAACAAGGTCTTAGTTTAGTACAAATTGTTACAGTTTTTTGAGAGTTCTGTCAACTGCATTGTGTACTTTGAATATTGAGGGTTATTTTTTAACTCGAGGAAGAGAGAGTGAGGCCTGAAATGTAATTTGTTTCATTTGATCTGACCTTGAATGAATTTCTGGAACAAATGATTAAGAGTGGACTGTTTAGACCATAGTGGCTAATTTATCAATGAAATCACAGGTGATTATTAACTTCAATCTTCCACATAGCTGCTTTAGAAAATCAATCTTGAATTTAAAATTAACTAAAGTTAATTGAGCTGAATTAAAGTTAACTAAAGTTTGAAAAGCTGAATTTTGAGCATACATTAAACATTATATCTATGGGCTTCAGCGTCAATTATTCATGGCAAATGAGTTCTAGTTTCTGCCACCCTCATTTCTTTGGTTTCCTAATTTGAAGAATGAGCTGTAGTTTTAGACTCCTGCCCCTTTGGCTTTTTTGCCTACCTTGACTCCTGAATGTAGGATGATAGAAAGTTTGATTTCACAGAATCATACAGGACAGAAACAGGCCCTTTCAGCCCACCTCTTTCTTGCCTACAAGAAAGTATGAAGTATACTTGCATACTTTATGAACTTCATTGGTTCTTTAACTTCAACTTAAGGCATGCTTCAACTTAAGATTGATGACGTGCAGATATATTCTACTGTTTTGCCTTTTGGTAATCAAAGTAATTACTGAAGAGAATCTCTTACAAAGTTTTGTGACTATAGGAAAATAGATAGCTCTACTGTTTATATCCATTATTTTTTAAAGTTATCCATGGGATGATACTTGTTTTGCATGCCAAAATATACTTATCTATGCATTTTGTGAGTAACAACAGATGAATATTACAAAAACAAATTGAAATGATTCATATTAGCTTTTAATTTTAGTAAGCGATTTGTTTTGATAATATTTCTGTTCTGCAGGTGCATGACAGAAATATCATTTGTGTACTGGTATTCCATTGTGAAACTTGACCTGTCTTTATTTTTAATTGTTGTAATTCAACCTTTGTTTTCCAGATTATATAGTTATCTTTCCTCCAGCCTGTGTACCCTCCAGACCATTCTAGGCATGTAATCTGAAACTGTTCTGCTATTATGTACTGTAGCTAAGGAGTCATTTTTTTTTACTGAGAAAAACTTGTTTCTTCATTTGGTAGAGAAGCCAAGCATTGAAGAATAACTCAAGTATATCTGTGTTAATCTGTCTCTTGGGTTCTATGTGTAATGGCCACAATTAGTTGAAAGATGCCTTGCATTTTAACTCATTTGTGTGCATCCATTGTAGATTCTTTATACTGTGCAAAGTTGGTCTTTCAAGTTGAATATAAATTAGTGATTTGCTTCAAAAAAGTGCAGATGTAATTTTATAAGTCGTTCTTTGATAAGTATGCACATAGACAATAAACAGGAATACTTTCTATTTGTGCATGGACAACAAACAGGAATACTTTCTATTTGTGCATAGACAACATATAGGAATACTTTCTATTTGTGCATAGACAACATATAGGAATACTTCCTATTTGTGCATAGACAACAAGCAGCAATACTTTTTATTTGTGCATAGACAACAAAAAGGAACAGGACAGGCAGCAGGAACAGTACTAATTCTGGAATCCAGAATTATATAAGGATGTAGAAAACAAGAGCATGAATAGGCCAATCAACCCTTGGAATGCATTCCTCCATTCAGTCAGTTCATGGCTGATCCTGATCCAACCTAAGTCTCAACATTACTTTCCCATTTGCTCCCTATACCCTTTGATTCTCTTGTCAGCCACCATTTGATTCTAATGTGCTCCTGGACAGAGAATATCTGAGATTCACGACCCTCAGAAGAACATTTTCTTCGTCCATCCTAAATAGATGCTCCTTATTTTGGCAGCACACAAAATGCTGGAGGAACTCAGCAGGGCAGGCAGCATCTATGGAAAAAAGTCCTGCCAGACGGTCTCAGCCTGAAACGTCGACTGTACTCTTTTCCACAGATGCTGCCTGGCCTGCTGAGTTCCTCCAGCATTTTGTCTGTTGTTTGGATTTCCAGCATCAACAGATTCTGTCTTGTTTGTGATTTGACTCCTTATTCTGAATGCCTAGATGATACCCATGGAGAAATATGTCTTAACAATCTTAAATATTTAAACAAGATCGCCACTCGCTATTCTAAACTATTGTATAATTACAACACCATATCCATCAACTTTCATCAATCTTTTCAAAGCAGTTTTTGTTCTGTATTTAAGGAATGATATACTTTCCTGCAGTGGTGTATTATTTCTTAAATATGGATCCAAATCTATGTGCAGTACTTCAGTTTCAGTCTCTCACACTGCCCTGCAAAGCTATATCAAAGCTACTCTGTGTTAATATTGTAAAAAAATATTAGCCTTACTTATAGTTCCTATACCTGCACACTAACCTTTTGGTGATTTATGCTTTAAAATGTTCTTGGATCCCTTTGAACTGCATCATTTACTTATTCAATCACACTCTGTTTAATTAATTATCCAATAATGGATAATCACATTTCCCCATAATGAATAGCAATTTTGAAACAGGCATTTATATTATTTTGCTCATTTCTCCTGGAGTAACAAGGTAATTGCCCTCTGTATGATTTAGGATCTGTAATTCATGCTTACAAAATGAGAGAGGTTGCAATATTCCCCTTTAGAGTTAACAGAACATATTCCACTAATTCTCTCAGCAGTGGAGATGTTTGTATTCATTTATCAGCACCTTTTAGCCTTAATTTCTGCTTAATTCCTTTATCTATGTTCTCATTCAGGGCTGCAAAGCTATAGAGTGGGTAATAAACAAGACAAATGAGACTGAAGAACTATCAGCATCCGTCCGAGAGAATATAAAGTCAGCAACAACTGTAGCAGCTGCTGAAGATTGATGACCCCTGGTTGTGCCACACCTCTGACTTCTATTCAGGAAATTCACATAGTAATGTGTTCCGTGTTATTTTAAAATGTGATGCCTTTTTATTTGGAAAGACATTATAAGCTGCAAAATTGACTTTGGATGTATCAAACATTCAAGTCATTAAAATAAACAGCCAGCAGCCAAGCCTGTGAACGTGGGATACCAAGATTCAAATTATTTATAGTAAGTTTTTGTTTTATAGTGTCCTTTGTTTGACCAACATCCAGTCAATAACAGTTTACAAAGTGGCGTCTTTTGGTAGGTGTGTATGTGTTTTTTTTTAAAGTAATCTTATCCTTGAAATGCAACCAGAGGCATGGACAAGCATATACACTTAAAGAAGTGTGCTGTTTGGCACCTATTGCATTGCACTGGATTAATACTTGACTGTGTAGTGGCTAGTGTTGATGCCTTACAGCAGTGAGTTAACAAAATGCTTATGTTTCAGAATGATGATACAATCTCATAAGTAAAATTTATTTTTATCATGAAGTTGGAATTTGGTTGTTTATCATTAGTGGCAGATATTTGGAGGTTGGCCAGTTAGAATTGCATAGGCATTCTACCAATGTCTTGGTCCTAAACTATAAAGAAATATGAATTTGAAGTCAGCCTAGGTATATTGGCTGAACAAAAGTATACTGACCAGTAATTCAATCACTTCAGCACAGCACTGTTACCATGAAGATGTAACACTATTTTGTGAAAGGCATGCATGTCATAGTTCCGGATATATTTCTATCAAAGCAGAACTATTTACAATTTTTGGGCAAAAGGATTGCCATACCAATCAGCTTTAGGTAAATTCTAGCTTGACATTTGGACTATTTTGCATAATTGTTTCTCAAATAATTTCATTTTGTTCCAATACAATTATTTAAAAAACATTTAACAGAGGTTAGAATGTTTTCTGAATATTTATGTATTTAAATCCTGATTTGTGCTTAAAATACAGGATATTTTCTCTGAAATACTTTGTGTTTTTTTCCAACATTGTCATGTATTTAAAAAACTGAAAATTCTTTAGAATAGCAAGTTAAGGCATATTTTGGAGAAGTTAACTGAAATTGATTGTACTGTACCCATGCAACCTGCAGCTGATAATTCTTGTGTAACTTATAGCATTAAATCCACATGTATTCTGCTGGTCCTGAACATGTGGATCAGTGGAGAACAACTCATTCACTTGTGATTTTGATAGCATTATTTCTATTGCCTATTTATGTGACTAGAAGATGTTGGAAACTGTCTTTTAATGGGGTGGAGTTCAGGCCCAACCTAACCCACAGCTTCAACTGCCTGTTGCAATATACCTGTCTCTCTGTCGGGTAGCAAGGTTCTTTCTACCATGGGATGAGGCTCAGAGTCATAGAACACTAAAGCACAAGCAAGTCCTTTAGCCCATCTAGCCTGTGCCCAACAGTTAAACTGCCTAGAGTCAATGATCTACACCCAGACCATAGCCCGCCACACTCATCCCCTCTAAGTACCTATCCAAACTTCTCTTAACTGTTTAAATTGAGCCCAGATCCACGACTTGCACTGGCAGCTCATTCCGCACTCTCGAGTGAAGAAGCTTCCCTTTTGACCCTGTTCACCTTTCACCTGTAACCTATGACCTCTAGTTGTAGTGTCACCCAATTTCAGTGGGCAAAGTTGCTTGCATTTACCTTGTTTATCAACCCTCATAATTTTGTATACCTCTATCAAATCTCCCCGCAATCTTCTATATTCCAAGGAATAAAGTCCTAACCTATTCAATCTTTCCCTATAACTTAGGTCCTCAAATTCTGACAACATCCTTGTAAATAAGATTGAAAGGGAGCAAAGAAAATTTACATCTTTTCTGTAGGCAGTTGTTGAAAACTGCACACAGTACTCCAAATTAGGCCTCAATAATGTTGTATACAATTTCAACATAATATCCGAACTCTACTCAGTACATTGGCCTTCATAAAACTATGTGCCAAAACCTTACTTTCCACCTGTGATGCCACTTCCAGGGAATTATGGATCTGTATTGCCAGATCCCTCTGTTTACTGCACTCCTCAGTGCCTTATCTTTGACCATGGTCATCATCCCAAAGTCCAATGCCTCACATTTGTCTGCATTTAATGTCATCTGCCATTTTTCCAGCTGCTCCAGACCCTGCTGTGAGCTTTAATAGTCTTCCTCACAGTCCACTATACCCACAATCTTGGTGTCATCTGCAAATTTGCTGATGCATTTTACCATGTTATCATCCACGTTGATATAGATGACAAACAACAGTGGATCCAGTACTGGCCCCTACAGAATGCCACTAGTCACAAACCTCCAAACAGAGAGACAATCATTTACAACCACTCTCCTGCAAAGCTAGAGGCTAATCCAATTTATTACCTCATCTTGACCAACCTCCCATGCAGGACTTTGTCCAAGGCCATGCTAAAATCCGTGTAGGCAACATCACTGCCCTGCCTTCATCAACTTTCCTGGTAACTACCTTAAAAAACTGTATAAGATTGGCTAGACATGAGTTACCACATACAAAGCCATGCTGACTAGTCCTAATCAGTCCCTGTCAATCCAAATACTTATAGATCCAGTCCCTTAGAATTATTTCCAATAGCTTTCCCACCCATGTTGTCAAGCTGACTGGCCTATAATTTCCTGGCTTATTCTTAGAGCTTTTCTGGAAAAAAAAAATGACTGTATCTATCCTCCAATCCTCTGGCACCCTACCCATAGCTAAGGTTTTAAATATCTCTGCTAGGACCCTGGCACTTTCTGCACTTGTCTGAGAGAACACCTTGCCAGGCCCTGGAGATTACACCTCTTTAAGTTCCATGTATACATTACCATTCTGATCTTTTAGAGAACCAATTTTGTCCCTTGCTATCCTTCTGCTCTTAATATATTTGTAGAAGCCCTTAGGATTCTCTTTCACTTTGTCTGCTAGAGCAGCCTCATGTCTTCTTTTAGCCCTCCTGATTTCCTCCTTAAATGTTCTCTTGCATTTCTTATACTCCTTTAGAACCTCCTACCTATACCTACTATGCATCTCCTTTTTCTTAACCAGGGCCTTAATACCTCTCAAAAAATATGATTCCCTAAACCTGTTATCCTTGCCTTTTATTCTGGCAGGAGCATACAGTCTGTACTCTCAAAAATTCAGTTTTGATGGCTTCCCACTTACTAGGTACAGCTTTGCTAGAGAACAGCCTGTCCCAATCCAAATTTGCCAGATCCTTTCTATTACCATCAAAATTGGCCTCCAATTTAGAATATAAACTCGAGGACCAGACCTATCCTTTTCCATAACTACCTTGAAACTAATGGCATTATGTTCCCTAGATGCAAAGTGTGCCCCAACATAAACTTTTATTACCTGCCCTGTCTCTGTCCCTTACAGGAGATCTAGTTTCATCCTCTCTCTAGTTGGAATTTATATGTACTGTTTAAGGAAACTTCCCTGAATGTATTTGACAAACTCTTTCCCTTAAAGCCCTTTTACAGTATGCTGATGAAAAGTAATGTGTCTTGTTTCTCTTAAAGTGGTACCTTGTTGGATTTCAATTATGTAGCCTAGTAATTTGGATTTTCCAATATAAGGAATCCATTACATAGGCACTATCTTGCAATTGGAGGGAGAAGGCAGAAATTCGAATGGACTAGGATCTCTGAGATTATAAAAATACTGCCTTAATAAAATCCATGCCTCTCCTCTGGAAATCCAGCAGACATCATGGAAAGCTAGCCAATTTTTGGATTGATCTAGAAGTCTTTTTGCCCCCCCCAAGAATATATTTACATAGAAAACTTAAACTGTTTGGATGTTATAATGGCAAATAAGTATCAAATAGACTAATAGGATTAATAAGTTATCTGAATAAAGATGAACTGCTTAGAATAGGCTGTACAGCTCTAGGTATCTTTACTAATTCATTTTTTTTAAGAGGATTCGGGCATTGCCTTCTCATTCTAATTTTGAATCCATTGTGGAGAAGAGTATAGTCAATGTTTCGGGCCCAGAGCCTTCATCGAGACTCAGTACTCTTTTCCATAGATGCTTTCTGGCCTGCTGAGTTCCTCCAGCATTGTGTGTGTGTGATTTCCAGCATTTGCAGATTTTCTCTTGTTTGTGACATCAATGTAGGAGAGCTTTGCTGTAGTTATAAATAATGTTGTAAACCACAACTGAAGTACTGAATGTAGATTTGGATGCTTTGTTTATGGGAAGATGTATTTGCCACAAACTGATGTAAGAATGGATATGTTAGTCTTTTGGAGATTAGAAGAATAAGAAAGTAATTGAAACTGGGCAGATGCTGATCAGAGTAGATGCTGAGAGGCTGTTTCCTTCAGAGGGAAGAATTGAGAAGTTGGGGTGAATAGTCTTAAGCGAAGTCTCCATTTAAGATGAGTTAAGAAGGAATTTCTTTTTTCTAAACAGAGTTGAATCTTCTGGCTCTCGGATTCATGGATATTGAGTACTTCATTATATTAATGGATGAGACATGATTAGACTTTAGGAGAATGGAGGGTTACAGAAAACAGACAGGAATGTAGAGCCAAAGACAAGATCAGAGTAACTATGGTCTCTCCGAATGGCAAACTGTCATGGTCCGGATCGGTTTCCCTTTAAATTTATCTGGGTTGTGTTATGATCTGGACCATTGACTCCTTGTTCCCCTTTAATTCCCTGTTTCACGTGTCCCTTGAGCTTGGCCATTATGGTAATTTACTCTCGACTGAACCGGCAGTTTATAAGCCCCTGGCTTCAGCCTTTCGGGGCGAGAGTGTTATGGAGCGTTAACGAAGTCACCGTAGCTACCGTGAGCCAAAGTCACCTAGCCAGAAGCCACGACACCTCCTGCAGCAAGTGCCAGCAATTCGCCTTCCTTTGCCAGAGTGGGTCCGGGCAAGGTTAACCCGCCAGGGTGAGTTAAGAGCTCCTGCAGCTTGGAACAATCTTGGGTCCAGTGATAGTACTGTACGTTGTTTTGTCATGTATCCAGCGCAGTAGGCAGGCTGCTTGCCGCTACTCACATGGATTGTCATTGTGTGGTCTCCATATCCACGTCCTGTCTAAAGAGGGGTCCCGGACCTGTACTCTAGAAGGGTCCTGACCCCGGTGTTAAAGAGTCCTGGCTCAATGCCTGGTGTGAGTTCCGGCTCAGTGTTTCATGTCCTGTGTCTGAGTCTGTCCCTTGAAGAAGAAGAGTCCCGGCTCAGTGTTTCATGTCCTGTGTTTGAGTACCAAGTCCTGGCCGTGGTGTTCCTCGTCTCCAAGTATCCAAGGTCTGTGTTCTATCCTTGTGTCACAGTTCTCCTTGTAAGGAGTAATAAACTATTTTATTTAACCCTAGAAAAACGTGTTTGTGTCCTGCATTTGGATCCTCCTTGAGCACCCTTGCCCCCCACCTTGTAACACAAACAATCTCAATTGGCAGTAAAACCTACTATTTAAAACATAGAACATAGAAAACCTACAGCACAATACAGGTCCTTCGGCCTACAAGCTGTGCAGAACATGTCCCTACCTTAGAAATTACCCAGGGTTATCCATAGCCCTCTGTTTTTCTAAGCTTCATGTACCTATCCAGGAGTCTCTTAAAAGACCTTATCATATCCGCCTCTACCACCATCGCTGGCAGCCCATTCCATGAACTCACCACTCTCCGCGTTAAAAAAACTTACCCCTGATATCTCCTCTGTACCTACTTCCAAGCACCTTAATATTGTGCTCTCTCGTGTTAGCCATTTCAGCCCTGGGAAGAAGCCTCTGACTATCCACATGATCAATGCCTCTCATTATCTTGTACACCTCTATCAGGTCACCTCTCATCCTCTGTTGCTCCAAGGAGAAAAGGCTAAGTTCACTCAACCTATTCTCATAAGGAATGCTCCCCAATCCAGGCAACATCCTTGTAAATCTCCTCTGCACCCTTTCTATAGTTTCCACATCCTTCCTGTAGTGAGGCGACCAGAACTGAGCACAGTACTCCAGGTGGGGTCTGACCAGGGTCCTGTATAGTTGCAACATTACCTCTCGGCTCCTAATTTCAATCCCATGATTGATAAGGGCCAATGTACCGTATGCCTTCTTAACCACAGAGTCAACCTGCGCAGCAGCTTTGAGTGTCCTATGGACTCAGACACCAAGATCCCTCTGATCCTCCACACTGCCAAGTGTCTTACCATTAATACTATATTCTGCCATCATATTTGACCTACCAAAATGAACCATCTTATACTTATCTGGGTCGAACTCCATCTGCCATTACTCAGCCCAGTTTTGCATCCTATCAATGTCCTGCTGTAACCTCTGACAGCCTTCCACACTATCCACAACAACCCCAACCTTTGTGTCATCAGCGAATTTACTAACCCATCCCTCCACTTCCTCATCCAGGTCATTTATAAAAATCACAAAGAGCAGGAGTCCCAGAACAGATCCCTGAAGCACACCACTGGTCACTGACTTCCATGCAGAATATGACCCATCTACAACCACTCTTTGCCTTCTGTGGATCCACAAAGCAATGTTCCCTTGGATCCCATGCTTCCTTACTTTCTAATAAGCCTTGCATGGGGTACTCTATCAAATGTCTTGCTGAAATCCATATACACTACTGCTCTACCATCATCACTGTATTTAGTCACATCCTCAAAAAATTCAATCAGGCTCGTAAGGTAGGACCTG
Organism: Hypanus sabinus; assembly: GCF_030144855.1. NCBI lineage: Eukaryota > Metazoa > Chordata > Chondrichthyes > Myliobatiformes > Dasyatidae > Hypanus > Hypanus sabinus. Next base: position 132,007,923 of record NC_082706.1, read on the forward strand.
CCTTTGACAAAGCCATGCTGACTACTCCTAATCATATTATACCTCTTCAAATGTTCATAAATCCTGCCTCTCAGGATCTTCTCCATCAACTTACCAACCACTAAAGTAAGGTTCACTGGTCTATAATTTCCTGGGCTATTTCTAGTCCCTTTCTTGAATAAGGGAACAACATCTACAACCCTCCAATCCTCTGGAACCTCTCCCATCCCCATAGATGATGCAAAGATCATTGTCAGAAGCTCAGCAATCTCCTCCCTTAACTCCCACGGTAGCCTGGGGTACATCTCGTCTGGTCCCAGTGTCTTATCCAACTAGACGGTTTCCAAAAGCTCCAGCAATCCTCTTCCTTAATATCTACATGCTCAAGCTTTTCAGTCCTCCCTGCAATAGCCAACATCCTTTTCCGTAGTGAATACTGAAGCAAAGTGTTCAATAAGTGCCTCTGCTATCTCCTCTGGTTCCATACACTTGATTGGTCCTATCCTCTTGCTGTTCACATACTTGTAGAATTCCTTGGGGTTTTCCTTAATCTTGTCCACCAAAGCCTTCTCATGGCCCCTTCTGGCTCTCCTAATTTCATTGTTAAGCTCCTTCCTGCTAGCCTTTATAATCTTATAGATATCTATCATTACCTAGTTTTTTGAACCTTCCGTAAGCTCTTCTTTTCTTGACTAGATTTACAACAGCCTTTGTACACCACAGATCCTGTACCCTTCCATCCTTTCCCTGACCCATAGGAATGTACCTATGCAGAACTCCATGCAAATATCCCCTGAACATTTGCCACATTTCTTCCATACATTTCCCTGAGAACATATGTTTCCCATTTATTCTTCCAAGTTCCTGCCTGATAGCATCATATTTCCCTTTACTCCAATTAAACACTTTCCTAGCTTGTCTGTTCCTACCCCTCTCCAAAGCTATGGTAAAGGAGATAGAATTGTGATCACTATCTTCAAAATGCTCTTCCACTGAGAGATCTGACACTTGACCAGGTTCATTTCCCAATACCAGATCAAGTACAGCCTCTCCTCTTGTAGGCTTATCTACAAATTGTGTCAAGAAACCTTCCTGAACACACCTAACAAACTCTTTCTTACACTCTTACCTTTAGTGACATGATAGCAAACTTGATTATTTAAATGCAAATATGTGGTCATTAGAAGAATAATGTAAGAATGAGTTGTAGTGTCTCTGTGCCTCATTTGCTCAGGAATTGAAGATAAAGCATGATATTGCTAACAGCAACCAAGGTGAAAGTCCTCTTTCTTTGAATGTTTACATGTAAGAAAGGAAATGAAGCCTACAAGCACAAGGAATCACAAACAAGAAAATCTGCAGATGCTGAAAATCCAAGCAACACACACACAATGCTGGAGGAACTCAGTGGGCCAGGCAGCATCTATGGAAATTAATAAATAGTCGACATTTTGGGCCGAGACCCTTCAACAGCACAAGGAATAGTTGCCCATTTGTCTTTGGGTCTGAGCTACTACTCAGAAAGATCAGGACTAATCTTGGGACTGAAGGCCATGTCTTTACTTAAACCTCAATGACCTCAGCCTACCACTTTCTAACTGACTTTTTTTCTCCAGCTCTGATGAAGGGTTTTGGCCCAAAAAAATGAACTATACTATTTTCCATAGGTGCTGCCTGGCCTGCTGAGTTTCTCCAGTATTTTGTGTGTATTGTATCTTAACCAGCTTATGAACCTGTGTAGCCACTTCCAAGGTGCTATGAACTTGGACCCCATGATCGCTCTGCGCATCAACACTGTTAAGGATCATGTGCTTAACCGTGTACTGCTCCTTGCATTTGCCTTACCAGGTGCAAAACCTCACATTTATCTGGGGTAAGCTCCTTCTGCCATTTCTCTACCCATATCTACAACTGATCTATATCAGGCTGTATTCTTTGCCAGTCTTCTAAACTATTCACAACTCCACCAATATTGGTTTCTTTGGCAAACTTACTAATCCCTTCACCTACAATTCTCTGTTTTCTATGTGCAAGCCAGTTCTGAATCCAAATAGCTAATTCACTGCAGACCCCATGAATCTTAATCTTCTGGATTAGCCTCCCACGAGGGACTTTGTCAAATGCCGTACTAAAATCCATGTAGACAACGTCCACTGCTCCAACCCTCATCTATCACTCTTGTCAGAAACTGAATCAAGTTAGTAAGACACAACTTGCCCTACACAAAGCCATGCTGGCTCTCCCTAATTAAGCCATGGGTTTCCAAATGCTCATATATCCCCCATCTCCTAGAATTTTCTCCAGCAATTTCCTTGCAACTGATGTGAGACTCACTGGTCTATAGTTCCCAGGATTTTCATTTGTTCTCTTCTTAAATAGAGATTCAACATTAGCCACTTGCCAGTCCTCCAGGACCTCAATGGTGTCCAGATGGACAAGAAAATACTGGTCAAGGCACCAGTAATCTCATCTCTTGCCTCCCTCAATAACTTGGGGTAAATTCCAAAAAGCCCTGGGGACTTATCCACCTTAATACTTGATGCACCATCAATAACTCACTCTGAGACGTAAAGGCAGGATATCGGTTTTTATTGACTGGAAGAAGGAACAAGCAGTGAGTGACCACCATACTACATCCTGGAGACTGAGAGGCTGGGCTCAGGCCTCGATCGCCTTTATACAGGGGTCTGTGGGAGGAGCCACAGGAGCAGTCAGCAGGGGGCGTGTCCAGACAGGTATATGTAGTTCACCACAATACTCCTTAGGAGTTCCTTCTTCTCCTTGACCTCTAAGTGCCCTAACATATTTATGCACTCTGCACTGATCTCCTGGTCCTCCATGTCCTTTTCTTTGGTAAGTATTGAAGTAAAATACTCATTCAGGACCTCACTCACATTCTCCGCATCCAAACAAGTGTTACCCTCTTTATCCTTGAGTGGTCCTAGCTTCTCCTTAGGTATCCTCTTGCTCTACTTGCTGCCTAATCTGAGGTTTCCCAGCATTTTGTTTTAATTGAAGACAGGAGGGAGTCAGATTTCTCACCCAGAAGATGTCATCAATAAGATGGAAAGTTGTCTTTACACTAAAGATTGATTGGTTTGTAATGAACATTGCAATAGGGAGATGGTGACCAACACTTGGAATTATTCGAGAAACACGTACTGGAGCGGGTAGGGCATCATTACAATCTTTCTAGATAGATGAATTTCAATGAGTCTCTTGTCCATTCTCAGCTCTAGTTATCTTGTGAACATGCAAACTGTTTGATTCTGGTTATTTGTATTCAAGTGGTGAGAGCCACATTTATTAGCCTGGACCACTAGATGGAGTCTAATACAACCTAACTCCTCATTTCTTCTACTATGCTCTAGATAATGTGAGTAATTTTGCCAGACAATTTAAAAAGATTTATTTTCAGAGATTCATCTTCCTTTGCTATGTGCTATTTTTACTTTACAAGTAGCTTCTGAGATTGAAATAACACTGAGAATTCAAAGCAGTCAGTTTGAAGGGATTATGCAGACAGTATCATTAATAAAGTGGATTTATACAACAATCAAACTAGACATTTTAGTGAATGAGATCCTGTATTTCTCACATTTCATGTACCTTTAAATTTTCCATGTCTTTTTACATTGAGGTGCATCTTTTTATTTAAAAATAAATTATATATAATTTATATATAGAAAATAATAATTGTAATAAAATCTATAAGAAAATTTGCAGGACACTTTACATTCTTAGTGGCATTTGGTCAACATATTCAACAGTGTTAATGCTTTTCATTTAAACCATAGCACCTTTGTCACATGCAGTTCTCTGGGGTGATACACCCTTCTGTTATTTGAGGGTCTTCCTCACCCAACTCAGCTCCCCAAATCTGTTAAGAAAAGGAGCTTAGGTTGTGATCCTCTTAACATTAAGACACTTTTCTATATATATATATATATATATATATAGGGATCCTTTGACAATTCAGATCCATGAACCCTGATAACATGGATCATCATTCACCTTTACTTGGAAGCCTGTTCTAAGCAAGGACAATATCATTCACGAAGACTACCAGTAACAAATACCCACAGTGTACCTGCTCAGTCTTTAGCTGCCCATGGAAAAGGAGCTCATGATCTCCTGAGCAGCAGTGGTGTACACTTCAAAACTATTGACTATTTAGAGTAGGCACCAGGGAACTACTTCCCATTATCTCTGGCAAGATCGGCAAACCAAATCAGTCATCTTCGTCCAATCCAACATCCCCAACATTAAGGTTGTGATCAACTGAACCCAGTCCAGTGAGTGAACTATTTCATCCACATACTTGGCAAGAGAATCTCAAAGCAAGCACAAGCCTGAGCTCCATCACAGCAAGCAAATACCAGGGAAGGAGCAGCAAAGGTTCATCAGATTATTTTGAGATGGAGCTTGTGCTAAAAGGAGAGGAAAAGCAGACTGAGCCCGTACACCAAGTTTAGTTGAATGAGGGTTTATGTGGGTCTCGGCTGGTTAGATGCAGGGATGCATCTCACTTTCAAGGACTCTTCATCTCATGTTCTCAATATTTATTGTTTATTTATTTATTTATTATAATTATCATGTATTTTCATTTTGTATTCGCAGTTTGCAATCTTTTGCAAATTGATAGTTTGTCTGTCCTCTGGAGGGGGTGGCCTTTTATTTGATTCTGTTGTGTTTCTTATATTTACTGTGAATGCCCTGAATAAAATGACATAATACAGTATGTACTTTGATAATAAATTTACTTTGAATTTTGGACTTTGAACTTTAGATATTAGACCACAAGACATAGGAGCAGAGTTAGGCCATTTGACCCATCGCGTTTGCTTCGCCATTCAAACATGGCTGAACCATGTTTGAACCTCCTCAGCCCCATTCCCTGGCCTTCTTCCTGTAACCTTTGATGCCAAGTCCAATCAAGAACCTATCAAGCTCTGTCTTAAATACACCCGACAAACTGGCCTCCACAGCTGCCTGTGGTTATAAATTCTGCAAATTCACCACCCTCTGGCTGAAGAAATTTCCCTGCATTTCTGTTTTAAATGGACACCCCTCTACCCTGAGGCTGTGCTGTCTTGTCCTGGACATCCTTTCGTCATCTACTTTGTCTAGGCCTTTCAACATTCAAAAGGTTTCACTGAGATTCCGCACCATCCCCCCCCCCCCCCCCCACCCATCCTCCTAAATTCCAGCGAGTACAGACCCAGTGCTATTAAACATTCCTTGCATGATAACCCTTTCATTCCCAGAATCATCCTTGTGAACTTCCTCTGAACCCTCTCCAATGCCAGCACATCTTTTCTTAGATGAGGAGCCCAAAACTGTTCACAATACTCAAGATGACACCTCACCACTGCCTTATAAACCTCAGCATCACATCCTTGCTGTTGTATTCTAGACCTCTTGAAATGAATGCTAACATTGCATTTGCCTTCCTCACCACCGACTCTACCTGCAAGTTAACCTTTAGGGTGTTCTGCACAAGGACTCCCAAGTCTCTTTGCACCTCAGATTTTTGAATTTTCTCCTCACTTAGAAAATAGTCCACACATTCATTTATTCTACCAAAGTGCATGACCATGCATTTTCCAACACTGAATTTCATTTGCCACGTTCTTTCCCATTCTCCTAATCAGTCTAAGTCCTTCTGCATCCTACCTGTTTCTGCAATACTACCTGCCCCTCCACCAATCTTTGTATCATCTGCAAACTTGGCAATGAAGCCATCTATTCCATCATCTAAATCACTGATACACAGCACAAAAAGAAGCAGTCCCAACACTGACCCCTGCAGAACTTCTCTAATCACTGGCAGCATACCAGAAAAGGATCTTTTTATTCCCACTTGCTGCCTCCTACCAATCAGCCAGTGCTCTAACCATGCCCGTAATAATTTTCCTGTAATACCATGGGTTCTTAACATGATAAGCAGCCTCATGTGTGGCATCTTGTCAAAAGCCTTCTGGAAGTCCAAATTTATAACATCCACTGTATTCCCTTTATCTATCCTATTTGTAATCTCCCCAAAGAATTCCAACAGGTTTGTTAGGCAAGATTTTCTCTTAAGTTTTTGTTTTTGTCCTGTCTTATCCTGTGACATCAGTACACCATTACCTCATCCTTAACAATTGACTCCAACATCTTCCCAACCACTGAAGTCAGACTAACTGGTCTATAATTTCCTCTCTGCTGTCTTCTTCCTTTCTTGAAGAGTGGAGTGACATTTGCAATTTTTCAGTCCTCTGGCATCCATGCCAGAGTCCAATGATTTTTGAAAGATTACTACTAATGCCTCCATAATCTCTACCACCACCTCTTCCAGACCCTAGGGTGCAGTTCATCTGGTCGAGGTGACTTATGTACCCTTAGGCCTTTCAGCTTTTTGAGCATCTTGTCCCTTGTAATAGTAACTGCACTCACTTCTCTTCCCCCACACCCTTCAACATCTGGCACACTGCTAGTATCTTCCACAGTGAAAACTGATGCAAAATACTCATTTAGTTCATGAGCCATCTCCTGGTCCCCAGTTATTATTTCTCTGGCCTCATTTTCTAGTGTTCCTATATCCACTCTCGTCTCTCTTTTATTTTTTACACACATGAAAAAAAGTTTTACTATCCTTTCATATTGTTTGCTAGCTTGCTTTCCTTTCCCTGCTAATGATTCTTTTAATTGCTCTCTGTGGGTTTTTAAAAGCTTCCCAATCACCTGTCTTCCCACTAATTTTTGCTTTGTTGTATGCCCTCTCTTTTGTTTTTATATTCGCTTAGACTTCCCTTGTCAGCCACAGTTGTGCTATATTGCCCCTGGGTTGGGATGTCTTGACTCACTGTCTCAAAGTAACGAATGGTCCATTAGAAGTTCCTTAGATGACAAAAAAATTCTTCATCTTTGAATTCCCAACTCAAGATGGCTGCAGAGACTCAGAACTTGAGTATGTTCAGGGATGAGATTAATAGGTTTTTGGATTTTAAGGGAACCAGGGGATTTGGGACTAGTGTAAGAAAGTGGCACTAATGTAGAAGATAGACCATGGATTTGGTAAAGCAAGCATGAGAGAACAGACTGTGTACTTCCTTTTCTATTTAGACCATAAAATATTGGAGCAGAATTAGGCCATTCAGTCCATTGAGTCTGTTCCACCATTCCATCATGGTTGATTTATTATCCCCCCTCAACCCTTCTGCCTTCTCCCCATAATCTTTGACACCTAAGCAACTATCAGCCTCTGCTTTCAATATACTCATTTTCTTGGCCTCCATAACTATCTGTGACAATGAATTCCACAGATTTACCATCTGCTCACTAAAGAAATCTCGCTTCATCTCTGTTCTAGAGGATGTCCTGCTATTCTATGCCCTCTGGTTCTGGACTCTTCCACTATTGGAGAGTGGATTATTGAGAGAAAGAACTATATGATATGTTCTCATTAAGTGGAAGGATTGGAATCAAATCCTACTCCAGAGACTTGAACTCAAAATCCAGTCTGACACACCGACAGAGTGCTGCATTACTGAAGGTTCCTTCCTTCAGTTCCACAGTTAACCACACCCTTTTTTGCTCTTTAAAAGATGCCATATGGCTAGTCTGAAGAGGAATATCAAACTTAAACTTGTTATTTTATGCAAAGTGGGAGCTTGTTTTGCATACATATTAAAGCAATGATTGCACTACAGAAATATTTTGTTGGTTATGAGGTGTATGGAATTTTACAGAATGGCCTTCCATTGGTTGGAGTAGACCATGGACTTTGCGTCTTTGCTGTTGAAGTTGATAAGCAAGCCAGTACACAAGCTAGGCCAGGAGGATATGCAGAGCAAGCGTCAGTCAGTCTCTCTCTCTCTCTCTCTCACAATGGAACAGCAGAGACCGATACAGTTTGGCATCAGCGGCATTGTAGGAGTTGCCAGTCAGTGTTGAACTCAGTGTAGGACTGCCTTACAGCTCTGGATCTGGATACTTCCTCAGGCTTTACTCCCGAAGTCCTCCCCGTGAATGGGTATAGCCACAAGGCAGCGGAAGTTTGAGATCAGAATTTGTTCTCTCCTAGAAAAGCTGCCAACCATGGTTGAGTCCCAAATACCTAGAACAACTGGTTTTAAGGTGTTGGTAACCTGAATGTCCTGAGGCTATGAAAATGAAAGTCTTTTATTCTCTACGATTTCGCCTGAACTGGATGTTGGCTAAGAAGTCTAACTTCTATGTTCTGTAAGTTATTGACGAAGAATTAATTATAGGTAACAAGAGGTAAAGTTACAGGGGAGAAAGGCGATTACATGAGATGATAAGAGAGGCAAGTGAGGGCATTCCTCTGGAGAATACAGGGAGGTGTTGAGGGGATGGTGTGGCATCTGTGACATGAAAGCTGAAAAAGCTGAAATCCTGAGCAGACTTGACAGTATCTGTAGAGAGCAAATCAGGGACTGTTTTTAGCCTAAGAATCTTTCATCGTGAGACATTAACTCTGTTCTTTCTCCATATGCTGTCCGAGTCTCTGCATATTTATTTTGTTTTCTGTTTTCTGTTCAGATTTCCAGCTTTCCCAATAGTTTGCTTTTGCATGTCATTTTTGGCTGTTCAAGTGTTGTGAAGGTTCAAAACGTTAGTTTGGGAAAAAGGACTTGGAATATTAAAGCAGGAAAATTTGATGAATTTTGGAGAAACAGGGAAGATTGGAAATTTAGTTAAAATTGAAGAATGGAATGTGAGTATTTTGAAAGAATGCATAATACCCGAAGAGTGGCAACCTTTAAATTGTCAGCTCTATGGTGATCAGCAAAAGGAATTGTGTGGTCAGAAACTGGGATAAGTCAATAGTGAATGATCTTGCACTGTTCAAGAATCCTTTACAAAAGAGGCTGTCAAGGCCACTGATTTTAGACAGAGTGGGATCCTTACTCTTTTCCCATACAACCCTAATAAAAAACTCTCTTCCTAAAGTTGTATTTGACAGCTGTTACAATATTACATTGAAATTACACCAGTGTAAATTTCCCAACAAGCAGCAGAGATCGGGGTGAAAATAAAGGAACACAAGCAATGGTATAAGACATGCTGAAACATGTCTTACATTGATAAAGGTATTAGAATACTTCTGTAGAAGAGGATATTAGTTTTGAAATAGTTACTTCTTCTAGTCCTGTGCAGAAATTTCTTTCAAGTACAATTAAAAATGTTCTATCAATCTCTGATTAAATCAATATATTTTTCTGGGTTAATCCCATATTGATTGCAGCAAGTTTTTACATTGAACTCATCATTATTTCCAACTTCAACTATTTTGGTTTCTACTTAATTTTAGAAAACACTTGTTTAAATTTCCTTCCCCTGAATGACTTACCATTACATCACCCTGTTCTTGCTGACTGGGCTGACCATCTGCGGAATGAAACCTTGTTTCCCCATCTTATTCACTAGCTTGGAAAATACGATTATTTTTCTGTAGTGACAACTAATATAAATAATTACAGTTGCTATAATTGAGAAATAATTGGGAGTTGTGTTGGTCTCTGGTTTCTGTAATTTCTCTGAGATAATTATCAAAAGTATGTAACCATATAACCATATAACAATCACAGCACGGAAACAGGCCATCTTGGCCCTCCTAGTCCGTGCCGAACCCTTAATCTCAACTACTCCCACCTACCCGCACTCAGCCCATAACCCTCCACTCCTTTCTTGTCCATATACCTATCCAATTTTACCTTAAATGACACAACTGAACTGGCCTCTACTACTTCTACATGAAGCTAATTCCACACAGCTATCACTCTTTGAGTAAAGAAATACCCCCTCGTGTTTCCCTTAAACTTCTGCCCCCTAACTCTCAAATCATGTCCTCCAGTTTGAATCTCCCCTACTCTCAATGGAAACAGCCTGTTCACGTCAACTCTATCTATCCCTCTCAAAATTTTAAATACCTCGATCAAATCCCCCCTCAACCTTCTACGCTCCAATGAATAGAGACCTAACTTGTTCAACCTTTCTCTGTAACTTAATTGCTGAAACCCAGGTAACATCCTAGTAAATCGTCTCTGCACTCTCTCTAATTTATTGATATCTTTCCTATAATTCGGTGACCAGAACTGCACACAATATTCCAAATTTGGCCTTACCAATCCCTTGTACAACTTTAGCATTACATCCCAACTTCTGTACTCAATGCTTTGATTTATAAAGGTCAGCATTCCAAAAGCCCTCTTCACCACCCTATCTACATGAGACTCCACTTTCAGGGAACTATGCACTGTTATTCCTAGATCTCTCTGTTCCTCTGCATTCCTCAATGCCCTACCATTTACTCTGTATGTTCTATTTGGATTATTCCTGCCAAAATGTAGAACCTCACACTTCTCAGCATTAAACTCCATCTGCCAACATTCAGCCCATTCTTCTAACCGGCATAAATCTCCCTGCAAGCTTTGAAAACCCACCTCATTATCCACAACACCTCCTACCTTAGTATCATCGGCATACTTACTAATCCAATTTACCACCCCATCATCCAGATCATTTATGTATATTACAAACAACATTGGGCCCAAAACAGATCCCTGAGGCACCCCGCTAGTCACCGGCCTCCATCCCGATAAACAATTATCCACCACTACTCTCTGGCATCTCCCATCTAGCCACTGTTGAATCCATTTTATTACTCCAGCATTAATACCTAACGACTGAACCTTCTTAACTAACCTTCCATGTGGAACTTTGTCAAAGGCTTTGCTGAAGTCCATATAGACTACATCCACTGCCTTACCCTTGTCAATATTCCTCGTAACTTCTTCAAAAAATTCAATAAGGTTTGTCAAACATGACCTTCCACGCACAAATCCATGCTGGCTACTCCTAATCAGATCCCGTCTATCCAGATAATTATAAATACTATCTCTAAGAATACTTTCCATTAATTTACCCACCACTGATGTCAAACTGACAGGTCTATAATTGCTAGGCTTCCTTCTAGAACCCTTTTTAAACAATGGAACCACATGAGCAATACGCCAATCCTCCGGCACAATCCCCGTTTCTAATGACATATTAAAGATCTCCGTCAGAGCTCCTGCTATTTCTACACAAACTTCCCTCAAGGTCCTGGGGAATATCCTGTCAGGACCCGGAGATTTATCCACTTTTAAATTTCTTAAAAGCGCCAGTACCTCCACCTCTTTAATTGTCATAGGTTCCATAACTTCCTTACTTGTTTCCCACACCTTTGACAATTCAATATCCTTCTCCTTAGTGAATACCGAAGAGAAGAAATCATTCAAAATCTCTCCCATCTCCTTCGGTTCCACACATAGCTGACCACTCTGATTCTCTAAGGGGCCAATTTTATCCCTCACTATCCTCTTGCTTTTAATATAACTGTAGAAACCTTTTGGATTTACTTTCACCTTATTTGCCAAACCAACCTCGTATCTTCTTTTAGCTTTTCTAATCTCTTTCTTAAGATTCCTTTTACATTCTTTATATTCCTTGAGCAGTTCCTTTACTCCATGCTGCCTATATCTATTGTAGACATCCCTCTTTTTCTGAACCAAATTTCTAATATCCCTTGAAAACCATGGTGCTCTCAAACCTTTAACCTTTCCTTTCACCCTAACAGGAACATAAAGATTCTGTACCCTCATAATTTCACCCTTAAATGACCTCCATTTCTCTATTACATCCTTCCCATAAAACAACTTGACCCAATCCACTCTCTCTAAATCCCTTCGCATCCCCTCAAAGTTAGCCTTTCTCCAATCAAAAATCTCAACTCTAGTTCCAGTCCTGTCCTTCTCCATAATTATATTGAAGCTAATGCTATTGTGATCACTGGACCCGAAGTGCTCCCCAACACATACATCTGTCAGCTGACCTATCGCATTCCTTAACAGGAGATCCAAAACTGCCCCATCTCTAGTCGGTACTTCTATGTATTGTTGCAAAAAACTATCCTGCACACATTTCACAAACTCTAAACCATCCAGCCCTTTTACAGAATGAGCTTCCTAGTCTACGTGTGGAAAATTAAAATCTCCCACAATCACCACCTTGTGTTTACTACAAATATCTGCTATCTCCTTACACATTTGCTCTTCCAACTCACGCGCCCCATTAGGTGGCCTATAATACACTCCTATCAGTGTTACTGCACCTTTCCCATTCTTCAATTCCACCCAAATGACCTCCCTAGAGGAGCTCTCTAATCTATCCTTCCAAAGCGCCGCCATAAGATTTTCTCGGACAAGCAATGCAACATCTCCTCCTCTGGCCCCTCCTACTCTATCACACCTGAAGCAACTAAATCCAGGAATATTTAGTTGCCAATCACACCCTTCCTGCAACCATGTTTCACTAATAGCTACAACATCATAATTCCAGGTATCAATCCACGCTTTAAGCTCATCCACCTTTCTTACAATGCTCCTAGCATTAAAATAGATACATTTAAGATACTCTCCATCTCCTCCTCTCTTTCCATCCCTAACAATGCATTCAAATTTATTATCCTTTTCTTTCTTCTCCCCTACATCTTCGGGCTGAGCACATCCCTTCTCCATCACCTGCCTTTCCTCCCTCACACAGTGTCTATTTACTTGCTCCACTGGTGAACTAACCTCCTCTCCCATAGTCTCCTCAAATAGTCTCCCGCCCCCCCATCTTACTAGTTTAAAGTCCGCCCTGTAGCCTCCCCGCTAGGATATTGGTCCCCCCACGATTCAAGTGTAACCCGTCCTTCTTGAACAGGTCACTCCTGCCCCAGAAGAGGTCCCAATGATCCAGAAACTTGAATCCCTGCCCCCTGCTCCAATCCCACAGCCACGCATTCATCCTCCACCTAATTCTATTCCTACTCTCACTGTCGCGTGGCACAGGCAGTAATCCCGAGATTACTACCTTTGCGGTCCTTCTTCTTAACTGCCTTCCTAACTCCCTATACTCTCGTTTCAGGACCTCTTCCCCTTTCCTTCCTATGTCATTGGTACCTACATGTACCATGACCTCTGGCTCTTCACCCTCCCACTTCAGGATATCTTGGACGCGATCAGAAACGTCCAGAACCCTGGCACCAGGGAGGCAAATTACCATCCGGGACTCCCGGTCACCTCCACAGAAATGCCTGTCTGAGCCCCTGACTATTGAGTCCCCTATGTGGTGGAAAAATTCAGATATTTTGTTGTTTCTGATGTCTGATCTTCACCCACATCTTCCTGCACTATTCCCAAATCCCTTGAATTACATTATATCTGCATTTTGTTTCGAAATAAGTCAATAATAAGCCTCTCAGGGTAGGTAATTCCAAAGACTGAATACCCTTCTCCTCATTTCTAACCATAGCATCCATGCTCTGATTATAGGAGATACAAGAGACTACAGATATGAACATGGAGGAAAACCAAGCTGCTGAAAGAACTTAATAAACATTATCTGGTTCCACAAATCACCTTCCAGTCTTTGCCTTTACCTTACTCCCCCTTCCCAAGCCATTTGCCTGAGTATTTTCCCCTTATCTGATTCCACCTAACACCCACTAGCCTCTGTATCTGAATTACTCTGTCCCCATCTGGTTCCATCTGCCTATTATCATCGGTTACTTGGTTCCACCCATCAACTATCTCCCTCTCACTTCTCTGTACTAGCTGTCTTTACACTATGCAGGGTCCTAACCTGAACTGTCGATCATCCCTTTGCTTTCACGTACGCTGCCTGACCCACTCAGTTCCCCCACATATCCCCCACAGGATATGAAGGCGTACAGTTAAGTGCATAATAAAAAATAGTTACTTAGAAGAAGTTGTACTACTGCAATTCTGATACAAGGGATCTGTTTTGAGTTTCACTTCTACTTTCAAAGAGATCTGCAGTGAAACTGACATTCCCATGAAGAAAGCCCTTTGCCCAGGATTACTTTTGAAATAACAGAAATCAAGGTTCATTCTGTCAGGTTCAGCAGGAGTGCCTTCTGTTTAGCATTATGAGTGATTTCTTGGGCTGCAGCTGTAGGAACTTGCCCACGCACGTTATCAATCATAACAAGAGCTGAGCAATTACAACAGACCTTAGCAATGATGCCTATATCTTAATAACAAATTTAAAAGTGCAAGAATATAATGATTTGTTGATTGTTGCTTGTTCTTTAGCTTTAGCTTGGTACGTATTGGTTCAAGGACTGAATGGTCCTTTAACCTTACACACCAGTTCTGTTTTGTACTTCTCTTTGCCCTCCTAGTTATTTTGTAAGTATCCCCTGTTAATCTATTATTTTTACTTTACTCTGTAGTTTGTGTTCCTATCTGCTCCACCCTGCTGACTGCATGGAGGTTTGTTAGATGTTCCCCAGCAAAGTGGTTGGCTCTTTTTTGTTTCTAAGATCTAGTTATGGTTGAAGCAACGTTTTATAACAGGTCAAAAGAAGATATGAGGTTGGTTTGGCAAATAAGGTGAAAGTGAATCCGAAAGGTTTCTACAGTTATATTAAAAGCAAGAGGATAGTGAGGGATAAAATTGGCCCCTTAGAGAATCAGAGTGGTCAGCTATGTGTGGAGCCGAGGGAGATGGGAGAGATTTTGAACGATTTCTTCTCTTCGGTATTCACTAAGGAGAAGGATATTGAATTGTGTAAGGTGTGGGAAACAAGTAAGGAAGTTATGGAACCTATGACAATTAAAGAGGTGAAAGTACTGGTGCTTTTAAGAAATTTAAAAGTGGGTAAATCTCTGGTTCTTGACAGGATATTCCCCAGGACCTTGAGGGACGTTTGTGTAGAAATAGCAGGAGCTCTGACGGAGATCTTTAAGATGTCATTAGAAACAGGGATTGTGCCGGAGGATTGGCGTATTGCTCATGTGGTTCCATTGAGATAGTATTAATAATTATCTGGATAGACAGGATCTGATTAGGAGTAGCCAGCATGGATTTGTGCGTGGAAGGTCATGTTTGATAAACCTTATTGAATTTTTTGAAGAAGTTACGAGGAATATTGACAAGGGTAAGGCAGTGGATATAGTCTATATGGACTTCAGCAAAGCCTTTGACAAAATTCCACATGGAAGGTTAGTTAAGAAGGTTCAGTCATTAGGTATTAATGCTGGAGTAATAAAATGGATTCAACAGTGGCTAGATGGGAGATGCCAGAGAGTAGTGGTGGATAATTGTTTATCGGGATGGAGGCCGGTGACTAGCGGGGTGCCTCAGGGATCTGTTTTGGGCCCAATGTTGTTTGTAATATACATAAATGATCTGGATGATGGGGTGGTAAATTGGATTAGTAAGTATGCCGATGATACTAAGGTAGGAGGTGTTGTGGATAATGAGGTGGGTTTTCAAAGCTTGCAGGGAGATTTATGCAGGTTAGAAGAATGGGCTGAACGTTGGCAGATGGAGTTTAATGCTGAGAAGTGTGAGGTTCTACATTTTGGCAGGAATAATCCAAGTAGAACATACAGAGTAAATGGTAGGGCATTGAGGAATGCAGAGGAACAGAGAGATCTAGGAATAACAGTGCATAGTTCCCTGAAAGTGGAGTCTCATGTAGATAGGGTGGTGAAGAGGGCTTTTGGAACGCTGACCTTTATAAATCAAAGCATTGAGTACAGAAGTTGGGATGTAATGCTAAAGTTGTACAAGGCATTGGTAAGGCCAAATTTAGAATATTGTGTGCAGTTCTGGTCACCGAATTATAGGAAAGATATCAATAAATTAGAGAGAGTGCAGAGACGATTTACTAGGATGTTACCCGGGTTTCAGCACTTAAGTTACAGAGAAAGGTTGAACAAGTTAGGTCTCTATTCATTGGAGCATAGAAGGTTGAGGGGGGATTTGATCGAGGTATTTAAAATTTTGAGCGGGATAGATAGAGTTGACGTGAATAGGCTGTTTCCATTGAGAGTAGGGGAGATTCAAATGAGAGGACATGATTTGAGAGTTAGGGGGCAGAAGTTTAAGGGAAACACGAGGGGGTATTTCTTTACTCAGAGAGTGATAGCTGTGTGGAATTAGCTTCCTGTAGAAATAGTAGAGGCCAGTTCAGTTGTGTCATTTAAGGTAAAATTGGATAGGTATATGGACAGGAAAGGAGTGGAGGGTTATGGGCTGAGTGCGGGTAGGTGGGACTAGGTGAGATTAAGAGTTCGGCACGGACTAGGAGGGCCGAGATGGCCTGTTTCCGTGCTGTGATTGTTATATGGTTATATGGTTATTATGACTTCCTTGCTGTTGTACTTTTTTGCTATTAATTATATTATCCAGAATCCAATAATGCCTTTTTACTCACCTTTTCAACCTGACTTCCCACTGTCAGTGAACTATGTACAGTATACAATTCCCCCAGCCTCTCTGTTTATATCAGATATTTTATAGGTACGTTATACCTTTCTTTCAGATTTACCCTCTTATTTATAGAACCATAGAACATTACAGCACAGAAACAGGCCTTTTGGCCCTTCTTAGCTGTGCCGAACCGTTTTTCTGCCTAGTCCCACTAACCTGCACCTGGCCCATATCCCTCCATACACCTCTCATCCATGTACCTGTCCAAGTTTTTCTTAAATGTTAAAAGTGAGCCCGCATTTACAACTTCATCTGGCAGCTCATTCCACACTCCCAGCACTCTTTGTGTGAAGAAGCCCCCCCCCAATATTCCCTTTAAACTTTTCCCCTTTCACCCTTAACCCATGTCCTCTGTTTTTTTTTCTCTCCCCTAGCCTCAGTGGAAAAAGCCTGCTTGCATTCACTCTATCTATACCCATCATAATTTTATATACCTCTATCAAGTCTCCCCTCAATCGTCTACGCTTCAGGGAATAAAGTCCTAACCTATTCAACCTTTCTCTGTAACTCAGTTTCTCAAGTCCATGCAACATCACTGTAAACCTTCTCTGCGCTCTTTCAACCTTATTAATATCTTTCCTGTAATTCGATGACCAAAACTGCACACAATACTCCAAATTCGGCCTCACCAATGTCTTATACAACCTCACCATTACACTTCAACTCTTAGTCTCAATACTTTGATTTATAAAGGTCAATGTACCAAAAGCTCTCTTTACTACCCTATCTACCTGTGAGGGCACTTTTAGGGAATTTTGTATCTGTATTCCCAGATCCCTCTGTTTTACTGCACTCCTCAGTGTCCTTCCAATTCTTCCTTCCGAAGTATAAGATTTCTCAGCCTCAAATTTCATCCACACATTTCATTAAAGTGCCAATGTTCCCTTCAACTCTTTTACTGTCCTCACCACAATTCACCAGGGCCTCAAGTTTTTAATTCATCTATAAATTTGAAAAAATTTCAAATTGAAAACCTTAATTTCTATTAAGAAATTATCTTAGTGCTGACCGCTGAAGGACTTCAACCCTGCAGGTGGGTAAAACAACAATTCATCACAAATCACTGCCTTCTGTTATGAAAGAGAATGTTTGATTCATTTTGTTATAGCTCCTGATGAACATTATGGACATGCTCTGTTGGAACCAGAATGTGTGGGGACACGTACAGGGTGCCTCCAGCACATCCTTAGGTTGTCATAGAGTTATAGGAAAGTACAGCACAGAAACAGGCTATTTGGTGCATCCAGGCCATGCCGAACCATTTAAACTGCCTACTCTCATCAACCTGCGCCTAGACCGTAGCCCTCCATACCCCAGCCATCTACGTACCAATCCAAACTTCTCTTAAACATTGAAACTGAGCTTGTATGCCCCACTTACGCTGGCAACTCGTTCCGCACTCTCACGACCCTCTGAGTAAAGAAGTTTACCCTCATGTTCCACTTAAACCTTTCACCTTTCACCCCGAACCCATGATTTCTAGTTGTAGTCCCACCCAACCTCAGTGGAAAAAGCCTGCTTGCATTTACCCTATCTATGTCCTCATAATTTTGTGTACCTCTGTCAAATCTCCCCTCAGTCTTCTACATTCCAAGGAACAAAGTCCTAACCAGTTTGGTCTTTCCTGATAAGTCAAGTCCTTCAGACCTGGCAACATCCTTGTAAATTTTCTCTGTACACTCTTTCAACTTTATTTACATCTTTCTTGTAGGTAGGTGACCAAATTGGCACACAATACTCCAAATTAGGCTTCACCAACATGATATACAACTTCAACATGTCATTCCATCTTCTGTACTCAATATGTTGATTTATGAAGACCTTTCTTCATGGCCCTATCTACCTATGACACCACTTTCAATGAAATATGGATCTGCATTCCCAGATCCCTTTGTTCCGCTGCACTACTTAGGACCCTACCGTTCACTGTAAATTAACCATCCTGGTTTATCCTACTGAAGTGCAACACCTTCTGAAACATTTTTCCAACTGGTTTAGATCCCATTGCAAGCTCTGATAGTCTTCCTCGCTGTCCACTACACACAGAATCTTGGTGTTATCCACAAATTAGCTGATCCAAATTTTCTCACTGAAGCATCAAAGAGCTAAAGCCTCAAATAACCATTCTAACACAGTCCACTCCAACAAAGTTCTTGCCAATCAATCCTGACTGCTGACTGGCTGCTGCTGTGTTGATTGTTAACACAAATTACACATTTCACTGCAAATTCCAATTTTCACATGATAAATAAATTAATCTGAATCTGAACTCCTTTTATGTCGCACCTTCAGTTTTGCTCTTGTGAGATTTTGCACTGTTGATATTTGCTACAATGATACCATAGGCACTTTAAGACTTTAAGATAATTTCATGGGTTGAAACATCTTGGAATGATGGATTGGTGCAACTTTCCCAGGCTGCCCAAAGCCCAAAAAGCTGACTGTTCCTTTAAACCTTCTGAGTAAGATTTGTGGTCAAAATACTAAACAAAAATATCACTGCCAAATTGTTTTATCAGAGCTACAAATGTAAATGTAAGTGATGTTTCTTTTAAAGCAAAACCAAATGAACCCCACTCCAAGTGAATGAGAGTGAACATCTTTTACTGAAGTGTGCCAAAGCAGTCGGCCACGCATGAGTGTAGAGGAAGGAAAGTCCTCTTCCTTTGCAGATGGTGCTGTTTAACGCGCTGCGGAACTTGGAGATTCCCTTGCGACATATGTGGGAGAAATAAACAACAAAGCGTGCTGGACAGGGGCTGAACCTTCCACACTGCATGTGATTTAAGGGAGGAAGCAACAGAGCACTTTCACAGTAACACAACTTGGAAAAATGAATCTGAGTGGTACACCGAAGGCTTACAAAGCTGGACAGCTAAAGCCTCAGATGTCCAGCAATGAAATGTTATCAAGCAGGACAATGGAGTTTGGTAAGAATTCACATTCTATTGTTACTTGTTAGATGTAGAAAGAGGGATCTTTGCTTTTGGCTTCAAGTTATTACACTAATTAAGGCTCTCAACCAACTTGTAAGAAGATAATTCATAAAAATAAAATAAGGACTTTCTGAGATAAAAACTTCCCTGGAGCATAGGAGGCTGAGGGGTAACATTACGTAGCTGCTTAAATTCATGAGGAGCATGAATAGGGATACTGGTCACAATACTTTTCCCAGGGTAGGGGAGTTTAAATCTATAGTTAATGTGAAACGGAAAAAATTTAGAACAGAACCGAAGGAAAGCTTCTTCAGATGAAGAGTTATGGTTATGCAGAACAAACTGTCAGAGGAATTTGGAGAAGTGGGCACAATTACAATATTAATTTTCATTTAACCTCTTTTGTATGTGTTTAATTTTAAGTAGTTGTGAGAACAATGTGTAAGAATTGATTTTTATAGAATCATTGAACCAGCAAAGTTTTCAGCAGTGGAGGTCAGCTTTGACTGTATATTCCTATTTCTGCATCAGTGCATGGATAGAGCTGCTAATGATTTCACAAAGTAATCCTGGAGTACTGATTAATTAAAGAAATTAAGAATGGGATTTGGTTGAAAGAAGAGGCCTTTAAAATTACAAATAGTGGTCAGCTATAGACCAGTTTTGGTTGTCATGGAAGAAATGGGCCAAATGTCCTCCATTAACACTATGATTCATTTCACGATGGCTTTCTAGACATCCACAATTATTATTGCCTCGCCAGTGTCAGCTGTCGAAGACCATTTCTCTCCTTAGATGCAAACTAACCTACTGAGTTCCTCCAGCACTTTATATGTTGTTCCCTTCAGCTGCTGAGGCTCTAAGGTTCATTCCGTAAAACCCTCTTTGTCCTATCCTCTTAATTCTTCAAACTCTGCTTTGATCACTAATATCTCATTATTTGATTCAGTGTCCTTTTAGTTTTACTTCTTAGAGTTATAGAGTCGTAGCTATCTATTCCATACTGAACCATTAACCTGCCTAGTCCCATCAAACTGCACTCAGACCATAACCTTCCATACTCCTCCCATCAATATACAATATCTATCGACATTTGTCTTTAATGTTGTAATTGCTCCCACAATCACCAATTGCGCTGGCAGCTCATTCCACACTCCACCACCCTCTGAGCGAAGAAGTTCCCTCTTATGTTGTTCCCCTTAAACATTTCATTTTCAATCTTAACCCAATACCTCTTGTTGTAGTCTCACACAACCTTAGTGAGAGAAAGCCTGCTGGCATTTACCCTAGCTACACCCCTCATAGTTTTGTATACCCTTAAAAAATCTCCCTTCAATCCTTGACATTGTAGGGAATAAAGCCCTACCTTACACAACCTTTCCCCATATCTTAGGTCCTCAAGTCCTGATCATATCCATGTAAATTTTCTCTGCGTTTTTTCGATCTTATTTACATCTTTGCTGTAGATAACCAAAGTTAGACACAATACCCCAAATGCCCCAAATTATGCCTCACTCTTCCAACGTTTTCAGCATATCATCCCAATACCTGTATTCAATACAATGTGTCAACAGCTTTCTTTACAACCCGATCTAAGTATGATGCCACTTTCAAGGAATTATGGACCTGTATTCCCAGATCTATATTAAATTCCATCTGCCATTTTTCAGCTCATTTTTCCAGCTAGTCCAGATCCTGTTGCAAGCCTTGATAGTCTGCCTTGCTGTTAACTACACCCCCAATCTTGGTGCCATTCGCAAATTTTCTGATCCAATTTACCTCATTAGGGTTAGGGTTATTAATCATTCAGATAATTAATATTGGTGACAAACAACCAACAGATGCAGCACCAATCCCTAAGGCACACCACTAGTCACGTTCCTCCAGTCAGAGCGGCAACCATCTGTTACCACTCTGGCTTCTCTCGTGAAACCAACACTTAATTCAGTTTACTACCTTATCTTGAATGCCAAGTAACTGAATCTTCTTGACCAACCTCCCATGCAGGATCTTGTTAAAGCCCTTGCTAAAGTCTATGTGGGCAACAGCCACTACCTTATCTCTATTAACTTTCCTGCTAACTTCCTTGAAAAGCTCAATTAGATTGGTCAGACATGACTTACCTCGCAAAAAGCCATGTTGACTATCCTTAATCAATCCCTGCCTATGCAAATACTTATATATCCAGCTCCTTAGAATACCTTCCCAAAATTTTCTCACTACTGATGTCAGGCTCACATGTCTATAATTTCCTGGTTTATTCTTAGAGCCTTTTTTAAACAATAGAACAACATTAGCTATCCTCCAATTCTCCAGCACCTGAACTGTGGCTAAGGGTGTTTTAACTATCTCTGCTAAGGCCCCTGCAATTTCTGCACTAGCTTCCCACATGGTCCGAGGAAACACACTGTCAGAGCCTGGGGGCTTATCCACACAAATTTGCCTCAAGACAGCAAACACCTCCTCCTCTGTAATCTGTATAGGCTCCAAGACTTCGCTATTGCAATGTCTCACATCAATAGACTCTGTCCATCTCCAAAGTAAATACAGATGCAAAACATCCAACTAAGATCTCCCTACATAGATGAGCAATCAGATCTTCCAGAGAACCAATTTTGTCCCTTGTTATCCTTTTGGTCTTCTTATATCCATAAAAGCCCTTGGGATTCTCCTTCACCTTGTCTGCTAGAGCAACTTCATGCCTTCTTTTCCTCCTCCTGATTTCCTACTTGTGTTCCTTTGCATTTCTTCTTCTCCTCAAGTACCTGCCTACCTAACCCTGCTATGCACTTCCTTTTCTTTCTTCACCAGAGCCTCAATATTTCTTGAAAACCAAGGTTCCCTGTTAGGAATATACAAACTCTGTACTCTCAAAAATTCACCTTACCAAGAACACCTTTGCCAGCAAACAATTTGACTTTCTCCAAATTAGAATCTTAATTTGAGGACTAGATCTATATCCTTTTCATAATTACATTGAAACTAATGTAATTTTGCCATACGACAGTGAGTATAGGAAAAGAGTGAGGTGGAGGATAAATGCGTGGCTGAGGGATTGGAGCAGGCAGCAGGGATTCAGATTTCTCGATCATTGGGACCTCTTTTGGGGCAGGCATGACCTGTATAGAAAGGATATGTTGCTCTTGAATCCGAGGGGGACCAATATCCTGGCAGGGAGGTTTCCTAAAGCTATTGGGGAGAATTTAAACTAGGATTGCTAGGGAGTGGAAGCCAAACTGAAGAGATGGAGGAAGAGGCGGTTTGGCTCACAAATAGAGAAAGATTGGAGATAGTGCAAGAGGGAGGTAGGCAGCTGATAGAGAAGGGATACGCTCAGACCAATGGTTTGAGACGTGTCTGTTTTAATGCAAGAAGCATCATGAACAAAGTGGATGAGCTTAGAGCACTTGGAGCTATGATGTCGCCATTACAGAGACTTGGATGGCTCAGGGACAGGAATGGTTACTTCAAGTGCCAGGCTTTAGATGTTTCAGAAAGGACAGGGAGGGAGGCAAAAGAGGTGGGGATGTGGCTCCGTTGATCAGAGATACCAAGTCTCTGTGGGTGGAAGTTAGGAACAGGAAGTGGTCAATAACTCTACTGGGTGATTTTTATAGACCACTCAATAGTAGCAGGGACATTGAGGAGCAGATAGGGAAACAGATTGTGGAAAGGTGTAATAATAACAGAGTTGGCGTGGTGGGAAATTTAAATTTCCCAAACATTGATTGGCATCACCCTAGAGCAAGGGGTTTAGATGGGATGGAGTTTGTTAGGTGTGTTCAGGAAGGCTTCTTGACACAATATGTAGATAAGCCTACAAGAGGAGAGGCTGTACTTGATCTGGTATTGGGAACTGAACCTGGTCAGGTGTCAGGTCTCTCAGTGGGAGAGCGTTTTGGTGTTAGTGATCACAATTCTATCTGCTTTACCGTAGCATTGGAGTGGGATAGGAACAGAAAAGTTAGGAAAGACTTTAATTGGAGTAATGGAAATATGAAACTATCAGGCAGGAACTTGGAAGCATAAATTGGGAACAGATGTTCTCAGGGAAATGTACGGAAGAAATGTGGCAAATGCTAAGGGGATATTTGCGCTGCGTTCTGTATAGGTATGTTCCAATGAGACAGGAAAAGGATGGTAGAGTACAGGAACCATGGTGTACAAAGGCTGTTGTAAACCTAGACCAAAAGACAAGAAAAGCTTACAAAAGGTTCAAAAAACTAGGTAATGATAGAGATCTAGAAGTTTATAAGACTAGCAGGAAGGAGCTTAAGAATGAAATTAGGAGAGCCAGAAGGGGCCATGAGGAGGCCTTGGCAAGCAGGATTAAAGAGACACCCAAGGCATTCCACAAGTATGTGAAGAGCAAGAGGATAAGACGTGAGAGAATAGGACCAATCAAGAGTGACAGTGGAAAAGTGTATAAGGAACCAGAGGAGATAGCAGAGATAATTAATGAATACTTTGCGTAAGTATTCACTATGGAAAAGGATATTGTCAATTGTAGGGATGATTTACAGTGGATTGAAAAGTTTGAGCATATAGATATTAAGGAAGAGGATGTGCTGGAGTTTTTGGAAAGCATCAAGTTGGGTAGGTTTCTGGGACTGGACAAGATGTACCCCAGGCTACTGCGGGAGACAAGGGAGGAGATTGCTGAGCCTCTGGCAATGATCCTTGCATCATCATTGGGGATAGGAGGAGTTCCAGAAGATTGGAGGGTTGCAGATGTTGTTCACTTATTCAAGAAAGGGAGTCGAGGTAGCCTGGGAAATTATAGACCATTGAGTTCAGTGGTTGGTAAGTTGATGGAAAAGATCCTGAGAGGCAGGATTTATGAACATTTGGAGAGGCATAATATGATTAGGAATAATTAGCATGGCTTTGTCAAAGGCAGGTTGTGCTTTATGAGCTTATTGAATTTTTTTGAGGATGAGACTAAACACATTGATAAAGGTAGAGCAGTAGATGTAGTGTATATGGATTTCAGTAAGGCATTTGATAAGGTACCCCATGCAAGGCTTATTGAGAAAATAAGGAGGCATGTGATCCAAGGGGACCTTGCTTTGTGGATCCAAAGAAGGCAAAGAGTGGTTGTAGATATTCTGCATGGAAGTCGGTGACCAGTGGTGTGCCTCAGGGATCTGTTAGAACCATAGAACATTACAGCACAGAAACAGGCCTTTTGGCCCTTCTTGGCTGTGCCGAACCATTTTTCTGCCTGGTCCCACTGACCTGCACCTGGACCATATCCCTCCAAATAGAACCATAGAACTTTACAGCACAGAAACAGAGTTCTGGGACAACTTCTCTTTGTGATTTTTATAAATGACCTGGATGAGGAAGTGGAGGGATGGGTTAGTAAATTTGCTGATGACACAAAGGTTGGGGGTGTTGTGGATAATGTGGAGGGCTGTCAGAGCTTACAGTGGGTCATTGATAGGATACAAAACTGGGCTGAGAAGTGGCAGAGGAAGTTCAACCCAGATAAATGTAAGGTGATTCATTTTGGTAGGTCAAATATGATGGCAGAATATAGCGTTAATGTTAAGACTCTGGGTAGTGTGGAGGATCAGAGGTATCTTGGGGTCTGCATCCATAGGACACTCAAAGCTGCTACACAGGTTGACTGTGTGGTTAAGAAGGCATACAGTGCTTGCTCTTCATCAATCATGCAATTGAGTTTAACAGCCGAGAGGTAATGTTACAGCTATATAGGACCCTGATCAGATCCTACTTGGAATACTGTGCTCAGTTCTGGTCACCTCACTACAGGAAGCATATGGAAACTATAGAAAGGGTGCAGAGGAAATTTACAAGGATGTTACCTGGATTGGGGAGCAAGCCTTATGAGAATAGGATGAGTGAACTCAGCCTTTTCTCCTAGGAGTGACGGAGGATGAGAGGTGACCTGATAGAGGTGTATACGATGATGAGAGGCATTGATCGTGTGGATAGTCAGAGGCCTTTTCCCAGGGCTGAAATAGCTAACACGAGAGGGCACAATTTTAAGGTGCTTGGAAGTAGGTACAGAGGAGACATCAGGGGTAAGTTTTTTTTATGCAGAGAGTGGTGAGTGTGTGGAATGGGCCGCCGGCGACGGTGGTGGAGGCGGATACGATAGGGTCTTTTAAGAGACTCCTGGATAGGTACATGGAGATTAGAAAAATAGAGGGCTATGGGTAACCCTGGGTAATTTCTAAGGTAAGGACATATTCGGCACAGCTTTGTGGGCTGAAGGGCCTGAATTGTGCTGTAGGTTTTCTATATTTCTAATGGCTTTATGGTCAGTAGATGCAAAATGTTTCCCTACACAAACCTCTGTCTCCTGCCCTGTCTCATTCCCTAATAGGAGATCTAGTATCACACTCTCTCTAGTTGGAACATCTATGTATTGATTAAGGAAACTTTCTGAACATATTTACAACCTCTTTCTATGCCAGCTTGGAAAGTTAAAATCATTGACTATCACAACCTTATACTCCTTGCAAGTCTGCGATCCTTCTACAAATTTGGTTCTCTAAATTCCTACGAGTATTGGGTGGTGTATAATTCCATTAACATGGAATGTTATGCAATTTCTTATTCCTCAGTTCTACCCATAAAGCCTCATTAGATGAGCTCTCTGTTCTGTCCTAAATGAACACTGCGTGACATTTTCCCTGACTAATAATGCCAACCTCCCCTTTAATCCCTCCTGCTCTACAGCGACTAATACAACAGAACCCTGGAACATTGAGCTGCCAGTCCTGCGGCTCCTGCAACCTAGTCTCACTGTCATAATGGCTACAGTGTCATAATTCCATATGCAGATCTATTCCTAAACTCATCCACCTTTAAAATACCCCTTGCAATGAAATATATGCAGCTCAGAACATTAGTCCCACCAGGCTCGAACTTTTGATTCCCGACTTTGTCTCTAGGCTTAGCAACATCATTCTCCACAACCACTCCACTCTCTGTTCTGGTGCTCTGGTTCCTACCCCCTTGCTGTGATGCGTTTTGTGACATTTCATATAAAATTTGCTTTGTTACAGTAAGAGGATATTGCTGCTTTAATTAACACTTATAAAGATCATTTTAAACTAATAACTACATGTTGTGTTTGCAATTAACAGATCTCCGCAAACATTACTATGCGATGAGTATGTCAATGCCCCCCGCGGTGGTGGAGCAGATTGCATACTCCCTCTACAGTGCCCGGATTCTCAGCCAATATGAACTTAATGTCATTATTTCTAAGACTGAGGTGCTCTCCAAGGCATCCGAGCTGCTCTCTGTTGTCATCCGGAAAGGGTCAAAAGCCTGTGGCATCTTTCTCCAGGTTCTTAAAACGTGTGACCCACATCTCAGTGAACAACTAGTCAGAGAACAAGGTAAAAATTCTGTTTAGAGCTTCTCCAACTGATGTCAGTCCTTTTATTCCTCTGTTACTTCAGAACTATGATTTGATCCTCTGAGTGATGCACTTTTAGTTCAGACACTTTCCCTAATTCTTCATATTATTTCCTTTTCTTCTTTATCTTCATGATTTGCCCCAAGACACAGATCCCTAGGTCCCTGCTCTGGAATTCTTTTCCTCATATAATCTCTCCATACCTTTTTTTTATTATTTAAGAATTTCTTTAAAAGCTGCACCATTGACCAAAGAATTTGGCCATGTCTCCTAATGGAGCATAGAACATGGAACAGTACAGCAAAGCATGATGCCAATTTAAACAGTATTTCTTCTGTGAGCACGAGTTCCTGATCCCAGCATTCCCTGCATACTCACATGTACAGCCTCTTGTGTAAAATCTGTTTTGCATCACTATGTTATTCTATATAGATATGTGATCTTGACTTAAGAACTTAGGACGATGAGGAAATTTAATCACGATGCTAAGAATGGGAGAGTGTGAAAATGATAACAGACATTATGAGACAAAATACGTGACATAGTCTAACAGGATAGGAAAATATATATACACAATACATACAAAATGCTGGAGGAACTCAGCAGGCCAAGCAGCATCTATGGAAAAAGAGTACAGTCACTGTTTCGGGCCAAGACTGGGAAGATTTAAACTTCTTCAGGGTAGGCATCCTTGGAAGAAAAGAAAGAACACAAAACAAGTCCGTTGCAGTGCAAAGCGGTCAAAGTGGTTATAGTGTTGCTACAGTGAGCTGGTGATAAGTGTTGTGCGGGTTAGTTTGAGAATGAAATGGTTGAAGGGAAGTAGCTGTTCTACTTAAGGCTTCTGCCCTTCTGCCCATGGGACCAGCAAAAAGTGGGCATGGCCCAGATGGTGGGGATCTTTGATGATAGAAGTTTTCTGCTTGAGGCAATGCCTCATGTAGTGTAGATGATGAGGAGGGATATACCATGATGTATTAGGTTGAATCCACTCCTCTCTGTAGCCCTGATGAAAGACTGATAACCTTCAACGATTAGGATCTAAATGAAATGAAGGAGACAAGAAGTGCTGTTTTTAAAAGCTTTGAATTGAAAGTTCACTAATAAGAAAGCTTGTGGAATTTATAAAAATAGACATATTTCCATATTTTCCCTACAACACACATATCCTCCCCAGGTGGCAACAGGGCTCTGTTCTAGTGAACAGCTTCCAACCCAGACAGGTGGCAAGTTGAAACTGTGCCATGAGCCAAGTTGCCACATGGCAGGAGATGCCTACACCCCCTCAGCAGCTGGCAAATACACCCTATTCATCTTCCAAATACCTGTTTATATGAACAAGCCGTATGTGGGTTGGGCATTTGGAAGCTGGGGAGAGGGATATGTGAACCTGTACAGTATATGCCGCCTCACACAACAATCCTATTCTCCTATTCCCCTCCTAATTTTCTCTGTAACCTATTCTCCCGATTATCTCCATCACCTTCTCTCAGATTCTAACAATCACTGACACATTAGATGCAACTTACAATGGCCAGTTTATCCAATACGCATCTTTATGATGTGAGAGTACCCAGAGGAAATATATAGAGTTACAGAGAGAACGTGCGAAGTCCATGCAGTCAGGACTGCAGGAGCTGTGAGGCATCAGCACTACCCACTACTCCACTGTGCCACTTACTTACAGAGGAAAATGCCAGCACTGACTTGCCAATGAAAACACTACAACTTTATACATTTTTGAAGTATTCTCGATGGTTTCTGTAAAATCAGTTGGTGTCATTGTCAATCAAACATCAAATATGAGCTATTAAACAAACATGTTTCACATATTTAGCTATTATACGAAAAAGATTAACATTATCTAGAATCAACACCATCAGAAACTTTAAGCTGCAGTGCTGAAATGATGGAGTTAGCAATACATTTAATGAAGTCTTTGGGAGCTAGGTGCTAAGACCTTTCTGTCAGTTGCAGAATTAATTATAAAGGTGTGGTATATAGTTGGCAAGCAGCCAAAACTCCAATGCAATTGGGTATTTATCTTGGAAATGAATCCAAGACTGTAGTATCTAGGATTATAAATCTTTTCAGTAATTAATACCAAATGTCCCTATTAAATCACTCACTTCTGATCTTAAACCTTTGTTTTGTTGTCTTTAGTATCTCCTTCCTGTGGAAAAGATTATGTTTTCACCCTATGTCCCTCATGACTTCTATCAGGTCGCCCCTCAGTCTCCTCCATTCCAGGAACAAACTCCCAGTCTAAACAACCTCTCCTTGTAATTCAGCCCCAAACTCCAGGCAATATCCTAATAAACCTTTTCTGCATCTTTCTAGCTTAATAACATCTTTCATATAATGGGATGACCAGAATTGCACACAATACTCTAAATACAGCCTCACCAACATCATATATAAGACCATAAAATATATGAGCAGAATTAGGCCATTCAGCCCATTGAGTCTGCTCTGTCATTCCGTCATGGCTGATCCTGGATCTCACTGAACCCCACACACCTACCCTCTTGTCATATCCTTTGATGCTCTGACAGATCAAGAAACAATCAACCTTAAGTATACCCATGGGCTTGGCCTCCAGTGATATCAGTGGCAGAGCATTCCACAGATTTACTACTCCCTAGCTAAAATACATTCCTCCTTACCTCAATTCTAAAAGGTCATCCCTCAGTTTTGAGGCTGTGCCCTCTAGTTCTGGATATCCCCACCATAGGAAACATCCTCTCCACATCCACCCTACCTAGTCCTATTAGCATTTGGTAGGTTTCAATGAGATCTCCCACGCATTCTTCTAATTTCCAGTGAGTACAGGCCCAAAGCTGCCAAATGTTCCTCATCTGTTAACCCCCTCATTCCTGGAATCATCCTCGCGAATCTCCTCTGGACTCTCTCCATGACAACACATCCTTTCTGAGATATGGGACCCAAAACTGTTGACAGTACTCTCAGTGCAGCCTGACTAGTGTCTTCTAAATGCTCGGCATTATCTCCTTGCTTTTATATTCTGCAATATAACTTCCCAACTCCAATATACTCACTGCCCTCCTCGAATGATGAAGGCCAGTGTGCCAAATGCTTTCTTCACTGCCTTACCTACCCATGATACCACTTCCAGTGAACAATGCACTTGCCCTTTCATGACCTTCTGTTCCATAGCAAACCCTGGGGCTCTATCATTCACTGTACAAGTCCCATACTGGTTTGATTACTTAAACCAGTGTATATGGATTGAAAGCAATTTGCCAGTCCTCAGCCCATGTATTTACCTGTTCAAGATCCCTCTGCAATTTTTCATAACATTCTACACTATCTCCAACACCACCTATTTTAGTATTATCCACAAATTTAGTAACCATACATTATACATTCTCATCCAAATTCTTTACATAAATTACAAACACCAAAAGTCACAGTATTAACTCTTGTGGCACACCACTACACACAGACCACCCATCTGAGAAACAAACCTCCACCATCGCTCTCTGCTTTCTAGCACTGAATTATGAATTTAATCGACCATCTCCCCTAGATCCTTACAATCTAACCCTGCAAACTAGCCTACCATAAGGGACTTTGTCAAAGACCTTGCTAAAATCCATATAGGCATCATCCACTACAAATACTTAATACAGAAAACTCTCCCAATTAGTTTATTTGTTTCTTCAAGTATTATCATCCATAAATGTACTTAATACAAATATGGGATTTTCTGGGAATGTGCTCCTGTATTGTGCTCTGAGATATTTTTACTGACTTAAAGGCAGCAAATAAATACAGGTTCTTTTTCTTATAAAATTTCAATGATGGAAAACATCAATCCTAATTTTAATAATTTGATATGGCATTCAGTTATTTTATGTAATAAGAATGTTTTAATGATTATAGAGAAACATTGATACAGAGTTTGTCTAACTTCTCTCAATTGGTTCTAGCAGTTAATTCTACTAACAAAATTCCAATGAGTTCATTACTGAAGCCACCTTCTTATGGTAAGTACATTAATATGTCAAGATTTTTCAGAATTGGAGATTAAATTGTTCATAACTAACTACATCAATCTGCATTCAGGGGATGTTGAAAAATCAAATATAAAATGATAATTTAAAATACTGGAAAAACACAAACGTTTTTGATGAAATGATGCGTTTAATGCTTCAGTGTATTTTCATCGGAATTTTAGCCTTATTTTTATTCACAGAAATTAAAATTTTCCATTAGGTCACTTTTATGCTCAATATGTTAATACAGAACTAATAAATTTAAAGTAATTGTCAATTTTCTTGGATCTGTATTTTATATTTTGCCCAGGATATGAAATTGAAATTGGGGCCTGGTTTAATCTTTGCTTCTGATCATAGTGAAATGGATTAGAGAAAGGCAGATCACTGATGAAACTACACATAAAGATAGGGGATAAATTTGAGAATTTGAACTACTGGATAAAATTCAAATGCTTTGGAATTTTGTTGCTTAATCACTTAAGCATTGCAAAACATTGTGCATACTCAAAAATCATTGGACTTCAAATCAAAAAGAAATCAGTGATTCCTAGAAGTAGCTTCTTATGCTTGCTGATATCTCATGCTTGCTTTCTGCAAACATTTCAAGTTACTTTTTGAGCCAACTTTACATTGATGTCTACTTTCCTGATTACTCCCATGGCGATATATTCCACAGGAAGTGTCAAAGCTGCTTATTGGTGTTTAAGCAATGCTGCAATCTACCTTCACTCACCCTCAACCTACCTCAATCCAAAAAAATATGAGAGTCTGGTCCTGCCACCAGAGGAAACTGATGGCAGGACTAGAATTCAGAACAGCGTTTCTAAGCTTTGACACTGCTGCGGTCTAGTGTTATTTGCTATTGTGGAAAGAAACAATTTGCATAACCTTTTCCAATCCAGAGCAATGTAGATTCATTGAGGTAGTTTTAAAATATTGTCACTGTTGAAATGGAGAGGCCATTAATTTACATGCTGCAGTGTAAGGCTGATTTAAGATATTGGTTAAAGGGTATCTATCAAGAATGGCACTGGGAATAGTGTTTTGAGGAGAAACAAAGCCCTTGGCTTTACATCTCAACCAGTGGTGCCCCTTAGAACTGCACTGGAGCACCAGACTAAGTCATGTGCTCAAATGGCATCAGAATTCAATGACTAACTGATTCGAAACTCTTTCTTCTTTAACACCTTTACTTAGAATTAAAGCAATGCCAATATTAGCTGGGTTCTTCTACGATATACAATAGATACAGTATTTGTAAATGGAGCTGGTTGTTGGATTGAAGAATTTCATATACATTACATCAAAGATAACTTGCATTTGTCTGGTGAATTTAATGCCAGACTGTCTCAAGGATTTCAGAAAGGAAGCCTTTGATCGAGGGTAGAAATGTCAAATATGAGAGTGCATAGCTGTAAGGTGAGACGGGTAAATTTTGAAGGGAATGTGCAGAGCAGGTTCTTTACACACGGAATGGTGTGTGAATGGATCGGTCTACCAAGGGTAGTAGTGGAAGCAGAGGCGATAGTGACACTTAAGAGTCAATTACACAGGCACATGGACACGCAGGGAATAGAGGGATATAGGTGAAGGCAAGGCAGATAGGAGGCCCTCCATTGGTTGGGACTGACCATGGATGTTGCTTCCCAGTTGTCTATGTGAAGCACATGCCAATATGCAAGCCAGGGCAGTAGAATATGGAGAGCAATGTGCTGCCCATGTAGCAGGCACCCCTTCTCCATGCGGCTGATGAATCCAAAGGAATGACAAAGACTGATACAGTTTGGCACCAGTGGCATTGCAGGAGTTTCCAGTCAGCATTAAACTGTCTTAGGTTCTTCAGCTCTGGATTTTTCCTCATGGCTTACTGTTGAAACCTTTCCCATGAGTGGGTATAGTGGCAAGGAATTGGAGGTTTGAGATCAGAGTTTTCCTTCTCCTAGAGATGAGCTGCCAACCACGGCTGATGAACCCCACCTTCCCAAAGTGACTGGTTTTAAGGCACCAGTAACTAACCTTTGCCTCCTCCCCTAATCCTGAAAGTAGAAATGTCTTCACTGGGCTTAGTAGCTAAGCCACACATGTAGGCCAGGAGCTGGACTTGATTCTCAGAGGCTATTTGAGACTCACGCCTTTGGGAGCATTTAATAGGTCGTGGGAGCATATCCTTACTACCACCCCTGGCTATAACAACCTTAAGGAATCACAGACGGATAGGCTTAGTTTAATTTGTCATAATTTTCAGCTCAAACATCATGGTTGAAGGGCCTGTTCTGGTGCTGTGTTCTAAATCCTGAGCATTGTTGATTTCCTTGCATGGTCTTTATATTCCCACATGCCCAAATATCCTTTAACCTCAGCCAACAAGTGGATGTTCATTCTCTTCTGTGGAAGAGCAGAAAACCTCTGTGGAAAGAAATTCTACCCACATCTCAGTGAATCTTTGTCCTGAGGTTATGTCCCTACCATTTGGATAGAAGAAACAGCTCCTCTGTATTTAGGATGACTTGAAAGAACATATCTGATTGAAATAATGGTTGCAATCAGGCCCTCTAGTCAGTTTCTCAATAAGTATAATGTGTCAGGAGTGGGGTGACTGCAGGAAGTCAAGGAGGATGCTGAATGTTCCTACTATAATATAGAAACTGAAAAATGCAGAAATGGAACTGGATCATCTGTCCAAACTGGCAGAGCTTTGAAAGAGAGTGGTCTGCATTAAGAGTTTCTGCAGATGCTTAAAATCTTGCATAACACTCACCAAACGCTGGAGAAACTCAGCAAGTCAGGCAGCATCTTTGAAAGGGAATAAACAGTCAACGTTTCAGGCCTAGGTCGTAGATCAGGATTAAACTTAGGAATGTCGGCAGCATGCTAAATCAATCAGAATTGCAGGCTTTTAGCTTAATATGGAATATAATGAAGTAGGGTTACCCTAGGGATGTGGGAGTGAACAGTGAGTCCAGGCAGATGACCGATATTGTTGGAAGTAAAAATAAACTTTCGTCCTTATTCAGAAAGGATTTACCATGCAGAAATATTGAAGGAGGATTGCTGAGAAAGTCTCCATCAATCATCTTCTATGAGTGTGGCCGACCACCTCAGAAAAATGGTGTGAACTCTGTTATATTATCCCACTAATCAGTGACATTTTCACACCTCATTTCTCATTCGTCCCTAATATTACTCAGGGTTGTCCTTCCAGCCTTCAAAGTGGGAGTTAAGTGATGGTTAAACACAAGGCAGTCAGCAAACATTTAAAATTTTCTCTCCCCCAGCAGTGCAGTCGCCAGTGATATGCAAGATATGCATTTGCAACTCAAATCTGAACAACTGCACTTTTGGCTCAGGCAACAGTATGTCCATCATAACAACCGCACCATTATCCAACACCGAGGAGCCTGTCACAAGTATAAATCAAGAATGTGGTATGTTTTCTTTGTTATTTCTTCATTCTGCAACTGTAACAAATAACCTTCATTTCTGATCCATTGTTTAGATAGCTCTCCATAGTCAGAACTATTTCATTTAGCTAATGGTCTAACCTGGCATATACTGTAAACAACAAAGACAGGCCATAATGGGAGGCTGAAGTCCGTTGACTTTATATTTCTCCACAGTATATTCCAACTGCATTCAATCTGTATCTGTCAGTTTGTAATTTCTTTTTGTCTTCAAACTTCCTTTCCCTTAAGGACTTTATCCTGCAGATACTCTATTAAAAATCCAGAATTCAAATTCCACTATCACAGCTCATAGAGTCATACAGAGTCGAATCAGGGCCATTGAACCAATCTGTCCATGCTGGCCCAGGTGAACTGGTCTCATTTGCCTGCATTTGGCCCATCTAAAGCAGGGGTTCTCAATTTTCATCATGCCGTGGAGCCTTACCATTAACTTAGTGGTTCTTGGTTGGGAGGTTAGGAACCCTGGAAAGCTTCCCTGTCCATGTACCTGTCTAAATGTCTTATAAATTTGGTTGGGAAAGTTGCATTAAAGCAACATTTCACTGCTGCTCTTCCTTAATCGCACTTGGGAAGGTGCTGAGAAGCTTTATCTTATGTGCATCCATTTTAATTGTTCTGGGATAGTAGTGTTATTCTATAGGATTTCAATTCAGATTGACAATATTTAATTATTTTAAAAAACAGCGATTAAAAGTTTAAATCAAAGTAAATTTATAATTAAAGTATGTATGCCACATACAACCTCGAAATTCAGCTTCTTGCATAAAGATGACAAAACTATTGGATTGTTGTAAAAACCCACTGGTGTTCTAATATTCTTTGCGAAGGGTATCTGCCATCCTTACCCAGCCTACGTGTGATCTTAGGCCCACTAAGTGAAAGGTTGACACTTAAATAACCCCTGAAATGGTTCAGTCAAC
This sequence comes from Hypanus sabinus, assembly GCF_030144855.1. Taxonomy (NCBI): domain Eukaryota; kingdom Metazoa; phylum Chordata; class Chondrichthyes; order Myliobatiformes; family Dasyatidae; genus Hypanus; species Hypanus sabinus. The sequence goes on from NC_082706.1 coordinate 132,042,978, forward strand.
CATTAAGTTCAAGTGAAATTAGGGATAGGTATTAAATTCTACTTTTCCAGTGACTCTCAAAAAAATGAAAGCATGATATATTAGCTCCCTTTGAGTGATTGACAGATGGTGATCCAGTAACTGATACTTGTTATGTTCCACTGGTCACAGCTTGGCTCTTCATTCCTACTGTTTCTATTTGTTAGTCTATCCTCAATCCATTATTCTGTGCCATAGTCTCTATTTATCTAATTTATTGAAAGTCCAAATAAACCCCATTCTGTGGTAGTCACAATATCAAATACTGATAGATTTGTCAAAGGTGATTTCCTTGTTTAACTTATGTTGGACTCTACATTAGGATTTTACAGGTGCTTTGTTGGCATTTTCCCAATAAGAGATTTTACCATATTATTCACTGTAAAATTACCATTTTAGTGCAATTTTATATAAGTGGGAAAACAAGCAATGTATAAAAGCAAAGCCACGTACTGCCAGAGAAAATTAAATCCCTTTCCAATATTTTTTTTCTTTAAGACTTGTGTTTATTTTTGGCACCTGATTTGGCTAGTGCATTTTAACCCTAATCGAATCTAATCTTAGCTGTATCTAATCATTGACCTTGATAAATTTTCTGATTAGGAAATGTCATCGGTGCAACATCTACATCCTGCTTGTCCAGCATTTCAAACAGCACAGATGTATATAGTATGGAAACCTTCCAAGCTGACATCGAAATTGTCAGATCTAAACTAACGAATATTACTGTTGGAGAAAGCAATGTGTTCAGAGTTGTGGAAGAATTCAGCAATAAAGATGATAACGAGAAGGAGCTGGAAGAAGAGTTAGAAGGAAATGACTACAACGAACAGTCAGCAAAGGTGTCGGTAGCCAAAACATGTGTATAATTTTAAATACAGCATGTAGATTACTATACAGTAAGTGACTTTATGTTGTTTGAGAATTATGGATTGTCATTAACTAGAAAAACAGGAGGATCATACCCATAATTTTTCGTCTCAAGGGGATTAGGTTTTTCTGTGCTGAGGAATTTCTATGGGAAATGTATAATAAGCTCAAAATGTCTGAGTTGGGTGAGCCACAGAGAGATGTTCACTATCCAGAACCACCTCCAAGGATAAGCCATTGTTTGCACAGGAAGAGGATGAATAACAATGGAACATGTGAAACTGGGGTAACATAGCAGTATTGGTTGAAAGTTGATAGATAGAAAGCAGAATGGGGTGTTATGGAGCCTTAGCTGTTCAGAATGCTACACCTGCATGAGTTTGAAACTACTTAAAATGTATCATTATTGTGGAAAATGCTAAAAAATGAGATTTTTCTCTGCAAATACAGAACATTGTTCCAATTGCAGACTTTTTTTTTTGTTTTCCAGGATGAACTTCAGTGGGGGAGTGAAATATTAAACATGGACTGTGTGAATGCCATCCGGTAGTTATAACAGCAGAAAGCACCCAGCAGGGTCTAGACTTCAGTTGTTCAACCTTCATGGTTAAATCACCTTATTATAAACCACTCTGGCAAAAACTGATTTTCTGTTATTCCTTAAGATCCCAATTTCTCAGTGTTACTTGATTTATTAGCTTCACAGGGAATATCAAAGTGGCACAACTGAGGTTCAAATCAGATACATTGATCTCTTTCAATAGCACAATTCCCTAGCCCAGAGGACAGAAGTATGTTCAACACTAAAGTTGATAGGACACTAAGGAGGACAGAGTAGGAAGATAGACTTGAAACAGGAGATCAACAATCATTTTTAAAAAATGACTTGAAAATCTGTTCCTACATTGATTTCATATTTTAAGTATCATCTGCTCATTGTATTAGTTTTGTATATCTAACCACTTCAAAACGGGGGTTGCCCTGTTCAGTATTTATTTATTTATCTATCTGTACATCCACTATCAGGATGTGACCATTGTGATAAGGTAGTACATGTCCATCACTAATTGCTTCTTGATCAAGCTCCCTTAGTGGACTGAAAGGAGTTAAAGGTTGTCCAGGAGACCAAGTTTGGAGCAGTAAAAAATTCTCTGTGCATTCTGGATGGGAAGAAGTCATTAAGGCAGATAAAGGCTAAGAAATTTCTCACCCCATAGCATGCAATGCTCAAAATCTTGGCCCATATTCAGCATGTTGCCTCTACAGCTGAATTGACACCTTTAACAACAGCCAACATCCCTCCAAGCTCCCAGCTTCCCAGTATCTCACCACATATTACCGTTCTTTGCAGCATCTCACTTCTCAGTTTTCATTCAGCCACCCATTAATAACTTCTCTGTTCACTGCCAGCCACATGGCCAATTTCAGATGAGGTTATGACTCACCAAAATGGGGCATCATTGCACTGGAGTCAGAAGAGACCACAAAGTTATGGAATCAGAGGAAGGCAGCATTTGTGGCAGGAAAGGGACAGCTGATGTTTCAGACTGAGATGCTCAATGTACTTAATTGTTCATTTAGGGTTCCCAGCTTGAGAAAGCCCAGATCAAAAGCTGATTCATCACTGAAACAGGATATAGGTGCAGCCCTGATCGACCACATTTACTCTTCACTGGCACCATTGCATTCTCAGCCTTGTAGAAAAGTATCTGTATGTAAACTCAGTGTGAGATGGGAGTACTGAGAACAGGGGTGGTGGGGTGGGGTGGGGGGAGGTTCAGTTTGTTATCCGTTATACCGGCGAGTGATTTCACTTGATTGTCATATACAGTAAATATATGTACAAAGCACCACCAACCTGCAAAATAAAAGTGTTTGATATTCTGATTTGTCAATTAGTATTAATTTAACATACTAAACCCAAGCACATACTGTACAAGATAAATCAATATTAATACAGATATAGATTAGTCTTTGATACCTTTCGACTAAGGTAGTATGTTGGTTCAGAACATCTTTTGTTTCTACACTGACCCTTCAAATATGACCCTGAAGGCCAGGTAGGTACTGTACAATTTTCTGACACTGCTGTTCGGACAGGATAGATAGGAGTCCCTCTAGAAGAAAATTAACTCTCGAGCTGCTGGAGTTTGGTGTTAACTAGTTAAATTCCATCAGAGGCCCTGTAGATTAGTTACTATGTCAACCAATATGAAAACCACCATGTTAATTTGGAAAATCTACCTGTTAAATTGGCAGGACAAAGGTTTGGGGTGGGGTGGGGGGGTGTCAATTGTGTGAACAACAAACCGGGCAAAGAGATGTTCCAAAAGCTGATGTTTATTTCAGTAATTTGGTAACAAAGCTGGTGATTTATCTTTGGTTTTATAGTCAAGGGCCAAATAGCCAATTATCAAGTATGAGGATTAGGCTGGAGATTAGGAGCTAGAGTTACACCTTCAAACTGAGTTTTCTTTCCAAACCTTTAGAAATACTCCCACAACATGTGAAGTATAACTTTGCAGCACACTTGAAATGTTGGGGAAACACAACATTACCAGCAACATCTATGGAGTGGAATAAACAGTCGACATTTTGGGCTGAGACTCTGTATCGGGATTTATTTCCCTCCATAGATGCTGACTGATCGCTGAGCTCTATGAGCATTTTCAGTGTATCGCTCAATATTTTAAGCATCTGCAGTATTTCTTGTGTTTAAAAAAATTGTAAGCTCAGTGTGTTTCATGAAAACTAGAGAACACTGGTACAGAGGTAGTAGGATCCGTACACTTATCACCTCGAACCTTCGCCATGGCCTCAGCTCTACTTTTCTGTCCATTCTGTAAAACCATTGACTGTCTGTCTCAGCTGTGAACATTGTAAATCATTTGGCTTCATCATCTCCACGGGACAGAGAATTCTGTGGATTCACATGTCTCAGAGAACAAATGCTACCTCATCCTTACGGGCCACGCGTTAATGATGAAATTATATTCTCCTAGTTCTAAATCCTCCATGAAAGGACACGCGTCAGCATAATCCTCCACTTATCAAAAATATGTGGAATAATCTTCCATGTAGGGAAGTAATAACGTGTCTACAATGAAGAACTGAGTGATTATTTAATAAAGAATAAACACGCAAGTCATTAAATACAATTTAATGAGAAGAAAACAAATTAAGTCACCCCAGCAATATTAACAAACCTCCAGCATTGGTAGGAAGTTCTGCAAAGTGAGTTCAGGGAGTTAAGAGCAGTTAAAGGGCAGGACCTCCAGGGTTGTGATCTCATTTGTACTACACGTGCCACTTGCTAGGGAGGCCAGAATAATAAAATCATGCAGCTTAACATGTGACTAAGGAGTTGGTGTAGGAGAGAGGGCTTCAGAGTTTTGGGTGATTGGGCTCTCTTCCAGGGAATGTGGCACCTGTACAGAAGAGACAGTTTGCACCTAAACTGAAGGGGGACTAATATCCTTGCTCATACTGCACAGGGAGGCTTAAACTAGAGTTGCAAGGGGATGGGAACCACAGTGCCAGAACAGTTAGTGGAGATGTGGAGCAGTTGTGGAGGCAGATGTTGTTAAGACCTCAAAGTCAGGAAGCAAATGGTTGAGCATGGTGTACTGAGTTGCTTATATTTCAATGAAAGAAGTATTGCAGAGGAGCTCAGGGAGTGGATTAACATGAGGAATTGTGGTACTATAGCCATTAGTGAGATCTGGTTGTAAGAAGGGCAGGACTGGAAGAATAATATTTTGGGGTTCTGTCGTTTTAGGCACGATAAAGCAGGAGGGATCAAAGGGGAGGGGTGACGTTACTACACTGAGAAAATGACATGGCAGTGCTCAGTCAGGACAGACTGGAGAACTTGTCTAGTGAGGTGTTATGGGTGGAACTGAGAAATAAGAAATCTATGACCAGGTTAATGGGTCTACATTACAGACAACCCAACAATCCCCAGGATTTAGAGGTACAAATTTGTAGAAAGATCACAGACTATTACAAGAAACATAAGGTTGATATAGTAGGTGATTTTAACTTTGCATATATTGACTGGGACTCCCAGATTGTAAAAGGTCTAGATGGGATAGAGTTTGTTAAATGTGTTCAGGAAAGTTTTCTTTATCAATACACAGAAGTCCCAACTTCTGGAAAATGGCAGATGGAATTTAATGCAGACAAGTGTGAGATGTTGCATTTTGGGAGGATCAACCAAGGTAGATCTCCCACAATGAGGTACAGAGCACTGAGGTAGGACAAAGTGATCTGGAAATACAGGTTCAAAGTCCATTGAAAATTATGTCAAGTTACAGAGAGTCGTTAAGAAAGCTTCTGGCACATTGGCCTCCATAGGTCAAGGTGTTGATACAGGAATTGGATTGTTATATTGAAGTTGTATAAGACAGTTAGGCCTAATTTGGAGTATCATGTGCAATTTTGGTCACCCACCTACAGGAAAGATGTAAATAAGATTGAAATAGTACAAAGAAAATTTACAAGGATGTCACTGGGACCAGAGGGCCTGAGTTATAAGAACATAATAACATAAGAAATAGGAGCAGGAGTAGGCTATCCGGCCCATCGAGCCTGCCCCGCCATTCAATAAGATTATGGCTGATCTGCCGTAAACTCAGCTCCATCTACCTGTCTTTTCCCCATAACCCTTAATTCCTCTACAAAGTAAAAATCTATCTAACTGTATCTTAAATATATTTAGTGAAGAAGCCTCAACTGCTTCCCTGAGCAGAGAATTCCACAGATTCTCCACTCTCTGGGAAAAACAGTTTCTTCTTGTCTCCGTCCTAAATCTTCTCCCCTGAATCTTGAGGCAATGTCCCCTAGCTCTAGTCTCACCTACCAATGGAAACAACTTTCCAACTTCTATCTTATCTATTCCTTTCAAAATTCTGTGTGTTTCTATAAGATCCTCTCTCATTCTTCTGAATTCCAGAGAGTATAGTCCCAGGCGACTCAATCTCTCCTCATAGGTTAACCCCTTCACCTCTGGAATCAACCTAATGAACCTCCTCTCCACTGCCTCCAAAGCCAGTATATCCTTCTTCAAGTATGGAGACCAGAACTGCACACAGTACTCCAGGTACGGCCTCACCAGTACCCTGTATAGTTGCATTATGACCTCCCTGCTCTTGAATTCAATCTCTCTAGCAATGAAGGGCAACATTCCACTTGCCTTCTTAATAACCTGTTGTACCTGCAAGCCAACTTTTTGCAATTCATGCACAAGCATTCCCAAGTCCCTCTGCACAACAGCATGCTGCAATCTTTCACCATTTAAATAATAATCTGCTCTTCTATTATTCCTTCCAAAGTGAATGATCTTGCATTTACCAACATTGTATTCCATTTGTCAGACCTTGGCCCGCTCACTAAACCTGTCTGTATTCCTCTGCAGACCCTCCACATCCTCTGTACAATTTGCTTTTCCACTCAGTTTAGTGTCAATAGCAAATTTTGCTACGCTACACTCAGTCCCCTCTTTCAAATCATCAATGTAAATGATAAACAGCTGCGGGCCCAGCACCAACCCCTGCGGCACCCCACTCACCACTGACTGCCAACCGGAGAAACACCCATTTATACCAACTCTCTGTCTTCTATTGGTTAACCAATCCACTATCCATGCCAGTACACTTCCTCTGATTCCATGCATCCATATCTTATTTATAAGTCTCTTGTGTGGCACCTTATCGAACGCCTTCTGGAAATCCAAGTATATGACATCCACCTGTTCCCCTCTATCCACTGCAGTCATTATGTCCTCAAAGAACTCTAGTAAGTTTGTCAAGAAAGATTGAATATGTTGGAACTTTATTCCCTTAAATGTAGAAGACTGAGGGGAGATTTGATAGAGCTATACAAAATTATGAGAGGTACAAATAGGAAAAATGCTAGCTTTTTCCACTGAGGTTGGGGGAGACTACAACTAGAGGTCACAGGTTAATGGTAAAAGGTGAAATGTTTAATGGGAACACAAGGGGAAACTTCTTCACTCAGAAAGGGGTGAGAGTGTAGAATGAGCTGCAGTGCAAGTGGTGAATACGATTTCAATTTCAATGTTTAGAGAAGCTTGGATACCTACATGGATGTGAGTGGAATGTAGGGCTATGGTCCAGGTGCAGATTGATTGGACTAGGCAGTTTAAGTGGTCCAGCATGGACTGCATGGGCCAAAGGGCCTGTTTCTGTGTTGTAGTTTTCTATGATTTTACCATGTGTGCTGCTTAAGTAATTCCTTTTGTGCCACTTCTACTTATTACAAGTGTTCAAATTTGTAAAGCAGAGAATATTTCAAAATTCATGACGGCATGCTGACCGGTTATCAGCTCCCTGTGACTAACAACATCCTAAAAGTTGTGCAATCAAACACAGAAAAACACCAGTTGTAATTCTGAGCACCACACACAAAATGCTGCAGGAACTTAGCAGGTCAGGCAACATCTGTGGGAATAAACAGTCGATGCTTCTGGCCAAGACACTTCGTCAGCTGTAATTCTGTACATTTTAAATAAGGAAATCATAATTAGCATGGTAACTTGAACATAAACTAGAGTACTAATAAACTCCAGCCTTTTGTCATATGTCATCATAACAGTATCTAATTCTGTGGTGTTAAATTAACGTCTCTCTTTTGTTGAACCTATGAATGACTGAAGTTGGTCTTCCTGTATAAAGGCTGTGCATCAACCAAACAGTTTTATTCAACCAAACTATAAAATATAAATTCTCAAACTTAATTGTGGATTAGAATCAGCAAACAGAAAATGTTCACTCATCACCATGATAAGCTGTGATAACTATCTCCAGTTAACCTCACTGAAATTCAAAAACTGTTTAAGATAATGTCAAAAGTGGATATCCTGTAGGCTTACTACTTAAATGATCATTAAGTAGAAGCATAGTGGTTAGCACAACGATTTACTGTATTGGCGACCCAGGTTCAATTCCTGCTACTGCCTGTAAGGAGTTTGTACCTTCTCTTCATGACTGTGTGGGTTTCCTCCCACTGTCCAAAGACATACCTGTTGTTAAGTTATTTGGTAATTGTAAATTGTCCTTTGATTAGGCTAGGATTAAATTGGGGATTCCTAGGCAGCATGACTCAAAGGGCCAGAAAGGCCTATTCCAAGCAGTATCTCAATCAATCTATATATATAGGAAACTGACCAAGTTGGAAAAGTTATATGCTGGCTTAAAGTGAATACTCTTTCACCACTGCTAAATAAGAGACAATAGACTCAATAAAGATTACAGTGCTTTTTTTTAATGCAATTACAAGGAACATACAGGAATCTCGGTGGTACAAGTGAACTGAATGGTAGTCTTGTTCATATCAGCTATCCAATATAATTTAGAAACTATGTATTGTAGCACAGCCAGGTACACAGGCTCATGGGGTGTGGGTGGGAGAAGGGAGGGTTGGAGTGAAAGGTCATGGAGATGATGGCAATCTATTCCTTAAGTGTTCAGGCTGGGAACCAATAAGCCAAGAGGGAAAGGTAATAATTGAGTTAGCAGTGGATTTGTTGCATTCTGCTAGCCTGATTAGCTCCAAGGACAACTGCTCATGATGCTACAGTCAGAAAGAAAATCAAAAGGGTTTTAAAAGAGAGCATTGAAACAAGTACTTCATCTAAGTACAAAACTTGTCTTGCGTAAGCTGGCATTTAGCAAGGGTCCACCAATCAGTCTAACAAATACTGACAATTTTCTGGAGCTTTATCAGTGAACAGTGTGATAATTCCATCATCATCCTTGCTAGGACATAAAATAACTTCTTAAATTCATAGAAAAGTGAGCCCCCAGTGCCCATCACATCCAAAACAATCTTCCTCACTAGTCTATAGACACAAACATGGCATATGATTACTCAGATGTTCCAGATTAATCTTTGTCTGTTTGTTGTATATTCCATGTACATAAACTGCACTGATTAAATATTATACAAGTTGTCAATTTTCAACTGTTGCAAGTGGCAATAAGATGCCCATTACCAATGTCAGTAGGGCCCAAATACTCCTATTAATAAAATATATTACATTTATTTACAGGTAACTTACATTATTTCTTCTTTGATAAGACCCATTCACAAAGATATGTCCATATAAATGAATTCTGGCTTTTGATATTAGGTGAAAGTTACATACTTGGGAATTTTAGCATACTCAGCCCATGTTCCAGTGTTTTATGGATCCAGTTATTTCCTTCTGAGATGCCAGTTCAACAAAAGAAACTTCAGGAAGAGGAGAGAAAATAAAAAGGCACGTCTAAACCTCTTTTATAGTTCGCTCCTTTGGCGTCGCCAGTCGAAATTCCAACGTGCTTGTGGAGGACATATAAAAAGACTGAGTTTTCCGTTTTAACCGTGCACGCTTGTTCGCTAGGACAAGACTTCGTCGACTGGAGCTTATGATTTCTGAAATAAATTTCTTACAGTCAACACAAACTTCCATCGTGCTCCAGTCCTCCATCAGCTCTTTGGGAAACTCCAGGCTTTCAGTTGTCTTCTCTGAGGATTTAGACACAGATGGAAACCTGTGAAAGAGCACATAAGCTCACTTTAAGGAATGTCGGCTCAAGAGACGCATCTGGTTTACAACTTCTCCCTTGGTTATACAAGGCCAAGATAAGAGGCACATTTTATTACTAAACATCCAGTTTCATTCAGGTTTGTTTGTACCATTATAAGCAAGGATGTAGAAGGATTGCAGATGCCTGGACTAGAGGGTATGTGCTATGAGGAGAGGTTGTTTAAATTTGGGCTGTTTTCTCAGGAATGGCAGAGGCTGAGGGGAGACCTGATAAAAGTTTATAAGATTATGAAGGGCACAGACAGACAACTGGCATCTTTTTTTCCCACATGGTTGAGGTATCTAAAGCCAGAGGGCATGCATTTAAGGTGAGATTGATGTTAAGATTAAAGGAGATGTGCTGGACAAGTTTATTTTATACAAGAGTGGTGGGTGTCAGGATTGTACTTCCGGGGGTGGTGGTGTAGGTAAATATGATAGAGATGTTTAAGAGATTCTTAGATAGGCATTTGAACATGCTGAGAATGGAAAGCTATGTACATAGAAGCTGAAGAAACAAGCTTAGTAGGCTTTTAATTATTAGTTCAATTAGTTCAGCACAGCATTGTCAACCACAGGGCCTGTTCCTGGAGGAATAGACACACCAGAGACATTTACACACACTGCATACTATACAAGCTGTCAATTGTCATCTGCTCATCCAAGTCTGAATCCCTCCATCCCCAGAGTTTGGGAAACTCTGAGCAATTCCAATTTTTTTTCTCAGACTTGATAACTACTTCTGGTCTTGCCAGACTTACTCTGAACAGAGGTCACACTAACCAATGCTTTCTCCTGAAAACTTCACATCAGACGTGGTTGCGTAATCAGGATGAGAGGAAAAACCCAAGCATCAAAACAACAGTGTTAGGGAATTCACCGAGTTCGAGAGTACCCTGAATGGTAACAGTTTCTCCTTCTACACGTGCAGCCTAACCTGCTATGCATTTCCAGCATTTTCTGTTTTTACGGTTTAAAAAAATAACTTGCAGGATTTAATTTCTAATTGTGATTTAAAAGGGTCATTTTTAGAAGTTAAAGCCAACATCTCACAAACTTCTACAGATGTACCTCAGAAGCCATTCTAACTGGCTGCATCACTGTCTGGTAAGGGGGGGGGGGGTGTGGTGGCACTGCACAGCATCGAAATAAGCTGCAGAAAGTTGTATATTCAGTCATCTCCATCATGGGCACTAGCTTCCCCAGCATCCATGGCATCTTTAAAGAGTGGTGTCTTAAAAAGCCGGCAGCCATCATTATGGACTCCCATCACCCAGGATATACCATCTTCGCATTGCTACCATCAGGGAGGAGGTACAGGAGCCTGAAGGTGCACATACACAATGATTCAGGAACAGCTTCAGATTTCTGAATGGACATTGAACCCAGAGCACTACCACACTACTTTTTTAATTTTTATTATGTATTGCAATGTACTGATGCTGCATAACAGCAAACTTCATGACATACGCCGGTGATATTAAATATGAATCTAATTCCAATTTTCAATGGAACATAAGAAATAGGAGCAGGAGTAGGCCATCCAGCCTATCGAGCCTGCCCCGCCATTCAATAAGATCATGGCTGATCTGCCGTAAACTCAGCTCCATCTACCTGCCTTTTCCCCTGTGGTGAACTATGTGCCTGTCGGGACACGCCCCCTGCTGACTGCTCCTGTGGCTCCTCCCACAGGCCCCGGTATAAAGGAGATCTGAGGCCTGACGCTCGGCCTCAGTCTCCAGGACATTGTATGATAGACACTCACTCCTGGTTCCTTCTTCCAGTCAATAAAAGCCGATATCTCGCCTTACGTCTCAGTGTGAGTTATTGATGGTGCATCATCCCCATAAATCCTTAATTCCCTTACTTCGTAAAAACCTATCCGTTTCTTAAATATATTTAGTGAGGAAGCCTTTTTGCAATTCATGCACAAGCACTCCCAAGTCCCTCTGCACAACAGCGTGCTGCAACCTTTCACCATTTAAATAATAATCTGCTCTTCTATTATTCCTTCCGAAGTGGATGATCTCGCATTTACCAACATTGTATTCCATCTGCCAGACCTTGGCCCACTCACTTAACCTGTCTGTATTCCTCTACAGACTCTCCACATCCTCTGTACAATTTGCTTTTCCACTCAGCAAATTTTGCTACGCTACACTCAGTCCCCTCCTCCAAATATCAATGCAAATGATAAACAGCTGCAGGCCCAGCACCAACCCCTGTGGCAACCCACTCACTACATAGTTTATTAAAATATTTTAAATTGTGTTTGATTCCAGAAATAAAAACTATCATTAACAACAGACAAATGAGCTTGAAGAAAAACGAGAGACAATAAAACCTCTCTGAAACTCAAACAGGGATGAGAGAATTTGGACACCTTTCTGGTTTAATTTTCATTGCAGGGGAGACAGCTGAACAGAAGGGAGCAAAAAATGTTGTTGTGATGTTACAGGGCTATTAATCAATTTAAAAATAATAACATGAGCTCATCTGGGGAATTTTAATTAACTCAAATCAGAAATGAGAAAGCCAGTATCTGTAATGGTTACTGTGAAAATACCAGATTGCTGCTAAAAGAACATGGTTCAAATACCTCTTGTTTTGGTTGTGGCAGCTGACTATTGCTTGCTCTCTGAAATTACCCAATAAACTACTCAGTTCAAGAATAATTATGATTAGGAAATTATGCTGGGCTTTCCAGTGATAACCATATTCTCTGAAAGAATGAAAGACAGAGTCCTATGACAAACATCAGCTTATTGTACAACTTATTATGTCCGAGGAATTTGGATAAATTATTTGCGACAGTCACTCACATCATCAATGATAGATGCTACAAACATGGATTTCTAGAAGGCATTTGATAAAGCTCTATGAAAGAGATTCATCTGATGAGTCAGAAACCCCATTGTTGTGGCAACTAGTTCACTTGGTGAAGTTTGCCATGTCCTCTTCCCACTCACTGAGGCTTCGGTTCCTGCACTCCCTTCTCCCTCACCAGAGCCAGTCTCCATGCTCTCTTTGTGCTCACCATGGCCCAATTCCCATGCTTCATTTGTACTCAACAGAGCTCTAGTTCCAACTCTCCCTTTAAACTGACAAGATGCACTGAAAATGTATTATATTGTTGTCTAACATTAACAGTGTCTTCCTGTGACCCATGACTATCCTCTTCACTATCAACAGCACCTCTAATGTGTTATCTGCAGTGTTGTTAATCACCCTCCTATGTTCGTATCCATAAATTATACAATAAACAGGAAGTGTCCAGGAACCATTCCCTGTTACATATCAATGACCATGGGTTTTCAATCACAAAAACAATTTTTAATCATCACTTGTTGCCTCATATGACCAAGCAAATTTTGGATCCAACTTGCTAATTTACCCTGTATCTCATGAGCTCTGATCTTTTTGACCAGTCTCCCATGTGCTACCTCATCAACGTTCTTAGGGAAGTTCAACCACACTGCCCTTTGTCAATGCTTTTTGTTACTTATTCAAGAACATCAGTTAAATAGCCAGACAGGATCATGCTGAGTTTCACTGATTAATCTTTGCACACTAATCCCAACTCCCCAGATGAACTCATGTTATTATATTTATAAGGATTAATGCCTGACTTTCTAAGTGCACAACATCTTGTTAGATTTTTTCCCCCAGTAACTTCTCTGCTTCCAGTATGTTCTTACTGACAAGATGTGATGAATGGAACCACTGTAGTGGTCTCTGCCTTTACATTTAAGGGATATCCATTATTAAAGACCCTCACCATCTGCGTCAAGCCCTATTATTTTTTCTGTTATTAGGAGCTTGAAGACCCATACCTTAAGGTTGGTTCAACAATAGTTCCTTTCCTACTGCCATTATATTCTTGAACCAGCCTGAAAAACCTTAATACTACCTCAGACTATGTTTCTGGTTTTTCTTTGTTGTTTTTGTTATGTTTATAAAATTTATATTTGCCATTTTGTAAAGTGCTGTGCTGCTGCTGCAAAAAGCTAACTTTCACAGCAGAGAAAACTTGAACTTGAACATTCTTTTTGCATGTTGGGGGAGGGTGCTGGAGTTCAGTAGCTGACAGGATGTTTGTGCGACGGGGGTGGGGGGGGCCTGGAGCTCAGTACCTGACGAGACCTTTGTGCGGGTGGGGGGGGGGCCTGGAGCTCAGTACCTGACGAGACCTTTGTGCGACGGGGGTGGGGGGGGCCTGGAGCTCAGTACCTGACGAGACCTTTGTGCGGGTGGGGGGGGGGGGCCTGGAGCTCAGTACCTGATGAGACCTTTGTGCGGGTGGGGGGGGAGCCTGGAGCTCAGTACCTGACGAGACCTTTGTGCGGGTGGGGGGGGGGGGGGGCCTGGAGCTCAGTACCTGACGAGACCTTTGTGCGGTGGGGGGCGGAACGTTCTGGAGCTCAGTACCTGACGAGACCTTTGTGCGGTGGGGGGCGGAACGTTCTGGAGCTCAGTACCTGACGAGACCTTTGTGCGGTGGGGGGCGGAACGTTCTGGAGCTCAGTACCTGACGAGACCTTTGTGCGGTGGGGGGCGGAACGTTCTGGAGCTCAGTACCTGACGAGACCTTTGTGCGGTGGGGGGCGGAACGTTCTGGAGCTCAGTACCTGACGAGACCTTTGTGCGGTGGGGGGCGGAACGTTCTGGAGCTCAGTACCTGACGAGACCTTTGTGCGGTGGGGGGCGGAACGTTCTGGAGCTCAGTACCTGACGAGACCTTTGTGCGGTGGGGGGCGGAACGTTCTGGAGCTCAGTACCTGACGAGACCTTTGTGCGGTGGGGGGCGGAACGTTCTGGAGCTCAGTACCTGACGAGACCTTTGTGCGGTGGGGGGCGGAACGTTCTGGAGCTCAGTACCTGACGAGACCTTTGTGCGGTGGGGGGCGGAACGTTCTGGAGCTCAGTACCTGACGAGACCTTTCTGCTGCCCATCATGGCGACGCCGGCTGCTTGGCATCTTCTCCGGTTTTATCACTTTCCCCTCTTTCGGCATGGCTGATGGTCCCAAGGAAAAGATGGGGAGATTGCTGTAGGGCTTGGAAGGCAGTCGCATCTGGATCACAAACACATGAAATTGTTGTTATTTAAGTAGTCCAGCTATTGATAGACAGAGAAATGTGAAATAATTCAGATATAAACTTCAACAGGGAAATGTACCTTTTTACAACACTGTGAACACACCGGCCTGTGGAGAGATAACCAAAGTAAAAACAATTAAGTAATCACACAGTTTGCTTATTGACTAAACAAACTCACTACCGGAGGGTTCATTTTTATCAGAAATTTAATGCTGTGATACATTTAAAGTCTCCTTCACATGAGCCACCTACAGTTAAAAGAGGCAGCTGACTACTCCAGCCAAATGCAATAAATCAATGTCATGTCAATTTCAAGTGTAGCAGTTTCAAAGTTAGATTACATCTACTGCTAACTAATATAAAAAATTTGGATAATGTCATCAACCGCAAGACCAGAAGCAACATCTACAGAACAGCACTGGACTAACATAAAGACTTATTCAAGTAGGCAGACTTCACCCCATCTGTGGCAATAACCTGACCTGCTGACTGTCATCAAGGTTTAATGGGACATACTCTCACCTAGGTCAAAAGTACCCCTCCTCAAATTTGAATACTGAGGTCCAGAATGATTCTGTGGCGCGGTATGGAGAGAGTGCTACATGCTCAGTGGTGCTACCTTTTGGATAATCCCTCCAGGACGTAAAAGTTCTCTATTAATGAAAAGCAAGGAAGTTCTTCCAGTGTCATTCTTCAATCAACCAGTAAAACCATTATCTGGTCATTGTGTTAGAATCCACCACCCTGTTTTCTGGATTACAGATCTGACTACACTTTAAAAAGGTCTGATTAATTGAAAGAGATGAGGAAAGATGCTGTATAAATGCCATATCTTTCTGCATCATTAGTCTAGCAAGATATCCCAAGGTGTGAAACAGGAACCGCAGTGACCAAGGTGTGAAACGGGAGTCGCAGTGACCAAGGTGTGAAAGAGGAACCACAGTGACCAAGGTGTGAAACAACAACCGCAGTGACCAAGGTGTGAAACAGAAACCGCAGTGACCAAGGTGTGAAACAGGAACCCCAGTGACCAAGGTGTGAAACAGCAACCGCAGTGACCAAGGTGTGAAACAGGAACCGCAGTGACCAAGGTGTGAAACAGGAGTCACAGTGACCAAGGTGTGAAACAGGAACCACAGTGACCAAGGTGCGAGACGGCAACCGCAGTGACCAAGGTGAGAAACAGAAACCGCAGTGACCAAGGTGAGAAACAGGAACCGCAGTGACCAAGGTGCGAGACGGCAACCGCAGTGACCAAGGTGAGAAACAGAAACCGCAGTGACCAAGGTGTGAAACGGGAGTCGCAGTGACCAAGGTGTGAAACAGGAGTCGCAGTGACCAAGGTGTGAAACAGGAGTCGCAGTGACCAAGGTGTGAAACAGGAGTCGCAGTGACCAAGGTGTGAAACAGGAACCGCAGTGACCAAGGTGTGAAACAACAACCGCAGTGACCAAGGTGTGAAACAGAAACCGCAGTGACCAAGGTGTGAAACAGGAACCACAGTGACCAAGGTGTGAAACAGAAACCGGAGTGACCAAGGTGTGAAACAGGAACCCCAGTGACCAAGGTGTGAAACAGCAACCGCAGTGACCAAGGTGTGAAACAGGAACCGCAGTGACCAAGGTGTGAAACAGGAGTCACAGTGACCAAGGTGAGAAACAGGAACCGCAGTGACCAAGGTGCGAGACGGCAACCGCAGTGACCAAGGAGTGAAACAGGAACCGCAGTGACCAAGGTGTGAAACAGGAACCGCAGTGACCAAGGTGTGAAACAGGAGTCACAGTGACCAAGGTGTGAAACAGGAGTCGCAGTGACCAAGCTGTGAAACAGGAGACGCAGTGACCAAGGTCTGAAACAGGAACCGCAGTGACCAAGGTGTGAAACAGGAGTCGCAGTGACCAAGGAGAGAAACAGCAACCGCAGTGACCAAGGTGAGAAACAGCAACCGCAGTGACCAAGGTGTGAAACAGGAGTCACAGTGACCAAGGTGTGAAACAGGAACCGCAGTGACCAAGGTGAGAAACAGGAACCGCAGTGACCAAGGTGAGAAACAGCAACCGCAGTGACCAAGGTGTGAAACAGCAACCGCAGTGACCAAGGTGTGAAACAGGAGACGCAGTGACCAAGGTGTGAAACAGGAACCGCAGTGACCAAGGTGTGAAACAGGAGACGCAGTGACCAAGGTGTGAAACAGGAACCGCAGTGACCAAGGTGTGAAACAGGAGTCGCAGTGACCAAGGTGTGAAAAAGGAGGCACAGTGACCAAGGTGAGAAACAGCAACCGCAGTGACCAAGGTGTGAAACAGGAGTCGCAGTGACCAAGGTGTGAAACAGGAACCGCAGTGACCAAGGTGTGAAACAGCAACCGCAGTGACCAAGGTGTGAAACAGGAGTCACAGTGACCAAGGTGTGAAACAGGAGTCACAGTGACCAAGGTGAGAAACAGCAACCGCAGTGACCAAGGTGTGAAACAGCAACCGCAGTGACCAAGGTGTGAAACAGGAGTCGCAGTGACCAAGGTGTGAAACAGGAACCGCAGTGACCAAGGTGTGAAACAGGAACCGCAGTGACCAAGGTGTGAAACAGGAACCGCAGTGACCAAGGAGTGAAACAGGAACCGCAGTGACCAAGGTGTGAAACAGGAACCGCAGTGATCAAGGTGTGAAACAGGAACCGCAGTGACCAAGGTGTGAAACAGGAACCGCAGTGACCAAGGTGTGAAACAGGAACCGCAGTGACCAAGGTGTGAAACAGGAACCGCAGTGACCAAGGTGTGAAACAGCAACCGCAGTGACCAAGGTGTGAAACAACAACCGCAGTGACCAAGGTGTGAAACAGGAACCGCAGTGACCAAGGTGTGAAACAGGAGTCACAGTGACCAAGGTGTGAAACAGCAACCACAGTGACCAAGGTGAGAAACAGCAACCGCAGTGACCAAGGTGTGAAACAGGAACCGCAGTGACCAAGGTGAGAAACAGAAACCGCAGTGACCAAGGTGTGAAACAGCAACCGCAGTGACCAAGGTGTGAAACAGGAACCGCAGTGACCAAGGTGAGAAACAGAAACCGCAGTGACCAAGGTGTGAAACAGGAGTCACAGTGACCAAGGTGTGAAACAGGAGTCACAGTGACCAAGGTGAGAAACAGCAACCGCAGTGACCAAGGTGTGAAACAGGAACCGCAGTGACCAAGGTGAGAAACAGAAACCGCAGTGACCAAGGTGTGAAACAGGAGTCACAGTGACCAAGGTGTGAAACAGCAACCACAGTGACCAAGGTGAGAAACAGCAACCGCAGTGACCAAGGTGTGAAACAGGAACCGCAGTGACCAAGGTGTGAAACAGGAGTCACAGTGACCAAGGTGAGAAACAGGAGTCGCAGTGACCAAGGTGAGAAACAGCAACCGCAGTGACCAAGGTGTGAAACAGGAGTCGCAGTGACCAAGGTGAGAAACAGGAACCGCAGTGACCAAGGTGAGAAACAGCAACCGCAGTGACCAAGGTGTGAAACAGCAACCGCAGTGACCAAGCTGAGAAACAGGAACCGCAGTGACCAAGGTGAGAAACAGCAACCGCAGTGACCAAGGTGAGAAACAGGAGTCGCAGTGACCAAGGTGAGAAACAGCAACCGCAGTGACCAAGGTGAGAAACAGGAACCGCAGTGACCAAGGTGAGAAACAGGAACCGCAGTGACCAAGGTGTGAAACAGGAGTCGCAGTGACCAAGGTGAGAAACAGCAACCGCAGTGACCAAGGTGTGAAACAGGAACCGCAGTGACCAAGGTGAGAAACAGGAACCGCAGTGACCAAGGTGAGAAACAGCAACCGCAGTGACCAAGGTGTGAAACAGCAACCGCAGTGACCAAGCTGAGAAACAGGAACCGCAGTGACCAAGGTGAGAAACAGCAACCGCAGTGACCAAGGTGTGAAACAGGAACCGCAGTGACCAAGGTGTGAAACAGGAACCGCAGTGACCAAGGTGTGAAACAGCAACCGCAGTGACCAAGGTGTGAAACAGGAGTCGCAGTGACCAAGGTGTGAAACAGGAACCCCAGTGACCAAGGTGTGAAACAGGAACCGCAGTGACCAAGGTGTGAAACAGGAGTCGCAGTGACCAAGGTGTGAAACAGGAACCCCAGTGACCAAGGTGAGAAACAGGAACCGCAGTGACCAAGGTGTGAAACGGGAGTCGCAGTGACCAAGGTGTGAAACAGGAATCGCAGTGACCAAGGTGTGAAACAGGAACCCCAGTGACCAAGGTGTGAAACAGGAGTCGCAGTGACCAAGGTGTGAAACAGGAACCCCAGTGACCAAGGTGTGAAACAGGAGTCACAGTGACCAAGGTGTGAAACAGGAACCCCAGTGACCAAGGTGTGAAACAGGAACCCCAGTGACCAAGGTGTGAAATAGGAGTCGCAGTGACCAAGGTGTGAAACAGGAGTCGCAGTGACCAAGGTGTGAAACAGGAACCCCAGTGACCAAGGTGTGAAACAGGAGTCACAGTGACCAAGGTGTGAAACAGGAACCGCAGTGACCAAGGTGTGAAACAGGAACCCCAGTGACCAAGGTGTGAAACAGGAGTTGCAGTGACCAAGGTGTGAAACAGGAGTCGCAGTGACCAAGGTGTGAAACAGGAACCCCAGTGACCAAGGTGAGAAACAGCAACCGCAGTGACCAAGGTGTGAAACAGGAGTCGCAGTGACCAAGGTGTGAAACAGGAACTCCAGTGACCAAGGTGAGAAACAGGAGTCGCAGTGACCAAGGTGTGAAACAGGAACCCCAGTGACCAAGGTGAGAAACAGCAACCGCAGTGACCAAGGTGTGAAACAGGAACCGCAGTGACCAAGGTGTGAAACAGGAGTCGCAGTGACCAAGGTGTGAAACAGGAACCCCAGTGACCAAGGTGAGAAACAGCAACCGCAGTGACCAAGGTGTGAAACAGGAGTCGCAGTGACCAAGGTGAGAAACAGCAACCGCAGTGACCAAGGTGTGAAACAGGAGTCGCAGTGACCAAGGTGAGAAACAGCAACCGCAGTGACCAAGGTGTGAAACATGAACCACAGTGACCAAGGCGAGAAACAGGAATCGCAGTGACCAAGGTGTGAAACAACAACCGCAGTGACCAAGGTGTGAAACAGGAGTCGCAGTGACCAAGGTGAGAAACAGCAACCGCAGTGACCAAGGTGTGAAACAGGAACCCCAGTGACCAAGGTGAGAAACAGGAGTCGCAGTGACCAAGGTGAGAAACAGCAACCGCAGTGACCAAGGTGTGAAACAGTAACCGCAGTGACCAAGGTGTGAAACAGGAACCACAGTGACCAAGGCGAGAAACAGGAATCGCAGTGACCAAGGTGTGAAACAACAACCGCAGTGACCAAGGTGTGAAACGGGAGTCACAGTGACCAAGGTGTGAAACGGGAGTCACAGTGACCAAGGTGTGAAATAGGAGTCGCAGTGACCAAGGTGTGAAACAACAACCGTAGTGACCAAGGTGTGAAACAGGAACCCCAGTGACCAAGGTGTGAAACAGCAACCGCAGTGACCAAGGTGTGAAACAGGAGTCACAGTGACCAAGGTGTGAAACAGGAGTCACAGTGACCAAGGTGAGAAACAGCAACCGCAGTGACCAAGGTGAGAAACAGGAGTCGCAGTGACCAAGGTGAGAAACAGCAACCGCAGTGACCAAGGTGTGAAACAGGAACCACAGTGACCAAAGTGAGAAACAGGAATCGCAGTGACCAAGGTGTGAAACAACAACCGCAGTGACCAAGGTGTGAAACAGGAGTCGCAGTGACCAAGGTGTGAAACAGGAACCCCAGTGACCAAGGTGAGAAACAGCAACCGCAGTGACCAAGGTGTGAAACAGCAACCGCAGTGACCAAGGTGTGAAACGGGAGTCACAGTGACCAAGGTGTGAAACGGGAGTCGTAGTGACCAAGGTGTGAAACAGGAACCCCAGTGACCAAGGTGTGAAACAGCATCCGCAGTGACCAAGGTGTGAAACAGGAACCGCAGTGACCAAGGTGAGAAACAGCAACCGCAGTGACCAAGGTGTGAAACAGGAGTCACAGTGACCAAGGTGTGAAACAGGAGTCACAGTGACCAAGGTGTGAAACAGGAGTCGCAGTGACCAAGGTGAGAAACAGCAACCGCAGTGACCAAGGTGAGAAACAGGAGTCGCAGTGACCAAGGTGTGAAACAGGAACCCCAGTGACCAAGGTGAGAAACAGCAACCGCAGTGACCAAGGTGTGAAACAGGAGTCGCAGTGACCAAGGTGTGAAACAGGAACCGCAGTGACCAAGGTGTGAAACAGGAGTCGCAGTGACCAAGGTGTGAAACAGGAACCGCAGTGACCAAGGTGTGAAACAGGAACCGCAGTGACCAAGGTGTGAAACAGGAACCGCAGTGACCAAGGTGTGAAACAGGAACCGCAGTGACCAAGGTGTGAAACAGGAACCGCAGTGACCAAGGTGTGAAACAACAACCGCAGTGACCAAGGTGAGAAACAGCAACCGCAGTGACCAAGGTGTGAAACAGCAACCGCAGTGACCAAGGTGTGAAACAGGAGTCACAGTGACCAAGGTGAGAAACAGCAACCGCAGTGACCAAGGTGAGAAACAGCAACCGCAGTGACCAAGGTGTGAAACAGGAACCGCAGTGACCAAGGTGTGAAACAGGAGTCGCAGTGACCAAGGTGTGAAACAGGAGTCACAGTGACCAAGGTGAGAAACAGCAACCGCAGTGACCAAGGTGAGAAACAGCAACCGCAGTGACCAAGGTGTGAAACAGCAACCGCAGTGACCAAGGTGAGAAACAGGAGTCGCAGTGACCAAGGTGTGAAACAGGAACCGCAGTGACCAAGGTGTGAAACAGGAACCGCAGTGACCAAGGTGTGAAACAGGAACCGCAGTGACCAAGGTGTGAAACAGGAACCGCAGTGACCAAGGTGTGAAACAGGAGTCGCAGTGACCAAGGTGTGAAACAGGAGTCGCAGTGACCAAGGTGTGAAACAGGAACCGCAGTGACCAAGGTGTGAAACAGGAACCGCAGTGACCAAGGTGTGAAACAGGAACCGCAGTGACCAAGGTGTGAAACAGGAACCGCAGTGACCAAGGTGTGAAACAGGAACCGCAGTGACCAAGGTGTGAAACAGGAACCGCAGTGACCAAGGTGTGAAACAGGAACCGCAGTGACCAAGGTGTGAAACAACAACCGCAGTGACCAAGGTGAGAAACAGCAACCGCAGTGACCAAGGTGTGAAACAGGAGTCGCAGTGACCAAAGTGTGAAACAGGAGTCGCAGTGACCAAGGTGAGAAACAGCAACCGCAGTGACCAAGGTGTGAAACAGGAACCGCAGTGACCAAGGTGTGAAACAGGAACCGCAGTGACCAAGGTGTGAAACAGCAACCGCAGTGACCAAGGTGTGAAACAGCAACCGCAGTGACCAAGGTGAGAAACAGCAACCGCAGTGACCAAGGTGTGAAACAGGAGTCGCAGTGACCAAAGTGTGAAACAGAAACCGCAGTGACCAAGGTGAGAAACAGCAACCGCAGTGACCAAGGTGTGAAACAGCAACCGCAGTGACCAAGGTGTGAAACAGGAACCGCAGTGACCAAGGTGTGAAACAGAAACCGCAGTGACCAAGGTGTGAAACAGAAACCGCAGTGACCAAGGTGTGAAACAGCAACTGCAGTGACCAAGGTGTGAAACAGGAGTCACAGTGACCAAGGTGTGAAACAACAACGCAGTGACCAAGGTGTGAAACAGAAACCGCAGTGACCAAGGTGTGAAACAGGAGTCGCAGTGACGAAGATGTGAAACAGGAGTCACAGTGACCAAGGTGTGAAACAGGAACCGCAGTGACCAAGGTGTGAAACAGGAGTCACAGTGACCAAGGTGTGAAACAGGAATCGCAGTGACCAAGGTGTGAAACAGGAACCGCAGTGACCAAGGTGTGAAACAGGAGTCACAGTGACCAAGGTGTGAAACAGGAACCGCAGTGACCAAGGTGTGAAACAGGAGTCACAGTGACCAAGGTGTGAAACAGGAACCGCAGTGACCAAGGTGTGAAACAGGAGTCACAGTGACCAAGGTGTGAAACAGGAACCGCAGTGACCAAGGTGTGAAACAACAACCGCAGTGACCAAGGTGTGAAACGGGAACCGCAGTGACCAAGGTGTGAAACGGGAGTCGCAGTGACCAAGGTGTGAAACAGGAGTCGCAGTGACCAAGGTGTGAAACAGGAACCGCAGTGACCAAGGTGTGAAACAGGAGTCGCAGTGACCAAGGTGTGAAACAGGAACCGCAGTGACCAAGGTGTGAAACAGGAACCGCAGTGACCAAGGTGTGAAACAGGAACCGCAGTGACCAAGGTGTGAAACAGGAGTCGCAGTGACCAAGGTCTGAAACAGGAACCGCAGTGACCAAGGTGTGAAACAGGAACCGCAGTGACCAAGGTGTGAAACAGGAGTCGCAGTGACCAAGGTGAGAAACAGCAACCGCAGTGACCAAGGTGTGAAACAGGAACCGCAGTGACCAAGGTGTGAAACAGGAACCGCAGTGACCAAGGTGTGAAACAGGAGTCGCAGTGACCAAGGTGTGAAACAACAACCGCAGTGACCAAGGTGTGAAACAGCAACCGCAGTGACCAAGGTGTGAAACAGGAACCGCAGTGACCAAGGTGTGAAACAGGAGTCACAGTGACCAAGGTGTGAAACAGGAGTCGTAGTGACCAAGGTGTGAAACAGGAGTTGCAGTGACCAAGGTGTGAAACAACAACCGCAGTGACCAAGGTGTGAAACAGGAGTCGCAGTGACCAAGGTGTGAAACAGGAGTTGCAGTGACCAAGGTGTGAAACAACAACCGCAGTGACCAAGGTGTGAAACAGGAGTTGCAGTGACCAAGGTGTGAAACAGGAACCGCAGTGACCAAGGTGAGAAACAGCAACCGCAGTGACCAAGGTGTGAAACAGGAGGCGTAGTGACCAAGGTGTGAAACAGGAGTCGCAGTGACCAAGGTGTGAAACAGGAGTCACAGTGACCAAGGTGAGAAACAGGAACCCCAGTGACCAAGGTGTGAAACAGCAACCGCAGTGACCAAGGTGTGAAACAGGAACCGCAGTGACCAAGGTGTGAAACAGGAACCGCAGTGACCAAGGTGTGAAACAGGAGTCGCAGTGACCAAGGTGTGAAACAACAACTGCAGTGACCAAGATGTGAAACAGCAACCGCAGTGACCAAGGTGTGAAACAGGAACCGCAGTGACCAAGGTGTGAAACAGGAGTCACAGTGACCAAGGTGTGAAACAGGAGTCGTAGTGACCAAGGTGTGAAACAGGAGTTGCAGTGACCAAGGTGTGAAACAACAACCGCAGTGACCAAGGTGTGAAACAGGAGTCGCAGTGACCAAGGTGTGAAACAGGAGTTGCAGTGACCAAGGTGTGAAACAACAACCGCAGTGACCAAGGTGTGAAACAGGAGTTGCAGTGACCAAGGTGTGAAACAGGAACCGCAGTGACCAAGGTGAGAAACAGCAACCGCAGTGACCAAGGTGTGAAACAGGAGGCGTAGTGACCAAGGTGTGAAACAGGAGTCGCAGTGACCAAGGTGTGAAAGAGGAACCACAAGGACCAAGGTGTGAAACAGGAGTCGCAGTGACCAAGGTGTGAAACAGGAGGCGTAGTGACCAAGGTGTGAAACAGGAGTCGCAGTGACCAAGGTGTGAAAGAGGAACCACAGTGACCAAGGTGTGAAACAGGAACCGCAGTGACCAAGGTGTGAAACAGGAGTCGCAGTGACCAAGGTGTGAAAGAGGAACCACAGTGACCAAGGTGTGAAACAGGAACCGTAGTGACCAAGGTGTGAAACAGGAGTCGCAGTGACCAAGGTGTGAAAGAGGAACCACAGTGACCAAGGTGTGAAACAGGAGTCGCAGTGACCAAGGTGTGAAACAGGAGTCGCAGTGACCAAGGTGTGAAACAGGAGTCGCAGTGACCAAGGTGTGAAACAGGAGTCGCAGTGACCAAGGTGTGAAACAGGAGTCGCAGTGACCAAGGTGTGAAACAGGAACCGCAGTGACCAAGGTGTGAAACAGAAACCGCAGTGACCAAGGTGTGAAACAGGAACCGCAGTGACCAAGGTGTGAAACAGGAGTCGCAGTGACCAAGGTGTGAAAGAGGAACCGCAGTGACCAAGGTGTGAAAGAGGAACCACAAGGACCAAGGTGTGAAACAGGAACCGCAGTGACCAAGGTGTGAAACAGGAGTCGCAGTGACCAAGGTGTGAAAGAGGAACCGCAGTGACCAAGGTGTGAAACAGGAACCGCAGTGACCAAGGTGTGAAACAGGAACCGCAGTGACCAAGGTGTGAAACAGGAACCGCAGTGACCAAGGTGTGAAACAGGAGTCGCAGTGACCAAGTTGTGAAACAGGAACCGCAGTGACCAAGGTGTGAAACAGGAACCGCAGTGACCAAGGTGTGAAACAGGAGTCGCAGTGACCAAGTTGTGAAACAGGAACCGCAGTGACCAAGGTGTGAATCAGGAACCCAAGTGACCAAGGTGTGAAACAGGAACCGCAGTGACCAAGGTGTGAAAGAGGAACCACAGTGACCAAGGTGTGAAACAGGAACCGCAGTGACCAAGGTGTGAAAGAGGAACCCCAGTGACCAAGGTGTGAAACAGGAACCTCAGTGACCAAGGTGTGAAAGAGGAACCACAAGGACCAAGGTGCTAAGCAGGAATGTCACGTGGATCCCAATTCACAATAGTAATAGACTGGTCCATGCCAACTAAGATGCCCAACTAAGCTGGTCCCATTTGCCCATGGTTGGCAGATATGCCAGTGCAACTTCTTCATCCATGTACTTGTCCAAGTGCCTTTTAAATGTCATTATTGTACTTGCCTCAACCACTTCCTCTGTTAGCTTGTTTCATGTACACATACAGTATCTCTCTGTGTAATAAAGAATTTGCTTCTCAGGTCACTTTTGAATCTTTCCCTCCCAACTTAAATCTGTGTCCTCTAGTTTTTAATTCCCTTTCCATGGAAAAAAAGACTGTGTGCATTCATCCTATCTATGCCCCTCATTATTTCACAAACCTCCATAAAGTTACCAGCTCAATCTCCTATATGCCAAGGAAAATGCCCTGCAAATCTTCTCCCCATAATTCAGGCATCAAAAGTGTCTTCTTTTTTTGGGTGAAACTGAGATCATGAAAGAAATAAATTCAAAGAAGTTTTTTTTAAAAGAAAAAAAGTAAAAAGAAAAATTTATTCAGTCATAGTGATTTTTAAGGATCATCTTGGATAAAGAGATTGAGAGGCTGAAGCTGGGACTCTGGAAGACAGAATCTTGACACTTGGAGATTAGCTGTAAATGGCAGAGCAACTCGAACTGGGGCTGTGCAAAAGCCAATGACTGAAGCATCGAAGAACTTGCATGATCCCGGGATGGAGAAGTTCACACAGCTTAGGCAGGGAAAATGCTACCGGATGATCTGAGAACAAGAACAAGCTTTTGATATTGAGCTGGTGCTTATGTAGGTGTGTGCAGAGGTTAATGGATTACACCCTCACTTTTGGATCAGAGAGTTTAAGCCTCACTCATAAGTGCAAAAATCTGAGATGATGTTTTAATATGGCACAGAGGGAATGTGGGAATGACAACACAGCAGTCTCTTGAATGGGTTGTTAAGCCAAGCTTTGCTGATGAAAAGTTCAATGGAGCTGCCTCAAGGAGTGTCCTGGCCATCGGACTAAAAAGATTATCTAGCCTCTATCTGGAAATGGATTATTATCATCATGTGTACCAAGATACAATGAAAAGCTTGGTGGGAGCACTAAGCAAACAAAACAGCTTGGTATGAATCAAGATGTTGCGACAGAGCAGTCGACAGCATTACATTGATGAATGAAAGAGTTTCAGCCAGTGATGCATCACATTCAGTACACTTCAGCCACTTCACATTGAAACTGAGAGTGACTTTAACATCATACATCAGGGATATTTGAATAATAACCATACAATGCGACAAAAACAAAAACACATTTTGTACTTTTCTCCCCCTTACCAACCATCTGCACAGAAACACAAGAGGACAGGGAGCCTTAGAACTGGAGAAAGCTTAAAGAAAACCAGTAACTATTCAACGTATGACCTAAAAGAAAAATCAGCTACAGCTGATTAAATCAGTTGCAGTTCATCGATTTTTTTGATACACAAATGAAACCACTGTGCTTAAAATTAGTGCCTTTGTGGTATACAAATTATTGGGCATTGCATGTCATTTCACACTAGTGCCACGCACCAAATCTAAGTGGTGGGAATTGAACTAACAAAGTAAATGCGGTTTTGGCCTTGTTTGATCAACAAACTGTCAAAATACTAGCATTGTTGGAATGGAAAGAGATAGAACAAAGCCTCCTCTTCTATTGACCTGAGTACACAACTTGGGATGTTATGCTGTACTTGTACAAGATGTTGCCAATGCTGCAACAGGAGTATTGGGTTTGGTTTAGGTCACCCTCCTACAAAGGAAAAATCCCACTAAACTGCAAAAAAGATTGACAAGGATGTTGCCAATATTCAAGAGACTGGTTATCGGGAGATGTTGTGTAGACTGGGATTTCTTCCTTGAAACGTAGGGCACTGAGAGGTGATCACATAAAGATGCAGATAATCAAGATAGAATCAGAATCAGATTAATAGCACTAGCATATGTCATGAAATTTGTTGTTTTGAGGCAGTAGTACATTGCAACACTTAGTAAAACTATAAATTACAATAAGTATAAAAAATTAAATAAGTGATGCAAAAAGAGAGGGAAAAAAGTGAAGTAGTGTTCATGGGCTCATTGTCCATTCAAAAATCTGATGGTAGAAGGGACGAAGTTGTTCCTGGAACGTTGAGTGTGTGCTTTCATGATGGACCTAGCACTAGACTCCCCAACTTCAAGGACACCTTCAAAAGGTGATGCCTCAAAAAGGTGGCATCCATCATTAAGGACCTCCATCATCCAGGTCATGCCCTCTTCTAAAGACGGTCATCAAGGAGGAGGTACAGGAGCCTGAAGCCATCAGATTTTTGAATGGACAATGAGCCCATGAACACTACTTCACTTTTCTCCCTCTCTTTTTGCATTACTTATTTAATTTTTTATACTTATTGTTATCTGTATATGGTCCATGATGTTAATGGCACTTTGCTTCACACCTGTAGAATGTGTCCATCTCCTGAGTAAATACATTTATGAGCAAAAGATTCATTTATGATCTCCCCATCTCTTTAAGCTCCATGCATAGATCACCATTCTTAGATTCCAGAGGACCAATTTTGTCCCTTCCAATCCTTTTGTTCTTAACTTATCCTTATCTCTTTCACCATGTCAGCTAGGGCAACATCACGCCTTCTTTTATCCTTCCTAATTCCTTTCTGAGGTGTTCTCTTGCATTTCCAATATTCCATAAGTAATTTGTTTGTTGCTACTTACCGATACCTGCTATGCATCTCCTTTTTTTTTAACCAAGGCCTTAATATCTCTTGAAAACCAAAGTACCCTAAACCTGTTATCTTTACCTTTTATTTTGTCAGGCACATATAAGCTTTGTACTCTCAAAATTTCACTTTTGAAGGCCAAGTACACCTTTGCCAGAAAACAACCTGTCCCAATCCATACTAGCCAGATCATTCCCGATACCATCAACATTGGCCTTTCTCCAATTTAGAATCTCAACCCACAGATCAGATCTATCTTTTCCATATTTCTTTTGAAACTAATGGCAACTTGATTACTAGGTGCAAATTATTCCCCTACACAAAACTTCTGTCATCTGCCCCGTCGCATTCCCTAAGAGCTGATCACACACCATCTCAATGAGACTTCGATGTACTAATTAAGGAAACTTATCTGAACATATTTGACAAACTCTATCCCATCTCGTCCTCTTTACAATATGTAAAAGTCAATATGTGGAAAAATAAACTCACCTACTATAACAACTTTATGTTTCTTCCAACTGTTTGCCATTTCTCTACAAATGTGTTCCTCTAAATCCCTCGGACTGTTAGGTAGTCTGTAATATAGCCGCATTAACATGGTCATACCTTTTTTATTACTCAGTTCTATCCACAATGCCACACTAGGTGAGTTCTCTGCTCTGTCCTGACTGGGCACTGCTATGACTTTGTTCCTGAGTAGTAACACCACCCCTCTTCCTTTAATTCCTCCCGTTCTGTCACATTTAAAACAATGGCACCACATAATATTGAGCTGCCAGTCCTGCCCTTCCAGCAAACAAGGCACAATAATGTCTACTATATCACAATTCCATGTGTTGATCCACACCCTGATGGCATTGAACACTGAGCTGTAATCAATAAGCAGCAGCCTGATGTAAGTGTTACTAATGTCTGGTGACCAAAGGCCGAGTGGAAAGCCAGTAAGATTGCATTCACTATAGACCTAGTGTGGCGATAGGCAAATTGTAACAGGTCTAGGTCCTTACTTATGCAGGAGTTAATTCTAGCCAACTCTCAAAGCACTTCATTACTGTGGCTGCGAGTCATTGAGGTAGCTCACCCTGATCTTCTTCAGCACTGGCATGATCGTTGGCCTTTTGAAACAGGTGGAAACCTCTGAATGCAACAGTGAGAGATTGACCCACCTCCCAGTTGGATGGCACAGGTTTTCAGTACCCTACCAGGTACACCAACAGGGTCTGATGTGTGCAAGAATTTACCCACTTGGAAAATGTTAAGTCAGCCTCCGAGACAGAGATCACCAAAGGCTGCAGGGAATCACTCAGGTGTAGTTTTATTCTTCCTTTCAAAGTCTGCATGAAAGGTGTGAAGCTCATCTTGGAGAGGAGCATCACAGCCATTCATGATGTTAGGTTTTGCTCTGTAGGAAGTGATGGCCTGCAAACCCTGCTAGGGCTGACGTGCACCCAAATCAGTCTCTGACCTCACTGGAATTATTCTTTCACTTTTAAAATAGCCTTGTCGGTCATCCTAGACTTCTTTTATAGTTCTGGATCACTGGTCTTGAATGCCACAGACTATGAATCTCCTGGTTCATCCACAGCTTTTCGTTTGGGTAGGTCCAGTATTTTCTCAAAGGTACACACTCATCTGCACAGGTCTCGATGAAGTTGATGACAACTGTGGCATATTCTTTCAGATTTTAAATTTGAATATTGTCCAGTCCACTGCTTCAATGCAGTCCTGCATGTGTTCCTTCACCTCCCCGGACCATAGCTTCTTGATCCTCAACACTGATAGATAGTGAAAATGCAAATAGTCTTTTAATGAGTTGGGAATCAAGAACTAGAGGGCATAGGTTTAAGATGACAAGGGGAAGATTTAATAGAAACCAGATGGTGATTTTACTTTTTACACAGAGGATGGTTTATATATAGAAATGAGCTGTCAGAGAGAGTGGATGAGGCAGGTACCATAGCGAGTTGGACAGGTACATGGATTGGAAAGCTTAAGAAGGATATAGGCCAAATGTGGACAAATGGGGTGAATTTGGGTCTTGTATCTTGGTTGTCATGGACCAGCTGAGCCAAAGGGCCTGCTTCATTGTTGTATGACTTTATGACACTGTTAACAGAGAAGGAACCAAGTTGAAGGCATGATCTTCTGTTGAATTTGTCACTGGGTTGCTTCAGCAGACCTCCTAGGGACTGACTGATAATGGAATTGGAAAAGGGAGGCGAAATGTGAATGTCTCGACTTTGGAGGGGTGTCTTCAGAGAGGTCAACGAATCTCATTTAAACAGCAAGAAAAAAAAGCAATAACATTCAACTAACCAAGCTTTGGTGAAATAGATGAAAGGCTTATTAACTAAGCACACAGCAACAATAATTTCTTGTTAATCTGTTTTCTTCTTTTGAGAAATTATGACAAGCAGATGCCAAGTATTTCCTGTCTTTGATAAACATTTTCTCAATTGCAATCTGAACGAAGGTCATAAACAATACAGATATACAACAAGGAGAGTGATAAGAGCAATTTATGAGGATGCGTGAGGCAAACCTTTTACAGAACTGGCAGGTGTACGACCAGGTGAAGATGGAGAACCTCTTTGTTCGGCAACAGAAACATAACTGTAGAGAGAGGAAGACTCACCATTAAGACCATGTAATTAAATAGTCTGGGCTTATAAATGTAACTTTTTGCAGCTTGTATATTTTGTTAAAGAATGGGGCAGATATTCTGCTCTTTGGATCACTGGCTGTTTGCCCTGGGCCATGCCCCTTCCTTCAACAGGGTCCTAGGTAGAGCAGTCTACTGGGAGCCCCACTTACAGCTCATTGACAAGGCACAGGGTAGGACAAAGCAGAACAGCTTAGCCTCCTTCACGGTGAGTGGCCAGCTACTCTCTCAGTGGCATTGGTGGCTGCTGAGGCACACTCCTCCCACCACCCCCACCGCACAACAATCACCAGCTGTCAAAGCTGTTAGTGATACTGAATTGAAAAACAAAAATACCCTGCAGATGCTGGAATCTGAAATAAAAACAGAAAACACTGTGGATGGCACTTCAGATTTCTGATGAAAGGCCTTCAGCCTGAAAAATTCTCTCCAGAGACGCAGTCAGACCAGCTGTTAACCTAGCAATTTTTTTGTTTTTCTTCATTAACTTATTTTTTTGACATTCATAAACATTCAAATTAATTTACACCCTGTTAAATGTTGGAATTACAATTGGTTTATTATTGTCACACGTACCAAGGTACAGTGAAAAGCTTGTCTTGCATATTGTTCATTCAGATCAAATCATTACACAGTACATTGAGGTGGAACAAGGTCAAACAATAACAATGCAGGATAAAGCATAACAGCTGTAGGGAAAGTTTTATAGAATTTAAAAATTACTGCAAATTAATCAGATAAAAGACCTTGCTTGGCTTTCTCCTGGTATCTGGTATAAATCCGAGGAGTCTACTGTCCAGAAAGTGGGTTCAACAAGACATTATGTGTGAAGTATACCCTATTTATACACCTCACAAGTTTATACAAATATTCTTCGCTTCTTTTGAATTGAATTGGTTTTATTTCTTACAAACCCCATTTCCAGAAAAGTTGGGATATTTTCCAAAATGCAATAAAAACAAAAATCTGTGATATGTTAATTCACGTGAACCTTTATTTAACAGACAAAAGTACAAAGAAAATATTTTCAGTAGTTTTACTGACCAACTTAATTGTATTTTGTAAATATACACAAATTTAGAATTTGATGGCTGCAACACACTCAACAAAAGTTGGGACAGAGGCATGTTTACCATTGTGTTACATCACCTTTCCTTTTAATAACACTTTTTAATTGTTTTGGAACTGAGGATACTAATTGTAGTAGATTTGCAATTGGAAATTTTGACCATTCTTGCTTGATATAAGACTTCAGCTGCTCAACAGCCCGTGGTCTCCGTTGTCTGATTCTCCTCTTCATGATGCACCATACATTTTCAATAGAAGATAGATCTGGACTGGCAGCAGGCCAGTCAAGCACACGCACTCTGTGTCTACAAAGCCACGCTGTTGTAGCCCGTGCAGAATGTGGTCTGGCATTGTCCTGCTGAAATAAGCATGGACGTCCTGCAAAGAGACGTCGCCTTGATGGCAACATATGTCTCTCTAAAATCCTAATATACGCCTCAGAGTCAATGGTACCTTCGCATACATGCAACTCACCCATGCCGTGGGCACTGATGCACCCCCATACCATCACAGATGCTGGCTTTTGCACCTTTCGCTGATAACAATCAGGATGGTGGTTTTCATCTTTGGCACGGAGAACTCGACGCCCATTTTTTCCGAAAACTAGCTGAGATGTGGACTCATCTGACCACAGCACATGGTTCCACTGTCTTTCGGTCCATCTGAGATGAGCTCGGGCCCAGTGAACTTGCCGGCGTTTCTGCATAGAGTTGATGTATGGCTTCTTCCTTGCGTAATACTGTTTCAAGTTGCATTTCTGGATGCAGCGACAGACTGTGTTAAGTGACAATGATTTTCCGAAGTACTCCCGAGCCCAGGTGGCTATAATTGTCACAGTAGCATGACAGTTTCTTAGGCAGTGCCGCCTGAGGGCTCCAAGATCACGCGCATTCAACAGTGGTTTCTGACCTTGCCCTTTATGCACTGAGATGTCTCTGAATTCTCTGAATCTTTTCACCATATTATGTACTGTAGATGTTGAAAGACCTAAATTCTCTGCAATCTTGCATTGGGAAATGTTCCTTTTGAACTGCCTAACAATTCTCTCACGAATTTTGGCACAAAGGGGTGAGCCACGACCCATCCTTGCTTGCAAAGATTGAGCCTTTCACGGACGCTACTTTTATACCCAGTCATGATACATCACCTGCTACCAATTAGCCTGCTTAATGTGGAGTCTTCCAAACCGGTGTTACTTGAATATTCTGTACACTTTTCAATCTTATTTTAAATCTGTCCCAACTTTTGCTGAGTGTGTTGCAGCCATCAAATTCTAAATTTGTGTATATTTACAAAATACAATTAAGTTGGTCAGCAAAACTATTGAAAATCTTTGTACTTTTGTCAGGTAAATAAGGGTTCACATGAATTAACATATCACAGATTTTTGATTTGTTGCATTTTGGAAAATATCCCAACTTTTCTGGAAAGGGGGTTTGTACATCCTTCACATACATAAGGAGTAAAAAACCTTTACGTTATGTTTGTCTAAATGTGCAACGTGCAATCATAATAATTTATAATACCGTAAATAGAACAGCCAATCAAACAATGTTCAAGTACAGAATGCTATTCAAACAATCATGAGGGAGATTTTTCTTTCATTCAATTAAATTGTGGCTCAACTCAATTTTGCCACCCTGCCTCTGTAACTCTCAATCACCTGACATAAAAAAATCTCTCAACACACTCTGACATTTTTTTTTGGGGGGTGGGGGGGGGGTGCTGTTCTGAATTTCTACTGTTCCAAGAGTAGGGAAATACTGCCCAAAGCCAGTGCATAATGTCCTGGCTCTGATAAGATGGTGTCTTCTTACTACACATTTTCTTATTAGAAAGAACATTCTCCCCACCTTTCCCATCAGCTTTTCTCATCATCTCTGTCACCTCTTATTGATACGTTCTTAGGCCTAACCTATGCAACTAATCCTTGTAAAATAACCTGTGCTGACCAGCTCAGTAACGCAATCACTATATCCCAAGCTGGCAATGTTGGTGTACAACATTATTCTGTGTAGTTTGACCACAGTTATGTTCATGATGTGTTAAGGACAGAAGTTTAGACTATACACAGCTTGAAGATGAGGGAAAGTCACAGCAGAGGATTTGTAGAATAGACTCCCAGAACAAGGGAGTGCATTGAAAGGGTTAAGCCCCCAAGGACAATTCTGGTAAACCTATGCACCACATTGTTTTGGATCAGTACCTCCCACAAAATTAAACATGAGTACTGCATAAATAATCCACTGTACTAACCCAACAACTTTAGGAAAAGACTTTCCTTTCCTGGAGATTAGAGATGTCCTCCTCCTGCAAGGAATGGGGTTTTCTTTCCTCCACTGTTGATGCTGCCCTCATCTGCATCTTCTCCATTTCCCCAACATCTATGCTCATTTTCCCACCACCTTAGCAGGGAGAGTTCCTCTTGTTCTCACCTACCATCCCAGATGCCTTTGCATCTAACACACCATTTTCCGCAACGTCTGCCATCTTCGATGGGACGATTGCTTCCTCTGTGATTCCCTTACCCATTCATAACCTCCCTCCAGGCACATAGCCCTGCAAGTGACAGAAGTGCTTCACTTCCTCCCTCACCTCCATTCATCCATCCAGGTGAGACAACACTCTACCTGAAGATCTGCTGTATCCGGTGCTTCCAATATGTCCTCCTTTACATTGGTGAGAACCAACATAGATTGGGGGACCGCTCTGTCGAGCACCTTAGCTCCGTCCACAAAAAGCAGGATTTCCGAGTGGCCAACCATTTCAATTCCCATCCCCATTCCCATTCCAACATATTGGTCCATGGTTCCTCTTCTGCCATGATGAGGGTACTCTCCTGTTGGTATTCCATCTTGCTAGCCTCCAACCTGATGGCATGAACATCAATTTTCAGCATCAGGTTTAATATTACTGGCATATGTCATGAAATTTGTTGTCTTTTTGGCAGCAGTACAATGCAATATATAATAGTAGAGAAAGAAAAAGAATTAGAATAAATAAATACGTAAAATAATTGAATTAAATAAGTAGTGCCAAAATTAAAAAAAATAGTGAGTAGTGGAGCAGGAAGTTTTCCAACTTCTGGTAATTTTTCCCCCTCCACCTTCTCTCTTCACTTCCCCAGTCTGGCTTCTCACCTCTTCTCCTTACCTGCCTATGACCTCCCTCTGATGTCCCTCCCTAACTTTCTCCCATGATCCACTCTGTTCTCTTATCAGATTCCTTCCCCAGTCCTTTAGCTTTTCCACTTATCACCTCTCAGCCTCTCACTTCATCCCCCTTCCCAACCCACCTGGCTTCAACAATCAGCTTCTAGTTTGTCCTCCTTTCCCCTCCCCCACCTACTGATTCCGGCACCCTCCCCCTTCCTTTCCAATCCCGACGAAGGGTCTCGGACTGAAATGTTGACTATTTGTTTACATAGATGCTCTCTGACCTGCTGAGTTCCTCCAGCAATTTTTGTGTGTAACCCTAAGTTAAACCCTGAACCCCAGCACATGGAGTTTTCATGTTGTCATATGAACTTCGCCCCACTTCATTTTCCTCTCAAATCTGAAAGACATGGCAATTTGTTGGTTAATTGAATAGTTTGCTGAAAGGTAGATAGGAAAGTGATAAAGGCATTTGTCAAGTTAGCCCCCATCAGTCAGGGAATGACCATAAGAGGCTATGTTGTAGTTGTACAACCTAGTGGATCACTGTGTGATTTTAGAGGGTTGGGATTTGTTAAGAATCAACTATATTGTTGGGTATAAAGCCACATGCAGTTGAAAGAAGTTTACATACACTTAGGTTGAAGTCATTAAAACTCCTTATTTAACCACTCCACAGATTTCATATTAGCAAACTATAGTTTTGGCAAGACGCTGAGGGCATCAATTTGTGCATGACACAAGTAATTTTTCCAACAATTGTTTACAAACAGATTAATTCACTTTTAATTGAGTATATCACAATTCCAGTGGGTCAGAAGTTTACAAACAAAATCAAAAGAAATCAGCCAAGACCTCAGAAAAAAAAATTGTGGACCTCCACAAGTCTGGTTCATCCTTGGGAGCAATTTCCAAACGCCTGAAGGTACCACACTTCTCTGTACAAACAATAGTACGCAAGTATAAACACCATGGGACCACGCAGCTGTCATACCGCTCAGGAAGGAGACACATTCTGTCTCCTAGAGATGAACGTACTTTGGCGCAAAAATGCAAATCAATCCCAGAACAACAGCAAAGGTGCTGGAGGAAACAGGTAAACAGGTACCTATAGCCACAGTAAAACGAGACCTATATCACCATAGCCTGAAAGGCTGCTCAGCAAGGAAGAAGCCTCTGCTCCAGAACCACTATAAAAAAGCCAGACTACAGTTTGCAAGTGCACATGGGGCAAAGATCTTACTTTTTGGAGAAATGTCCTCTGGTCTGATGAAACAAAAATTGAACTGTTTGGCCATGATGACCATCGTTACGTTTGGAGCAAAAAGGGTGACCCTGCAAGACAAAGAACACCATCCCAACCGTGAAGCATGGGGCTGGCAGCATCATGTTGTGGGGGTGCTTTGTTGCAGGAGGGATGGGTGCACTTCACAAAATAGATGGCATAATGAGGAAGGAAAATTATGTGGATATACTGAAGCAACATCAGCCAGGAAGTTAAAGCTCAGTCGCAAGTGGGTCTTCCAAATGGACAATGACCCCAAGCATACCTCCAAGGTTGTGGCAAAATTGCTTAAGGACAACAAAGTCAAGGTATTGGAGTGGCCATCAGAAAGCCCTGAACTCAATCTGATAGAAAATTTATGGGCAGAACTGAAAAAGCGTGTGCGAGCAAGGAGGCCTACAAACCTGACTCAGTTACACCAGTTCTGTCTGGAGGAATGGAACAAAATTCCAGCAACTTACTGTGTAAAGCTTGTGGAAGGCTACCTAAAACATTTGACCCAAGTTAAACAATTTAAAGGCAATGCTACCAAATACTAACAAAGTATATGTAAACTTCTAACCCACTGGGAATATGATGTAAGAAATAAAAGCTGAAATAAATTGTTCTCTCTACTATTATTCTGACATTTCACATTCTTAAAATAAAGTAGTGATCCTAACTGACCTAAGACAGGGAATGTTTTCTAGGATTAAATGTCAGGAATTGTGAAAAACTGAGTTTAACTGTATTTGGCTAAGGTGTATGTAAACTTCTGTCTTCAACTGTATGCTGGAGACAGTGCAAAGGAGATTCACCTGGATTGGTAGACCTTAGGGAAAGATTGGGTATGTTGGAACAAGGTATCATAAAGCCAAAAGACTTATGAGCAGAATTAGGCCATTCGATCAGGGACAAGTTACTAATTCCCTCTCAACCGCATTCTTCTACTTTCTTCCCATAATCTTTGACTCCTTTACTAATTAAGAACCTATTGATCTCTAAATATACCCACTGAGTTGGCCTCCACACAGCCTATGGCAATGAATTCTACAGATTCACCACCCTCTGGCTGAGAAAATTCCTCCATCTCTGTTCTAAAGGGTCGTCCTTCAATTCTGAGGGAATGTCCTAGACTCTCTCACAATTGGAAACTTTCTCTCCACATCCACTCTATCTTGGCCTTTCAATATTTGGTAAGTTTCAATGAGGTCTCCCACTTATCCTTCTAATCCCTTGCAAGTACAGACACATAGCCATCAAATGCTCCTCATACATTGACCCTTTCACTGCCAGGACTATTCTCAGAAACCTCCTCTGGACTCTCTCAAATGCCTTAGAAACGAAACCCAACACTGCTCAGAATACTCCAAATGCGGTCCAACCAAAATCTTATGAAGAAAGCCGAGGGCTGATCTGATAGGGTTATATAAAATTATAACAGGAATAGATGAGGTGCTCAGTCGCAACCCTTTCCCATGATAGAGGTGTTAAAAAGAAGAAGGCAGAGGTTTACGGTGAGAGGAAGGGGTTTTTAAAAGGGATTTGAGGGGAACCTTTGACAGAAAGTGGTTGGTATCAGGAACTCATTGCGAGAGGATGTGGTGGAATCAGACTTATTTATGTTTAAGAAACACTTAGAGATTTGAATAAACAAGGCATAGCAGTTTATGTACCTGTTTTGAATTAATGGAATTAGTGTAGATAGGTAAAAAAGTTTGTCAGGATGGGCCAAAGTGTATGCAGTACAACTCTATGACATTAGACCAGGAAATGAAAGTGGATTACCATCCCTCAAAGATATTATTAAACAAAACACGGTTAATGATAATCTATTGGTTTAATAAACACTATAGGGAAGCTTATATATTTAACTGATTTAGTTGTAATTTGCTGCTGTAGTAGGATTTGAATTTATGTTGATAGTCAATTCTCCAGCCTTTGGATACTGGAACAGAAACATGACTTAAGTACGTGTTTAAGTGTTGCCTGAAACACTCAACTGGTCTGGTCAATACACAACATGAGATTTTAGAGAACTAAACTATTTTCCATTTCTATTTTTGAGAAATGAGCATATGACACAGTGACTCAAGACTCCCATGACAAGCATTTTCTCGGTTGGACTGTTAATCCGAAACCACCTGATCACTGAACTGACTTGTAGTCCACATTCCGCTCAGAGATGCTCACTTTTAATCTAAGAGAAAATAATTGTAAAGGAGTTTGGAGTACCCATGCCACTCGTGTGGGGGGAAAGCCAATAAGATAACTAATTTCCAAGAATATTAGAGAGAAAAGCAGACTTGTACTTATATAGTGCCAAAGTGTTTTTTTATCAAATTATTTTGAAAGGTGATTAGGGTTGCGTGCACACAGTAGATAATTTGGGCACAGCAAGCTTCCACTAAAGCAATG
Source organism: Hypanus sabinus (assembly GCF_030144855.1). Lineage (NCBI taxonomy): Eukaryota > Metazoa > Chordata > Chondrichthyes > Myliobatiformes > Dasyatidae > Hypanus > Hypanus sabinus. Next base: position 132,081,615 of record NC_082706.1, read on the forward strand.
TGATCTTGAGGAGGAAATTTGTTTGCTGAGGGATAACCATAGTGTAGGTCACTAGCGACAAGTCTCCTGCTCTTCTTCAGCAGAGGAGCCAACAGAATACACCATCAGAATGTGCAGATGGGGCCTTGGTTTCGCTCATCGTTGAACAATACGGTACAGCACAGCACAGGAACAGGTCCTTCAGCCTACAGTGCATGTGCTGAACACGATGTCAAAGTAAACTAAGTGTCATCTACCAGCACAAGATCCATATCCCTCCATTACCTCCACATTCCATCTAAAAGCCTCTTAAACCCCTATATCATATCTACTTCCACCACCACCCCTGACAGCGGGTTCTAGGCACCCAATGCTTCCTCTGTAAACAACCTTGCCTTGCACATTTCCTTTAAGCTTTCTGCCCCTCACCATAAATGCACAGACTCTAGTATTTGAAATTTCTCTCCTGGAATTAAAGATCCAAGCTGCCTACTCGATCTACATCTCTCATAGTTCTATAGATTTCAATCAAGTCTCCCCTTAGCCTCCAGTGTTCCAGAGACAACATCCCAAGTTTGTCCAAACTAATGATCCTAGCTGTGACACCTCAGAGACTGCAGCACTCCCACTGCCATGTAAAGATGAACAATATGCTCAATATCTGGACAGGGACTTGAACGTACAACTTCCTTACTCAAAGGCAACAAGTGCAAAATGTCTTATGTCAGAGAGCATGCACTCAAAGTGAGAAGGGTAAGTTCGGAGAAGCAAGCGCCTGAAGGTTGTCATAGCCAGGGGAGAAAAGGGAATAAGCTCCCACTATCTATCAAATGCTCCCAATGACAAGCTTCTTAAATAGCCTCTGACAACCAAATCCAGCTCCTGGCCTTCACGTGGTTTCATCACTAAGCCTGATGGAACCATTTTTACTGATAGGAGAAGGGGCAAAGACGGGTTACTGGCACCTTATAACCAGTCGCTTTGGACCTATGAGGTTCCTCAGCTGTCTTTTGCAGCTCCTCTGGGAAAAAAATTTCCTGCCTTGTGGCTGTACCCACTCATGGAAAAGGCTTTGGGTGTAAACCCCAAGGAAAATTCTGGAGCTGGAGTCCCCAAGGCATTCCTATGTTGAGTTCAACACTAAATGGCAGCTCCTGCAACGCCATTGGTGCAAAACTGTGTTGGTCTCTGTCGTTCCAGCTGCATGGAGAGGAAAGGCCTACCGCATGGGCAACAGGTTCCTCGCCACAGTGTACTGTGCGTCACGGAGACAGTTAGGATGCAGCCTCGATGGCTGAACCTGACCAACAGACAGCCTCAAGATCTGGGGCAAATTGTTTTTATTCTTACAGAGGGCAGTGTGTGCCTGGAATGTGCTGCCAGGGCTGGTAGTGGAAGCAAATACTTTAGAGGTGTTTAACAATCTCTTAGGCAAATGAACGGGTGAAGAATGGAGGGATATTGTCATTTTGTGGGCAGAAAGGATTAATTTAGTTTGACGTTTAGTTGCTAGTTTAATTAGTTTGGCACACTATTATTTGAATGGCCTGTTCCTGTGCTTTATGTCCTAGACTACAAACTAATGCTGATAAATGGTTACTTGATAATCAGATGATAGCCTGAATAGCATTTTTCTGTTCTGCATTAATGGCCACCGTGGCTCCTGTGCGGAGTCGAACTGGGGTCACGAGGCCAGCTGCTTTACCCTGAATGGGACATTCCTGCTTTCACTTGCTACCCTTTATTCTCCTACAAGGAGGATTACATATCGTAGATGTCTTCTTTTCTGTGTCAGAAGTCAGCATGTGGGTGGTAGGATGTGAATAATAGAGGAAGTGATCTTGAAAATGACAAAGCAGTAGGAAAGAACTCAGGAACAATGGAAGTTCAGAGCAGTTTGAGGAAGTGATTATCAGACTGAAGACTGCTTCGTGTTCACTCATTTCGCTCATCACACATATTTGCCTTCAACCATTTGGCTCTTGAACCAAGCCTGATCACTACCACACTGTGACCACTTTGCACTACACTGGACAGTGCTGCCTTTGTTCAGATCGTCTAATTCTTGTATACATTTATGTTTTTCTTGTGAACATTGTGTCTCTAACATCACGCATCTGGGGTGCTGCTGCAGTAAGATTTTCATTGCACCAGCGCACAACTGTACCAGTTGTGAATGACACTAAACTTGACTTTGACTTTCTGCACCTCCAGTTTTGGCTTCAGATTTCCAGCACCTGTAGCATTTTACTTTGGAGTCTGATTTGACGGAGAGGTTTCCTTTTTACTCTCCACAGGTTAAAACAGTGTGTGATCGGAAGGTGGGTTTCTGTCCTGTGCTCAGTCAACAGCTCACACCTCAGTATAGGGCAGAATAGATGGATACTGCACGATAGAAATAATTCCCTCTCCTGTTGAATTAAGGACTAACATTCAATAAATCCAAAAATATAACACATATCAATTGCAGCCCCTTCCGTAGACTTTTCTCTTTCCTTTCTGCTCCTGGATGTGGATGATATGGCAAAGAATTTTTGTTTGGTCCATTCCTTTTCAGACTGTTGGGATTCACTAGATCATGCTGTTTCTCCAAGTTAGAGCTTAGAAGATTATGTGGTGGGGCCCCACACCGGAGACTTCAATCGAACAATAAAATCGCAGAAGTGGTGTTCTCAGATTAGATTCTAAACTGAAGCCCTAGCTGATGCAGGTAAATGACCCCCGAGCACTACCAGACAGTGACATTCACCAGGACAGACATGAAAGAGACAAGGAAGGTGTTTCCACTGGTGGGTGAGACTACAACCGGAGGACATGATATTAAAGATTCAGGGGAGTAGATTTAGGACAACTTTTCCTAGAGAGTATTGAACTGACTTTATTTCTTTCATCCTTCACATACACGAGGTGTAAAAATCTTTACGTTACATCTCCATCTAAATATGCAATGTGCAATATATAGTAATTTGTAATAAATAGTATGTACAACAGGACATTCAATATAGCATAGAAATACAATTGTAGCAGTGTGAATTAATAGTGGAATTCTCTACCCAAGGAACAAGGCTACTTCATCAAATATATTTAAGACCATAAGATACAGGAGCAGAAGTAGGCTATTTGGCCCATCGGGTCTGCACCGCCATTCAATCATGGGCTGATCCAATTCTTCCAGTCATCTCCACTCCCCTGCCTTCTCCCCATACCCTTTGATGCCCTGGCTAATCAAAAACCCATCTATCTCTGCCTTAAATACACCCAGTGACTTGGCCTCCACAGTCAGTCATGGCAACAAATTCCACAGATTTACCACCCTCTGACTAAAGTAATTTCTCCACACCTCTGTTCTAAAAGGACGCCCTTTAATCCTGAAGTTGTGCCCTCTTGTCCTAGACTCCCCTACCATGGGAAATAACTTTGCCATATCTAATCTGTTCAGGGATAACATTTGAAATGTTTCTATGAGATCCCCCCTCATTCTCCTGAACTCCAGGGAATACAGCCCAAGAGCTGGCAGACGTTCCTCATACGGTAACGCTTTCATTCCTGAAATCATTCTTGTGAATCGTCTCTGAACCCTCTCCAATGTCAGTATATCATTTCTAAAATAAGGAGCCCAAAACTGCACACAATACTCCAAGTGTGGTCTCACGAGTGCCTTATAGAGCTTCAACATCACATCCCTGCTCTTTTATTCTATACCTCTAGAATGAATGCCAACATTGCATTTGCCTTCTTCACAACCGACTCAACCTGGAGGTTAACATTTAGGGTATCTTGCACAAGGACTCCCAAATCCCTTTGCATCTCTGCATTTTGAATTCTCTCGCCAACTAGATAACCATCTGCCAGTTTATTTCTTCCACCAAAGTGATGACCATACACTTTCCAACATTGTATTTCATTTGCCACTTCTTTGTCCATTCCCCTAAACTATCTATGTCTCTCTGCAGGCTCTCTGTTTCCCGTTCCTCCACCTGTCTTTGTATTGTCAGCAAATTTAGCCACAAATCCATTAATCCCATAGTCCAAATCATTGACATACAACATAAAAAGCAACGGTCCCAACACCAACCCCTGTGGAACATTTAAGACACAGAGAGATGCTTGCATCGCAGGGGAATTAAGGATTATGGAGAAAAGCCAAGTAGGTGGAGTTGAGACCACGTGCTGATCAGTCATGATCTTTTGAATGGTAAAGAAGGCTCCAGAGGCCAAATAATTTACCTCTACTCCTTTTTCTTACTTGGCCTGGGATGGAACATTACAGTCATAAGGAGCAACTGGATCGGCTGGGTTTGTTTTCTCTGGACCAGAGGAGTGACCTGATAGAGGTATACAAAACTATGAGGGGGTTAAATAGGGAACGCAGCAGGATATTTTCCCTCTAGGTGGGGGAGTCTAAAACAAGAGGATATAGGCATAAGTGGAAAGGTAAAATGTAGAGGACACCTGAAGGGGTAATTTTTCACCCAGAGAGCAGCTAGAATTAGAAATTTAATGACCAAGATAGTGGTGGAGATAGGTACCTTTCTAATATGTAAGAAGCAACTAGACAAACAGTTGAATCACCAAAGCATATGAACAAAATGTGGGTATGGGAGAATCAGGTAAACCTAGTGCTTAGCATGAACATGGCAGGCAGAAAGGTTTGTGTCTGTGCTGTACAAACTGATGTCTCTATCTTGAAGAGGAGCAGGGGAAATATTCCCAGTGTCCAAGCCAATTTTTATTACTTCATCAACATGAAAAGGTACATTATTTTGTCCATTGTATATTGATGTTTAGACCATAAGACCAACAGATATAGGAACAGAATGAGGCCATTTGGCCCTTTGAACCTTCTCCGCCATTTCATCACGGCTTTTCCATTTTCCCACTCAGGCCCAATCTCTTGCCTTCCTCTCCAAATCCCTTCATGCCCTGACTAAGCAAGAATCTGTCAACCTCCGCCTTAAATGTACATAAATACGTGGCCTTCACAGCTGCCTGTGGAAGTGACTTCCACACATTCACCATTCCCTGGCTGAAGAAATTCCTCCTTATCTCTGTTCTAAAAGGATGCCCCTCCATTTTGAGGCTGTGTCCTCCAGTCAGACTCTCCCACCATAGGAAACATACTCTCCACATTCACTCTGTCAAAGCCTTTCACTTTTTGGTGGGAGTTTGCTCTGCGCTAAGCAGATGGCAAATTTCACCCTGTTTTGAATTTCACTATGTTTCAAATTATAAAAGTATTGTTTGATTATACTTTCTCAGGACACAAAGCCTCTATATTTCCCTCTCTGCAAACTAGTTCTGCTATCATTGCAGCATTTATGTCCATTTGTGAAAGAATTGCTTCAGACACATTGTTTGCTTCAACATGAGATCTTCCGTTGAACAACCTGGTTACCAGGTTTGGTCCTGGAATCTTATTCACACTGAGCTGTTAACAACCATACACAAGGCCTAAGCCAGCAACATGGTGGAAGAAACTTCACCCACCTGGATGAGTGCAGATCAACAGAGAAGTTTGATACCATTTACTCACTATGGCTGGTATCCCATATGCTAACCTGACCATTCACTCTCTCCACCACCAGCTGCACAAAGGCTGTAGCGTGCACTATCAAAAACTGCACTGCACTTCCTCACTTAGCCACAACTCTCAACCCCACAACCTTTATCCCAGGAAGGACAAGGGGAAAAGGGCATTCCATCATCTTCTGAGGTTGCACCACACCTGACCTGAAGATGTACCACGATTAATTCATTGCCACTAGGTCTACACCCTGGAACTTCCTCTTCAATGGCACCAAGGGAGTACGTTCACCTGAGGACTACAGCAGTTCACGCGAGTTACTCACTACCACCTTCTCAAGAGTGATTAAGGTTGGGCAATAAACGGCAGCCTTGTCAGTGATGCACAGATAGCCCCAAAGAAAACTATGCCCCAGTAACCTTACAGCACCCACAAGTAACAGGACTGTGTGAAGCTGAACCCCAGTATGTAATTGGTTAGGAATACCAGTCGTGTTTCACTAGCTACTTTCATAGAACATAGAAAAGTACAACACAAGTGTTCTCTTCAACCTTAAACATGAGCTGTTTCTCTCTGCACAGACCATGTCTGACCTGCTGCATCCACATCATTTTCTGGAATTATTTCAGACTTCCTGCATCTGCAGTTAAAAAAAAATCTTTATCACATGACATCTGACTGCAGGACTCTGACATTGAGTTGGAGAGAGAAGTATAAGAAAGTTTTTTTAAAAAAGTTAATAAAACATGAACTAGTTCATGCTGGTCAGCATAATTCCCTTCTTGGGCGGAAACAAACCTTCCCCTTCTTCAAGGCAGTGTAGATATCTTTGTATTGCTGGTACTTCTCGAGTTCTGCTTTCACCAGTACCTGACGAATGTGCATCACTTCCTCCACTGTCAGAGCCAAGCATTCCACCGGGTAACAGAACTCCTCCTGTAACACATCAGTGACTTTCAAAGGCATCCCTTGCCAGTGCAATATTCAATCAATTTTATTCTTAATTTGCAATAACTATTGCTGTGGCAAAATCAATATACAGTAAATAAAATCAGGAAAGGTGGATAATAGATACACAGGCACCGCACGCTGCCTCAGAGAACACACTCAAACATACATGCTCAAATATTCAGAATGTTAGTGCATAGAGTCAGATTCATGATCTCACAATCTACCTCGTTATGACCTTGTATGTATTGTCTGTGTGTACTGTGCTTCCTTTGTTTCTGTAACACTATTCTCCATTTGGTTACTGTTTATCCTATGAACTACCCCAATGCACTGCTGCAATGAAATTATCTGTATAGATAGCATGTACCTTGCTAGACGTGACAATAATAAACCAGTAAAGATACACAGCGATGTGCAGTACAGAGACAAGTCCTTTGATCTACTGAGTTCATAATGCCATCAAGCACACGTCTACACTAATTCCACAATAATCCCATTTTATTCCCCAACATTCCTAATCAACTTTTCCCAGGTTCCACCACCATCCACACACAAAGGACTATTTACAGGGGGCAATTATCCTATCAATCCTTAATGACTTTCAGATGTGGGAAATAAAGCACCCAGCAGAAACCCCCGGGACAAGGTCCAGGCTCCACACAGACAGCACCTGAGGTCACAATTGAACCCAGGTGACTGGACCCCCATGGCAGCAGCTCTAACAACTGGACCACTCTGCTGTCCTGATGTGCTTTCAAATTATTGTCAGAGTTTTTCTCACACGTTGTTTAAGCATAGTATCAAGTATCTTACAAAAATCAAGATGGTTTGAGTTAAATTATTGGTCACATTGTCACCAAATAAAATGACAAATTAGTCTTTGTTGGTAGTTTTAAAATATAAACTCAAGTTCCATTCTACGGTGTAAACTTTAGGTTGAAGTAGAAAATTCTACTTATGGATAAAGATAATTTTGGATGTAATCTCTTTTGTCTTGGCTACTAGTTGTACAGCTACATGAATTCAGGACAATATTACAGTGACATTCTTATTATAATTAGAGCCTGCTATAGTTTTCTTTCATTTCTAACATAATCATCTAGAACTAACTTATTAGATGAGGGTGTCATCTTTTTCAAAGACTAAAACATAAAACTTTGTGCTTTCTGATTTCTCATGAATTATAAGCTATTGTGTTAGTGCACAGGATGATACCACAGAGGTCTTCACACCAGTTCTGACTTTTAACAAGATCACAACTGATCTGTAACCCAACCTTGTATGTCTGGCAGACAATTATTGACAATCAAAAGTCCATCAGTTTCAAGCTTTAAAATTACAATGACCCAGCCATTAGTGGTGTTGTGTTCGAGGATTCGCTGTGGATATAAGTGCTTACTATCTCCATTCTTGGAAGACCCAACTACAACAGGCCCCTTATTTCACATCATGCAAGCAATGGAAACATTTCCCTGTTCTACCCAGTTTGTTCTAATTCAGTTTTAATAAATGGATATTAATAGATATAAGTACCTGATATTCTGCCTACACTATGCACTGTACCAGCAGTTATGGTTGAAATGACAATAAAAGTTGACTTGACTTGATAGCTTATAATCTGACAGCATGAATATTGATTACCCAGAGTGCTGCTTGATCCATTGCTAGATGGTGAGATGAGTTTGGGGACTTCTTAATTGATTATTGTGGATACAAACGTGCTAAGTTGTCTCCAGTGTCATAACGTTTCTCCAATTTAGTGTTCAAAGGAACTGGAAGATATTTTTATGCAATTATAATTTTCCTCCCAAATTTTCTTTTGGAATGTCCTGGAGTTCAACAATCTAGAAACCTCGGGGTGAGGTCAATGTATCATCAGACTTCAGTAGTGAGAATTCTGATTCCCTCTCTCTCCATGGGTGAGAGAGTGAGACAGCATTTACCGAGTGTTGTGTTGTGCCTGTGTAATTAACACAAAGTGCTTGTATCCACCTTCCTTCAGATTCACCTTCAGATTGCTTGCCAAGAACAGAACACATCTTGTGCACTTCTGCCCAAACCTGTGACTCTGGTTTCCATTGTGGGTCTCTCCAATGTTCGAACATATCAATTCATTACACCGGAATCCAGGGAGCCATTGTGTGGGCACAGCATGTTTCCATACAGAAATGCACAGGAGTGAGAGAAAATGATATAAGTTGAGGAATCACTTTTAAATCACATAGATACAAAGTTCTTCAGAGTTCAGGCAGATGATTTGTTGTTTCATTTTTTTTTAACCCACAATTAGGTGGGTGAGAGATAGGGTCCAAATTCTGTGTGTTCCTGTAAGCTTCCAAAACATAATTTACAGTTGAGCACCTCAAGCTCCAGCAGAAGTTACAGCAAGCTAGCATGCAGGCATCAATTGATTAAGGAAGCAAGCAGGACACTGACATCATCGTTAAAGCTAAACAGGACTTTGCTGAGACCACTTCTGAACTGCTGCCACAGAGTTAGTCTTCCACTTAAGGAAGGATATGGGCCTGATTTCACTCATGGATTAAATTACTTTATTTATGTCCCTCTGCTCGGGTTCTTACTAATTTTCAGAATTTAAACCATTTAAACTTCAGCGTAGAAGCAGACAAGGCCGTCCTTTGAGCCCATTGCTCTTTGATCTGGCCTTTGAACTCTTAGCCATTGCTTTTCAAGAATCTAGTGATATCACTGGTATTTTAAGGAAAGGTACTACCCACAAAGTTTCACTCTATGCTGATGACCTATTGCTTTTTATTTCTAATGTCGAGATTTTGTTATCTCCTGCACTTTCTTTACTCTCCTGTTTCAGCCAGTTTTCAGGATGTAAACTGAATTTATATAAGAGTGAACTTATTCCTTTGAATAATTCGGTATCAATTAATACTAACCCTTTTAAAATTGTAAGAAATCAATTTACCTATTTGGGTGTAGCAATTACTAAGAATTATAAACACCTACTTAAAGAAAATTTTCTTACCCTACTGAATTATGTAAAAAGGGCACTATCAAACTGGTCGCCCCTCTCGTTATCGTTGATTGGCCAAATTAATTCTATTAAAATGAATATCTTACCTAAATTTATATACCTTTTTCAGACCTTACCCGCTTTTATTCCTGAATCCTTTTTTGATTCTCTTGATTCTATTTTATCTTACATATGGAAAAAAAGTTCATCTTCAAAAATGCTAAAAAGAATGGAGGTTTAGCTTTACCAAATTTTAGGTTTTATTACTGGGTAGTCAATATATGAAATCTTACATTTTGGTCACACTATATTAACTGTGAGGACTGTCCGGTATAGGTTTCTTTAGAAGTTAATTCTGTTAATAAATTTTCTATCATTTCTCTTCTCGGATCCTTACTTCCTTTATCTTTAAGTAAACTAACTGACAATTTGGTAGTTAAACATACTTTGAGGATCTGGGTGCAATTTAGAAAATACTTCGATTTATTGAGATTCTTTCTTTCAAGTCCCATTTTTTTCTAATTTTTTTTATACCTTCTATGATTGAGCCAGTTTTTAAAGGATGGGGTAGATTGGGCATTAAATGCTTCCAGGATCTGTTTGTTGGAGGAAGCCTCTTTTCATTTGAGCAACTGTCAGCTAAATATAGCTTAACAAGAACCCACTTTTTTCGATATCGACAAATTAGAGACTTTCTGCGATCTCAATTATATATATTTCCCATGAGTACTGATAAGGACTTATTAGATGTATTTTCTAATTTGAAACCTTTTCATAATGGTTCAATATCCAATATTTATGGCATGTTACTGGGAATGAGAAATGCACCTTTAGACAAAATTAAAAATCTTTGGGAACAAGATTTATAGATTTCAATACCTCAGGAAACTTGGAATGGAATTTTTAAATTGGTTAATTCTTCATCGTTTTGTTCCTGCCACTCCATCCTACAATTCAAAGTGGTTCATAGGGCTCACATGACCAAGGATAAGCCATCTCCTTTTTATTCGGATATACCTCCCTATTGTGATACATGGAACAATGAAGAAGCTTCACTAATTCATATGTTTTGGACATGTCCGAGTCTTGAAAAATACTGGTAGCGAGTATTCCAAACTTTCTCTGTACGTTTCAAAGTAAATTTTAAGCCTAACCCTTTGACTGCATTGTTCGGTATTGTTGGAGGAAAAGATATTATTTTGGAGACATCTGATTTGCAAATTTTGGCTTTTATTTCTCTTATAGCATTGAGGGTGCTCTTGCTTAAATGGAAGGATATCGTTCCACCTACTCACGCTCAATGGTTACGTGATGTTATGTCATGCTTAAATTTACAGGAGATCCGTTGTTCAATTTCTGAATCTAGTCAAGACTTTTAAACATTGTGGGGACCATTTTTGAACTATTTTCAAAACCTTTGATTTGCTCTTAAAATACAGATGTTGGCTAATAACATATTTCACTATACGATAAGGATTTTTTCCCTTTATTCTTTCTTTACCAAACAGCTTCGGTCTTGGTAGTGGGATTAGATTCTTTTTTTTTTGCATAATAAAATCATCATATTTCAATATTACGATTTAATTTAATTTACATAAATATATGGTATTGAGATTCCAAGTGTGATTCAAATATAACATATTTAATAATATTTAATCCTTTTTGACTTAATATATATCTTACTGTACTCTGTATTCTTCGATGTAGAAAATTAAATTAATAAAAATGTTGAAAGAGGAAGGACATACTTGTTTTTTAAATGTATGTACAGAAAGTTCACAAGGCTCACATTCTTAACTCTCATAACTCTTGTGGTTATTCCACGACGGTCACTTCAATAATTGCTTTTGTCCCACTTCAGACTTCACGACAATCTTTCTACCAGTCTGTTATTGTGCTCTTGTTACACATTATTGTATCTATTATTGCCATGTATACTGTTTATTCTGTGAGCTTCATGTGAACAAGGAAATTCACTACACCCTGGTGTATATGAAAGTCAACTAATCTTACCACATCCTGGTTAACTTCTTGTGTCTAAAGGGGAAAGGTTCAGATGCTAACGCTTTCTAAAATTTAGAAGAGTCTCATGGGAAAGTCCTGCATACCTAGGGAGCTGGACATGAAGCTGCTGAATGTTATGCTCATCCATTTAAAGCCAAGACAAATTACTTCTCTCAAGAAGTTGTGAATCTTTTGAATTTTCTACCCCTCAGAACAGTGGAGGGCAAATGACTGAGTGTACTCAAACTTATGAGGTTGAGATTGATAGAACTTTAGTCTTTACTAGAATAAAAGGTGACTGAGAACACCTCCTCCAGCTCAAAATTCTCATGTTCTTAAGATGACTGATAGCATCACGGCCTGGTATGAAAATTCACAGGAACACCAGAGGCTACTGAGAGTAGTAGAATTAGCCAGTTCAATCATGGGTAAGCACTCTCCTCACCATGAGGGCATATAAAAAGGCGATGTCTCAGGAAGGTGACATCCAATCATTAAGAACTTCCACCATCTAGGTCATGCTCTCTTCTCAGAGCTGCCATTAAGCAGGAGGTATAGGAGCCTGAAGATTCACACTACAAGGTCCAACAAAAACTACTTCCCCTCTGTCACGGAGTTCTTGAACCAACCTGACAAAGCCTAAATCGACCTTGGACTAAACTTCCCTCAACCTGACAAACCCTAAATCGACCTTGGACTAAACTTCCCTCAACCTGACAAACCCTAAGTCGACCTTGGACTAAACTTCCCTCAACCTGACAAACCCTAAGTCGACCTTGGACTAAACTTCCCTCAACCTGACAAACCCTAAGTCTACCTTGGACTAATCTTCCCTCAACCTGACAAACCCTAAATCGACCTTGAACTAAACTTCCCTCAACCTGACAAACCCTAAGTCTACCTTGGACTAAACTTCCCTCAACCTGACAAACCCTAAATCGACCTTGGACTAATCTTCCCTCAACCTGACAAAACCTAAGTCTACCTTCGACTAAACTTCCCTCAACCTGACAAACCCTAAATCGACCTTGGACTAAACTTCCCTCAACCTGACAAACCCTAAATCGACCTTGGACTAAACTTCCCTCAACCTGACAAACCCCAAGTCTACCTTGGACTAAACTTCCCTCAACCTGACAAACCCTAAATCGACCTTGGACTAAACTTCCCTCAACCTGACAAACCCCAAGTCTACCTTGGACTAAACTTCCCTCAACCTGACAAACCCTAAATCGACCTTGGACTAAACTTCCCTCAACCTGACAAACCATAAATCGACCTTGGACTAAACTTCCCTCAACCTGACAAACCCTAAATCGACCTTGGACTAAACTTCCCTCAACCTGACAAACCCCAAGTCTACTTTGGACTAAACTTCCCTCAACCTGACAAACCCTAAATCGACCTTGGACTAAACTTCCCTCAACCTGACAAACCCTAAATCGACCTTGGACTAAACTTCCCTCAACCTGACAAACCCTAAATCTACCTTGGACTAAACTTCCCTCAACCTGACAAACCCTAAATCTACCTTGGACTAAACTTCCCTCAACCTGACAAACCCTAAATCTACCTTGGACTAAACTTCCCTCAACCTGACAAACCCTAAATCTACCTTGGACTAAACTTCCCTCAACCTGACAAACCCTAAATCGACCTTGGACTAAACTTCCCTCAACCTGACAAACCCTAAGTCTACCTTGGACTAAACTTCCCTCAACCTGACAAACCCTAAATCTACCTTGGACTAAACTTCCCTCAACCTGACAAACCCTAAATCTACCTTGGACTATACTTCCTTCAACCTGCACTAACATCATTATATTTACTCTTGTTTATTTTGTCATTAGAATTATTTATAATATATTAATTTTTGTGTATGTTATTTATGTTTGACATGCTTGTAATATACTATGCTGCAAAATACTAATTTTGATGGCACTTATACCTTGTGCATATATGGCTACAACAATAATTTGAACTTGAATTTTGTATTATATTTAAAAGATTAAATCTTTTCCATTAACCTTATCAAAAAAGAAAATGAATTCAGGATAACAAAATCTGAACAAAAGATATAGAAAAATTGAAATAATAATTCCAATTTTATGTCAATCTAAGGCCAAGATGTTAAATATGAACAGGATATGGTTTGTGTCCTGCCCTAGAGCATAGAAAGCAAACCAATTTATAAATAAAAATTGATTGAAATTAGGCATGATTTCAAAATAGCAAAGAGAAATAGAACAGTTAATCAGATAGTTAGCCCACCAACATATAGAGCAAATATCTCGCAATTTAATTTGCTGTTGTCTGCGAGGAAAGCAAGAAAGATTTAGTTTGTTTGAAGAAGCATTTAAAGAGAGCAAAGTTGCAAACCTTTGGTCTCTTCCACCTGCTGGTAAAGACTCCCTCACACAGTAAATACACAGCCCCAATGATGCCAAACAACGCAGCTTCTACAGGATAAGAGTTAAGCATGGAGGCTGCTTGAATGGTTGGGAAAAACGGTTGGAGATTCATCCGAGGTAATAAACTGCTTAGCCTGGACACCTGGACAACAGATAAATGGTTACAAGGAAAGTCTGCATGGGCATTCTTGATCAGAGCCATGGTTTCTGGCCTTAGCCACAGCCAGACATTTTCAGTAACAACAGACAACAGACTCGGCAACCTGGGCTAACTTTTCCTTCCAATATAAATGATCCTGTGAATAGGGGAAAAGGTGGATAGTATTCGGGGGGGGGGGGCTTGGATCAGTCACCTGGAGAGGAAAAGGCCATCAATTTGTTATGGACCTCTGCTGCCATTTGGGTGCCCACTGAAATTGCATTGAGATCCTGTAGGACAACAAGCGGTCCCCTTGCCCATCAACATTTGAGTTATACAGCCAAGAAACAGGCCCTTCAGCCCAATTCATCTATGATGAACAAGGTGCCTTTCTAAGCTAGTCCCATTTGCCTGAGTTTTGCTCATAGGTCTCTAAACATTTCCTTTCCATGAACTTGTCCAAATGCCTTTCAAAAGTAATTATACCCACTTCTATCACTTCTGCTGGAAACCCTTTCCATCTGTGTGATAAACTTTGCCCTTCAGATCTCTTTTCAATCTTCCTCCTCTCCCCTTAAACTTCCACTGCATCTATACCTCTTATGATTTTATACTGTACACCTCTAAGAGATCATCCTCCAGCCTTCAGGAGAAACACTCCCAGCATTGCTTCTCCAGTACCAGCAACTTTCTTGTGAATCTTGAGCAACACACACAAAACACTGGAGGAACTCAGCAAGTCTGGCAACATCTACAGGTGGGAATAAATACTTCACATTTTGGGCTGAGACCATTCATCAGGACTGGACAGGAAGGGGGAAGATGCCAGAGTAAGATGGTGGGGGAGGGGTAAGTACAGACTAGAAGGTGATAGTTAAAAACAGGAGAGGGAATGTTGGTGAGTGGGGCAGTGGGGATGAAGTAAGAATCTGGGAGGGAAGAGGTAAAGGGCTGATGAAGAAATCTAATAGGAAAGGACAGTGGACCATGGAAGAAAGGGAAGGAGGAGAGGAACCCGATGGAGATGATGGGTAAGAGAGAAGAAAAGGAATGAGAGGGTAACCAAGAAGGGGAATGAAAAAAGATGGGAAATGAAAGAAATTACTGGAACTCAGAGGAGTTGATGTTCATGCCATCAGGTTGGACGCTACCGAGACGGAATAAAAGATGATGCTCATCCAACCCGAGTTTAGTCTCATCATGACAGTAGAGGAGGCCATGGACAGACATGTCAAGAGTGGGAAAAGAAAGTCAAATTGAAATGGGTAGCCATTGGGAGACCTTGCCTGTTGCAGGCAGAGTGAAGGTGCTCATCAATGCGTCTCCCACAATCTACATCAGGTCTTGCCGAAGTAGAGGAGGCCGCATCGGATACAGTGGATGACCCTGACAGACTCGCAGGTGAAGTGTCACCTCACCTGGACAGACTGACTGGGGCCCTGAATGATGCTGAGGAAGAAAGAGCAGGTACAGGAGAGTCTTTTCTGCACCATCTCTTGCTTAATCACATGCCTACCACAGTACAGCAGCCTCATTAAATTATATTGTTAATGAACTCGTGCTTGTGAGAGTAAATGAGGAAATGTTGTTTCCAAGGCTGATGTGTCTGAAACCAGGGATTGGGTCAAAATCAGAATCAGATTTATTATCTCTGACATATGTTGTGAAATTTGTTGTTTTTGTGGCAGCAGTACAATGGAAGACAAACAAAAACATGCAAAAAGAAATAGTGAGGTAGCAAATCAAAAATACAAGAGATTTTGCAGATGCTGGAAATCCATAGCAACACACAGAATGCTGGAGGAACTCAGGAGGTCAGGCAGCATCTATGGAAATGAATAAACAGTCAACAGTTCAGGCAGACAACCATCTTCAATCAGAATCAGGTTTATTATCACTGGCATGTGACATGACATTTGTTAACTTAGCAGCAGCAGTTCAATGCAATACATAATCTAGCAGAGAGAGAAAAATAATAAATAAACAAGCAAATCAATTACATATATTGAATAGATTTAAAAACATGCAAAAACAGAAATATTGCATATTAAAAAAAAGTGAGGTAGTGTCCAGAAATTCAATGTCCATTTAGGGATCGAATGACAGAGGGAAGAAGCTGTTCCTGAATCGCTGAGTGTGTGACTGCAGGCTTCTGTACCTCCTACCTGATGGTAACAGTGAGAAAAAGGGCATGCCCTGGGTGCTGGAGGTCCTTAATAATGGACGCTGCCTTTCTGAAACACTGCTTCCTAAAGATGTCCTGGGTACTTCGTAGGTTAGTACCCAAGATGAAGCTGACTAGATTTACAACCTTCTGCAGCTTCTTTCGGTCCTGTGCAGTAGCCCCTCCATACCAGACAGTGATGCAGTCTGTCAGAATGCTCTCCACAGTACAAGCGTAGAAGTTTTTGAGTGCATTTGTTGTCATGCAAAATCTCTTCAAACTCCTAATAAAGTATACCCGTTGTCTTGCCTTCTTTATGACTACATCGATATGTTGGGACCAGGTTAGGTCCTCAGAGATCTTGATATACAGGAACATGAAGCTGCTCATTCTTTCCACTTCTGATCCCTCTATGAGGATTGATATGTGTTCCTTTGTCTTATCCTGAAGACCACAATCAGCTCTTTTGTCTTACTGACGTTGAGTGCAAGGTTGTTGCTGCGGCACCACTCCACTTGTTGGCTTATCTCACTCCTGTACACCCTCTCATCACCACCTGAGATTCTACCAACAATGGCTGTATCAACAGCAAATTTATAGATGGTATTTGAGCTATACCTAGCCACACAGTCATGTGTATATACAGAGTAGAGCAGTGGGCTAAGCACACACCCCTGAGGTGCAGCAGTGTTTATCATCAGCGAGGAGAATATGTTATCACCAATCCGCACACAGATTGTGGTCTTCCAGTTAGGAAGTGGAGGATTCATTTGCAGAGGGAGGTACAGAGGTCCAGGTTCTGCAACTTCTCAGTCAGGATTGTGAGAATGATGGTATTAAATGCTGAGCTATAGTCGATGTACAGCATCCTAATGGAGGTGTTTGTGTTGTCTAGGTGGTCTAAAGCTGTGTGGAGACACACTGTGATTGTGTCTGCCTTTGACCTATTGTGGCGATAGGCAAATTGTAATGGGTTCATATCCTTGCTGAAGCAGGAGTTCAGTCTAGTCATGACCAACCTCATAAAGCATTTTATCACTGTCGATGTGAGTGCTACTGGGCGATAGTCACCAAGGCAGCCCACATTATTCTTCTTAGGCACTGGTATAGTTTTTGCCTTTTTGAAGTAAGTGGGAACTTCCACCCTTAGCAGTGAGAAGTTGAAAATATCCTTGAACATTCCCACTAGTTGGGTGGCACGGGTTTTCAGAGCCTTACCAGGTACTCCATCGGGACCTTCCGCCTTGCGAGGGTTCACTCTCTTTAAAGAGTCTAACATTGGCCTCTGAGACAGAGATCACAGGATCATCAGGTGCAGCAGGGATCTTCACAGCTGTAGCTGTGTTCTCCCTTTCAAAGCATGCGTAGAAGGCTTTGAGTTCATCTAGTAGTGAAGCATCGCTGCCATTCATGCTATTGGGTTTTGCTTTGTAGGAAGCAATGTCTTGCACACCCTGCCAGAGTTTCTGACGTCACCTCCAACCTCATTCGAGACTGCCTCTTTGCCCTTGAAATAGCCCTCTGTAAATCATACCTGGTTTTCTGGTACAGGCCTGGTTGCCAGACTTGAATGCCACAGATCTAGTTTTCAGCAGACAACGTACCTCCTGGTTCATCCACGGCTTCTGGTTTGGGAGTGAACCCTAAGTCTTTGTAGGTACACACAGGTTTTTTTTTTTTTTTTTTTAAATAATTTTTTATTGCATTTTTAAATGATTACAAAGTATGAAAAAACAATGTATATAACCCATACCCCCTCCCCTTAACCCCTCCCCCCTAACTACCCCTTAGAAAAAAAAGAAAGAAAGAAAGAAAGAAAGAAAGAAAGAATGCCTGGTGGTTGGAAGATCTCCACATGCTCCATGGAGTTCGTAATAATTTTAATATGTATATTTATTTCTTTCCCCTAGTAACCAATTGTTTCATCTTAAAAGCATCTATATATTTAATCCTGTCTTTTGTAAATAAGGGCTCCAAATTTTCAAAAATGTTTCATATTTATCTCTTAAATTATAAGTAATTTTTTCTAATGGAATACAACCATAGATTTCTTTCTTCCAAGAATCTATACTTAAATGTGAATCCGATTTCCAAGTAACTGCAATAGCTTTTTTGGCTACTGCCAGTGCAATTTTTATAAATTCTTTCTGATACTTATTTAGTTTGAGTTTCGGTTTTATCCCTTCAATATCACCTAGTAAAAATAATATTGGATTATGAGGAAATTGTGTTCCTGTAATTTGTTCCAGTAAAAGTCTTAAATTTGTCCAAAAAGGTACACAGGTTTTAATGAAGTCAGTAACAACTGCAGCATACTCATCCAGGTTTGAAGATGAATCCCTGAATACAGTCCAATCCACAATTCAAAGCAGTCCTATAGGCACTCCTGTGCTTCCTTTGTCCATACCTTCTTGGTCCTCACTACTGGTGCTGCAGTCTTCAGTCTCTGCCTGTACTCAGGGAGTAGAAGTACAGCCAGGTGATCAGACTTCCTGAAGTGAGGGCGTGGAATAGCACGGTAGGCACTCCTGATGGTGGTGTAGCAATGGTCCAGTGTGTTGTTTCCTCTGGTATTGCAAGTGATCTTTTGATGGTAATTGCTTAGTGATTTTTTCAGACTGGCCTGGTTAAAATCTCCCAAATGATGGTGAAGGTGTTGGAGTGTGCTGTTTCGGGCATGTTGATCCCATTGCTCAGATCATCTAAAGCCTGACCTACATTGGCCTGAGGTGGAATGTAAACTGCTACCAAAATGACCCTGGAGAACTCCCATGGTAGTTAAAAAGGACGGCACTTAACTGCTAGATATTCCAGGTCTGGTGAGCAGAATTGGGACAGCACTGATATATTTGTGCACCAAGAAGAGTCGATCATGAGGCAAACTCCTCCACCTCTGCTTTTGAGAGTCTCTATAGATCTATCCTGACGGTGTATAGTAAATTGGGAGGGAAAGGGGAAGATGCCAGAATAAAAAGGTGTGGGGAGAGGAAGGAAGATTAGCTAGAATGTGATAGGTGAAGCCAGGTGGGTGGGAAAGTTAAAGAGCTAGAGAAGAAGGAATCTGATTGGAGAGGAGACTGGATCATGGGAAAAAGGGAGGAAGGAGATGCATTGGGGGAGGTGATACGCGGATGAAAAGAAGAAGTAAGAGACAAGAGTGGGGAACAGAAGAAGGGGGGAAGGAAAAAATGATAATTAACCAACATTATTATCAATGAGGAAAAACTGATGTTCATGCCATCAGGTTGGAGGCTCCTTATGCAGAATATGAGGTGTTGCTCCTCATCGAAAGTGGCCTCTTCCAGGCAATGGAGGAGGCCATGGACTGACATGTTGGAACAGGAGTGGGGATAGCAATTAAAATGGTTGGCCACTAGGAAATTCCATTTCTGGCAGATGGAGAGGAGGTGCTCTACAAAGTGGTTCCTCAATTTACGTTGGGTCTTGCCAATATGGAGGTGGCTTCATCGTGAGCACTGGATTGAATGGACAACTGGAGGGGATTTGCAGGTGAAGTGGGGAAGGACAAACAGACAAGCAATCATACAGGGAGCAATCCCTGCAGAAAGAGGAGAGTAGGGGAAGGGAATGATGTGTCTATGGTAGGATCCCATTGAACGTGGTGAACGATGTGTTAGATACAGAGGCTCATGCGGTGGTAGTTGAGGACAAGAGGAAAACTATCTCTGTTCAGGTTGAAACCCTGTCCTTTGAAGAAGGAGAACAATCTCTTACTCAATGTCAGCAAAACCAAAGACATGATTATTGACTTCAGGAGGAGGAAACTGGAGATCCATGAACCCATTCTCATCGATGATCAGAGGTGGAGAGGGTCAACAACTTTAAATTCTTCTGTGTTATCATTTCAGAGGATCTGTCCCGGATCCTGCACAAAAATGCAATTATGAAAAAAAACACCAGTGCCTCTACTTCCTTATAAGTTTGTGAAGATTTGGCATGACATCTACAACTTTAGATGTGTGGTGAAGAGTATATTCAATGGCTGTATCACTGCCCGGTATGGAAACACTGATGCCCTTGAATGGAAAATCCTACAAAGAGGAGTGGATATGACCCAGTTCATCATGGGTTAAAGTCCTCCCCAACACTGAGCACATCTACACGGAGCATTGTCCCCACCACCCAGATCATGCTCTCCTATTGCTACTGCCACCAGGAAGGTACAGGAGCCTCAGGACTCACACTACCAGGCTCAGGTACAGTTATTACCCCTCAACCATCAGAATCTTGAACCACAGGGGATTAACTTCACTCACCCCATCACTGAACTGTCCCCACAACCTAAGGACTCACTTCCAAGGACTCTTCATCTCGTGTTCTTGATATCTATTGCTTACTTATTATTACGGCTTATTTTTTTTATCTTTTGTACTTGCAGAGTTTGTTGTCTTTTGCACACTGGATGTCTGCCCTATTGAATGCAGTCTTTAAATGATTCTATTAAGGCTACTGGATTTACCGAGTATGTCTGCAAGGATATTAATTTCAGGCTTGTACATGGCGATATTTAAGTACATTGATAACAAATTTACTTTGAACTTTGACCTCTGATGTCCTGGAAAGGAAAGCCTCATCCTGGAACAGATGTAGCACAGATGAAGGAACTGAGAAAAGGGAATAGCATATTTGCAGAAGACAGGATGGGAAGAGGAAGGTCAAGATAAGAAAGGCCAAGAGGACAGGAAGTCAAGATAGCCGTGGGATTCGGTACATTTGTAAAAGATGTTGGTTGACAGTTTGTCTCCAGAGACGGAGCGTGTGGTCAAGAAAGGGGAGAGAGAGAGTTCAGAAATGGACCAAGTGAATTTAACTCACGATGGAAGTTGTGAGAAGAAACTGAACAGCAGAGCATGGGTGCAGCACCAATGCAGTCGTCAATGTAGTGCAGGAGTCGTCGAGGAGCATTACCAGGAACGGCTTGGAACATAGACTGTTCTATGTAGCCAACAAAAAGGCAGGCATAGCTGGGGCCCATGCGGGTACCCATGACTACCCCCCGAGTGTGGAGAAAGTGGGGGGATCGGAAAGGGAAATTGTTGAGGTGAGGGTCATTTCTGCCAGACAGAGGAAGCTTGTGATAGAAGGGAACTGGCCAAGTCTTTGTTGAGGAGGAAACCTTAAGAACTTCTTGATGGGGGATAAAAGTGTGGCAGTGAGGTAATTTTACGATAATTTGGAGGGATCAGCAATTCAAGAGAAGAGAAAGAATCCTTCACCTGAGTGGATGGCTGAAGGCTCAAGCAGTGAGAAGTTTTTAAAGGGTTCAATGGATTTTCGGCTGAAGAACCAAGGTAGTGTTAGTGTAGGAAGGCAGACCCCTCACTTCAACACACCACTCCTCCAGTTTATACTGAGTGAAAAGATCATGCTTTGTCAAAATGCAAAGTCCATATCCAGATAATTTACATTATCCCATTATTGATTTGACCCTTGGATTTAGCACATTGCAAACTTTGCTCATGACGCTTAAAAAGGAAACTTCAGAAGTATCTGTCCAGGTAGAACACCAAATTAAAATGGCAAAGGACAGGAAAGTAGGATTAAATGATCTCCAGTGGATCTAACAGTGAGACAGATAAAAATCTCCCATAGTATTTTATAATTTCAATTGGGCTGTAATGCAAAAGGAAAATGGTCTTGGTTTAATACAGCGAGTTAAGCCTTTAACTATTGTCCAAGTTATCCTGGACACAGTAAGCCCCAACCATCTGAAACCATGTCAACTCAACAGAACTTCTATTTTGAAACTCGTTCACATTTCAGACCTTCTCAAGTATGTTGGATTGGTGGGATGTCCACCACAATTATCCTTCACTTACCAGAGACTTGGAACTCTGTCTAGTGGGAGGAAGGAACTGACGTACATTGGTTGGTGTTTCCTTCTCAATAGAGTGCCTTCTTTGCGGAGCTTTCCGCCGCTCGGGCTGTGGTGTTGAGGAGATGGGTAGGAACATTGAAGGACCTGATATATATGAAGTAGAGTAAAAAGTCACTAGTTTTCCATTTCTGAACCACCACCCACTCAGGCAAGGGTGAGGTAGTGTAGTGAATAATGTAGAAGACTGACAAAGAATACAACAGGATATGGATCAGTTGCAGATACGGACAGAAAGAAGGTAGATGGAGTACAGGCAGTCCCCGGGTTACGAACGAGTTCCGTTCCTGAGTCTGTCTTTAAGTCGAATTTGTACATAAATCGGAACAAGTACATCCGGTATTATTTAGCGTCAGTTAGTCAAATGTTTGTCTTAGTATATAGTATATATTTTACCTTTCTATGCATGTAAAACACCTAAGAAACGTATGTATTCCAATAATTAAACCACTGCGTTGCTTAGTAATAATTGTAGCTTTCATTGGGGCAGGGCCTTTCACATGCTCCATTATTCTCAATTTATCCGTTACCCTTTAAAATTGTTCCGATTGTTAACTGACTGTAGCCTAATGCTTTTCCAATGACTGATGATGTTTCACCTCTTTCCAAACCCTTCATTATTTCCACTTTATTCTCAATTGTGATTGCTTCCTGTCAATGGAACAGAAACACTGCGGTTGGTGGGTCCAGAGCTTTGCCAGCTCCTGAGTTCCGCTGGGTCCTAAGGACCACCGCTCTAAATTCCCCGGGTCCTAAAGTACACCGCACTGAGACAGGTTAAATGGGACAAGTGAGGGCTGTGCTGGGTTTGGGTATTTGATGCTCCACAATATTCCGCGTGGGAATTTAAACTGGCGGTGGTTTTTTAATGAGGTCAAGTTGTGAGCTCGACATCAACCCGGCACGGATGGTACGGGAGTCACTGGATCGACATCAACCTGGCACGGGAGCGGTCTGTCACTGGATCGAACTCGGGAACCTCCGTTCTCAAGCCCAGTGCTGATCTCACTGCGCCACCAGCCGACCAGAAGGAGGGGGGGGGGGGCGGGGTCAGGGTGAATCTTGCTAAGAAAAATTTAAGCCAAATACAAAGTTACACAGTCAACACAGTGTCAACTGCAACAACTTAAAATGGCGGATGGCATTCTCCTTCCTCGGTTTGAAAGTATGAGTTGTCTGTAAATTGGACGTTCGTAACTCGGGGACTACCTGTACACCGTTAAAGGCAAAGAGGCCTTTTGATGATAGGCAGAGGGATCTTGGGGACCAAGTTCACAGCTCCATGAAAAGAGGCTACACAGGTTGATAGTGTGGTTAAGAGGCACATGACATACTGCCTTTACGGATTGAGGCACTGTTCAAAAGTCAGGAAGTTATGCTGCAGCTTTATAAAACTCCAGCTAGGCCGCATCAGAAATATTATGTACATATCTGGTTGCCCCATTATAGGAAGGCTGTTGAGGCTTTGGAGAGCATGCAGAAGTGGTTTACCAGGATGTTGTCTGGATTAGAGGACATATGCTATTATGAGAGGCTAGAAAAAACTTGGATTGTTTTCTCTGTAGCGGCAGAGGCTGAGGAGAGATCTGATAGAGGTTTATAAGATTATGGGAGGCAGAGAGAGAGAGTAGACAGACAACATACTTTCCCAAGGGCTGAAATGTCTAATACTAGAGAGCATGCATTTAAGGTGAGCGAGGGTAATTTCAAGTGAGATGTGAGGGGCAAGATTTTACACAGAGAGTGGTGGGTGTCTGGAATGGTGATAGAGGCAGAAACTTCAGAGACTTTTAATGGATATATAGATAGACACATGAATGTGAGTAAAATGGAAGGATATGAACATTGCATAAGGAGAAAAAGATTAGTTAGCCAGTTGATTACTAACTTAATTGGTCCAACATAATATTGTGAGCTGAAGGCCCTTTTCCTGTGCTGTGCTGATATATGTTTTATGTTCTTCTTATTTTGTGACTGCCTGCGCTATTGTAATTATATGTACCGTGTGTGACAGTGTGTAGTGTTTGCACTTTTGCCCCAGGTGAACGCTATTCATTTAGCTGTACACGTGTCTGGCTGAATTAAATTTAAATTGAATTTGAACACTTTTACTACAATGATTGCTCTGATTGTTCCTTCTTTCTCTTTTTAAGATCATAAGATATAGGAGCAGAATTATGCCATTCAGCCCATCCAGTCTGTTCCACCAATCAAGGCTGATATTTTTGTTTCCTCAACCTCACTCTGCCGCCTTCTCCCCCCAACCCTTAACTACCTTTATCAATAAGAGAGCCTATCAATCTCTGCCTTAGGTATAGCCAATGACTTGGCCTTTACAGCTCACTGTGGCAATGAAAATATTCCTCCTCATCTCAGTTTTCAAGGGATGTCCCTTTATTAACAAACTGTGGACCCTAGATGCCTCTACTAAAGGAAACACCCTCTCCATGTCCGCTTTTTCCAGGCTTTTCAGTATGGTCTTAGTCACACTCTTCCTTCACTTTGTAAAATTTATGTACAATTTATACTCCGTGTGTTGTCTCTCTGCTGCTATTAGCATATTTTCATTGCATCTGTAGCACAACATACCTGTGCACATGACAATAAGTTCAATTTGACTGGTTTTATTAATAGTGATCCCAAGTGTGGTTAAAACTCATTTAGCGCAGTGAGGAAGGAATTGTCTTACTCTTACCAGGTATGGCCCAAGTGTGTGCCCAGGTAACAGACTTGATACCTGACCCACTCTAGACAGAGAATATCCAGTGGCCAAGAAGACAAATAAAAATGGACCATGCAGAGTGCACCTGTCAGTGATAGTTACTCCAACTATTGTTTGCAGGAGCTCCCTATTCAGAAGTTTCCAGCCACATACACTACAACAACTGAAACATTTCATTAGAAATATTTCCAGAAGTGTTGTCAGTGAAAGAAATTGCAGGGGCCCTACTAGATATTTAAAATGTCCTTATCAAGAGCTGAGGTGCTGGAGGATTGGAGGATAGCTAATGTTATTACATTGTTTAAGAAAGACTCTAAGCACAAGTCAGGAAATTATAGGCCAGTGAACCTGACATCAGTAGTGGAAAAGTTACTGGAAGGTACTCTAAGGGACCGGTTATGTAAGTGTTTGGACAGATAAGGACTGATTAGGGATACTCAACATGGGCTTTGAGCCCAACCAATTTTATAGAGTTTTTCAAGGAAGTTACCAGGAAAGCTGATGAAGGCAAGGCAGTAGATGTTGTCTATATGGACTTTAGCAAGAACTTTGACAAGATCCTGCATGGGAGATTGGTCAAGAAGGTTCAGCTGCTTGGCCTTCAGGATGAGGTAGAAAATTGGAACAGACATTGACTTTGCAGGAAAAGCCAGAGACTGATAGTGGATAGTTGTCTCTCTGACTGGAGCGTAGTAGACAGTGAGGAAGGATACCCTTAACTTGTAGTGGGATCTGGACCAGCTGAAGAAATGGGCTAAAATTTGCAGATAGAATTTAATCCAGGCAAGTGTGAGTTGTTGCACACAAATCAGGACAGGTCTTACACAGTGAGTGGTAGGGCATTGAAGAGTGCACTAGAACAGAGGGATCTGAGAATACAGGTCCATAATTCCTTGAAAGTGGCATTACAGGTAGATAGGAGGATGACGATTGGCCTTCATAAATCAAAGTACTGAGTACAGAAGTTGGGATGCTATGTTCAAGTTATGTAAGACTTTGAGGAGGCCTAATTTGGAGTATTATGTTCAGTTCTGATTACCTACCTACTGGAAAGATATCAACAAGATTGAAAGAGTGCAGAGAAAGTTAACAAGCATGTTGCCGGGACTTGAGGGTCTGACTTATGGGGAAAGGTTGAATAGGTTAGGACTTTATTCCCTAGAGCATAAGAGGATGAGGGGAGATTTGACAGAGGTATACAAAATTATGAGGAATATAGATAGGGTAAATATAAGCAGGCTTTATCCAATGAGGGTGGATGAGACTAGAACAAGATAAGGTCACAGGTTAAGGGTGAAAAGTGAAATGTTTAAGGGGAACATGCAGGCGAACTCCTTCACTCAGAAGGTTGTGAGAGTATGGAACTACCTACTAACAGAAATGGTGGATGCAGGTTCGATTTCAACATTTAAGAGAAATTTGGATAAGTACACAAATGGGATTGGTGGGCTATGGTCCGGGTGCAGGCTGATGGGACTAGGCTGAGTGATATTGGGTATGGACAGGATGGGCCAAAAGGCCTGCTTCTGTGTTGCAGTGTTCTATGATTCTATGGAAAGAGTGAAAAGAAAATTTACAAGAATGTTGCTGGGACTTGAAGGCCTGAGTTACATGGAGAGGTTGGACAGGCTAGGACATTATCCTTGGAATGTGTGAGATTGAGAGGTGAATTTATAGAGATATATTAAAGTAGGAGGGTCAAAGACTGGGTGAATGCACACAGTCTTTTTCCCAAGAAGGGGGAATCAAGAACTAGAGGGCATAGGTTTAAGGTGAGAGGTGAAAGATTTAAAAGGGACCTGAAGGACAACTTCTTCATGCAGAGGGTGTATTGTACATGGAACAGGCTGCTAGGAGTGGCTTAGGCAGGTACAATGACAACATCTGAAGGACATTTTTATAGATTTGTGGATAACAAAAATCAAATGGGACTGGCTTAGATGGGCATCTTAGTCAGGGTGGATGAGTTGGGTCAAGGGCCTGTTTTCATCCTGTATTACTCTATGACTGTTATATGCTTTGGTATGTTCTTGTTCTTGATAAGTTTGAGGAACTAAACACTCAACTCACATTCGTAAATAAAAGTGATGCTCAAAGGAAATAACTTCAATTCTGTTGCAAAGTTAACTTGTGATTTGTATAAAATCACAGAATCGCAGAAGCTTTGCAGTTAGCATAACCCTTTACAGCATCAGCAACCACCTATCAGTGTACAATTCCCACTACTGTCTGTAAGGAGTTTGTACGTTCTCCCCATGACTGCATGGATTTTCTTGGGTTTCCTCACACATTCCACATATGGATGGTTAGAGTTAGGGTTCCTGAGTTCTGGAAGCACAGTGACACTTGCGGGCTGCCCTCAGCACACTACTCGGACTATACTGGTTGTTGATGCAAATGACTTATTTCACTTTATGTTTCAATACTTCAATTTACAAGTGACCAATAATGCTAATCTTAGATCGCACTGTACTTACTTTTTTTGCCATTTGGTGTCTCTGGGGAGCTCTCTTCTACCCTTAGTGTTGATCCACTGGAACTGCTCCTCACCATTTTAACTCGGTCCTCCTGCTAAATAGATCGGGGCATACATTATTAAGTATGACACCATGACAGCAAGTATTTCATTGTGCGTGTGCATGTGTGTGTGTAGTGTGTGTGCATGTGCGTGTGTATGTACGTGTGTGTGTGTGCGTGCAGTGTGTTGTGACACATAACTCTGCAGTCTGAGATAAACCTTGAATGAATGCAGATGCACCTTCTGGAATTCTCTATTTCCAATATATTTCTATGCACACTCTGTGCTGGAGCTAAGGAACCCATAGGGGCAAATACATTGCAGAGATACTGTCCCGATAGATGGGGCAAAGAACTGAAATTGTTCACTCTGCCATAGAACTGTGTTACCTTCAATGAAGAACAAGATCATAGATTCAACAAGTTGTACAGCAGGGAAACAGGTCCTTCAGCCCAATTTATCCGTGCAGACCAAGGAGGGTCCGTTTCTGTGTTGGGGTGCTCCTCGACTCTGTAAGACAAGTCTTGGAGTATTGTGTGCAGTTGCAGTCAGCACACTATAGGAAGAATGTGATTGCACTGGAGAGGGTACAAAGGAGGTTTATAAAGTTGGTGCCTGGATTAGATTACTTGGATATGGAGCGAGAATAAATAGGTTGAGCTCATCTTTTCTAGAGTGGAGAATGCTGAGGATTGACGATAAAGGTTTGTAATTTATTAGGTACAGATATGATAGATTGTTAAAACATTGTTCCTGTGGCAGAGGTATCATAAAAAAGAGAGTATGGATTTATGGAGGAATTTTAAAGGTGATTTGAAGGGAAGAGTGGGTGACATCTGGAACTTGATGCCAGAGGAAATGATGGAATCTTATACATTCACTAT
Organism: Hypanus sabinus; assembly: GCF_030144855.1. Lineage (NCBI taxonomy): Eukaryota > Metazoa > Chordata > Chondrichthyes > Myliobatiformes > Dasyatidae > Hypanus > Hypanus sabinus. The sequence continues at coordinate 132,109,793 of NC_082706.1, forward strand.
ATTTAAAAGGCATTAAGACAGACACTTAAATTGGCAAGGCGGAGAAGGTGATGGTCCTAATGCAAGCAAAGTAGGCTGAAGGGTCTGTTTGCATGCTGTATGGATCAGGGGCTGCAATGTAAGAGTGGGAACAAAGAACAGGCGTGGAGGGATCATTCTGTTCACTCTGTGTGTGCCTGTTACTGCACTACTGACCAGGGATAATTCCCCAGCTAACATCCCCATCGTGAGCTAACCACAATTCAATACACTGACCACTGCATCATTTCAGGATCTTAAGGTATAGCTTTCCCTTAGTGTTCTTCCTTCCTTACACAATCTGTAATTCTAAAATTCACTGTTGGCTTCAGTAAATCCCTGCTTTCTGATTAACCCTGGCTTCTTTTTGTCACTGTTGTGTTTCCTATAACATGCCAGGTCCTTAAAATCATTAAGAAAGTTTCCAAAGATTTATTATTTCACTGCATGATCATGGAAAGGCACATCCTGAACATGAGAGTAAAAGATTTAACAGTTAAAATGTGGCTGATAGCAAAACCCCAGAAAACGCAGGGAATGCTGACAGAAAACATGGGTTGACACTTTGGGTGTTGACTTCTTAATGGGTAGAGAACAGAGGGGTGTGATTGTTTTCAGTTTGCTGAGTGAAGACATGGAAGAGTATGGACACAAAGATCTTTATCTACCCTAAAAATTCTATGGCTCACTCATGGCCATTGTGGGAATGATATGGTCTTTGTCTCCAGCAGGAAGCACCTTTTCACTGTGTCCCTCTGGTTGTTTGCCATCAGCAGGTTCAAGCATCATGATGCATATGGAATTGAATGGAACAGAATTCCGGGAGTGAAATGGAATGGAGTATCGTTACTGTCTACAAACAAGAGAAAATCTGCAGATGCTGGAAATCCAAGCAACACAATGCTGGGGGAACTCAGCAGGCCAGGCAGCATCTATGAAAAAGAGTACTGTTGACGTTTCAGGCCAAGGCCTTTCAACAAGAATGCAGCATATAGTGCTAAGAGTTACAGAGGAAGTGCAGACAGACAAATAAAGTGCAAGGGCTATGACAAGGTAGTCTGAAAGATCAGGAGTTCATCTTTATCGTATAATAGGTCTGTTCAAGTGTATTATTACCATGCATAGAAATTGTTCTTGAGCCTGGTGGTATGTGCTTTCAAGCTTTTGCATCTTCTGCCCCTTGAGAGGGGGATGAAGAGTGACTGGAGTGGGAGGGGCTCTTGAGAAGTATAAATGGAATCACTGAACAGGAGACTGGTTTTTGTGATCAACTGACTTTTGTTCACAACTCTGCATGATTACTTGTGATCTTGGGCCAAGCAGTGGCCAGACTAGGCCATGATGCATCCAGACAGGATGTGTTCTCTGGTGCATTGGTAAAAATTGGTGAGGGTCAATGGGGACCAGGACAAGCTACTAGCAACTTTTACATCTATGAACTTGAGGTTCTCAAACAGTAGTCTAATTTGTTGGAAAGTAAGTTTAGGTAATATGCCCCAGAAACTTAATTGCACATTGTGCTGTTTTAGTGCAAGAGTGAAGCATGGCAGGATCATTTCATGTCACTCCAGATTGAGTGCATTCCTGGCATGGTTCCCAAATCAGGGATGTACATGGCAGCATTGCATGGGAATGAGGGCTACACTGCATCAGAATGCTCAATGTCGAGCTAAGTCAGGATAACAAGATCTTCCTAACACAGCATCAAACTATAAGGCTGCAGGCAAGTAAGTTAGCCCTACTTCCAGCAACTAACAACCACATTCCCCTCCCAAACCTGATCACCCTGCCAGGAAGTACCAGCACTTCCACGCTCCCTCTCTGTCCTCTCCACTGCTTGCCCCAGTGTCCCAATGCCAACAGCCACCAAAACAATTGCAAGTCCTTTCACCCAACCCCACTACTCTATTCCAAAACATGACACAGAGTACCATGTCTTTTGCAATGATGTGTACAGTCTTGGTTGTAGTAAATACATCATTAAACTGGCAAAACTGCACGGAAGATTTACAAGGAGGCTGACAGGACTTGAGGGCCTGAGTCATGGGGCGAGGGTGAGCAGGTTAGGACTTTACTCCTTGGAGAATAGGGGATTAAAGGGTGATCTTACAGAGGTGCATAGAATCATGAGTGGCATAGATTGGGTGAGCACTCAAGCTCTTTCTCTCAGGAAATGAGTATTTAAAAGTAGAGGGCACAGGTTCAATGTAAAAGATTTAAAAGACTTGAATCTTTGTTCGGAGTGTGGTGTATGAAATTGAACAAGCTGCCAGAAAGTGTTGGTGAAGCAGATACAGTAACAACAGAGGTCCCAGCATCGATTCCTCCAGTCAAAGTAACACACTTCCACCAGAGGCTTCTATAGTGAAGCTCACTTGGAACCTAATCTACCAGCTTTTGGTGGATACAATGCACTTTGATCTTCTCAACAAAGTTTACTTATTTGTGGCTGCCTCTCATGACAGAAATCTGGGAGGGAGCTCAGATCCAGATAGTAACTCAATGAACATTATGCATCATCACTCTTCAAAACTGGACTTACTGTCAGAGGGAGGCAGATGCTCGCCTGTGCCCCAGTATTCTGTGGTGAACAACCTGTACCCCACTTTTAAGAATAGGCTGTACTGGACAGCGGAGGTTCACAAAAATGATCCTCAGAACAAAAGGCTTACATTTTGAGGAATATTTGATGGCCCCGGCCTTTACACAATGAAGTTCAGAGGATGCTGGAAGATGTAATTGAAACCTACCAAATACTGAAAAGTCTGGATAGATGGGCATGGAGAGGAGGTTTGCAATAGCTGGAGAGTAGAGGATCCAAGGCGACAGTCTCAGAATTAGGGGATGTCCTTTCAGAACTGATATGAGAAGCAAGTTATTCAGCCAATGGGTGGTGAACCTGTGGAATTCATTGTCAGAGATGGCTATGGAGTCCAAGTCACTGGATGTATTTAAGGCACAAATTTACAGATTTTTGATTGCTTGGGTGGGGAGGGGGGGAACTAAGAGTCATGAAGAGAAGGCAGGAGAATGGGGTTGAGAAAATAATAAATCAGCCCTGATTGAATGGTGGAACAGACTCAATGGGCCAAATGGCCAAATTCAGCTCATGTACCTTATGGTCATGTTGTTTCAGAGTCAAAGGGAGGGACTGAACCCATCATTCCAATTCCCCAGAATTATACAGCAACAGATTTATATCCATTACTGCTGGATCCCAGCAATGACAGACCTGCTTAAAGAGATGGGTGTTGCCAAGCAATGACAAATGGATTTAATTCAGTTCAGTGACAGGTGTCGCCTTTTGGAAAATCAAACCAAGGTAGGGTGTTTACAATCAATGGTAGGGCCCTGGAGAGAGTGTAGAATAAAGGGACCTAGAATAAAGTATATACAGTAGTTCCCTGAAGTTGGTGTCACTAGCTGATAGGATAGTAAAGACTTCTGGCACCTTGGCCTTCAGCAGTCCGGGCCCCAAGTATAGAGGTAGGTCTCAGATCAAATCCTCGACTGTTTATTTATTTCCATAGACATTGCCTGGCCTGCTGAGTTCCTCCAGCGTTTTGCTATAGAAGTAGGGATGTTACTTTGTAGCAGTACGAGAAACTGGTGAGGCCACACATAAAATGTTGTGTTATGTTTTGGTTATTCTGCTTTAGGAAAGATGCCACTGAGTGCAGAAAAGATTTATGAGGATGTTGCCAGGACACAAGGGACTGGGTTATAGGGAAAGGTTGGGCAGGTGAGGACGTTGTTCCTGGGACTGCAGAAGACTGTTGGGTGATTTTATAGAGGTGTACCCCTCTCCCAAAGTTAGGAAATCATGAACCAGAGGGCAGAGGTGAGAGGGGAGAGATTTAATATAACTCTGAGGGGTAACTTTCTTTTAGTACAATGAGGGTAATCTTCACATGGATCAATCTGCTACAGGAGTTTGTTGTGCCTAGTATATTAACAAAATTGAAAAGACACTTGGAAGGTCCATCAATAGGAAGGGATTATAAGGATATGGGTCACTATTGGGCAAATGGCAGTCTCTTGGTTATCATGGTCCAAGTTGAGTCAAAGGGTCTGTTTTCATTCCGTCCGACACTATGAAACACTGATGAGCCACTCATTGTGTTCTTTGGTTGAAAATCCAAGTCAATGTTGTATATTGGGTTTTCAAAAGGCCTTCGGCAAGGTGCCACACATGAGGCTGCTTAACAAGTTAAGAGCCAATGGTATTACAGGAAAGAGGCTAACAAGGATAAAGCAGTGGCTGATTGACAGGAGGCAAAGAGTGGGGATAAAGGGACACCTCTGGTTGGCTGCTGGTGACTAGTGGTGTTCTACAGGGGTCTGAATTATGACTTTTTTTAACGATATATTTCATTGATTTGGTTGAAAGAATTGATGGCTTTGTGGCTAAGTTTACAGATGATACGAAGATAAGTGGAGGTGCAGGTGGTGTTGAGAAAGAAGGAGGCTGCAGAAGGACTAGGACAGTTTAGGAGAATGGGCAAAGAGGTGGCAGATGGAAAACATTGTCAGGAAGTGTATGGTCTTGCATTTTGGTAGAAAGAATAAAAGCATAGACTATTTTCTAAATGGGGAGAAAATTCAAAAATCTGAGGAGCAAAGGGTCTTGGGAGTCCTTGTGCAGGATTCCCAAAAGGTTAATCTGCAGGTTGAGTCAGTGGTGAAGAAGGGAGATGCAATGTTAGCATTCATTTTGAGAGGACTCAGATATAGAAGTAAGGATGTAATGCTGAGGCTTTATAAGACACTGGTGAAGCAATTTTTGACCTCTTATTTAAGAAAAGCCTCCAAGAAGACTACAACTTTGTCAAGCTTGTGTGTTTCAATGACCCAGAGAGCTAAAGTTAGCTGGAGCCATGGCTTTATTCTTTTGCTCTTGGTAGAATCACCCATGCCAAACCTGTCAAGGGGGAGAGGACAGACTAAGAGTGGTCCATGGGTCCTCCAGGTTCAGGGGTACAGGTCAAGGCTAACCACCCTGACTGGTAAAACAAAACTGTTATGGAAAGAGCAATGAAGAATCCTTCTGCATCTGAGTGTGACAGTATTCCTGAGTCTCCACCTGGGACTTGCATGACTAGTGAAAACTGAGGGGAAGCTACAGACATGATGAAGGAAGCCCTCAAGATCACCTTATTCTGCCCTAAACACCACTGGCATAACAGACAGTAAGTAAGTAAGCATTTAAGAAAGGATGTGCTGACATAGGAGAGGGTTTAGGGGTCTTCACAAGAATGATCCTGGGATTGAAAGGCTTAATGTATGAGGGGTGATAAATGGCTCTGGAAGTTAGGAGAATAAAAGCGGATCTCATTGAAACCTTTCAAATGTTGAAAGGCCTGGATAGAGTGAATGTGAGAAGGAAGTTCCCTATGCTGGGCAAGTGTAGTGTAGGAACCGAGGGCACAGCCTCAGAATGAGGGGGAATTTATTTAGCCAGAGGATGGATGATCTGTGGAATTTGTTGCCACAGGCCACTTAATTGGGCTAAAATGTATTTGCCCTGATCTGTCCCAAATAACCAGAATCCACTAAATAACCAGAAAATCACAACATATCAACCTGACTCGGATACATCACCACACTAATGAGGAGCTGGACCAACTAGGATTGTTTTCTCTGCAGGGTCAGAGGCTGAGGAGAGATTTAGTAGAAGATTATAAATTTATGTAAAGAATAGATAAGGTAGACAGTCAGTCATTTTCCCAAGTTGGAAATTATCAAATTCTAAAGGACATAGGTTTAATGGAGAGTGGGGAAGTTTACATGGCAAGGACTAGAGGCACAAATGCGGCTGTCCTGGGATTGGAGGCCTGTCAATGTGAGTGAGGGAGCAGGTGGGTGGGAGGGTGTTTAATGTCTTAAAAACACAGAAAAAGTACAGCAAAATACAGGCCCTTTGGCCCACAATGCTATGCTGAACATGTACTTACTTTAGAAATTATTTAGGGTTACCCATTGCCCACTATTTTCCTAAGCTCCATCTACTTATCCAGGAGCCTCTTAAAAGACCCTATCGTATCCACCTCCACCACCGTTACCGGCAGCCCATTCCACCCACTCACCACTCTCTGCATAAAAAACTTACCCCTGACATCTCCTCTGTACCTTCTTCCAAGCACCTTAAAACTGTGCCCTCTCATGCTAGCCATTTAAGTCCTGGGAAAAAGCCTCTGACTATCCACACAATCGATGCCTCTCATCATCTTATACACCTCTATCAGGTCACCTCTCATCCTCCTTTGCTCCAAGGAGAAAAGGCCTAGTTCACTCAACCTATTCTCATAAGGCATGCTCCCCAATTCAGGCAACATCCTTGTAAATCTCCTTGCACCCTTTCTATGGTTTCCACATCCTTCCTGTAGTGAGGCGACCAGAACTGAGCACAGTACTCCAGGTGGGGTCTGACCAGGCTCCTATATAGCTGTAACTGGGCCTGTTCTGGGACTGAAGGCTTGTCTAGGAGTGTGAGGGGATAGGTGGGAAAGTGGCTTGTTTTGCAGTTGTCTCAGTTTGTTCTGTTAATGTTGTCATTGCCTGTGTTGTTCTGCTGAACACCATGGGCATGCTCTGCTGGAGCCTGAACTTGCGGGCTGCCCCCAGCACATCCTAGGGTGTCTTGGTTGTTAGTGAAAACAATGCATTTTACTCTTTGCTTCCAGGTACATGTGATAAATCAATGTGAATCTCAATCTTAAGTTTTGACTTTAAACACAGAGGGTGGTGGGTGTCTGGAAACTGCAGCCAAAGGTGGTAATTTAAGCTTAGCAATGTTTAAAAGGCAGGTGAACAGGAAGGGAGTGGATTGATAGTGACTAGATAGACATACAGCTTAAAGGGGCATCATGGAGGGCTGAAGGTCTGGTTTTGGTACTGTACTCTGATCTACATGCTTTATTGGGGGCAGTGAGGAATGCTCTTTATGTGGTTACTGTCATGACTGCAGATAACACCATTCTGCTGCTTTGTGCTCTTGCTGCATTTATTCTCACCATGTACACCGTTGACTCTGCGGAGCTTCATTTGAGCAAAGAATACCCTAGTACTCTGGTGAACATGACAATGAACTAATCTGAATACGAACCTATTGAACAATTCAATACCGAATCCATTCAGCCGATAAAGTGAAACGCAGAGCTGAGCTGACTGTAATATGCACAGGTACAATAAAAAAAACTTACTTGCAGCAGGCACATAGCATCAAATAGACAACATTCATGAGAAAAACATAAATTATACAAGAAAGAACACAACTAGGACAAAGAAAAAGTCTCCTGTAGAGGAAAATGGTCATAGTGTTGCTATGCTGAAGTAGTGGTTAGGGTTGTGCATGTTGATTCAAGAGCTGAATGGAAGTAGCTGCTCTCGAACCTCGTGGGAGTGACGTGAGATGCTGTAATGTGCTTTATATAATGAGAGCATCCCTCCTCAGGTGGATGGGCCTCACAGTGGCTTCCTTTCCTCCATAAACAACCCAGTGCCCGTGTATGTATGGGCTAAGCATGTACAGTACCTGCTCGACATTGCCGACACAGGCCCAATGCAGACTGGAGTACCATAAGGAAGGAAACGTATTTTGTGTTTACAAATTTGGACACGAGGTACGTACACTTATGCAGGTAGATGCAATATTTTTAAAATAAACAGTAGAATAAACGTGCTCAGCCCTTTACCTCGGAATCGGAGCTGTCTATCTCAGCCAGCGTGGGTGCCTTCAGCAGTTTCTTTCTCTGGACCTGTATGGCAGAAGAGTCACTTTCAGTAGTTTGAGACGTAACTGCTCCATTGGCCACAAGCGGCGACAGGTCCCTTCTGCTCTTCTCTGGGGTCGCCACGTCTGTAAACACAGAAGAAGTGACTGAAAGAAAGGTCCTGCCAGTCTGCCGGAGTCTTTCTGTGCTTCTCCAAGCAACCACATCCCAAGCATCGAGGTTAGAATTGCCGCCTGGCTGGTTTCAGAACAACTTGGATTTGAGTAAATTACTGAAAGTGTGAGCCCAGCTGCATTCAGCCAGGCTTCAGGCGCACCTTTTCTATTCTTGTGCCACATTAACATTTTCTGTTAAAGTGAGCTTGGCACATGGTGGATGAGCAGCACATTCGAGACTTCGGGTTCTGTTCAATGTACAAACGTGGCAAGGTGGCAATACTGACTGAGGATCAAACCAAACTCTGCATTCCAATTCAATTACACAAAGTTTGTTAAACGCCTGTTGACAATGTGTTAGTAAAGCATCACAGTAATTTTCAGAAGTCACCATAGCAACTGCTCAGGCAATGCATCAACTTCACTACATTAACACTTGCTTCTAACTTGACTCAGTGGGGAAAGAGGACCCAAGTGACTCTATAGTATGATTTACGGAGCACTTGGATAGGTCCATGGAGAGACAGGCTTGGAGGGATATGGGTCAAATGTGGGAAATTGGGACAAGCTGGGTAGGCTTCGTTGCTGGCATGAGCTATTGGACGTTAGGCCCTGTATCCATGAAGTATTGCTCTAAGATTCTATACACACTGTTTACCATTAAACCAGTTCCCTGATTACACCATCCCTGCTCAGCTAGAAACTAGTCTTCATCAAGGATGATGGAGGGGGAGGAGAAGAGGGAAGTAAATGAAACAGTAATGTCTGAGAAGAAAGAAGTACTGGATTATAGAGGGTGTAAGGAAAGTTAAGAAGGGGACAGAAGGAGAGAAAGGGTGAGGGTGGTGAAGAAGGGTTGTGGGGAGGTCAGAGGGGCAATATGGGAGGAGTGTGGATGTTCATGAGGTTTACTTATTGAATAGTGAAATAAAATCAAAAGTTACAGGTCACAGATCACAATTTTCAGGTCATACTTTGGGTGGAAAAACAGAAAGGAGCTGATAATGTCATCACTGATGCCACTGACTCTGGATAAATGTTAGAAAACTAAGGAGGCTCATTATCAGAGTTATCTGGTCCAGTTTTGTGGTGAGAATTCCACTGAAATGCTTGCAAATGATTAAAATACCCACAAAACATTTATAACAAGTGATAGTTTTAAAAAATATATAAAGTAGGTGCAAAGTGTTCCAACTTGTAGACAACAGCAGATTTGGTCTACCACTTATTCCTGAGGTATCTTAACATAATTTTTATATGTTGAGTTTCTAACTTGGTTGGACCATTAACATAAATGGAGTTGCTTCATCCTCAAAATAGCAAGGAAACTGAGGGATATGCGGTCAGTGCATGTGTCACTGGGGTAATAGATCAGCCATGATCTCACTGAATGGTAGAGCAGGCACAATGTGCCAAATGGCCTATTACTGTCTCTGTCCTTTATCTGATATGTATCCTTTCCAACTACTGGGCAGTGGCGCATTGGCACTGGCTGTAGAAAAGTAATCCCACATGTCCTTTGAACAAGGCACCAAGGCTAAGAGAGAAATCATGGGGTCAGATGGAAGAACAATCTGGGAAATCAACTGTTTCTTTAAATCAACATTAATAACCAAAATGAAGCAACTCAACAATAAATATAGACACTACAGCTGACTGACTAAAATGGTATGTAACCACCCCTCCCTCTTCCCCCCCCCCCCCAACCATGGGAGTTAAAAGTCATTAAAAGTCAATGATAGTGCCCAGTACACACAGTACTGGGTTATACAGACCAGAGGGCTTACAGACTAGATAGCCAGTTTGTGCAGGGGTATCAGAAATAGCTTCAGACTTCATGTGAGCATGGAAGAACAATAACATTGGTTTCCTTACTGACCTTCATCCCATGATTCTCTCTGGAAAGTACATTTGGATGCAATGTTGTGAAAAGGGCAAATATCCTCACCATTTCCCATATTCCATCAAGAAATGGAAACTGGCAGTTAAATAAACCTGGTTGCTGGCTCCCTATTTGTCCTACACTGTGGTGTAAGATCATGACCTTATTCTCTACGCACCCTATCATAGTTTTACTAGCTCCAACACTTCCCATAAAGTGTTGTACTTTAAACATCTCCTAATCCAATGGAGCAGAAACATTATCAAAGATACACCAGACAGATGAACTATAATGTCACATGTCAGGTGTGGACTACATGCATTATACTGTATATATGCTTTATATAACTATATGCTTTTGATTGCTTAAAATATTTTCTCTGTTTAAATAAATTATGCAGTCAATATACATGCAGAATCCTATCAGGAAAGGCCTTTAGGCCCATATATCGACAGAGCTCTGCTCTGGAAGGAATGGGGCTGGAATGAAAGAACCACCAAGAGGTTAATTTCTAATTCCACTCTTACCCACTCACTCAAGGAATTTCCAGTAATATTCCTAACTTTGTATACATATCGTTAGCATTCCGAGGATTTGTGCTTGGCCCTCAGTGACATTCTGGTGGCATTTATCTCTGCCCTGGTAGCAGACCCTCTTCAACTGCACCTCCTGCATCGACAGTGGCCACACAAACAAGGAAACTCCACCAGCTTGACAATTTGCCATTCCTTTATCGTGACAGGGCCTAATCCCTGGACCTCTCTCCCCAGTGGCACTGAGGGAGCACCTTCAAAAGAAGGGCTGCCATGGGTTTTAGCCATCACCTCCTCTAACCCAGTGAGGAATAGATAATAAATGCCCAGCTTCCCACATCAAAATAAGTAAATACATTTGTTACACAATTTACCACATTTAGTTGCTTTCGACTCTATTTACAGTATGCACCATGAGCTGAAAGCACCCCGACATCACAGATATTGAAGAGACACCATCACAGCCCCTGCACCCAAGCAAATCACACAGCAAACAGCACAAAATTAACCCATGGAGCTGAGTATGGCCAAAGTAATGATGAAGTGAGAGATGCAAAAGCAGAAGCAAGGCGTGACAGTAAGATGCACACGTCAGGTAGGGGAGCTGCCTTCTTTACCTGACCAGTCAAAACTGTGAGATATGCTAAGTGGTCTCCTTACTGTAAGAAAAACAATCGGATAGTTAGGAAGAACAGTAACATTACAGGGTATCGTCGTCATTAACACTTCATTGTTGCAAAAAGACAGAGGTCAAGTACACTGAGCATGAATCCATATTTATTTGGAAACAGTGAAGATCCTGAGTACGGAGGTTAAATCTAACAGGTCCCCTACTGTAAATGGCATAGAACCTATGCCCCAGAATCCCTACTAATGAGTCATGCTCTCTTCTTGCTACCACTGTGAAACATGATATAAAGTCCACAACACCAGGTCCAGGAGCAGCTGCCTTCTTATAAGCATCAGGTTCTTGAACCAACCTGCACTACCCTAACCCATCTCAATAATGGAACACCATGGACCACCTCCCTCCATTACAATGGGCCTATCTCAGATTGTCTCTTTTGTTTCACATGAAGATCTTGACATTGCAATTTATTTTCCTCTCTTTCTTCACTGTCTTGCATATATTACATGTAATTTAAATTTTGGGTGGGCGTGGTCTACAACATTGCTGCAAGAGAGGTTTTCATCGCACTCCACAGTAACCTCGACCTGACTCGTCCTGAATCCCTCCAACTTCACCCTTCTACTCTAGAAAAGTTCCACACCGGAGTTTGCTCAGAGTTTAGGACTTCCATATTTGTGTATGTGTGCAGGGATATCCTAAATTTCCATGCACACAATGAGCTCAATGCCTTCTGTGCTCGCTCTGACTGTCAAAACATGGAGAAAAATCATGAATTCCCACAGTCCCAATGACCCTGTGATTTCAGTCTCTGAGGCCGATGTGACAGCATCCTTCAGGAGGGTGAACCCAGAGAAAGCATCCAGCCCAGATGGGTCTTGACTGAGTACAAAGGAACTGTGCTGATCAACTGGCTGGAGTGTTCACTGAGATCTTTAACCTCTTGCTTCGGCAGTCTGAGGCACCCACCTGCTTGAAGCAGGCTTCAATCATACCAGTGCCTAAGAAGAATGTGGTAACCTGCCTCAATGAAATCGTCCAGTAGCACTCACATCCACTCTGATGTCAGTAAGACCAAGAAACTGATATTGACTTCAGGAAGTCCATGAGCTAGTCCTCATAGGGGATCAGAGGCGGAGAGGGTCAGCAACTGAAGATTGCACAGAGGACCAGTCTAGGGCTCAGCACTTAAGTGCAAAGATGAAGAAAGTATGACAGAGCTTCTACTTCCTTAGAAGGCTGTGAAGATGCGGCATGATATAGATGTGTGGTGCAGAGTACACTGACTGGCGGCATCACAGCCTGGCATGGAAACACCAATGCCCTTGAATGGAAATTCCTACAAAAAGTAGTGGATATGGCCCAGTCCATCACGGGTAAAGCCCTCCTCACCATGGAGCATAACCACATGGAGCACTGTTGCAGGAAAGCAGCATCTGTCATCAGGGACCCCCACCACCCAGTTCATGCTCTTTTCTCACTGCTGCCATCAGAAAGAAAGTACAGGTGCTTTGGGACTCACAGTACCAGGTTCAGGAACAGCTATTACCCCTCAACCATCAGGCTCTTGAACCAGAGGGGATAACTTCACTCAACTTCACTTGCTCCATCACTGAATTGTTCCCACAACCTATGGACTCACTTTCAAGGATTTGTCATCTTACGTTCTCAATATTTATTGTTTGCTTGTTTGTTTGTTTGCCTAACTATCTATTTATTTATTACTAATTTTTTCTAATTGTGCAGTTTGTTGTATTTTGCACACTGATTGTTGCCCTGCTGGTGCATCTCATTGATTCTATGATGGTTATTGGATTTATTGAGAGTTCCCACAAGAAAATGGATCTTAGGATTGTATATGGTGACATATATGTACATTGACAATAAATTTACTTCGAATATTGAAATATAAGGAAATGTTGGCAAAACCTGGATCATGGGTTTAGCAGCATTACTAGGGACAAATGGGACATCAGGGTATTGATAAGTTTGGTTCAGTATCAAAGAACAGAGAGGAATGGAGTTGACAACTCGCAAACAGTTTGAAGCCCAGATCACAGGCTTTGGTCTTCAAACCTGTTCAAACAAAATCGGTTTCATCCTTGCCCTGTTTATGCGTGTTCTCCTCCAGCTCACCCATCTACAGTGACATCAGCATGGACAGTGTGGTAAATCTCCTGGCCAACTAATTTGGCTTCGATCAAATATGAGCCTCCAAATCATTATGACTCAGCAATTAAGTTCTAGGCAAATCTAGCATGGCTGAAAGATTAAGGGAACAGGTGATAAACCTTTCCAATCCAATTTCCCACGTCACAGAAGTTAGAAACAGGAATAGACCAGTCAAAATGGCAGACTAATCACAATGATTCATGACTATGTACCAGCTTTCTTCCTAGATCCACTGATTCCACTACCCCAAGAATGATATCTATCTCCTTGAATGTATTTAATGATTTGGATTCATCTGTTTTGTGTGGTAGAGAATTTATCATTCTCTGCAGACGAAATTTCTCCTCATCTCAGTCCAATAGGACTTACCCTTAAGCTTCAGAACCCTCCTGCTTTTGAAGCCCCTCCCCACCCCAGGAACATCCTTCCCTGCATCCTATCTGAACAGTCATGTTAGGAATGTGCAAAACTCTATGAAATTCCCTCTTGTCCTTCAAACTCTGGTGAATTTAAGCGGGATTGACCCAAATCTCTGTTCATAAGACAGGCCACCCATTCCAGGAACCACTCTGGTCCCCTAGTACAATAGGCTCTTGATCTCATAATCTGCCTCATTATAATCTGGCACTGCACTCCCTCTGTAACTGTTGCACTTCACTTTGCACTCTGTTACTGATTTTCCTTGTTGTACTTCACTGTGTAATGAACAGTACGGAAGACAAGTTTTTCACTGTATCTCGGTAAATGTAACAAAAATAAATCAATTCCAAATTCCTTCTTCAGATGAGGAGATCAAAACTGCACACAGTACTGAAGAAAGGTCTCTGTCCGAAACATCGACTGTTCATTTCCACGGATGCTGCAGGACCTGCTGAGTTCCTTCAGCATTTTGTGTGTGTTGCTTTGGATTTCCAGCATCTGCAGAATTTCTTGTGTTTATACTCAAGGGGTATTAAATTCCAGTACGTGGATTTTTACAAGTAAACTTCCAGCACTCAGAAAAGTAACAACTTTTTAATGTTTTGACTCAAATTGTTATCAGTTAGTTACCCACATGATGTGGCCCCTCTCTCCTGGCAACAGGTGGGATATATTTGGGTCACAGGACTGATGCCACCAGAAAACTGCATTACTGCTCAAGTGTTGCAAAATCAAAATACCTGACTTGCGTGAAAAGTTACTACAACTCTCCGGTGTGACCCATTGGGCCTTGTGAATGCATACCTCTCCTGTCTTTAGCCAAATAACAGGAACTTCATTGTCAATGACAACCTATCCCTTAACCCTTCCTGTATACACATACACACAAACACCCCTTCCCAAAGGACAAGATCTAACCAAGTAGCAAGAAACCCCAGTGCACTGCTGCAGGTTAAAGTCAGTTTGTCGCAGGTGGGTGCAGAGTCAGTTGTGAACTGCCCCTTGTGAGTGGTCATCCGTACTCACATCCTGTGCAGGTCTGTGGGAGGAGTACCTGTTGAAAGCAGCATGTTGTTTGGACACTGTAAAGGAAACCTCGAGTACTGACTCACATGAATATTACGTCTCCCGTGAATACTACAGAAAGAAGAAATGTGAATGCTCCTGGTTTTCACTTCTTGCTCAATGAAGCTGCAAAGATGCAGCGTACCTGGGAACAGCAAACCCTGTTTCAGTCTGCATGTGGGAACATATCGGCTGCTCCTGTGTTGACTCACAGTCTAAACCCTGGAAATCCTTTTGAAATGGCAATTCCTTCAGATGAACTACAGTGGTTCCGAGTTGTGGCTCCCCCACTTATCAACCATGGGACAGTCAGGGTAGGCTTGTAAACACACACATACCAAGACAAAACAGGACACATCTTAGCGAAAGAATCTACCCAACCCTATTTTTTTAACTTGCTGCTCATTCTTTTGCCTCTGCTACAAATGCAACATTTAGCAAATGTACTCAAAAGTAAAAGTGCTTTAGCTTGTTCTGTATGTGAAACAAACTACTTAAATACAAGAGTCTGAAATCGCACCATTCTAAACTTGTGCTCTGTGTTGGGAAGGCTAAATTATTGCAAGGTTTGCATATGTGGGCCCTAGACTCATATGTGAGGCGACATTTCACCTGTGAGTCGGCTGGTGTGATACACTGCGTCCAGTGCTCCCGGTGTGGCCTTTTATATATTGGTGAGACCCGACGCAGACTGGGAGACCGTTCTGCTGAACACCTACACTCTGTCCACCAGAGAAAGCAGGATCTCCCAGTGGCCACACATTTTAATTCCACGTCCCATTCCCATTCTGATATGTCTATGCATGGCCTCCTCTACTGTCAAAATGAATACAATCTCAGGTTGGAGGAACACCACCTTATATACCGGCTGGGTAGCCTCCAACCTGATGGCACGAACATTGACTTCTCTAACTTCCATTAATGCCCCTCCTCCCCTTCTTACCCCATCCCTGAAATATTTAGTTGTTTGTTTTTTCTCTCTCTCTCTGCCCATCACCCTGCCTGTTCTCCATCTCCCTCTGGTGCTCCCCCCTCCCCCTTTCTTTCTCCTGAGGCCTCCCGTCCCATGATCCTTTCCCTTCTCCAGCTCTGTATCACTTTCGCCAATCACCTTTCCAGCTCTTAGCTTCATCCCATCCCCTCCGGTCTTCTATCATTTTGCATTTCCCCCTTCCCCCCACTACTTTCAAATCTCTTACTATCTTTCCTTTCAGTTAGTCCTGACGAATGGTCTTGGCCCGAAACGTCGACAGTGCTTCTCCCTATAGATGCTGCCAGGCCTGCTGTGTTCCACCAGTATTTTGTGTGTGTTGCATATGTGAGTTCACTTTGTACACATATCCCCTGTATCTCACCACACACACACACACACACACAAACACACACAGACGGCAGAACAAAATTAGCAATCGTACATTGTGCTACACAGCACACATCCAACTGAATTTAATGTTAGAGGTGTCTTGTGTGACAAAGTAATTTCTAGGCCTAGTTGCTTCCCCTTCATTGTTCCCCTGTCAGTCCACCTGTTCCCAATGGATACTGCTTGCTCTTAATGTGGAGTCAGTACCAGGAGAATTACTCTGGACTTGACCAATGGGTGATGAACTTGTCCCCACCTTTAATTATACAGCAATAGTTTAAAATCTCAGATTAAAACAGTAAGCAGACAGCCAATAGGATCTCTCACACTAAGCCAGAAAAGCATGTACATTACTGTTTTCCTGCTCTGGCACTTGCTCTCTGATCATTCTTGAAATTAATTACAACTGACATAAAGGATGAAAAATGCTGGAAACACTCAGCAGGTCAAATTGCCTCTGTGGAAAGCGAAAAAGTGTTTAAGATGCCATCTGATCTACTGGCTGTTCTTTAATTTTTTTATTTTAGATTTACAGAATCAACAGTTTTTTAAAAAATTTTCACTTGATGTGAAGAACTGCTGACTTTTAAACGGATATGCACACGGTCACTTGTTCTCATGTTGATTGCCGTTACTGCTTAGCAAGCAGAGCATAGAACAGTACAGTCCTACAACAGGCCCTTCAGCCCACCATATCTGTGCTGAACCAGATGCTAATCTAAATAAATCCCTGTCTGTTCATGCTCTGTCTAAATGCCCCTCAATTACTGCTTTGGTATCTGGTTCCATCACCACCCTTCGTAGTACATTCCAGGCACCGTCTACAAAAAACCTGCTTTGAAAACCTCCTTTAAACTTTTTCCTTCTCACCTTAAACCTAAACCCTCTAGCATTTGACATTTCCACCTTGGGAAAATGTTTGTCTACCTTTTCCACGCCTTTCATAGTTTTATATGCTGTTATTAGGTCTCCCCTCAGCTTCCGTTGGTCCAGAGCCAACAACCCAAGTTTGCCCAACATCTGCTTATCCAGGCAGCACCCGACTAAGCCTTTTCTGCACTCTCTCCCAATTCCCCACTTTCTTCCTGTAAAGGAGCAACCAAAACTGCACACAGTACTCCAACTGTGGCCTTAACAAGATTGTGTACAGCTGCAACATGAGAAGCAAATAAAGAGAAGCAAATGCGTAAACACTTTTATCCCAATGAAGACCCAAGCTCAGCAAGACTCACCAATGCGACTGCGTCGAATCTCATCTGGTGACACAGGCCGCAGTTTCCGTTCAGACTTGATTTCCTCTAATATTCTCTCGTGAAGGCTGCGTGGACGAGGTGGGGTTGGTTTCAGTTTTCGGGCAGATGCCTTTTTCGAAAAGACATATCATGTTAAAACTTGCACATCTCCATTAAAACTTTCCCTTCTCACCTTAAGCCAATACCCTCTACTAATTGCCATTTATCGAGACCAAGCACAGCCGGGGTGACCACCTTGCAGGGCTCTTCTGCTCTGTCTGCAATGCACCAGACTACAAGACATTTCCACACCCCAGAGCCAGCTCTCTGTCCTCCCCATTGCCAGTGAGGCCCAAGGCAAACTGGAAGAACAGCGCCTCATATTCTACCTGGGTGATCTACACCACAGTGATGTGAACAGTGATATGGCACAGAAACAGGTGTTCAGCCTCTCTAGCCTGTGCCAGCCCGGTCTTCTGTCATCTACCTGCATGCAGACCATAGCCCTCCATACCTCTCACCCATGTATCTATCCAAATTTCTCTTAAATGTTACAACCTACCACTCCCGCTGGCACCACTTTCTGAGTGAAGATTCCCCGTGAAATATTTCACCTTTCACCCCAAACCTATTGCCTGCACTTCTAGTCTCGCCCACTCTGAGGAGAAAAGACTGCCTGCATTCACCCTCTCTGTGCCCCTCATGATTTTGTATACCTCTATAAGACCCCTGCCCCCCCTCATTCCCTGCGCTTCAGGGAATAAAGTCTTAACTTATTCATTCTTTCCCTATAGATAAATCAGGGTCCTCAAGGACACCCCCGTCTCTCTCCTGATCTACCACCAGACCTCACTTTTTTCCCTCTTTCCCATAAACCTTCCAGCAAACATTAACCATTTTCACCCCTCCACCCCCAGTTCCACCCACCTGCTACCTCCACACTTCGCCCACAGGATCCCTTCCTCCATCTGATTCCATATCTCCTTCCACAGTTCTCCTATCACGTTGCTAATCAGATTCTTGCATCTGCAGCCTTTTTGTCCTCATTTATCACCCCCAACCCCTATCTCTACCTTCATCTACAACCCAACCTGGCTCCTTATTTTCCTTTGCCTGCTTTCACCAATCACTCTCCAGCCTCCGTCACCCAACCACCTCTCCCTCCCCACCACCTGGTTCCATCTGCCCATAATCCTTCACCCTTCCTCAGGCCACCTATCTCCACTTGCACTTATTTTCCCCTTTCCCCTCTCCTCTTTGTAGTCATCACCTTTCTTCTCCACACTCAGCCCCGATATAGGGTCAATTTCCCTCCACAGATGCTGCTCAATGTGCTGATGTCCTCCAGCAGCTTCTTTTTGTTCTACATTCCAGCATCTGCAATCCCCTCTGTCTCCATTTTAAAGCTCTGGCAGGACAAGATTAAGCTAGATTAAGCCTTTTGCTTTCAAGATCTGAGAACCTGAGAGAAGTTGGTAAAGTTGTGGATGGAAGATCAGAGAAATCGTGCAGAAAAAGTTTCCGTAGAAAGGACTCCAAGACAAAGAGCCATTAATAAGGTGTAGTCATTAACCTTTGAGGACATCATGAACGGGCAATGCATCAAGAAGGCAGCATCTATCATTAAAGAACATCGGCATGTAGGGCAACCATCAGGTACAGGAGCTGAAGACCCAGACTCAACAATTCAGGAACAGCTTCTTTCCCTCCATCCTCAGATTTCTGAAGTCTTTGAATCCATGAACACTATCTCGTTATCTCTTCCCCTTTTGCACTATTTTTTTTTGTAGTTTATAGATTTTTTTGTCTTTGCACTGTACTGCAAAATCACAACTTTCACAACATGTGTCAATGATAATAAACCAGATTCCGATTCTAAATTTTACTCAGGGAATGATTACTAGGTAAAAAGGGTAAGATTCTAAAAAAGGAAATAAGATGAGAATGAGGCAGCTGTAATTACGGCTTTGTAAGTTATTAAAAACTTAAGAAAGCCATAGCGTTTCCTGGTGTTTACAGTGATTCTAGCTAATGCAGTCCTGAAGGTTTCAACACCTTCTCTTCCTTGCTACACCAGCCTTGAAGCCACTGTCAATTTCATTATGACACAATGGTAAATGAGCACAGAACGCTGTAATTACAATTTGAGCAATGATTTCACTTACAATATCCACGCATAAACTCATATTATGGAGGCACAGAGACTGCAGATGCTGCAATCTGAAGCAAAAAGCCCAGATGCTGGAGGAACTCATTGACTCAAGCAGCCTCTATGGAGGAAAATGGATAACTGACACTTCAAATTGAGGTTCCGGATCTGAGTGGTTGAAGGGTTTTGACCTGAAATGTTGACTGTTCATTCTTTACATTAACGTTACATTCAGTGGCTACTGTATTAGGGACACCTGCTCGTTAATGTAATTATCTAATCAGCCAATCATTTGGCAGCAACTCAATTGATAAAAATATGTGGACATGGTCAAAGGTTCAGTTGTTATTTCTATTTTCATTTGCACAGCTTGTTGTCTTTTGCACATTGGCTATTTGTCTGCCCTGAGGCTCTTGTACCTTCTACCTGACGGCAGCAGTGAGTAAAGAGCATGGCCTGGGTGGTGGGGATCTCTGTTAATAGATGCTGCTTTCCCACGACAGCATTTCATGTAGATGTGCTCAGTGGTTGGGGAGGACTTTACCCGCAATGCACTGGAGTGAAACCACTTCCTTTTGTACGATTTTCCGTTCAAAGGTATAGGTGTTTCCAAGCCAGGCCGTGAGGCAGCCAATCAATACATTCTCCACCACATATCTATAGAAATTTGTCAGACCTTTAGATGTCATGCCAAATCTCTGCACACTCCTAAGGCAGTAGAGGCCCTATGTGCTTTCTTCGCTATTGTGCTAGGTCTAGCACAGGTCATCTGAAATAGTGACACCCATGAACTTAAAGTTGCTAACCCTCTAGTACTTTGATCCTCTGATGAGGACTGGCTCATGCACTTCTGGTTTTCCTCTCCTGGTCTACAAGCAGCTTCTTGGTCTTGATGACATTAAGTGAGAGGTTGTAGTTATGACACCACTCAGCCAAATTTTCAATAACAAATGGTGATTTGTCACCATCTTTGTTTCAGCCATTGACAGTGGTGTCATCAGCAAACTTAAATATGGCGTTGGAACTGTGCTTAGTCTCACAGTTAGAAGTAAAAAGCAAGTAGAGCAGGAGGCTATGCACACAGCCTTTGTGCAGTCACTGGAAAAGAAGATTGACAATCTCAGGGCAAGGCTGCTGTGTCAGAGGCAGATGAGGTAGTTCTCAATGTTAGTTGCATCAGAAACCTGGGTAATTGCAGATACACCAGATGCAGTGATATGACTGGAAGGTTTCACAATTTTCAGAATGGATTGAACCACAAACTCTGGTAAGGAAAAAGGTGGCAGTGTGTGCTTTTTAGTCAATTCTAGTTGGTGAATGGAAATGGAGATTGTGTCAATTTCTTGTTCCCCTGACTTAGAACAACTAACAATTAAAAGTAGACCATTCTATCTGCCTCGGGAGTTCTCAGCTATGATCTTGATTGCGGTTTACATACTACCAGTGGCTGATTATAAGCAAGCACTTGCAAAACTGCATGAGGCAATCTGTAAGCATGTAACAGCAGTAGCTTAAAGTTCCTCGGTATGCACGTCACTGAAAATCTCACCTGGACTGTACACAACAGCTGTGTGGCAAAAAAAGCACAACAGCATCTCTTCCACCTCAGGTGACTGAAGAAGTTCAGCATAAGCCCCTAAATCCTTAAGACCTTCCACAGGGGCACCATTGAGAGCAACCAGACTGGCTGTATCACCATCTGGTATGGAACTACAACAACCTTGATCACTGGGCACTGCAGGGAGTGGTACGGACAGCCCAGTGCATCTGTGGATGTGAACTTCCCTCCACTGAGGACATTTAAAGCAGCGGATGTGTAAAGAAGGCGTGGGAGATCATTGGGGCACCAGTCACCCCAACCATAAACTGGTTCAGCTGCTTCCATCTGGAACTGCAGCATTAAAACCAGGCCCAACAGGCTACGGGACAGCTTCTTTCTACAAGCCATTAGACTCATAACACTAAGATTTGTACTCCCTCATGTAGTGAGACGGATGTAAGATTTAACTAAATTCAATTCAATTTAAATTTCAACTTAACCAAGCCCGTTTGAAGAAAACCCTGCCCAGTTATCACCAGCATGTAACCCATTGCATCAGAGATCCCAACACACTACAGCACTACTACACTATGTTAAGAGATGCTTATTGTTTCATTCCAAGACTGCAGTTTTGCAAGTTGGATCATTTGGCTGTACACTTACTACCTGCACATAGACAGAACCTAAAGAGCAGGGCTCCGGAGACAATGAAGAGGTGGTTGCGGGAGGCAGAGGAACAGTTACAGGATTGCCTTGAGTCAGTGGGCTGGGTCATGTTCACAAACTCACTTCAGGACCTGAATGACTACACCAGGGTCATTACAGACTTTATTAAAACAGTTGTGGATGAGGGTGCCCTCACAAAATCCCTCAGTGTTTACCCCAATCAGAAGCCCTGGATGAACAATGAGATCTGGAATTTGCTGAGAGCCAGATCAGAGGTATTCAAGTTTAGAGATCAAGAATGCTACAAGAGGTGCAGGTGTGGTCTCCGTAACACTATCTCACGGGCAAAGTGGAGACTCCAGACTAGTCTGGAATCAACGAGGGATGTTTGACAGCTGTGGCAGTGTTTGAATGCCACACCCTCCTACAAAATTAAATCTTATGACATACGGACAGCAGAGCTTTGCTTCCAGATGAGCTTAATGACTTTTGTGCCGGGAGGAACCATTGTGCACCTCCATGTCTCCCGATGATCCTTTTGCCTCAATATCTGAAGATGATATGCAAGCTGCCTTCAAGACAGTGAATCCAAGGAAAGCATCTGGTCTGGATGGAGTACCTGGCCAAGTACTGAAGACCTGAGCTGGCCAACTGGTTGGTCTGTTCACGAATATCTTCAGCCTCTCGCTCTGGCAATTTGTGGTACCGACCTGCTTCAAGCTGGCTTCAATCCTACCAGTGGCCTAGAAGAGTGTGGTAGATATATAAATGACTTTCACCCTGTGGCACTTACATTCGCAACAACAAAGTCTTTTGAGAGGCTGGTGTTGAAACTGATTAGCTCCTGTCCAAGTGACAACCTGAATCCGTTCCAATTCGCCTACCCTAGCTACAGGTCTACAGCAGATGCCATCTCATTGGTTCTGCGCTCTGGAACATTAGGACAGCAAAGATGCAAACATCAGGTTACTTGTTATGAATTACAACTCATCATTTAAGACCATCATCCCCTCAAAACTAATCAGTAAACTCCAAGACCTGGGCCTCAATATCCCCTTTGTGCAATTGGATCCTGAATTTCCTCACGTGTAGACCCCAGTCAGTTTGGATTCGCAAAAACATCTCCTCCACAATCTCCATCAGCACAAGAGCACCACAGGGATGTGTACTTAGCCCCCTGCTCTACTCGCTTTACACCTGTGACTGTGTGGCTAAGTACAGCTCCAACACCATGTACAAGTTTGCTGATGATGCCACTGTTGAGGACTGAATCAAAGGAGTGATGAATCAGCATACAAAACGGAGACTGAAAACTTGTCGAATGGTATAATGACAATAACCTCTCACCAATAACACCAAGGAATTGCTTGTAGCCTTCAGGAGAGGGAATCCAGAGGTCTGTGAGCCAGTAATCATCAGAGGATCAGAGGTGGACAGTAGCTTTAAATTCCTGGGGGTCATTATCTCAGATGACCTATCCTGGACCCATTACGTAAATATAATTGCGTAGCAAGTACGACAGTGCCTCTGCTTCCTCAGGAGTCTGTGGAGATTTGGCATGTCATCAAAAACCTTGGCAAACTTCTACAGATGGGTGGTGGAAAGTGCACTGACTGGATGCATTACAGCCTGGTACGGGACCACCGATGCTTTTGAGTGGAAAATCCTACAAAAGGTAGTAAATTCAGGCCAGCACATCACAGGTAAAACCCTTCCAACTATTGAGCACATCCACATGAAATTTTGCCGTAGAAAAGCAGCATCCATCATCAAAGTTCCTCATCGCCCAGGCCGTACTCTTTTCTCACTGCTGCTATCAGGTAGAAGGTACAAGTGCCCCAGGACCCACCTCACCAAGTTCAAGAACAGTTACTACCCCTCAGCCATCAGTCTCTTGAACAACAGGGGCTAACTGTACTTATTCTATTTCTGGTGTTCCCACAACCAAAGGTGTTACTTTAAGGACTCTTTATCTAGTTATTTCATGCTATCATTATTTATTGCTCTTTATTTATATCAGTATTTGCACAGTTTGTTGTCTATTGATCCTATTTAGACCATAAGACCATAATACATAGGAGCAGAATTAAGCCACCTGGCCCATCGAGTCTGCTCCACCATTCAATCATGGCTGATCCTTTTTTTATCTCCTCCTCAGCCCCAGTTCCCAGCCTTCTCCCCATAACCTTTGATGCCATGTCTACTCAATAACCTGTCAATCTCTGCCTTAAATACACCCAATGACCTGGCCTCCACAGCTGCACGTAGCAACAAATTCCACAGATTCACCACCCTTTGACTAAAGTAATTTCTCTGCATCTCTGTTTTGAAAGGGCGCCCCTTTATCCTGAGGTTCTGTCCTCTTGTCCTAGACTCTCCTACCACGGGAAATATCCTTTCCACATCTATTCTGTCTAGGCCTTTCAAAATTCTAAAGGTTTCAATGAGATACCCCCTCATTCTTCTGAATTCCAGCAAGTACAGACCCAGAGCCATCAAACGTTCCTTGTATGATAACCCTTTTGTTCCTGGAATAATCCTTGTGAACCACCTCTGAACCCTCTCCAATGCCAGCACATCTTTACTAAGATGAGGGGCCCAAAACTATTCACAATATTCAAGGTGAGGCCTCACCAATGCCTTATAAAGCCTCAGCATCACATCCTTGCTCTTGTATTCTAGACCTCTTGAAATGAATGCTAACATGGCATTTGCCTTACTCACCACCGACTCACAGTATTTACGGTTACTGTTCTATAGATTTGCTAAGTATGCCTGCAGAAAAACAACCTCAGGGTTGTATGTGGTGTCACATTGACAATAAATTTTACTTTGAACTTTTGGCACTGCATCGGTAGTACTTGTGGAGGATATATTGTTGTCATTCCAAACTGACTGGGGTTTTCATGTGAGAAAATCAAGAATCCAGTTGCACAAGAAGGTTTTGAGGCCTAGGTCTGGAAGCTTATTGATTAGTCTTGAGGGGATGATAGTCCTGATGCTCAGCTCTAGTCATTGAAGAGAATCCTGATGCAAGCATTTTATTTGTCCAGGCATTCCAGGATGGAAGCATAGAAACATAGAAAATAGGTGCAGGAATAGGCCATTCGGCCCTTCGAGCCTGCACCGCCATTCAGTATGATCATGGCTGATCATCCAACTCAGAATCCTGTACCTGAGTTGGGTAATGAAGAGCCAATTAAATGACAACTTCTGTTGACCTGTTGTGACAGTAGACAAATTCTCAAGTCGCTCCTCAAGCATCACTGTGGATGTAAGTGCTATAGGACGATGGTCATTGAGACAGGTTACCACTTTCTTCTTAGGCACCTGTACAATTGAAGTTTGCTTGAAGCAGGTGGGTACCTCAGACTGTTGAAGTGAGAGATTAAAGATCTCAGTGAACATTCCAGCCAGTTCATCAGCACAAGTCTTTTGTAATCAGAAGTCAATGGTTTACAGCGACAGAAGACCATGAACACACACTCATACAGTGGTACATAATAAAGTGGCCACAGATTGCATATTCCATTTGATAGGCTATTAAGAGGGAGCTAGATGAGTGCACAAAGGTGAAAGATATCTTTGATAAATTCTTGATTAGTCAGGGCATAAAGAGATACGGGGCATGAGATTGGAGCTGTGAGGGAAATGGTTCAGCTGTACTTGATGGGCCAAATGGCCTAAATCTGCTCCTATATCTCATGGTCTTATGATGAACTTAGAGGAAACGATGGTTCATCAGGAGCAGGAGGGCCAGCATGGATCCAATAAGCCAAATGGGCTGCCTTGCCACTGGAATTTCTGTGCAATTATTACATTTCGTTTTGTTCATCATTTCATTATTTTGAATCTAACATCTCACTGAAGCAGTTCAATGTGACCTAGTTACCCTACTGTTTGTTCTCGAGGATAACAGATTCAATCCTTTTATGCTTAAAAAAGCATTTGGAGATATTAAGGGAACCAAAATGGAAATTCATGCCCTACACCACTGCCTACCAGGAAAAGTTGCGAACTGAGAATCACTCTTCACACTGCTAACTTGCATGGGCTTGTCTTAATCTCACTCAGGTCCTTCTGTCAGGGTAGGAAATATGTCCTCACCAAGTCTGATCCAGAATTTATTCCAACATGGTGATCCTTAACCTCCCTTTGAAATGCCCTGGAACAATTAGTGTCTTCCTGGCTTACGACATTCACATCTCGTAAAAGAACAACAGCTAGAAAAAACAAAAATCAAACCAAACTGACTTATAGATGATAGGTAAAACTTACAAATACTACATGGTGAGAGGGTTCCTCCTGCACAGTGGTGCTGCGATTGGAGTGGTTGCCTTCTAGTTCCAGAGACCAGGTTCAATCCTAACATTGGCTGCACATTCTTCTGTGACCGTATAGCCTTCCTCCCATATTCAAAAGATGTGCAAGCAGGTAAGTTAATTGGCCACTGTAAACAGTCCTTAGTTGTGTAGGTGAGTGCTAAGATCTGGGAGAATAGAATGTTGGTAGATCAAAAAGCAGCTTAATGTTGGATTGGTGTAAATGGGTGGTTTATAGTCAGTGTGGACTCAATGGGCTAAATAACCTGTTTAGTGCTGTGGTTTCTCTCCTCTATTACTCTATAACTGAAAACACACTGCTCCAGAATAGCAATGCTGTCAACAGGCAACTTTGCACTGATCTGGTAGCTGCTAAAACCCTTGGCAATATGTCAGCTATTGTAATTCACCACACAAATACACCCAAGTGTTCTGACTATCATTTTGGAAGTCTAAGGACTATCAATAGTTCTTCTCAGGAAAGGGGAAACTAGCTGGAAGTTCATGCTGCAAAATTCAAGCTTGTCTGATACACACTCCTGACCTCTCGCTGGCGGTTACCAGACCACCTTACAAGGCAATCAAGACTTCTGTGAATCCTGAAAAGACCTGTTGTACTCACGGGATTTAATGGAGGACGAGAACGGATGAACTCCAGGATCATCTCATGGGCGCTCTTCTTCAATTTTGGAGGGACGTTCCCATTCACCTGTAGCAGAAGATTGAGGAAAAGTCAGGTGGACATCACACAAACTTTGTAATTGGAGCAGGTGTGCAACAAAGTGTTGTAAAGAACCATAAGAACATGCAGTCCAATTGTACTGGTCTCAGAGACAGATGCTGAAAAATTTCATGTGGTATGAATCTCTTCACCAGGAGTGTAAATTCAACAAAATTATCCATTGGATAATCAGCATCCTGAGTATATTTTCTTTTGCTGACCAGTTCCCTGCAAGTCAATACATATTCAATAAAACATCACATCCAATAAACCAATCGTGACACAACTACCTTACGCTAAATTTTCATGTGTTCTTAAATAAAACACAGTAAACACAGGTGTGAATCGGAGAGCTGGCTTTCTACCAGTAGTTTTCACAAAGCATTGTTTCATATAACATTAGCAACACAAAACATAGCAAGTAACTTTACGAAGTTAGCTTTCATCTCAATGTTACAACAATTCACCGGGGAACAAGGACTTCACACTTTTAAAAATGGAGGCAAACTGTAAGATCTCCATAAAATATCCCCTAATTTATGTGGATTTTGGTATATGAATGTGATTCGCCAGGTTATGAAGCCACAAAAGTGCAGAATGTCCTCAATTTGCAATTCCCTTAACCAGACTCTCAATTTCCATTCTTAACTCTTCCCATTCCTGACAGCATTGAGGGGTGGGGGTTGATTGCCTGGAGGAGGCCCAGTCATCAAATCCTTATATAGTATCTCAGTGCAGTAAAAATAAATAACTTTACATAGTGCCTATTTTAAACAATGCTGTCGGTTATGCCTTTGTACGGTTTGCTGCTTCATATCGCATAGTTCTGCATTTACCTGGATCTTCTCTTTACCCTCACGAATCACCAACCCATTTCTCAGCAGAGAAAGAGTAAGTAGAAGGCCACAATACAGCATGATTCCTCTTTTGATTACCATCCAAGTTCTCAAAATCATGAGGCACATCACACTTTCTGCTGCCTGTGGCTACAAATGTGGGACCATAACTTACTTTTAATTGGATCAGATTGAAGGCATGTGTGTCTGTAGTCTTTGGATGGCAGTAACACATCACTATCCTGCAGCTAACAGCTCGTAACACACAACTACAGATGTGCTTGTGGATCCTCTTCCTTTATTTTGAAGAAATGTACCAGGGCTAAGGGAGGGAAACGTCAATGAATGGTGGTCCCTGACTGATGACCCTGCGGCACTGCTGGAGGCATGGCGGGCAGCAAGGCCAAGCAGGAAGCATCTTCCTGTAAGTCTCAATGAAATCACAAACATTTCCACCTCAATCAAACTGTGATGAATCCAATCCGAGAGGGAACCACTTCAATACTTTACAGAGCACACTGCAATGATACAAAATTGCTCTAAGAACGGGCAAGTCTGTTTACAGTGCTGTGACAATTTCATAATTGTCCAGAATGAGGGGTCACAGTTTAAAGATAAAGGGGAAGCATTTTAAGACCGAGATGAGGAAAAATCTTCACACAGAGAGTGGTGAATCTGTGGAATTCTCTGCCACAGGAAACAGTTGAGGCCAGTTCATTGGCTATATTTAAGAGGAAGTTAGATGTGGCCCTTGTGGCTAAAGGGATCAGGGGGTATGGAGAGAAAGCAGGTACAGGGTTCTGAGTTGGATGATCAGCCATGATCATACTGAATGGCGGTGCAGGCTCAAAGGGCCGAATAGCCTACTCCTGCACCTATTTTCTATGTTTCTGTTTCTACGTTTCTATGACAATGAGCGCGGGTAACAAAGAGTGTGCACGCGACAGAGAGATTGCGAGCGATAGGGAGACCCAAAAGCAATCAAATTTCTGAACCGTCCACGAAGCCATGAATATTACATTTGCTTTATTTATTATAACTCAGTGATTTTTATGTCTTACACTGTACTGCTGCCACAAGACAGTACATTCCATGACATATGCAGAAATAATAAACCAGATTCTGACTCCGAAAGGCTGTGAAAAACAGAGCTGTAAGAAATGCATACAGCAGGTGAGGCAAACCAGCTCAGAGAGAACAGCTGGATCAATATTACAGAAGGATGGTCTTCAGCAGAACGAGTCAGTTACACAATTACAGAGTCATAGGGCAGCAGACTCAAAGAGTAATACAGCGCAGAAAGAGGCCATTTGATCCAACATCTTTGTCAGCCAAGGTGGCCATCTAAGCTAGCTCCATTTGCTGGCATTTAGGCCACATCCCCGCAAGCCTGACACTAATACCAAGTCCAGAAGGATTCAGCTGTAGTTTCAGGTGGTTTAGAATGTGCCTAAATAGAAGGCAAGATTTTGTCCCTCAAGCTTGCATTTAGCCTCATGTATAACAACACAGAAGACAGAGAGCTGGGCCAGAGTACCAGTGTAATGGAAAAGGATCTGACAAAGACCAGGATAAACTTCTTGCCCACTTTATTGAGAGAAAACTATTTCAGGCCAAACTGATGAAGGTGCTCTTGCTTACGTATTTTAGATACCTTTCTGCAGAGAGTGGTAGATGTCCAGAATGTCTAAAAGGAGATAGAGGAATAAATACACAATCAGCATATTTCAGAGGAATTTAGACAAGCATTGAAAGATATGGTGCTAATGTGGGCAAGTGGACTAGTGGTGTTGGCAAACAGGTGAACGTGGATGAAATGGTCTGAAGGCCTGTTTCTGCGTTGTGTAATTCTATGACTCCATTGTCTGCCATACAAGGAAGAACTTCTCAGCTCGTAATTATAAGTGTCATGGTAATATTTTTGTCCTCCTGTGAGGACAGTTTAACATCTCATCCAAAAGATGGCATCACCAACCACATTATTCTCCCTCAGTTTTACGTGGGAGCATCTGCTTAAGTCTCCAGTGTGGACTTCAACTACCAAACCTTCTGACAGAAGCAAGATCACTACCAAATTATACTTCTCACAGCCACTTCCAACACAGGGGACACGCCCGTTATTTATGTAACATACTGTTAAATTCCACAATACAAAGCGGTATCATCTGCTCATGCATCAAAATGAGATCTGAAAACAAAAACTATTTATTTACCTTATTTTCAAATAAGTTCCATGAGAGTGAATTTTTATGGCATATCTCAAATATTTAGGTATGGATTTGTGAATTTGATAAGGATGAAATTCTGTAATGTGAACAGCCTTAACTTGGTGTGAAGGATTGTGACCAACTGGGGTCAGGTAAATACCTTTGTGAGACAATACAATTGTGTGTGTGTATTGCTTAAGGCCTGGATCAGCAGATAATCGTGGTGCTGCCCTCTGCCCTACTGCCGTAGACAAGATTACATGGTGTTGCCTTTTAGCTTCTACTGTAGACGTAAGATTACGTGGAGTGGCTCTCTCTAGCTTGCAGCTGTGCACCACAAGACTCCATGATTTAGGTGTTCTTCTCTCTAGCTTGCTTAGGACAATACCAAATATGAAAATGTAGAACAAACCATACCATTAGAATTAGCCTTAAAGGGGGCGTATTTACGAATTGTAAATGGAGTTGTTACTTTCTGGAGGAATGGCTCTCCGTGTAACATGAAGAAAAAGTCTCCTAACAAACCTGTGTCCCAGTCTTGTGCGTAAAATGGAAATTCCCTAATAACTGGGAACCACCTAGCTCAGTGAATCCGGTTAATTGAGCCATTGGATAATTGGGACAGCTGTTTATTCACAACAACTTTTAAAGAGCAAAAACTAATCAAGAAAGTAACCAGGATTCCCCTCATTTATTTGGGACACTATGCCACTTAACTGGGGCAGGAAATCATTGCTGAGGAGCTTCTAACTAGCAACAGTCGTGTGCACTTGCGTTGCCACTAGACACTGCAACGTGCTTCGAACGAACAGTTTTTAAATAGCTTCAGTTGTATGTGTTTGTGTTCAAAAAGCAATGCTTTTTGTCACTGATACTTAGCAAGATAATTCAGAACTGTTTTGCTCACCACAGCTTTAAGCATTCAGGATTGGAGATGCCAGAAACAGATGGGAGTGAAAAGGAAACAATTCCACTACTTCAATAAGTTAGGAATTATGAAGGTACTGACAATCATCTTGTATGTTACAATTAAAGTGAAGATTTGGAGGATGCAATCAGTGACAACATTGTATGAAAGCAGTCCATTATCCACTCAAGGTGCTTGCACTGATTTTGTTCATTTGCAGCCAAAAGAATATGACATGAAAGAATTCGTTTATCGGTAACTATAGGAACGAACACAGTTTTACTGTACTGTAGTAGTATTGGTAGTGTTCTAAGCTGTTCTGTTTTTTATTTAAATACATAATTTATTACTCAGTTTGTCTTTTTTATACCTTTTTAACTATTTCCATGAAACTTCAACTAATTGGAGAAGCAGCTTAATTGGGCCAAAATTTACTGGTTCCAATGTGTCCCAGTTATCTGGAATCCGCAACATTTTCTTAGTCATTTTTCTATTGGTACTTAGTTTGTCACAACCACGTCTAACATTGGATATTAATTATTCCCTTAGTCCTCAATGCCAACAAATTCCTGAATGAACACCTGGAAAAGAAGTGTTGTCATCACTTTACTAGTCAGGGCATCAAAGGTTATGGGAGAAGGCAGGAGAATGGTGTTGAGGGGGAAAATGAATCAGCCATGATGGAATGGAGGAGCAGATTTGATGGGCCAAATGGCCTAATTCTGCTCTCATGTCTTACGGTCTTACTAGTCCACAATACAGAGAACAACGTACTACACTGTATTAGGAATGGCTGTGACAAATGACAATTGTGATGTTATGCTGAAGTTGTATAAGATGTAGATGAAGCAAAATTTTTGTGAAGTTCTGGTCACCTATCCACAGGAAAGATATAAATAAGATTGAAAGATTGCAGAGAAAATTTACAAAGATGTTGCTGGGACTTGAGGCCCTGAGTAGTAGGGAAAAGTTGAATAGGTTAGGACTTTTGACCCGAAGCGTAAGAAAATAAGGGGAGATTTGATGGAGGTCTACAAAAATTATGAAGGGTATGGATAGGGTAAATGCAAGCAGGCTTTTTTCACTGAGGTTGGGTGAGACGAGAACTAGAGATCATAGGTTAAGGATGAGAGGTGAGATGTTTAAGGGGAACCTAGGGAGAGGGAATCGTCCTCATTCAGAGGGTGGTGTGAATGTGAAGCTGCCAGTGGAAGTGGTGGATGCAGATTCAATTGTTACACTTAGGGGAAGTTTGGATTAGTACTATACATGAATGGGAGGGATAAGGAGAGCTTTGGTCCGGGTATAGTTTGATGGGATTAAGCAGAATAACAATTCAGTACTGACTAGATGGGCCAAAGGGCATGTTCTGCGCTGTAGAGCTCTATGACTCTATAACAGGACTAATACCAACAGGTAGAGTTCAAACCTCCAACTACCCAATTCAAATCCAAGAAATCTGATCTGGAATAATGAGATAACATTTGTAACAGGATCTCAGGTTCATGAGGAGTGGATAACAGGAACTGATAGCTTTGCAAGTGACACCCACATATCAATACATGGTTGCTAGTAACTCCACTCTGATGTGGCCCAACAGGCCACTCAGTTAAGTGGTAAGTAGAAGTAGAGATAGGCAGTGAATGTTGGCCTTGCCCATGAGGCCCAGATCATGTGACTAGATGGAAGAAAATCCACCATAAAATGTCAATCAAATCCTTAGCCCACAGCCAGATTTCAAATGGATGGATATTTCCCTCAAAGGAAGCTACATAGAAAAGCCCTGAAAGCACCAGTGGGATGACTGGTCACAAACACGAGGAGGAGTAGGAACAGGTCACCTGGCCCACCATTCAATACGATCACGCCTGGTCTATCCCACCCAGGCCTTAATCCTTCTTCTGTGCCAGCTCCCCATGTCTTTCAAATCCCCCAATTGTTCAAAAATCTATCTACTTCCCCTTTAAATATTTCTAATGAGCTAACCTGTGTAGAGAATTCCAGAGATTTACCACTCTACAAGAAGATTGTCGATGTATCTTTGCTTTAAATGACTGGCTCCTTACATCGAAACCTCATTTGAGATACTCCCACTCATGATTCTCCCACTTGGGCAGCATGGTGCGCAGTGGTTAGCACAACACTTTACAGAGCAAGCCACCCAGGTTCAATTCCTGCCGCTGCCTCTGAGGAGTTTGCACGTTCTCCTCGTGACGGCATGGGTTTTCTGCCACAGTCCAAAGATGCACCAATTGGTAGGTTAATTGGTTACTGCAAATTGTCCCATGATTAGACTAGGGTTAAATTGGGGGAGTTGCTGGGTGGTGTGGCTCGAAGGGCCAGAAGGTCCTATTCCACCTTGTGTATCAATACAATAAAAATGAAAACATCGCAATATTGACTCTGTTGTACCCCCTTGGAATCTAATGTTTCAATACGATTGCCCCTCGTTCTTCTAATGAACACAGATCCAACCTGTTTCCGCTCTCTTGAAAGGACATTCCTCGTGGGCACATATTTGTCATCAGTAGCATAGAAAAAGTGATATTTGCACAACACCCAGCATCCAGTTCCAGAACAGTTAATGGAACAGGAGAGCTAACAGTTACTTGTTAAACAGCCAATCCAATATAGACAACATAGGCACATTTATTCACTGTATCTTTGTCTTTTACATTGTACACATGGAGGAAAAGGACCATGCGAAATGGTAAAGCCTCCTTGTTATTTTTTTATTCATGGGATACATACTTTCCTAGAAACGCCAACCTTTATTGCCCATTCCTGAAATGAGAGCCATTAAGAGTCAACCACATTGGTGCAGCTCTGACACTCATGCAGCTCAACACCACAAGAGCGGAGAATCCCAATGACTGGATTCCGGTCCACCTTCTGAACATCCATTCCTTCCTCCACCCGAGCACAGTGGCTCTGCGTGCACCATGTAGGAAATGCACTGCTGTTACACAGCCCAGAGGTTTTAGGAGCATCTTCCAAACGTGTGAGCTCCACCACCAAGAAAGCAAGGGTGGCACAAGAGGGGGCACAGATTGCCCTCCAACTCAATCACCAAACCCTCTTGGAAATGTAGGAAATTAACTTTTTAGGCTGATGATCCTCCCTCAGAAGAATCTGAACTGTCACTGTCTAACAGCACTAAATGAGATCACCTTCCCACCAGGCTTGCAATGGTTCAAGAAGCCACTTCTTGGCAGGGACAGTTTAAGCTGGCCAATAGATGGAAGCCTTGCCAGCTACACCCTCAACCCATGAATAAATTGAACTTGTCCTCAGTTGAGTGTTATTACGTGACACAGATTTGTTCATGCTTGAGCAAACCAGTATACTTGTCCATTTTATTCCAGTCTGACAACAACTGCAATAATGAAGCCATTCAATCCTGTACAATATAGTCATTCTTCACTGTCACACTATAACTGGAGAAAGGCAGTTAACTCATTTCTTTGCCCCTTGTTTTAGGATCTCATTTGAAATTCTGCAAGAAAAACATTATGCTTTGTATACAGAACATCTGAGTTATTCTTTTACAACCTGCACTACACTCTTGATTCTAATTATTGTCCTGAATCATATGCCATAATACATTAATGGTTAAGTTACTGGTCCAGCATCAAAGGCCTGGCTTATGGATCTAGTTACACAACTTAACGAGTTTCACCATTGGAACTTAAATTTAATTAACTAAATCTGAAATGAAAGACTATGAACGATGTTGATAATGAAATTGTCAGACTGTTTGTAAAAACCTGACGAGTTCACAAATGTCCTTAGTCACAAAGCATGGATACAGGATGTTCGGCCAAACTTATCCAAGCCAACTATAATACCCAAACAAGTAAATTTCACCTAACCGTGTCTGGCCCAGAGATTCTAAACCTCTCCAACCCATGTACTTAACTAGAAGTTTTAAAAATGTTGCTAATGTAGCCACCTCATATTTCTGACAGCTCATTCCAATATGCACCATTGTTTGCGTGGAGAAGCTGCCTCTGATATGTCTTTTATATCTCTAGACCTTTACAGGAGGATATCTGCCATCCTTACCCAGTGTAGTCTACCAATGTGTTGGTATCAATTGTGTCCTTGGCTCAGGACAGTAAATACTGACCTCCAGTGGTCACTTTCATCCTCCAATCAACTTCATGCTCTGGTCGTCTGTACTGGTTTTGTCACTAGAGTTTTCCCTTCAAACCTCAAACTATTTTATGGTGGTTAACTTGTATCAGAATTCAAACATCACTGGCATTCCTGTTGGTGGAACATTTGCTCCCTCTCTAGTTTCGTATTGAACTGAAACCTCCTTGAATCTCTCTTTAACCTCACCAGGCCAGTGTCAATTTCTCTCACTGACCCTGTTCATCAGCTACCTCTTTCCCCAGAAGAGTGTGGAACGTGAGCAGGAGGAGATCCCTCAGGCTGCTCCGCCATTCAAAAACTGCACCGTTCCAGTGACATTCCCACACTTCTTAATTTCCTCAGTGTATCCAACCTGGAATTTACTCACTTCCCCAAAGCCTTATTCATTTTATTTAGAGATAACAGAGTGGAACAGGCCCTTCTGGCTCTTCGACCCAAGCCAGCAGCAACCATAGCCTAACCATGGGATAAATTACAATGATCAATTTACCTACTAACCGGTACGTCTTTGGACTGTGAGAGGAAACCCAAACACCCAAAGGAATCTCACGTATTAACGGGGAAGGACATACAAACTCCTTTTTGATGGTGTTGCTATTGAACTCCAGACTCCAATGCCCCAAGCTGTAAAAGTTATCATGCTAACCGCTGCACCACCGTGATGCCCTTCTGGGGGGAGGGAATTCCAAAGGACTCCAAATTCCTGCAGTGGATTCTATTACCACTGCTCTATAGCCAGTCTCAAAGAGGAAAACATCAGCTGTTTTTCTGATGAGAAGTTATCCTGCCATTATTGACAGGATGGTTTCCTCCCTAGTGCTTCCATTAGATTCTGAGGTAGCAATTGAAGCCAAAAAGGACAACAGTCTCTGCTAGTGAGGAGACAGGAGGTCCTTGATGGGATGGGTGGTTTGGGAGGTGATATACTCCTCCTTCCACAACTGGAACGATGCCCTGTCTACCAAAGGTGATGGCGAATTTCCAAATGGATGTCTGGTTCTGTTGAGAAGTGGCTTCCAAGACACAATAAGTGGTGCATATTTTAGAGCATCTTATCATGGACCTTGCAAAAGGGGCAGGCTAGTGGGGGATACAGGTTTTGTGGATGTTAAGTATAAGATCCCTGTCCTCACTTTCGCTGACCGTGCACAAATACAGATGTTGCCTCCACAGTGGACTGAATTTGGAATGAGTTTTGGTTCTGGGCTCTGGGTCGCCACATTTCTCCTTTGTCCTATCAATTACTCCCAGAGGTCAGGTGCAGTGTTGCTTAGGAGGAAAAAAAACAGCTGAAGGTCCATCAGAAAATCTCAGACCTACAAGGATTTCCCAGTGTTACTGAGGTGATCTACAGTGCAAACACTCCAATGCTCAACCCACTGAGTATCGAGAAGAAAGGGAAACTTATCGAGTACAAATAATGCCTACTAGAAGGAATATTTTGAAGAAATTCTCAACTGTGACTTTGTTCTTGACATGAGCGCCTGACATTGTTCAACAGAAAATTCCCCAATCTATCCATGCTGTTACACCTGAAGACACAACAGAAACTGCAGATGATGAAATCTGGAGCAATACAAAAGCACTGGAGGAACATAGCAGGTCAGGCAGAATTATGGAGAGAAATGGACAATCAGAATTTCAGCTCGAGTCCCTTCATCTAGACAGAGAGAACTGGGGGATGGGGTGGTGGGTGGGTGGGAGATAGCTAATATAAAGAGGTAAGTGGAAGGGGTGGAGGTAACTTAGCATCTGATGTTCATCCTGCAGTAGCCTTTCTCACTATCCACAACCACCAACTTTCCAGACCAATGAGACCACTTAGATTCCAGAGCTCAGAGCCATCCTACGCAATTCCTCCTCATAGGTCATTCCTCTTGCCTCACAAATCCATCTCATTAACCAACCTTTAGGTATAAGCCTGTCTCTGATGATGAAGACCAAAACTGAATGCAGTACCATGGAATTAGAAGGCCATTCAGCCCATTATGTCCAATCTAGTATTCAAAATCTGGTCTCATTCAAAGCCCTGTACCAAGGTAGGAGTGCTTCCTTACTCCTTCACTGCAAACTCTGATGCAAGCAATGTTCCTAATGTTGAGGACGCAGATTGAACATAAGCAAGCCAATAAAAATATAATGGTTTTGTTGATTCAGAACCAAAACATTTGTAACACCTAAGACAATAAGACATAAGATATAAGAGCACATGATGGCTAGTTAATAAACATAGGATCTTGTGGAACAAAAACTGGTCACCATACCCATACTGACTATCAAATACCTACTTATATGAATAGAAATATTCAGACCAATGCATTACACACCTCAAGAATCTAAAGAAGTTAACTTTGCATGTGTATTATTCAGATCCTGACCAATGTCAACTTAACCATACAGAAGGTGCCAAGAAGCTTGATAAAGGGAGGTAGGGTGGGGGAAAGGGTAGGTACATAGAAGGAGAAGCCTTGCCAGCTTTATTTTAATTAGTCTTCTGTAGGCCTTACTTTACTCTCATATCATCACCTCTTCACTCAGCATCCAGTTGATGACAAGGACTCACCATCACTTTCCTCAGGGTGTACCTTCTGGATCGGATGTCATCCATGAGCATTTCATATGGTGTTAGCTGGTACTCAATGGGCAGTGGGTTGTACTGTCGCTCCTGCACCTTCTTCAGCTTAACACCATTCCGCAAATCCCGCATCACTTGCACCCAGAAGCATGCCTGAGAGTGAACAGTTGGCATTGTTAGTGTGGGCACCCACTCCCTGCAGCTCCTTCCACTCTGGAACTAGCACCAAGCCTCAGTGCCCACCGGATACCATCCTCCAGTAGAAAGAACAGAGAGGTCAGAAATAACCTGGTAGCCAGAGCTGGAGGGGATTAGTAATTCATTTATGGTTGTCACATGCACGCAATATAGTGAAGAACTGTTTTGCATGTCATCCATACATATAGACCATTTCATGCACAAGTTCATCGAGGTAGTACAAAGGGAAAAGCAATAACAGAATGCAGAATATGGTCAGAAGAGATTCTGCAGATGCTGAAAAATCTTGAGCAACACACACAAAATGCTGGAGGTCAAGCAGCATCCTGATGAAGGGTCTCGGCCCCAAGTGTTTACTCTTTATTCCCTTCTGTAGATGCTGCCTGGGTTCTTCTGGCATATTGTGTGTCCCAGTCAGTGAGGAAGTGCAGTGCAGGTAGGCAAATAAGGTTCAAGGATCCTGACAAGGTAGACTGAGATCAAGAGTTCAAGTTTATTTTACAAGGTCGCTTTAAGAGTCTGATAACAGTGGGATATAAGCTGTCTTAAATCTGGTGATACGCATTTTTAAGGTTTTGTATCTTCTGCTGGATGGACTGATAGCCAGGGCGGGGTGGAGAAAGGTCTTGGATTACGTTGGCTGCTTTCCTAAGGCAATGGGAAGTGCAGACAGGGTTAGTAGAGGGGAGGTTGGTTTTCATGATAGATTGGGCTGAGCCCACAACTTTTTGCAAGGTCCCCTAATTGCCCAATTCAGGGAGATTTGTTGTTCTCTGGTGAACCGCTAGCTCTACCCAAAGTCTCCACTCAATTTATAAATGTTTAATAAGAACTATTTGTGTTTATAATTACACCTCTACTTCTAAAATAATGACCCATCTGTATGACTGTATGAAGTTCTAGGGATTAGAGAGATGGATTACCCCCATGAGAAGAATCCCTGAAGGAGCAAATGGAAGGACGAGGAAATGGGAGGAAAGGTTTCACAAGAAAGCAATGGCAGAAATGAAATCTGTCAATAAGTTTTATTATTTCCTCGAAACTTCACCTGTCTACAAGGGGAAGGGATGGCAGTTACACGTTGGGGTACGTATATTAACAACGTTTAAATGACACTTGGACAGGTACATGGATTGGAAAGTTTTAGAAGTATATGGGCCAAGTATGGGTAAATGTGACTAGCTTACAGGGATGGAGGCCTTAGTAGGCATGAACCAATTGGGCCGAAGGACTAGGACTGTGCTTTTTGGCTCCAGTCAATTTCATTAAATATGTTTACTTTTGCTCTTATTGCTACATCATTGATTCAGTGTCATCACCATCATATCATCACCAGCAGTTATTCACAGAGAAAGCCATTCAGACCATTAAATATGTAAAAGCTCCTAGTAGATAGTTTCCAACAGTATGAGAGTCTAGGACAATAGGATATAGAGTCAGAACACAAGGACATCCCTTTGGAGTAGATATTAGGTGGAATTTCTTTAGCCAGTGGGTGGTGAAACTGTGGAATTCATTGTCATAGATGGCTGTGAAAGCCAAGTCATTGAGTATATTTCAAGCAGCTTGAAAGGTTCTTGATTAGTCAGAGTGTCAAAGGTTACAGACTGAAGACAGGAGAATGGGGTTGACAGGAATAATATATCCACTGTGATTGAATGGCAGAGCAGACTCAATGGGCCAAATGGACTAATTCTGCTCCTATGTCTTATGGTCTTACAGAAACCCCTTCAGTCCTGTTCCCCCATTTTTGTCCTCAAATGCCAATCCAATTCCTTCTTCAGAATAATCCCATACAAACATAAAAATAAATTCCAGATCACAGAAGTATCTGGAAAAGAAAATTAACCTCTCCCTTGTATGCTTTGTCTGTCCCCAACCCATGAGCCATGTGCTGAGTGAACAGCTTCTCCTGTTGCAACACGAGTGAATCTGCAGATGCTGGAAATAAATAAAAACACAAAATGCTGGCAGAACTCAGCAGGCCAGACAGCATCTATGGGAGGAGGTAGTGACAACGTTTCATACTTTGTCACTACCTCCTCCCATAGATGCTGTCTGGCCTGCTGAGTTCTGCCAGCATTTTGTGTTTTTATTAGCTTCTCCTGTTTCTCATTTATGATCTTCAAATCTCCCCTCAGCCCTTGCTCCAAGGAATACAACCCCGGCTGCTCCAGTCTAACCTTATTCTACATTATTCTACCTCAATGCACTGTGTAATGATTTGATGAGTACGAACAGTTGGCAAGACACTGCATTTTGGTACATGTAACAATAATAAACCAGTATCAATACCAAACTCTTCAACCCAGATCCACTGAAGCTAATCGTTCTTGTACCCTTTAGAACCTTTACACCTCGCCAGATACCAAGTGACTTTCACTGGCCAGAATACAGTGCACCCCAGTTAATTGGGCCATCGGTTAAGCAGGGCAGCCACTAACTTGGGACAACTCTTAAAGAACAAACCCTAAATCAAGAAAGTAGCCAGGATTCTCTTTGTCTATTTGGGACACTATGCCACTTATTTGAGGTAGGAGACTGTTGCTCAACAGTTCCTAACTAGAACCGAGAGAAAATTTACAGATGCTAACTTAAAGTCAGTCATGTGCACTTGCATGATCACTGGACACTACACTGTGCTTAGAGCGATCCGTTTCTAAATGGTGTCAGTTGCATTTGTTTGTGTTCAAAAAGCAGTGATTTTTATCACTGATATTTGGCGAGAGAGAAGCAGCAAGACAATTCAGAACTGTTTTACTCATTGTGGTTTCAAGCATTCAGTCTTGGAGTTGCCAGAAACAGCCAAAAGTGAAAATGAAACAATTTCACTACTTCAACAAGTTAGAAAATACGAAGAACTTGTAGGTATCGACAATCATCTTGAATGCTACAATGAAAATTAAGATTTAGAGGCTGCAATCATCAAAAGCATTGTATGAAGACAGTCCATTATCTGCACAATGTGTCTGTTCTGTGTTTATTTATTTACAGTCAATTAAAAGAACCCAGCAGGTGAATTCCTCTGTTCATAAATATTGGGAACTAATACGCACTTTTATAGTAGTATAGAGGTATTGGTAGTGTTCTAATTTGTTCTGCATTTCATTTAAGTACAAATATTGTTACTCAGTTAAAGGGTAGTTTGCCTTTTTTATCCCTTTCAACTATCTCCACAAAACTGGCTAATTGAGGCAGCCACTTAACTGGGCCAAAAGGTACAGGTCCCAATGTATCCGAATTAACTGGAATCCAATGTACTCCATTTTCAGCCTAGTCACTAATAATAGAATTTTGCAGATATCTGCGCATTACAAAATCAGTTACATCAAATATAAATAAATGAGATTCTGCTTCTTTAATCATGGCTACTTACCCAGTCAAAATTATTGAGCTCATCGAGCTCCACATTGGGTTGGCAGCTTACATTCTCATTAAGTGTCTGCATTCTCTTCAGATTCTGCCAAGGAAAGGGTAGCATGTTAGGATCATCAAACCATATAGGAGGAGATAGTTCATCACGTTATGCCTGTGTCCGCTCTTTGAAAGGGTCATACAGTCATAGACACTACAGCACAGAAACAGACCTTTCAGTCCACTGGGTCAATTAACCATCCTTTTCTCATGAATCACTGTGACACAATCCATCAGAGAATTCTCTTTGGAGCAAAAGAAAATTGCAAATCTAAATTAAAGTTAAATAAAAGAATGCTGAAAATGCTCAACGGGTTGGATGGAATCCAAGGAGACAGAACCATAGTCAACATTTCAAGGCCATGTCTATTTATCAGAACTGGAAAAGGAAGGAGACATGGTGGAGAGATGGGAGATGTGGAGAGAGCAGATTGAATGCTGATGGTAGGGTACAGACCAAAGTTGGTAAGGTATCAACTGCTTCAAAAACCAGCTTTGAGAGATGGAAGAGAAGAAAAGCAAAAAAACAAACTGAAACTGATATATCTAACGACTGATAACCTGAAAGTTGCTGAATTCAGTACGCATTGATTTGCAAGGACTGCAACATGCCCAGATGAAGGATGAGGGACTGCAGTCCAGTTTATATATAAGGATCCATTGCAATACATAGGAAGACAAAGACAGAGCAGGATATCAGAGTGGGAGTGAGATAAAGAATTAAAGTTATAGGCAACCAGTCTCAAAACCTCTCCCTGGACTGAACAGACGTTTTCTGCAAAATAGTCAAGCAGTCTGTGTTTAGTTTTCCCAACACAGAGAAGACATCAACATGGCCACCAAATCCAGTACAGAACCAGAATTACTATCACTGATGTATGACATGAAATTTGATGTATTTGCAGCAGCAATAAAGTACAAAAACATAAAAATCTATCAATTACAAAAGTCCAGAAAAGAGAATAATGAGGCAGTGTTCATGGGCACACGGACTGATGGCAGAGTACAGGAGATAGAAAGAGGTATGTTAGATCCCTCATGATGGGAGTGAGAGAGTTAAAAGGGTAGGTGTTGGATGGGGACATGACATAAGAAGAAGAGTACGATAAGACTAATAGAGGGAATGGACCTTGTCAAATACTGAAATCTGAGGGAAGAGGAAGACAACTTTGACTGGCACTATTGCAGACATTCCCTCTATTCTCACCACTCTTCCCCTTTGCTCAACTGAAAACAGTCTTGTTTCCTTACTTTCCAGTTTTGATGAAGAGTTATTGGCTTGTAATATTGACTCCTCTTCCCTCTCTACAGACCTGCCTGATGAGTGTTTCTGGTATTTTCAGATAATTCATTTTGACAGTTTTGCTCTGAACACTTCCATAGATATGCCTTCAAGCACACTTGCAGTATGTATGTCAACCAAACAACGGTCCTCGTCTGTAAACATAGGGTACAGCTTCCTGTTTACTGTAAAAGACAGCAATTGAAAATCTTCTCAATCTCAAGAACAATCAGTCATTCTTGCATCCAATAAGGAAGTGATGCCTAGTGAGTTTTCAATGCTACTGTTAGATTAAAAGCAAAGAGAGGCATTCCACTTTAACTCCAGGATTATAATATTTAATATTAGAGGCCATGTACTTAAGGTGAGGGGCGAGGTAAGTTCAAAGAAGATGCAGGTTTTTCTTTTACAAAGAGTCGTGCGTGCTTGGAAAGCCGTGCCTAGTTTGGAGATAAATACAATAAGACCATACGAAGTAGGAGCACAATTAGGACATTTGACCCATTAAATCTGCTCCATCATTTCACTATTTTTGATCCAATTTTCCCCACAGCCCTAATCTCCTGCCTTCTCTCCGTACCCTTTCATGCCCTGATCAATCAAGAATCTGTCAACCTCTGCCTTAAATATACATAAATACTTATCTTCCAATGCTGCCTGCAGCAAAGAAATCCACAGATTCACCACTCTCTGGCTAAAGAAATTCCTCTTCATCTCTGTTCTAAAAGGACACCTCTCTCTATTCTGAGGCTGTATTCTTTGGCTTTAGACTCTCCCACCAGAGGAAACATCCTATCCACATCCACTCTATCAAGGCCTTTCACCATTGCATAAGCTTCAGTGAGGTCAACCCTCTATCTTCTGAATTCCAGCAAATACAGGCCCAGAGCCATCAAATA
This sequence comes from Hypanus sabinus, assembly GCF_030144855.1. Taxonomy (NCBI): domain Eukaryota; kingdom Metazoa; phylum Chordata; class Chondrichthyes; order Myliobatiformes; family Dasyatidae; genus Hypanus; species Hypanus sabinus. The sequence goes on from NC_082706.1 coordinate 132,152,868, forward strand.
CTCTTCATGTGACAACCTATTCGATCTTGCAATCATTTTTGTGAACTGCCTTTGAGCCCTCTGCCATTTCAGCACATCCTTTCTAAGGGGCCAAAAATGTGGAGCTCAGGAGGACAATGGCACCTAACGGCGACTCATCTGCTTGCTTCTTTGGAAACAGCTCTATTTCTATCTTTGGTATCTTCTTTTTCCCTTTCATTGTTCTTTTGAAGACCGTGAGCTGGAGTTATACACTTACTTCGGGTCTTGTGGAAATGACACCTGCTCTCAGGGCCTCACGACTGGCCACGTTTTGATATGCCAAGGGCACGGCCGGGAAGACTAGTACGCCTTCAGGGTGCCAGATCTTCCTGGCTCTGGAGGCGGGCTGACTCGCCTGATGTGTCGGACTACACAGAAGATCGAAAGCAGTGAGCTGGCTGCTGGCTGTGTGCCTTGACACCCAAGTTCTTTGGGCACAGAGCTCGGAAAAAGTGACGCAATGGACTTTTAACACCATGAACCAGCGAGTTGTTTTGTTTTGTCTCCCCTCTCACTGTGGAAAAGGGACACCTCTTTTTCCTTTAGAGAGAGCCTGTGGTATGTTAAATACTGGGTGAATGAGTAGTATTTGAGGTACTGCATGTCTATGTCTTTACTGATACTTTGCTGCACGCTTGAGTGCTCAGTGGGGGGTGCCGATGCTTTTTTGCTGGTGGGGGGGGGGTCATTGCTTTGCTGTTGCTTATGCATAGGAGGGGGAGTTAGGAGGGCTTGGGGTTCTAACATTTAACTGTCATTCATTCTTTGGAGCACTCCTCTGTTTTTGTGGATGTCTGCGAAGAAAAAGAATTTCAGGATGTATATTGTATACATTTCTTTGACATTAAATGTACCTATTGAAACCTGCTCACATTACTCCAAGTGAGGTCTCACCAATATATCCTTGTGTAAGGGGGTTTCTTCTTTTGTGGGGGGGGGGTTTTGTGTAAGGGGGTTCTTTTGCTACTGCGTATGCTAATCAAAATGACTTCTTTGTTTTGTTAAAAGTAGGAATGCTTCTTTGTTATGATAAGTGCTTTTCTTGCAGTTTTGTTTGGGTTAAAATTACTGATAACGAGAATTGTATTCATTTGTTAACCAATCGGGATTAATGCTGTTCTCTCTCTTCTGAGTCTGTAAGCTAGTGTTGGCGGGCTTTTGGGGAGTTGGCACGAGGGGGTGAGGGAGAGAGGACGCAACGCTGTAAGCTGGCCAATGGAATGGACCCCGAGTGGGGGTCCGAGGCCAGGAGGTCCAGCGAGGAGAGGAGACAAAGACAGACGTGCAGGGGGTGCTTGGTTGATCACTTCGGTCCTGAGCTGCGAGTCAAGGAGGTCTAAGGGGATCGAGTGGTGGACAGAAGACTTCGGTTATGGAGCAACAATGGTTGTGCACAAAGTGGTTTGGACTTTGATAAGTTTGGCGCCTTTTCTTTATTTTCTTTTCCTTCATATATACTATATTGTTATTAATCACTTAGTTCTAGTAATATCTATAAAGTGTAATCATTTAATTACATATGGTGTACTGTCTTAGTTGGCGTGGTGGGGACATCACACAGCATTCACACAAGCTGATTACCCAGTTTGGCGGGGCCGAAGGCTGCTCCCCCTAGACGAGAACGAGCTGAGCGAGCCTGAGGCATACCAGGGGGCTACACTTGCTTTTATGTTTTAGTCCTCTTGAAATGAATGCTAATACCTACATTGGGTTTCCTCACCACAGACTCAACCTGCAAATTAACCTTTAGTGAATCTTGCACAAGGACTCCCAAGTCCCTTTGCACCTCAGTTTTTGTATTTTCTCTCCATTCAGAAAATGGTCAATCCTTTTATTTCTTCTACCAAAGAGCATGACCATACACTTCCCAACACTGTATTCCATCTGCCCTTTTTTGCCCAGTCTCCTAATCTTGTCCTTCTGTAGCCTCTCTACTTCCTCAAAACTACCTGTCCCTCCACCTATCTTCATATCGCCTGCAAATTCTGCAACAAAGCCATAATTCCATCATCTGAACCACTGACATACAACTTAAGATGAATCCATCCAACACAGACCCCTGTGGAACACCACCAATTGCCAGCAGCCAATGAGAAAAGGCTCCCTTTATCTCCACTCTTCGCTTCCTGCCAATCAGCCACTGCCTTATCCATGCTGGTATATTTTCTGTAATACTATGGGTTTTTAACTTGTTAAGCAGCCTCATTTGTGGCACCTTGTCAAAGGCCTTCTGAAAGTTCAAAAACATATCAACCAATTCTCCTTTGTCTATCTTGCTTGTTAATTCTTCAAAGAATTCCAACAGATCTGTCAGGCCAGATACTCCCGTGAGGAAACCATGCTGACTACAGCCTATTTTATCATGTGCCTCCAAGTATCCTGAGACCTCATCTTTAGTAATCAACTCCAATGTCTTTCCAACCACTGAGGTCAGACTAAATGACTTGTTTTTTTTTTCTTCTGCCTCTCTCCCTTCTTGAAGAGTAAAGTAGCATTTACAATTTTCCAGTCTTCTGGAACTATTCCAGAATCTAGTGAGTCTTCGAAGATTATTATTCATTCCTCCACGATCTCTTTAGCCACCTTTCTGAACCCTGGGGTGTACACCATTTGGTCCAGGTGACTTACCTACCTTCAGACCTTTCAGTTTACCAAGAACCTTCTCTCTAGTCACTCACTTCATGACCCCTGACACTTAGAACTTCCACCATACTGCTAGTGTCTTTCACTGTGAAGACTGCTTATGCAGCTTGCCATTTTGTTGTCCCCCATCACTACCTCTCCTGCATTGCTTTCCAGTAGTCCGATATCCACTCTTGCCTCTCTTTTACACTTTATGTAACTGAAGAAACTTCAGGTATCTGCTTTAACATTGTTCGCTAGCTTACTTTCATATTCCATCTTTACCTTCTTAATGAGTTTTTTTTAGTTACCTTCTGTTGGTTTTTAAAAGCTGCCCAATCCTCTAACTTCCCACTAATTTGTGCTCTATTATATGTCCTCTCTTTGGCTTTTATGTTGACTTTGACTTCTCTTGTTAGCCATGGTTGTGTCATCTGGCCTTTAGAATACTTTTTCCTCTTTGGGATGTATATATCCTGTGCCTTCCAAATTGCTTCCAGAAATTCCAGCTACTCAGCTGCTAGCCCTGCTAGTGTTCTTTCCCAATCAACTCCTCTCTCATGCCTCTGTAATTTCCTTTATTCCACTGTAATACTGATATATCTGACTTTAGCTTCTCCTTCTTAAATTTCAGGGTGAATTTGAACATATTATGATCACTAGCCCCTAAGGGTATTTTTATTTTCAGGTCTCTAATCAATTCTGGTTCATTGCACAACATGCTCTGGAGTGCTCTAAAAGAGATGTGAGGAGTACTATATAAAAATACAAATGTTTCTTTGTAATGTTTATCACTGTAAATGTAACAATGCCTGATTTTAATACCAGGGGAGATCTAAATTATAATGTTTCTTCAGAAGCTGATAATTACTCAGAGAAACAACAGGATCTATTTTGGGAATACTTAATAAAGTATTAATTTGAACTGAACAACGCTGAAGAAGTCTAAAAGGCAGTGGGTATGATCCTTAGTCACGCAGCACAGAAAAAGACCCTTGGAGCCACCATCTCTATGCCAACAATTAAGCACCCATTTACGCTAGGTCCGTAGACCAACACAAGTGAACAAACTTCATATATATCAGAGGTTGGAAGAGTCTATACATTGTAGAAATAAACCAGAAATACCTAGGGCCAAGATAGTATGTGGACACAAGAGATGGCTGGTGCTGAAATCTGGAGCAATAAAAGCAAACTGCTGGAGGAACTCAGCAGGTCAGGCAGCATCTATGGAAGGAAGTGGACAGTCGAGGTTTTGTTTGAGTCCTTTAGCCTGGACTGAAAGATGAAGGGAAATAGCAAGATAATGAGGAGAGTGGAAGGGATGGAACAAAAGCCAGCGAGTGACAGGTTGATCCAGATGAGCAGCTTAGGAGTTGGGAGGTAGAGGCAACAAACAGCTGAAGATGATGAAATCTAATAGGAAAGGAAGGTGGAGTATGGAATCAAATAAGGGAGGTGAGTGTGCAATCAGGAGCAGTAGAGGGATGGGATACTGAGGGAGGAATGTGTGGAACAATTGGAGTAAGGAAAGGAATGGTGTGATAGGAGGGTGGGGGTAGAGGCTGTGTTATGATGTGTGTACATAATAAAGAACTTCAGTTCCCAGTGTTCATCCTGAACAGAAAGTGACGTTGCTGAGCTGGGTTGTTTGCACTCAGGTCGAGTGGAAGCTATGAGCTGGGCACATGCACTCATGTGGAGATGAAGCCATTTACTGTAAATAAATATGCATTTGTTTTACCCATGCAAGTGTGTCTTTTATCGAGAGGTGTCAGAGGGACTGGGTGAATCATGAGGGAAGAGAAAGGGTGGGGGGAGAAGAAGGTTATCTGAGGGTGGGGGTTCAAGTTGTAGGTAACCTAGGATGATGTGGAATTAGTACAAACCGCATCACATTAACTTAATTCTTTTGTAAGGAAACTCCATGTAGGTGTAATAGAACAAGGAGCTCAGCAACCAATTTGTCTGCCAGATTCCTTATTAAGATGCACCACAGAATACACCACCCACTAAACCTCGGCAAATCTGCTAAGCCGTAGCAGAGCTTGGCAAGTTATCTGTAACACCAAACAGTGAAGAATATTACATCATCAGTCCTTCTTTTCACAAGTCTTTGTTGAGTTATTTGGGTTCAGCCATAACTGGTCCAACTAGTAAAGTATGTCAGCTTTCCATCAAAGACAGGAACCGTTGGAATTCTTTGTTAACTGCTTTAACTATCTGAGGTAGTGTTCTTATACCAAAGTGGTAAATGCCTGGAATGTACTGCTGAGAGTGGTGGCAGATGCTAATACATTAGGGTAATTTAAGATATTCTTAGATAGGCACGTGGATGAAAGAAAAATGGAGGTGGGCTATGTAGGAGGGATTGTAAAGTTGAAAGGTCAGCAGAAAATCATAGGCCAAAGGCCCTACACTGTGCTGTACAGTTGGTTCTATGTTCTATGTTTTGGAAAGTAACTGTAAATTCTACTATTTGATGGTATTAATGAGAAGAGGGCATATTCTGGGTGATGGGTTCCTTAATGATAGACACCACCTTTTTGAGGCATCACCTTTTGAAGAGTCCTTGATGCTAGGAAGGCAAATGTTCACGATGGAGCTGGCTGAGCTTGCTAGTTACTGCAGCCTTTTCTGATTCAGTGCCATTGCCCTTCCCCACTAGAACAGCGATGGAACCATTAGAATGCACTCCATGGTACATCTGTAGAAATTTGCAAGAACTTTTGGTGTTACACCAAGCCGCCTCAAACTCCTAATGAAGTATAGAATCTGTTGTGCCTTCTTTGTAATTGTGTTGGGCGCAGGATGGATCTTCAGAGATGTTGACAGCCAGGAATTTAACACTGCTCGCCCTTTCCACCGCTGATCCCTGGATGAGAACTGGTGTGTGTTCCCTTGACTTTCCCTTCCTGATGTTCATATCAATTCCTTGGTCTTACTGACACTGTGTGCAAGGTGGTTGCTGTGACACCTCTCAATTAGCTGATCTATCTCACTCCTGTATGCTTCCGTTACCATATAAAATTCCGCAACAATAGCTGCGTCATCAGCAAATTTACAGACGGCACTTGAGCTGTGTGTCACCACACAGTAGAGAGAGAAGAGCAGTGGTCTAAGCACACTTCCTTGAGTTGCGCCATTATTGATTGTCAGCAAGGAGGAGAGGATATTTCCAATCCGCACCGACTGTCATCTCCCGCTGAGGAATTCAAGGATCCAGTTGCAGAGGGAGGCACAGAGGCCCAGGTTTTGGAGCTTGTTGATTAGTTCTGAAGGTATGATGGCATTGAATGCTGAGCTGTAACCAATAAACAGCAGTCTGAAGTAGGTATTGCTATTGTCCAGAATATCCAAGTGGAGAGCCAGTGAAATTGCATCTGTCATAGAATTATTCCTGTGATCGACAAATTGATGGGGGTCCAGGTCCCTGTTAGACAGGAGTTGATTTCGGCCATGACCAAACTCTTCACGCTCGTCATCACAGTAGGTGTGAGCGAAGTTGGGCGATAGTTGCTGAGGTTGCTGACCCTGCTTTTCTTGGTTCAATTGTCACCTTTTTGAAGCAGGTGGGAACATCCAACTGCTGCAACAGTGAGAGATTGGAGATGTCCTTGAACAGCCCCACCAGATAGTTGGCGTGGGTTTTCTGTGCCCTACCAGATACACCATCATGCCCTGACACCTTACAAGGATTCACTCTCAAAAAATGACTTGGCATCAACCTCTGAGAGAGAAATCACACGGTCATGAGTTGCTGCTGGAATCCACACAAGTAATTTTATTCTCCTTTTCAAGGCATTGAGCTCATCTGGGAGAGAAGCATCACATCATTCATGATGTTAGGTTTTCCCTTTTACTGGAGCTGTTGTGCATCCAATTCCGCCTCCAACTTCAATCGGAATTGTTTTCTCACTCTTAAAATAGCATCCTGTAGGTTGTACCTGGACTTCTTGTATAATTCTAGATCACCAGTCTTGAATGCTGCAGATCTAACCCTCAGCAGACCTCAATGCTCCTGGTTCATCCAAGGCTTTTGGTTTGGGTACGTCCAGTATGTTCTTGAAGGTACACATTTGTCCACACAGGTCTTGGTGACAACTATGGCATATTCATTCAGATTCAAAGATGGATTCCTCGAAATTATCCAGTCCACCCTTTCGAAGCAGTCCGGTAAGCACTCTACCTCCCTTGATCATACCTTCTTTGTCTTCACCACTGCTGCTGCGGTCTTCAGTCTCTGCCTGTATGCCAGCAGTAGAAGTATAGCTAGGCGTTTGGACTTTCCAAAGTGTGGGTTGGGACGGCACAATAAGTATTTTTGATGATGGTGTAACAGTGGTCACGTGTGTTGGCTCCTCTGCTTCAACAAGTGGTACGTTGGTGGTAGTTGTCCAGAGACTTCTCCAAGCTGATCTGGTTGAAATCCCCGCAATGATAGAGAAGGCATCATGGATGGACAGTAATTGACAGATAACCCTCAGCCATGTCACCAGGTATAACGTCTCCTTTGCTGAAAATGTGCCAAGGGATCTGCCTGAGGCAGCAGATGGAAACAAAAAAATGGATGGGATGTGGAAATGGATCATGGGCATGGGATGGTCCAGTATTACTTCCAGATCCTGTTCCCCTCTATTGCTCTAAACAACTTTCTAGTAGTCCTCACTGTAACACAATCCCCATAATCATGCCTATCCCAAAATTCTATTACCTGCAATCTCCAGTGATCTGGGCTCCACCCTGACGTCCTGTGCTATCTGGGTTAAGTTTGAACGTTCCACATGTGACCACATGGATTTCATCTGGATACTCAGGATTTTTTCTATATCCCAAAAACATGGGGGTTAGCAGGTTAATTTCCCCTAATAGGTAGATGGGGGAGCAAATGGGAATGAAGGGAAAATAAAATAGGAATGGTGTAAATGAGCTCAGCACAGACTTGGTGGGCTGCAGGGCCGGTTTCTGTGTTACGAGACTCATTGGCACTAATTGAAATTTCCAATAAAATGCAGGAACTCGGGCACTAACACAGTCTCTGAGTTCTTTACCAGAGTATCAGCTCGGAATTCTGTTGTACTCAAGTGTCTGACTGTCAGACTTCAACACACAACCTTCAGGCAAGTGAAGGTGTGGGCTGTACAACTATACTGTTCTTGCACAAGAAACAAAAATCTGCATCTGTGAATCAAAATCCAGACGAAGGGTCTTGACCCGAAGTATCGTCTGTCCATTTCCCTCCACAGATCATGCTTGACCTTCTGTGTTCCACCAGCATTTTGTCTATTACCTCAGATCCCGGCCTCTGCAGTCTTTTACGTTGGTCTTGCACTTGGAAAAATATTCTGGTATCATTCATACAACTTGGGGAGCAAACATTAGCACATGGAACTGTGGGGATGTACAAAGAACGTCAAGTGTTCCTGAACACATCCCCCTGCAAAAATCATCCTTTACCCCTCCCCATCAGTTTCAATGCCTCTTGGTAAGCTCTTACCTCTTTAGCACTTTTTATCTTGGCCAAGAAGGTTTGTAACTCCATGGACTCTGCGAAGAGGGCTCGGCATACAGCTGGGTAATGGTTCGGGGCCTCCGATGGGGTTGTGAGATGAGCAGCACACAACTGACAAAGAGAAAAACAAAAGGACACTTTAGTCAGCCACCCTTCATGTCTCCTGACTGGGAACCTACATCACTGGGCTGCGTTTTCTACTTCTGTCATTGACTGGACTACACAAGCATTCCTCTGCTTTTTCTGAGCAGTTCCTAACTCTGGTCCTCTCTGGATAACATAAAGCTGGGGTTTTGTCATGCCCATCACTCAGTCAAGAAGTCAACATCAAGTTTATGTATGCACAGATGCAATGAAAAACCAATGTGCGGCAGCAACATGGGTACATAGCATCATATAAGCAGCGCTCACAAGAGAAACTATTAAACGTGAATCATACAGAAAATAGAACAAAGAAAATCCACTGTAGTGCAAAGCGCCCATCATACCGCTATACTGAGGTAATGGTGAAGGTTGAGCAGACTGATTCTAAAACCAAAAGTTTGAAGGGAAGAAGCTGTTCTTGAACCTGTTGGTATAGAACTTCTTGCCACAACGGTAGCTGCAGTAAGATGTCATGGCCTGATGGGAGTATCTTTGATGATGGATAGAGCCTTCGTTCTCAGAAAAAAAGCAGAGAAATGCTTGTGCGGGTCAGTCAACTCCTGAAGCGGAGGAAAATTATGTGACTATAACAACGTGGTCTGTGCAAAGTCACTAGACTGGTTTGTTATACAAGGTGATGCTCACCGTTCCTGAAGTATCTATCAGTAGGAGGAAATAATTGGCAAGGTAGGCAGGTCCACGATGGCAGCAGAATGGCAATTCATTGGGAGATGGCCTCAGTAGACCCAACCATTATATTCATTATAATCGCTTTACTCTTTTAAGCCTCATTTCCAAGACCATAAGAACTACCTGCAATGCATTTCCCCGAAATTTCAACATTATATTCTATATTCTTTTTACAAATGTAACAACTACCCAACAGGCTGGTATATGTCTAGGGGAAAAGGAGATCCAGCCACTCACCAACCCCACCTCCTGTACACGCGGGGCTGTGGGAATCAAGGTTATGCCGCGCGTACACATACAATATCAAACATTACAGAATACACTTTAAAGAGTTTGCTAAAACTAAAAGAGTACTAGACAATACAATATATATGAAAGAAAAAGCAAAAGGTGCCAAACTTATCAAAGTCCAAACCACTTCGTGCACAACCGTTGGAGCTCAATTATTGAAGTCTTCTGGCCACCATTTGACCCCATCCGAACTCCTCGACTCGCAGCTCAGGACCATCCGAAGTGGTCAACCAAACACATCTATCTTCGTCTCCTCTCCTCGGGGTACCTCCTAACCTCGGACCCCCGCTTGAGGTCCGTTCCTCGCCCAGTTTACAGTATCAAGTCCTCTCTCACTCACCCCCTTGCGCTGAATCTCCCTAAAAGTCCGCCCAACACTGGCTTACAAACCCACAAGAAAGAATAACCTCTTACCCAATTGGTTAACAAACAAATACAATTCTCGTTATCAGTAACTATAACCCAAACAAGCTTCGAGAGAAAGCACTCTCTCACCAGTTAGCATAACAAAGAAGCATTTTTATTTTTAACAAACAAAGAAGCCATTTTGATTAACACACGTAGTAACATAAAAAAAGAAGAAAGCCCCTTACATAATTAGATGTAATTATGTATGGCATGAACTGTTTGGATGGTAAGCAAAATAAAAGCTTTTCGCTACAAACCAGTGCATGTGACAATAATAAAGCCACACCAATACCAAGGCACACTGCCTGATTATCCACCCATCAACGAGGATGATGGTGTGTCCTGTTGTCTGCATAGATTCATCTCCAGGAAGTTCAGCAATAAGGAATTGTTTCTGCTCCAAACATCACTAAATTCTCTTACAGCACATTTTAAGTTAGAGGGTTTTCAGATTGAGTTTCACCTAAACATGCAAGTCATCCAAGTACATGTCTGAACAGAGAACCAACATATAGAATATGTTCTGAACTTGTTGGTGACGATGATTTATCCACCAATCAGAAAGACTCTAACATATCAATCCCTCACAATATGAACAGAAATTGGTATTTTATATTTAAGACAGTGAAAAATATTTAATACCCTTAGTACAATTAAGCAAGATAACCGACCCACTTCTCTATTACAGTTATTCTTCCCCATTCTTGCTGCTTTAACAGAAGCCTAACATAGTGCAGGTTCAAAAGACAAATTTCCCAGTGGATGTACGGGAAAATCCATGGAAGGTTCCACTCGGCTACTCTATGACAAGTCCAATGCTGAAGAACAACAGCAATCCGCTCTGTGCAAGTTCAGAATCTATTGCACATGCACGAGTCCTGAACCTCTACATGACCCTCTGAAACAAACTCTGGTATCTCTGCCAGGAACCACTGCCATTTCTGCAGAAAATGTGGGATACTATTTATCCAATAAAAATTCAAACTTGATACAACTCTGCAAGAACCATTTAAATTATTTGCAAACCCCAGCAACTCTGTTAGCAGTTTATTTTAGTAGCCTGGCATAGCTGATACTGTAAAAACATGGAGGTTTCAAAGTAAAAGCCAGCATCAGTTTATCCCACTTCTGCCATATCAAATATCTGATACGTTGCTATAATGCAATGAACTGACATGTCTCTCTCGTTAGCAATGGGGTAACTTTGTGTAAATGGGAGTAAGCTGAAACAGTACAGAGAGGTGCAGAAAGAAAATACATGGAAGCTGCCAGTAAAGTTGGGTCATCATGCAAAAAATGGAATTTTTCCATTGAGTGGTTTTCATGTATTGCTTCCAGGACAGAAGGTGAGTAAACAAACAATCTCTGAGTTTCCAGGAACTCTCTCCATTTCCCAGACAGCCTGAACAAACTAGGCTCTATGAAGCAAGACTTAAAGGGTACTTTTTTTTAAAAAAGTAGTCCATTGAATGATCACAGCCTTTACTATACATTTGATCCCACTGAACAATGCACAGCCCTGCCACGTGAAGTCTCAGTACCCTACGTCTAACTTCAATCAGCATATTCCCATTCTGCAAACATTTTAAATTTCTGACAAACATGATTATTCACTTTGCTTTTGAGTCCATACTCACACCATGACCCATTCACTCATTGCCCTTCCTTTGCTGACCGGCACTGCTGTCCAGATAAGCAATGCTTCCGCTTTATTTTTCACATTCAGGCTTTCAAATCCATCTCAGCTCCTGCTCCCCCACCCCCTGAACTCCCTTCCAGTCCTATAACCTGCAAGGTATGTTCACTTCAACAATAACACTCTTTTCTGTTATTTCCAATTAAGGGCTTATTTAAGAGATAAACTTGGTCAAACAATGTTATTGTCATAACCTAATGAAATAGAAATTTTAATTCACAAAGGAAAAATAAAAAAATGTATTTCTGGTATGTATAATTTGATTCAAAAATAGGCAATTAAACAAGGAATTCATGTCAAGACAAAAATGGGAAACTGATTTGAATATTAAAATTGATGCAACAAGTTGGTCAAGATTATGTCTTGACAGTATGACAAAAACAATAAATGTTCAACTAAGATTAGTACAATATAACTTTTTACATCAAATATATATTATACCACAAAAATAAATAGATTAAACAAATTTATCTGATCAATGTTTTCGATGTAATCAATAAATTGGTACTTTTTTACACTCTACTTGGTCTTGTTTTAAAATTCAACCTTTTTGGACAAATTTAAGAGTTTTACTGGAACAAATTATTGGAATACAACTTCCACATAATCCAACACTATTTTTACTAGGCGATATTGAAGGGATAAAATGGAAATCCAAATTGAATAAATATCAGAAAGAATTCATAAAAATTGCATTGGTAGTAGCCAAAAAGGCTATTGCATTTACTTGGAAATCGAATTCATACTTAAGTACAGATCGTTGGAAGAATGAAATTTTTAGCTGCATTCCACTTGAAAAAATTACATAATTAAAGAGATAAATATGAAATATTTCTGAAAATTTGGCACCCTTATTTACAAAAAATAGGATTAAATATATAGGTGCTCCGAAGATAAAATTATTGGTTATCTGGGGAAAGAAATAAATATACATATTAAAGCTATTATGAACTCCATGATGCATGTGGGGATCTTCCGACATCCAGGCATTCATTCTTTCTTTCTTTTTTCTTCTCTTTTTTTTCTATAGGGATATGTTGGGGGGGAGGGGTAAGGGGGGGAAGGGTTGATAATTTTTTTTTCTTTCTGTAACCTATTTGAAAATTCAATTAAAATTTTATTTAAAAAAACAATACTGCCTCTGATTTAACGCCATTGGCACCTGTGCCTTCAGCCTCCAAAATCATGATTTCCAGAATTCCCGCCCACAACTCCTCTGTTTCTTGTGGAATTCTCTGACATTGGAGGAAGCTACTGGATCCATAGTGCCTGGATGGGGCCAGAATACCCTCCCATGTCCTGCAAGTTACACCACAGCAGGCAATCACTGATACCTTTCAACAACAAGATGCTATCGGAACTCAGCGGCTCAGGCAGCATCTGTGGAGGGAAAAGGATAGTCAATGTTTTGAGTCAAAACCCTTCATATAACCATATAACAATTACAGCACGAAAACAGGCCATCTCGGCCCTTCTAGTCCGTGCCGAACGCTTACTCTCACCTAGTCCCACTGACCTGCACTCAGCCCATAACCCTCCATTCCTTTCCTGTCCATATACCTATCCAATTTTACTTTAAATGACAAAATCAAGCCTGCCTCTACCACTTCTACTGGAAGCTCGTTCCACACAGCTACCACTCTCTGAGTAAAGAAGATCCCCCCTCGTGTTACTCCTAAACTTTTGCCCCTTAACTCTCAACTCATGCCCTCTTGTTTGAATCTCCCCTACTCTCAATGGAAAAAGCCTATCCATATCAACCCTATCTATCCCCCTCATAATTTTAAATACCTCTATCAAGTCCACCACTCAACCTTCTATGCTCCAAAGAATAAAGACCTAATTTGTTCAAACTTTCTCAACAACTTAGGTGCTGAAACCCAGGTAACATTCTAGTAAATCTCCTCTGTACTCTCTCTATTTTGTTGGCATCTTTCCTATAATTCAGTGACCAGAACTGTACACAGTACTCTAAATTTGGCCTCACCAATGCCTTGTACAATTTTAACATTACATCCCAACTCCTATATTCAATGCTCTGATTTATAAAGGCCAGCATACCAAAAGCTTTCTTCAGCAACCTATCCAAATGAGATTCCACCTTCAGGGAACTATGCACCATTATTCCTAGATCACTCTGTTCTACTGCACTCCTCAATGCCCTACCATGTATGTCTTATTTTGATTAGTCCTACCAAAATGTAGCACCTCACACTTATCAGCATTAAACTCCATCTGCCATCGTTCAGCCCACTCTTGTAACTGGCCTAAATCTCTCTGCAAGCTTTGGAAACCTACTTCATTATCCACAATGCCACCTATTTTAGTATCATCTGCATACTTACTAATCCAATTTACTACCCCATCATCCAGATCATTAATGTATATGACAACATACATGAATGGATCTTGTGTGTTACACCAGATTCCAGCATCAGCAATCTCTTGTATCCGATATTCCTTAAGTTTGCTGAGGACTCCCGCTTCCTCAGGCACTGGGATCTAGACCCTGATTATTCCATGGGTTTAATCAATTTGTTTTAGCTCCCTAAAGGCAGAACTCAATGAGGTAATTTAACTGCACTCACGGGAAGGAATACAACCCCCTCAGATCTTCCTCTGCTTCTTGCTCTTTCATAGTGAATGTACATGCAATAGTCACAGAATCATAGAGCACTGCAGCATAGACACCAGCCATTCAGCCATATAGTCCATGCTGAAATATTAATCTGCCTAGAGCCATCAACTGGCACCGGACCATAGCCCTCCATACCCATCCATATCATTCTCTTAAACGTTGAAATCAAACCCACACCCACCACTTCTGTTGGCAGCTCTCACCACTCTGAGTGAAGTTCCCCTTAAACATGTCACCCTTTCAATCCATGACCCCTACTTCGTCTCACCCAACTTCACTGGAAAAAAAGCCTGCTTGCATTTACCCTATCTATGCCCCCATAATTTTGTATTCCTCCATCAAATCTCCCCTCATTCAGAAGAACTCTGGTGGGTTCAGGGAGCCAGTATCTCTTTTGCCCTATTTCACATGGCAGGAGGATGCCTTATTGTTGTCACATGTACTGTAATAGAATGAAAAGCTTTTGTTTTGTGTACCAGCCAGGCAGATCATATCATAAACAATCACACTGAGGTAATATAAGGAATGGGTGGAGATACATCTCTTCCCTCCTCTAACCTGCAGGTCACCCTTGGGCAAGGTGTAGCACCTGCTTAAGACCCCTCCACCCCCAATCATATGGGCAGCTGGTGCCCAGTTCTACCTGCCAGCAGAAACCAGTCTCGGCTTTTCTTTTTGTACCACAGATGAACATGCAGGGGTGCCACAGAGCAGCAGGTTAGTTCTAACAATGGTAGAAGATTGTCAAACCTGTTAGTGCTGGAAGCCGTGTTAATCCTCATCACAAAGCAATTTATAAATATTATAGGGAGAGGGATGTTGGAAATGTTCAGCAGGTTAAACAGACTGTCAGACTAAGTCGGAGGCTGGGTACCCTGCAGCATGTGACTCACTTCCGGACAATATGAAGCCTTCCCACTGTTTTCAATGAGTGTGTTAACATTTCCCCACTTACCCCAAGGGTACAGCTCCAATAACACCCCTGAAATTCCAGGTCAAAGCAGCAGCCTGATCAGTTCTCTTGTATGATAACATGGACTTTTGCCCTCAATCTACCTCATTGTCATCTTCTCATTTACCTGCACTACACTTGCTCTGCAGCTTTTTCACTTTATTCTGCATTGTTACTGCTTTATCTTATTCTA
Organism: Hypanus sabinus; assembly: GCF_030144855.1. NCBI lineage: Eukaryota > Metazoa > Chordata > Chondrichthyes > Myliobatiformes > Dasyatidae > Hypanus > Hypanus sabinus. The sequence continues at coordinate 132,168,035 of NC_082706.1, forward strand.
GCTCAATGCAATGAGTAAATAATTGATCCGTTTAAACAGTATTGCAAGACAAGCTTTTCACTGTATCTTGGTACATGTGACCAACTACTAAACCGCTACTAATCTATTGTTACAATTATCTGTCAAGGCACAAATACTGACTCGATAATATCCTGCTTGCTACTGAAGAGGTAAGTATAACATTCCATTCAGATAGATGTCAAAGTCAGCAATGATTTGCGATGATTTACATATGTCTTAGTTTTGATTATATACTCAATTTGCAGAGGGAAAGCATTCTATCCAGATGCCTAACAGTATTATATTGCGATTTCTTTGCCTAAGGCTGCAAGAAATTGCAGAGAGTGGTGAGCACAACCCAGTCTACTATGAAAAGCGGCCTCCTCTCCATTGATACTGCCTACACTTCCCACTGCTTGGGAAAGCAGGGATTCCCAGTTACTCTCTCCTCACCCTTCCCATCAAGAACACAATACCAAAGCTTGAGAATCTGTACCATTGGCCTCAAGCACAGACTTTCACTCGCTGACTCTACCTCGTTTATGACCATTCTACTTTATTTGTTTACCTGCTCTGCATTTTATCTGTAACTAACAGTACATTTTGCATTCAACTTTTTTTCTCTTTTTGCACTGCCTCGACATACTTTTGTATGGGATGATCTGTACAGATGTATGGTCAGCTTTCCACTGTATCCCGGTACTTGTGACAATAACAAACCCAAATCACTCCCTCCACCACTGGCTACTGAACGTGTCATATACAGTTCATACCATGTCTGGGTCATCAAGAGATCAAAGGTGGCAGAGCTAACTGCAGGTCCCCCTTCCTCAATGCCGAGTTAAAAATACATCACTGACCCTCCATCATCACTAGGTCTAAATCCTGGAACTCCCTACTCAGGGAGATCCTTCACCAGAGCACCTGTCCTAGTTCAAGGCCCAGTCTCAGGGCAGTAAACCACAGGGCAACTAGCCACGTGAAGGAAATGGTGACTTTGCAGAGACGCCACATTCTAAGGAAGGAATAAAAGCACAGCTCAGCAGTGCCAGTATCAAGAGAAGGTAGGATTCGACAAGCCATCTCTATTTTACTCTCTCCAGAGCAAAGTTTTCACCTTTCTTTTACAAGGTTCTTTCGATTAAACAGGTTTTGTGGAACATGAGGGACAGACAGAGAGAAACATAAGCATTGTAACTGGTTAATTATAGACACATGTTCTGAGACATTGGAAAGCTCACGTTTTGCATGCCATCTATAAAGATCATTGTGTATATAGCACAAAGGGAAAAGGACTAACAGAATGCAGAATATATTGTTACAGTTATAGACAAAATGCAATGCAGCCAGACAAATAAGATACAAGTGGCCAGAATGAGGGGATGAGTTCATCTTCATTATAGCAGAAATCCGGACAAGAGACAGATAAAAGTGAGTCAGATGCAGTCACTGAGCCTGGTGGTACGTGCTTTTAAGCTCTTGTATCTTCCACTTGATGGACGGGCAGAGAAGAGAGAACGTCAGGGTGGGAAGGGTTGATTACATTGGCTGCTTCTCCTGAAACAGTGGGGTACAGATAGAGTCGGTGGAAGGGAATTGGTTTTCATGAGAGACTGGGTTGTGCTGTCTGCAATTTCTCACAGTCTTTAACAGAGCCATTGCTATATCGGGCTGTAATGCATCTGGATAGTTTGAGGAGATGCTTCAGGATAGAAACTCCCATTGAATATCATTCCTTCAAATCTGGCCATTCACAATCCCTGAATGCAACTGCTCCACTGTGACACAATGATAATGGGCTGAGACTACATTCAATGTAAGAAGGATGTTAAATACCGGTGTTATGAGCTCTCTCTCTCTCAGCGATAATTGTTTTTATTCAGTTTCCAGAACGTGGGTGTTATTGGCCCAGCCCTAATTGCCCTCAAGAAGGTGGAGGTGAGTCTCCTTCAGGAATTACTGAGTAAAGATGCTCTTAAAAAGTGCATGGGGAGAGCGCTTCTGCAATGATACATTTCCAATTCAACATGACACAAACTGGTGTGGACATTAGACAAAAGAGATGCTGCAGATGCTGGAAATCTTGAACAACTATGCTGCAGGAACTTGGCAAGATAGGCAGCATCCATGGAAGGGAATAAACAGTCAATGTTTCGGGCTGAGATTCTCCATCAGGAGTAATGTAGGGTCTCAGCCTATAACTTTGGCTGTTTGTTTCCCCTCCATAGATGTTGCCTGGCGCTGAGCTGTTCCTGTATTTTGTGTGTATTGTTGGATGGGGACCAGCAGGTGCTGGTGTTCCCCTATGTCTGCTGCCAATAGCCTTCTCCATGACAGATGTCATGGGTTTGTGTGAGGAATTATACCAGCTGGGCAATTTATCACAAATGCACATTGTAGTTGAATTATGAAGTTTGGTTCCATTCATTAAAATTTCAAAGGCAGGGAAACAAGACTCATTTCCACACCATTTATTTAACACGCAGAAGTGCTCTTACATAAGTTTGTGTAAATTTGATTAACCAAACTTTTGAAGGAGGCAGCATAGACAAGTAGAGAAGTAGGGAATGCATCTGGGATGCTAGTCTTCATTTACCAGGGCACAGAACACAAGACCAGGGAAGCTATGTTGTTGCTTTAGAGCAATATTGAGGCCACATTTGGAATCTTGTCTGTATTCTTGGTCGCCACAATGTACGTAATTATTCTGGAGAGGGTGTAGAGGAGACATACCAGGAGCTTGCCTGGGGCCAAGTGTCTCAGGTAGGAGGAGATTCCTTGGAGTGGAGAAGACTAAGAGGTTCAAAATTATGAGGGGCATAGATGAGGTGAACAATGGTAATATTTTCTCCATAGCTTAAGTATCGCTAACCAGAGGGCCTAGGTTTAAGATCACAAGGAAGACATTCAGAGTCATAGAATTATCCAGCACAGAAACAGGCCCTCTGGCTTAACCTGTCTATACCGACCAAGGTGACAGTCTGAGCCAATACCATTTGCTTGCATTTGGCCCACATCCATCTAAACCTTTTCTGTCCATGTCATTTTACCCTCTCTACCATCTCCTCTGGCATCTCATCACATACACCCACCACCCTCTGTGAGGAAAAAGTTGCCCCTCAAGTCCCCTTTAAATCTTTCTCCTGTCACTATAAACCTTTTGTACGCCCTTAATCTTAGATGATTCCACTTCGGGATAAAGATTGTGACCATATGCCTCAACTATATCCTTTATGATTTTATAAACCATTATAAGATCATCTCTAAGTCTCCTACACTTGAGGGTCAGAAAGCACAGCCTATCCAGCATCTTTTAATAGCTGAAGCACCCCAGTCCCAGTAACATCCATGTGAATCTTTTCCAGTTAATGACATCTTTTTGATATCTAGGCAACAAGAAGAGCACTCAATACTCAAAGTGCCGTCTCAACAATGTCTTGTACAGCTGTTATGTGATGTCCCAACTCTTGTACGAGGAGAGAAAGGGAAGGATTTTTTTCAACGTCAGTGTTGTTGGAATCTGGAATGCATTACCTGAGGGGATGGTAGAGGCAGACGCTTGAAGTAGCTAGGAGAGCACTGAACTCACCAATGCCCAGAAGGCTACAGGCAAAGTACAGTAAGTGGGATTAATAAAGATATCTGCCCTACGGCAGCAGTGGGTTACGCAGTCTGTTTCTGGGCGGTATAACTCGATGACTCATATGTTCAGATGGGGAGACATAGAGAGGCACAGACAGAAATAAATGGGCTCATTCTAGCAGACAGCTCTTTTATGAGGCTTCTAATTATTCTTCGTTCATCTAATCAGGCTTGTGTGTATAAATGTATGTGCACATGCTCTCCCACCAATATAATTAATTTCAATCTAAATGCACTAAGATAAAAATGCTTACACAAGCACTGAATGTGAAATTTCATTAAGGGAAGAGAAAAGATTGTCTTGGCATGAGCTGGCATCTTGATTAACTCCTGTTTGTAATCAGTCTAAATTTATCAGACTGAAGCTGAGAGGCGCACACTGTTGATAACATGTACAAAGCAAGAGCTAGCTAACTTAATATCAGAAGTAATCCTTGTTCAATATTACAGAGACTCTAGGTTGAATTAACTTATGGTAGTGCAGATAACAAGTCACAGAAGGAGACAATGAAGGGCCCAGTTTCAGCTTCTGCTCAGCCAGCACTTTGTTGTTACACATCCTCTCCTGCCTGTGGGGCAACAGTAACTGCAGGGCAGTAGTTTGCAATGAATTCACCATTAAAACCACACAGAATCAGATCATTTGTTCCAACGAAGAAGTGTCCCACAAAAACAGCAACACAGCCTTTTTATCTACCCCGCCAGTTTATCCATCGTCTCTCCCCCCCCCCCCCCCATAACTACATCAACCCCACTGGCCTCATAATCCTTATGATACAAAGCTCATCTGCTCATGAGGTAATTAACATTAACGGCAGCAAAGTGGTTAAGTTATCCAGATGTCTGGCCAATGACACGGAACCAGGTGTATAAATCCTACTGCTGGGAATCTAAATTCAAATAATTAATCTGGGATGAAAAGCTCCCCTTGGGAATTGTGACTGAAAGTACTGGGTTGGTGGAAAACCCATCTGATTCACAAATGTCTTTCAGGACAAGAAACTGGCTGTCTTATCTGGTCTGACTGAAATATCATCAATGTGAATAATTCTTAACTGTTCTCGAAAATGATCTGAGATACAACCAACTTCAGAGGGGAATTCATTTATTTATTTAGACATTCGGAGGCGTTCAGAGTGGGCGGCAGAGTGAGAGGTATCAGAGTGATAGGGCTTTGGCTCAACGGGCTTAGATGGTAACGAGGTGAGGTAGGTCTACCTGTGTTAATTACGGAAAGGAAGTAGTATTTGTGTGTGAGGCCGGTTTCCTGTGCTTGGTGTCTGATGTGGGAGGTCCTGGAGATGCAGCTCGATGACCTTCGTCTGGTCAGGGAGAGCGAGGAGGTGAAAGAAAGGAGTTATAGGCAGGTGGTCACTCCGGGGCTCTGAGACAGACAAGTGGGTAACAGTCAGGAGAGGGAAAGGGAAGAGTCAGGTACTAGAGAGTACCCCTGTGGCTGTACTCCTTGACAATAAGTACTTCTATTTGAGTATTGTTGGGGAGGGGAGGAACAGCCTACGTGGGGGAAGCAACAGTGGCCGTGCCTCTGGGACAGAGTCCTGCCCTGTGGCTCAGAAGGGTAGGGAAAGGAAGAGGAAGGCAGTAGTGATAGGGGACTCTATAGTTAGGGGGTCAGACAGGTGATTCTGTGGACGCAGGAAAGAAACTCGGATGGTAGTTTGCCTCCCAGATGCCAGGGTCCGGGATGTTTCAGATCGTGTCCAAGATATCCTGCAGTGAGAGGGAGAACCAGGGGTCGTGTTACATGTTGGTACTAATGACATAGGTAGGAAAAGGGAAGAGGTCCTGAAAATAGACCACAGGGAGTTAGGAAGGAAGTTGAGAAACAGGACCGCAAAGGTAGTAAGTGCCACATGACAGTGAGTATAGTAATAGAATGAGCTGAAGGATAAACTCATGGCTGAGGGATTGGAGCAGGGAGCAAGGAGCAGGGATTCAGATTTCTAGATCAGTGGGACCTCTTTTGGGGCAGGTGTGACCTGTACCAAAAGGACAGGTCACACTTGAATCCCAAGGAGACCAATATCCTTGCAGGGAGATTTGCTAAGGCTACTGGGGAGAGTTTAAACTAGAATTGTTGTGGGGTGGGAACCAAATTTAAGAGACTGGGGAAGAGGGGTTGGCTCACAAATAGAGAAAGCTTGGAGACATCTCCCTAGAACAAGGGGTTTAGATGGAGTGGAGTTTGTTAGGTGTGTTCAGGAAGGTTTCTTGACACAGTATGTAGATAAGCCTGCAAGAGGAGAGACTGTACTTGATTTGGTGTTGGGAAATGAACCTGGTTAGGTGTCAGATCTCACAGTGGGAGAGCATTTTGGAGATAGTGATCATAATTCTATCTCCTTTACAATAGTATTGGAGAGAGATAGGAACAGACAAGTTAGAAAAGTATTTAATTAGAGTAAGGGGAATTATGAGGCTATCAGGGAGGAAATTAGATACTTAAATTGGAAACAGATGTTTTCAGGGAAAAGTACAGAAGAAATGTGGCAAATGTTCAGGGAATATTTGCGTGGAGTTCTGCATTGGTACATTCCAATGAGACAGGGAAGTTATGGTAGGGTACAGGAACCGAGGTGTACAAAGGCTGTAATAAAGCTACTCAAGAAGAAAGCTTACAAAGTGTTCAGAGAGTTAGGTAACATTAAAGATCTAGAAGATTATAAGGCTAATAGGAAGGAGCTTAAGAAGGAAATTAGGAGAGCCAGAAGGGGCCATGAGAACGCCTTTGCAAGCAGGATTAAGGAAAACCCCAAGGCATTCTCCAAGTATGTGAAGAGCAAGAAGATAAGACGTGAAAGAATAGGACCTATCAAGTGTGACAATGGGAAAGTGTGAATGGAACTGGAAGAAATAGCAGAGGTACAATGAGTACTTTGCTTCAGTATTCACTATGGAAAAGGATCTTGGTGATTGTAATGACGACTTACAGCAGACTGAAAAGCTTGAGCATGTAAATGTTAAGAAAGAGGATGTGCTGAAGCTTTTGGAAAGCATCAAGTTGGATAAGTCCCTGGGACCGGATGAGATGTACCGCAGGCTACAGTGGGAGGCGAGGGAGGAGATTGCTGAGCCTCTGGCAATGATCTTTGATTCATCGATGGGGACGGGAGAGGTTCTGGAGGATTGGAGGGTTGTGGATGTTGTTCCTTTATTCAAGAAAGGCAGTAGAGGTAGCCCAGGAAATTATAGACCAATGAGTTTTACTTCAGTGGTTGGTAAGTTGATGGAGAAGATCCTGAGAGGCAGGATTTATGAACATTTGGAGAGGCATAATATGGTTAAGAATAGTCTGCATAGCTTTGTCAAGGGCAGGTTGTACCTTACGAGCCTGATTGAATTTTTGAGGACTAAACACATTGATGAAGGAAAAGCAGTAGATGTCGTGTGTATAGATTTCAGCAAGGCATTTGATAAGGTACCCCATGCAAGGCTTATTGAGAAAGTAAGGAAGCATGGGATCCAAGTGGACATTGCTTTGTGGATCCAGAACTGGCTTGCCCACAGAAGGCAAACAGTGTTTGTATATGGGTCATATTCTGCATGGAGGTCTGTGACCAGCAGTGTGCCTCAGGGATCTGTTCTGGGACCCCTACTCTTCGTGATTTTTATAAATGACCTGGATGAGGAAGTGGAGTTACTAACTGGAGTTAGTAAGTTTGCTGATGACACAAGGTTGGAGGTGGTGTGGATAATGTGGAGGGCTGTCAGAGGTTACAGCGGAACATTGACAGGATGCACAACTGGGCTGAGAAGTGGCAGATGGAGTTCAACCCAGATAAGTGTGGGGAGTTTCATTTTGGTAGGTCAAATATGATGACAGAATATAGTATTAATGGTAAGACTCTTGGCAGTGTGGAGGATCAGAGGGATCTTAGGGTCCAAGTCCACTGGACGCTCAAAGCTGCTGTGTAGGTTGATTCTGTGGTTCAGAAGGCATACAGTGCATTGGCCTTCATCAATCGTGGAATTGAATTTAGCAGCCGAGAGGTAATGTTGCAGCTATATAGGACCCTGGTCAGACCCCACTTGGAGTACTGTGCTCAGTTCTGGTTGCCTCACTACAGGAAGGATGTGGACGCCATAGAAAGGGTGCAGTGGAGATTTACAAGGATGTTGCCTGGATTGGGGAGCATGCCTTATGAAAACAGGTTGAGTGAATTCGGCCTTTTCTCCTTGAAGCGATGGAGGATGAGAGGTGACCTGATAGAGGTGTACAAAATGATGAGAGGCATTGATTGTGTGGATAGTCAGAGGCTTTTTCCCTGGGTTGAAATGGTTGCCACAAGAGGACACAAGTTTAAGACGCTGGGGAGCAGGTACAGAGGAGATATCAGGGTTAAGTTTTTTACTCAAGAGAGTGGTGAGTGTGTGGAATGGGCTGCCAGCTACGGTGGTGGAGGTGGATACAATAGTCTTTTAAGAGACTTTTGGATAGGTACATGGAGCTTAGTAAAATAGAGGGCTATGGGGAAGTCTAGTAATTTCTAAGGTAGGGACATGTTCGGCACAGCTTTGTAGGCTGAAGGGCCTGTATTGTGCTGGAGGTTTTCTATGTTTCTATTCAGTGTGGAATGGGCCCTTCCAGCCCAACGAGCTGCACTGACCAGCAGCCCACCTATTTAATCCTAGCCCAATCACAGGACCATTGAACAAATTAGCCTACTAGCTGGTACGTCTTTGGATTATGGGAGGAAACCGAAGCACCTGGAGGAAACCCACCTGTGCTGAGGAAGAACGCATGTACCAACATCCTTACAGAGTGCGCTGGAACTGAGCCGCGAGCTCCGATGTCTCGAGCTGTAATAGTGTCGCGCTAATCGCCATGCTATGCAAATGACAGCTTTCCCAATGACATCCCCATCACATTAAAAAGGCACTTAAAATAAAAGCTTTATTGTGGATAATTAATGGTTAATTTATGTTTTTGGGAGTGTTGTTTATATGATACTAAGTTCCTGCGATTCATTGCACCTGTACATACATGTATTGTGCATTTTACAATAAATTACAATAAACAATGATTTTCCTGCCCTTTCAAATACCAGCACGACATTAAGGTTCTCTGTAAGACTGCCTTCCGTAGCACAATAAAGGATGGCATTAGCGGAAATTCCTTTGTGCAGGAGGCTGTAACAGAAACATAACAAAGTATCATGTGGAACTGATCAAATTAAAGATCTTCAAAATCTGAAACATTAGTTCTATTTCTTTCTCCTCTGATGCCACCGGACCTGTTCAGTGTTTCCAGCATCTTCCGTTTTAGCTGTCGTAAACAGTCTAGTCATTTGGATCAGACAGAAAAACCTCGAGCAGCACAAAATAACAGAGCATCTCCAACAACAAATGCACGGCATGGCCTCTAGCTACAACAGCCAAGAATATTTGCATGAATCAGCCTGTGCTTACCAAACACAAGGGATCGCTTGCAAGCCAAAGCTAAAAAGATCATTGTGCCAGCAGAAGTATACTTCACCACATGATGCAAGTTACTTATTATTTGTTCTTCAGTTTCAAGCTCTTCCTTTCAATGTGGGTTTTATAACAAACTCATACACTGTTAAATATATTAATTATACACACATGCAGATACATAATACACTGCTGTACATTTATACACTATTTGTTATACAGTATTTCATCAGTTGTTGATATATCACACACTATAGTTCTAGTACCCTTATATTAAGCAGGTTAGATAGTTATCAAAAGTTTATTTTCATTATCATTCATGTATATTTATACAGTCTAATGCACAGCATGTTTAATCTTACATATGAAATCTGCAGACCCAATGTTAAATATTGTGCTTATTTACCCACACAATTTGCTCTGACCTGAGCTAGCAGAAACATCTAGGCAGTAATTACATTTCTTATTTTACATCAATATACTCAGAATTGTAAGCTGCTTGAAAAGGTACATTAATAACCGGCCCCTCCACGTCTCAAAATTTCGCTTTTCATTAATGTGTTGGGGTGCGTGGTGCAGGTGGGTCAGTGGGTGTGGGGTACAGGTGGGTCGGTGGGTTTGGGGTACAGGTGGGTCGGTGGGTTTGGGGTACAGGTGGGCCGGTGGGTTTGGGGTACAGGTGGGCCGGTGGGTTTGGGGTACAGGTGGGCCGGTGGGTTTGGGGTACAGGTGGGCCAGTGGGTGTGGGGTACAGGTGGACCGGTGGGTTTGGGGTAAAGGTGGACCAGTGAGTTTGGGGTACAGGTGGACCGGTGGGTGTGGGGTACAGGTGGACCGGTGGGTGTGGGGTACAGGTGGACCGGTGGGTTTGGGGTAAAGGTGGGTCAGTGGGTGTGGGGTACAGGTGGACCGGTGGGTTTGGGGTACAGGTGGGTCGGTGGGTTTGGGGTACAGGTGGGCCGGTGGGTTTGGGGTACAGGTGGGCCGGTGGGTGTGGGGTACAGGTGGACCGGTGGGTGTGGGGTACAGGTGGACCGGTGGGTTTGGGGTACAGGTGGACCGGTGGGTTTGGGGTACAGGTGGACCGGTGGGTGTGGGGTAGAGGTGGGCCGGTAGGTTTGGGGTACAGGTGGACCGGTGGGTTTGGGGGTAAAGGTGGGCCGGTGGGTTTGGGGTACAGGTGGGTCGGTGGGTGTGGGGTAGAGGTGGACCGGTGGGTGTGGGGTACAGGTGGACCGGTGGGTGTGGGGTACAGGTGGACCGGTGGGTGTGGGGTACAGTTGGACCAGTGGGTTTGGGGTACAGGTGGGTCGGTGGGTTTGGGGTACAGGTGGGCCGGTGGGTTTGGGGTACAGGTGGGCCGGTGGGTTTGGGGTACAGGTGGGTCAGTGGGTTTGGGGTACAGGTGGGCCGGTGGGTGTGGGGTACAGGTGGGTCAGTGGGTGTGGGTGGAACTTGCTAAAAAAACTCTAGCCAAAATCTAGCGGGCCATTCAAATCTCTTCATTTTTACTCAAAATCAAAACCAACCAGCATCCTACAAGCTTTCACTGGCTCTAGAGAAAGTGTTCAGTCTCACTCCCCTTCCATAGTATTTGAATAACTATATTACTGACAAGTGGCTTCTCTGCAATTAGCTGCAGATGATCTGTTGGCCGTAGCCAGTGGCATTACCTATAAACCAATACATGCTGGTATTCATGCAGATTCTACTCCACATCCACACTTTAACATCAAAGCATATTTTTATATGTTTATTTATTATTATAATTGTTTAATCTTTTGTGTTTCAGGTTGTACCAACATATCACAGCAAATTTATCTTCAATCCTTAATCATTCAAGACCAACAGTGAGAGTGTGTCACTGTAGTTCAGGGGCCATCAAAAACACCTAGCCATGGATTTACAGAGTACTGCCATGTCGGTGGGTTTGGGGTAGAGGTGGACCGGTGGGTTTGGGGTACAGGTGGGCCGGTGGGTTTGGGGTACAGGTGGGCCGGTGGGTGTGGGGTAGAGGTGGGCCGGTGGGTTTGGGGTACAGGTGGGCCGGTGGGTTTAGGGTACAGGTGGGCCGGTGGGTGTGGAGTAGAGGTGGACCGGTGGGTTTGGGGTACAGGTGGACCGGTGGGTTTGGGGTACAGGTGGACCGGTGGGTGTGGGGTACAGGTGGACCGGTGGGTTTGGGGTACAGGTGGGCCGGTGGGTTTGGGGTACAGGTGGACCGGTGGGTTTGGGGTACAGGTGGACCGCTGGGTGTGGGGTACAGGTGGACCGCTGGGTGTGGGGTACAGGTGGGCCGGTGGGTGTGGGGTACAGGTGGGCCGGTGGGTGTGGGGTACATGTGGGCCGGTGGGTCTGGGGTACAGGTGGGCCGGTGGGTCTGGGGTAGAGGTGGGCCGGTGGGTTTGGGATACAGGTGGACCGGTGGGTTTGGGGTAGAGGTGGACCTGTGGGTGTGGGATAGAGGTGGGCCGGTGGGTTTGGGGTACAGGTGGACCGGTGGGTGTGGAGTACAGGTGGACCGGTGGGTATGGGGTACAGGTGGGCCGATGGGTGTGGGGTACAGGTGGGCCGATGGGTGTGGGGTACAGGTGGGCCGGTGGGTGTGGGGTACAGGTGGGCCGGTGGGTTTGGGATAGAGGTGGGCCGGTGGGTGTGGGGTACAGGTAGGCCGGTGGGTTTGGGATAGAGGTGGGCCGGTGGGTGTGGGGTACAGGTAGGCCGGTGGGTTTGGGATACAGGTGGGCCGGTGGGTGTGGGGTACAGGTGGGCCGGTGGGTGTGGGGTACAGGTGGGCCGGTGGGTGTGGGGTACAGGTGGGCCGGTGGGTGTGGGGTAGAGGTGAGCCGGTGGGTTTGGGGTAGAGGTGGGCTGGTGGGTTTGGGGTAGAGGTGGGCTGGTGGGTTTGGGGTAGAGGTGGACCGGTGGGTGTGGGGTAGAGGTGGGCCGGTGGGTTTGGGGTGCAGGTGGACCGGTGGGTTTGGGGTACAGGTGGGCCGGTGATTTTGGGGTACAGGTGGGCCGGTGTGTGTGGGGAACAGGTGGACCAGTGGGTTTAGGGTACAGGTGGACCGGTGGGTTTAGGGTACAGGTGGACCGGTGGGTGTGGGATAGAGGTGGGCCGGTGGGTTTGGGGTACAGGTGGACCGGTGGGTGTGGAGTACAGGTGGGTCACTAGGTTTGGGCTGGTGAGTGTGGGGTTCAGATGGACTAGTGGGGGTGGTGGGGTGTGAGTGGGTCTGGTGGGGTCTGCATGGGTGTGGTTTTGTGTGTGTGGGTATTGTGGGGTGTGTGTGCGTGGGTGTGCAAGGGTGTGTGTGTGTGTGTGGTGGGGTGTGCGTGGGTGTGGTGGGGTGAGAGGGGGTCTGTGTGAGAATCTGTCACTGATGTTCTGACTGCAGATCTACATTGGGGGTAATATACAATGGAATTAAATCACTAATTTACTGTATATGTCATGAAATATATTGTTTTACCGCAGTACAGTGGAAAGAGATAAAAATACTATAAATAACAAAATTCTGCAAAAATAGATATTAAAAAAATAAGGAATACAGAGTATTTAGGTCGGGGCAATGCCACAGTTGCAAGGAGAGCGAGTAAACTCCACACAGACAGCGGCGGAGGTCAGGAGTGAACCCGGGTCTCTCTCACTGTGATGCTTTGGCTCCACCAGCTAGATCATTCTCCTTCCACAAGGATTAGGGGAAAGTGGGGATTGGCTGTGGAAGTCAAGGCAAGTTTATACTGAATGGTTTGAATTTTGAATAAATTTGAATAATAGTTCACCTCACAGGTTGGTAGAATCTTTACTCCAACCAATAAATCAAGATAATTCTACATTACGTAAATTCTAGATGTTCAACAACATTTACTGGACTATTGAACAAAACTCATTATATTTGAATTTGAACCAGTTTCAGAAGGTTTTGGATTCCTTACAGAATCAACTTTCAAAGCTAATTAAAAATAAGGGATGTCAGCGCCTCTCCTCATCATGTGATAAACACAAAGAGCTACCATGGCAACCAAACGGGCCTCCCTTCCCCCCTCCTGTTACTACAACCTTTACCTTCCCCAGTCATCCATAGAAAGGGAGATTTTTTCAGTCTGTGTCAGTCCTTACAAGGCTGAGTGAGCATTGAATACTTCAATGTACCCTGCCTCATTAATGAAGAATTCAGCACACATGGCAACATTAAAATGTTGGAACATTACGTTTATTTATTTAATGTACTGATGAAATGGCTAGCAGTAAATTAAGGTTTATTTGCTGAAGTTGTAAAATGGAATTCAATGACAGTAAAATTAAATTAGCCTCACAGATCACTGCTAATAATTCAGACATCGGCCTTCCGGGTCACCAGCTGAGCTTGAAGGCTAAAGCTGCCAACTCTTCAGGAAGGCTTTAGGAACCTCAAAAGAATTAAAAATTAATTGGCAGGAATTGCTGCACATACCCCACAGAAGATAATTGATGCAGGACACTAAAAATAAGCAATATATTCAGTTTATTTGGCTCCTTCGTTTATTAATGATTGTAAGAAACAACTCACCCTGAGCCTTCTCTCTTCTCCCCTCTTTCATCGGCCTGGAAGCACATGCCACAGGCTCAAAAGCAGCTCCTAAGCCGAATAGTCCCCTGACACGGTAAAATGGACTCTTGACCTCACAATCTACTTCATTAGAATCTGACATTTTATCGTCTACCTGCATGTACTTTCTCTGTAACTGTTGCTTTATTCTGCATTGTCATTGTTTTTCTGCATTGCCATTGTTTTACCTTGTTCTATCTTGCTCAATGCACGGTGTATTGATTGATCATATGAATAGTATGCAAGACAAGCTTTTCATGTGATGATAAAAACAATACCAATTCCTATTCGCGGAACAGGCTGCCAGGGATGGTGATGGAAGCAGGTAAGAGTGACACTTAAGACATATTGGTTTATTATCGTCACGTGTTCCAGGAGAAAAATTGTTTGGGATGCCACAGAGCTCTGTTTCACAGTCTTCAAGCAGCCAAACAGAAGCTTCCCTTGAGCCAGTGGTGCTGTTAAATTTTTTAAAAAAATTATTTTTTAAGAGATATAGCACAAAATTGGCCCTTCAAGCCACTCCGCCAACAACCCCAAATTTAACCCTAGTCTAATCAGAGGACAATCTACAATGACAAGTTACACTACATCTTTGGAGTGTGGGAAGAAACTGGAGCACCCAGGGAAACCCAGGCATTCCTTGGGGAGGACATTCAAACTGCTTACCAAGGACGCTGGGAATGAACTCTGAACTCCGACGCCCCAAGCTGCAATAGTGTTGCGCTAACCTGCATCGCCATTCTGAGATCATGGCTGATCATCTACTATCAATACCCGGTTCCTGCCTTGTCCCCATATCCATAAGTGAGCAGATAGGAGGAGTTAGTCTACTGGGGCTTATGGAACCAATCTGTGCTCAGGAATCGGACAGCAGCTTTATAGATGAAGATTCTTGGACCTGAAATGTCAACTTTGCTTCTTTTCCCAGAGCTGTAGCATGACCTGCTGAGTATTTCCAACATTTGCTGCTATTGTAGTTTAAATAAAACATCTGGTTGGGACTTCAATGGCCACAAATGGCTTTGAACTTGACAGGAAGCCATACATTAGCATCCATGTTGGAAAAAAGTAATCAGCCCCCACTGACCTCATCCATATACTTAATGAAGGACCCCAACAGCTTCAGCCTATGTGCCTGAAGTGGAGCAAGGTAAAATTGAAGAAAGTGAAACTAGAGGGTGACACCAATAAGTAAAACTCATGGCACCAACAGTGCAACATCCAAAGCAGCTTTAATACAGTGTTTTCAAAGTCTGCCATCAAGCTGAGTAGGAAGGAATTAAGCCTAGCATAGCTGGTGACTTCACAGTGCCCAGTTCAATCCTGACCTCAGGAGCTGTCTGTGAGTTCTTGTTACTGAATGGGGTTCCTCCAGTTTCCTCCCACATGGAAGGGTAAGCAAAAACATGTTGATCTGTTGGGATGATTGACATTTTGTGCCAAGACGCTGCAGGGAGACTGCGAGTATGGAAAGAAGATGGCCAGGTTTTAGAAGTGGGAGGGAGGAGTGACTCTGTGGCTAGTAGGTGATAGGTTGAACCAGGTGAGGTTGAGGATGACAGGCAGATGGAGCCAGTTGGGGGAATGTCAAGAAGAAAGCTGGTGGGTGATAAGTAAGAGATACTTAGTAACTGTACATTGCACTTGGTTTGGAAGTTGTAGAATCTGATGAGAATATGCAAAGCATAAAACAAAATAATAAGCATATAAATGAGTGGATAATTGTCAGCGTGAACTCCGTGAGCCAAGTGTCCTGTTTCCATGATCACTGTGACTACGATCATCTAAGTGTGCAGCTTCTCACCATCTAACTTAGTACATTTTTCACCATTCCTACAATCTTGAGCTAAACAAAGAAGAATTCTAATTCTGAAGATGTCACCCTCCTTAACCTTTAACTCATCAATGACAATCATTAATGTGGATATTCACCATCACCTAGTTAGGAGCAAGAATTGCTTGTGAGAGAGTAGAGAACCTCTGAAGGCACTTCTGGAGGGAATGCCACACTCCCAGATTTCAAATCGATCAATGAAGCCTTCTACAGCAAAGCAGGGGAGTCTGACCAGTGTCTTCGGCAACTCTTAACCTCATGCAGTCATTAAAAGACAAGTTATTTTGTCCTCATTTCTTTGCTAATCTTGAGATCTTCCAATGCAGCAAATGGTTGCCACATTTCCCATGTTACACCCAATGAATACAGTTCAAAGCGCAGCGGCCATGAAATACCAAGGAACGCCTGAGATTGTGACAAATGCTAAATAAATGCACAAAAGACCAATAATAGTCATAGAAAAGTACAACTCTGAAACAGACCCTCCGGCCCATCTCTTCCATGCCAAACCGTTTAAAGTGCCATTGACCTGCACCCGTACCATAGATCACTGCTAATAATTCAGACATCGGCTGAAGGCCCCTTAAAGGATCATGATCCCCTTAAACATTTCACCTTTCAACCTTAACCCACGTTATAATCCCACCCAAGATCAATGGAAAAAGCCTGCTTGCATTCACCTTATTGATACCTCGATAAATTTCGCCTCAATCTTCTACGGTCCAAGGAATAAAGTTCTAAACTATTCAATTTCTCCTTATAACTCAGGTCCTCCAGTCCCAGCAACATTCTTGTAAATTTTCTGTAGACTTTTTCAACCTTATTTACATCTTTCCTGTAGCTAGGTGGCCAGTGTAGAGAGGTAATCACACATCAGCACCAATCTTACTGGAGAGTGACTTCACTTACTAATTGAAGTAGACTTGCCAGAGATTTTATAACAAATTAAATCTAAAGTTGGGACAAAAACAGTTTCACCCAATTGCTGTCAGAAAATTCTTTCAGTTAAATGGCCAATGAAAAGACAGTAGTTTAAATATGCATTGACAGGCCAGGATGACAGCAGCTGGTGACACAGCTGGAGAAAGCAACTCATAAACACGAGAGATTCTGCAGATACTGCAGAAAGCAACTTCCCATCTTCTGCCTCGTTAAAGCAGGCAGACTGAACATTAATCACTCCGAGCTCATCGGTACAATATACGGTTACTTAAGCAAAGCTGGCACTATGTAAGTAATGATTAATGATGCTAATCAAGTAATATGTGCTAATCAACACACAGTTCAAGTGAAGTGCGTGTTAATATGATGGAAGGAACATCTGAAATGGAGTAGTGAAATGCAGTCACATAGAAACGTTGGATACTCTCAGAGGGGATACTGACAGCATGTCTCTTTGAGTGGAGCGTCTACTCTAAACTCTCCATGTAACAGCCTATGCACACTGTGGGGTTGTCCACCTGCCTACCAAATGCTTCATGGTGGACTGTTGAAGGAAGAAATATGAACATTGGTGTATTGTGAGGGAATGCACTAAACTAAGGCCACAATGAGTGTAGAAGAAGATGCATAGTAATTGCACTTATTTATTATAAATACATTTATTTTAACAAAGCAAAAGAAAATGCTTAGAAAATGCCCAGCTGGTTGGAATTATACCCAGCACCAAGGAGGATGACTGTGGTGCTTGGAGGTCAATTATCACGGCCACAGGTTGCCTCTGCAGGAGCTCTTTTGGGTTGTGTCCTAGGCCTAAACGTCTTCAGCTGCTTCATCAGTGATTTTCCTTCAGTGCTAAGGTCAGAAGTAGGGATGTCGGCTGATAATCGCACTGCAGTCAGCACCATTCATGACCTCTCAGATAATGAAGCAGTCTACATTTAAAATGAAGTGAGGTAAAATCCAGGCCTGTAAAACAGGTGACAAGTAATATCCAACAAGAGACATTCCATTGCTTCACACTATAATGTTCAATGTCATTACTATCACTGAATCCTGCAGCGTTGATATCTTGGTGTTACCAGTGAGCCAAAACTGAACTGGAATAGCCACATTCACAGAGTGGCTACAAGAGCAGGTCAGAGGCAAGGAATCGTGTGGTAACTCACGTTCTGACTTCGCAAAGCCTGTCCGCCATCTACATGGCTCAAGCCAGGGGTGTGATGCCATACTTGCAACTTGCCTAGACAAGTGCACCTTCAAGAAGACTCAAGAAGCTGGAGGAAGTACCAACCTGCTTGACAGATACAACAGGCACAACCATTTCTTCTTTCCACCACCATTGCACAGCAGCAGCAGTTTATACCATCTGTAGGATGTAGATACACTACAGCGAATCACCTAGAACCTTTAGATAGCAGCTTACAACCCTACAACCTCTACCGACTAGAACAACAAGGGCAGCAGAAGCATGGGGAATGCCACCACATGGAAGTTGCCCTCCAAGCCCCACACCATATTGCTATTATTTCACTGTCACTGGGTCAAAATTCTGCATACAGGTGTGTCCCCCCACTTTACAAAGGGAGAGCGTTCCAATGAAACCTTTCTTAAGCCGAAATGGCATAAAGCGAAGAAGCGCTAATTTATATGGGAAAAATTTTCTTAAAAGTGAAAATCCTCTTTGTAATGCGAAAACAGGCTACTAACGTAGGTCTTTTGTAAAAGTGAACTGGCATAAAGTAAACATTCGTAAAGCGGGGGACACCTGTACTCTCTAACAGTAGTGTGGGTGGACCCACACCTCAAGGACTGCAGCAGTTCACGAAATTAGCTCACCACCATCTTCTCAAGGGCAACGTGGGATGGACAATTAAATGCTGGCTCAGCCTGTGAAGGATACATCCCTTGAATGAATAAAAAAAGATAAATTCTACTGGATATTGTTCACATTTAAAAATTGAATTTCTTCGGAGTAAAGTCTAACAGCAGACATTTTCATTACACCAGAAATTTGACCAACTATATTTATGGTTAGTCACCTAGCAACTCGAACATTCCTGTATCGTGGACACACAGGTTACCATTGGTCCTAGGCTAGGCACTTTGTGGAACAATGCAGTAAACCCGAATCAGTTGTCCCACAGGCACCAATTGTTGGAGGCTCCTGTGATCACCAGGCATTCTGAATGGGATGCCTCTGAGGGAGGACAATTACTATTTTCATTCTTCAGGCCACCCCTTACACCTGCATGGAATTCACCCCACACCACCCTCCCGACCAATGACCATTCCATTCTCCAATTCCACCCTCAGGGGCTCCAGCATCCCAAACATTCACACTGGTATTCTCGATGTGACGCCATGACAATCCATCAGTGCTGAGTTCCTATTTGCTGAAATTAATTTGCTCCATCATTAGAACTAAATTGGTCTGTATCATTCTCATAAAAGGAGGTTGCAGAGGACCCTGAAGATACACATTTAACATTTCAGGAACAGACTCTTCCTCTCCAACATCAGAATTCTGAATGAACAATGAACCATATGCATTACTGTACCTCACTTCTTTCTGCTCTCTTATTTCACTACTTACTTAATATAATATGGGGGTGTGTGTATATATACACACACACACTCACTATACCTTATTGTAATTTAGTTTTTAATATTATATATTGCAATATACTGCTGCTGCTACACAATAAATTTTACAACATACTGTGTGCTTGTGATTTTAACCCTGATTCTGATTCTGAATCCAGGCAGCATAGTATAAACCACATCTGTATCCACTCCAAATCTTCCACATCCTTCCTGTAATGATGCAACCAAATCTCAATGATATATCGAAGGAATTAGATGAAACAGAGGTACATGCGGAGCATAATCAGTAGAATGGTCTCGCTGGTGCAAATATTCTATGTCAGAGCTTTTAATAAAACAGATCTTATTCCACTGGCCTGATTAAACATAGGATCTAGGCCATCGAGTCTGATTGCCCACTGACAATCTATTGACAACCAACAACAGCCACCCATTGTTTTATTTTAAATGGGGACATGTTTGCCATGAATGTTAACAGAACAATGTTGTGTAGTGAGAGACTTTTCATGTTTATCCAACAAATGAAAGTCCATCACATAAGATAAAAGCTACGTCAAGCAAGAGAGGGTCATTTGAAATACGGACTCACCATCATCACATGTTTAAAGTTCCTTATTGTGGTAATTTCCTTCCGTTCGTCCTCTTCGTCCTGACCATCATACCCTTCATCCAGGCTTCCTTCAACTGCTAGCCCTTCGTCCAGGATATTTGTCATGCGGTCTATCAAGTGCTCCAGTGGTGGGCTGAGCTCCCGTTCTTCATTGTCCTTCAGGCCCCAGTCTAAGGCCTTGTAAACCAGGATTCCCACAGATTCGATCACCTACGAGGATTGGGGGGAAGATCTGGATTAGAAGGACAACATAAAACACCATTGTGAAGCAAAGCTGATGGGGAGGAGGCAATTTTGAACCTCAGAATCATACAGCACAGAAACAGAATTTTTGGCCCAACTGGACCATGGTTCCCATCTATTCTTTTGCTATGATTTGGGCCATATGTTCAATAAGCATTTGCTATCCATGTACCTGTCAAGTTCAACCTCAAACTTAATTGTCATTAGACCAAACATGAGTACAGCCCAACGAAACAGTGTTACGCTGTGGCTAAGGTGCAAAACAGTATCAAAAGTCACACATTGCACAAGGCACATATAAGATAGCAAGCACATATAAATATCTGTAAAATACAGTCACACAAAAATATACAGCCCAAGACCCTGGGTAGTTCATGAATGTTGCAGTGGGCTGCAGCTGAACACAATACAGCTTGTCTTCTGCTGAGTGAACACTGGGGGCAGCACTGACTCCAGTTTACGTGCTGTGCCGCACCAGCTCTGGGGCCTCTCTCTGGCCAGCTGTAAAAACACGCCGATTGAGGCTTCCTCCTTGCTACAACCAAGGCCACGCAGCTTCCCTGCCACTCGACCCAAGTACAATTAAAATATTAATATACTTGCCTCAACCACTTCTTGCAACTCATTCCATTTACTGATCATTCTCTAGGAGAAAATATTGCCCCTCAGGTTCCTATTAAATCTCTCCCCTCTCACCTTAAACCTATGCCTTCCAGTTCTTTATTCCCTAACTCTGTGGGAAAAGATCCCATCTAAGCCCCATATAACTTTATACACTTCTGCAAGATCAGAATCAGAACCAGGCTTATTATCACTGACACTACTGACTTGTGGCAGCGTACCGTGCAGGCGTAACAGATTATAAGCTGCAGTAAAAGTAAATAAAAGTGCAAATAAGGAACAGCGAGGTAGTCTTCAAGAGTTCATGGATCAATATCACCCCTCATTCTCCTATACCTGCTCAACCTCTCTCCGTAGCTTAGACCCTTGACTCCCAGCAATATTCTCTCAAATCTCCTCTGCACTCTTCCCAGCTTACTAGAAAACGGAACAGAATATGCTAAGTGCAGCCTCGCCAACATCTTGTCCAATTACAAACATAAAATCTCAAGTTCTATACTCATTGCCCTGACTGAGAAAAGCTGGCATGCCTAAAGTGTTCTTCAACACATTGTCTGTCTGCCACATCACTTGAAATGAACCTTGTCCTTGTACTCTTAGATCCCTCTGTTCTACAACACTCCCCTGGGCTTGTCCATTTACTGTGAAAGTCCTACCCTCACTTGTCTTGCCAAATCAGAACATCTCACATTTATACAAATTAACCTCCTGCCTCCTCCACCATTCAATTAAGACTGTGGCCAATCTAAATCTTAGTTTCATAACCCTTAGCTTAATTACAGTTCTCGAATCTGCAATTAACTGCACCCTTCAGACACTTCACTCTCCCCACACTCCACTCAGTAGTTTTGGGGAGATTAATATCTCCTTGCACAAGACAAAATAGTTCACAACATATGACTTTGTGTCACTTAGTTCAAAGGCAAGTGGCCACAGCTTTTCACCCTGGGATCTCTCGTCATATGTCAGATTCAGAATTAATCTGCTAATACTTGAGGTATTGGTTCAGAAACCTGTTATGGGATGCATGACTTCTTGTCGTACACCCTGTTTCACTATTGGACCCCACTTTTCCGTCAGAACGAGTAAATATTGTAGGGAAGTTTAAATCAACAGACAGACAGATTTTATTGATCCCGAGGGAAAGTGGGTTTCGTTACAGTCGCACCAACCAAGAATAGTGTAGAAATATAGCAATATAAAACCATAAATAATTAAATAATAATAAGTAAAGTAAATTATGCCAAGTGGAAATAAGTCTAGGACCAGCCTATTGGCTCAGAGTGTCTGACACTCCAAGGAAGGAGTTGTAAAGTTTGATGGCCACAGGCAGGAATGACTTCCTATGACGCTCAGTGTTGCATCTCGGTGGAAAGAGTCTCTGACTGAATGTACTCCTGTGCCCAACCAGTACATTATGGAGTGGATGGGAGTCATTGTCCAAGATGGCATGCAACTTGGACAGCATCCTCTTTTCAGACACCACCATTTGCAAATTGTTTGCAATTCTGCTCAGAAAACTACAGTGTGCATTGCATAAACAGAGCATTTTTCCCTGATTTTATTTGACACAGTACCATCTCTTGGAGATTCTGACAATAATTAATACTATGTAAATGAAACAAAAGAGAAGGAAGGCTCAAGTTGGAATCAACACATCCCACCAAGGAATCACGGGCATAAAAAAACAGGAAACGGAGGTGGACGGGTGGTTCTGTTCTGTGCTGGACTTGTCCACAAGACATCTAGGAAGTAAAAGACACCATCACTAACAAATTCAGGAGAAAGTTTTACCTAGAGAGCGCCAAGAATACAGACCTCACTCTCTCTACAGGGTCAGAGGAGTCCAAAGCATTTGGGACGTTTAAAGATTTTAAGGCCTCTGGATTTATCCGAGAGGTTGCAGAAAAGATTCATAAGAGTGCTGCCAGAAATGGAGGGCTTGACTTATAAGGAGAGACTATAGGCCAGGAGAGTTTTCTTTGGAGCAAAGGAAGCTGAAGGAGCTATATAAATAAAGTGGATGGTCAGTCTTTTTCCGGGGGTGGGGGAAATCAAACACTATTGAGCATTGTTGCCAGGTGATTTAAGATGAGAGGGGAATGATTTAAAAGGAGACCAGAGGGGCAATTTCTTTCACAAAGAGGGTGGTGGGTATGTGGAACAACCTGCACGTAGAAATGGTAGGGGTGAGTAGAATTAAAATATTTTCAAAGATATTTTAGCAGGTTCATAATAGTAAAGGTTTAGAGGGATATGGGCCAAATGCAGGCAAATGGAATTAGCTCAGCAAGGCACCGTGGCTGGCATGGATGAGTCGGATGGAAGGGGTTATTTCTGTATTGTATTACTCAATTACTCTACTACCGACGCTTCATTACATAACACACTGTATTGCCTGCTAAGATTAGCATTCCAGTCATTATAGTTAATGTTATTTTTACGAATTTCCTTGAGGGATTGTGTATCAAAATAGAATGAACAATGAATGGATAAAGGGGACAAACAGATCAGTTATTGTGTGTTCACCCCTTCCCCAGGATCCTTGTCAAACTTATTAACATCAGTTCTGCAGCACGCATATAAGTTATCCTTCAACCCAACTTATCCATAATTAACCAAGAGACCCACCAAACTGCATTTGGCCCTTATCCCTCTAAATATCTTTTCTCCACGTACCTAACTATAAGTCTTTTAAACACTGCAATAGTTTTATTGCCTGGGACTCCTCTGTAGAGAGAGAAATTTTCACATTCTCTATCTCTAGATAAAACTTTGTTCGAAATTCCCTAGTCCTTGACTGCTACTGTTTATCAACGTCACAGAAAACAATTTCTTACAGGTACGATTGTAGGACTGCACTAATTGCATCTGCCACTTTCTTACCAATGCACTGTGTCCTCCTGTACAGCTCACTTTCATCACCACCTGTAACAGATTCGCTCAGCTGCCAGATTTTACATTGAAATACAGTGGCAAACAGATGGTACATCAGTCAATGGAATTCATCATGACCGCAGCCTCCCACAACTCTAGGGTGCTGTTGACTATATTGCTATGCACACATGGGCCATCATCACTAACTCATACCCTTTCGTCATTAATTTTTATAGTTGCACCATAGATGCACCACAGCTTAGAATTGCAACAGTTCTACCTGTGATTGCAGGAAACTGCAGGATGTTATGGACACAGATCAGAGTATCACAGTAACCAGCCTCTCCTCTATGGTCTCTGTCTATACTTCTTAATGCCTCTACTGAGTAGCCAACATAATCAAAGACCCCATCCACCCTGGGCATTCTCTCCTCTCCACTCTCCCTTCAGGCACAGAACACAGAAGTATGAAAGCACGTATCACCAGGCTTAAGGACAGAGTCCATCCCATTGAGGCAGGACGGGCTTTTGACGGTGCACCTATAAAAGTTGGTAGAACTTCAAAGGAGTCATGCCAAACTTCTTTAGCCTCTTGAGGATGTCGTGTCTATTTTCAAAGGTGAGCAACTCACCATGACACATCTTGTGATAACACAAATATATCCCTGCTGTTTGATAGAGTACTGTTACTCACAATGACAGGAATCAGAATAAGAATTGTAACCAGGTTTAATATCACTGGTATATGTCATGAAATTGCTGTTATGCAGCAGCAGTACATTGCAATAGATAGTAATGAAAACTATAAATTACAAAGAGCATATATAAATTGTAATTTAAATAAGTAATGCAAAAAGAGAGGGAAAATTACTAAGGAAGTGTTCATGGGCCCATTGTCCATTCAGAAATCTGATGGTGGAAGGACAGAAGCTGCTCCTGAAACACTGAGTATGTGTCTTCAAGCTTCTGTACCTTCCTCTTTGATGGCAGCAGTGAGAAAAGGGCATGTCCTGGGTGATGGGATTTTTAATGATGGATGCCGCCTTTTTGTGTGAGTTAAGTATCACTATTGTCCACTTGATCCAAGACCAGGTGGACAGTCAGTGAGATTGCATCTGCTGTAGACCTACTGTTGTAACAGGCAAACGGCAGTTTGGTCCTTGCTTAAGCAGGAGTTGTTTCTCGATTACCAACCTCTCAAAGCACTTCATCACTGTAGATCTGAGCGCCACTAGGCAATAGTCATTGAGGCAACTCACCCTGCTCTTCTTAGGCACTGGCATGACTGTCACCCTTCTGAAACAGGTGGAAACCTCCAACTGCAGCAGTGAGAGATTGAAGATGACCTTGAACACTACCGCCAGTTGGCTGGCATGTTTCTTCAGAACCCTCCCAGGTACACCGTCAGGGCCTGACAACTTGGGAGGATTCACCCTGTTGAAAGATATTCTGATAGCAGCCTCTTGAGACAGAGATCACAGGATCACCAGATGCTACTGGAATTCATATAGATGTAGTTTTATTTTCCTTTTCAAAGCGAGCATAACAGGTATTGAGCTCATCATTGTCATTCATGATGTTAGGTTTCATTCTGTAGAAAGTAATGGCCTGCAAAAAATGCCAGAGCTGGCGTGCATCCGCTTCCATTGCTAACCTCAATTGAAATGGTTCTTTTCACACTTAAGATAGACTTCCATAGGTTGTACCTGGATTTCTTATATAGGGATCTCTGGTTTTGAATGCCCTAAGCAGACTATGAATCTCCTGGTTCGTCCACAGCTTTTGGTTTGGGTACATCTGGTATTTTTTCAAAGGCAAACACTCATCCACAGAGGTTTTGATGAAGTTGGTGAAACTGGCGTATTCATTCATGCTTGAAGATGAATCCCTGAATATTGTCCAGTCCACTGACTCAAAGCAGCCCTGTAAGAGCTTCTCTGTTTCCCTTGACCACATCATCTTGGTGCAGTGGTCAAGTGTGCTGGCTCCTCATGTGATACATTGGTGGTAGTTGTTCAGAGGCTTCTCCAAGCTGATCTGGTTGAAATCCCCCAATCAATGAGAGAGAAGGCATCAGTTTCATACCTGTTGATTACTTGCTGGGTGCAATTAAACATGAACCTGAACACGTTGTTGGTGAGGCTAAATTTAGAGTACCGTGAGCAGTTCTGATCACCTACTAACAGGAAAGATATCAGGATATCCTACTGCCGTGGCATTGGGGCTCAATCTACAAAGGGAGTGTGCCTTTAAGGACTGAGCATCAACGCCTGTCTCCGATCACTGCACTGCATTCTCACTGGATCACACAGTCTAGCTTGTCATGGCCCTTCAACCTTATTTGTCCAACTGTACTACACTGTCTCTGCAACTGTATTCTGAATTCAGTCATTGTTTTCCTTTTGCTGGTGCTTGAATGTTCTTCTGTAAGAAATGCTCTGTCTGGGTGGCATACAAAACAAAGCTTTTCATGCTATTTTGGTACATGTAACAATAATAAACTAATGACCATTTGGAGCCTGGGCCAATCAGGGAATGGTACAGATCCCGCTTTAGTGAGCCACTGTGTGTGAACCACCTTAACAATGTGTCCGTTTTTTTAGGCCATTTCAGAATTTTTCAGGGGTACCCATTTAGACAATGACACAAAACATGGTGCCAGTTTAGGATCCCCAAAACCTGAAGAGATTCGATGTCTCAGCCAATCTACATAAAGAGAAGATGGAAATGAACAGAAAGAGAAAAACATTTTTGTGACATTGCTTTGTGTCTCTACAATACTGTGCTCACTGTGCTACAGGCAGATCCAATTACAAATGTTTACAAAGTATTTGGACAGGTACTTAGGTAGGAAAGTAGTAAAGGAATACAGGTCTAATGTGGGAAAATGGGATTAGCCCAGATGGTTCATGGTACACATGGGCAGATTGGGCTGACAGAGCCTGTTTCTGCATGTATGACTTTATAAGAAGGGTAAATTTGTTAGAAGCAAAGAATAGAAGGAAGATAATTTCAAAGCAAATGACATGCTTGAAATGCATTTGAATCATTTATAACATTGCAATCGTCAGCATTGAATACTCTGCAATTAGTCAATCACCACCGTTTCTGGGAATAATTACATCACAATTTGTAGTCAACAACTCTCTAACTGTGAAAGAAAGAACCTCCATTTATTCAAAGTCATACATGACAACAGACAGAACAATCTGAAGCAGTAAAATGCCAACCACATTACCCTGGGTTTGTAATCACAGGTATATACAGACACCTATAATGTACATGATAAAGTTCCATCTATGAGACAGCTGCCTAAAACTGAAGCTCATGTATTGAGGAGATCAGTTAGGTGGCAGATGAAAGTAGGCATTGAGTAGGGGGTATCTAGATGATCTCGTAGGACACAAACTCTGGTTTGTCACAAGAGGATTTCTGCTTGGGTCTCACCTGTCCACTACATTTATCACTGACGTAGTTAATGCATGAGTCAACCAGATACCCAGGTTTTCAATTACACAAAGATTGATGGTATTGTAAATCCCCGAGATGACATAAAGGGCATTATGAAATTAAATAAAAGGCATTGATAATAGATTAAGAGAGTGGTTGAATTGGTGGCAGATAGATTTCCAAATATTCCTCCTTCTATCATGGAGTGAAGAAGGATGGGCTAGAAATCCCATTATATTTTGATATTTTCTCCAGTGTTACATGTTTGAAAATGGATTTATGTTCTCCAAAGCAAAATGCAAGGATAACTATTTTCAAACTATTTTGCACCACTCCAGAAGTATTAACATGAAGAGGCTTTCAGCCAGGAACTGGGATATGTAAGGATATGGATCATGTGCAAGCAGAAGAGATGTGTTTAAGTTAGCATTATGTTTGGTGCAGAGATTGTGGGCTGAAGGGCCTGTTTCTGTATTGTACCATTCTATTCGGTCTGGCTGGTGGTGCAGTGGACCTCAAGGGGAATGGTCATGAGTTTGAACCTGGCCAGGTCCCAAACTGGGAAGCAGTAGTATCTGTGCAGAAGAAAAGCCTGGCAATCTACTTCTGCATTTTGCCACGAAAACCCTAGGACAACTACACTATCCATAGGGTCACCATGAGTCGATGGCATCTCAACTACACTCAGCAACATGTTATACACAACCTGCAGTCATGATGGATTTTTTGTTTTTTTGCAAGGCAACTTAGACTAAACTGTCCTGGGAGTCTCAATTTCTGGTTATTTCCATGAAAGTCAGGTACTTCCAACTGGACTGGGATCCATTTTGGGTGGGCTCCTCATGGACACTGTTCCCAGCTCCATAAACAGCACCAACCCACTCACCCTCCCTGTACCAAGGTCACACCCAGTACCACATGCCTAATCATCCTGGTCTCAAGGCCCCTCCAGTCCTCCGTTTTCTGTTGCACAGAACTTCCTAACAAAACGGTGGCTCTTCCCTCAGCTTTGGAGGGAATGTGGGGCAGAGATGCCTGAATATTGCTTGAAGAATAAGTTTTGGGGTTTCCGGTTTCCAAAGTAGTGTGGAGAGGTAGCCAACATACTTTAGAAGAAATAAACAAATACAAATAATTACTTAAAATTATGGAAGGGGAGTGTACTGTATTGGCCTGCATACTGTAGATAATGCTTATAAAAGTATTAGAAAATTTGGCAATGCAAAAAAAATCAAAACAATCCTGAAAAACCAGCTTGTCTATATTACAGATATGTTAGTGATTAAACTGGTTCACCTGCCGTGCTTCATCAAATGTCATCAAACAATAGTGTTCACACCAGAGAGCAAATGCTTTGCCTAAATGATGAGCAACAGTGGAGGATCATTCTGCATTTCCTGACTGACATCGATCCTGGTCTCTCCGCATCTCCACTTCCCACCCTCATCTTTTGGTGTTTCCGTTCCACCTCTGTAATTTCCTTCAGCCCTGCTGATCCTCAAGTACTTTTTTTCAGATTTGGGGTATGACGCACAGCAAAGGCGGCTAACAAAGCTTACTAATTGATTTGGGCTCGCTGGGTAAAAGGTCCGAAAGTAAGACAATGCAGACAAGTGTGAGACGACGTACTTCTGGCAGGACAGACCAAGGTAGGACTGACAGTGAAGTAGGACACTGAGATGTGTATAAGAACAAAGGGACCTGGGAATACAGTTTCATGATTTTTTGAAAGTGGCATCACGGAGAGATAGGCTTGTAAAGAGAGCTTTTCACACAAGTACGGGTGCTGGATTCCCATGTTGAAGTTGTATGAGATGGTCTGGTAAGATGACGACGTGCTCATTCGCAGCAGCTTCTAAGTGGCAAACCAAAGGTGTTACTGCTTTCTTTAAACATAATTTTTTTTATGATTGCAGACCCTGTGTGACCTCAGCTGTAGCAAAGACCAGGCCTCAAGCCACGGTGTTGCTTATTTGCAGCTGCCCGGGGGAGGTGTGTGCAAATGCTAGAGTCGGTGCTGCCACCTCAATCACCACTCCCTCCCCCACCAGTGTCCACTCAGCAGAATACAAGCTATTGTGTTCAACTGCAGGCTGCTCCAACATTCATAGAATCAGGGACCTGGACTATATTTTTTGTGTGATTGTATTTTACTGATATCTTATGTGCTATATGTGCCTTACACTGTGCATGACTGTTAGATTGTGTTTTGCAGTACTCCAGCATGGCCCCAGAGTAACACTATTTTGTATGGCTGGATTTATGTTTGGTTGAATGACAATTAAACTTGAACTTGGACTTGACATTGGTGGGGGTCAAATTTAGAACACTGTGTACAATTCTGGTCACCTACCAACAGGAAAGATATCAACCTTCAATGAGTGAAAAGAAAGAACTTGAGGACATCAGTTATAGGGAAAGACTGAATAGGTTAGGACTTTATTCTCTGCAGTGCAGGAGAATGAGTGGGTATCTTACAGATGTACACAAAATTAGGAGGAGTATGGATAGGGCGTTGCATGCAGGCTTTCTCTGCTCAAGTTGGATGAGAATAGAATTAGAGATGATAGCTTTAGGGTGAAAGGTGAAATATTCAAGGGGAGTCTGGAAGGGAACTTCTTCACTCAGAGTGTGGTGGCAGTATGGAGTGAGCTGCCAGCAGAAGTGGTAGATGTAGGTTCAACTGGAACATTACAGAGAAGTTTGGGTAGGCAAGTGGATGGAAGAGATATGGAAGACTATGGTCCAGGTGCAGGTAGATGGAACTAGGCCAGCACAGACTGGATTGAGCAGAGGAGCCTGTTTCTGTGCTGTAATGCTTTATGATTCTACAACTTGCATCTTGTGTCGTTAAGCAATCCCATTTGCTTCATTGCTGATTATACACAGAACTTGTAACAGTAATGTTCAGAAATGGGTCGTTTCAGCCCACAATGTCAGTGCTAAGCATGATGCCAAATTAAACTACACCTCATTTGCCTGTACATGATCCAACAAATACACTCAAAAACTTCTATAGGTGTATCATGGAGAGCATTCTGACAGGCTGCATCACTGTCTGGTATGGAGGAGCTACTGCACAGGACTGAAAGAAGCTGCAGAGGGTCATAAATTTAGTCAGCTCCATCTTGGATACTAGCCCACAAAGTACCCAGGACATCTTCAGGGAGTGGTGTCTCAGAAGGCAGCGTCCATTATTAAGGACTTCCAGCACCCAGGGCATGTCCTTTTCTCACTATTACCATCAAGCAGGAGGTACAGAAGCCTGAAGGCACACACTCAGTGACTCATGAACAGCTTCTTCCCCTCTGCCATCTGATTCCTAAATGGACATTGAACCCTTGGACACTATCTCACTTGTTTTTTAAATATACAGTCTTTCTGTTTTCGCACAATTTTTGGTCTTTTCAATATATGAATAGTGTAATTGATTTACTTATTATTTTTTTCTCTTCCATATTATGCATTTTATTGAACTGCTGCTGCTGAGTTAACAAATTTCACGTCACATGCCGGTTATAATAAACCTGATTCTGATTCTGATATCCTTCCATTCTCCGCAAATTCATGTGCCCATCTAACATACAGCATGATCATGACAGTGCAGGAGCTGGGTATGGGCCACATCTGTGCCACATACAGCAACATCCAGAGCATCTTGTGGCCCTGTAGACCATGAGTTTTGTACAAGGTCTGGTGTCTCATCTTCAAACACCCTCTTCCACAATCAGCCAAAGGCTGTGTTGGTGTATTGAAGGTGATAGCTCATTTCATTACTGACGTCTGCCTTCACCAAGTTGTGGCTCCCAAGATGTGGGAATGAATCAAGTTTTTGACCCTGAATGGCAGATGATAATGTTGGCAGAAAGTCTAGGTCTTGCTGATGCAGAGACACAAGGTTAATGGCCTATAAACATACTGTACTTCACACATGGTGTGCTGACACCACGTAGGGCACAAAGTACCACAGGGCCCAGGATCCATCAGGGAGGTTGAAAGATTGCACAGAAAGCCGGTGTTCAGGGTTGTATACCTGGAATTGAGAATGATTTCTGGAACCAAGGGGTGATAGGGAAGGTGAGAGAACTGAAATCAGTAGGTGTTGGGATAATACTGTTCCACAGGAACAGTGCACCAGAGGGCTTCCCAACTAATTTCTACCTTGCCCCAGTGTTGCCAAAGATGGGCCTGGCCACATTCCTATGCAATGTTTTATTCAAACAACATGGACAGGGGCTCCCCACACTCCTACCAGCTTTTACCAATAGAAAGCATCCTGTCTGGAATCATCACAGCTTGTCATGGCAACTGCTCTGCCCAATGCCGCAAGAATTTACAGGGATTTGTGAACACAGCCCAATCCATCAGGAAAACAAGCTGCCCCTCCAGTAACTCCACCTACACTTCCCGTTGCCTTGGGAGAGCAGCCCTCGTAATCAAGGAAGCCCCTCCCCCATCCCAGCCTCTCCCAATGATACAAAAGCTTGAGTGCATGTTGAGGGCTTTTTCTATCCCAGCTATGAGATTCTTGTACGGGCCTCTCATATGTTAAACTCTTAACCTCCCAACCTACGTTGTCATGCCCCCTGCATGCCATTTCTCTGTAATGCAATATTATATTTTGTACTGTAATATTATAAAGCACAAAATAAGCAGCCCTGGTTGAAACCAGTTTGACTCAATGTTATTTTTCACTGGTGAAGTTCTACCCTGCCAGACTTCCTTCTCCTGTAATATAAAGCCTGTCATAAACTAAATGACCTGACTGAACATCGGATCACTTAAGAGATGATAGCATGATGAGAGCGACCAAGCGGAGAATGAGCACTATTAGAAGTTGCTTTGGCTTTTGAAGACAAATCCTGTGGACTTTAAACCAAAATGGTATCTGCATCCGTTTACCCAGCTTGCTCTGCTGACTCTGGTATGAATCTATCCCCATGTCCTCAGGTCTACTTGAAATTCAGCTGCTTTATTCTTCCAAACACTGGGATGTAATGCACACAAAATCCTGCTTGGAGTGAGGAGTGAGGGCAAGCTTCTTTAGAAAGAGTGTAGAAAAGATTCAAAGGGATATTGCCGGAACTGGATGACTTGAGCAGACTGGGACGGTTGCCTGGAGCAAAGGAGACCAAGGAATGACCTCATAGAGGTTTATAAGATCATCAAGAGTATAAATAAGATGTATCATCATAGTCTTATTTCCAGAGTCTCCTGTAAACCTAATCTCCTAATTTTAGGATAAGTAGGGAAATATTTAGAGGGGGTCCAAAGGGCAAGATTGTCCAAGGTGATGAGTATGTGAAACAACCTGCAAGAGGAAGTGGTAGAGGTTGTTACAATTAAGATGTTTAAAATACATTTAGGCAGGTTAACAGAGAGGTTTAGAGGGATATGAGTCATATGCAAGCAAACAAAACTAACACAAGAAGGCACTAGGGTTAGCATTGATGAGTTGGGCTGAAAGGCCTGTTTCTGTGCTATATTACCCAATGACAAGTTGGCCAAAGACCTGGACACAGGACCAAAAAGAGAAAGCAAGTCATTTAAAAGATCCAATATCAGGAGATCGCTGGGTACAGACTGAATGGAAGACAGATTTTAAAACTTCAGAGGTTATAATGGTAATAGCAGTTCAAGATGCTGCCTGAAAAACATACCTGCTCAAAACACTAAAAACAAAAAGAGAAAATTCAGTAGGTTTTCCAGCATTTCCATTTATTTTTGTTTATTAATATCATCTTAGACCAGTTTATCTAATTTTATCTGTATAAGTTTGGCCTGCCAGGCTGATAACTAGTTTTCAATTAATATATTATATAAAGCTAGAAGCTAGTAACTACCAACACCAAGTCAGTTCAACATCCTATCACAGACATTCCATTTGTTCTACACATCACTCCCTCACCTTTTGCATTACTGAAAAGTACCTTGCTTTATTTCTTCAAGGTCACAAACCCAAAATTGACTGAGCAGCTCCTCCTGTTTTTCTTCAGATTTCTAGCATCAGCATTGGGGGGGGGGGGGGGGGGGGCAGGGAGGTGGGATTTCATACTCAACACACAATACTAGGACGAACTGATGATTAACTAAAGTAAAATCACCTTCCAAAACCCCAAGGGTTTGGTGCTCATGCTCTGGTTAGGAATAATTCTTTTCATATGATATGTACATGTGATATGTAGCTACAGTAAATGATGTGTAAGCTAAATGTGGCTTAAAGTATTCTTCATAATCTTCAATAATTCCTTTAGCTTGTTCAGTGGGTCACTATCATGGAGGTTGTTAATTGAAGCACTAAATTTTATGTATTTATTTCGAGATATAGCACGGTACCAAGCCCTCTGGGCCCAATGAGCCTGTGTCACCCAGTTACACCCATTGACCAATTCACCTATCCTGTATGTCCTTGGAACGTAGGAGGAAACCAGAACACCCGGAGAAAACCCACGCGGTCACGAGGAGAACGTACAAACCCCTTGAGACAGCAGCAGGAATTGAACCCACTGTTCAATTTCACACTGATCACTAAAGAGCATTGATAATAGGATTAATTGTTAATCAGAAACTTTGTAGTTCCACAAGAACTACGATAAGAGGCATAGATAGAGTGAAACACTGGTGCTCCCCCCCCCCCACCCCCAGGCAGGAATAACTAAAACTAGAGGACATTCCTTCAAGGTGAGTGGAAGAAAGTTTAGAAGAGATGTCTGAGGTACACTTTATTAAACAATGTGGTAGATGCTTGGAAAGCACTTTCAGGGGTGGTGGTAGAGGCTGATACACAAGTTCAAAGTTTATTATCAGGTTTATTATCACTGACATCTGCTGATTTGAAAAAACAAAAGGTGGAGGTGTGTGTTAAACTTTCAGTGGTGTTCTGATGTGGTGGTTTTGTCAAACTTGTGTTCCCCCAACCTTGAGTACTTAACGATCACAAGCCATCCATTCTATTTACCATGGGAGGTTTCCTCCGTGATCCTGACCACAGCTGACATACCATCAGCGACAGACTATAATCAAGCGCTTTGAGACACTGCATGATGCTGAAACTAAACAAGAAACAGTACACCTCGACGCATTTCATGTCACAGGCAGGGATTTCAATCAGACTTGTCTGAAGAAAACCCGTCCCAATTAGCATCAGCATATAACCTGTAACACCAGAGATCACTCCTATACCAAGACAACGAATGCCGACCATTCCGTGCCCAGACTAGACTTTGGGAAATCTAATCGCTTGGCTGTCCTTCTCCTACCTGCATACAGGCAGAAGCTGAATAGCAAGGCTCCAGTCATTAGGACAAAGATAGACTCAGGAGGTAGAGCAGAGGCTACGGGATTATTTTGCGTCGATGGACAGGGGTGTAATCGAGGACTCATTTATGGAACTCAATGAATACACCACAGTTGTCACAGACTTTATATAAACAGTTGTAGATGAATGTGTCCCCGTAAAATTATTCGGAGTCTTCCTCAACCAGAAACTCTGAATAAACAATGAGATCCACAATCTGCTGAGGGCCAGGTCGGAGGCAGTCAAGTCTGGCGACCAAGTAAGTTACAAGACGTCCAGCTAAGTTCTCCAGAAAGCCATGTCATAGGCAAAGTTGCAATTCTGGACTAAAGCTGAATCAATGAAGCATGCTTGACAGTTGTGGCAGGGCTCGAGTCTATTGCCTCCTACAAAGTGAAATCAAGCAACATTGGCAACAACGGGGCTTTGCTTCCAAATGAACTCATTGCCTTCTATGCTTGCTTTGACCATCAAAGCATGGAGGAACCATCATGAACTCCCACAGCCCCTCAATGATCCTGTGATTTCAATCTCTAGGGCCAATGTGTGTGCCACCTTCGGGAGGGTGAACCCACAGAAAGCATCCAGCCCAGATGAAGTACCTGGCCACGTACTAAAACCACCTATGGACTCACTTTCAAGGAATCTTCATCTCATATTCTCTATATTTATTGCTTATTTATTTATTATTATCAATATTTCTTTTTGTATTTGCACAGTTTGTTGTCCTTTACAAACTGGCTGTCCAACCTGTTGCTGTGGTCGTTCATTGATTCCATTGTGGGGTTACTGGATTTATTGAGTACGCCCACAAGATGATGATTCTCAGCATTGTAAATGATGACATAAGTGATTTGATAATAAAACTTACTTTGAATTTTATCATGAAATTTGTCATTTTGTGGCATTACAATGCATGACTTAAAAATGACTATAATTCACTATATATAAATATATATTTATATACATATATATATAAAAACAGTCCAAGAGGGGAATGTTGAAGTAGTGTTCATGCACCATTCAAACATCCAATGGCAGAGAGGAAGAAGTTGGTCCAAAACATTGAGTGTGAGTTTTCCAGCTCTTGCTCCTCCCTGATAGTATTGAGAAGGTAAGCCCTGGATGGAATAGGTTATGGGAGTTTGAAAGCCCATGGGAGCAGGCTCATGCTTATTCCCCACTGCGGTCAGTCTTCTGACCCTATCATCTCTTCCACATCCCCTGCCCGCTGGTATTGTAGTGTAATCAAACAGCTCAACCTTGAGATAGTTGTTTAAATTAGCAACACCGACAACCAAGTGTTGAAAGTGGAGTATGGTATGCTCGCTTTTGTCGGCTGAAGCACCAAGTACAAGAGTTGAGATGCTTTGTTTCAGTTGCTTCTATCAATGGATGGACCACAAATGGAATATTGCATGCAGTTCTTATTGCCACACTATAGGAAGGATGTCATTAAATGAGAGTCATGGTGCAGGAAAGATTCACAAGGATGTTGCCAGGATTGAAGGGCTTCAGTTATAAGGAGAAACTGGAATATTTGGGACCATTTTCCCAGGCGTGAAAGAAGCTGAAGGGAGACTTTATAGGGGTTTATAAAATCATGAGGGGCATAGATAGGGTAGATTGTCACAGTATTGTTCCCAGGGTTGGGGAGACTAAAACTCAAAGGCATAGGTTTGATGCAAGAATGGAAAGAGTTGAAGGGGATACAAGAGGCTCAAACTTCTTCTCCCTGCAGGTGGTGGTGGAAACATTGCCAAAGGAGAAGTGGAGGCAGCTATAGTCACAACATTTCAAAGAGATTTGGACAGATATATTGATAGGTATGGTTTAGTGGAAATATGGGCAAAACATATTCTGTTTCTGAATCTGGTCAGCATGGATGAGCTGGGCCAAATGGCCTGTTTTCCCATTGTATCATTTAATGTAAACTAATGGAAATCCCCCTTTCCCTGTTCATAAAGCTGTGTAGTCAGGCTCCAAGGGTGACTGCTGACTGTTGCAGGGAATTCCATTAATCCTGGCACTTGGGAAAACAACGACAGCTCAACAAAAGTCTTACTCATTGATTTCCTCCTTCAGCGAGGAAATAAAACATTTATTTAACCTTGTTAATGTAAAGAAGAATTAGTAAAGGATATTGGTGCAAGCTAATTTGCTCAGGCAGTATTGCCTGCAGGGCCAGAGACAGCATTCCATTCATTAAGAATGAAGTAAGCACTGTCTTCACCTCTCTACAGGAGATCACCGTGTTCCACTACAGCTCTGGGCAAAATGAGATGCCACGTAGAATTACATCAAATTAATAGAAGCAAAACAGGTCAGCTGTCTGAATGGTTCTGCCTCCCCTATGCCGATGCATCTATTAATTTTTCTCCCCATCTAATTTCTCCAGAGATCCATTATATTCATGCACTAAGCAGTTGCATGAATAGCTATAACCTGTTGCAAAAGCTCAGCAGGTCCAGCAGCATGTGAGATTTCCAGCAGATGATTGTTGCTCCAAACTCCAGTCTTATGCATGTCTCTGTGTGGAGAGGTTTTCCCTCCAAGTTCCCTGCACCACAAAAAGCATCCTATCCAGCACATCACAGAAACAAACCTCCCCTTCTATGGACTCTACACTTTTCAGTTCCTTAATAAAGCAGCCAGCATAATCAAAGACCCCACCCCAGACATTCTCTCATTTCCCCTTTCCCATCAAGCAGAAGACGCAAAAGACTAAGAAAATGCAGGCCCGAAAACAGCTTCTATCATCAGACACTTGAAGGGACTGCTTTATGATAAGATGGATTCTTGACCTCACAGTCTACCTCATTATGATCTTGAGCTTTATAGTTTACTTGCACTGAACTTTCTCTCACAAAAAGCTAGACAAACTCAGCAAGTCAGGCAGCATTCATGGAGAGGAATAAACAGACAGTGCTTTGAGCCAAGACCCATCATTAGGACTGGAAATAAACAGGAGATAGGAGGAAGGGGAAGAGTACAAGCTGTTAGGTTAAGGTGAGATCAGGTGTGGGTGGGTGCATAGGTAGAAGAGATAAAGGGCTGAAGAAAGAACAGTGGATCATTTAAGGAAGGGAAGCAGGAGGGGAACAGGAGGGAGGTGATGAGCACCTGAGGAGAGGACTAAAAGAGTAAACAGAATGGGGTATGGAAAAAGAGTGAGGGAGGGAGGGAATGAACAGAAACTAGAGTAATTGATATGATTTGCAGCACTCTCTCAGTAACTTTTACACATTATTATGCAGAGTTATTGTTTTACCTTGTTTTGTTCAATGCCCTGTATGATTTAATCTGTATGAACAGTGTGCAGACATTTCACTGTATTTTGGTACATGACAATAAGCCAATGACAATACTGCAATTGAACTCAAAGCCCCTTCTATCAGTGGCTATTTGGCCTTCCAAATCAGCTGTTCAACACATCACTCCTCAGTCCTGGCCTATGGGAGTGGTTCTTCCAAAGGTCTGATTGTATCATTTCAACTGAACTGAATCCTAACAGCTTCCCCATCCCAAAACCCAGAACACTCACTTAGCACTGCACAGGGGATGCATGTGATGACACTGGAGCAGATGCTGCCAGTGTTACAGAAGGCTGGTGAGGCGGACATACTGTTTGGACAGAAGTTGTCTTCAGAACAGAGTTTATGGAGGGGAGAGGTAATTAGTGAATGTAACAATGTTACATAGGTGAATAGGAAGATGTTTCTCTTTAAAACATGGCAGCAATATCAGGGAAAAGACCTAATTACTGAAAGGAATAGAGAGGTGCAAAGAAATTCATTTCTCACCAAATGGTTCTACCTCCTCTATATCAAGGCTGTGAATTTAAAAAGATACTGGAAAGGTTTCTGAGGTGTGACAGGTGCATTAGTTCAAGAAATGAGAAGTTTTTCTTGCTGCTACAATTAAACAGGAGACAGAAAAGCTCGAATCCTACACAACCAGGGTCAGGAACACCAACTTCCCTTCAACCGTTCAGTTCTCAAATGAACTTGCACAACCCCTTTTCACTACCTCAGTACAGTAACGTGACTAATTACTTTGCATTAAAATAGACCATTCAGAAATCAGATGGCAGAGAGGAAAGATGTTCCTAAAACTCTGAGAGTGTATCTTCAGGCTCCTGTACCTCCTCCCTAGTGGTAGAAAAGAGAAGAGGGCATGCCCCAA
Organism: Hypanus sabinus; assembly: GCF_030144855.1. NCBI lineage: Eukaryota > Metazoa > Chordata > Chondrichthyes > Myliobatiformes > Dasyatidae > Hypanus > Hypanus sabinus. The sequence continues at coordinate 132,206,371 of NC_082706.1, forward strand.
ATGGTGAGGGCCTTTAATAATGGATGCCACATTCTTGTGAGGAACTGCCAGTGGAAGATGTGCTCATTGGTGAGGAGGGCTGTGCCCGTGATGGACTGACTGAGTTTACAACCCTCTGCAGTCTCTTTCAAACCTGGGCAGTGGAGCCTCCACAGCAGCTCCCCACCTTCTCATCCACCTGTCCCAGATTCTTCCACTCACCGATACCCAAGGAGCAATTTACAGTGGACAATTAACACACCAACCTGCCCACTGGAATATGGGGGGAAACCAGAGCGACCAGAGGAAAAATCGATGTGGTATCAGTTAAAATATAACCTGCACACACATGATCAGGACTGAACTCTGGTTGCTGCAGAGCCGAGACAACTCTCTCTACTGGCTCTGCCACAGTGTCCTCCCACGTTCTTCAAAACTGGATTAGTAGTAATTGGGTCTGATTATACAGGTCTGAAATGAAATGCTGTGCTGGAACAACATTGCACATTGGACCTGAATAATCAAACTGAATAGAAGCTCAGGACAGCTCGACTTTGCAACTGCAAGGGTTAAGCAGCAAATAATGTAAATCACAAAACTACTTTTTTGTTTGTGCATCAATGTATCCATTGGTACAGCAGCATTTTATTGTCAACCCCAAATTAAAACTGCACTGAGGAAGCTGTAATGAATAAGGTTCAAAGTGCAAGGTAACTTTATTATCAGAGTACATATAGGTCACCATATTCTACCTTGAGATTCCTTTATTTGCAGGCGTTTACAGGAAAATAAAGAAATACAATAGAATTTATGAAAAACTATAAATAACAAAAATCACTATAAAAACTGCAAAATACAAATTGTGCAAACAATGAAAAATGTAAATAAACAATTCTGAGTTGTAGAGTGCTTTAAAGTGACTCGTTAGGTTATTAAGTAGGTTCAGCATTATCCACACTAGTTCAGGAGCTTGATGGTTGCAGGGTAATAACTGTTTCTGAACCTGGTGGTGTGGGACCTAATGCTCCTGCACTTCCTGCACTGGTAGTAGCAAGAAGGGAGCATGGCTTGGATGATGGGGGTCTTTGATGATGGACACTGCTTTCTTGTGGCGGCACTCCACGTAGATGTACTCAGTGATGGAGAGGGCTTTGCCTGTGATGGAGAGGGCCGTATCCACCACTTTATATCGACTTCCCCATTTCTGTGCATTGGTGCTTTCATATCAGGTCATGGTGAAACCAGGCAGGATGCTCTCCACTGTGCATCTATAGAACTTTGTCTTTTATTGGACTTAAAACAAACAAACATGCAATTGGCCAACCAAGTTCATGGTCAAACTAAACAATCTTGTTCCAGGCTTCTTTTGGTTAATTGAGACTCCCCGGTTACTGTGGTGGGATTCACAATTATATCTGTAGCTCACTAACCCAAGTATCTCTGCTCTTATAACCATTTAGTCAAAGAACTTCTAGATCTTCATTATTAGAACACAGCACGATAACCCCACAGATCAGGCCCCTCAGTAATAAAATGTTCCAGTTATGTGTTCATGCTCAGAAAGTCCTTTTGCCATTTAAGCCTCCCAATCTACCTTTCTCAAGCAATTAGTTAAAAAAGTTTTCAAAATTACAAAAGGAACTAAACAGAGCTAACCACTCTGCTTGGGGATACAGATTTACAGTCACTGTTAATAGAACCAAATGGGTGAATGAGAAAAATTATTTTCATGCAGATATGATTTGGAATGCACAATCTGAAAGAGAGCTTTTAACAGATAATTGGATCATGTCTACTTTACAAAGCTGTGGGGGAAAGAACAGCTAAATTGTAGGCCAATCAGCTAAGGTGGGGGGGGGGGGGTGAATGGTCTCCTTCCAAGCCGGAACATTTCTACAATTCGTCCTTTCCACCTAATATCCATTTCACTCTCCCACCGCTCCACATCTCCAAAGTGGGGAGTTCCCTATTCTGCCAATTCTCCGGGTAAAGCAATTTGGTCTGCTTTCTTTATTGGATTTAATTGGTACTCTCCTGTAGGGGCTTATAGGGGATATGGGGGAAAACAAGAAATAAATTAGGTGGACAAAAAGAGGCCATAAAATCACAGTAGCAAGGAGGATTCATGAGAATCTAAAACCTTTTATATGTATATTAGAAGAAAGAAAATAGCTAGGGAACAAGAAGATTCCTCCTCAGGCCCCTGAGGGGACCCATGTGTAGAGCCAGGAAATACAAGCAAGATTATAAATGAATACTTCTCATCTGTTATTAGCCACAGGAAGGACATGGATGCTGGAGAGTTGAGAAAGGGAGAAGCTGATATTCTGGAGTATGACTGTATCAGGAAGGAGGAAATGCTAGAAATACTGGAGCACATTAGGGTGGATAAATATCCTGGGCCTGACCAAATCTACCGCAGGGAAACAAGGGAGGAGATTGCTGGGGTTCTGCAAGACACACTTACATCATGGGAGAGGTACCAGAAGATTGGGGTATTGATAATATCAAACCCAGGGATAAGTCTGGAAACGACAGGCTGGTGCATCCTATATCAGTGGCACTCATAGAGAAGATTCTGAGGGACAGGATTTATGCTCATTTGGAAAGCTGGGCACCGATTCAGAGGATACAGAATGGTTTTGTACAGGAGGAATTGTATCTCAGAAATCTGATCGAGTTGTTTCAGAGTGGATTGGATGACAGCAGAGCTGTAAATGTCGTTTATGAGAACTTCAAAAAAGGTTTCTGACAAGGTCCTGCACAGTGTGCACAAGAGATCCTCAGGACCCAATGAGGGTAGCAGTGAATACCGTACTGCCTACAAATCCGTAACAAGTGGTGAACGACAGGGATCAGTGTTGGGACCTTTGTTATTTGAAATATAAATAAATAAGATGAGAAAGTAAGAGGTCTGATCAGTGAGTTTGCAGCCAATATGAGAATTAGAGTCATAGATAGCAAAGAAAGGTGAATATTTTGGCGGGGAGACGGTGTCCAGGACCAGAGGGCACAACCTTAGAATAAAAGGATATCCCTTTAGAAAAGAGATGGAAAAATTTCTTTAGCAGAGGATGGCAAATCTGTGAAATTCATTGCCATAGACAGTTTTGGAGGTCAGTTCATTGGGCATATTTAAAGCTGAGGCTGATGGGTTCTTTATTAGTAAGGGCATCAAGGGTTAAGAGGAAAAGTCAGGAGAATGCAGTTGAGAGGGATAATAAATCAGCCATGATTTGATGTGCCAAATGGCCTAAATCTGCTGTCTTATGAAGTATATACAGTACATCAGGTGGAAAGTGGGTCAGAGTGGCGACAGATGCAATTTACACACAAGTGCAAAGTAATAGCCTTTGGGAAGTCAGATTCTGGGAGGACATGGAAAAAGGGTGGAACTGGTGTGCAACGAGATCTTGATGCATGTCCATTGCTCCCTGAAAATGGCAACAGAGATAGCTAGGGTAGTGAAAAAGGCATTTAGGTAGGTTTGCCTTCATGGGCTCAAACATTGGGTATAAGAGTTGGGAAGTCACATTGCAGCAGTACAAAACACTGGTTAGATCTCTCTTGTATACTTAGTATAATTCTAGTTTCCACTTTACAGGATGGATGTGGAAGAAAAAGAGAGTTACAAAAGATTCAACAAGATGTTGCCTGCAGTGATAAGGAGAGATCGAATAAACTGGGTTTATTCTCACTAAGGCTGAAGCGTGTCCTTAGAAGTTTATAAAATAACGAAGGGCAGAGATAGGATCTTTCGCAGGACTTGGGAATCTAAAACATGGAGGGCACAGGTAGAAGGTGAGAGAGGAGAGATTGAGGAGTAAGCATTTCACACAGAGTAGTGAGTATCTGGAACAAAAACTGTCAGTAGGGGTGGACACAACGATAATGCTTAAAAGGCATTTGGAGAGGTCTCGGAGAGGAAAGGCACAGAGAGATGTTGGCCTAATAGAGGCAAATAGGATTAATGTACCATAACAGTCAGCATGGACGAGGTGAGTCATAAAGACCCATGTCGTGCTCTAATTGCCAGTTTATTTTCCCTTTGGTGTAGTTCACCTTTCTAAAGGCATTCACTCTATCAAAACCTTTCAAAGATCCCCAAATGTTTCCTTGCAGCCCTCTCTTACCTGGCAGTGAGGAACCCTACCCACTCACACTTCCTCAAAAGTTAGAAAAGGATACATGGGATGTTAGCGCCAGAGAACAAAAATGTGATAACATTATTTCAAAATGCACATGGAAGTTTCTCAGAACTTTTCACAACTGATTCTCCTGTAGAACAATAGTATTGTAACAAGAAAAAAAAAGCAGTTAAATGTAATGCTTAACCTGTTAATTTGATGCAACCAACATAGTTATAGTCAACACAGACCCATACAAAGGCATTTAGAGGCTGCTGAAAAGTTAAAGCCATTGAGTCATACAGTCCAGAAATAAGCCCTTTGGCCCAACTTGCCCAAGATGATCAAGAGGCCCATCGTAGTTAATTTCATATGCCCACATTTGGCTCGAATCTCTAAACTTTTTTTATCCATATACCTGTCAGTGCTTTTTGAATGTTGTTATTGTACCTGATTCAACTAATTCCTTTCACAATTTGTCCCTTATATGCACCACACTCATTATGAAGTAGCTGCCCCCTGGGTTCCTTTTAAATGTTTTTCCTCTCACCTTAAACCAGCACTCTCTAGTTTTTGATTCCCTTTTCTTCGGAAATAAAACACTTTCTATCACAAACAAGAGAAAATCTGCAGATGCTGGAAATCCAAGCAACACACACAAAATTCTGGAGGAATTCAGCAGGCCAAACAGTATCTATGGGAAAAAGTACAGTCGACATTTTGGGCTGAAATTATTTCATACACCTTTAAGGTTATCCTCAGTCTCCTACATTCAAAGGAATAAAGTCCTAAACTGCCCAACCTCTCCCTAAAACTCAGGCCCTCAAGTCATCACTGAATCCCACTGCATGGACATTTAAAGCCTTGTGTGTGCATCAGTACTTGAAAGAGCTCTGGAATTGATCTAAATTCTTTGGCCTTTCCACTCTCAAAAAAATTGACTAACCTACCACAATTTGGTTTACACTGTCGAGAAGTATTATTGGAACTTGTGTGCCCGAGCTGTAAGGGGAGACTGAAGAGACCATGGCTGTATTCCCTGCAGTGTAGGAGGCTGAGGAGTGACTTTATACAGGTCTTTAAAGTCATGAAGGGCACAGTAGATAGAATGGTCAGTCCTCTTCCCAGGATAGGGGAGTTCCTAAAATAAAGGACATAGATTTAAGTTGGGAGGTAGAAAAAACTTAGGGGACCCAAAGAACATCTTCTTCCCTCCACACAGAGGGTGGTAGAACCAGCTGCTGGAGGAAGTGGTGGAGGTGGATTTAAAACAATTAAAAGGCATTTGGATTGGTACATGGGCAAGAAAAGCTTTAGAGGGAATTGGGTCAAATGCAGAGTAATGGGACCAGCTCAGAAAGGCAACTTAGTGAGCATGGATCAGTTAGGCCACTAGGCCTATTTCTGTACTTCTGTAACTCTGAAGAAAACTGGTTGGTTTAAATTTTTGCTAATTTGATGGCATTTTGCCTTATAAATCTCTACCCTGCATTTTATTATCATAGAACACCACAGCACAGTACAGGCCCTTCAGCCCCCCAAGTTGTGCCGACCCATATAATCCTTAAAAAAAGTACTAAACACACACTACCCCACACTACCTCAAAGAACTTCAACACCATTTCTTTCTCTGGAAACCCCAAATGCATTAGGACCATTCAATTAAGGCACAACCAGTTTCCACAAAATCACCCTGTTAACTGCGATATCAAACCATACATTCATCCTTTTAAAAGCACAGGAAAGGGTCAATGATATTTGAAAATGTCATTGACTATCAGTTTGTTCTTTATTATGGAAGCATTCTGCACAAGATAACCCAGTGTGGACCCCCAGCTTATCACTGTGCAGTCAGGTCAGCACTGGACCAAGAGTCTTCACCCAGTGAATGTAATGACAGCATTATGAAGTGAGACTAGACACCTTAATTTCAGTCAAGCGAGCAGGAACCTTAATTGGGATGTGTTACCTGAAAAGGGCAATGGAGCAAGAGAATTTCATTCAGCTAAACAGAACTGAAATGATTGCTAAAAAGGAAACATTAACAGGCCCCTTGAGGAAATGGCTGATTGGAAGGCTCTGTCAAAAAGCTAGTGCTTCATAATGAACAAAATGATCTCCTTTGTGGTACATGCGGGCAAGGGGAAATTCATCTTTACCTGATGTCATTAAATGCACATCACTGCAGCAGCGTTGAAACGAAAGATTTGGCTCCATGCATTCACAAGTGAATAGATTTCTGTAAGCAGTTACAACAAAGAGCCATCACCACATTGTGCCTTAAGCTCAATGGTTTTTTTCTTTAAACTGGCAACAGCACTCAAAGAGCCTGAAAGACAGTTGTAAAGAGAAAACAAAAACTGTTCATATGGCAATAGAGGCACACTGTTGGGTATATCAGTGGCAACTAACCCAGAATATTCAAATCAGACATTGAGTACACAAAATATTCCACTTCCAGACACGTGACCACCATCTGTTTTTCTTAAATAAACATCACCACACTCTGTTCATCTTTGTAATTTAGAATGAATTCCCAAGACCACGGTCCAGTAATTCAGCAAGGAGGACTCAATAGCTATAGCTTGCTCACGTAGAGTGGACCTGACAACAATATTTGCAGTGGGCGGAGAACGCTGTGTGAATGAGACTGCCTGGTTTGGAGGAACCATTTCCTCCGGCACTAAATAATTACTTCAGTGGTGACTCACCTTGTGTACAGCAGATTTTTGACATCTTTATTAATTTACTAAATTTGAATTTCATGGCCCATGCTGTACATGGTTTGAATTGTAATGGCAGAGATGTTTCTGTGTACACGGGAGCTGTTATTCTACCACAAACCATTATTATGGGACCATATCTATTTTCCCCTCAGCAATGCATTTTAATTCAATGCAGCCCAATGGAACCAGCATCAAATACCTAAAACAACAAAGATTTGCCCCAGTTGTTCTGCTCACTGCATTCTTAGCATAAAACAAAGATAATGTTTAAAATACTGTGTGTGTGTGTGTGTGTGTGTGTGTGTGTGTGTGTGTGTGTGTGTGTGTGTGTGTGTGTGTGTGTGTATTATGTGTGTGTATATATATATATATATATATATATATATATACACACACACACACACACACACACACATACATACACTTTTGTATATAAAATACTCAATAGAGGTTGAGCATCCCTCATCAGAAATGCTTGGAGCCAGAAGGGTTTTGGATTTTGGAATAGTTGGGATGGGATCCAAATCTAAACCCAAAATCCATTTACAGTACATGTACAGTTTATGTATAGCTTGTGTGAAGTTCAGAGTGAACAATTTACAGTCAGAGCACAATCTGATGTGATGGAGTTGGGTCCTCCAGACTGTCAGAGTTAACTGACCCTGATCGCATCTATTAGTGGGTTCCAGCGCTGCAATTGGCTCCATATCCTCCATTCATTTCAAACAGCCACTTGTTCCCCAGCAACTAAGATGAGAGGGTGGGGGTAGTTTTATACATTTCAATAATTCTGTGCACAAAACAGTTACCTTCATTTTTTTGTGATATCTGATCATGAAACAAGCAGCATAACATTAAGCGGCATGCATTCCGATAGAGAAATCCACTGTTTCAATACACAATCGAGATCTTAATTTTTTTTTACTTTATGCAGTACTTTTCTATTTTTCCATTAACTTTTGTTCATTACATATATGACGTCACTTCTCAGAACTGTCTGGGGTGCTCAGAGACCTGCAGATCACCTCATCACCTGGGAAGCTTTGAAAAAAAAATTAGATTTTGGAGGTTTTCAAATCTTGGATGAGGGGTACTCAACTTGTATTATGTTTATTATATTTAAATATTTAAGATCCAAACTCAATGTTTTATGAACAGCTTATTCTCCTCTACCATCACTATCTCACTGTTTCTCTTTTGCAAGCTATCCATTTTTATTGTGACTTATAGTAATTTGTTATGCCTGCACTGCACTGCTGCCACAAAGCAACAAACTTCACCACAATTCAGTGACAATAAACCTGATCCTGATTCTAGTTCTTCATAGAAGAGAGCAACATTATTTCCTCAGGAAAACTGAGCATTTATTTCTGCAGCATTTCAAGCTATTGAACTTGACATTTATTGGGAAACCTCATATGGATGATAGTTGAGTGCTGATCCCTCTCATAATCAACTGTGGGGCCCACTCTCATCAATACATTGATTAACTATAACTACAGGTACCAAGGTAGAGTGAAAAGCTTTGTTTTGCATGCCACCCATTCAGATCATTTCATTACATTAGTATATTCAGGTAGTTCAAAAACAAACAATGCAGAATATAGGATTGCAATAACAGAAGTGTAATGCTGGCCATGCACACTACGGTGCAAGGTGCAAAGCCATAACAAGGTAGATTGAGAACTCAAGAGCCAAACCTTTTGGGCACAAGGGCACCAAAGGTTACAGGGCAAAGTACGGAGAATGGGGGAAATGGTTGAGGGGGAAAATAATTCAGCTATAAAGTGGAGCAAACCCAGTGGACAGAATGGCCTAATTCTGCTCCGATGGTCATTTTATACAAGAGTTTAATTCAAGAGTTTTATAGCAGTGGACAAAAGCTATCGTTTTAGGTTTTAGTATCTTCTGCCCAATGGGAGTGGGGGTGGAAAAAGAGAACGGCCTTGGTGGGAGAGGTTCCTTGACGACACTGGCTGCTTTACCAAGGAGGTGAGTATGACCCAATAGAAGTCAATCACTGGGTTTGTAAATTGAATTAAACTGAACTGACTTTATTACTTACATACTTTATATACACGAAGAGTAAAAATCTTTATGCTGCATCTGTCTAAATGTACAATTTATAGTAATTTATCATAAATATTATGTACAGAATAGTCAATATAACAGAAATACAGTAACATCAGCGTGAATTAATCAGTCTGATGGCCTGGTGGAAGAAGCTGTCCCAGAGCCTGTTGGTCCTAGTTTTTATGCTGTGGTACTGTTTCCCAGATGGTACCAGCTGGAACAGTTTGTGGTTGGAGTGACTCGGGTCCCCAATGATCCTTCAGGCCCTTTTTACAGACCTGTCTTCGTAAATGTCCTGAATAGGGGGTAAGTTCACATCTACAGATGCACAGGGCTGTCCTCACCAATCTCTGCAGAGTCCTGCGATTGAGGGAAATACAGTTCCCATACCAGGCAGTGATGCAGCCAGTCAAGATGCTCTCCATTGTGTCCCTATAGGAAATTATTAGGATTTGGGGGGCCCACACCAAACTTCAACCATCTGAGGAGTAAGAGGTGCTGTTGTGCCTTTTTCTCTACACAGCTGGTACATACAGGCCATGTGAGATCCTTGGTGATGTTTATGCCAAAGAACTTAAAGCTGTTCCCCTCTCAACTCCAAATCCATTGATGCCCATCTCCATTCCTGACAACCGGCTCCTTTGTTTTTGCGACATTGAGGGAGAGTTTGCTAAACAGCTGCACAATTTACAAAGCACCCAGAGGTGAGTGGGGGGGTGGGGGGGTGGAAATGTTGGGCATAGAATAGAACAGCTATAAAATGATAACAGCATAAGTCTAGGTCTCTGGCAATGAGCTGTTTGAGTGAGTTACAAAGCTTCTGCTAGATTATTTTTCTAGAATTCCTCCTGCTCATTATTCTCTAGGTAATTGGACTGCAGAGTAAAAGATTAAACCCATTACTTCTGTGCACACAGATACCACCCAGACAGTGAGGACAAGAACAAGCAGCAGGGATTATCTGTGATTGGTTACCACCACCTTCTCCCCCCCCACCCCACACTCAGCCCCTTCAAAGCACCTCAGTGCCATCTCAACATGGGAGCTGCTCTCTGTTCTCACTGAGCAGAGCAGGGAAGCCATACTGCTCAGTTTATTTGAGAACCACATTCCCAGCAGGTTCCAACTCCGACCACATTCCTCACCGGCCTTTACTGGTCGGAACTCCTCCATGATTTGAGATCAGTGACATCAGCAGATGTTGTCCCAGACAGCACGGGACAGTCAGCATTTAAGATAAGCAAGAAAAATGTAAAAACTCATGAGGATTGCACAAAGCAGCAGTTGGATATTAGCATAATTGACAACAGTGACTTACATTTATGTAGTTCTTTTAATACGATGAACTACCCATCTCAGTAAACAAAACATGACAAGCTACATAAGGAGATGTGGCAAATGGCCTACCACTGAGCAGTAGATTTTAGAGTCTGAAAGGAGGACAGGCAGTGAGAACAAAGCAGTACAGCAGAGTACATGCCCTTCAGCCCACAATGTTGTGCTGGCCTTTTAACCTAATCCAAGATCAATCTAACCCTTCTCCCTCACATGACCCTCCATTTTTCTTTCATCTCTGTGCCCATCTAAGAGTCTCTTAAATGTCCATAATGTATCAGCCTCTATCACTACGCCTGGCATCTCACCATTAAAACCTACCTTTGATACCCCTGGCCCCATACTCCTCTTTAAAATTATGCCCCCTCATATTAGCCATTTCTGCCCTGGAAAAAACTTGTTGGTTGTCCACTCTATGATTCTTAACATCTTACACCTCTCACCCTCTGTTGCTCCAAAGAGAAATGACCCAATTCATTCAACCTTTCCTCATAAGATGCTCTCTATTTCAGGCAGCATCCTGGTAAATCTTTTCGAAAGCTTTCACATTCATATAAAGAGGTGACCAGAACTGAATACTTGGGGTTAAGGGCAATTAGAGGAGATGGTGAGTTGAAACAGTTGGTGAGGTGGAACATATGTATTTAATCGCCTGGGATTAGAGGAATGCAGATGTGTGGGATGGTTGTGAGGGAGGAGGGGACTATTGCAAGGGAGATGCGAGATTGTGGAGAATTTGAAAACGATGATTGAATTATAAAATAGAGCTGCTGTTTAACCCAGAACCAATGTAGATTTGCAAACTATGAAACATGACAGGTGACATAACAGAGGGCAAGTCAGGACCCAAGAGCAGAAATTTTGGATGACCTCATCAGTGGAAGGAGTACTGAGGGACAGGGAAATGTCTGTTAGACTAGTAGAAGTAACAAGGACACGGATGACCAGTGGTACCAGCAGTGCTGGGCTATAGAAACTAAATATAGAGATGTGCAAAGTTAAATTGAGGGTGGAATGCAAATAGTTTTGTAGAGGATATGAATTGAGAAAAACTTGCTTGTTCACATGCATGAGCCTTTGAAAGTGGTAGAACCAGCTAATAAACCTGTTAACAAGGGAATACTGAGCACTTATAAATAGAGATACGGGTACAAAAGGCAAAGGGCGTTTTTTGATGAGCCCTACCCACCCACAAGGAAACAGCTGGCAGCAGTGTTCTGAACTGGCACCACAGGATGGAGGAAGGATGGAGTATATAGCATAATTTAAATGTTTAAATTGCATTGTTTATTATTAGAAGCTCATAAGCATAGGACTAGAATAATTAAAACAAGCCAATTTAAGATCATCAAGATGACCCGCTGAGTTCCTAAGGTGCTTTGTGTGTCTAAGGTCTAATTTGCCATTTTCTCCATTTTAGACAGGACACTGTGGTGTTGCACTGAGAATGTTCCTGTTCCTCTGGGAAGGAAGGCAGGGTCCAAATAGAAAGGAGATTTCACTCGGCTCCAACGGGAGACGCTGCAGCTGAAATCCAGAGTCACAGCCAGGGGTGCTTCAGAAAACATTGTTTTAAGATGTTTAAAAAAAAAATCAATACTCAACAATCAGTGGATCCCAGACTGCAGACTCCAGTCATGAGTGTAGTTCCCCTTTAAGAAAACTGGTGTGGAAGCCGAGCTACTCTATAGGTACGATTGAAACATAGATGCTTTGATCCTTCTCCCGCCACCCCCAACTATCTACTGGTGAATGTATTGTCTCTGGAAAATAACCTCTGAGCAAGATTGTTGTACCAGAGGGACATCAGAAATTCGGTGCACTTTGCTCCATGGAAATATGGCCATCTCCCGCCATTTAAGATGCAGTGCTGCAGCTTGATTGCTCCACCATTCTCTGCAAGGACAAGACAGCTCAGTCTTTTAAAGGCAGATGAGATGGAGTATGCCTTATGATGATCTCATTATGGTGTACAGATGTGGCAATCTGTCCCAATCCTGCTCACCCAACCCAAAACATCTAGTAGTCAAATGATGTCATTTTTATCTGCCGAGGGAGTTTTCAGCCATCATCCTGGTAGCGGTGCATGTATCTTAGGCCAATGTTAGGAAAGCACTGTAATCAACAGGCATGATTATTGATGCCTTCCCTATCATTGTGGGGTACTTCAGCCAGGTCAGCTTGAAGTATCTGTACATTTCTGAACTACCACCATCATACCACCTAAAGAACTAGAGATACTAGCACACTTGACCACTGTTATATCACCACCAGGAACACTTACTGAGATATCCTACGCCCACACTTTGGAAAGTCCAGTCACCTGACTACTTCTACTCCCAGAGTATGGGCAGAGAGTAATGACTGCAGCACCAGGGATGAGGAGCAAGCTAGGGTAAAGGGGGGTGGAGGAGCATTTACAGGACTGCTCGAGTCAATGGACTGGACAATATTCACCTTTGAATCTGAATGAATACACTACACGTTCCAAGTTCATCAAGACCCGTATGGCCCAGTGTGTGCCTTCAAGAACATAGCTGGCATACTCAAAACAAAAAACTGTGGATAAACCTGGACATTCGTAGTCTACTGAAGGCAAGATCTGTAGCATTCAAGATTGGTGACCCAAACTATACAAGAAGTCCATCTGTGGCCTGCAGAAGGCTATCTTAAGAGCAAGAAAACAATTCCAATTGAAGTTCAAGATGGAATTGGATGCACATCAGCTCTGAAAGAGTTTACAGTTCATTACTTCCCACAAAGCAAAACCTAACATCATGAATGACTGATATCTCACTCCCAGATGTCAACACCTTTTAGCACATTTTGTAGGGTAAAATAAAACTACAGCTGAGTGAATCTCTGCAGAATCTGGTGACCCTGTGATCTTTATCTCTGAAGCTGACATCAGAACATTTTTCAAGAGGGTAAACAACTAGGCCCTGATGAAATACCTGATAGGCCATTGAAAACCGATACCAACCAACTGGCAGGAGTATCCGACAAAATCATCACTCTCTAACTACTGCAGTCGGAGGTTCCCACCTACTTCAACAAGGCAACAATCATATCAGTGCTCAAGAAGAGCAGGTCCACTATCGCACAGTAGTATTCACATCTACTATGAAGTGCTTTGAGAGGTTGGTCATGGGCAGAATCAACTCCTGCCTAAGCAAAAACCTGGACTCTCTGCAATTTGCCCATCACAACAATAGGTCTACAATAGATCTAATCTCACTGGCTCTCCACTCAGTCTTGGATCACCCAAACAATCATAATACTTACATCAGGCTGCTGTCTATTGACTACAGCTCAGCATTCAACCCTCGCTTCAAATCAGAAGGCTCCAAAATGTGGGCCTCTTTACCTCTCTCTGCAACTGGATCTCTGACTTCCTCACCGGGAGATCACAGTTTGTGCAGATCGGAAATAACATCTCACTGAGGACCAACACCTGTGCACATGCTGAGCCCACTGTTCCATTCTCTCTACACCCACGACTGTGTGGCTAGACACAGCTCAAATGCCATCTATAAATTTGCCAACTACTATTTTTGGCAGAATTTCAGAAGGTGACAAGGTGGCATACAGGAGTGAAACAAATCAGCTGATTGTTCCTGTGACACCACTCAATCTTGCACTCAATGTCTGTAAGAGGAAGAAATTAATTGTGGACTTAAGGAAGAGGAAATTGAGGGAACACATACCAGTTCTCATCAAGGGATCAGTAATGTAAAGGATGAGCCGTTTCAAATTCCTGATTGTCAACATCCCCAAAGATCTATCCTGGGCCCAAAATATTGACTGAATTACAAAGAAGGCACAACAGTGGATTTATCGCATTGGGAGTTTGAAGAGACTTGGTATGTCACCAACACACTATCTATTTATTTATTGGTTGATTGATTGATCGAACAGATGCACCATGGAATTTGTTGCCACAGAGGGCTATGGAGGCCATCATTATGCATATTTAGTAAAGATTGTTGGGTTTTTGATTGGTAAGTGGGTTAAGGAAAGAGGGAGAGAGTTTGGGGTTGAAAATAAAAATCAGCCATGATTGAATGGCAAAGCAGACTCAATGGGCTGAGTGGACCAATTCTGCTTCTACATCTTGAGAATCTGTTTGCAAATTTTTCTGCTGCAGACATTTAAAATATTTTGATATGAACGCAAATAATTTGTCATTAGAAACAATTATTTTAAATATAAATAAAAATAGAAGTATATAATAGTATAAATAATTTAAAGCAACAAAAGAAGATGAGAGACCACAGTTGCTGATATCTGGAGCAGAAGAACAACCTGCTAGAGGAACATCTGTGGAGGCAGACAATGGCTTCAACTCCAGAACCAAGGTCACATCAACCTCATTCAGAAGGTACACAGACAAAGTGTGTGTACGCAAGTGCAGATAAATGTAAATATACGCATGCCTGTGTGTGCATAAGTGTTTGGATGCAGAAATCCAAGCCTTTAATGACTCACTCAATGGAACACAAGAACCTTCACTAAACATCCATAAAGTAAAATGCCTTCTGCTAATCCTGCTGCACCTGACTGCCTCCCTTTAACGAAGGTGCCCAGCAAGATCCTAGAAAATGTGGAATTCTTCCCCATCATGGAAGCCACCTCTCCATAAACGTAGTCATGGAGATGAAGTTCAGTGTAACATAGCAAGACCTTGGCCACTTGAAAAGTGTGTGAAGATCAAGACCACAAATCCAGCACAAAGCTCTTGGACTGCTGGGCAGAAGTATATTCTCCTGCATAATTCTGACTAGCTCAGATGGGAGAATCATGCCATATGAATGCCCAACTCCAGAAAATGGCTCTCCTCTGTAAGCAAGAGATGATCAAGCAGAAGAAAGAAAGTGCTTGGATCCTTCTTGAGAAAGATGACATCCCCATCAACCCCTCAAAATGAAGAAACAATATTCAAGATGGCATTGAAAAATCAGATGGACCAAAAACTATAGCATAATCAGTTGAAAGCAACACAGCCCCCTCTCACTCTTTACAACTTATCGTAACAGCATTTCATTGCCTGCAATCTGGTTGTTAAGAATTTGAGATCAAGATAAAATAAGCTATTTACTTGACTTTCAAAAGCTATTCTTCAAATACTTATTATTTGATAAGCAGTCAAGGCAGAGAAGGCAATACATAAATACTTCCTACAGCAAGCCTTTCTTTGTTAATGGAATGACAATCAGTTTGGACTGATATGACAAGTCTCTGAAATGTTTATTCACGCCTGCAAAGTCTGGCATTTTAAGGTGCATTCAATATAACCTGCCAAGTTTATTTACATATTAAAAACAATTTTAAAAATGGGCAAAATTTCAGCCTGATCTGCAAAACTGGTTAAGAATGAATATGACATGTGAATTAACTAATTTGATATGCTTCATTCCATTTTCAATCCCAAGATTGCAATAAAACATGCAAGTAACTCTTGTGTTGGTTACTGATGCATTGCTTTCATTTCAGAGCTATGAAGAAAGCTTTACATAGCTGAAGTCCTACGACTTCATTGCCAAAGACAATGAAAATATTTTGAAATCTCTGGATTACTTTGATTTTTCAAAATGGCTCCACTGACGAGAGCCATTCCCAGTCAGTTATCCCATCGACTACCTCAGTGCTGAGGGAAGGACTGTAGCAGAACAAAGCAGCCGTAGTGCTTAATCTCTCTGCGTTGTCTGACACAAACACACACTGGAATGGAGTGTGAAGTGCAAGGGAAAATAGTGCTAACATTGAAAGTGTAGAGGACTGCAAGCTGCTTTAAGGACAGAGGAGCAACTAGGTGAGCAACTGGGCATAAAAACGCCAAAGGTAAGCAGTAGGCAGTAGAAACCAGCCCCCTTCAGATGTTAGTTGGCTTACAGAGCAAGTGATTCCCATCTCCAGGAAGCACCCATGGCACACAACGTAAACAACAAATAATGTACATTTGCTCTGCCCACACTCACCCATGCACTACTTCCACTAGCTCCCCTCCCCATCTCTCCTCCTTTACTTCATGCTTCATTTTCCTCTCCTCGGATTTCACCTTCTGCCCTTTGTCACTTCCACTATCACCTCTCAGCTTCTGACATTGCCCCCACTCACCCCAGCTAAATTCTCTCATCACCTGCTGGCTCTTGTGACACCCCTTCCCTCCACCTTTCCTTTATATTGGCCATCTCCCCTCTTCTTTCCATGCCAGATGAAGAGGCTTGGCCTGAAATAACAACTATCCATTTCCTTCCACAGATGCTGCCTGACTGTTGAGTTCCTCTTGTGCTTTGTCTCTCTCTGTTGGTCTAATTTGCCATTTTCCTCATTTCTTATTGGACACTGTAGTGTTGGTAACTGAAGGAAGGCAAGGTCCAAATGAAAATTTACCATTAAGCTGATGAGTTCAAGGAACAGAGTAGTGATATCCTGAAATGTATCAACATTATAAAAGAGGTGCTGTGAGTGGTCTTGTAGCACGTATACAAATCTCTTTGAGCCTGACCAAGTACATCATGGGATATTGCAGGAAGCAATCTCCCTCATATCTTTATTAACAATGGGAAATGTATTGGAAGGCCGATGAGAGGCTAATATTGTGCTTTCATTTAGAAGGTCAGCAGAGCGAGTCTAGTGAACTACAGCCCACTGAACCTTACATCAGTTATGGAAAGGTTACTACAGGGAAATCTGATAGATGGCATTTATTTGCATTTGGAAAAGCAAGATAATTTCTTCCAACTCCTACTTCTGTCCTTCTATTCCTCATTCTGGTTACCCTCTCACCCTTCCTTTTCTCCAAATCTGCCTATCTCCTCCCTCTGGTTCCCTTCCTCCTCCTCTTTATTCCATGGTCCACTATCCTCTCCTATCAGATTCCACCTTCTTCAGCAGCCCTACAGCACAATACAGGCCCTTCAGCCCACAAGGTTGTGCCAAACATGTCACTACCTTAGAAATTACTAGCTCCATGTACCCATCTAAAAGCCTCTTAAAAGACCCTACGTCTTCCACCTGTCTCCTCCCAGCTTTTTACTCAATCTTCCACCCCTTCCCCCTCCCCCACCAAACCTGGTCTCAACTATCAGCTTGTACTCCTTTCCCTCCCCACACCATCTTATTCTGGCTTTTTCTCCCCTTCCTTTCCAGTCCTGAAGGGTATTGTCCTCCATAGATGCTGCCTGACCTGCTGAGTTCTCAAGGGCAGGGTAGTAGATGTGGTCTACATGGACTTTAGCAAAGCCTCCGTCATGGTTCCACATGGTAGGCTGTTCCAAAAGCACAGTACACATGGGATCCAGGGAGAGCTAACCAATGGGGTACGGAATTGGCTTGGTGGTCGAAGACAGAGTGTGGTAGTACAGGGTTGTTTTTCCCAGCTTGGGGGCCGATGACCAATGGTGTGCCACAATGACCAGTGCTTGGTCCTCTTTTGTTTGTCAGATTTTTATTAATAATTTATATGAAAAACATAAGCAGTGCACTTACCAACACTGGTGGTGGAGGAGAATAAAAGGACAGTCTAAAGTTACAACAGGGTATCAAGCTGGGCAAAGGCACAGCTGATAAATTTTAACTCAGACAAGTGTGCTGATACATCCTACAAAGATAAACAACGCCAGGACATACACAGTGAATGGCAAGGCCTGGGGAAGCGTCACTGAACAGTAACAACAAATACTTAGTTCCCTGAAAGTGGCTAAAAAGTGATGTTACAGGGTTACAGTACACAAAATTATGAGGGCCATAGATGAGGTAGGCAGCACTGTCTTCTCAGGGTTACGAAGTCTAAAACTAGTTGACAGAAAAAAGTTCAAGGTGAGAGGGGAAAGATTCTTACAGAGTGGGGAGCAAACGGAACAAATTATCATCAGAAGTGATAGAGGCACCTGCATTTAATACAATATTTAAACACATACATGGATAGGAAAGATTGGACCAACTGTAGGTAAATGTGACAAGCTTAGACAGGCATCTTTGTTAGCAGACACACATTGGGCCGAAGGGACTGCTGTGCTGTATACTTCTATGAATCCATGAATAATTAACCCACACTAAACATGAATTAATCCCATGACTTACGCCTGTGTTGCCACTACCTACGTCAACATGCAAGCATCTCTCCAAGTTCAGTTCCTTTGTGTCTGGGAAGGCTGAGCCACGTGAGTTTATCTGTACCTCCCTAACAGCTGACACAAGTTATTTACTTTTAAAAAGCCAGTCATTCATACAGAACCTCCCTAACCTTACAAGGGAGGCCTCCGGGCGATTCTGTTAGGTTACAGCTAATGGCGCCAGTCTGGGATCAGTACAAGGTCAATGTAGCTGCCAAAATTATAAGTAAATGTATTGCAGTGTGCTGTGGGTATCTGAATCCTTCTGGAGATGGGGACCATTTGCACTACAAACTAACCAATATCTCCAGGGGTTGGTTTCTACTGCCTCTTTTTTAAAAATGTACAATAGCTCACAAAGCTCTTATTCAGATAACCTCAAAGCAGATTCCAAAAATGTATCCATTCAGCTGTAGCACCAGAATTTTCAAAGGCACATGTACTGGAGTGTGTTTGTGTCAGGCATTAGGAGAGATACACAAGGATATAGGATGCAGCGGTCCACGGCAATCTCTGCCTCAGTATTGCAGCAGAGCCTCTCATCCCACAAGCAGACTGGCCTCTTCAACATTTAGAAGCGTCAGGACCAATACGTGCTAATATCCACCTATATTCCTGCTGTGATTACCATTTCCTTAATTCTCCTCCCAAATTTTCATTACGATCTGTACATTAAGTTGTTCATTCCATGGAAGTTTGCAGGACTGTAGCAAGGTGAAATTTCCAATGGAAAGTCTGCCTCTCTCATCTGCTGAGCTCCTAAAGTCAGAAATCCTTTGCTGAATTTCTGTGCCTATCTCCCCCTTTCTAATTCTCCTCAAGACCAACCCTGGGAAGCTATTGGTATTGCGTTATCTTGTTCATTAATAATATTGAAACTCCACTGAACATTTAATTTATTTATTTTGTGATACAGCACGGAGTTAACCCTTCGAGCCCTTCAAGTCACACAGCCCCAGCAACCCTCGACAGACCCGATTAACCCTAACCTAATTACGGGACAATTCACAATGGCCAATCAACCTGCCCAGTACGTCTTTGGAATGCGAGAGGAAATTGGAGGAGCTGGAGAAGACTCATGCATTCCACAGGGAGAACGTACAGAGACTCCTTATAGAACAGTGCCAAACTGAACTCCGAAATGCCCCGAGCTGTAACAGCATTACACTAACTGCTTGGCAACTGTGCACCCACTGTATTAAAGAGGGGATTTAAATCCAAGATATACTTGTTAATTTCTCTTCATCTCCAGATGTGTTGATAGGCATTGAAGAACAAAGTTATAGGGACAGGTTAAGACTATTCTTTGGAGTACAGGAGACTGAACTTCAAGGAGCGAAAGTACGGTACGTGCACACACAACCCTTTCCCCCCACAGAAAGAACATAACTCATCGAATTAGGATGAGAGGGGGAAAGAATGATCTTTTAAAAAAAGTGACCTGAGGGGCAGCAACTTCTTCGTGTGTGTGTGTGTCTATGGAACAAGCTTCCAGAGAAAGTGGCTGAGGCAGATACAAAAACAACATTTACGTGACACTTGGATGAGTATGTGATTAGCAAAAGTTGAAAGATATGGGCCAATCCTTGACCAAAAGAACACAAGACACATGAACAGAATCAGGCTGTTCGACCCATCGAGTCTACTCTGCTATTCCATTTACATTTCCCTTTCAACTCCATTCTACTGTATTCTCACTGTAACCTTTGGCACCCTTACTAATGAGTTAGCAAATGAATTGACCTCCAAAGTTCAAAGTCCATTTATTATTAAAGTATGTATACATTATACGAACTTGAGATTTGTCTTTTTACAGGCAGCCACAAAACAAAGAAACACAATAGAACCCATTCAAAGAAAATCCCCACAAAACAAGACCAAACACCCAATGTGTGAAAGAGGAGACCAAATTGTGCAAACAATAAAAAGGAAACAAATAACATTAACTGCAGTGTCTCCAAATGGTAACCCAGCACTGACCGATGGCCACAGCTGCAGCCAGCTCAGTGCAAATCGCTCAAATAGTAAAAAAAAAAGAATAAACGAAAAACACAAGCAACATGAACTGCAGAGTTCTTGGAGTCCTGATTATGGAGCACGGTCAGCACTGAGGACAGCTTGTTCAGAATCTTAATGGTTGTAGGCAATGGGCACTCCTGAAACCGGAACTGTGGGATCCAAAATTCCTGCACTCTTGCCTGCCAGCTGACGTGAGAGAGACTGGTCAAAATCAGGCAGATAACACTGAACCCCTATTTGTTATTTCTCTTGTCCTCAATGATTTTACTCTTGCTGGATGCTCTAATCAGCACAGAGTAATGGAGCCGACAACAGGTTAGTGTTCCACCATTAGTAATCAACACCATCTCATCCACTCTGAATCTCCCAGATTGCAGAAGCACCAAATCGTTTAGTCAGCCCATAAATACATTCGCAAAAGGGAACTTCCATGCTGCAATCTATCACAGTTCCAGAAGTATATTTAGAAGAGTATCCAGGAGTTTTACAAGCTGCCTGCAAGGTGTCACCATTGGTCATTAGCACCCTCTTACCTCCACAGATATCTGTGGCAATGAATTCTACAGATTCACCACAGTCTGGCTAAAGAAATTCCTCATCTTTGTTCTCAAGGTACATGCATTCTGAGCCTGTACCCTCTGGTCCTGGACTCTTGCACTCTTGGAACCATTCTCACCATGTCCACTCTATCAAAGCCTTTCAATATTTGTTGAGTTTAAATAAGATCCTCCCTCATTCTTCTAAACTCCAGCAGGTACAGGTCTCAACTGTCAAATGCTCCTCATAGGCCAGCCCTTTCATTTCTGGGACTCTCAAACTCTTCTGGATGAGGAGATACAAACTTTTTAAAAAAAAAAATAATGCCCAAAACGAAAACCATTAAGCAAGGGGTCCACAGACCAGGTTGGGAACCCCTGCTCTGGATCCCTTCCAAGGCAAACCCATTCATTTTTTTTAAGATATGGAGCCCAAAACTGCTCACAATATTTCAAATGTGGTTTGACCATGGACTAACTTTGTTCAGCAAAGATGACAAGCATGAGAAAAGAAGACCATGGAAGAAAGGAAAGGGGGAGGAGCAATAGAGGGAGACAATAGGCAGACATGAAGATAATGTGAGAGAGGGAAAAGGGAGTGGGGAATGGTGCAAGGGAGGGGCAATTACTGGAAGTTTGAGAAATCAATGTTCATGCCATCAGGTTAGAGGCTACCCAGACAGAAAATAAGGTGTTGCTCCTCCAACCCGAGTGTGGCCTCGTCACAGCAGTAGAGGAGGTCATGGACTGTCATGTCAAAATGGTAACCGGAAGTAGAATTGAAATGAATGGCTACCAGGAGATCCCACTTTTTCTGGCGGATGGAGCATAGGTGCTCGGTGAAGCAGTCTCCCAATCTACACTGGGTCTCACTGATACACAGAAGGCCACACCGGGACCAGTGGATACAATAAGTGACCCCAACAGACTTACAGGTGAAATGTCACCTCACCTCACCTCACGTGGAAGACCCTGAATGGTAGCGAGGGAGGAAGTGCAGGGGCAGGTATGGCATTTATTCTGTTTGCAAGGACAAGTACCAAATGGGAGATCAGTGGGGAGGGATAATAAAATAGTCGAGATAAGCAGAGTCAGGAAGGACGTTTCTGTGCTGTATTATTCCACAATTTTATCTCCTTTGCTGTCACCCACTTCATAATATTTCATGAAGCCAAAATCCTGGCTGCTACTCAAGTAGTCTGGTGCTTTTTCAATGTAAAAAATCAAAAGCCTGAACAGATTGGTTCAGACAGACCTCACAGAAAGAGAAAAATAGACTGTAGAAACTCAGTGGGTCAAGCAGCATCTTTGGATACAAAGAGATGATGGGCATTTTGGGTTGAGATCCTGCTTCAGGGCAGGGGGTAAAGGGATGATGGCCAGTATATGAAACTGAGAGGGAAGGGCGAGACAGAGGCTGTTAAGTGATAGCTGGAACCAAAGAGGGGGATGATGGCAGAATACAGCCAACTTCTTCCGACAGTTCACGTTTGGCTTCCAACACCACACCAGGCTGTACATTCGGAGAACCTACCACTTTACTCTACACCCTCCTCACCTTTTATTTTAAATACATGTCAGCTAATATTAGACATTTTTACTGAGTAAAAGATTCTGACCATCTACCCTATTTATGGTACCTGCAAAGAGAAAGTTTGAAACTCAGGCAAATAGTAGATAGTAATTATTCCTGAAATCTTTTAAATTAGTTTTTTTTGGTGGGATTCAGAAATTGCTGGTAACAACATTTACTAC
The DNA here is from genome assembly GCF_030144855.1 of Hypanus sabinus. Lineage (NCBI taxonomy): Eukaryota > Metazoa > Chordata > Chondrichthyes > Myliobatiformes > Dasyatidae > Hypanus > Hypanus sabinus. Next base: position 132,229,038 of record NC_082706.1, read on the forward strand.
CCATCCCTAAATGTCTTGAAACAAGAAGGGGGTTCAGAGACAAACACACCAGAGGGTTGGGGGTCACAAATTTTCTTCCCTGAGGACGTTGGTGAATCTGTTGGGTTTTTTATGTCACTCCAGTGGCTTCAATATGGAGACAGGCTTTTTGTAATTCCAAAGCAACACACACAAGATGATGAACTCAACAGACCAGGCAGCATCTATGGAAATGAATAAGCAGTTGATGCCTTCAAGAATCCTGCATTTTGTGTTGCTCTGGATTTTCAGCGTCTGCAAAATCTCTAATTCCAGTTACTTAGACCTTGAATTTAAAACTGCAATGTGTGTGCATGTTCAGACATCTAACTGCTGGCCCAGACTCTGCTAGGCTAGGCAAGCACTGATTAAACAACATAAATAATTCTTTTTCAGAGCATACACGTCTCCAAGTACAGAGACAGATTCAAGGTCTACTTCCAGTCTTTCACATGAATTACTCAGGCAGATATAAAGAGTTTCTTGCTGCAAATTTCATAACTATTCCTCAGTTAACATCACTAGATTTTTGCCCAGTTTCTCTTTATCTGTACAGCCGTTAAGGATACGTCCAGAGCTAATAACATCAGTATTAACAACAGGTAACAAACACCCTCCAACAGTCCTATTAACCTATTTGACCTTGTCCCACACTATACAGATATCCCTTGTCCTAACCAAACTGACAAGAATGCAAGTAAGGTTTATGAGAATGTTGCCTGGACTCGAGGGGGAGGGGGAGGGGAGATTGATTGAATGTTATTCTGTAGAGTGAAGGAAACCATAGATGATATTACAGAGGTGCACAAAATCAGTGGGGCATAGACAGGGTGAATTGCACTCAGTTTTTTGCCCAGGGAAAGGGAATCAAAAATAAGGCAGAGGTTGAAGGAGAGGAGAAGAATGATTAAAACTAAACTGGAGAGGCAACTTTTGCACCCAGGTGATATGCATATGGAATGAGTTGTCAGAATAAGTGATTGAGGCAGATACAATAACAGCATTTAAAAAGACATTTGGACAGGTACATGGATAGGAAAGGCTTAGAGGGTTAAGGGCCAAACACAGGCAAATGGGACCATCTTAGAAGGGTATCTAGTTCAACATGGAAGAGTTGAGCAAAAGTGCCCACTGCTCTGCTGTCTGACTCCAACACTCCCTTCTTCCACCACCATCACGCACACTTTACATTCTACGTAACTTAAAACTCTCATTCCCAGTCTGAGTCACTGAATCAGAGAGACATACAGCAGAAAACAGGTCCTTCAGCCCTCCAAGCCTGCACCAACTATCAAACACAGATTCACACCAACTTGATAATCACCCCATTTTATCCTCAACAGACCCCACACTAAGGGTAATTTACATTGGTTTAGTAAATTAATTGACCTGAAACGCTACTGTTTCTCTTTCCACAGATGTGACCTGATTTGAATAATGGCAACACTTTGTTTTTATATCAGATTTTCTCTGCAGTTTTTTTTTAAAGAAGTTGTTATAACCTCTATCCGAGTGCCATCAGCTTCTTGAAAAATCTTATACTACCTCATATTACATTTTTCCTCAATTTGCCATGATGCTGTAACATTTTATTTATTGCATTGTTATGCATAATTTGTTAATTTAACACTAAATAATTGTAACGTACTGAACTGCTGCTGCAAAAATCTAATTTTCACGGCCTTTATGCCCTGTGAATGTATGCACACAACAATAAACTTGAACTTCTGAGGAATTTTGTTATGGACTTGGAATGCAGAAGCCTGTTTTAATGACTCAAGATGCAAATACACATGACATGGCAAATAGAGAATTTAAATTAATTTAATTTGATAGATCATTGAATTGTGTTATGGTAGGAGCTCATTTGAAAAGTTGAGCAAGCTAGTGCTTTTCTCTTGAGCAAATGAGGATGACAGGTAACTTGATAGAGGTGTACAAGGGGCATAGACAGAGTGGGCAGCCAGCATCTCCCCACCACCCCCCCACCCAGAGCAGAAATGGCTAATAAGAGGATGTATTTTAAGGCGATTGGAGAAAAGTATGGGGGGGGAGGGGGGGGGGAGAGAGAAGATAATGTCAGAATATTGGAGACTGAGCCATTAGAGATAATGGCCCTTAATTCCAGCCACCCCAGCCAAGGGGAATATCATGTCCACCTCTATCCTTCCAAGACCAAAAATCTCAATGATAAGCCTTCTTTTGGAAGTCCACGTACACCATATCATCTGCTATCCCGCATTCTAGCCTTGTGGCTAATGATTTTCATCCAGGCACTTTTTAGATGCAGTGTGACTCTCAGTCATTCAGAGGCACAGTGCAGAATAGGTGCCACCCAGCAAGCCCCAATTTAACCCTAACCTAATCACGGGACAATTTACTATGACCAATTAACTTTGGACTGTGGGAGCAAAACCAGAACACCTGGAGAAAGTCTACGCTTTTCAAAGGGTGGACGTATAAACACCTGATGAGGACACTGGGAATGAACTCCGAGAGCACAAGCTGTAATAGCATCTAACTACTACTGTTACGTTACTGTTTATCGTCGGGATGTAGATGCTGCTGGCATTTAGTAGTCATTCTGTAAATGCCCTTGAACGAAGTCTGTAGTAATTAAGTGTCACAAACAGACAAGAATGATAAAGAAATCAATGGGTACTACAGTCTAGTAAGTTCATGACTTTTATTGAGATTATAGATGCTTACTTGATGATGGCAATAGGTTGAGGGGTCTGTATATGTGCTACACGACTGACTACCTTTCCCTTCTTCATTTTACTACTAGTATGTACGTTTGCCAGGCCTTGGTGGGATTCCATCGAAAGCCTGTGCTACCATATTTATCACTCATTCAAGCAGTGAGCTCTGGAACTAAAGGTGAGCAAGGGAGAAAAAAAAATCACAGGATTGAAGAAGCCAGATATCCTTTAGAATACTACATCGTGTCATAATCAACAACGTATTAAGGTGTAGTTAGGGACAGGCAGCAGATCCCATTATTGTCAGGATGTCCGCATTCCACAAACACAACTTAAATAATTCTGGTAAATTGTTTTATGACATTCTGAATCAGTAAGCTCAAATCAATTTTTAAAGGTGGAGTACATGGAGAAATTTGAATAGAACTTGTAGTCTGGTATCTTATCTGCTAATGGGCTCCGAGTTTAAAGAAGCTTAATTATTTGTGGTCTCTGACAATATGATCCCATGTAATCAATTTCAAAGGAGTTGAGTTTTAATGCTGCACAAACCTGGCCAATTCAAAGCTACAACTTTTAAAGCAATAAACTGTGCAACTTAATCCACTCAATTCCTCCATGTGAGATTTAGATAAAATTTAGGAGTCCTGAAGCAGCTGAAGAAAGCTGGTTCAATAAACTGTTTAAAACGGCACATCAAATTTAATCGTACCCCAGATTCTTGGGCTTGATAATATGACGCAAGCTGATTTTGGACTTCCCTGAAATTCACTGACATTTGTTTTATAGTTCACTAGGGCATGATTAAACCAATAAGCCTTGGACTAATGGTCCATAGAAAACTTGTGGAGATCCTTTGGGATTAAAAAATATCCTCTGCTGTAAATATTGAATGACCAATATTGCAATTCTGCATCTGAAATGCAGTTGAATTAACATTAGGGGCGAACTTCCAGCCTTTACTCTCAAAGAATTATATTAATTTTGACATTTTCTGGTAACATACAAGATTTATGGTTAGAATCATACAACACAGAAAAAGACCCTTACACTGTGTTCATGCTTTCCGTTTGATGCCAATACCAACAGGTGGCACTCAGTGGCCACTCTATTAGGTCCAGGTACCTGTATGTGTTGTGGTGACCAAGGATGTCTTGAAACTTAATAATCCTTACAAGGTGGTACTACAAAACCAAAAAACACTGACTGCCATCTTCCAATGTTAAGAACTGTTCCTCTTCCTTTATTACCTCCTTACTCAGATGTGAGGCTCACAATACAGTTAATCTTCTGCACTTCATGCTCTGTATTATGCATTGAATATAGCACAGAGTGAAACAATACAGTACAAAAAGATATTTATACCTAACTGCATAGGACTTCCCCCTCTTACAATAACACTCCTTTTTATATGATTCTTTTTTTTTTCTTGTACAAACTACTTTAAAAGAAACCACTGCCGCTTGGTAAACTTTCATTCCTAGTATCCTTTGTTTCTAGTGGATTCTGGTAATTGGGACACACTGGGACCAGTACATTTTGGCCCAGTTAAGCAGCTGGCAGTTGATAGTTGCACCTGACAATAACAGGAAACCCATGCAGAAGAATTTTTAAAGTGGAAGAACCATTGCACTGGGGCAGTTCCACACGACCTCGGAAATCTGGGTCCAGTGGTATGAGTAGCAACCAGGGCCTTCCCTGGTAGTAAAGATAACTACGACTTCTGTGCTTCATCATGCCCTTCGCTCTCCAAGTGGTGCTGCAGAACAGTCTTCCTAGCCATTGGATCTCACTGCAGATGTCATTTGCCCAGAGCGCTGGAAGTGACTTTGTGTGCAAGGACAGCATGTCCCCATCTCACCGGGGTATGAGACCCGGCGACTACCCTCACCTGGTTCAGCCTACCTCTTAAGGGGGTGTACTGGGGTGTGGCCATTGTCCCATTCAAACAGCTACTTGGAGCTACAGGTGAGAGCTCAGAGTCCGGTGGGGACCTATATGGTAGTCATATACAATAGAGTATTGTCTGCTACATTGAACTTGCACACTAATCTTTGTCTTATTTCCTCCTGGTCTCATGGAGAAGATATTCGGGTCAGCAACGTTGTCCTTCTGCTTTTTGATGACCTGGCTGTTGATTTCATGTTATCCAAGATGCACTTAGAATAGCAGCAAGGAATTTGATTAGAGATGTCTTGAACACTTAGCTGCATTTCTTTCAGCCCACACTTTTCTCAGAATCCGTAGGAAGTATGTCACAAAGGTTCTGTATTGTTCTGCAAGCTCTGGGTGCTCTTTGGTAGTGATTTGCATTCCATGGTTACTTCTCAGCTTCTCAGGAATTTTTTGTTGTGTGGAATCACTGTGGTTATTGTAGTGCCAAGAGGTCTCATTCTTCAGCTCCCACAGCATGACACGAATAGAAAGCTCACCTATCCTTATTGTTCGTTAAACTTTTAGAGCCTAGTATCTCTTTTTGAGGCATTTGAGGTGCAATGATTCTGGATCCAAACTAACAGACTATCATCCAGTGGGATACCATCACTAGTTGACCAATAGCACCTTGTGTCTGTCTGTGTGTCTTTCACTTTTTCAGGTCTCCCCCAAGTCATTCATTGACAATATCTCAATGACTCCTTTGCTTCTCAGTCTCCTCTCAGATAGTACATTTGCACACATCTCACTTCCCTCCTGAAACTCTCACCTTTTGTTTCTCCTACAGTGATACTTGAGATATTGGTGCTCATCAACGCATTTCTTTGTCTGATTTATACTTCAGAATTAAAGCCACAACTCAGCAGTCTAATCCTATCAGATTCCTCATTCAGCCCCTCACCTCTTCACCTATCACCTGTCAGCTTCTCATATCATTCCCTCCCTCCACCACCCACCCACCTTCCCCCCCCCCCTCATTTGGGCTCACCTATCACCTGTACTCATCTTACTCTGTCTTCTGCCCCTTCCTTTCCAGTCCTGATAAAGGGTCTCAGCCCAAATCATTAATATTTATTTCCCTCCACAAAATGCTGCCTGACCTGCTGATTTTGTCAGTAATGTATAGTTACAGAGTTACACAGCATGGAAACAGACCCTTCCACACCAACCAAGGTTTCTACCTGAGAAGTCCCAGGTGCTTGTGTTTGGCCCATATTCCTCGATACTTTCCCCAATCCATGTGCCAGCATCTGCAAAATCTTGCATTAGCAGTCTTGTTGATGGCCAATTTCAACACTGGAAGGGCACCAGGTTACTCCAAGAAACAGGATCAGCCCAAGGCTAGTCGAGAGATTTCAGACCCCAACAATCTTCCATAAACCCAGCAATAATGTCCAGAACAAAAGAGATGGTTGTTGACTTCAGGAAGGCACGGAGTGACCACTCCCCACTGAACATCGACGGCTCCTCAGTAGAGATCATAAAGAGCACAAAATTTCTTGGTGTTCACCTGGTCCCACAACACCAGCTCCATAGCAAAGAAAGCCCAGCAGCGTCTCTACTCTCTGCGAAGGCTGAGGGAAGTTCATATCCCACCCCCCCATCCTCATCACATTCTACAAGGGTTGTATTGAGAGCATCCTGAGCAGCTGCATCACTGCCTGGTTCAGAAATTGCACCATCTCGGATCGCAAGACCCTGCAGCGGATAGTGAGGTCAGCTGAGAAGATCATCGGGGTCTCTCTTCCCGCCATCACGGACATTTACACTACACACTGCATCCGCAAAGGAAACCGCATTATGAAGGACCCCATGCATCCATCATACAATCTCTTCTCCCTCCTGCCGTCTGGGAAAAGGTTCTGAAGCATTCGGGTTCTCACGACCAGACTATGTAACAGTTTCTACCCCCAAGCTATCAGACTCCTCAATACCCGAAGCCTGGACTGACACCTTGCCCTATTGTCCTGTTTATTATTTATTGTAATACCTGCACTGTTTTTGTGCACTTTATGCAGTCCAGTGTAGGTCTGTAGTCTAGTGTAGCTTTCTCTGTGTTGTTTTTTTTTATTATTACGTAGTTCAGTCTAGTTTTTTTGTACTGTGTCATGTAACACCACGATCCTGAAAAACATCGTCTCATTATTACTATGTACCGTACCAGCAGTTATGGTTGAAATGACAATAAAAGTTGACTTGACTTGAGAAATCCTAGAAAGTTAAATGATGTAATGGGGCTCATTTATCCGTCCTGCCTGCTCCTACACCTCCGCTACAGAACCCACATTGGATCCAACACCAGTGTAGATTTCTTCTGGAGGTCAGTGATCAATTGCTACCGCATCTTTTTCTCATACAGGCAAGGTGTGAAATTCCTCAGGTCCATGCTCAATTACTAAGAGGTCCCTTTCCATGTTGGTGCGTCTTACTTCTATTGATGCAGGTGCCTTAGACACAAAGACCACCAGCTCACGACCTTGCTCTACAACTGCTACCATACCTCACAGAAACAGCTACGTGCAATGTGGCACCCTGTAAATTCAGACGCCTACACATCTCCCAAGGGAAAAGTTAATACTTAACTTACACTTATGATCAAACATTAAAATGTTCCTTGTAGAGAAGTTTTAACTGTTCCATTGAGCTGGCAAACATTAAAGGAAGCTTTTCAATTGCGACTTTTGCGAGATTTCCCAGAAACTGACACCTTGACCCCAGAGATGGTGACTGTAAATAATTAAAGAAAGCATTTCTAGCATGTCTATAGTGCTTTGAACACACATTGGGTGATTTCAGCCAATCAGTTACCTCTGATGTGATGTAATATTTGTAGCTGCAAATTTCCCACAACATAAAAGTTATCAGGATCAGATAATCAGATAGTCCATTTGTGTCGATATTAGTTGAGGGATAACTATTGGTCAAGAGAATGACAACTCCATCTTTCTTCAGGATACCATCATGGGATCCTCTACATCAATCTCAGGAGATGGGGTGCCTGTCTTAGCAACAAGACAGTACCCACGGCAGTGTAGCACACCCCCACTACTGCACTTCAGTCCAAGCCTAGGCTGTTGTGCTCAGACCTCCAAAGTGGGATCATCTTTCTGACTTAGAGGCAGAATCACAGCCCACACTGAGGAGATCACAGCAATCACAGGACTAGAGGGATTTTTAAAGTCAATATCTTCAAAAATTAACCCAGTATAATACACACTTATTAATTCCTCAATACAGCCAATTTCAACTCTGGGTGGGCACCAGGCTACTCAAGGAAACATGGTCTTTCCGGGACAACATTGACAGACTTCAAACACCAACAAACCTCCATAAATCCAGCAAAAATACTTCAAAAATTTAATGATGAAAATGGGGTTATTTGGCCCTTTGTCTCTACCCCCTTGTTTCCTGCTACAGAAGCTATTTTGAATCCAATTCATCTTTTCCCATAAGACATGGAAGCAGATTTAGGCCATTCAGCTCATTGAGCATACCCATAATTTCACCATGGCTGATCCATTTCCCTCTCAATCCCATTCTCCTGTCTTCCCTCCATAACCTTTGACATCTGGATTAATTAAGAATCTATCAACCTCTGCCTTAAATATACCCAATGATTTGGCCTGCACACCCAGTGGTGGCAATGAATTCCACAGACTCACCACCATCTCACTAAAGAAATTCCTCCTCATCTCTGCTCTAAATGGTTGTCCCTCTATTCTGAGATTGTGCTCTCTGATCCTAAACTTGCCCACTAGAAGAAACATCCTCTCCACATCCACTCTGTCGAGACCTTTCAACATTTGATAGGTTTCAATTAAATCACCCAAGATTTTTCTAAATTCCAAAGAGTACAGGCCCAGAGCCAATACTCCTCATATGATAACTCTTTCATCCCCCGAATCATTCTCGTAAACCTCTACTGAACCCTCTCCAATGTCAGCACATCCTTTCTTGGGTAAGGGGCCTAAAACTGCTTACAATACTCCAAGTGGGGCCTCACCAGAACCTTATAAAGCCTCAGCATTACATCCTTGCTTTTATATTCTAGTCCTCTCAAAATGAATACTAACATTGCATTTGCCTTCCTCACCACAAACTCAACCTGCAAGTTAACCTTTAGGGAATCCTGCATGAGATCTCCCAACCTTTGCACCTCAGATCTTTGAATTTTCTTCCCATCTAGAAAATGGTCTACACTTTTTATTCGTTCCTCTAAAGTGCATGACCATACACTTCTCAACACTGTATTCCATCTGACACTTTTTTGCCCATTCTCCTAATCTGTTTAAGTCGTTCTGTAGCCTATTTCCTCAACATTACCTTTCACCTGTCTTTGTATCACACGCAAACATGACCACAAAGTCATCAATTCTATCATCCAAATCATCGACATACAATGCAAAAAGTAGTCGCAACACCGATAACTGCGGAACACCACTAGTCACCAAAAGCCAATCAGAAAAGGCTCCATTTATTCCCACTCTTTGTCTCCTGCCAATCAGCCAATCCCCTATCCATGCTAGCATCTTCCCTGTAATACTATGAGCTTCTATCTTGCTAAGCAGTTTCAAGTGTGGCCCTTGTTAAAGACCTTCTGAAAATCCAAGTGCAGAGCATCCACCAATTCTCCTTTGTCTATCCTGCTTGTTATTTCCTCAAAGGATTCCAACACATTTGTCAGTTAAGATTTTCCCTTAAGGAATCTATCCTGGCTTTTGCCTATTTTATCATGTGCTTCCAAGTACTACATTCTTAGCAATCATCTCCAATATCTTTCCGACCACTGAGGTCAGGCTTACTGGCCTACAATTCCCTTTCTTCTGCCACCTTTCCTTCTTGAAGAGTGAAGTGACATTTGGAATTTTCAAATCCTCCATAACCATGTGAGAATCAATTCTCCCTCGGATCCCTAGAGCTTTTATTTTTTTATTGACCTGGTTGCTACTTGGAGCCTTTATAGGCCTGCTGAAGATCCAGGAGCTTCAAACACACTACCCTAATTGAACCTTCAAGTTCAGTTTGTTGTCATTCAACCATACACATGTATCCCACCAAACAAAACTATGTTCCTCCGGACAAAGCTTCATGATACAGTACACATGACACAAAGTAATATTACCACTAGTAAATAAGAGAAGTGTATTTATGACACAAGTCAAAAAGTAAACAACATACACCACTGGCACTTCATGTGTGATGAGACCTGGGGTGGCAGGGAGTTCTGTAATCTTATAGCTTGAGTGAAGGAGCTGCTTCCCATCCTAACAGTTCTTGTCCAAATGCTATGGCATCTCCTGTCTAATAGCAAGGGGGGAGGGATGGAGTCAAAGAGATTATTGGATGGATGGATGGATGGATGGGAAGGATCACTGACAATGCTAAGTGCCCTGAGCATGCATCAATCCTGATAAATATCTGATGTATAGAAGAGAAACCTTGATGATCCTCTCAGCAGTACTCAATCCTTTGTAGGTCTTATGGTTAGTTGCCTTGCAATTCCCGTACCAGCTTTGATTGAAGCTGGTTAGGACACTCTTGAAGGTGCTCCTGTAAAACTGGTTTGGTTGGGGGTGGGGGGGGGGGGTTCCTACTCACCTCAGTCTTTTCAGGAAATGGAGACACTGCTGTGTTTTCCTGACCAAAGAGAAGTGGTGTTGAGGAACCAGGTGAGATTATTCATTATGTGCACTCCCAGAAACTTGGTGCACTTAACTCTCTCCAAGGAGGAGCTGTGTATGTGCAGTGAGGAGTGAACAGCCTGCACCTTCTTAAAGCCTACAATTCCCTCTTTGATCTTGTCCATGTTGAGACTCTAGTTGTTGTGCTCACACTGTTCTACCAGCTGCTCTACCTCCCCTCTGTATGCATTCTCATCATCATTGACGAGTCCAGCCACCGTTGTATCATCAGTGAACTTGATTTGGCTTAATCTGGATCTAACAATACAGTGATGTGTCAGCAGCATGAACAGCAGTGGGCTAAACACGCAGCCCTGGGGAAAACACCAGTGATGGAGCTAGAGACATTTCTGCCAACACAGACTAACTGTGGACACTCTGTCAGAAAGTCCAAGATCCAGTTACACAGACAGGAGTTGAGACCCAATGAGGAGAGTTTACCTACCAGCTTCTGGGGTATGATCGTATTAAGCTGAAGTCGATAAACAGCAGCCTGGCATATGAGGCACCATTTTCTGGGCAGGACAGAACAGAGTGGAGGGTAGAGGCTACAGCATCATCGGTGGACCAATTTGAGCAATAAGCAAACTGGAAAGGGTCCAATGTGACAGGAAGATGTGATTTAATGTGATTCATAACCAGCCGCTCAAAGCATTTCATTATTGTTGAGGTCAGTGCAACTGGAAGGCAGTCATTGAGGCAGGTTACTGTTGTCCTCTTGGGCAACGGGACAATGAAGTCTAAGGGGATGGTGGCCTGTTCCAGAGAGATGTTGAAGATGTCTACTAGAACCTTAGTTAACTGATTGTGCCATTAAGCTCATGGGAAAGACGGAGAAGGTGGTTTTACTCGTGTCAATACTCAGCAGCAATCTAGAAAATGCCACTGTCACACAGCAGCTCAAGAAATGTGTAGACTAAGAAACAGAATTAGTGCTTCACGTCAAAGACCTTTCAATGTTTCACCCCTCCCTCAGCTTCTCGATAATTCAAAATTAACTTACTATGGAGAAGGGAAGCACAGGAGCACTTACAGGATTGCTTTGAAATCGGTGGACTGGACTGTGTTCAGGGATTCGGCTTTCAACGTGGATGAGTATGCCACAGTTATTACTAACTGCATTAAAATCTGTATGGACAAGCGTGTGCCTACAAAGACTTGCTGTACATTCCCAAGTCAAAAGCTGTGGATGAACCAGGAGGTTCATAATCTGCTGAGGGCTAGATCGGGGACATTCTGGTGACACAGGTCTCTCCAAGAAAACCAGGTGTGACTTGCAGAGGGCTACTTCAAGGGCAAAGAGACAATTCCAAGCAAAGTTGGAGACAACATCGGATTCACACCAACTTTGGCAGGGTTTGCCAAACACTACTTCCAACAAAGCAAAACCCAATAGCACGAATGCCAGCAATGTTTCACTATCAAATGGGCCTTCTATGTCCATTTGAAAGGGAGAATATCATTACAGCTGTGAAGATCCCATCTGCACCCGGTGACCTTGTGATCTCTGTCTCAGAGGCCAATGTTACGCTTTCTTTAAGGAGGGCGAACCCTTGCAAGGCAGCAGGTCCCAAGGCTCTGAAAACTTGTGCCAACCACCTGGTAGGAGTATTCAAGGACACTGAATACCAATCCTCAGAGAGATCAGAAGTGGAGAGAGTGAGTAGTTGCAAGTTCCTGGGCATTAAGATCTGAGGATTTAACCTAGTCCTAACATATCAATGCAGCTAGAAAGAAGGCAGGACAGCAGCTATATTTCATTAGGAGTTTAAAGAGATTTGGATGGTCAACTAAAACACTTAAACTTCTATAGATATACCGTGAACAGCTTTCTGACAGGCTGCATCACTGTCTGGTATTGGGTTGGGGAGGCTACTGCACAGGACCAAAAGAAGCTACAGAAAGTCATGAAATTAGTCAGCTGCATCTTGGGTACCTGCCTCTATTGTACCCAAGCCACCTTCAAGGAGCACTGCCTTAGAAAGACTATGTCTATTATTAAGGGCCCTTGTCATCCAGGCCATGTCCTCTTCTCACTTTTAATATCAGAAAGGAGATACTGTTACTGTTAGGAAAGAGGTACAGAAGCAGGAAGGCACACAATCAGTAATTCAGGAACAGCTTCCTCCCCTCTGCCATACGATTCCTAAATGGACATTGAACCCATGAATGCTACCTGATTTTTTGAAAAAACATTTCTGTTTATGCACCATTTCTAATCTATTCAATATACATATACTTACTGTAATTGATTTATTTTTTCCTTTCTATATTTATCATGTACAGTTTTGAACTATTGGTGCCAAGTTAACAGATTTCACAACACATGCTAGTGATAATAAACCAGATTCGGATTTCTCTTTCCCAGTTCTAACAAAGGGTTGCCAGCCTGGATCCACAGATGCTGGCTGACCTGCGAGAGTATTTCCAGCACACTCTACTTTCATTTTCTATGTCCAGCACAATTTTATAAATGCGCAAGAATTAAGCAAATACAGTTTTGTTTGAAGATTTTCCTGGGAGTGAAAGTATAGGAGAGGGATCCGCAGGTTCTTTAGAGATCACAAAGCTGCACATCTCCTCTCCAGTCTTTGTGAATTACTCACGGGATAAAACCTGTCACTGGAAATCAATCATTGTGAAAGAACCTTGCCTCCTCAGTGTTGCACATTGAACCAAGATGAATTATTGAAGCCACTTAATAAACAGACATATAAAAAACAACACACACAAAATGCTGGTGGACACATTTTTAAATGCACAAATAGAACAGACAGCAGATCTGAGAACTGGCAGACTACTGCAAGGTCAAACTAAAACCTTCATTCAGTTTTGCCTTCGCTCCCACAAGTATTCCCTGGCCTGTTAGCTTTGAAAGCTTTTTTTGTTTCATGAATACTAGGTTTCTTACACCTAATGTTATTTTGTTTTAGTTATAACTATCCCTCACTCACAAAGAGGCGCACACACACAGAATAACCAGGCAGCCAGCCTCAACAGGTGAAGTCTCCCTGCCGTCTCCTCCCCAGAGATCAGCTGACAGCCTGAGCGAAACCACAGCGCGTTCATACCACTGAGTGCCGAGTTCACAGGCTCATTATAAAACCTACACTCGGTCTGCAGAGTAACAACACAATAATGGGGAGTGGGGGGAGGGGATCTACTCCAAATCCTCCAGCTGATCTGTGACACTCACTCCCTAATCATTGGACAATGTCAAAATAAGTTCAAAGTAAATGTATTAACAAACTACATATATATTACCATATACCACCTCGTGATTCATTTTCTTTCAGGCATTTACAGGGGAAAAAGAAACAATAAAATTTATTAAAAACTATACATAAACGCTGAAAAAACAACTAATGTGCAAATGATTTATTTAGCAAATAAAACAATTACTAACAACCTGAGAAGAGTCCTTGAAAGTGAGTCTGTAAGTCATAGAACCAGTACATAGTGGTGATTGAAGCTGTCCACACATGTTCAGGAGCCCGATAGTTGCAGGGTAATAAGTGTTCTTGAGCCTAGTGGTGTCAGACCCGAGGCCTCCTATATCTCTCGCCTGATGATAATAGCAAGGTGACGACATGGCCTGGAATGTGACAGTTTGGAAATAAGAAGAATCTTGCCAATAATAAACAGCTTTAGTGTCAAGGAGAACAAGAAACTGCAGATGCTGCAATGTGGAGCAACATACAAGAAACTGGAGTAAGTCAGTGGGTCAGGCAGCATCTGTAAAGGTAAATGGCCATGCGTCACTTTGGGTGTAGCAAAAGATCAAAGGTGAGATAGCCAATATAAAGAGGTGAGAGGGAGGGGTGCAGCAAGAAATAACTAGCAATAGGTGGATCCAGGTGAGGCGGGGTGATGGGAAGGGAAGTTTGGAAATGTCAAAGAGCAGGAAAAATTGAAGGGGGAGCATTAAGAGGGCATTAGCAGCAGGTCTCTTTTAGACTCCACTCCATGAAGAGTATGAAGAGATTCGGTACATCACATGAATTTCTATATATGTATGGTTGTATGTCATGTAGCGTTCAATGGAGAGGATCACAAAGAGATATTTAGACTTAACCTGCTCCATCACAGGCACAAACCTCCCCACCTTGGAGGACATCTTCAAAAGGTGATGCTTCAGGAGGGTGGCATTCATCAATAAGGACCACTCCTCCTTGTTACTATTATCAGGGGAGGTCATACTGGAGCCTGAACCCACACTCTAATTCAGAAATAGTTTCTTCCTCTCCACTAATAAATATCCAAAATGGTCCATGAACACCACCTCATTATTCCTTTTCTTGACATCATTTATTTAGTTTGCAATTTATTAAAACAATAATACAGCAAACATTAGTGGGAAGTAAGATTAGGAATCTTCTAAAAACCAACTGAAGACAATTAAAAAAAAACATGAGAGAAGATGAAATAGTAAGATAAGTTAGCCAATAAAATCAGAGAATATCAAAAGTTTTTTCTCTCATATATAAAGAGTAAAAGAGGTGAGATTGGATATCACTGGAAAATTACACTGGAGAGTTAGTATTGGGAGACCAAGGAAATGGCAGACAAACTTATTAAATATTTTGCATCAGTCCTCACTTTGAAGACTCTAGCAGTACGCCAGAAATTCAAGTGCCGGGGCAGAAGTGAGTGTAGTTGCTATCATCAAGGGAAAGGTACTTGGGAAGTTGAATGGTCTGAAGGTAGACAAGTCAACTGGACCAGATGTGCCACACCCCAGGACTCTGAAAGAGACAACTGAAGAGATTGTGGAAGCAATGTATGATCTTTCAAGAATCATTAGATTCTGGAATGTTCTGGAGGACTGAAAAAGTGCAAATGTCACTTCACTCTGAGAAGGGAGGGAGGCAGAAGAAAGGGAATTATAGGTCTGCTAGCCTGACTTCAATGGTTGGGAATATGTTGGAGTCCATTATTAAGATGAGGTTTCAGGGTACACAGAGGCATATGATAAAGTAGGCCAAAGTCAGTATGGCTTCTTAGGAGGAAATCTTGTCATACAAATCTATTGGAAATATCTGAGGAAATAACAGACAGGATAGATGAAGGAGAGTCAATGGATGTTGTTTACTTGGATTTTCAGAAGTCATTTGACAAGGTGCTGCACACGAGGTGCTTAACAATATAGGAGCCCATGGTATTACAGGAAAGATATGAGACAGATGATAGATACATACTTTATTGATCCCAAAGGAAATTACACTGTCACAGTAGCATTACAAGTGCACAGATATACAATATTAGAAGAGAAGAAAGAATAAAAAAAAAGTTACTTCAAACAGTCTAGCATGGCTAGAAGATTGGCTGACTGTCAGGAGACAAAGAGTGAGAATAAAGGAGGCCTATTTTGATTGGCTGCCGGTGACACATTCTGATTGGCTAGTGGTGCTCCACAGGGATTGGTATTGGGACTGCTTCTTCTCATGTTATATGCCAATAATTTCAATGACAGAAGTGATTACTTTGTTGCCAAATTTGCAGACAATACAAAGATAGATGGAGGGGCAGGTGATGAAGTAAGTCTGCAACAGGACTTGGAGAGATTGAGAGAATAGGCAAAGAACTGCCAGGTGGAATATTGTGCAGAAGCGTATATAGCTATGCAAGCTGATAGAAGAAATAAAAGGTATGGACTATTTTCTAAACAGGGAGTCACAAGTCACAGGAAGTGCAAAGGGGATTCCGGTGTAGGATTCTCTAAACTTTAGGGGTTCCCAACCTTTTTTATGCCATGGACCAATACCATCAAGCAAGGGATCTGTGGACACCAGGTTGGGAAACCCTGCCTTAAAGGTTAACTTTCAGGTTGAGTCAGTGGTTAGCAGTTATTTCAAAGGATCAGAATACAAGAGCAAGGATGTGATGCTGAGGCTTTATAAGGTATTGGTCAGTCCATACTTGGGAGTATTGTGAACAGTTTTGGGTTCCTTAACTAAGTGAAGATGTGCTGGTGTCAGAGAGGGTCCAGAGGAGGTACATGAAAATTATTCCAGGAATGAAAGCGTTAATGTATGAGCAGCATTTGATGTCTGTACAAGCTGGAATTCAGAAGAATGACGGGAGATCGCATTGAAACCTAGCAAATATTGTAAGGCCTAGATAGAGTGGGTGAGTCTAGGCCCAGAGGGCACAGCCTCAGAATAGAGGAACATCCATTTAGAAAAGAGGTGAGCAGGAATTTCTCAAGCCAGAGTGTGGGGAATCTATGGAACTCATTGCCACGGATGGCAAGTAATTTAGTATATTTAAAGCAGAAGGTCATAGGCTCTTGGTTAATCAGGACTTTAGAGGTTATGGGGAGAAGGCACGAGAATGGAGTTGAGAGGGATAATAAATCAGCATGATAGAAAAGCGGAGCAGACTCAATAGACCATGTGGTCCAATTGTGCATCTACATCTTATTGTCTTATATCTGTGCAATGCACTGTTGCTGCAAATCAACAAGTTTCACATCATATTATACATATAACAAACTCATGACATGGTACTACAACATGATACTACCCCTACCACTTTTAAAATGCTTCTTAAAACCTCCTCCTTTAACAAAATATTCAGTCATCTCCTGTAATATCTCATTGTGTCTCAGTATCAAACATTGCTTTACAAATCACTCAATCGCTCATGTGAAATACCCTTAGAAAATCTACTTCATTAAAAAAGTGTTATAAATACAAGATGTTATTGTGATAGCCCAACACATACTTTTTCCCACAGACTGTTCAAAGGAAAATTTGGACTTTGCATTTTTGGCTGTTTGCGCACCAGCTGACACTGATAACTGACTGGGGACAGAGGATGCTCTGTGCTCCAAGGTCACGTGCAAATTTCATGGATTCAAAACAAAAAAAAACACAACTGGGGTTCAAAAAAAAAAGCTGGTTGAACCACAGTTCACTGGAGTGGCAACACACACAAAATGATGGGGGAACTCGGCAGGTCAGAAAACACTTACGTTCTGATGAAGGGTCTCAGCTTGAAATGTCAACTGCTTACTTACATCCAAAGATGAAACCTGACCTGCTGTGTTCCTCCAGCATTGTGTACGTTGCTGAAGATTTCCAGCATCTGCAGAATTTTGCGTCTCCAAGAGGGACTGACAAGGTAGATGCCAAGAGGCCATTTCCTCAGGCCGGTGAGTCAAATGTAGCTTCAGGGCAAGAGGCTGACATCAATGGCTGAGAAGGGGAGACCTTCTTTATTGAAATGCTCCATTCCAGGGGGCTGGAGATGTTCCCCACTGAGTGGGGGATAGAATCAGCAGCAGTTTCTGTACCAGAGAATTCGGTTTTACATTATGGAGTGGTCAATAGTGGGAATGCACTGCCAGAAGCGGCGATGGAATCAAATGCAATTATTGCACTTGGAGTCAGACAGCAGTTCAGCACAGAGACAACCAAACTGACCATGCCAATCACAGCTCCCTGCTAATCCCAGTTACCGACACTGAGCTCAGAACCCTCCAGTCCCTCCCCTATATACATATCCAAATACCTCCAAAACATTGCAATTACACCCGCCTCAACCACCTTGTCTGGCAATTCATTCCAGGTACTCACTGCCCTCTCAGTAAAGTTGCTCCTCACATCTCTCAAGTCCCTCCCCTCTTCTCTTGTATCTGTGCCCTGTAGTTTTGGACTGTGCACACTTAAGTAGTCAAGGCAGAAGAGGATCAGGTACGAATGCAGGCAAGTGAAATTAGTATAGATGAGGAAAGGGTTGGGTGTGGATTCAGTGGGCTGAAAGGCAAACTTCTTTGCTGTTTCACACTAAAAGCCATGGGCCTATTGAATGGTGGAATAGGACTGAGAGGCATTGATTTCTTATCATCTTAAGCGCTGCTATTCATGAGTATTGTGGAAGTCTGATCAATATCAAACTACTATTGCTTCTCAACATTACAAAATACCCACAAAATGTAGAACATAGTGGTGGGCTATGGATAAATTGGCAGGTGACACTAAATCTAGCAAATCAGTCTGGCAAAAATTTCATCTGCATAGAATCACTTCACACCTGGTGCTAGTCCAGACCCAATACTAATGTCATTTGAGGAAGTCACTAATGTTTAAAGCTTGTAGTACTGGGTGTTATCAAATGTTACACTTCACTAGATATTCAAGTGCTAGCAAAGGGATTCAACAGAAAGGAAGTTTGTTCTGCCATGCATCACAAAATTGTTTTGTCATCCATCTCTCGCAGGATGGAGGGCGAATAAAATTAAGATATGCTGCATTGCTCTTAGTGCCAGGTTGTATCATACAGTCAGAGGGATTTGCAATGAAAGAGGCCATTTGTCCCATTATTAATGTGCTGACTCTTGGGTAAATCTATGCCCATCTGAATCACCAATGTCCTTCAAGGACACAGTTACCCATTTGTGGCTTTGACATAACTCTAAACCCAACAACTTGGTCCACTCAAAACTAAGGCAATTAGGAATAGACATTAAATATTGCAAAAAGAAATCCAGATCCTGTCAGCAAATACATTTAGAGCTCTAACCTGTATATATCCCAAGTCCTTCCCATCAGCACTGCTGCCATTTTGCCCTCAATGTTTCTGCCCACTTCCTTTTTCAAAAGAATGAACCCAATTCTCCAGACTTCCTGGTAGCAGCAGTCATGTCAGCATTTATTAACCATGGTAAATCATCCTCGTTGTTCACTTGTAAATGAGAACCATATCCTGAAGCCTTCATCCTTGGCCATCATTTTTAAATCAGGAGGAGGGATCCTCTCAAATCCGCTGCCCAGTCAATTCCTCTTTAACCAGTGAACTAGTTCAAAAATGGTTCAGGTGACCTGCCCTGGGCCCAACACATAGACAAAACATGTTCTCCTCACATTTCCAACAGTTCTTCCACTCACCTAGGGACAATTTACAGTAGCCAATTAACTTATGAACCCCAGACCTTTAGCAGATCGTGAAAACCAACACATCAAGAAGGAGAACATGCAAACCCCATAAGGCAGCAGAGGTCAGGATTGAACCCAAGGATGCTGCAGGTCAGGCAGCAGCTCTACCAACTGCACCACTGCAAAACAGAATGCATCCTCCAAGAACACCTAGCCTGGTTTCAATGAGATCATCTGCTATTCTTTTAAACCTGCTCATCTCAAAACTCCACAGGGAAGGTTCCAATATCTACCTATCAGCTGAATTTATAACATGTAAATTTTAAGAGACTGCTCAAGTTTATTAACCAAAGATAAATACATTTGTCTAGGACATGTCAGAGCCACAGACAGGCTTGTTGACTGTCATCTTAGTTTTCAGATCTATTTAAGCTGAAAGGTTAGTTACAAAGGAGCAACTGCAGGTAGTCAAATATAGTACAACTAAAGGGATATTGTTTTATGATCTAAGCATGTCTCTTTTTGTTGAATCCCAGGCCTTTTGTGGAAATAAATTTGAAACAGCTGTACTTCTTTTCAGGGACTGGTGAGCCAATACAGTGATGTAGCGGTCAACCTACTAAACCTGGCAGGGGTCCCCAATCTTTTTTATGCCATGGACCCCAGGATCTAGAGGCTTAGTCCATTGACCTGGAGACAGGAGTTAGAGAATTTGGAATAATAGCTATACTCAGTAAAAGTGAGCTCAAAACTATTGGATCTGACATTGCTGATTAACTGAACGTACAACTCACACTCATTCCCCAATCACACTTTATTTACTCGTGTGCATGGAGAACAGCCTGGCCCATCACCAAATTGCTCTGAAGCTTGATCAAAGAAACTTCATTTTTATACAAAAATTCACTAGTAGTAAAAAAAAATTGGCAATTTATTGACCAATAATTGATAATAGAAATTCTGTGCACTTCTAAACCCCAACATTTGCATATTTAAATACCCATCATTATATATTTCAGGTTTAATAACCAATGTAATCTACACCTTAAAGGTCAATAATACTTGAGAATTAGTAAGATAACCGCCCAATATCAAGTGTTTCCCTAGAAACCTTTATTTCCATCTTTATCTTGACTTAGTATGTTTAGTGACCTTCATTCCCAGGCTGTACAGAGAAGAGTTAAGCTTTCAAAGACTTTGTTCAGCCTCAGTGACTGTACTATGTCTGCACACTTTCCGTCAGTTTATCATCTTGACTATTGCCTTAATAAACTTCAACATATAGGAAAAGACGTAAAAGCATCTGCACTCTGTTTCGTTAACACACCACTTTAGCCTCTTCTTTGTTGTAACTTCCACAATTCCCCCTTTTAACACAAATTATTTCAATAACACAGAGTCCCTGAAACTCCTTCAGATGGCCACTGGATCATAACGGAGGTGTCCCTTCTTCAGGCCAATACTGCGCAGAGCAATCTCGGGCAACGTTACAACTAGCAGTAATAAGACCCCCCCGTCCTCACTGCCCATCCTTTTCCAACCATTTCTGCATCTCATTTCTCCAGTGATTACACACAAATACTTAATGCACAAACATGCACACTACCAGAGTTTACTTGGGGTGTCCAGGACAGAGGACAATCACACTGCCATTCACACTTCAGAATTCATTTTCTCACCTACACACAGAAAAAAAACTCTCACCCACTGCAGTCCTTCTCCTCCCTATATCCCCTGTTGATCTTTGCATGACTGAGAACATGGAACAGTACAGCACGAGAACAGGCCCTTCAGCTCAGTGGCACTGCCAAACACGATACCAAATTCAACTAATCTCTTCTGTCTGAGGATGATCCACATCCTTCTATACCCTGCATATTCAAGTACCTCTATTCAAAGGCCTCTTAACCACCACCTATTCTGCTTCCATCATCACCCCAGCAGCATGCTCCAAGCACCTACCACACCATGCAGGCCCTGCAGATATCCTTTGAACTTCTCCGCTTAAAGCTAGGCTGTCTGGCACTTAGCTTTAGCTGTCCACCCTATCTATATCACTCAATTTTTTTATAAACTTATATCAGATCTCACCTCAGCCTCCATTGCTTCAAGAAAACAACCCAAGTTTCTCCAACTTCTCCTTATAGCTGATGTCCTCAAATTCAGATAGAAACCTGATAAACCTTTTCTACACCCTCTCAAAAGTTTCAACATCCTTCTTGCAATGGAGCAAGCAGAACTGTACACAATAAAATAGGATCTAACAACTTCCATTTTAGAAATTATTTTAATGCAGCAAAACAATGAATATCTTTCACAGAAGTATTACCATAAAACTGATATACAAGGAGATAAATTATAGCAATAATTAATAATATCAATGCAGATAATGCAAGACCTCACCCATAAGAGATGACATAAGGAGGGAAAAGGTCAATCTTGAGGAAATTCAAGTTATGGTCAGGGCACAAAAACATAGCAATTAAAATTAATAGAAAAATTTATAAAATATTAGGAATTGAGAGCTTTAGAAAGAAGAGGAAAGGAGGCTCAGGGCCACAAAGGTTCAGTGAAAATGGTTGCCATACACTAGGTGCTTGGATAGCCATGTTTCTGTGTTGTTTGTCACCAGGACTCAAAGATCATATTGAATGGCAAGGAAAGTTTGAGGGATTGAGTGGCCTACTCACTTTCCCGTTTCCTTTATGTTCTTATTTAGGGATGGATAACCAGCAGACCAGAGTTGGAGGAGCACTAA
Organism: Hypanus sabinus; assembly: GCF_030144855.1. Taxonomy (NCBI): domain Eukaryota; kingdom Metazoa; phylum Chordata; class Chondrichthyes; order Myliobatiformes; family Dasyatidae; genus Hypanus; species Hypanus sabinus. Next base: position 132,251,011 of record NC_082706.1, read on the forward strand.
TACTTGAGGGATTATTGACAAGTACAGATAAGATAGTTTATTTGATATCTGATTTGTAAATTGAGATCTGAATCCTCAACCAGAGAGGGAGCATGAGATTAAGATTCAAGCTTCGATCCCAATCCACCACAGTTTAGAACAATAAACAATGGGTTGAGAGAACAAATTACAATCATAGCCAAGGTTCAAAGAATTTTGGAACCAGAGTTTGAGCAGAGAATTTGGCCAAGCAGCAGAGCCCAAATGATGCTTTTGAACTGAGAGAGGCAGAGGATTCATTTCAAAACTAGATGGATAGGGTTTCTTCCAGCAGCCTAATGAGTGATTTCCATCCTCAGCTCTGGAGACAAGATCCATCTCCTCAAGTGCAATAGTAGTTGGTTATGGAAAGCATGCTAGAAAAACCCCAGGTACAGAAATCTCTGTGTTGACATCACATTACTCACAGACCAGTGACATGGTGGAATAAATTGATCAACATGCTGACAGTAAAAAGTAACACTTGAGCTTTCACTTAGCTTCCCAAGACTACTGTGTTTGTGCCAGACTCTCCCATTTGAACCGCCTAGAACACCACCTTATTATTTGTCTTTTGCACTATTTAGTTTAACACTATTATAGTACTTTTTTAAATCTTGTACTGCACTGTTTGCTGTAAAACCATAAATTTCATGACATAAGACAGCGATAATAAACTTGATTCAGATTCCTTTCAGTTCTGTTTCATTGAAATCCCCTCTCATTCTGCTAAACTCGGGGGAGTATTAAATACCTCAAAAAATACTTAAATAGTCAAATCAATACACCAATAATCGACATGATTGAAACTAAAGGGGAAAAAGAACTGGTTCAGGCATGTCTGGCTAACAGATTCTGCTTCCAGTCAACACTGGAGATAACTCTGCCTCCACACAGCACTGGTTATGGACACAATGGTGTCTAGCTTCAAGTTAATTGGCATGCAGGAAAGCCCCAGGCAACATTTCCTCTCCACTCCCACACTAATGCCTCAAGTGAACTTGAGGCTTGGACATAAATCTACAGCAGCCACATTTTCCCGTCGGCAAGAGTTTATCCAAATGCCTTGGATTACAATGGGAAGGCAACTCACTGAGTGGATGGACAATACCCATTAAATGGAGTGAGACAGGGTACCAAGACATGAGAATACACCCAACGTGGGCTGTGGACTGTATGAAACAACACTTTTTCGATACAATCCAGACCACTCCAACTTCACCATCACGCCAGCAACATCCGACAGTTGGAAGCAGACACACCTCGGGAATGGGACGACCACACCAAACTGCTTCTGAGCAATAACCAGGACAGCAGGATCGTTCACCTGCAGCAGAAACTCGCAACACAATGCTGTCTGATTTCCCATTCCCTCCCTGCCTGTCTCTACTTAATCTTAGTACCTTTGAGCCCCGTTTCCATTTCATGTGTCCACAGCTTTACTCCCGTGTTTCATGCAGCTGTCCTGGAGAGGACTGGTCTTCATGCTGTAACATTAGAGAGCTGGTATCGCAAAACCAATGACTTCTTTCTGGGTGTCCTTTAAATTAAATAACCTTCCAGCATTAGGAAGGAAAGGGCCGCTAAGGTTGGGAACACTGCTTCCCACCAAAGCCTTGCTTACGCAAGCTCTGCTTTCAACTCTCTGTTCCTTAATGGCATTGCAGAAGGGCTGAGTGCTTAGAAATCATTCCAGATTGATACAACTAAATAGGTATTTTCCCCAAACACAGTTCATTTTCTTCAAAAGAGTTGATTCCCAGGAATGGGTCTAATCTGCAGTCACAAATCCAAACTACATTTAGAAAATACTAGCTAACAATAACCTCTAGAGAATCAGTATGTGATAGTATTCACCTCCATAAAATGCAATCGACACCAAGAAATAATCCATTATTTCCTCCCAATGCTCAAATCCAAAGGAATGTGGAAGAATTTCCAAAATGCAGAATTATCTGATGAATGTTAAACAATTGGAGTACAAGGCCCAGAAAATATCTTTCATACACTTTCGATCTTCAGTGGTTTAAAAGGGGGGGTGATGATCCACAGTGTGCCCTTCTCATCTCTCAACTTTGCCTACCCAACTGAGAATAAGAACAAGGATGGATGTGAAAATAGCTTCCAAAGAAGCACTTGGATAGATGCATGCAGAAGTGTGGCCTAGAGGGATTTAGGCCAAATGTAGGACATTGGGACTAGCTGAGAGGACGCTGTAGTCAGCACACACTTGTTGGGGCAAAGGGCCTGAATCCATGCTGTGTTGACAACATCTCAAACAAGGCAATTCCCCACAAAACTGTGTCAGAATGGTCCAACAGTCAATTACTTTGATGATGCTTAAAGAAGGATGTTGACTGAGACAACTAACCATTTCTAAATCCATATTTAAGTTTGCTGGCGACACCACTGTTGGAGGCCAAATCAAAGGTGGTGATGAATCAGTATTTAGGAGGAGGATTGAAAATCTGTCCGAGTGGTGCCACGATGACAACTTCTTACTCAATGTCAGCAAAAGCAAGGAGCTGACTATTGATTTCAGGAGGAGGAAACCAGAGGTCCAAGAGCCAATCTTCATCGGGGAACCGGAGGTGCAGGCTATCATTTCAGAGGACTTGTCTTGGACCCAATACGCAGTGCAATTACAAAGAAAGTACAGTAGTACCTCTACCTCAGAAGTTTTCAAAGATTCAGCATGAGATCTGAAACTTTGTCAAAGGTTATGGGGAGAAGACAGGAGAATGGGAATGAGAGAGAAAATAAATCAGCCATAATGGAATGGTAGAGCAGACTCGGTGAGTCAAATGGCTTAATGCTGCTCCCATGATTCATGGCCTTGTGGTCATGTGTCTGGGTCCTTAACTCCAGAATCCCCACCCTGGACCTTTCCATCTCCTTCATAATAGATCATAAAAGATCTTTGACAGAGCGTCTCTACTGTAAAACCCAGTATATAATTATTTGGGAATGTTGATGACTCAGTCATTAGTACACAGAATCCTCATTAGCCATACAGCTACATTACTGCAATGCAAACCATGGATTACTAGAAGTATGGGCTTGACTAATGAAGTGATGGTGCATTTCACCTTGTGAAACACAAACTCAATAACCTCCTTTTCCCCATTCCCTTCAAGTTCACCGAGTTCACTGGATAAATTATAACACCCTGCAATATTTAAACAGAGAGAACTATAAGCATGCTGGAGTTATAGATGTAATATCCAATAGTCTAGAAAATCTGCCAGCCAAGCACTGAAGTCCCGAAGGCACTGGAATATTGGGGGTTTCTTGAGATAACTCCGAGCGGACAGGCTTGAACTGGCCTGTGCAGCATCAGGTGCTCTATAAATTGGTATTGGTTTATTACTGTCACCTGTACCAAGGTATCTGTGAAAAGCTGGTCTTGCATAGCGCTTATGCAAATCAAACCATTACACAGTGCATTGAGCTAAAATGAGGCAAAGCGAAACAATGCAGAATAAAGTAAAAGCTACTGAAAGATTGCAATGAACATAACAGGAAGGTTGTGAGGCCAAGAGTCCTCCTTATCTGACAAGAGCTCCATTCAGGAGTCTAATAACAGTGTCCTTGAGCCTGGTGGTAGGTGCTCTCACGTGTCTGTATCTTCTGCTGAAGAGTGCTGGGAGGAGAGAAAATGCTCAGGGTAGGTCAGGTCTTTGATTATGCTGGCTCCTTTAATGAGGAGACAAAGGCTATGGGGTGGGGAGCGGGGCTAATTCCCATGTTGTGTCCACAACTCTGAAATTTCTTACAGTCACAGTGCCATACCAAGCCATCAAGCATCCAAAAGATTGGTAAAAAAAAAAATAGGTAAAAGTCAACAGGTACATGCCAACACGAGGAAATCTGCAGATGCTGGAAATTCAAACAACAACACACACAAAATGCTGGCAGAACACAGCAGGCCAGGCAGCATCTATAGGGAGAAGCACTGTTGATGTTTCGGGCCGAGACCCTTCGTCAGGTACATGCCAAATGTCTTTAGCCTCCCATGGAGGTAGAGGTATTGGTGAGTTTTTGTGGCCATAACGTTAATATGTTTGGAGCAGAACAGGGATTTGGTGATGTCCATATCTAGGAACTTGAAGCACTCAACCCTCTCAGCCTCACAGTTGATGCAGACAGGAGCCCCTCCCTTTCTGAAGTTAATGACCAGCTGTTTTGTTGACATTGAAGGAAAGGTTGTTGTCATGACACTGTCACTAAGCTCCTCATCTCCTTCCTGTATGCCATCCCATTGTTATTTGGGGTGCTGTCCACTAAGGTGGCATCATCTGCAAACAGGCAGGTGAATAGGAGCAGAATCTGGCCCCAGTCATGAGTACAGGGAGTAGAGTCCGAGGCTTTAGATGCAACCTTTTGGGGGTTAGCCACCGAGGCTGGAGAGATGAGAGGAGAATTCTGGTACATCTTAGTTCAGAAGATGACAGCGCAGACCACTGCCACACTGCACCTGTGGCTGAGCTGGCCAAGTTATATCTGCCTCTGGAAGACAATTCTGTGATCCCATCTTCCCAATAAGGAAACAGATTCCAGGGAGAACCTGGAGAACCTCAACTCCAGTCTCGTAGGTTTTTCTCTAACCCAGGACTTCCCAACCTGTTGTATACCATGGACCAAAGCTATTAAGCAAGGGGTCTGTGGACCCGAGGGTCTAATCAATGCTTGTTAGGAATACAGGGACATATATTAAACAAAGCTGGGATAATAATTTACACCACACTGAAACAAGTAGTTCATATTATATAAAGGTGACTGCAATCTATGGATAAAGTTTTATAGAATTATGCAAAATAGAGAAGTTGTTAAACCACTAACTTCTTGTCATAGGAAAAAATGTCATTACGCTGGAACGCATGGAAGGGAGATACTAAAGGATGCTGCTGGACTCGGGCTGAGTTATGAAGTGAAGCAGGTTGGGATTTTTTTTTAAATTGGAGTGTAGGAGAAAAGATTGATCTTATAAACGTATGAGGGGTAAAGATAGGGTCTGTGTCTAATGGCCACAGAAGTACACGTGACTGACGCTACTTAGAAACTGCTCTGCAACATTCTCCCAGCCCCAAGAAGCATAGTGTCCCAAGTGTTTCAAAGGAAACCCCAGCATTTTTCTCAATTAGCTTTTGTACTTTTAGAGTTGTCCTAAGCAGCTGTACAATTAAGCAGAATTTACAGTGCTTTTTCTTAAATTCCAGATGTATTTAATTTGCTGCATTTAAATTTTCCAAATGGGATGGTTGCATTAACTAAATGAAAAAAAAGCAAACATAGGATTAATATAAACTTACTCAAAAGATTAACCTTCACAAGAGCTTATGAAATGTTAACATTTGAACAATACCAAGCAGGTTGTAAAAGTACTCCAAATGACTAACAGAGGGACTGTCTAAATACACCCAGCTTTCAACCATAAAACTGTAAAATGAAGTGGATTGGAAAAATGTTATGGAAATGAGAAGCTCACAATCAATCTCTCATTCAGACCCGGGTTCTTCCTTCTTGCCAAATTTGGCTTGTGTCTAGTTTCATCAACATGAACAGTAAATTGTAGGGTGAATAGTTGACAGAAGAGTTACAGCGAAGCAGAGATCGGAAAGTGAAGTTCAGTCTACTAACCAATGTTGTGGTCACAAAGACATTAAACCCCACATGCTCCTTGGACTTATTATCATGAAGGTAATTGAAAATGTGGTCTAAATTAGTTTGCATATTACAAGTCTCTGCACATTATGTGAAAAATTTTCTAAGGTTCATGATTTTACCTATATACTTCACTCCCATTATTCTAAGATGCCTTTCAAAGTTTTGAAGATGCAATGTAAATACAATGTAAATATATGATCTATCCATAATGACTAACTTTTTATAGACCAAACGAAACAGCAATTACTAACTTGCACGAAACACTGGTGATCGAGACTCAGTCCTGAGCGATTCAATCACACAACTATAGTACTCATAACAATGGACCACCAGCTCATTTGTGTTAATGAGCCACGATCATCAACCCAGTTCTCAAATGTTACTTATACAATTTGTTTCAAACAGACATGAACACTGTAAAACTACTTACTCGCTGAATTCTATCTGTGAGATTAGCAACATCAAGCATACTTTTTGATGCCAATGTTGTTCTTTAATGATTTGAATTAACTGTATAGCATCAAATAAAGCAATTCAAGAGAAAATGGAGGAAATACAACAAAATTCTACAGCAGAGAGATATTCACATCGCAGATGATCAAATAGACAAACACAGAAATAGGCTCTTCTGCCCACCATGTTCATACTGACTCATCTCATTCCATTTACCTACACTTCATCTGTAGCCCATTACGTCTCGGTGATTTCAATGCTCCTTATTAAGTGTATTCGAAGTCTCTGCCTTCATCCCACCTCTAAACAGTGCGCTCCACATTCTAACCAGCCTCTTTCCCAGATTCCCTCTAAACCACTTAACTCATCACCTTAAACCTGCGTCCCCTGAACTAAATAACCAGGTAGCAGCAGAGTACAAACTTCATCCACTTCCTGGATGAAGACACTTTTCCCTCCACTCCTTGGATTTATTAGCGACTTTCTTATCCTTACAGTGTTGGCTTCTGCACATTCCCACAAGCAGATGCAGAGTTTCTGCAAACTTTGAATTTAACAGCATTGTCAATTCCCCTTTCCCTCTTCTGCTTTCTAGAAGAAGATACAAGAACTTGAAAGCCTGGACATCCAGACTTAAGAACAGCTCCCCACCCCCCCATCCCCACTGTTATCAGACTCCTGAAACAATCCCTTTTTCGCATCCCCTTTCCAGTGGCGCTGTCATGTTCTCAGTCTTCTAAGTCTACCTCTCTTGGCAATTCTGTTATTGTCACTTAAGTACTTCTTTTGCATGACCTCAGATTGTACCATTGATCCTTCGCAACTCGTCACCATTATTGCAATGCTCGCTGTTTACTCATGTGAGCACTCGATTTCATTGCACCCTGGTGTATGTGACAATAAACTAATCCAAATCTCAATTCCTTTAAAATTTATGCTCCAGGATCTTTCCATCTATGGGTCCTTATCAGACCTCTTCAGCTACTCCACATCATTATAACTCCATTTACCCACCAGAGTAAGTCTATGGTAAATAATATTCTGAAAGAACTCTATTGTACAGTAGTACACACATATACTTCAGGAGTTGATCAAACACATTGTTCTGCATTGTGTTGTCAATGGCCATTGTAAAACTTGTTCCCCACATAACTTAATATTTGAGAAAATAAGTACAAAAATACCAATACAACGGTTAGGGTATTAGCTAGGAAAATACAGACTTTCTTGCAAAATGTAGATTTACCTCAATGGAGAAGAATGACTAGGATAATTCAATTTACTTATTTGTAGAAAGACAAGATAGAGATCTACAGATGTTTCAGACCTAGTGATATTGTTTCAGCAAAAGTGATCTTAGTTCATTTACCTGCTGACAACAGCAGAAAATGAACTAGGAATGGTTGCCGCACACCTTCACACAAAGTACTGCAGAAATATGCAATTCCTCCTGGGAACAGTTGCCCAGGCCCCACCTTCGCTGAGGTCCAGGCAGCTTAGTAGGGAGCAATATTACTGGTTACAGAATCAAGGAAGGCAGATGAAGATTGTATTGGGCCTAACGGAATGGTCAACTCGCTCCATGTGTTTTACAGCATTGAAGGTGAACCTTTCACACACTGAATCTGCTTCTGTAACTATTATGGCAGCATTCCAAAAAAATGTCACTTTCTAATCTCTCCTCTATAACTTGCTGTAAACTCCTGCCTGTTACAATGCCACCAGAAACAATTTTATCACTATTTACCATATTGAAAACAATCACTAGCTTGTTACCTCAATCAGGTTATCCTTAATCTTATCAACTCCACTAAAAACACTACAACATCTACAACCTGACAGATGATCGTCTACAACCTGACAGATGATCATTGGATCCAACTGCAAGCTTCACGCTGTTATTTTTCTATCTTGCTTATTATGGCTTGTGCAAACTGCTCCAACAAGAACCTAAAGGTCTCCATTTTGCACCTTATTTCATCAACTCAGAATCAGAATCTGGTTTATTTTCACTGCATATGACGTGAAATTTGTCAATCTACAACTGATACTTCCATTTATTAGAAACACTTACTACTTAATACACAATTCCTTCTCTTAATCCCACAAAAACCTCTTCTTCTGCATCTACCACCTCTTAATATCACTTAATACAGACTAATGGATCCACGGACTAGCAAAGTCTAAGTATAGCACTATAACCAAGCTAAGATCTCAAGCCCTGCTACTCCCACCTTAAATAGGACTAGAAACCAGAAAACCAAGGATTTGGCTGAGTAATAGCTAGAGCTAACTGGTTCAACAATGTTCAATTACCCATCTTCTCTGAGTTTTAACTGGGCAGTTCTACTGCAAGTTCATTAACTTTGTTTCTCCTTTGCTGATGCTGCCTGATCTTAGAAATACAGAAAACCTACAGCACAATACAGGCCCTTCGACTGTGCCAAACATGTCCCTACCTTAGTACCTAGGCTTTACCGATAGCCCTCTATTTTTCAAAGCTCCACGTAGCCATCCAGGAGTCTCTTAAAAGATCCTATCATTTCTGCCTCCACTGCTGCAGCCAGCAGCCCATTCCATGCACTCACTACTCTGTAAAAAAAAAACTTACCCCTGACATCTCCACTGTATCTACTTCCAATCACCTTAAAACTATGCACTCTTGTGCTAGCCATTTCAGCCCTGGGGAAAAGCCTCTGACTATCCACACGATCAATGCCTCTCATCAGCTTGTACACCTCTATCAGGTTACCTCTCATCCACCGTCGCTACAAGGAGAAAAGGCCGAGTTCATTCAACCTATTCTCATAAGACATGCTCCCCAATCTAGGCAACATCCTTGTAAATCTCCTCTGCGCCCTTTCTATGGTTTCCACATCCTTCCTGTAGTGAAGTGACCAGAATTGAGCACAGTACTTCATGTGGGGTCTGACCAGGGTCCTATATAGCTGCAACATTACCTCTCTGCTAGCACTTCTAGTATTCTTTTAATTCAGATTTCCATCAACTTCTGTGTTCTGCACTCAACTGTTCCAATGTGTATTACTTCTACTCTTTGGGTCTCGCTCACTTAACCTTCAGACAGAGAAGCCATGATGAACAATCGTTCATTACCCTCACTCAAGCAGCATTTGTGTCACTATCTCAAACTTTGCCTATCTCAAAATCCTGCACCTCCCTGCAATTTAAAATGGTTTTTCCTGCTTCTCCAATTCTGCTGCAAGTTTACTGCCCTGAAATATTTCCCTCTTCATGGATGGTGCCCAACCCCCGAGCAACTCCACCATTTTCTCTTTCTATTTGTGTTTGAGTGAATGGGGAGCTCTTGGCTAGTCCTGGCAAGAGAGAGCAAATCTCATTCTTAAATGGACTGCACTCTCCAAATGTCAACTTGTTTTTGCAGTAGAGAAGGTGATTCTCCTGTCATATGGTGGGTGTGCAAAGCATTTCAATACACGTGCACCAGTAATAGGACTCACACTGCAGTGCCCAAATATATGGCACACAGTGGAAAAAAATTAAGCCCCACAGTTGAACAAACCAACCAAAACTATCAACTGCAAAATTAATTGCTCTGACCAGATATGCACCACTCTCCCCCACATTAGATAAACCCTCAGCTGTCCTACCAGTAAGTTCAGATTTGTACCTGGAGAGAAAAGTGGGGCATTTTCCCAGTTTTGGGCATTGCTGGCAAAACCAGCATTTTGTACTCACACCCATTGTCTCTGAACAGAGAGGCTTGCTGGTCATTCCAGAGTCAACCACGTAGCCACCTGTCTGAAGTCATGGATAGGGCAGATCTTGCCTTTCCTACAAGACACAACAGACTGCAGATGCTGGAATCTAGAGCAACAAATCTGCTGAAGGAACTCGAGAGGGTGAAGCAGCATCAGTGAGAGGAAAGGAATGGTCAATGCTTTGAGGTTGAAACCCTGCTGCAGGGTTTGGATCTGAAATGTCCACAATTTCTTTCCTCCCACAAATGATGCTTGACCCACTAAGTACATCCAGCAGACTGCTTAGATGGGTTTTTAAAAGTAATGTGGTCATCACAACTAACACTAGATGCTTTTTCTTCTAAACTGTCTGATTATCAAGCAACCTTCAATTGGACAGCTGCCACGGTGGGATTTGAACTGGAGTCTATGGACTTTTAACAATGCTCTAACCCCCCCCCCCCCCACTAGTACTTGCCTGCAGTGGAGTCAGGAGGCCAACAAAAGTGAACGGAATATGGAGGTGGTAGCAAACTTTATTCACTTATTTCATTTGGTTCCCAGTCCCTCTCCCTGAGCAAAATTAGGGGGGAATCACCAATAAAAATCCAAGCGCCATCATTTGTGGGAATAGGAAATCAGACCGCATGGTGATGCTTTTCCTTATTCTTGCTGCTGATTGAGCATGGTTGTTAAATGTTAAACCGTGCAGTAACCTAATAAAACAAAAAGAACCAAGTGCTTTGGAATAAACACAAACGGGCTGGAGGAACTCAGTATGTCAGGCAGTATCTGTGAAGGGAAATGGAGAAATAATTATTGGGTCAAATACCTTGACATCAAATACCTAGACATCATAATGACAACCAAAGCCATCAACTGTGGCTCTTTAGGAGCTTTGCCCATGATTTTTACCAGTCACAGTCAAAGAAATCACTCCTTCTGAAATCCTACACATAGTTATGTAGATGGACCAGATTTCATTAAAAGTTGATTAAACAACAGGAAAGGTGGGAATGTAGTAGCAATTTCCATGGGATAATCAGCATTTCAATGAAGGCTTACCTCTGGTTCTGTACATCGCGAGGGATCCCCTTTATCTAGAAGGCAAAAAGGAAAATATTTTTCAAAAAACAATCACAGATTTTTCTTTAAATTCATGCTTTAGCAACATTACATGACACAGTAAAGCAGTTCTGTACTCCACTTAACAATTCTTGCACACACTATTCCTTAAACCAATCAATCCAATATCAAGCAGACCAATTACTTTTCAACTAAGGAACTTGTTTTAATAACCACTGCAACATTATGCATTTTGCTAACAGCTTTATTTAAAATTATCCAAAGATTTATAGGAAAAATAGAGAGCACCTGCAGGCCAGACTAGGCAAGGACAGTGGATTTAGTCAGTCATGCATCAGAGAAAGAGACCCTTCTGCCCATCAATTCTATGCTGATCATTCAACCTTGATTTACACTAATCCCCTTCTACTCTCTCTACATTCTCAAGTTCTACCCTCCCCCCATCTCTACCACTCACTTGCACACTAGGGGCAATTTACAGGGCCCAATTACCCTTCCACCCTACATCTCTTTGTGATGTAGGAGGAAACTGGAGCACCAGGAGGAAAGCTACACAGTTATGGGAAGGATGTGCAAACACACAGATAGCACCAGAGGCCAGGATTGAACCCCATCACAGGAACAGATGTCAACAGCTCCATTAGCTGGGCCACTGAACCCCAAAAATCTGTTACCCTTTTATTAGTTTAGCACCACTAATCTTTTAAAATTAATTAGAGCTTAAATATTGCAGTTATTGTTGTGGGGTTCAGGTTTGTCTCTCATTAGTTGAGAGGCTCTGGTGTCATTGACGCAGATAAATAACTCCCATGCTGCTGAAGTAGTAGTGGGTGGATACCCAGGAGCAGCCTGCCACAGTCAAAGGCTGTCTTACTCCATCATCCCTCTTCCTCTCTTGGGTGCACTGATCTTTAATGGACCATGTCAACCATTGATGCTTGATAATTAAATAGTTGGCACATGTGATGATAAGTTTTGAAATTTATGTCTGTTATGAAATATCTTGCTGTGGTGCATGAAATTGCAAGTCACACCTATAGATTCTTCTGCACAATGGCATAATGATGTATGTATAGAAATTAACTTTCATCTAAAAACATCAAATGGAATTCTTGTATTACAACACTAATCGTTTGAGAAAGATTTCTATAAAACTGGGTAAAGCATTGCCTGTTATCCACGTGACTGGAATCCCAGATCTACACTGAGAGACTCAGTAAGGCTCATCTGATCAGATACAGCGCTACACACCACATTCAAACGCCCCTCTATATTATGCTAGGAGAGCTGTTCAATTCCTCAGCTAAACCCACAAGGTCAGGTGGTGGGAAGGAAGAGAAATACCAGAGGCCACAAGTATCCCATAGAACAAACAGCAAAAATCCGCGGGGACGAACTGTTCATACGAGCCATGCTTTTTGAGCACCAGTGCAAAGTCAGGGAGTGGCAACATGAAAAAGGACAAATCAATGATTGAAAAACATTATGAGAAAGGGGATGACACAATGACAGCATTAGACAAACTATCAATGCAGTTCAGGAGCAAGAGTAACCTGGAGACACAAGAGACTGAAGAAATCAGTGGGTCAGGCGGTACCTGGGAAAGAATATGAATGGTTGACATTTTATGTCAAATTCCTTCACCTGGATTGAAAGAATAAAGAGGAGATAGCCAGTGTAAGAGGTAAGGGGAAAGAGTGCAGCAGGAGCTGGCTAGCAATAGGTGGCTCCTGATTCAGAGTAATGAACAGAAATAGGCCCTTCAGCCCAACTGGTTCTTACTGATCAGAACGCCCCATCCAAACTAGTCCCATTTGCCAGTGCTTGGCTCATAGCTTTCTATGTTTCCAGTCCATGTATCTGTGCAACCATCTTTTAAAAGATTATTATTGTTTTTAACCACTTCCTCTGGCAGTTCATTGCACATACATAGCATCTTTGATGTTTAAAAAACAGTCCTTCAAGTTCTTATTAAATATTTCTTCTCTCACCTTAAACCATTGCCCTCTATTTCATGGTTCCGCAACGAGGAGGGAAAGAGACTCAATATTTACTCAGGATATTGATGAGTAAATTGATCATTTACTCATCAATAGCCCTCATGATTTCAATATCCTACACTCCAAGCCCCAGGAATAAAGTCCAAGCCCGTCCAACTTTCCCCTATAATTCAGCCCCTCAAGTCCTGGCAACATCCTTGTTGGAGGAGTGGGTGGTAGAGGGGAAAAAAACTGGGAGATGGAGGTTTGGGGGTGAGAACATGGACACTAGAATTCCTGTCTTTCAAGTTCATATTTCTTTAACTATCATGCCCAAACCAACCTCCTTAAACAAAAAACTAAGAAATGGTGCTGGAACACACATCAAATACTGGAGAAACTCAGCAAGTCAGGCAGCATCTATGGAAATGAACAAGTAGATGATGCTTCAGGCAAAGACACTTCTTCAGGACTGGAAAGGAAGGGAAAAGACACCAGAATAAAAAGGAGGGGGAGAGGAAGGAGGATCACTAGAAGGTGCAGGTAAAGTCAGATGAGTGGGAACGTCAAGAGCTGGAGATGAAGGAATCAGATAGGAGAGGAGAGTGGACCATAAGAGAAAAGAAAAGAGGAGGGGCACCAGGGGGAGACAATAGGCAGGGAAGAAAAGGTTGGAGGCCAGAGTGGGGAATAGAGGAAAAGGGGTGAGGGAAGGATTTTTTTTTAAACCAGAAGGAGAAATCGATATTCATGCCATCAGATTAGAAGCTACCCAGACAGAATACCCTGAGGGTGGCCTCATCATAGCAAAGGAGTAGGTCATGGACCAACATGTCAAAATGGGAATGAGAATTAGAATTAAAATATTGGGCCACTGGGAAGTTCTAGTTTTGGTGGATGGAGCAGAGATGCTCAACAAAGCGGTCCTCCATAAACAAAAGGTTTCTTTATGCATGTAGGTAAAAAATTAACCTAAAAATGGCAGAAAAAAACTGAGTTGCTGGAAATAAAATATAAAAACAGGAAATGCTGAAAACATTTAGCAGATCAGACAGTTACCTGTGGAAATAAAAACAAAGTTAACATTGCAGGAATGAGACCCTTCATCAGAAAGACTGAGCTAATCCGCTGTCATTGCTCATTGGTTGTTTGAATCCAGGTTCACGGTTTTGATGCCTAGAAGAGTGAAGAAGGTTGTCCCAGGATGCAGAAGGACATAGATCAATGGAAAAGTTGGGTGGAGTGGTGGAAGATGGACTTTATTCTCGTGTGAGGGAATGCACATTGGGAAGTCCAATTCTGGTAGAACATATACGGTATATAGCATACAAAACACTGGTGAAACTCGGATCAGGCAGCATCTGCAGAAATATATCAACAGTTGACATTTCAGAAAGAGATCTTTCAGCAGGACTGGAAAGGAAGGGGGAAGAACCCAGAATAAGGAGGGGAGGAGAAAAAGTATAAGTTACGTGATAGGTGAGGCCAGGTGGGAGGGAAAGGGGTGGGTTGTAGTGAGAAACTGGGAGGTGAAAGGTAGAAAAGGAAAAAGCTGAAGAAGGAATTAAATGGGAGATGGAAGTGGATCATGGGAGATACAGAAGGAGGAGGGACACCAGGGGAGGTGATAGGCAGGTGAACAGAAGAGGCAAGAGTGGATCCAAAGTGGGGAATGGCAGGGAGAAAGGGAAAATTTACTGGAAGTTAGAGAAATTGATATTCAAGCCATAAGGTTGGAGGCCACCCAGACAGACCATCAGGTGTTGCTCCTCCAACCTGAGAGTGACCTCACCATGGCAGTGGTGGAGGTCATGAGCTGTCATGTCGGAATGGGAGTGGGGATTGGAATTAAAATGGCTGGCCACCAGGAAATCCTGCTTGTTGTGCAGAGTAAAGGTGCTGGACAAAGCAGCCACCAATCTACAAACGTAGAGGAGGCTGCGTCAGAAGCACCGGAGAAAGTAGATGATCCCCAGACTTGCAGGTGAAGTGTTGACCTCACCTGGAAGGACTGTTTGGGGCCTTAGAATGCAGGTAAGGGAAGAAACGAATGGGCAGGTGTAGCACATCTTTCACTTGCGGGGATAAATATCAGGAGGGAGATCAGTGGGAAGGGACAAATGACAGTAAGTAGTAGGTATCTTAGGATCATTAATGTACAGAGAGGCCTTGAGGTCAAGTCCATATCTCACTGAAAGTGGCAAACAGTTGGATATGATAGCAAAGGCGGCTTTTGGTATATTAGTCTTCATAAGCCAAGGCATTCAGCATAAGAGTTGTGATGTCATGTTGCATCTGTTCAAAATATTGATAAAACCACACTTGGACTATTGGTATAGTTTTGGTCACCATAATACCAGAAGGTTGGATTAGCAATTGAGAGAGTGACTATGAGATTCACCAGGATATTACCTGGAATAGAGGGCCATGGTTACAAAAAGAGATTAGCTCCCCAGTCCTGATGAAGGGTCTCAGCCCGAAACGTTAACTATACTCTTTTCCATAGATGCTGCCGGGCCTGCTGAGTTCCTCCAGCATTTTGTGTGTGTTGTTCAGGTACTTAGGTAGAAAGGCATAAAAGGGATATAGGCTTTATTATAAGCAAACTGTAAAAGCACAAATAGGCACAGTTGGCATGGATGCAACAGGCCAGATGACCCATTTTTGCACTAAATGATTCTATCTTCCTATGAAAACCTAATCGTTATGCTTATACTGGCCTAACCCTTTAAAGCTTCTCTGCATGTGCCCTTCAGGTCTCTGCTCTGAAGTGAGTCATGCAAATTTTGTGTAAACATCCAAAGATCTATTGCAGGATGGTTATTAATGGACCCACCCTCCACCAATACAACAGGAACCTCACTTCAGTGAATAAAAGCAGAAAAGGCTAAAATTCTCAGCAGGACAGGCAGCACCTGGAGAGACACACACTTGTGTGGTAGCACAGTGTTGTTATTGGACTAACACACAGATCTAGAGTGCTGGGCCAGCAACACATTCATATCTCTCAGAAATTCAAATTAAAGTAATTAGTCTGGAGTAATACTCCTGTATCAGCAGGGGATGTCATGTAAGTACTAGACTGATGCAAAAGCCCAAACAGCTCCCCCTGCTTGAGGGAAACCTGGTGTCTTTATCTTGTCAGGTCTGTGTGTGTCTGGCACCCATGCCCCCACCCCCCACCAATGAAGTGGCTCAGACTTCTACTGTACTCAGTAGATGGATAAAAAAAAGACAGCTCTGCTAGTGACATCTGCAACTCATGAATAAATAAGCAAAAAGCAACTAGCTGCAAAACTCTGGGAGAAAGGTGCCACAATGATGAGTTTTCACAGAGAACCAAGAATGACAATTTTACATTGTGCCCAAGCTCACCTCCTACACGACACAAGTAGTAATAGATTCTCCAAGGAATAGTTGAGGGAATAATGGAGCAGCCTATTGTGTGCACGTCCATGAGGTGCTGAGTTTGTGGACCTCCGCTGGGATAGCTTCAGGGACATTCAGCTCTCCCCTCATGCCACACAATGATTACTGCTGCCAATTCCATGTGCAGACATTGAGAACATAGCTCATCTGAAAACTGTTGAATTGTTAAATTTATACAGCATAGATGCAGACCTTCAGTGCAACAGGCCCATGCCAACCAAGACATCTATCAAGGAAAGTCCCATTTGCCCATATAAGCCTTTCCTTCTCATGTACTTGCTGAACTACATGTTAAATGTTGTCAGTGTACCTATCTCAACTACTTCCTCTGACAGCCTATTGCACTAACATACTGGGTGGAAATGCTTTCCCTCAGGTTCCTATTAAGACTCTCCCCCTCTCACCTTAAACCTATGCTCTTTAGTGCTAGGTGCATTCACGCCAAAGAATTGAATTGAATTGAAGTGAATTTATTTAAATCTTACATCCATCCCACAACATGACGGAGTAAAAATATTTGCATTATGACTCTGTCACAATGCACAAACATGTGAATTTATGAGTCTAATGGCTTGTAGAAAGAAGGCTTGTCCCATAGCCTGTTGGTCCTGGCTTCAATGTTGTGGGAGCATTTGCCAGACAGAAGCAGCTGAAACAGTTTATGGTTGGGGTTACTGGTGTCCTTGCGGATCTACTAGGCCTTCTTAATGCACCTACTGCTGTAAATGTCCTTAATGGAGGGACGCTCACACCCACAGATGCACTAGGCTGTCCGTACCACTCTCTTCAGTGCCCAGCGATCAAGGTTGGTGCAGTTCCTGTACCAGGCGGTGATACAGCCAGTCAGGATGCTCTCAATGGTTCCCCTGTAGATCTTGAGGATCTGGGGGCTCATGCCAAACTTCTTCAGTCACCTGAGGTGGAAGAGATGCTGTTGTGCTTTTTTTGACACACAAGCCACTGTATACAGTCCAGGTGAGATCTTCAGTGATGTGTATACTGAGGAACTTGAAACTACTCACCCTCTCAACTGTAGACCCATTGATGTTGATCGGACCGAGCCTGTCTCTGTTTGCCCTGTAATCCACAATCAGCTCTTTTTGTTTTTTGGACATTGAGGGAGAGGTTGTTACCTTGGCACCACTGTGTCAGGGTGTCAATCTCGCCTCTGTAGGCTGTCTCATCACTGCTAGAAATAAGGCCAATCAAAGTCATTCATTTGTGAATTTGATCAGCAGATTGGAGCTGCGTGTGGCAGCACAGTTGTGGGTGTAAAGGGAGTAGAGGAGGGGACTCAGGACCCTGGGGGGCACCTGTGTTGAGGGTCAGAGGATTGAGGCAGCTCATCCTTACCACCTACTGGCAATCCGATAGGAAGTCCAGGATCCAGCTGCACAAGGCGGGGTGCAGGCCAAAGTCTCTGACCTTCCTGTTAAGTCTGGAGGGAATTTAAATTCCTCTGAAAGATCATCTCTCATTCTCCTAAACTTCAAAGAGTAAAATTCCACCCTGCTCAACCTGTCTCCATAACTCAATCCCTAAACTCCTAGCAATATCCTCGTAAATCTCTTCTGCACTCTTTTTAGTTTAGTGGCATCTTTCATAAAGCAGGGTGACCAAAACTGAACATGAGATTCCAAATGCAGCCTCACTAATTTGTTGTATAACTGCAACATAATCTCTCAACTTTAATACTTAGTACCCTGACTGAAAGTCAATGTGTCAAAAGGTTTCTTCACTATCCTGTCTACCTGCAACACCATTACACCATAGCTGGTATAAACTCAACACTACTTAGCTGAGAAACTAAATCAGCACAGACCAGCAATTGATCCAGGCCCTATTAGCATGTTATTCCAAGAAGAAAGATTGGTAACTTATCAAAAAGAGAGATTTGATGAAATCAAACAATGTCCAGTCTGAACAGTTTACAGTCCAAAGGCTAGACTTCAAAACACCACAGACATGATTATTTTCACAACTAATTGCTTTAGCAACAGTAAAAACATTTGCAATTTAAGCTACCGCATTACCAATTATATGACTAAGCAACTATATGCACTTTTTCATTAAAAAAATCAATACCTCAAACATTCCCTATGAAAAGGAACTTCTGCATGAACAAATTTCTCCATAAACACCCTGAGATCAGTTTAAACTTGCTGAAAAAACAGGACAGTCAAAAATCCTTCATAATTTTAGAAGATCTAGCCTTCTCTGCCATAGTGACAATACCCTACGTGCCTTGAGCCTCTCTTCAGAGTAGTAGGTTTTATTTTGTCTCCAACACCATCTTGAATCTAGGACTTTAATGTTCTTCCTACAATGCTAAGCCAGCTCTAAAACTTCAACTCAAATTAACTTCAATGTAGCTCATTATTTTGTACAATTTTACTATTCAACAAGTCTATATACACTTTTTTTAAAAAATAAGATAACACATTTTGGTGCTTTGGCTTTAACTCTCAGCATTTGTGTTTTCAGAAAGTTATGCACCCTTTCTGCTTTTCATAAACCTTAGTGATTTTCGATTGGATGAATCGTCACATTTTTGTTTTCAAAGATTTTCATTATTATGCACACTAAATTGCATTTGCCACAGGTTTGCTCACTCAGCACTTACTTACTTTGTGGCAAGGATCAGGAATGTTAGCAATCAATAACGTTTTGGGTGGTCATGTAGACCTGCACCATTCCTAAGGTTGGTTGATCCCAGTACAGCTTCCTACTTGCCCCCAAACCAAGCAGGCAGCCAGATTCTGTTTCCCATGGTTGAAATGTCTTATACTAGAGGCATTTAAGGTGAGAGGGGTTAAGTTGGTGAGAGAGGAGGGAAGTGCAGGAAGCGTTTTTTTTAAAAAAAAAAGTATAAAGTGAGGTTGGTGCCTGAAATGCACGACCAAAAGTGGTGGAGGAGGCAAATACACCGAAGAGGCTCTTCTGCACCGACAGGCAGAAGTGATTTGGCATCATTAATTTAACCAAGGGCTGAGGGGAATGTTCTGTACTATACTGTTCAATGTTCTAAGTTTCATCTCCAACAGAATCCCACCACCAAGCACATCATTCCCAAATTCTGGTTTCCACATGGATCGCTCCCTACCCAACACCCTTGTCCATTTGCCCACCCCGCCGATCTCCCTCCTGGCACTTATCCTTGCAAGTGAAACAAGTACCATACCTGCCCTTACAGCATTCAGGGCTCCAAACAGTCCTCCCAAGAGAGGTGATACTTCACCTGTGAGTCTGTTGGGGTCATCTACTGTATCTGGTGCTCTCACTGTGGCCTCCTGTATATCAGGGAGACCCAACATAGATTGGGAGACTACTTCACTGAGCACTTAGTTTCTGTCCACCAAAAAAAAGCGGGATCTTCCAGTGGCCACCCACTTCAATTCTACTTCAGACACTCAGGGTGGTATTGGAGATAACATTAAATCCTATTCAAGTCATTGTTATAACTTTCAAGTTGACCCTACAACAATGAACTCCAGGTCACCCACAACTCTGACATTTAAATTCTTCCCACTCATTGAATAAGCTTCTTAATTGTCCAGTTTAAAATTCTTATCATTCAATTTCTCCTCAAGCTCTCCCTCCGCCATCTCCGTAACTTCCTTCACTTTTTAGAACCCTACTGAATCGAGTTTAGAGTTTAGAAGGAAAGTTGGTGACACTTGTTTTCTGGAAGGCACTGTCTTAAAATTTCCTACCAGTATGCAAGTCATTTCTCACCCCTCCCTATCTCCTCTTCCAGCCAAGCAGACTTGAAAGAGTTCCTCTAATTCTGGACTTGTGCAGACTGTTTTTGCTTTACCCAATGTTGGTGACCGTGCATTAAGGAATCCAGTGTTCAATCTCTGGCGTTCCCTTCCTACAGAATTCAGCGCTTCTACATCTCTCATTTTTGCTTTGAGACTTCAAGTCCAAAATTTCATCAAGATTTTAGAAATTTTGGTTGTTAATTTTTGACTAATCTAATCTTCAAGATACAATTTCCTTCGTCATTTTGCATCTTCAACTAAGTATTCAAAACAGATGAGCAATTTTCAGTAGATTGTCCACGTTACACCAGATATCAGGCAGAGGCACGCTTAAATGGCCTTCAGGAGGTACAAATCTTCAAAAGCAACATGGAGGATTTAAAAATACCTTCAATTCAGGATGGCATAATTTTACAGTTGCCACAATTTAACAACCGTATTGACATGTGCACATTCAGGGGGTTTAAAAAAGTTATTTTGTTATAAATCTAGCAGAGTAGTTCTCAGGTATATCAGCAAAATTAATCATATGATCAAAACTCACTGAATCAATAACCAAGACACATCTTATCGGGCATTAGTCAGCAGGTACGTTTAGTTTAATTTTGCTCAAAGGGAGTGAAGAGAAAAAAATTCGCTAGTCAGCTCAGGCTATTCTTACACTTTTAATTCAGCACAGTTCCAGTAAACAAGCCCTAGGAAGCTCTTGGCAAATCTGTCTCACTCCCCAAGAAATAACACTAAAGCAAAACAAGAAGTCTCTCATTATGTTATGTCTCTCATTAAAACATTTAGAGGTGATTTTACAAGTCTAGCTAGTGGATACGGCTGACACCAACATCAAAAACTCAACCTAGTGCCTAATATTTTGTTTGTTAAATTGAGTATGTCAGAAATTATAGATGTTGCAGTTTCCCAGGACTACATCACCAGGCAAAGCCAACTGTCATCACTGCAAACACAGAATATTACCCAGCCCAAAATATTTCAAATTCTACAGCAGGGTGTGGCACAAACTCGATTTTTTTTTAAATGAAATTTTCTAGAGAATTTATGCATTTCTGGATAAAAATGTACCTCAAATACCTGGATATCTCTAATGGGCATTATGAGACCTTGCTGTGGACACAACTGATTGCTATGCCTTCTCTAAAATAAGAACATTTCAAGAAAGGGACTCATTAGCTGCAAGAGCCCAGATGATCAAGGGAAGTCACTATACCAATGCAAAATTATTTCCCTCCGATTCTTCAGACAGCATTAGTAGACCTGAATTAAATTATCACGCTTGAGTACAAAAACACAGGAAGCTCACTGGTTTGCTCCAACTCACAGACAGGCAAGGTGAGCTACCAGAAACGAAAGGCAGATTTTACAAGTTTCAGGACACAGTTGGTACAGAGCTGCTACTATGAGAACACAACACATATACCAAGTTTCACCAGAATATACTGGTGCTTGGTTAGGTGGTAAAAATCCAACCCCATACTTATGGACAAAAGTCACAGTCACCACTGAGACACACCCAGAACCACCAGATAAAGTCATTCTACAGAATAGCAATCTACCTGCTGGAAAGGAGAGAGATGACAGATTGTTATCTATTCAGATGGTAATGGAAGACAAGCATTTCTGCAGTACCTTTCAGAAAGCCCCAAAATGTTTCATAGCCAAAAATGTACCCCTGGAGTTCAGTCACTTTTGAAATATTGGACACACATAGCTGCCAACTTATACACATCAAGCTCCAGCATAAAGAGAAACATGACAGGGTCGAAGATGTTAGAAGAGTGATTAACATTTGTATTGACATTGGGGTAAGTCCCAAGATATTCTTCAAATATTAATGCAAAATGCTCCAAGTCCATGCAAAAGAGCAGATTGGTCCTTAAGCAGAACTCCTGACAGTATGGGATCTAGAACTACCAGATGACTTCAATTTGACAGCCTGCAAACACTGGCCAGCCAGGTTTCATACAGATAGAGAACAAACAGATTGAAGGATGGTGAAGGTGGCAAAGTTGGTGGGAGGAGAACTGGCTGTTTGGGTGAAACAAGGGGCTAAATTGACCCTCACAATAATGGACTACATTGACAGCCTCACAACACAGTCTTGACTCAGCTTCTTGATGGGTAATAAATGCTGACCAGCCTATGAATGGAATAAAAAACAACAAAACATAGGCTGGAAATACTTATTCCCACTTAGTGGCCCACTGTCAGTAACACTGTTAACTAACTAAGCCAAATGCTAATTTTATTAAAAGGAAATGCCAGTGTTTCAAGGATCTCCTAATGTCAGATTCTGTCCCTTCTCGCCAGGAAATTGAATGGCTTTGTCCACAATGGGCAAGGGAAGTCGTTATCTGGAAAGAGGATAGCTGATTAATCTGTCGATCACCCCATGAAATGAAACGTGTGTTTAATTACCCCACCCCAACACACACACACACACACACACACACACACAGTGTTATTCAATGAACTGGTAATCAGGCTTTTTCCACGAATTATCACTCCTCTCACGTTAATTTATTTTGCTGTTTTACTGATAATCTAGGTGTTGATTGGCCGCCGGATTGAAGCCGGCTGCCTGCCTCTGGACTCTCCCCCAGGCCTATTTATTCCGAGTTGTTTATCCTTTGAGCTGCTTTCACCCTCAAAAGGAATACGTGTCTGCATTTTTAAAATTTCATCTACCTCGCCCGGCTAGGCACCCTGTCAAATTTCGGAAGCCTCTCGTCATTGACAGCCTCGCTTTTCAAAACCTTGTCTTCTCTACCTTTTAAACATTTGCATTCGATTGCAGAAACCCCGTCAATCACTCACCAATTAGAATGTGTAGTGAGAGTGTGCAGGATCATTGCAAAGGTTATCCTAACTTGCAACAATTCTGTCGCGATTGTTTTAAAATCCAATCTTATTGCAGCTCCCGGGAATGATTTATTCATCTATTACCACCCAGCGCTGTATAATGGGTTGTTTGTGTCAACGCGCTGCCCTCTCTCAGTCAATCTGTTTTTGTCTCGGTCTCTCTATGATGATTATTATTATTGTGGGGGTTATTTCCTACCTGAATCGGCGCGGATGCTGATGTTGCCGTCTCGGTGCAGAAGTACAGCGCTGGCCCCGTTCAGCCTGCCCCAGAACCGGTGGCCCTGAGCGTTCGGTGCGTCGGCGAGGGACTGGCGGTGCCTCCGGAGGGTGCAACAGCACTGGTAACAGACGGCCCACGCCTGCTCCTCGTTCAGCGGCTGGTTATATAGCCGGAGGATCTGCTCCAGCGACAGCTCCAGCGGCTCGGGTTCGGCCGCTGGGCTGTCTTCTCCTCGCTCCGCCATCTCGCTGCAGCAGGGTGTCCGAAGGGCGACTGGAACCACAGGATCCGAGGCTAAATCAGCCGGAGGAATAAAACCAAAAGCATCTTCTCCGGCCGCGCCATCAGCATCACCGCCACGCTGCAATATCCTCTCCCTCTCACGGACGCTCCAGCCTCTTTCAGCGGTTTCTTATTGAATCCAATCATATGACTCGCTCCTCATTGCTGGGAGAATCAGTTCCTGCTACATGGTCCAAACGCCCGTCTGCTTTGCTGCGTTGCGTCATTTGCTACATTCTTTATGTCACGTTACAATTCCAACTAGATTTGCAACATCCACCCAAAATGAGTTGTTATATTATCTAACTGGGAGACACAAGGATAATCTCTGCTTTGCATCTTTTGCTACATTTATCATTTATAACACCGTTCTCACTGTTTTGCATCATTTATTGCATTATCTCATCAATCACTTTAAAATTGCAGCTCAGTGGGTGGAACATATCTTTGCTTTTTTTAAAAAAAAATTCAACTCCCATTCCTGAAAAATTGATAAAGTGTCAACTGGAACATGCCAAATTTCTATAGCCTCCTGAGGAAGTTTAAGTGTTGATAAGCTTTCTTGGTCATGATAGCAACATAATTGGACCAGGACAGGCCACTGATGATCACAGAAGGAACTTGAAGCTTTCAACTTCAACACTAGTGATATAGACAGGATTATGTGCACCTGAAGTCAATGACTAGCTCTTTTGTTGACAATGAGAGGAAGATTGTTGTCATGACAATATGTTACTAAACTTTCCATCTCCTTCCTTGTACTTCAATTTATCATTATCTGAGTGATGTACCATCAACATCTCTCGGAGACGTGAGGCAAGATATAGGCTTTTATTTGCTGGAAGAGAGCAGTCAGCAGCAAGAGATCCCCACACGACATCCTGGAGACTGAGGGAGGAGCAGTGTCTCCAATCGCCTTTATACAGGGGTCTGTAGGAGGAGCCACAGAAAGCAGTCAGCGGGGGGGGGGGGAGGGGGGGCATGTCCAGACAGGTATATGTAATTCACCACATTCACCCCCCCCTTTTGTTTTAAAAGAGAGTCCCCATGGGGCGAATTTTCTTACAAGTATATTTACAGGTTAAGTCTATCAGGTGGTTGAATCTGTCACTGCGATCTACGTAGCACCGGCAGTGATTGCGCCAGAGACGGTGGTTGTGCTGGTTCCAGCCTAACTAGAGGTGTCAGCCCACTAGGCGTCAGTGATCCCTAGGCGTCCACTAGGCGTCAGTGCGAGGCGCCCGGTATGGGAGTGTCGTGAGGAGTCTGTGTAAGGCTTGGTGTGCGCTGTATCAGGTGGGTATACACCTCGGTGGGTACAGAGTTCATAGTTACTGTGGAGTGTTCGGGGTAGTGGTCTGCTGCTCCTGCAGGTTGCAGACGGAGACCATGTCCTCCTGCCCATCAGGTAAGACCACGGAGGCATACTGGGGGTTTGCATGCAGTAGGTGAACCCTCTCGACCAGCGGGGAGTATTTATTGCTCCGCGCATGTTTCCGGGCAGCACTGGCCCTGGGGATGTCAGCCAAGCTGGGAGGGTGGTCTCAGTGGCAGACTTCCTGGGAAAAGAAAAGAGGCACTCATGAGGGGCGGCGTTGGTGGATGTGCATAACAGAGTGCGGATAGAGTGGAGTGCCTCGGGGAGGACCTCCTGCCATCGAGAGACCGGCAACCCCTTTGACTTAAGGGCTAAAAGCCTTCCACACTGTGGCATTCTCCCTCTCCACCTGTCCATTTCCCCGGGGATTATAGCTTGTGGTCCTACAAGTAGCAATGCCCCTAGCCAGCAGGTACTGCCGCAGCTCATCACTCATAAAGAAGGACCCTCTATCACTGTGGATATAGCAGGGATATCTGAACAGAGTGAAGAGCTGGCGCAGGGCTTTTATGATGGACGTGGCAGTGGTGTTGGGGCAGGGAATGGCAAAGGGGAACCGTGAGTACTCGTCGATAATATTGAGAAAATAGACATTGCGGTCGGTGGAGGGAAGGGGGCCCTTAAAGTCAACACTCAGTCCCCCAAAGGGGCAGCTGGCCTTGATAAGTTGCGCCTTGTCAGGACAGTAGAAGTGCATTTTGCACTCAGCGCAGACTTGGCAGTCCCTGGTCATCGTCCTGATGTCCTCAAGGGAGTAAGGCAGGTTCCAGGCTTTCACAAAATGGTAAAATCGGGTGACCCCCGGGTGGCAAAGATCTGCATGGAGGGCGTATAGCCGGTCGAGCTGCGCGCTGGCACATTCTCCCCGGTATAGGGCATCAGGGGGCTCATTGAGACTTCCAGGCTGGTACAGGATATCATAGTTGTAGGTGGAGAGTTCTATTCTCCACCGCAAAATTTTATCATTTTTGATTCTGCCCCGCTGTTGGTTGCTGAACAGGAACGCAACTGAGCACTGGTCGGTCAGCAAGGTGAACCTTTTGCCAGCGAGATAGTGCCTCCAGTGCCTCATAGCTTCCACTATGGCCTGGGCTTCTTTCTCCACCGCGGAGTGCTGAATTTCAGGGCCTTGAAGGGTACGAGAAAAGAATGCTACTGGCCTGCCTGCCTGATTGCAGCCAGAGCGAAGTTAGAGGCGTCACTCTCTACTTAGAAGGGAATGGTCTCGTCCACCGCATGCATCGTTGCTTTGGCAATGTCCCCTTTAATGCGGCTGAAGGCCGCGCAGGCCTCGGCAGAGAGGGGAAAAGTGGTAGACTTGACCGGGGGTGGGCCTTGTCTGCGTAGTGGGGGGACCCATTGGGCATAATAGGAAAAGAAGCCCAGGCACCATCTGAGGGCTCGGAGGGTGGTGGAAGAGGGAGTTCTAACAGGGGGCGCATACAGTCGGGATCAGGGGCAATGACACCGTTCTCCACAACAAACCCAAGGATAGCGAGTCGGGTGGTTCTGAACACACACTTGTCCCTGTTATAAGTAAGGTTCAGGGTTTTGGCCACTTGGAAAAATCGTTGGAGGTTGGCGTTGTGATCCAACCAGTCGTGAGCACAGATGGTGATATTATCCAGATAGGGAAATGTGGCCTTCAGTTGGTACTGGTCCACCATCCGGTCCATTTCCCTCTGGAAGACAGAGACACCATTCATGACACCGAAGGGGATGCACAGGAAGTGATTGAGCCTGCCGCCTGCCTTGAAGGCTGTGTAGTGGGTGGTCCTCCGGGCAGATGGGGAGCTGATGGTAAGCGGACTTCAGATCTATGGTCGAGTACAGCTTGTACTGAGCTATTTGGTTGACCATATCCGCGATGCGGGGTAGGGGGTACGCGTCAAGCTGCGTGAACCTACTGATGGTCTGGCTATAGTCCATGACCATCCTATTTTTCTGCCTGGTCTGAACAACAACCACCTGGGCCCCCCAAGGACTTGTGCTTGGCTCAATGATCCCCTCCCTGAGCAGCCGCTGCACCTCCGACTTAATGAAGGCCCTGTCCCCCGCACTGTACCTCCTGCTTTTAGTTGCCACAGGTTTACAGTCAGGGGTCAGATTGGCAAACAGCGGTGGGGGAGGGATCTTGAGGGTGGAGAGGCTGCAAGTGGTGTCAGTAGCGCAGTTGTTGGCATGGTGCTGGGTGGGATGTGCAGGTCAGTGTGTGTGTGTGGTCAGTAGTGTGGTATATGACAAAGTCCCACAAAACTGAGGATTCCTGACAGTGAGTGGTGGGAGGGGCCCATCATACTCCATTGTCACACTTTTTAGGTGGCTCTGGAAGTCCAGCCCCAATAGTACAGGCGCACACAGTTGAGGCATAACCAGTAGCGCAAAGTCCCGATATTCTGTGCCCTGCACCACCAATGTCGCTACACAACCCCCCCGGATGTCTGTGGAATGCGATCCAGAAGCCATGGTGACCCTCTGGCTTACCGGCTGTGTCACGAGTCCGCAGCGTTGCACCGTGTCTGGGTGAATAAAACTCTCAGTGCTGCCCGTGTCTAACAGGCAGCTAGTCCTGTGCCCCTCCACCAGAATGTCCATCATTGACCTTGTAAGCTGGTGTGGGGCACAGAGGCCAGAGTTGATTTGCCTTCTTGGTGCCCGGCAAGCACCCGTGGGTCGGGGGCGGGGCGAGGTGGCACCAACAAAGATGGCTGCCCCCATGCCTCTCACGCAGCGCTGCCTGACCCCGCTCGTGGTTCAGACTTAGACCTTGGCGAAATGGCCCTTCTTTCCGTAGCTGGAGCAGGTAGCTTCTCGGGCCAGGCAGTGTTTTTGGGGGTGTTTTTCGAGTCCGCAGAAGTAACACTGCGCGGACTTGCGACTGGCAGCAGCTGTGGTCGATTCGCTGGCGGGCGGCAGGGTCTGCAGTGTCCATGGGACCGACGGGAACTTGCATGGCTGGACAGCGTCAGCGTTGTATAGAGCAGCCTCCAGCGTGTCGGCCAGCTCGATCGCCGAGTGTAAGGTAAGATCGGTGTTTTCCAGCAGCCGCTGGCGCACGTACACTGACCTGATCCCCGTAACGAAGGCATCTCATACCAGGAGCTCCGCATTCTGTTCCACCATCAGTCCCTTGCAGTCGCAGGCCCGCATGAGTGTCTGTAGGGCTCGGAGAAACTCCCCGCTCCACTCGCCGGTCCGCTGCCACCGCGTTGCCAAGCGATGTCTTGCGTAGACGGTGTTCACTGGCCGCAGGTACTGTCTTTTGAGGGCGTCCGGTGCCCCTTGGTAGGTCAGCAGGTCCCTGTTAAGGGAGAATACCCTCGGACTGACTCTGGAAAGGAGGATTGTGTGCATTGTGGCAGGCTCAGTCATGGGAATCTCTTCCAGGTATGATTGGAAGCATGTAAGCCAGAGTTCAAAGGCAAGAGCTGCTTCCGGAGCTTGAGGGTCCAAGTCCAATTTTTCCGGATGTAAAATACTCTCCATGTTTTTAAAACTTCCAGCAAATAAAATTGATGCACCATCAATAACTCTCGGACACGTGAAGTGAGATATAGGCTTTTATTTTCTGGAAGAGAGCAGTCAGCAGCAAGAGATCCCCATACGACATCCTGGAGAGTGAGGGAGGAGCAGTGCCTCCAATCGCCTTTATACAGGGGTCTGCGGGAGGAGCCACAGGAGCAGTCAGCAGAGGGGGCATGTCCAGACAGGTATATGTCATTCACCACACTGAGGTGCTACAAGATTATGAGACATTGATAAGTTAGATTGTCAGAATCTTTTTCTCCATAGTAGGGATACCAAAACAAGAGGGCATAGGTTTAACAGGAAAGGAACAAATTTTAAAGGTGATTCCCAGGTAAAGTTTTTTTTTGACACAGAGTGGTTGATATGTAGAAGAGGCTCTGGAGTTACATATAATGATTAGATCCATTTCAATTAGCCTACTGTCACAACAGGTCCACAGCAGATGCTATTTCATTGGCTCTACCTTGGAAAATCTGTACATTTAAGATGCATACATCAGGATGCTCTCCATTGACTACAGCTCTATAATCAACATTATCTTTCCCTCAAAACTAATCAATAAGCTCTAAGACCTTGACCTCAATACCTCCTTGTGCAATTGGATTCTCAATTTCCTCATTAACAGATCCCAGGCAGTTTGGATTGGTCATACTTCAAAGCAGCAAGTTCTGTGGGATCTGAGCAGAGTGGTAGTTATTTAAAGACAACAAGTCCTGTTTGGAGTGAGCCAATAAAATGAAGTGAGGTTTAAGTAGAGTGACCATTGTGTGAGTGGGGCAGGGTTAGAGTGGTCAGCATCACGATGTGTGCTGGCAACGTCGGAACCCAAGTGCAGAAGAATGACAGATTCTGATGTAGAGACGGCAACCAGAGTTTATTCATAAGAATCTCAACAGAACATCAGTGGTTTGGCTGAACAGTACCTTGAGAAGTAACATACTCAAAACTAGGATTCTGTGGTTAGCGCTAATCGAGCATCTACCTAAATAATACACGTAACATGGAATCCCCAGGTCAATCAAAATAAGCTTAACAGGCTTAAACAGAAAGTGCCAGGAGACTGCATTACAGGAGTGAGTCAAGAAAAGCACAAGAAAGTCTAAACAATTAAAGACTCTTGTTTAACAATTAACCAATTCAGGTGCTCTAAAAACTTCAGAGCCCAATAATCTCCACACAAGCCCAAAGAGCTCATTACATGTCAGGCTCTGGCTCAATGGGCTTAGGCAACAGCAAGCAGAGCCAAAGATTTTTTTTCATTTTCTTTGCCTAGTAACACATAATTATTGCAGTGAGAATGGATCCAAGGTTAGTGGTTCTTCATGTGAGATGTGGGAATTCTGCGAGAGCTCCATTCTCCCTGATAACTATATCTGAACAAAGTGGATCAAGTTACAGCTCCTTAAACCATATTAAGGAGCAAAAACTGCAGCTGGATGACCTTCGGCTCGTATGGGAGAAAGAAGAGTCAATAGGTAGTAGCTACAGGAAGGTAGTCACCCCTAAATTGCAAGAGGCAGTTACCTGAGTGACTCAGGAGAGGGGAAGAGAATAGGCAGCCAGTGCAGAGTACCCCTGTGGCCATTCCCCTAAATAGTAACCATATTGTTTGCATATTACTGATGGGGGAGGGGGCAATGGGGAAAGGCCCACCAAGGGGAAGCTGTGGCAACCGGGCCTCTGGGACTGAGTCTGGCTCTGTGGCTCAGAAGGGAAGGGAGGAAAAGAGGAGTATGGTAGTAACAAAGATTCCATAGTCAGAGGAGCAGACAAGAGATTCTGTGGACATGACTGAGATACCTGGATGGTATATGACATCCCATGAGCCAGGGTCAGAGATTTCTCAGATTGGGTCCACAGCATTCTAAGCAGAAGGTGAACAGCCAGAAGTCATAGTACATATTGGTACCAATGACATGGGGAGGAAGAGGGATGAAATCCTAAAGAGACGACATAGAGAGTTAGGGAGAAAGCTGAAAAGCAGGACCCCCAGGGTAGTAATTTCTGGATTATTGCCTGTGCCATGAGCCAGTGACAGTAAGAATAGGTTGATATGGCAGATGAATGTGTAGCTGAGGAACTGGTGCAGGGGGCAGTGTTACAGATTTCTGGATCATTGGAATCTCTACTAGGGAATGTATGACTTGTACAAAAAGGATGTGTTACACCTGAACTCAAGGGGCATCTTGAGTTCCCACATTGAGTTCCCAAAATTCCCACATCTCACATGAAGAACCTTATGAAGAACCACTAACCTTGGATCCATTCTCACTGCAATAATTATGTGTTACTCTGCAAAATCCATGTGGGCAGGTTTGCTAGGGCTGTTAAGGAGGGTTTAAACTAATTTGGCAGAGGGATGGTAACTGGAGTGACAGGGCTGAGGACAAGGCAGTTGGTATACAAGTTGATGCAGTTTGTAATGAGACTGTTAGGAAGGACAGGCAGATGATAGGGCAAAATTGCAGTCAGTGCAATCAGTTGAAGTGCAACAGAATCAGAATCAAGTTTATTATCACCAGCATGTGATGTGAAATTTGTTAACTTAGCAGCAACAGCAGTTCAATGCAATACATAATCTAGCAGAGAGAGAAAATGAAATAATAAATAAAATAAAGCATAATAAATAAACAAATCAATTACGTATATTGAATGGACTTTTTTAAAATGTGCAAAAACAGAAATACAGTATATTAAAAAAAAAGTGAGGTAGTGTCCAAAGCTTCAATGTCTGCTTAGGAATCAGATGGCAGAAGGGAAGAAGCTGTTCATGAATTGCTGAGTGTGTGCCTTCAAGCTTCTGTACCTCCTATCTGACTGATGGTAACAGTGAGAAAAGGGCATGCCCTGGGTGCTGGAGGTCCTTAATAATGGACGCTGCCTTTCTGAGACATTGCTCCCTAAAGATGTCCTGGGTACTTTGTAGGCTAGTGCCCAAGATGGAGCTGACTAGATTTACAACCTTTTGCAGCTTCTTTCGGTCCTGTGCAGTAGCCCCTCCATACCAGACAGTGGTGCAGCCTGTCAGAATGCTCTCCACAGTACAACTATAGAAGTCTTTTAGTGTATTTGTTGACATGCCAAATCTCTTCAAACTCCTAATAAAGTATAGCTGCTGGTCTTGCCTTCTTTATGACTACATTGATATGTTGGGGCCAGGTTAGATCCTCAGAGAACTTGATGCCCAGGAAGTTGAAGAAAACAAAAAGGTGATGAATACACGACTGAAGGTGTTATATTTGAAAGCACAGAGTATACAGAATAAGGTAGATGATCTTGTAACACAGTTAGAGATTGGCAGGTGTGATGTTGAGGGCATCACTGAGTATGGCTGAAAGAAGAGCATAGCTGGAAGCTTAACAAACAAGGATACACATATCTAAAGGACAGACAGGTAGGTAAAAAGGGGTGGGGTAGCTCTGTTGGTTAAAAAAATCAAATACTTAGAAAGAGGTGACATGGCACTGCAATTTGTAAAATCTTTGTAGGTAGAATTTAAAAAAACTGCAAGGTAAGAAGACACTGAGGAGAGTTATATAAAAGGTCCATGAACAGTAGCCAGAATGTTGGGTTGAAATTAAAATGGGACATAGAAAGGGCATGTAGAAACAGCAATGTTCTGGCAGTCATTGGTAATTTATATATGCAGGTAGATTGGGAAAATCCAGTTGTTGCTAGATCCCAAGAGATGGAATTTGTAGAATGTCTACAAGATAGGTTCTTGGAGCAAACCTAGTGTGATTGAGTCCATTAGGGAAAAGGCAATTCTGGATTGAATGTTGTGTAATGAACCAGATTTGTTTAGGAACTGTAAGGTAAAGGATCCTTTAGGAGGCAGTGATCATAAAATGATATAATTCACCTTGCAGTTTGAGAAGAAGCTAAAGTCAGATGTATCATTACTGCAGTGGAATATGGGGAATTAAATAGGCATAAGAGAGGAATTGGCCAAAATTGATTGAAAAGGGACACCAGCAGGGATGATGGCAGATGAGCAATGGCAGGAGTTTCTGGTAGCAATTCTGAAGCTGCATGATAGATACTGTACATTCCAAAGTAGTAGTACTCCAAAGGGAGGATGATTTAACCGTGGCTGACAAATCAAAGACAGCATAAAAGCAAAAGAGAGGGCAAATAATATCACAAAAAATAGTGGGAAGGTAGAAGATAGCGAAGCTTTTTAAAAAAAACCAACAGAAGGCAACTGAAAAGGCCATAAAGAAAGAAAAGATGAAATATGAAGTAAACCAGCCAATAATATCAAAGAGCATACTAAAAGTTTTTTCAGATACATAAAGAGTAAAAGAGATGTGAGAGTGGATATCAGACTGCTGGAAAATGACACTAGAAAGGTAGTATTGATGGAACAAAAAATGGTAGACAAATTTAATTTTGCATGATTCTTCACTGTGGAAGAAATACTAAAAATGTCAGGGAAGAGAAGTGACTGTAGTTGCTAAGGAGAAGATGCTTCAGAAACTGTTAGATCTAAAGGTAGATAAGTCACCTGGGTCAGATGGTCTACACCCCAAGGTTCTGAAAGAGGTAGCTGAAGAGATTATGGAGGCTTGAGTAATGAGGTTTCAACAATTACTAGGTTCTGGAACGCTTCTGGAGGGCTGGAAAATTGGAAATATTACTCCACTCTTTAAGAAGGGAAAAAGGTAGAAGAAAGAAAATAATAGGCCAGTTAGCCTGACATCAGTGATTGAGATGTTGGAGTCCATTATTAAGGATGAATTTTCAGGGTACTTGGAGACACATGATAAAT
The DNA here is from genome assembly GCF_030144855.1 of Hypanus sabinus. NCBI lineage: Eukaryota > Metazoa > Chordata > Chondrichthyes > Myliobatiformes > Dasyatidae > Hypanus > Hypanus sabinus. The sequence continues at coordinate 132,284,182 of NC_082706.1, forward strand.
TAGGCCAAAGTCGATATGGTTTCCTGTTAAGGTGAGTCAAAACAACCAATGCCTATTGGTCAGCTGACAATCAATCCTAGGCTGATGTCACCAACTGATTGTTGTTCCAATCAAAGTCTTGATTATTCTTTGGGTTTGTTTATGTGTCATGTCATATGGTATGGGCGATCAGACTTTCCATGACCATTATTGTTCTTGCCAAAGTTTTCTACATAAGTGGTCTGCCATTGCCTTCTTCTGGGCAGTGTCTTTACAAGATAGATGACTCTAACCATTATCAATACTCTTCAGAGACCATCTGCCTGACATCAATGATCATATAACCAGGACTTGTATAAGCACTAGCTGTTCAAACCAACATCCACCACTTGCTCCCATGGCTTCATGTGACCCTGATTGGGGGTGGGGGGTGGGGTCCAAGCAGGTGAAACACCTTGCCCAAGTGTGGCCTGCAGACAACTGGAGGGAAGGAATGCCTTATATCTCCTTTGGTAGACACGCATCTTCACTTCACCACCGAATTTAAATAGTCATGCTTTGGGATGTATAGTTGTGTTTTGAGTTTGGGATATTGTGATTTTACTGAATAGAGGAGTATTTTGAGTTCCGGCTTCATTCTGTCACCTGGCTTTGGGTCTCATCAGTCATTGTAGGCAATCAAATGCAACAAATTGGCGAAGAGGTGCAATTTCAGCAGAAGACTTGCCCACAATTACCCGCAATACTACAACAGCAGCAAGTTCGATTTAAGATGGCCCAACTGAAGTTAATCAAAACTTTGACCAGCAAGTTATCAATGAATCCAACAACGTCGGTGGCAAACACTGAACAGAACTCACGAGTTAGCTGTTACATCCACTGCCAATTTCCAGTTTGATGCTGCTTCAGCAATTACATTTGAATCATGGTTTAAATGTTACCAAGATATATTCCAAACCAAGTTTGCCAGTACAGGCAACCTGTGGAAGACACACACTTTGCTCCAAAAAAGATGAGGGTTATTTCAACTTCATTCTGCCTAAGAAACAGTGTGACCTATCATTTGACGAAACTATCCAACAGCTAAGCAGCATTTTTGGAGAGCAGTCATATCTCTTCAATATTTGCAACCAATGCCTAAAACTTGTCAAACAAGATGCCGACAAGTTCATCACATAGCCGGTCCCGTCTATCAACCCTTCAGTTTCCTGAATAGAAACATAGAAAACTTACAGCACAATACAGGCCCTTCGGCCCACAAAGCTGTGCTGAATATGTCCTTACCTAAGAAATTACCCAGGGTTACCATAATCCTCTATTTTTCTGAGCTCCATATACCTGTCCAGGAGTCTCTTAAAAGACCCTATCATATCTGCCTCCACCACCGCCACCTGCAGCCCATTCCATGCACTCACCACTCTCTGCGTAAAAAACTTACCCTGACATCTCCTCTGTACCTACTTTCAAGCACCTTAAAACTATGCCCTCTTGTGCTAGCCATTTCAGCCCTGAGAAAAAGCCTCTGACTATCCACATGATCAATGCCCCTCATCATCTTATACACCTCTATCAGGTCACCTCTCATCCTCCTTCACTCCAGAGAGAAAAGGCCAAGACACACAACATATTCTCATAAGGTATGCTCCCCAATCCAGGCAACATCCTTGTAAATCTCCTCTGCACCCTTTCTATGGTTTCCACATCCTTCCTATAGTGAGACGACCAGAATTGAGCACAGTACTTCAAGTGGGGTCTGACCAGGGTCTTATATAGCTGCAACATTACCTCTTGGCTCCTAAACTCAATCCCATGATTGATGAAGGCCAATGCACTGTATGCTTTCTTAACCACAGAGTTAACCTGCACAGCAGCCTTGAGTGTCCTATGGACTCAGACCCCAAGATCCCTCTGATCCTCCACACTGCCAAGAGTCTTACCATAACACTATATTCTGTCATCATATTTGGCCTACCAAAATGAACCACCTCACACTTATCTAGGTTGAACTCCATCTGCCACTTCTCAGCCTAGTTTTGTATCCTATCAATGTCCCACTGAACCCTCTGACAGCCCTCCACACTATCAACAACACCCCCAACCTTTGTGTCATCAGCAAATTTACTAACCCATCCCTCCACTTCTTTATCCAGGTCATTTATAAAAATCACAAAGAGTAGGGGTCCCAGAACGGATCCCTGAGGCACACCACTGGTGACCAACCTACACGCAGAATATTACCTGTCTGCAACCACTCTTTGCCTTCTGTGGGCAAGCCAGCTCTGGATTCATGAAGCAATGTCCCCTTGGATCCCAAGCCTCCTTACTTTCTCAAAAAGCCTTGTATGGGGTACCTTGTCAAATGCCTTGTTAAAATCCATATACACTACATCTACTGCTTTACCATCATCAATGTATTTAGTCACATCCTCAAAAAATTCAATCAGGCTTGCAAGGCATGACCAGCCTTTCACAAAGCCATGACTATTCCTAATCATAAATCCGGCCTCTCAGGATCTTCTCCATCAACTTACCAACCACTGAAGTAAGACTCACTGGTCTATAATTTCCTGGGCTATCTCTACTCCCTTTCTTGAATAAAGGAACAACATCCACAACCCTCCAATCCTTCCAGAACCTCTCCCGTCCCCATTGAAGATGCAAAGATCATCGCCAGATGCTCAGCAATCTCGTCCCTCGCCTCCCACAGTAGCCTGGGGTACATCTCGTCCGGTCCCAGTGACCTATCTAACTGGATGCTTTCCAAAAGTTCTTGCACGTCCTCTTTCTTAATATCTACACACTCAAGCTATTCAGTCCGCTATAAGTCATCCCTACAATCGCCATGATCCTTTTCCATTGTGAATACTGAAGTAAAGTACTCATTAAGTACCTCTGCTATCTCCTCCGTTTCCATACACACTTTCCCACTGTCACATTTGATAGGTCCTATTCTTTCACATCTTATCCTCTTGCTCTTCACATGCTTGTAGAATACCTTGAGGGTTTCTTAATCCTGTCTGCCAAGGCCTTCTCATGGCCCCTTCTGGCTCTTCTAATTTCATTCTTGAGCTCTTTTCTGCCAGCCTTATAATCTTCTAGCTCTCTATCATTACCTAGCTTTTTGAACCTTTTGTAAGTTCTTCTTTTCTTTTTGACTAGATTTGCTACAGCCTTTGTACACCACAGTTCCTGTACCCTACCATCCTTTCCCTGTCTTATTGGAACGTACCTATGCAAAATTCCACACAAATATCCCCTGAACATTTGCCACATTTCTTCTGTACATTTTCCTGAGAACATCTGTTTCCAATTTATGCTTCCAAGTTCCTGCTTGATATTTCCCCTTACTCCAATTAAACACTTTCCTAACTTGTCTGTTCCTAACCTTCTCCAATGCTATGGTAAAGGAGATAGAATTGTGATCACTATCTCCAAAATGCTCTCCCACTGAGAGATCTGACACATGACCAGGTTCATTTCCCAATACTAGATCAAGTACAGTCTCTCCTCTTGTAGGCTTATCTACATATTGTGTCAAGAAACCTTCCTGAAAACACTTAACTAACTCCATTCCATTTAAACCCCTTGTTCTAGGGAGATGCCAAACAATATTTGGGAAATTAAAATCTCCTACCACGACAACCCTATTATTATTACACCTTTCCAGAATCTGTCTCCCTATCTGCTCCTCAATGTCCCTGTTACTATTGCCTGGTTTATAAACAACACCCAGCAGAGTTATTGACCCCTTCCTCTTCCTAACTTCCACCCATAGAGACTCAATAGACAATTCCTCCATGTCTTCCTCCTTTTCCACGGCCGTGACACTCTCTCTGATCAACAGTGCCACGCCCCCACCTCTTTTACCTCCCTCCCTGTTCTTTATGCTCTTGAGCCATCCAAGTTTCTGTAATGGCCACAACATCATAGATCCAAGAACTGATCCAAGCTCTAAGCTCATCCACTTTGTTCATAATACTCCTTGCGTTAAAATAGACACATCTCAAACCATCAGTCTGAGTGCATACCTTCTCTATCACCTGCCTATCCTACCTCTCACACTGTTTCCAAGCTTTCTCTATCTGTGAGCCAACTGCCTCTTCCTCCACCTCTTCATTTTGGTTCCCACTCCCCAGCAATCCTAGTTTAAACTCTCCCCAATAGCCTTAGCAAAATGAATGATCCAGAGTTCATCCACTTCCAGCTTCAACTCCTTAACATGGTTTATTAGAGGCAGTAGCTGGATACACTTCTTGCAGTTGTAGTCATCAGGGGGACTGGAAATGGAAGTCTCCCTGCCTTCCCACATTCCACAAGATGAGCATTCCACTATCCTGCATGACATATCCACTGTCTACGTGTGCAAAAAGAAAAAACAAGTAACAATCCAAAACTACCTAGGGCCTACACCTCTCTTTGCCAAAACCTCAAGTCCCCACTTTAATACTGGTCCACTGACACAATGGCTGCAGTGTTTAAACTTCACTTCTTTTAATTGGACTTTGCCGAATGCCTAATTACATGCAATCCTTGGGAACTGTGGTGCGCAAAATCTGCCAACTGCCCGTACTTGCTACTCTTCTTCCCAATACACAATCCAATGTCTTCTTGGGAACTGTGGAGAACAAAATATATGAATTGCCTCGACTGCTTCTTTTAAACTCTCTGTTCCTCCATGCAATCCAATGTCTCCTCGGGAAATATGACATGCAAACTGTGCTTGCTGCCACCACTCACTTCTTTTAAACTCTCTCTCTATGCAATCCAATGTCTCCTTGGAAAATGTGCCGTGCAATGGTATGTGTTGTGTGTAGCTTTACATTGCTTCTATTATGTTTCTTTGTATTTACTGTGAATGCCTGCAAGAAAACAAGTGTAGTATATGGTGACCTATATGTACTTTGATAATAAGTTTACTTTGAACTTTATATTCACTACATTTTGTAGACAAAATAGACAGGCCCTTAAACTGGCAATGCATGGAAGGATGTGGATGCAAAGTTCATAGTACATTTATTATCAAAGTATGTACACATCATACAACCTTGAGATTGGTCTCTTTACAGGCAGCCATCAAAGAAACCGCACAAAAAACCATTCAAAAAAAAGACTTTCAAACACACAATGCTCAGAAAGAGAAAAACAAATCAAGCAAACAATCTAAGTACGCAAATAGCTTCAGAACTCGAGTTTTATGAAAGACAAAACCAGGCATCATGGCAGCTGGTGTAAGCAACAGCCACAGCTCATCCCAAAGCTGAGTAAAAGTTGTGAGACCACAGACCTAAAGCCAGGCATCACTGCAGTTCAGCATAGAGCTGATTAAACATCGTGGATCAGTGAGCAAAACTGGCTCTCACCACTGGGCCTGACACTCTGGTCTGGTGCTTAAATCAACAGGTAATTCATTGCCCTCCGGGGCCTGGACTCCACTGCCATGATTCAGCCCAGCACCTAAACCGATCAGACCCATGACTCTGGCCTTGATTCTGCTTCGATCCCAACTCACTGGCTACAACCAGGCCTTCCCTGTGCGTCCACTCATCTCCACTTGCCACAACCATGCCTCACCTTGACCACCCTTTGCTCATCTCTCCATTGTTAATGATGATTTTTATTAATAAGGTATATAGTTGTTTCCTTTATTTTGTTGTTTGTTGTATATTTTGTAAGTAGTCGCTGGGCATCACCAATGCCATCTTAAACCAGAAGTTTAACAGGTTTATAAGGCAATAGAATTAGTGTGGCTGGCACAAGGGCTAGATTGGATGTGATAAGCTGAAGGACCTGCTTCAGTGCTTGATCACTCCATGACTAATAGCAGTCATTGTTCTCCATTCACAGACTTAAATACCCAGTGAAAAAAATCATTAAATGATGGAAATGATTTTCAAAAGAGAAACCTTGCTGGTTGAAACTGCCCTGAGGTTGTGAAAGTAACTGGATGAATGTAATTTTAAAGGAAGAGTACACTACTTTCTGCATTTTCTCATGAGTATTCATCCTTTCTCATTTATTCCTTTTGAGGATGTGAGCATTTCACTCCCTAACCAGCCCAAGTTTCCATCAAGGCAATCAATCACCCTCGTGAATTTCATATTCAGAGCTGAGCAGGCAACTTCCCAAGATTTTGATCCAGTTGCAATGAAGGAATCACACTGTATTTTGGTCAGGATGGTGTATCTGACCAAAACAGTCAATGAATTGGCCCACTTACTGACGCAAGTTTTTCTTCCAAAATTTTCAAATTGATTCAATTACTTTAACGTTACATTTTGAACTTGTGTCCAGGGATCAATAGTGTAGGTCTCTGCATAACTTAGTCACCATGTCAGTATACCCTTTATTGATGGCAGTTTGTCTGTGGGATCAGAAACTTGTCTTTGGGCCAAATAGGACACAGCCATTTCCCAGCTGACAGATCCAATCTGAAAGTGTGGCTGAGGGGCATTGGAGTAACTAGGGCTGTTTGCTGGAATTGTGCTATGAAAACCATCTGTGAACAGTTTTGGAAAAGGGACTGTTATGTAAAGTGAGGTTTGGTGAGTGGGGACAGAAGGCACTCGCTACTGGTAAGTAGGTTAACTATTTCTTTACAGTGCTGTTGCCAAATGCATCCTCCAAATTTTCATTCTAACTGTCTTTTGATACCTTCAGATTCTTTGTAATTCCTAACTTCTTGTAGTGAAATAGTTTCATTTTCACCCCTGCCCATTTCTGGTATCTTCAACAGTTCTGAATTCTTTTACTGCTTATTTCTTGCCAACTATTAGTAACAAAAATCACTGCTATTTGAACACAAGCATGCGCAACTATTTAAAAACTGCACACTAAGCACAGTGTATTGTCTAATGGCCACACAACCGCACGCGTCTGATGCTAGTTAGAAACTGTTCCACAACAGTCTCCTGCCCCAAATAAATGAAGGGAATCCTGGCTATTTTCCTATTGGTTTTTGTTCTGTAAGAGTTGGCCAAAATAAACTGCTACCCTGATCAACTGATACCCCAATTAAGTGGAATGCGCTGTATGCTCAAAATTAAAATCCAGATAAGACAAAACAAAAATCCATTCTGGCATTTGTCTTACTCCCAAAACTTCATGAATAAACTTAAAAATACTTGGAACAAATATTTAATACCCAATAAACACATTCCAAAGTACAAAAAGAAAAAAAAAATGGATGGATGGGGCTTCCACACTCACACAATTTCTTAAAGAAACTAACTCTTAAGATAAGACATACTGCAAATTTATTTCACATCAAGTAACACAATCTTCCTCTTGGATTAATTCAAATGCACTTCCGAAACAGATTTACCAAACACATGACAGGCTTTGCACTCACTCACACTCTCACTCAAGTGGCCACACCTCACCCAACATTTTTCAAACACAAACCATTCATACTTTAAAATGAGGGATGAGCAAGGTGAATGAACCCCCCCCCCCCACAGGGGCAGGGTGGGTTATTACCAACCACTGTCTGACCCCTACTGCCACTGAGGGTCTGGGGGTGCCTGTCATGCTCCTTAAAACAGGCCAAACCCTAGGTAGCACAGGGGAGCAGCTATCGATGAACAAGATGGATGGACACTTACTATATCTTACCCAATCATCTTTTAAAAGTACATACAAATTAACATCAGGATTAGGTCCCCTGGCTCTCTAAGCTTGCTTCATCATTTACTAATAAAATAGTTGATCTGAGTGTAACCTCAACTCTGCATCCCCAACTACCCACAACAGCCCTTCACCCCCTTCTTTGGTATCTACCCATATCTCTCTTAAAATATTCAAAGACTGCTTTCACCAGCCTTTGAGGAAGCAAATTCCAAAGTATCATGACACTTGAAAGTTTTTCCAAATCAGTCTTAAATAGGAAACTTATTTCTTTTAAATGGTTACTTCTAATTCTAATTTCTTTCACAAGATGGAACATTCTCTCCTCACTCTCTCTGTCAAGAAACTCAAGATCCTATTTGCCTCTATCAACTCTTGCACCCTTCTCTCACAAGACAGCCTGCTGTCAATCCTGATGGAATTGGTGTCAAAATACTACATCTTGTCTTTGTGCTTAGCAGTGTGGCAGATTCCATAGTATCAGGAAGTCTGTAGGATTTCAGAGGACAGGTTAGCCTGACCGCCAATGAACATTACAGTGGTTTACTGTATACTATGTCAGATTCTGTGTGAGGAGTGGCACGCAGGTATAAAAATGCCCGACGCTGGCCTCTCAGGCCTGAGTCGACGTCGTCATCATCATGATGTCAGATTCAGATTATGGTTTGAGAATATTATTTAACATACTCTTCTGTGAAAGTGAATCATTTGAAAGCTGCACCAGCCTGCCAGCAAACCTGTCACTGCTACTTGTATCTATGGGGATAAGGAATATGCAGGAATGTTTAAATCTTTGCTTCCACGTGTTCTCACTATTTCTGTTCTTCATTACAATTTCCTTCAGATTTATGCTTTCCTACGTTTCCTGATTTTAAAATTTTGTATCATAGAATTGTTCCAACAGAGGGAGATCAACAGCCTATCCCATCAGTCCCATTGCCCTATTCTCTCTCCCAAAGCCCCACAAGTTATTTCCACTGGAAGTGTCTACCCAGTTCCTTTTTAAATGTACTGATTGTTGTTTTGAGTTCCACCACCCTTACAGACAAAGTAATTCCAGAATCTATCTACACAGTGTTTTCCTATTACCCAAAATTTGAAGTCCTCAATGGAAACAGCACAAAGCACAAAAAGACATTGTACTTTGGAAGACATTTCAACTGTGGGTCTGTTGGGGTCACATAATGTGTCAGGTGCTTCCAGTGCGGCCTTCTGTATATCGGTGAGACTCGATGTAGATTGGGAGACCATTTCACCAAGCACCTACATTCATCTGCCCATTTCCACTGCGATATGTCAATCCATGGTCAATCCTCTACTGTTGCGATGAGGCCACACTGAGGGAGGAACAACACCTTATATTCTGTCTGGTTAGCCTCCAATCTGATGACATGAACATAAATTTCTCAAACTTCCAGTAATGCCCCCACCCTCTTCACCATTCCCCATTCCCTTTTCTCTCTTTCACCTTATCTCCTTGCCTGCCCATTGCCTCCTTCTGGTATTCCTCCCTTTTTCTTTTTTCCATGGCCGCCTGTCCTCTCCTATCAGACTCCCCCTTCTCCAGCCCTGTATCTTTTACCAATCAACTTCCCAGCTCTTTACTTCAACCCTCCCCCTCCCAGTTTCACCCATTACCTGTTGTTTCCCCATCTCCTGCTACCACCTTTTAAATCAACTCATCTTTTTTTTCTCCAGTCCTGCTGAAGAGTCTCGGCCCGAAACGTTGACTATACTCTTTTCCATAGATGCTGAGTGCTAAGTTCCTCCAGCATTTTGTGTGTGGTACTTCCAAAGATTAAGTTGTTTGATTGAAATATTAACTGAAGGATAGGGGCATGTAAAAGATCTAAAGGCTCAAATGTTGACCCTAGTTGAGGCCAAGATTTCTCCTTCAAGCCACACTTATAAAAGTACATTTTCTAGTCATTATCACCTAAATAAGTGAATACATTGTCTGAAAACTTTCCTACATTATCACTGGTGGCGCTCTGTTTCTTTCAGGACAGTGCCTCTGGACCTGTGGAGTGGCATCAGGTTTGGGTGGTGTCTTGTCAAAGACAATGTTCTTGGTTGCTGGTGTCATGTTGCTGTCAGTGACACAATCATCACTGAAAGGCAAGTCCGGTGTCTGTAATGTGTCTGTCTTGTTGGACACCATTGACTCAGGTGTGTCTTTGGTTGGGCATCCAGTATATGATTCAGATGACATGCGCTCCAACGTCCACTGTGTAAATCAGTGGTCCAGTTTTTGTAGCTATCCTACCAGGTGTCCACTTGTCTTCTCAGTAATCATCCACTAGGACATCCTGTCCTTGGCAGGTGTTTGACTTGTCGTCGCATGAACAGAGTTCCAATATGCAAAAAGGAAATTGTCCACCTTGTGCTGTAGAGAAATAATCTCCTTGTCCATAGCTTTTATGCACTTACTGAATGCTTGGATAAACCTTTCAACTAACCCATTCGCTTCTGGGCGGCAAGGAACTAATTTGAAATGCCTGATACCATTTTACTTCATGAGTATGCTGAATTCCTCTGATATGTACTGTGGTCCATTGTCACTCAAAGGTAAGCCTTTCCTGGTGAAGATAGTCCTCAGAGAGGAAATAGTCTTTTCTGCGGTGGCTGACTTCATTGGTATGACCTCCGGCCACTTCGAGTGAGCATTCACAGCCATCAAAAACATGGAGTTTATGAATGGCCCAGCAAAGTCAATATGTACTCTCTGCCATAGTGATGATGGCCACTCCCATGGGTGTAACAGTGCCTGTTAGGGTGCATTTTGAACTTTTTGGCATCCCAAATACCTCTAAGCCAAGTTTTCAATCTGTTTATCTATTCCTGGTGAGACTCTTCATCTTGACTGTATCCAGGTGTCCTTCATGCAGATTTTCTAACACTCTGTTGTGCAGTTTAGAGGCAACCAAAATACCAGATCCACACATCAGCATTCTTCAACATACTGACAGTTGTCTGGTTTCACTGAGAACTCTGCAAACATAGGTTACCATGAGTTGGCCATCCTTAGTTGGTGAATATCATAGACTTTTGACAATGTCAGGTCATTCCTCGGTTCTCTTTGTATTTCCAAATTTATTACCGGCAACTGTTCCTCAGTGGAAGACATGACAATGCCTTTGAACTCTATGTCATAAGAGTGGGTTCACATTGCAACTGGGTAGCAGACATCATTAGAATTTCCTTCCTGAAATTGAAAATGAACACAAGGGGCTGCTGATCTGTCACTAGCGTAAACCTTTGTCCGTAGAGGTAGTGGTGGAAATTCTTTATTCCCATATTAGACTAAAGGCCTCCAATCAATCTGTGTGCAGTTGAATTCTGCCCTCATTAGTGATCTTGAAGCAAATGCAATTGGATGTTCAGATCCATCTTTCATAATGTGTAACAAAATGGTTCCGATGCCATTAGGGGACACATCGCACATAAGTCTGATGGGCAGTGATAGGTCAGGCCCAAGTTTGACCTGAGTTGTGACACATTTTCTGGTTTGGGTGCCTGTAGTACTGTTTCAGTCTTTTGTGACTTATTGTGACATATCCACAATACCCTTCATTCTTGAAAACCCACATTTCTCTCTCTTTGCACACATTCACTCAGCTGGTAAGCACTTTATCAAGAGTTCTGGAGGTGCTCTTCACCATTCTCGCCAGTCATGATGATGTCATCAAGATAACATTGTGTTCCTGGGAAATCTTGGAACACTTGGTCCATTGCTCTTTGCCAAATTGCTGGAGCTGATGCGATGCCAAAGACGAGATAGTTATACTGGAACACTCCTTTGTGAGTGTTGATTGTGAAGAACTTCCTGTTTGACTCCTCAATCTCCATTTACAGGTAGGCTTGTGACAAGTCAATCTTTGAACATCTCTTCCTGCCTGCCAAAGGTGCAAAAATGTTTTCTATTCATGGCAAGGGATACTGGACAGAATGCAGCTGATGTGAGCTGATGCTCACTTTGAAACCACCACATATGTGAATGGTTCCAGCCTTCCACTTCTTGATGGCTGGGACAATGGTGGTGGTCCAGTTACTCCATTCAAACTTGGAGAGAATTCCAGACACCTCCAAGCTCTGAAGATCAGCATCCACTTTAGGACATAATGTGCAAGCCACTGGACGTACTTTTTGGGATCTTGGTGTTTCTGCTTCATCCAGTTCAATTCTGACCTTCATGCTTTGAGTTTACCAATACCTTTCTCAAACACCTTCTCATCAGCATTAAGCAACTGTGATAGTCTCTGGTTAGTGCTACCATTTGGGCTGCAGTTGCCTGTTGATGACACATCGAGAGCTTTGATTGTGTGTCAGTCTAGTTGGATTTTTCTTAACCATTCACATCCAAAAAGTGTTGGCCCTCCACTTTTCAACAAAAATCTCTAACTGCCCTCCATATATATCACATTCATTTTCAGTTTGCCTTTGGCAGACACTTTTTTGCTGGTGTTGGCTGTTAGCATTACTGAGGTCTTCTCTAATGGGGCTTAGAAAACAGTCTGTTATAGTCAGCCTCTGAAATGATAGACACAGCTGACCCAGCTATTACTAGTGATCTTGTAAAATTGCAAGTATTTCGTTGAACATCTTGCTAGCTGGCTTTTCAGCGGTTACAAGGTTCCATAAGAGACTGTATGGTCTAGCATCCATTAAGCTAAGAAGCATGGGGGCCTTTTATTGCTCATCTACGTTGTTCACCTTACAATACAGTTCAACCCTCTTGATATACGATTCCCTGTCTTCATCAGCACTATCGAATTTGTCAACTTTCTCCACTGAAGCATCACCATGTTATTTTCACTTTAACTTCTTTCACAGCATACTATACAGTTACTCACGCGTCCCTTTGCTAGCATCTGTGACGGCTTTCTCCATTCTGTTCAACTCTTTCCTCATTGTCTCATCCCTTAACTGGTGGTGCAGTTCCAGATAATCTCCGACATTCAGGTTCATACTCTCTGCCAATTTGTTGTATCTGTGCAACTACATATCAATTAAATTAAGGCAAGCATGCGGGAGATGGCAATAACTGGTGTATTCAAATTGCAGAGAGAGAGAGAGGGGAAGCAAGACAATTGATTAATCTGCATGAGCAGACAATCATATCAATCTCAGGAATTCCACAGGATAGTATCTTAGGCCCAAACATCTCCAGCTGAATCAAGGTCAAACTCAAAGTCAAATGTGAGTTTATTGTTGTTTGCAGAAGTACATGTATGCATTGGTACAATGATAAACTTGCAGCTGCATCATGGGCACATATCATAAAAGCACCATTCACAAGCAAAACACTAATTAATAAAATATATACAAATTTTACAAGAAACAAAGCAACCAGAACAAAAAAAAAGCCCATTTTAGTGCAAAGTGTTGTAATCTGTTGTGATTGGAGTTTTGTCATTTGGTTCAAGAACCAAATGGTTGAAGGAAAATCAAAATGAGAAACAAAATTAGGTTTATTAAGCTTCATGACATGTCATGAAATTTGTGGTTTTGTAACAGCATTAGAGTGCAAGATATAAAAATTATCAATCACCATGATAAGTAAATAGCACAAAAAAAAGGAATGGCGAGGTAGTGTTCATGGGCCATACAAAAACCTGACTGCACAGGGAAAGAAGCTGTTCCTAAAACGCTGCTTGTGAGTCTTCAGGTTCCTGTACCTTCTCCCTGATGGTAGTAATGAGAAGATGGCTACCACCTCATTATTAGGAGGATGGAGATCTTTGATGATTTATTTATTCAGAGATACAGCACCGAATAATTCCTTCTGGCCCTTCAATCTGCAACGCCCAACAACCCCAACAAACCCAATTTAACCCTAATCTACTCACGGGACAATTTACAATGACCAATTGTACTTGTTTGGACTTTGGTAGAAAACCAGAGGATTCAGAGAAAACCAATGCATTCTACAGGGAGTACAAAAGATGCTGGGATTGAACTCAGAAAATTCGACGCCCAAGCTGCAAAAGGATCGCTCTGACTGCTATGCTACCGTGGGCCCCATGTTAGTGTATTGGTTATCGTGACGCTATTATTGTCCATGATGTTACCGTCTAGGTGCAGCACCTCCTGTAGAAACTGCAGGACGCAGACTGCTCAATTGGTATCTGTCAATCACCAGAAAAATTAATTCCCTCCAACATAGTGGCTACAGAATGTACTAATTACAAAACATACTACAATTACTTGCTTAGGCAACTCTAAAGGCACCTTCCAAACCAGCTGCAGCTACTACTAAGGACAAAGGCAACAGGCTCATGGCACACAACGAACTACAGCTTCTTCTTCACACTCTAAGCGGTGGATATATCATCCGTCCTTCATCGGCACTGGATCTAAATCCTGGAACTCTGTACCCAACAGGACTGTGTGAATGCCTTCATCAGGAGGACTGCAGCAGTCCAAAAGTCAGCTTATCACTACCTACTCAGGAACAGGTAGGGATGCTCACCTTGACAGCGATACCACACTCTAGAAAATCAATTTAAAAAGTCAGAAATAAGGAAGATGATTGTTTCCCCTTTAGAAATAGAGTTTTAGTTAAAAATGGAATTCAACAATCAACTTCTGCTACTCTTCAATAAAATATAAGGTGTGACAGTAGGATTACCTTTACAAAAAAAGAACTTCCTTGTTTTCTCTTGTGCAAAAAAAAATCACATTCAATGCTATTAGCAGTAATAATCACAGAATAGCAGAACAAAATTGCATTTACAAGATGCTACAGAATTTAATCTCTCTTCCAACCTTGTTGGATAAATAACAAACTAGAAAGAAACATGCTTAGTTATGTAAGTGTACTTTACAAGAGGAAATATGATTGGTTGAAGAGTCTTCAAATATAAATAGCCCACTAATAGACTACAACATCAAAGCAACATTAAAAAAAACCCATTTCATACTGATGGGAACCAATTGAACTGACAATATTTTCACACTTCATTTAAGCATGTACATTCTCCCATATCTGCAAGCTTGCCTTTTGGAAGAATCAATGTTTTTTTTTTAAAAAAACAAATTAAGTAATAACATTAAATCAATAGGCAAGCTTAAGCCAAGAATACAAAGGAAGTGTACAAATACAGCAGCCCAACTGATAGAGCTACTGCCTCATAGTTCTGGCAACTCAGCATCAATCCTGATTGCTGGTGCTGTCTATGCAGTTCACACATTCTCTCCAGTTTGTGTCATTTTTTCTGAGTGCTCTGGTTTCCTCACTCAATGGCAAGATCATCAAAAATTGTCCACAGGTCAGAATGCATCTCTATAGGAAGAGAAATGGAGTTAAAATTTCAGATCGAGGACACTTCTGATGAAATGGTAACTCTCTGTTCCCAGATGATGCAACCTACCTGCTGAGTATTTTCTGTTTTTATTGTAGATTTTCAGTCTCTGCAGCTTTTTAAAAATTTCATTGCAAGTTGCAGATGGGATGGGTGATGTATGGAATTAATGGGGATATGGAGAGAGTAGGGTTTAATGCAAAGTGTTTGATGATTGTTGGAGACTCAGTAGACACGTTTGTGCGCTGTATAACAATGACTGTGTAATTTGCTGGCAGCATAGAGATCATTGAGCAATACAGAATGAATACAGGCCCTGGCATGAGAGAGTATCACATCAATTACACAAATGCCCCAGCTGGCAACTATTCCAATATATGCTTTAATATAATTTCAACATTAGATCTCATGGAAAATCTACAAGTGTAGCTAATGGAGGAGGAGGAGGGTACTTTTGTTTAACAACTTCTCAATTTCCAAACTTGTATGTGGACATACAGACTGCAAATTGTTGTTTGATTTGCCCTGTAACATCTTTTATAAGGATTGATTAGCCTTGCTAAAAATTGTTACAGCGAATTAATTCCATTGTTTGTTTCAGCTTGTTCATTATAAGCTATTTAATTCATTCCTTTTCCATAGGGAATACATAATAAATACTTCCTTTAATGTCCAGAGTAATGAATGCAATTTAGTTTTGACTCTTGTTTCTGGCTCTTGAAGTTTATCAAAATTGCTTCTGTTCCAAGGATTTCGGTTTAATGCAGTAAATTGGTATGATCTTGAAAGCATTTTCTGAAAGGGTGTAGGCACAGAATGTTAAAAAGAAAACACAATTGAATTATTTTTAGTGCTGGTGGTAGTGAATAGGAGTGGAGAAAGAGGAAAGAAAAAAAATTGTGAAGTTTTTCCAAAGTGTTGGCACAGGCACTATGGTCTTCTCTCTGAACAGTTAAAATGGTGTTGGATGTCAATTGAAATGGTTTCTTAAGGTACCAGGCCTTAATATATAATGTATGAAGTCTGACTAATGCACAATTTTTTTTGCCACTACCTCTCATGCAATGATTTATCAAATGAAAAAACTTTTATAGCCATTTTTCTTTATCAATAAGTTTATAAACTACATAGAACATAATCAACAGATAGACAATGAAGTCACTTCCAAAGCAAAACACCATTCATCCGACAATTGCAGTATTTATGCACATTGCTGTGTTAATGATGCAATGACAAGGATAGGTGAGCACAGGTTTTTTTTGATCCACCTGACTTGTCTAACATTGTTCTACAAAACAAAGAGGCTCTGTTTTTTCTAGCACATCTGTCCTCTGACCTCTTATCAGTCAGGAGTGGCAGCAAGGCTGGACCGGATAGTTTGCTGTGAAGTGGCGTCAAGAGTCCTGATGTCAAGAACAGAGTCCTGGTTTAGCTCACTTCTCTCACTGACCACAACTGCCTCTCTCATCTCTGTTCCTAGCTCTGAGCAGGATTGGCTCTTGGGTGTTTGGGCTGTCGATGGTCTTCAGAGTCAGAATCAGTTTATATCTGTCTTAAACAATACGAAATTTGTTGTTTTATGGCAAAGGCATAAAGTTACCATAAATCTCAAAATAGTGAAAGAAAAATAATAATGAAGTAGTGTTCAAGGACCATTCAGAAATCTGATGGTGGAAGTGAAGAAGCTGTTTGGGTGAGTGTGGGTCTTCAGGCTCCTGTACCAGGACACGTCGCAGATGGTGAGAATCCATAATGATGGATGCGGCCTCTTATGGCATCTCTTGAAAGTGTCTTTGTTGGTTAGGTGTTGTGCCCATGAGGGAGCTGCCTGATTCTCTGCAACCTTGTACAATCCTGTGCCTTGGAACCTCGATACCATGCTGTGAAGCAACCAGTCAGAATGTTCTTCACTGTACATCTATAGAAATCTGGAAGTCCTTGGTGACATATAAAACCTCCTCAACTACAAATGAAGTAGTGTGCCTTCTTTGTGACAACATCAATGTGTTAGGCCTAGGATTGATCCTCTGCGATGTGGACACCCTGTAACTTAAAGCTGCTCACACTTTCTACTGCCAACCCGTCAATGAGGCCTGGTGCATGTTCTCTTGACTAAAGTCCACAATTAATTTTCTGACTGGGTCTCTGACACTGAACTCTGGCTCTTAAGTTTAGAAGGGAAGGGAGGAGAAGAGGCAAATTGTAGTGATAGTGTGTAAACTATGTATACCTGTCTGGACTCGCCCCTCTGCTGACTGCTCCTATGGCTCCTCCCACAGACCCCTGTATAAAGGCGATTGGAGGCACTGCTCTCCCCTCAGTCTCCAAGATGCAGTGCTCCGTTTTGCTGCTAATAAAAGTCTATCGTTCCCCTCCCATCTCCGAGAGTTATTGATGGTGCATCAGATAGGGAACTCAATGGTTTGAGGAACAGACAGGAGATTCTGTGGGCAAGAATGAGATTTCTGGATGGTACGTTGCCTCTTAGTGTCAGGGTCGGGGACATCTTGGATCGAGTCCACAGCGTTCTTAAGTGGGAGGATGAGCAGCCAGATGTCATGATCCATGTTGGTACCAATGACAAGGGTAGGAAGAATGATGAGATCCTGCAAAGTGAGTTCAGGGAGTTAGGCACTAAGTAAAAGAACTTCCAGAGTTGTGATCTCAGGATTGCTGAGCACGTGCTAGTGCAGCCAGAAATAGGAATATAATACAGTTTAACATGTGGCTAAGGAAATGGTGCAGGAGGGAGGGCTTCAGAGTTTTGGGGTCATTAGGCTCTCTTCTGGGAAGGTGGGACCTGTATAGGCAGGATAGATTGCACCTGAACTGGAGGGGAACTAATATCCTTGCAGGAAGCTTTGATAATGCTACATGGGAGGTGGGGGGAAAGGGGGGGGATAGAGGTTGAATAAGAGTTACAGGGGAATGGGAACTAGAGTACAGTACAGATAGAGGAGGGTTTGTGGGGAAAAATGTTGTTCAGTCCACATACGAATTCAGGAATCAAAATGTGCATGGTGGGACTAATGTTCTGAGTTGTGTATACTTCAATGCAATGAGTATTGTGGGAAAAACAGATAAGCTTCGGGCAAGCAACACAGATATTATAGCCATGAGTGAGACTTAGTTGCAAGAGGGGCAGCTCAATGTTCCAGGGTTCCATTCTTTTAGACATGATAGAACATGAGGGATTAAAGGGGGAAGGGTGGCATAACTCATCAGGGAAAATGTCACGGCAATGCTCAGACACGATAGATTGGAGAGCTTGTATACTGAGGCTATGTGGGTGGAACTAAGGAATAAGAAAGGGATGACCATATTAATGGGATTATATTATAGGCTACTCATTTGTCAGCATGATTTAAGAGGATCAAGTTTGCAGAGAAATTTCAGACTGTTGCAAAAAAAACCCACAAGGTTGTAATAGTAGGTGATTTAGTATTCTAAGGGACCAAAGATACAAGTATTTGGATAGAAAGTGACTGATTAGGGAAAGTCAACATGGCTTTGTGCATGATAAGTCATGTCTAACCTTTTTTATACAGCTTTTCATGGAAGTTACTGGGCAAGGTAGTGGATGTTGTCTACATAGACTTTTGCAAGGCTTTTGACAAGGTTCGCATGGGAGTTTGGTCAAGAAGGTCCACTTGATTGGCATTCAAGATTAAGTAATAAATTGGATTGGACATTGGCTCCGTTAGAGAAACCAGAGTGATAGTAGGTGGTTGCCTCTCTGATTGGAGGCCTGTGACTAGTGGTGTGCCACAGGTATCAGTGCTGGAACTATTGTTGTCATCTATATCAGTGACCTGGATGATAATGTAGTAAACTGGATCAGCAAATTAGAGCAGCACACGCAAAACACTGATGGAACACAGCAGGCCAGGATGTATTAATGGAAAAGAGTAAACAGTTGACGTTTTGTGCTGAAGCCACACCCGATGAAGGGTCTCAGCCTGAATCATCAACAGTTTACTATTTTCTCAGCCTGGTCTGCTGAGTTCCTCCAGCATTTTGTATGTGTTGCTTTGGATTTCCAACATCTGCAGATCTTCTCATGTTTGTCAGCAAATTGGAGTTCAACATTTAAGTGGTTGTATTGAGAGCATCCTGAGCAGCTGCATCACTGTCTGGTTCGGAAATTGCACTCTCTGGGATCGCAAGCCTCTGCAGCGGATAGTGAGGTCAGCTGAGAAGATCATCGGGGTCTCTCTTCCCACCATTACAGACATTTACACTACACGCTGCATCTGCAAAGCAAACAGCATTATGAAGGACCCCACTCACCCCTCATGCAAACTCTTCTCCGTCCTGCCATCTGGGAAAAGGTATCGAAGCATTCGGGCTCTTGTGACCAGACTACGTAACAGTTTCTACCCCCAAGCTATCAGTCTCCTCAACACCCAGTGCCTGGACTAACACCAACTTACTGCCCTCTACTGTGCCTATTGTCTTGTTTATTATTTATTGTAATGCCTGCACTGTTTTGTGCACTTTATGCAGTCCTGGGTAGGTCTGTAGTCTAGTATAGATTTTCTTCTGTGCTATTTTTATGTAGTTCAGTGTAGTTTAGCACCATGGTCCTGAAAAACGTGGTCTCTTTTTTGGGTGGGAGCAAATTTTGTGATTAATTGAAGCTGAGGGGGCTGAGCGGGTGGTGAAGAGTCCATGGAAGTAAGTGTAGTTTGTGGTGATTTTAGTGGGGTGGCGTTGTTGTATTCATGGGGAGGTGGAATATTAGTTTTGGGAGGCTGAATATTATTTTTAACTTTATTTGTGGTGTTGGAGTTGGTACGGGGGGTGGCTTGAGGGGCTTTGCGTACAGTTTAGTGGGAAAATAAGGTGAATATAACTGATAGGGTAAGGGTTAGGAGGAATAAAATTATATATGTTTTAATAAAGCCCTGTTGAGGGGAGATTGATAGTTTGATTATTGATGTTTGTTGGATAATTGGGCTTTTTGGACCAACTTTTTCATTTCATGAGAAGTCAATTATTTGAGTTGAGATAGTTTGGGCTCAGGATAGGTTGAGTTTTGGTAGGGATCGGTGGATAATTGTGCTTTTACTGTGTTATGGTCGAAATGACAATAAAAAGTGACTTGATTTGACTTGAAATTTGGATAGGTACATGGCTGGGAGTGGTATGGAGAGCTGTAGTCTGGGTGCAGATTAATAGGACTAGGCAAATTAATAGTTCAACATGGACTAGATGGGCCAAAGGGACTGTTTCTGTGGTACAGTGTTTATGATTCCAATTCTTCGGTTTTGCTGAATGCAAGGTTTTGCTGAATGCGACATAACAAAACCAGTTGATTTATTTCACTTCTGTACCCCTCCTTGTTGCCATCTGAGATCTTACCAACAACAATGGTGTCATCTGTAAATTTATAAATAACATTTGAGCTGCGTTTCACCATTTGTCTAGTTTAAGAATATGTATGTGCCAGTGTTATCAGCACACCCTTTCCATCCTCCAGCAGCTCTCTAGAGCATGGGTATTTTTTGTTGGAACTAGGCCTTCAGATCCCATATAGCTTGTTTTTCTTTTTGATACGTGGACGTGTTTCCAATCCAACACAATTATGTTTGTGCTTAATTATCTCCTAAATCTCCTTGTCATTCCCATGAAGCTAGTTACGGTATTCTGGCAGAAAAGCCAAGAATCTCTTCACAAGAGCCTATTCAAATGGATTTCAGATCATTCCAGATGCTTGCGGACGCACTACAGCTCCTATTATATGGCTATAGTTGAGAGGTTTGTGTGGCACTTTTTGATGAGTGCAGCCTTCTGAGGCTTTTAATATTCATTTCCACAGGCAGTATTTTTAAATTTTATTTTGGGGGTCAAGCTGCTGCAGATATTGGAGCAGATTAGGCAGTGATAACTCCAGCAGTCATTGGTACCTGCCATGATACAATGATGAGAATATCCATGCAGTCTCTCACTGGGACAATAATACAATAAATGGGGGCTGGATCAGAGTTGTTGTCATGAGGTGTTGCTCTGATCTTTCTGGTGAAATATTTGTTGATTATGACAAGATCATGCTCCAGGCATACTGTCTTAGACTCTGTTGCAATTAGTTTTCCTTTTCTCTTTTTATTCATCACACCATGCCAGAATATTGTAACAATTCCAATCCTAGAGTTACCAGAGGAGCAATCTGTCTGAGTTGCACACCAGGCCAGAACTTTTTCCAAGACAGAGTAGAAGTTCGCAGCCACAGCTATAGTTTTCAGTGTTGGAGAATATGAGATGTGACACTCATATGTGCTCATGAGCTGAGTCACAAGATATTCCTTTGGGAGAAGTCTTGGGGATGAGAGACTAGGTTATGCTGGATTGCAAAGCTTCCAGAGACAACCTTTGAGATAGCTATTTTCTGATCACCATGTCTCACTGTCAACAGCAAGACATCCAGGTTTCTTGTCTATGACAAATGAGCAAAGGTCCTACGTCCAACGGGACGGTTTACACCTGAACTGGAGCGGTACTAACATTCTTGCAGGAAAATTTGCTAGTAGTGCTCGGGGGGGGGGGGGGGGGGGGGTTTAAACTAAATTTGCAGGGGGCAGGGATCCAGAATGTGAGAGAGGATAGCGAGATGAAGAATAAAGGACAGGTGGGGACTACACAATTCCAGAATATTAAGTGTGTAGTAGAGAAAGGTGAGGCGGAACAAGTGATAAGGAGGACACATGTACAGAGGGATGGTCTTATGGAACATGGAGTTAAATGTACAGAAAGAATAAGTAAATTTAGGAAGGACAACTAAATTCAAGGGGTGTATAGCCCGATGGGAGTTCGGGGAGCTGGGTTAAGCACAATAGGCAGCGATTTAAACAGAGGAGAAATGGGCTAAAAATTCTATATCTGAATGCACGGTGTCAGAAATAAGGCGGATGAGCTTGAAGCTCAGGTGCGATTGGGTAACTATGATGTTGTTGGGATAACGGAGACATGGCTGCAGGGAGATCAGACCTGGGAAATGAATGTACCAGGGTATACGTGCTATTGTAGGGACAGAAATGTGGGCAGAGGGGGTGGGGTGGCCTTGTTGGTGAGGAATGAGATTCAGTCCTTTGCAAGGGGGGACATAGGATCAGGAGAAGTAGAGTCTGTGTGGATAGAACT
Organism: Hypanus sabinus; assembly: GCF_030144855.1. Taxonomy (NCBI): domain Eukaryota; kingdom Metazoa; phylum Chordata; class Chondrichthyes; order Myliobatiformes; family Dasyatidae; genus Hypanus; species Hypanus sabinus. Next base: position 132,306,228 of record NC_082706.1, read on the forward strand.
GAGGAACAGTAAGGGCAAAAAGACCCTAATGGGTGTTGTCTACAGCCCCTCAAACAGTAGCATGGATATTGTGTGCAAGTTGAATAGGGAGTTAACATTGGCATGTGGCAAAGGGAATGTCACAGTAGTTATGGGGGATTTCAACATGCAGGTGAACTGGGAGAATTAGGTTGGTGCTGGACCCCAGGATAGGGAGTTTGTTGAGTGCCTACAGGATGCATTCTTGGAACAGCTTGTACGAGAGCCGACCAGGGACAAGGCTATTCTGGATTTAGTGTTGTGTAATGAACAGGATTTGATAAGCGATCTTGAAGTAAATGAGCCATTAGGAGGTAGTGACCATAATATAAGTTTTAATCTGCAATTTGAGAAGGATAAGGGCAGATTGGAGTTGTCAGTGTTGCAGTTGAACAAAGGAGACTATGGAGCCATGAGGGAGGAGCTGGCCAAAATTAAATGGACGGATATCCTGGCAGAAAAGGCAGTGGAACAGCAATGGCAGGTATTCTTAGGAATAATGCACAAGGTGCAAAATCAGTTCATCCCCCGGAGAAGGAAGGATTCAAAGGGGGGAAAGGGGCCACAGTGGTTGACAAAGGAAGTCAGAGATTGCATAGCATTAAAAAAAAAAGTATGACAGAGCTAAGGTGAGTGGGAGGACAGATGATTGGGAAATTCTTAAGGAACAACAGAACTTAACTAAAAAGGCAATACGGGGAGAAAAAATGAGGTACGAACGCAAGCTAGCCAGGAATGTAAAGGAGGATGGCAAAAGCTTTTTTAGGTATGTGAAGAGAAAGTAGTTAAGAACAATGTTGGGCCCTTAAAGAATGAATTGGGTGAAATTGTTATGGGAAACAGAGAAGTGGCAGAAGAATTTAATAAGTACTTTAGATCTGTCTTCACTAGAGAAGACATAAGCAATCTCCCAGATGTATGGATGGGCCAAGGACATAGGGTGACAGAGGAAATGAAACAGATTGACATTAGGAAGGAAACGGTGATGAGTAGACTGATGGGACTGAAGGCTGACAAATCCCCAGGTCCAGATGGTCTGCATCCTAGGGTACTAAAGGAGGTGGCTCTGGAAATTGCAGATGCATTCGTAATCATTTTCCAATGTTCCTTAGATTCAGGATCAGTTCCTGAGGATTGGAGAATGGCTAATGTTATCCCACTTTTTAAGAAAGGGGGGAAGGAATAAACAGAGAACTATCATCCTGTCAGCCTAACATCAGTAGTGGGGAAGATGCTAGAGTCCATTATTAAAGATGAAATAGTAGTATATCTAGATAGCAGTGATAGGATTGGGCCGAGCCAGCATGGATTTACCAAGGGCAAATCATGCTTGACTAATGGAGTTTTTCGAGGATGTAACCAGGAAGTTAGACAAGGGAGATCCAGTGGATGTAGTGTACCTCGATTTTCAGAAGGCATTTGATAAGGTCCCACATAGGAGATTGGTGGGTAAAATCAGAGCTCATGGCATTGGGGGGGAAGACATTGACATGGATAGAAATCTGGTTGGCAGATAGAAAGCAAAGGGTAGCGGTGAATGGGTGTTTCTTGGAATGGCAGGTGGTGACTAGTGGGGTGCCACAGGGCTCGGTATTGGGACCACAGCTGTTTACGATTTACATCAACGATTTAGATGAAAGCATTGAGAATAACATCAGCAAATTTGCTGATGATACTAAGCTGGGTGGCAGTGTGACACATGATGAGGATGTTAGGAGAATTCAGAGTGACTTGGATAGGCTGGGTGAGTGGGCAGATACTTGACAGATGACATTTAATATGAATAAGTGTGAGGTTATCCACTTTGGGAATAAGAACAGGAAGGCAGATTATTATCTGAAAGTGTAGAGTTAGGTAAGGGAGAAATACAAAGAGATCTAGGAGTCCTAGTTCACCAGTCAATGAAGGTGAATGAGCAAGTGCAGCAGGCAGTGAAGAAGGCTAATGGAATGTTGGCCTTTATTACAAAGGGAATTGAGTACAAGAGCAAGGAAATCCTTTTGCATTTGTACAGAGCCCTGGTGAGACCACACCTGGAGTATTGTGTACAGTTTTGGTCTCCAGGGTTAAAGAAGGACATCCTGGCTGTAGAGGAGGTGCAGCGTAGATTCACGAGGTTAATTCCTGGGATGTCCAGTCTGTCTTAAGCAGAGAGGTTAGAGAGACTGGGCTTGTACACACTGGAATTAAGGAGATTGAGAGGGGATCTGATTGCAACGTATAAGATTATTAAGGGTTTGGACAAGATAGAGGCAGGAAATATGTTCCAGATGCTGGGAGAGTCCAGTACCAGAGGGCATGGTTTAAGAGTAAGGGGTAGGTCATTTAGGACAGAGTTAAAGAAAAACTTCTTTTCCCAGAGAGTTGTGGAGGTGTGGAATGCACTGCTTCAGAAGGCAGTGGAGGCCAATTCTCTGGATGCTTTCAAGAAGGAGCTAGATGGGTATCTTATGGATAGGGGAATCAAGGGATATGGGGGCAAGGCAGGAACCGGGTATTGATAGTAGATGATCAGCCATGATCTCAGAATGGCAGTGCAGGCTCGAAGGGCCGAATGGTTTACTTCTGCACCTATTGTCTGTTGTCCTGATACTGTAAGCTAATTGAACATGAGATGGCCATTGCATACCAGCAATTACATTGACTCAACAGGGTGCTGTCTTGCTCTAGTGATGACTGGAGACCAAGCTCTACTCCACTAACAGGTTCATGGGCCTGAACCACTTCTTCATTTCCTCTCTCGACCCCTGGAAGCAGAGAGGTGGGGGTGGGGAAGTGAAGTGCAGAATGTGAAAAATTGAGAAGGGTTCCAAGTGCAGAGGAAGAAAGAAGGGAGTCAAGCACTAGAGCGAATGAGAGAGAGAATAGGCTGTAAAGGTTTGAGGGAAGGAGGCTGAGTGCATGTGGCAAATGGCCATTGGCAAAGAGGGATTCATGAATTTGCAGGAAAATATGACATAATTGAGCAGTCTAATATCAACATTAATTATACAATACTTTACAAATGCTTTTGAAGAGTTTTGTATCAGACTGTTAGTAGTACACATCCTTGTCATCTTGGGTACCTGCTTTTTTATGTACTGCAGTAGGAACATGAGAAAATATTGCACTTCATTTGACTTAATCGATATACGTACAACATATCAGGAAAAACTGGCAAGGGGAATTGGGGACATAAGGTGATCAGCTATGATCTAGATTCTGTGCGAATGTCTATTCATTACATCATCCAATTATCCACTACATCGTTAGTTTAATCAATGATCACAATAATTTCTGTAACGTCTGTGCCCCCAATTTACCCCGTTCACCTTAGAGTGAACCGCCGTCACCCCGCCAACAGTGCAATACTTCGGTGTACATACGGTGACATGCTCACAAACACCAGACAATACACCAAAGGTGAGTAAATAATTACAACTTTATAGTTATTTCTTAGTGATGAGTTAGTAGAAATAGATAACCTAAAGGCGCCAAATCAGTAAGTTTTATCAGTTTGTGCACATAATATTTTAATACGTTAGAGCTCACACCTCTCGCTCAATCCACAACGATCTTCCGAGCCTTCGGCCACCCTCTGAACCACCGACTTCCAGTATCCGCTGCCCTGGAACCGCTGTCCACTCCTCACACTTCCGTCCTCCTCGCTCGCCTCCCAAAAGAGACCGCAAACTCCCGCTCAGCTCACACATACAAGATAGCATAACAATTCTCCATTGGTTAGTTCCCCCTTTATCTGCAGTTATGACTCAAACATTCCAGCTACGGAAACCCATTATAGCATTAAGTAACCTAACAGAGAAGCCATTTTGCTAACCTGAACAGTTAACACCACAGTTAATGGTACCGAGAGCCCTACATTCTCTCCCTACTGAATTTAGTCATGCCCTCATGATGCTCAGATAATTTGCCAACCCTTCCTGCAGAACACAAAGCCCAACCCAAGTGCAGAAAGCAAAGACATAACTCCCCAAAGCAGTGGAGATCACATGCTGTTCCCCGGGTACTACATAGGCCAACCCATTTGGGGGTGGGAGTGCGAGGAGAGAGGTGTCTACTTCTCTGAGACCTGTGCACTCCCTCTTCTAACTCCTCCACCTCAGACATCACAGGAGACTCATGGAAACCATGAGGTGAACTCTCCTGCGAGTGGTCACCTAAACCCCTCTGCACCTCGGAATCCTCTAACTCTTGCTCAGGCCCCATATCCTCTTCTCCAAAGTCCTGTGGTATCCCCCATGGCCCATCACTAGCCCCCCTTACCCCATTTGACCCAGTGGGGTAAGGGCCAGGAGTCTCCCCCTCCATCACGGCGGCATCAGTGAACAGCCACATGCACCAATCATCTGAGTCATCATCCTCCGAGTCATTATTCCTCACAGGGGCTGGGCCCGGGCCCGACTCTCCCGGTGTGGCCTCTTCCTCCTCCCTGCGTGGATGCAAAGTCCTGGTACTAGGTGCAGCTGGCATCTTGGGCTCCCGCTCTGCCTGTACATCTCGCCCCAGAGGCAGCAGGTAATTCCGGTGGAGAATCTTGACGGGCCCCTTCCCATCCTCGGGCTGCACTCGGAAAACCAGTAAGTTGGGCACCTGACTCTCCACCACATAGGGCATGCCCGATAAGCGATCAGCCAGCTTGTGCTTCCCAGGTAATCCCAAATTTCTTATGAAGACTCAGTCTCCCAGCAGGAGTTGGGAGAACTTCACTTTGTGGTCATACCTCCTCTATTTCCCCGATTCTGCTTGGCGGCTGCCTCCCCAGCCAACTCATAGGCCCTTGGCTGCTCATTCTTTATATCAGACACATACTTCAAGTAAGGCTTCGGCAATACTTCCCCCGCGGCCGTCCCGAAACGGAGGTCAATGGGCAACCTTGCCTCGTGCTCAAGCATCAGATAATAGAGTGAGTACCCAGTAGCGTCATTGCATGTACAGTTGTAACAGTGAACCAGATATCCAATATGTTGACCCCATCGACTCTTTTTGCTGATCTCCAGAGTCCCAAGCATGTCTAGCAAGGTCCAATTAAACCTTTCTGGCTGGGGGTTGCCCTGCAGATGATAGGGCGTGGACCTTGATTTCTCAATTCCCAGCATATCCAGTAATTCATAGATTAAGTCCTATCTCTGGTCATTGTGTATCCGCTGGGGAAGGCCATAATGCACAAAATACTTCTCTCATAGCACTTTTGCCACCGTACTCGTCCTCTGGTCCTTGGTAGGGAATGCTTGAGCATACCTGGCGTAGTAGTCCATGATGACTAAGACATTCGCCGTGTTGCTGGTATCGGGTTCTATGGCCAGAAAATCCATACACACCAGATTCAAAGGCCCTGCACTCTGCAAGTGCAACAAAGGAGCAGCCTGTACAGGTAGCGTCTTCCGGCGTATGCAACGTATGCAGGTCTTGCAGTATTTGTCGACCTCGGACCTCATTCGGGGCCAATAAAACCGGTCCTTGAGCAACCCATAGGTCTTCTCCACCCCCAAGTGGAGAGAGTCATCATGTAGTGACTTCATTACAACCCTCTGGTACTTCTCAGGCAGGACCAGCTGCCAACGCGGAGGTCGGTCCGAGGGTGACGTTACCCGGTATAACATTTGGTTCTTCAACCGCAAGCGAGGCCATTCTCTCAGTAACAGAGACACTGAGTCGTGTTGTGTCTTCTCCACCTGGGCCACATCCCCCTTCTCAACTGCATACCAAATAGTGCCGGTGCCATCTTGCTGAGCAGCTGCCACTTCCCCAGGACTCAACTCTGGCAGCTACTGGGTCTTCAGAACAGTCATGTCACAGTAAACTAGGGGTAGGGCGTCATCAGACGCCCCCAATGGGTCCACTGCCCGATCTGGCCTCTCCTTTTCCTCGGCCTGCACACTGATAGCAAACTGACACATGGCCTTCACCCCGGATGCGGGATCACTCTCCCACTCCTCATGCCCCTCCAGGTCCTCATGCCTCCGTTGGGACAGAGCGTCTGCATCAACATTCCGGTTCCCGGCCAGTACTTCAGGCTGAAATCATATACGGATAGTGCAGCCAACCATGGATGACCGGTGGTGTCCGGTTTTGCTGAGGTCAGGATGTAGTTAAGTGTCCATCCGTGCCTCAAACTTGGCCCCTTAGAGATAGTCACTCAGCTTATCCACCACTACCCATTTCAACGCCAGAAACTCCAACTTGTGGGTGGGTTAGTTCCTCTCGGAAGGTGACAAATGCTACTGGCCTCAGCCTGGTGCCTAATCCAAGATGGCCCCCAACCCCTCCCAGCTGGCATTGGTGTGTAGCACATAGGGCAATCAGGGGTCGACAAAAGCCAGCACTGGTGCCTGGGTCAGCATTTCCTTCAGTGACTGAAAAGCTGCTTCGCATTTGTCATCAATCTCTGTCCGAAGGGCTCTGACGGGTTCGAATATTCTCCAGCCTCCCTTCCTTTCCCTTTCTGTCCCAGAGGAGTGTCACCATGCAGAAGCTGGTTCAAGGGATGGCTCACCTTGGCGTAGCCCTTCACGAATCTCCAGTAGTATCCACAGAACCCCAAGAACAAGCGCACAGCTCTCACAGTCTGGGGCCTCGGCCAGGTGGTCACTGGTTCGACCTTAGCCGGGTCTGTAGCTGCTCCATTCCGCGTGATTATATGTCCAACATAGCTAACAGACGTCTGGCAAAACTGGCACTTGTTTTAACCCTTTATTCTTCAGCCGGTTGAGCACCTTCATTAGCCTCGCTTCCTGTTCTTCTAAGGTGGATCCAAATGTACCAGTACTTCAAGCAAGTTCATATCCCCCACGGTCTTCTCCATGACCTTCTGGAAGGTGGCAGGAGCCCCCGATATGCCCTGGGGCATCCTTTCGAACTGGTGAAATCCCAGAGGGCATATTAAGGCCATCTTCTCCTTGTCCGCCTCACTTACCGGGTTCTGGTAATATCCACTCCTCAAGTCCAACATGCTGAACCACTCTGCCCCACTCACAGGCCAGCACGTCTTCAACCTTGGGGACCATATACTGGTCAGGGACGATGTGCCTATTCAGGGTCCTATAGTCCATACACATATGGATCTTCCCATTTTTCTTCCCGGCCACAACTATTGGGGACACATAAGTGATGCAGGACTCCGTAATGACCCCAGCTTCCTTCAACTTACACAAATGTTGCTGCACATCCTCCACATCTGCAAGGACCAGTTGCCATGACCTTTCTCGAAATGGGGTGTCCTCAGTCACCCGGATGGTGTGGTGAGTGCTCCTGGAACAGCCCACGTAAAACTCGTCTAGGTAGAAAATATTCTTCAGCATTAGCATCTTCTCCAGCATCCTCTGCTTCCAACTCTCTGGCACACACGAGGCCCCAAAGTTATATGCCCCAGAGGTCAACTTATCCCTGTTTTCCAATGGCCCTCCCCCAGTGAGCCTCACAGAGGCACTATGCATCACCGTCACCGGGAACAAATGCGCCGGGGGTAGTGGTGGATAACAGCGACCTCCCTTTGCGTGGTGTTCCACCAAGAGCTTCTGCAGCTCACCAGCACCCCAGCCAGGAATCTCGATTCCCCCTCAAGATCTTCTGGGGTGTCCACTGTTATGATCCCAACCCCCTCCTTTGTGAGAATCGCAAGAGCACCCGTCGAGGGCGGGGGGGGGGGGTCAGTAGATCCAGGAAGAGAGAGAGAGAGAGAGAAATGTGCCGAATTGCACGTTCCACCCGGGATGCAGAATAAGACGACAGCGACTATTGTCTCACGGAGACCGCGTGAAAAGCCCTCGGGCAAGATGGGCTGGTTGAGAGAGAGATTGCATCATCCCAACCTGATTGACACCTGCGACCCCGTGAGGAAGTATAAAGGAGAGTCTCAGGGGGACAGCCCCTTCAGGCGCACCAAGAAGGCACGAGAGAGTGATCCCGCAGCAGCGGAAAGCCATTCTGAAGGAAGCCACGTGCGTTAGATTCCGGGATTGGAATTTGTGGCTGGAATCACAGAAAACCGCTTTTAACTAACATTGGGGAGAGGGAACCAACGCTCCCCCGATTTCACGGAAGCTCCATTAAGACCCGGCAAGTTTTTTTCTCTTCTCTCCAATCTCTCTCTCTCGGTTGCCCCACGTAAAACCCAGCGATTCTCAAAAGGCTGAGGCCTGCAGACTTCTGAGTGACTTTTATATTTCCAACGGACAATCTATTAACCCCTAGACAACAGTAGAGCTCACTTCTTAATGATGATTATTACTATACCCGCACTTTAGATTGAGTATTGACGATGTGCATTATCTGAATGTTTGTATTAACCTTACTTTTGTGTCCCTTTATAAATAAAAACGTTTGAAAATAGTGACATCAGACTTCAATGGACCTCTCTATCTTTGCTGGTAAGTTATCCAGTTACGGGATACGTAACACCACTAAAAAGGCTTCGCCCTCAGGCACTCTGGGGTATCCCCATACCACCCTGGGCTTCGACTGCACACTCCATACGGTTCCTCTTTCCAATGCCATGTCCTGCCCGGTGCGACCACATACCTCCTTAAAGGCAGCTTGAAACACTGGGTGCACCAACAGGGTCTCCAAAAAGTCCTCACCTGCTTTCTGCTTGCATGCCCCCAGGAGTCTCTGAACAACAGGGGTGTTGGTTCCTATCAGAATTGACACACCCCCAGCTGCAACTGGGTCCGGGCAAACCAGCACCAAGGCCTTATGAGCCTCAGACACTCCCACCTCAGCCTCTAGGAATTCCAGCTTCATGGACAAATACCCATTGCATGGGTAATCACCAGCTCTGATACCCCAAATTTCCAGGGCACTGAAGGGCGTCAAGGGTAGATGCGACAAATACTGACCATAGAATGACCGGAACAGTAGCGTGACCTGCAACCCAGTGCAGAGTACGGCTTTTGCATCTATTCCCTCTATCCGGATTGACACACTGGATCAGGGTCCCACCAATCCTTTTGGGATAGTGTCTTTTCCTCTCGGGGGTCCCATGGCACATTGCTGGGAATCTGTTTTCCCAGAGACTCCAGGCCGTTCCCTCACTGGGTCTCCTCTAAGTTTCCCGACCACCCCCCTTCCTGCTGGGAAACCCATGGAGTCTCTCTTTGAGGGGCTCCCGGCCGGTCACATTCCCGCCTGAAGTGATCCTCTTCCCCACAATTATAAAACACACCTCGTCTTGTGAGACCTCGGCCTCCCCCGGGCCTCTGTGCAGTCCATCCCTTCAGGGAGGAGCCCTCTCTGCCAGTCCCCTCACGTGGAAGGACCCCACCTGCTGTGACCCAGCCCCCCCCCCCCACTGGCTATCTCCCGATTAGAGCTGGTCCCAGTCACTTCACTATAAGGGGCTATCACGGAGGTCTGCACCATACTGACGGAGCCTTTTTCTGACTCCAATGTGTCCTCCCCCTCCCTCACCTCTCTGAGCAATTGAACAAAAGTTGGGGGCCCCGCGATCTACAAGACTGCCGGAGACTCATATCAATTACATCATGCCTCTGGGTGCCCCGGGCTACCTGGTCTATCCTTACCTGATACACCACCATCTCCAAAATGATCCCCCAATCACCTCAAACAATTTAGCCTTCACTCTACCCAGAAAAGATACTCAGAAAGTTTTTCCCCTTTCTCAGGCTCCGAAGCCCCCCTAAAAGCTCCACCATGCCCCCCCATCAGACCAAAAGCCTCCTCCAGTGCTTCTAGATACTCCTTCCAGGAAGCCAAGGGTTTGCTACCTTTCACACCTTAGCTGCCACCCCTCTCAAGCTGTCAACCAATCTCTGCCACTTCTCTTCCTCAGAACACTGCCACTCACCCAGCAGCCCAGAGACATGTTCTACCCAGGTCTCAAAATCATCCTCCCCTTTGGGGCTAGGAGTCCTCCCTGAGAAAATTCTTAACTCCTGACGAGGACCTGCTGCCTTGTTCACCAAGGAGTTAATGGCTGATGCCAACTCTGAGCCTTGCCCCTTCCATGGGGAAATCTGACCACTCCCTTCTTTCATCCTTCAAAAACGATAGGACCTGCTCTCGAAAATCTCCGCCTCCAGCAGCTGGCAACTCCTCTGGTGTCCCATCAGACCTGTCAAACCTTTCCTCTGTGACAATGTGCACGCCCCATAGCCCTGCCTCATTGAGGTCAGCGATACACAGCGGCGGTCCCACCGCCATGACGTCAGCACCAATCTGCGTTAGCACAAAGCCTAAATCCCCCATTTTACCAATCTTTCTGCCTAAGATTTCGACCTTACCGATAGCTCTAACCGTACTCAAATGTTGAATTAACACTTCGACCGAGATATGTATGTCCACCCCACTTAATACACAGGCATGATTAACCGGTACTCCCTCGATCTCACACCAAAGTTCAATCTTATCTGAATCTATCTCCCCTCATTTAAACCAGGGCAAATTACACCGTATCTGACAAATTCAGATCCTGGACGCTCCCCCACAAACGTAATGTCTGTGCCCCCAATTTACCCCTGTTCGCATAGGGTGAATCATTGCCTGCCAACAGAGAAAATATTTCGATGTAAGTATGGTGTAATGCCCCGCCAGTACACACTCACAACACAAATACCAGACAATACACCAAAGGCGAGTAAATAATTACAACTTTGTGGTTATTTCTTAGTGATGGGTTAGTAAAACAGATAACCAAAAGGCGTCAAATCAGTAAGTTTATCAGTTTGTGCACATAATATTTTAATACATTGGAGCTCACACCTCCGGTTCCATCCACAATTACCTTCCAAGCCTTCAGCCACCGTCCAAACCGCTGACGTCCAGTATCTGCAGCCCTGGAACCACTGTCCGCTCCTCACACTTCCGTCCTCCTCGCTCACTTCCCGAAAAAGACCGCAAACTCCCACTCAGCTCACACATACAAGATAGCATAATGATTCTCCATTGGTTAAATCCCCCCTTACCTGCAGTTATAACCCAAACATTCCAGCTACAGAAACCCATTACAGCATTACATAACATTACAGAGAAGCCATTTTGTTAGCCTGAACAGTTAATGGTACTGAGAGCCCTACATTTCTTTACTTTGACTGAGTAGTCACACAAAATTCCATTCTCAGTAACTTAAGGTATTCAGATATCAAGGCACTTAAGCCAATGTGGCTATTATTTAACTACATTGCTCAGTTCTCTGACTGAGTTGGTCATTTTGGATACAACTTCATGAATGGGCATTGCCACCGTCTCACAGCTGCAAGACCAACGGCAGATACTGCCGCCATTGAACAAAGAATGCTTGTGCTCGACTCTGCTGAGCCTTGTTATTGCTTTTCATTAGCAATGGAAATAGATATTTTTAGCATTCATACTGAAACTGACATTACAGGCAGAAGCCAAATAATAACATGAAAGAACATATAATTACTCTTCTTCCACAATTAGTTTGTCTTCATAATTGAATTAACAACTTTATTTCACATAACATTCCTCATTTTTATATTGGTATAGTTGGAGTTCGAATATTTTTGGTTTGGTCCAGGACAGTATCCTCACCCACTTCCCCCAGCTCCACACCAATTTTTTTTGAGCTTTTTTTCAGAAGTGTGTATTACTAACAAGTCCAAAGACAGACAGGAATACCCAATGCACACACTTCTGCTATTTATCAACTACAACTGAATTGAAATGTGCATTTCAAGGTCACATTATTGTATTAAAAGTTACCACCAGGTCATCCTTGGTACTCTAATGACCAAAAAAATATTTACAGCACTCCTGAAATAAATGAAGTGAAGCTGTAATTTTACATGGTTGACTTAATGTTGGCATTAATCATCAATCGGGGCAAAAAAATATAGCTCTTATAATCAGCTTATAACCCTCTATAGGTTACAGCTGATTATAAGAATGGAGTACTTGCAATATAATGAAGTTGGCCAAATAAAGAGCATTATATCATTCTTGTGTATTGAATTTGAGTAGCAAATTGGCAAGGTGGTTTAATAAACTATTATAGTAAGAATAAGTTGCAAGACGATTACCTTTTGATTTTAAGTATTACTGGCAAGTGATCCATACCCATGAAGAACAAAGAAACACGGTTTTGGATTTAATGTAATTGCATGACAATGACAAACTATTCACAGGGCACAATAGTGCTGCAAGGACTTATTCTGGAACTCATGTATTTGATTCAGTGTACTTTGGCACCAGACTCAGGGTGTAGATAGATAGACAGATAAATAGAATCTTTATTGATCCCAAAGGAAATTGCAGTGTCACAGTAGCATTACAAGTGCAGATATACAAAAATTAGAATAGAATAAAAAAAAGTCACCTCAAACAGTCTAACAGGAGGGGGTTGTCACTTTCCTGGCTATAGGTCAACTCATTATAAAGCCTAATGGCCGAGTGTAAGAATGACCTTATATAACACTCTTTGGAGCAGCACAGTTTATTAGTAAAAGTGCTCCTCTGTTCAGCCAAGGTGGCATGCAGAGGGTGAGAAACATTGTCCAGAATTGCCAGCATTTTCCATAGGGTCCTTTGTTCTACCACAGCCTTCAGTGTGTCCAATTTGAATCTCACAACAGAGCCAGCTTTTCTAATCAGTTTACTGAATCTGTTGGCATCACCTGTGTTGACACCATGCCCCAGCACACCACCACCACAAAGACTGTACTGGTGACAACAGACTGGTAGAATATGTGAAGGAGAGGCCTGCTTACTCCAAAGAACCTCAGTCTCCTAAGTAGAGACAACTCTGGCCCTTCTTGTACACAGCCTGTGTTGGTGCTCCACTCAAGCCTGTCATCCAGGTGCAACCCAGGTACTTGTAGGTCCTCACCATCAATAGTAACAAGGAGCAGTGCAAGCTTGGTCTTCCTAAAGTCCATCACCATCTCTTTGGCTTACTGATGTTGAGCTGCAGATAACTTAGCTTGCACCATTTGACAAAGTCCTCTACTAGGACCCTGTATGCATCCTCCAGTCCTCCATTTACATATCCAACTATTGCTGAGTCATCAGAGAATTTCTGCAGATGATATGACTCAGTGTTGTATCTAAAGTCTGAGGTAAACAACGTAAACAGGAAGGGAGCCAACACAATCCACTGTGGGCCCCAGTGCTGCTTATACCATGTCTGACACACAGCTTTGCAGCTGCACAAACTACATCTTGCCAGTCAGTTAGTTCATTATGCAGGATACAACAAAAATATCAACCTGCATTAAACAGAGTTTTTCCCTCAACAGTGAGGACTGTATGGTATTGAAGGCACCTGAGAAATCAAAAAACATGATCCTCGCAGTGCTGCCCTGCTTATCCGTATGGGCGTAGGATTTGTTCAGCAGGTAGATAGTAGCATTGTCCACTCCAAAGTGTGCCTGGTAGGCAAACTGCAGGTGATTGAAGGCTGATTTGACCAGGAGTCAGAGGTGGCCAGGACTATACTCTTTTGGGTCTTCCTGGTGTGTGAGGACAAGGCCACTGGACGATAGTCATTTGGTTGGCCCTTCTTGGGTATTGGGACTACGCACAATGTTTTCCACACATTCAGGATCCTTTCCAAGCTGAGATTCAGATTGAAAATGTGCTGGAGAACTCCACACAGCTACTCAAGTCAAGTCACTTTTATTGTCATTTCTACCATAACTGCTGGTACAGTTCATAGTAAAAATGAGACAATGTTTTTCAGGACCATGGTGTTTCATGACACAGTACAAAAACCAGACTGAACTACATAAAAGAAAAAAAAACCAGAAAGCTCAGCACACTCCATCAGGACCCTGGGATTCACACCATCCGATCCTAATGCTTTGCTGTGTCTGAGTTTCCCCAGAGCCCTTCTCACCTGCTCAGTAGTGAAGGTGAGTCCACAATGACTGGGGAACTGGTGGAAGGAGAGGGCTGGGAAAGGTGAAAATCAGGATGATAGCAGTTGGTATGTGGAAGTGTAGATGGTAGGTACAGGGGAAGGAGGAGATGCAGACACTGGTAGTCTTGTGTTTTCATCACATGTTGAACTGGAGGAGGAGGAGAGAGGAGAAGTGGCGTTGGTGCTCAGGGTGCTCGCCATCTGGACTGGTGTGCTGAGGGTGGGGGGAGCTGGTTAGTGAACAGGATGGCAATTGTCAAACTTATTCAGGAATGTTTAACTCATTCGCCTACTCACAGCTAGGCTGATTGAAGCCAGTGATGTTCTTCATGCGTCTCCACACCTCCTGTGTGCTACTCTACCCAAGCTTGTTCTCCAGCTCTCTCCTGTATTCCTCTTCTCCTTTAGCTCCTTCTGCACATATTTCAATTCTTTCCTGTCTCTTGATCTAAAGGTATTTAAACAGTCACAAATTCCCTACCAATCTCATGCTTGTAGAAACAAAATGAAAACATAACTTACATCCTACCAAAGAGTACCTATGATCTATTGTCAGATACTGGACTAAACCACTAACATGAGTAGCACCAAGTCTACAGGCAGAGTAAGTAGTCAAAAAAATTCAGAACAACTACTTGCCATTTTAAAGTGCATGCACCTTTCCTGAAATTAGGCAAATGTACATTAATATGCACCAACATATGCTTCTAGCCACAGTATGACAAAAATTGATTGTCTCTACAAACTCTACCAAGGGTTTAAAAGGCTATCAACCTAGAAAAGTAACACATTAACATAATGGTAAAGGAACCATTATTTATTTATTTATTGACAAACATCAGGGAATAGGCCCTTTGAGCCACATCGTCCAGTAATTCCCCAATTTAATCCTAGCGTAATCACAGTACAATTTACAACAACCAATTAACCTAACAACCGTATGTCTTTGGAATGTGGGAGGAAACCAGAACACCTGGAGGAAATCCATGTGGTCACGTACAAACTCCTTACAGACAGCGGTGGGAGTGGGCAAGTTTGTAAACAGACAACCAGTGTTGTGCATCTTTGATTGAGGGACATGTGCTTAAATACCACAATGGCAGCTAAGGAATTTATATTTAATCAAATTTCCTTAATTTTGGAAATTTAAAGGTAGCCTCAGCAATGAAAGCCCTGTAACTACAGAAATTTTGCTGAAATCCATTTATTTCTGATGTTTCTGCTGAAAAGAAATCGCATTCTCACCTGGTCTGACCTGTTTGTGACTCCAGACGCACTAACATGGTGCCTTTTAATTGCATCCTCACTTGAAAGGAAATTACAAATGCTCAGTAAGAATGAGAACTATCAGCACATAAACCAGGAAAGAATAAATTGAAGGTATTAAGACAATCTTTTATAATTTCAGGAAAACAGAATTTCTAAAACATGGTCAAAATCATTATCTCTGACAGCAATATTGCAAATTGATTTTAAAACCAATTATAGGATTTAATTAGAAGCAATGACCAGAGAAATACAACTTGCAGCTGCTGACAAACTTATCACAAATAGCAACTACTACTCTCAAATAGCAAATTATAAGAAAACCCCCTACAATAAAACCAATGCAGGACATAGGATTATATGATTTCAATGAAATTAGATGCTCCCCTGTTAAGGTTCACAGTACAAAAGCTTTAGACGAGCAAGGGCAACTTTAAACCTTTCAGTTTAAGGATACACACAAAAAAATGAACAAACATCCATTTTGTAAAGTGGTGAACGATCCCATGTCTGTTATCAGAAAGTATTCCATATATATGGATAACCACTATGACCTTGGTGAACATCACAAGCAATTAGGAATGCAAGGTACACAACAGCAATCTGAGCCAAGCACCAGATGACATATTTGCCAAGGACATTGTTTGGAGAATTTTAAAAACTTAATGGCCTTCCAGGTCCAACATTGAAATTAACAATTTTAGACATTTAGCCTTTTGACTTCTATTTCCAGTATTTACATTCTTCCTACTTCCCTGTCCTCCCCCCAATTCTGACACTTTCAATCTCCATTTCTCTCCTTCTATTTACACCTATACCCAGCCGTACCCCTCGACATTCACCAACCTTCAATACCCTCTTTCAGCCAGCATCACTACCACTGTTATCTTTCATTGCTCCTGCCCCCGATTCTTTCTCTGCAAATTAAAACTTACCTTTCAATTTCTGGTGCAAGTTATTACCACTTAAACGTTATCTTAATGTTCCTGCACAGATATTGAATATTTCTGGAATTTCTGATTTCCAGAAGCTGCAAGAGCTTTAAGAAATTAACTTTGATTACAAATAAAATATCAAGTGTTTGTAAATATAATCAGCTTTATTTTGTAGCAAAATATTTTATATTTTGATAAAAAACAATTCCCATACATTATTTTTTAAAATAAATAGACACAACTAACAAGAAAGATATGAAAAGCTTTCCGACTCTAGGTTTGTGGAACTTAGTCTGGTTTTAAAAGATACCATCGAGTAGGATGGCTCTAATGGAGCAGCAACAAGGAACCAGTCCGTTGCTAGCATCCACCAAAGTGAAAGCAGCACTTTTTGAAAGCTCAGCTGCATCAGAGAACGGAACGGTACTTGCATGCAAACATAATCCAGACTGCACAGGCAGACTCAGGGTATGGATACACTCTCACTCGGACAGCAAGTCGGACCTGGTCTCCTCGACAGCAAATTATTTCTTCACAGAACGGAGACCTAAAATGGATATGGGGAGAAAAGATTAGAAAAACCCAGTGGATAGTGCTCTCTCAAATACACCTGGGTTCAATTGTTATTTTGTACAGCTGACCATAAAATCAAGGTTGATGCTGGAATCCAGGGAGTGCTGCGTTATCAACCTGCTGAGTGAGATGTTAGAACAAGTCTGTCAGCCTTCTGAGAGAGGGGCAAAGACTGAATATTATGATTTCAGAGAATCTAGGTGCATTGGCCAATATTTGTACCTCAATCAACTTAGGTTATCTGGTAATTATCTTACTTTTGTTTGAATGGTAGAAGAGACTCGAAAGAGAAGATGGATACTCCTGCTTCCTTTGTTTTCACTCCTATTATGTTCTTATGACAGCTTATCTAAAAGGACCCTTCCTTGAAATCTGTTCAGGAATACTTATTTTTATATTGTTTACCTGGTGATGTTCTTTACTCATGTTCAAGTTCAGAATTTAAACTACTTAAGAAATTAGGTTTGGCAGAACCCCAATGTACTGATCTTCAGACAACACTGCAAAGGTGTGGAAGCAGCTCCCAGATCACAGGCCATCAAATTGATTGAATTAATGTTCTAGGACAGTGGTCCCCAATCACCAATCATGCAGAGCATGTGCTACTGGGCTGTGAGGAAATGATAGGATTTGGCGATATGAAACGATATGAGTCAACCGCACCCTTCCTCATTCCCTGTCATGCCCACTGTTGAACTTGAACACACGCAATGTCATCAGTCACCTAAACACAGTGATACTCTCGTGCCAGGGATCACTGCTTGGTCTCGGGTAACCACCACCTCGCCGGCCAATGGGAAGTACTGTTGGACAGATGGGTGCCACCTCTAAACCTGTTTAGTACACCAAATGTTCGTGGGGAACCCGGTGTTAAAATATTCGCAGACGACCTAATTCAGGCTCAGGGTTTCGTAAGTAGCAGAGCCGCTACCTCACTGCGATCGACTGAAAGTCATCCCTCGAGCCAAACTTTTGTCGGCTGATAGATCCTACCGACCTACTGGGGGGGGGGGGGGGGGGGTGGTGCGGGCACGCACCCTATCACACTCCTTGCTCGATTGGTTGCTCTCTCCAGACTGCGACCGCCGCAGCCCTGGCAGGGGGACCTCCGGCCCTTACCTGTCCTCTAACCCCACCCACAACCAGCCACACCTGGCCAAGGTGTCTGGCGGCGGGCGGACAGGTGGGAGGCTGGAGTTCGGGCCCAGAGACTCTCTAATGAGGCAATGAAGACCTCAAAACTGCTCTAGTACCTTGAGTCCAAGCACCCTGCACTTAAAGACAAACCCATTGAGTTTTCTGAGCAGAAAAAACGTGAGCAAGCGGGAAAGAAGCAAGTGCTGATAGCCACGAAAACTAAATTGGGGAATAGACTGGATGTAAGGAACCCCCTTCGAGTATCACTGTATTCCAGTCGTGATTAAACCCCCCCCCCACCCCCCCCCCCCCCGTCAGCCGGTCCGCAAGAATATTATCAATATTAAACCGGTCCGCGGTGCAAACAAGGTTAGTGACCCTGTTCTAGGAATAGTCATGTGAATGGCTATTTTTAGAACTTTAAGAATTAAGTATTACATCCTCGCACTATAAACAAGCTACTGTTGTACCTTTTTTTCCATATATACATCATATATTTTTAAATAGCGACTTATCTGCAATCTTATCCATTTTACTGGCCAGAAATGTTACTATCGCAATCTTCATCTTTATCTTAAAAAGGTCAGCTCAAGAGAAAGTTAAACAAATGGCAAAACTCCCAACTCTCTTACCTAAAGAAACTGAGAAGGGGCATCCATACCCCTCTAGTTTAGCGAATTTTTTGACTCCAATCTCAGTCCTGACTGCCGAATCCTTTATCTTGATTCTATGCATTGGAATTCTGGACTCTCCAGCCAGAAGAAAGACCCTTTTAGCCTCTACCCTGTCAATCACTGTCAAATTTGTAGGCCTTGCTGACATTACCTCATACTTCAAAGCTCCAGTGTACACAATTTTACTCAGTCTTTCCTCAGAGGAGAAGCCCCTCGTATCAGGAATTAATTGGGTGAATTTATCCTCACCGATTTAAATTCAAGCACATCTTTTAAATATGGAGACCAAACCTCCAATTGATATGCCAGGCATGACGTACCAAAGCCCTATAAAATTGTAGCAAGTTTTTTTTTAAATTATTGGTCTATCCTTGGAAGAAAGGCCAGAAGAATTGTTTGTTATACCAGCATGATGGCGAGAATGGGAATAAAACAGAATTAGCATAACCCAATTTCTATCTAATAACATGTTCTACACAGTACCAGCACGTGGTAAATTTATGGAATTTGCTACCACAGGCAGCTGTGGAGGTCAGGTCGTTGGGTGTATTTAAGGCAGAGATTGATAGGTTCTTTATTGGACATGGCATCAAAGGTTACGGGGAGAAGGCCGGGAACTGGGGTTGAGGAGGAGAGAAAAAAAAAAGGATCAGCCATGATTGAATGGCAGGGCTGACTCAAAGGGCTAGATGGCCTAATTCTGCTCCTATGTCTTATGGTCTTCTTAATAGTCAGCCATGAAACATTATAAAATTTCAAAGCTGTTTCTCTCTTCACAGATGAAGCCTGACCTGAATACTTCCCATCATTTTGCATCCTTTTTCAGATTTCTTGCACATACAACATTTTGCTGAACCTCAAAAATTGAAGCTTCAGGATTCAAGATTCATTTATGAACAAAGTATAAATTATACAACCTTGAGATTTGCTTGCTCATAGGTAGCCGTAAAGCAAGAAACCCAGAAGAATCCAATTTAAAGTAAAAAAAATGAATTAAAACAAAATAACAAAATAAAACACTCGATATGGAAGAGAAAGAAAATAAAAGCATCAGTCATGCAAATAATTGAAGTGAACAACAGCATTCCAAACTAAAAATTAGCCCTCAGATCCAAACCTCGAAGCAGCCCAGTGTAGGCCCAAAGCTTGTTTATCAGTTCATCATATTAGCGGGCATGTGGCACAGCAGCCGAGGCAATCTTCATAGCCTCAGCACCATGGAGATGATCTTTGCAGAGAACAAGCCAGTTCAGTTCTCGTCCTAACCGACACCTTGTCCTTTCAGTCCATCTGGGCTGGTGTTTAAATTGACCCGACAATGGACAGCAAAAGGCACTGCACCCTGGAAGGAGTGAAGATCATAGAAACAAAGAAAACCTACAGTACAATATAGGTCCCTTGGCCCACAATGTTGAGCTGAACATGTACTTACTTTAGAAATTACCTAGGGTTACCCATGATCCTCTATTTTTCTAAGCTCCATATACCTGTTCAGGAGTCTCTTAAAAGACTCTATTGTATCCGCCTTCACCATCATCGCCAGCAGCCCACTCCACGCGCTCACCACTCTCTGCGTTAAAAAAAAACAACTTACCCCTGACATCTCCTCTGTATCTGCTTCTAAGCACCTTAAAACTGTGCCCTCTCGTGTTAGCCATTTCAGCCCTGGGAGAAAGCTTTGGACTATCCACACGAACAAGGCCCCTCATCATCTTACACAACTCTATCAGGTCACTCTCATCCTCTGCCACTCCATGGAAAAAAAGGCTGAATTCACTCAACTGATTCTCATAAGGCATGCTCCCCAATCCAAGTAATATCCGTGTAAATCTCCTCTGCATCCTTCCAATAGTTTGCGCACCCTTCCTATAGTGAGGTGACGAGAACTGAGCACAGTACTCCAAATGGAGTCTGAACAGGGTCCTATATAGCTGTAACATTACTTCTTGGCTCCTAAACTCAATCCCACGATTGATGAAGGCTAACGCACTGTATGCTTTTCTTAACCACACAATCAACCTGCGTAGCAGCTTTAAGTGTCCTATGGACTCGAACCCAAAGATCCCTCTGATCCTCCACGATGTCAAGAGTTTTATCATCAATGCTATATTCTGCCATCATATTTGACCAGCAAAATGAACCACTTCACACTTATCTGGGTTGAACTCCATCTGCCACTTCTCAGCCCAGTTTTGCATCCTATCGAAGTCCTGCTGTAATTTCTGACAGCCCTCCACACTATCCACAACACCCATAACCTTTGAGTCATCAGCCAATTTACTAAACCATTTCTCCACTTCCTCATCCAGGTCATTTATAAAAATCACGAAGTGTAAGGTTCCCACAATAGATCCCTGAGGCACACCACTGGTCACCGACCTCCATGCAGAATATGACCCACCTACAGCCACTCTTTGCCTTCTATGAGAAGGCCAATCCTGGATCCACAAAGCAAGGTCCCCTTGGATCCCATGCCTCCTTACTTTCTCAATAAGTCTGGCATGGGGTACCTTATCAAATGCCTTGCTGAAACACATACACACTACATCTACTGCTCTACCATCATCAATGTGTTTAGTCACATCCACAAAAAATTCAATCAGGCTCGTAAGGCATGACCTGCCTTTCACAAAGCCATGCTGACTATTCCTAATCATATTATGCCTCTCCAAATGTTCATAAATCCTGCCTCTTAAGATATTTTCCATTAACTTACCAACAACTGAAGTAAGACTCACTGCTCTTTAATTTGCTGGGCTATCTCTACTCCTTTCTTGAATAAGGGAACAACATCTGCAACCCTCCCATCCTCTGGAACCTCTCCCATCCCCATTGATGATGCAAAGATCATCACTAGAGGCTCATCAATCTCCTCCCTCGCCTCCCATAGTAGCCTGGGATACATCTCGTCCGGTCCTGGTGACTTATGCTTTCCAAAAGCTCCAGCACATCCTCCTCCTTAACGTCTATATGTTCAAGCTTTTTAATCCACTGTAAATCATCCCTACAGTCGCCAAGATCCTTTTCCGTAGTGAATACTGCAACAAAGTACTCATTAAGTACCTCTTCTATCTCCACCAGTTCCATACACTCTTTTCCACTGTCACACCTGATTGGTCCTATTCTCTCATGCCTTTTCATTTTGCTCTTCACATACTTGTAGAATGCCTTGGGATTTTCCTTAATCCTGCTTGCCAAGGCCCTGTCATGGCCCCTTTTGGCTCTCCTAATTTCATTCTTAAGCTCCTTATAATCTTCTAAATCTCTATCATTACCTAGTTTTTTGAACCTTCCATAATCTTTTCTTTTCTCCTTGACTAGATTTTCAACAGCCTTTGTACACCATGGTTCCTGTACCCTACCATCCTTTTCCTGTCTCATTGGAATGTATTTATGCAGAACATCACACATATCCCCTGAACATTTGCCACATTTCTGCCATACATTTCCCTGAGAACATCTGTTCCCAATTTATGCTTCCAAGTTCCTGCCTGATAGCTTCATATTTCCCCTTACTCCAATTAAACACTTTCCTAACTTGTCTGTTCCTATCCCTCTCCAATGCTATGGTAAAGGAGATAGAATTGTGATCACTATCTCCAAAGTGCTCTTCCACTGAGAGATCTGACACTTGACCAGGTTCATTTCCCAATACCAGATCAAGTACAGCCTCTCCTCTTGTAGGCTTATCTACATATTGTGTCAAGAAACCTTCTTGAACACACCTAACAAACTCCACCCCATCTAAACCCCTCACTCCAGAGACATGCCAATCGATACTCGGGAAATTAAAATCCCCCACTACAACAACCCTATTATTATTACACCTTTCCAGAATCTGTCTCCCTATCTGCTCCTTGATGTCCCTGTTACTACTGGGTGGTCCATAAAAAACACCCGGTAGAGTTCTTGACCACTTCCTGTTTCTAACTTACACCCACAGAGACTCAGTAGACAATCCCTCCATGACTTCCTCCTTCTTTGGACATAAAGATAATGGTCAAGGGTCCAGCAATCTCATCTCTTGCCTCTCTCTATAAGCCGGGGTATATCTCATCAGTCACTGGGGAATTATCCATTTTAAATGTTCTTAAGGGACCCAACATTACCTCCTTCATTACCTTGAAGCGCCATAGCAAATTAGCATGCTCCACACTGATCTCCCTAACCCCCGTGTTATTTTCCTTGGTAAATACTGATTCAAAATACTTATTCAGAACTTCATGCACACCCTTTGCCTCCAAGCACAAGTTCCCTTCTTTAACCTTGAGTGGTTCTATCCGATTCTTGCTCTTGATATATGAAAAGAATGCCCTGGAATTAGACCATAAGAAATAGGAGCAAAAGTAGGCCATTCAGCCCATCAAGTCTTCTTTAATCCCAATTGGGAAGGATTTTTCAAGACCAACCCATTCCACCCCTCCCACCCCTCAGTTCTCCTAACTTCCTTCACAACATGATTGCTGAATAATTTAAAATCAAATAATTAAATAAATCTGAAATTTAAAAGGGAAATTCATATGGGCACCAAGAAACTTATGGCCATGAAAACCATCTGATATACTCGTGTCCTTCCTGTCCCAGCTGTTTCACCGTGACTTCAGGTCAGTTAACGGTTTACTCTTGAGAAAACAAGTTATCTAAATCAAGAGAAAATCTGCAGGTGCTGGAAATCTGAGCAACACACACAAAATGCTGGAGGAACTCAGCAGGCCAGACAGCATCTATAGAAAGGCACACAGTCAACATTTCAGGCCAAAACCCTTCAGCAGGACTGGAGGATAAATACTAAGGAGCAGATTTAAAAGTGGGGGGGGGGGGGAGAGAAACACAAGGTGATAAGTGAAACTTGGAGGAGGGATGAAGTAAAGAGCTGGGAAGTTGATTGGTGAAAGAGAGGGAAAAGGGTATGGGAATGGGAAATGGTGAGGGGGGGGGGGGAAATTACCAGAAGCTAGAGAAATTTATGTTCATGCCAACAGGTTGGAGGCTTCCCAAGCAGAATAGAAGGTGTTGTTCCTCCAACCTGAATGTGCCCTCATCACTACAGTGGAGGAGGCTATGAATTGACTTATCAGAATGGGAATGAAGTGGAATTGAAATAGGTGCCCCATGGGAGATTCCACCTTTTCTGGCAGACAGAGGGTAGGGTTAGGGTTAAAGTGGTCTCCCAATTCCCAATCTACACCAGGTCTCAGCAATATACGGGAGGCCACACCACGAGCACTGAACACAGCATATGACCCCAACAGACTCATAGGGGCGGGTGTAGCACATACTCCACTTGCAAGGATAAGTGCCAGGAGGGACAAACAGACAAGGGAGTCGCAGAGGGAATGACATCTGTGGAAAGCAGAAAGAGGCCTGGGGAGGGAAAGATTGCTTGGTGGTGGAATCCCATTGGAGGTGGAGGAAGTTTCAGAGAATTATGTGCTGGGTGCAGAGGCTGATGGGGTGACAGGTGAGAGCAGAGGTAGGGTGATGGGAGGATGGGGTAAGAGCAGACATGCTTGAAATGGAAGAGATGTGGTTGAGGGCAGCATTGTGGAGGTGGAAGGGGAGCTCCTTTCATTGAAAAAGGACTCTCTTTCATTCTAGAATGAAAAGCCTCATCCTAGAACGAAAAGCCTCATCCTGAGAGCAGATGTGGCAGAGACCGAGGTACTGAGAGAAGGGAATGGTGTTTTTACAAGTAGCAGGGCAGGAAGAGATATAGATCAGGTAGCAGTGAGTCTGTGGGTTAGTAATAGACAATGGTGGATATGCTATCTCTGGAGATAGAGACAGTGAGATCGAGAAAAGGGAGGGAGGTGTCAGAAATGGACCAGGTAAATTTGACGGCAGGGTGGAAGTTGGAGGCAAAGTGGATGAAATCGACGAGTTTAGCATGGATACAGGAGCAACACCAATGCAGTTGATGTAGCGTAGGAAAAGTGTGGGACAGTCACCAACGTAGGCTTGGAACACAGACTGATCCACGTAGCCGACAAATAGGCAGGCATAACTGGGACCCATGTGAGTAACCACAGCTCCACCTTTTAGATAAGCAAGTCATCTATCAAGATACAGATACCAGGAAGTTGGTTTGTAGTAATTCAACCAAGTGAGAGATAACAGTTGTTAATAAACAAGACTTCTTTAAACAGTTAAAAAAGAATTCCAGTGGATGATCACTGAGCTATTATAAACAAGACAGCAAGTTTCACATCTTCAAATTGCAATGGCTTTGCTGTAGTCTAATCTATTCCCACTTTACTAACGAGTGAACTAGTGCATAAAATCTTAACTTGGTTCCATATTTGGTCAACAGGAAAATAGGGTATTGGAGATGCCCATGTGTAGATCTTTACCTTAAGCATGTTGCAAAAGCTCTCCTGGGATTTTGATGCACAAAATGAATTGGGAAACCTTTGAAAGTATGTCCATCGGGCACTGCTCGCTTGATAGCATCTTGGAACTCTTCATTGCCTGCAGACACTCCTGTAGTACGCTCAATCTCATATGCAGCAAGTGCGGGGGATAGCAAGTAAGATAGATTGTCATCCCACACAGTGTTCAGACCAAGGTCCTGTTGAGGTGGAATCAGTACAACAAAGGCAACCAATGAAATTAAATAGCAAGTGGCAGCAATCCAATTATTGATTAAAATTTCAGGAGTTTCTTATCAGCTTGATAATTTGTTGATAATAAACTGGATGTCATTAAAAGTTTGACATTATCTCAGCAGTACTGCCAAAGAACACTGATGTTTAAAAGAACATCACTAATCTAACACCTTGGGAAAGGTTTCACTGATAATTAGGTATATTATTCAACTCATGATTTACTTGAATGATTTTTGGTTGTTATTACATATTATACTGCTGCTAAACTTGCAAGCCTAAAGTTAAGTCTCATTTATTTAGGGCAGGATTAGAGAAATTTTAAGTCCACACAAGTGGATTTTTTTTCTGGCTATTCCAAGTTAATATTTAACTTCTAGCATGAAATTCACATTAAATTAATTCAACTTTCCAGACAATATTCTGATTACTCAGCTAAAAATGGAACTACTATTCTGCTTTAAGGATTTTAAAACTTTTGTGGCAAATTTAACTAAATTCCTGGCAAGAAACCCATAAAACCTGTATTATAATATATTAAAATAATTGTCACTTATACAGCACAAATATAAGTAATTCTTTTTGAAAGAGAAAATTGTGTGGAGGAGAATGCAAGAATTGGAACCAGTCCATTTAGCCCTTCATGCCTGTACTATCATTTTCATAAGATCACTGCTGATCTTTTTATCTCCTTTCCTGCACTAACAAGATTCCCTTATTATCTAACTATCAATTGATTCCTGACTTAAATGAATTTAACAATTGAACCTCCATTGGCCCTCTTGGATAAAAACAAATTCAAAAATTCACTAACCATTTGGAAAAGAATTTTTCCCCACCTATTTTGAACTGCTCATATGCTATTTTGAGACTTGGTTCAAGTGACCCCAGCTAGGAACAACATCATCTTTGCATCTAGCCAATTAAGAAATTATACACAGTATGTTTCCAACTCTCATTCTTCTGATTTGCTCACTCCCTCATCACAGCAATCTATCTAGTGAACCTTTGTTGCACTTCCTCATTCAAAAGTATATTCTTCATGGGTAGACGATACCTATACACAATTTTTTTTCTGGGTGCTGTCTTACCAAAATCCTATATAATTCCAGTAAAATGTCTTTATTCTTCTTCTCAAATTGTATGGAACTAAAGATCTTTATACCATTTGCCTTCCTAATTGCTTGCTGTTTTATATTGTTTTTAAAAACAACATTGAATCACAGTAGATTTAATTTGCCTTTTTTGACATTGGTCAACAGAAAAAAAAACTTTCTTGTCAAAGGAAAAACAATCTCTACAAAGTGATCTAAATGAATTACAAATATAAAACAAAATAATTGATTACACAAGTATCACCCACTTTAATATGACACACTGGTGCAGTCAATTGGTTTTAGAAGACACATAATTAGTTAAATGGAGATCACCAAGTGCAGTCAAAGTGTTTCAATTGATTGCAGTGAGAATACATCTGTATCTGAAAGGTCCAACTGCTGGTGAGTCAGTACCCTGGTGAAAACCACACCATGAAGACAAAAGAACACCTTAAGCAACTCGGCAAAGAAGTTGTTGAAAAGCACAAGTCAGGAGATGGATACTAGAAAATTTCCAAGTCACAGAATAACACTTGGAGTACAGTTAAGTCAATCATCAAGATATAGAAAGAATGTGTAAAGCTGTAAATCTGCCTTGAGCAGGCAGTCCTCAAAAACAGAGTGACTATGCAAGTGGACTAGTGAGGGAGGCCACCAACACACCCATGACAACTCTGCTCTGGAGGAATTACATGCTTCAGTGGCTGAGATGGGAGAGACCTTGCATACAACTATTGACCAGTCGCAGCTTTATGGGAGAGTGGCAAAGAGAAAGCCACTGCTGAGAAAAAAACTGACATGAATCTTGGCTAGAGTTTGCTAGAAGGCATGTGGGAGGCTTTGAAGTCATCTGGAAGAAGTTACAGTGGTCTAATGAAAAAAAATTGAGTTTTCGGCCATTAGACTAAATGCTATGTTTGGTGTAAGCGAAACACTGCACCTCATCAACAACACACCATCCCTATCATGAAGGATGGTGGTGGCTGCATCATGCTGTAGGGATGCTTCACTGCAACAAACCTAGAAGGCTTGTGAAGGTGGAGGATAAAATGAATGCAGCAAAATACAGGGAAATCCTGGAGGAAAACCTGATGCAGTCTGCATGAGAACTGCAACCTGGGAGAAGATTTGATTTCCAGCAAGACAATGACCCCAAGCATAAAGTCAAAGCTACAAAACAACTGCTTAAAAACAACAAAGTCCTGAAGTGGCCAAGTCAGAGTCCAGACCTCAATCCAATTGAGAATTTCTGGCTGGACTTGAAAAGGACCGTTCATTCACAATCCCCATGCAATCTGACAGAGACCTATCCACACAGACTCAAGGCTCCAATTGCTGCCAAAGGTGCATCAACTAAATACTGACTGGAAGGGGGTGAATAGTTATGCAATCAAATATTTTGTGTTTTATACTTGTAACTAATTTAGGTCACTTTGTAGAAATCCGGTCTCACTTTGACACTAAAGAGCCTTTTACTGTTGATCAGTGTCAAAAAAGTCAGATTAAATCCAGTGATTCAATGTTGTAAAACAATAAAACATGAAAATGTTTTGGGGGGGGGAATACTTTTTAAAGGACACACACACACACACACACACACACTAAGAGATACTTAGCCAATTAAAAGGTATCCCAAAAAAAAGGTAACTATCTTTGCTTAACCTCTTTCAGTTCCCTTGGATTGTTCCCAAGGGCTGCAAAAAAGGCTAAAGTGATGACAAGGGGAAATGGGAAATGGGAAATGGCAGACATTTTAGCTTGAGTTGACAGAGGAAAGTTGCCTGTAATGTATAGTCAAAAAACAAACTTATCTACGTGGATAGATATATTGACAGAGCCTCCCAAATTGAATTCTGGAAAAGGCGGCCTTACTGACTTGTTTTAAACTAAACTATCAGGATAGCAAACATAGATAAACAATTAGGTCAAAAGCAACAGGGATACTTTAATGAGATCATTTGGAGGATGGGAGGACCCAAAAGGGAGACAAATTGGCCTGCTTCAGCATTGTATATACTGTGTAATGTGTACAAGGAGTTACTTATTACAATAGTCCTCTGTAATAAGAGGTTAGATTCTAGACTGGATAAGAAATTTGTAACATCAATGACAGGTTGTGAATGCAACTTTGCAGTAGTATACAGGATTTATCAATGATCAACATGAATGCATTGGGGAAACTGCTCACAAATCTATAACTGTTTTTAAAAAAAAGATATGCAAGTGAAAATACCTTAAACAAGAAAGCTAGACTCTCGGTAAAACTTATGCATTTGGACTGCATCTGACAGTTACTTATTTTCAATAAAATATAGCAGAAAGTCTGTGCTATCAGAAATTTTAATCACATAAAATCTCTCGCCTTCTTGTACTAACTACAGCCCTTCAGGCTGGATAGCCTAGTTTGTCTTTTTCACATGGTAGCCCACAAAGAACCTCATCCCGTTGGTGATCCAAGTTACAGAAACTTTCCATTGGAGTTCCGAGAAAATAGTGAGGCCAGAACTGGTTTCAGGGCTGATTCTCATGTCAGAGTATCAAATTACATGCTGAATTATTTATATTGTATTTGTCTATTAAATACAAGAGATATGAATAAAAAATTTCCATCCTCTTTAAACAAACTATAAAAGAACATCATTCAATTATATTTTATATTGCATCTTGTATTTAAATAGGGCAGAAATACAGTCACATTACTGGAGATCTCAAAATATCATTACACTTTATTTTCTTACCTTCCTATGTTCAGAAATCAAACCCCTCAAAGCCAATTCAATCTCATTGCTTGCAACTGCTGCATCAATCATTGGAGCACACAAAGGTGGAAATGGTGGCAATGAAATAGATGATCCGGGAGCACACACAGATCTTATGGCTTCTGTACTCATGGGTTTCCACTTTGATTCATCATTTAGGTCAAAATGGCACAGTTCAACTGTGTCAGATGGCTGACAGTTTGCATAAAAGCTCTGGTGATTGAAGAGGCAGCCTATTGAACAATATGGATACGCTCTCTTTGGTTGCTCTACTAATGGTGGGTCATCAGGATTAACAGGCTGGTGAACATACCTGTATTGAAAACAAAACCAAAATCAACTTTAAATATACAGGAATACAACAGGTTCCCAACATATAGGCAACCGTTAGTCTTGTGAGACCATGGATTTGCACCTTTGAAGGTTTCCAGGTTGCAGGGTTGTATGGGAGACCGGCAGTTGCCCAAGCTGCAAGCCTTCCCCTCTCCACGCCACCAAGGGAAGGGCACTAGGACCCAAGCAGCTTGGCACCGGTGTCATCTCAGAACAATGCTTTCTTAAGTGCCTTGCCCAAGGACACAAAGCTGCCTCAGCTGAGGCTCGAACCAGTGACCTTCAGATTACTAGTCCGATGCCTTATCCACTAGGCCGTGGGTCGGCAACCCGTGGCTCCGGAGCCACATGTGGCTCTTTTACGTCTGTGCTGCGGCTCCCTGTTGCTTTGGGAAATAATTGGTTGTGGCGACCCTTTTCCTGGCACATCCAAACCGACTCACAATTAGATACCCTACAAGGGTTTGCGAGCACAGAGCTTTGGAGCCTCTGCGCCATGGGGGGCAGGTTGAGGGAGGCTTAAAAGTGAGGCTGAAGATTTCGAATAAAGTTTTTTCCTTCGACTGCAGTTACCGACTCCCTGTCGTAATTTTAGCGCTGCGTGTAGCACACCGCTACATGGTCAGTATTTAATTAAAATGTATTTTATGTTAGTTTGTTAGTTTTTGAAATGTAAATCTAAATTTGAAGATTATGGTGATCTTGTACAATCTAAATAAGACGTTGCGGCGACCCATTTCCTGACACATCCGAACCGGCTCACAATTAGCCAGCGTTCAGGCTAAGGGAGATAGCCTACGGGGGTTTGTGAGTACGTGTCTTTTGCAGCATCCGCGCCCATGGGGGGGGGCGGGTTGAGGGAGGCTTAAAAGCAAGGCTGTTTAGTTCGAATAAAGCTATCTTTGACTGCAGTTTCCTGCTGCGTGTAGCACACCGCTACAACGTGTTTTTATCGCTGGCTGTCCAGAGGGGAGGTGCTGAAACGTTTTGTCGCGTGTCTGGAAGAAGTGAAAACTTTCCTGGGCAGCAAAGGGCTCAACTTTCCTGAGCTGGAACAGCCAGAGTGGCTGGAAAAGCTACACTTCATGGTAGACATGACAGCGCACCTGAACACGCTGAACACAGCTCTTCAACGGGGTAAGGACGTACAGCCCTGCACATGTTGGAGGATGTTTTGGCATTCGAGCGCAAGTTGACGTTGCTTGCCATGATTTACAGAAAGGCACATTGTCTCACTTCCCCAATTTGAGAGAGTTCAAACAAGGTCACGACATGATAAATTCGGAGTATTTACATTCTGCAATCATCGCAATGCAAACATCGTTTGGGAAACGCTTCTGTGAGTTCAGAGAGGAAAAAAACACATTATCCTTCCCGGTCACTCCCCTAAGCATCGATCCATCCCTACTGAATACGACTGCATTGTCAGGTGTGAGTCAACCTGAACAAGTATGATAAATATTTTAATTGCCTATTATTTTACGTATATTCATATGTTTTCATTGTTCAGTGAAATAGTCCTTTTATTTTTCAGATTGACAGCTGGCTGACGTTATTTTTGGTTTGCTGCTGGCGGCAAATTTAAGTTTGGCGTTTTTCATAAATACAAGAAGGACTCAAATAGACGTTGAGTATTTTACTTAAAAGTAACCTTCAACCCAACGTCTTTTTTTCGGAGTTCAAAATGTTTTTGTTGCATGCAGAAATGTAATTTCGTTTTCTCTGCAGGAGTTCATCAATTTCATAAATGCAACACATTATAGTTTGTTTATACATAGCATAAAGGCAAAACAGAACGTTGTATGCAGTGTTATTTCATTTTAAATGTCAAACGGGTTTTGCGGCTCCCAGTGTTTTCTTTTCTGTGGGAAACGGGTCCAAGTGGCTCTTTCAGTGGTAAAGGTTGCTGACCCCTGCACTAGGCCAAGCGCCAACACGAGGTTCCCAACAGGTGTTTGTATTAAATGGCTCAAACATTGATTTTAAAGTCAATTAAATCATGACTGAATATATCTAACACTTCTCTAAATTTAAATAGGAATTATCTGCAACTAAAATTAAGATTATTAGAATTCCTTAGACAATCAGTGCTTGATCTATTAACTACATTTAATCTTACAGCAGTTCAAGCAACACAAGTGCTTTAAACTTAGATAAAAAAGACATGGGATGTTAGAATTGGCATGAATCAACAAATGGCAAGTATTGTTCAAAGCAAGTGATGACATGAGAAGGTGATGAAGTTTTAGGGCACATGACAGGCCAAAGTCAGCATGGTTTCCTTAAGGGGAAATCTTACCTGACAAATCTGTTGGAATGCTTTGAGGAAATAACAAGCAGGATAGACAAAGGGGAGTCAGTGGATATTGCTTACTTAGATTTTCAGAAGGCCTTTGACAAGTGCCATACTTGAGGCTGCTTAATATGATAGAGGTACATGATATTACAGGACAGATTCGACCATGAATAGAAGATTGGTTGACTGGCAGGAGGCAAAGGGTGGGAATAAAGGGGGCCTTTATTGGTTGGCTGCCGGTGTTCCATAGGTGTCGATGTTGGGACCACTTCTTTTCACATTACATGTCAATGATTTAGATAACATAATTGATAGCTTTGTGGCCAAGTCTGAAGATGATACAAAGATAGGTGGAGGGATAGGTAGTGTTGAGGAAGCAGGAAGTCTGCAGAAGGACTTAGATTGGGAGAATGGGCAAAAAAGAGGGAGATGGAATATAGCGTAGGGAAGTGTATGGTCATGCATAGACTATTCTCTAAATGGGGAGAAAAATTCAGAAACAAATAGAAGGTGCAAAGGAATTTGGGAGTCCTCGTGCAGGATTACCTGAACATTAACCTGTAGGTTGAGATGGTAGTTAAGGAAAGTAAATGCAGTGTTAAAATTCATTTAGAGAGGACTAGAAGGATGTAATACTGAGGCTTTTTAAGGGATTGGTCACTCTATACTTGGAGTATTATGAACAGTTTTGGGCCCCTTATCTTGGAAAAGACGCACTGACAATGGAGAGGGTCCAGAGGAGGTTCATAAGAACAATTCCAAGAATTAAAGAGTTAACGTTTGAGGGACATTTGATGGCCCAGGGCCTGTACATGTTGGAGTTTAGAAGTATAGGAGGCATCTCACTGAAACCAATTGAACATTGAAGGCTTAGATAGAATGGATGTTGAGAGGGTGTCTCCTATAGTGGGTTAGTCTAGGACTAGAGGGAACAGCCTCAATAGAGGGGCATCCATTTACAACAGAGATGATGAGGAGGAGGAATTTCTTTAGCTAGAGGGTAGTAACTCTGTGGAATTCACTGTCACAGACAGTTGTGGAAGCCGAATAATTGGGTATACTTGAAATGGAGATGGGTGGGTTCTTGATTAGTCAGGGTGTGAAAGGTTACAGGGAGAGGGCAGGAGAAGGAGGTTGATGGAGATAATAAATCAACCATGATAGAATGGCAGAGCAGACACGATGGGCCAAATGGTCTAATTCTGCTCCTATACGTTTTGGTCTTATGAACAAATAGAGAAAGCACAAAAGACAAAGGGAACATGGGAAATCAATGCTGAAGCCTGCACTGCAACCTGCAACAGCAATAAAGGAAACATGATTTCAGGTGCAGTCAAGCTCATGAACTCACTGATTGATCAGATCAGACCTGACCTGTACTTGTCACATCCAGGAAATATTTCAAATAAACACAAATTCTGCAAAACCTGTAGACACAAGCTCAGACTATAAATAGTAAACAAGCCAGTTTAAGGTTTAATTATTTCACAGAGTGGTTAACCAGTGGAACAGACAGTTGAAAGAAATAGATAATACCAGCAAGTTATAGGGGGTTGGTTCGCTACTTGGCAAAATATAATAGAACATAGATTATAATAATAGAAAATAGATAATAATAGCTGCAATATGTAGGCTTGTACATACTACATGTGACTCTATGGATTGCTATTTCTCAAATACGGGATGTACAAGCTTATTGATAATGCAAAGCTGGGTGGCAGTGTTGACTGTAAAAAGGATGAAGAAAGGCATTTCTGTATTTAATGTGTAACAGTCCAACCATGAGCTTCAAAAGAAAAAAAAAGTTTTCAAGCACCTTAATCAATCCTCTTGGATAAATGGTATACTAATTTGTTACACAAGTATTTCTTCCAATTTTCAGTCCAATGACACTTATATGGAAATTGGAAGGGTGAGTGTTCATGATCTTATGATTCAGGGGTTATTTTGGACTCCAATACCTTGCTATCCTGTTGATGATTTATATGATAACTTAAAGAACTTGAACCAGAGCAAAAACTAAGGACCTTCCCTATGATTTGTGCACTGGTGGAGGAAAATAGAAAAGGAGGTAGGGTGGCCCTGATATTAAAGAATGGGATAAAAGCAGGAGGAAGAATCAGTTTCCTTAAAGAAATAGTAGAATCAGTTTGGGTAGAGCTAAGAAACAAGATGTAGAAGGAACCACTGATGGGAGCTTTGTGTATAGAGATCTCCAAAAAAATGGTAGTAATTTAAGACAGAATAAACCAAGAGATTAAAGATGCAGTCAACAGGAACAATGCACTAAATGCAACGGATATCAGTCTAAACTCAAACCAAATTAACAGTGATAATGTGAGGACAAATTCATAAAGTGTACAAGAGATGGATTTTTTTTTGCTATGTAATGGAAACAAGGGAATAGACAATTTTAATTCTTTTGTGAATGAGTTATGATTTGGGGTCTTTAGTTATCATAATATGAAAGAAACTTACATAGTAATTAAAAATGTTTTTGTTAAATCTGAAGGCAAGGTCTTAGATGACAATGGCATGAAGCATGAGTTTATTGAAAAAACATTAAAACATTTAACTGCAGCATCTATGGACAATCATTTAAAGAATTAACACATAGGTTTATGTCATGTACTCCCCTTTAAGATGCAAAATCAAACAGGAAAACTAGTCTGTCCACGGCCATCAGCAGAAGTTAGAGATGGCATTGGAAAACATGCCAAAAGAAAACAAAAGCAGGAAGTCATGATTTCCTAAGGCAAATTATGTTTGGAACATCCACTGGAATTTTCTGAGGTTATAATTGATAGAATGCAATAGGGTAAATCAGTTAATGTTGTGTATTTGCACTTTCAGGCAGTTTTGTAAATCGCCACACCATAGATTATTAAGCAAAATTAGAGGCTATTAACAAGTGTATAATGAGAATTAGCAGAGAACCCAAAATGAATAATTTGGAGGCTGGAACAAATAGTGGGCCGAAGGGTCAAACACTGTATGCAAAAGCTTGTTGATGATGCAAAACTAGGTCGTAATGTAGACAGTCAAAAGGATGCAGAAAGATTTCAGGAAGACGTGAACAAAATGAATGTGCATGGCCATGGCAACTGGAATATAACTGGAAAAAGGTCAGGTCACTACCCCATTCCCGGTAGAAAAAAAAGGTGGAGTAGACTTTCAACGCTTAGAGTTTGGTGTTCATAGGCTCCTTGGTGTACTTGGACACTGATATACAGTACAACATTACAGTTCCAGGAAGCAAACAGTATGTTGGCCTTTATAGCCAAAGGATTTAAGAACATAATTCTTTCTCCCAATATATGGGATCTTATGCACTTCAGTCCTCATGTGATGTCAACATGTCTGATCAACCTACCAAAGGAATTAAATATTTAAGATGGAAGAAGTGCAACACAAGCTCAGCAGACTGATTCATTGCTGAGGACTGGCCCTACACTGATAAGTTTAGGCAAGTAAGTGGTAATGTCTAAATGTACAAAATTGTATAACGTACAAACGAGTCATGACATAGTAGAGGTATGGATGCTTCCTTTGGCTGGGTGTCAGAAATAAGAGATTAAAGATAAATTTTCTTCATTCAATTGTAGTTATTTAGGCTTCTCTACCAAAGGGGCTATGAAAGCTCAGCCACTTAGCATATTTAAGAAAGCCAATTACCAATTTTTTTTGATATTAGGGAAACGGAACTGTTTGGTTTAGTGCAGGAAAGTAGCATCAAAGACCACCCATGATATTATTGAATGCAGGATCAGGCACGAGGGGTTGAATGTCCAACTCTTGCTTCTATTTCTTATGGTCTACAAAATCAGTAACCTGGTACCAAGCTGACAATTTTCTCAAAACCTCAACCATAACCCGGTTAAATAGAACATTGTTCCAAGGTGGAAGATCTCTGTGCAAGACTGACAGAGAAATCCTACATAAGCACCTGCTCTTAGAATTATACCCAAGACTCAAGGTATAGATTACTGGGGTAGAATAGTGCACTGGTAACATTATACACTTAAATAATGAATGAAAACTTTGTTTTCACCTGCATCCTGTTAAGCTCTCCCAGAAAACAACATTCCCACTTGTTCCATACGTCATCACCCAAGTGTGGGGCACCCTTCTTGCTTTTGTTCCTACACACACGTAGGCATCCAATCCGAAGCCCAGCAGCAAACTGCACAGTAAGGTGGCATGATCCTCACAGTCTCCCTAAAAGTAACCAAAAGTAGATATCCATTGGGGACAATCTGTCTAAAAACATTCACCCCAAAACATCCCAATTTAACAATAATAAGAAACACTAAAGCTTTTGTCCTTCTCATGCCTAAATCTATGCTTCCCTATCTTTCATCCAATTGCTGGTCAACTAATGGAATAATAGAAAATAATTTGCTAACTTAACAAGGACTTTCTCAAAAAGTAACTGATTGGATGTATAAAATGTTTACATCTATCCCAAGAACACAATAAACTTATTGACTTATTTTAACACAGAATGGGGCTATCCATCCCATCAGTACAATGTTGGCCCTCAAATGCACTTCCATCAATCCCATTCCCACTCTCAATTCCCTGTGGCTCAGCAATACACGCTCCTTCATGTGCCCATCAACTCCTCTTTGATGCTTTTGCCATGTGACAGTGAGAATAGAATGAGGTAGCGGATAAATAGATTGCTGAAGTATTGGAGTGGGGGGCCGGGATTCAGATTTCTGGATAATTGGGATCTCTTCTGGGGCAGGTGTCACCTGTACAAAATGGACAGTCATGCTGGGAAAGTCATGTAATAAGGATAATGTCACAATTATAATGGAGAACTTCAACATGCAAGGGAATTGTGAAAATTAGATTGGTGTTGGATCACGAGAGGGAATTTGTTGAATGCATACAAGATGTACTTCAGCCTACTAGGGGAAAGGCCATCTTTGATTGGGTGTTGTATGATAGCCCAGGTCTTATTAGGGAGCTTAACATAAAGGGACCCTTACGAGGCAGTGATCACAATATGATTGCACTCATACTGCAATTTGAGAAGGAAAAGCACAAGTCACATATATCAGTATCGCAATGGAATAAAGGGAATTATAAAGGCATGAGAGAGGAATTTGCCATGTGGATTGGAGGAGGACACTGGCGGGGATTTCAGTAGAGCAGAGGCTGAAATTTCTTGGAATAGTTCACAAGGCACAGGATAGATATGGCCCACAGAAGAAGTAATTCTCAAATGGTGGGGGTAGACAACCGTGGCTGACAACGGAAGTTAAGGACTGTATAAAAGCTAAGAAAGGGGCATATAAGGTAGCAAAAGTGAGTGGCAAGTTGGAAGATCAGGAAGCTCTTAAAATCCAACAAAAGGCAACTAAAAAAGCCACAAGGGAAAAGGTGAAATACGAGGGCAAACTAGCCAATAATATAAAGCAGGATACTAAAGGTTTTTTCAGTTATAAAAAGAGTAAAAGGGAGGTGAGAGTTGATATTGGACCACTGGAAAATAATGCTGGTGAGTTAGTAATGGCGGTTCAAAGAAATGGCAGATGAACTTGATGGGTATTTTGCATCAGTCTTCACTGTGTAAGACACTAGCAGTGTGCCAGAGGTCCGCAAGTGTTAGGGAGCAGGACTGAGTGTCTTTGCTATTACAAAGGAAGAAGTGCTAGGTAACGCAAAGATCTAAAAGTGGACAAGTCACCTGGACCAGATGGACTACATCCCAGAGACCTGAGATAAGTTGCTAAAGAGATAATGATGCATTGGTCATGATCTTTCAAGAATCATTTGATTCTGGCATGACTGGAAAATTGCAAATGTCACTCCACTCTTTAAGAAAGAGGAAAGCAAAAGTGAGGAAATGATAGGTCAGTTGGCCAAACCTCAGTGGTTGGGAAAGTGTTGGAATCTATTATTAAGGTTGAGGTTTTGGGGTACTTGGAGACTCATGATAAAATAAGTCAAAGTCAGCATGGTTTCATAAAGGGAAATCTTGCCTAACAAATCTCTTAGAATTCTTCAAGGAAGTAACAAGCAAGGTGGACAAAGGAGTGGCTTTGGATGTCAATTACCTGGATTTTCAGAAAGTATTTGATACGATACCAGATATGAGGCTGCTTAACAAGGTAATAATGGAGTACCGTCAATAGTTTTCGACCCAATATCTCAGAAAGGATGTGTTGTCATTGGACAGAGTCCAGAGGAGTTTCACGAGGATCATTCCAAGAATTAAGAGATTAACATATGGGAAGCATTTGGCAGCTTTGAGTCTGTACTCACTGGAATTTAGAAAACTTGTAATCTACCAAAGGTTGAAAGGAGTAGATAAGGTGGATGTGGAGAGGATGTTTCCTATTGTACGGGCTTCCAGAACTAGAGGGCACAGCATCAAAATTGAGAGGTCACCTTTCAGAACAGAAGGAAAGAGGATTTTTTTTAGCTAAAGACTAGTGAGTCTGTGGTATGCTCTGCCACAGATTGCAGTGGAGGCCAAGTCCATTGGTATATTTAAGGCTGCAGTTGATAGTTTCCTGATTGGTCAGGGTATCAAAGGATATGATGAGAAGATAGATTTATTGGGTTGAATGGGATCTGGGATCAGCCAATGATGGAATGCAAACTTCACCTAGGCAGCACCAAATCAGGATTGAAACTAATGTTTGGATTGAAGATGCAGTGCTTACTGCAGTGGCACCATGTCACCTCTAAACTACAAGTGCTTCTACCTTCCTTAAAATTCACTAAAAACTTTCTGTCACTGATGAATCTGTAAAATTAGATTATATTAGATTACAATTCAGTATCACATATTTAATTTTTAGACAAATTCCTTTCACCCAATATTGCAGGAATAAAACATGATTAAGCAATTCAGGAATTGAAATTGCTCAGAATGGGAATGAGATGCAAAGGCCAAGTAATGGACTTTAAATACTTTACACTAGTGGTTGCCAACTCGTCCATTGCGATCGACTGGTCGACCTTTGAGACTTTCCCAGTAGATCCCGAAAAAACAAAAGAAAAAAATACAAAATACTGTTGAGAGATTGTTTCCAGGTTGCGGGGTTTTAGTTCCATTCTTTCTGCGCAGTGTGCGTGTGTAGCTCCCTCGCCACGCACTACACAGTGTACTTCAGTGGTCCCCAACCACTGGGCCATGAGGAAACGATATGAGTCAGCTGCACCTTTCCTCATTCCCTGTCATGCCCGCTGTTGAACTTGAACGCGCATGAGGTCATCAGTCGCCTAAACACAGTGATACCCTTGCACCAGGGATCACTGGTTGGCCTCGGGTAACTGGCCACCTCATGTGGCCAGCGAGAAGTGCCTTTACTACTGGCCTGGAGTGCAGACAGATGGGCACCCCTCTAAACCTGTTTAGCACACCGAATGTTTGTGGGGAACCTGATGCTAAAATATTCGCAGACGACCCAATTCAGGCTCAGGACTTCATAAGTACCAGTGCAGCTACATTGCTGCAATCTACTGAAGCAAACTTTTTGTTGGTCGATAGAACCTACAAGCGGGGTGGGTGCGCACCCTGTTGCACTCCTCGCTCAGTTGATCACTCTGTCCGGACTGCAACCACCGCGGCCCCGGCATGGGGACCTCCAGCCCTTACTTTGTTCTCTCACCCCACCCACGACCAGCCGCACCTGGCCAAGGCCTCTGGCGACGGGCGGGCAGAAGGCTGGAGTTTGGGCCCAGGGGCTGTCTAATGAGGCAATGAAGCGCTTAAAACTGCTTCAGTACCTTGAGTCTAAGCACCCTGCACTTAAAGACAAGCCCGTTGAGTTTTTTGAGCAGCAAAAACGTGAGCAAGGGGGACAGAAGCAAGTGCTGATAGCCACATAAACTACATTGCGGAAAAGACTGGACATAAGGAACCCCCTTCGAGTATCGCTGTGTTCCAGTCACGTTTAACACCCCAATCGGCCGGTCCACAAGAATATTGTCAATATTAAACTGGTCCGTGGTGCAAAAAAAGGGTGGTGACCCCTGGGGTACACACATTATTTCTACTTCAGGGTTGCGGGGACTTAAAAAGGTTGGTGACCACTACTTTACACAAATAACTTAAAGGTAAAATATTATGGATGCTGGACATCTGAAATATAAAAAACAATGGAATATTGGAAGCTCTTCAGCTAAGCAGGCAGCATCTGTGGAAAGAGAAACAATTGATGTTTCTGGTTCATGATCCTTCTGGGAACCAGAGGAAACTGGAGATAATTTTGTTTTAGGATAAAGAAAATGGGGGCTGAGAATAAATAGGTGGAAGACAGGAGTGTTTAAGTGACATAATGAAATGATAGTGGAAAGTGAATAAGTGACAACAGAGTTAGTAAAAAAATAACCAGAGTAAATGGGAGAAACATTATTGCTACCTGGAATAGAGAGTAAGAGGTAGCGAGACCCAAGGAAATGAGAGGAGTAGTGTATCATGAGGATTAGTACTCAGGCTTCCGTTTCTCACAATTTACATTAATGAAGTCCAGAACTCAAATTTCTAGAATTTTGAAGAGCAGGTTGAGGGGAGGGGTGGAAGAGTCAAAGCTGATGACTGCACCAAATTAAAAATGATGAATAGTCATAAGATACCTCATGGGAGGAGAGCTATTTGAGAGTTTGGTTACACTAATGAGTGATGGGTTACAGGCACCAAGAAACAATGGAGAGGGGTGGAGAAAGTGAAGGGGATTTCTTTGAAAGGATGGAGATTAAAAGGTACCGAATGACAGATTGTCCTGGTGTGTCAGGAAACTACTAGCTCACAAAGTTCTTCAATAGGAGCTCAATTGACAATGTACGCATTTCAAGCAGGATTGAGGGTGTGTGGGGGGGTGGTTGCAGGAGAAAATGATCACTCAGTATCAAATGGCCACCTAAAGACATTGTCCTTGTTCTCTTCCCCCTTCTCTGCAAACATCTTCAATTTTTAACTTTTTCAAGCGAGTGGTACAACTTGAGGGAGTTGATTGGAATGTATCATGGGGAAAATTATTGGGGAATTGAGATCCAGTGAACTAGCAGACTCAATTGACTAAAACTTCCTTCTCTCTTTCATAAGAAAATATATGGAAATACTATGATATCAAATTCTAACTTTGCTTTAAAATATCTAATTTAGCTTTTAACAAAGATAGACCTGAAAATAAAACTAAATGGAAGATATGTACCTTGCCTTTACAGAGAAAACTCAGGAGAGTGCACCATTGTTCTTGTTTGGATCCACCTCCAACCGTGGTGGCTCTCTCATAGCCAAGAACATTGACAAACCTAGCAGCTTGTCTTGGTGTGTCCAGAAGCCTGCCAGCCCGCAAAGGTTTTATATAAGAGCACACTGGACGATTTATACCATTTTCGTCCTGAGGAAGAAAAAAGGTGAAAATAGTCAATTTCTTCAGCTAAGGGCACAAAGTTAATTCAGGTGAAAAATAATACATTCTATGATCTGAACAAAGAACGTAGAATCTGAAGTTCTTAAACATAGATGCATTATTCTATGACCAACCATTAAAAATGGCATGGTTGCACATACAGTTGGAAAGAGGTGAAACGCCATCAGTCTTTGGAAAAGCATTAGGCTATAGTCGGTCAACGATCGGAACAATTTTAAAGGATAAAGTGAGAAAGGCTCTACCCCGATGAAAGCCACAATTATTACTAAGCAACGTAGTTGTTTAATTATTGGGTTTTGGGGTTTTGATTCTCACATCAACCCGGCACAGTGGAGAGCGCAGTCGATAGTGGTCTGTTACTGGATCGAACTTGGGAAGAAGTTCCCGAGCCCGGCGCCGAAATATACATTCTTAAGTGTTTTATATGCATAGAAAGGTAAAATATATATTATATACTAAGACAAACGTTTGACTAACTGACGCTAAATAATACCGGATGTACCTGAGAACTTCCGATTTTTTTCAATCCCGATCCATGATAACCCACGCACATCTTCCCGTATACATTAAATCATCTCTATATTACTTATAATACCTAATACAATGTAAATGCTATGTAAAATAGTTGTTATACTGTATTGTTTAGGGAATAATGACAGGAAAAAAAGTCTGTACATGCTCGAACAACAAGTGCTGGAAGAGCACTTCTGGGTTTTAGCAATTCACAGTTGGTTGAATTCACACATGCAGAATTTGCGGATAAGGAGAGCTGACTGTACTTGCATAATTACCTTATTATCTGAAATATGAATTTAAAATTTAACATTTTAGTAACTACACTTAAACACTCACCTGTGCAAAGATTTTCACAAGTCTGGTGTTATGTGAAGGCCTGATCTGAAGATACTCTCTCCACCACTGTTTGGCATATATGAGATACAAACGTTCCTTTTCTGCAGACTTTTGACGTTCTAATGTTAGCTGCAAATTTTAACAGTTAAAAATGTGAAACAAAGTTTGGCCATAGATTCTTACAGAGCACAGATACTATGTCAAAGTGATTCTCTATAACATGTTAATAAGCAATGGATGTTACCTTTGCTGTGTATCATATGGCAGTTTTGAAATCCGATCACATGATTAATTGTTTCTTATTGTGATAATTTTCTTACTCTTGAACAAAATCTTAACAACTCTGGCATGAGAAAGTTCAACTTCCTTGATAAATTATTAGGCTGCATGTGTTAAGGCAGAATAAATGAGCTGGCAGGCAAGGTAAGAGGTTTGTGGGAAGGAATTCAATGTAAAGGAAACCACATGATGAGCACTGCATGAAGCACACTGGATTGTTATAAGTTTAAGTGAAGCTCTGCTTCACGTGGAAGGACTGTTTGGATCCCAAGTGGTGGAAAGAGGTGAAAGGACGGCCCCCACAACTGTCATCCCTGTAGGATGTTTTTCTAGGACCAGAGGGTACTGCCTCAGAACCTCAGAGATGGCAAGGTATTTTGTTAGCCAAAGGGTGGTAAATTTGTGAAATTCATTGCCACAGATGGCTGTGAAGGCCTAGTCATTAGGTATATTTAAAGTGGTGGCTGATAGGTTATTGATTAGTATGGGCATCAAAAGTTACAAGGAAAAAATAGAAAAATGGGGTTGCAGCATCCTGGCCTGACATGTTGACTAGTTACTCTTTTCCATAGATGCTGTCTGGCTTACTGAGTTCCTCCAGCATCTTGTGTTTGTTACTTCCGCAACAATTTTTTCTTGTCTCGAAGGTGGCAAAGGTGAATACGGTTAAGGTTTATACAACATGTTAGAAGGACAGAATTCTAGGATTTTTACCTAGAGATCATGAGGCAACAGCAATAAATGTTTTGGCTGGAGTGACATATG
Organism: Hypanus sabinus; assembly: GCF_030144855.1. Lineage (NCBI taxonomy): Eukaryota > Metazoa > Chordata > Chondrichthyes > Myliobatiformes > Dasyatidae > Hypanus > Hypanus sabinus. The sequence continues at coordinate 132,349,046 of NC_082706.1, forward strand.
ACCTGGAAGGTAAACAAGATGGAAATGATATTCTCAAGCTGCCTTTCCTTTAACTGGTGTTGGGGATCATGGTTTTGGGAAGAGTTGCAGTAGCTACATTGCTTTTGCTTTCCCGTGAAGAGAGCTGATTCTAAATATCAAACTGATGCAATTTTTCCCAAAAATAAGTTAATTTTCCTTGTACAAGGAGTAACTCACAGAAAAACTGCCTTCTGTTCATTTATTTAATTCTTGAAAAAATGAATCAGCTTGTAATTTACAATTAGCTTAATTTACTGGGAACTTCCATTTGGTGGAAAATCAAGAGTGTGGCAACTTGTCGCAGATCCACTCATTACATCTATTATAATCATTGTACTCGTTTAAAATCTAAATTCTGTTTCTGCACTTTATTCTGCATTGCTATTGTTTTACCTTATTCTACCTCAATGCACTGTGTAATGATTTGATCTGTATGAAAAGTACGCAAAACAAGCTTTTAATTGCATCTTAGTACATGTGACTATAATAATAAACCAAAATCAGCAAAGTGAAAGGTGCAAAATTAAAATTTTAATGCATCAAGAAATATTGGCAAATGTTCTAGGTTGTCAGTCAGTTTTCATCATCTCACATAGATAGAAAATAAATATTCGAAAATCAAAACTTTGGTCAGACCAGAGTGTGCATCATATTTTGTTGATGATTAGATGAATTCTGCTGAGACACCAACTTTGACTGATGTCAGGCGATACCTTGTTGGCATCTCCTGGGGAACTGCTGAGATTATTTTATTTGTAGTGCAACCCTACACACTGCTAATACTGTTCTCAGCTACAGTTTAACATTTACTATTAGCAATACAAAAGGAATTCATATCCTTTTATAACTTCACCTGACCATTTAGCTCTGATCTTTCATCCTACTTCACTGCCAATAGAACTAAGTGCATAAGAATAGAAACCCCATAAAGAGTATTACCAAGAAAATGGACAATAGAATTGCTATTGCCATCTTGTTTAGAGGATGATGCTGCTTTGCTTTGTTCTGAGTAATTCATGAGAATAATTGTGTGAACTTTTTAGCAGGTGAGATGGAACAATCTAGAACATAATTAACCAGAACCAGGAACAGAATTTGTAAAAAATTCTAAAAAATTATAAGTTTGGTTGGAATGAAAACCAGAGAAGATTGTTTTCTATGAAGCTGATATCCTCCCTCAATTTCTACCGGTATTTTTCCAGAACAATGAAATAAGCAGCAGCATAACATCAGTCTTTTCTAAGTTTTTACTTGTAGTGATTGGAACATAATCAAGGTAGGGCCTAAAGAGATCTGATTAGGAGCAATGTACATAGCACTTCAGCAAGTGACACTATCAAAAGACTTGTTCTCACCCAATTCATTTCAAAATCAGGAAATTATACCAAGGTAGATTACAACAGATACAGTACCTGAGTGTCAACTACTTCCTGGCTGAGTGGTTGCATCAGATGTGGATATATTTCAAGTTTTAGATTTAAAATTCCAACTGGAACTTTAGATTCAGTGCCTGAAAGAATTTGAGTAAACATTTCATCACAAGTGCATTCAAAGCTGGTCTTAATACTAATGAAACTGGATTAAGAATGTATCAAACGCAAAAATGTGGTGTCAGGATTGTCAAATATCTACGAACAATAACAAATTTAGAAGTGTGGGATATGCACTCAATAAGAGGTGGCGGGGAGGGGGGCTGAATGCAAACTAGGTATGACACCCTATGTCAGTTCAAAAATATTCTCACTTCAACTTTTCCTGTTTAAATTGGAAATCAAAATAATGATGATTTATCATATTTCCTTGTTGCATTATTTAATGAAAATACTAAGTATTCAAAACATGGTTTTTGTCACTAGTAAAATGCGTTTTCACAAAGCAAACAAAATAGTCATAGAAAAGTACAGCACAGAAATAGGCCCTTCAAGGCATCTAGTCCATATCGAACCCTTTAAACTGCCTACTCCCATAAAAGCTAAGAATAAACACCTTTCCAAAATTAGTTTTTATATAAAATTAGAATACATGGAATAATAGTCACAAGGCAAAAGCAGCCATTCAACATACTAAGCCTTTATCTGCTCTTTGAAACACCCATCCAATCCTTTAGTTATAAATAGTTAGTCTATTTTGTAACTAATCATTAAGTCACCCAAAGTTGCACTTACACTAAGTTTACTGACAGTTGCCCTAATTTTTCATTTGATTACTATCCACAGCAACTGTGGACCATGTAAATAAATGCACAAACCCTTGAACTGGTGTTACTGCTGTGGATCCCAAACTTTTTAGGGCTACTGCCCCCTTGGTTCCTGGATCATATCCACTGTACCCCACCCCGTTTAGCCATTACTTAAAAACTATAAAGAATTTTGATTTACAATGCAGTGGACCAACAGTGACAAATAATTGCAAAAACTATTCAAATCTATTTAAAATTAAGCTACAAATAAAATTATTTCTTTATTTAATTAGTAAAAACAATTTACATCTACAATTTTAGAGCATACATTAGTACTCCAAACACTTCATTGCTGTTTCACATTCAATGAGATGGATGGGCTCGGTGCAGGCTGAATCAGTCTCAGATCCTCATTTAATCAGCAGCCATTTTGTTGCTTTGAAAGAAGTTGGACAACTGCACTGAAACCACGCAACACTAAGTATGATGTCGGAAAGGCTATAAAGAACATCTTGACCTTTTTCCACAATGTAGGATAACGCTCAGAGATTTCTTTCTGCAACCAAAAGTCTTGATATGATTTTTTGAATCTCGGCTTCAGCTCAATCATTTTGCAGAGATCAGTCCTACATCTATTTTGTTAATTCATTACAAGTATTCACAAATGGATTTATTACCCAATCTAGAGGTTTGGTCGAGAGAAGATCCTCAAATATCTGTCACGTGTTTATGCAGCTCACCCAGTTGGGCACAGTATATATCATGATCATGTGGCATTTTCTTTCTCTTCCTACTCAAAGAGGCTCAGAGATGAGAAAACGTTGCATTGGACAATGTCGAACTTCAGTAGGGTTAACTTGGACAGAAATGTGGATACGACTAATATGACTTTGATAAGATCCACATTCCCTTACAAATGAAGATTGATTTCATTAAATGTTGCAAATAATTCTAAGAAATAGGCAAAGTCATGCCTATTATTCTTGAGTTGATTATTAAATAAAGCATTCAAGTCAAAGAATTTTATCATGGAACTTAATTTTATGTAAGCCTGTGATAAGAGGCTTACATAACAATTTGTGCAGCAAATCATTTTGGGTTTTTTTTGGTGACAAGATGTTGTCTGTGAATTACAGTGAATGGTAAATATGTTAGGTACAGCTTTTTGCCAAGGAAGTTATAACCTCACGGTGGCATCCTGTCACTGATGGCACCCTATTTGCTGCACCAGCAAAAATGTTGGCGAGCGAAATGTCCTTCTCTGAAAGACTGCTCATTTGGAATAAAGTGGACGAACTTGTAGCCCAATTAGAGATTAGTTGGTATGACGTTGTGAGCACCACGGAGTCGTAGCTGCAAAAAGGTCATAGTTGGGAGTTTAACATGAAAAGGATATACTTTGTATTGATAGGACAGGCAGAGAGGCCATGTGTGGCTCTGTTGGTAAGAGATGGAATTACATCTTTAGAAAGAGGTGACTTAGGGTCAGAGAATGTTGAAGCTTTGTGGGTGGATTTAAGAAACTGCAAAAACCATTATGGGAATCATATCTAGGTCTCCAAACAGTAGCCAAGCTGTAGGATTGAGATTGCAAAGGAAGCTGGAAAGGACATGTAATAAGGGTAATGTCACAGATTGCTGATGGATTGCATGAGAGTGAATTTATTGAAAGTCTAGAAGATGGCTTCTTAAACAGCTTATTCTTGAGCCTACTCAGGGAAAGACCATCTTAGATTGGGTGTTGACCATCTTAGATTGGGTGTTGTGTAATAACCCAGATCTTATCAGGGCACTTAATATAAAGGAACCCTTACGAGGCAGTGATCATAACATGATTGAATTCATACTGCAATTTGAGGGGGAGAAGCACAAGTCACGTGTATCAGTATCGCAATGGAATAAACGGAATTACAAAGACATGAGAGAGGAGTTTGCCCAGGTGGATTGGAGGAGGATACCGGTGAGGATGACAGTAAAACAGAAGTGGCTGAAATTCCAGGAATAGTTCACAAGGTGCAGGAGAGATACATCCCACAGGAGAAGTTCTCAAATGACAGAACTAGGCAACCATGGCTGACAAAGGAAGTTAAGGACTGCATAAAAGCCAAGGAAAGGGCATTCAAGGTAGCACAATGAGTTGGAAGTTGGTTGATTGGGAAGCTTTTAAAATCCAACAAAAGGCAACCAAAAAGCTACAAGGCAGCAAACAAGTCAATAATATAAAGCAGGTTACTAAAAGTTTTTTTTTCCAGTCATACAAATAGTAAAAGTGATGTGATAGTTGACATTGGACCACTGGAAAATGATTCTAGTGAGGTAGTAATAGGGGACTAAGAAATGGCAGATGAACTTCATGGATATTTTGCATCTGTCTTCACTGTGGAGGACACTATTAGTGTTCCAGAGGTCTGTCAGGGAGCAGAAGTAAATCCTACTGCTATTACAAAGGAATAAGTGTTAGGTAAATGGAAAAGGTCCGAAGGTGGATAAGTCACCTGGTCTAGATGGACTACATCCCAGACTTCTGAGAGAGGTTGCTAAAAGGATGATGGATGCATTGGTCATGATCTTTCAAGAATCACTTGATTCTGGCATAGTCCTGGAGGACTGGAAAATTGCAAATGTCACTGCACTCTTTAAGAGAGAATGACAAAAAAAACTAAATTATAGGCCAGTTAGCCTCACCTCCGGAGTACTTGGAGACTCGTGATAAAACAAGTCAAAATCAGCATGGTATCTGTTTAGGGAAATCTTACCTGACAAATCTGTTAGAATTCTTCAAGGAAGTAACTAACAGGGTGGACAAAGGAGAAGAAGTGGATGTCATTTTCTTGGAATTTCAGAAGGCATTTGATAAGGTGCCACACACTAGGCTGTTTAACAAGATAAAATTCTATGGTGTTACAGGAAATATACTCACATGATTAGAGGAGTGGCAGATAGGCAGGAGGAGGTGAGTGGTTGGCTGCCAGTGACTAGCGGTGTTCCTCAGGACTCTGCTTTGGGACTGCTACTTTTCAGATTGTTTGTCAATAATTTAGATAGTGGAATTGATGGCTTTAAGGCAAAGTTTGTGAATGGTACGGAGATAGGTGAGGTAGGTAGAGCAGAGGAAGTAATACAATTGCAGCAGGACTTAAACAAATTAGAAGAATGGGCAGAAAAGTGGCAGATGGAACACAGTGTTGGGAAATGTATGATAATGCATTTTGGTAAAAGGAACAACAGTGCAGACTATTATCTAATTGGGGAGAAAATTCAAACATCAGAGATTCAAAGAAACTTAGGAGTCCTCATACAGGACTCCCAGAAGGTTAATTCACAGGTTGAGTCTGTGGTAAAGAAGGTAAATGCAATGTTGGCATTTATTTCAAGGGGAATAGAATATACAAACAAGGAGATAATGCTGAACCTTTTTTATAAGGCACTAGCTAGGCTGCACTTGTGAGTATTGTCAACAATTTTGGGCCTCTCATCTCTGAAAGGATGTGCTGTCATTGGAGAAAATCCAGAGGATTTTCATGAGGCGGATTCTAGGAATGAGGAGGTTAAAATATGAGGAGCGTTTCACAGCTTTGGGTTCTCCTCACCGGAATTTAGAAGAATGCGGGAGAATCTCATTGAAACCTACCGAATGTTGAAAGGAGATGTGAAGAGAATGTTCCTTCTGGTGGGGCTACCCAGAACTGGAGTGCACAGCCACAAAATTGTTCAGCAAACTTTTAGAACAGAAGTGAGCAGGTCTTTTTTTCAGCCAAAGAGTGGTGAATCTGTGGAATGCTCTGCCACAGACTGCAGTGGAGGTCATCCATGGGTATACTTAAAGTGGATCGGCCTTGAAGGTTCTCAGTCATCCAGATCATTGTTTATCAAACAGTAGTAAATCAAGGCAAGTGGTTTTGCTGTCGCCGAGAATGTGCTCAATGACATTACAGCTAAAGCAGCACAAATATTTGAGACAAGCCTTGAAAGCTTGCAGCTACTCAGACTGGGCCTTCATCAAGGCAGCAACAAAAACCAGGTATGACCTCAGCCTAACAGGAGCAAAGCAAATGGAAAAACACTATCATCCCATATGTAGCTGGAGTTTCAAAGAAATGAAAAAGGATTTTCAACAAACACCAAATCCCTGTTTTTTTTAAACCTACAAACACTCAGAAACTCGTCCACCCCCAGGATCCCACACTCAAACATAAACACAGCATTGTCATATATGCTATCCAGACCAACCCAGGTTTAACGGCAAAACTTGCAGAAAATGCAACAAGGTAGGACACATACAAAGAGCATGTTGGGCAGAGAAAAATAAATGGACTGCTCAGGGAATAGAAAAGCTAAAAAGTCATCAAGTTGCAGTTTCAAAAAAGAACAATAATCTGCATACTGCCTGTGAAAAATCTGTTATGTCAAAACCAATGAGACTAACAATTTGGCTTACACTATAATTGAATGGCAAATTAATTAAAATGGAATTGTACACTGGCTCAGCTGCTTCATCTTGTTTCTGCCAATGTACAGACAGAAGCTGAAACAATAGGCAGCATTAGCTAAAATTGACCATTGTTGGTCTGACCAATTGAACTCCATGCTACAGGACTGCTTTGATGACATCAGTTGGAATGTCTTTCATGATAAGGATGTCTCCGAACGCACGGAAGAGGTCACGAGCTTCATCCAGAAGTGCATCAAGGATGCTGTCCCCTAGAAATTGGTCAGGGTCTTTCCAAACCAGAAATCCTGGATCAACAGTTCTGTGTGAGCAGCGCTTACCACACAACATAGAGCTCACATTGCCGGTAATCAGCAAGAGTTCAATAAATGCAGCTACAATCTGCACAAAGTCATTAAGGCAGCAAAACAACAATACGGGGACAAGATCCAGATACAACTCTTCACCAACACATGCAGCTTATAGGAAGGTCTACACACCATCCCAGACTTCAAAGCTAAGTGCAGTGGTGCTGCCAACATCACTGCCTCTCACCCAGATGAGCTGATCTTTTTTTTTACACTTAGTTTGATATCACCAACACTGAGCCCCCGAAGAGACCTGCATCTTGGTCATCTCTGAGGCTGAAGTACGCGGGAGTTTCCAACAAGTGGACAGTTACAAGGCTGCCCGGACAGCATCCCAAGGCAAGTACTCAGGTTGTGCACGGCACAACTGGTAGGTGTGTTTACAGACATTTTTAATCTCTCCCTCTCCCAGTGTAGAGTGCCTTTCTGCTTCAAAACATTCACCATTGTCCCTGTACCCAAGAGGCTAAGGTAACATGTCTGAACAATTGGTGTCCTGTCTCATTTACCGTAACAGTAAGCAAATGCTTTGAGAGGCTATTCAAAGACTACATCTGCAGCATGCTACCATCCAAACTGGTCCCCCACAATTCGCTTACTGACACAACCGATCGACAGACGACACAATAGCCACAGCTCTACACACCGTCCTTACACATCTGGAGAAGGATGCTTACATGAGAATGCTGTTCTTGGACTACAGTTCAGCACTCAACACCATAATTCCCTCCAGGAATTACAAGAAGTTCAGAAATCATGGCCTTCACCCTGCCTTGTGCAGCTGGATCCTGGACTTCCTATCAGATTGCCAGCAGGTAGCAAGAGTGTGCTCCTTCACCTCTGCCCCTCAACACAGGTGCCCCCCCCCCCCCCATGGCTGTGTCTTAAGTACCCTCCTTTACTCTCTATATACCCATGACTGTATTGCCACTCACAGCTCCAATCTAATTAAATTTGCTGATGATACATTGATTTGCTTAATATAAATAATAACGAGACAGACTACAGAGAAGTCCTCACCCTGACACAGTGATGTCAAGAAAACAACCTTTCCCTCAATGTTGCAAAAACAAAAGAGCTGGTTGTGGACTACAGGAGCAATGGAGACATCAATGGATCGGAGGTTGAGAGGGTGAACAGCTTTATGTTCCTTGGCATACACATCACCGAAGATCTCACATGGTCTGTACGGGGAAAAGAAAGCACAACTGCGTCTCTTTCACCTCAGACGGTTGAAGAAGTTTGGTATGGGTCCTCAAATCCCAAGAACTTCCTACAAGGGCACAATTGTGAGCATTCTGACTGGCTGCGTCACTGCCTGTACTTCCCTCAATTGCAGGACTCTGCAGAGAGTGGTGCGGTCAGCACAGTGCATCTGTAGGTGTGAATTTCCCCACTATTCAGGACATTTACAAAGCCAGGTGTGTAAAAGGGGCCTAACGGATTATTGGGGACCTGAGTTACCCCAACCACAAACTGTTCCAGCTGTGACCATCTGGGAAACTGTTCTGTAGCATTAAAGCCAAGGACCAACAGTCTCCAGGACAGCTTCTTCCAACAGGCCATAAGACTGATTAATTCACGCTGATGCAACTGTATTTCTATGTTATCTTACTATCCTGTTGTACATACCATTTATTACTAATTACTATAAATTGCACATTTAGACAGAGACAGAACAAAGATTTTTATAAATAAAATTAATTCAATTCAGGCAGTCCACAAAATGAATTTGAACAGCATTACAAAAATAGTGAACTGAAGCCTGCAGACATCCAACAACTTACAAGATAACTCCCGTGGGAATGACATTTGTAACAGAGAAATACAAGAACTAACAAGTACATTGAGCTTGTATGTTGTAAAAACAGGAGGACTAGCATTACGGGGCCGTGATTGGCTGAGACAACCACAGCTTGATTGGAGATCCATCACCTATTTGCATATAACATTCCCTGCAATAGAGTCAACTGGAAGCAAATTAATAAAGGTATTGGATGATGCTGCAGCGGTGTTCATGGATGGCATTGGAAAATGCAAATATATCAAAGGTGTTAAATGAAAATGCCACACCCAAGTTTTACAAAGCCTGTTCTCTATGATAAAGCAGCCAATGAGCTGGACTGCATGAAGACTGAAGAGATTCTTTCCAAGGTTGAGTGGAGCTCATTAGCAACACTGGTGGTCCCAGTAGCCAGGAAGGATAGGTCTGTGAGGATCAAAGGTGATTTTAAGGTCACCAACAACCCAGCTCAATACCCTCTGCCTATGATAAAGGATATCTTCACAAACCTTTCTGAAGGAAAACACTTCGAAGTGGACTTAGCTGAGGCTTAACTCCAGATGGAAATGGAAGAAGAGTCCAAAGTGCTTCTCACCATAAACACTCAGAAAGGGCTTTATCATTATAATAAGGCTTATTTTTGGAGTAGCATCTGCACTTGCACTCTGTCAGAAAGCTATGGACTAAGTACTGCAAGGCAGCTCAGGCACTAAGTGGTACCTGGATGACATCATTGTTACTGCTAAGGACAATGAGGAACAACTCCAAAATCTTAAGACAGTGTTAAAAAGATGAGAAGATCATGGGCTCAAAGCATGATGCGACAAGTGTGAATTAATTAAGCATCAGTCATTGTAGTCACACCATTCACACACAAGAATTACACAAATGTGCTTAGCAAATTCAAGCAGCAGTGGATTGCCTAAGGCCAAAGGACATGTCACTGTTGTGGGGTCTTTTTGGGATTTGTCAATTACTATAACATATTTCTACCAAACCTGGTTACCACACTCCACCCCTTGAATTAATTACCACAGGCCAGAAAGAAATGGCAATGGACAAAACAGTGCCAGGTGGCTTTCCAAAAGGCAAAGGAAATGGTGACGTCAGACACTATACTCACACAATATGATCCACATCGTCAAGTGAAACTTACCTGTGATGTTTCACCTTATGGTATAGGTGCAGGTATGTCATGTAATGAGTGAGGGATATGAACACCCCACAACCTGTGCATCACGTTCGCTTACTGCTGCAGAGAAAAATTACGCATGTATCGACAGAGAGGCCTTCAGGCTGCTTTAGGGTATAAAACATTTCAACCAGTACTTGTATGGGAGAGAGTTTGCCCTCATTACTGATGATCAACCACTAGTGTTCATTCTTAGTTCACAAAAGGGCTTTCAACTAACGCACAAATGCAGTGATTGGCTCGGATTCTTGGAGGATACAATTAGAGTTTGAATTCAAGAGGACAGCTAATATTGAAAATGCTGATGGACTGTATTGTTTACCCGAGGAAAGGGAAATACTTGAAAAGTTTACAGAAGTTTACTCCAATGCAAATCGAATGTCTCCCAATTACAGCAGATGATGCAAAGGGAAACCAGAAAAAGACCCTACACTGTCTCAGGTCAACAGGGCAACTCAAAATGGCTGGAATTTACAACAGAAATTCCAGTTCCCCCATTTTTACCAGCTCTGAGATGAACTTGCTCTTGATGGGGGTTTCCTTTTTTGGGAATTGAGAAATGGCGTACCAGCCAAGCTGAGAGCTAAAGTGTTGGAGGAGCTACATGCTGGTCATCTCGGCACAGTCAAATTGAAAGTGGTGGCTGGAAGCTTTATTTGGTGGCCTGGGATAGATCAGCAGAGTGAGCAGCTTGCTGTTACAACAGGATACTGTAATGTTGTGGGTCTGGCAAGTGATACAGAAAAGCATTCTCCGAGAATAGGTATATTAATTATTTACAAATAGTAAAGATTTGACCAAAAATTTGTGTTCCCCAAGTTACAGACACTAGAAAAATTGAATAGTACTTAGTTAAAAGTTATACCTTCTCAATCACCTTGTGCAAACTTGCCTTAAACAAAGAAAGAGAGTAAGCTGCTTCCTTGTGCTATTTTATATATCCAGATCATTTAAAACTGGACACCAGGCAGCCATCCAATGGGAATAGCAGCTGCAGTTTCTAAACCAACTAATCACAATGGAAGTGACCTTTGACAATTAGAACAAGGCATGTCCCCCACAGGACAGATGCCAGAAGAAAGGTATTCAGAGCTGTTAATCACTTCCTGGAGTCACAAAATCAACTCCTATAACCACCTTGGGGAAGCCCCAGAAGCTGAGATTGTTCACAGCCACAACTCTCACCTGCCCAGGAGAGTGGCCCTCCCTGTCAGCAGTGATGTTATCCCACAAGAGTAAGAAATCCTCCACAGTGATTAAATCCTTAGGCCTGAATGGGACTATTTAAAAGTTACAATGCTGCTGATGTCTATAAAACAGTTGTATTATATAGTACACAGTGTATATAGTTGAGATGCATTATATATTGTGTTGGAGTTTATAATTAAGGAGGAGTGTTGTGCATTTAATATTTCAGTAATATTTGAGTAATATTGTAGTAATATCTGGTTTGATTAAGCATTCTTTGTTTATACAATTCATTACAGGTTATATGCAAAAGCATGTGAATGGCATATGTCATTACACCACATCATACATGTGTGCCTCACTAAGGTACAAATGAAGCATTCACGAGTTATCCTCAGGCTTCCGTGTTTTTCGTTTGATTAATTTCTGGAGAAACGAAATGTAACAGACAATGTCTATCAAAGCAGAACCAACAAGCAAGTGCGTTGTCAGTTCAGCTGGACTAAAAAGCCAAACAGGTTGTGCTTTAAACGACAATATTCACACTGACCAAAACCAATCAATACATAAAAATAATTTAATCAAGATTTTTTTAAAAATCTTACCTACGCCCAATAACTCCACTGACATGCTTATTTTTCCATCTGGTGAACTCAGTATAGATCGCCATTCTAGGTAGTGTGATGCAATCAGTGTTATTTCACTGGAAGTATCTGTCTTTATAAGAACCATGTGCACAGGATCACAGATTGATAATAAAGTCGTTGCATCAGCCATCTTACTGCCATCACCTGGATGTGATTGGATAGCAAGATTAAAAAGTCTAATTACTTGAACTACAGACTAGGTTTTCACATGACATAGAACACCATGTGGCCCATCAAGTCTATGACTGCTCTCAAAGCAATCCACCTTTCCACACTTATTTCTCAGTAACCTATTTTTTAATCACATGCCCGATTTTCCCACCAATCATCTACAGTACATTAGGGGTAATTTACAATAATTAAATTACCAACTAGCTCGTCTTTGGGACTTGAGAAGATGGAAGACAGATACTCATGTAGGCACAGGGAGAACATGTAAATACCACACAGGCAGTACCAGAGGTTGGGATTGAACTCATGTTACTGGAGCTTTGGCAACAGTACTATCCACTGAGAAGCAGGGCCACAGTGTTACGACAATAAAAATTATGATCGATAATTGGAGAAAAACCCTTACTTGTGACTGGTAGGATGTCAATAAATCTAATAAAGAAATTTGCCATTTAACAAATTTATTCTGCGTTAATACTTGTGTTGCCCTCAAGCTTCTGCTTTTGAAATAAGTACTGCTTTTGCTCGTAAGTGAAGTTTACAAGTTATAGCAACAGAAAAGCAGAAATCTGGGACATGTCCTCTTCTCATTACTATCATAATGAGATGGTACAGGAGCATGAATTTTTTCCTTCCCTTCTAAAATCACCGTTTTCAGAAAGTGCAGACATATTAAGTACTATTGGTTGAGAAGAGCAAGCATTTACAACAGAAATCCCAACCAGTTTTCCACTTGGCTAATTTTGGATACTGGAGACTTTCACACACCAACTACTCCAGTAGACACTTTATAGTTAGTCTGGGAAAAGTAGCCAAAATCTTCTGACTGCGTAATTCAGTATCACAGGGCCTTAATGATGAACACTGAAGATGCTAAAGGAAACCCATTGTTCTTCTATAATGTAGACATTAAATCATTTTTGTTTTAAATCCATTACAAACAAACCTTAAGCATCACTTACCTAAACTGTCTTTATGAACTTCCAGCAGAAAACCATCCTGCAGATCAGGCTCACAGGCGCACGGCACAGGCTTGGAATGGAAGCGCTGATTTCGGAAATGCAAATAAAGTTTAAACGTAGAGCACACTTGCCCTGGTAAAGGTTGTGGTTCCTGTAAGTGCTCCAGGAATGCTCTACCACCCAAAACCTGAAGATACAGATTTCTTCTAGTAGGATCTATGTTTGCTGCAATATGAATGGCAAAACATAAATGTTAACTGCCTGCTTAAAAAGATTTGCATTTAAATAACACCATTCACAAGTTCAAGATGACTCGAAGGGCTTTATAGCCAATGATCTACATTCAAAATCATCTGTTATAGCATTGCTTTGTTGAACAAAGCACTTCAATTAATTCATCCACTACCTGCTTCCAAAAATAGCAATGAGATAAAAATTAGTAATTTAGTTCCTTTAACCTAAAATATTAACTGATCTTCTTTGTACATGTGCTGCTTGACCTGCTGAATGTTTCCAGAATTTCCCATTTTATTGGTTGTTGAATAAATAACTGTTGTGCACATATCTGGGCATATCTAAACTTCCATATTCATTTATGCCTGTTTTAAACTAAATTTCTGTTTGCTCTCTCATGTTTCAGAAAAGGTGCCATCTTAAATAATATATAGCATGTCCAAAGCACTGCACAAAAGGACTAATGTAGATTTTGTGTTCAGACCTCTGGAACAAGACTTGTTGACCAGTGTCTGCAAGAACAAATATATTTAACATACATTTTGTGAACTAATTCCCTTAAATACACATATAATGCAGTTCAAGGAAATTAAGTAGAAGAAATAAAATACATTATTTCCAAAATGAAGTAGATGCCTTAATCTGACCAACAAAAATTATTTAACCCAGTCACAATTTTTTTGTTTGTCGCTCTAATGGCATTTATTGGCAACATTTCCAAATATATTTGGATTCTTGCCAGAACTACCATATGCACACTATATTTAATCAGTAAAGCTTATTACTTCACACAAACTTTGTATGATTGAGATAGATCTGGATAACTGCAGGGTTTCTCACCAGAGTTCACCTACTTCTAATTCTTCCCACTGCACAGAGGGCAAAAGACCAGTAAGATGAAACAAGATGAAATAGTGATTATTGCTGCAGATCTTGTTTGCCTTCACCCAGCCAAAGGAATAGTGGGTGTATTAGATAAGTAAGGTGTGGATCACTGCGCACTGAGTATTTATTTGTATTAGCCCCCCCCCCAGTTAGCAACAACGTTTCTCTTGCTGGTTAAACTAAGCATTTGCAATAAAAAAAGCAAAAGATTGAGATTTTGTAGCAATGTGATATCCAAGTTCACTCAATATGAAAAGGCAACATTTCAAACTGATAAGGCCACAAGAAAATGAATAGTTCTAGACTTTATTTCAAGTAGCTTGGAATATAAAAATTTACGAAATTTATCCAAATCTTTGTCCTCAGATAGTCTACTCCAAGCAGCATTACAATCAGGCTCGATGGATGTTTGGTGTAGAATACTACTAATCATTTAGAGATACAGCATGGAATAGACCCTTCTGGTCCTTCAAGCCATGCTGCCAACAACCCCGATTTAACTGCACCTTAATCACAAGACAATTTACAATGCCCATTTAACCTACTAACTGGTAGCCTTAGGACTGTTGGAGAAAACAGGAGCACCCGGAGGAAACCAACACAGAGGATACCAGGATTAAACTCTAAACTCCCAACAAATAGTGTCACGCTAACTGCTATACTACCATGGCATTTCAAAAAATAAAAAGGCTTAAATATGAACAGCTTTTCATCATACTATAATAGATTTGTTTGAAACTATGGATGAGGCTGGATAGACATCATGGCCCAGATATCCTATTATTCTCTATTGAAACTCTGGTTAAATTAAATTTGACCCCATTAACAATTTTTATTTAAAGGTAATAATATACCAGTGAAAAACACCCATTAATGAATGTGGGGATGAGAGGGTGAACAGCTTTAAGTTTCTCAGCATAAATATCACGTGGTCTGTACATACCGGCTGTGTGAGAAAAAAATACAACAGTGCCTCCACCTCAGATGATTGAAGAAGTTTGGTGTGGGTCCCCAAATCCCAAGAACTATCTATAGGGGCACAATTGAGAGTACCCTGACTGGCTGCATCACTGCCTGGTATAGGAACCGTACCTCCCTCAGTTGCAGGACTCTGCAGAGAGTGGTGCAGACAGCCCAGCACATCTGTAGATGTGAACTTCCACTATTCAGGACATTTACACAGACAGATCTGTAAAAAGAGCCCGAAGGATCATTGGGGACTGAGTCACCCCAACCGCAAACTTTTCCAGCTGCTACCATCCAGGAAATGGTACCACAGCAAAAAAACCAGGACCAACAGGCTCTGCGACAGCTACTTCCACCAGGCCATCAGACTGCTTAACTCATGCTGACACAACTGTACTTCTATGTTACATTGACTATCCTGTTGTACATACTATTTATTACAAATTACTATAAATTGTACATTGCACCTTTAGATGGAGACATAACATAAAGATTTTTACTCCTCATGTATATGAAGGCTGTAAGTAATAAAGTCAATTCAATTCAAAAAAAATTAAAAATCAAATAAATTTGTTTGTGTCCAAATAAATGAACTGCAAGAAACACTCACTTTTCTTTAGTTCACGTGGCTCTTTGTCTACAAAATGTGTGGCTGGTTTTGAACTGCTTGTAGCTTCCTTATCTGGAACCTTCAGGAAATGAAAATTGTTTGTATTTCAATTAATTTCACATAAAGGAAAGAGCACTAGTCATATTAGAAGATAGAAGTAAAGGATTTACAAGCCTTTAGAATTACAGTTAGACTTCCCTGTATGAAACCCAAAGATTGCGGATCAATGTGAACACAAAGCAGATACTTAATATGAAAATAACAATAGAAAATAAATTAAAACAATATATGTCTAAGGCTTGAAAAATTGAATGGAGTTCATAGGATTTGGTTTCAAAGGCAGATGACATGGAACACGAATTACTAAAAACAGATATGCCATTCCTGTTAACTGTTATAATTACAAACATTCACTGAAATGTTCCTTTGAAACACAGAATTTTGTGGTCTTATTATGCCGCACTGTATAAATAAAGATACCACAATATCTAGGTTAATGAAATATTCTGATATCCAAACATTAATGCCCATATTTTTCATAATATGCAGTATAGATAAGAGCTTCAGAAAGATGTATCTGTCATTGATTTCACCTCTCAAGCTTGGTCTGCCAATGCTATAGCTTGAATAAACCCAATGACTGAGCCCACACATCACTCATGTAGAAATTTCCAAAGGTTCCCTCCCTTCAGAAGAGATCACTTCTCATCTCTGCTCTGAATGTCCAGCCCCTTCTCTTGAGAAACTAATCACATGATTTTGGATACCCTAGGTGGAGGAACTATCACCCTGCATCTATTCTGCTAAACCATGTAAGAATTTTGTATGTGTCTATGAGAATGCTTGTTCTTCTAAATGGTCAGATATAAGCCCAATCTGCTTATTCTCTCTTCAAAGGAAAAAGCCTTCAAATCAAAAATCAATCTGGTAATTCCTCATGGTCAAGAGACCCAAACAGTATATAATATTTCAGATGGTCTCACTAGAGCCCTTTATAATTTCCATGAGACTTTTTTACTCTTACATTCAAATCCTCCTGTGATAGAAGCCAACAAAAGATCTTTCCTTTTAATTGTTCGCTGTAAAATTACATTGATTTAGTGCTTTGTTTACAAGGATGCAGAGGCCTCTCAAAACACTAGCACTTACCAATCTTAGAAAATATACTGTTTGTATACTGCTTCTCCCAAAGGGGAAAACCCCTTCTCTTCTTTCATTAGTTTTTATCCTCAAAGTTCAAAGTAAACTTATTATCAAAGCACATGTAACATGCTGTGAGGTTTCACTGATAATATAATGGTTTCTTTGTAGCAGCAATGTTTGAGTTATGACTAGAGATAACGGGGTTTGGAATGCTGTTGTTCTTTGTGAGCTGGAGGAGAGATTTTCACAGTCTTTTGCTGAGGAGAGATGAGGGAAAAGACACGAATGGAGAGAGCTGGTAGACCGCCGGACGGGGTGGACTTGGAGCGAGGGTCTGAAGGGCAGCGACAATCGGGGGGAGGTCGATGGTAGACGATCAACTTATCAGTGAGCTCCAACATTGCGCAACAGACTGTTTAATACGATTGGACCTTTTTTTCATTTTCTTTACTAACCATATAGTCAAAGTAAGAATTATAAAGCTTAATCATTTAATTGCATATTGTGTACTGTTTGTTATTTTGGGATACTGACTTGTAACAGGGGACACGTTGCATAGCATCCACCCAAATGAGATTTCTTAAATTTGGCCGGGCCAGGGCCTATCACCCCCTATATTAAGCCGCTAGCCAAAGCAAGAGTTACACGCATATATGCCACCATATACAATCCTTTTCTTGCTGGCATACTTAATAAATCCATAATATAATACTAACCATAAAGAATCAATGAAAGACAGTACCAATTTGGGCATTCAGTGTGCAAAAGACACAAATTGTGCAACAAAAAAAAGTAACAAAAATAAAAAAGTAAGCAATAAATAGAGAACATGAGATGAAGAGTCTTTTAAAGTGAACCCATAGACTGTGCATACATTTCAATGATGAAGTGAATTTGAGTGAAGCTATCCCCTTTGGTTCAAGAGCCTGATGGTTGAGGAGTAATAATAACTGTTTCTGAGCCTGGTGGTGTGAGACCTGAGGCTCCTGTACCTGCTTCCTGATGGCAGCTGCGAGAAGAGAGTATATCTTGAGTGGTGGTGGTCCCTGATGATGGATGCTGCTATCTTGCAACAATATTTCATTTTGATGTGCTCAGTGGTGGGGAGGGCATTACCTGTTATGGACTGGGCTGTACACACTGCATTTTGTAGGGTTTCCCATTCAAGGGTATAGGTGTTTCCATACCAGGCAGTGATGCAGCCAGTCAATATACTCCTCACTACACATCTATAGAAGTTTATCGAAGTTTTAGATGTCATGCCAAATCCTTGTAAACTCCTAAGAAAGTAGAGATGCTGCCACACTTTCATGCTGGTTCCCTGGACAGGTCCTCTAGAATGATTAAAACTAAGGAATTGAAAGTCGCTGAACCTCTCCACCTCTAATTGACCGATGAGGACGGGTTCATGGACCTCTGGTTTCCTCCTCCTGAAGTTAATCATCAGCTCCTTGGTCTTGCTGACATCAAGAGGATGTTGTTATGACACCACTCAGCCAGATTTTCAATTCTCTCCTATATTCTGATTTGTCACCACCTTTGATTTGGCCAATGACAGTGGTGCTGTCAGCAAATTTGAATATGGCATTGGAACTATGCTTAGCCAGACAGTCATAACTGTAAAGCAAGTAGAACAGGGCACTAAGTGGTGCACCTGTGCTGATGGAGACCGTGGAAGAGACGCTGTCACTAGTCCAGACTCACTGGGGTCTGCAAATGAGGATATCCCGGATCTAATTGCACAAGGAGGTATGGAGGCCAATGTCTTGAAACTTATTAAGTTTTGAGGGGTTGGTTGTATTAAATACTGAGCTGTACTCAATAAAGAGCATCCTGACATATGATTCTATGCTATCTACGTGTTCCAAGGTTGAGTGAGGAGCCAGTGAGATAGTATCTGCAGTGGACCTATTGCTCTGGTAAACAAATTGGAGTGGATCCAAGTTGCTTCTCAAGCAGGAGTTGATATGTTTCAAAACAACTAACAAGACCAAGGAACTGATTGTAGACTTTGGGAGAGGGAAACCAGAGGTCCATGAGAACTCAGATCAGAGGTGGAAAGGGTCAGTAACTTTAAATTCCAACTATTTCAGAGGACCTATCCTAGACCCATCATATAAATATAATTGCAAAGACAGTGCCTCTATTTCCTCAGGAGTCTGCAAGGATTCAACACGTCATTAAAAACCTTAGCAAACTTCCATGGATGTGTGGGGGCAAGTATGCTGACTGGATGCATCATAACCTGGTATGGGAACAACAATGCCTTTGAGTGGAAAATCCTACAAAAGGTATCAAATTCGACCCAGCACATCACAGGTTAAGCCCTCCCATTGAGCACATCTATATGAAATATCATTTAAAAGCAGCATCCATCTAAGATCCTCATCATGCAGATCTTGCTCTTTTCTCGCTGCTGTCATCAGGTAGAAGGCACAAGTCTCAGGAGTGACACCACCAGATTCAAGAACAGTCACTACCTTTCAACCTTGAACAAAAAGTGATAATTACACTCATTTGTTTCTGATGTTCCCACAATCAATGGTCTCACTTTAAGGACCCTTTATCTTGTTAATTCATGCTCGCATTATTTATTGCTATTTATTCATATTTGCATTTGCACAGTCTGTTCTTCATTGATCCTGTTTACAGTTACTATTGTATAGATTTGCCAAGTCTGCCCACATGATAAAGAATCTCAGGGTTGTATGGGGTGACATGCATGTGCTTTGATAACAAATTTTATTTTGATCTTTGAATGACCTCTTAAAACACTTCCTCACTGTGGATGTAAGTGATACTGGACGATAGTCATTGCAAGTCTTGATCCACTCACATTGCGTATATGTATTTGAAACCTCCCTGCTTCCTTCTTACAAATCACGCTGATACCCAGCTTAGAATCACCAAAAAATTATACATGGTGTCCTTATTTAAATCAATGTGTAGGTGTGAACAGCTTGATTCCAGCAGTGATATTTGCAACAACCAATACAAAAAAAAATAGCCCATTTACCCCTACTTCATTTTCTGTTCATACCTTATATTCTGTTTGGGTAGCATCCAACCTCATGGTACAAAACATTGATTTCTCAAACTTCCAATAATGCCTTCACCATTTCCCAACCCTTATCCTTCTCTCATGCTATCTCCTTGCCCTCCCATCACCTCCCTAATGTTATCCTCCCCCCCCACCCCAACTTCTTCATTCTCCCATGGCCTTCTGTCTCTTTCACCAATCAACTTCCTAGCTCTTTGCTTCATCCCCCCCTTCCAAGTTTCACCTATCACTGTCCACTTCTCTCTCCCCTCCCCCCACCTTTCAAATCTACTCCTCAGATTTTTTTCTCCAGTCCTGCCGAAGGGTTTCAGCCTGAAACGTCGACTGTACTTTTTTCCCTCCCATTGATGCTGCCTGGCCTGCTGAGTTCCTCCAGCATTTTGTGTGTTGCTCAATGATTATTATGATTCTTGTTAACTCATTATTTAACTTTCATGTTGTCACATTCACTTTAGCATCATATTCCTTAATTTCAAGTCAACAAGCATCCTAAGATGCACTTTATTCTATTTTTCAAATACACATTACTGCATTTCCTTGGTCATTTCCAAAGGAAGATCATGGATTCAATGGGCATAGAAACTGGCCCTTCAGCCCAATGTGTCCATGCCAAACATCAACATCACCATCTGTACTAATCTCATTTAACAATCTTCTATACCTTGGTGATTTATATACCCTTCCAGGTATTGTTAAATACTGTGAAAGGTTCAGTCTCCACTACCCATAGTCCCAGCATTCCAGATTCCAACCACCTTCTGGGTGGAAAAAATCCTCCTCTGTATCCCCCTGATTCTCATACACTCCACTCTAGTCCAATGTCTCAATATCTACCCCTATCTATGCTCATCATTTTGCATACCCTTTCATGTTTTCTTCATTCTCCATGCTCCTTTCGTCTCTTCAGCCTCCTCTGCTCCAAGAAAACAAACAACAAATTCAGCTTATCCAGTCTCTCCTCATAATTGAAATGTTCTATTCCAGTCAGCCTTCCAGTGAATCTCCTCAGTACTCTCCGCAGTACAATCACAAGTTCATAAGAGTATGGTGAACAGAACTACATGTTGTACTCCAGTTGTGACTCTAATTGTTTTATAAATTTGTATTACAACCTTGGATCTGTCAGATTCCAATATCCAAGTAATATAAGAGGACTACAACATTTCAGCACATCAGCAGGAGTCTTTAAACACAATTCTGTACACAAGAGCAGTAAACACAAACATATTTTTAAACTTTAATTTTGATCCTCTGAAATTTGCCGTTCATTGCAGTGAAATACTTACAGTTAAAAAACTGAGTTCCTTCATGACATCATCTACAATTCCCCGGCGTTGTAAAGCTTTTACAAGATCAGCCTCAGACAAACCTTGTGAACTCCTGCCTTGTTCATCTTGAAATGACTCTGATAAAATGCCTCTGATTCTTTCATGGATGTTCATCTGGTCAAAAAATATTCAGTAAGCTATTAATATACTGACTTGCAGGTTTAAAACTAACTTTATAATAATTAAGTGCATTATCTTTCAACGTTTATTATTTATCTTGGTCCTCTGGAAAGATTACTTCTTTGATATGCATCTTATGAGAGGTAAAATATCTTACGCAAACACGTGGAAACAAAATATCTTGTTTATCATGAAAAAAAGACTGTTGGAAATAATCAGCAACTCAGATGAATCTGAGGAGAGAAAAAAGGTATGTTTTAGGTCAATGACTTTTCATCAGAAAGTTTAATGAACATTGAGCTGAAGTATTAACAGGTTTTCTCTCTGCACAGAGACTGACTTTCTAGAAGTTGTTTTCTAATACAGACTACCATTTGCAACTGCTTAAAATTTTTGCTCCTTAGTTTGTGAGATATGCAATAAGTGTAGCTACTACATAAAAGTTTAAAATCTTAAAAAACATCGGATTTAAAATTTAAAAACCTCAGTCTGTACTCAGTCTCAGATGCTTTAAAGCTGATACTCCCTTACCCTCAGACACATTTCATTTAATTTTAATATTTAAAACTAACCTTAATTTATATTATGTTTAAATTTTACTAGGAAGTAAGAAACAGTAGCTTTCAACTCCAAAAGCAAGTAGTAGAAAGGCAAGTGTCAATGCATCTTCGATGCAATAGTCTGTATCCACATTTACAAATACAGTATTAGAGATAAAGACATTAAATACTTCTATTACATATACGAGCTACGAGCCTTAAAAATATAACTAGCACATTGTAGTTACGACAATTTATTTGCAGTAAGTTTTAATCCCGAAGTTACTGCTGTGTGAAGTTATTTCGTAGATGCCTCACTGTCTAAACAAAGATCAGGTATTCTCTCATACCCTGTAAACAGTACTCCTGGATCAGTAAAGTTTGGATAATTCTCCAGCACATTCTGCGACATAAGACAACTTACTTAGGAAAAAAATATAATAATGCAAGAACAAAGAATAGAAAGCATAACTTATTGAGAAAATAATATTCTTTATACCATATTTCCAGTATCATACCAGTATGACAAACAAGTGTTTTATAAAGTTACAGATCTCTGCCCACCAGTACTAGGTCCTAGTAAGAATGGAAACATGTTACAAGCTGTAAAGAAAAGCAAGATTGGAAAACTTAAGGCCCTGAGCATTACTTCCACATATCTTAGGGGAACGTAATTGGGAGAAGTGTACATAATTTGCAACCACAGACATTGAGTTGGGGTTTTGCTTCAAAAGTTTGGTCTGACATAATGGCATTGTAATGTAAAGATTTTTAGTGCACTTTTGTGTTTAGGAGAAGCATAGGAAGCAAATGTGATAGTGGCATTTAAGAGACAGTTATACACATGAACATGCAGGAATGGAGGAATATGGTTTATGGATGGGCAGAAGAGATTGCACTTAATTCAGCATTGTGTTCAGTGAAGACATTGTGACCTGTTTTTTCTCTCTACTGCTTTCTGTTCTACACTCAGGGTCAAAACGTTTAATTACAGGTCAGTCATTCAAACACCAGTACAAGTCCTTCCTGGCTTATGAATGCCTGACTTATGGGCACCACATTCAAGTGAGCTTTTGGGGGAACAGAATAATAGATGACAATAGATCCAAGGCACATTCTACCAGCTGGGAACAGCACTCATTCATTGAGTCACTGAGGCCAGCTGGTAGCAGCTCGTCCCAAATCTGTTTGCTCCCTTATAACAGTGGTCCCCAACCACCAGGCTGCGAGGAATGATTTGGCGATATGAAACAATACGAGTCAGCTGCACCTTTCCTCATTCCCTGTCACGGCCACTGTTGAACTTGAACGTACGCAAGGTCATTACGCATGCAAGGCCATCAGTCGGTATGAGTAAAAAAAACAAACGTCGCTTGAGAGTTTCTTTGGAAGAGGTGGTAGGGACATAAAAGGCCTAATGATGATGATAACACAGAGACAGCTGAGGCCGAGACTGCAAAAAAGAAAGCTTCCTTCAGCAGAAAATACGAGTAATACATAAAATATGACTTTATTGCGACTGCTGACTCGCACGCTCCAAGCCCCCAGTGTGTGATATGTGGAGACAAGCTGTCTAATGAGGCAATGAAGCCCTCAAAACTGCTTCAGCACCTTGAGTACAAGCACCCTGCACTTATAGACAAATCTGTTGAGTTTTTTGAGCGGAAAAACGTGAGCAAGCGTGACAGAAGTAAGTGCTGAGAGCCACCACCTGCTGCTGCTCCAAGAACATCGTACTTAGTGCCTAGCTGTATTGCTAAGGCTAAGAAGCCTTTCAATGTTGGTGAAGAATTGATTCTGCCTGCTGCCAAGGACATGTGCCATGCACTGTTGGGAGAAGCTGCAGCTAGCAAGATGGCACAGGTTTCTCTTTCAGCTACCACAGTTTCAAGAAGAATCAATGACATAGTGGAGGACATTGAAGCACAGTTGTTGGAACGGCTTAACAAGTCACCATGGTATGCCATCCAGGTTGACGATTCTACGGATGTTGACAACTAGGCAATACTGCTGGTTTATGTGCAATATATATTTCAAGACAACGTGCATGAGGATATGTTGTGTGCACTGCCGCTGCCAACTAACACAACTGGGGCAGAACTATTCAAGTCTTTGAATGATTACATGTCAGACAAACTGGACTGGTCATTCTGTGTTGGAATATGGCAGATGGGGCTACAGCTATGACTGGATAGCTGTCTGGTTTCACTACCCGAGTCAAAGAGGTTGCTCCTGAATGCCAGTCTACACACTGTGTCATACACAGGGAAATGCTGGCTAGCAGAAAAATGTCACCAGAACTTAACAACGTATTGAGTGACCTTATTGAAGTTATCAATCACATCAAAGCAAAAGCCCTTAACTCACGTCTGTTTGAGCAGCTTTGTGAGGAAATGGATGCAGAGCACAAACGCCTTCTCTTACACACTTAAGTCAGGATGCTATCAAGTGGGACAGCCCTGGCCAGGGTTTTTGAGTTAAGAGAGCAGCTGCAGAGATTTCTTTCAGGGAAAAAAAGTCACCACTGGCAGCACACTTCAGTAACGAGGAGTGGATAGCAAAGCTCACTTATCTGTGTGACATCTTCAAACTGCTCAATGAACTCAACTTGTCACTTCGGGGGAGAATGACAACTGACTTCAAGTTGGCATATAAAGTGTCTGCTTTCAAAGCCAAACTGGAACTGTGGGGACAGCAAGTGGACAGGGGCATATTTGACATATTTTTAACATTAGCTGGGATTTTGGGAGAGACTGAGGCTGCACCGTCCTTCTCACAGCTGGTGCCCAATCACCTAACTTTGCTGTCGACAGAATTCGAGCATTACTTCCCAACCACAAATTACCCAAGATGTGCAAAAGAATGGTTCTGTGACCCATTTGTGAATGTCCCTGGTGAATCATCCATGTCAGCATGGGAAGAAGATCAACTCCTTGAGCTTGCAAATGACGACGGGCTGAAAAGTATATTTGACAATAACATCTCTGCCGGCATTCTGGATCAAAGTCAAGGCTGAATATCCTGAGATAGCCATGAAAGCACTAAAAACATTGATTCCATTTCCAACATCGTATCTCTGTGAAGCGGGCTTTTCTGCAATGAATGCAACGAAAACTAAATAGCGGAATAGACCGGACATAAGGAATCCCTTTTGAGTATCGCTGTCTCCCATCACCCCTCGATGGGACCGTCTTTTTGCAAGGAAACAAGCCCAGGGCTCACACTGATTCACCGATATTGGTGTGTTGCAATTACTTTATATGTTTATACAAGGAAAATATGCGCTGTGTGTTTTATATCCAAACGTTACTTAAAATGTAATGATACTATTGACTCATAAGACTTATCACTATATTCATGCCAGGAAAATATGCGCTGTGTGTTTAACATTAAATTTGTTAGATAAACCCTTTTAGAAACGAAATTGTGTGTATTAATTAGCCACTTATAAGTGACTTATAGTTTCACTTATATTCCGGTCGTGATTAACACCGCCTGCTCCCCCCACCCCACCCTGGTCAGCCAGTCCACAAGAATATTGTCAATATTAAACTGGTCTGTGGTGCAAAAAAGGTTGGGGATCCCAGCCTTATAACAACTGGTTCTGTGATCCTCTCTTACACACCGTTTATGTTCATTTCACTGAATAACAGAACCCTGTCATAAACTGGAGATTGCCTTTATTTGGTAAGATGCAAGGGGAAAGAAAAAGGAAAGTTGGGTGCAACTTTACAGTGTGTTGGCATCGTCTCATAGTATTTTAGATGTAGCAGACATTCATGAGGTTAGTTCCAGAGATTAAAGGTGCTGAGGTATGGAAAACATTGGAGCACATGGTGCCTTTGGTGTATGAGTATACAACTGAAAAAGGAGAAAATTTGCCTACTTAAGATAAATGCAGAGGAAAGCCTGCTCCCAGAGGGCTGTGGGCATTTAGAATTCTCTACCCCAGAGAGCTAGGTTATCACGACTGGCAGGCATTTAAATTAAAAAGTCAAGCAGTATGGAAAAGTGGAATTATGGCACTGCAGCTAATTTTGAGCAAACATTTCAAAGATTTCTGCAGCAAGCACGATAGATTAAATAGACCACTAATAAATTATTATCAGAAATGATAGTAAATTAATCACGCCAGAAATGCACATATCATTCGGATCAAAACTACCTGCTGCACTTTTTGGAAAAATCGGATTACAAAGTGTTAGTGAAGCTGTAGGGACGTCACCACCGATGACAAAGCCAACTTATGAGGGGTGACTAGCTTTATTCGCCTCTGTCCGAATAAAATGCAATGACAACTCGTGAAACGCTGCTGGGCAACCGGGAAAGTTACAAACGCCCATCTGCGAGGAAAAGGGCCTGAAGCCCACTGCCCGAGGATGGTGGGGGCAAACACTCTCATACTTAAAATACCCAAGTTCACTGTCATAGGCATTGATAGAGCACCTTGATGTCAGAGGACTGGGACGTGGTTCACTTAAGACGACCTGACAAACGCCAAAAGCCTCGGCAAGGGATCATTACACCGCCCGGTTCACCGTCGGGACTCACCTGGGTCAGCTGGTTGCGAACGATTTGCTTCAGCTCGGAGGCTTTCTCCACCGGCAGCGACATGATACCTGAGGCCTCGGTCCACTAAGCGCGGGTAGGGGCGGAGCTATGCGTCACCCGGCCGACAGGCACTGCCGCTCCGTGACATCGTCAACAGTCCACCAATCGGGCCATGGTACCTGAGACTCCGCCCCTCGCCGAATGTCACTCAATCCGACGCGCCCCCGCACGCTGCAGTCAGACTCCGCCCCCTCCCAATGACTCGGGAGCGTTGTTCGCAGCACCAGGGGGCCTCCGAGCGTTCAAAACCGCCGCCAAAACCGAGCGGGAATTTCCACCTGCCCATTACAAACGCCTGATCAACTTTATTTTAAATAAAGTCCAAACATCCCAAACGATAATTCCCAGACATTGTATTTATTTATCAGCGAGGAAAAGTAATGGAGATGACATTCAAGGTGACGCAAGTGCCCTGAGGCTGCCAGATCCAGCGAGGTCGCGAGTGACGTCATTAGAAGAGCGGCCGGCGGCGGCGACTGAGGCTTCGGGGACCCAAGATGCCTGTGTCGTTCGTCTCAAGTGGGGCCGCGGCAGTCAGCCTCCGGGGCTACACTTTCATCATGGTCAGTAGCCTTTTGCGTGCTTCTCTTTATCAGCTCCCGTTGCTCTGAAAAGATGACCACCGCCACTCACCTTTTCCATCTGAGAAAGGAATGAGACAATCACTTCCCCTGATTTTGTTCGGTGGGGAAAGATGTTAGTTAGGACAGCGGGAGCTTCTGTCCATGGGGAACAATAATATTGCAACAATCTGCTGGTTGAACAATGCTGCTGCAAGTAAGTTTTTCACTGCACATGTGCATATGACAATAGACCGTTTAATCTGTGTGGTGGAGTAGGATGTTTCTGGTCAAAATGTTCGTGGAACTAAGCAAGTCAGGCAGCATCCGTGGGGGGAAATGAACAGTTGTCATTTCAGGCCCAAACTGTTTATCAGGGCTTGGGCTGAAACGTTGACTGTTTCCCTCAATTGATGCTACCTGACCTGCGTAGTTCCACTAGCATTTTGTGTATACTGCTCAAGATTTCTAGAATCTGCAGATTCTCTTGTGTCTCTGAGACAAGATGTAGAGTCTCACCAAGCCTAGCATCAAACATACCTTTACCTCCTCTCTTTCTCCACTTTACAAAGGGATTGCTCCCTCTGTGATTACCATGTCCATTTGTTCCGCCCCCCCCCCCACCCGCACTCTACAAAGCGGCTGAAGTGTTACACCTGCTCATTCCCTTGATGAAAGTCTCGGTCGAAATGTCGACTGATTACTGTACTTTCTTCCATATGTGGTGCCTGGTCTGATGAGTCCTTCCAACATTTTGTGTGTGTTGCTTGGATTGCTAGCACCTGCAGATTTTCTCATGTTTGTGCTCATTCACCTCCTCTCTCACCTCCATTGATGGCCCCAAACGGTTATGAATGTGTAATCAAAATCAATATATAAATATATATTGATACATACTCACAGGTTTATTCAAATATTATATAAATATTAAATATACAACATTAACAGTAATTCCAAGTGAAGCAACACTTTGCCTGCAGATCTGCTGGGGTTTTTCTCTTGAGTGCGGTGCTCCTGAGGCTGTCCTCTGCACTGTTGAGATTCGTTGTAAATTTGGGGACCACTTTGTCAAGCACCTCCTTTCCATCCACCAAAGTGGAACTTCCCAGTGGCTAAACATTTTAATTCCAATTCCCATTATGACATGTTAGTCCATGGCCTCTTGTGCCAAGATGAGGCCACTCTCAAGGTGGAGGAACAATATTTCCTGTCTGGGTAGACTCCAACCTGATGGCATGAATTTCTCCTGGTAAAAGAATTTTTCCCTCCCCTCTTCCTTTCCCCACTCTGGCCTCTCACCTTTTCTCATCTGTCTATCATATTCCCAGGATCCTGAGGGTGAACTCGTCTTGGCACAAGAGGTGGCCATGGACCGACATGTCAGAACAGGAATGGAAATCAGAAATAAAATGTTTGGCCAACAGGAAGTTCTACTTTTGGCAAATGAAGCGAAGGTGCTCGACGAAGCCACCCGCGATTTACAACAGGTCTCACCAATGTAGAGGAGGCTACATTGGGAGCACCAAACTCAATAGATGACCCCAGCAGATTCACAGGTGAAGTGTTGCGTCACCTAAAAGGACTGTTTGAGGCTCAGTGGAGGTGAGGGAGGAGGTGAATGAGCAAGTGTAGCACTTAAGCCACTTGCAGGGATAAGTGCCCAAAGGGATGAATGGACAAGGGAATCACAGAGGGAGCAATCACTGCAGAAGGCAGAGGGGAATATGGAGGTAAAGTTACGTTTTGTGGCAGATTTTTTTGGAGATGGCAGAAATTGAGGATAATGCTGTATTGAATGCAGAGGCTCTTGGGATAGTAACTAAGGATCTATGATTCTAAAGCTGCAGTGGGTCATTCTTTTATGTTATTGAAATATGTGGTACTATTGTACTTGCCTTCCTTACTATATACTCAATATGCAAATTAACCTGAAGGGATTCCTGAATTAGGGCTTCCCAAGTCCCTCTGATTTCTGAATTCTCTCCCATTTAGAAAGCTATCTATACCTTTAGTCTTCATACCAAAATGCGTAACTCTTAACTATGCTGTATTCCATCTGCCACTTCTTTGCCCACTCTCCCAACCTGTCCAAATCCTGCATATTTTGCCTCCACAGCACTATCTGTCCCTTCACCAGTCTTTGTATCATCTCTGAACTTGGCTATAAAGTCATCAGTTCCTTCATCCAGATCATTAGCATATAAAGTGATAAGTTGTGGTCCTAACAGTTGACCCTCAAGGAACTCCTGAAGAAACACCCCTTTATTTGCAACCTCTGACTTATGCCTATCAGTCAATCTCCTGACAATGCTAGTACCTTGCCTCAACCACCAATGCCTCTTACCTTGTTTAGCAGCCTTATGTGCAGCACCTTGTCAAAGGTCTTCTAAAAATCTAAGTAAACAACATTCACTTACTCTTTTGTTGAAACTGTTACCTCAAAGAGTTCTAACAGATTTGTCAGACAAGGTTTCCCCTTAACAAAATCCACCTGAGTTCGTCATGTACTTCCAAGTACTTTGAAGTTTCATCTTCAATAACAGACTTTGAAATCTTACTAATCATTGAAGTCAGGCTAACTGGCTATATTATATGGAATATATTTTATCTTTTTGCCTCACTCTCTTAAACAGTTGTTACTTTTGCAATTTTTCAGTGCTCTGGGATCCTTCCTGACTCCAGTGTTTCTTGAAATATTACTATACTGTAAATGCTTCCATGAACTCTTCAGGTACCATTTTTGGAACTCTGAGATGTAGTCCATCTAGCCAAGGCGATTTATGCTCCTTCGTACATTTCAGCTTCCCCAGCACCTTCAACTTAGTAATGACACTTCAGTCACTTCTGCCCTATGACACCTGAGAGAATTTCTGGCATGTTACTAGTACGTTCCAATCTGAAGAATAATAAAAAGTTAACACGAGTGAATCTGCAGATGCTGGAAATAAATAAAAAACACAAAATGCTAGCAGAACTCAGCAGGCTAGACAGCATCTATGGGAGGAGGTAGTGACAACGTTTCAG
Source organism: Hypanus sabinus (assembly GCF_030144855.1). Lineage (NCBI taxonomy): Eukaryota > Metazoa > Chordata > Chondrichthyes > Myliobatiformes > Dasyatidae > Hypanus > Hypanus sabinus. The sequence goes on from NC_082706.1 coordinate 132,379,067, forward strand.
GCCGTAACTCTTCATCAGGGGTTTTGTGTTTTTTAATAATAAAAAGTTCTTACTTTTCCCATCACTACTAGTACAGAATTATTTTCCAGTGTTTCAATGTCTACTCTTTCCTCTCTTACCATTTAAGTATCTAAATGTCACAGATAGACTGTCAACCTAATGCAGGGTGTTGAATTGAAGTATCAGCAATTCCTTTCCCTTCATAGACACTGCTCAACCCATTAAGTTCCTCCAGCAGATCGTTTGTTGCTCCATATTCCAGCATCAGTAATATCCCATGTCTCCAGATTCACCATTGCAATGTTCCTACAGAGTGTGTCCCCAGTACTCAGTCTATGACTGTTGATAAAAGTGAGGAAAGATACACACGATAAACTTTAGCGTTCAGATATTTGCAAAACAGGTTAGTAAATGTAAGGCTGTTTGTTACTGTGTGCATTTAAGTACACACTTTGCCAGAAGCACTTGGTTTGAGCAGTGTTCCAGATGTTGAAGTGTGTGAGGGAAGAGAAGTGAGTGCAGTTATAAGGAAAAAGATGCTCAAAAAGCTGAAATGCCTAAGGGTACCCAAGTCATCTGGACCAGATGAACTGCATCCTAGGGTTGTGAAAGGGGTAGCTTTGGTAATGATCTTTTTAAAAAAATCATTGGACTCTGCCATGGTGCCAGAGGACTGAAAAATTGCAAATCTCACTCCACTCTTTAAGAAAGAAGGAAGGCAGCAAAAAGGAAATTATAGACCAGTTCGCCTGACCTCAGTTGCTGGGAAGATGTTGGAGTCAATTGTTAACTATGAGGTTATGGAGTACTTGGTGACACAGGACAAGATAGAACAAAGGCAGCAAGGTTTCTGGCATGGTTAGAGCATTGGCTGGTTGGTAGGAGGCAACGAGTGTGAATAAAAAGATCCTTTTCAGTTGGCTGCCAGTAAGTAACTGATGGTGTTTTGGCAGGGTTGGTGTTGGGACCGCTTCTTATATTGATATATTGATAATTTAGACGATGGAATAGGTGTCTTTGTTGCCAGGTTTGCAGATAATACGAAGATTGGTGGAGGGGCAGGTAGTGTTGAGGAAACAGGTAGGCTGTAGAAGGACTTAGACAGATTAGGAGAATGGGCAGAAAGTAGCAAATGAAATACAGTGTTGGAAAATGCATGGTCATGCTCTTTGGTAGTAGAAATAAATGTGCGGACTATTTTCTAAATGGGAAGAAAATCCAAAGATTTGAAGTCCTTGTGCAAAACACCTTAAAGGTTAACTTGCAGGTAGAGTCGGTGGTGAGGAAAGCAAATGCAATGTTAGCATTCATTTCAACAAGTCTAGAATACAAGAGTAGGGACGTGATGCTGAGGCTATATGAGGCCTCACCTTGAGAATTGTGAACAATTTGGTGTTGCTCATCTGAGAAAAGATGTGCTGGCATTGGAGAGGGTTCAGAGGAGGCTCACAAGGATGATTCCGGGATTGAAAAGGTTATCATGCGAGTGTAATGCCTTGGTTCATATTTTTTGCTGATATGCTGTTCTGTATTTCATTTTGTGCTGTTCTGTGGGAGCTGCTTGTTTTCTGCTTATGTTTGGGTTACTGTTGAAGATAAGAGAGAGGAGAATTGTGTGTCAAATTAGGATGGTTGGATTAATTGTATGCAATGTACTCTCTGTTATTTTGTGGCACTCATTTGTAACAGAGTAACAAATTACACAACATCCACACGAACAGGGGGCTTTGGGTGGGCTCGTACCTCAGTCTCACACATTTGGCAGGGCCGGAGGTTGTCTCCCCTAGACTTATGCAGCCAAGGAAACCAGAGTGTTTCACAAGGAACGTTTGATGGCTCTGGGTCTGCACTCACTGGAATTCAGAAGGATGAGGGGGTATCTCATTGAAACCTTTTGAATGTTGAAAGACCTAGACAGAGTAGATGTGGAAAGGATGAATACCATAGTAGGGGAGTCTAGGACAAGAGGGAAGAGCCTCAGGATAGAGTGGTGTCCATTTATAACAGATGCGGAGAAATTTCTTTAGCCAGAGGGTGGTGAATTTGTGGAACTTATTACAACAGACAGCCGTGAAGGCCAGGTCATTGGGTCTATTTAAGGTAGAGCTTGATAGTTTCTTGATTGGATGTGGCATGAAAGGTTATGGGGAGAAGGCTGGGGAGTGGGGCTGAGGAGGGGGAAAAGGGATCAGCCATGATTGAATGGCAGAGCAGGCTTGATGGGCCAAATGGCCTAATTCAACTACTATGTCTTATGTTCTGATGTTGCATGCTGACTATAATATTGTGTGCTTTATAGTGAGGAGGAGGGTTGGATAGTTAGAATTTATTTCTAAAGCAGTATGTTTTAAAAAAATTTTAACCATCTGTAATTAACTTTTTTATGTTACAGCCAGTTGTTTCTGTCGGCAATGTTGGCCAGTTAGCAGTAGATCTGATAATATCTACACTCAACCTACCACGGGTTGGTTATATTCATACTGATTGCCTTGTTCCAGTGGTGGGAAACAATCCATATGCAACAACAATGGAAAATTCCTCAGAAATGTGCACCAGCTCTGAGGGTAAGTGGCATCACTTTCTGCATTTAAAAAGAACAAGGAAGAGTATCTTCAGGAAATTTATGAATGTAAATTTTGAGTAATGTTTCTTTGGAAACAGGAAGTCCCAGATGACCTGGTGATGTTTCTAAATTATCAAGTCAAGTCACTTTTATTGTCATTTCGACCATAACTGCTGGTACAGTACATAGTAAAAATGAGACAACGTTTTTCATGGTGTTACATGACACAGTACAAAAACTAGATTGACCTACGTAAAAAACAATACAGAGAAAAAAAAATACACACAACAACTACACTAGACTACAAACCTACCCAGACTGCACAAAACAGTGCAGGCATTACAATAAATAATAAACAGGACAATAGGGCAGTACGGTGTCAGTCCAGACTCTGGGTATTGAGGAGTCTGATAGCTTGGGGGAAGAAACTGTTACATAGTCTGGTTGTGAGAGCCCGAATGCTTCGGCGCCTTTTCCCAGACGGCAGGAGGGAGGAGATTATATGAGGGGTGGGTGGGGTCCTTCATAATGTTGTTTGCTTTGCGGATGCAGCATGTAGTGTAAATGTCCGTGATGGCAAGAGTAGAGACCCAGATGATCTCAGCTGACCTCACTATCCGCTGCAGGGTCTTGCGATCTGAGATGGTGCAATTTCCGAACCAGGCAGTGATGCAGCTGCTCAGGATGCTCTCAATACAACTCCTGTAGAATGTGATGAGGATGGGGTGGGGTGGGAGATGGACTTTCCTCAGCCTTCGCAGAAAGTAGAGACGCTGCTGGGCTTTCTTTGCTATGGAGCTGGTGTTGAGGGACCAGGTGGTTGAACACCAAGAAATTTGGTGCGCTTAACGATCTTTACCGACGAGCCGTTGATGTTCAGTGAGGAGTGGTTGCTCCGTGCCCTCTTGAAGTCAACAACCATCTCTTTTGTTCATATTCAGAGACAGATTGTTGGCTCTGCACCAGTCCATTAGCCGCTGCACCTCCTCTCTGTAAACTGACTCGTCGTTCTTGTTGATGAGACCCACCACGGTCGTGTCATCAGCGAACTTAATGATATGGTTTGAGCTGTGTGTTGCAGCACTGTCGTGGGTCAGCAGGGTGAACAGCAGTGGACTGAGCACACAGCCCTGGGGGCCCCTGTGCTCAGTGTGATGGTGTTGGAGATGCTGCTCCTGATCTGGACTGACTGAGGTCTCCCAGTCAGGAAGTCTAGGATCCAGTTGCAGAGGGAGGTGTTCAGGCCCAGTCGGCTCAGCTTTCCAGTCAGTTTCTGAGGGATGATTGTGTTGAGTGCTGAACTGAAGTCTATGAACAGCATTCGAATGTACGTGTCTTTTTTGTCCAGGTGGGTTAGGGCCAGGTGGAGGGTGGTGGCAATGGCGCGTCTGTTGAGCGGTTGGGACGGTACGCAAACTGCAGGGGGTCCAGTGAGGGGGGCAGCAGGGTCTTGATATGCCTCATGACGAGCGTCTCGAAACACTTCATGATGATGGATGTGAGTGCAACAGGACGGTAGTCATTTAGGCAGAACACTGAAGACTTCTTCGGCATGGGGACGATGGTGGCAGCCTTGAAGCACACTGGAACGGTGGTGCTGCTCAGGGAGATGTTGAAGATGTACATCCTCTGAACTCTCTACCAGGAATATTGTCTGGTCCAGCAGTTTTCCGTGGGTTGACCCTGCACAGGGTTCTTCTCACATCGGCCACGGTGAGACACAGCACCTGGTCATTTGTAGGAGGGGTGGACTTCCTCGTCACCACGTCATTTTCTGCCTCAGCAGGCGTAGAAGTTATTCAGCACATCTGGGAGGGAGGCATCACCTGCACAGTCAGGTGATGTTGTCCTGTAATTGGTGATGTCCTGGATGCCCTTCAAAGGGGAAACCAACATTTGGGCAAATTATTCACTGTGGCTTCTACCCTTGTATGTACAAAGCTATGTAGTGAGTTAAATGCCTTCTCCAAAATCACCTGAGACAGAAGCTCCTGAGAGGGAAGCTTTCTTCAAGATTTTTAACGAGATCTTCCTTGGGAAATTGCAGAAAGTTAAGTACAGCATTGTCGCACGGCTGTATATTCTAATACTGTTGATTATTTCAGTCAGTTTCAACCAAGGCAATACCCAGTACTCCATAACTATGCCGTGTAAATAAAAGTAAACTCATGCATAACTATATATTAATAACAGTAAACGTAATACTTCCTTCAAGATATATCTACTAAATATTTGCCAATATTAACAAAAAAAGACTCACAGATGTTGCTGTTTCAAGGGCAAGTAAAGAGAGGATGGAGATAGATGTCTTTCCACGATACGCTTCATATCAAATCCAAATTACCCATGAAGGAAATGATATAAAAAAACAGCTTACAACAAGGAGTTGTTGTTCATACAAAATGAACTGCGCCTCTAGAGGGCAAAGCAGTGGCCATCCTATTTACAAACACCTGGCTTTGTGATACCCCTACATATGAGCAGGTGTGCATAATGTTAATTCAAAAGCTAACTTAAATTAATTCCTATGGACAACAGAAATCTCCCCTTCTGTCATTATTCTTAGCAGTTGTATGTGCGTTCATGACAATTCAATTGAGATATTTAAAATATGTTGTATTTTCTGACTTGTGTACAAAGTTGACTTCTATTAGAAGTTGACTTGTTGATGACTATGCAGACCACCAGTTGCTGCATTACCAGTCTGGACTGCACCATAGACTTTCATTGCCTCTGATCTTGAGTTTGGGCTGTGCTTCATTAAACCTGCAGTGGAATGATTCTAGGGAATAAGGTGGCAATGTGGATTTGGTGTTGACAGGGTCATATTTGCTGATCCCAACTATCCCAGTCTCCTTAACTATGTAAGGCAATTATTAAGGTCCTTGGGTGTTCGTGCCACTCTCAAAAGATTGTAAATTCATCCCCTTGTCTGCAGCTTGAGCAAAATTCTGACATGGGCATTTTAAAAAACACGAAGTGCAAGATTGTTGGAGTTTGGATGAGGTGTTAAAATGAGTCCTAGCTTCTCTTTTGGATAGGTATAAATGGTCCAGTGTTATCCTGTATCAAAGGCTCATGGTCTCTTTTCTATCTATCATTCCTCAACCAAGGTCACTAAACTAAATTAATCATTTGTGTTTATACTGGTATAAAATGGACTAAAATGGTATACAGCATTGCATGCATCTAAACCAACAATGATTAGACCAGAAGAATTTAATGGACGAAAAAGTATGATGGAATATTTTGATAAGGATGCTTTTTATGCTGTTGGGACAGTAAGTAGTGTTGATGAAAACAAGAAGAGGTTGCTGGTGTTGATGAATGATCTGTAAATAGTGAACTGGGATTGAGGTCCATTTTGGCTGAAGGACCTGTTACTGTGCTGAATGACTAAAAGTTCAGTGTCAGGTAGTGTAAGGTCATCTTTTGCTTCATTGGTTCTTATTGGTTGAATGTGAGGAGAAGAATATTTCTCAATGACAAGAAATATGGAACCAAAGAGAAGCAGAGATTTATAGACTTGTATAGAAGTCACTTAAAAAGTCTGTGGAAGTTGTAGAAATCTCCATAAAGCCCGCATCTAGAGTTTTTATTCTGGGCACACTTTCTTGGAGGATATTTGGAATGGAAACCTGTGACGTTACTGCAAGTAAGTTTTGCAATAAACTCAACATGAATGATACTGATGATACTTGATTCTTGAATGTTATCTACTCATAAAGAAGAATAACTAGGTATCAACTTCATTTGGTAATGAATTCCTGATGAATGTTGAAAAGCATAAATGGAGTGGATGTGGAGAGGATTTTTCAGTAGTAGGAGGGTCTAAGACCGGAGGACAAACCTCGGAATAGAATATAGATCAGAGATGAGGAGGAATTCCTTTAGCCAGAGGGTGCTGAGTCTGTGGAATTCATTGCCACAGATGGCTGTGGAGGCCAAGACATGGAGTGTATTTAAAATGAAGGTTGATTGATTCATCAAGGGTGCCAGATGTTACAGGGAGAAAGCAGGAGAACGGGGTGGAGAGGGAAAATAAGTCGGCCATGATCCAATGGTGGAGCAGACATGATGGGCCAAATGGCCTACTTCAGCTCCTATATCTCCTAGTCTTATGACTAAACTGAAAATAGGTTGTCAAGATCAGGGAAGTTTAAGCAGGTGAGATGTAATCTAATTCAATTTTGGATGATTAAAGTAGGTAATAGATTAGGGAAAAACTCGTTCCTCTGGTAAGGGAAATCCAGAGCAAGTGGACATAATCATAAACTGTGAACATGTGATTCATGGGTAAAGACAGCAGGCTGCTTCACATAGGATTTTATTTTTTCTGTCTGCTAATAGAACAGTACAGAAGCAGGCCATTCAGCCCATGCTGTTCATGCTAAGTTTAATTGAGGCTGGTTAATTTAGGAATTTCAGGGCTGAGCTTAAGATGTTTGTTAGATAATGGCTCATGTATACTATTAGACATGCTCTAACGAGCTGATGAAGTGGTTAGCTGAGTAACTCCTGTTCCTAAGACGTGCGAGAGTGCTTTTCTCCAACACTGTCTTTGTGTGGTATTCATTAACATTTTCTTTTGTATGACTTTCAAAGATGTTCATTAGAACTACAATTGTTTTCTAGCTATAATTGCATCCAGCCAAAATGTAGTATCTTATTCTTATTTGTAGAGACCAGTCCATGATATTTATTTTCTGGACACAAATGCAAGTTCATTTCTTTTGAGGGTATATAATGAAACTGGCTGTTATAACTGCAAAATCTCACTGGGAGCTTGTTACCTTCTTGTGTTTAATGTGTTGATTTTTCTCTATAATTACAGTTTATGCATCAGGAGAGCAGAAGTTGGCAGTCCTCCAGATTCGGTCACCAATTGTTCGGGTACTACAGCTACAAATTGAAAATTGTTTCTGTCTTTCATGAATTAAGTATTTAAAATTAAGTGCTTTCCACCAAATATGGCATGGGGCTATGGGATGACTTAATTGAACAAAAATTAGCTTTGATTTGGAAAATATATATGAGGGATACATATCCCTCTGCAACAAGTGATTTCCTACATCTCTCTGTTTTAAATGATTTCCTCTTATATTGAAGTTATATCCCCTGTTTGAGATATTCTTGTTACTGGAAACATCTCAACATTTGCCTTGTTTTCCCTTTGTAGGACCTTGTATTGATCATATCCAAAAATACAGATCCAGTTTTTTTGACTGCTCTTGATAGGACATCCCTATTATTCTATGAATGACCTTAGCAATTTTTTTGGACTGCTTCCAACAGTAGTAGATCCTTTTTAAATAGGGGGACCAATACAGTTTTTATAAGAGTGGTCTCACCAACACCATCTACAATTGTTACAATGCTTTGCTATTTCTAAACTCTTAACCTTTTCACAATAAAGACTAAACTGCTATTTGTCTTCCTGAGAATTTGCTGCACCTATCTGCTAATTTTTTTGTGATTCATGCACAAAACACATAGATCTCTCTGTCCTTCACTCATTTCCAGTCCCTCTCCATGTACGGTATTGTGCAAAAGTCAAAGGCACAATAGCTAGGGTGTTGTAAGAATTTTGCACAGTTACAGTAGTAATTTTATGTTTTGCAATGTACTGCTGCCGCAAAAAAAAATAAATTCCGTGACATATCTGAGTGGTGATAAACCTGATTCTGATATAGGTCTTGTTTGTGGACTAAGAGTGGAAAGGGGACAGGGAGAGGTGAATCATAGTTGGGAAGAGGGGGAGGGACTGGAAGCACAGAGAGACATTCTATAGTGATTAATAAATCAATTGTTTGGAATCAAATTGCCTTGCCTGATGTCTCAGGGTTTGGTATGTCTGTACCTGGCTACTCCTTGCCCCGGCACTCCTTCTCTGCCATCTGTCCCACTCCTCTCGTGTGGCCTACCATATTGACAAATAGAGTACTGTGCAGAAGTCTTAGACACCCTAGCTGTATACGTATGTGTGCCTAAGACTTTTGCACAGCACAGTATATAATGGTCTTCCTTTTGATTATTTCATCAGATCGGATGACGTCAAGCTTTCCCACATTAAACTCCTATTGCCAAGTGCTCTCCTGCTCCTCAATTTTACCTATGGCCACTTGCAGAATCCAACTGTTCCAACTTTTTTGGTGTCATTGGCAAAAATGAAAACCTTGTGTTCTGCTCCCTCCTTCAGGTCACTAATGTAAAGAACAAATAATTGAGGTCCAAGATTGATCCTTGGAGCACTCTACTAGTTGCACCATTCTGGCCTGAAAAAGATATATTTATTTTGTAAAAGAGTTTGATGGAATTCATTTACTGTGCTGAATGAAATCACTGGACCTAAAGAAATATATGTTTGACTTGTAGATAGTGTAGTGTAGATTCACTACTTTGATTCCAGAGATGATGGACTTGGCCCATGAGATTAAGTTAAAGCCAGCCTCTTTTCATTTGAATTTAGTTAGTTTTGTTGAGCTAGGTTTCTGAGAAGGAACACAGAGTCTAAAGCCAGGCCATATAATTTCAGGACAGGGGCCTAGCCATTTAGGACTGAGAGAAAAACTAATTTCTTCATGAGGGGTTGTAAATCTAGGCATTCTGTACCTCAGGGATATGAATGCTCATATGTTGAGTACATTGAAAGCTGAGATTATAGGAATTGGACTCTTAAGGCAGTCACAGCATGTGGAATCTGTTGGAGAAATGGATCAGGCACAGAGCTGACCAGAAATTGCTGAATGATGGATCAGGCTTGTGCAGCTGCATAGTCTACTCCAGCCTTTCCGTATGTCCTTGAAATGTTGTGGTGCAAGGAGAGCTGCATGATGAACACTCTTATCGGCAGTTTGTCCAATGAGTAAGAACGTCGTTAATTCTGTAGTCATATTTTCCAGTCACGTTTTATTTACACAGCAGGTTTGTCTTTTAACATGAGCAGAATTCAGAATGCTGGGAGAAATCTTGCATTCCACTGCTCTGCAGTTTGACCATTTCTGGATCATGGGATCATAGGTTTTGGAAAAATTTGAACAGATAAAATTCACTATTGTTCGGGGCTCCACAGTGCAGAAATGCGGGGCAAATTGGAATCTTGCACAAGCAACTTGCTGTTTTCTCGTTATTTTCTGACTGCCTTTCATTGGAGAAGTGTATGGAAATTGATCGGGAAGGCTAGTTTAGAGAATAAATTCCAGTGTAGATCTCATGAGTCAGCTAACCCGTTCTCTTAAAATTTGGTGTTCCTTTTACTTTTTATAGGGAAAACAACGCACATTCCGACAGCAGCTCCTTTCCTGGATTAAAGAAAGTGAATTCAGTAGGGTTATACTCTTGTCCAGCAGCTATGCACATCACCGTGTTGACCAGCAGCTCATTGGGTAAGTTTAGCCTCATACATAATGCTAGCATTCTCAAGAGCCAAATGTCATCAGACATTCACGTTGTAGGTACTGAGCCTTGGAGCTCAGTGTTAATCAAAGCAGAGACTTTGCCACCTTTATTACATTTGTCTCAGATCCTGAAGTAGAAAAGGAAAATAAAGAAGCAGGTGACACTTACCCAAACTCCAAGGTGCTTCTGAGGTTCTGGACTGGAAGCTGAATGGAAAAGACAACTGTGGAACGACTCCTTAAATTTTAAGCCATTGTCTTGCTTGAATTGCCCGTGGAGATCATTTTTAACCCAGAGGGCTGAATTGACAATACTCAATACAGGTATCCCCCGTTTTCGGAAAGTTTGCTTTACGCCACTTCACTTTTACGAAAGACCTACATTAGTACCTGTTTTCGCTAACCAAAAGAAATCCGAAGAGGATTTTCACTTTTATGAGAAAAGGTGAAAATAGCGTTCAGCGTTTGTTTTGCAGTGAGCCGCGCGCACCCCGAGCAGCGAGAGTGGCACCGCCAAGCTCCTTTCAGGAACTACACTCAGCATCTCAGCATCAAACCGCCATAGCTTTGAACTGTGTCTGTGAGCATCTGTGCTTTATCTCCATTTATTTTGTGCATCCGTTGGCAAGACATGCCCTAAGGTATCAGAAGAGCCTATGAGAGCTCATAAGGGTGTTATGCTTAGTGTAAAACTGGACGTAGTTAAGCATTTCGATCGTGGTGAATGAAGAAGGACATCTCATTAGTTCTGGAATGAAAATCATCCTGAGAGCAGATGTGGCAGAGAAGGGAAATGCCATGTTTGTATTCATTTCAAGCAGTCTAGAATACAAGAAAAAGGTTGTAATGCTGAGGCTTTATAAGGCACTGGTGAGACCTCACCTTGAGTATTGTGAACAGTTTTGGGCTCCTGTTCCTAGAAAAGATGTGTTGGCTTAGAGAGGGTCCGGAGGAGGTTCACAAGGATGATTCCAGGAATGAAAGGGTTATCATACAAGGAATGTTTGATGGCTCTGGGTCTGTACTTGTTGGAATTTAGAAGGACAGGGAGTATCTCATTGTAACCTTTTGAATGTTGAAAAGCCTAGATAGAGTAGATGTGAAAAAGATATTTCCCATGGTGGGGGAGTCTAGGACAAGAGGGCACAGCCTCAAGATAGAGGGGCGCCCTTTCAAAGCAGAGATGTGGAGAAATTTCTTTACCCAAAGGGTGGTGAATTTGTGGAATTTGTTGCCACATGCAGCTGGGGAGGCAAGGTTGTTGGGTGTATTTAAGGCAGAGATTGATAGGTTCTTGATTGGATAATGGCATCAGAGGTTATGGGGAGATGGCCGGGAAGGCCAGGTAAATTTGAGGGCGGTTTGGAAGTTGGAGGCAAAGTTGATGAAATTGACAAGCTCAGCATGAGTGCAGGAAGCAGCACCAATGTAGTTATCACTGTAGCATAGGAAAAGTTGGGGCATGATACCTGTGCAGGCTTGGACTGTTCCACATAGCCGACAAAAAGTCAGGCATAGCTGGGGCCCATGCAAGTGCCTATGGCTATAGCTTGGTTTGAAGGAAGTGGGAAGAGCCAAAGGAGAAATTTTTGAGAGTGAGAACCAGTTCCGTCATTTGGAGGAGAGTGCTGGTGGAGGGGAAATGGTTAAGTTTCATGTCCAGAAAGAGGAAAAGGGCTTTGATGCCTTCCTGGTGGGGGATGGAGGTGTGTTGGCACTGGACATTCATAGTGAAAATGAAACAACCATGGCCTGGGAATTTGAAGTCATTGAAAAGATCAAGAGCTTGTGAAATATGTATGTAGATAGGAAGGGACTGAACCAGGGGAAGGGATAAAACAAAGTCTGGGTATGTAGATAAGAGTTCGGTGGGGCAGGAACAAGCAGAAACACCTAAGCCTACCTGGATAGGCAGGTTTATGGATCTTGGGAAGAAGGTAAAAACAGGAGGTGTGGGATAGTGAGGTTGGTGGCAGTGGATGGGAGAGCCTCAGACCTAAGGTGCTCCTTAGTGGGATCCTGTTCAAGTGTAAGAGATGGTGTCTGAGAGCTGAGAGGGTAAGGGTCAATCTGCCAAACTACTACAGCACCCCTCTTATCTGCAGATTTGATGGTGAGGTTAGGATTAGTGCTGAGAGAGTGGAGAGAAGTACGTTCGGAAGGAGTGAAGTTAGAATTGGATAGAGGAGTAGCAAAGTTGAGATGGTTGATGAGTAATATCATATTTATCTTCTCTGGAATACTCTACTGTTCAACATGCTTTTCTATAATCCAAAAATTAAACTGATGGATAATATCTTTAAAAAAATAAAATAAAAAATTATATATATATAATTCAACTAGTGCAGAACTGAGCCACTATATCCCTTTTGGTCCTCGGTAGAGACAGGATGAAGAAATTCCTCATTGTCTCGAACCTGAACATCCAACTTTTTTGTCCGACTGACCTCTGGTTCTTGACGATCCTTCATCAAACCTGTTAACTCCATTAAATGAATACTTCAATGAGGTCAACTCATTCCTCTAAGTACAGGAGAGTATGGGCCAGCTGCTTAGCCTGTCCTTGTGCAATAACCTGCCATCCTAGCTGTTGGTCTGGTGAACCTTAGCTGCAATCCCTTTATTGTAAATGCAGGCAGAACAGATATATGCATAATATTCGAAAACCAGACATTAATTAGAGCAAGACATCCTTGCTTTGCTCTCAAATTCTGTTGCAATAAATGCCAATTTACCATTTGCCTTACCAATTGCTTTCTGTATCTGAATGTTAGCATGAGGTGGTTTGTGTTCTAAAGAAGACAACCGCCTTTCAGTCTGACTACTTAAAAGTCACTCCATCTATTTCTCTACTACAGTGGTTGATCTTGCATTTTTCATATACCATCAATTTACCTATTAGTACAGTCTATTTATGTTCCTGAAGCTCTGCATTCCCTTCACTAACCAATTGCCACTAAACTTAGGATCTAGGTTTGCTGGATACCCTGATCCAGTGATTGATGTAGGTTGAGAGCAGCTGGGATCCTAAAACCAGGTTCCCAATCCAAAAATTATGTGTTTATTTCTACAACACCCACAAAATGCTGGACAAACTCCACAAGTCAGGTAACATCTTGTCACTCCCTTAATGAATTTCTGTTGTACTTCTATTAGATTTTTATTAGAAATGTTTCACCCTATAAATTGGACCTACCAGCAAATTTTGTTGAATATTGATATAGCCACTTCAGATTTGTCTAGAACAAATTGGAGACGAATATTCAATTAGTAAGAGATCTTTGCAATGACAGATGTTCAGGACATTTATAGCTTTTGAACATCCTAATAAAGTGGCCACTGAATGTATGTTAGATATGGGCATCTGGGATTAAGTTCCTTGAATATAAGGAATGTAGTATACTTCAGAAGGAAATTAGAAGCACCAAATGGGCCCATGAGATATCTCTGACATAATAAGGTAAAGGAAAAACCTAAAATATTCTATAAGTATACTACGAGCAAAAGGTTAATTTAGGAGAGTTCCCTTGAGGATCAGAATGGTTGTCTATGTGTGGAGCCATGGAGATGAGTAAGGTCTTAAATTAATACTTACCTGTATTTAGGTTGGAGAAGGACAAGGAAACCTACCTCTGACATCTTCCATATGTTCTCCCACTCATCTTAAAATTATGCCCTCTCATATTAGTGTTGTTGCTACCCTGGGATAAAGGTGCTTGTTGTCTACCCTTTGAATGTCCCTTATCATCTTATACACCTTTAACAAGTCTCTCATCCAACTTTGCTGCAAATGGAAAAGCCCTAGCTCACTCAACCTTTCTCATAAGACATACTTTCTAATCTAGACATCATCCTGGTAAATTTCCTCTGCCCCATCTCTGAAGCTTCCATAACCTTGCTATCATGAGGTGACCAGACTTGACCACGACACTTCAAGTGTGGTCTAACCAGTTTTATAGAGTAGCAACATTATCTCATTGTTCTTGCGCTCAATCCCCCGACTAATGAAGGCCAACACACCAAATGCCTTCATAACTACCCTATCAACTTTGAGAAATCTATGAACATGGAGCCTAGGATCCTTCTGTTCCTCCACACTGCTAAGAATCCTGCCATTAACCTTGCACTTGGCCTTCAAGTTTCCAAAGTGTATCCTTTCACACTTTTCCATATTGAACTCAGCTCAGCTCTGCATCCTATCAATGTCCCATTGTAAGCTATGACAACCTTCTATATCACTATTCTATTCCATATATTCTATTCTATATCAACTATATATTCTATATAGCACTATTCTATATCAACCTTCTATTCCACATCACTAACAACCTTTGTGTCATCTGCAAATTTACTAACCCACTCTTCCACTTCCTCATCCAAATTATTTATAGAAGTCACTAATGTGCCATTTTAACTTTAAAAGACTTGTACCACGGTAGCATAGCAGTTAGTGTGATGCTCTTACAGCTCGGGGTGCTTGGGAGTTCAATTCCAGTGCCATCTGTAAGGGGTCTGTATGTCCTCCCTGTTGAGTGCAGGCTTTTCCCCAGGTGCTCTGGTTTTCTCCCATGGTTCAAAGACTGTGATAGGTTAGGTTCATTGACTGTAATTGTAATTTGACCTGTGATTAGGTTAGGGTTTATAGGTTTTGTCGGGGGTTGCTGAGATGGTGTGGCTGGTAGGGCCTACTCCACACAATCACTAAATAAATAAATCCAGACTTGCCAATGTTGTCGACTCTTAATTGCTTCTATAGTCAGGGACATTAAGGGATGGATTATAATTGGTGACATTGAATGTTGGTTACATCTTTCTTGTTCATGAGTATTTGTTACATCATACTTGCTGTAACACTGCGATAAGATTCAAGGTTCAAAATTGTTTAAATCCAATGCCAGTAGACAAGTGTAAAGGAGATGAAATATTGTTATTCTGGTTCCGATGCAGCACAAAAAAACCCACTAAGATAAAGAACACAATAATAAAAAAGCACAATAAATATAAATATGTTATAAACATAGCTTATATACATTAATTGTATGCTAATAAAGTGGCACTAGGCACTGGAGTGTCTAGGTAAGGTGACTGACAGGAAATGATAAAGTGGTGGTTGGGGGTGTGTTACTGGGTGGAGATGTTAATCAGCCTTGCTGCTTGAGGAGATTAACTGGTTTTGAGTTTGGTGATTCTGGTGTGGACACTATGTAGCCTCCACCCCGAAAGGAGTGGGACAAGTAATTCCATGAGTGGGGTGGGATCCTTTGTGATGTTACTGGCCCTTTTCTAGCACCTTTGTCCTTGATGGTGGGCAGGCTTGTGCCAGTGATGCATTGGGCATCACTGACTACCCCTTGTAGAGCCATACAGTCCTCCGCATTGCACTTTCCATATCATACAGTGATGGAGGATGCTCTCTATTGCACACATGTAGAATGACATGAATTTAGATGTGCATAGTTCAGCTCTCTTCAGCCTTAATAGGCTAGCCACTTGATTGTTTTTTAAATTATACCAAAGATGAATGTGGAATTTAAAATACAATCAAGCATATTAAAACTAAAAATAATATACAGTATTAAGTGAAAAATCAAGAGTGTATGTTTCCACTTGAAATTGCAAAAATTAGAACAAACATGTTCAAAAAGAGGAATGGAGTAGAGGACAAAAAGAAAAGTTTATGACAAGGTGGAGAGAATCTAACACTTCAGAAACTGTTCTATCTTCACAGCACTCCACTACGATATTTGGCAACTCCTGCTCTGCAGAGCATTGTGGGAGACAAATTCCAGACCCTCAAATGGAAAGAAATGGAAAAGGTACCAGCTTTCCCAAGAATCAGTGAGGTAGAAATGGAGCTCTCTATCCCAGGAGGAGGAATAACAAAATCGCTCTATGCTGACAGGTAAGTTTGATAAGTTTATGGTGCTAGAACTTAGTCCTAGTAGTGTTCACTAAGGATCCAGTTTATATGTGTATCTCTTCAGATGTGATAATATTTGATACTCTAAACCATGAAAACTGGAGGGACTGGGTTTGAATTTAAATTTGTTTCCTGATCCAGATGCTCGAGATTGAGCAGTAATTTGGATTAGTACAATATGCTGTCTTATTTCTGACTTGCAAAGCTTCTTCTATAAAATCATAAGTCACAGAAAATATTACATATTAACTTGCATTCTTGAGTATTGAATAGCTACAGTGTGTTCTGGCTGGCTAAGATATTTTTAGCAGAAAATTATTTACACAAAAGACTTTTTGAAGAAGAATGGGGTCCTCACCAGGGGGGTTAGGAGAGATGAGCAACAGCTTAATTGAAGCATTGTATTTGCTGACAAAGAGAGTGATAGTGAATTTAAAGGTCTAGTGTGACATTTCCAAATAGGACCAAAGGAACTTCAGGCTGTCTTGCAGAGAGAAACAGATAGTTGAAATACTAGTCGGGGTTGGAGGGCAAAGGTGCCTCAGTGGGGCAAGCATATAACCATATAACAATTACAGCTCGGAAACAGGCCATCTCAGCCCTTCTAGTCCGTACCGAACACTTACTCTCACCTAGTCCCACCGACCTGCACTCAGCCCATAACCCTCCATTCCTTACCTGTCCATATACCTATCCAATTTTACTTTAAGTGACAATACCGAACCTGCTTCTACCACTTCTACCGGAAGCTCGCAAACGTTTGCCCCCTAACTTTCAACTCATGTCCTCTTGTTTGAATCTCCCCTACTCTCAATGGAAAAAGCCTATCCATGTCAACTCTATCTATCCCCCTCATAATTTTAAATACCTCTATCAAAGTTCCCCCTCAACCTTCTACGCTCCAAAGAATAAAGACCTAACTTGTTCGACCTTTCTCTGTAACTTAGGTGCTGAAACCCAAGTAACATTCTAGTAAATCTCCTCTGTACTCTCTCTGTTTTGTTGACATCTTTCCTATAATTCGGTGACCAGAACTGTACACAATACTCCAAATTCGGCCTCACCAATGCCTTGTACAATTTTAACAGTACATCCCAACTCCTATACTCAATGCTCTGATTTATAAAGGTCAGCATACCAAAAGCTTTCTTCACCACCCTATCCACATGAGATTCCACTATGGAACTATGCACCATTATTCCTAGATCACTCTGTTCTACTGCATTCCTCAATGCCCTACCATGTATGTTCTATTTTGATTAGTCCTACCAAAATGTAGCACCTCACACTTATCAGCATTAAACTCCACCTGCCATCTTTCAGTCCATTCTTCTAACTGGCCTAAATCTCTCTGCAAGCTTTGAAAACCTACTTCATTATCCACACCACCACCTATCTTCATATCAACTGCATACTTATTAATCCAGTTTACCACCCCATCATCCAGGATCATTAATGTATATGACAAACAACATTGGACCCAGTACAGATCCCTGAGGCACACCACTAGTCACCGGTCTCCAACCTGACAAACAGTTATCCACCACTACTCTCTGGCATCTCCCATCCAGCCACTCTTGAATCCATTTTACTACTTCAGTATTAATACCTAATGATTGAACCTTCCGTGCGGAACCTTGTCAAAGGCCTTACTGAAGTCCATATAGACAACATCCACTGCTTTACCCTTGTCAACTTTCCTAGTAACCTCTTCAAAAAATTCAATAAGATTTGTCAAACATGACCTTCCACGCACAAATCCATGTTGACTGTTCCTAATCAGACCCTGTCTATCCAGATAATTACCGTAAATTCCGGTGTACAAGCTGAGAATTTGGCCCTAAATTTTGGTCCTAAAATTAGGGTGTCGGCTAATACAGAGGGTGCCAACTTTGGAAAAACAAATACACGGAAGACGGTCGTATTTACCGGCTGTTTTTGAGTCAAATTGGTTCCACTGTCGACGCATGAATTCTTTGCTTTGTTTAAACTCACATCTCGTGGCTGGAAGCACGGACGTCAGACCACCGGGGGTGACTGCAATGTCCATATTTTCAGCTTTCAGAGCTGCTTTTGTCTCATCTGACAAGTGCGCTTTGAACTCATCCCAGACAAGTAGCGACTTTTACTTCCTGACACCTTCAGGACGTCGACGCCACACCTCTTTAACCCACTTCAAGCAACCCGCTTCGTCCATCCAGCAGCCTTCTTGAACATAAACAACACCCCGCGGGAATTTTCTGAGCAATCTTTGTTTTTGGTGTCAACACAAAATCACATCTATTTGTAAATCGGGTGCACCAACTTCACATAGCTTTGAGATTTGAGACATCTTGAGGGAGCATGTCTCAGAAAGGCAGCATCCATTATTAAGGACCTCCAGCACCCAGGGCATGCCCTTTTCTCACTGTCACCATCAGGTAGGAGGTACAGAAGCCTGAAGGCACACACTCACTGATTCAGGAACAGCTTCTTCCCCTTTGCCATCCGATTCCTAAATGGACATTGAAGCTTTGGACACTACCTCACTTTTTTAAATTTATAGTATTTCTGTTCTTTTGCACATTTTTAAAAATTATTCAATATACTTAATTGATTTGCTTGTTTATTTATTATGTTTTATTTTATTATTATTTTTTCTCTCTTGTAGATTATGTATTGCATTGATCTGCTGCTGCTGCTAAGTTAACAAATTTCAGGTCACATGCCGGTGATAATAAACCTGATTCTGATTCTAATTTCATGACGTATGCCAGTGATGGACTTTTTACTCTCCTGCCATCCGGTAGGCACTACAGGAGCCTCTGCTCCCACACCAGCAGGCTGAGGAAGAGTTTCTTCCCTGAGGCTGTGACCCTGCTGAACCTCACATCGCAGCGCTAAACAGTATTGCACCCATATTGTACTGTTTCAGTATTTTTATATCTGTATGCTGTATCACTTACTTTTTATTCACAGTTATTTCGTAAATAACACTATTCCTTTGCACTTTTGGGTAGATGTTAACTGCATTTCGTTGGCTTTGTATCTGTACTCGTCACAATGACAATAAAATTGAATCTAATCTAATTAATATATCTGATTCTGAAATAAGGCATGGTTTTGTTCAGAGGCTCCTTTGCTTAAATCTTAGGATATCTTTCAATTCATGGGTGTACAGGTTGTATGATGAAATGCATTTGAAATTACGTTCTGGCTTTAGGAAATTGCTGACAGTTAAAGCTGGTTCAAATTTCCGCTGAGTTTTGACACTTCCTGGCTAGATCACTAGAGGGGGTACTTTGTTACAAAACTACTTAGAGTTCTGTACTCAAAATCATGCATTGACCTGAATTCCAAATAGCTTTGTGTCTAGACTTGCTAGTTCGTTATATTAATGATGATTGAATTTTTTTTTGTTGGATGGAATTAAGAAAACTACAAAATAGTGTTACAACTTCTTGTGCTGATTGTCTTGTTGTTTTCTTCATGTAGTTGTACTGAAGGAGTACCATTGGCAGTGCTGCTCATTTTCTGTTCTGAAGGGGATAATATTCCAGATGCTTTGAATCTTCTCGGCTTCCTGAATGAGTGGGTCCAGTTAATAGAAAAAACGGTAAGTAGTGTAACTGCAAGCTGTCATTCACAGGATTGCTTGAACATTGGCTGCAATCACAACAGTGTAAGTTGTTTGTTACCTTTGTGCAGAGAAATATCTAAATTTAAAGAATTCTGTCAACAAGACATCACATGAGTAACACTGTGAATTTTTAAATATTCTTCCAAGAACTTTTGTGCACAAGAGGAGATGAGACCAGGGGCAGATCAGCCATTTAAAATGGTGGGATGGCATACTCCTGCTCTAACATTCGTGTGCTGGATTATAGATATAACATTGGCAATTGCCTATAACAGGAAAGATTACACATTTATCCTCACTTGTAGCAGACAAGGTCCCTCAGGAGCTACAGAGTAGCCAATGTTATTCCTTTGTTTAAAGCTCAAAGTACATATATGTCACCATATACAATTGAAATTCATTTTCTCAAAGACATGCTTAATAAATCCGTAATAGGATAATAACCATAAGAGAATCACTGAAGGACAGCACCAGCTGGGCATTCAACCAGTATGCAGAAGACAACAAACTGTACAAATACAAAAATAAAGAAATAGTAATAATAAATAAGTAATAAATATTGAGAACATGAGATGAAAGTCCTTTAAGGTGAGTCTATAGTGATGGAGCAAGTGGAGTTGATAAAGTTATTTGTTTTGTTTCAAGAGCCTGATGGTTAGGCGGTAAAACTATTCCTGAACCTGGTGGTGTGATCCTGAGACTCCTGTACTTTCTTCCTGATAGCAGCAGTAAGAAGAGAGAATGACCTGGGTGCTGGGTGTCACTGATGATGAATGCTGCTTTCCTATGATAACACTCCATGTAGGGAGGGCTTTACCCATGATGGACTGGGCTGTATCCACTACTTTTTGAAGGATTTTCCATTAAGGGGCACTGGTGACTCCATACCAGGCTGTGATACAGCCTGTCAATATATTCTCCACCACACATCTATAGAAATTTGCCAGTGTTTTAGATGTCATGCCAAATATTCACAAACTCCTAAGGAAGTAAAGATGCTGCCTTGCTTTCTTCATAATTGCACTTGCATACTTGGCCCAGGACAGGTCCTCTGAAATAATAACACCAAAGAATTTAAAGTCTCTGATTCAGTCCACCTCTGATCCTCTGAAGTAGAGAGGGTCAGCGAGAAGGGTAATAGGAATAATCCGGGGAACTGTGGGCAAATGAGCCTCACTTTAATTGTTGGAATGAACCAATGATTTCCAATAGGGGCGGTTACATGTCATCAGAGGGTGTTCAAGATTCTTTTGGGGAGGGCAGTAGGTGACACTCTAACTTGAGGTACAAGACCTGACTGATCCTGACAACTTGTTGCTGTCGTAACCATCCAATAGGCATTCCCAGTTTGTGTTGATTTAATTAATTAATGATTAATTATGATCCATTAATTATCCATTAATGATGACACGTCTCTATGAGTCTGAAGGCAGTGAAGCCTTGAATTCTAATCCTGCTAAGAAACAGAAAGTGCATGAATACAATGTTACATAACTGGAGTATGGTTTTATTCTGTTCCTGTCAGATCAGCGATGCCCTGTGTGTCTTATTTCTAATACTATACTGTCTAATGAAGCCATAAAACAATCAAGGTTGCAGCAGCACTACTGTAAAAGACACCCTGAAAAGGCTACTTATGGTATTACTCAGTTCCAGAAGATGAAAGAAGCATTTGAAAAGCATTGCACGCTTGAGTCATTTGCCAAGAAACCTAAAAATGACCTTGATGGTGGTCTCATTGCTTCTTTGAACATTTCCAAAATGATAGCAACGTGTGGATAATAGTGTATGATTGATGAAAGATTAATCATGCCTGCTGCATCAGAAGTGCTCACCACTGTTCTCAAAATGGATACCAGTATTTTATAATCAAATCTTGTGCAACAGATGGAACAATATGGTGGATGTTCCAGATGTCAGGGATCATGAAGTTTTTGAAGTTACCATTAATAGGGAGAAGATTCATGAAAAACTGACAGGTCTGAAGGTAGGTAAGTCACCTGGACCAGATGGTGTAAACATAGAAACATAGAAAATAGGTGCAGGAGTAGGCCATTCGGCCCTTTGAGCCTGCACCGCCATTCAGTATGATCACGGCTGATCATCCAACTCAGAACCCTGTACCTGCTTTCTCTCTGTACCCCCTGATCCCTTTAGCCACAAGGGCCATATCTAACTTCCTCTTAAATATAGCCAATGAACCGGCCTCAACTGTTTCCTGTGACAGAGAATTCCACAGGTTCACCACTCTCTGTATGAAGAAGTTTTTCCTCATCTCGGTCCTAAAAGGCTTCCCCTTTATCCTTAAACTGTGACCCCTCGTTCTGGGCTTCCCCAACATCGGAAACAACCTTCCTGCATCTAGCCTGTCCGATCCCTTTAGAATTTTTCATGTTTCAATAATCCAATCCCATTAGATTTTTATAAGTTTCAATAGTCCAATCCCTTTAGAATTTTATACGTTTCAATAATCCAATCCCTTTAGAACACCCTAGGGTTCTGAAAGAGGTGGCTGAAGAGATTATGGTAATGATCTTTAAAGAATCACTAGATTCTGGAATAGTTGTGAAAGACTTAAAAATTGCAAATATCACTCTATTCTTCAAGAAGGAAGAGAGGCAGAAGAAAGGAAATTATAGGCCTCAGTGGTTAGGAAGATCTTGGAGTTGATTATTAAGGATATGGTTTCATTATACTTTGAGATAGATGATAAAGTAGGCCATAGTTAGCATGGTTTCCCTGACAAATCTGTTTGAACTCTTCAACCTTTCCTTATAACTTGGGTCCTCAATCTCAGAACATCATTGTAAATATCTCTGTACTCTTTCAATATTATTTATATCTTTCCTGCAAGTAGGTGACCAGAACACTGAGAGTATATGAATAGAGTGAGGTGGAAGATAAATGCATGCCTGAGGGATTGGAGCAGGGGACAGGGATTCAGATTTTTGGATCATTGGGACATCTTTTCAGGCAGGGGTGACCTGTACAGAAAGGATGGGTTGCACTTGAATCCCAGGAGGACCAATATCCTGGTGGGGAGATTTGCTAAAGCTATTGGGTTGCGTTTAAACTAGGATTGCTGGGAGGTGGGAACCAAACTGAAGAGACGGAGGAAGACACGGTTGGCTCACAAATAGAGAAAGCTTGGAGACAGTGCGAGAGGGAGGATAGGTAGGTGATAGAGAAGGGACGCGCTCAGACAGATGGTTTGAGGTGTGTCTATTTTAATACAAGGAGTATTATGAACAAAGCAGATGGGCATAGAGTGTGAATCAGTACTTGGAGCTATAATGTGTGGTCATTACAGGGACTTGGATGGCTCAGGGACAGGAATGGTTACTTTAAGTGCCGGATTTTAGAGGGAGGCAAAAGAGGTGGGGGTATGGCACTGTTGATCAGAGATTATGTCACGGGAGCAGAAAAGGAGGAAGACATGGAGGAATTGTCTGCAGAGTCTATGTGGGTGGAAGTTAGAAACAGAAAGGGGTCAATAACTACTGGGTGTTTTTTTATGGACCACCCAATAGCAACAGGGACATCAAGGAGCAGATAGGGAAACAGATTCTGGAAAGGTGTAATAATAATAGGGTTGTTGTAGTGGGGGATTTTAATTTCCTGAGTATCGATTGGCATATCCCTGGAGTGAGGGGTTTAGATGGAGTGGAGTTTGTTAGGTGTGTTCAAGAAGGTTTCTTGACACAATATGTAGATAAGCCTACAAGAGGAGAGGCTGTACTTGATCTGGTATTGGGAAATGAACCTGGTCAAGTGTCAGATCTCTCAGTGGAAGAGCATTTTGGAGATAGTGATCACAATTCTATACCATAGCATTGGAGAGGGATAGGAACAGACAAGTTAGGAAAGTGTTTAATTGGAGTAAGGGGAAATATGAAGCTATCAGGCAGGAACTTGGAAGCATAAATTGGGACAGATGTTCTCAGGGAAACATGGAAGAAATGTGGCAAATGTTCAGGGGATATGTGTGTGGAGTTCTGCATGGGTACGTTCCAATGAGACAGGGAAAGGATGGTAGGGTACAGGAACCAGGGTGTATAAAGGCTGTTGTAAATCTAGTCCCAAGAAGAAAAGAAGAGGAAGGTTAAAAAAAACTAGTTAGTGATAGAGATCTAGAAGATTATAAGGCTAGCAGGAAGGAGCTTAAGAAGGAAATTAGGAGAGCCAGAAGGGGCCATTAGAAGGCCTTGGCGGACAGAATTAAGGAAAACCCCAAGGCATTCTACAAATATGTGAAGAGCAAGAGGTTAAGCTGTGGGAGAATAGGACCAATCAAGTGTGACAGTGGAAAAGTGTGTATGGAACCGGAGGTGATAGCAGAAGTACTTAATGAGTACTTTGCTTCAGTATTCACTACGGAAAAGGATCTTGGTGATTGTAAGGATGACTTACAATGGACTGAAAAGCTTGAGCATGTAGATATTAAGGAGGATGTGCTGGAGCTTTTGGAAAGCATCAAGTTGGATAAGTCACCAGGTCCGGATGAGATGTACCCCAGGCTACTGTGGGAGGCAGGGGAGGAAATCACTGAGCCTCTGGCGATGATCTTTGCATCATCAATGGGGATGGGAGAGGTTCCAGAGGCTTGGAGGGTTGAGGATGTTGTTCTGTCGTTATTCAAGAAAAGGAGTAGAGATAGCCCAGGAAATTATAGGCCAGTGAGTCTTACCTCAGTGGTTGGTAAGTTGATGGAGAAGATCCTGAGAGGCAGGATTTATGAACATTTGGAGAGGTATAATATGATTAGGAGTGGTCAGCATGGCTTTGTCAAGGGCAGGTCGTGCCTTATGAGCCTAATTGAATTTGTTGAGGATGTGACTAAATACGTTGATGAAGGTAGAGCAGTAGATGTAGTGTATATGGATTTCAGCAAGGCAATTGACAAGGTACCCCATGCATGGCTTATTGAGAAAGTAAGGAGGCATGGGATCCAAGGGGACATTGTTTTGTGGATCCAGAACTGGCTTCCCCACAGAAGGCAAAGAGTGGTTGTAGACGGGTCATATTCTGCATGGAGGTCAGTCACCAGTGGAGTGCTTCAGGGATCTATTCTGGACCCCTTCTCTTCATAATTTTTATAAATGCCCTGGATGAAGAAGTGGAGGATTGGGTTAGTAAATTGCTGATGACACAAAGCTTGGGGGTGTTGTGGATAGTGTGGAGGGCTGTCAGAGGTTACAGCAGGACATTGATAGGATGCAAAATTGGGCTAAGAAGTTGTAAATGGAGTTCCACCCAGGTAAGTGTGAGGTAGTTCATTTTGATAGGTCAGATGTGTTGGCAGAATATAGTATTAATGGTAAGACTCTCCGCAGTGTGGAAGATCAGAGGGATCTTGTGGTCCAAGTGCATAGGACACTCAAAGCTGCTATGCAGGCTGACTCTGTGGTTAACAAACCGTACGGTGCATTAGCCTTTATCAATCATGGAATTGAATTTAGGAGCTGAGAGGTAATGTTGCAGCTATATAGGACCCTGGTCAGACCCCACTTGGAGTACTGTGCTCAGTTCTGGTCTTCTCACTATAGGAAGGATGTGGAAACTATAGAAAGGGTGCAGAGGAGATTTACAAGAATGTTGCCTGGATTGAGGAGCATGCCTTATGAGAATAGGTTGAGTGAACTCGGCCTTTTTTCCCTGGAGTGACGGAGGATGAGAGGTGACCTTATAGAGGTGTAAGATGATAAGATGATGAAGGGCATTGACTGTGTGGATAGTCAGAGGCTTTTTTCCAGAGCTGTAATGGCTAACATGAGAGGGCACAGTTTTAAGCTGCTGGGGAGTAGGTACAGCGGGGGTAAGTTTTTTATGCAGAGAGCGGTGAGTGTGTGGACTGGGCTGCCAGTAACAGTGGTGGAAGCGGATGGGGTCTTTTAAGAGACTCCTGGACAGGTACATGGAGCTCAGAAAAATAGAAGGCTATGGATAACCCTAGATAATTTCTAAGATACGGACATGTTCGGCACAGCTTTATGGGCCAAAGGGCCTGTATTGTGCTGTGCTTTCTATGTTCTATGTCAATGATACTTCAAATTAGGACTCACCTAATTGCTTTAAGCGCCTGGTTATGAATCACATAAATCCCATCTTCTTGCTATGTTGGGCTCTTTCCAGTTCACTTATCACTCAAATTAGTCCACTGATGATGCCATAGTTTTTGCACTCCACTCTGTCCTATTCCACATGAGAGATGGTGTTTGATATGCAAGGATGCTGTTTATCGACTTCATTTCAGCTTTTAATATAATCATCCCTTTAGATGTTGGTAGGTAAACTCCTTTTTGGGTCTCAACGCCTATCTCTGTAACTGAATCATGAATTTGACAGAAAGGCCATAGTCAGTGTTGGCAGAAACAACCCCGCAGGCTGTGTGCTCAAGCCGCTGTTGTTCACACTGCTGACACATAACTGCGCTGCCAGATCCAGGTCAAACTGAATCATCAAGTTCACTGATGACACAACAGTAGTTGGCCTCATCAACGACAATGAGACAGTGTACAGAGAGGAGATAGAGCGGCTGGTAGACGGGGTCCTGACCGGCTACATCATCATCATCTGGTATGGGAATTATAAGATGTCTGAGCACTTGTCGCTACAAAGTCGTGCAAGGGCTGCTGAGAGGATCATATGGGGTCCCTATTCTATCCATCATAGATATTTATAAGGAATGCTGTTTATGCAGGGTCCTTAACATTGTCAATGATCCCTCCCTTCAGTTTAACAATCTCTGACCTCCTACCGTCAGGCAGGAAGTACCTTAGCATTAGGATAAGAACTGTTAGGATGCAAAACAGTTTCTAACCCAAGGCAGTAAGACTACTGAACTCCTTGCCACTACCCAGGTCTCATCACACATGAAGTACCAGTAGTGTTATGCTGTTTACTTTTTAAACTTGTCATAAATGCACTTTATTATTTTTAATTTTGTAATACTACTTTGTGTGTCATGTGTTAATTATCTGTACTGTGTTGAGTAAGGTGGTCCAGAACAAAGGAATATTGTTTCATTTAGCAGTATACATGTATACGTTTGAGTAACAATAAATTTGAACTTTAAGCAACTTATTTTACAACTTCAACATAACATTTCAATTTACTGTACTTGATAATTTATGAAAGCTTTCTTCTCATTATCTGTATGTAGCTGTTGATGAATTCAACTTCTATGTCCTTTTTTGCTTCTCCCTCAACCCTTGAATTCATTGGTCAGTCTGTCTGTTCACTAAGGTAGTTCATTCCTTTGTCCTTGTTTATGTAACTTGTTCTCAATATTCAATCCTTTCAAATCCTGCACCATTCTGTACCTCATCCAACATATCTTTCTATTATAATGTGTAATGGAGTCAAATTTCCATCATTGGAGCCATCTTATTCAAGTTCCAGCTAACCCCTATTGTTGAGTTTGTCCCTTGGCTATTTACTCAGGAAAGATTGTGCTTTTTGTATTTTTGCCTTAATTTATGCTTTCCAACATACCGCATAGGCAGAAATACATTCACATTAATTTTCAAGGTTGCATCTCATTAATCTGATTATTTATTTTAGGAAGCTATTGAGGTAAGTGTATTACTAAATAATGTGTATACAATTCAATAAAAGTTGGGGAAATTACTGTATGCTGGAGTACTTAGTTTCTCTACTTGTATAATTGTTGGCCAACCTGTCATTATTCTGTTTCTTTTAGTCATTGAATGAGTTGCCCCTGGTTACAGCCTAGATCATTTTGGGTTTTTTTTGAGTGGTGTTAATTTAGAATGAAGCATGAGGTCTTCTAGTCTTTGAAAATGCCTCCTTGCACTTGTCAACTCTCCGAAGAGTTATCTTGCTCGTTGCTTGGCCTTGTATTTGTTCCTGGTAATGTTTGAGTTTTTAATGCTGCCTTTCAGTTCCAAAATCTAAGAACACAGCTGAGAATCATACCTTCCACAGGGTGAGAATTGGGGAAATCTGCCTCAGACTATCAAATCTTGGGATTAGTGGCCTCTGATAGATTGTCAGTTGACATATTGGCTGAACATTTTAGGATTCAAGTTGGATGATGATCTTTTGTTCTTCTGAATATTGTCATATGCTGTATATGAATGGGTTGAACTGTTTAACTAAGAACAATGCTTCTCCCTTTCAGAGTGATTGGCAATCCATGACTCAGCCACAGTGGAAGTCTCCAAGTTCTTGGCAATTACTGTTTGGCAGTGGCATCCCACCAGCTCTCTTCTGATCTCACAGATTAAAAAAGTTGAATGTGGATTGTCCTTTAAAATGGTATGGAGTTTTCAGGACAAAAGACTACGGTATTTATTGAGTACTTCTCAGCAGAAGTCTGCTGCTATATTTAGATGCTTACATGAAGAGATCAAGTAAAGGGATGATGTTCACTAAATGCTCAGTTACTTACTAATGTGTAACAAGAGGAGTTAGCAGAAGTACTTACTGTTATTGCCGTGTAACTTTGTATTAATTTGTTGTTGCCTAGGTCTGTGATTTTAAAAATAAAATATTTTTGCTGCCAATGAGATGCCAAAGAGCATTTCATTTTCATATTATTATTTTTCCTTAATTTTTATTGAGTTGGAAAATGTCAGTACTAAAAGTCAGACTTAAGAGAATGCTTAATGCAAGTAGTGAAAAAATTTGAGTAGGATCTTGAGTGAGGACTCTTGATAAAGGCATTGATGCAATTGGCTTTGAGATGGCGTATTTCCATTTTGTTTTAATTGCATTATCACTATATGGATCTTAGCTAATCAATATCTTTGGTTTATAGGTGTCTTATTGATATTAGGATCGTAGCAGTTTTGTGACTACCACCTTTTAGCTGCAGTACTAAAGGAGAAAAAAATAGCATAACCTCAGCATTTAGATTTGCATTCATGTTATAGAATAATATACATATAGTGAAGGCATAAGATGCTGGATTAAAGAGTTTGGCAACCCACTACTTCTTGAGGTGTTGGGGGAGAAGCAGGCACACCATAAGTAAACTCTACAACAATTGAAAATTTCACTTCAGTAACATTTATATTCCATACCAATTTTTTATGAGGTAAATAATGTTTTTTCAGAGGTTGAAGTCACAATAGAACCTTTACTTACATCATGCCACACTTGCCTTGGGGAAGGTGCGGAACTTTCATTTACCTCTCATTACGTATGCACTATTTGAAGAATCAAATGGTGCAGGGCCACGAATTTACAGAATGGAAATTGGGATTGGGCAGAATAAACAGCCTCTATCATATGTTTCCTTAAGATTAATGTAGAGAAAAGTGTTTATTATTCCAACAGATTAAATCAAACTATTTTAAAATCAGCAACGCGATTGAGATATTAGAATGTCTTTTCCTGTATTTAATGTAATTAAAAGGTCAGAGTTCTTCTCAGGGTAATTATCAAAACAAAAACACAATGGGATGTGATCATTTGTGTAAATTAACATTCT
Source organism: Hypanus sabinus (assembly GCF_030144855.1). Taxonomy (NCBI): domain Eukaryota; kingdom Metazoa; phylum Chordata; class Chondrichthyes; order Myliobatiformes; family Dasyatidae; genus Hypanus; species Hypanus sabinus. The sequence continues at coordinate 132,408,023 of NC_082706.1, forward strand.
TCAGTTTCATTTTAAGCAACACACAAAGTGAAAAGGAAGCAGGATTTTTTTTTAATTGCTGCAGTCTATCCACTATTATTTTTGACTACAACAGCTCTTAAAGCAACATCTTCTATAAAGTATTATGATACTGGATCTGGGGTCTATAAACTATGACTGACCATATTTGCTTAAAAATAGGCAAATACATAAGTTTGTCTTTTCTGTAGATAGTATTTACTGATTTCCAGAAAACACCCACTTGGTTAAAAAAAATTCCATACACAAATTTTGCCAATTTACTTTGTAAATGTCTAAGTGTACAAGTAACACCATTGTTAACCTTTCTACCAGCATTCTTTTTGTGGTAAAACTTTAAATGTGAGGAACATTCAGCTATTTCACATATTGCTGTACACCCTTTTTTGTTCAGTAATCAAGAAAACAGTACATGATGGCTTGAAAGTTCCAGTAAAAAGTCCTGTAGTTGAGGCACCCAAGCTGGAATAAAGCCTGCCATAGTCCTAGAAGCTAGAAAGCTGGCAGCTATATTTGAATATTTTGATCTAAGCAACACTGCTGTGTTTATAAAAAAGGATATTCTGAATAAAAAAAATGAACTTGCATATTGTCACAAGGAACCATTAGGATAATTTTTTTTTAAATGCTAACATTGCTTAACATGCTTAGATAAGTTAATTGTACTTGGGATTCTAGTATCAATTGTTAAAATTGTTCAAATGCAGTTATAATATTTCCTACATTTGAGATGATTTTTATTTAAACTTTTATAATGTTTTTAGTTCTGCCCTTTGCATCAAACAAATAATAGGCAAATACTAAGGTCATACATGGTCACTCCTTTAGATAGGCCAGTGCTGTTTTATCCTCTTCCATACCCAAACAGGGAGCTGGAGGAATAAATGTTATTCTACTCTTGGTTTCATCTGATCATTGAAATCTTGTAACTCAAAATTAAGACCAACTAGAAATGACTGAATTCCATAACATTTAAAAATTTCTGGTTACAATCACTTTGGTACATTTGACAGGCTTCGAAACTGCTATGCAATTATGAACCATTTGCTCTCTGATCTAAATACCAGCCCAGGTTTTGCCCTGTATCAACTTTGAAAATACCCGACATTCAGACTTAATTTTTTCATCCTTAGCTCTACCTCCAGATTCCAACTACATTTCTCAGAATGTACATTGACAGTTTGTGAAGGAAAAGTGAAGGATGCGATTAGTAATAATGAAGTAATTTTGAGAACGTAACCATCAAACTTTTTGCCTGTTACCTTTCCTAAATTTTCTCTGCATTTAATAGTATTCAGCATTTTAAATGTTCCATTCAGTAATTAAAAGAACAAAAGAAATATACATCATTCTGTAAATCAATTTTGGTTCACTGGGTGTGAATCAAATAAAAGACAATAAATGGTTAATATTCTATTGCATTTTAATGCCGACTTAATAAATCTTCACTGAAAGATTACACTTACAATTGAGAATTTCCAAACAAACCATCTAGCTATCCCCCAATTACGGGGACCAATATCAAGCTCAATATTTTTAGCTTTTTACATTAACATTATAGAATAATTTTTAGGAAAATAAAGTAAGTAGATATTTTTGTAATATTTTGCAAACTTTTGTTTACAAAAAAGGGCAAAGCACATGTAGGCATTCATAAATTCTATGCCATTGTTAAAATTTGTCATTTATACATTATTATACATTATAAACAATGTATTTTTCTACCCATTGGGTAGGATATGTGCATAATATATTTAAGTTATATACAGCACCTTACAAATAAACATAAGAGACACAACAATAGAAGCACCATATTTTAAGTGAGGCACAACAAAGGTGGGAGCTCAGAGTGCAAGGGGATTCCTATATCAGCTCAAACCTGAAAATGAGGCACCTTATCTGCTCACGTACTAATCACATGCAAACCTCAAAATATATATAGATCAGTTTCTACCACAGCTAACAGAGTAAGCAAAGATAAAAAAACATGTCTTACGATGTACCATATAATTATAAATGATACACAAATAATTAAAAGCAATAGCAGCAATAGAAGTAGCAACATCATAGGACAAGTGTCATTCACTGAAAATAATAGCTTTCATTACCAACAAAATTGCTCAAGAACCGAAGAAACACAGCAAATAAAATTGTTTCATTCAAGAGTTAGACAGGAAAGCAAGGCATGAGAAAGGTCAAATATGAAATATCTTTTAAATAGCAAAAGTGCCATATTGCCTCTTGTTGTGAAAATGCAGCTACAATAGCAAAGATAGCATTAAGGTTTCTCTTCTAGCAGGTTTAAGAAATTAAGCCTTGTCTGAGATTAGTTCCGACTTCATGCTATTCTTTGAAGTTTTATGCAATGGGAAGAGGCTAAATTTGGAGGCAAGATTCTAAAAGGATCCTTCATAGCCCTTCAGAAAAACAGTGACCAAATCCATGAAGATACTCTGAAAATACATTAATAGTTATACCTGTTATGATATAAACATTACAAAGACACAAAGAAGCAAATCTAGGAAACTGTAAAAGGTGGTGGAATGACTTGTTGAATTTTAACCTCTATACAAATCTGCAGTTATCTAGATCAGTTATAGTAAATATCACTTTAATAATGCTTTATTTAATGGAAAAACTGCCTTAATATGTTGATTATACCTCTATATACATAAAGCTTTTCCTTTGTGTTACAAAAGGCAGAGTATTAGATATTCAGTGACATACCAAATGTACATTTTAGCCCAGTATGTTGTTCACAGCATAGTGATCATCATTCATTTGGACACATCTGCCCTGACAAATGGTTCTTTTTAAGCCCAACCATGCATTATGTGTAGGAATGCTCTGAATCTGCTTGCCACATTATAGCTCCTGCATGGAGAAAGAGGAGGAGGGCATGTGACAAGATAGGAAAGTAATCATTTGGCATGTGACACAAGCAAAACACTTTTTAGTGCTAAACTGTAATGATTCATTAACACACTGATGTCATAATAGGGCTATGCTAAATTATTGGGGGGGAAACCACCATAACCTGCAAGGGTTGTAAGTTATAGTGATGGAAGTAACCATCTCACTTTTACAACACACACAAAATGCTGGAGGAATTCAACAAGCCAGGTTGCCTCCTGATGAAAGGGCTCAGTCAAGGTTTATTTCCCTTCATAGATTCTGCCTGACCTGCTGAGTTTTTCCAGCATTTTGTATTGCTCAAGATTACCAACAACTGCAGAATCTCGTGTTTGTATCTCACTTTAATTTGTTTTGAACAGCCATTTTATACTATTTCCATTTTTATAACCAACTATGAAGTGCATGTAAAGTCATCTGTAAGAAACGAACTAATGAAGGTTAATATCTTCCTATTGTCATTCTCATCCTTCAGGTAGTAATGTGTAACCAAGAGACCAAGAGCAGTGAAATTTGTAAGCATTGCTTTTTGAATACATATTGCTTTCTGCTAAATATCATGTATCTCAGCATTCAGTCACTTTTAAAAGCTATTTTCTGAAAGCAGGACCATCTCTCAGATATTTTTGTTTTCCATGAACTGTAAAAGTACATAAGTATAGTTAAAAATATGCAGGATTTAATGATCAGCAGCTGTTCTGTGTTTTTAACTAAAAGTTCTTTAAGGGTTAAGGAAAATTGACTGTCAAAGTCAATAATATTTCAAGTATTTACAGGTAATTTCAAAAATATTTTTGAAAATCAGTTAAGAATGGGTGCTGCACTCTTATGCCACCTTTGGAAACTCCCAGTGGCTTTCAGTCTGCTCTTGGTAATATTTCATCTGATGCTAATTCATGCATATAAAATGATGATCACATTGAAAATGTTATGTTCCGAATTCACTGGGAACAGCATTGCTTTAGTGTTTTGCACATGTTCAACCTTAGTTTTTGATCAAAATAGGCTGTAAATATCTGAAAAATTCCAAAAACAATAGGCAGTACACAGCTTAAATGTGGTTGATATTTTTGGAAATATTAATTTACATCTTCAGTAAAAATTAACAGTAGATCCATGTCTAAATTTAACATAGATCTTAGCCACTGCATATCTAGACTGATCTAGAAATAATCTAAACACTAAGTTCCACCTATAGAATTTAAATCTGTTTTAGTTTTTTCTCTGCAGAAATGAAACTGAATTGTTCCATCACATTTGCAAATATTAAGAATTTTTAAGTAATGTAAAGTTTATTTTGCAAACTTACATATTCTACATGATACCTTTTAACTAATTCCAATGTATTGGGAGAGAAGAATAAGCAAGTGCAAATATCTTTCAGCAGTTGCAAATATGTTCATTCTAAGCTGCTGAAAACTTGGAACAACTGAGCATTAACCTTAAATCAGGTAGGTTTCATGATGAAAAATTTCATCATATTGGTATTACTTATATTTATTGCGATGACAGTCAGCATTTTGTGTCCCTGCATTTGCCATTTCCTGTGTTAGGCTGTCACCAGAAACAACTTCAGAAATGACTCCATCCTCTGAAAATGCTACTCCCCTGTGTCCTTGGTAATTCTGTTCTGATCAACAGGTGCGAAGACAAAAATGAGATTAAAGCTCGCCCTAAAGCAATTTCATTCCCCCCCCCCACCCTCACCGAACAAGAAAATAGTGCAATATTTCAATTTTTTACAAATGAGTTAAATCATTGTGTTTTGTTCTTCCACCTTTGTTATAAATCAAAAAGAATTTAAGATTTTTTATTTGATAATATCACAAAACTGGCCAAAAACTTGTTAATATAAATGCTTTAAGCATCCACTTTGGGCAATTCAGTTACTAAAAATCAACCTACAAGGCAATAGAAGAAATTGGTTATTAAGCATCTTCAAAATTAAATAATCCAGATTAAAAACAGTTTGCCAAACACTGCAATTTTGTCAAAGTGGAAGGTAAATTGTTAGGGTTAACATATCATGCACTCCCTTAAAGAAAACAACAGAATTTTGTGTTTGGTTTTACCAACCAATTCCCACAAAGGAACACCTATGTCACTGAAGTCCAGGCACACAATGCTCCACCCGTTTCAGTTAAAGCACTCACAGAGCCAGTCAAACCATTTTTCCCATATGTGAATCTTTTCCTTGAAATGAGACGATTTTGTTGTCCTCATCGTTTTGCTGAAAGTGTCCATTGTCACCCTGTGGAGATGGAATATTGTGCTGATGATGAAAGAAAGCTGATCCTGGGTAGTGACCCATAACCTCACTGTAAGTGGGTGGTGGTCCTTCCATCCTCCTGTTACTGCTATAATTAGTTGCACTTATGCCAGAATTGCAGCTTGGCGGGCGTGGTCCTCCATTATACATAGAGATGTCAATCAAATCACTATCAAAGATAGTTCTATTAGGTGGTGCCCTGACAGACTCACGATTGAGTTCCATTTGCTGTTCTGGATCTCGAAGTTGCAGTGTGCACAGTCCCTGATATGGAGGGGGCTCCTCTCCATCTGATAATGAAATGGTGGGAGGAAGATCAATTTCATGTTGCACATAAGGATATGTAGGTTGGAAGCGGCTAATGCGCTCTCTCGGTATGTAAGTTGGGGCTGAAGATCTGTCTCTTGATCTTGGAGAATACATCAACTGAAAGCAAGAAAAAAACATTTCAACACTAGATTTGGACTGAAGAAATGAGAACTTTTACATCTTTTTACAGCTTCGAAAATGCAATTGTTTAATGCACATTTTAGCTTTACACAAAATAACATTAACCATATGTCCATTATGTTGAAGAGCAATAGTACCATTATAAAAATAGTTGATTTAAAAAGAGAAAGTAGTAATCAGCTAATATCAGAGCTGCAGCCACCAGTATTATTTGGACTTTGCAACTACACAGCACAAACTAGCTTTGGATTTGTATCTGTTGTGATAGATAGATAGATAGATACTTTATTGATCCCAAAGGAAATTAGTGTCACAGTAGCTTTACAAGTGCACAGATGTACAAATAATAGAAGAGAAAAATGAAAGAAAAAAGGGTTACCTTAAAAATAAGATGTACAAGACCTGTAAGTCAAAGATTACTAAGATTTCCATGTTCACACTGATAAGATGGTAGTGCAAGAATTACTGCAATATTATACAGTAATGGGTGCACATTCATACCATCCAGAAAAGAAGTAATGGTAGTATTACCCAGGGTATCCACGATAGCAAGGTGTAGTAAACTGAAGTTAATAACAGCCTAACAGGATGTAACACAGCAAAGCTCTGGATAACGGTAAATTATAGAGTTTTAAGAACAAGTTTTGGAGCTTTAAAAATGAGACAAAATGTAGCATTGGAATAAAAAGTTATCTAAAGAGAAAGGTTAAATTATAAAAGATGAAAATGATGAAAAAGATGAAAATTGAAAGCTAAAAGATTTTAAACATCTAAGTTATTCATCTTATTAAAAAAAATCAAAGAGCCAGATATTCCTTGAGACTGCTCTGCCACTCAGTAAAACACAGTGGGAATAAATAAGTCATTTTCAGGTTGGGAATCTGATTGCCTGAGTGCCAGTAGCATTGATGTTGGGCCCCAACTGCTAATATTCTATGTCAATGATTTGGATAATGTGGTAAGTATAATGTGTGCAAGTTTCTTGATGATATAAAGCTAGCTGGCAGTGTGGACTGTGATGAAAATTCAGAGGCCTTAGGGGACATACAGATTACGAATGGGAAATGACATAGGTGGAATATAAAATGTTATGTTATCCACTTTGGTAGATTTTTTTTTAAAATGAATATTCTGAGTGTTTGAAAGTTGACCATGTTCAGGGAGGTCCAAATATCCAAGTAAATGAATCACTGGCAGATTAAGTGCAAGTCCAGCAAGGAATTAGGAAGACCCCAAAATATTGTCTGTTATTGCAAGAGGATTTGAGAGTAAGAGTGGAGATGTTGCTGTAACTATACCAGGACCTAGTGAGAATGTATCTCCCTATCCAAGGAATGATGCATGTCACAGAGGAAGCATAGCATAGGTTCACTAAACTGATTCCTGGGAAGGATGGGAGCAGCTCTTTTATTGAAGGAAAAATTCAGTAGACTAGGGCTGATCCTCCCTAGAGTTTAGGATAAGAGGCCATTAATTATGTTTGTAATGATCATATGAGACAGCATGACTATTCCCTCACAAACACAATTAGAAATGTTGGGTTATCAACACAGAACGTGAGCTCGTCTCTCCACAGATGCTGCTTGACTGTGAGTTCTGTTTTCCAGCTTTTCTGTTTTTGTTTCAGATTCCAACATCTGCAGCTCTATTTGTTTATCATTATTCTATCATTTTCCTTTGGTTCACACATTTTATTCAACATATTTATTCCATATTCCCATTATGGAACATTTAGCTAGACCTTACCTCTGAAGCACTGTGACAAGATACTGTGCTGCTGTTTGACGGGCATAGGCACCCTTCCTAATTAAAAGGATAAGTAGTTTACAATTGAGTAGCATTTCACAAAAATCAGCATATACAAAATGAAAATATTAAGTCTTGTCCTTTTACAATTAGTTTCACTGGTGACAGAGTGAATGCCAGCAGTCTGCTGTCCAATTAGGATCATTACATTAAAACTCTAACATTAAACAAACTGGCTCTTAGAAATAATTAATTCATAAACAGATTGACACGACAAAGTAATTATATTCCATAGACCATTCTCTATTGCTCGGTGCTTTTTTACAGTACACCAGTATTTCTTGTAATGCTAATTAGGACAAAATTAACTTAAAACTTGAAATTATTTTCCTGTTATAATTAGACAATAACTATTTATGTGAAAATGTAAAATCAAAGATTGTCAATTATAAGAAGAAATTTCAAATCATTTTAACTATGTTTTAACATCTGAATTTAAAGGTTCATTAAATTTTAATCCATTGTTAGTATCATTAGATGTGCACAGTTGGCAAAAATTTACTAGCCAATTTTTGAAGCATTTCGTAAGAAAACTTTAATGATTTCAGTACACAAATCATATGATTCACCCAGAAGTAAAAACAATTCCATAGTTTTTCCAGTCACTTTCAATCAGAATTTCCATGTTTTTAGATTTAAGGACACAGACATAAGAAAAGGACCTGGCCATCCTGATGGAAATACAAGCCCTGCCACAGATCAAAGGATTAAACTATTGCTTACTATGGTCAATTTTGGCTAAATCTTAAAGTGTTTCTGCATTCGCAAACGTTCAAAATAATCAAAGTCAAAAAGAGATAAAGCACGTAAACAGGCTCTTTGGCTTATTAAGTCTGCATTGACCATTAGCCCATTTACACTTAAACTAAATTAATCCTTTCCATATTCCCCATATTCTCATCAATTTGCCCCAGAATCTACCACTCATTGGGGCAATTTACAGTGGCCAATTAACCTACCAATCAGCACATCTGCAGGATGTTGCAGGAAACTGCAGCACACAGAGGAAACCCACATGATCACACAGGTAATATAGGAACTTCACACAGATAGAACCCGAGGTCAGGATAGAACCTGGGACTCTGGCATTGTAAGGTAGTGGCTCTACCAACTGCACCACTCAAAAACTCAAATCTTTCCCATGATAGAGGTCCATTAAATGATTTTAAAATGAAATATTAAAACATTAAGCACTCACAATAAAAATATTTAATACCATCAATTAACAGGTACTTATTTAAATAAATTAATTAAGAAACTGTAGCTAACTGGAGCATTTTCTTTTAAGGATTTCCTTTGTATGAAAATACATGCAGATGGATGAATTCGGAATAGGAGTTGACCCTTCAGCACCACAAACTCGCTCCGCTATTTAATAAGATTCTGGATGAATTTATTGTACTTACAGCCCTGCATTTCTGTCTACCCATGTAATCTTTCCTCCCCTTGTTTCTATCTACAGTTCTTATTAGTCCATCAAAACCCAGATTTGAGATAAGTGATGATTAATATTTGTATGATATGTCTGAAGAATGCATAAGCACCTCCTCCTGAAACACAATGCCATTAACATTACCAAATCACCACAGGCAAAAGTCCAGAAATTTAACAGGATTAACCACCAAATCTGGAACAGGATGAAAGTAGGTTAATCTATAAATGATTTACCCCCCGAATATCATCAAATTATCAGCTACAGGGCACATTGAGAGTGCAATGGACATCTCAGAAGCTCAGCACCATTCAGGACAAAGCAACCCCCCCTTCAAATATTATGTTTCTCCATCATTCCAACAACATAGCTGTATTACATAATTTAAAAAACACAAAATGCTGGATATACTTGTGACATCAGGCAGCATCTGTGGGGTGAGAAATGTTTAGCCCTTCATATGTTAACCTGATAGATTAATTCTGGATTTCCCCTTCACAGATGGTGCATGACCCGCAGATATTTTGATAATTTTCTGTTTTTATTTTGGATTTCCAGCATCTGTAGGTTTTTACTTTTTGGTAGCTACATATAAAATTTACTATTTCTCATGATGTGCTGTAGCAGTTATATGGCTTCTTTCATGTTCACTATGCCACCATTCAAAAAGGACAAACCAGTCTTTTTTTTGTTTCCCATTTACAATTACAAACTGTCCTGATTTGGAAATATATTCCCATTTGTTCAAAATTAATGGGTCAAAATCCTACAAATCTCAACCTAACAGCCTGTTTGATGGATCTTTATCAAATGCTTTCTAGGACTTCATATTAACTACAGACACAGACACTCCTGTACCTAAAGCTGTAGTTAAATTTCTCCAAGTGCTCAGTCACTTGGATCCTTAATCATAGATTCTAGAAGCTTCCCTAGAATAGATTATAGACTAACAAATCTGTAATTTGTTAACGTACAATCAGAAGCATGAACAAAATCAAACTCCTACAGTAATGTCTAGTCAAAACAATCTCATTAAGACATGAAAACAAAATGGCATGCGCTAACAATGGCAATTATCCAAATAACTCTCCTTCTAATGAGACTTAAGTTGTAAATATTTCCACTATTTTAAAAGTTAGAAACAGTTATTGTAAATGTTTGTCATCCATTGCCATGATACCATAAAAAGAATTTGCAAGTAATTTAAATTGACAGTGCAACTTCACTACCCATAGTCCATTGATTGAAGATGATTATGGTCTTTGGGAGTCAATCATCCCATTAATTTCTCAAGGCAGTTGTCTAACATAGAAAGCCGACAGCACAATACAGGCCCTTTGACCCACAAAGTTTTGCTGAACATGTCCCTACCTTAGAAATTGCTAGGCTTACCTCTATTTTACTAAGCTCCATGTACCTATCCAAAAGTCTCTTAAAAGACCCTATCATATCTGCCTCCAGCACCGTTGCCGGCAGCCCATTCCAGCTCATCACTCTCAAGTAAAAAAAAAACTTACCCCTGACATATCCTCTGTACCTCCTCCCAAGCACCTTAAACCTGTGTCCTCATGGCAACCATTTCAGCTCTGGGAAAAAGCCTCTGACTATCCACATGATAAATGCCTCTTATCATCTTATACACTATGTCCTGTACACAGCTATTCTCAGCTGTATCATCAACAACATTTCTTCCACTATAAGGCTACAATTGTAGATTTTGCTGATGATTACAGAATTTATCAGTTCCATTCAAAGTACGTAAGAGAATGAAGCATGTCTGTATGTTGCAAGACCTGCACAAGTGAAGGAATGGGCAAATAAGTGACATCCATGCCCCACAGAAATCCCAAGCAATGTCCATCTGCACCAGTGAAGTCCCAGACGACTGGAGAGTAGACAGTGTTGATCCTTTATTCAAGAGACACAGCAATAATCCAGGAAAGTATAGGCTGGTGAGCCTCACATTTATGGTAAGGAAGCTATTGGAGAGGCTTCTTAGGAATAGGACTTACTCACATTTGGAAAAACATGAGCTATGTCAGCATAGCTTTGTGCAGGGCAGATCATGTCCTAAAATTTTGATCGAGTCTTTAGGTGGTGACTAAGGTGATTGATGAGAGTAGATGAGACAGTAGTGTTTATTTGGAAAGTGTTCTACAAAATTCATTATGGTAGATAATCAGGAAGATTAAGATGCATGGGATCCACAGTGAATTGGTAGTTTGGATTCAAAACTGGCTTACCCATTGAAGACATGGGTCATGGTGGCAGACCTGTGGCAAGCAGTGTTTTGCAAAGATCAGTGCTGAAGCCTCAGTTAGTTGTGATGCATCTACATGAATTGAACAAAAATGTAAGCTGATTGGTTAGTAAGTTTGCAAACAAGACAAGAATTGGTAAAGTTGTGGAGGGTGAAGGTGGTCATCAAAAGGACATAGTGGGACATTTAAAATACATTATGTGTGAGGTAACAGGAGATAGTATTTAATCCAGGCAAGTGTGGGATATTACATTTTGGTAAGTCAAATATAAGGGGAAAATATACAGTTAATGGCAGGATCCTGAAAAGCATTTACAGTACATACAGAGGGATCTTGGGGTCCAAATCCTTACCTCCCTGAGTGCGGCAATGCAAGTACACAGAAGGAATGTAGCAAGTTTACCTTGATCACGAGGGGTTCAGTCAGGAAGTCATGCAGCTGCGTAAAATGTTGGTTAAGCAGTCTTGGACTACTGTGTGCAGTTCTGGTTGCCCCATTACAGGTAAGAGGTAGTGGCTTTGGAGAGGGTTCAGAAGCTTTAAGGTGAGAGCTGGAAAGTTTAAAAGGGATGTGTTTTTTTCAAGCGGCGAGGTATGTGCCATTGTGACAGGTAGTAATTGAAGCAGATACAATAATGGTGATCAAGGGGTTTTAAAATGTACAAATGAATAGGAGGAAATGGGCCATGTGCTGGCAGGAGGGATTAGTTTAATTCGGCATTCTGTTCAACACAGACATTGTGGACTGACATCCTGTACTGTAACAATTCTATGTTCCAAGAGAGAGAATCTTATCATTTAATCTTGAAAAACAATATCATCACCATTCTTGAGTCCCCACTTCTTGTGGATCACCAATGACCAGAAAATCAACTGAATCAACCACATACTCCCTGGGTATGTGAGCGCACAAAGCTGCGCATCTGGCAGTGACAGACTCAAATCCCAACACACCAAGGATTTGCTGTCAGTCTACAGGTCAGGATATTGATGGTATGGGAACACACGTGTCCTTGAATGGAAAATCATACAAAAAGTAGTTAATACATCAGGACATAAGAAATAGGAACAAGAGTAGGCCATTTGGCTTATTGAGCCTGCTCCACCATTCACTAAGATCATGGCTGCTCTGGCCATGGACTCATCTCCACCGATCTGCCTTTTCCCCATAATCCTTAATACCCCTATTATGCAAAAACCTATCCAACCTTGACTTAAATATATTTACTGAGGTAGCCTCCACTGCTTCATTGGGCAGAGAATTCTACAGATTCACCACTCTTTGGGAAAAGTAGTTCTTCCTCATCTCCATCCTATATTGACTCCCCTGAATCTTGGGGCCATGTCTCCTAGTTCTAGTCTCACTGTCAAGTAGAAAATACTTTCCTGCCTCTATCTTATCTATCCTTTTCATAATTTTTTATGTTCCTATAAGATCCCCTCTCATTCTTCTGAATTCCAGCGAGTACCATCCCAGGCAACTCAATCTCCCCTCATAGTCTAACCCCCTCATCTCTGGAATCAACCTGGTGAACCTCCTCTGCACGCCTCTGACATTAGTATATCCTGCCTCAAGAAAGGAGACCAGAACTGCACACAGTATTGCAGGTGCAGCCTCACCAAGTACCCTGTACAGTTGCAGCACCCCCTCTAGCAAAATTCAGTTAAATTCAATTCTTCTAACAATGAAGGCCAACATTCCATTTGCCTTCTTGATAGCCTGCTACACCTTCAAACCAACCTTTTGCAATTCATACACAAGCACTCCAAAGTCCCTCAGCACAGCAGCATGCTGCAATTTTTTTTAACCATTCAAATTGTAATCTGCTGTTTCATTTTTTCTTCCAAAGTGGATGACCTTGCATTAACAGCAATCTACTCCATCTGCCAGACCCTTGCCCACTCACTTAACCTACAGTATTCCCACTTGGTGGCGTAATAATATCAGTGCCGGACTCCAGAGCGAAGGTTCCTGAGTTCAAATCCAAGTCGGGTTGAGCGTTGAGCTAGCAACTTGGCCTTGTGAAAGCAAGAATAGCTTGCTACGGAAACACCATCAAAAGACGGTGCCCCAGTTAAGGGCTATTCTTCTTCTTCTTTAACCTACAGTATCTATATCTCTCTGCAGACTTTCCATATCTTCTGCACAATTTACTTTTCCACTCCACTCAATTTAGTATCATCAGCAAACTTAGATACACTACACTTGATAACTAATGTATATTGTGAACAGTTGCGGGCTCAGCACCAACCCCTGCAGCACACAATCACCATTGATTGCCAACCTTTGAACCAGAGTAAACCCGTGTTACATAAATTTACTTTGGACTTTAATGAAGTATTCCCAATAGCTTGACTGAGTGCAGATCATACAAGAAGCCCAATGCCAAACATGAGAAAGTCTAACTGATTGGTACCCTATCCTCTAGCATCAAACTACAGTGAGACTGGGTACTGTTTACAAAATGTACTGCCAAGGCTACTCTGTCAATACCTCCCAACCTGTGACCGTTACAATCATTGCTGGGTCCAAATCTCAGAGCTTTATTTTGGGAGTATCTTTAATAGTTAGACTTTTCAATGGCAGTTAGGGATAAAAGGTAAATGCTGATTTTGCCAGTAGGAAAAAAAAGTCTAAAAATTGAGCTTCATTCCTGAGAATATTTGAGGTTATTGGAATTTATTCACACCCACTAACATCAAGGTAAAATGCTGAAGATCCTGAAAGCTTACGGAGTGCCAGACCGTCTACTGAGACCGTCTACCAAAGCCATGGCGAAAGTTGTATCACCAGACGGAGAAACAGCAGTGTTCAAGCTCCTAGCTGGTGTGCTGCAAGGAGATACTCTGGCACCCTACATCTTTATAGTTGTCCTTGATTACGCTCTACGTCAAGCTACCAAAGATCATGACAAGCTTGGTTTTACCATAAAACCAGGACGAACCAAAAGGGTCAGACCAGTTACGCACACAGATCTCGATTTTGCAGATGACATAGTCCTGCTCTCTGACCAGATGGAGGAAGCACAGCAGCTACTGACAAAAGTGAAAATTGAGCGCAATAAAGTTGTACTTCATCTAAATGCTAAAATACAGTACATGGCATTCAACTGCGACGAGGGTACTCTCAAAACCGTGAAGTCTTAGACTTCAAGTACCTTGGGTCAAGAATAATGAGTTCGGAGAAGGACATAAAGATACGGAAGACGCTGGTGTGGAGGGTTATGGATGACATGAAGGAAATCTAGAGCTCGAACCTGACCAGAGGGCTCAAAAAGAGGATCTTTATAGCAGTCATAGAGTCCATTCTCATGTACAGATGCGAGACGTGGACACTCATCAAGGCCACGTGAAAGTCACTAGATGGTTGCTATACACGAATGCTCCGGATGGCTCTTGATGTGAGTTGGCAACAGCACATGGTGAACGCTGAGCTCTATGACGACTTACTGATGCTCACTACTAAAATCAAGGCAAGAAGACTGCAGCTAGCAGGGCACTGTCTATGCTACCCTGAGCTACCTACCAGCCTAGTCATCACATGGGAGCCCAAGCATGGAAGGATGAACCCTGGGCGCCCTCCCAAGAGTATGGTCAACAAGCTCCTAGAAGATAGCAGCGCGGCTAACGTAGATGAACTGAACACACTGATAAGGGAGAGGGAGGAGTGGAGAGTCCGTCATCGTGCCCGACACCAGCCCCCAGGCCCGAGTTGACGTAGTAGTACTATTCTGCATATCCTACTACTAGACAATTTACTGATTATCATAAAGGTCCTCATGCATTTGATATTTATAATTCAAGGACTGAATGGCCTACTCCTTTGTAACATTCCTATCATCACTTGCTGGAGTCTAATATGCTCAGATGGTGACATCATATTCTTTATAAATTCATTGGTGTTCTTTCTGAATTCAAAGTTCCAAAAACATTTCAATGAAACTAAAATAAGTTAGTAAAGACAAGGCTGATGAATTAACAGTTACCAGATTAAATAACAAAATAATCATTAATGCAGTGATATCCACTGTAGATACACAAATAGGTTGGGGTCATCCAAGGAAAAATATAATATCCTTAATTGACATAATTAAGAACCCAAAGGAATTACTCACACACAGTTGCTTTCTCTAAGAAAAAGCACTGTAAAGTCTGAGTATGCACACCACTGTGCATTCTTTTATTTAATTAATTGGGTTTTATCTGCGGACACTCTGCTTTTTGAGCATTTTACAGTTGCTTTATCAATAAAATGCTCA
This sequence comes from Hypanus sabinus, assembly GCF_030144855.1. Lineage (NCBI taxonomy): Eukaryota > Metazoa > Chordata > Chondrichthyes > Myliobatiformes > Dasyatidae > Hypanus > Hypanus sabinus. The sequence continues at coordinate 132,423,430 of NC_082706.1, forward strand.
TTAGGTGGATGTGAACTTGAAGAAAAATAATTTACAGCAACAATAAATGGAATGCAGTTCGTTTTTTTCTTACAAAAAGTTCTAATATCTGCTTATAGTAAAAAAATTGGTAACTATAATACAAAATATTAATATTTCTTATTTTACTAATATAGATGTTAGAAATAAAATATTCAAAATATGTACCAAATATATAATTATTTTGAATAAGTTACATAAAAAGCAAGAGCACAAAGCAATGTTTCACTATTAGAACTGTGGAGTGAAAAGTTATGAGACTTGATCAAGCCACTTATAGAGCTAATGAAGCTCAGCTTCTTCTGGGACTGTAGATGACAGCCATCAAGAACGTAACGTTATTCACTAATCATGGTACTTTTAACTCCACAACATTTTTCTAAAGTAACTTTTCCATTTCTCCAAAGTGGAGAAATTAATTATAGAATTAAACATATGTATTATATTATCTATTTTTAAACATGTACATGGATGAAAATTTACCATAATTTACTTTGCTAAGTTTCAACTAAACTTTTCTTGGGCTTCCAGCCAGGTATCGATTTTAACTGACGTTTCAATGATAAACTCTGCTATCTTCATCAGGGATGATGCCTAGGCACATCTATTCCAGACTAGATATGCTAGGCATCATCCCTAACAAAGACAGCAGAGCTTGTCATTGAAACATTGGTTAAAATCGAAGCCTATACCAACCTGGCTGGAAGCCTGAGAAGAGTTTATTCATCCTATATGCTGGTAAAGTACTAGATCCTTTCTCTTTGCCAAGTTTATTTTTAATATTCATATTCTTTATTATGCATTCATAATGCAAAACCTATGTAAAAATTGCTTTCGAAATTTAAATAAGTTATGGAAAAATATTTTATATATTAACTAATTAGAACAATAAACACAACCCAACTTTATAATTTTTAGCACAGATGTTTATATAGAATCCAAAACACATAAGTGTGTGTGTGTGTGTCTGTGTGCGTAGGCCTCCATTAGTCTCGATAGACCATGGATTTGCACCTTGGAAAGTTTCCAGGGTGCAAGGCTGGGCAAGGTATTTTTTTTTAAATGGAAGACTGGCAGTTGCCCGAGCTGTAAAATGTACCATCCAACTTGAATGGTCTGCACCCAGATTTGCACCCTATGTGAGCTTCATCCCATTTTACTTGCTTCTTCTCATTTATCCCATAGATCTTTCATACACCTTTTCAACCAAATGCACATCATCAAATCTCTGTACCAATTGTGTGAACTCTGTCCTTGGACTATGCTGAATTAATGCACAGCATGTAGTTCGTGGATCCTGGTAAAGGCTTGCAAGAATTGAGCAGTTAATGGTTATGGAGAACTGGAACAGAAGAGAGGTTGAAACCAGCCTAGATCAGCCATGATCACATTGAATGGTGAGGCAGGTTTAAGGGGCTGAGTGGCCTAGCCCTATTTTCTTGTGTTCTTATGGGAAGTTAGGAACAGATTTATAGACACAAGAGATTCTGCAGGTGCTGAAAATCTTGAGCAACATACACAAAATGCTGATGGAACTCAGCGAGACAGGCAGCATCTTGGAGGGGGGGGGAAGGGGGGGGGGAATAAACAGTCAACCTTTTGGGCAGAAATCTTTCATCCAGAATCCACGTTTGCTTAGAGCAGACTACACAGAGAGAAAAAATATTTGATTCATCTAATCTAAATGGGTGCTTATGCTCTGTGCAAGCCTATTCCTTCCTTAATCATATGTATCCTTGTATTATTTTCTACATTACGTATTTGTATGATTTACTTCTTGTTAATGCCTTTGCACAGTGAAACAAAATACAGGACAAGGTTACATACCTCTAGGCAGCATTATGAACAGCAGCTGTGCAGCAGTGACAGCCAAGTGTGTGAAATGTCTCAACCAATACACTTCATAATCACCAAACATGAAAGCATTATGTTTAAAATCTGGCTTCTCCCATGTTGAATAATCACAGCTAGGATAGCATCAAGCATAATCACATGAGGTGAATGGTATATCCTTCAGATGAAATATTCTCCTTTACCTGCCAAAATGTCTTGGCTCTCATTATGGATAACTCCAGGCATTATTATGATCATATTTCTGCTCCATTTTCAAAATGGGATGGTGCAATTAGATTGATCCATTTGTTGTTTGTTATTGCTTGTCTACATAGCCAGTGATAGAAATTATTTAGGATACAGAATGCTGGCTGCCATATAATCAGGGAAGAACATGTCAATTAACTGAGTGGCATTAAACTGGTAGAATACATTGTTGGATCGACAGTATTAAAGTGGCCTGGGCAAAAAAAAGTTGAAAGGAGTTGAAGCAAAATCTAAATGGAGCGATATAATATCAAGTTAAATGCTGTGAGAAATGATATAGTTAAAAAGACAGTTCTGGCATAGTAACAGATGTGGAATGACTGTTGCGCGAGACCTAACAAAATAAAAGCATAGAGTGAGAGACAGAAAAAAAAAGAACACATGGACTGAGAAAAACAAAAAAAAAAATAGATGGCAGAAGAAACACTGAACATATCTTATCCTAGTTGGACGAGATACCTAAAAACTTAAAGTAATTATGGCAGCATTGGATGATAGGAGCCTTCTGATAATGAATGAACATGAAATTAGAAGAGGATTTAAAGAATCCCTGAATTGCAGATAACTTTGTGAAATAACTATAGTTTTAAAAAATCTGTAGAATGCCCAGTATATTCTTCTTAAACTCTTTGTGGTTAGCAACATCAATAGCAGAAAAGTAAAATGTGAACCAAAACTACTTTAAAAATTGCTTCTTGATGTAGCAATAAAATACATTAAACTTCCTACTCTTTTAATGTCATTCAACACACACAAAATGCTAGAGGAACTTGCAGGTCAGGCGGCATCTATGGAGAGAAAAAAAACAGATGACATTTTGGGCCAAGACATTCATCAACACCAGAAAGAAAGACATTAGAAGTCAGAATAAGAAGCTAGAATAGGAAAGGAAGGAGCACGGGCTGGCTGGCAGATGACAGGTGAATGATGAGAGAGGGAAGTGGATCCAGAGGGAGGACGGTGAAGGCTAGGTTATGGGGGCAGGGAAGAGGAATGAGAAAGGGTACTCAGGGACAAGCAAATTGGGTGGGTAGAGGGAGAGAGAGAAAAAGGGGAAGGGTTTCCAAAAGTTAGAAAAATCAAGAGACAACCTCATTGCAATCACATGGTAGTAAAGGCAGCCATGGACAGACATGTCAATGTGGAAATGGAAAGATTTGAACAGAAGAGGAGCATCCAGCCTCCTCTGGATGAACCGGACCTGGTGGCATCAAGATTCATCGTTCACCGAGGAGGACATTAGAAGAGCCTTCCTGAAGATAAATCCAAGGAAGGCTATGGGCCCAGACGGCGACCCGGGACGGGTTCTCCGGGCCTGTGCAAGTGAGCTAGCTGGAGTGTTTGCTGATCTTCAACTGTTCCCTGCTTCAGTCTAAGATCCCCTTGTGTTTTAAGAAGGCAACGATAATCTCGGTGCCAAAGAAAAGCAAGGTGGCATGCCTGAATGACTACCGACCTGTGGCTCTACCATCAATTGCTATGAAGTGCTTCAAGCGGATTGGTTATGGCACACATCAACCATAACCTGCCGGTCAACCTCGACGCTTTGCAATTTGCCTACTGGAGCAACAGGTCAACGGCAGATGCCATCTCTCTGGCACTACATTCCTCCTTAGAACACCTGGAGAATAAAGACACATATGTAAGGCTCCTTTTCATCAACTACAGCTCTGCCTTTAATACCATCATTCCAAATAAACTGATTCCTAAGCTCCGGAACCTGGGTCTTAGCACTCAGATCTGCAGCTGGATCTTCAACTTCCTCACAGACAGGACCCAGGCTGTAAAAATAGGGACAAGCTCTCCTCTACAATCACTCTGAGCACCAGTGCCCCACAAGGCTGTGTACTCAGCCCCCTGCTGTATTCACTGTACACCCATGATTGTGTAGCCAAGTTTCCATCAAACTCAATATACAAGTTTGCTGATGACACCACAATTGTGGGCTGTATCTTGGCTAATGATGAGTCTGAGTACAGAGAGGAAATTAAGAACCTGGTGGCATGGTGCGAAGACAATAACCTATCCCTCAATGTCAGCAAGACGAAAGAATTGGTTGTTGACTTCAGAAGGAGTAGCGGACCGCACAACCCCATGTACATTGGTGGTGCGCAGGTGGAACTGGTCAAAAGCTTTAAGTTCCTCGGGGTGAATATCACAAATGACCTGACTTGGTCTAACCAAGCAGAGTCCACTGCCAAGAAGGCCCACCAGCGCCTTTACTTCTTGAGAAAGCTGAAGAAATTTGGCCTGTCCCCTAAAACCCTCACTAATTTTTATAGGTGCACCGTAGAAAGCATTCTTCTAGGGTGCATCACAACCTGGTATGGAAGTTGTCCTGTTCTAGTATCAATTGTTTGGTGACAATAAAGTATAATGAAAGTATAATGAATTAAATAGCTGGCCACTGAGGAATCTGGCTGTTGTGGCAGACAGATTGAAGATGCTCAATAAAACAATCACCCAATATGCAGCTCAGGTAGAGGAGTTCATACTAGGAGTACCGAATGCACAATTGACGCTCATAGATTTATAGGTGAAATGCTGCCTCGCCTAAAGGGATTGTTCCTAACTTCTCTCATTATTCCAGCATCTGCACTCTCTCAAAATCTCTGTAAATGTTTTCCACTTACTTTTTGAGAATGTTAGAAGTTTTTGTATATGAAAGAGAATTAAATTTCTTGTAGTAGGTTGTATCATTGTTGAGGTGAATAAAGGTGTAGGTTGGGGCATGAGGTTTCTAGAATAGTACACAAGTGAAATTGTGTATAGTTAGTTTTAAAAGACAACAGGTTACTCATTAATTGTAACCCAATCTAACTTCATTTTATGATTGTGGCAATGATTTAAAAACTATTATCTCCATAAAAGTAAAAACAGACACCCATGGTCTGCTAACTTTTTTAAATTAATTGGGAGAAATTGAACTTATCTGCCTTTTCTTGGCTATATATCCACAAAGGCATTCATTCAAACACTCCCAAATAGTCTAGAAAATAAAACTGTTCACAATAGCAATGGTGATGTTAAAAATCATACGACTACAAATGTTTATGGATTAAGTTCAATCATACAGAGAATTATAGAAGAAAGAGTCATTTTACAAATTTTCACTTCATTTATCCAGGATAATGGAGGGAAGCACCTTCACAGAGAATACAAAACAAAATGAATAATGTAAAACAGCCCAGTAACCAGCCCCATCAAGATTAATAGTCAACACTTCAGTTTTGAGTAGCACTTTCCCCTACACCCACTACACAAAGCAAGACTTTAGCAACTTGATCTATATTCAAATCCACATGAATACTTGAGGCTCTGTCCTCTTTTTACAAACTCATTTTCCACCTCTGCCAGGCTAATCAGCAAAAACAGGAATTACTGGTAGGACCTTACTTTACCAATAGGACCACTGCTCATTACCCAATGATCTCAATAGCCTTCAAGAACCTATCTAGTTTTGCCACTGCTTTGGGAATGTTGACTGGCCATCCAATAGCAATACAACATATATTTTCCTCTATCTACTCCACAAGCAGGTGTGGGGGCGTTCTGAAGAAAATTACACATCCCCAGGACAATGAAAAGTTCTTAACCCACAGGAAATTTGAGATTAGGTACAGAGCAGGGATTTTGTGGTATTCCTGACAACAACCGCCACCACCACCTGAAAAGAACAAAATCAGTCAACTGCAACCAAAGGAGGTAATCACAGTACTGCACCTTCCTACCAGTCACTGAGCTAGAAGTGTGAGCTTTTTTTCTCTCCCTCAAATGGTTAATCATAAAGCCAGTATATCCAGGACATGCCATCTTCTCATTGCTACCATCAGAAAGGAAGTACAAGAGCTTGAATACATCCAGTCAACATTTTTAAAAGTTTTTCCCCTCTATCAAATTTCTGAACAGTCCATGAACACTATCTCACTAATTGCTCTTTTTGCACTACTTACTTATTTTTAATATATCTTATTTTAACTAATAGTAATTAGAAACATAGAAAACCTACAGCACAATACAGGCCCTTCGGCCCACAAAGTTGTGCCGAACATGTCCCTATCTTAGAAATTACCAGGCTTACCTATAGCCCTCTATTTTACTAAGCTCCATGTACCTCCCCAAAAGTTTCTGAAAAGACCCTATTGTATCTGTCTCCACCACCATTGCTGGCAGCCCATTCCACGCACTCACCACTCCCTGAGTAAAAAATCTTACCCTTGATATCTCCTCTGTACCTACTCCCCAGCACCTTAAACCTGTATCCTCTTGTGGCAACCATTTCAGTCCTGGGAAAAAGCCTCTGACTATCCACATGATCAATGCCTTTTATGTCAAATTATTTTATGTATCGCACTTATTGCTGCCACAAAACAACAAATTTCATGACATATGTCAGTGATAATAAACCTGATTCTGATTCAGTAAATTAGCCTCTGGGTAATTAAGAATTGAATATATTTCTTAATTATCATCCATCCAATCAACTCTTTGTGCAACCGATTTTGTACTTTAATTATCTGCCCAGACCACTCATCAGTCCAGTTTTTAAAAAAGTTAATTCAGATTATTTGCCTCAAACACAGATTCCTAACCTAATGCAAACACTGAATTTTAAGAGCCACATACACACAATACGCTGGAGAACTCAACAATTTAGGTCTTCATCAGGCCCTTCTATCAGTACCTTGGCCCAAAACGTCAACTTTTTATTCCTTTCCATGGATCCTGTCTGACTTGCTCAGTTCCTCCAGCATGTTGTATGTGCTGCTCAAGATTTCCAACAACTGCAGAAGCTCTTGTGTTTAAAGAGTTTTATGATGTATGATACCAGAAGGATTGTGACAAGGCCCAACAGCTTTATAATTGATATCTTGTATTTAAACATGGAATTGTGCAATCTCTTCTCTTCAGAAGACATACTTTATTGATCCCGAGGGGAAATTGGGTTTCATTACAGCCGCACCAACCAAGAATAGTGAAGAAATATAGCAATATAAAACCATAAATAATTAAATAATAAGTTAATCATGCCAAGTGGAAATAAGTCCAGGACCAGCCTATTGGCTCAGGGTATAAAAATACAACTGCAGATGCTGTGGATCAAAGAATACATACACAACGCTGGAAGAACTCAGCAGATCAGGCAGCATCGGTGAGAAAAGAGTAGCCAATGTTTTGGGCCGAGACCCTTCATCAGGAATGGGGGGGGGGGGGTTAGAGAGGGCCGAAGCCCAGTAATAGAGATAGGGGAGGGGGTAGGGCCTAGAGGCGCCAGGTGGAAAACCAATCAGAGGAAAGATCTTTTCTCACGGATGCTGCCTGACCTGCTGAGTTCTTCCAGCGTTGTGTACGTATTATTGGCTCAGGGTGTCTGACACTCTGAGGCAGGAGTTGTAAAGTTTGATGGCCACAGGCAGGAATGACTTCCTATGACACTCAGTGTTAAATCTTGGTGGAATGAGTCTCTGGCTGAATGTACTCCTGTGCCTAACCAGTACATTATGGAGTGGATGGGAGTCATTGTCCAAGATGGCATGCAACTTGGACAGCATCCTTTTTTCAGACACCACCGTCACAGAGTCCAGTTCCACCCCCACATCATCACTGGCCTTACGAATGAGTTTGTTGATTCTGTTGGTGCCTGCTACCTTCAGCCTACTGCCCCAGCACACAATAAACATGATAGCACTGGCCATCACAGTCTTGTAGAACATCCTCAGCATCTTCCGGCAGATGTTAAAGGACCTCAGTCTCGATGTCTGGGCAACAATTTAAGCACCGGGCCAGATTGTAAAGGACTGTTGAGCTCACGGCTCCACGGCGTTTACTCAGCTCTGCTGCACCGATGGTCTGTGAACGGACTCTCCTTTGGGCACCTCAGTTCTCAGCGCTATCTGCTTGCTTTTATTGATGGCACTCTCTACACACTGGGTTTTTAACAGTCTTTTTTTAATGGGTTCTTTTGGGTTTCTTTGTTCTGTGGCTGCCTGTAAGGGGACGAATCTCAAGGTTGTATAATTATACATACTTTGATAATAAATGTATTTTGAACTTTAAAAAAAAGGAAATAGAGACGGCTCTGACCCTTCTGTAGACAGCCTCAGTGTTCTTTGACCAGTCCAGTTTATTGTCAATTTGTATCCCCAGGTATTTGTAATTCTCCACCATGTCCACACTGACCCCTTGGATGGAAACAGGGGTCACCAGTGCCTTAGCCCTCCTCAGGTCCACCAGCAGCTCCTTAGTCTTTTTCACATTAAGCTGCAGATGATTCTGCTCACACCATGTGACAAAGTTTCCCACGTACTCAGCCTCATCTCCCTTGCTGATGCATCCAACAATGGCAGAGTCATCAGAAAACTTCTGAAGATGGCAAGACTCTGTGCAGTAGTTGAAGTCGGAGGTGTAGATGGTGAAGAGAAAGGGAGAGAGGAAGTTTCTACCTTTCACTTGTAATAGTTAACACAAATTACATTAGAAACATAAAAATTAATGTCCACTGACAAAATGGAGATGTTTTGGAAAAAATGGAACAATAAAGATTTTCAGAAGTAGCTATATTTTTTGGCACACTTCAACGTCCTGAGAATTAAGACAAGTTAATGCAAATTCACTCACTTAATAAAATGCAGTTCAACAGCAGAATACGCAGTAAATAAAATTAAAGATAATCATGCATTTAATACATCTTTGAAATGATGTTTAAGCTACTTCTGCATTTCCATTTTGTGAAAATTGTTTCCATTTTGAGTATGTAAACACTTATTAAACTTACAGGATGCAATGCTTCCTCTTGCCGTCTCGCTTGACTCTGCCGATTTATGAAAGACCGTGTTAGAAGTTTGTAATGGTTTAGCAGGCAAATGATTACAACTACCATCACAGTCATTACTGCAACAATGATGATTATCTTCACAAATTCTTGTTCAGCTGAAATGACAAAACACAAAAGAAAAAGTAAGTCATTTGCTTAGAATGTCACATCAGGACATTTAAATTTGAAGGAGAATTAATTAGCAACTGCCCCTAACATTTTCTTTGCTGTTTTAAAAACGGGTCATGAAATATTTAAACTGAAACAAACATTAAGACATTTCTCTTTTGCAAACCTTAGCATTTGTATTATATTAAGGTATGTGTTATTAATTTTTCACTCAGTTCTCAAAAGTCCCCATTTTGAAGATCAGGTGATTTTTCCCAGTCACATGGCCAATAATCACCACAAATCAACATCACTCAAAACTGGTTATCTTCCCGTGGCAGTGTGGTGTGGACAATCTGATTGAATACATTGCAATTATTTAATTGACTCTAATATACTTTGGGGGTATCCTGAGACATTGAAAGATGTTAAAGATGCTAGTGTCTGTTTTCCTTTTACCTTTTCCCCAAATCCAGTCATTTGCTTGCCTGACCTTCACCGTGGTGACATTCAGATTATCAGTCTGCATGATAAAATGTGCAGCTTTACGATGTCGATCCAGCTGCCATTGAACATGTTTTTTAGAGTTGAGTAATGCAGAGCTAGAGCTGTGAGGTAAGCAGCATGAAACTTAACAGCTTGATGAACTGCAGATATAACAAGTCCCCCAGGTGCTAGACTGAAACACTGTCGAATGCAGCACAATAACCATGAATCAACTGAAATCCGTGGTAGAGAATATACAATGTAGCAGGATGTTGCATGTGAAAACATAATTCTTGTAGACTTGCCCCTTTTGCTTGACAAAAGCTTTCTTGCGAATTGTTTACTTAAGTTAAATAAACAGGAACAGAACTAGACACTTTAATTTGAGTCCTTCAACCAGCTCACCACAAGAGAAACTGGAACAAACTGTTTAAGTGTGGCTAACAAATGGATAGGACAACACTCAGCAGATGCTGAAAGTATTTTTCTTTTTGCTTCTTGTCTTACTACCCTGACTTTTAAAATATCTGTATGCGTTAGACATTATCTTCACATATTATTTGTCAATTTATACTGTAACAGGATCCCTTTATCTGGAATTGAAAGGAACACACAAGATAATACGATACATTTGAAGCTCCACATATTTTAATATAAAACATTCTTTGGCAAAATACTGGGGAAATTCCAGTGCTTAGAAAATGAATGTTCAGTTCTCAAAAGTCACATTTAAAACTGCATGCCAATGACACAAGTGATAAAGAATAAGCAGCATTTCCTAAAAAAAAATCAACAAAGCATTCACTTTAAACAGCTCTGCCTGCATATGGTCAGGATGAGGATTATGACACCATCTTTACTGAATGTGAATTTTTTATTGACATCTTTGAGTACAGATCGCATGACAAAACCAAAGAAATCAGGCAAATATAAAGTTGGTCATTTTTTAAAAAACTTCCATTTAATACTAATACAATGTCATGAAAATCTTGGACACATTCCAATATTACCACGTCATCTTCAAAATGAACAGCTCCCTCTCCCAGTATGTAGTACCCTCCTGCTTCAAATTGTCCGTCATTGTTGCTGTACCTAAGAAAACCAAGGTAGCATGCTTGAATGATTGGTGCCCTGTCGCACTCACCTCAATTATAAGTGCTTTGACGGGCTGGTTAAAGATTACATCTGCAGCATGCTACCACCCACACAGGACCCCCTACAGTTCGCCTACCAATGGAACCGGTCTACCAATAATGCCATAGCCACAGCACTACACACTGTCCTCACTAACCTGAAGAAGAGGAATGCATACATTAGAACACTGTTCCTGGACTACAGTTCAGTAGTACCTTCAGACTTGAATGGAAGGTCAGAGACCTCAGCCTGCACCCTGCCTTGTGCAGCTGGATCCTAGACTTCCTATTGGATTGTGAACAGGTGGTAAGGATGGGCTCCCTCATCTCTGCTCTTTTGACCCTCAACACAGGTGCCCCCCAGGGTTGTGTCCTGAGTCCTCTCCTCTACTCCCTTTACACCCATGACTGTGCTGCCACACATTCCAATCTGCTGATCAAATTCACAAATGAATGACTTTGATTGGCCTTATTTCTAGCAGTGATGAGACAGCCTACAGAGGAGAGGTTGACATCCTGACACAGTGGTGCCAAGATAACAACCTCTCCCTCAATATCCAAAAACAAAAAGAGCTGATTGTGGATTACAGGACAAACAGAGACAGGCTCGGTCCGATCAACATCAATGGGTCTACAGTTGAGAGGGTGAGTAGTTTCAAGTTCCTCAGTATACAGATCACTGAAGATCTCACCTGGACTGTATACAGTGGCTTGTGTGTCAAAAAAAGCACAACAGCATCTCTTCCACCTCGGGTGACTGAAGAAGTTCAGCATGAGCCCCCAGATCCTCAAGATCTTCTATAGGGGCATCATTGAGAGCATCCTCATTAGCTGTATCACCTCCTGGTATTGGAACTGCACCTGATCACTGGACTGCAGAAAGTCCGGGCAGCCCAGCACATATGTGGATGTGAACTTCCCTTCATTTTGGGCACTTACAGCAGCAGGTGCAGAAAGAAGGCCTGGAAGATCATTGTGGACTGCTTCAGCTGTTACTGTCTGACAAACACTACCACAGCTTTAAAGCCAGGACCAACAGGCTATGAGGCAGCTTCTTTCTACAAGCCATTAGACTGGTACATTCACATATCTGTACATTGTGACTGAGTCACAACACAAAGATTTTTACTCCCTCATGATGTGGGATGAATTTAAGATTTAAATAAATTCAAATATTCAAATAACTATTCATTGGAATGTCATAAATGAATATCAAAACCTTTTTATAGTTTTTTAATCCTTTACTTTTCTATCAGTATACTCCCATGGTGCGAAAATAGATGAGAATAGTTGATAAGCTTTTGCCAACTTTGTCTTAAAAGCTGCACTGACTACAAATGTTGCAGAGGCATAAAGATGTCTATTGCCACCAAGCTGCTGAATGCCACCTTACAGGAAGTAAGACATAAGACCATAAGACATAGGAGCATAATTAGGCTATTCAGCCCATCGATTCTTCTCCACCATTTCATCATGGCTGACCCCGGATCCCACTCAACCCCATACATCTGCCTTATTGCTATATCCTTTGATGCCCTGACAGGTGAGGAAACAATCAACATCTGCCTTAAGTATACCCACTGACTTGGCCTCCACCACAGTCTGTGGTAGAGCATTCAACAGATTCTCCGCTCTCTGGCTAATAAATTTCCTCCTTACCTCTGTTGTAAATTTTAAGGTTGTGCCCTTTAGTTCTGGATACCTCCACCATAGGAAACACTCTCACCACAACCACCCTAGCTGGTCCTTTCAACATTCAGTAGGTTGCAATGAGATCCCCACACATTCTTCTAAATTCCATTGAATACAGGCCAAAAGCTGCCAAACATCGTATCATCCATAAACTTTGTTCACAAAGCCACCAATTCCATTATCTAAATCATTGACAAACAAAGTGAAAAGTAGTGGTACCAATTCTGACCCCTAAGGAATATCACAAGTCACTGGCAGCCAACCAGAAAAGCCCTCCTTTATTCCCATTCACTACCTCCTGTCTGTCAACCATTCCTCTATTCATGCCAGTATTTTTCCTGTAATGCCATAGGATTTTATCTTGTTAAGCGGCCTCATGTGTGACACCTTATCAAATGCCTTCTGTAAATCCATGTAAATGACATTCACTACCGCTCATTTGTCCACCCTGGTTGTTACTTCCTAGAAGAATTCTAACAGATTTGTCAGGCAAGATTTCCCTTTACAGAAACCATGCTGACTTTGACTTATTTTGTACCCCGAAACCTCATTGTTAATAATAGATTCCAACACATTCCCAACCACTGAGATTAGGCTAACTAGCCTCTAATTTCCTCTCTTTTGTCTTCCTCCCTTCTTAAGTCATCTTCCAGTCCTCTGGGATCATGCCAGAATCAAGTGATTCATGAAAGATCATGACTAATGCATCATTATCTCTTCAGCAACCTCTCTCAGGACTCTGGGATGTAATCCATCTGGCCCAGGTGACTTATCCACCTTAAGTCCTTTCAGTTTGCACTTCTTCCTTTGTAATAGCAATGGCACTCACTCCTGCTCCCTGACACTCTGGCGCACTGCTAGTATCTTCCACAGTGAAGACTGATGCAAAGTATCCACACAAAGTATTATGTTAATCTGCCATTTCTCATTTTGTTTCTCATGTTGATTCTCACTTATTTATTTTTCCTAGGTACATTTTATTTGTTTTACTCATTTCTTCAGTTACCACTACAGGTTCAGTCAGATACTATTATGCTTAATCTATGAACCTGCCTGGTACTTAATTGCATCAAATAAAATTTGACAAGCAAATCTTTCTCACATAAAATAACACAAATAGGTGAAATGAAGCATGAACGAACATATTTTATGATACCAGCCTACTTGTCTTTGGAATCTGGAAGGAAATATGCAGCAATAGAGATAACATGCAAATTTCATATAGATAACACCCAATGTGACCTGCTATTAACAAATGAGACAAGGCAGTTGACAGAAGTTGGTATAGAGGAACACTTTGCACCTAGTGATCACAATGCAATTAGTTTCAAAACAAATATGCAAGAAGATAGGTCTGGCCTGCAGATTTGAGATTCTCAATTGCAGAAAGGCCAATTTTGATGGTATCAGAAAGGATCTAGCAAGTGTGGATTGGCTGTTTTTTGGCAAAGAGGTTCTTGTTAAGTGGGAGGTCTTCTAAAGTGAAAGTTTGAGAAAGCAAAGCTTGTTTGTGCCTGTCAGAAGAAAAGATAATTAGTGTAGGGAAACTTGGCTCTCAAGAAATATTGAGGCCCTTCATAAGAAAAAAAAGAGGCACATTGCTGGCATAGGCAGATGGGAACAAATGAGGTGCTTATAAGAAATGCATGAGAACACTTAAGAAAGAAATCAGGAGGGCTAAAAGAAGGCATGAGGTTGCTTTAGCAAACAAGGTGAAGGAGAATCCTAAGGGACTCTGTGGATGTGTTACGAGCAAAAGGATTGTTCTTAACAATTGTTCCTCTGGAAGATCAGAATGGTAATCCATGTGTGGAGCCAAAACAGATGCAGGAGATATTAAATAGATTTCTTTGCATCTGCATTTACTCAGGAGACAGACACAGAGTCTATAGAAGGGGGCAAAGCAGCATCAACTTTATTAACTCTATACAGATTACAGAGGAGGAAGAGGAGTTTGCTGTCTTGAGGCAAATTAGAAATGAATAACTCCCCAGGGCCTGACAAAGTTTTCCCTCGGACCCTTCAGAAGGTAAGTACAGAAATTAACATGGCCCTAGCAGAGATATTTAAATCATCCTTAGCAGCAGGTCATGTACCAGAGGATTGAAGGATAGCCAATGTTATTTCGCTGTGTAAGAAAGGCTCTAAAAATAAACCAGAAAGTTATAGGCCAGTGAGCTTGATATCAGTAGTGGGAAAGTTATTGACAGATATTCTAAGGGACTGCATATATGAGTATTTTTATAGACATAGACTGCAATAAGAATGATCAGCAGGGCTTTGTGCATGGTAGATCATGTCTAACCAACCTTATAGAGTTTTTTGGGAAAGTTACCAGGAAATTTAATTAAGACAAGAAAGTGGATGTTGTCTATATGGACTTCAGCAAAGCATTTAATCATGTCACAAATGGCAAATTAGTCAAGAAGATTTATTTGTTCTGCATTCAAGATGAGATAGTATTTTCGATTAGACATTGGTTTTGTGGGAGAAGCCAGAAAGTGGTAGTAAATGGTTGCTTCTCTGACAGAGGCCTGTGACTCATGGAGTGCTGCAGGGATCAATGCTGTGTCCTTTGTTGTTTGTCATCTACATCAATAATCTGAATGATAATGTGGTTAACTGGATCAGCAAATTTGCGGATGACACCAAGATTAGTGGTGTAGTGTACAGTGAGGAAGACTAGCATGGTTTGTAGCAGGATCTGGACTAGCTAGAAAATGACTGAAGGAATTTAATGCAGACAAGTGCAAGGTGTTGCACTTCGATAGGACCAACCAAGGTATGTCTTACACAGTGAATGGTAAGACACTGAGGAGTATGGTAGAACAAAAAGATCAGGGAATACAGGCCTATAATTCATTGAAAGTGGAGTCACAGGTTGATAGGGGTACATAGGCCTTCATAAATAAAAGTATTGAGTACAGAAGATAAGATGTTATATTGAAGTTGTATAAGACATTGGTGAAGCCTAATTTGGAGCATTGTGTGCAGTTCTGGTCACCTATCTACAGGAAAGATGTAAATGAGGTTGAAAGAGTACAGAGAAAATTTACAAGTATTTTGCTGGATCTGGAGGATCTGAGTTATGTGGAAAGATTTAATTGATGAGAGAAGGGGAAGTTAGTCAGATATATCCATAATACAGTGGAGTAAAGGGAAATACAGAGGCATGAGAGAGGAGTTGGCCAGAATTGACTGGAAAAGAACACTGGTAGGGATGATAGCAGAACAGCAATGGCTGGAATTTCTGGAAGCAATGCAGAAGGCACAGCATATATACATACCAAAGAGGAAGAAGTATTCTTAAGGAAAGATGACACAACTGGGGTTAACAAGAGAAATCAAAGCCAGCATAAAAGCCAATGAAAGTGCACATAAAAGAGCAAAAATTAATGGGAAGTTAGCAGATTGGGAAGCTTTTAAAAACCAATAGAAGGCAACTAAAACATCATTAAGAAGGTAAAGATAGAACATTAAAGTAAGCTAGCCAATAATATTAAAGAGAATACCAAAAGTTTCTTCAGATTAATAAAGTGTAAAAGAAAGATGAAATGGATTTCCAAAAGCTGGGAAAACAGTGCTGGAGAGATAATAATGAGGGACAAGAAAATGTCAGATGAACTGAATAAGTATTTTGCAACAGTCTTCACTGTAGAAGACACTAGCAGTATAGTGGAATGTCCAAGTATCAGGGGTCATGAAGTATATGAAGTTACCATTACTAGAGAGAAGGTTATTAGGAAACTGAGAGGTCTGAAGGTAGATAAGTCAACTGGACCAGATGGTGTACACCCTAGGGTTCGAAAAGAGCTGGCTGAAGTGACTGTGGTGGGGGTTTTGAGGTATTTGGAGGCATATGATAAAATAGGCCATAGTCAGCATAGTTTTCTCAAGGGAAAATCTTCCTGACAAATCTGTTGGAATGCTTTGAAGAAACAACAAGCAGGATAGGCAGCATGGAGTAAATGAGGTGCTCAAGGAATATAAAGAATGTAAGAAGAATCTTAAGAAAGAAATTAGAGAAGCTAAAAGAAGATACGAGGTTGCTTTGGCAAGTAAGGTGAAAATAAATCCAAACGGTTTCTACAGTTATATTAATAGCGAAAGGATAGTGAGGGATAAAATCAGTCCCTTAGAGAATCAGAATATTCAGCTATGTGTGGAGCCGAAAGAGATGGGGGAGATTTTGAAAAATTTCTTTTCTTTGGTATCCACTAAGGAGAAAGATATTGAATTGTGTAAGGTAAGGGAAACAAGTAGGGAAGTTATGGAAACTATGACGATTAAAGAGGAGGAAGTACTAGTGCTTTTAAGGAATATAATAGTGGATAAATCTCCAGGTCCTGTCAGGATATTCTCTAGGACCTTGAGGGAAGTTAGTGTAGAAATAGCAGGGGCTCTGACAGAAATATTCCAAATGTCATTAGAAACGGGGATGGAGCTGGAGGATTGGCGTATTGCTCATGTGGTTCCATTGTTTAAAAAGGGTTCTAAGAGTAAACCTAGCAATTATAGGCCTGTCAGTTTAACGTCAGTGGTGGGTAAATTAATGGAAAGTATTCTTAGAGATGGTATATATAATTATCTGGATAAACAGGGTCTGATTATGAACAGTCAACATGGATTTGTGTGTGGAAGGTCATGTTTGACAAATCTTATTGAACTTTTTGAAGAGGTTATCAGGAAAGTTGACAAGGGTAAAGCAGTGGATGTTGTCTATATTGACTTTGACAAGGTTCCGCACATAAGGTTAGTTAAGGAGGTTCAATCTTTAGGTATTAATATTGAAGTCATAAAATGGATTCAACAGTGGCTGGATGGGAGATGCCAGAGAGTAGTGGTGGATAACTGTTTGTCAGGTTGGAGGCCAGTGACTAATGATGTGCCTCAGGGATCTGTACTGGGTCCAATGTTGTTTGTCATTTACATTAATGATCTGGATGATGGGGTGGTAAGTTGGATTAGTAAGTATGCAGATGATACTAAGGTAGGTGGCGTTGTGGATAATGAAGTAGGTTTTCAAAGTTTGCAGAGAGATTTAGGCCAGTTAGAAGAGTGGGCTGAGCGATGGCAGATGGAGTTTAATGCTGAGAAGTGTGAGGTCCTACATTTTGGTAGGAATAATCCAAATAGGACATACATGCTAAATGGTAGGGCATTGAAGAATGCAGTAGAACAGAGTGATCTAGGAATAATGGTGCCTCGTTCCCTGGTGGAATCTCATGTGGATAGGGTGGTGAAGAAAGCTTTTGATATGCTGGCATTTATAAATCAGAGCATTGAGTATAGGAGTTGGGATGTAATGTTAAAATTGTTCAAGGCATTGGTAAGGTCGAATTTGGAGTATTGCGTACAGTTCTGGTCACCGAATTGTAGGAAAGATGTCAACAAAATAGAGAGAGTACAGAGAAGATTTACTAGAATGTTACCTGGGTTTCAGCACCTAAGTTACAGGGAAAGATTGAACAAATTAGGTTTTTATTCTTTGGAATAAAATAGAAGGTTGAGGGGGGACTTGATAGAGGTATTTAAAATTATGATGAGGATAGATAGAGTTGACATGGATAGGCTTTTTCCTTTGACAGTAGGGGAGATTCAAACAAGAGGACATGAGTTGAGACTTAGGGGGCAAAAGTTTAAGAGTAACACGAGGGGGAATTTCTTTATTCAGAGAGGGGTAGCTGTGTGGAATGAGGTTCCAGTAGAAGTGGTAGAGGCAGGTTCAATATTGTCATTTAAAGTAAAATTGGATAGGTATATAGACAGGAAAGTTATGGAGGGTTACGGGCTAAGTGCGGGTCAGTGGGATTAGGTGAGAGTAAGCGTTCGGCATGGACTAGAAGGGCCAAGATGGCCTGTTTCCGTGCTGTAATTGTTATATGGTTATATGATAGACAAAGGAGAATCAGTTGATATTGTGTACTTTGAATTTTCAGAAGGCCTTTGACAAGGTGCCACACATGAGGTCTCTTAACAAGCTATGAGCCCATGGTATTACAGGAAAGATTGTAATGTGGTTAAAACAGTGGCTGATTGGCAGAAAGCAAAGAGTGGGAATATATAGAGTTTTTTCTGGTTGGCTGCCAGTGACTAGAGGGATCTGTGTTGAGACTGATTCTTTTTATGTTACATGTCAAGGATTTGGATGATGCAACTGGTGGTTTTGTTGCAAAATTTGCAGATGATATGGAAATAGGTGGGAGCAAGTAGTTTTGAGGAAGTAGGGAGGCTACAGAAGGACATAGGCAGACTAGGAAAATGGGCAAAGAAATAGTAGATGGAACACAATGTCAGAAATTTTATATGGTCATGGACTTTGTGAGAAGAATTGAAAAAGTTGACTATTTTCTAAATGGAGAGAAAATACTAAAAACTGAGTCACTAAGGTTCTTGTAAGTCCTTGTATAGGATTCCCTAAAGGTATATTTTCAGGTAAAGAAGGCAAATGCAACAGTAGCATTTCCAATTCAAGAGGACTCAAATATAAAAGCAAGGATGAAATGTTGGGACTGTATAAAGCACTAGTGAGGCCTAACTTGGAGTGTCATGAGCAGGTTTGGGCCCCTTATCTTAGGAAGCATCAACATCACCAACTAAACCAGCAACCTCTCATTCTTAGAAGGATAAGGACATCGAAAATAATGGTCATCACCCTGAAATGTTAGGCCTGGTTTTTAATGCACAATAAGCTACCTGGCCTGCTGAGTCATTCCAGCATTGCCTGTTTTTATTTCAGATTTCCACTAGTGCAATTGCAGTTTTTTTTTACTTTTCACCTGAAAACAAAGGTACACAAAATGAACAACAGAAAATTATCTATCAAAGTTCATTTTCTTTCTTTTATGCAGTTAATATAGCTGGTACCAGTATCTCAATAAAACTAGAACTACATGAAATTAAATTAAAAGTTCTCACCCAAACATATGTTAATATCATATATAGATCTCTATCAAAAAGAGGTAAATTACTTAACACCTGCTCAATACTTTGGACAAAAGTAATGGCTACATAGCTCTATAGCGTTGCAATCTCAGTCCGAAAGGAATTTTAGCACTAAATATTAAGCTTTTTTTTAATGTTATTGTGTGCAATTCTGGTCACCCATTTCATTGCATATATTTCTCTTTGCCCTTTTACAGGAAGGATGTGGAGACTTTGCAAAGGGTACAGAAATGATTTACCCAGATGTTGCCTGGATTAGAAAGTATGAGTTATAAGGATGGGTTGGACAATTTGGGTTATTTACTCTGGAGAAACTAATGAGAGACCTGATAGAAGTATATAAAATTATGAGAGGCACAGATATGGTAGATAGTCAGAATCTTTCTTCCAGTACAAATGTCAAACACTGGAAGACATATCGTTAAAGTGAGAAGGGATGTTCACCTTAGCAACAGATGTTTAAAGGAGATGTTCAGGGCAAGTTTTTTTTAAACAGTTATAGGTTGAACAGGCTGCCAGAAATAGAAGTGGAAGCAGATACGACATTACGTTTGGTGCAAAAACACTGTGGGCCAAAGGGCCTGTTTCAGCATTGAACTGTTTTATGTCTATATTTTAAGAACTGGAATAAGTTGCAAATATTTCCATTGTAATTTACCTCTACGAGCCCGTTCATGATCTTGTGGCAATTCCCAAAACACTTTCCTGTTTCTTTAACATCAGGGAAAAATAAAACTAACAAAATAGAAGTTTCCTATGGGTATAAATATGTTTTCAAAGCTGTAAATAATAAGTATGATTCAGAGATAGTAACATTTGGGATTGTCTGAAATTTCAATACTAGTCCTGTTGCTAACTGACTTTAAAATGTTCAAGTATGAATTAAAATTGAAGGATTTGGAAATGAAAGAGGATCATCCAGTTGGAGATTATGCAATTCCATTCTTTGTTAGACCAACAGAGAATTAGAAATACAGTATTTTACCTGCAGTGTAATTGTCACCAACATCAATTAATTTCTATATTTGAGAAGCTGTTTGCACTTCAGTTATGTAAATAGTCTTCCAACTGTCAGCTGCCTTGTTTATTTCTGACCATATAATTGGAAATTAATTCTCTGTGAAGTCCTAGTGATTACCTAAGCAGTGAGAATATCCCAGGTGGAATTTTGCCAATTTAACTGATCTTGCTCAATTCAACAGCAAAGGCACTACAGCTGATATTCATGGAGTTTATAAAATCACTTTCTAATTACTATCCAGTTGTCAGCAATTCTTGCATATGTGAATTAGGTAACATCTTAGCTATGACAGAGAAATGGAACGAACACCATCGTCAAAATCTAAGCATCACATATCAAAACAGAGGTATGTGAGTGGCATTTCTGAAACCACATCAAGGAAAAATTCATGAATCAGAAAGGATTGGAAAGAATTAGAAATCTAGCAAAAAAATCTATCTTCAGAGATTAAATATTTCAAAATCAGTTGGTTTGGGAAATGCTTAGTGGAGACCATATTCTGAATGCTTTGGCTATCAATATGGATTAAATATTTGAGCAACAAAAATGATTTGGTGAGGACAATGAAATTCTGGTCTTGTGTGGTAGTGCGCTAGATAGGCACAAGTTGTTATAGTTGCCTGGAAGTCCAATAAAATGCTGGAAGAACTTAATAGTCTACCAGCAACCATGCAGTGAACCAAGCAGGAAGTATCAAACCAGAAATATTACAGTTTTAAACTAAAGACAGACAGCAGAAAATTGGGAGGGAAGAAAAACAGAATCAGTGATAGGGTGGGAGATAAAAATGATTAATGTCAGAAATGATAGTGGAATCAAGGAAAAAGAACGTGTTGATAGAGAGAGAATATTGGTTTAGAAACTGAAACTTGTCAACAACTGTTGTCTGAAAAATAGGTCAACAGTTATGATTTGAAAGTGTTAGAATAAATATTGAGCTCAAAAGATTGCAGAACATTTAATCAAAATGTGGAGAGCTGATCTTCAAGTTTCTGCAGAGCTCACCAGAACAATGCAGGAGACAGAGATCAGAAAGGAAGCTTGATCAATGCTGTTAGAGAAATACTAAAAGTGAGTTTTGCCATGCAGTATGTCACCTTGCAAAACACAGATAAGGAGGTTATGGTTTTGCACTCTAAGCAGAGACCTGTTACATTATGAGATTATTTGAGGAAGTGGCATAGTGGCACGGTGACAATGCTATTGCTCCATAGCTTTACAACCTTTGGTGCAGATCTGTGTGGACTTTGCATGTTCTCCCTGAGAGTACTTTGATTTTCCTCAGATGCTCAGATTTCCGCCACTTTCCAAAGAAATACTGATTGGTAGGCTAACTGGCTACTGTAAATTATCCTTTGTGAATAGGTGTGCGAAAGGAGAATTGGGAGGGGTTTTGTAGTTAAAGACGCATGAGAGAGAATAGATTGGTGGAACAGTTTCTTTCTGCGTCTTATGAAAATAGAATACTTTCAGCGTAAGACTAAATTAAAAGTACTAAAGATTTTGCTCACAATACCAAAAGATCTGCTGACAAGCCTTATTTATGGGTATAAGAAGACAGAGTACTTCTTATCTTCTTTATTAAAGAAGCCAAGCTGATGATATCAAACTTCTCACAATCCAAAGATGTACCAGTTAGTAGATTAATTGGTCATTCTAAATTGTCCTGTGATTAGGCTAGTGTTAAATAGGTGGGTTGCTGAGCAGTGCAGCTCCTTTGACCTGTTCCGCACTAGATAGAAGGATAGGTGGATAGATAGAGTGATGGATAAATGGATAGATGGATAGAAAGAAGAATCCAAGTAACCTAATCACAATTCACTTATTTTCTTCTGGTGACCTGGACAAAATCACATCTTCCTATAAAATTCAAAACTTTTCAGTATTGAACATTATAAATAAAAATGTTTAAAATAAATTCACAATGACAAATTCAGGTGTTACTCCTGTTTTAGATCATTTATGGAGCCATAGAACTGCACAGCAAAGAAAAGGGGCATTTGGTCCATTGTGTTCACAATGATCTTTCTCCCCACCTACACCAATCCCATTTACCTGCTTTAGAACAAGATCCTTCTCTGCCTTGCCTATTTAACTGTCTGTCTAAAACATCTCAACTGTAATAACTGTATCTGATCCCACCACCTCCTCTGGCAACAAGTTCTAAATATCAACCATAATGTGTAAAAAACATACCCCTCAGATCCCCTTTATAACTCCCTCCTCTCACCTTAATCCCATGTCCTCATGTTTATTTTCAAAGGAAAAAAAATTCTATTGAAGATAACAAAAATGTTGAAAGTACTCAGCAAGCTAGGCCACATCTGCAGAAAGAGAAAAAGAACCCTAATGAAAGATTTCAATCTGAAAATTTAGCTCTGTTTCTCTTCCCACAGATCTGCCCTGGCCTGTTTGATATTTTCTGCATTTTCTGTTTTTATTTTAGATTTCCAGTATCTGCAGTGCAAAATTTGATTTTCATTTGTCTATCTACCCCATCTATGCCTCTCACGATCTTATATCCATTTACAAGGTCATGCCTCAGCTTCCTTTGCTCCAAGGAAAACTAGCCCAACCCAAGCATTCTCTGTCCATAATTAAGATTGCCCAATATATAGGTAACAGCTTGGTAAATCTCTGTACTTCCCCAGATCAATCACATCTTTCCTGTCATGTTGTAACCAGAACTGTACATAATGCTTGTTCCAAGAACAGTGCTTTGTAAAGTTATACAGTACTTTATTCTTCCAGTCCTTTTATCCTATCCCTGGAAGGATGCCATATATCTCTTTCACTTTCAAGGAACTATAGACTTGAATCCCAAGGTCATTCTGTTCTCCTATTTGACTTGTCAAAATGTGTTATTTTGGATTTGTCAGGATTAAACTTCATCTGCCATCACTCAACTCAACCTTCTGACTGACCCATATATTCAGATCTGTCACAAGTCCAATAGAATACTATTGCAGAGAAAAATAATAGAATTATGGAAAATCAAAAGGCTGCTTGGAAATAACTTCAACAGGAATTTGTAGCACAACAGATTCTGCAGATGCTGGAAACATTGAGCAACACATGCAAAATATTGAAGGAACTCAGCAAATCAGGCAGCATTTATAGGATGTCCACAGATGATGCCTGACTTGCTGAATTCCTCCAGCATTCTGTGTGTGTTGCTAAGGATTGATATATAATTGGTTTATTATTGGCACATATACTGACACAATGAAAAGCTTTTGTTTTATGTGCCATCCAGATAGATCATATCATATATATTTAGGTTAGGTACTTAAAAAAAGCAGAAAACAGTTACAGAGAAAATTCAGTGTGGGCAGACAAATGAATGCAAGAGCTTGGACTAGATAGATTTGGAGATTAAAATTTCAAGAGTTTGTTTCTTCTTTGTGTACAAAAGGTCCATTCGCGGGTCTAAAAACAATAGGAGGGGAGCTGCTCTGGTGGTATGTACTCTGCCCTTCAGGAGAGTGGAAAAGGCTGAATGATCGCATCCTTGATCTTGACCATAATCTCCCAATCTAATTCCTTGATTTTTTTTTGTCTACCTGCACTATACTTTCACTGTAACTACAACAGTATATTCTGCATTTTTTTCTTTTATTACCTTGTAATAATGCATGGCATTTGTCTGGATGCCACACAACTCTTTAACTGCATGAAGTACATCTGACAATAAAAAGAAACAATGTTAACTCTGTTTCTCCTCCCACAGGTGTGAACTGATCTGTTGTTTTTGGACTGGTCGTCTTCCAAAGACTGTTGAGGCAGAGACTCAATGTTTTCAAGTTACTTTGGGTAGAACAGAATGCACACTAGGGTTTATAATTTGATCAACCATGGAGAATTTATGAGGGGCTAAGAGGCCTACTCATGTTCCAAGATTCTAAGTTGTAAAAGAAGAAATCAACAGCTGACTTTACAATGTGCATAACAAAGTAGCAAGTGATTATGATCTACAAACTCTAGAGAAGGAGTGTTCAAGGTTAGAAAAATGTGAATTTAATAAAATTGCAGGAAATTACCATGAAGTCAAGATTCACAAATGCATCTCAGTGAAAAGAACCTACAATCCCTACTCAGATAGGTCTTCACACATGTTAGTTCCATCCTCCCTGGATGACTGTTAATACACTATTACATAGTCTAACAACAGTAAAAAAGAATCATTTAAAAGACGATTCATGAGTTCCAGCTCAGAGGCAAAATGTTGCCCCATCTCCTGGAGGCAGTTTGAAAAAACTACCAAGTAGTATCAATAAGGGAATTTACCAATAAAACTTCAAAGAAAGTGAAGACATTCTATACTGGCTGCATAAATGAAACAATTTATGACAGTTTTTGTTAAGAATATCTTTGAATGTAAGCATTTGGAAAAGTCTGGCAGGTATAAAAACATTAGATTAACTCAAAAGAAAAATGCAAGCTTTTAAAATTCATGTTAGCCTCAAATGTACAAGGCCAATAAACACATCCTTATAAAAATAATTAATGGGATGCAGGTGATATTGGAAAAGATCATTTTTATTGTTCAATCCAAATTTCTTCTGTATTTGAGTGGTTTGCTTGGTCACTGAGAAGGCAGTTAAGATTCAAAATGGATTTACACAAACACAGGAAAATCTGCAGATACTGGAAATCTAAAGCAACACACACAAAACACTGGAGGAACTTAGCAGGCCAGGCAGCGTCTATGGTAAAAAGTAAACACTCCACATTTCAGGTCAAGATGAAGGGTCTCGGCCTGAGACATTGACTGTTTACTCTTTTCTACAGATTATACCTGGCTTGCTGACTTCCTCCAGCATTTTATTTGTGTTGCATACACACCAGACCAGAACACTTCCTTCACTAAAGGACATCAATAAACTTGATGTGATCTTGCAATCCAATCATTGTAACTGGTGCTAGGTTTGAATTCCAGATGTATTAGTATCATTAGTCCAGATCTCTGGATTACCAGTCCAATAAAATGATTAATCTCTTTGGTTGTCCATCGGAATCCAATGACAACATCCACTCCTTTAACGGTGAGATCTTTGATGACTATACAATCCTATCCTGGACCCACAAGTTCTATTGCAGGTGGGACATGTATATGTGGTAGTGGTGGTAGTGATGGCAACCATGGCTGCATTTCTCCTGGCTCTCTTCTGCAGTCTTCCGGTTGTTCTTTCCATCTCCGGAATACGAACCCCATCCCTACACAGCTGTCGCCATGTGTTATGGTCAGCAGCAACATCCTCCAGGTCTTCAGGTCTGATCTTGCACTTCCTTAAAGCATTCTTCATCTGATCCTTATAGCGCTTCCCTCCAGCTGAACGTCGACCATGATGAAGCTGGCCGTATAACACTGCAGGGTAGCCAACATGGGGGCATCCTTATCACGTGCCCCAGCCACTGCAACTGACGCTGGGTGATCATGGCCTCAATACTTCTGCAGTTGGTCTTTACAAGTATTTCAGTGAGGCACCTGCTCACACCAAGTAATTCCCAGGATGCACTGAAGGCAGCTTATGTGGAAGTGTTCCAAGGACTTGATGTGATGGCTGTAGGTTACCCAAGCTTCACAGCCATAAAGGAGGGTGGTAACACAGACCGCTTGGTATACAGCGACCTTTGTGGAGGGACAAAGGCTCCTGTTCTGAAAGACTCTATACCGAAGTCTCCCAAAGGCAGCTGATGCCTGTTTAATGCGGCTCTGGATGTTATTGTCAATGCCGCTATCCTCAGAGAGAATGCTCCCCAGATATTTGAAAGATGGTACTACTGACAGCTTTTCATCACCACAAGAGCACAGTCATCTGCATACTGCAGCTGCAAGACCCGCTCTCTACAGAGTTTGGTGGTTGTGTGGAGCCTCCTGATGTTAAAGAAGTTGCCATCTAATCTGACAGCCACTGCCACACCACTGCTATCCTCAATCTCGTTGTGGAGAAGCTTGGTAACACACAAGAGGAAGATGTTAAAGAGCACTGGTGCTAGCACACACCCCTGTGCATACAATCAAGGGCTTGGACTCTTGTCCTCCTATGGTCACCCGAGCAGTCATCCCATCATGGAACTGACGGAGGATTTTAACAAATTTATTGGGACAGCCAAACCTGAGGAAGACATCCCATAAGAGCTCTCTTTCCACAGTGTCAAATGCTTTGGAGAGGTCAACAAAGGCCATAAACAGGTCGTGATGTTTCCCCTGGCACTTTTCCAGAAGCTGCTGGGCGGTGAAGATCATGTTGATCGTGCTCCTGTTCTTCCTAAATCCACACTGCAATTCAGGCAGCATTGACTCAGTGATGTTGCCCCTACTATTGCTGCAGATGATTAATCTAAGGTCCTGGAGTCATACAGCATGGAATTAGGTCCCTTGGCCCAACTCATCCGTATGAACAAAGATGCCTTCTGAGTTAGTCTCTTTGCCTGTTTATGGACAATATCCCTCTAAACCTTTCCTTTCCATGTATCTAAAAAACCAGGTCTTTTAAACATTGTAATTGTACCTGCATCTACTACATCATCTAGCACTATATACTCACTACATTCTATGTGAAAAATGGCCTGGGAAGGCTCTTTTAAAGCTTGTATCCTGTGTTCCAATCCCTCTCCTAATCTATTTATGTTGTGAATCTTAGGCCCCACCTCTACTATTTTCAAGCTGCCACTCAGTTTCTTCTTCCTGTGATTCCATCTGCCTACCCTTTCCTCATCTGTTTCTACTTATCACCTTAGTTACTACTCATATTCCAGAAGCAAAGCCTTTTGTTATATTCATTTATCATCCTCCTGCCTCTGACTCTACTTCCAGCCTTACATTCCGCCCACCTAGTTTCATCCTTCCTTTCTCACCTGAACCCATCTATTATCTTGTATAAACAAGCTGGATGAACTCAGCAGGTCGGGCAGCATCCATTGAAACAAGCAGTCAATGGATGCTGCCCGACCTGCTGAGTTCCTCCAGCTTGTTCGTATGTGTTGATTTGACTACAGCATCTGCAGTGTACTTTGTGTTTACCATCTATTATCTGCTGGCACCTTCCTCGCTTTCCTAAACTAGCTAACTCCCTTCTACACTCTCAGTCCTGATGCAGAGTCTTGACCCAAAATGTCAACTACTCCCCTGTATCCATAGATGCTACCTGATCCCCTGAGTTACTTTTTTAACAATTTGATTTTTGCTCCAGATTCCAGCATCCCCACTTAAATCTTTCTCCTCTCACCTGAAACCTATTGCTTCAAGCTTTAGGGTTCCCTACTCCAGAAAAAAAAGACTATGACCATCCACTTCATCTATGCCTATTTCACTCCAAAGAAATAATTTCACACTATCCAGTCTTTCCAGACCAAGTAACATCCTTGTGAATATTTCCTGTTTCTTTAGCTTAATCACATCCTTCCTATAGCTTAGCAATCACAATTGCTCAAGATTCTTCAACATCTCAACATCACAAAATGGTGTAATTTCACCAACATCTCCTACAGGTATAACATGGTACCCAAGTCTGGTACTCAATGCCCTGACTAATGAAGGCAGGTCTTCATATATGCTCTTCATTATCCATGTCACTACTTTCAGGGAATTATGTACTTGTATCCCAAGGTTATGCCATTCATTAAGTATGTACTTTCATAGCTTAACTCACCAAAATGCATCACCACATTTATCTGAGTTAAATTTCATCTGCCATTCCTTTGCTTCTTTCCAAGTTCTTCTATATCCTGCTGTAAATTTAAACAAACTTATTCACTGTCCACTACATCAATTTTGGTGCCATCTGCAAACTTAATAATCACGCCAGGTACTTTCTGATCTGAAATGTTAATATATATCTAAGACAGACAATAGGGGAAGGAGTACTGTCCTCTATAGCACACCACTAGTCACAGGCCTCCACACTGAAATACAATCCTCCAAATACCACCCTCTGACTCCTACAACCAAACTAATTTTGTATCCAATTTGGTACCATGTGATCTAACCTTCCAGATCAGCCTCCTACATGAGATCTTGCCCAAGGCCCTGCTAATGTCCATGTAGACATCTACTGTTCTTCCTTCATTGATCCTCTTGGAGAGCTCTTCAAAAACATTAAATCTGAGAGATGTGATTTCTCATGCACAAAACCATATTACCATACCTTGTAAATTTGTGTTTAACCAAAAATCACTTAAAAATCCTATCTTTAATGCTTCAAAATTAAAATATCAATGTCAATTGGTATCTGTGATTTTGTGATTAAATTAAAATACATTTGCCTAAGTGTGCTGCACTTATCTCTGGGCTGTGAAGTCAAAGGACAATATTAACTCATTGTTCTATCCAAACTTACATTAAATGGAACTTAAAGACACAATTTTCCAAAAAAACATTCACAGCATTCTCTCATATCACTTAGGTGAACTGAGAGAACGTGTTAAATACTATCTAGCTTTTGCATTCTCTATATATCAAGTGAGGAATGGAAACAAAATTTCAGTTACACGAGTACTTAAGAGTTTTAGTTTTCTGTCTTAACATTACAAATATTCTGATTACAATTGGGTATCTTTATACTGAAAGCAAAACTTATTCTAAATACAAGATGAATATTTTATTCAATTTAATCAATAGCATGATCTAAAATATTGTCCAATGAATTATATAAATATAAAACCCCCTTTGACTTTTATTTGGTGGGGGGAGAGTGTAAAGGGGGGGGGGGGTTCTTCTTTTTCTTTGTTACTGCGTATGTTAATCAAAATGGCTTCTTTGTTTTGTTAAAAGTAGGAATGCTTCTTTGTTGCGAAAGAGTGCTGGAGGCTTGTTTGGGTTAAAATTTACTGATAACGAGAATTGTATTCCTTTGTAAACCAATTAGGATTAATGTTGTTCTTACTTCTGAGTCTGTAAACTATTGTTGGCGGGCTTTTGGGGAGATTGGCGTGAGGGGGTGAGAGAGAGAGAGAGAGAGGACGCAATGCTGTAAACTGGGCGAGGAACGGACCCCAAGCAGGGGTCCAAGGCCAGGAGGTACCCCCAGGAGAGGAGACGAAGATAGATGTACTTGGTTGACCACTTCGGGTGGTCCTGAGCTGTGAGTTGAGGAGTCCGGAGGGGATCAAATGGTGGCCAGAAGACTTCAGTAATTGAGCTCCAACGGTTGTGCACAAAGCGGTTTGGACTTTGATAAGTTTGGCACCTTTTCTTTATTTTCTTTTCCTTCATGTATACTGTATTGCTATTAATTACCTAGTTATAGTAATCTTTATAAACTGTAATCATTTAATCACATATGGTGTCCTGTCTGTTCTTTGGCAAGGCGGGGACATCACACAGCATCCACACAAGCTGATTACCCAGTTTGGCGGGGCCGAAGGCTTCTCCCCCTGGACAAGAACGAGTTGAGCGAGCCTGAGGCGACCCAGGGGGTTACATAATATTCATCTCATATGAACAACATTTTGATTTATCTGAATATTTATTTTCACTAATCATTTTAATGCGAGTGGGGGAAGAGGTCTTGTTAAACATTTATTTGTCATGCAAATAATTATCTTAGAGTTCCTGTACACAGAAATATTGACGTGTGTAGCTATGGGAGGCTCTCTTTATTTTTATTTATGTTTGGTTACCAAACAATCTCAAAGCAAAGCTGTATAGCCCCAGAGGGTTAATGGATTGTCTAGACAGTCAGGTATTAGATACTCAAGCTGTCTGAATGTTATGAAAATCTAATTGTGTCATTGGCTGCTGTCTATGTGAAACAAGGGATATGAGGTTCATTTTCATTCCACTCACAAGACCACTTTTGCATTATTTGTCAGCTGAAACTCATCAAAGATAACATTATTCCATAATCTATTGCATTTCACAAGATAGTGCAATTCAAGTATTCAAGTAAGTTAATGGTTGGTATAGATACATAATCTTGAAATCTGTCAACTCTGCAGAAACCAGTTTGATAAGATCATTCAGAACTCTTGAAAAATTTTATCTTTTAATCTTGTGTTATATTTCCTTGAACAATACCCAAGGAATTTATTTGAATTGGAAAACGCTGGTATTACTATTCTTTTTAGGCTATGTCTCATGATTAAGCATGGCTAGCTGCTTCCATTCTAGTTCCTTGGATGCTGAGTTGAATGACAAGTTCAATTAGGGACCTGTGACCATACTATAGATGAACCAGGAAATGCTTGAAAGGAATGGGTAACTTGTGAGATGGTGCTTTCCTTCCAGCATTGACCATAGGAACAGAATTAAGCCACTTGGTCTATCGAGTCTGCTCTGCCATTCCATAATGACTGATTTATTATTATTCTTCTCTACTCCATTCTCCTGCCTTCTCCCCTTAAACTTTGACACCCTGACTAACCAAGAATCTATCAACCTCCACTTTAAATATACTCAATAACTTGGTCTCTACAGCTATCCGTGGCAATGAATGCCACAGATTCACCACCCTCTGGCTAAAGAAATTCCTTCCATTTCTGTTCTATATGGACATCCCTCTATTCCTCTGGCTCTAGACTCACCCACTGTAGGCTACAACCTCTCCACATCCATTCTATCTAGACCTCTCAATATTCAATGAGTTTCAATGGGATCCCCCCTTATTCTTCTAAACTCCAGTGAGTATAGGCCCAGAGTCATCTAAAGCTCCTTATATGTTAACTCTTTCAAACCTGGAATCATACTTGTGAACCTCCCCTGGCCCCTCTCCAATGCCAGCATATCTTTTCTTAGATAAGGAGCCCAAAACTGCTCACAATGTTCGAAGTGTGGTCAGACCAATGCTTCAGCATCACATCCTTGCTCTAATATTCTAGCCTTTTCAAAATGAATGTTAACATTGTATTTGCCTTTCCTACCACTGACTCAACCTGAGTCTATGAGTGAGGAAATCCCAGAACTACTTGCACAAGGGGGTATTGAGACCTGTTTACTGTTTAGTTTCTGGGGGAATGATGGTCCATTCAAGAGTCTGATAACAGTGGGATAGGAGGTGTCCTTGAGCCTGTTTGTATGTGCTTTCAGGTTTTAAAAAAAATATTTTCTACCTGATAGGAGGGGGGGAGGGAAGGAGATAATGTCTGGGTGGATGGTATTCTTTTTTACCATGCTGGCTGCTTTACTGAGGCAGTGAGAAGTATAGACAGAGTCCAAAGAGGGGAGGGCTAGTTCCCAGAATGTGCTGAGCTGTGTCCACAACTCTCTTCAGTTTCTTGCGGACATGTGCAGGGCAGTTGCCATACTAAGCTGTTATCTGTCCAGGTGAGATGCTTTCTATGGTGCATCAATAAAATTTAGTATGGGTTGACACAGACTTGCTGGATTTCCTTATAGCTTGTGGAAGTAGAGATGTTGGTGAGTTTTCTTGGCTGTGTTACTATTGAAACAGAGCTGCTGGCCTGCCTTCTTCATGATTGCATCAATGTGTTTGGCCCAAAGTAGTTCTTCTGAGATGTTAATGCCAGGGAACTTGAAGCTAGCTGCTCACCCTTTCCACTGCTGACCCCCTCAATGATGACTGGTGTGTGTTCACCTGATTTCCCCTTCCACTGGACACAATCGATTCCTTGGTCTTGCTGACATTGAGTGCAATGTTGTAGTTGTGATACTACTGAACCAGCCAATTTTTCTCACTCCTGTACACCTCTTCACAGCCACCTGAGATTCTGCCAACAACAGCGGTGTCTTTGGAGATATTATAAATAACATTTGAGCTGTGCCTAGGCACACAGTTATACACAGTAACACACAGTTACTGTGTTACAATCTTTTGGATAGATGATCTATCCAAAATGAATAGATTATGAAACAATATATTTCACTTCTTTTATGGCTTCTATGTTTGTTTTTCATCTTGGATGTGATTCTGGAACTGCTGGAGCCTGTGATTTGCTTTTGGAGATCATTGGAGTGATTTAGTGCTCTGCAGTCTCCAAGAGGATTCCAGGAGGCAGAGGCCACATGCGCAAACCTTGAGGTGAGCAAGCTGATGTGAGACTCAATTTCACCAATTAAAGCTTCCATTGTGCACTGATTAAAGCAATGAGGGAGATTAAAGCATCCAGGCAAGAGTAGAGGGTGAGTGCCAGCTGCCTTTTATTTGATTGTTCTGCTAATGGAGAAGGGAAAGCCTGCTGCTGTGCCTGGAGAGTGTTGCCCAGGTTTTCTGTGTTTTGGATGTGGACTTGGACTATAGACTTAATTCAGCCTTATAGTATTTTTTTTATATATTCTGTGTTTTTTGCCCGATCTTTCTCAATGTTTGTGCAAGGAAGGGGAATTGGGGGTCAATGCGCCTGTTCTGTTTTTGTTCATTTTTTTGTGCAGGGGGAGGGATTTGGGGGTTGATGATCAAGCTGCCTTTCTTTTTTCTTGGTTTTGTGCTACCTGGAGAAAAAATTTCAGAGTTGATATTTCAATAATGAATGAGCCTTTGAACCTTTGAACAGTTGATGGCATATAACAACAGTTGGCAGCACAGTGCTAAAATGGTGCATTACTGTAACTGGCAATTTTATACAGTAGCCAAGTAAAAAGAAATGTTCCATTCACAACAAGTTCCATCAAAGTACTATTTCCGGTATCTAGTTTTAAACAAGTTCACATTTTTCTGATAAAAATTAAGTGGATATAATTCTAATATTCTGTTTCTATTAAAGGACTATTTCAAGCTCTATATATTTTGAAAAAAATGGATCTAACTTGGGTTAAAAAAAACAAAAAGCATTAAGCAGCAGAACTCAGTTGGACTATAGTGAAAGATCTTTGTAATGATGGTCGCTGCTGGCAGATCATCTCTTTATTTGTGGTGTGTTGATTCTGGAAAGCACATTCAAGTAACACACACAAAATGCTGGTGGAACGCAGCAGGCCAGGCAGCATCTATAGGAAGAAGTATAGTCGATGTTTCAGGTCGAGACCCTTTGACAGGCCCCACCAGCCTCCGTGTCCAACATATAATTCTCTGTAACTTCCGCCATCTCCAATGAGATCCCACCATCAAGCATATCTTTCCTCTCCCCCCTTCCTGCTTTCCGCAGGGCTCGCTCCCTTCGTGACTCCCTTGTCCATTCGTTTCCCCCCATCCCTTTCCACTGATCTCCCTCCTGGCACTTATCCTTGTAAGTAGAACAAGTGCTACACCTCCCCTTACACTTTCTCCCTCACCACTATTCAGGGCCCCAAACAGTCCTTCCAGGTGAGGCAACACTTCACCTGTGAGTATGTTGGTGTAATATACTGTGTCTGGTGCTCCTGGTGTGGCCTTCTATATATTGATGAGACCCGATGCAGACTGGGAGACCGTTTCGCTGAACAACTATGCTCTGTCTGCCAGAGGAAGCGGGATCTCCGAGTGGCCAGACATTTAAATTCCATGTCCCATTCCCATTCCGATATGTCAATCCATAGCCTCCTCTACTGTCAAGATGAAGCCACACTCAGGTTGGAGGAACAACACCTTATATTCCGTCTGGGTAGCCTCTAACCTGATGGCATGAACATTGATTTCTCTAAGTTCCGTTAATGCCCCTCCTCCCCTTCTTACCCCATCCCTACTTATTTATCTATTTATATATATATTTTTTCTTCCTTTTCTTCTCTGTTTCCCTCTGACAATAACTCCTTGCCTGTTCTCCATCTTTCTCTGGTGCTCCCCTCCCCCATTCTTTCTTCCAAGGCCTTCTGTCCTATGATACTCCCCCTTCTCTAGCCTTGTATCCCTTTTGCCAATCAACTTCCCAGCTCTTAGTGTCATCCCTCACCCTCCGGTCTTCTCCTATCATTTCGGGTCTCCCCCTCCCACTATCAAATCTCTTACTATCTCTTTTTTCCATTAGTCCTGAAGAAGGGTCTTGACCCAAAACATCAACTGTA
Organism: Hypanus sabinus; assembly: GCF_030144855.1. Lineage (NCBI taxonomy): Eukaryota > Metazoa > Chordata > Chondrichthyes > Myliobatiformes > Dasyatidae > Hypanus > Hypanus sabinus. The sequence continues at coordinate 132,457,626 of NC_082706.1, forward strand.
GTTCTTCCTATAGATGCTGCCTGGCCTGCTGTGTTCCACCAGCATTTTGTGTGTGTTGCTTGAATTTCCAGCATCTGCAGATTTCCTGATGTTTGTGCTGGAAAGCACATTGTTCAGTTTTCTCTTTTCAAGGTATATTTATTATCAACACAAAGTACACTACAGATGCTGTGGTCAAATCAACACGTACAAACAAGCTGGATGAACTCAGCAGGCTGCCCATTTCAACAGATGCTGCCCGACCTGCTGAGTTCATCCAGTTTGTTTGTACATATTTATTATCAAAGTATGTATACCAAATACAAACTTGAGATTCATCTTCTTGCAGGTAGCCACAAAACAAAGAAATATAATATAACCATTAAAACCCCCCACACAATAAAGACAGTTACACACCCAACGTGCAAAAAAAAATCATGCAAACAATAAATAAGGTAAACAAGTAACACACAGAACATGAGCTGCAGTGTCCCCAAATGTGAGTCCACAGCTATGGAGCCAGTTCAGTGCTGGATGGATGCAGGCCACAAAGCTAGTACATCACTGAGGTGAGTGCTGATAGATGCAGAGTTCAGGGTTAAGGTGGATAAAGCCTCATGGAGTAGTTAGCTGAACACCAGTTCGTCCTTAGCCCTTGGCCTCAATGACTCAATCTTTTAATCTGGCTCAGAGTTTAAATCTGGTAAACATTGGTTAATTTTTTGCTCCTGGGCATGGCCCCACCACTTTGATCTAGCCCAAAGTCGACTCCAGTAATGGCTGCCTTGGCCATACCTGCATAATCTAATAATTAATCTATTAATTTATCATCAGTGATTATGTATTAATGTGTCATTTTTGTACACCCCCACCATCCAGACCATGCACTCTTCTCACTGCTGCCATCAGAAAGAGGGTACAGGAGTCTGAGGACCTACACTGTCAGGTTCAGGAACAGTTATTACTCCTCAACCATCAGGCTCCTGAGCCAGAAGGGATAATCTCACTCACCCCATCACTGAACTGTTCTCACAACGTATGTGCTGACTTTAAAGGACTCTTTGTCTCATGTTCTCAATATTTATTTTTTATTATTTCTTTTTTTCTTTTTTCTTTTCACAATTTGTTGTCTTATAACATTGGCTGTTTGTCCATCCTGTTGGGTGCAGTCTTTCATTGATTCTATTGTTTTTCTTGTATTTACTGTGATTGCTTGCCCACAAAAAAATGAATCTCAGGTTTGTAAATGATGATATATACTAGTAATAATGAATTATTCTGTTAGAATCTGTTGTGTAAAGCAGATAATTTAGAAACTCACTCCACTATTGGTCTCTTAGGGGAAGAAATCTACTGCTTTGAATTCAGAAACATTAGCTACATACCTTGCCAATGTGAATAATTGTTCAATGATTAATGGATGAAAAAATATTCCTAACAAAGACACTGTGAGAGTTGTAGTATAAAATCACAGTTCGTATGCATGTGATGTTAATACCAAAAGGGGTGAAAGGGCAGGTATTGTTGCAGGAGCAGGGACTCTGCAGAAGGACTTGGACAGATTGGAAGATTGGGCAAAGAAGTGGTAAATGGAGTACAGTGCAGAGAAGTGTATAGTCATACACTTCAGTAGAAGGAATAAAGCTGTAGACTATTTTCTAAATGGGGAGAAATTTCAAAAATTGGAGGTACAAAGGGACTCAGGATTCCTTGTGCAGGATTCCCTAAATGTTAACTTACAGGTTGAGTTGGTGGTAAGGAAGGCAAATGCAATAAGTGCTCTCATTTTGAGAGGACTAGAATATAGGAGCAAGAATGTGATGCTGAGACTTTAAGGGCATTGGTCAGACTGCTCTTGAAGTATTATGAGCAGTTTTGGGCTCCTTGTCTAAGAAAAGATGTGCTGGCATTGGAGAAGGTCCCGAGGAGATTCACAAGAATGATTCCGGAATGAAAGAATTAATGCATGAGGAGATTTTGATGGTTCTGGGCCTGTACTTGCTAGAGCTTAGAAGAATGAGGTGGGGATTTCATTGAAACCTATCGAATATTGAAAGGCATAGAAAGTGTGGATGTGGAGAGACTGTTTCCAATAATGAGTGAGTCTGGGAACAGAGGGCACAGCCTCAGAATAGAAGGACATCTACTTAGAAATAGATGAGGAGAAATTTCTTTAGTCAGAGGGTGGTGAATCTGTGGAATTCATTGATGTGAAGGCTAGTTCTTTGAGTATATTTAAAGTAGAGGTTGATAGTTTCTTGGTTAGGGTGTCAAAGGTTATGGGGAGAAGGCAAGGAGGATGGGGTTGAGAGAGGTAATAAATCAGTCATGACAGAATGGCAGATCAGATTTGATAAGCTGAGTGGCCTAATTCTGTTCTTATGGTCTTATGATTGTCTAATGCTACACACAAACAGATGTGGTAAGTCTATAGTGCTTCAATATGATCCATTACCCCACTGAGCAACAGGTTAATATGTACTATAGAAAGACCTAGGCCGAAAAAGTCAACTGTTTATTCATTTCCATAGATGCTTCCTGACTTGTTGAGTTCCTCCAGCATTTTGTGAGAGAATCCAGTGTTACAAAAGTGAGTATATTTCATAAGAATCTCAGGGACTGAAACAATCTGACCCTGTGAAAGACGTTTTGATCGTGCAAATCTTACTTGTTCACAGTTCACCAACATGAAAATCTATTCACATTATTCTATTCAATAATTTTTTGCATGTTACATTCTTGCCAGATAGAAATATTATTTTATAAATGCAATCTTATCTCATAATTTCATTGTCATTTTGAATTGCTAAAGATCTCCTATTCTCTGACAAACCCTGAGAAGTAGAGTCACACAGAACACCAACCAGACATGTCTAGACACCTTGCATTTCAACTTCTGTATTATTTAGCATATTTGTAATTATACTCACAAATCCAGATCAGACCAGATAATGTTGAAGCAGAGACTTAATGTAATACTCAACACCTCTGTATTTAGTTATTTCAAAGTGAATCACAATGCAAATGGGTAAAATGGTAATGAATATAAACGTAGCAATTGCTCAGCTGGGAAGAGGAAAGACTTTCCAGCAAATTTTCTCAACAGCATGTGTGAAACACTCTATTCTGATTTCACCCACATTTAAATTCTTAAGTTGCAATAATCTTCCCAATGGTCAAATTTCTAATTTTACAATTATAAAAACAAAGCAGGGTATAATTGTGTAATAGACTGGCAATTAGTTCAAAAATAGGTAAACTTAGGTTAGATATACTAAACAAGAGATAAACAATACATTATTTTTCATAAAATACAAGATGAAAAGAATGACAAATCAATAGTGTTTCAATAGAGTACTTCAGTAAATTTCTCAGGATATATTTTAGTTTTGTATTACCTCAGTCCAACTGCAACTGGAATACAGCAAGCCATCTCTTCGGCTAATACCCTATAGTTTGAGGTGATTGGAGAAAAAATAGGTGGGATATCAGTGATAGGTCTTTAAACACAGAGACTGGTAATTGCATGGAATGCACTGCTGAAATGGTGGTAGAGGAAGATACATTAGGGACACTTAAGGGACTCTTAGATAAGTATATGGAAGAAAGGAAAAAGTAATTCAGTTGATTGATAAGTCAGGCTTGTTGAATTAGTTAATAGGATTTGTCTTAAAATTTTGGCCAATAAGATGCCCTAGGACATTCTAGAGGGTTCAAGGGTTGCCATTTTCTGGAGAGAGTGTAGGAATTTTGGTAGAAGAAGGAAAATGGGAATGGGCATGAACAAGTACATGAACTCATTTGTAAGGACAGATACTACTGTTGGAAAATCATCATGCAGACACAATGTTCTCACAGAGAATGTGCAGATAACTTTTAGTTAGCTAGTTATCACATGACCTTGGAGACAGTTTGACACTATGTCCTTGGATGTTGCGTGGATATTTATTTATGTTTCACTTGGACTGTGTTTCAGGCAGAATTCTTCAGTACCGTGTATAAATGAAATGATGCAAACAGGATTGATTACACAACAATGAGCTCCAAAGATTATGTGCACACTATAGATTAATTAATCTATATGTGTAATGGGCTTTTTAAAATTGTGTTTCTTATTCCTTAAAATATTTGGTCAATAGAATTTTAATCTCAGTTTATACTGGTGTGAATTAAATTATTGCCTCCTGGCAAACAGGAAATTTGCATGGGTGTGTCAATATTCATGCAAGAAACAGTCCTATTTTCCCTTAAAGGAACAATATTGATTTTCCCTTGTGGAGAAAAGGGAAGCGTATGAATAGCAAATGTAATGTCTGTGGTAGTGTGGAGACCAAGAAAGTAGGAATGGCATAGTGGTGGTGATGGCAGAAAAAAGTTGATGTTAATAGCAATTGATCTGTCTGAGAAGATGAATGAGAACAGAAAGGTGAGAGAAAAAAGTCTGGAGCTGTGATGTTAATTGTTTTTCTCCCTTCAGTATTTGCTGCCTGTGCAGCTGAATATTTCTATCATTCTTTTTCTGCTGTTTTGCTTCTTATTTTTTTTTTGTTTGGTTCAGAATGAAGATTAGGGAACAGTATTGAAAATATTTATTAGGCTAGTAGTAATGTCAAATGTAATATAAACAGATTGCAAGATGAATTTTACTACAGCATGATTCTCCTACATACTGTATAAATGGGAAAGCTTCCACAGCAATATGAAATTAAAATTTTAAAGCATCAGTTTTTTTCACATTTCAATAACACAAAAACACTTTGGCTCACAGATTAATGGCAGACATTCAACACTGATTAGAACACAAGAAGTTTGTCAACTGCATTGAAAGAACCAAAGCAAAATAAATTTTGTCCAAGGAAAATAATGCAGGTGTAAAAAGTGGCTGACACACTACTTCACATACTGTACCATTTTGCATTGTGTTGTAGCGCCTCATTTCCTAGCGTATCCGAACCGACTCACAATTAGATAGCCTACGGGGGTTTGCGAGCACAGAGCTTTGGAGCCTCTTCGCCATGGGGGGCCGGTTGACAGAGGCTTAAAAGTGAGGCTGAAGTTTTCGAATAAAGTTTTTCCTTCGACTGCAGTTACCGACTCCGTGTCGTAATTTTAGCGCTGCTTGTAGCACACCGCTACAATTGGTGACCCTGACGGTCCAAACGATTTTTGGACCAGAAATGACCGACGCCGCCTCTGTTCATGCGGTTTCGTTGAAACTGCCGGGTTTCTGGACACAGCGCCCGGACCTATGGTTCCAGCAAGCCGAAGCCCAATTCCACGTTCGCCGGATCACCTCAGAAGACACCCGCTACTACTACGTGGTGGGCTCCCTCGACCAGGACACAGCTGCCCAGGTCGCGGAGTTCGTACAGTCGCCCCCGGCAGACGGCAAGTACACGGAATTCAAAGCCCTGCTCCTCAGGACTTTCGGACTCTCACGGCGCGAGCGGGCTGCCCGTTTACTGCACCTGGATGGCTTGGGCGACAGACCTCCATCGGCTTTAATGAATGAGATGTTGTCTCTGGCCGAGGGACACACAGGCCTCATGTTTGAGCAGGCATTCCTGGAGCAGCTGCCCGAGGACATACACCTGCTGCTGTCCGACGCGGATTTCAGTGACCCCCGGAAGGTGGCAGCCCGGGCGGACTTGCTGTGGAACGCCAAAAAGGTGAGCGGGGCGTCCATCGCACAGATCTCCCAGCCACGCTCCCGGCAGCAAACCAGTCCAGGCCCGGCCGCAGAGCCCACTAACCCCCGGCCCAATGACCACTGGTGCTTCTACCACCAGCAGTGGGGCGCAGAAGCCCGCCGTTGCCGCCCGCCCTGCAAGTTCCCGGGAAACGCCAGGGCCAGCCGCCGCTGATGGCTACGGCGGCTGGCCATCGGGATAGCCTCCTGTATGTGTGGGATAGAAGGTCGGGACGCCGGTTTTTGGTCGATACTGGGGCTGAGATCAGCGTTTTACCTCCGACGAGTTACGACACCCGCAGCAGGGCACCGGGTCCCCCCCTGAGGGCCGTGAATGGCAGCACAGTAAGGACCTATGGCACCCGTCAGGTGCAGCTACTGTTCGGCCCCAGCCAGTTCACGTGGGACTTCACACTGGCCGCCGTAGCCCAACCGCTTCTGGGTGCGGATTTTTTGCGAGCTCACAGCCTGCTGGTTGACCTGCCCAGGAAGAGACTGGTACACGCCGAGACCTTTCAGACGTTCTCCCTGGGCGCGGCCCAGTTGCCAGCCCCTCACCTCGGCTCCATCACGCTGTCCGACAACGATTTCACCAGGGTCCTGGCGGAGTTCCCATCGGTTCTGGCACCGCAGTTCACAGCAGCCATGCCCAGGCACGGCGTACAGCACCACATCCCGACACAGGGACCACCCCTCCATGCCCGTGCTCGGCGGCTTCCCCCGGACAAGCTCCGACTGGCGAAGGAGGAGTTCCAGAGAATGGAGGAATTGGGGATCATCCGGCGGTCCGACAGCCCCTGGGCTTCCCCCCTGCACATGGTGCCCAAAGCGACGGGGGGCTGGAGACCGTGCGGCGACTACCGCAGGCTGAACGAGGCTACCACACCGGACCGCTACCCTGTGCCGCACATTCAGGACTTTGCGGCAAACCTGCACGGCGCCCGGATCTTCTCCAAGGTCGACCTTGTCCGAGGGTACCATCAAATCCCGATGCATCCTGACGACGTCCCCAAAACGGCTCTCATCACCCCGTTTGGCCTCTTCGAGTTCCTCCGCATGCCGTTCGGCCTGAAGAATGCCGCACAGACGTTCCAGCGGTTAATGGACGCGGTGGGACGGGACCTGGACTTCGCGTTCATCTATTTGGATGACATCCTCATAGCCAGCGGCAGTCGTCAGGAGCATCTGTCCCACCTCCGTCAACTCTGCGCCCGACTGAGTGAGTACGGTCTTACAATCAACCCTGCCAAATGCCAGTTCGGACTTGATACCATTGACTTCCTGGGCCACAGGATTACTAAAGACGGGGCAACCCCTCTGCCCGCTAAGGTAGATGCGGTCCGCCACTTCCCCCGACCCACCACGATCAAAGGCCTTCAGGAATTCGTAGGTATGGTCAATTTCTACCGCCGCTTCCTCCCTTCAGCTGCCCGGATCATGCGCCCCCTGTTCGCCCTGATGTCGGGTCCGAGCAAGAACATTACCTGGGACGAGGAGTCCGCCGCCGCTTTCGTTCAAACGAAGGAAGCTTTGGCTGACGCCGCAATGCTAGTACATCCCAGAATGGACACCCCTACCGCCCTCACAGTGGACGCATCAAACACGGCAGTCGGTGGGGTGCTGGAGCAGCTCATCGCAGGTCGCTGGCAACCCCTGGCGTTTTTCAGCAAACACCTGCGGCCACCCGAGCTCAAGTACAGTGCTTTTGACCGGGAACTGTTGGCGCTCTACCTGGCAATCCGGCATTTCAGGTACTTCCTAGAAGGTCGGCCCTTCACCGCGTTCACGGACCACAAACCGCTTACCTTTGCGTTTACGAAAGCATCCGACCCCTGGTCATCCCGCCAGCAACGCCACCTGTCCTACATCTCTGAATACACAACGGATGTCCGGCACGTCTCGGGTAAGGACAATGTCGTGGCGGATGCGCTCTCTCGCCCTGCCGTTCATGCCCTTTCCCAAGGGGTAGACTTTGAGGCACTGGCAGAGGCACAGCAGGTAGATGAGGAGATTCCGAGTTACAGGACTGCAGTCTCTGGTTTGCAGCTCCAGGACTTCCCCGTGGGCCCAGGTGAGAGGACCCTACTCTGTGACGTCGCCACCGGCCAGCCCCGTCCGGTCGTCCCCGCAGCCTGGCGGCGACGTGTTTTCGACTCCATTCATAACTTGGCGCATCCCTCCATCCGGACAACTGTCCGGCTGGTTTCCAGCAGGTTCGTTTGGCACGGTCTCCGCAAACAGGTCAGTGAATGGGCCAGAACGTGCATGCACTGCCAGACGGCCAAGGTTCAGCGGCACACCAAAGCCCCACCGCAGCAGTTCCATCCCGCCCACCGTCGTTTCGACCACATTCATGTGGATATCGTGGGCCCCCTGCCAGTGTCGCGCGGAGCGCGTTACCTCCTGACTATCGTGGACCGGTTCACAAGATGGCCAGAGGCAGTCCCGCTCACCGACACCACCTCCGAATCTTGCGCCCGAGCCCTGCTCGCCACCTGGATATCCCGCTTTGGTGTACCAGCCCACATTACCTCCGACAGAGGCGCCCAGTTCACCTCCAGCCTGTGGTCAGCTATGGCCAGCCTTTTGGGGACTCAGCTGCACCACACCACTGCCTACCACCCACAGTCGAACGGGCTAGTGGAGCGTTTCCACCGTCACCTGAAGTCGGCCCTCATGGCCCGCCTGCGAGGAGCCAACTGGGCGGACGAGCTTCCCTGGGTCCTTCTCGGCATCCGCACAGCGCCCAAGGACGACCTGCACGCCTCGTCGGCCGAGTTGGTATACGGCGCGCCCCTGGCCGTCCCCGGGGAGTTCCTACCAGCCCCGAGGGGGCAAGAGGAAGAACCCGCTGCAGTCCTGGGCAGACTTCGCGAGAAGCTCGGTAACCTGACCCCCATACCCACTTCACAGCATGGGCGGCACCCGACCTGCGTACCCAAAGACCTACGGAACTGTAAGTTTGTGTTTGTACGAAGGGGCGGGCATCGGCCACCGCTGCAGCGGCCATACGAGGGGCCGTTTACGGTGCTCCGGAACAACGGGTCCACGTTCGTGCTGGACGTTGGGGGGAAGGAGGAGGTTTTCACGGTGGACCGCCTCAAGCCGGCCCATGTGGACCTGGCGCAACCGGCCGAGTTTCCGGCGCCTCGGCGCAGAGGCCGACCTCCCAAGCAGGTTCTGGCCCAGGCTGTGGACATTGGGGGGTGTATCGCCGGTTCTGGGGGGGGGGTTATGTAGCGCCTCATTTCCTAGCGTATCCGAACCGACTCACAATTAGGTAGCCTACGGGGGTTTGCGAGCACAGAGTTTTGGAGCCTCTTCGCCATGGGGGGCCGGTTGACAGAGGCTTAAAAGTGAGGCTGAAGTTTTCGAATAAAGTTTTTCCTTCGACTGCAGTTACCGACTCCGTGTCGTAATTTTAGCGCTGCTTGTAGCACACCGCTACAGTGTAATCTTTATCCCCTTGATATCATGAAAATGTTCTTGCATTTCACTTGACCAAACTATTGTTAAGAAACATATTTCAAGTCTCACTGAAAATAAATATGTGGACGGTAGGTATCACAAATGTGTTAATTTTATCAGAAAGAGTGTACAAATCTGAAGCACTTGGTAATCTACAGTCGAGAGTTTTAAAAGACATGGCTACGGAGATATTTATAGAATTTTGGAAGATGATATCAAAAGCATCCAAGAAAGTTAGCTAGACTTCATTAATGTGGAAAATGCTGAAGCTATAGTAAAGGATATGACACCAAGACCAGTGTAGATCAACAGTCAGCTCACAGGGAAGAAACAAAGAGTGGGAATGAGGTGAACCTTCTCAGGTTTGTAGGGTGTGACAAGTGGAGTCCCATGGAAATATGCATGGGTTCCAACCATTCACAATTTGTCATTATCAGGCAGCAGTACATTGCAATACACTATACAAAACTGTTTTGTGTGTGTGTATACATATATATCTATATACACACACACGCACACACACACACACATATAGTTAAATAAGTAGTGCAAAAAGAGAAAAAGTAGTGAGGTAATGTTCATGGGTTCAAAGTCCATTTAGAAATCTGATGGCAGAGGAGAAGAAGCTATTTCTGAATCATTGTGTGTGTGCCTTCAGGATCCTGTAACTCCTCCCTGATGGTAGTACTGAGAAGAGAGCATATCCTGGGTGATGGGGGTCCTTAATGATGGATGCTGCCTTTTTGAGGCATCTCTCCTTGAAAATGACCTGGATGCCGGGGAGGCTAATAACTGATGGAGCTAACTGAGTTTACAACATTCTGTAGCTTATTTTGTTCCTGTGCAGCGCACCATCCTCCTCTCTCACCCTCCTCGGATAACAGACGGTGATGCAGTCAGTTAGAATGCTCCCTGTGGTACATCTGTAGAAATTTGCAAGTGTCTTTGGTGACACACCAAATCTCCTCAAACTCCTATTGAAATATAGCTGCAGTTGTGCCTTTTTTGTAACTGCATCGATATGTTTGGCCCAGGTTAGATCCTCAGAATTGTTGACACCCTGAAACTTGGAAATGCTCACCCTTTCCACTGCTAATCCCTCAATGAGGACTGGTGTATGTTCCCATGCCTTACTCTTTCTGAAGTCCACAATCAATTTTTTGGTCTTACCGACGCTGAGTACAAGGTTGTTGCTGCAACACCATTCAAGCAGCTAATGTATCTTGCTCCTGTACACCTTCTCGTCACCATCTGAAATTCTGCCAACAATAGCTGTGTCATCAGCAAATTTACAGGTGGCATTTGAGCTGTGCCTAGCCACATTATCATGTGTATAGACAGTGTAGAGCTTTGGGCTAAGTACATGTCCCTCAGATGCAGCAGTGTTGATTACCAGTGAGGTGGAGATGTTATTTTCAATCTGAACAGACTATGGTCTTCCATTGAGGAAGTCAAGGATCCAGTTGCAGAGGGAGGTCCAGAGCCTCAGGTTTTGGATATTTTTGATCAGAACTGTAGGAATGATTGTGTTTAATGCTGAGCTGTAGTCAATAAACAGTAGAATGACATAAATATTAGTTTTGTCCAGGTGATCCAAGGCCGCGTAAAGAGCCAATGGGATCATACCTGCTGTTAACCTCTTATGGCGAAGGCAAATTGTAGCACGTCCAGATTTTTGCCTAGGCAGGAGTTGATTCTGGCCATGACCAACGGCTCAAAACACTTCACACAGAAGGTGTGAGTGCAACTGAGCGATAGTAGTTGAGGCAGCTCACCCTGCTGTTCTTGGGCACTGGGTTGATTGTTGCCCTTTTGAAGCAGTGGGAGCTTCAGATTGTAGCAATGAGAGATTGAAAATGCGTATAGCAGTGAGAGTGCAAAGAGACTTTTAAAGGATATAGACAGGCTAGTTTTTTTTTAATGAAGCTATGCCAAATGGAAAGCTACAAGCAATTTTAAAGAATGGAATAAAGGCAGATGGGAGGTAAAATCTTAACTCAGAATACCAATTAGTAGAATCAGCTTGGTGGAGCCAAAGAACAGCTCCTGACAATGTGAAAAAATGCCCCGTTCAAACAGCAGGACAGATAGAATCTGATTATAGTCCAATCAGTTTCATATCAAACATCAGCAAGATGAGAAGTTGGCAACAGTACTTTTAAGTGGTACCAACTCATTGATGTACCACTGATGCCTGGACTGTGGCTAACCAGGATTACTCAGCTCCATACTTCAGTAGAGGTTAAATCAAAGAGTTGAATTCTAGTGATTAGATAAGATTACCTACCCTTGATATCAAGGCAACTTTCAATCAACTGTGGAGTCAAGATGCCCTGATAAAACTGAAGTCAACAGGCACCTAGTACTGTAATTGGAGTCATGTGTCATACAAAGGAATGTGGATTTGGTTGATAAATGTAATCATCACTGCTGTAGAACATCACAGCAAGAGTTCCCCAACTGTCCTCCTTCCAGTGGAAGATCAGAAGTGGAGATATTAAATTATGACTGTAAGTGAGACAACAGGTTCCAGGACCAGCTTCACTCATCTTAGTGCTGAACTGGCTCCATTTCTGGACTCGCTTTCAGGGACTCTGCAGTTAATGCTCTTTGTGTTATTTGTTTATTTTTTATTGTTTGCATGACTTGTTCTTTTTATGTACATTGGGTGTTTGATGGATTTTGTTGTATGCAGATTTTAATGGGTTCTACTGTGTGTCTTTGTTTTGTGGATGCCTGCATGAAGATGAATCTCAAGGTTGTACACAGTATACATACTTGGATAATAAATGTACTTTGACCTTTGACCATACAATGTTCAATTCCATTTGCAACTCCTCAGTAAACAAAACAATCCAAGTCTAGACAAGACCTAGACAACAAGACCTAGACAACATTCAGCCAAGGGCTGAAACATTGCAAGTAACATTCACAAACACGACAAAATCTGCAGATGCTGGAAATCCAAGCAACACACATGTAATATACATGTCACTAGAGTGCAATACAGTAACCATCTCCAACAAGAGAGACATTTAAAAACATTACCATGCTGGGACCCCATTATCAATTTGCCTCTGTCACTCCTTTCTTTCCATCATCTGGAAAACACAGGTCGGGAGCAATATGGAACATGATATGCAGCACCAACAACTTTTATGAATCTTGACGGTTTATTTGGTACCTCATTCACCACATTCACCTTCTCCACTACCAGCTCACAATAGTAGGCATATGTACTAACTGCAAAATACACTGCAGTTACTTTCCCAGCCTTTTACAACACCATCTTAAACCATGATGACTACCACCAAGGGGGATAAGTGCCCTGGTACTATGTCAGCATGCTGATTGTAAATATATTGCCTGATTTTCATCATTACTGGGTCTAGCATGTGGAATTTCAGAATCAAACTTTTTTAATATCACTGGCATATCTCACAAAATGTGTTGTTTTGTGGCAGCGGTACATTGCAATACATAATTCAAAACAAATTACAAATTTATATATAAAAATAAAATAAGTAGTGCAAAAAGAGAACAAAAAAGTGAGATAGTGTACATGAGATTGTTCATTCAGAAACATGATGATGGTTGGGAAGAAGCTGTTCCTAAAACATTGAGAGTGCGTCTTCAGGCTCCTGTACCTTGTCCTTGTTGGCAGCAATGAGAAGTGGGCATGTCCTTGAAGTTGGTGGGGGGATCTTTAATGATGGATGTTGCCATTTGAAGCATTGCCTTTTGAAAATGTCCTTGATGCTGGGGTGGCTAGTGCATATGATGGATATGGCTGAATTTGTAGCTTTTTCTGATCCTATGCAGTGGTCCCTCCATACTAGATGGTGATGCAACTAGTTAAAATGCTTTCCACTATACACCTGTAGAAATTTGTGAGAGTCTTTGGTAACATACCAAGTCTCTTCAAACTCTTAATGAAACATAGCCTCAGTCATGCATTTGTAATTGCATCAATAGATTGGGCCCAGAATAGATCCTCAGAGATGTTGACACCCAGGAACTTGAAACTGCTCACCCTTTCCACTGCTGATTCCTCGATGAGCACTGGTGTGTGTTCCCTTGACTTCACCTTCCTGAAGCCCACAATCAATTCCTTGGTCTTACAGACGTTGAGTGCAAAATTGTTGTTTTTGCACCAGTCAACCAGCTGATCTATCTCACTCCTTTAAGCCTCTTTATCACCTTCTGAAATTGTGCCAACAATAGTTTCATCATTGGCAAATTTATAGATGGTGTTTGAGCTATGCCTAGCCACATGGTTTTGGGTGTAAAGAGAGTAGAGCAGTGGGCTAAGCATGCATGCTTGAGGTGCTTCAGTGTTGACTATCAGTAAGGGGCAGATGTTATTTCCAATCTGTACTGACTGTGGTCTCCCAATGAAGAAGTCAGAGATCCAATTACAGAGGGAGTACAGAACTTGTTGATATGTACTGAGAATATGATGGTGTTGACTGCTGAGCTGTATTCACTAAACAGCAGCATGATCTAAGTATTAGTTGTGGTTTGGACAGCTATGTTGACTGGAGTCAGGGCTTTATGATTTGGCTCTTGGTAGGGTCATCTATGCCAAGTAGGTCAAAGGACAGAGACCAGACTAAATGTGGTCCAATCTCAAAAACCTACCCAGTACAATTATTGACCTGCTGAAGTGCAGAAACACACAACGAGGAACAACAAGAAAAAGTGCAGCACAGCACACGCAAACACAGTTGAGTTTATTAGAAAAGGGCAGAAAATAGAAGAATTCATGGGTTCATAAACACTGAGCACTGGTTGACAATAATCATTAAAAAAAAGAGCAGAAATGGCTGGCTACGTCAGGAAGATAGACTCATACGATTGCTCAGTGGGTCCCTGGTTCATATATACCCAGCTAATTGAACAGTATTTTAAAGGAAATGAAATAGCCAATGAGAAATGAGTACCAATTTTGCTGAGTGCATTGGGTTTAAAGTTTGCTTCAAAGCTGGACTGCTCCAACCAAACCAGCTGAAATGAGCTTTGGTGATATAGTAAGTAATGCAGGAACATCTAGAACCAAAAACACTGTTAATTGCAGAACACTTTAGGTTTTGTAAGTGAAATCAAAAAGAAGGGGAGTCCATGGGTGAATTGAAGATGTCGTCTTAGGAACGTCATTTCAGTGATGGGCTTAATGATGCATTGAGTGATTGTTTAGTTTGTGGAATCTTAAAAGAAAGAATTCAAAAATGGCTCCTAACCGAAAAAAAAAGCTTCAATTTAAAAGAACAGTTGAAATTGCTGTTTAAATGGAAACCGTAGACAAAGACACAATTGAGTTGCAGTCAGAATGAAAGTGGGGATCAGCAGAATTGTAATGTCTAAACTGAAACTGGCCTAGGTGAACAAATTGTTACCATTAACATACGGCCTCGTATACACCAGGTTTAAAGGTGAAACTTGCAGGAAACGCAACAAGGTTTGACACATATAATGAGCATGTTGGGCCAACAAAAATAAATGGACAGCACAGGGTAGAGATAAAGACAAAAAGTCAAGTTGAAGTTTCAAAAAGACTCCTAATCTGTATGCTGTTGATGAAAAATCTGATACTGATGAGAGTGACACTGGACTAGCTAGCCTTGAGATTTACAATGTAAAAACTAATAACAAACAAGCAATATGGCTTACACCAGAAGTGAATGGAAAATTAAATAAAAAGAATTGGACACTGGCTCGGCTTTTTCAGTCATTCCACAAAACAAGTTTGAGTGGCATTTCAAAGATAATGAACAGAATCCTGCAGATTAATCAACTAAGAATTTATACTGGAGAAAAGATAACTCCCTTGAGAATGATGTTCGTGACAGTGAAATACAACAACCAACAAGCCACAGTGAGCTTGTATATGGTAAAAAAAAAACAGGAGGATCAGCACTATAGGGCTGAGATTAGCTGAGACAACTAGAACTGCTAATACGATAAACTGATTAGGAAGGCTTGGCCTACTCCGGGCTACTCCAGGGTTCAGATCTGTTGACTCATTTCTGGTTCAGAATGCAGTTATTTGCTTCAATTGGCTTGTATTTTTTTTCCTTCTTTTGTGCATCAAGAGTTGGTCTTTTATTTTTATTAATTTTACCCCCTTAAATTGGGTTCTTTTGGGTTTCTTGCTTTATGGATACCTGTGAGCAAGCAAATCTCAAGGTTGTATAATTTATACATTCTTCGATAATAAACATACTTGAATCTTGATTGGAGATCCATTGATCATTTGCATGCCACCTCCCCTGCAATTGAGTGAACTGAAAGCGAATTAAAAAAGATACAGGATGATGCCACAACTATATTCGAGGATGGCATGGAAAACTCAAGCATATCAAGGGTAAAATAGTGTTAAATGAAAATGCAGCACCCAAGTTTTGCTAAGTCCATCCAGTTCCTTATACCACTGTCATAAAGTAGCCAGTGAGTTAGACTGCATGGAGGCTGAAGAAATTCTTTCCAAAGTTGAATGGAGCCCATGGGCAATGCCGTTGGGCCCAGTAGCCAAGAAGAATGGGTCTGTCGGGATCTGTGATGATTTTAAGGTCACCATCAACCAAGCACTGAAAGTAGATCAATACCCTCTGCCCAGTATAGGTGATATCTTTGCAAACCTTTCTGGAGGGAAACACTTCAACAAAGTGGACAGCCAATGCCTCCCTTCAGATTGAGATGGAAGAAGAGTCCGAAGTGTTTCTCACCATAAACACTCACAAAAGGCTTTATCACTAAAATAGGCTTATTTCTGGAGTAGCATCTGCACCTGCACTCTGGCAGAAAACTGTGGACCAGGCACTACAAGGCTGCCCAGGCACTCAGTGATACCTGGACACTTCACTGTTACTGGTAAGGATGACAAGAAACATCTCCAAAACCTTAAGACAATGTTAAAAAGATTTGAAGCACGACGTGACAAGTGAAGCACAAGGATTACCCAAGTGTGCTGAGAAATTTGAGCAGTGGTAGATGCCTGAAGGCCAAAGGACATGTCACAGTTGTGGTCCTTTTTAGGATTTGTCAATTGCTATTACAGGTTCCTGCCAAACCTGGCTACCGTGTTCCACTCCTTGAACTCATTACTGCAGATTGGAAAGAAACGGCATTGGACAAAGCAGTGTGAGATGGCTTTCAAAACGGAAAAGGAAATGGTAACCTCGAACACTGTACACACACATTAAGATCCACGTTGTCCATTGAAACTGGCCTGTGACGCCTCACCTTATGGTATAGGTGCAGTCATGTCACATGATATGAGCGATGAAAGTGAATGCCCTATAGCATCTTCATCACATTCCATTACCACTGCAGAAAAGTATTATGCACAGATTGACAGAGAAGTCTTGAATTTGGATGGAGGTACTTGTATGGGAGACAGTTAATCCTCATTACTGATCATTACCCACTAGTGTCCATTCTCAATCTACAAAAGCGTATTCCACTGACTGTAGTAGCAGGAATGCAGATATGTGCTCTGTATCTTGGAGGACACAATTAGAAGATTAAATTTAAGAGAATGATTAATATGGATAGATTGTCCTGTTCACCCTTGGAAAAGGAAATACTGGAAAAAATTACAGAACAAGACAATCCTCTTGACGTATTCTCCCTTACGCAAATTGAAAGTCTCTCTATTACTGCAGAGATGATCCAAAGGGAAAGCAGAAAAGACCCACGCTGTCTCAGTTCTACATGACAATCCAAAATGACAGGAATATGCAGCAGAAATTCCAGTTCAGCAAGGTCTCAGTCTGAAATGTTGACTGTATTCTTTTCCATAGATACTGCCTGGCCTGCTGAGTTCCTCCAGTTGTGTGTGTTGCTTGGATTTCCAACATTTAGGAATCAGATGGCAGAGGGAAGAAGCTGTTCCTGAATTGCTGAGGGTGTGCTTTCAGGCCTCCGTACCTCCAACCTGATGGTAGCAGTGAGAAAAGGGCATGCCCTGGGTGCTGGAAGTCCTTAGTAATGGATGCTGTCTTTCTGAGACACTGCTCCTTGAAGATGTCCTGGGTACTTTGTAGGCTAGCACCCAAAGATGGAGCCAAACAAATTTATAACCCTCTGCAGCTTCTTTCAATCCTGTGCAGTAGCCCCCACCTACCCCCATGCCTGTCAAAATGTTCTCCATGGTACATCTATAGAAGTTTTTGAGTGTATTTGTTGACATACTAAATCTCTTCAAACTCCTAATGAAGTATAGCCATTGTCTTGACTTCTTTGTAACTGCATCAATATGTTGGGACCAGATTAGATCCTCAGAGCTCCTGACACACAGGAACTTGAAACTGTTCACTCTCTCCACTTCTGACCCCTCTATGAGGATTAGTATGTATTCCTTCATCTTACTGTTCCCAAAGTCCACAATCAGCTCTTTCATCTTACTGACATTGAGGGCCAGGTTGTTGCTGTGACACCACTCCACTAGTTGGCATATCTCACTCCTGTACTCCTTCTTGTCACCACCTGAGATTCCACCGACAATGGTTGTATCATCAGCAAACTTATAGATGGTGTTTGAGCTATACCTAGCCACACAGTCATGGGTATAGAGAGCAGAGCAGTGGGCTAAGCACACACCCCTGAGGTGCAGCAGTGTTGATCATCAACGAAGGGGAGATGTTATCACCAATCAACACAGATTGTGGTCTTCCAGTTAGGAAGTTGAGGATCCATTTGCAGAGGGAGGTACAGTGGCCCAGATCTGCAGCTTCTCAATCAGGATTGTGGGAATGATGGTATTAAATGCTGAGCTATAGACGATGAACAGCATCCTCACATAGGTGATTGTGTTGTCTAGGTGGTCTAAAGCCATGTAAAGAACCATTGAGATTGCATTTGCTGTTGACCTATTGTGGCGATAGGCAAATTGCAATGGGTCTAGATCCTTGCTGAGGCAGGAGTTCAGTCTAGTCATGATCAACCTCTCAAACCAATTCATCACTGTAGGTGTGAGTGCTACTGGGCAATAGTCATTCAGGCAACTCACTTTATTTTTCTTAGGCACTGGTATAATTGTTGCCTTTTTGAAGTAAGTGAGAACTTCTGCTTGTAGCAGTGAGAGGTTGAAAATGTCTTTGAATACTTTCGTCAGTTGAACGGCAGAGGTTTTCAGAGCCTTACTGGGTAATCCATCAGGACCTTCCACCTTGCGAGGGTTCACTCTCTTTAAAGACAGCCTAACATCGGCCTCTGAGACAGTGATCATAGGGTCATCAGGTGCAGCAGGGATCTTCACAGGTGAACTTATACTCTCCCTTTCAAAGCAAAGCATAGAAGGCATTGAGAAACTGTACTCATGACCTGATGCTGCAGTCTGGGGTTGGTAAATCTTTTAAATGTCTGTAAATGATGTTGCTTGCTGAAGTTCCTTAAGCTATAACTATGGATTTCAACTGTAGTAGTCCTAAATGGGAATTCAGACTTACACTCTTAAGACCTGCTACTTTCTGGTGCCAGTTTGTATCAACATTTTGGACTCCACCAAAAATAAAGTATGAGCAAAAAAAAAAGTTGGTTAACATGCCAGGTTTGCCAATGAACAAAGAAGGCTTTGAATTGGTACAAGTGCAACAATGCCCAAAACAAATTACACCATTTTGAAAGAACATTGCTGTCCACCACGAGCAAGTGACAGTAAGAATCCAAATAATGCTAAATAGTACCAAATAAGAGATAAAATAATTGGTTTAACAACTTAATCAGTAGCCTCAGCAACTGAATAAATTGACATGCAAAGTGAGCATGACAGTACTAATCCTTTATTTACAACAAAAAAGACATGGAATTACAGTTAGAACTCAAGAATAAAATAGTGTTAAGTACATTTAAATATTAAACAGAATAATTTATAAATGTAAAGAGATTAGTCCAGTGAATCTATTTTGAGCTGTCTACAATATCCTTTCTTAAGTAAGGGACCAACATTATGCTCTGTTTCCCTGGTGATGTGTCGATATAATTGTAACAAATACATTCTTCCCATCTATTCTGACTAGGACCCTTATAATTTACACATCAGTCTCCTCAATTCTGAAGGAAATAACACTAATTTTATCCAATCTTCCCTTACATCTAAAAATTACCAGTCCTGGTAAAATCATCTTCCATGTTCTCTGCACTATCTCCAGCACTATCAAACAGCTTCTGTAATGTGATAACCAGAATTATATTTGGCATCTCGAACTGTGGCCCAAATATTTTTGCATATGATCTTTGCTCTGAAATTCTATGTTCCAGCTAATAAAGGAAAATGTCCCCTTTCCCTTTTTAACTGGCTTTTTAACTGTACTCCTAATTGCACACATATTGCAAGGTCTCTTTGTTATTTTACACCACATTGTTTTTCCATCATTTCGTTCCATCACTGCAAAAGCATCTCTTATTTCTCTGAATTAAATTCTATTTGCCATTTTCTGTCCAATTTTCAAAAAATTTAAGCCTTCCTGAATTTTAAAACTTTGCTCCTCTCTATCAACGGCATGCACAGTTTTATCACCAGCAAATGTTCTCAAGCATCCTACCTTTTAATACATATCATCAATATATATTACAAAAGCAAAGGACTAAATACCCATGGAATGCCACTATTAACAGCCATCTATTACTAAAATAAAACATTCACCATTACCTATATTTTCCTGCTTTAAAAACAATTTTGAATCCAATTAGCCTCAATTCCTGGATTGGAGATGCTTTTATTTTTTTGACTAGCCGGCCATTTGGGATCAAAATCCTTTGAGAATACATCAAATAAACTAACCTCATGACTTTTCTCAAAACATTCAACCTTGCTGGTCTGTCCCAATCCTCCCTTATCAAATGAATGCTCACTGTCCCTGATTAATCTCATCTAACTGAAGGTTTTAACTGTCCCCTAAAACTTGATTTTGATACTTAGCCCATGAATCATGCTGAAACAAATACTCAGGGTTTCATCTTCCTTCATCAAAATATGTACACCATTATCAGTCATTCAATTCTTATTCCACTCTTGTTGCCATCTCTGAAAGATAGATGGAGCCTCTGTAATTTCCTCCTCCACTTTTTATGGCCTGGGTAACAATTCATCTCGGCCTGGAGATTTGTCTCCTATTGAAGATACAAAATCCTTCAATTCTTCCTCTTTTAGTATGTTATTCAATTAAATAATATGCGCTCATCTTCCTCAAATACTATACTGATGTTATCCTTTTCTTTTGTGAAGCAGCTGCAAAATATTCAGTTAAATTCTTATCTTTTGCATTCACCTCCATTTAACCGTGTAACTCTCGGTTTGGCTAGCAGTTTAGTCTAGGGGAAGACAGTCCCCGGCCTAGCCAAACTTAAGAAATCTTGTTTGGGTGGATGCGACGTGATGTGTTCCCATTTCAAATCAGTACCGCAAAATAACAAACAGTAGATAATATGTAATTAAATGATTGAACTTCATAATTCCTAATTTGACTATATGGTTAGTAAAGAAACAAAAGAAAGAAAAAGGGCCCATTCTCATGAAACAGTCTAATGCACAATGTGGGAGCTCATGGTTCCATCTGTTTGTTCCCCGCTGACCTCTGCCAAACGTAGCCAACCCTTAGACCCTCACTTTAAGTCCACTCTGTCCAGCAGTCTACCAACTCTCTCCATCCGTGTCTTCTCTCTTCATCTCTCCCTGACAAAAGACTGTGAAATCCCTTACCAGACCCACAAGAAAGAACAACGTGCCCCTCATTGGATAGCACACATTTCAAAGCCCTGTTATCTCTAGTCAATATCCAAACATTGCTGCTACAGAGAAACCAATACCTTAGCAGTGAAACGTTACAGAGAGGCTACTACATTAGCAGTGAAACCTTACAGCGCATTATACCTGTAATGTGCCCTATTCATTCCTCAGTTATTTTCTTACTTGTAGATCATATATATTGTTAAGTGAATAACTACAGAGAAAATTAAATACAAGTCTTCTATGATCCACTTATTTTGCTGTTAATAGAGTCAGAGTCAATTTATTATCATTGACATGTGTCATTAAATTTGTTGTTTTGTGGTACCAATACTAGGGAAGACCTGAAAATAATTACTGTACTGTAAATTACAATAGAAAATACATAAATAGAGAAAAAGAGGTAGTGTGCATGGACCGTTCAGAAATCTGATGACAGAAGGGAAGAAGCTATTCTTGAAACATTGAGTGCGAGTCTTCATGCTTCTGTACTTTCTCCCGATGGTAGTAATGAGAAGAGGGTATGTTCCAGTTGGTAAAGGTCTCAGATAACGGATATTGCCTTATTGAGGCACCCCTATGAAGATGTCCTCGATGGTGGGGAAGGTTGTGCGTGTGATGGAGCTGGCTGAGTCTACAACCTCTGCTGCCTCTTGTGTTCCTGTGCATTTAAAGCTCTCTGTTTTTTCCTGGTCACCAGACCCAACCAGTTCCTCTCCACCACCACTCTCCTCCACCTAGCAAAACTTGACCTCACTCTAAATAATTTATCCTTTGGCTCCTCCCACTTCCTTCAAACAAAAGGTGTAGCCATGGGCACTCCCATAGGTCTCAGCAATACCTGCCTGTTTGTCAGCTACATGGAACAATCTATGTTTCAAGCCTACACTGGTGACAATCCCGTACTTTTTCTACACGACATCGAAGACTGCATTGGTGCTGCTTCCTACACCCTTGCTGGACTTGTTGACTTCATCCACTTTGCCTCCAACTTCCACCCTGTTCTCAAATTTACCTGGTCCATTTCTGACACCTCCCTCCCCTTTCTCAATCTCACTGTCTTTATCTCTGGAGACAGCTTAACCACTGACATCTATTATAAACCCACAGACTCTCACAGCTACCTGGACTATACACCTTCCCATCCTATACTTCTAAAAACACCATCCTTTTCTCTCAATTTTGTTATCTCTACCACATCTGCTCTCAGGAGGAAGCTTTCCATTCTAGAATGAAGGAATGTCCTCCTTTTTTAAAGAAAGGGGCTTCCCTTCCTCCACCATCAACACTTTCCTTAACTGCATCTCTTCCATTTCATGCACGTCTGCTCTCACCCCATCCTCCCACCACCCTACCAAGGATAGGGTTCCTCTTGCCCCCACTTACCACAACTCACCAACCTCTGCATCTCCAAAACTTCCACCATCTCCAACAGGATCCCACCACCAAGCACATCTTTCCATTCCCCCCCCCCCCCACTTTTTGCTTACTGCAAGGATCACTCCCTATGCGACTCCCTTGTCCATTTATTCCCCCCCTCCCACTGATCTCCCTGGAATTTATCCTTGTAAGTGGAACCAGTGCTGCACCTGCCCCTACTCATCCCCCTCACTAATATCCAGGGCCCTAAACAGTCCTTCCAAGTAAGGCAGCACTTCACCTTTGAGTCTTTTGGGGTTATATACTGTTTCCAGTGCTCTCGGTATGGCCTCCTGTATATTGGTGAGACCCGTCATAGTTGGGGAGACTGCTTCACCGAGCACCTACTCTCTGTCCCCCAGAAATAGCAGGATCTCCCAGTGACCATCCATTTTAATTCCACTATCCATTCCCTTTCTGATATATTTATCCATGGCTTCATCCACTGTTGTGCTGAGGCCATACTTAGGTTGGAAGAACAACACCTTATATTCCGTTTGGGCAGTTTCCAACCTGATGGCATGAACATTGATTTCTCGAACTTCTGGTAATACTCCCCAACCCCTCTTCACCATTTCTCAACCCCTTTTCCCTCTCTCTCCTTATCTCCTTGCCTGTCCAACACCTCCCTCTAGTGCTCCTCCCCCTTTTCTTTCTTCCATGTCGTTCTGTCTCTTTTACCAATCAACTTCCCAGCTCTTTACTTCATTCCTCCCCCTTCAGGTTTCACCTATCACATTGTGTTTCTCTCTCCTCTCCCCCAATTTTTAAATGTATTCCTCAGCTTCTTTCTCCCCAGTCCTGCCGAAGGGTTTCCGCCTGAAATGTCGACTGTACTTTTTTCTATAGACACTGCCTGGCCTGCTGAGTTCCTCCAGCATTTTGTGTGTGTTGTTTGGATTTCCGGCATTTGCAGATTTTCTTTTGTTTGTGTTGTGTATGTTGCATTGGAAGCTTCATACTAGTTGATGATGCAACCAGTCAGAATACACTTCACGGTACAACTGTAAAAATTTGTTGGTAACATACCAAATTTCCTCATTAAATGTATATAGCAGTGCCTGTACCTTCTTCATGATTGCATCAATGTGTTGGGCCCAGGATAGGTCTTCTGTTATGCTGATGCCCAGCATTTAATAAGGTCACATTTAATATCAAGAAAAGGGTGATAGATAACAGCACGGAAATGAAATAACCCCAGCATTACCACAAATGTGATGGGCAGAATAGCTTTAATCATATGAAATGTCTATAAGTATTCAGTTTTACTCATCAATCTCATTACAAATTAATGCATGTTACTTTCAAAGATAATAAGAGTTTTTTGGGTTCTTCCATCACTTTCTGTGCTATTCCAAATTCCAGCATCTGCAGTCTTTTGTGCCTCTACTTATCAGAAAACAGCTGCTACTCATTTTTTTACTGAAAAAATACAATATGAATATACTGTATTCTTAAATAGAATGTAAAAGAGGAAATAGGTTTCATCAGTTTGGTTCTGCAATCTTACTCCACAGAAACCTTCCAGGTTTCCATGTGAAATGCATCTTATTGATGCATTCTATATTATTGCTCAGATTATAATCCCTTTTTTGAAGAATAGTGAAATGGAGGATTGGAAGCTGAGTCAGAATAATAGCAATTACTTGTGAAGTTAAGCATGGAAATATATTTGAGGTAAGTAATAAACCAAGTGAGTTCCAAAAACTTGCATGCTGAAGAATCATAGAGCAATAGAACATAGTTACAGGCACTTTGGCTCAACAACTCCATGTTGACCATGTTGCCAATCCAGCGAGTTGTAAACTCTTGTCCATTTCCCTTGGAGCCCTGCCCCTGTGTGCACCTATTCAAGAGTCATAGAGTAATAGAATACTACAATACTGAAATAGGCCAAAGCATTAATCTGCCTAGTCCCTGTGCAATGCACCTGGAACATAGCCCTTCATACCCCTCCCATCTATGTACCTATCCAAATTTATCTTAAATGTTGAAATTGACCACTTGCTCTGGCAGCTTGTTCCACCCTCTCATCACCCTCTAAGTGAAGAAGATTCCCAATAAACATTTTACCTTTCACCCTTAACCCATGACTTCTAATTGTAGTTTCACCCAACCTCAGTGGAAAAAGCCTGCTCCCATTTACCCTGTCTATACCCCTCATTATAATGTATACCTCTATCAAATCTCGCTTCAATCTTCTACAATCTGGGGAATAAAGTCCTAACCTATTCAACCCTTCCCTTTTACTCTGGTCATCAAGTCCCCACAAAATCCTTGTAAATTTTCTCTGCATTCTTTCAATCTTATTTACATCTTTCCCGTAGGTAGGTGACTAAAACTGCACACAATATTCTAAATTAGTCCTCACCAATATCTTCTACAATTTCAATATAACATCACAAACTTTGTACTGAATGCATTGATTTAGGAAGGCCAATAGGTCAAAAACTTTCTTTACATCCCTATCTACCTGTGACACCACTTTCTAAGAATTATGGATCAGCATTTTCAGATCCTGGACTCCTTACTGCCCTACCACTGACTATGTAAGAACTACTCTGGTTGGTCTTCACAAAGTGCAACACCTCACACTTGCCTGCATTTAGTTCTATCAGCCATTTTCCAGCCCATCTTTCCAGCTGATCCAGATCTCATTGCAAGCTTTGATAGAATTCCCCACTGTCTATTACACCTCCAATCTTAATGTCATCTGTTAATTTGCTGATACAGTTAACCACATTATCATCCAGATTATTGACATAGATGACAAACAATAATGGACCCAGCACTGATCCCTTACAGGCACTCCACTAGTCAGAAGCCTCCAATCAGAGAGGCAACCATCTACTTGCACTCTCAAGTTTCTCCTGTAAGCCAATATTTAATCCATTTTAGCACCTTATCTTGAATGGTAAGTGAATGAATTTCTTGACCAACCTTCTACATGGGGCCTTGACAAAGGCCTTGCTAAAATCCACGTAGAAAACATCCACTGCCTTGCCTTCATCAACTTTCTTGGTAACTTCCTTGAAAAACTCAGTAAGATTGGTTAGAAATGAATTGCCATGCACAAAGTCATATTAACGATCCATAATCAGTCCCTATCTATTCATATACTTAAATATCTGGTCCCTTTGAATACCTTTCAATACCTTTCACACTGTTGATGTCAGGCTCACCAGCGTATAATTTCCTGACCTATTCTTAGCCGTTCTTAAACAAAGGAAAAATATTAGCTGTACTTCAATCCTCCAGCACCTCACCTGTAGCTAAGGATGTTTTAAGTATCTCTGCTAGGATCCCTACTATTTATGTACCGGCCTTCCACAGGGTCCAAAAGAATACATTGTCAGGCCCTGGGGCTTTATCCACCCTAATTTGCTTTACGACAGCAGACACCTCCTCCTCTGTAATCTGTACAGCATTCATGAGCTCACAATTACCTCATATCTATAAACTCTGTGTCCATTTCCTGAGTAAATACAGTTGTAAAAAATCCATTTCAGATCTCCCCCATCTCTTTCATCTCCATGCATAAATTAGAACTCTGATCTTCAAGAGGACCATTTTTGTCCCTTGCTATCCTTTTGCTCTTAACCTAGGATTCTCCTTCACCTTTGCTGTTAAAGTAACCTCATGCCTTTTTATTAGCCTTCCTAATTTCCTTCTTAAGTGTTTTCTTGCATTTCTTATACTCCTCAATTACCTCATTTTTTCCTACCTGCCTATAGCTGCTAAGCAACTCCGTTATTTTTTCTTAACCAGGGTCTCAATATCTCTTGAAAACCAAGGTTCCATAAACCTGTTATTCCTTGCTTTTTATTCTTACAGGAACATACAAACCCTGTACTCTTAAAAGTTTCCCTTCTGAAGGCCCCCCACTTACCAGAAAACAACCTGACCCCAATCCGCACTTGCCAGATCCTTTTCAGTACCATCAAAATTGACCTTTCTCCAATTTAGAATTTCAGCCTGAGGACCAGACTTACCTTGTTCCATAATTACCTTGAAACTAATAGCATTATGTATACTACATGCAAACTGTTTTCCTACACAAATTTATGTCATCTGCCCTGTCTCATTCCCTAAATGGAGATCTCATATTGCACCCTCTCTTATTGGGACTTCTACATCCCGATTAAGGAAACTTTCTTGAACGCATTTGATAAACTCTTTCTCATCTATGGAAGTGCGAGTATGGGAGTCCCGGTCAATATGAGGAAAGTTAAAATCAAGAACTATCACAACATTATGTTTCTTGCAACAGTCTGCAATCTTTCTTCAAATTTGCTCCTCTAAATACCACGTAATGTTGGTTGGTCTATAATATAATCCCATTAACGTGGGCAGCCTTTCTTATTCCTCAGTTCTACCCATAAATCCTCACTAGACAAGCTCTCCAGTTTGTCATGACTGAGCATTGCCATAACATTTTCCTTGACTAGTAATGCCACATCTCCCCCTTTAATCCCACCTGCTCTATCACATCCAAAACAACAGAACCTTGGAATATTGAACTGCCAGTCCTCTCCTTCCTGCAATCAAGTTTCACTAGTAGCTATAATGTCATAATTCCATGTGTTAATCCATGCCCTAAATTCATCTGCCTTTCCTACAATACTCCTTGCATTGAAATATACACAACTCAGAATATTAGTCCCACAATGCTTGACTTTTTGACGCCTAACTTTGTATGTAGGCATAAAAACATCTTTCTCCACAATCACTCCACCAACTGAATATGCTATGATTTCCATCTCTGTGGAGCACTTCTTCCCACTAGGGTATTAGACCCTTTCCAGTACAG
This sequence comes from Hypanus sabinus, assembly GCF_030144855.1. Classification (NCBI taxonomy): domain Eukaryota; kingdom Metazoa; phylum Chordata; class Chondrichthyes; order Myliobatiformes; family Dasyatidae; genus Hypanus; species Hypanus sabinus. Next base: position 132,484,719 of record NC_082706.1, read on the forward strand.
GTGCAAACTGTCCTTTCTATACAGGTCCCACCTTCTCTGGAAGAGAGCCCAATGATCCAAAAAGCTGAAGTCCTCCTTCCTGTACCATCTCCTTAGCTCTGGCCTCACTAGCACATGGCATGGGTAGCAATCCTGGGATCACAAACCCAGAGATCCCGTCCTTTAATTTAGTACCTAACTCTCTGAACTCATTTGCAAGACCTTGTCACCCCTCCTACCCATGTGGACCATGACCTCTGGCTGCTCCCCCCCCCCATAAAAGAGTGCAGCAGATTTGATCCAAAATGTCACTCACCTTGGCACCTCTGAGGCAATACACCATCCAGGCATCTCGTTCTCATCTACAGAACCTCTTTCTGTTCCCTAACTGCAGTGGTTTTCCTCTGCTAGGTCATCCCCCACAATAGAATCCAGAGCAGTATACCTAATGTTGAGTAGAATGGCAATAGGGATTCTCTGCACTGTCTATTTATCTCCTTTCCTCCTCCAGATGGTCACCCAGTTATCTGTGTCCTACACTTTGGGTGCAGCTGCCTCCTGGTATGTCCTGTCTATCAACCCCTCAGCCTCCAAAATGATCTGGAGTTCATTTTAACATGGTTTGTTAGAAGCTGCAGCTGGATACACTTTTTGCAGGTATAGTAATCAGGGACACGGAAGATCTCCCCTCCTTGCCACATCCTGCAAGAGGAGCATTCCACTATCCTCCCTGGCATCCCACTGCCCTAAATGTGCAAAAAAATAAAGAAAGAATAGATAATGATTAAAAAATAATCTATATACAGCGCACGCCTCTTCTCGCTGAAGCCTCGATGAGCCAAAGCTTCAACTCCCCACTCTAACACTGGCTTACTCACACAAAGGCTACTCCACTTAAATCTATTTTCTTATTATTGCACCTTGCCAAGTGCCTAATTATACACAATCTAATGTCTCCCTGATGCACCATCAATAACTCTCTCTGAGACGTAAAGGCGAGATATCGGCTTTTATTGACTGGAAGAAGGAACGAGCAGTGGTTAACCACCATACTACATCCTGGAGAGTGAGAGGCCGGGCTCAGGCCTCAATCGCCTTTATACTGGGGTCTGTGGGAGGAGCAACAGGAGCAGTCAGCAGGGGGCATGTCCAGACAGGTATATGTAGTTCACCACACTCCCTGTGAACTGTGGCATGCAAAACGTATCAGCTGCCCCCGCTCGCTTCTTTTAAATTCTCTCTCTCTCTCCCCACCCCCCCCCCACGCGATGTAAAGTCTCCTCATAAACTGTGGCACCGCAAAATGTGCCAATTAGCATCTTTTTATAACTATCTCCCTCTATGCAATCCAATGTCTCCTCAAGTGCTGTTTAAGTGATATTATTGTACCTGCCTTAACCACCTCTGGCAGCTTATTCCAAATGTTCACCATCCTCTGTGTGAAAAAGTTGCCCCTCAGGTTTCTATTAAATTTCTCCACTCTCATCTTTAATCTATATACCTAGTTTTGGCCTCTCCTACTCTTGGAAAAATACTGTTAGCATCCATCTTGTCTATGCCAGTCATATTTGCCTATTAAGGCAAAGCAATCTATGTCAGTTTATGTTCAAGATGAAATGCTCAAAGGGACAGAAAAGAGGAAGACAAATATTAATCAACTGACTGGTTTAGTTCCTACCCTTTCATAATACTCACTACAAATCTACAGAACAAGTACATATAGTTCTGTGGCAGAGTAGCTTGCTGGTTATTTAGCAACATTATGCATGCTGAAATAAAGGTTGTTCATACTCAGATATTTAGATGAAAGTCATGCCAGAGAAACAAATCATTTACTTCCTTTCTCCTGCCCAAGCATATTCCAGTGGGTTTTTAATCCTACCAACTAAATTTTCACACCACTTGCCAATTTTCAACTCTGAAACAATAAAATACTTGCTAGTTGCTAAGGTTTCATTATGAGACATAAGTCAGGAAGCATCACCAAAGTATAAAAGAGGAAGTCTGCTGTATGTTGACAATATGGTCAGATTTTCATGAAGTATTACTTTGTTTGAAATGTTCTGGAATTTGGAATGTATGAAGGACATGAAACAATTGGTACAAACTAAAAGACTTAATTCAAATTTTCCATGAAATCTACTGATTTAAAGTTACTTTTCTGGCTTTAAGCTAAACAATAATTTATGTTGTTAAACTAGCCTTGACACAATTCAAATCAGCTCATTCAGTGCAAACTATCTTGCTGAAAATATGAATATTCCTAGTCTCAGCTGTATCACATAACATATCATATTTGGCTGTAAAAAGCCACTCTCTTTTCATTGTCACGTACACAGGAAAACAGACAGACAGTGTGTTTTGGATTTGATAATCTGTTTTCATTGTAAGTGGACAAATGCTTCAAGCTCAAATACAGTAAAAAATAAGAGACTCCTTGTTGACATCAATGGTGAGACAAGGCAGATTGAATATTTAGTTGAAGGGCATTAAATCAAATGGCAATGTTGTGCAACATATTTAATTATGGGCACGCTAAATAATTTCATTTGTGAAATTTTTCTGTGAAATGAGTGTTAAATGTAGTTGTTTTAGTAGGTCAACTCTTAATAGAGACACAAAGGACTGCAGATGCTGGAATCTTAGTCCAGATGCAGGGTCGTGACCTAAAACTTTTACTGTCTATTTCTCTCAACTGATGTTGCACTGAATTCCTTCAGCTCTTATAAACACAAGAGTTGCTACAGGAAATCTTAAGCAATACACACAGAATGCTACAGGATCTCAGCAAGTCAGGCAGCATTTATGAAGGGGAATAGACATTTTAGGCCGTCCCTTCATCAGGACTGTAAAGGGAGGGGGCAGAAGCCAGAATAAGAAGGCGTGGGTAGGAATAGAGTACAAACTGGCAGGTGATAGGTAAGACCAGGTGAGAGAGAAATAGGGTGTGGGGGGATGAAGTAAGAAGCTTGGGGGGATAGGTGGAAGAGGTAAAAGGCTGAAGGAGGAATCTTATAGGAGAAGACAGTGAACCATGGAAGAAAGGGAAGGAGGAGGGCTACCAGAGGCAGCTGATGGGCAGGAGAGAAGAGAAGGGGTTGAGAGGGTAATCACAATGATGAATGAATAAAGAAGAGTAGGAAGAAATTATGAGAAGTTGGAGAAATTGAAATTTATGTCATCAGATCGCAAGGTACCCTGGCAGAGTATGAGGTTTTATTCCTCCAACCTGAGTTTGGCCTCATTATGGCAGTAGAGAGGGCCATGGACAGACAGGTCAGAATGGGAATGGGAAGTTGAGCGGAAATTGGTAACCATCAGGAGATCCTGCCATCTGCGATGGATAAAGCAGAGGCACTCGAAGAAGTGGTTCTCAATTTGTGTCATATCTCACTGCTGTAGAGAAGACTACACTGGGAGCACCAGATATAACTGATGACCCCTACAAACTCACAGGTGAAGTGTTGCTTCACCTGAAAGGACTGTTTGGGCTCTGAGTGGTGGTGAGGGGGGGAGGTTTAGTATTTGCTGCACTTGTAGTGATAAGCGCCAAGAAGATCAGAAGGGAAGGATGAATGGATTAAAAAGTCATACAGAGAGCAATCTTATGGAAGGGGCAGGAGGTTAGGGAAAGTATGCTTAGTGGTAGGATCCCATTGGAAATAACAGAATATACGGAGAATGATGTGCTGGGATATGGGTCCCCCTCACCCGGTCTCACCTATTTACTAAAGCAACATGTATGAAAATGAGCAAAGAATCTTCAAAATGTGAGTGGGTGTGATATCTACGCGGGAAATAAAAACAACTTCTGACCTATTCATGCTATAGATGATCTGAGCAACGGGGTCAACATGCACGAAACAGCACACCCTAACGCCTTCACCATCAGCTTGTGAGATTTTAACCAGGCCAGTCTGAAAAAGTCACTAAGCAATTACTGTCAACAGATCACTTGCAATACACTGTATCACACACTGTATCATTGTTACACCACCATCAAGAATGCCTACCACGCTATTCCACTCTCTCACTTCAGGAAGTCTGATCACGTGGCTGTACTTCTACTCCCTGAGTACAAGCAGAGACTGCAGCAGCAGTAATGAGGACCAAGAAGGTATGGACACGGGAAGCACAGAAGCACCTACAGGACTGGTGGACTAAACTGTATTCAGGGATTCATCTTCAAACCTGGATAAGTGTGCTGCAGTTGTTACTGACTTCATCAACACCTGTGTGGATGAGTGTGTGCCTACAAAGACATACTGTACATTCCTAAGCCAAAAGCCATGGATCAACCAGGAGGTATGTCGTCTGCTGAAGGCTAGATCTGTTGCATAGAAGTCTGGCAACCTAGGCCTGTACCAGAAAACCAGGTATGATTTGCGGAGGGCTATTTAAAGTGTGAAGAGACAATTTCAAACAAGGTTGGAGGCGACATCAGATGTATGACAACTGTGGCAGGGTTTACAAGACATTACTTTCTACAAAGCAAAACCCAATAGCTTGAAGGGCAGTGATGCTTCACTACCAGATGAACTCAACGCCTTCTATGCCCGCTTTGAAAGGGAGAACATAACTACAGCTGTGAAAATCCCTCCTGCACATGATGAACCTGTGATCTCTGTCTCAGAGGCCAATGTTAGGCTGTGTTTAAAGAAAGTGAACCTTTGCAAAGCAGAAGGTCCCAATAGAGTACCTGGTAAGGCTCTGAAAACCTGTGCCAACCAACTGGCAGGAGTATTCAAGGACATTTTCAACCTCTCACTGCTATGGGGGGAAGTTCCCACTTCTTCAAAAAGGCAACATTAATACCAGTGCCTAAGAAAAATAATGTGAGCTGCCTTAATAACTATTACCCAGTAGCACTCACATTTACAGTGATAAAATGCTCTGACAGGTTGGCCATGACTAGGCTGAACTCCTGCCTCAGCAAGGACATGGACCCAATGCAATTTGCCTATTGCCACAACAGGTCAACAGCATATGCAATCTCAATGGCTTTACACACGGCTTTAGACCACCTAGACAACACAAACACCTACGTCAGGATGCTGTTCATTGACTATAGCTCAGTATTTATACCATCATTCCCACAATCCTGATTAAGAAGTTGCAGAACCTGAGCCTCTGTACCTCCCTCTGCAAATGGATCCTCCACTTCCTAACTGGAAGACCACAATCTGTGCAGATTGGTAATAACATCTCCCCCTCACTGATGATCAGCATTGCTGCACCTCAGGGGTGTGTGCTTAGCCCACTGCTCTACTCTCTATATAAACATGACTGTGTGGCTAGGCATAGCTCAAATACCATCTATAAATTTGCTGATGATACAACCATTGTTGGTAGAATCTCAGGTGGTGACAAGAAGGTGTACTGGAGCGAGATATGCCAACTAGTGAAGTGGTGTTGCAGCAACAACCTGGCACTCAACGTCAGTAAGATGAAAGAGCTGATTGTGATCTTCAGGAAGGGTAGGTGAAGGAACACATACCAATCCTCATAGAGAGATCAGAAATGGAGGGAGTGAGCAGTTTCAAGTTCCTGTGTGTCAAGATCTCTGAGGATCTAACCTGGTCCCAACATATCAATGCAGATATAAAGAAGGCAAGATAGCAACTATACTTCATTAGGAGTTTGAAGAGATTTGGTATGTCAACAAATACACTCAAAAACTTCTATAGATGTACTGTGGACAGCATTTTGACAGGCTGCATCACTGTCTGGTATTGGGGGGGGGGTAGGGGGCTACTGCACAGGACTGAAAGAAGCTGCAGAGGGCTTGTAAATTTAGTCAGCTCCATCTTGGCTACTAGACTACAAAGTACCCAGGACATTTTCAAGGAGCGGTGTCACCTTCAAGCGGGGGATGAACCTGGAGCATTTGTTCCTGGTGATCTTAATGTCTAGTGCCCCTGTGAAGACACACTGGGGAGAAACTATTGGAAAAGGGGGAAAAGTTAACCGCTGAGTCATTCAACTTCAGGGACTCTCTGGTTCCTGTGGGTTGGAAGAGGAGGCTGGTAGAGAAGATTTTGAAGCTGGAAGGTGTCTTTTCCACTGACGAGTTTGATGTGGGTTGTTCCAAGAGCATCCATCACACTATCCAGGTTCAGAGAAAGGTCGTGGCGACTGGCCCCTGCAAAGGTGGAAGACACTCAGCAGCATTTGTGTAAGTTGAAGGAAGCTGGGATCATCAATGAGTCCCGAAGCCCCTATGCGTCCCCAGTAGTAGTGGCCCAAAAGAAGAACGGGAAGGTACATATGTGTGTGGACTCTAGGACTCTGAACAGGCTCACCATCCCTGACCAGTATACTGTCCTGAGTATTGAAGACGTGCTGGCCTGCATGAGTGGTGCGAAGTGGTTCAGTGTGCTGGACTTGAGGAATGGATATTACCAGAGCCCCATGACTGAGGCCGACAAAGAGAATACAGCATTTATATGTCCCCTGGGAATTTTCTAGCTTGAAAGTATGCTCCTGGGCATATCCAGAGGCCCTGCAATCTTCCAGCGGGTCACAGAGAAGACAGTGGGGGATATGAACTTACTTGAGGTATTGGTATACCTGGATGACCTCATAGTATTTGGATCCACCTTGGAAGAACATGAAGCGAGGCTGCTGAAGGTGCTGGGCCTCCTGAAAGCTGAAGGGTTAAAACCTACCCCAGACAAGTGCCAGTTCTGCCAAACGTCTGTTAGCTATGTTGGGCACATAGACTCATGGGATGGAGTAGCTACAGACCCAGCTAAGATTGAGGTGGATATCACTTGGCCAAGAACTCAGACTGTGAGTGCTCTGCGCTCGTTCCTCGGGTTCTGTGCTTACTATCAGAAGTTTGTGAAAGGCTATGTGAAAGTGAGTCACCCTTTGAATCAGCTTCTGTGCAGTTACCCTCCCTTGGGGAAGAAGGGGATGGGAGATAAAAGGACAAGAGGGTGGAGAGCATCTTAGCCACTCAGAGCCCTTTGGACCGAGGTGGGATGCAAAATGTGAGGAGGCCTTTCAGTCACTGAAGGAGCTGCTGACCCAGGCGTCGGTGCTGGCTTTTGCGGACCCCCTATACTGCACATGGATGCCAGCCGAGAGGGTTTAGGGGGTGTCCTGTATCAGGATCAGGGCTCTGGATTGAGGCCCATTGCGTTTCTCAGCTGGAGTCCATCGCCCTCCAAGAAAAACTATCCCACGTACAAGTCAGAATTTCTGGTGTTGAAATGGGCCGTGGTGGATAAGCTGAGTGACTACCTCTATGGTGCCAAATTTGAGGTGAGGACAGACAACAAACCCCTAACTTGTATCCTGACCTCAGTGAAATTGGATGCCACAAGCCATTGGTGGATGGCGGCGTTGTCTGATTATGATTTCAGCCTGAAGTACCAGCCAGGAAGCAGGAACATTGATACTGATGCTTTGTCCTGACGTGCGCATAAGGGGTTGGACAGGGACAAAGAGTGGGAGAGCGTTCCTGCCCTGGGGGTGAACCCCTGTGTCAGTTTGCCACCACCATGAAAGCAGAGGAAAAGGAGGGGCAGGAGTAAGCGGTGGATCAATTGGGGGCTTCTGATGATGCCCAAGTTTACTGTAACCTGACTACTCTGAAGACAAATCAGCTGCTGGAATTGAGTTCTGGGGAAGTGGCTGCTGCTAAGCGAGATGACCCCGGCATTGGTACCATTTGGGCAGCGTTCAAAAAAGGAGACATGGCTCAGGTGGAAAGGACAAAACACGGGTCAGTGCCTCCCTTACTACGAAAATGGCCTCGGCTGTAATTGAAGAAACGGGTCACGTCACTCCCAGATCGACCCTGGCATTGCCAGGTGGTTCTGCCCAAGAAGTATCAGAGGATGACGTTGAAATCACTTCATGAATATTCTGGACATTTGGGGATGGAAAAGACCTATGGATTACTCAGAGACCAGTTTTACTGTCCCCGCATGAAGTCAGAGGTTGAAGAATACTGCAAGTCATGCGTTTGATACATATGGCAGAAGACACTGCCTACACAGGCAGCTCCCTTGTCCCACCTTCAGAGTATGGGGCCTCTGGACCTGGTGTGTATGGATTTCCTGTGAATAGAACCCGATGCCAGCAACAAGGCAAATGTTTTAGTCATCACGGACCACAACACTAGATACGCTCAGGCTTTTCTTGCCAAGGACCAGAGGGCGTCTACGGTGGCAAAGGTGTTATGGGAGAAGCATTTCATTTAATACAGCCTTCCCAGGCGAATACATAGTGATCAGGGATGGGATTTCAAGAGCAGACTCATCCGTGAGTTACTGGGCATGCTTGGAATCAAGAAGTCGAGGACCAAGCCCTATCACCCACAGGGTGATTCCCCAGCCAGAGAGGTTTAACCGGACCTTGCTAGACATGCTCGGGACCCTGGACATCAGCAAGAAGGGCAGGTGGAGTCAACATATTGGGCATCTGGTTCACAGTTATAACTGTACAGGAAATGAAGCTACTGGGTACTCGCCATATTATCTGATGTTTGGGCGCGAGGCAAGGTTGCCCATAGACCTTTGTTTTGGGACTGACAAGGGTGATTTACCACCAAAGAGAGTTGAAAAGGGCTTCTGAATTAGTTGGGGTCGTAGCTGCCCAGCAGAGTCAAGGGAATAGGAGAAGTTATGATCAAAAGGTGAGGTTCTCCCAACTCCTGCCAGGAGACAGAGTCCTCATAAAGAATTTGGGGCTATCTGGAAAGCATAAGTTGGCTGACTGCTGGGCAGCTACGCCCTATGTAGTGGAGAGTTAGATGCCAAAGCTACCAGTTTTCCAGGTGAAACCAGAGGATGGGATGGGCCTGTCAAGATTCTCCATCAGAATCATCTGTTGTCCTTACGTCAGGAGGTGCAGGTAGACCCAGAGCCCGACTTGGAGCCTACACCTGTTAAGAGGACTCTTCGGAAATGCGGGGGGACTAATGGGCCCCAACAGGCAAGTTTAGGCTGGCCCCAACCTCTGAGATGGATACTGATATCGGAGGATGAGGACCTGGATGTGTGGTATATGCTTGCCTTTTGCTAACTCTCCTGTGATTGAGGAAGAGACACCTGGCCCTTCTCCCACTGAGACAGGTTAAGTGGGGGGACATATCTGTGGGCAGCCTGGGCTGCAGCTGGACTCTGCAGGGGAGGAAGCGGGGTTTGATCACGGACCAGAGGGCTCCGAATTGCAGGTAGGTACAAGTGATAGATCGGGGGAGGCCTCATCAGGTAGACCAGAAGTATCCCCAGTAGTGTTGGAACCTGAAGAGTTAGATGATGGGATGCGGAGGTCTCAGAGAATTAGGAGACCACCGGATAGGTTGGTATACGTAGCACCAGGAGAACAGAGTGTGACCCCTACTGTGTTGGGGAACTATGTCACCGCCTTTTCGTCATGAGGACATGACTAAATTTGGTGGGGAGATAACGGGGTTAGGAATGCAGTTGTTCTTTCTTGTGAGCTGAAAGAGAGATTTTCACGGTCTTTTGCTGGGGAGAGATGAGGTGAGAAGACGTGAATGGAGAGAGCTGGTAGACCACCAGATGGGGTGGACTTGGAGCAAGGGTCCGAAGGGCAGCAACGATTGGAGGAGGTCGATGGTGAACAATTGACTTATCAGTGAACTCCAACATTGCGCACAGACTGTTTAATAAGTTTGGGCCAATATTATTCTTTTTTTTTGTTTCTTTACTAACCATATAGTCAAAGTATAATCAAAGTATAAAGTATAAAGCTTAATCATTAAATCGCATATTGTGTACTGTTTGTCATTTTGGGATGCTGATTTGTAACAGGGGACACATCGCGCAGCATCCGACCAAACGAGATTTCTTAAGTTTGGCCGGGCCGGGGGTTATCATCCCCTATATTAAGCCACTAGCTGAAGCGAGAGTTACATACACATTACATATTCAATGTAATGAGAACCTCTGGTGTACACAGGGGTGTGGAAACTTCTAGTTTTCTTGGAATAACATTATTATTCCCTTCACCTGCACACAGAAAAGAAAATGCTGGCATATATAAAATTGAATGGAAATAAGTATTCCTCATTAACAATAGACAATGATTTATGATGTCCAAGCAAAATTAATTCTATTTAAATTACTGGTATTACACATACTTTAGTACCCCATCCTACCCTGCATCACACAATATAGTGCCCCTTATTTGGCACATGGATTCAGTTTTGGATCAGGTGAGGCATTTTACCATTCAAATAAACTTAATGTCTTTTGTTAACATTCAGAGCAAGACCTCAAAGAAGTCATAGCAGTATAATGGCAAATGCTTTCAGGTTCCTCAGAAAATAACTCAACTTCCAACTGAATGTAAAATAAACAAGGAAGTTATGATAGCCTTTGAAGGTACTGAATAACCCTCAACAGTCATACTATGTTTTATTCTGGGCACCACATTCTAGGAAGGATGTGTAAACCTTGGATAGAATACAATGAAGGTTTGCTATCCAAGCAACAGGGACAGGAATCAGCTGCATGGAGAGACTGAAAAAAATTGGAATTATTCTCCTCTGAGTAGTGTCCAAATTATGGACTTCAGCTCATCAACTCCAAGCTGAAACAACTTGAGCTGCAGACATTGGCAGACACTTGGATCACAACAGTTTTGATTATGTGTTATAAGACTATAAAACCATTCACTACAGGAGCAGAATTAGGCAATTTGGCCCATTGAGCCTGCTCCGCCATTTCATCATAGCTGATCAATTATGCCTCTCTACCCAAATTTCCTTCCTTCTCCCTGTATCCCCTCATGCCTTGACGAATCAAGAATCTATCAACCTCTTTCTTAAATATTCATATTGACTTGGCCTTCATAGCAGCCTATGGCAACAAATACCACAGATTCACTGCTCTCTGGCTAAAGAATTTTCTCTATCTACTTTACAAAAGGACACCCTTTTATTCAGAGGCTGTGCCCTCTAGTCTTAGACTCCCCCACCATAGGAAACATCCTTTCCACATCCACTCTATCAAGGTCTTTCACCATTCAATAGGTTTCGAAGTGGTCATAAAGTGGTTCTTCTGAATTCTAGTGAATATAGGCCCACAATCATCAAATGCGCTTCATGTAACAAGCCATTCAATCCTGGAAACATTTTCGTGAACCTCCTTTGAACCCTCTCCAATCTCAGAACATCCTTTCTAATATAAAGAGCCCAAAACTGCAACAAAGCCATCAATTGCTTTTCAATCGGAGCAAGAGGCTGAGAGTGAAAGACTGAAGCATCACAGAGGGAAGGTCATTTTTCTTTTCTTTAACTGATCGGGGAAAAGAGGCTCTACTGTGCAGGTACGTGACGTAGCGCACCAAGGTTTAAAAGGGAGACCACCATATACAGCGGCCATCGTTGGGGTGGACTGAGTCAGAGTGGGACGGCTTTGGCTCAATCAGATCTCGGCGAGAAACAGGCAGAGGCAAGGGTAGGTTCCGGTAAGTTTCTGTTTTTCTTCTTTTTTTTGTTCAGACTAGAGAATATGCCAGGCAGGATGTTGGAATGCTCCTCTTGCAGGATGTGGGAAGTCAGGGAGACCTCTGGTGTCCCTAACAACGATACCTGCAAGAAGTGCATCCAGCTGCAGCTCCAAACAGACTGTGTTAGGGAACTGGAGCAGGATCTGGATGACCTCCAGATCATTCGGGAGACTGAGCAGTTTATAGATAGTAGCTTCCAGGAGGTAGTTACACCTAAGGAGCAGGGCACAGGTAATTGGGTTACCGTCAGGCGAGGGAAGGGGAAAGGGCAGGTAGTGCAGGGTTCCCCTGTGGCCATTCCCCTCCAGAACAGGTATACCGATTTGGATACTGTTGGGGGGGGGGGGGGTGCGGATGGCTTACCTGGGACAAGTTGCGGCAGCCAGATCTCTGGCACTGAGTCTGGTTCTGCAGTGCAGAAGGGAGGGAGGAAGAAGAGGAGAGTGGTAGTGATAGGGGACTCCATAGTCAGGGGTACAGACAGGAGATTCTGTGGTCGTAATTGAAACTCCAGGATGGTTATTGCCTCCCAGGTGTCAGGGTCAGGGATATCTCTGATCGCGTGCACAGCATTCTGAAGTGGGAGGGTGATCAGCCAGATGTCGTGGTACACATCGGTACCAATGACATAGGTAGAAAGAGTCAGGAGGTCCTGAAGAGTGAGTACAGAGAGCTTGGTAGGAAGTTGAAAAACAGGACCTCGAGGGTAGTAATCTCCGGATTGCTGCCTGTGCCACGTGCCAGTGAGGGTAAGAATAGGATGCTCTGGCAGATGAACACGTGGCTGAGAAACTGGTGTAGGGGGCAGGGTTTCAGATTTCTAGATCATTGGGACCTCTTCTGGGGCAGGTGGGACCTGTACAAGAGAGACGGGTTACACCTGAACTACAAGGGGACCAATATACTTGCGGGGAGGTTTGCTAGTGTCATTTGGGTGGGTTTAAACTAGATTTGCAGGGGGATGGGAACCAGAGTGCCAGAGTAGATAGTGGAACAGGGGTAAAAATAAATGATGTTAGTAGTTCATGCAAAGTCATAAATAGTAAGGTTGTGTGTGGTATTAACAATCTTCTGAGGTGTGTATATTTCAATGCAAGGAGTATTGTGGGAAAGACAGATGAGCTGAGGGCCTGGATTGACACATGGAATTATGACATCATAGCCATTACTGAAACTTGGCTACAGGAGGGGCAGGACTAGCAGCTCAATGTTCCAGGGTTCCGATGTTTCAGACATGATAGAGGCAGAGGGATGAAGGGTGGGGGATGGCTTTGCTAGACAGGGAAAATATAAGAGCAGTGCTTAACATGTATAAGAGCAGTGCTTAATCTGCAGGACAGATTAGAGGGCTTGTCTATTGAGGCCATATGGGTGGAGCTGAGAAACAGGAAAGGTATGACCACATTAATAGGGTTGTATTATAGACCACCCAATAGTCAGCGAGAATTGGAGGAGCAAATCTGCAGAGAGATAACAGACAACTGCAGGAGACAGAAAGTTGTGATTGTAGGGGATTTTAATTTTCCACACATTGATTGGGACTCCCATTCTATTAAAGGTCTAGATGGGTTAGAGTTTGTGAAATGTGTTCAGTAAAGTTTTCTAAATCAATATATAGGTGTAACTAGGGAGGATGCAATATTAGATCTCCTATTAGGAAATGAGTTAGGGCAGCTGACGGAAGTGTGTAGGGGAACACTTTGGTTCCAGTGATCATAACGTCATTAGTTTCAACTTGATCATGGATAAAGATAGATCTGGTCCTCGGGTTGAAGTTCTAAACTGGAAAAAGGCCAAATTTGAAGAAATGAGAAAGGATCTAAAAAGTGTAGATTGGGATAGGTTGTTCTCTGATAAGGATGTGATTGGTAAATGGGAGGCCTTCAAAGAAGAAATTTTGAGAGTGCAGAGTTTGTATGTTCTTGTCAGGGTTAAAGGCAAAGTGAATAAGAATAAGGAACCTTGGTTCTTGAGGGATATTGGAACTCTGATAAAGAAGAAGAGTGAGATGTATAACATGTATAGGCAACAGGAAGGAAATAAGATGCTTGAGGAGTATAAAAAGAGTAAGAAAATACTTAAGAAAGAAATCAGGAGGGCTAAAAGAAGATGTGAGGTTGCTTTGGCAGTCAGGGTGAAGGATAATGCTAAGAGCTTTGACAGGTATATTAAGAGCAAAAGGACCGTAAGGGATAAAATTGGTCCTCTTGAAGATCAGAGTGGTTGACTATGTATGGAACCAAAAGAAATGGGAGAGATATTAAATGGGTTTTTTTGCATCTGTATTTACTAAGGAAACTGGAATGGAGTCTATGGAAACAAGGCAAACAAGTAGGGAGGTCATGGAATTTATACAGATTAAAGAGGAGGAGGTGCTTGCTGCCTTGAGGCAAATCAGAGTAGATAAATTCCCAGGATCTGACAGGGTATACCCTCGGACCTTGAAGGAGACCAGTGTTGAAATTGCAGGGGTCCTGGCAGAAATATTTAAAATGTCGATATCCACGGGTCAGGTGCTGGAGGATTGGAGGATAGCTCATGTAGTTCCGTTGTTTAAAAAAGGCTCAAAAAGTAAGCTGGGAAATTATAGGCCAGTAAGTTTGACATCGGTAGTAGGTAAATTATTGGAAGGAATACTAAGAGATAGGACCTACAAGTATTTGGATAGACAGGGACTTATTAGAAACAGTCAGCATGGCTTTGTCGTGGTAGGTCACGTTTAACCAATCTATTAGAGTTTTTCGAGGAAGTTAGCAGGAAAGTGGATGAAGGGAAGTGGATGCTGTATACATGGACTTCAGTAAGGCCTTTGATAAAGTCCCGCATGGGAGGTTAGTTAGGAAGATTCAGTCACTAGGTATACATGGAGAGGTAGAAAATTGGATCAGACTTTGGCTCAATGGAAGAAGCCAGAGAGTGGTAGTGGAAGATTGCTACTCTGAGTGGAGGCTTGTGACTCGTGGTGTGCCACAGGGATCAGTGCTGGGTCCATTGTTATCTGTCATCTATATCAATGATCTGGATGATAATGTGGCAAGTTGGATCAGCAAACTTGCTGATGATACAAAGATTGGAGGTGTAGTGGACAGTGAGGAAGGTTTTCAAAGCTTGCAGAGGGATTTGGACCAGTTGGAGGGATGGGCAGAAAAATGGCAGATGGAGTTTAATGCGGACAAGTGTGAGGTGTTGCACTTCGGAAGGTTAAACCAAGGTAGAACATACAAGGTAAATGGTAGGACATTGAGGAGTGCAGTAGAACAGAGGGATCTGGGAGTACAGATACATAATTCCCTAAAAGTGGTGTCACAAGTAGATAGGGTTGTAAAGAGAGCTTTTGGTACATTGGCCTTTATAAATCAAAGTATTGAGTATAAAAGTTAGAATGTAATGGTGAGGTTGTATAAGACATTGGTGAGACTGAATTTGGAGTATTGTGTGCAGTTTTGGTCACCTAATTACAGGAAGGATATTAGTAAGGTTCAAAGAGTGCAGAAAAGGTTTACAAGGATGTTGCCGGGACTTGAGAAACTGAGTTACAGAGAAAGGTTTAATAGGTTAGGACTTTATTCCCTGGAGCATAGGAGAATGAGGGGTGATTTGATAGAGGTGTATAAAATTATGATGGGTATAGATAGAGTGAATGCAAGCAGGCTTTTTCCACTGAGGCCAGGGGAGAGAAAAACCAGAATTCATGGGTTAAGGGTAAAGGGGGAAAAGTTTAAAGGGAACATTAGGGAGGCTTCTTCATGCAGAGAGTGGTGGGAGTGTGGAATGAGCTGCCAGATGAAGTGGTGAATGCGGGCTCACTTTTGACATTTAAGAAAAACTTGGACAGGTATATGGATGAGAGGGGTTTGGAGGGATATGGCCCAGGTGCAAGTCAGTGGGACTAGGCAGAAAAATGGTTCAGCACAGCCAAGGGCGGCTAAAAAGCCTGTTTCTGTGTTGTAATGTTCTATTGTTTTTAATTCTATCATCTAAGTCATTGATATATAATGTAGAAAGAAGCGGTCCCAACACTGTAGAAGACCGCTAGTCACCAGCAGCCAACCAGAAAAGGCTCCCTTTATTCCCACTTCTTGCCTCCTGCAAATCAGCCACTGCTTTATCCATGCTAGTACGTTTTCTGTAATACTATGGGCTTTTAACTTGTTAAGCAGCCTCATTTGTGGCACCTTGTCAAAGGCCTTCTGAAAGTTCAAAAGCACATCAACCAATTCTCTTTTGTCTATAGAATGCAAACACAACGCTGGAAGAACTCAGCAGGTCAGGCAGCATCCATGAGAAAAGAGTAGCCAACATTTCGGGCCAAGACCCTTCATCAGGAACAGGGGGGAAGAGAGGACTGAAGCCCAGTAATAGAGATAGGGGAGGGGGTAGGGCCCAGAGGCGCCAGGTGGAAAACCAATCAGAGGAAAGATAAAGGGGGGAAGGGAAGAGGATAAGCATGAAAGAACTGTAGAGATAAAGAAGCAGAAAGTTGAAAGGGGAGAGAGGCAGAGAGGGAGCTGGGATAGGGGAAGTGGGAGGGGGAGGGAATTACCAGAATTTGGAGAATTCAATGTTCATACCACCAGGCTGGAGGCTACCCAGACGGTAGATGAGATGTTGCTCCTTCAACCTGAGTTTGGCCTCATCAGGGCAGTAGAGGAGGCCATGTATGGACATGTCTAGATGGGAATGAGAGACAGAGTTGAAGTGGGTGGCAACCGGGAGGTCCTGTCTATTGTGACGAATGGAGCATAGGTGCTCAACGAAGCAGTCCCCCAATTTGCGTCAGGTCTCGCCGATGTAGAGGAGGCCACACCGGGAGCACCGGGTGATGCAATAGATGACTCCAGCAGACTCGCAGGTGAAGTGTTGCCTTACCTGGAAGAACTGCCTAGGGCCCGGAATGGTGGTAAGGGGGGAGGTGTGGGGACAGGTGTAGCATTTGCACTTACAGGGATAAGTGCCAGTTGGGAGTTCTGTGGGGAGGGACGTGTGGACCAGGTAGTCACGGAGGGAACGATCCCTGCAAAAAGCTGAGAGGGGCAGGGAGGGAAAGACATGCTCGGTGGTGGGGTCCTGTTGATGGTGGCAGAAGTTGCGGAGAGGCGGGATCTCTTTTGTCTATCCTGCTTGTTATTTCCTCAAAGAATTCCAACAGATTTGTCAGGTAAGATTTTTCCTTGAAGAAACCATGCTGACTACGGCATATTTTATCATGTGCCTCCAAGTACTGCAAAACCACATCCTTAATAATCGATTCTAACATCTTCCCAACCACTGACGTCAGACTAACTGGCCTATTTTCCAGTTATTTGCAATTTTCCAGTATCCAGAAGCTTATTACTAAGATTATTACTAATGTCTCCACAATCTCTTCAGCTGTGTCTTTCTGAACCCTGGGGTGTACACTATCAGGTCCAGCTGTTTTATTTATCTTCAGACCTTCCAGTTTCCCAAGAATTTTCTCCCTCGTAATGGCAACTTCACATACTTCTGAAATGTGACACTCTGGAACATCCACTATACTGCTAGTGTCTTCCACAGTGAAAACAGATGCAAAATATTTATTCAGTTCCACCACCATTTCCTTATCCACCATTACTACCTCTCCAGCATCGTTTTGCAGTGGTCCAATATCTACTCTTGCCTTTAACACATTATGTATCTGAAGAAACTTTTGATATCCTTTTTAATATTATTTGCCAGTATACTTTTGTCTTCCAATTTTTCCTTCTTAATGACTTCTTCAGTTTCCTAAGTTTCCCAATCGTCTCCATTGATTTTTTGCTCTATATTATGCCCTTTCTTTATCTTTTATGTTGGTTAGGTCATGTTATGTCATGTTGTCTTCAGAATACTTCTTCCCCTTTGGGATGTTTAAATCCTGTGCCTTCCAAATTCCTTCCAGAAATGTCAGTCATTTCTGCTCTGTCGTCATCTTTTCACCAGTGTGCCAGTTGGGAGTTCTGTAGGGAGGGACGTATGGATCAGGTAGTCATGGAGGGAATGATCCCTGGCGTCATCTTGTCGCCAGTGTTCTTTTCCAATCAAATCTGGCCAACTCCTCTCACACTTCGGGGTGAATTCAATCATATTATGATCACTTTCCCCTAAGGGTTCTTTTACCTTAAGTTCTCTCATCAAGTGTTATAGTATGCTATATAGAAGAATACCTGTCTTGTCATGCCTACCTTAATATAATTATCACGCAGTACCCTCAGCTGTGCTAAAAGCACATAGAGCTCTTGGTTAGAATCCTGTATGTAGGACTATAAGACATAGGAGCAGAATTAGGCTATTCAGTCAATCGAGTCTGCTCCACCAGTCCACTGTTGCTGATCCCATATCCCACTCAACCCCACGTACCTGCCTTCTTGTCATATCCTTTGATGCTCTGACCGATCAGGAAACAAACAACTTCCATCTTAAGTATACCCACTGATGAGGCCTCTTCAACTTGCATCTTAAATATACCCACTGAAATAGTCTTTAGCAGAGCATTCTACAGATTCACTACTCTCTGGCTCAAAAAATTCCTCCTTACCTCTATTCTAAAAGGCCGCCCTTCAATTGTGAGGCTGTGCCCTCTTTTTCCGAGTCAAACTACAGAAGACTGGTGGACAAATTTGTGGAGTGGTGTGAGAGGAATTACCTGCTCCTGAATGTGGCCAAAACCAAGGAGATATTGATTGATTTTAGGATGAAGAGGACTGTGACGATTCCTCTATATATTCTGGGAGAACAAGTTTCGGTGGTGAAGGAGTACAAATACTTGGGTGTTCACCTTGACAACAGACTTGACTGGAAAACCAACACCAAGTCTCTTTGCAAGAAGTGGATGAGCAGACTCTATTTTATAGGGAAAATGAGATCCTTCAATGCATGCAGCAGGATGTTAGAGATCTTTTACCAGTCTGTTGTAGCAAGTGCAGTTTTCTTTGCAGCTTTATGTTGGGAGAGTAGCATCAGTGCTGGTGATGCAAAAAGACTAAATAAACTGATCACAAAGGCTGAATCTGTCCTTGGCTACAACCCAGACTCTTTTGAGTTAGTGGTGGAGAGGAGGTCACTGAACAAACTGTTATCCATTAAACAATCTGGTAGATCCTCTCCATGAGTACTGAATAATCAACAGAGCACCCTTTCGACCAGACTCATTCAGCTACACTGTCACAAGGATCGTTACAGAAACTCATTCCTACCAAATGCAATAAGCATACACAACAATTCACTTCTGTGTGACAGGAGAACACACATCATAGCACAATAGTCTCTGTTTTATTATTTCATACCTTATTATTGCATATCATCACACATTGGCAAATTATTATTATACAGATTATTATTCTGTACTTTATTATTAGTTACGTCTGCACATTTCTAAGTGTGCTTTTAAATGTTGCTTCTGTATTGAAAGAATTTCCCACTTGGGAAATTATTTATTATTATTATTATTATTATTAGTTTTGGATACCCTCACCATAGGAAACATCCTCTCCACATCCATCTTATCTAGTCCTTTCAACATTCAATAGGTTTCAATAAGATCCCCACACATTCTTCCAAATTGCAGTGAGTACAGGTCCAAGGCTGTCAAATGCTCCTCATATGTTAACCCCTTCGTTCTCAGAATCATCCTCCTGAACCTCCTCTGGACTCTCTAAAATAACAACACTTTCTAAGATCCTTTCTAAGATATGGGGCCCCAAATGGTTGACAATACTCAAAGTGTCTTGTAAAACTTCAGCATTATCTCCTTGCTTTTATATTCTATTCCCCTTGAAATAAATTAACCTTCTGGAAGTCTTACACGAGGACTTCTGAGTCCCTCTGCACCTCTGAATTTTGAACCTTCTGCCCATTTAGATAATAGTCTGCACTATTGTTTCTTTTATCAAAATGTATTTCCCAACACTGCATTTTATCCACCACTTTTTGGCTTTTTCTTCCAATTTGTCTAAGTCCTGCTGTGGTGGAGTGATATTTGCAATCTTCCGGTCCTCTGGGACCATACCAGAATCAGGTGATTATTGAAAGATCAATGCCAATGTATCCGTTATCTCTTCAGCAACCTCTCTCAGGACTCTGGGATGTAGTCCAGCTGGTCCGGGTGACTTTCACCTTTCAGTTTGCCTAACACTTCTCCTTTGTATTAGCAATGGCATTCACTCCTACTCCCCGACACTGAGAAAAGTGCTTGGTGTGACACAGAATGTCAATTTGAAATTAACTAAACAGAAATGTGAGTTTGATGATCTTTGTAGGAGATATCATATCTGAAGAGGGAGGAAAGCCTGACTCTCGAAAGATATCAGTCATTGAAAACATGGACAGGCCCCAAAATAAAGAGGATTTGAGACATTTCTTGGGGATGGTGACTTACCAAGCTAGATTTATCCCTCTATTGTCAACAGTGTAAGCATCACATAGGTCACTCTTTGAATGGATTTGGTCTCACGACCAAAAGAATGTTTACAGACACTGAATAGAATCAAAACTGAAGAGTGTGTGCTGAAGTTTTATGATCTGTAAAGGTGTATTAAGATCCGGCACAACTTTGGAGCAGTACTACTGCAGCAACATGATGACACATGGCAACCTGTGGCCTATGCACCAACGGTTTTAACAAGTGTGGAAGCCAGCTATACCTAGATAGAGAAAGAGCTTCGCACCAGCACATATGCATGCAAAAGCTTCCATTAGTACATCTACGAACAAGCTTTTGAAGTGGAGACAGACGATAAAGCACTGGCCTCAATTACGTCCAAACCACCAAGTGGCTATTCCATGAGGATATTGCGCATGTTGACAAGGCTGCAGAAACATGTTGTGAGAATGATCTGCCCACCAGGAAAATATATGTTTGCTGCTGATACGTTACCTTGAGCAGTTGACAAGAAAGAAAACAGTGACCAAGAAGCTAATGCAGATGTATACGACAATGTTGATATGATTGTCACCTCCGTTCCAGTATCACCTGATAGAACAGAGCAGATAAGGAAAGCAGCAGGTGAAACAATGAAACAATGAAAGAACTCAAAGATACAATATGGAAAGGATAGCTAGCAGCTAAGAATGACTGTTCAATGTATGTTCCGGATTATTAGGCATGCAGAATTGAAATGTCAGTAGTGAAAGATATGGTCTTCAAAGGGAACAGGTTTGCGATTCCAATGTCACTACACAAGGAAATGCTTCATAAGATACATGAAGGGTATCTTGGTGAGGAATATTGTAAATGTAGAGCTCATGAAGTGATGTACTGGCCAAGAATGAACCAAGACATCAGCCAGACCATTGCTTCATGTGAAATATGCCTTACCTACAGAGTAAAACAGCAAGCACACCACTTAAACCACACCCTGTACCAGACAGGCCTTACTTCAAAGTTGGAGTGGATTTGTTTAACTGTAATGGGAAGAGTCATATTGTTGTAAGAATACTTTTCCAATTACCCAGAGGTTGCAACCCTGCAATCAACATCCGGCAAAGCAGTCATCGCCCTCGAACCATATGAAGTAGTATCAAACAATTGTCCACAATTTTTGAACTGTAAGTTTGAGTCCTTTGGCAATGTTTGGGGGGAGGGACTCGACATATAACGTTAAGCCCACATCACCTAAACTCTAATGGCCTAACAGACAGTACAGTCAAGGTAGTGAAAGGCCTCATCAAGAATACACAAGATGAATGAGAGAATTTCCACAAAAGGCTAATGATTTACAGAAGTGCATCACTGCAAAATGGCCTTTCACCAGCCCAAATGCTGATGGGTCGATGCATACACTAACCTTCCAGTGCATGAAGACCTGCTGACACCTAAAGGAGCACACAAGATCAAATTGGCTCAAAGGGAAAGAAAAATAGAAACAGAATCACGACAAGTCTGTGAAACACCTACCAGTCCTGAATTCTGGAGATCAAGTGCAAATCTGAGACCACGATTCTGGCACGTAGTCCATCCAAGCATACGTGCAAGAGGAAGTAGCTCTAAATTCCCACCAGATCCAGATGGAGCAAGAGACACCTCTGAGAAGGAACTGCGTGGATAAACAACCACAAGCTCCAACCTATGGTTGTAAAGCATCACCTCTCAGTATATCAAAGGGCCCAGCATATATAAAAAATGAACATATTGATCAGAGTTCTCAGAAAGACACAAATATTAATACAGCAAATACAAGCAATACACCTGTGGAAACAAATAGAAATCAAAAAGGACCATTAAACTGCCTCAGAGACTGATTGAAAATTGATGATTAATAAGAGACTGTAGTTGGTCATTACAATTGAATTTGAAATGTTGAACAGTTGAAAATTTGACAAAAAAGAAGAGAGACCGGCTCTGGAATAAAGATATTTTCATTGGAAAGGATTATTATTCCTTGCAGGTTTATGAGGACATTCTATTTGTTTTTCTTTCTTTTTTTGTAATTTATTTTTTATTGAAGTTCATCATCAAACAAACGTTTCCATCTGATGTATTTCAGATATTGTACATATATATCATATATATGCCACAAATCTCCACATACTTATCTGAGGTATACACTTATAGAAAAGAGAGGAAAGAAAGAACAAGCGAAAAGAGAAATCTGTATACAAGTAGGGAGTGATTTTTTTTACAACATATTCGTTGATTTGTGAGAATAAAATCAGGCCTATGAGGTGTAAGGTAGTTAAACTATTTTTCCCAGTATGAATCAAATTGTTCCAACTTATGATTAACATATGCTGTTATCTTCTCCATTTTGTAAATGTCCATTGTAATGTCCATCCATGCATTTAAGGTTGGGCTCTCCTGTGATAACCATCTCCTAGTAAGTCTTTCTATCAGCCACCAGCAGTATATTCATTAAATATTTATCTCTTTTCAACCATTCTTGAGGTTTTTACCCAAAATATATGGTCTTACTTTCTAAGGGTATTTCACATTTAAAGATGTTTTATAGGGCATTGTGTATCCAACTCCAATAGTCTTTGATAACGGAGCATTCCCAGAAAATATGATAATGGTTTGCACTTTGATTTCCACTATTTCTCCGGCAAACAGGGAGGTTTCTATCATGCAAACACAGGGAAATCTGCAGATGCTGGAAATTCAAGCAACACACACAAAATGCTGGTGGAACACAACAGGCCAGGCAGCATCTATAGGAAGAAGCACTGTCGATATTTCAGGCTGAGACCCTTCATCAGGACTCGTCAGGTCTCAGCCCGAAATGTCCACAGTGTTTCCTCCTATAGATGCTGCCTGGCCTGCTAAGTTTCTATCATAATGGGATTTCTGAGAGGGTAATGAAATATCAAGTTTTTCCAACTGAACTCCCTCCATTTCTGTGAACTGGTACACTACCAATGATACCACCATATTATTGTCCATTCTTCCTCAGATATAATTATCCTTCCTTCCTTCTCCCATTTTGTTTTAATGTACGAAGTCAAATGTGTTTTAAGATTTGACAAACCCTTATACACGCTTGAAACGATTCTACTAGCGTTACCTGAATTATCTGCTTTTCTAAATAGCTCTATCAAACATGTTCTCACCTTGGTTACATTTTTGACCATCCTATTAACATATTGTCACATCTGTAAATACTGATAAAAGTCTTGTTTTTCTAATAAGTGTTTCTCTTTAGCATTTCAAAACTGAACAGTGTTCCTTCTTTCATTATATTGCGAAGAACTGTGTTACGTCCGTAGCCCCCTCCTTTGTGAGAATTGCAAGGTCATCGTTGGGTTGGGTCAAGGGGCCCAGGAAAGGAGAATGGGACGTGCAAAATGCCTCGTTTCCCCGGCGATGTAAAGCTACGGGACATGGCCATTGTCTCCGGAAGACCAAGTTGTGTATTGAGTACTGTACTATTCATTGAAGCCCCTCAGGAGATGATCAGAGTGGGCTGGTTGAGGGATTGCATCATCCCAACCTGACTGACATCTGAGACCCCGTGAGGAAGTATAAAAGAGGGTCTGGGAAACAACCCCTTCAGATGCACCAGAAGAAACGTTAAGCGACCACGTAACAGCAGGAAGTCATCTGAAGGAAGCCACATGCGTTTGATTCCGTGGCTGGAACCATGGGAAAACAGCTTTTAGCTAACAACGGGGAAGCCCGCTCCCCTGATTCAACGGATCGGCATCTTAAAAGACCTGGGCAAGTTTAAACCGCATCATTTTTAAATCCAACAACATTGCAGCTTGGACGAACTGATAGTGACTGTTATCTTTCCATTGGACAATACATTAACCCCTGGATAACGATAGAGCTATTTCTTATTGGTTATTATTATACCTGCGCTTAGATTTAGTATTGACGACGTATATTATCTGTATGTTTGCATTAATCTTATTTTTGTGCCCTTTATCAATAAATACTTTTAAAAATAGTACCATCAGACTTCAACGGACCTCTCTATCTTTGCTGGTAAGTGATCCAGTTACGGGAATTCATAACAAAGTTGGGGTTCTCGTCTCGAGATTTGACACCAAATTGGGAGGCCAGTGAGTCGGGATTGTAAGTCCAAAACTTGGATCTGGTTACTCGGGTAGCCAGACGGGAAACCAGCAAAGATGGACGTGGGTGAATTTATAGAAACCCAACTCTGGAGGCGCTGGAGGTGGCCTCCAAATCGGACTTGATAAAATTGGCGAAGGAGTTAAACCTCGCAGGGGTGAGGTTGTCAATGAAAAAGGGGGAAGTGTGAAGGACAATAACTCAGTATTATATTGGGAAGAATGTGTTTACAGATGAGGTATTGAAAAATATCCCTGAAGAGGCACCCGCTAGTGGGACGGCTCAGTTAGAGTTGGAGAAATTAAAGTTGGAACATGCAATTAAGTTAAAGCGGCTGGAGGCAGCTGAGAGAGAGAGAAAGAGAGAGAGCAAGAGAGGGAAAGGGCCGAGAGAGAGCAAGAGAGGGAGAGGGCCGAGAGAGAGAGAGAGAGAGAGAGAGAGAGAGAGAGAGAGAGAGAGAGAGAGAGAGCATGAAATGAGGTTAAAACAGCTGGAAGCAGATGAAAAAGAGAAACAGAGGAAACATGACTTGGAGATGGAGAAGTTACGGCAAGAGCCACGAGTTCCGGGGTCAGACCAAGAGGAGTGGTTCAATGTTAGTCGAGAGTTGAGGCTAGTACCTCCGTTCGAGGAGACGGATGTGGATAGTTAAATCTTGCTTTTTGAAAAGGTGGCCGTGAATCAGAAGTGGTCCAGAGGTCAATGGGTGGCACTGTTACAAAGTGTGTTAAAGGGGAAGGCACAGCGGGCATATACAGCGTTGGCCATGGAGGAGGAGAGTTATGACATTCTCCGGAGTTATGAGCTAGTACCTGAGGCCTATAGACAAAAGTTTAGAAATTTAAGGAAAGGGTGGAATCAGACGTATACCGAGTTTGCCTATGAGAAGGGTGTGCTCTTGGACCGGTGGTGCACCGCAGAGAGAGTGGGAGAGGATTATGGGCATCTCAGGGAGTTAATTCTGATTAAGGAATTTAAAGATTGTGTTTCGGAGGATATCCAGACTTATTTGAATGAGAAGCCGCATAAGTCCATCTCGGAATTTGCTAGGTTCACAGATGAATATGCCCTAACCAACAAGACCAAGTTTTCCTCGAATAAAAGCTCCCAGAGAGACCGTGGGAACGATCGAGAAAGTCCGCCGGCTGAGGCAGAGGTCCTGCCGGAAGCTAGTGGTAAGGTTGCAGGGGAAAGGCCAGACGGCCAGAGATTTCTGGGCTTGACCTGTTTTAATTGTGGAAAGGGGGGACTTATTGCATCTCGGTGCTTTGCTCTGAGGAAAGAGACAGGAAAAGGGACAGCGGCCGTCCCTATCAGATGTGCCGTGGTAATCAGTAAATCGACAAGCGAGCCCTGGGTAGACAGAGTACGAGAAGGGTCTGAGACTTGTCTGTCACACGGAACCATGCCTGTGAGGGAGGGGGACACACCAGTTCCTGTACGGATCTGGAGAGACACGGGGGCTGAGCTGTCGTTGATCAGCAGTAAGGTACTAGAGTTTGGTCGCAAGACGAGGATGGTAGCTGTGAAGGGAATAAGTAAAGGAACAGAAATGGTGCCCTTACATAAGGTCATTGTGGATTGTGAGCTGGTATCTGGACCAGTTGAAATAGGGGTGCGATCAGAATTCCCGAGAACTGACGCGGACGTCCTTCTCGGTAACAATTTAGCAGGTGGTAAGGTCTGGTCGGCAATGCTGCCGACCCGCCGACCGGCGATTGCAGTGGCCCCGCCCCTAGATTCCCAGACCTATCCCGCATGCCCGGTCACTCGCAGCCTGCCGAGAGAGGCAGCTGAGAATGAGAGCAGTTTAAATCCGACCAGTTTCGATTTGGCCGAGACGTTTCTACCGACCCTGTACCATGAGGGTTTAGAGGGTGGTAAAACGAAGAGTAGTAAGGTGAAAGAGGGTAAGGAAGCGGAGGTAGACCTGCCCTTAGCGAGGAGAAAGGTCCTAGAGGCAGGAAATAAAGATGAGGAACCGATAGAGCGGTTAAGAGGTCCAGAGTTGGACAGGGATGATCTGTCTGGTTTGGCAGAGCTGTTTGAAGAAGTTGAAAATTCTAAAGGTGTTCCCGATAATGAAATGAGGGCAGTCCTAGATGAAAAGGGTGCCCTTGCCTTGAAGAAGTCTGCTGGGTTGGCAGATGAGGTCGTTTCAGCCCGCGGGGTTGAGTTTACTCCGGAAGGGAGTTGCCCAGAGAGTAGCTGGGAGGATCGGGGGAACTTAGAATTTGAAAAGGGTATGGGTATTGAAAGCCTGAAAGAGGCCAATGTCCTGTTTGAGCGTGTCCAAGATGGGGATGCACGTGGTACTGAACCTAGTAACGGAGCTCAGAAAAAGTCTGAGGTATTTGATTCAGTGGAACGAGACGGCCGTCCTAGTGGGTCAGATAGACTTGGTTCAGTGAAGAAAGGGTTAACCTTGGTAATATGGGAAGTGAGAGTTCCCAGGTGTGTGTGCTCGAAGGTGTGCTGAAAGTTAATGCGGAGTTCACAAATGGGGAGATAAATATTATCATTGAAGGAAACGGGAAATCTGTAGTTCCCAAATCAAATGAAGAAATTTTAAACCCTGCCAATCACTTACCGATTTAGCCAGAAGGTGACAGGACCCCCCACGCTATTATTTTTCCAAAATGTGGTGTGAAGAGGCAGAATCTGAAATACTGCTTGAGCAAAGCAGTCAAACGAGAAACACATAGACTGAAGGGTCCTGACGAGAGGGTTAGCCACCTGTGTAAAATTAAAGAGTTGGGTGGAAATTCAGAAGATGGTCTAAGTTTTGGACACGGTGTTGATAAAATAATTCCTATATCTCGCCACATTACCCAAGCTCTCCACGTGGGAAGTACCTGGAAATGAGGCGAGGGTTAATGGGAACACCATTTTTAAATAGCAAAGCTGGTTGTATGGGATTTCGACACAGCCTGTGAATAATAAAGACAACCCCCTTGAAGCCTGCCTGTTCAGCTTGAAAACAACAGAAAGATTTGTAGTTCCATAAACTTTTGTAGATGCACGGAAGCTGAGATCACACCTCCTTAGAGTTGTTGCTGAAGGAAAGAACTAAAAAAAATTAGGTGGTTATCAAATTGAAGTCTGATGCTACAAGACTTTAGTACGGTACACGATGTTAAGATATTGAAGAAAGTGACACTGTAATCGTTAACTGTTTAGATACTGAAGTGAATGTATCACTGTATTGCTCTGAAGAAAAAAAACACTTTGGTGTTGTGTTATATTCTAACACCCTGTGAGACTCTGTATTTGTTTTTTTCCGATGGTAAAAAACGCCCTGAAGAAAGGGGGTGTTACGTCCTTAGCTCCCTCCTTTGTGAGAATTGCAAGGTCATCGTTGGGTTGGGCCCAGGAAAGGAGAATGGGACGTGCAAAATGCCTCGTTTCCCCGGCGATGTAAAGCTACAGACATGGCCATTGTCTCCGGAAGACCAAGTTGTGTATTGAGTACTGTACTATTCATTGAAGCCCCTCAGGGGATGACTAGAGTGGGCTGGTTGAGGGATTGCATCATCACAACCTGATTGACATCTGAGACCCCGTGAGGAAGTATAAAAGAGGGTCTGGGGAACAACCCCTTCAGACGCACCAGAAGAAACGTTAAGCGACCACGTAACAGCAGGAAGTCATCTGAAGGAAGCCACATGCGTTTGATTCCGTGGCTGGAACCACGGGAAAACAGCTTTTAGCTAACAACGGGGAAGCCCACTCCCCTGACTCAACAGATCGGCATCTTAAAAGACCTGGGCAAGTTTAAACCGCATCATTTTTAAACAAAAACAACGCTGCAGCTTGGACGAACTGAAAGTGACTGCTGGACAAAACATTAACCCCTGAACAACGATAGAGCTATTTCTTATTGGTTATTATTATACCTGCACTTAGATTTAGTACTGACGACGTATATTATCTGTATGTTTGCATTAATCTTATTTTTGTGCCCCTTATCAATAAATACTTTTAAAAATAGTACCATCAGACTTCAACGGACCTCTCTATCTTTGCTGGTAAGTGATCCAGCTACGGGAATTCGTAACAACTGTTATTCCTTTAGCTGTCCAGTCCTTAAATCCAGCATCCAGTTTTTTCGGCATAAAATCCGAGTCATATGCATACCTTTAAGAATTGCAATATCTTCCTCCAGTTTATATTCTTTTAGAATAGTTTTCCATATTTTAAGAGTCCATTTCACCCATGGCTTATCAATAGTATTTATGTACCTTTGTAGGTTGTTATCAGACAAAATTGCCTGTATGGGGATGGGAAGTTTTTCCATTGAGCGTCATATGATGGGTTGCACCAACATATCACAGCTCTCAACTGTGCTGCAAAATAATAACCTCTAAGAGAAGGTAGGCCCCATCCTCCCTCTTCCTTGGCTAATTGCAAAGTTTTGAGATGAACTCTGGGCCTTTTACCTTGCTAAATATATCTTGATAACATCTTGTTCCATTCATTGAATTTATTTTGATTAATCTCTATTTCTAGGGTTTGAAAGAGATATAATAGTCTGGGCAGTATATTCATTTTAATAGATTCAATCCTTGAACCAAAACTAAAAAAAAAGAAATTAGGTTCCATCTTGTTATATCTTCCATAATTTCTTTATATATAGGCTGATAATTGCATTCTGATAATTTTGCCAAATCATTTGGCATAATGATGCCCAAATATTTGAAATACTCTGTTTGCCATGCCCAGGGATATCTACTTGCAATGTCTCTTGGTGGGCTATAGTTATATGAAAGTAATTGGGTTTTATCTATGTTGATCTTGTATCCTGATGATTGACCATATTGTTCAAAGGACTGTATCAATTTAGGTACAGAGTATGTTGGTTGCCCCAGATAGATCAAAATATCATCCACGTAACAGGCCAACTTATGCTCTGTCCCTTTAATAGTAATTGCCCTGATATCTTCATTTTGTCTGATGTATTGAGCTAATGGTTCCAGATATAATGTGAAGAGTAGTGGTGACCATGCCCCTTGTGCCCCTTGCTAGGGTAAGACTATTTGATAAATATCCATTGATTTTAATCCTAGCAGTAGGGTTGTCATATAGTGGCGGTATAGTTTTAATAATTGTGTCATGGAAACCAAATCTATGTAAAAATCTGGAAAGAAAATTCCAATTAACTGAATCAAATATCTTTTCAGCATCCACGCTTATCACTATTGCTTTGATTTTATTTTTTGTATATGATCCATAATGTGAAGTGTCCTTCGTATATTGTCTTGTGTTTGCCACTGTTGTATAAAACCTATCTGATCGTTATGTATCAGTATGGGTAGAAACTCTTCTAATTGGCCATAATGGAGGTAAATAATCTATAATCTACATTTGTTTTTCTTTCAAGGGAGAGGATGTGTTATTATGTGTGCCTTGTCCCAGTGGACAAAGTGAGGGATTCACCTGGAACCAGAAGCTGCAATGGTGACCTGCTTGCACATGCACAGGGCTGAGCAGCAGTTCAGTAATAAATTGTTCTAACATAAACCCATGCAAAGTTTGTCTTTATTACGAACAAACATAACAGTAAGTAATGATCAGTTATGCTTTTTCATTTTCATTTCTTAGTGGAAAGGACTGGTGGTAAAGGATATGGAGGTTGGGGCAGTGGTATATTCTTCCTGCAGGAGATGGGAGATTAGGGAGTATTTCGAATATTCATGATGACTACTTCGGAGGGCCTAACACTAACTTGGTGTGGGAGGAAGTGGGATAATTGGGAAACATAGTAGCAATATAGCAGTTGGGAATAAAAAGTGTAGAGGATACATCAAGCTATCCTGTGGCAGAGCAGATAGAGGCAGAGTGGGAAGCATGGGAGGGACCGCAGGCTTAGATGCATTTACACTACTAGAAGAAGCCACACAAGCAAGGCAGATGAGCTGAGAGCTGGGTCTGCACTCAGAATGTTTTTTTATTAGGGAGAACATAACATCAATACTTGGAGAAGATATCTAATAAGGATATACAGATAGAATGTAGGAATGAGGGAGAGAAGTGATAACTTTGCTGGGTCCAGAGGGCACAGCTTCAGAATACTATGATGTACCTTTAGAACAGAGATGAGGAGGAATTTCTTTAGCCAGAGCATAGTGAAAACTGTGGGATTCATTGCCATATATTGCTGTGAAAGCCAAATCATTGGGTATATTTAATGTGGAAGTTGATAGGTTTTTGATTACTAAGGTCATCAAAGGATATGGGGAGAAGGCAGGAGAACAGGGTTGAGAGTGACTATAAATCCACCATGAAGAATGGTGGAGCAAATTTGATGGGCCAAATGGCGTAATTCTGCTCCTATGTTTTATGATCTTATGGTCTCGCAGAAGTCAGCAGCATTTCGAGATACAGGATTGGGAAGCAGATTACAGAAAAGATAGCAATAGGGTTACAATGGGAAGGGATTTTAACTTTCACAGTATTGACAGGGATTGCCTTTCAGCAAGGGGCTTAGAATGACATGGAATTTGTTAAGTGCATCCAAGGCAGCTTTTTTTGAGCAATAGATCAATAGTCCTACTGCACAGAGAGCTGTACTCAATCTTACCTTAGGAAATGAAACTGGACAGATGGTGGAAGTATCAGTTAGACAGATTTTGGGAATAGTGATTATAATTCTATATGTTTCAAGGCAGTTATGGAAACAGTTGAGATTGGTTCTTAAGTTAAAGTCCTGAATTGGAGAAAGGGTGATTTCAATAGCTTAGGAGAGAACCTGGTGGCAGCAGACTGGGAACAGATGCTTGCAGGTAAAAGGACAGATGACAAATGGGAGTCTTAAAAGAAAGTAGCAGCATATGGCCAATACATTCTGGCAAGAACGAAAGGTATAGATGGAAAAATTAGTGAATTTTGGATGATAAAAATGAGGAATTGATCAGAAAAAAATGTATATAGCAGATCGAGCTACCTAGATTGATAGGATCTCTGACAAGTATGGATGTGTAGGGATAAAATGAGGAGGGCAAAAAGGGGCCGTGGAATACTCTTGGCAATTAAGATTAAGGAGATTCCTCTGACTTTCTATAAGTATATCAGGAGCAAGAGTGTAGCCTTGGAAAGAGAGAAAGTCAGAACAAACAATGTTTACTGTCCTAGCTTCATAAGTCTTCTTACCTAGCTCTTCAAAAAACTCAATCAAATTAGGAATACAGGATAAGTGTGAAGTGGTTCATTTTGGTAGGTCAAATGTGATGGCAGAATATACTGTTAATGGTAAGACTCTTGACAGTGTGGAGGATTAGAGGGAACTTGGGGTCCGAGTCCATAGGACGTTCAAAGCAACTGTGCAGGTTGACTCTGTGGTTAAGAAGGCATTGACCTTCATTAATCATGAAATTGAATTTAGGAGCCGAGGGGTAATGTGGTCAGACTCCACTTGGAGTACTGTGCTCAGTTCTGGTCGCCTCACTACAGGAAGGATGTGGAAGCCATCGAAAGGGTGCAGAGGAGATTTACAAGGATGTTACCTGGATTGGGGAGCATGCCCTATGAGGATAAGTTGAGTGAACTTAGCCTTTTCTCCTTGGAGTGAGGGAGGATGAGAGGTGACCTGGTAGAGGTATATAAGATGATGAGAGGCATTGATTGTGTCGATAGTCAGAGGTTTTTTTCCCAGGGCTGAAATGGTTGCCACAAGAGGACCCAGGTTTAAGGTGCTGGGGAGTAGATACAGAAGAGATGTCAGGGATAAGTTTTTTTATGTATAGAGTGGTGAGTGCGTGGAATGGGCTGCCTGCAACAGTGGTGAAAGCGTATATGATAGGGTCTTTTAAGAGACTTTTAGATAGGTACTTGGAGCTTAGGAAAATAGAGGGCTATGGGTAAGCCTAGTAATTTCTAAGGTAGCGACATGTTCGGCATAACTTTGTGAGCCAAAGGGTCTGTATTGTGCTGTAGGTTTTCTATGTTTCTATTTCCCAATCGAAAGCCATATTATCCCTGATCAACCTCTGTCTTTCCAAATACATGTGAATCCTACCCCTTAAGATTTTCTCCATTAATTTCCCTACCACTAATGCAAAGCTTTCTGGCCCATAGCTACTTGATTGACTTATCCCTGTTTTCCTTTCCAAATAAAGGATTTAACAACATTAGCTATCCTCACTAATGGTTAATAAAGATGGAAAAATCACTAACAGGGCCCTAGCAATCTCTTTCTATGTTTCCCAAAGTTCTCATCTAGCCTGTGGACTTATCAACATGTTGGACGTCATGGGACATTAACATGTTATGTTATATGCTCCATGACATCCAACACCTCCTCCTTCTTAATACTGACCTGCTCCAGACTGTTCAAAATCAAAATCAAGTTTAATATCACCGGCATACATTGTGAAATTTGTTCTCGTGTGGCAGCAGTACTTTGCAATACCTTATAAATATATCTAGACCATTAGGTATCGGAGCAGAATTAGGTCATTTGGTCCTTCGAATCAGCTCTACTTCAAAAAGTTTAATTAAATAAATAGAGCAAAATGAGAAGAAAAAGTAGTGAGGTAGTGTTCATGAGTTAAATGTCCATTCATAAATCTGATGGCAGAAGGGAAGAAGCTATTGTTGAATTGTTGAGCGCGTGTTTTCAGGCTCCTGTGCATTCTCCCTGATGAGAAGTTCTAGGTAATAGGGCTTTTTACTGATGCAGCCTTTTTGAGGCATAGCTCATTGAAGACGTCCTGGATGTTGGCCAAGAGGGAGCTGAATGAGTTCACAACTTTCTGGAGCTTATTTTGATCATGTACTTCATCACCATGGATGTGAGTTGTACCGAATGATAGTCATTAAGGCAGTTCACCTTGCTCTTCTTAGGCATTAGTATGATTGCTGCCCTTTTGAAGAAGGTAGGAAGTTCTGACAGTAGTGATGAGAGATTGCAAATGTCTTTGGACACACCCACCAGTTGGTTGGCACAGATTTTCAGAGCCCTACTAGGTACATCATTGGGACCTGTCACCTTGCAAGGTTCACCCTCCTGAAAGACACTCTGATGTTGACCTCTGAGACAGAGATCACAGGGTCACTGGATGCTGTAGTGATCCTCATATATACTCCCTTTCAAAGCATGTATAAAAGGCATTGAGCTCATCTGGGAGTGAAACATCACTGATGTTTCATGATATTAGGTTTCACTTTGTAGGAAGTAATGGCCTGCACAACTGACAGAGTTGACATACATCCAATTCTGCCTCTAATCTCAAATGGAGTTTTTTTTTTTGCTCTTGTTGTAACTGGCCTTCTTGGTCCTGGATCACTAGACTTGAATGCTACAGATCTAGCCCATTTGGCCAATTATGTCTGCTTTGCCATTTTAGCATGGCTGATCCATTTCTCTCTCAGCCCCAGTCTCCTGACTTCTCCCCATATTCCTCCATGTCCTAACTAATCAAGAATGTAACATCCTCTGCCTTAAATATAGGCAATAACATGACCTCCATAGCTGCCTGTAGAGACAAATTCCACAGATTCACCACTCTCTGGCTAAAGAAATTCCTCCTAATCTCCTTTCTAAAAGAGCGCCCCTTTATTCTGAGGCTGTGTCTTCTGGCACCATAGGAAACATCCTCTCCACATCCATTCTATCAAGACCTTTCACAGTTTGGGAGGTTTCAATGAAGTCACCCCTAATTCTCATGAACTGAAGTGAATACAGGCCAAGAGCCATTTAAATGCTCTTCATATGATTGGTCGTTCAATCCTGGAATCATTTTCATGAACCTCCTTTGAACCCCCTCCAATGTCAGCAGATCCTTTCTAATAGAAGAGGCCCAAAACTGCTCACAATATTCCAAGTGAGGCCTCACCAGTGCTTTATAAAGTCTCAACATTACATTCTTGCTTTTATATTCTAGTTCTCTCAAAATGAATGCTAACATTGCATTTGTCTTCCTCATCACTGACTCAAACTGCAAATGAAACTTTATGGAATCCAGCATGAGGACTCCCAAGTCTCTTTGCATCTCAGATTTTTGAATTTTAGGAAATAGTCTACCAAAGTGCATGACCATAAGCTTTCTGACACTGTATTCCATCTGCCACTACTTTGGCAATTCTCCTAAACTGTCTAAATCCTTCCATAGCCTCTCTGTTTCCTCAATACTATTTGCCCCTCCACCTATCTTCAGATTGTCCACAAATCTGGCCACAAAGCTATTAATTCTGTCATCCAAATCATTCATCTATAATGTAAAGAGAAGTGATGCCAACACATACCCCGTGGACCACCACTAGTCACCAGCAATCAACCAGAAAAGGCTCCCTTTATTTCTACTCTTGGCCTCCTGCCAATTAGCCAATGGTAGTATCTTTCCTGTAATACCATGAGCTCTTAATCTGTTAATCTCATGTGTGGCACCCTGTCAAAGGCCTTCTGAAAATCCAAATACACAATGTCCATCTCCTTTGTCTATCCTGCTTGTTATTTCTTCAAAGAATTCCAACAGTTTTGTCAGACAAAACTTTCCCTTAAGGAAACCATGCTGACTACGGCTTATTTAATCATGTGCCTCCAAACCAGAAGCAAATAAACCAGATCCTTAACAATCGATTCCAACATTTTCCCAACCACTGAGGTCAGACTATCTAGTCAATAGTTTCCTCCCTTCTGCCTTTCCCCGTCTTAAAGAGTAGAGTAACTTTTGCAATTTTCCTGTCTTCCAGAACCATTCCAGAATCTAGTGATTCTTGAAAGATCTTTACTAATGCTTCCACAATCTCTTCAGCCACCTCTTTAAGAATGCTAGGGTGTAGACCATCTGGTCCCGGTGACTTCTCCCTAGTAATGGCAACTTCACTCACTTCTGCCCCCTGACTCTCTCAAACTTCCGGCATATTGCTAGTGTCTTCCACAGGAAGACTGATGCAACATACTAATTCAGTTTGTCCACCATTTCCTTCCCCCACCCCCCACCCCACTACTACTTCTCCAGTGTCATTTTCTAGTGGTCTGATATCTACTCTTGCCTTTCTTTTACATTTTATATATCTGAAGAAACTTTTGATATACTCTTTAATATTATTGGTATTCCATAATTTCCTTCTTTATGATATTTTTAGTTGCTTTCCATTGTTTTTTTAAAAGCTTCCCAGTCTTCTAACTTCCCACTAATATTTGTTCTATTATTTGCCCTCTCTTTGGCTTTTATGTTGGCTTTGACTTTTCTTGTCAGCCTCAATTACATCATCCTGCACTTAGAATACTACTTCTTCTTTGGGATGTGTCTATGCTGCACGTCCCAAATTGCTCCAGAAACTCCTGCCATTGCTGCTCTGCCATCATCTCTGCTAGTGTTCCTTTCCAATCAATTTCACCCAGATCCTCTCTCATGTCTCAGTAATTCCTTTGATGCATCTGACCTTAGCTTTTCCTTTTCAAATCACGAAGTGAATTCTGTCATATTATGATCACTAGTCCATAAGGGTTACTTTACCTTAAGCTCTCTAATCAATTCCATGCAACAACACGCAATCCAGAATAGCACCAGCTGAAGACCCCAAATTATAGACTGGTCCAGAAAGTTAAAACATGTGGAATGCAAGGTGAGCTGTCTATATGGATCCAAAATTGTCATGGCAATAGGAGGCAAAGGATAGTGGCAGAAGGATACTCTTCTGATTGGAAGTCTAAAGTGGTGAAGCTGGCATATGGCATGCTTGCTTTCCATAGGTCAGGTCAGATAATATAAAATTTCACACGTTATGTTGAAAAATTTACAAAACAATAGTTGGACTGTACTTGCAGCAGTGTATGTAGCTCCGATTATTCGAGAGAGAGCAGAGAAGATTCAGCTGGATGTTGCCTGGATTGAAACATTTTTGTTACAGGGACAGGTTGGATTTTGTTTTCTTGCAGCAAAGGAATACTGTATAAGGTATACAGCAAGAATCTTTTTCAAAAGCAAACACATGGTATCAGAAAAAGAAAGGCAAAAGGAAGAAGGATTAAAGTGGATTTGAATGAAAGATTTTTTTTGTTTACACAGAGTAGTTAATATCTGGAAATTGCTAACAGAAGAGGTACAATCATTATGTTTAAGAGACATTTAGACCTGCACTTGAGTAGTCAAGGCATAGGATACAGAACTAATGCTAGTAAATGGGATTAGTGCATACGCCAACTTTTTAATCCCATCTATAATAATCTACACTAATATTAGCTTCTGACATCTTCGCCATGGCATATGTTAAGATTATTGCTCTCAGATGAAATTTCAGGAAGAAGAATTCACAATAATTAAATGGATTCTGTTAATTTCTTCATAATCCTTACAAAGTTCTCTGACATTTTGACAGTTTATCATGATTGGCAAGTACAGGACCACACCACAGGACTGTCAACCAAGGAAAATGCAAAAACGAACAAACGGTCTGTTTGCTGATATTTTTAGTGTCACTTAAAGCAACCAAACTAAATACTTGTAAACAGCAAGCGCCATGCTAGTGAAGTAAGTTCCATTTAGGGATTTTAGGTTTGCTAATCCTTGACGAGTTTGGGTAAATCTACGCCACTATTTTAGGTTGGAGAACAGAAAAAATCATGGACTAAAATATAAAGAAAAAAGACTGGTATGATATTGAAGAGCCCACCCCACCACCCCCTTAAAATTAACTCTTAAGTAGCATTCTGGAAAGGGTATAAAGATTACGTCAAGGCAAAGATAGACTATGAGTCTCTTTCTGTTATCTGTTGCAGCTCATGCATCTGCACTTTGTGCTTTCTGATTATAAGTGCCTTCAGCAGTCCAGGGCAATGCATACTTTCGAATTCCTGCCCTCAAAATCTTCTACTCTTTCTTTATTTAAGATGGTACTTAATATTTAATTCCTTAATCAACCCTTTGGTCACCAGGGATAATATTTCTTCATATTATTCAGTTCTATTTTTCTGAAAATGTTGCTTTGAAGTGCCATGGGTTTTTTTTTGAATAAAGCAGGATATATGATTCAATCCTATAAAGTATGTATTATAGCTCCAGGAAACAAAACTTCACTTGACTCAGTGATAACCATTCTAATGAGCCAAATCCTACTATGTGCTTGCATCAAAAATCAACACTGATACTTATGTAGTATTGAAGTAGTACTGTACTTCATTATTGTAATAGAGATCTTTTTTGAAATACCTTAAATGAGGTCCAATTCACCTCTTAAGCAGATTTCAAAGAAATATAACCCAGTGTCCAGGACCTGTAAGTTATCTAATAAAACAGATTACCTATCTCGTTGTTAGTTAGGTACAGAAACAGGCTGCCATTTTTTTCTGTGTCAACATACTGAACAGTTATTTTTGAATGATGCACTAAAAACAGTTAACATGAATGCTTGAATATAGTTTGTGAATCAATAAAATGCAGTAAGTACTTATTTGATCTGTCCTGAGATGAAAAAATTGTTATAAATTCTAACTCTTGTCCATTAAAAAAAATCATGCAACTGTTAAGTATAAAATGTTTTTAAAGCAAACCTGCACTGTATTTTGTAAGTTAAATTACATTATTCTAAGTGTGGTTTCTACCATTGATCTTCAGAGTAAAGCCTGCAACCCACCATTTTAGAAGTACAGCTCTTAGTTTTGCACTCCAGGCCTTCATGTACTATGACAGCCTACAACAGATTAATGCAAAACCTGTGATAGCCTCAGTTACAAATTCATATTTTTTCTCCAAGAAAAACAGCCATTTACTTATCAAGAAGACTGTTCGTTTAAATTGTAATCAGCCACTCCAAAACAATCTATAGGGAGTTTGTTGTATCAGGGTGCAGGAAGAAGAGATATCTATGAATTCTACTGTAAAATCTCTCTGGGAAAACAAGGAGGGAATTATGGCATCAATGCAGTTAATGCATTATTCTATAACTTTAAAAAAACTCTGAAAATAAGTAACATGTGCTAATTATAACAAATAGTTTTGGGCTGGCTTGAGCCGGTCATAATCAGAAATTCGGAAAGCAACTAACAGCATTCATCCATTTGCCATGCTACCAGTTCCAGAATAACTAAATAACACGGATTCCATTAGAATTGTGTCTCTACAATATGTCAACTAGCTTAATATTTGTTATTGACAAGATGTTGCGGTCTATAATCCAGGAAGAAATACTATAGCTCATCGTTTAGAGAAGTTTCATGCAAAACAACCAAGTAAACATGTTTGACAAAAATGCTAGCATTCAGGAAAAGTCATTAAAATCTAAACACCAGATATGAGTTTATTTAGAATGCCTAAAGGCATTCAATAAGATGCCAAATAAAAGGCTGGTGCACAAGGCAAAAACTCACAGTACATTTGGAAAGACACGAATTAACCTGCAAGATTTGAAATGGCATTGAAATCTTGTCTCATTAACTTTGTTGTACTTACTGAGGAGTTAGCTAAGAAGACTAATGGTAGACGTTGTCTACTATATATATCATATATGTCAAACTCAAGGCCCGCAGGCCAAATCCAGCCCGCGGTGGAATTATCTTTGGCCCGCGAGATAATATCTAATTACTATTAAAGCTGGCCCCAGTAATCGAAGCGCCTATGGCGTATGATATGGCTAATGCTGAGTTTATTCAGGTACCAGGTTTTCAGGGTTTTTAGTGTTTATTCAGCAGTCTTGCTCAGCAGTCTTCTTCATAAGAAACGGAATTTGTAAAGTGAAACACTTTGTAGTTATAGCAGAGACTGAGACACATGAGAGCAGGCTGAAAAAACAGAGGCAACGAAAGCTGCGTTCGCACGCGTCCGACTGATCCGGCCCGCATGAAGCTGCATTTTGCTCAATCCGGCCCATGACCTAAAATGAATTTGACACCCCTGGTATATATACTTTAATATGGCATTCAATGAAATCCAACATGGTAGTCTGTCCAGAAGATTAAGATGAATACAATCCAAAATAAGCTGACTAACTGGATCCAAGATTGCCTTGGTGATAAAAAGCAGTGGGTAGTGGTGGAAAATGCTTTGCTGATTGGAAGTCTGTGACTAGTGATGTACCGTAAGAATCATGCCCCTGTTGATTGTGATATACGTTATCAAATCAGATGTAAACAAAGGAGGTTTAATGCAAATGACACAAAACTGATGTTGTTTTGGATAACAAGAATCTTGTCTAAGGCTACAGCAGGATATAGGTCAGATTACAGGAAAGACATGGAAACTATAGAAAGGGTGTAGAGGAGATTTACAAGGATGTTGCCTCGATTGTAAAGCATGCCTTACTAGAATAGGTTGAGTGAACACGGCCTTTTCTCCTTGGAGGAGCGGTGGAGGATGAGAGGAGACCTGATTAAGGTGTATAAGATGTTGAGAGGCATTGATCGTGTGGATAGTCAGAGGCTTTTTCCCAGGACTGAAATGGCTAACACGAGAAGGCACAGTTTTAAGGTGCTTGGAAGTAAGTACAGAAGAGATGTCAGGGATAAGTTTTTTATGCAGAGGGTGGTGAGTGTGTGGAATGTGCTGCCGGCAACGGTGTTGGAGGTGGATATGATAGGGTCTTTTAAGAAACTCCTGGATAGGTACATGGAGCTTAGAAAAATAAGGGCTGTGGGTAACCCTAGGTAATTTCTAAAGTAAGTACATGTTCAGCACAGCGTTGTGGGCCAAGGGTCCTGTATTTTGCTGCAGGTTGTTGTAATGTGAGTATTATTAAAAGTAAGTTAATACTAATCGGGAAGCTGTTGGTAACAAGAAGCTGGTTCCGGGGTTGGCGGGGTTTTACTTCCAGTATGTATTATATATAGTTCCACCACCCATGCTGCACGAGGTACCTGAAAGCCTCTGTATTGTAAATATCATTTGCCATCCCAGATAAAGATGTTTTTTTGG
The DNA here is from genome assembly GCF_030144855.1 of Hypanus sabinus. Taxonomy (NCBI): domain Eukaryota; kingdom Metazoa; phylum Chordata; class Chondrichthyes; order Myliobatiformes; family Dasyatidae; genus Hypanus; species Hypanus sabinus. The sequence goes on from NC_082706.1 coordinate 132,524,547, forward strand.
CCATTAAGTTGTCGAGTGGTCCTTTTGTAAAGTAGAAGTTACCAGATAGGTCTTCTTTGTTTCTATGTTTCTATGAAAAGTTGAGCAGAGATTTAGCAAATAAAGTTTAATTCCAGCAAATGCAAAGTGGTACATTTTGGGAAGTCAAGTAGGTATAGGACACATACAGTAAATGCTAGGGTGCTAAGAGATATTAATTAACAGAGGGACACTGAGGTTCAAGCCCTTTGTTTTCTGAGAGTGGCAACACAACTCAATAAGGTTGTACTGGAAGCAAAAGACATGATTGCTTTCATAAATCGGGCATGGCATATAAAATTTGGACATGATGTCACACCTTTACAAATACAAGCTTGACTGCACTTAGGGTCTTAAGCGCAGCTCTGGTCACCACAGTTATAGAACATAGAACAGTACAGTACAGAACAGTATAAGCCTTTCAGCCCACAAATTTCTGTTGACCTTTTAATTTACTCCAAGATCATGTTATACTTCTCTCCCACATAACCCTTCATTTTTCTTTCATCCATGTGCTAAAAATTTCTTAAATGTCCTTAACGTACCTGCCTTTACCACCATCCCTGGCAATGAGGTCCACACACCGACCACACTCTATGTGAAAAAAAAACCTACCTCTGACATTCTGTCTATACTTTCACAGACAATATGGCACCAAATCAAGCCCTTTGGCCCACATTGTTATGCCAACCTAGCTAAAAAGTAAGTCAAAAAATCTCAAAAACTAAACCCTCCTACCTACACAATGTCCATTTCCCTCCATCTTCCTCATATTCATGTGCCTATCTAAAAGTCTTTTAAGGGCCTCCAATATACTTGACTCTGCTGTCATACCAGATAGCTCATTCCAGGCTCTGAGTAAAAAACTTACTCCTTGCATTAGCTTTGAATCTATCCTCTCCACCTTGAATGCATGACTTCTGGTATTGGGCATTTCTACCCCAGGAAAAAGATACTCACTGTCTACTCTATCTATGCCTCTCATAATCTTATAAACCTCTATCAGATCTCCCCTCAGACTCTGCCACTCCACAGAAAACAACCCAAGTTTGACCAACCTCTCATGATAGTACATGTCCTTTAAACCAGGCAGAATCCTAGTAAACCTCTTCTGCACGCTGTCCAAAGCTTCAACATCCTTCCTAAAGTGAGGCAACCAGAACTGTATGCAATACTCCAGATGCGGCCTAATCAGTTGCAACATAACCTCTTGACTTTTGAACTCAGTGCCTCCAACTAATAAAAGCATGCATTCTATAAGCCTTCTTAACCGCCTTATCGACCAATGTAGGCACTTTCATGAAACTATGAACTTGGACCCCAAGATCTCTTCTGCTAAGCAACACCATTAAGAAACTTGCCCTTAATAGTGTACTGTCTCCTTGCATTTGCCCTACCAAGGGACAACACTCACATTTATCTGGGTTAAATTTCATCTGCCATTTCTCTGCCCATATCTGCAACTAATCTATATCATACTGTTCTTTTGTTTCAGTTCTTCTACACTCCCCATAGTTCTACCAACCTTGGTACCATCTGCAAACTTACTAACACATTCGTCTACATTTTCATCTAGATCATTTACATACATCACAAACAGCAGAGGTCCCTGTACAGATCCCTGTGGAATACCACTAATTACAGACCTCCAGCACAAATGTTCCTTCGACCACTACCCTCTGTCTTCTGTGTGCAAGTTGGTCAGAATCCAAATAGCTAATTCACCCCAAAGCCCATCCATCTTAATTTACTGGATTAGTCCATGAGGGACTTAGTCAAACACCTTACTAAAATCCATGTAGACAACATCCACTGCTCTACCTTCATCACTCTCTCTTGTCAAAAAACTTAATCAAGTTGGCCCAACACAAAGCCAAGCTGGCTCTCCTTAATTAGGCCACGGTTTCCAAATGCTCATATAGTCTATCTCTACCCTTAAATTTTCTCCAGCAATTTCCCCACAACCAATGTGAGATCCACTAATCTACAGTTCCCAGGATTTTCCCTTGTTCCCTTCTTAAATAGAGATACAGGTCCACAATCCCTTATCTGAAATCTTTGGGGCCAGTTGCATTTTGGAATTCAGAATTTTTCGGATTTCAGAATCCCTCAATATTGGTTCCAGGACTCCCCGCGAATACCAAAAAAACACATATGCCCAAGTCCCTTATTTAACCTGTCTCAGTGCGGGTGGAGTTTAGGACCCGACAGAGCTCCAGACCTACGCACATCCTTCTGTATACTTTAAATCATCTCTAAATTACTTATAATACCTAATACAATGTAAATGCTATGTAAATAGTTGTTATACTGTATTGTTTAGGAAATAATGCCAAGAATTTTTTTTATTTCCAACAGAAATATTCAATAAAACATAAAAATATACAGCTTCAAATGAACCAAAAGAAACACATGGTAAATGACTTATTGGAATAAATGTAGAATGTTACTGCCACTATAAAACTTCAGAAACTTGTCTTTCTGTTTAAATCATACACAGTGGTAGTTCTGACACCATATTCTTCAGTAAGACACCACACAGACACACCATGATCAAGCTTCTGCAATAATTCCTGTACAACATTAGCCACTCGCCAGTCCTCCAGGACCTTGCCTATGCCTAGAGAGGATACGAAGATACTGCCCCACCAATCTCGTCCTTTGCCTCCTTCAATAACCTGGGGTAAATACCATCAGGCCCTGGGGACATCCACCTTAATACTCATTAGGAGACCCAACATTACCTCTTCATTGACCTCTAAATACCCCAAAGTACTTATGCACTCAGCACTGATCTCCTTGTCCTCCATCTCCTTTTCCTTGATAAATACTGAAGTAAAGTACTCATTAAGAACTAATATAAAAGGACTAGGTAGGTGGGATGTGGAAAGAATATTTCCTATGGTGGGGATATCCAGAACCCAAGGGCACTGCTTCAAAATTGAGGGCTGACTTTTTAGAATAGAAGTAAAGAGGAATTGTTTTAGCCAGAGGGTAGTGAATCTGTGGAATGTTCTGCCACAGACTGCAGTGAAGGCCAAGTCCATGGGTATATTTAAGGTGGAAGCTGAACATTTCCTGATCAGTCAGGGGATCAAAGGATACGGCAAGAAGGCAGATGTTTGGGGTTGAGTGGGATCTGGGATCAGCCGCACTGGAATGACAGAGCAGACACGGTGGGCTGAATGGCCTAATTCTGCTCCTATCTTTTATAGTTTTATTAAGTACCTCCTTCACATTCTCTGCATCCAAGCAAATGTTCCCCTCTTTATCCTTGAGTGGTCCTACCGTCTTCCTGGAAATCCTCTTGTTCTTGATGTATGCATAGAGTATGCAGCGTTGTCGTTCCAACGTGCTTCAAGGCCACCACCATTGTCCCCGTGCCGAAGAAGTCTTCAGTGTCCTGCCTCAATGACTACCGTCCCGTTGCACTCACATCCATCATCTTGAAGTGTTTCGAGAGGCTCGTCATGAGGCACATCAAGACCCCGCTGCCCCCCTCACTGGACCCCCTGCAGTACATGTACCGTCCCACCCGTTCAGCAGATGGCACCATTGCCATTACCCTCCACCTGGCCCTAACCCACCTGGACAAAAAAGACACGTACATTCGAATGCTGTTCATAGACTTCAGTTCAGCATTCAACACAATCATTCCTCAGAAACTGATTGGAAAGCTGAGCCGACTGGGCCTGAACACCTCCCTCTGCAAACTGGATACTAAACTTCCTGACTGGGAGACCTCAGTCAGTCCGGATCGGGAGCAGCATCTCCAACATCATCACACTGAGCACAGGGGCCCCCCAGGGCTGTGTACTCAGTCCACTGAAGTTCACTCTGCTGACCCGCAACTGTGCTGCAGCACACAGCTCGAACCACATCATCAAGTTTGCTGATGACACGACCGTGGTGGGTCTCAACAGCAAGAATGACAAGTCAGCATACAGAGAGGAGGTGCAGCGGCTAATGGACTGGTGCAGAGCCAACAACCTGCCTCTGAATGTGAAGAAAACAAAAGAGATGTTTGTTGACTTCAGGAGGGCACAGAGCAGCCACTCTTTGCTGAACATCAATGGCTCCTCGATAGAAATCGTTAAGAGCACCAAATTTCTTGGTGTTCACCTGGCAGAGAACCTCACCTGGTCCCTCAACACCAGCTCCATAGCAAAGAAAGCCCAGCAACGTCTCTACTTTTTGCAAAGGCTGAGGAAAGTCCATCTCCCACCTCCCATCCTCATCACATTCTACAGAGGTTATATTGAGAGCATCCTGAGCAACTGCATCACTGCCTGGTTTGGAAATTGCACCATCTCGGATCGCAAGACCCTGCAGCAGATAGCAAGGTCAGCAGAGAAGATCATCAGGGTCTCTCTTCCCGCCATTACAGACAGTTACACTACACACTGCATCCGCAAAGCAAACGGCATTATGAAGGACCCCACGCACCCCTCTTACAAACTCTTCTCCCTCCTGCCATCTGGGAAAAGGCACCGAAACATTCTGACTCTCACAACCAGACTATGTAACTGTTTCTTCCCCCAAGCCATCAGACTCCTCAATATCCAGAGTCAGGACTGACACCAACTTACTGCCCTCTACTGTGCCTACTGTCTTGTTTATTATTTATTGTAATGCCTGCACTGTTTTGTGCACTTTATGCAGTTCTGGGTAGGTCTGTAGTCTAGTGTGGCTTTTTCTGTGTTGTTTTTACGTAGTTCGGTGTAGTTTTTGTATTGTTTTATGTAGCATCATGGTCCTGAAAAACATTGTCTCGTTCTTACTGTGTACTGTACCAGCAATATGGTCGAAATGACAATAAAAAAGTGACTTGACTTGACTTGACTTGAGTGCCTTGGGATTCACCCTAATCCTACTTGCCAAGGACTTTTCATGGAGCCTCCTGACTTTCCTAATTCCCTTCTTTAGTCCTTTTCTGGCTTCTATATAATCCATGTGCTCCACTTGATCATAACTTCTAAAGCTTTTCCCTTTTCTTCTTGACGAAATCCATCACCTATCTGGATACCCAAAGTTCTCTGATCTTTCCATCCCCGTACTTCCTTCTAACAGGAACATACCTTTCCTGTACCCTGTGCAATTGATCTTTAAACAATCTCCAGAAAAAAGGTGTTACCAAAAAACTCTTTTTAGCTCCTACATAATGCCCTCGTAATTTGCCCCACTCCAATTTAAGACTCTCATGCCCTCATAATTTGCCCTACTCCAAGGATATGATTGCATTAGAGAGAATGCATATGGGATTCACCAGGATGCTGTCTGGATTTGAAGACCTTAGGTCTGGGAAAGAGATTGGAAAGGTTGTGGTCGTTTTACCTGGAGAAAGGAGGCTGAGGGGTGGCCCAATATAGTCAGAGTAATACAGCTCAGAAACAGGTCTTTCAGCCCAATTAGTTCATGCTGGCCACAGCATCTTCCCTGCTAGTGTGTTTATAAAATTGTAAATATCATAATTAAGGGAGATGGTCAAAATATTTTTTTCGATAGAAGCAGCCCTCAAAACAAGGTTAAAGATGAGAGGAAAGGGCTTTAAAGGAGTTTTCAGGGGAAAATTTTCCTTTACACATAGAGAAGTTGATATCTAGAACTCACTACCAGAAGAGGTGATGGCTTCAGATACAATCACCAAATTTAAGAGCTGTTTAGTCAGGTATTTAAATAGGTAAGGCACAGGAGGATAAAGAACTATTGCAGTCAAATTGGAATAGTGTTGTTGAGCAAAAAGATTGGCATAGATATGGTGGCCCATTTTAGTTCTATACAGCTCTATGAGTGGTGAAGCTTCAATCATTGTAATGACTAGCAGATCCTTGAATAAATTTTTCAGCAAATAACTAAATGATAGATTGCTAAGGCCACTGAAGGAGAAATGCCTGTTTGTAATCATCCAGGGCTTAAATTGTGTCATTTTCAATCTTCCAATGATTGCTTAAAAATTACAAAAATCTTTACATTTCTGACCAGAAAATAATGAACCCCAGTGTTGAATTTCCAACTATATAAACTTGTCTTTCAGCTGCAACAGCCAAGTCAAATCTGATGTTGCTAGATAAGTGGTAATTTAGAGGAAGGATACTTCTATTTTAATAGCATAAATTACTTAATCCCACATGGTATCCAGTCAACTGCATTAATACGATGTAAAATGGGCAACTTATTGAACCTTATTTTAATTTTTCATTCTGAAGAACATAATACGACTGACCTAAGATAGATGGTCAGTTAAAACCTTAAAATCATTAACAATTGTATTTTTGAATCAAAATAGCTTGCTCTTCTTCCCCGAACTCAACTCTCAAGACATCATGTATAAAAACTAAAAATTTTCAACATCATTTCAAAATAGACAGGTTGCATAATACAACACACATAGAATGCTGGAGGAACTCAGCAGGTCAAGCAGCATCAATAGAAAAGAGTAAATAGTCAAGCCAAGATTCTTCTTCAGGACTGAGAAGGAAGTGGGAAGATGCCTGAAAAAAATGTAGGGGGAGTGGAAAGAGGTGGATAGAAAAGGTCAAGGACTGGCGAAGAAAGAATCTATTTGGAGAGAAGAGTGGACAATAGGAGAAAGGGAAGGAGGATGGGACCTAGGGGGAGTTTTTCACCAGAAGGAGAAATGGATATTCATGTTGGAGGGTACCCAGATGGAATATAAGGCATTGCTTCTCCACCCTGAGGGTGGTCTCATCTTGGTACAAGTGGAGGCTATGGATTGACATGTCTGTCCACTGGGAAGTCCCTCTTGTGGCAGATGGTACAGAGGTGGTCAACAAAGTGATAAGGCAATTTACGACAGGTCTCAACAATGTAGAGGAGGCTGCATCAGGTATTGGACACAATAGACCAGAATACCCCAGCAGATTCACAGGTGAAGTATTGCCTCACCAGGAAAGACTACTTGGGGCCCTGAATGGAGGGAGGAGGTATATGGGTAGGTGTAGTATTTATACTGCTGGCAGAGATAAAGCCTGAATGGAAATTAGGAGGGAGGGGAGGGATGAAAGGACAAAGAAATCGTGAAGGGAGCGATCTTTGCGGAAAACAGGGTGGAGAGGGGGGAGATAAAGATATGTTTAGTGATAGGATCCCTTTGGGGATGGTGGAAATTGCAGAGAATAATATGTTGGGTACAGAGGCTGGTGGAGTGGTAGGCCAAGAGGATCTCAATCACTAATACAGTAGTAGGAAGATGGGGTGAGCACAGATGTGTGGGAAATGGAGGAGATGTGGGTGAGGGTAGCATCAATATAAGAGGGAGGGAAACCCTGTTAGAAACATAGAAAACCTACAGCGCAACACAGGCCATTCAGCCCACGATGCTGTGCCGAACATATACTTACTTTAAAAATTACCTCGGGTTACCCATAGCCATCTATTTTTCTAAGCTCCATGTACCTTTCCAGGTAAAAGACCTTATTTTATCCACCTCCACCATTGTCACTGACAGTCCATTCCACGCACTCACCACTCTCTGCATAAGAAACTTATCCCTGACATCTCCTCTGTACCTACTTCCAAGCATCTTAAAACTGTGCCCTCTCATGTTAGCCATTTCAGCCCTGGGAAAAAGCCTCTGACTATCCACATGATCAATGTCTCTCATCAAATTATACACCTCTATCAGGTCACCTCTCATCCTCTGTCGCTCCAAGGAGAAAGGCCCAAGTTCAGTCAACCTTTTCCCATAGGGCTGCTCCCCAATCCAGACAACATCCTTGTAAATCTCCTCTGTACCCTTTCTATAGTTTCCACATCCTTCCTGTAGTGAGGTGACCAGAACTGAGCACAGTACTCCAAGTGGGGTCTGGCCAGGGTCCTATATAGCTGCAATATTACTTCTCAGCTTTTAAACTCAGTCTCACGATTCATGAAGGCCAATGCACCATATGCCTTCTTAACCACACAATCAATCTGTGTAGCAGCTTTGAGTGTCCTATGAATTCGGACCCCAAGATTCTTCTGATCCTCCACACTGCCAAGAGTGTTACCATTAATACTATATTATGTCATCATATTTGACACCAAAATGAACCACCTCACACTTATCTGGGTTGAACTCCATCTACCACTTCTCAGTCCAGTTTTGCATCCTATTGATGTCCCACTGTAACATCTGACAACCCTCCACTCTCTCCCCAACACCCCCAACCTTTGTGTCATCAGAAAACTTACTAACCCATCCTTCCATTTACTCATCCAGGTCATTTATGAAAATCATGAAGAAAAGGGATCCCAGAAGAGAAATCTGAGACACACCACTGGTGATTGACCTCCATACAGAATATGACCCTTCTACAACCACTCTTTGCCTTCTGTGGGTATGCTAATTCTGGATCCCATGCCTCCTTACTTTCTCAATAAGCCTTGCATGGGGTACCTTATCAAATACCTTGCTGAAATCCATATACACTATATCTGCTGCTCTACCTTCATCAATGTGTTTAATCACATCCTCAAAAAATTAAATCAGGCTCGTAAGGCACGACCTGCCTTTGACAGAATCATGCTGACTATTCCTAATCATATTATGTCTCTCCAAATATTCATAAATCTTGCCTCTCAGGATCTTCTCCATCAACTTACCAACCACTGAAGTAAGACTCACTGGTCTATAATTTCCTGAGCTATCTCTACTCCCTTTCTTGAATAAGGGAACAACATCTGCAACCCTCCAATCCTCCGGAACATGTTCTTTAAAGAAGGAGGGTATCTCTGTTGTCCTGGAATGGAAAGCCACATCCTGAGAAGAGATGCAGCAGAGACAAAGAAACTGAGAAAAAGGAATAGCATTTTTACAGGAGGTAGGGTGGGAAGAGGAATAGTTGAGATAACCATGGGAATCAGTAGGTCTATAAAAGAAGTTGGTTGACAAAAAGGTCAAAAAAGGGGAGGGAGGTGTCAGATATGGACCAAGTAAATTTAAGGACAGGGTGGAAGTTAGAGGCAAAATTGATAAAATTAACGAGCTCAGCATGAGTGCATGAAACAACGCCAATGCAGTGAGGAAGAGTTGGTGAGTATAACCAGAGAAGGCTTCAAACATAAACTATTTTATATAGCCAATGAAGAGGCAGGCATAGCTAGGGCACATGTGACTGCCCATGTCTATCCCTCAAATTTGGAGAAAGTGTGAGGAGCCGAAGGAAAAATTGTTCAGGGTGAGCACCAGTTCCATCAGATGGAGGAGGATGTTGTTGGAAGGGGATTGATTGGTTCTTTTGTCAAGAAAAAAGTGGAGTGCTTTGAGGCTTTCCTGACTGGGGACAGATGTGTATAGGGACTGATTATCCATGATGAAGATGGGGTGGTCAGGGCCAGGGAATTGAAAGTTACTGAATAGACTTATGGCATGAGAAGTATTGTGAATGCAGGTAGGAAGGGACCGAACCAAGGAGAATAGAATGGAATTGAGATATGAGGAACCAAGTTCAGTAGGGCAAAACAGGCAGAAACAATAGGCTTACACAGACAGTTCATCTTGGGTAGGACTTAGAAGCAGCCGGTGCAGGGCAAGGGTACTATAAGTTTAGTGACAGTAGTTGGGAGTTCTCCAAGTGGGTGAGGTTAGTAATGGTATCGGAGATGGTTTTCTGATGGTAGGTAGTGGGGTCCTCCTCAAGATATGAGGAAGCGTCTGAGAGTTGCCACATGGCCTCGGCAAGGTAGAGGTCAGTATGCCATACTACAACAACACCGCCTTTGTCTACGATTCTGATGGTAAGGTTGGGATTGGTGTGGCAAAAGTGGAGGGAAGTGCATTTGGAAGGGGTAAGGTCAGAGAAGGAGAGAGGAGTGTTGAATTCAAGATTGATGTCTCATCGGCAATTAGAGATGAAAAAATCCAGATCAGACAGTGAATCAGAGCGGGATTTCCAAGCAGAGTGGAAGGGTTGGAGATGGAAGAAGGCATTATCAGCACGAGGTGTGGAATCTTTGTCAAAGAAATGGGCTCGGAGACAGAGGTGACAGAAGAGCTCGACATTGTGGCCAGCGTGTAATGCTTATGTAGAAATATTTTGTTGCTGCCTAACTCAGTTGTGTAAATTAGATAGAGGTCTGCAACTCTTTGTTCTAGACGTTATTGACTCAAGATAGGAACTGAACGCACCATCTACAACAGAATAGCAGATCAAAACTGAACTGCAGCAACAAAAAAGAGAAGGTACTTACACTCAATAGACACTTTGTTAGGTATATGAGGTACCGAATAAAGTGGCCACTGCCTGTATTTCTGTATGCATGTGTTCCTGCTTGCTGTAGCCCATCCACTTCAAGGTTCGACATATTGCGCATTCAGAGATGCTCTTCTGCACCTCACTGTTGCAATGTGTGGTTATTTGAGTTACTCTCGCCTTCCTGTCAGCTTGAAACAGTCTGGCCATTCTCCTTTGATCTCTCCCATTTACAAAACTTTTTTGCCCATAGAAGCGGCGCTCACTAGATGTTTTCTTGTTTTTGCACTATTCTCTGTAAACTATAGAGGCTGTTGTGTGTGAAAATCCTAAGAGATCAGCAATTTCTGAGATACTCAGACCATTCCGTCTGGCACCAACAATCATTCCACGGTCAAAGTCACTCAGATCACATTTCTTCACCATTCTGATGTTTGGTCTGAACAACAACTGAACCTCTTGACCATGTCTGCATGCTTTTATGCACTGAGTTGTTGCCACATGAATGGCTGATTAGATATTTGCATTACAAGCAGGTATGCCTGATAAAGTAATCACTGAGTTCATATTTCTTCATATCATGGTGTTATAGAAGCAAGAAACATAAGGTAATAGAATAGTTTAAAATGTATATTAAATAACAAGCAAAAGTCGAATTAAAATAATGCAGGAACTAAATAACGAAAATTTAAAAAGAAAATTACAGATTTTGAAAATATAAAATAAAAACAGAAAATGCATTTAGCGTTCACAATTTGAAAGGACAGGCAGGTAGGCGGAGGGAGTTCTGTTGGTAAAAAATGAAATCAAATCAATAGAAAGACTTGACATAGGATCAAAATCTGTTGTGAGTACAGCTTAAGAACAGCAAGGGTAAAATAGACTGTGATGGGAGTTACCGTATATACAGACCCACATACAGTGGTAATGATGTGGACTACACATTACAATGGGAGTTAGAGAATGCATGTCAAAACGACAATGTTACAATAGTAATGGGGGCTTTCAATATGCATGTAGATTGAGAAAATTAAGCTGGTGCTGGATCCCAAGAGGGGGAGTTTCTAGAATGCCAATGAGATGTTTTTTTAGTGGTTGAGCCCACTATGGAATCAGCTATTCTGAATTGGGTGTAATGCAATGAACTGGAATTGATTAGAAAGCTTGAGGTAAAGAAAACCTTATGGGCCAATAATCATAATATGATAGAATTCACCCTGAAATTTGAGAATTAGAAGCTAAACTCAGATGTATCATTAATACAATGGAGTAAAGGGAATTACAGAGGCAAGAGGGAGGAGCTGGCCAAAATTCATTTGAAATGAACACTAGCAGGGATGATGGCATTGCAACAATGGTTGGAATTTCTGGGAGCAATTCAGAAGGCACAGGATATATACATCCCACAGAGGAAGAAGTATTCTAAAGGCAGGATAACACAATCATGGCTGACAAGGGAGGTCAAAGCCAACATAAAGCCAATGAGAGGGCATATAATAGAGCAAAAATTAGTGGGAAGTTAGAGAGTGGGAAGCTTTTAAAAACCAACAGAAGACAACTGAAAAGGTCATAAAGAAGGAAAAGATGGAATACGATGGTAAGCTGGCCAATAATATTAAAGAGAATATCAAAAGTTTCTTCAGATATATGTGTAAAGAGAAGCAAGAGTAGATATCAGACCATTGGAAGATGATACTGGAGATGTAGTAACTGAGAACAAGGATGAATTGCATAAGTATTTTAAGACCATAAGATATAGGAGCAGAAGTAGGCCATTCGGCCCATTGAATCTGCTCGGCCATGCAATCATGGTCTAATCAAATTGTTCTAATCATTTCCATTCCCCTGCCTTCACCCCATACCCTTTGATGCCCTGGCTAATCAAGAACCTATCTATCTCTGCTTTAAATACACCCAATGACTTGGCCTCCACAGCTGCTCATGGCAACAAATTCCACAGATTTACTACCCAATGATTTCTCCGCTTCTCTGTCCTGGGCTCCCCTAATATGGGAACTAACTTTGCCATATCTAATCTGTTCAGGCCTTTTAACATTCGGAATGTTTCTCTGAGATCCCCCCCTCATTCTCCTGAACTCCAGGGAATACAGTCCAAGAGCCGCCAGATGTTCCTCATACAGTAACCCTTTCATTTTACATCAGTCTTCACTGTAGAAGACACTAGCAGTACGCTGGAAATTCAAGAGTGTCAGGGGGCAGAAGTGTGTGAAGTTGCTATTACTAGGGAGAAAGGTTCCTGGGAAACAGAAAGGTCTGAAGGTAGATAAATCACCTGGACCAGATGGTAACACACCAGGGTTCTGAAAGAGGTGGCTGAAGAGGTTGTGGAGACATTAGTTACAATCTTTCTAAAGTAAGGATATATTTCTATATATACTAAAATATAGGTAGGTGGAGTTTAGTAGGTTGATGGCACCTAAAGGCGAATCCTTTGCTTGAATCTTCAGAAACAGCTCTATGTCTATCTTTAATATCTCTATTTTTCCCTTTCATGGTTTTTTTAATGACCCTGACCTGGAGTTACATGCTGACTTTGGTTCTTTGCGGGAATGGGAGCCGCTCTCGGGGTCTCACGACTAGGCGCTATTCGATATGTCAAGGATGCGGCCTGGAAGACTTGCATGCCTTCAGGATTCTGGGATTTTGTGGCTCTGGATGCAGGCAAACTTGAGGCCAGTGCCTCCACAGGAAATTGGTGTGTCCTGAGAGATGGAAGATCAAAAGCAGCTAGCTAGCTGTGTGCCCAAAGACCTGAGTTCTTTGGGCACAGTGCTCAGAAAAAGTGACGTAGCAGACTTTTAACATCGCAAATGAACGAGCTGTTTGCTGTGTCTCCCCTCTTGCTGTGAAATTGAGACACCTCTTTTTCCTTATTAGGGAGAGAGAGACACACAGAGAACCAGGTTGAAGAAGCAGGTGAACGAGTAGTCTTTAGGGTACTGCAAGTCTGTGTCTTTGTTGATGCTTTGCTGCACGCTTGAGTGCTTGGTGGGGGGGCACCAATGCTTTTTTATGCTGGTGGGGGAGGGGGATTGTTGCTGTGCTGCTGCTTGTTTGTGTAAGGGGGAGTTGGGGGGGCATTGGGGTTCTAACATTTAACTGTCATTCATTCTTTGGGGCACTCTGTTTTCGTGGATGGTTGTGAAGCAAAAGAATTTCATGATGTGTATTGTATGCATTTCTCTGACATTAAGTGTACCTTTGAAGCCTTGAAAGTAATCATCTGAGGCTAGTCTAATCTCAGTGGCTGGGAAGGTGTTGGAGTCAATAGTTAAGAATGTGGTTTCATGTTATTTGGAGGTACATGTTAAAATAGGCTGTGTACCTGACAAATCTGTTGGAATTCTTTGAAGAACTAACAAGTGGGATACACAGTGGAGAATCATTGGATGATGTGTACAGTGCTTGGATCTTCAGGAGGCCTTTGACGAAGTGCCACACACAAGGCTGCTTAACGAGTTTAGAGCACATGGTATAACAGGAAAGGTTCTAGCATTGATAGAATGTTGGCTGACTGGCAGAAGGCAAAGAGTGGGAATAAAGAAAGCCTTTTCTGGTTGGCTGCAGCAACCTTTTAAAGCACACATAGCAATAATAATAAACATAATATTAACTACTAATAAAGTACAGAATAATAATATACACAGTAATAATTTATTAATGTGCAATAATAATAACAAAATAATAAAACAGAGACTATTGTACTGTGATGTGTGTTCTGTTGCACAGAGATGAACTGATGTATATGCTTATTGCATTTGGTAGGAAAGATTTTCTATAACAATCTTTATGACAGCAGAGCTGAATGAGCCTGCTCAAAAGGGTGCTCCAGTAATATTCATCTACCGGACATCTCTTTTGAAAGTTCAAAGTTCAAAGTAAATTTATTATCTATGTATATATATGTCATCATATATCAATCCCGAGATTCATTTTCTTGTGGGCCTACTCAATAAATAACCATAACAGACTAAATGAAAAACTGCACCAACAGGGCAGACAACCAGAGTGCAAGAAATAAACGGTGCAAATACAAAAGAAAGAGGAAAAAATAACAACAATAAATAAATAAATAAACAAACAAACAAACAAACATAAATATCAATAGCATGAAATGAAGAGTCCTTGAAAGTGAGTTCATAGGAACTAGGAACAGTTCAGTGATGCGGCAAGTGAAATTGAATGAAGCTATCCCCTCTGGTTTAGGAGCCTTATGGTTGAGGGGTAATAACTATTTCAGAACCCGGTGGTGTGATTCATGAGGCACCAGTACATTCTTCCTGAAGGCAGCAGCAAAAAGAGAGTATGATCTGGGTGGTGTGGCTCCCTGATGATGGATGCTGCTTTTCTCTGACAATGCCCTGTGTAGAAATGCTCAATGGTGGGGAGGGTTTTATCTGTGATGGACTGGGCAACATTCACTACATTTTGTAGAACTTTGTAGTTATGCAGCCAGACAATATAGTCTCCACCACACATCTACAAGAAGTTTGTTAAAGTTATAAACATCATGCCGAATCTCCACAAACTCCTAAGAAAGCAGTCACTAATGTGCTTTCTTCATTATTGTACTTATCTGCAGGGCCCAGGACTGGTTGTCTGAAATGATAACACAGAGAGTTTGAAATTGCTTACTCTCTCCATCTCTGATCACCCGATGCAGACTGGCTCATGGATCTCAGGTTTCCTCCTCCTGAAGTCAATAATCAGATCCTTGGTCTTGCAGATATTGAGTAAGAGGTTGTTGCAGCACTACTCAGCCAAATTTTTAATCTTCCTCTGATTATATATATGTATGTGTGTGTGTATATATATATATATATATATATATATATATATATATATATCTATCTCCAAGATGGCGGCGCAACGCAGCTTGCAGCGGCCACTCCGGAACTGATTATCTGTTATTTGTGAAGTGGGGTGCCATGCGCAATCATAATCGATGGAAAGCGAACGTGAAAGCATGGAGAAACATCAGGAAATTCCAGGAAGACCTTCTTCATTGCTGCTGCTGCTGTGAGGTCCGGGACTCTGCTGGGAAGAACAGGCCCCCAGTCCTCGGGGTTGCGTTGCCGATGGCCGTTGGTGGGGTCGTCTTAATACACTCAGCAGAGGATGGTGCTTGGAGAAGCTGTGCCGAAGGGGATGGTCATTGGCTCAGAGGTTCAACGGACCCGGAGTCCTTTCAACGGACTCAGGTTGCTTTCGGTGTGTGCTGCGTCTGCAAGGCTGGTTTCGATGGAGCTTCCATTGTGTGCTGCGTCTGCGAGGCTGAATCGGGCGGCGCCTTGGAAGTCCATAGTGGGGATACTCCCTTCTGCCGCCAGCATGGGATGGCGAGTCTGTCGGGACCCTGGGGACTTGTGGAAACTGTGGTGATTTCTTTTGAACTTACAGTCCTTTAACATCTTGGACTATTTTTACTGTACCCATAGTCTGTTTTTTAATCAATTATGCTATTGTTTGCACTGTTGTAACTGAATGTTGTAATTATGTGGTTTTGTGCAGGTCTTGTAGCTTTAGTTTTTGGTCTTGTTTTTGTCTGGTGGATTTGGAGCTCCTTTTCAGGGAACACGCTAGATGGTAGCACGATATTAATATGCAGCAGCCTCTCCGGACTCCGGATTGGGATTGCCAAATGTTACGTGGATTTTCTGGTGTAGTCTGTTTTGTCATATGCTTTTGTGGTATCATTCTGGGGGAACGTTGTCTCATTTTTTAACTGCATTGCATTTGTGGTTTCTAAATGACAATAAACTGAATCTGAATCTGATTTGTTAGGGCTACAGCTCAACATTCAATACCATCATTCTTTCCACTGTTATGCCTGCAGCCCCCTCCTTTGTGAGAATCGCAAGATCACTATTGAGTTGGGTCAGGAGACCCAGGAAATGAGAGAGAGACGTGCGGAATGTCTCGTTCCCCCGGCGATATAAAGCTACGGGACATGGCCATTGTCTCTGGAAGACAAACTTGTGGATTAAAAATACTGTGCTACGTGGACACCCTCAGGCAAAGCGGGCTGGTTGAGGGAGGGATTGCATCACCCCCAACCTGATTGACATCTGCGACCCTGCGAGTCAGGATAAAAGAGGGTCTGTGGGAACAGCCCCTCAGATGCACCAAAAGAAACGCTAGCTTCCCGTAATAACGGGAAGCCATTTGAAGGAGGCCACGTGCGTTCAGTTCCGTTGCCTGGGACTGGTGGCTGGTACCACGGAAAACGGCTTTTAGCTAACAACGGGGAAACCAACTCCCCCGACTCAAAGGACTGGCATCATAAAAGACCTGGGCAAGTTTAAACCGTCTCTCTCTTAAACCCAAAACGCTGCAGCTTGAACGAACTAACAGTGAACTAACTGTTATATTTCCATCAGACAATACATTATCCCCTAGACAACTATAGAGCTATTTCTTATTGATTATTATTATACCCGCGCTTTTAGAGTTAGTATTGACGACGTATATTATCTGTATGTTTGCATTAATCTTATTTTTGTGCCCCTTTTATCAATAAATACTTTTAAAATAGTACCATCAGACTTCAATGGACCTCTCTATCTTTGCTGGTAAGTGACCCAGTTACGGGATTCGTAACACCACACTAATCAATAAGCTCCAAGACCTTGACCTCAATACATCCTTGTGCATTTGGATTCTTGAGTTCCTCACTTACAGACCCCAGTCAGTTCAGATTGGCAACATCTCCCCCACGATCTCTATCAGCACAGTTGCACCACCAGGCTCTAGTCACTTTACACTTAAGACATTGTGGCTCTGCACAGCTCAAATGCCATATTCAAGTTTGCTGACGACACCACTGTCACAGGCCAACTCAAAAGATATAGGAGGGAGATTGACAATCTGGCTGAATGGTGTCATAACAACAACCTCTTATTCAATGTCAGCAAGACCATGGAATTGATTATAGACTTCAGGAAAAGGAAACCAGAGGTCCATGAGCCAGTCCTCATCAAAAAATCAGAGGTGAAGAGGGTCAGCAACATAAAATTCTTAGGGGCTTTTATTTCAGAGGACCTGTCATGGGCACAGCATTTAAGTGCTATTTCAAAGAAAGTACTGCAGCACCTCTACTTCCTTAGGTGTTTGCAAAGATTTGGCATGACATCTAAAACACCCATGACATCTGGAGAGTATATTGACTAGCTTTATCTACTCTTACCTCTCCTTTACTCTTTATATATCTGAAAAAACTTTTGGTATCATTTTTTGATATTATTGGCTAACTTACCTCAAATGTCATCTTTTCTCCCCTATGGTTTTTTTTAGTTCCCTTCTATTGGTTTTTAAAATTTTCCCAGTACTCTAACTTCCCATTACTTTTTGCTGTATTATCTGACTTCTCTTTTGCTTTTTTGTTAGCTTTGACTTCCCTTTTCGGCCACAGTTGCCTGATTGTGCCTTTAGAATACTTCTTATTCATTGGGGTGGAGCTATCCTGCACATTCCATGTTGCTACCAGAAAATGCAGCCATTGCCATTCTGCCATCATCCGTGTTAGTATCCCCTTCCAATCAACTTTTGCCAGCTTCTCTCTCATGTTTCTGTAATTCCCACAATCCACACAAAGAACACAACCCAGCACCTAGAGCCAATCTTACACACCTAGCTATACACTTTCAGGTGAAGAATGAGCAAGAAGAAGCTTACCAGATACTTATGTTAAGGCAATTTTGGATCTAATCTTGTGTAATGAACCAGATTTGATAAGGGAACTCGAGGTAAAGGAGCCTTTAGGAGGTAGTGACCATAATATGATAAGTTTTAATCTACAATTTGAGAGAGAGAAGGGAAAATCGGAAGTGTCAGTATTACAGTTGAACAAAGGGGCCTATGGAGCCATGAAGGAGGAACTGACCAAAGTTGACCGGAAGGATACCCCAGCAGGGATGACAGTGGAACAACAATGGCAGGTATTTCTGGGAATGATACAGAAGGTGCAGGATCAGTTCATTCCAAAGAGGAAGAAAGATTCTAAGGGGAGTAGGGGGAGACCATGGCTGACAAGGAAAGTCAAGGACAGTATAAAAATAAAAGAGAATAAGTATAATGTAGCAAAGACGAGTAGGAAGCCAGAGGATTGGGAAATTTTTAAAGAGCAACAGAAGATAACTAAAAAGGCAATACGAGGAGAAAAGATGAGGTATGAAGGTAAGCTAACCAAGAATATAAAGGAGGACAGTAAAAGCTTCTTTAGGTATATGAAGAGGAAAAGATTAGTTAAGACCAAAGTTGGGCCCTTGAAGACAGAAACAGGTGAATTTATTATGGGGAACAAGGAAATGGCAGACGAGTTGAACAGGTACTTCGGATCTGTCTTCACTAGGGAAGACACAAACAATCTCAGAGATGTTATAGTGGCCAGAGGACCTAGGGTAACGGAGGAACTGAAGGAATTCACATTAGGCAGAAAATGGTGTTGGGTAGACCGATGGAACTGAAGGCTGATAAATCCCTAGGGCCTGATGGTCTGCATCTCAGGGTACTTAAGGAGGTGGCTCTAGAAATCGTGGACACATTGGTTATCATTTTCCAATATTCTATAGATTCAGGATCAGTTCCTGAGGATTGGAGGGTAGGTAATGTTATTCCACTTTTTAAGAAAGGAGGGAGAGAGAAAACGGAATTATAGACCAGTTAGCCTGACACCAGTGGTGGGTAAGATGCTGGAGTCAATTATAAAAGATGAAATAGCAGCATATTTAGATAGCAGTAACAGGATTGGTCCGAGTCAGCATGGATCTACAAAGGGGAAATCATGCTTGACTAATCTTCTGGAATTTTTTGAGGATGTAACTTTGAAAATGGACAAGGGAGAGCCAGTGGATGTAGTGTACCTGGACTTTCAGAAAGCCTTTGATAAGGTCCCACATAGGAGATTAGTGGGCAAAATTAGAGCACATGGTATTGGTGGTAGGGTACTGAAATGGATAAAAAATTGGTTGGCAGACAGGAAACAAAGAGTAGGGATTAACGGGTCCTTTTCAGAATGGCAGGCAGTGACTAGTGGGGTACCGCAAGGCTCGGTGCTGGGACCGCAGCTATTTATAAATACATTAATGATTTAGATGAAGGGATTAAAAGTAACATTAGCAAATTTGCAGATGACACAAAGCTGGGCGGCAGTGTGAAATGTGAGGTGGATGTTAGAAGAATGCAGGGTGACTTGGACAAGTTGGGTGAGTGGGCAGATGCATGGCAGATGCAGTTTAATGTGGATAAATGTGAGGTTATCTACTTTAGTGGCAAGAACAGGAAGGCAGATTACTATCTGAATGGTGTCAAATTAGGAAAAGGGGAAGTACAATAAGATCTAGGTGTCCTTGTTCATCAGTCACTGAAAGTAAGCATGCAGGTACAGCAGGCAGTGAAGAAAGCTAATGGCATGTTGGCTTTCATAACAAGGGGAGTTGAGTATAGGAGCAAAGAGGTCCTTCTGCAGTTGTACAGAGCCCTGGTAAGACCACACCTGGAGTATTGTGTTCAGTTTTGGTTTACGTGCAGCGTAGGTTCACGCGGTTAATTCCCGGGATGGCGGGACTGTCATATGTTGAAAGATTGGAGCCACTGGGCTTGTATACACTGGAATTTAGAAGGATGAGAGGGGATCTGATTGAAACATGTAAGATTATTAAGGGCGCAAGCACAAGGAAATCTGCAGATGCTGGAAATTCAAGCAACACACACAAAATGCTGGTGGAACACAGCAGGCCAGGCAGCATCTATAGGAAGAAGCACTGTCGACGTTTCAGGCCTGACGAAGGGTCTTGGTCCAAAACATCAACAGTGCTTCTTCCTATAGATGCTGCCCGGCCTGCTGCGTTCCACCAGCATTTTGTGTGTGTTGCAAGATTATTAAGGGATTGGACACACTAGAGGCAAGAAACATATTCCTGATGTTGGGGGAGTCCAGAACAAGAGGCCACAGTTAAGAATAGGGGGTAGGCTATTTAGAAAGAAGTTCAGGAAAAATATTTTCACCCAGGGAGTTGTGGATCTGTGGAATGCTCTGCCTGAGATGGCAATGGAGGCCAATTCTCTGGATGCTTTCAAGAAAGAGTTAGATAGAGCTCTTAAAGATAGCAGAGTCAAGGGATATGGGGAGAAGGCAGGAACAGGGTACATTGTGGATGATCAGCCGTGATCACAGTGAATGGCGGTGCTGGCTCAAAGGGCCGAATGGCCTACTCCTGCACCTATTGTCTATCATCTATACACTGAAGGGATACTGATACTTGGTGCAACAATTACAAAGGCTTTGTGGGGAAGGAACACAGTCTAATATTCTGCTCTGACTGGACACTAGAAGGCTGGATGTGTAACAACCTCTCAAATGCATCATGGATGTAGTCAAGAAACATGAGCAACACTGATGCACTGCCAGAGAATGTATTAATTTGATGGTATAGTAAGTAATATGTATTGATTTTATTTCCTATACTGTATGTAATGTGAATGAAGTATATTTCTGAATTTAAAAATTAGTCGATCTCAAGAGTCTTAAATCTGAATGAAGTAAATTGTAGAAGCATGAGAAATGGGAAAATGGGAAGCTGCATTGAAACCCAAGACAGCAAACAAGCAAAGAATAACTATTAAAAAATTAACAGATAGTTTGGAAGCAGCATCCATCCTTTTTAGGCAAAATACTCGTACTATCAAAAGTACTTTTGTTAGATCAAATAAAAAATAAATCTGACAAAAACAGTAATAAGCCTATGGATCAGTAAATTCCAAATTTCAGTAAATGAGGACCAAGACATTAATAAGGAACAGGAAAATGAAGAATAAGACTATGATAAATTGGGAAATTACATTAAAACGCATGACATACTTCAAAAGTAATATTGTATGCAGGTCTAATCTGTCTAATGAAGGAAGGATACTGTATACTTGAAATAGAAAAATTGCAGTGAAGTTTCACTGGGTTTATTCTGGGAAAACCAGTTTGTTCCAAAATCCATGGCAAAGAGTACAGTCAACGTTTCAGGCTGAAACATTGACTGTACTCTTTTCCATAGATGCTGCCTGGCCTGCTGAGTTCCTCCAGTATTTTGTGTGTGTTGTTTGGACTTCCAGCATCTGCAGATCTTCATGAAGATGATTCGAGGATCGAACAGTTTGTCATACGACGAACATTTGATGCCTTTGGGTTTGTATTCACAAGAATTCAGAAGAATGAGGAGTGACCTCATTGAAAACTACCAAATGGTGAAAGGGCTTGTTAGAGTGGATGAGGAGAGCATGTTTCCTGTGATGGGAGTCTAAGATCTGAGGATCAGCTTCAGAATAGAGGGGTGTTCTTTTAGACCAGAGATGAGGAAGAATTTCTTTCGTCAGAGAGTGGTGAATCTGTGGAATTCATTGCACAAGAAACTGTGGAGACCAAGTCTTCATGAGCAGAGGTTGATAGATTCTTGATCAGTCAGGGCATAAAGAGATACAGGGTTGGGGGGAGGCAGGAGATTGGGGCTGAGAGCAAAAATAGATTAGCCATGATGAAATGGTGGGCAGACTTGATGGGTCAAATGGCCTAATTTTGCTCCTATATCCTATGGTCTTATGGTCTTATTCCAACTGCAATTTTGGAAACAAGGATTACTGACTCAAGATAAGAATTGGTTATTACTATTGATAATACAAATAAATGTCTTCATCCAGCAACTGTAAAACTTTTGAATATTCTACAGATGAGGACTGTGAGGTTTCAGTTGCTCAGTATATTTGAGTCAGAGACTGACATATTTTTAATTATCATGAAAATTAAGGAACGTGGGATTGCCACAGGAAAGTGAAGCTGAGTTAACAGATTGACTATGATTTTACTGAATGACTGAGCAATTACAAACAATCATGTGATCTAATCATGTTGTTATTTTTATGTTCCATTGATATAGATTGTATCAATAAATATAGACAAATTACACATACTAGTACAACATAGAATTTAATTTTTAACATTACAGGTATTTCGCTTCTTCATTACAAAATTACTTGAACATAACGTTATCATAATCACAAGAAAACTAGCATTTGTATGGGGCAGCAAGCAAAGATGACTGAAGCCATCAGTTTGTTAGATTATTTAAATCTATGTTCAATACTAACAGAATTCATAATTATCATCCTTCAAATTCTTTCCAAATGGCTTGATGACTTAAGTGTTAAAAGTGAATGTCAAGTGCATGACCAGGAACATTTAGTCAATGCAGCTTCTAGAATTAATTCTAGTTTAAGGACTGAGAATACAAATTGTAGAAGATGACTTATCTTATTTGTTCAAACGATGAAACTAATTAATCCAAGTTCATACCAAAGAATTCCAATCACAATAAAAAGCCATTATTCACCATGTGCTAGACTTGATAAGTTCCAGTTAATCAAAAGTACTACTTAAAACTAATGTCAGCCTAAGGACTCCCTTAGTATTGTCATGATGTTGGCTCAGGTGCCCCTTTAGCTGCTTTGTTTTAGGGAATGCCTCAGGATCAAAGATGATCTGCTTCCATGCCAATTTTGTAGATTCTCAGTTGGGTATCAAGGCTAATATAAAAACTACAGATTCTTTCAGGTAGGCCATGGGTGGCTTTTGAAGTGGTGCACTCCTTCCACTGCTTACAGAGGACTTTTGTATGCTCCTGAGGCATGGACTCCCCTCCATTCATTCTGTCTACTGTTCTTACAGCCTTGGCAAAGACCTCTCCTACTCCTGTCTTTCATCTTCTCATACCACCCCCATTAGATAGAAGATACAGAAGTTTGAAAACAGCACCACCAAGCTCAAGGACATTTTCTACCCTGTTATAAGACACTGAAACAAAGCTTTTATACAACAAAGATGGACTCCTGCTCTATCAACCTACCTCGTCATGGCCCTTGCACCTTATTTGTCGATCTACACTGCACTTACTCTGCAACTGTAACACTATATTCTGCATCATATTATTGCTTTTCCCTTGGTAATGCTGTACCTCAATGTACTTATATTTGGAATAATCTGTTTGGATCCATGCAAAACAATTTTTCACTGTATCTCAGTATATTTGACAATAATAAACCAATTACCCCTTTCATTAATTGACAAGGCTATATTGGCATAGAGAAGGTGATAGTGAATTTTAACACTAATTTCTCAGATATGAGAAGTATTTTATAGAGACTCAATGTGAATCTTTTTGTCAGAGGACAGTGTTGTACACTAGAAGCGACTTGGCAATGGAGCATTGTTCAGCAAATATAAGGCCCATCTACTTGTTTTGTTAAATTAATAAGTCAACTGATTAATCCAGTATCAACTGCCATTTGTAAAATTAAGTTCAAAAATCTAATAACTATTTCACATACAAAAAAACCTCCTAACTTCACTGCTGAAAAATTCAGCTCTAATTTTTATGCAGTTCAGCTCAGGACACCACAGACCATGTACAGAGTTTTATCAACCCATGCAGTTGACCTTATTACCTTGATCATTGTAAATTGTCCCACGATTAGGCTAGGGTTAAGTCAAGGGTTACCAGGTGGCATGGCTTGAAGGACTGGAAGGGCCCTATTCCATGCTGTATCTCAATAAATAAATAAAATCAGCAGAACTTCTAAATACACCCTTACTTTATGTGTTTGTTTCTTAACTTAACTCCAGTGTAATTCTGGTAAATCCACACTGAATTTCCTCTACTATCTGAACTAACTAGTATGAGGTGTTCAAAGATGCTAACAGCATTCCATGTCTGATCTAAGAAGAGTGTAACTGAGCTACAGCCGAACTTCTAATCTCTTTTTCCTCCACAAAACCTTGAACATTTTGTAGCCTCCTAGACCTGTGGCCATCCTATGTGAAACTACCATTTGAATCCCAGTAGTCTCTTCTGTATCCAAAGGATTAGTTATTATTGCAGTAAAGTCACACTGAATTAAAACTCAGCCATGATTTTCTTGAATGGCAGAACAAATGAGAAGCCAAGTGGCATTCTCCAACATTTTTTACTTCTGTTCTTATTCAGTTCTAGCCAGAAAACAATAAATAATTAAATCATCACTAAAAATACGTATAAAGTGAAGCTGTATATACTGAGAAATAAAAAAGATCACCTACACTCCATCTACCAGAAGAAGTGGATACCTTGTATTCCGTCCGACTTCTCAAACTTCCAGTAATTGCAATCTCCCCCCCCACCCACCATCACCATTCCCCACTCCCATTTACCTTCTTCACCTCCTTACCTGTCCATCACTTCCCTCTGGTTCTCCTCCCCCTTCCCTTTCTTCTACCCTCTCCTATCAGAATCCCCCTTCTCCAGCCCTATATCTCTTTCACCTATCAACTCCCCAGCTATTTACTTCACCCCCTCCATCCCGGTTTGACCTATCACCTACCACCTTTGAACTTCTTCCTCCCCCTCCTCCACCTTCTTACTCTGACTTCTCATCTTTTTTTTCCAGTCCTGATGAAGGGTCTCAGACCAAAACATCGACTCTTTACTCTTTTCATAGATGCTGCCTGCCCTGCTGAGTTCCTCCAAAGTTTTGTGTGTGTGGCTTGGACTTTCAGTATCTGAAGATTTTCTTGTGTTTGAAATAAAAAAGACAATGCTCCAGGTTGTTACCAATTATCTGAAACCAAAATGTTAACTCTGCTCCTCTTTCTGCAGTTGCTATCATAACCTGCTGAGCATTTCAGGTATATTTTTGTTTTATTTAGATGTCCAGCATCTACATATTTCCACATTTCTATCTTCTGCATATTTTTGCATTTTAACTCATGTAATAATTTCCCTTAAGATATTCCAAAGGATATATCTTTAATTTTGTAAATCCGCAAGTTGTTTGTTATGTCTCCCCCTTGCTGTGATATAGACACATCTCTTTCTCCCTTATTAGGGAGAGAGAGAGAGCCTGTAGTATGTCGAATGCTGGGTGAACGAGTAGTTTTTGCGGTACTGCAAGTCTGTGTCTTTGTTGATGCTTTGCTGCATGCTTGATTGAGCAGTGGTGGGTGCAAATGCTTTTTTTTGCTGGTGGGGGAAGGGGGATTGTTGCCTTGCTGCTGCTTACATGCGGGAGGGGGAGCTGGGGGAGGGCTTTCAGGTTCTAACATTTAACTGTCATTCATTCTTTAGGGCACTCTGTTTTTGTGGATGGTTGCAAAGAAAAGGTATTTCAGGATGTATATTGTATACATTTCTCTGACATAAAATGTACCTTCGAAACCTTTAATTCTATCCTATTTCTCCAACTTATATGTTACTTGTCAGCAACACCATTTAAAACCCGTTACAGTTTCCCTGGTATACAGTTGAAATTTGAAGGTCTTGAACCCCTATCACAAACACTGTTCTCACCATCAATTTTCTTGCTCTCCTCTGTAATTGATCCAGATATATTTCAGACCACAAAATCTATCCCATCTCCATCTTGTCCCAGGCTTTCTCCTTATTCTGTTTGCCTGTATCCCATCTTCCTTTTTCTCAATAACTTAAAACTTATTTATCCCCTTTAAAAGCAATTCAATTGAAATTTTAACTCTGTTTATCTTTACACTGATGCTGCCTCCCTGCTTTATATTTCTGTACTTACTGTTTTTAATTTATTGCTAAGTTATGTATACAGTATGTACCTCTAACTTACCATATTTTCTGCTGTCCTTTATGCCAATGTGTCTGGCCTTGCACTTTCTACAAACTTGAGAGCAATTAAGTTTTAAATGGTAAGTCCTGTTCCATCATCACTGTCTAGCATTTGACTGCCTCTGGACTCTAGATAAGATTTTAAAGTTCCCACCCGTGCTTTAACTTCCTCCATTGTCTTGCTCCCCTAGATTTTGCAAACTTCCTGAGTTCCACAGCCTCACAAAAAAACTGAACTCCTTCCATACTTTTCCACGACCCTAAACTGAGTTGTTCCAGCTTTGGTGGATGTGGTTTCAACTGCTAAAATCCTAAGCTCCCAAATGCTCTCTCAAAACTTCCCGCATCCTTACCCTTTATTTTATTTGGAGATACAGCATGGTACAAGCACATCCAGCCCTTCAAGCCTGGCCACCCAGCAACCTCTGAATTAACTTTAAGCTCTTTGAGAGAATTTGCAATGACCAAGTAACCTACTAACTACTATGTCTTTCGACTGTGGGAGGAAACCAGAGCCCCAGATAAAACCCACACATTCCGTGGGGAGGATGTAAAACTTTATAGAGGATGCTTTCTTCCTCTAAAGGAAATTCAGGTCAGGTCAAAAAACTTGAACTCTATTCACAAGCTAATTACTAAGAAGTCCACTTTACCCAAGTCTTCAACTATATTTACCATGAACTTCATTTATAACAATTCTGTCTACCAATATGATGAATTTCAAGCAGTGAGAATTTATGATGTGATATTTGTTTAATTCATTTGTTTGAGGTTGAGTAGCAGCTGCCAGAATAGTAGTACAGCACAGTAGTACATGGAGCACAAATCTAGGGGATGTTGAGCTTCTTGATTTTTGTGGAAACTGTACCGATCCAGGCAAATGGAAAATATTCATTCTAATTTGTCTTGTTGATGATAAAAATGCCTCTGTTTAGTCTGTCTTGTTGGAGCTGTTCATAGCACAGTACATTTGTAGCATAACTATTTGTCACTTATTGGCTCACTTTGGCTTGCAGCTCTTGGTTCAGCTTTATTTGCTGAAGAGCAAAAAATTGAATTGAACGACATCCAAATATCAAATAAACATTAGTGAACATCCTCACCTCTGATTTTATGACATACATATGGTTGTCAATTATTAAGCATAGGTGATGGTTTAGCCAAGGATACTTCTCTGAGCAACTCCTTCAGCATTATCCAGAGGCTAAGCTAATTATGTGACAAGATTAAAAGTATCTAATCTTCCACAGAAAAATGCTGCTTAGAAGTGTGTTCAGTCTATTGTTAGTTATCAAAAATGTCAACCTGAAGTTTAATCAAAATATTTGATTTTGAAATATTTGAAATTAGCACATTTTTCATCATACGGTGGCATGCAAAAGTTTGGGCACCCCAGTCAAAATTTCTGTCGCTGTAAATAGCTAAGTGAGAAAAAGATGACCTGATTCCCAAAAGGCATAAGGTTAAAGATGACACATTTCTTTAATATTTTAAGCAAGATTACTTCTTTATTTCCATCTTTTACAGTTTCAAAATAACAAAAAAAAAGGGCCCGAAAGTTTGGGCACCCTGCATGGTCAGTACTTAGTGACACCCCCTTTGGCAAGTATCACAGCTTGTAAACGCTTTTTGTAGCCAGCTAAGAGTCTTTCAATTCTTGTCTGGGGGATTTTTTACCCATTCTTCCTTGCAAAAGGCTTCTAGTTCTATGAGATTCTTGATCCGTCTTGCATGCACTGCTCTTTTGAGGTCTATCCACAGATTCTCGGTGATGTTCAGGTCAGGGGATTATGAGGACCATGGCAAAACTTCCAGCTTGCACCTCTTGAGGCAGTCCATTGTGAGGTGAGGTGTGTTTAGGATCATTATCCTGTTGTGGAACTCATCCTCTCTTCATCTTCAGCTTTTTTACAGACAGTGTGATGTTTGCTTCCAGAATTTGCTGGTATTTAATTAAATTCATTCGTCCCTCTACCAGTGAAACATTCCTCGTGCCACTGTCTGCAACTCAAGCCCAAAGCATGATCAATCCACCCCCATGCTTAACAGTTGGAGAGGTGTTCTTTTCACGAAATTCTGCACCTTTTTTTCTCTAAACATACCGCTCATTGCGGCCAAAAAGTTCTATTTTAACATCATCAGTCCATAGGACTTGTTTCCAAAATGCATCAGACTTGTTTAGATGTTCCTTTGCAAACATCTGATGCTGAATTTTGTGGTGAGGACGCAGGGAAGGTTTTCTTCTGATGACTCTTCCATGAAGGTCATATTTGTGTAGGTGTCGCTGCACAGCAGAGCAGTACACCACTACTCCAGAGTCAGCTAAATCTTCCTGAAGGTCTTTTGCAGTAATACAGGGGTTTTGATTTGCCTTTTTAGCAATCCTACAAGCAGTTCTCTTGGAAAGTTTTCTTGGTCTTCCAGACCTCAACTTGACCTCCACCATTCCTATTAATTGCCATCTTAATTACATTACAAACTGAGGAAACGGCTAGCTGAAAACCCTTTGCTATCTTTTTATAGCCTCCCCCTGCCTTGTGGGCATCATTTATTTTAATTTTCAGAGTGCTAGGCAGCTGCTCAGAGGAGCCATGGCTGTTGATTGTTGGGACAAGATTTGAAGAATCAGGGTATTTATAAAGCTTTGGAATTTGCATCACCTGGCCTTTCCTAACAATGACTGTGAACAAGCTATAGCCCTAACAAGCTAATTAAGGTCTGAGACCTAGGGAAAAGTTATCTGAGAGCTCAAATCTCT
Source organism: Hypanus sabinus (assembly GCF_030144855.1). Lineage (NCBI taxonomy): Eukaryota > Metazoa > Chordata > Chondrichthyes > Myliobatiformes > Dasyatidae > Hypanus > Hypanus sabinus. The sequence goes on from NC_082706.1 coordinate 132,553,184, forward strand.
TGGGATGCCCAAACTTGTGCATGGTGCTCCTTTCCTTTTTTTTTCACTTTAAAATTGTGCAAAAAAATACACTAATCTTGCTTAAAGTGTTGAAAAGGATGTTGCATCTTTAACTTTATGACTTTTGGAGATCAGTTCATCTTCTACTCACTTAACTATTCACAGTAACAGAAATTTTGACCAGGGGTGCCCAAACTTTTGCATAGCACTGCAGTTGTCTATTTTAACATACCTATTTGATACATGTTAATCTCTAGAAAAGTGCAACTGGCAACTGAAGAAATACTCAATATATGATAAGAGTCATAGGGCACAACAGCACAGAAACAGGTATTTTGGTCTATCTAGTCCATGCCAGCTTGATTTTCTGTCAAGTCCCATCTGCCTGCACCTGTACCATAGCCCTCCATACCCCTCCCATTCATGTATTTATCCAAACTTTTCTTAAATGTTGCAATCAACCCTGTATCCATCACTTCTGGTGGCAGCCTGCTCAATATTCGCACCATGCTCTGAGTAAAGATGTTCCCTACTCAGGTTCCCCTTAAATATTTCATGTTTCACCCTTAACCTATGCTCTAGTCTCCCCCACTTTGAGTGGAAAATGCCTGCAGCTATCTACCCTATCTATATCCCTCATAATTTTGTGTACCTCACCTCATTCTCCCAGACTCCAGGGAATAAACTCCTAACCTATTCAACCTATCCCTGTAACTCAGGTCTTCAAGTGCTGGCATTATCAATGTACATTTTTCTGCACTCTTTCAAGCTTAGGTAAGTAAACAAAACTGTACACAATACTATAAATTTGGCCCCATCAACGTCTTATATAATTTCTACATAACATACTAATTCCTGCATTCAATGCCTTGATTTATGAAGACCATGTGACAAAAGCTCTCGATACAACCCTATCTACTGGTGATGTATAGATCATATATCTTCCAAATATGAGTAAATCCCACCTTCAAGAAACCTCTCCAACAATTTCCTTACCACTTATGTGAGGCTCACTGGCCTGTAATTTCCTGAATTATCCCTATGTTCCTTCTTAAATATAGCAATAACATTGACTATTCTTCAGTCCTCCAGGACCTCATCTGTGGCAAGCAAAGATACAAATACCTTTGACAAAGTCTAATTATCTTCTCTCTTGTCTCTGTAAATAACCTGGTATTAATTCCATCAGGCCCTGGGAAATATCCATGTTAATGTTCTTCAAGAGAACCAACATCATCTCATTCTTGATTCAAAATGCCTATTATGTCAAGAGGACGTTGCTTTGTGGATCCAGAACTGGCTTGCCCACAGAAGGCAGAGTGGCTGAAGGTGGGTCATATTTTGCATGGAGGTCGGTGACCAATGGTGTGCCTCAGGGATCTGTTCTGGGACCCTTACTCTTCGTGATTTTCAATAAATGACCTGGATGAGGAAGTGGAGGGATGGGTTAGTAAGTTTGCTAATGACACAAAGGTTGGAGATGTTGTGGAAAGTGTGGAAGGCTGTCAGAGGTTACAGCAGGACATTGATAGGATGCAAAACTGGGCTGAGAAGTGGTAGATGGAGCTCAACCCAGGTAAGTGTGAGGTGGTTCATTTTGGTAGGTCAAATATGATGACAGAATATAGTATTAATAGTAAGACTCTTGGCAATGTAGAGGATCAGAGGGATCTTGGGGTCCGAGTCAATAGCACGCTCAAAGCAGCTGCGCAGGTTGACTCTGTGGTTAAGAAGGCATACAGTATATTGGTCTTCATCAATCATGGAATTGAATTTAGGAGCCGAGGTAATGTTGCAGCTATATAGGACATTGGTCAGGCCCCACGTGGAGTACTGTGCTCAATTCTGGTTGCCACATTATAAGAAGGATGTGGAAGCCATAGAAAGGGTGCAGAGGAGATTTACAAGGATGTTGCCTGGATTGGGGAGCATGCCTTATGAAAACAGGTTGAGTGAACTTGGCCTTTTCTCCTTGGAGTGACGGAGGATGAGAGGTAACCTGACAGAGATGTATAAGATAATGAGAGGCATTGATTGTGTGGATAACCAGAGGCTTTTTCCCAGGGCTGAAATAGCTGCCACAAGAGGGTATAGGTTTAAGGTGCCGGGGAATAGGTACAGAGGAGATGTCAGGGATAAGTTTTTTATGCAGAGAGTGGTGAGTGCATGGAATAGGCTGCCAGCAACAGTGGTGGAGGTGGATATGATAGGGTCTTTTAAGAGACTTTTGGATCGGTACATGGAGCTTAGAAAAATAGAGGGCTATGGGTAATCCTAGTAATTTCTAAGGTAGGGACATGTTCGGCGCAACTTTGTGGGCTGTGGGGCCTGCAATGTGCTGTAGGTTTTCTATGTTTCTATATTAGGGTAGCTTACACTGATCTTACTATTCTCTATATCCCTCTCCTCGGTAATTCTAATGCTAAGTACTCATTTAGTACTTCACCGACATCTTCTGACACCAAGCATAAATGCCCTCCTTTATCCCTGAATGGTCTTACCCTCTCCCTAGTTATCCTCTTGTTTTAAATGTACTCAAATAATGCCCTGGGGTTCTCTTTAATCGTCCCTGTCAAGGACATTTCTTGTCCCCTTTTAGCCCTTCTAATTCCTTTCACCAGCTTTTTCTGCTTTTTTAATATTTCTCAAAGGCCCTGTCTGGAGTTCAGCTTCCTAAACCTTACGTGCACTTCCTTTTTAGTTTTGAGTAAATTTATAATCTTTCTCATCTTGCATGGTTCCCTTTTCTTACTGGCTTTGTCCTTCTTCCTTACTGAATTCTGGCCAGATGGTCTTTAAATCACTTCCACATGTCAGATGTGGACTAACTCAACAACAGCTGCTTCCAATTTACTTTCCCAAGCTCCTCGTTAATGATGTTGCAATTTGCCCAAGCCCCAATGTAATACTTCCCCTCTAGCTCCAGACTTATTTTTATTCAGAGCTATGTATCAATCTCTGTTTCTAATATGCTCTACCACTGAAACATCAGTCACCTGGTCAGGCTTGTGTCCCAGTACAAGATACAGTATGGCCCCTGCTTCAGTTGAAATATTTACACACTGTTCAAGACACTCGAGCAAATTCTGCCCATCCTAAGCTTTTTGCACTAATTCAATCCCAGGTCAATATTGGGGAAGATAAAATCACCCAATACAATCCCATTATTTTTAAATAGATCCATACTTGCACATCTGCTCCTCTATCTCTTGCTGGCTGTTAACATGGAACAGTACAGCACAGTACAAGCCCTTCAGCCCACAATGTTGTGCCAACATTTTAACCTGCTCCAAAAATCAATCTAATCCTTCCCTCCTACATAGCCCTCCAGTCTTTCATTCATGTGTGTATCTTAAGAGTTCAAAGTAAATTTATTATCATTGTGCAAACTGTATATGTCACTATATACAACCCTGAGATTCATTTTCTTCCAGACATACTCAGTAAATCTAAGAGAGAAGAAGAAGAATTAATGAAACAGGACAGACAAGCAACCAATATGCAAAAGAGAATAAACTGTGCTAATACAAAAGAAAATAATAAATAAACTAACAAACAAACATTGAGAACATGAGATGAAGAGTCCTTGAAAGTGAGCCCATGGGCTGTAGGAACAGTTCAGTGATGGGGGCAAGTGAAGCTGTGTGACATTATCCCCACTGGTTCAAGAGCCTGATAGTTGAGGGGAAATAATTGTTCCTGAACCTGGTGGTATGAGTCCTGAGGCTTCTGTACCTTCTTCCTGATGGCAACAGTGACAAGAGAACATGGACTGGGTGGTGGGGGTCCTCAACCATGGATGCTATTTTCCTGTGTAGATGCTGTGGATGTCTTTACTCATGATGGACTGGGCTGTATCCACTATTTGTTGTAGCATTTTCTGTTCAAGGGCAATGGTGTTTCTATACCAGGCCATGAAGCAACCATCCATATGCTCTCCACTACACATCTATAGAGTTTGGGGCTAACAACCCTGAATGGTAAACAAAACAGTTATGGAAACAACAATGAAGAAAACATCTGAATGCAATGGAATTCCTGAGTCACCACCTGGAAATTACATGACTAACAATATGAAAACTGAGCTACTGACACATTGAAATAAACCCTTCACTGTGATCGCCAGAGATGGAGGAACTTCATTGCTGCCCAAAACACCAGAGGCATAACAGGCAGCAGAGAGTAGTGAGGCACACCTATAGAAGTTTATCAAAGTAATAGATGTCACGCGGAATCTAAGGAAGTAGAGGTGCTGCCTTGCTTTCTTCATAATTGGATTTACATACTGGGTCCAGGACAGGTCCTTTAAAATTATAACACAAAGGAATTTAAAGTTGTTGACCCTCTGCACCTCTGATCCCTTGAAGAGGACTGGCTCATGGATTTCCATGTTCCTCCTCCTGAAGTCAATGATCAGCTCCTTGGTCTTGCTGACATTGAGTGAGAGTTGTTGTGGCAGCAGTCAGCCAGAATTTCAGTAATAGTTTCTTCAATATCTCTAATGTATCAGTCTCTGCCAACGCCACTAGCATTTCACGCACTTACCACTCTGTGTAAAAAATCTCCTTCTGACAATTCCACTATACTTTCCTCTAATCTCCTTAAAATCATGCCCTTTTCCCACTGCTGCACTGGGAAAAAGGTGCTGGCTGTCCACTCTATCTATGTCTCTATTCAGTCACCTGTCATTCTCCTTCACTCCAAAGAGAAAAGCCCCAGCTTGCTCAACCTTTCTTCATAAGATGTGATCTCTCATAGAGAGAATCGGGCAAATTTTCTCTGAAAATCCTCTTCTAATGCAGAAGATTACTAATTACTAATGTAATCTCATCAGTGATTGCGCTTTTCCTATTTTTGACCTCTATCCATATTTTCTCAGTGGATTGGCCCTCCAATAATGATGTAAATAATTATACTCTAGAGACATCTGTAAAATTAAAACTACAAAAAATTGAACACAAATTTGATAAATGGCATAATCAAGACACGTTTTGTGCAGACATGCAGAACTAATGCCATTAGGCATCTTCACAGTTCATAATGAAACAATCTGGTTACAGGTAACAATAAGAAAAAAATGAGTTTACTTAACTCTCACAGCTACCTGAACTATTCCACTTCCCACCCTGTCTCTTGCAAAAAGGCTATCCCCTTCTCACAATTCCTCCGTCTCTGCCGCATCTGCTCTCAGGATGAGGCTTTTCTTTCCAGGACGAAGGAGATGTCTTCCTTTTTTAAGCAAAGGGGCTTCCCTTCAACCACCATCAACTCTGTTCTCAAACGCATCTCTCCCATTTCCCACACATCTGCCCTCAACCCATCCACCCGCCACCTCACTCGGGATAGGGTTCCCCTTGTCCTTACCTACTACCCCACCAGCCTCCAGGTCCAACATATAATTCTCCGTAACTTCCGCCACCTCCAACGGGATCCCACTACAAAACACATTTTTCCCTCCCCCCCTTTCTGCTTTTCACAGGGATCGCTCCCTACACGACTCCCTTGTCCACTCACCCCCCCCCATCCCTTCCCACCGATCTCCCTCCTGGCACTTATCCTTGTAAACGGAACAAGTGCTACACCTGCCCTTACACTTCCTCCCTCACCACCATTCAGGGCCCCAGAAAGTCCTTCCAGGTGAGGCGACACTTCACCTGTGAGTTGGCTGGTGTGGACTACTGCGTCCGGTGCTCCCGGTGTGGCCTTTTATATATTGGCGAGAGCCAACGCAGACTGGGAGACCGTTTCTTGGAACACCTACACTCGGTCCACCAGAAAAAGCAGGATCTCCCAGTGGCCACACATACCACGTCCCATTCCCATTCTAATATGTCTATCCATGGTCTCCTCTATTGTCAAAATAAATCCAAACTCAGGCTGGAGGAACAACACCTTATATACCAGCTGGGTAGCCTTCAACCTGATGGCATGAACATTGACTTCTCTAACTTCCATTAATGCCCCTCCTCCCCTTCCTACCCCATCCCTGACATATTTAGTTGGTTGCCTGTTCTCCATCTCCCTCTGGTGCTCTCCCCCCTTTCTTTCTCCTGAGGCCTCCCATCCCATGATCCTTTCCCTTCTCCAGCTCTGTATCACTTTCACCAATCACCTTTCCAGCTCTTAGCTTCATCCCACCCCCTCCGGTCTACTCCTATCATTTCGCATTTCCCCCTCTCCCCTCTACTTTCAAATCTCTTACTATCTTTCCTTTCGGTTAGTCCTGACGAAGGGTCTTGGCCCGAAACGTCAACATCGCTTCTCCCTATAGATGCTGTCTAACCTGCTGTGTTCTATCAGTATTTAGTGTGTGTTGTTTGAGTTTACTTAATCTACTTTTATTATTTTTTAAGAATCTTTTTCTTGGGGTACACACTAACGTATTGTTCAAGCAGTTGTTTTAAAAATTCCCCCTTGATAAGGCTACTTTAAATTAGGAGTTTAGATAAATTTATGCATCAAATCATTTTCTTCAAACTGGACAAACCAGGAAATTCCATTTTTATGGTGCCGGATTATACATTTATTATAAATTTACAAGAAATTTAGCTTTAAATGTTAATCCATGTGTTTAATTTTGTGGAGCTGGAATTTCTTTTGTTTTTTTTTTCCCTAACTATATTGAATGTTTTGCACCTTGGCCACTGAGGAAGGCTGTCATGTTTGGCTGTATCCGTGTATGGCTAAATGAGAACTAAACTTGATTTGATTTGATTTGATTTGGATGTCTCAATTAACTCAGATCAAAGTTTTTCAGAATAAAGAATTGAATTTTGCCAAGTCAATAACGGCATTGTATTCTGTACCTTTTGTCATCCAAGTGAGTAAAAAACTTCCATTTATTCTTGTGTTTCTAGGTAAAGCAAATGGCCATCATTGACTAGAACCTTTGGAAAAATTCTGGCATTCCTCAGCACAGGCATCATTACATTGTACTAATGCCTAGCAGTGAAACCTGAACTTGGTGTTGTTCTTCAACTACACTAGGTGACCTACCACCAAATCTGTACCAGGTGAGATTAGTTCTATAGAGCATATCGAGAAGGGCTGCATCCGAGCCTGGAATGGCAAACGGACTGCTAGGACTGACAGAACTGAGTAAATACTGCCCAGTTCACCACAGACTCATCGTTTCCTTCCATCAAATCCATCTTCCTAGTGCATTCCTTCAGGAAGGCTAATAATATCATCAAGAATGCCTGCCACCCTAGCGACTCTCTATGATCCCTTTGATCTTCTGGGATGAGATATAAAATCTTCAAAGCCAGAATGACCAGATTCAAGAACAGCTTCTTCCCCACTACTATCTGATGTGGTTCTGAACCAATCACATCTTTCACATCCCCTTCCCAGTAGTGGTGTAACATTCTTAGAAACTTAATTCTACCTCTCTCAGTTATTCCATTATTGCCACAAATCAGATTACTGCACAATCTTTACACTACTCTGTTGTTTTGCAATTACTTCTGTTTTTATCGTTGTATTTATTATTACCATGTAGACTGATTACTCTGTGGCTTTATACAAGTCAGGAAGTTCACTGCTTTCTGGTATATATGACAATAAACTGATCTGATCTGTTGGGACATGCAACAGTAATAATGAGACCACAAAAGATAGCAGCAGAATTATGCCATTTGTCCCATTGAGTCTGCTCTGCCATTTCATCATGTCCAATCCATTTTTCCTCTCAACCCCATTCTCCTGTCTTCTCCCCATAACCTTTCACGCTTTAACTAATCAAAATTCTATAACCTCCATCTTAAATACACACAATAAATTGGCCTCTGGAGCAATATGTGTCAACAAATCCCACAGATTCACCACCCTCTGGCTAAAGAAGTTCCTCCTCATCTCTATTCTAAATGGACATTCCTCTATTCTGAGGTTGTGCGCTCTAGTCCTAGACTCCGCCACTATAGGAAACATCCTCTCTACATCCACTCTAGCTAGTCCTTTCAACATTCAATAGGCTTAAATGAGATCTCCCTTAAATTTTTCTAAATTCCAGCATTTACAGGCACAGAGCTATCAAATGCTCCTCAGATGATAACCCTTTCATTCCTACAATCATTTCAATGAACTACCTCTGAACCCTCTCCAACGTCAGCACATCCTTTCTTAGTTAAGAGGTCCAAAAGCCCCTCATATCATTTAAACCACCAGCTGAAGAGGTGTACTGGGATATGCCACTTGGAGGCAGATATGAGAGGTTTAGGAGATGGAAGAGGACTAGTGATAACCATCCACCCAACTAAGTAGAGTGCAGCTGCCAAACATCACAGGTACTACCTCTATCCATAGACTCCTACACCTATAATACCACTGGCTCTTATCTTGCTAAGCAGCCTCACGTGCATTGTCAAAGGCCTTCTGAAACCCAAAATTCACCGATTCTCCAATGTCTATTCTGCTTGTTGAAACAATAATTGTTGTTCCTTTTTGCACCTTATGGAACACTGAGCAGCATTTTTGCTATTTCCGTAGCACTTGATTGCATGCCAAAAGGGCAATGTTACAATAATCACGGGGTATTTCAATTTGTAGGTGGATTGGGAAAATCAGGTTGGTGCTGGATTCCAAGAGAGGCAATTTCTAGAATGCCTACGAGAAGGCTTTTTAGAGCAGCTCATGATTGAATCAATGAAGTGGTCAGTTATTCTGGATTGGGTGTTGTGCAATGAACTGAAATTGATTAGAGAGCTTAAGGTAAAAGAATTAGGGGCAAGTCATCATAATATGATTGAATTCACCCTGAAATTTGCGAAGGAGAAGCTAGAGTCAGATGTATTTACAAAGTAATAAAGGGGATTACAGAGGCATGAGAAAGGAGTTGGCAGGAATTGATTGTAAAAGAACACTGGCAGGGATGACAGCAGAGCAGCAATGGCTGAATTTTCTCAAACAATTCAGAAGGCACAGGATATATACATCCCAAAGAGGAAGAAGTATTCTAAAGGCAAGATGACACAACCATGGCTAACAAGGGAAGTTAAAGCCAACATAAAAGCCAAAGAGAGGGCATAAAATAGAGCAAAAATTGATTGGAAGGTCTGAAGGTAGATAAGGCAGCTGGACCACATGGTGTACACCCCTGAGTTCTGAAAGAGGTGGCTGAAGAGATTGCAGAGGCATCAGTAATAATCTTTCAAGAATGACTAGATTGTGTAATGGTTCTGGAAGACTGGAAAATTGCTTATGTCACTCCACTCTTCAAGAAGGGAGAGTAGGACAAGAAAGCAAATTAATGTCCAGTTAGTTTGATCTCAGCGGTTGGGAGATGTTGACTCATTATTAAAGATGAAATATCAAGGTATTTGGAGGAATGTGATAAAATAGGCCATAGCCAGCTTGGTTTCCACAAGGAAAAATCTTGCCTGAAAAATCTGTTGGAAGTCTTTGAAGAAATAACAAGTAGGATAGACAAAGGAGATTCAGTTGATGTTTTGTACTTGGAATTTCAGAAGGCCTTTGACATGGTGCCACTCATGGGGCTGCTTAACAAGCTATGAGCCCATGATGCTACAGGAAAGATTATAGCATGGACAAAGCAGTTGCTGATTGAGAGGAGGCAAAGTGTGGGAATAAAGGGTGCCCTTTCTCATCGATTGCTGGTGAATAGCGATGTTCCATGGGGGTGTGTGTTGGGACTGATTCTTTTTATGTTATAGGTTAATGTCTGGATGATGGAATTGATTGCTTCATTGCAAAGTTTGCAGATAATACAAAGGTAGGTGGAGGAGCCGATAGTCTTGAGGAGGTAAAGAGAATGCAGAAGGACTTAGACAGATTAGGAGAATGGGCAAAGAAATGGCAAATAGATACAGTGCCAGGAAGTTTATGGTCAAGCACTTCAGTAGAAGAAATGGGAGGGTTGACTATTTTCTAAATGGAGAGAAATTACAAAAATCTGAGGTGCAAAGGGATGTAGACCATAAGATATAGGAGCAGAATTAGGCCATTTGGTCCATTGAATCTGCTCTGCATTTTCATTATGGCTGATATAATTTTTCTCTGAGCCCCAGTCTCCTGCCTTCTCTCCATATCCCATCATGCCCTGACCAATCATGAATCTATCAACCAATGACTTAAATTTACATAAAGACTTGGCCTCCACAGCTGCCTGTGGCAAAGAATTCCACAGATTCACCACTGACTGGCTAAATAATTTCCTCCTCATCTCCATTCTAAAAGGACACCTCTCTATTCTAAGACTGTGTCCTCTGGTCTTGGACTCTCCACCATAGGAAACATTCTCTCCACATCCACTATATCAAGACCCTTCACCATTCAATAGGTTTCAGTGAGGTCACCCCTCATTCTCTGAATTCCAGGGAATACAGGCCCAGAAACATCAAACGTTCTTCATATGACAAGCCATTCAATCCTGGAATAATTTTTGTGAACATCCTTTGAACCCTCTCCAGTTTTAGCACAAGCTTTCTAAGATAAGGGGCCCAAACCTGCTCACAGTACTCCAAGTGAGACCTCACCAGAGCTTTATAAAGTTTCAACATTACATTCTTGTTTTTAAATATTAGTCCTCTTGAAATGAATGCTATCATTGCATTTACCTTCCTCACCACATACTCAACCTGCAACTTAACCTTTAGGGAATCCTCTCTTTGCACCTTTTTTTTTGTTTTTTTCTCTCCACTTAGAAAATAATCAACCTTTTCACTTCTTCTACTGAAGCGCATAACCATACACTTCCCAACACTATTCCATGTGGTGTTTTTTTGCCCATTCTTCTCATTTGTCTTAGTCCTTCTGTAGCCTCTCTACTTCCTCAAAACTACCTGCCCCTCCAACATTCTTCATATTGTCTGCAAACTTTGCAACAAAGCCTTCAATTCCATCATCTAAATCAGAGATATATAACATAAAAGGGTACAGTCCCAAAACAGCCCTGTGGAACACCACTAGTCACCAGCAGCCAATCAGAAAAGGCACCTTCATTATTCCCACCCTTTGCCTTCTGCTAAGCAGCCACTACTTTATCCATGCTACAATCTTTCCTGTAATACCATGGGCTCATAGCTTGTTAAACAGCCTCATCTGTGACATCTTGTCAAAGGCCTTCTGAAAATCCAACTGCACAACATCAACCGATTCTCCTTTGTCTTCCCTGCTTGTTACTTCTTCAAAGAATTCCAACAGCTTTATCAGGCAAGATTTTCCCTTGAGGAAACCATGCTTACTACAGCCTATTTTATCATTGTGCAGGATTCCCTAAAGGTTAATTTGCAGGTTGAATCTGGGATGAGGAAGGCAAATGCAATGTTCGCATTCATTTCAAGAGGATTGGAATATAAAAGCAACAATGTAATCTTGAAACTTTATAAGGCACTGGTGAAGCCTCACTTGGAATATTGTGAGCAGGTTTGGGCTCTTTATCTTAGAAAGGATGTGCTGAAATTGGAGAGAGTTCAAAGGAGGTTAACAAAAATATTTCCAAGATCAAACGGCTTGTCATATGAAGACCGTTTGACACTCTGGGCCTGTATTCACTGGGATTCAGAAGAATGAGGGGTGCCTTAATTGAAACCAATCAAATGGTGAAATGTCTTGATAGAGTGGATATGGAGAAGATGTTTCCTATGGTGGGAGAGTCTAAAATCAGAGGACACACCCTCTGATAGAGGGTGGTGAATCTATGGAATTCATTGCCCCAGGCAAATGTGGAGGCCAAGTCTTTTTACTTAGGGCAGAGGTTGATAGATTCTTGATTGGTCAGGGCATGAAGAGATTCAGGGAGTGGGGAGAGGCAGGAGATTGGGACTGAGAGGAAAAATGGATCAGCCATGATGAAATGGCAGAGCACACTTGATAGGCCAAATGGCTTAATTCTACTCCTATAGTTTATGGTCTTATGATCTTACTTCAAAGATGAGCAACTGCAAAGGTAAGAAAAAGCTTTAATTACAAATTTTTCATTAATCGAGTTTAGTTAAATATTTTAATTATTTGTGTTTAATTGTACCATTTAAAAAAATGTATTTTACATGCTTTAATTGGCTGATTGAATTTAGGTATTTTTGGATGTTTCAGAACATCAGATATTCATAAAAGGCTAAAACTGGGTGTGGTTTTGATCCTTCACAGCTCTGATCCTTCATTGCAAAACTTGTTCTAGCCTGCAAATGAGACAGAAATACATTGTCTATCTATCATTGAGAATCAGAATGGCTTTGGATATCAAGTCAATTCCAGTGAGTCTAGAAAAGATAAAGTAATGTTTCCCATGTGGGTCGGTGGCAAGTGTACATACACAATACATTGCTGGCAACAATGTACACATTGATACAAAAAATTGTATCAAAAACATGAAGCTACTTTTGAATAGACAAATCTTCTTTCCTTACTAGTTTATATTCACATGATAATCAACACTGCAGTTTTCATTCCAATACAGTATGAAAAGAAAATAATGATTACATCTTAAAAAAGTTTCTTCTAATTTAGGATCACTTTGTTATACAGGTAATGTGCTTTTCAATAAACCCGACAATAACACTCTATTACACACCTTGCAGAATGAACATGGGAATTATTTTTAAGCCACCGTCTGTGGCTGAACAAATAATCATCCAGGTATTTAGATTTTCATTCCTGCAAACTTGCTTAGCATAGAAATGGGATGTCAGCCCAGAATAATGAGGTAATGTCTAGCTTTTAAGCCAAGCTGTGGAACTGGTAAGACAGTGCGAGTAAACATTGTCCTACAGATGACAAAATTTATTTCAACTACAGCTCAAATAAAGACTCAATTATACATTTACTTGTGCAGTTTCCTGCTTACATCAACTGACTCAATTTTCCTAATTTGTATTACGCAATTTCACAACACAATGAAATCTCATCTACTGTACTGAAATACATAATTGAACTATTAAGCCAGAGGGATAATAATACATGAACATAATAAAAAGCTTGTTCTTTTTGGTTAATGCAAATATTAATATAAACATATTTCATTCCAAAAAATGCCCACTCTTGGTAACATATGCTTTAAGCTTCATAAATTAATTTAATTGACAGTGGTAATGCAAGCTTAAATGATGACCATCATAAAAATTCAAAAACCTGCAATACTGGAAATATAAAATAAAAACAGAAAATTATGGAAACATTCAGCTGGTCTGCCAACAGCTGTGGAAACAGCAAACAAGTAAACAATTCAGATCTGAGACCCTCTGTCACTAACATGAACAGGGATCATCTTAGACAAACTAGAAACTATTTTCATCAGGTTCAGATAAATAGACAAGGACTTACGGTTTCCAGTATTGGTCACTGCATACCTAAGAAAACAGAGTTAACAAAGGCTTTCTTGCTCTGTTCCCCTCCCACCATCTCTTTTCCAGTTTAGAAGCTCAAGCCATTTATATAATACAAATGGTCTGAGGCCAAGATCAATTGATTGAGCAATATTTAGAAATTTTGGCTTCAGATGACTAAGAATCACTCTCTGCATTTGGCTGCCAATATATGTACTGCATATGTTCTTTCAAAAGGCAGACTTCAATGATGGCAATAAATGCACATTCAATGCCATCATCCCCTCAAAATAATCAATAAGCCTTGAGACCATGGCCTTAATACCTCCTTGTGGATTTGTGTCCTCAACTTCCTCACTTGCAGACCCCAATCAATTCAGATCCCCATCACTGAGCACATCTACACGAAGTATTGTCACAGGAAAGAAGCATCCATCATTAGGGGCCCCCAATGAGGACAGACTGTCTTCTCACAGCTACATTCAGGAAGCTGGTATAGGAGCCTCAGAACTCACTCTACCAGGTTCAGAAAAAGTTATTAACCCGCAGCCACTCAGCTTCACTTGCCCCACCATTGAAATGTTCCCACAACATAAGGACTGAATTTCAAGAAATCTTTATTTCAAGTTCTCAATATTTACTGCTTATTTATTTACTACTAATTTTTCTTTTTTGTATTTGCACAGTTTGTTGTATTTTGCACACTGGCTGAATGCCCAAGTTAGTGCAGTCCTTCATTAATTCAATTATGGTTATTACTCCATTATAGTAACACTTATGTACTTTAACAATTAATTTACTTTGAACTTTGAATTATTCCTTAATAAAAGTCATCACTCTCCAGCTGCTAGTTTATTGCAAAACAGGAGTTAAGAGGGTGAGAAGGGAAATTGCAGAAAGAAAGTTGGATTGGGGGGAGAGTAATCTGATAAAGAGAGTGAGATGTCTAATGGGAGAGATGTCAAAGAGAGGAGACAGGGTGTTGGCTCAGAGACAGAGATCTGTGGGTAAACTGCTGTTATGCCCTCAGTGGATGTATTCTAGATTCCAAATGTATTCTGAATTCTTTTCTGCAAATTATTTTGATCTTCATTTATTTTCACCAAATCCGTTCTCATGTTACTGAATTTGTCCTGGTTGGGGGATGGGGATGTGCAATTTGGGGGGATAATGTTTCCCCTTTTGGCACAATGGGTTTGTGAAGAGTAGGTTATGATGTATTATTTCAGTAAGTAATTAATATAGCAAATAGAGGAATGCACTGTGTATTTTATTTGTTTGGACTTCAGAAGTCATTCGATAAAATCCCTAACAAGAAATGAGTAGTTGAAATTAAACTAACGGAATCGAAAATAAATTACTTCACTGGAAAGAAAACAGACAGGGGTAAGAAGGCAAAAAGATGGCAAAATTGGGCAGGTACTCAAATTTGCATTATGCCTTATATTATTATATAGGAATACTTATAAAACACAAAGCATGCAAAAGAATGTTAGATATCCAAGTTTGATTATACCATAAAGATAAAAAGTCATGCTAAGTAAAGCCTAGTAATGCAGCACAGAAACAGGCTATTCAGCCCATTTAATCCATGCTAACCTATTTATGCCAATTCCTATATTAATCCCATTGTATACAACTACTAATAGACACAGTAAGGTCAATTTAGTGGTTGATTAAATTACCCAACTGCATGGTTTTAGAACATGAGAAGAAATCAATCACTGGGATGATACCCATCCATTAGTCAGAGTACTACTACAGCACAGGAACAGACATTTCAGCCCATATGTTCACAAGGAGAGTATGCTTGTGACACAGGCAATGTGAAGATTTGGACTGAGTTCTACAGAGGAAGGTAAAAATGTAATACTTAATGAACAGGCAAAACTGGCAAATAGATTTCAATGCATGTAAATAAGTGAGAACTACAAAGGAGAAAAGCTTTCCAAATTGCAAAAAAATGGAGATCCAAAAGCTTTGCCTAGTGATATGTCATAGACAGATGAAAAGTTCAGGATAAATTTATTATTAAAGTAATTCAACCCTGAGATTCATTTTCCTGTAGGCATTCACAATGAAAAAACACACACGAGATGGACAAACAATAATGTGCAAAATACAACAAACTGTACAATACAAAATGGAAATAAATAAATAACCAAAAAATATTGAGAACACGAGATGAAGAGTCCTTGATAGTGAGTCCATAAGCTGTGGGAACAGTGTAGTGTTGGAGTGAGTGAAGTTGAGTGATGTTATCCCCTATGGTTCAAGAGTCTGATGGTCGAGGAGTAGTAACTCTTCCTTAACATGGTAGTATGAGTCCTGAAGCTCCTGTATCTTCTTCCTGATGGCAGCAGAGAGAAGAGAGCATGATCTGAATGATAGGGGTCCTTGACAATGGATGCTGCTTTCCAGGGACAGTGTTCCTTGTAGATATGCTCAAGGGTGGGGAGGGCTTTTCCATGATGGACTGGGCTGTATTGACTACTTCTTTTAGGTGTTTTCTGTTCTAAATGCTTATCCCTCAATTTTGAGGCTGTGCCCTGTAGTTTGGATACCCCCACCATAGGAACCATTCTCGTCACACCCACCATATCTGGTCCTTTCAACATTCAGTAGGTTTCAATGAGATCCCTACACATTCTTCTAAATTCCAGTGAGTACAGGTCTAAAGCTGCCAAATACTCCACACATGTTAACCCTTTCATTCCCAGAATTATCTAAGGGAACCAGCTCTGGACTCTCTCCAATGACAACACATCATTTCCGAGATATGGAGCCCAAAACTGCTGACAATACTCCAAGTACAGCCAGACTACTGTCTTATAAAGGCTCAGCATTATCTCTTTGATTTTATGTTCTATCCCCTCTTGAAATAAAAGCCAACATTGCATTTGCCTTCTTTACCACAGACTCGACCTGTAAATTAACCTTCTGGGAGTCTTGCAAAAGGACTCCTAAGTCCCTATGTAGCTCTGATGTTTGAACCTTCTTCCCATTTAGATGATAGTCCACACTATTGTCCGTTTTGCCAAAGTACATTATCACACATTGCCCAACACTGTATTCCATCTGCCACTTTTTCCCCATTCTTCCAGTTTGTCTAAGTCCTGCTAGAACCACATTACTTCCTCAGCACTACCTACTTCTCCACCTATTTTTGTATCATCCACAAACCTTGCCACAAAGCCATCAACTCCATTATCCAAATCATAGATAAACAATATGAAAAATCTCTGAGGAACACCCCCTGTCATTGGCAGCCAACCAGAAAAAGCCCCCTTTTATTCGCACTCACTGCCTCCTGCCTGTCAGCCATTCATCTATCCATGCCAATATCTTTCCCATAATGTTATAGGATTTTATCTTGTTAAGCAACCTCATGTACCTTACCAAATACCTTCTGAAAGTCCAAGTAAGTTACATCCACTACCTCTCCTTTGTTTACCCTGCGAAGAACTTGAAGAACTCTAGCAGTTTTGTCAGGCAAGATTTTCCTTTACAGAAGCAATGCTGACTTTGTCTTACTTTATCATTAGTCTCCAAGTACCACAAAACCTCATCCTTAAGAATAGACTCCAACACTTTCCCAACCTCTGAGGTTAGGCTAATTGGCCTATAATTTCCTTTCCTCTGGAGTTACATTTGCAATCTTCCAATCCTCTGGGACCATACCAGGATCAAGTGATTCTTGAAAAATCATGACCAATGCATCCGTTATCTCTTCAGTAACCGCTCTCAAAACTCTGGGATTTAGTCCATCTGGTCCAGGTGATTTATCTATCTTAACACCTTTCAGTTTGCCTAGCACTTTTTCCTTTGTATTAGCAATGGAACTCACTCCTACTCCTTGACACTCACTGACCTATGGCACACTGCTAGTGTCTTCTACAGACACTGCTAGTGTCTTCTCCATTAAATTCATCTGCCATTTCTTTGTCTCCCATTACTACCTCACTAGCATAATTTTCCAGTGGTCTACTATCAAGTCTCATCTCCCTTTTTCGCTATATATAACTGAAAAACTTTTAGGATCCTGCCTTATATTATCAGTTAGTTTGCCCTCATATTTCATCTTTTCCCTTCTTATCGCTTTTTTAGTTGCCTTTTGATGGATTTTAAAAGCTTCCCAATCATCCAAGTCGCTCCTCAGATTGATATGTTTCATCAACAACCTATGTAAGTAAGCAAGTAAAGAAACAAGAATGCTAACAGAATGAAGGCTTCAGCAACTAGCACAAAATGTTGGTGGAACACAGCAGAACAGGCAGCATCTATAGGGAGAAGCACTGTTGACGTTTCAGGTTGCTTGAATTTCCAGCATCTGCCGATTTCCTCGTGTTCAGCAACTAGAGTTTTTTTTTAATCTATTATGTTTATATAAAGTAGAGATAGCCCAGGAAATCATAGACCAGTGAGTCTTACTTCGGTGGTTGTAAATTGATGGAGAAGATCCTGAGAGGCTTGACTTTTGAACATTTAGAGAGGCATAATATGATTAGGAATAGTCAGCATGGCTTTGGCAAAGGCAGGTCCTGCCTTACGAGCCTGACTGAATGTTTTGAGGAAGTGACTAAACACATTGATGAAGGTAGAGCAGTAGATGCAATGTAAGTGGATTTCAACAAGGCATTTGACAAGGTACTCCATGCAAGACTTATTGAGAAAGTAAGGAAGCATGCGATCCAAGGGGACATTGTTTTGTGGATCCAGAACTGGCTTCCCCACAGAAGGCAAAGAGTGGTTGTAGACGGGTCATATTCTGCATGGAGGTTGGTGACCAGTGGTGTACCTCAGGGATCTGTTCTGGGACCCTACTCTTCATGATTTTTATAAATGACCTGGATGAAGAAGTGAAGAGATGGGTTAGTAAATTTGCTGATGACACAAAGGTTGGAGGTGTTGTGGATAGTGTTGAGGGCTGTCTGAGGTTACAATGGGTCATTGATAAGATGCAAAACTGGGCTGAGAAGTGGCAGATGGAGCTCAACCCAGGTAAGTGTGAGGTGGTTCATTTTGGTAGGTCAAATATGATGAGAGGCATTGATTATGTGGATAGTCAGAGGCTTTTTCCTAGGGCTGGAATGACTAGCAAAAGAGGGCACAGTTTTAAGGTGCTTGGAAGTAGGTAGAGAGGAGATGTCAGGGGTAAGTTTTTTACACAGGGTGGTGAGTGCATGGAATGGGTGGTGGAGGCAGATACAATAAGGTCTTTTAAGAGACTCTTGGACAGATACATGGAGCTCAGTAAAATAGAGGGCTAACCGTAGGTAATTTCTAAGGTAAGGGCATTTTCGGCACAGCTTTGTGGACTGAAAGGCCTGTACTATGCTGTAGGTTTTCTGTGTTTCTAAAGAAATGGTAATCCAACTATTCAATTTCAATTCAATTGTCATTCAGCCATATGCATATCTACCGTGAAACAAAACAAAGCTACTCCGGACCAAGTTCACAACACAGTACATATAACTCACACATAACACAAAGTAATATTACTACAAATAAATTAACAATTAATAAGATGCACTTATGACATTCTATTACAAGAATCTGCAACAATTTTTGCTTTTGGACATTAGACAATATAAATAAGAAGCAGAATTAAGCCATTTGGCCTAGTTAAAGAGAATGTGATGATGTTGGATGAGTTACAAAGTAGATTTATGAGAATTATCTCCAGTCATGATGTTCCATTTTTAGACTTCTGTATCACCTCAAGGAACATTCTTATAAACTTAATGGAGACTATCCTTCAAGCCAGGAATCACTAGAGGCAATAGAAGCAAATGCCACCCAGATTTCAATCTTTTATTTGTTCAGAGTTTAAAGAAAAAAATTCTTGACAATTGAAACAACAACACATGAAGATCAAGAAATACAAAGAAAAAGATAGAAATCATCATAGAAAAATCATATAATGGTTACATTTGTCTGGGAAACTATCTGCTGCAAAAGGACAAGTATAAAACATTGACCAGAGTCACTAATTTTGAGTTGTGATGGTCAAACTTGTTATTAACAGTGGGGCTTGTTCCTCCTTGAACTTTGATGAGGCCCACAAACCACAAAATACTGAAAGAAAATTGAGAAAGCATAGTACAAACACATACTATGAGAATTGACTCCTGTTATAAAAAAATTTGGTGATGTCTTTCATTTATCAGTAGATAGCAGTATTCTAATCTCTGGGAAATGCAAGAAGGATAGATACCACAGAAAAATCCCGAGTGTGCAAGTAAAAATTGAGGAACATTTAATGACAAGAAGCAATTTTCTGAGTTTTAACAATTTTTTACCTCATCCAAGAAAACTAATCTACTCCATATTTAGAAAATATAAGAAATAGCGTTCTGAAGCAAAATTTGCCTTCCTTCAAAAATTGTATGACTTGTATAATTCAGGAGAATGTCTTCAAAACATGGTGCAAGATTACCTAAACAAAACAGATATTAAAGTTTTCTAAAAGGTATTTTTTCTCAAAATGACTTTCTGCCCCAGAATATAACATGGAAGATAACAAATCCTAATTCTGTAAAAGCTTGAACAGAAGTGAAGATCTCAAATTTCAGTAAAATTGCATAGTTTGCTTTGCAAAACTTTCTCCTGAAACTATGGAACCATGCCTCAGCTGATTTTATCCAAAATTCATTTTGGCTACAGGAAAACAAATTTTCTGAAAGGGGACACATTTACTTTTTCATTTAGAACAGGGATTCCCAACCTTCTTTTATGCCATGGACCCCTACCATTAACAGTCCACAGACCTCAGTTTGGGAACCCCTGATTAAGAACTATGCTATTCGTAACATATCAAATACTTTGACATTTAAGATACCTGTAATTAAAATCTAACAACACAACTGCTTTGTCACACAGAATTCATATGCAAATTCAAAGTATGTATCAAAACAGAAGACAAAATAATTGCAAATACATGTTTTTACTCAAAGCTCAAAATGTATATTCACATATGCTTTATACCTTACATATATATCGATAATCTTCCATTCATATTTTAATGTCTTATTTCTTAAATAATCAATGGTTCTCATTTTTTAGTAGACAATGATTATAACCTGCCACATTAATAGTGTTCAGAATTTAAACCACCAAGTCCTTTTTAACAGATAAATTCAACCATATGCATAGCAGGATTATTGATAATATGCGGTAGTGAATGCAGGAAAAGAAAATAATTTAAAGTATCAGCCATTTTATTTATCGTCCCCTCTTTCGTATCTAATGCTTAATTCTGAATCACATTTGTCCTCCTTGTAGTGAGACACATGAAGTATTAAAAAACAGCACCTAAGCTATGTGCCAGGGCAATGAGAGAGAAGTAGGGGTAGTTTTATAAAATGGAATGGTGGTTATTCAGGTAATCATGCCTGTGCTGGCTCTTTGAAATAGCTACATTATCAAATCTGGTTCTGCACCTCATTCTTTTCCCGTAACCTTCCAAATCTTCAAGTATACATTCAATCTTCTTTTGAAAAAGTTATTTGCAATTGGATAACTTTGAATATTCACACAGTACATTCTAAATTTTAACAATGTCCTGGGGTGGGGTGGGGTAAAAAGCTTCTTCTCCCTTCTTGTTAAAACAGAACTATATACGTTACAAGAATAATAAGGAATGCTGCCTCTCCGGTCTGCTCTGCCATTCAATAAGACTGGGTAATATTGTGCCTCATCTACTTTTCTGATCAATTTCCAAATTATTTAACTATTCTTATTTCTACTTATTTGACAAATTACTTCAAATCTAAGGACTGTGGTTTACAGTCTATCTGAAAGAGGAAATAGATTAATTCCGCCTATATGCACTGTGCGATAAAGCAGAAATACAGAAGGACCACAAGAAGATGAAGTCCCTTTAATTATTCATTCCCCAACAACCTGCCAGTGGGTGTTAAGTATTAATCAGCTGAATTATTTCCATTCTGAACAAGTAGATCAAAATAAATTTGATGCAACTACATAAACCTCTGTAGTCTATGCTTTAAAATGTTTCATTGAAATACTATTGGTAAGTTATCTGAAATACAATGGGGGATCCAAGGATTTGATGAGTTGCCTGACTGGCAGACCACAGTAAGTGTGCTTGCAACACTGTGTGTCAAATCAGAGTGGTCAGCAGCACTGGGGCTCCACAGGGGACTGTCCTGTCTCCCTTTCTCTTCACCATCTACACCCCGGACTTCAACTACTGCACAGAGTCTTGCCATCTTCTGAAGTTTTCTGATGACTCTGCCATAGTTGGATGCATCTGCAAGGGAGATGAGGCTGAGTACAGGGCTATGGTGGGAAACTTTGTCACATGGTGCGAGCAGAATCATCTGTAGCTTTATGTGAAAAAGACTAAGGAGCTGGTGGTGGACCTGAGGAGGGCTAAGGTACCGGTGACCCCTGTTTCCATCCAAGGGGGTCAGTGTGGACATGGTGGAGGATTACAAATACCTGGGGATACGAATTGACAATAAACTGGGCTGGTCAAAGAACACTGAGGCTGTCTACAAGAAGGGTCAGAGCCGTCTCTATTTCCTGAGGAGACTGAGGTCCTTTAACAACTGCTGGACGATGCTGAGAATGTTCTATGAGTCTGTGGTGGCCAGTGCTATCATGTTTGCTGTTGTGTGCTGGGGCAGCAGGCTGAGGGTAGGAGACACCAACAGAATCAACAAACTCATTCGTAAGGTCAGTGATGTTGTGGGGGTGGAACTGGACTCTCTGATGGTGGTGTCTGAAAAGAGGATGCTGTCCAAGTTGCATGCCATCTTGGACAATGTCTCTCATCCACTCCATAATGTACTGGTTAGGCACAGGAGTACATTCAGCCAGAGACTCATTCCACCCAGATGTAACACTGAGCGTCATAGGAAGTCATTCCTGCCTGTGGCCATCAAACTTTACAACTCCTCCCTTGGAGTGTCAGACTCCCTGAGCCAATAGGCTGGTCCTGGACTTTTTTCCACTTGGCATAACTAACTTATTATTATTTATTTATTTATGGTTTTATATTGCTATATTTCTACACTTGAGAAACTGAGTTACAGTGAAAGGTTGACTAGGTTAGGACTTTATTCCCTGAAGCGTAAGAGAATGAGGGGAGATTTGATAGAGGTATATAAAATTATGATGGGTATAGATAGAGTGAATGCAACCAGGCTTTTTCCACTGAGGCTAGGGGAGAAAAAAAAACCAGAGGACATGAGTTAAGGGTGAAGGGGGGAAAGTTTAAAGGGAACATTGGGTGGGGGGGGGGCTTCTTCACACAGAGTGGTGGGAGTGTGGAATGAGGTGCCAGATAAAGTAGTAACTGCAAGGCTTGTTTCTGTGCTGTAAT
The DNA here is from genome assembly GCF_030144855.1 of Hypanus sabinus. Lineage (NCBI taxonomy): Eukaryota > Metazoa > Chordata > Chondrichthyes > Myliobatiformes > Dasyatidae > Hypanus > Hypanus sabinus. The sequence continues at coordinate 132,575,816 of NC_082706.1, forward strand.
GTTCTATGATTCTATGGTTCTACACTATTCTTGGTTGATGCGACTGTAACGAAACCCATTTTCCCTCGGGATCAATAAAGAATGTCTGTCTGTCTGTCTGAACAGAAAGGTAGCATTCATCACCTGGTTAAGCCAGATACTGATTCATCAGCATTTCGGATTAGTTGGACAGAGAATTATCAAAAGTTTACTAAATGTATTTGTTTGTAAAGAATTTGATACTGTTCGTCAGAAGGCAGCAATGAATACAAATTCAGTCATAGAAACAGGCCCTTTGGCCCACCTAGTCCATGCCAAACCATTTAAACTGCCTACTCCATTGTCCTGCATCGGGACCATAATCTTCCATACACCTACCATCCATGCACCTATCCAAACTTCTCTTAAATGTTGAAATAGAGCTCGCATGCACCACCTGTTCTGGCAGCTCATTCCACACTCTTATCACCCTCTCAATGAAGAACTTTCCCCTCATGTCCCCTTCAAACTCAATTTTCACCCTTAACCCATTACCTCTAGTTGTATTCCCACACAACCTCAGAGGAAAAAGTCTACTTGCACTTACCCTATACCTCTCATAATTTTGTATATATCTATTAAATCTCTCCACAATCTTTTACATTCAAAGGAATGAAGTCCTAACCTATTGAATCTTTCCTTATAACTCAGGTCCTCCAGTCGCGGTAACATCCTTGTAAATTTTCTCTGTACTCTTTTAACCATATTTACATCTTTCCAGTAGGCAAGCGAGTAAAAGTGCCCACAATACTCCAAATTACGCCTCACCAATGTCTTATACAACTAAACATAAAATCCCATCTCCTGTACGCTGTACTTGGAATTATGAGGCCAATGTACCAATAGCTTTTTTTTTAACAACCTTATCCATCTCTCACGCCACTTTCAATGAATTATAGACCTGTATTCTCAGATCCCTTTGTTCTACAGCACTTTTCTGTGCCCTATGTCTTCAATGTGATTCTGGAATTGTTGGAGCCTGTGATTTGCAGTTTGGAGATTGTTTGGGTGTTTCAGCACTCTGCAGACTCCAAGGGGATTCTGGGAAGCAGAGGCAGCATGTGGGAACATTGTGGTGAGAAGGCTGCAACCAATGTTTGACTCTATTTTGCAAATTATAACGATGAGGGAGATTGAAACGCCAGCTGTCTGCCTTATTATCACTGGTGAAATCGCTCTGCTACGGAGAGGGGAGACTGCCTTTTTATCACTGTTGAGATTGCTCTGCTATGGAGAGGGAGAACGTTACCCAGGTTTTCTGCATTTTGGATGTGGACTTGTACTCCGGTCTTCTGTCTTGTGATTTTCTTATATCTGTGTTTTTCACCAATCTTTCTAGGTTTATTTGTGTGCAGGGGAGGGGGATTTTTGGGGGTCAATATGCCTGTTCTGATTTTGTTAAATTTTTGTGCGGGATGGAGAGATTTGGGGGTTGATTATTGTGCTGCTATATTTTTCTTCATTGGTTTTGCAGCTATCTGGCAGAGAAGAATTTCAGATTTGTATACTTTGATAATAAATGAACCTTTGAAGCCATATGGGGGCATATATGTACTTTGATAGTAAAATATGCTTTGAACTTTGAGTAAGTACCTTATTTGTTTCTATCTTCCTATATCTGCAATGTACCTTTTTTTTTCCTTAATGAGGGTTTCAATCTCTTTTGAAAAGCAAGGATCCCTCAGTACTTATACCTTTTATTCTGATAGGCATATACAAACATTATACTCTCAAAATTTCACTTTTGAACATTTCCCACTTACCAAGTACACCTTTGCCAGAAAACAGCCTGCCCCAATCCACACTTGCCAGATCCATTCCGAAACCATCAAAATTGGCCTTTCTGCAATTTAGAAAGTCAACTGCAAAAATATATTTTTCCATATTTACTTCGAAACTAATTTATTAAGATAACAGTAAGTTACCAATATCAATGTAGATTCAAATTTTACTTAATAATTCTAAAATGTTCTAAGTAAACATTGCAACACCAAGATTAAAGTTAGTGAAGGTAATAAGATGGCAGAAGTCATAAATTAAGTGGCTGCAATATCTCAGTCAATCGTGGTTTTGTTAGCTATAAACAAAGACAACACACACAAAATACTGGAGGAACTCAGCAGGTCAGGTAGCATCTATGAACATAAGTAAACAGCTGACAATTCAGACTGAGATCCTTCATCAGGACTGGAAAGGAAGAGGGAAGAAGTCAGAGTAAGAAGCTGGGGGAGGGAGGGCAAGGAGAAGGCATTTATTAAAAGCTGATAGGTAAAAGCAGGTGTGTGGGGGAGGGGAATGAAGGAAGAAGCAGAGAGGTGATGGGTGAAAAAAGTAAAGGGGCTAGAGAAGGAGGAATCTGACAGGAAAGGAGACTGGACAATGGGAAAAAGGGAAGGAGGGGCACCAGGGGAGGTTATAAGCAGGTGAGAAGAGAAGAATTAAGAAGGGAGCCAGAGTGAGGAATTAAAGATGAGGGAAGGGGCAAGGGGAGAAGTACCAAAGGATGGAGAAATCAACACTCATGCCATCAGATTGGAGGCAAATTAGACAGGATATGAGGTATTGCTCCTCCAGCCTAAAAATGGCCTCATTGTGGTAAAAGATGAGGTAGGTGAGGCCATGGAACAACATATGGAAATGAAATAGGGATTGAAATTAAAATGGTTGTCCACCGGGAAATCCTGCTTGTTATGGATGGAGCAAAGGTGCTCAACAAAATGGACCTCCAATCTATGTCAGGTCTCACCAATGTATAGGAGGCTGCATTGGGAGTACTTAACAGTAGACAAGCCTAACAGATTTGCAGGTGAAATGTTGCCTCACCTGGAAGGACTGTTTGAGACTTTGAAAGGAGGTGAATGGATATTTTGACCAGGATCCTCAAGAGTCTACACATTTATGAGGATTAAAAAATCATTTTTAAATTGATTTTTTAAATTGACCTATAGATGCAGTGAACAGCAAACAGGAGCAGAACTAGACAATGTAGAATAAGCTGCAAATTGAACAATAATGAATCAAATTCAAAGGATAAAGGAAAGAAGAAAATCCACACAAATTCTGCATAATTGGTGTTGCATACTGAAATTTAGAAACATTGTAACCTTAACAGCTCCATGTTTAATCCATGCAAAATAACAGCCACCCAAGGTTACCCAACCATGTAAGAACAAGAAAAATTATGAACAAATTGTCAACAAATTATCCAGTACTCTGTCACATTATGTCACATTATGAAAATTAACTTTACATGTCAAGATTAAAGCACTGGGTTACTGGAGGGGTTAGGTTTGAGTGAACCAAAAGACCATAGTTATGATGAATAAGGAAAAATTAAGAAATTTACTTTCTGGATCTAAGAGATGATGAAACTGAAGTATCCAAGATAGTTGGCAGAAATGAAAAGGCAAATGCAGACTATGTATTCAAACTATAATGCCAGCATACAACAAGGGATTATAGTTTCAAACTAAAATATGATAAAATTAGATATGAATCTTAATTAAGAATTCCTAATGCAAAAAATAAAGTCCCAGATAGAGCAAGAAAGATACAAATCTAGGAAAACATAACAACAGGAAGCAGCAAAACTAACTAACCAGTGATCACAAATTGGGACAGATGGAGTTGTTTGTGAAAAAGACAACATCCTTACAAAATTCATTTTGTGAGGATTAGAATATAAAAGCAAGGATGCAATGTTGGGGCTTTATAAGGCATTAATCAGTCCACATTTGGAGCATTGTGAGTAGTTTTTGGCCCTTATCTAAGAAAAGATGCACTAGCTTTGGAGAGGGTCTACAGGAGGTTCACGTCAAATGCCAGTTAACAAATTTTACGTCACATGCCAGGGATAATAAACCTGATTCTGATTCTGAGAATAACTCCAGGAATGAAAGGGTTAATGTATGAGGAGCACTTGATTAAATGGGCTTATACATGCTAGAGTTTAGAGGAATGGTGGAGGGGGTGAGAGTGAAATCTTATTGAAACTTATCGAATATTGAAAAACCTAGATGCTTCCTATATTGGGTAAGTCTGGGACCAGAGAACACAGCCTTAGAATGGAGGGGCTCTATTTACGACAGAGATGAGGTGGAATTTCTTTAGCCAAAGGGTAGAGAGTCTATTGAATTCATTGCCACAGATGGTCATACAGGCCAAGTCACTGGGAGGTTGAGAGGTTCTTCGTTAGTCAGTGTCATGAATGTACCACAGCTCTGAGGGGCCGAAGGGTGTGGGGTAACCCTCTCCTTTGTGAGAATCACAAGATCACTATTGAGTCCATTCAGGAGACCCAGGAAATGAGAGAAAGACCTGCAGAATTCACAAAGATTGGAATGTGACCTGGCCTCCGAGAGGGGACCCATTGATACCAGCTATTGTCTCTTGGAGAAGGACTTGTGTATTGCATCCTGTGCAATGCATCGAAGCCCCAGGCAATGAACCGAGGGGGAGGTTGGCGGAGAGATTGCATCATCTCAATCTGATTGACATCTGAGACCCTGTGAGTCAGGATAAAAGAGGGTCTGGGGAACAGCCCCTTCAGACGCACCAGAAGAAATGCTAGCGATCCCGTAATAGCAAAAGCCGATGGGAAGGCCACGTGCGTCCAGTTCCATTTGCCCCGGCATCGGTGTGCCTTTACCACGGAAGAACGGTTTTTAGCTAACAACGGGGAAATCAACTCCCAACAACTCTCGAAGGATTGACATCATAAAAGGACTGGGCAAGTTTTAACCCGTCTTTCTCTCAAACCAAAAGGCTGCAGCTTGAACGAACTAACAGTGACTTTTATATTTCCATCGGACAATATATTATCCCCTAGATAATGATAGAGCTATTTCTTATTGATTATTATTATACCGGCGCTTTTAGATTTAGTATTGACGACGTATATTATCTGTATGTTTGCATTGATATTATTTTGTGTATTTTTATCAATAAATACTGTTAAAAATAGTACCATCAAACTTCAACAGACCTATCTTTTCTGGTAAGTGACCCAGTTACGGGGTACGTAACATCAGAAAGTCAAAGGTTACAGGGAGAAGGCAGGAGAATGGGGTTGAGAGGGATAATAAATCAGCCATGAAAGAATAGTGAAACATCCTCAATGGGCCAAATGCATGGTTCTGCTCCTATGTCTTATGGTCATACAAACCCATTGGATTTTACTTCCAGCTATAAACAAAATAGCACATTGCTGCTCTCACATGATACAGAAATTTTGGCTAGGATCTTGTGAGGAAATGCCAGTGTTTACTTGATGTTGTAAAGTTGTGGTCAAGTGTTCTCAGCAGTTTCCCCATGAGAATGCTTCAATGTACTGGGTTTTTCATTGAGTTCAGCGTTTGCAGCAATTCAGCACAACTTACAATGGGAACCTAGTGCAGGGACTGTTTCAGCTTTGGTTTCAATGGAGGAAAATAGTTTCAACAGACTACCATACATAAATTGTGGTTTTGTTTCAGTTTTACAACTTTAACTGTTTTAATGTTTTAGCAGCTTCTAAACATTTCTAAAAGCCAGAAACTTAATGTTTTTGGCAGTTTTGATACTTGACAGATCCAGAACAAGTTGTTCCAGGTTTTTAATGGATCAGCCTTGTTCTAGCACCCATCCACATGATCCATTTACACAATGGAAGGACCCTTCTGCACACACAAAAAATGGATAGCAGCCAATTCAGAAACACAGTGGCTTGCAACAGGATCTACCCTTATTGGTAGCAAGGCATCTTGCCAAACACTACAAATTCTAGGCAATTAATTTCTCATGGAATAAATAATGTTTGCAAATCTTTGTGAAGTTACCTACTCACCATCAAGAACATTAGCAACTGTGGTACAGTGTAATGATTGCCAAAAATGCTCAATTATAGTTCATGATGAGATTTGAACTGCATCAAATAAATCTGACAAATAAATAACATGAGGTTCCAGAGCATATAGGAAGTGTGCAAAATTTTAACTGGTCTATTTGATTATGCAGGAAGGATTAAATTTGATGCTTAAAAAGAGGCAGCTGAATAACTGAATATTCATAAAGGGGAATGTTATTAACATTGTCTGATCAGTCTGCAAACTACATAAGTTAGAGTTGAAGTCAATAATGTCATTATGTGCACAATCATTTCCCATAGCTAAGTAACACAGAACTTCAAATTATGGTATCTATAAACCTATTACACTCAGAGCCCACATAATGCTACCCCTCATAGTTCTGTGTTATTACAACAAAGTTATTCAATTCTTAACTCAAATGTTTTTAAATTACAATTCATTCTAAACAACACTTAAAACTTCTCAAGAGCAGCCACCGTTACAGTAAACGTTCAATCAGCCAATGAGAGCACTTTACATATGCTCTGAGCCACTCACAGCTAATCACATATTAATTCATGCTCTGCCTCCCCTGCACAACGTTCTTGCTCCCTTGCCAATTTATTCCATTTTTTTCCACCCATAATGTCTGGAAAATGGCCTGCAACTTCCAGTGAGAGTAGTACTTCTAATGGTTAGGAAAAACACTAGCATGGATGTGAAACTGCAGGTGACACAACATTTGAAAGCTGGTCAGCATCAGGTTGATGTTGGCACCTCTTTGGAATTGGCTATATCGACAATCAGACCAATTGTAAAAAATGCAGACAAGATAAAAGCTTCTGCAATAACGACCTCAGTTATTAATAACAAAGGTGACTTATTCAAGGAGCCATTTGCTTGATAAAAATAGAAAAGAGACTAAATGTATGGGTGGATGACCAAATACAACAGAACATGTCCTTAAGCCAGCTGATAATACCACCACCCACTTCCCTCTGCTGCTGCTGTGATATGTTGCTGCACCAGTGATGTACAGGTTAGGTCTATTTGAGTGTTTGTTATTCCACGAAATTCAGTGTAATATATCATGTCTCAAGTGTGAATTTTTTAAAAATCAGGCACACATGTCCATTTATGTAATGTTATAATCACCCCACATAGCGCCGATTTACATAGTGCACCACCTCTGAGGTACGCATCCTCAGCATTAAGCTAGGTCTGAGTGTGTTTAAAACAAGGGACTTTACCCATTTCTAGACTATTGTCTGTATTGATTGGTATTTGATTAGAGAAGAAAATGTCCTTACATTTCCAATTATCTAAACCAGTTTCTCAGTGTTATATCCTGAGAGACCGCAGCTTCACTTGGGCATTGTCTGTCTAGACAGTATTCATGATCCATCTGTTTCCTACAGCCAGGACGATGACAAACACTATTAGAATTCAAAGACCTTCAGAGTGCAAGTCAGTCATCCTACTCTGAAAATTACTATCATTTAAAAAAACTCTTAAAATAGCATCATCCATTTCATTAACATCTGCAGCAGACAGCTAAATATTTAATAAACTTTATAAATTTCCCTTCTACCCAAGCCACTGCATACTAAGCAGAATCCAACCAAATTTATTCAACTAGTTTTCTCATTTTTCAAAACCAGACTGTAGGGCTGATAAAATATTAACTACATCTTTGATATCAAAGAATTGTTATGCAAATTATCTTTCACAACCGCATGAAAGATCTTCACGGTCAGTAACAAAGTTTTAAATGGTAGTATAGGCACTAAACATAAACAATAACCAACTGTTATGGAATCGTACAACATAGGAAAAGAATCTTCAGCCTATCACATCAATAGCTACCATCAAGTACCTATCTAAACTAATCCCACTTACCAATCCTTGCTCCATAGTTCTCTGTGACTTGACAGTACAAAGAGCTCATCCAGATATTACATAAATATGATCTAAAGAGCATTTTTATGTTGACTGATCAACAAACATTGGCTAGAATATTGTCAAGAATAAATAATTTCTTCTTCAAGAAGTGCCACAAGATCTTTTACATCCACATAAGAGTGATTTTGGGAGCTGAATTTATAAGACAATAAGTCAACAGCACCTGACATACTCAGTCCTGAACTGGAGTATGTCTCAATCATATGTTCAAATCACTGAAATGAGATTTTAATCAATGCTTTTCTGACTACAGAGCAAATCTGCTATGATTATGTGAGAGTTTCTACAGTTTAAAACTAAATCATACTGTGGCAGTCTACCCCTGGGCAACCAAGAAATGTTTGGAAGAGGAATATAAATCCAGTTAAGATCTCAAGTTTGCTCCACCTATTAGTAATCTAAATCTTAAACCCATACATTTGCCTAATACATAAAACTCTGGTTAGTTCTGGATTTCAAAGATAGCTTAAGGGGTGAAGCATTCAGCTACAAGGTTAAGCTAGAAAAGCTGGGATTGTCTTCCACAAAGCAAAGAAGGTTTTGTTGAAGTTTATTAGAAGTAGACAAGACCAAGATGCTTAAGGCATGGTAAATTAACAGAAACTGCTCAATTAGCCATGGTTCATACCTGGGGAAAGTGATTCAAAGTGACAGGCAGAAGATACAAGTGTGGGTGTATTTTAAAGACATTTTAGAACAAGAAGAAATTTTAAAACTCACTTGATGTGGATACAATTTAGAATTCAGTATCTCGAAGAGTCAAAGATTTTTCGTTGTGTATTCAATTCCAATTTAATGTTACCCCTTTCCCCCTCTCCACACAAACAGCAATAAACACTAAAAGAGTACATTTTTGTCCTTATCTTGGATATATGGGTCATGAACTAAGAATTCTGTAAGTTCAAATTTTCATAACCTGAACGGTTGTTACACAGGAGTTACCTACATTGAATGCATCCAGGAATGTATTGCAAACAAAATAACATGTGCATTCAGTTTACATGACAAAGGGACTTTGTTCCAGTTGTTCAATCACAAACTGCCAGATGTTTTGTCACTAACTCAACAGCAAAAGTAGGCCTTTCAAGAAAATGTGGCGGAATGCAAAGGATGGAACCAATTAGTGCAGCACCACACAGTCCCATGAAACAAAACATAATGAGAGCTTTATAGGGTACTGGTATTTATCAGTCAAACAAGATGCTTTAACCATGGAAACCTTCACAAGTAACTTACCTGCTAAGCTAAGCTGATCTGTTAACTATGATGATCATCGCAAAATAAGCATCTATCATTAAGAAGGTTCTTTCATTATTGGCAAATTCAAATAGTAGTTTGACTTAATGTTCTAAGGCACCATTTCACCTGTACAAACACGCTGGAGCAACTAAGCAGGTTGGGCAGCATCCATGGAAACGAGCAGTCAACGTATCGGGCCGAGACCCTTCATCAGGACTGAAGAGGGAGGGGGCAGCGGCCCTAAGCGTTGACTGCTCATTTCCACAGATGCTGCCCAACCTGCTGAGTTCCTCCAGCATGTTTGTACGTGTTGATTTAACCACAGCATCTGCAGTGTACTTTGTGTTTACCATTTTACCTGTAACTGCTTAGCGGAAGGATTTTGAAACTTATCAATAATCTTTCATAGTAGAATATATGCTGCTCTGAAGTCTTCCTCTGACCTACCAATGCTATATTATGTGTATGACCTCCTATTGGCCATCTCTATCATACCAGAACACCTGTAGATTTTAAATTAACTCTTACAATAGTTACACAAGCAAGCCCTAAGATTAATTCAAGCAAGGCTAAATTAGTAAACTCAAAACTTAGTCCTTCACACCTTGATTCTATCTTTTCCTCTCTCACCTAGTTCCTTTCTACTTACCTGCATATCTGTGACACTGCTGATATCTTCTGCCACTTGGGCCATTTCAAATTCCTTGGACCCAACAAGCTCATTGCCTTTAACACCTCCATCCAACATCAGGCTGGTTTGAGAGTCCACTTATTCTTGAATAGAGGGTGACTCAGCTCCCCTCTATTAATAATATCTTATTGTCCCAAAGTATTAACTTCCCATTTCCCTTTACAGATAGTACCTGACCTGTTGAGTTCTTTCAGCAGTCTATGATCTTAGCTATGATCTTTGAATCCTCTTTGGCTACAGGGGAAGTGCCAGAGGACTGGAGAATGACAAATGTAGTTCCTTTGTTTAAAAAAGGTAATAGGGAGAAACCTGGGAACTATAGATCGGTTGTCTGCAAACTACTGGAAAGGACTCAGAAGGATAGGATCTACGAGCATTTGGAGAAGTACAGTCTACTCATGGATAGTCAACATAGCTTTATGAAGGGAAGATCATGCCTCATGAGCCTGATTGAGTTTTTTGAAGAGGTAACAAAATAAATTGATGAGGGTAGGGCAGTGGATGTGGTCTACATGGACTTTAGCAAGGGATTTGACAAGGTCCCTCACGAGAGACTCATCCAGAAAGTCATGAGGCATGGGATAAGTGGAACCTTGGCTGTTTGGATAAAAAATTGGCTTAAAGGAAGAAAGCAGAGGGTAGTTGTGGAAGGAAAGTATTCTGCCTGGAGGTCGGTGACTAGTAGAGTGCCGCAGGGATCTGTCCTGGGATCCCAGCTATTTGTGATTTTTATAAATGACCTGGATGTAGAGGTGGAAGGATGAGTGAGTAAGTTTGCGGATGACATGAAGATTGGAGGAGTTATGGATGGAGCTGCAGGTTGTCGAACATTAGAAGAGGATATAGACAGGCTGCAGAGTTGGGCAGAAAAATGGCAGATGGAGTTCAATCTGGACAAGTGTGAGGTGATGCATTTTGGAAGGACAAACCAGAAGACTGAGGACAGGATTAATGGTCAGTTACTTAAGAGTGTGGATGAACAAAGGGACCTTGGGGTTCAAATCCATACATCCCTCAAGGTCGCTGAGCAGGTTGATAGGGTAGTTAAGAAGGCCAATGGGATGCTGGGCTTCATTAACAAGGGGATTGAGTTCAAGAGTAGAGAGGTCATGTTGCAACTCTATAATAATCTCTGGTGAGACCGCACTTAAGAGTATTGTGTTCAATTCTGGTCACCTCATTATAGGAAGGATGTTGAAGCAATGGAGAGGGTGCAGAGGAGATTTACCAGTATGTTGCCTGGTTTGGAGAACAAGTCACATGAAGCAAGGTTAGCAGAGCTGGGACTTTTCTCTTTGGAGCGTAGAAGAATGAGAGGGGACTTGATAGAGGTCTACAAGATTATGAGAGGCACAGATAGGGTGGCTAGTCAGTACCTGTTTCCCAGGGCACCAATAGCAAACACCAGAGGGCAAATGTACAAAATTAAGGGAGGGAAGTTTAGGGGAGACATCAGGGGTAAGTTTTTTTACACAGAGGGTTGTGAGTGCCTGGAATGACTTGCCAGGGATGGTGGTGGAGGCTAAAACATCAGGGGTATTTAAGAGCCTCTTGGACAGGCACATGGATGAAAGAAAAATAGAGGGTTATGGGGTAGTGTGGGTTTAGTACATTTTTTAAGGATTATATGGGTCGGCACAACATGGTAGGCTGAAGGGCCTGTACTGTGCTGTAATGTTCTATGGTTTTATGGTCTGTTGTTTGATTAATTTACTAAATTGCTAACTGAATTTCATTATAGGATTAATGGTCAGTTACTTAGTGTTCTATGGTTCTATGGTATATTTTAGGTTGGAACTGTCACTGTAAATGGATGATGACCAAAGATTGCATTCACTGGGATGTTTACTAAGTCCTTCAAAGAATTAGACATTTCCCATAAGCTGCCCAACAGCTACCATCCACAAAAACAAGCAGAAATACTATTAAATCATAAAGTCATGTTCTTTAGAGAAACAGCACTGTTACAGGTCTTTCCTGGCCAATGAGCCTGAGCAACCCAATTACACTGATGTGACTAATTCAGCTATTATGTTTTTGGAATGTGGGAGGAAACTGGAGCACTCAGAGGAAACACATGTGATTATAGTAAGAGCATACAAATTCCTTACAGTGTACTTGATGAGCATAATAAAATAATGATGAACTATGCAACTGAGGGATCATTATTTAAGCTAAATTAACTGGGCTGGGTCATTTTATATCATTACAGCTTGAAGCTCATTTCTGATAAGTTAGCCAAAGGGTATGGGGGTGGTCAAACTATAATGACCATCAGATGAAAAACATGAAGGATTAAATACAACACAATTTTTTGGATATAACAGGATACCACAACTCTCATTACATGTTGGATTAGATTATGACAGGAAATTCTAGGATTGGGCACAGAATACAAACTCTTAAGACTAATACAAAAATATATAGGAAATTAATCAACAGAAGAATGTGGGTGGAATAAAAAATGGATTGTTGATGGTCAGCATGGACTTGACATGCCAAGAGGCCTGTTTCCATGCTGTAGGTCTGTTATGATTCTGACCAATTAGTACCTAAAATATGAAATGTTTTGCCAGTTTATATTGATGTGAAGTAAAATTGGCCGTAAGTAATTGTATCTAAATGTAAAGCATCATAGCATAGGGTTAAGAATATGTGATGTCAGCTGAACGGCAAAGATTCAGTTTAAAAGTACCATACTTAAATGGTGAGGGTAGTAGTACTGAACAAACATTTCTTGATCATTTTAGAGTCAATTGAGTAAAACATCACAGAAACAGGCCTTTCAACCCATATAGTCCATACTGTGCTACTCAAAAAAAAATCTAAGCTTGTCACATTTGTCTGGGTTTGGACCATATGTTTCTGACCCTTCCCTATCTACGTACCTGTCAAATGTCCTTTAAATCAATGAAATCAAATCATTTCTGCTCCACAAAACTCTGCTAGAGAATAGCTGCAAAATTTTAACTGTGCAGCAGGATGCAAACTCCAGCCAATTAAGAGTTTAAAAGTTTTCAACCATTATGTGGGTGACCATACATGTGTTTTTGTTTACTGTAATCAGGAGCTTTGATTTTGTTACTATTTAAAGAGATGCATCAGAACTGAAACAATTTATTAAAAATGTTTCTATTAAGTGCACCTTCTTTGCAGTAATCCTAAATAATAAAAAGGACAACTGATTGTGTTAAGAAATATTGTTAACAAAAGACAAACCAAACCAAAGAGGATATGTACAATTGTTCACAAGATCAGAGATTGGAGAAAGTTAAGAGTCAAGAACTAGAGAAGTTTGGAAGCACAGAAACTAATTTCACTGATAACCTGGCATCATTGTAGTATTTTCTTAGTATACCTTAGATGAACTTAAATAGCCTAAACTTTATGTGAAATTTGAGTTGACAAGAACTCACATAGGATAAGTTGGGATAAAGGGACGAGGGGGGGGGGGGAACCAGTGTATTCCAATCCTAGTGCTATATTCTTCATTGCACATTGCAAAGTTTAAGTTTGAAGAGAGCCTTTATCTCTCAAGTTAAATTACTTAAAAACAGTCCAAGATTATGAAGGGTTATGGGGGGGGGGAGGGGTTAACAGAGATAGTTGATTTCAAATGGTGTACAACACAGAACAAGAGAGTTATCATGAAAAAATTCATAAAGAAATGAATGCAATTTTTTCTTGGATTGTGAAATTTACAAATAATTGCTACAGCATATTCCTTATATGTGTGTGTTTTTGAACTTGCCTGAAAAATGGAACATTTAATGTTTTTTTGGAGGAAGGAGAGAAAAAAGATCATGTTCATCTGTATTACATCTCGTCTGCATCCTGAAGGTAGATGCTGGCTTTACAGCAACTTGGACTTACTGAAGTTAATTGAAGGTGAGAGCCCTGTTTTCGTGTTGTACAACTCCATAATTCCATGACCAGGCACCGTTCCATTATACATACAAAATGCTGGTGGAACACAGCAGGCCAGGCAGCACCTATAGGAGAAGCACTGTCAACGTTTTGGGCCGAGACCCTTCATCAGGACTAACTGAAAGGAGAGATACTAAGAGATTTGAAAGTAGTGGGGGGAGGGGGAAATGCAAAATGATAGAAGATCGGAGGGGGTGGGATGAAGCTAAGAGCTGGAAAGGTGATTGGCGAAAGTGATACAGAGCTGGAGAAGGGAAAGGATCATGGGACGGGAGGCCTCGGGAGAAAGAAAGGGGAAGTGGGGAGCACCAGAGAGAGATGGAGAACAGGCAGGGTGATGGGCAGAGAGAGAGAAAAAAAACAAACAACTAAATATGTCAGGGATGGGGTAAGAAAGGGAGGAGGGGCATTAACAGAAGTTAGAGAAGTCAATGTTCATGCCATCAGGTTGGAGGCTACCCAGCCGGTATATAAGGTGCTGTTCCTCCAACCTGAGCATGGATTCATCTTGACAGTAGAGGAGGCCATGGATAGACATATCAGAATGGGAATGGGACATGGAATTAAAATGTGTGGCCACTGGAAGATCCTGCTTTCTCTGGCGAACCAAGCGTAGGTGTTCAGCAAAACAGTCTCCCAGTCTGCGTCGGGTCTCACCAATCTATAAATGGCTACACCGGGAGCACCGGACGCAGTATACCACACCAACCGACTCACAGGTGAAGTGTCGCCTCAATTGGAAGGACTGTCTGGGGCCCTGAATGGTGGTGAGGGAGGAAGTGTAAGGGCAGGTGTAGCACTTGTTCCACTTACAAGGATAACTGCCAGGAGGGAGATCGGTGGGAAGGGATGGGGGGGACGAGTGGACAAGGGAGTCGCGTGGGGAGCGATCCCTGCGGAAATCAGGAGGGGGAAGGGAAAGATGTGCTTGGTAGTGAGATCCCATTGGAGGTGGCGGAAGTTACGGAGAATTATACATTGGACCTGGAGGCTGGTGGGGTGGTAGGTGAGGACAAGGGGAACCCTATCCTGAGTGGCATGAACATTGACTTCTCTAACTTCCGTTAATGCCCCTCCTCCCCTTCTTACCCCATCCCTGACATATTTAGTTGTTTGTTTTTTTTCTCTCTCTCTGCCCACCACCCTGCCTGTTCTCCATCTCCCTCTGGTGCTCCCCCCCCCCCTTTCTTTCTCCCGAGGCCTCCCGTCCCATAATCCTTTCCTTTCTCCAGCTCTGTATCACTTTCGCCAATCACCTTTCCAGCTCTTAGCTTCATCCCACCCCCTCCGGTCTTCTATCATTTTGCATTTTCCCCTCCCCCCACTACTTTCAAATCTCTTAGTATCTCTGCTTTCAGTTAGTCCTGATGAAGCATCTCGGCCCAAAACGTCCACAGTGCTTCTCCTGTAGATGCTGCCTGGCCTGCTGTGTTCCAACAGTATTTTGTGTGTGTTGTTTGAATTTCCAGCACCTGCAGATTTCCTCGTGTTTACCATTCCATTATTCCCACTTCTACAAGTGGACTTGTCATGTAAGAATTTTCAAGCCTCACTTGAAGGAGTGAGCCTAACTTCATTTGTTCTTTTCCCAACTACATAAAAGAATGTCCATTTATTAGAAATATATTTTAAATTAGCTTACCAAACAAATATTAACATAGCAAGATTGATTTTAATATAAAATATTTATTAAGAATCTAAATCTTGCAATAATTTTTGTAAACTTGGAGCAACAAATAAGTAATGTTGATAATAATGTAATTTTAAAAAAGTCAGCCTTGTCACATATGTAAAAACTGGCAATTAAGAGTACAAGCAGACTTCGGGTTACACACAGGTTCCAATCCTGAGAAATGTCCATAAATGGAATTTTTCATGTGAGAAATGAACAACTTTCCTCAAAACCAAGATACATGCAGATATTACAGCAATGAATGAATAGAAAAATAAAATACCTTGGCAACTGACTGACAACATCTTTTATTTGAGGTAATTGATTAATTGTATTTCCATTTTAAAATGTCTTCCTTAATTGCATTGGTGAATTTGTATCATTGACTGCTTCTAATTCTAGTTTTAACTGCTGTCAAACTAAGGACTTCTATGAAACGCTTTCAATTGTTGTTTGATCTAAAGAATTACCACCTTCGCGCCATCCACCGTAACAGGCAGGATATCCTGTTGCCCAGCCATTTTAATTCCACTTCCCATGCCCACACTGACATATCTATCCACAACCTCCTTTACTGCCAAGTTGAGGCGAGATTCAGATTAGAGGAACACCTTTAGAGTCTCCAATCTGATGGCATGAACAGCTATTTCTTTAAGTTTTGATAACCATTCCTCTCTGAACTTCCTTTGTTTTCCCTCATCTTATTTACCCCATCACTCTTTTTTTCCCACTCCCTCACACTCCACATCTGCCCAGCGCCTGCACATTCGTCCTTCTGGTTCTCCTCTTCCTCTTTATTTCATGGTCCACTGTCCTCTCCCATCAGATTCCAGCTTCCTCATTTCCACTTATCACCTCTCATCTTCTTAAATCATTCCCACTCTCCCCCTCCCTTACTTGCCATCTTTCCCCTTTCACCTAGATTCACTTGTCCCACCAACTCTTACTCCACCCCCTCCCCCATCCTTTTATCCTGGGTATTTACCCACTTTCTTCGCAGTCCTGGTAAAGAGTCTCAATCCAAAAAGTCCATCGTCCACTTCTGTTCATAGTTGCTGCTTAACCCACTAAGTTCCTGCAACATTTTGTCTTGTGAGATGATATTTCTATTTTTCTTGTTTATGTGGATAATAAAGGTACGGGATTAACAGCATCCTCAGATTTCTGTACACATGACTACTGTGTTCTTTTCATTCTTGTGGTTTACTGAAAAAAAGCAGATACAACTCAATCTCTAGTTTGGGAGAAGAAAAAGTTCAGTATTTTTTGTAGATTACAGTAGGTTACTCTTTATTTCCCTAGGCTGAGCAGCAAACACATGCTTGACACGGAGGAATTTGCATAAAGTCAGATTCAAGTTCAATTTCAAGTACAAGTTTAATTATCAATCAACCATGCATGAATACATCCAAACAAGACAGTGTTCCTCCTTTTGTAAGCTGCAAAACACAGTAGCAACAGTCATATACATTAAAAGGCACATATAAGATAGCAAGCAAACATACACAAATATATAGGCCAAGTTCCTGAGTAGCATATCCCCTAAACTGGGGACTGCCTGCATACAAAATAGAGAAGTGATTGCATTACCTATTTGCCTTCAAAAAACTTTGATTTTTAAAAAATTGTTTTTGATAGGACATTATCTGAAAACTACAATAAATATTGTGTTTTAGGTGTACAAGAAATGTTGTCATTACACCATGCACTATTTTAAACAGTTTTCATTATACTACAAGCTTAAAAGCAAAATAAAGATTTTCTGAAAACATTAATAAAGTTCTCAGGCAGGAACAAAATTTAAAATACTATTTGAATAAGCTAACTTGTTGTAACATAAAATGTTGGCTTCAATTCAGAGCAAAACAAGGTGTTTAATGAAATTAAAGAATGCTAAATTTTGATTCACACTTCTGTTTTCAATATGTCAAGACCAGAATAAACTTTAGTTTTCTACGAACAATAATTCAATGCCATTTCCACCATTTCACAATCCAAAAACTCAGTTCAAAGCACCATTATGATAATACTGGAAATAAATAGATCTCAAATTGAGGGCACACCAGCAATGACAAATATACAATAAACCCCAAAACAGTACAAATTCATTTTATAAGCTTGAAACTTTCAGCTTTTACATTTGGTTTAGTTCAGGATATTTTCTTCTAGTTTAATATTCATGTTTGGAAAAGTAATTTCTTTTCAGATATATTCAGTACAATGAAATCAAAACCAATAAAAAATTCAGACTAGTTCAGGATTTTTGTATGCTTTTTTGAGACAAAAGTCTACAGTTTCCAGCAATCATAAACACCTTTTGCTTCATCTACACTTACATTCTTCTGGTCTTTTTCCACAAGATTCCATTGATTAATGAACAAATCCCAAAAATAATTAGATTGGTCAATGGTCAATCTGAAACTTCGAAAAAATCTGCCACCTTTAAAAACTATCATGAATGTTAAATGAAATTTACTGTATTCTCTTCCTTATAATCCCCTCAGCCCTTTCAAGAAATCCTTTACGATTTCATCACTATTCATGTTTCATAACAAATAACCAGATTGAAAATAGTCTGTTCCCTTGTTGGTT
Organism: Hypanus sabinus; assembly: GCF_030144855.1. Classification (NCBI taxonomy): domain Eukaryota; kingdom Metazoa; phylum Chordata; class Chondrichthyes; order Myliobatiformes; family Dasyatidae; genus Hypanus; species Hypanus sabinus. The sequence goes on from NC_082706.1 coordinate 132,593,742, forward strand.
TCACAAACTCATTCTTGTTTTCAAGGTTATCTTTGCCAATTTGATGGGAAGATTAAAAAGTCACCTGAGATCACTGTAGTAATCATTATCTCCTCATATAACATGTCTTAATGTTAATACAGCTACTGGTAGAAGGCTTATACAGCATATCCACGAGTGACTTCTGTCCAGTACAGTGATCCAGCAAGGAAAACTTCCCTTGGATCACCAGGGTATGTTCCACATCCTACTCCTCCAACCATCCAGTTTGATACCAGCCCACAGTCCCCTCCCCATCAAGTTAAGTGAAGTCAGAGAAGTCATTAGCGTCGGCGCTAGGGCCGAATGGAATTTCTTACAAGCTCTATAAAACTGCCCTCATGTGCTAAAGACCCCATGGAATCTAATGAAAACTGTCTGTAAAAACCAGCACATACCATCAGTGTACAAAGAGCTGTGTTCATCCCCTGAGCAGAGCTCCAGTTCTATCAACCAGCTTTGCACTGCTGAATGTCGAGGAGAAAATCTTCTTCTCAGCTATGGCTAAGAGAATGACTAGCTACCTCATGAGCATTGGATATATTGACACCAGCTGCCAGAAGGCAGGAGTTCCAGGCTGCCGAAGATGTATGGAGCATGCATCATTGATAGGGGACCAGATCCAATGAACCACACGTGATAAAGGAGACCTACATGTCATGTGGTTGAATTTTGTAAATGCCGATGGATCTGTGCCTCATTGACTTTGTGATGGATTTCTTTTACATTCCCAACTGCATTAGAGGCCTAGTTTTTGATTACTTCAGTGACCTCCAGATGGGCTTCTCCTTTCAAGACTTTACAAAGGGGAGGCAGCCTCCCTAAGTATGCATCGCAATGGTGTGTTACATCTCTCTGTCCTGTATGTGGCAGCCTTCGAGATCATGCTTATTGGAGCAAGGAAGGTGGTTGGAGGTATAAAGCTATAGTCAGGACAGGGCTTCCTCCACTGAGTAGCTAAAATGGGTGATGTCACAAACATGCTTTAGATAGCTCTATGCAGAAGAAGGCTGTTGAAGAGACTGAACAAGACCGGGCAAGGTTGAAGATCAAGCCCTCCAAGTCGCAAAGCCTATCCCTCCGAAAAGGCGTCAGAAGCAACAATATTACCTTTGTTGTCGGGCACGAGGAAATCCCATTTTTGGTCAGGCAGTCCATCCAAAGCCTTGGGAGGTAGTACACCGCAGAGCTCTCTGACAAGCAGATACGAAAAATAGCACAGGAACAGCCCACAGAGGGCCTGGCCAGAATCAAATACAGCCAGAAAGCATAAAGTGTGGTGCTACCATTTCACACAGTACCAAAGAGTAAGCTGGCCTCTAAAAACGTGTAAAATCCCCTCATCAACAGTCAGTAGGATGGATGGGATAGTCAACACGTACATCCGGAAATGGCTGGGGTTGCCTGGTATTTCTCAGACACTGGCCTCTTCAGGAAGAATATGTTGCGCCTGCCACTGAGATCCATTAGGCTGGAGTACAAGTGGAGCAAACCCAACTGGTTGTTGAGCTGAGTGATCCTACTGACCTGACCAATACCTCAATCCATACCAACTGTAAATGGAGAGTTCAAGGTGAAGTAGACCAAGCCATCAACAGGCTGCACCACGGCAGAGTCCAGGCTGGACATGCAGGACTTAGCTGGGGGAAGGCAGCATGCTTCTGGTCCAAGGCTTCGAAAAAAGAGAGAAAAGTCATAGTAATAGAGGAGGTGACAAGGACAGAGCATGAATGCTACAGGGTGAAGGCAGGCAGGACAGGGCCGCCAGGGAAGATGTACAATATGGGAGAGCACTATCAATAGGACATTCAGCTAGTCTGACCTGTGGAAGGTACCACAAGCAAGACACAGCTTCCTCATCAGGGCAACTTATGATAATTTGCCCTGCTCCCAAAATCTTCACCATTGGTTCAGCAGTGAGGATAGCTCCTCCCTGTATGATACCACCAATGCCAACCTCCAACACATCCTGGCAGGATGCAAGACAGTGCTGTCCCAAGGGTGCTACAGATGGCAACACATCAGGCCCTAAAGAAGCTGGCAGAGATCCTAGAGATCTGTAGATGGGATGTGAGAAGCAGCCTTCCTCCAGTATAACAATAACTCATCTCAATTGTTAAGGCTAGTAAGAGTGCTGAATGCTCCTGCCCAAGAGCTCCTTCAGGTCTCCTCTCCGCAGTCAAGGAGTGGTGATATGGTAGTGACTGGAGCGAGGCACAGAAGGGCCACCAGTGAGTTGGCTGAAGAGGCAGGAAAGGACAGCTTTTCGCTACAGCTGAGGAGGAAGGAGAGAAATTGGGGAACTGACTAACCCCACTGAAAGCAGCAAGGGTTGGCAGGGTGATGTCCCTGCCACTGTCCGCCACCAGGAGCTAAGGGAGCAAAGCATCAATGAATGGTGGTCCTTGGCCGATGACCCTGCAGCTGACTTATGGGCACTGTTAGAGGTGCTGCAGGCAGCAATGCCAAGCAGGAAACATTTTCCTGTAAGTTTCATTGCCAGATTGAAAATAGCCTGTTCCCTGGTTGGTTCCACAATACTTCATACTTGCTCTCACGGTTACCTTTGGCAATTTGACAGGAAGATTAAAGTCACCTGAGATCAGTACTCATGATCTCTTCATATAAGGTGTCTTAATGTTAATGTAGCTACTGTTAGCAGGCCTATACAGTAGCTCCATGATTGACTTCTCTCCCTTGTTATTTATCTGAGATTATTTCCTACTATTGATCTCACTTGTTTTCTGGAGCTACCCCACCTCAATCCACGTTTGACATATCCTGTTGAACATACATCCCCCAGAATATTTACCTCCTAGATTTGGCAATCTAGCAATCACATTTCTGCCACGCGTATCTGATCGCTTCTACTTGTGCAATAAATTCATCAACCTGATGCTAAAGGCAGTATCTGTTCAAACAAAGTGCCTTTAATTTTGTCTTTATACCACTTTACTCTAACTCAACTACATTTGCACTGTAATGTCAGTTACAGCAAGGGGGCATACTGGTGTCTGTACTGTTTATTCTGTTCCTCACATGCGTACTACACTATGCATTTACCACCATACCATGTGAGATATACATAAGGCACAGGACGGACAGATCACTTTTAACTTGTGTCGCTTGAGGGCCCGTTGGAAAACAATTGCTAGTCTCAATCAAGAAGCCCTATACACTGACAATTGTACACTTATGGCCCACACAGAAGCCGATCTCCAGCTACTTGTCGATAGGTTTGCAGAAGCCACTTGTCTGTTCGGCCTCATCATCAGCCTACAAAAGACGGAAGTTCTGTTCTAGTCTGGTCCAATGTCTACTATCCATGCATCATCCATCTGCGTCGAAGGTACACAGCTTAGAACAGTTCAGGAGTTCAAATACCTCGAAAGCGTTATTTTGAGTGATGACTCTCTAGAGAAAGAAATCAGTGCTAAGATTTGCAAGGCTGAACCAGCATAACATCTGAAAAGCCACAAAACTCAAGATGTACAAAGCAGTCATCCTTAGCAGTCTATTATAACGGCTGTGAAACCTGGACCATATACAGAAGGCACCTTAAAATGCTGGAACCCTTCCATACGTGTAGCCTGAGATCAATCCTGGGCATCCATTGGTAGCACCATGCCACCAGAGAGCACAAGCATAGAAGCAATGATCCTGCAAGCCCAGTTTCACTGGACAGGACATGTTAGATGCATAGAGGATTCCAGAATACCCAAAAGATTGTTATACGGAGAACTGTCTCAAGGAAGAAAAGACAGGGAGGTGATCTTGTAAAAGACTCATGGACTGTGTGAAAAGCAACCTCGCGCATGTTGGTATTGCACCTAAGCAGCTTGAGCGGAGTAATCAGGACTGGACTGGATGGTGTGCTCTGGTAAGCCAAGCCTCCAACTACTTCAAGAATAGTCGCCATCCAGATCTGGTCACTGCTCGAGAGAGGAGAAAAATGGCAACATCAGTTGCTCCCACAGCAGACAGATGGTTTACTTGCCCTTATTATCAACATTCATGCCTTTCCAGAATCGGACTGCAGAGCCACCTCAGAACGCACAACTGATGAGCTGCACAGACAAACGTCATCATCAAAAATGACAAACAACCAACATATTAATCATTTCTGTCATATTCTGATGATCATTACTCATTTTTCTACCCTGCACTATTGGTCTGCCCTTCTTCTCTATTATTGTAATTTTTTCTTATCTGAAACCTCCCCCGATATCGAGTTTAAAACACTAACTGCAGCCACAATTATTATATTCACCAAGATACTGGTCCCAGGCCATTTCAAGTCAGGTGCTTTCCTAACAGAACAGTTCTAACCACCAATGCATTTGAATTGAAATATATTCTAACCAAACCAAACTTTGAATTGCATGTTTAACATTCTGATCTCATTGGTTCGATGCAATTCTCATGAGTTGCAGATAATTAGATATCGCCTTTGTGAATCAACTTTTTCATTTAGACTCCCTCAGTGAAACTTCTTATTTCACCCTTCTGTATCACTGCAACCTGCAAGTGAATCTTTCCCCTCCCCCACCATATTCCTTTTGAGACCTTAGATGTCGTGAGCGTCAGCACTAGACAGGCATGACATAATTCAGGACTCACACATAACTGCAGTGAATAGTATCAGTGAGAAAAGTAAATTTCCATGTAAATCTCAAAGATATTTTGGTTTCTTCTTATTAGTTAACACTGAAAAGTTCAAGCTGTATTCAAAATCTCAAGTCAATGACAACAAAAACAAAAAAATCATAGTTCTCAACAGTTCATGGCAATATAATATATAACAGGAGCAAAGTTCAACACTTACAGTTAAAAATTGTTGGAGGTGGGTGTTCAGTTACTAGCGGACAGTTTTCTTCTTCACTATTATCCCCGCAGTCATTTAGTTGGTTGCAAATCAAATTTCTGAATTTCAGACAGTTGCCATTGGTGCAGTGGAATTTGCACTCTGCAAAAGAGTATATTATTTACTTTCAGAGATTTTCAAATTAATTTGATAATAAATTGCTAAATAAATGTTCATATTTTTCAAATAAATTCTAAAAATGTTTTCAGTTTTGAATGTTTGACAGTGTAATAATATTCAGTTGGTCAAATTTCAAGTTACTGATATAACTGTCCACAGCTGATTAAAAATACTTAATATCCTTTTGTTCTTGACTTTAAGTATGGCTATCAACATGCAAACAGTCACCTGAACAAGGTATACACTGAAAAATAACCAGCAACTCAATTGTAGAGCCGTGATCATGGTTAGTTCTATAAAGGATGTAAGTCAACTTTAGAGCTTATGTTATGCTTTCAACCAAAACTACAATTTTGGTATCTTTTTATTTTGAGTAGGATTTTTTGAGCTAATCTACAAAACATTGTGTATCATATCAAGTCAAAAGAAAAACTCCAAGTCTGTCAACAATTTACTAGAAATTAAAAACCAATCTTGTGAGACTGAAAAAGTATTCATTCCCTTTGTAATTACTATGATAACTTTTCTCAGGTACAATATGTCTAATACCTTACTGAATCACCTAACTTGCTGATGTAGGAAATTGGAGGATCACCTGAATAAATATACCCACTCCCTGTAAGGTCCTACAGTATGGCAGATTTTCAACAGACGAAACCAAGATAAAGACAAAAGAGCTTTCAAGACCAGTCAAGGAAATAATTATTAATAGAGAAGCACAAATCTAGGGAAGGTTACAAAACCATCACAATATACTTCAGAGCTCAGTGACGTCCATCGTGAAAAGGTGAAAAAAATATTAAACCAAAGCCACACTGTCTAGGTCAGGCCAGCCCTCTATAAATAGTCACTGAAGGAGAGTGCCACTTCTAAGAGATGCCAACAGTAACTCTGAGTGAGCTGCAGATGTCAGTGGCTACAACTGAAGATAATGTTCATGGTTCCAAAATCTCTAAGGGTTTGCACAAAAAGGGTATTTATGGAAGAAATCTTGGCTAGGAAAACACATATACTTTGCAACACATCACTGAGAAAATACTGTAAAGGTGTGGAATGAGGTGGTCAATTGAGACTCAAGTGGAACTTTCTGGCCTCAACACTAAGTGGTACGTGTTGCATAAATCTAATACTGCACATCAGCCAGCTAACACCATCCCTACTGGAAAGTATGGTGGAGGTAGCATAATGCTTTGGGGATAGATTTCAGCAGCAGGGACTGGAAATCTGGTCAGAAAGATGAATGCTAAAAGATGAATGCATGAATATACAGAGATCTTAGATAAAAACTTGCTAGCCTCTGCCAGAATGCTTAAACCAGAGAGGAAGTTTGTCTTGCAGCAGGTCAGTGAACCAAAGCATACTGCCAGAACAACCATGGAGAGGCATCAAAATGAAGAAAATTGATGTCCTTGAGTGGCCCAGACAGAGACCAGATCTTAATCTGATCAAACATCTCTCACAAGACCTCAAGATTGCTGTTCAATGCCACACCCACAACTTGAGCAATTTTGTAAGGAGGAATGGGGAAAATTTGCTCTATGTTGTGCAAAGCTAATGAAAACTTATCTAAAAAGACCACTGCCTGTAATAGCTGCAAGTGGTAGTTCGACTAAGCACTGAGCAAAGAGGGATGAATACTTTTGAACCATTGACATCCCAGTTTTTGAATTTTTAGTTTATCATGCTTTACAATTTTCCTTGTTTTTTGAGCTCTACTGTGGAAAAAAAGGAGGATGCTTTTCACAAATAAAAACTCTCAGTTAAATTGATCAAAATCCCTGGTTGTAATACTTATTTATGTGAGCAGAGGGTTAGGGGTTGAATACTTTTACAAGGCACTGTATAAGTTTCTATCAAGTTACCTCAAGTACCCCCAAGTATCCCTCTGCTAATTTCAGCAGAGACTAGCCTAACATGTCCAAACATTTCTCACAACACAACCTACCCTTGTTGACAAATCACAAGTGGCAATGAATAAGCTTACCAGAGTGAGACAGGTCACTGGTTGATTGGTGTTGCAAAAACAACCTATGGTCAACTTCAGCAAAACTAAAGAGCTGATTTTTGACTTCAGGAAGGAGGAGGAGGGTGAATGTGTGCCAGTCTGCAATCAGCAGTGGAAAGAGTCAGTAGCATTAAATACTTGGGTGCTAACATATCTGCCCTGGGCCCAGCAGATATATGCAATCATAAGCACACCAGCATCTTTACTTTCTTAAGAGGTTAAGCAGACACAGCTTAATATCAAACACTAACAAACTTCTACAAATGTATTGTTGAAAGTATTCTGTGATAATGAGAAACATTGATTGTGTGGATAGTCAGAGGCTTTTTCCCAAGGCTGAAATGGCTAACACAAGGAGGCATAGTGCTTGGAAATAGGTTCCAAGGGGATGTCAGAGATAAGTTTTTCCACACAGAGAGTGGTGGGTGTGTGGAATGCACTGCCAGCATCGGTGGTGGAACTGAATACAATAGGGTCTTCTAAGAGCCTCTTAGGAACATGGAGCTTAGAAAAATAGAGGGTTATGCACTAGGGGAATTCTAGGCAGTCTCTAGAGTAGGGTACATGGTCGACACAGCATTGTGGGCCAAGGGGCCTGTAATGTGCTGTAAATTTCTATGTTCTACGTTCCTCCACATCGTTAGTAACATCTACAGGAAGCATTACCTCAAGAAGGCAGTATCAAAGATTCCTACCTTCTGAGCCATGCCATCTTTTCATAGCTATCAGGAAGGTGCTACAGAACCCTGAAGTTCCACACCACCAGGTTCAATAACAGCTACTTCAGTACCACTTCCAAAATGGTGATATATCCTGTGTTTTCAGTTGTTTCTTTGATACCACATGGAATTAATGTAATTGGCTTTAGACTAGGTTCTGGAATGGTGGGATCTCAGAAAAAAAGCCAAGAAGGATAAGCTCATCAGCACTTCTGGATGGACATTATGTGAATATTTAATCCTTGTCTTTAACACTCAGATATCATAAGTCTTGAAGCCTCCTCGTTCTATTAGCCATTTAATTGCCAACATTCATTCACAACTAGATCTGGCAGGAGTACATGGCTTTGATCAGATTGCTTTGATCTGCTTATTGCATGTTGCTTCATGATTACAATAACTTGGAACTCATTTTAGATTTATTTAATTACATCTGTTTAAATTTGTCAGTTGTTGCAGAAGAATCTCAACTGACATCTGGAGCAGCCATACATCAATTCTGCTGAAAAGAAAACCTCAGAAGAGTGGGGTAGCAGAGGGATGGCAGGGGAGCAGCATTCAAAAAAATTCTTAAGAGTTTAAATGATCTTAACACCTATCCCTACATCCCATCCCAAGAAAACAGAGTACATTTCCACTAGTTCTGCCTCTCCATGACCTATCAGATTATTTGGCAACATCCCATACTGAATGAGCAGAAATTTTCTCAATCAAAAACTGAAAATTTTTAAGCTTTGTCCAAACTACTAACTCCATTCTACTCACTAACAATTTACTGCAAAGCAATCAGACTATCTGCATTGATGGCATTATATGTGATTTAGAGAAGCATCAGATGAATCACCCCCATAATATTATTCTATAGAATATGTGTCTCAGGCTTACATGCTACTGAAGTATCTGTCTGGTCTTCGGCAGTATACAGTCACTAAACCTAAAAGCAAAGTGTTGTTGTCCATGCCCAAAATCAGAAAATAGTCTCGCACCCCTATTAAACCTTTCTTTGCTTAACCAGGGATCAAAATAGGTCAGCAGTCTTTCAACTTTAGAATCTTTGGCATTATTTTTTAAATCCCTACATGGTCAGATACTTCCTTCTCTAATTTCCTCCTGCCCTAAACACCCATGTATTTGAGGTATGTCAATCCTGTATTATAAGTTTAATTCCTAACCCGTCTAACTCTGTTACTCTTGCTAAGAAGCAACCTTATCACATCAAAAGTACTATGTCACTATTGGGAAACATTATTTCAAGTTCCAAATTTTTTTGTTGACAAATGGTTTCCTTGGAATACAACTTCATTGTAAATCCAGGGATCCTGATAGCTAACACCCATCTCATTCCATCTCCACATGACTTCCAATAAGGTTTTCTTTTCTATGAGATCACAGCTTCACAGTCTAAAACACACACCTTTGTTGCATGCACATCATCTTTAAAACATACAACTTTATAAACTTACACCTTAGCAACTTTGCTGTTCATTAGGAAAAGACAAATATCTTACTCACATCACAAGGACATACATTATTGTCAAGTTTTCAAGTATGCAGGGCAAAGTTGGTCAATTCATTTAAAAGAAGATGGAGCCACTTAAAGGCACCTCACATACCACCAAACCCAATCATTCCCAAATTGTGCTCCTTCCTATGATTTTGTCTCCTCTTTTACTATACTACTTTCCCTTACTTTCTTGTTTTTTTTCATTCCACAGCAGAAAATAAAATCAACCCATACTTCTAACTAAATGCTCCAAGTCTCTATCTCCTTTGGAATACAACATACAATGTAAAGTAATTAGTGAGCATTGCAAAAAAAACCCCACTACAAATATATATTTTTAAAATCACATTAAAAGAACAGCAGCAAAATAAATTTTGAAGATCTACAAAATAATTTATAAACTGCTTGACCTGGAGGGAAGACCACGGCGGAAAAATATCAGAATATACAACGTTCCCAAAAGAGCGGAGGATTTGTCTATGACGGAGTTTGTAGGAGAGTTGCTGCGGGACACGCTGGAGATTCCTCCGACTATGGAGCTGGAAATTGAGAGGGCGCATCGTGCGATCATTCTGTGACCTACCCGAGGTAGAGAAGATAAGCCACGCTCAATAGTAATTAAATTCCTTCGATACAGTACAAAGGCAGAGGTTCTACGAAGGGCCTGGGGTAAGAAGAGGGTTTTTTAGATGATAAAATTAATATATTTCGATCAAGATTACCACCCACCCCCCCCCCCCCCCGCAGTCCTGCAGAAACATAAAGAATACTCTGAAGTAAAGCGAATACTAAAGCAAGAAAGGATTAGATTTCAAACTCCGTACCCTGCTAAACTTCGAGCGTTTTATCAAGATGGGATCCAACTGTATCAGACAGTGGAAGAGGCGACTACAGACATGAAGGCCAGAGGGTTGCCCGTCAGTGTGATCAAACCGAGGGAAAGCCTGGCAGAAGAATTAACCCGCTCTGCTTGGGAGATAGTGTGAGAATCGAGAAATCAGGAGACGGGAGGAGGCCGAGAGAAGTATATAGGCAGAGACTGGGAGTTTTCCAAAGACAGCCCTCACCCCCTCAAGGAGAGCCATAAGGTTTGGCTAACTTTAAAAATGTTGAGAAGCTAAATGGAAGCAAAAGTAGACGGTGATATACCTATCTCAAGAAATACTTATTATAATGTGGATTTTATATTACTCAGTTATTCTTCTTTATTCGCTCACTTACTCCTTTTTCCCCACCAAAATGAGAATATATATATGTGTGCATATATGTGTGTGTGTGTGTGTGTGTGTGTGTGTAGGAGTACACAGGGAAATCTTTTCTGAGTAATGGATTTGTTCACTAACTTTTATGGATACTGTCTTTTCCCCGACAGAAGGGATTACGCTTATTATTCTGCTCCCCATTCTATATATACAAGAATAGACTATTTCATAACATTTGGAAAAGACAAAGACAAAATAAACACCTGTAGAATTGGGACAATAGATGTAAGTGACCAGGTACCTATATATTTATCTGTTGATTTTAACCTACAACCAAAGAATACTATTTGGAAACTAAATTCAAGTCTACTCAATGATGCGTACTTTAAGGAACAAATTAAAAAAAGAAATTGGTCTCTACTTAGAATTCAATGATAATGGAGTGGTTTCACCTCCCATCTTATGGGATACTCTGAAGGCTGTCTTAATAGGGAAAATTATAGCGATTTCTTCATATAAGAAAGAAATAAGGAATAAAACATCAGAGGAATTACAAAATAGGCTGAAGGAACTAGAGAAAAAACACAAATTGAATTTGGCACAGGATACATTAGAGGAAATTTTAAAAATTAGGAATGAAGTTAATAGTTTGGCTATGCAAGAAATCAAGAAAAAAATTAATGTTTCTGAAACAGAGACATTATGAAAGTAGAACTAAATCTATGAAAATACTGGCATGGAAACTGAAAAAAAAGACAGCAGAAAATACAATTCATAGAATTAGGGATCCAAGAACAAAAATGATAAAAAAAAATAAGCTAACTGAAATTTAAGAAGCTTTAGAAGTGTTTTACAAAACTCTATATTCCAAAGTTCCAGGGAGAAGCATAACCCAAATTGACACCTTCCTGAATTCTCTAGAGTTACCCACTTTAAGCGAAGAACAAAATAGAACGATGACTGCTGACATAACTGAAGTTGAATTAAAAGCTGCAATTAGTAGACTTACATTAAGCAAGTCACCAGGATCAGATGGGTATACGGCAGAGTGGAACAAAAAATTTAAAAATTAGTTAATTCCTGTTTTACTCCCCACACTGAACTGGGCTCTAAATAAGGCACAAATGCCACCCAGTTGGAAGGAAGTGATAATCTCAGCTATACTGAAAGAAGTCAAGGATAACATGGAATGCAGGTCATTTAGACCAATATCCGTTCTTAATGTAGATTATAGATTATTTACCTCCATCGTGGCCAAACGATTAGAGGAATTTCTCCCCATACTGATATGTAACAATCAGGCAGGTTTTATACGACAACGCCAAACGCAAGACAATATATGAAGGACACTTCACATTATGGATCATATACAAAAAAAAATCAAAGCAACAGTAATAAGCGTGGACGCTGAAAAGGCATTTGATTTGGTTAATTGGTATTTTCTTTACAGAGTTTTACATAGATTTGGTTTCGAAGACACAATTATTAAAACTATACAGACACTATTTGACAACCCTACTGCTAGGATTAAAATCCATGAAAAGGGGTAAGAGACAGGGTTGTGCATGGTCACCGCTACCCTTCGCATTATATCTGGAACCATTAGCTCATTACATCAGACAAAATGAAGATATCATGGGAATTACTATTAAAGGGACAGAGCATAAATTGGCCTGTACGCGGATGACATTTTGATCTATCTAGGGCAACCAACATACTCTTTACCTAAATTGATGCAGTCTTTTGAACAATATGGTCAATTATCAGAATACAAGATAAACATAGATAAAACCCAATTACTTTCATATAACTATAGCCCACCAAGAGAAATTGAAAGTAGATATCCCTGGGCATGGCAAACAGAGTCTTTCAAATATTTGGGCATCATTATGCCAAAAGATTTGGCAAAATTATCAGAATGTAATTATCAGCCTTTATATAAAAAATTAAGGAAGATATGGTAAGATGGAACCTGATTCCGTTTTTTAGCCTCAGTTCAAGGATTGAGTCTATTAAAATGAATATACTGCTCAGACTGTTATATCTCTTTCAGACCCTACCAATAGAGGTTAATCAAAATCAATTCAATGAATGGAACAAGATGTTATCAAGGTATATTTGGCAAGGTAAAAGGCCTAGAGTTCGTTTCAAAACTTTGCAATTAGCAAAGGAAAAGGGGGGATGGGGCCTACCTTCTCTTAGAGATTATTATTTTGCAGCACAGTTGTATGTTGGTACAACTCATCATATGACGCTCAATGGAAAAACATTGAGGAGCAGTTACTTCCCATCCCCATACAAGCAATTTTAGCTGATAGAAACCTGCAAAGGTACATAAATACTATTTATAATCCATGGGTGAAATTGACTCTTAAAATATGGAAAACTACTATAAAAGAATATAATTTAGAGGGAAATATTACAATTCTTAAATGGTGTGCATACGACTCGGATTTTACACCGAATAAACTGGATGCTAGATTTAAGGACTAGACAGCTAAAGGAATAACAGTTCTTTGCAACATAATGAAAGAAGGAACACTGTTCAGTTTTGAAATGCTTAAAGAGAAACACTTATTAGAAAAACAAGATTTTTATCGGTATTTACAGATGAGACAATATGTTAATAGGACACTTAGAAATGTAACCAAGGCAAGTACATGCTTGATAGAGCTATTTAGAAAAGCATATAATTCAGATAACGGAAGTAGAATAATTTCAAGCCTTTGTCAAAGGGTTTGTCAAATCTTAAAACACATTCGACTTCATACATTAAAACAAAATGGGAGAAGGAAGGAGGGATAATTATATCTGAGGAAGAATGGACAATAATATGGAGGTATCAATGGAAGTGTACCAGTTCACAGAAATGGAGGGAGTCCAGATAGAAAAACTTGATAAGATATTTTATTATACCCTCTTAGAAATCCCATTATGATAGTAACCTCCCTGTTTGCTGGAGAAATGGTAGAAATCAAAATGCAAATCATTATCATATTCTTTGGGACTGCCCTGTTATCAAAGACTATTGGAGGGGGATACACAATGCCCTACAAGACATCTTTAAATGTGAAATACCCTTAGAGAGTAAGACCATATATTTTGGGTAGATAACTCAAGAATGGTTGAAAAGAGATAAATATTTAATGAATATACTGTTGGTGGCTGGTAAAAAGACTCTTACCAGGAAATGGTTATCACAGGAGAGCCCAACTTTAAATACATGGATGGAAATTACAGTGGACATTTACAAAATGGAGAAGATAACAGCATCTGTTAATCATAAGCTGGAACAATTTGATTCACACTGGGAAAAATGGTTTAACTACATAATGCCTCATAGGCCTGATTTTATTCTCACAAATCAATCAATATGTTGTAAAAAAAAATCACTCCCTACTTGCACATAGTTTTTTCCTTTAGCTTGTTTTTTTCTTTACACTCTTTTCAATAAGTGTATATCTCAAATAAATACTATGTGGAAATTTGTGATATATATAATTATATGATACATATGTACAATGTCTGAAATACATCTTATGGAAATGTTTGATGATGAACTTCAATAAAAAAATAAATTACAAAATAATTTATAATATCAATATTTGGATACCACATGCATCTCAACCATGCCACAATTATTTTCATCTTTAGTCAAATCCCCTATATTCACCTGAAATATTAGTCACCTCTTCCTGACATCTATAATTTATAAACATACAGAATTATAGTGATTGCTTCCAATTTAAAATTTTAATTTAAATTATAACCAGGTTAAGCAATCCTAGAATACAGAACATATTAATTTATTTCCAATATTAATACTACTGTGAAATTAACTACTGTAATTTGCCTTACCAATTGCTCTTAGTCAGCTACAATCACTCTTGAGTCATGGAGTGGTACAGCCTAGTAATGGGTCCTTTTACTCATAATGCCCATGCTGTCCTTTTTTGAAAAACTACATCAACCCCATTTGCCCACAATAGGACCACATCCTCTATAACTTGCCTATCTTAGTGCCTATCTAAATGCTTCTTAAACTTAGTAACTGTATCTGATTCCACTTTTTCTTAGGCAGCAAATTGCAAATATCAACCAATCTCTATGTTTAAAATAACTTACCTCTATGATTCTTTTTAAAACTTCTTCCTCTCACCTTAAAGCTATATCCTACTTTTTTGAAACCCCTCCCATGGGAAAATGGTTTTTACTATCTACTCATCTTTTGTACTTCCATCAGGTCATTCCTCAGTCTATTTCACTCCAGAAAGAATCCAACCTATCCAATCTCTCAGCATAACAAAAGTCATTTTAATCAAGGCAACACCCTGATGAATCTCCTCAACATGCACTCTAGGGCAATTATCTTCTACTTATAGTGCATCAACCAGAACTGCATATAATGCAAGTGTGGCCTAACAAGTATTTAGTAAAGTTGTAACATAACACTCCTATGCTTACACTATGTTCTGACCCATATTCTGAAGGAGGCTAACATGCCAATGACTTCTTCACCTGCCTATCAATCTGTGCTGCTACCCTTGCTAGTTCCTGCCTCATCCCTTCAAAGTTAGCCCTTCCCCAGTTAAGCACTTTACCATTTCGTCTGATTTTATCCCTTTCCATAGATATGCTGAAGCTAAGGGAGTTGTGGTCACTCTCACCAAAATGCTCCCCCACCATGAGGTCTGTCACCTGACCAGGTTCATTACCCAGAAGTAGATCCAGTATAGCCTTTCCTCTCATCAGCCGGTTCACATACTGTGTCAGGAATCCTTCTTGAACACACTTGACAAATTCAGCCCCATCTATCCCCCTTGCACTCAGGAGGTGACAGTCAATATGAGGGAAGTTGAAATCACCCATAACTACTACCCCGTATTTCCTGCACCATTCTAAAATCTGCCTGCTTATCTGCTCCTCGGTGTCCCGAGGACTATTTGGGGGCCTATAGGCTACTCCCAGCACAGTGATTGATCCCTTTGACTTCCACCCAGTGATTGACTTCCACCCAGACTGACTCCGTGGACACTCATTCTGCAGCGCCCTCCCTTTCTGTAGCCGTGAAACTATCCCTGACCAGCAATGCCACTCACCCCCTTTTCTACCTCCCATCCTATTCCTTTTAAAACACCTGAACCCCGGGACCTGCATCATCCAATCCTGCCCTTCCTCCAACCAAGTTTCAGTAACGGCCACAACATCGTAGTTCCACGTACTAATCCATGCTCTAAGTTCATCCTCCTTGTTCCTAATACTCCTATCATTGAAATAGACACATTTCAACCCCTTTAACTGGCTACAATTATGTTCTGTCCCCTGCCTGTCCTTCCTCATCAACTCAGAACTCTTAGCATCATGCCCTTGTTCTTCTACCTTAATCCCTGCACTCACATTCTGATTCCCACCCCCCCCCCCGCCAATCTAGTTTAAACCCACCCCAACAACTCTATCAAACCTGCCCGCCAGGATATTGGTCCCCCTGGGATTCAAGTGCAACCCGTGCTTTTTATTCAGGTCACATCCGCCCCAAAAGAGGTCCCAATGATCCAGAAATCTGAAACCCTGCCCCCTGCTCCAATCCCTCAACCACGCATTTATCCTCCACCTCATTCTATTCTTATTCTCACTGTCGCATGGCACAGGCAGTAATCCTGAGATTACTTTCTTTGAGGTCCTGCTTTTCAACTTCCTTCCTAACTCCCTGTAGTCTTCTTTCAGGACCTCTTCCCTTTTCCTGCCTATGTCATTGGTACCAATATGTACCACGACCTCTGGCTGTTCTCCCTCGCACCGCAGGATATCTTGGACACAATCAGAAACATCCCGGACCCTGGCACCTGGGAGGCAAACTACCATCCGAGTTTCTTTCCTGTGTCCACAGAATCACCTATCTGAACCCCTGACTATATCACTACTGCCTTCCTCTTCCTTTCCCTACCCTTCTGAGCCACAGGGCCAGATTCTGTGCCAGAGGTACGGCCACTGTCGCTTCCCCCAGGTAGGCTGCCCACCACCCCCCCCAACTGTAATCAAACAGGAGTACTTACTGTCAAGGGGTACAGCCACAGGGGTACTCTCCAGTATCTGACTCTTCCCCTTCCCTCTCCTGACTGTGACCCATTTCTCTGTCCCCCGTGGCCCCGGAGTGACCACCTGTCTGTAACTCCTCTCTATCACCTCCTCACTCTCCCTGACCAGATGAAGGTCATCGAGCTGCAGCTCCAGTTCCCTAACACAGTCCCTTAGAAGTTGCATCTCGATGCAGCGGGTGCAGATGTGGCCATCCAGGACGCCGGGGAACTCCAGGACCTCCCACATCTGACACTGACCACAGAAAACTGGCCTCATACACATACTACCTCCTTTTGCAATCAACAACTGCCTCACCTCGTCCCATTATCACTGAAGCCTGTTGAGCCAAAGCCCTTTCACTCTCTTGCCTCTCACTCCGCTGCCCGCTGGATATGGCTACCTTCTTTTAAGTAAGTGGGAGACTTTCTTCTAGTAAGTGAGAGACCTTCAAAGGTGCAATTTTGAGATTAGAAAGCTTGTTTGTGCCTGTCAGAATAAAAGGTAAAGATAACAAGTGTAGGGAACCTTGGTTTTCAACAGATATTGAAGCCCTGTTTAAGAGAGAAAAGGAGATACATACTAGGTATAGGTAGGTAGGAAGAAATGAGGTGCTTATGGGAGCATAAGAAATGCAAGAGAACACTTAATAAATCAAGAGGGCGAAAAGAAGACATGAAGTTGCTCTAGCAGACAAGGTGAAGGAATTCTAAGGGATTCTACAGATATGTTAAGAGCAAAAGGATTGCAAAGGACAAAATTGGTCCTCTAGAAGACCAAAATAGTAACTCGTGTGGAGCCAAAACGGTTGGGAAAGATCTTCAATAGGGTTTTTGCATCTGTATTTACTCGGAAGACGGACACAGAGTGTGTAGAAGTGGGGCAAAGCGGCATCAACTTCATGGACCCTGTACAGATTACAAAGGAGGAGGTGTTTTGATACCCTGATCAAATTAGGATGGATAAATCCCCAGGGCCTGAAAGTATGTATCCTCAGACCCCATGGGAGTCAAGTGCAGAAATTGCTGGACCCTAGCAGAGATAGTTAAAACATCCTAGCGACGAGAGGTACCAGAGGAGTGAAGGAGAGCCAATATTGTTCCACTGTTTTTTAAAAAAAGCTCTAAACAACAACTAGAAAATTATAGGCTGATGAGTCTGACATCAGCTGTGGGGAATTTATTGGAAGGTATTCTAAGGGACCAGATATATATAGGTATTTAATTAGACATGGACTGATTAAGGATAGACAGCATGGTAGTTCATGTCTAACCAATCTTATTGAGTTTTTTGAAGAAGTTACCAGGAAAGTAGATGACAGCAAGGCAGTGAATATAAGCTACATGGTCTTTAGCAAGGCATTTTACAAGGTCCTACATGGGTGATTAGTTAAGAAGATTCAGTCAGTCACTCAGAATTTAACATGAAGTAGTAAATTGGATTAGATAATGGCTTTGTGGGAGAAGCCAGAAAGTGGTAGTAAATGGTTGCTTCTCTGACTGCAGGCCTGTGACTCATGGAGTGCTGCAGGGATCAATGCTGGGTCCTTTGTTGTTTGTTATCTACATCAACAATCTGAATGATAATATGGTTAACTGGATCAGCAAATTTGCGGATGATACCATAATTGGGGGTATGGTGGACAGTGAGGAAGGCTATCATGGCTTGCAGAGGGATATTTAATATCTTTATTTTTCCCTTTCAGGGTTCTTTTGAAGACCCTAACCTGGAATTTACACACTGACTTCAGTTCTTTGCAGGAATCGGACCCGTTCTCAGGGTTGCAGGACCAGCCATTGTTCAGCACGCCAAAGGGTAGGCCTGAGAGGCGACCTAGTGTTTGGAAGCCTAAGATCTCAGGGCTCTGGAGAAGGACGAATCGAGGATCGGTGTCATGGCAGGAGACGTGTGTCATCGGGGAGGCCAGAAAATCTTTCGCTGTGGGCCCAAAGACCCAAGATCTGAGCGATATTCAGGCACAGAGCTCATAAAAAGCGACAAATGGACTTTATAACATTGTAAATCAGTGGGTTGTTGTTATGTCTCCCGCTTGCTGTGAAAATGGGGGACACCTCCCTCTCCCTTATCAGGGAGAGGGAAAACCTGTGGGTTGCTGAATGCTGGATGAATTATGATAGTCTTTGGGGTAACTGCAAAGTCTGCGTCTTTGCTATCACTTAGCTCACACTTGTGCTCAGTAGCAGATGCGCTTTTTATTTTGCCGGTGGAGGGAGGGGGGAGCTGGGAGTGACTTTGGGGTTCTCACGCTCATTCTTTGGGGCACTTCTCTGTATTCATTGATGTTTCGTGAAGAAAAAACATTTCAGGATGTATATTGTATACATTTCTCTGATAATAAATTGAACCTCTGAACCTTTGAAAAATAGGCTGAAAATGGTTGGAATTTAATGCAGACAAGTGCAAGGTTCTGCACTTTGGAAGGACCAACCAGCGTAGGTGTTGCACAATGAATGGTAGGGCACTGAGGAGTGTGGTAAAACAAAGGGATCTGGGAATACAGATACATAATTTGTTGAAAGATAGGGTTGTATAGAAAGCTTCTGAAAAGCACAACCAGGCACATTGACAGTTGCTGCATGAACAATACTGAACTATCTGCCTCTATGTGATCCTTCTTCCTTTGTGCCAATTATGCATGTTGCATTAGCCAAGTTGGAGCTGCCTACCTTGGAGCGCATTTCTTTGACTCGTCTGGGGAAAACCCATCACAATGGGACACTGCAAGTTATCAAATTATGTATCTGCTTCATGGGCTTTTGAAACAATGTCAAGACCATTTACATCAACTTTACTCCTCTTTCCCATCTATTCAGGGGCAGTTGAAGAGGTTCAGCTTTATCCAAAACTTAGATAATTAAGCACATAATTAATGAGGGCATGAGTATCAGTAAAGTCCATACGTGACTACTTATTCTTGCCCATCGGAGCATCTTGATCATCTATCTGGGATATGCCCTTTCTCATTACTACCATCAAGGAGGTGGTACAGGAGCTTGAAGTTCCACACTCAACAGGAACAGCTTCTTCCCCCGCCATCAGATTTCTGAGCAGTCCATGAACACTACTTCATTATTTCCTCTTTTGCACTCTTTATTTAATTTTCTAATTGATAAATTTTTATGTCTTTGCTCTGTAATGCTGTAGCAAAACAAATTTCTTATATAGCAGTGATAACAAATCAGATTCTGAAAATTATATATAATTCTGTCATTGAGAATTCTGCAAATGTTTCATGACAGAGAAATGGTCAGTGTCTAGGAACATACAAGAGATATAACTACTTGCAACTTGATATTTGATAGGCTGCTTCATCTAGCTTACAGCAAGAGTCACTAAATTTGAAGGAGGTTTTACCAGGATTACTTTCCACAGGGAACTTGGTTATAGTCTTGCAGTTAATTTGCACAATTTAACAATTGACAACAACTCAAACACAGATGCTGGAGATGAAATGGCACTCAGTTTGATTTTGCAATGCTTTTCAATTTTAGTTACATTCCTGCCTATTGTTATTGCAATCTGCAATCCAACTGAAGTTAGTTGATAACATAATTATCACTGAAGCTGTAAATCCAAAATTAAAAACAGAAAAAGTATGATCAACACATATGTGGCTCAGTGATAGGGGGATGGTCAAGCGTTGTTTCTAGGACTGGAGGCCCCTGTTTGGTGAAGTACCACACCATAGGGTTCATTGCTGGTTAGGAAAGATAAAGGAGTCATTTCAGACGAGGGGAATCAGCCCAAAATATTAATTTTAAATATTAAAATATTTCCTCCCATAGATGCTGCTTGACTTAAGTTCCTCTAGCATTTTGTGTGTGTTGTTCTCGACCCAAAATTTTGACTATCCAATTCCCTCCATAGGTGCTGCCTGACTCACTGAATTCCTTCAGCTATTTGCGTGTCTCAGATACCAGCATCTCCTGTCTTTTGTGTCTCCTTTGTTCTGTGATCAGCAGATTTAATAACCATACTGCATATCACTTAATCCAAGTCACATATAAATTGAGTCCAGAGAAATTATGGGAAATAAAAAGGCATATGAATTAAATGAGTATTTGCATTCATCTCTTCACTGCAGGAGATATGAATATATCCCAGAAATGGCTCCAAATTAGGAACTGAAAAGGAGAAAAGAAATCTAAAAAGGTAGAAGTTTTGTACTCACACTCTGTTTAAATAATACTTTTTATTTATATATTCGTTTCGAAATCCAGCGCAGAATAGACCCTTTGAGCTGCACCACCCAACAACACACCAATTTAATGCTCGCATAATCATGGGACAATTTACAATGTCCAATTAATCTACTAACCAGTACATCTTTGGACTATGGGAGGAAATCAGAGCACCTGGAGGAAACCCAAGCCCACACAGAAACTTGCTTACTGAGGATGCTGGAGTTGAAATCTGACTTCTGATGCTCTGAGCTGTAATAGTGCCACACTAACAAATGTGCTACTGTGGTAGCCCTTGAACTGATGAAATTTACTTTTCATTTTTCCTCACAAGTTAGATAAACTCCTATTTTCCCACATGGCCACTCTTGCTCAATGACTAAAGTCTATTTGCCTTTGCAAACTTCACAAACCTTGCAAATCCACTTTACTCACCCACCAAGTTTGGAGGGATATGGGCCAAATGCAGACAAATGGAAATAGTTCAGGAAGATATAAAATCATGAGGGGTACAGACAGGAAAGACTGCGGGAAACTTTTCCCCTTATCAGAAACAAATAAAATTAGAGTGCACAGATTGGGGGTAAGTGGTGACAGATTTTTCACCCAGAAAGAGGTAAAGCACTGCTGGAATAGTGGAAGCAGAATCACTGCTAGATGTCTAAATGGGCTCTTAAATTGCCTAAGGATACAATGCCAGAAGAAGGAATTAACCTAGATAGATGGCCTATGATTGGCATAGATGCGATAGGCCAAATACTCTGTTTCCATGTCATATGACTCTGACTTCTCATAACTTTAAAGCCACTTCTCAGCAGATGTTTCTTAAGATAAAGGTTACTTGAAGATCAAAACCTCAGACCTGTTTACTGTATTGTATTGATCCCTATATGCTTTGAGGCCAGAATTGCCAATAACAGCCACTACAAGTCACTGAAATAATACCAACAATGTTCCCTATGCAAAATCCTCCAAATTTGCTGGAAGAATACTTAAACTAACAGCAGTTTCTACTCCCAGATCAACATCTCCAGCACTGTTACAATAGCAACACAAAATGTTGAAAGAACTCAGCAGGTAAGGCAGCATCTATGGAAAGACTTTTTATACTATCTCTGAGGGTCTCTTCGTGTTTACAATTCTACCAGCACTGAAATGTGTGAACTCATCAATGATATGGAGATACCACATTCCTTGACCAGTTCATGTAGGTCTAAGGCTACTGTTTCATTGTATTCAGGTGCTAGTGGCAGACCAATCGCAAGTTTGGATTTGGACTTTCCATATATTTGGCATGTCTCACAGCTGCCAACCATCTTCTCTAGAATGGAAAAATGGTCTGCATCTTTGTTTTCTGAACTTCTGAGCACTTTCTTTAGTCTATCAGTCAAAGCGTGTCCAAACTGCTTCTGAAGCTTGAGCAACACTTCACATTTCTCATCTGAAGTCATGTTCTCTGTGACAATTAGTACTTCATTCTCACATTGATTCTCAGTAATGTCTTTATATAAAACGTTCAGAGCTGGTGAGCTCAAGAGACATTGGCTGTTGAAACATCATTGCTTGGTTATTCTCCGTATCCAGGTCGGTCCCTGCTTCCTTTGGGGAAGTTTTACTCAAGCGCTATGGGATGTTCATCGGTTCCACCTCCGTTTCAATGTAACATTTAGTCTGCCCTATTTTTGTGGGAATTTTCACTCTTTTGGTAGAATGTACAATCTTTCTAGCTCCAAATTTGAATGTTTTGTAACTGGAAATATTTGCGTTCACCACATTATGCACTTCATTCTAGTTTAGTTCACCTCCACAGTTTTCAAGTTATTTTTCTCTACACACTGTGTGTGCGTGCTATATCCTAGAATACATCAAAATCTCTGCATTAGTAAGCGATTCCTTTGTAAACAATGCTATATGGTACTCTTCTACATCTTCATTTTTGTTCTTTTCTTCAGTTAGTTTAACTTATTCGGTTCTGTGCAGATAGCTTTAGTGGTAAGTACTTCAACAAACCACACTTTTCAATCTCCTGCCATACTTGTTTAGTGGATTTGTACCAGGTAATGATAACCATACTTGTTTAGTGGATTTGTACCAGGTAATGATAACCTTGTCTGGTCACTCTGAGACCTATGCTTGCTACTCTCTTGTTTCTGCTCAGTGAAGACTGCAGTTTCCTGACTCAAACTAATTCCAACTATTGCCTTAGTGGCTTTTTCTCCAAAACTCCTCTTCAGTGCCAATTTTATAGATGCAAATGTAAGTTTTGTACATGCAGTTAACGCTAGCTGTCTGTCCTTTATGTCTAGACATGCAGTATCCAACAATTTAAAGCTAATACTGCAACATGAAGTTACATTTTGTATTTATGTATGCAACTGTACTTTTGTTCAAAATCAGTAACATAATCAGCTATATTTGTAGAACTGTCTCTAGAAATTTTGTCAAAGTCTGGAGATGGCTCATAATTCCGATCCTTTTCTTCCTTCAGAAAAACTGAGTCAAGTGCATTTATTAGTGTATTCATACCATCATCTTCCTTCAAGTCTTCCACTGAAATTCCCATTTGAGTCTCTCTTGCTCTTCCCAAAAGCAACAACTGCAAGGGTCTGCTTCTTCTTCTTGAATTCCATAACCTGAGTTCATATTCCAACTTCATTTTTCCAGCTTTTGTAAAGCGTGCTCTCGTTGAATGCTGGTTGGATCCTATAATTGGAAACCATCCTCTGCTACCACTGATAATGTTCAAACAACAAAGACAAGATTTTCTTTCCTTTTAGCAGTTTTACTTTCTCCATTTACGTTTAGTACACTAGGCTGCCATTTTCTTACCCTACATCCTCCCCTGCCACCCTCATGAACATGCCTAACATAGGGAAAGTGAACATCTCAACTAACTGCTCACATAACCCGAAGGAACAAAACTCAACAGATACAGCAGTATTGAAAAATGCCATGCTTCTTGCCGAAAATATGTGACAATGCACTCATAGTCGATAACAGAAACCATCAGTGAAATAGGTCTTCCGTTCTTTCCTATCAGATTCCCCCTTCTCCAGCCCATTATCTCTTTTATCACTTAACTTCCCAGCTCTTAACTTCACCCCTTCCCCCCACCCAGTTTCTCCTACCAT
Source organism: Hypanus sabinus (assembly GCF_030144855.1). Classification (NCBI taxonomy): domain Eukaryota; kingdom Metazoa; phylum Chordata; class Chondrichthyes; order Myliobatiformes; family Dasyatidae; genus Hypanus; species Hypanus sabinus. The sequence continues at coordinate 132,617,582 of NC_082706.1, forward strand.
TTTGTACTTCTTCCTCCCCTCCCATCTGCTTAATCTGGCTTCTCCTCTTTCTTTCCAGTCTCGATGAAGGGTCTCGGCCCAAAACATAGAATGTTTACTCTTTTCTGTAGATGCTGCCTGGCCTGCTGCGTTCTTCCAACATTTTGTCTGCGTTCCATTAGTGTAATAAATGCAAGAAATCAAAATCAGAGATTTTTAATCTCTTGCATTTTAGAAATTAAAAATTGAAAGGAGCTACAGGGAGGTAGTCGTCTCGACATTGCAGGAACCAGGTAAACAGGTGACTGTCAGGAGAAGGAAGGGAAATGGGCAGTTAGTACAGAGAACCCCTGTGGCTGTTCCCCTCAATAAGTGTACTGCTTTGGATACTGTTGAGGGGGATGATTTACCGCAGTAGCACCACAGCAACCAGGTTACTGGCACTGAAGCTCAGAACAGAAGAGAGTACTGATCTTGAGGACAGAGTTAAGATGGTGCCAGATGGCTGCCTCTTTTGCTCATCTGTGGAAAAGGCTTAAATTACTCTTTTTAATGTCTGTTTTCTTTTTTTTTTAAAAGGTGGCTGGGGTTCTATTGAGGTCCCTGATCTGCAACAGCATTTAAAACTGTGTTCTTTTTTCACTGCGATAAATTCCCTTTCTTGGAGCTCACTGACCAACCATCTGTTTTTCAACATTCTTCAGGCACGGCATAGGAGACGGTGGGGTGCAGGTTGTGGCCCTATGCACAACTGATCCAAGGCAATGCCAATGACTTAATGGGTACTTTGCATCTGTCTTCACTGTTGAAGACAACAGCAGTGTGCCACAGGTCCATGAGTGTCAGGGAGCAGGAGTCAGTGCCATTGCCTTTACAAAGCAAAGAGTGCTCGGCAAACTCAAAGGTCTTAAGATGGATAAGTCACCTGGACCAGATGGACTACATCCCAGAGTCCTGACAGAGGCTGCGAAGAGATAATGGATGCATTGCTCATAATCTTTCAAGAAACATTTGACTCTGACATGGTCCCCGAGGACTGGAAGATTGCAAATGTCACCTCACTCTTTAAAAAGGGAGGAAGGCAAAAGAAAGGAAATTATAGGCCAATTAGTCTAACCTCAGTGGTTGAGGAAGTGTTGGAGCCTATTAAGGATAAGTTTTTGGGGTACTTGAAGACTATTGATAAAATGTCAAAGTCAGCATGGTTTCTGTAAAGCGAAATCTTGTCTGACAAATCTGTTGGAGTTCTTCAAGCAAGTAACAAGCAGAATGGACAAAGGAGAAGCAGTGGATGTCATTTACTTGGATATTCAGAAAGCATCTGATAAGGTGCCACACATGAAGCTGCTTAACAAGATAAAATTCTATGGCGTTACAGGAAAGATATTGGCATGGGTATAGGAATGGCTGACAGACAGGAGGCAGTGAGGGGGAATAAAAGGGGCCTTTTCTGGTTAGCTGCCAGTGACCAGTGGTGTTCCTCAGGTGTCAGTTTTGGGACCGTTGTCTTTCACATTGTTCATCAATGATTTGGATAATGGAATTGATAGCTTTTTGGCAAAGTTTGCAGATGATACAAAGATAGGTGGAGGAGTAGGTAGTGCTGGGGAAGCAATGTGGATGCAGTAGAACTTAGACAAATTGGAAGAGTGGGCCAAAAAGTGGCAGGTAGAATGTAGTGTTGGGAAATATACAATAATGCATTTTGGTAAAAGGAACAATGTGACTATCTAAATGGGGAGAAGGTTCAAACTTCAGAGGCACAGAGGGGCTTAGGAATCCTCGTGCAAGATTCCTAGACGGTTAATTTATAGGTTGAGTCTGTGATAAAGAAGGCAAATGTAATGTTGGCATTTATTTCAAAGGGAATAAAATATAAAAGCTAGATGATAATGCTGAGCCTTTACAAGACACTAGTCAGGCTGCACTTAGAGTATTGTCAACAGTTTTGGGCCCCATGTCTCAGAAAGGATATGTTGTCATTGGAGAGTCAGAGGAAGTTCACGAGGATGATTCTCGGAAAGAAGGAGTTAACATGAGGAGCATTTGGCAGCTTTGGGCCTGCAGTCACTGTAATTTAGAAGATGCGTGGGGATCTTGTGGATGTGGAGAAGATGTTTTCTATGGTGGGGGGGATCCAGAAATAGAGGACACAGCCTCAAAACTGAGTGGCGTCCATTTAGAACAGAGGTAAGGAGGAATTTTTTTAAACAGAGAGTGGTAAATCTGTGGAATGCTCTACCACAGACTCCAGTGGAGCCCAAGTCCGTGGATATATTTAAGGCAGAAGTTGATTGTTTGCTGATCAGTCAGGACATGAAGAATATGGTAAGGAGGCAAGTGTATGGGGTTAAGTGGGATCCGGAATCAGCCATGATGGAATGACGGAGCAGACTCAATGGGCTGAGTGGCCTAATTCTGCTCCTATATCTTATTGTGTGAGGCGTCGCAGGAGAAGGAACATCAGGATTTTGCAGCAGCGGATACTGCAGATGAAGGTCTCTGTGGTCAAGCAACTACTTTTTCTCTCTTTCCCTCGATGGTGGGAAGGGTTTGCTGTCAATTCTTGAGTCAGAGAATCTTGGAATAAAAAGGGACATGGCAGACTATAAAATTATAACAGCGACAGTTAGTCTCCCTTTTCACTGTGAAATGGGGGACATCTCTCTGTCCCTTGTTAGTGTAAGAGAGAGAGAGAGAGAGAGAGAGAGAGAGAGAGAGAGAGAGAGAGAGAGAGAGAGAGAGAGAGAGAGAGAGAGAGAGAGAGAGAGAGAGAGAGAGAGAGAGAGAGAGGGAGCCTGTGGCATGTCAAACTGTAGGGTAAACAATATTTTTTATTGATTGCAGATCATGGTCTCTCTTTGGAGGGGTTTGATCTTGCTTGGTGGTGGATGCTGACGCGTTTTGCTGAAATGGTGGGGGGTTGGTTGATGCTTTGCTTCTGCTTGCGGGAGGAGACGGGGGCTTCGGAGTTCTAATGGTTTTCTGTCATTCATTCTTTAGGAGTTTTGTTTTTCGTGGACATCTGCGAAGACTAAGTATTTCAGGTTGTACACTGAACACATTCTCTGATTATAAACAGAACACTTGAACCATTGAAGATTCCATAGAGGAATAGATATGAGATCCTGTGTACCTAATAGAGATACCTAAGTGGTATGGTGCCTCCCAGGTGCCAGGGTCAGGAATGTCTCAGATTCCAGTCCATGGCATTCCAAAGGGGGATGGTGAGCAGCTGTAAGTCTAGGCATATATTGGCACCAATGATATAGGTAGGAAAGGTGAGGAGGTCCTAAAGAGAGATTTTAGGGACCAAGGTAGAAAGCTGAAAAGCAGGACCACGAGGGGAGTCAGCTCTGAACTGCTGCCTGTGCCACACACCAGTGAGGGTAAGGATAGGAGCACTTGACAGATAAATGTGTGGCTGAGGAACTGTGGCAAGGGGAAGGGGTTCAGATTTCTGGATCAGGGACCTCTTCTATGGAACATACAATCTGTACAAAAGAGACAGGTGATGCCTGAACCCAAGGGGGACCAATATCCTTGTGGGCAGGTTTTCTAGACCTGTTTCGGAGGATTTAAATTAATTTGGCAGAGGTACAGGAACCAGAGTGATAGGGCTTAGGTTGGGACAGTTGGTTTACAAACACAGGCAGTGTGTAGTGAGACCACTAGCACGGACAAGTTTATGATAGGGCAATATTTCAGTAAACAAGATGAACTGCAATGTAAAAGAGTGATAAAAATTGAAAAGGGTGATGAATATAGGACTATAGATGTTGTATTTGAATCCACACAGTATACAGAACAATGTAGATGAACTTGTAGCACAGTTAAGAGGTTGGCAGGTATGACATTGTAGGCATCACCAAATTGTGGCTGAAAGAAGGTTATAGCTGGGAGCTTAATATCCAAGGATATACATTGTATCGAAAGAACGGCAGGTAGGCAGAGAGGGTGAAGTGGCTCTGTTGGTAAAAAATGAAGTAAAATCCTTAGAAAGAGGTAATATAGGATCAGAAGGTGTAGAATATTTATGGCTGGAGCTGAGAAAGTGGAAGGGTAAAGATTCTCTGATGGGAGTTATATGGCTCCAAATAGCAGCAAAGATGTAGGCTACAAATTACAACAGGAGATAGAAAAGGCATGTCAAAAGGGAAATGTTATGATAATTATGGGGCATTTCTATATGCAGGTAGATTGGGAAAATCAGATTGGTACTGGACCCCAAGAGGGGAAATTTGTAGTATGCTTACTAGATGGCTTTATAGAGCAGCTCATGGTTAAGCCCAGAATGGGTGTTGTGCAAAGAACCTAAATTGATTAGCGAGCTTAAGGTAAAGGAACCTTTAGGAGCCAGTGATCATAACATGATGGAATTCACCCTGCAATTTGAGAGGGAGTAGCTAAAGTGAGATGTATCAGTATTACAGCGGAAATCGAAGGGAATTGCAGAGGCATGAGAGAAGACTTGGCCAAAGCCGATTGGAAGTGACACTAGACTAGCAGTGATGACAGCAGAGTAGCAATGGATAGAATTTCTGGGAACAATTCGGAAGGTGCAGGATATATACATCCCAAAGTAGTAGTAGTATTCTAACAACAGGATGATGCAAGTGTGGCTGACAAGAGAAGTCAAATCCAACATAAAAGCCAAAGAGAGGTTATATAATAGAGCAAAAAATAGAGGGAAATAAGAGGATTTGGAAGATTTTAAGAATCAACAGGAGGCAATTAAGAAGTTATAAAGAGGGAAAAGATGGAACATGAAGGTAAGCTAGCCAATAATATTAAAGAGGATACCAAAAGGGGTGGCTGAAGAGATTGTGGATGCATTAGTAATGATCTTCCAAGAGTCAATTGATTCTGGCATGGTTCTGGAGGACTGGAAAATTGCAAATGTCACTCCACTCTTCAAGAGGGGAGAGAGGCAGAAGAAAGGAAATTATAAACCAGTTAGTCTGATCTCAGTGGTTGGGAAGATGTTCGAGTCAATTGTTAAGGATGTCATTTCAGGATACTTGGAGGCACATAATAAAATGGGTCGTAGTCAGCATGGTTTCCTCAAGGAAAACTCTTGCCTGACAAATCTGTTGGAACCCTTTGAAGAAATAATAAGCAGAAAAGACAAAGGAGAATTGTCAGATGTTGTATACTTGGATTTTCAGAAGGCCTTTGACAAGGTGCCACATATTAGGGTGGTTGACAAGTTAAGAACCCATGGTATTACAGGAAAGATGCTAGCATAGATAGAGCATTAGCTGATTGGTAGGAGGCAAAGAGTGGGAGCCTTTTCTGGTTGGCTGCTGGTGACTAGTAGTGTTCCATTGAAGTCTGTTTGGGACAGCTTCTTTTTATGTCATATGTCAATTATTAGGATGATGGAATTGATGGCTTTGTGGCCAAATTTGAGGATGATATGGAGGGGCAGGTAGTGTTGCATAAGCAAGGAGGCTGCAGAAGGACTTAGATTAGGAGAATGGGCAAAGAAGCGGCAGATGGAATACAGTATCGGTAAGCGTAAACTGTTTTCTAAGTGGTGAGAAAATCCAAAAACCTGTGGTGCAAAGGGACTTGGGAGTCCTTGTGCAAGATTCCCTAAAGGTTAATTTGCAGTTTGAGTCAGTGATGAGGAAGGCAAATGTAATGTTAGCAATCATTTCAAGAGAACTAGAATATAAAAGTAAGAATGTAATGTTGAGGCTTTATAAGGCACCGGTAAGGCCTCACTTGGAATATTGTGAGATGTTTCTGGCCCCTTATTTGAGAAAGGATGTGCTGACACTGAAGAGAGTTCAAAGAAGGTTCACAAGAACGGTTCCGGGAATGAAAGGGATTGATGGCTCTTGGGCTGGACTCACTGGAATTTAGAAGAATAGGGATGGGGGGGGGGGTCTCATTGAAACCTGTTAAGTGTTGAAAGGCCTCAACAGAGTAGAGAGGTTGCCCTTAGTGGGGTCTAGGACCAAATGGCACAGACTCTGAATAGAGGGATGTCCATTTAGAATGGAGATGAAGAGGAATTTTTTTAGCTAGAGAGTATTGAATGTGTAGAATTCATTGCCACAGGTGGCTGTGGAAGACAAGTCATTGAATATATTTAAGGTAAAGGTTGATAGATAATTGATTAGACAGGACATGAAAGGTTATGGGGAGAAGGCAGAAAATTGGGGCTAAGTGGGAAATAGATCAGCCATGATGAAATGATGGAGCAGATGCGATGGGCCAAATGGCCCAATTCTGCTCCTATATCTTAATGTCCTATGGAAGTGAACCTAAAATGTGCTTGTAGAGTGTGCTAAAAAAGCACAACAGGAAAACTCAACCAACAAAATTCTGCATGAATCACAAAACTAAAATTATAAATTGTGGCAGTATTGCACTGGTTAATTAATACAGTTAGAGTAGAAATAACCAACAAATAAATTTAAGAACAGGTAACAACAAATTGATGAAGTAATGGAGAAATAAGCACTATAAAACCATAAGTGACAAGTAAACCATATCAATCACACAGTGAATCATAAAACACCAGACAATTAACAAATTATTATGTATATAATTGAATTAATACAGAAGCAAGTCTCTTGTACAATAAATCAATGTAATTTCTACAAAAGCAAAATCGAAATATTAATGGGGAAGCAGGCACCCGGGAGTCAGTTAAGTAGTAAAGTAGGCATCAGTTAATCAATAAATCTAAACAAATGGAGTTGTGAGCTCACAAAAAAATCAAAAGATTAATAAAATAATTGGCACTGGCAAATGAAATGAAGCAGCTAACACACAAGGTCTAATTATTAGAACTTTGTGCACCATGTAAACTAATGAAGCAGCAGCCACTCAAGATGAATACACACATGGGATCAGACACCAAGAATTGATAAAATCACTGGACAACAATTTCAAAGCTTGGATGATGGGGATCACTAGGCTGTGTGTGAGAAAAACAGATAGCTAAACATCAAGAAATTAGTATAGGCAAATGCCTGTAAGGTTCTGCATTTTATTACACATTTACATCATGTTTATTTATTTTATTTACTTATTGAGATACACTGTGGAATAGGACCTTCTGGCTCTTTGAGCCATGCTGTTCAGCAACTCCTGGTTTAACCCTAGCCTAATCATGGGACAATTTACAATGACCAATTAACTTACCAACCAGTAGGTCTTTAGATTTTGGGAAGAAACTGGACCACCCAGAGGAAACCCACAAAGTCACAAGTAGAACACACAAACTCTTTACAGACAGTGGTGGTATTGAACCCAGGTTACTGGCAAAGCATTGTGCTAACTCCTGCACTACCATGCCACCCATGAACAACACTTAAACATGCAGTAAATAAACAAAATTAATGAATTTGAGAAATTGAGCACATAAATTTATTTTAATTTATTTTTTGTAAGTCTTATCTTCTATAATACAGCGGTGGTCGAGGCAGAAGCGATAGGGTCTTTTAAGAGATTCCTGGATGGCTACATAGAACTTAGAAAAATAGAGGGCTATGGCTAATAATATTCTACATTTATATGGTTGAAAGTTTATGTCTTCACTGGGCTGCTTTCAAGACCATGTCTTATCTAACAGTTAAACCAGCAAATGGGATAACAAGCAGGTACATAATTAAATAAAATATAGCCTGCTGTCATAATAAAATGTTAACATGTTCCTTTATTTTCCAGTAAACCAAAGAGTTTGCCATTTGGCTCAGTACATTTCTAATGGCTGTTATCACAAATTTTCCAATTAATTTTACTCACCAATTCTTTCACCATTTCCCTTAAATGTTTGCTTTTAACATAATTTTGTTTCATATAGGAGTAAGCCAACTCCAGACAAATCTTTGTTTAAATAAAATTATCATGTCCTTAATTTGCCAATTAACTGAATTCACATTATCTAGACATCACACATTTAGCAGATGAAACAGTTAGGCATGGATTATAGAGTCAAAGTGACTTTAATATTCAAAAAAGAAACAAATGGCAATGAAATCTTATTTTTAAAATATTTTTTGCCCAGAAGAACAATCTAGAAAGACATTATTTGATGATCTCCCAATTGGAAATTTCCTACAGTAAATCTATATAAATACATACCTTTCAAAGCATTTGTGGCTTGAAAACCAGCTTCCTGCATACTGTTTTTCAAGCAATGCTTGGAATTCCAACTTCAACCTGCCCTTATTGGACAAAACCAAGCAGGAAGCAGCCAGTATACTTCCACTGCAGGTCTTGACAGTCCATTTCTAAATGTAGCGTGTCTCATCTGCGAACAATCTTTAGAAGCAAATGCACAAATAAACAAAGTTCCAAACTGAAGTTCTGTAAGCAGTCAATTATCCACTAAATCACAAAAAGCTTGCCGTAGTCAATTTTGAAAGTCTCATTCCACAGATGCCCTTTCAAGAAGTTAGAGTCACTGTGTCTTCTCCAGGATTCATCCAGAAGCATTTTCCATTCCCATTCTATGTCGCTTAAGGCAAACTCCTGAAAAATTAGAAACAAACTTCTTTTCATTATCTATAGACATGAACACTAACTTGAGAGACATTTAGATTACAGAAATTTCAAATCTCAGAATTATAAATCTCAGAATGCTCCTCTTGTAGGATCTGGGAAGGTAGGGAGACCTCCAGCATCCCTGATAACTACACCTGCAAGAAATGCAGCTTCTAACAGACCATGTTAAGAATTTGGAGCTGTAACTGGATGAATTCCGGATTATTCATGAGGCTGAAGGGTTGATAGCCAGGACATACAAGGAAGTAGTTACACCCATAGTGGAGGTAACTAGGTGACCATCAGGAGGGGGAAAGGGGATAAGCAGATAGTGCAGAAAAACTCCTGTAGCCATTCTGCTCAACAACAGATATACTGCTTTATACTGTTGAAGGGAATGACCAGGCAGAGGAAAGCCACAGTAGTTGGTTCTCTAGCACTGAGTCTGGCTGTGTGGTTCAGAAGGGAAGGTGGGGGAGAAGAGATTTCTTGCAAAAGGGAATAATATCCCAGCCAGAAGGTTTCCCTGTGCTGCATGGTGTGGTTTAAACTAGATTTGCATGGGGATGGGAACCAAAGTGCCAGAAATGATAGTGGTTGTGGAGAAAGATGTTGTTAAGTGTACATACGAGGTCAGGAATCAAAATATCGAGCATGGTGGGAGTGTATGTTCTGAGCCGCATGTACTTCAATGCAAGGAGTATTGTAGGAAAGGCAAGTGAGCTTAGGGCATGATCATCACGTGGAATTATGATATTGTAGCCATTAGAGAGCTTGATTGCGGCGGGGGGGGCAGGACTGGGAGCTCAGTGTTTCTGGGTTCAGTTGTAAAGTTATAATATAGACATGATAGGGGCAATGCAAGTAAGCATTTTCCTCTGAGGTGAGGTGAGACTAGAATTAGATGTCATGGGTTAAGGGTGAAAGGTAAAATGTTTAAGTGGAACGTGAGGGGAAACTTCTTCACTCAGAAGGTGGTGAGGGTGGTGAACAGAGTTACAAGCACAAACGGTGAATACAGGGCCAACTTTAACATTTCAGAGAAGTTTAAATAGGTACATGGATGGGAGGGGGGTTGAGGGCTATGATTCAGGTGCAGGTCAATGGGACAAACCAAATTATTAGCTTGGCATGGACTAATTGTGCCAAAGAGCCTGTTCCTGTGCTGTACTGTTCTATGAACTATAAAATCCTATATCATCTTGACCCACCTTATCCATGCTAATTATGATGCTTATCTATGTTAATTCCACTTCCCTCACTTGGCTTGTACCCACCTACATTTATCCTAAATAATTAACCAAAAATCTCTTAACCATCCTAATTACATCTGTCTTTCTATCTTATTCCTGATAACCACAACCCTTGGTGGGAAAAACATAAAGACCCATCCACCACTATTGCCTCCTATCACCAAGCCAATCCCGGATTTTAACATTTCTTGTGTCTTAACCTTCTGGATCAGACTATCGTATGTGACCTTGTCAAAAATCTTATCAGCTTCCAGCCTTTGGTTTGAATTGAGAGATATACTCTATCTTTGTTCTGCACACTGAGATATGGTGAAGTCATACGTGCAGGAAATACAATTGAGGACAACTATGGAAGAAGGGAAGCCATGATTCAGGAAGGAAGACAACAGAACAGAAGGTGTCATGCAACAAATGTGACAGAAACAAAGAAACTAAGAAAAAGGAATGCCCTCCTTATTGACAAAGGATGAGAGGATACATAGTTGCCTGTGAGGAGTTTGTACGCTCTCTCTATGACCACATGAGTTTCCACCTACAGTCAAAAGACATATTGGTTGTTAGGTTAATTGGTCATTGTAAACTGTCTCTGATTAGGCCAGGATTAAATCCGAGGATTGCTGTTTACCGCGGCTCAAGGGGATGGAAGGGCCTGTTACGCGATGTATGTCAATAAATAAATAATAACTGTAAGCATGCTTGTTGAAGATGTTAGTGTCTTGTATATCTCCTGAGATAGAAACAGATAAACCCAGAAAGGGAAGAGAAATGTCTGAGAAAAACAATGTAAAGAAGAGTACGGTGGAAATCAGCAGCAAAAGTGATTAAATTTGAGTTTTGTATGGGTGCCATATACAACATCACTGCAACATTACTGTACTACAGTTTTAAACGCCCATTACCAACACATTTCACCTACTGGGTCTCCTCTCCTTTCTGTTCCCATCTACCCACCACCTCCATGTCCTGATGAAGGGTCTCGGCCCGAAACGTCGACAGCGCTTCTCCCTTTAGATGCTGCCTAGCCTGCTGTGTTCTACCAGCATTTTGTGTGTGTTGTTTGAATTTCCAGCATCTGCAGAGTTCCTTGTGTTTGCACCACCTCCATTATTTGGTTTACTGCTCCATCTTCCTTTCCTATCAGATTCCATCATCTGTAGCCCTTTGTTACCTCTATCTGTTATCTCCCAACCTGAATTGCTGATTCCATTCTTCTATCCACCATCTGCCTATTACTTATCCTTACTTGCCAGCTCTTGCTTCACCCCTTCCCCTCACCTCATTATACTGGATATCTCCTTTCCATTTTAGTCCAGATAACTGAAAATACCAACTATTTTTTTCCCTTCTCAGAAGACACCTTACCTGCTGATTCCAGCATCTGTAGTGTTTCATGTCTCCAAACTAATTGGAATGATCAGTAATGTTTTTGACACAGTGAATTACGTACATTTTGCCTTCTAAAAGTAAATTTTCTCTTCCTTTAAAACTTTATTTATTCTCAGGACTATACTTACTCTCCTTACTCATTCTTAAATCATTTTCACTCCAGTTCTACAATTTTTGATGCAAGGAGATAGAAATTGCTTGTCTTATTCCAGAACTGGTTCAGCAGTCTGCACAATGTCAATGAATACTGTTCTAGTTTAAACTCCAGTGTTGTCAAGTTGAAGTTCATTATCATGTACGTGCATACCCAGGGTATAAACAGACAGACATATTTTATTGATCCCGAGGGAAATTGGGTTTTGTTACAGCTGCACCAACCAAGAATAGTGAAGAAATATAGCAATATAAAACCATAAATCATAAATGAAGAAAACTTGCCCCAGAGACATCATAGCATTAGCTTCTTTAATAGTAACTGCCATTACTGTGTAAACCCAATTATGTTTTGAGCTTTTTGTCCAAGAAGCTCCTTCCACAACTAAGCAATGATCATCTGCAGGTTTGTGGGTAACAAATCAGCACACAGATGCTCACATATTATAAAAATGAGTAAGAGCAATTTTTAAAATTTATGTTGTCCTACATTAATATCAATTACCAACCTGTCTACACAGTCTTGAGTCTTTAAACATTATCTCCTACTCTAACTGTGAGCCAGGACTTGTCTCATCAACAAATTTGTTCATTCATACCAATACATACCAAAGAATCATTCACAATACAGTGATGGTCTCAGAAACGATAATTCTCAAACACCAGAGCAATTTGCATTTATGGCCTTTACCTACCAAGTCATCTAGTCAATTTGTATAATAAACCACACTGCTTACCTTTATTTATTGCCCTCTTGGCTGGATGGGAAAGTTCTTAAGAGAGCTGCAGAAATAGTATCACGAATGCTAATTCAGATACCTTAATTTAATTTTGCAATAAGCTAGTGAATCCAAGAATTTCATGTCATGTTCCAATGTAAACAAATAATGTAAATTAAATTACAAATAGAGTCATAAAGTACTACAGCACAGAAACAGGTCCCTTCACATGGTTAGAGCATTGGCTGATTGGTAGGAGGCAGCGAGTGGAAATAAAAGAATCTTTTTCTGGTTGGCTGCCAGTGACTAGTGGTGATCCACAGGGGTCAGTGTTGAGACCACTTTTTTTTGTGCTTTTTATCAATGACTTAAATGATAGAACAAATAGCTTTGTTGCCAAGGTTGCAGATAATACAAAGATTGGTGGAAGGGCAGGTAGTGTTGAGGAAACAGGTAAATTGTGGAAGGCCTTAGACAGATTAGAAGAATGGGCAAGAGACTGGCAAATGAAATACAATGTTGGAAAATGCATGGTCATGTACTTTAGCAGTAGAAATAAATGTGCGGACTATTTTTTAAACAGAGAAAATCCAAAAATCTGACTTGCGAGTCCTTGTGCAGAACACCCTAAAGGCTAACTTGCAGGTAGAATCAGTGGTGAGGAAGGCAAATGCAATGTTAGTGTTCATTTCAATAGGTCTAGAATTCAAGAGCAGGGATGTGATGCTGCAGCTTTATAAGGTACTGGTGAAGCCTCACCTTGAGTATTGTGAACAGGTTTGGGCTCCTCATCTTAGAAAAGATATGCTGGCATTGGAAAGGGTTCAATGGAATTTAACAAGGATGATACCAGGAATGAAAGTGAATGAAATGAATGAGGCATTGATCGTGTGGATAGTCAGAGGCTTTTTCCCAGGGCTGAAATGGCTAACACAAGAGGGTACATTTAACACAAGAGGGCACATTTTTAAGGTGCTTGGAAGTAGGTACAGAGTAGGTCAGGTGTAAATTTTTTTACGCAGAGAATGGTGAGTGCGTGGAATGGGCTGCCGGCGACTGTGGTGGAGTGGGATACAGTAGGGTCTTTCAAGAGACTCCTGGATAGATACATGGAGCTTAGAAAAATAGTGGGCTGTGGGTAACCCTAGGTAATTTCTAAAGTAAGTACATGTTCGGCACACCATTGTGGGCCAAAGGACCTGTATTGTGGTGTAGGGTTTCTATGAAAGGGTTATACAAGGAATGTTTGATGGCTCTGGGTCTGTACTCACTGGAATTTTGAAGGATGAAGGGGAATCTCATTGAAACCTTTCAAATTTTGAAAGGCCTAGACAGAGCAAATGTGGAAAGAATGTTTCCCATGGTGGGGGAGTCGAGGACAAAAGGGAAAAGCCTCAGGATAGAAGGGCATCCATTTAAAATAGAGATGCACGGAAATTTCTTTAGCCAGAGGGCAGAGAATTTGTGGAATTTATTACCACAGGTAGCAGTGGAGGCCAGGTTATCTGGCGTATTTAAGGCAGATCGGTTCTTGATTCTACATGGCATCAAAGGTTACGGGAGAAGGCTGGGGAATGGGGCTGAGGAGGGGAAAAAAGGATCAGTCATGATTGAGTGACAGAACAGACTCGATGGGCCAAATGGCCTAATTCTGCTCCTTTGTCTTATGGTCTAAATACTTTGAAAAAACATTAAGGAACAGGCCCTTTTAAAATATGATATTGTTTAATGAGGAAAGATCAACTGATGATCTGCCATTAAATAGGCCTTCATGGAATAAATATGATGGAATTTTATACACAAATCAAAAATAAGTGGATTCAATCTGAAGAAAGCAAACTATGAAGGCATGAGGCATAAGATGATTATGTAAAAGTGGCTAACATTATGTATAGCTTCCAAGTAATACTATATATACTTTAAAAGCGAGTAAAGTTCACAATTATAGGAGACTTGAGGACTTTTTTTTTCATTCAGAGAATGGTCAAAATCTGAATTACACAAGGGGTCAGTAGTGATTGATTCTCTCACAATATTTAAATACTTAAATGAGCCATGACATAGAAGACTACAGCCAAATGCTGTGAAATGTGATTTATATAGATATTTGATGGCCACCAGAGACAAGGTGAGCTGAATGATTCTATCAGTAATAAAATGCACCAGACATGGCTATCAAAAGATGTTAAAAATTGCATTAGGTTAAAGGAAAGGTTTATGATTAAACTTTATTAAAACAGCTGTAGATGACTGTGTCTCCACAAAATCGTTCAGGATTTATCCTAATCAGAAGCACTAGATGAACTATGAAATCTGGAATTTGTTGAGAGCCAGATCAGAGCCATTCAAGTCTGGAGATCAAGAATGCTACAGACAGTGGTGGGTATATGGAATGAGCTGCCAGAGAAGGTTATAGACGTGAGCAAAATTACACTGTTTAAAGGATAATCTATTACTCTACTACATTCATTGGTCACAATGTTGTGACGGAGCACCTGTGATCAATCAACAGTGATGATCCTGAGCTTCCTGTGCTTGACACTTTAATTCCGAATCCCACTCCTATTGTAACCTGTCTGAAGCCTTCTCCACATCAGATTCCCAACAAACACCAACAAACTTTATGTTGTCCTGAACTGCCAACCATTATTTGAGCAGAAATTTCCTCTAACTAAATATAACAATGATGAAAACCAGTTTCCTCATACTCTCAAATTGGATTCACTGTAGGCCATTTGGCTCTTGGAGTCTGCTCTACTATTTGATAAGATGATGGCTAATGCAATTATAATAGCAATTTCATTTTTTCCATCCACCCTTGGTAAATTTGCAAAGAACACTCGCCCCTCCTCCCCCCCCCCAAATACATACATCAAATGCATATCAAGAATCCCTCTATCTTTACTTTGAAAATAATCAGTAATTCTGCTTTCATTATCCAAGGAAGTTCCAAATACTTATTTTTAAAAAATCACTATCTTTATTAGGCAATCCCCAAATCGAAGATTTCCTCACACAAGGAAACAGTCTCTCCTTATCTACCATGAAAGAACACTACCAATCTCAGTTCCTGCTGCAATCTCTATTTGCTAGACAACACTTGCAACCTTCTTCCCAGCAAATGCTCAAGATCAGTCTGGATTGTTCTTTATTTTGATATCGTATCCAACTCCATGCTAAGATTCTGAGCATATATCGATACCTGTCGCAAAGATGGCAATTTTCCAGACAAGAACACCTGACTCCAACCTGCTTCACTTCACTTGCTGAAACCTTCCTGCATACATCTACCATCATTGAAACTGAACACAGTCTGGAGACCTCTCCATTTTCTATCCTCTTTCTAAAGGAGCATTGGACAAGCAACGTTCTACCTGCCATGAGGACCCCATTAGCAATAACCTGTGTTAAGTGATCTATCTTTCTCAACCAAGACCCAACCAGCTGCTTCATCATTGTTGTTTCATGGTGGTACCTTTTCTTTCTATGTTGTTTCTATTCTGACACCATTTACATAGAGTGGCAAATGGTAAACTTCAAACGATCTATATTATTTTGGTTATTCAATGTGATAGAAAAGCATAGCTTCATACCCACAGTTCTTAAAAAGCATAAATTCAGGAAGCAAAGCTAGCACTTATTGCATACTTTTAGGACAGCTGCAGTATGTGTGATGAAAAGAAGGTGAAGGTAATCTAAATGTTGAGGATGATTTAAATCTAATGACAAAGGTAGACTGCTTATTTACTCCTCAACAAATCACAAAACATGAAGGGTAACATCCAGATTGTAATACAGTGGATTCCATTTAATCAGGGCAGTCATTTATTTGGGACAACTCTTAAAGGACAAAAACTGAGAAAATTGCCAGGATTCCCTTCATTTATTGGGGACACCATACCACTTAAATGGGCTAGGAGATTGTTGCAGAGGTTTCTAACTAGCATGAGATGCATGTACTTGTGCGGCCGTAAGACACTAGACCCTGCTGAGAGTGAGCAGTTTGTAAATAGCACCAGTTGTGTGCACTTGTATTCAAAATGCTGTGATTTGTGTCACTGATTGCAGGTGAGAAATAAGCAGTAAGGCAATTCAGAACTGTTTTGCTCCTGCAGTTCCAGCATTCAGGCTTAAGATGCCAGAAATCGCCGGGAGTGAAAATTAAACAATTTAACTACTTCAACAAGTTTGGAACTACAAAGAATCTGAAGACATTGACAACCACGGATAACAAACATTTTGCTTCCTGAATACTTTTGGGTGTAGCTTATGGATTTTGGGCTGCTGATCATGAAAATCATCATGAAATTTCCTTATCATCCAACTTTTTAAAAAATTGCCTATAAATGTTTATTTCAATTCATAATTCAAGTCAATTAAAATGTTGCCAACAATGTAAGCTGAAAAGCTTTCTAGCTTGTCCATGCTTAGGCAGGGCAGATGCTGCATGGAGGACAGCTTTTAGAAAGATTATAAAAGCATCACACACATACCATTCTATGCATTGCATTTACATGCTTATCAATTTGCAATCACGTTGATATGCATGCTCTACATGAATAGCATATTGTATGTACTCATTATAATAAAGTAATAGTATTTTCAGGAGTATTTGTGATAGCAAAATGTCTTGCCAATCTTGTAACAGTGCGATGCTTTCTGTTATATTTGTGGCAAGTATGTATTTAAATCTCAAAGACAGAGCATGGCTCCTGTTATTAAGAAAGCCTATGAGCTCTACTTTGGGTCTAAATTTGGCAACCAAGACAAAGCCTGGACTCCTCAAATTTGTTGCTCAACATGTGCTGTTGATCTTAGAGCCTGGCTCAGAGGTACTCGGAAGTCAATACCATTTGCAGTCCTGATTATATGGTGAGCGCAGAAGGATGATGAGATAGACTGCTTCTTCTGTCTGACCAGTGTGTATGGTTTCTCTGCTAATAACAACAAATCCATTGATTACCCCAATGACCCTTCTGCCAAGAGACCTGTGCCACATGATGATAGTCTTCCAGTACCAAAGACACCAGAAACATGGAGTCGAGAGGAAGCAGACGAAGATACATGAACCAGGAATAGAAAATGACAACAATACTAACCGATAGACTTTGAACCCTTTATGTTGAGTAAGCCTCATCTGATAACTCAATCTGAGTTAAATGACCTGGTCAGAGACTTTGGTTTGTCAAAAACAAAAACAGAATTACTGGGTCCAAGACTGCAAGGATGAAATCTGCTATCACCAGGCACAAAACTTGCCATCTTTTGCAGCTACTAAAAAGATATGACATAATTCTTTGGTCAGGTGATAATCTGTGTTTCTGTAGACATTGGTGGGCTTTTGACTTCTTTGGGTTGCCAGCATGACCCACAACAATGCCATATTTTAATTCAGTTTTAAACCTGAAAGCTATGCTGCTACACAACAGCAATGTCCACCCTTCAACACTAATTGTCTATGCGGTACACATGAAAAAAAACACAACTGAAATTTGGAAGTTTTGTTGAAACACATACAGTACAGCAACTACAACTCAGACATCTGTGATGATCATTGCTACTAGGGGTACAGCTCGCATACACCAAGTACTGTTGTTTCATTTGCAAATCGGACAGCAGTGCTAAAGAACCTCTTTACAATAAAAAGAATTGGCCACTCCATAATCAGAAAAGTGTGGCGCATGATCCACTTGTAGACCCAATGAAGATATTTTTGCATCCTCTTCATATAAAACTGGGGCTTATAAAAAATTTGTGAAGGCGATGAATAAGGAAGTTGAAGGATTTCAATATTTAAGACAGATGATTCCCAGAATAACTGATGCCAAGATTAAGGAAGGCAGTTTTGTTGGTCCACAAGTCAAACAGATCACCAATGACAGGCATTTCAAAGTACTTCTAATGGGACCAGAGAAAATTGTAGGGAAGGCATTCAAGGATGTTATTGAAAATTCTCTTGGCAACTAGAGCACCAAGCTGTATGAAGCTGGTTGACAAATTGCTTCAAGCATACAAAACCATGAAGTGATGAAGTGTAATGTGTCACTGAAGGATTATTTCCTGCATTCCCATTTAAACATCTTCCATGCAAATCTTGGTGCTATTGGTAATGAGCATGGTGAAAGGTTTCATTAGGACTCTGCAGTCATGGAGAAACAGTATCAGGTCAACTGGAATCCATCACACACTTAGTGAGAATCCTCGGACATTGAGTACAAACAAAAATCATCAAAAAAACATTTTTAGCTTCGTTGAACTATTGCAAACCATCAGCACTGCTATGCAATTAAATGCATTATATTCAATAAACATTAATTCCATGTTTCTCCAGATGCCAAGTAGTCTGAAATTGTATTTGTGTTCAGCTTTAAAAGGGTCTATCATAACAACAAAAGAATTCTGAGGAAGCAACACTTTCAAAATAATTTGCTGTCCAATGAAATCATATTGAATGTGACAATGAAAATGAAGATTTGATGGATACAATCATCAAAAGCACTGTATGAAGGCAGTCCATTATCTATTCTAGGTGCCTGTGCTAATTTTGTTAATTTACATAGTATACTGGATTAATTCTTCCATCAACAACTATTAGGAACTATTACACAGTTTCATAGTATTATAGTAGTATTTATAGTGTTCTAATTTGCTCTGTATTTCATTTAAATACATAATTTGTTACTCAGTTAAGAAGTAGTTTGCCTTTTTTTATTTACCTTTTTAACTATTTCCATGAAACTTCGGCTAATTGGTGCAGGTGCTTAATTGGACCAAAATACACTGGTCCCGATGTGTCAATATGCACTGTATAGGGACACAAGTCCCTCCAAGCCTTCTATTGGGTGCCAGAGGTTTCTGATTTGGGAGCCAGCACTAATGATTTGGGAAGTGAAAATTGGCATTTGCAGAAAGTGAATGTTAAGTCTGAAGACACAATGCCAAACCACAGGTTGTTTTACTCTGGTGTCATGCTTCTTGGTTGTTACAGAGACAGAATTCGCTGCAGGTACTGAACCTAGAGTGAAGAAACAAACTACTGTAGAGACTCAGCAGGTCACGCATTATGGAGGCAGGAATTGATGCAGGGTCTTGACCCAAAATGTCAACTATCCCTCAGCCTCCACAGATGTTGCCTAACCTGTTGAGTTCCTTCAGCAGTTTGTTTTTTCATTGATTGTTATGGGAGTTGTATCTTCCCTAGCAATTGAAAAGTATTTTTTTTCTTCATATTCCCTACTTTTCTTTATAATGGTTCCAAATTTTAAAAAGAATTATGTTAGGCATAAAGGTGACAATCGTGGGGAAAAAATAAATCATTAAAACAATCGGATCTCATTTACAAGGTTAAAAGCAACATTTATAAAAGCTTGGAACTCACTTACAGAACAAGTACTTTCCTTCTTCAAGCAATATCCTTAAAGCTACAAAAGAATTACAATTTGCTCTTTGTAATATATAATCATTTTACAATAATTGAAGATAAAATTCCTACTTTAAACAAATAATGAAAAAAGCAAATTATTTTCTTCAAATGTAAACTTTTTTCACTGAAATATGTGCATTGTCAAAACTGAATGTTGTCATTTGAGATTGGGACTAAAATAAAATTCAAAATGACATAAAACTGGTTAATAAAATGTTGAAGAACTACTAATTAAATGACAAATGGCACCATTTTAAAATTCACTTTTTAAACATTTTGTATTAAACATTTAATATTTTCCACTGTATGAGATCAGACAATAAGGTTATACTTATTATTAAATTACCAACTCTCCAGAAAGGATGCCACAGTCAATCAGCTTTATTAAATATTATGTAACGCCCTGGTTAAGATCTTACTGCAATGCTGTAAGCATTTCATTTTAGCAGTTCTACAAGAGCAGTTTGTTCTGCTTTTAGCTTGTTTGGGTTTGAGCTGAGATAAAAGGCTTGTTGTTCAACTTAGGAATGTGGTGTCAGTCATTCAGGATGGTAGAATTGTGAGAAGGTTCTAGAGAATGCTGGGCAAAAAGGTCTTAGTTGGCAGCAGCTGGGAGAAGACAGGAGGGAAGATGGTGCAGGATGCTGCCCCGTTGCACAAGGTGCTTTGTGCAAATGAATGGCTTTGAGGAGGAAGGACCAATACTCCCATGGGAGAGCCCTTTTGTTCAAGATGGATTTTGAGTGACTTTCAGAAGGTAGTGTGCACTTTCACACAGACCGAGGGTCCAGCGCGTGATTTACAGACATGTTCAAGATTTGAGCTCCACTGTGCACATGTGACTATTCAAGTACAATGGGCCCTTTTTGTTTTTTCTCTATCTTTCCTTTAATAACTGCTTGCTTAAGTTAACATTCTTAAATATACTTCTGATTAACTGAATAACAATCTGTTATTTCTTGCCGTCTGGCAATTGCCAGGACAATAAATCACACAGCATTCACACAAACCAGGGTTTGGGTGGGCGAGACACCTCAACCTCACAGATTTGGCAGGACCAAAGTTATATACACCCTACGTGTATGAAGCTTGAGAAAGGTGAGTTTCTCGCCGTTGGAATCCAGTGGCGAGGCCTAACGAGCCACATTTCCAGAAACACCCAGTAAAAGGGAGTTCAATTAAATCAACATACGTTGTGAAATAGCAAAATGTGAAGTCGTCAACTAACTTTAAAATATTTTGTAACATTTTCTGTAAAGTATTTTTGGAAAGGGAACTGAGATTTGGTTGTCACTAATTTACTGAATATGTGATGTGTAGTACTTGCATCCTGTTAACATTACTCTTGTTGAAGTACTCTCAATTACACATCTTTATCAATCTTTTTATTAATTAAAAAAGAGTACATATACATAAATGAGAAGAATTATCTCAAATATCTATGTCAATAACAATTCATACAAAAGGTAAAATAAACATTATCAAGATCATACATAGTATTAATCTAATGGTGTGTAATAAGGAATAAGAAAATCAATTCTCCTCTTATCATTCCATGAAAAGAAGAAAAAAGAAAGAAACTTTTATAATTTTAATAAACATTAAAAAACCCCACTAAACAAAAAAAAAACAAAAAAAGAGAAAAAAGAGAACTGGACAGCTCAATCACATCTTATCAAAATACAGAGCCACAATACTCTCAAGAACTCAGTGAATTCAACAAATATTTTAAATTCTGTTTCATAACTTGATTATACCCAAGACTTGACCTAAATTGTGATATTGTAGAAAATGCAAATTCAGCAATATTGGGACTCTTCTGAATGGTTTATTTTTTTCAGGATCACTGGTGGGCATCTCTGCAACTTACATTCTAGATTACCCAACCCCAGACACTATACTCACCTGTTTCCCATGAGACACCATGAACCAAGCTAAGTGCTTCTCTGGATTGAAACAATGAATTGTTTTGCACCAACTGACATGTATTGCAAACAAAATCAATAGTTACTTGGGCAAAACTCTCTGGAATAACACAAACTTTGATGTTTCAGCAAGGTATTTTAAAATTTGTTATTTAGTTTAAGTTATTTTATCCCCAACAAATGAACATACCTAATGACATATGAAAGTTACCACAATCAATAGAAATAATATTTCCCCATAATTTTGTTTGTTCTGCCCGAAATTACCTTGAAGTTCCTGCAATTTACTTAAGGCATTATTGTATCCTTCTCTTGTGTGAAAGCAAAATTGATTGCAAAAATAACTTATTTACAAAAATACAGATTCAATGTGGTTTTAGGATGTACTGTAAAAATGCATTTTAAATTTTAGCCCCTGTAGGCCAATAATGGAGAGAAATTAAATCTTAATGTAACAGATGGCATGGCAATCAGATCAGCTGCTTTGGCCTATTTGGAGACCTTCACCCTGGAATGCATAATTTCATCACCTGTTTCACATAATAAGAAACTGAAGAAAGAAGAAGCCATTCTGCCCTTGACTACTCAATAAGATCACGGTTGATTCTTTTACCTCAGCACCACGTTCTAGCATTCTTCGCAGCTAACAAGTCAAGGGTTATCAACTCCATGCAGAGTACTAAGCCTCTACCTTATTCTTGCAATTGCCTGTATAGAGATTCAGATAAATCACCAGCCAATGACAAATTTTTCCACCATTAGAGCAATATTGAATTATATTTGAGGACAGTACTGTCATATAATTTTCAAAATAAGGTAGCCAGATTCCTTCTTACTTGAGGTGATCAATACCTGTAAGAACAATCCTCTTGTTCTTAACATATTTGCAGAATGCCTTGGGGTTTTCCTTAATCCTGTCCACCAAGGCCTTCTCATGGCTCCTTCTGGCTCTCCTAATTTCTTTCTTGAGCTCCTTCTTGCTAGTCTTATAATCTTCTAGCTCTCTATCATTACCTAGCCTTTTGAACCTTTTGTAATCTTTTCTTTCTTCTTGACTAGATTTACAACAGCCTTTGTACGCCATGATTCCTGCATCCTACCATCCTTTCCATGTCTCATTGGAATGTACCTATGCAGAATTCCATGCAAATATCCCCTGAACATTTGCCTCATTTCTTCCATACATTTCCTCGAGAGCATCTTGAAAGATCATGACCAATGCATCTGTTATCTCTTCAGCAACCTCTCTCAGGACTCTGGGATGTAGTCCATCTGGCCCAGGTGACTTATCCACCTTAATACCTTTGAGGTTGCCTAGCGCTTTTTCCTGTGTAAAAGCGATGGCACTCACTCCTGCTCCCTGACACTCGTGGACCTCTGGCACACAGCTAGTGTCTTCCACTCTGAAGACTAATGCAAAGTACCCCCTCAATTCATCTGCAATTTCTTTCTCCCCCATCACTACCTCACCAACATCATTTTCCAGTGGTCCAATATCAAATCTCACCTCCCATTTACTCTTTATATAACTGAAAAATCTTTTAGTATTCTGCTTTATACTTCTGGCCAGTTTGCCCTCATATTTCATCTTTTCCCTTCTTATAGCTTTTTAGTTGCCTTCTGTTGGATTTTAAAAGCTTCCCAATCATCCAACTTTCCTCTCACTTTTGCTACCATTAATGCCCTTTTCTTGACTTTTAAGTAGTCCTTAACTACCCTTGTCAGCCATGGTTGTCTACCCCTGCTATTTGAGAACTTATTTTACTTTGGAACATATCTATCCTGCATCTTGTGAACTATTCCCAGAAACTTCAGTACCTCTGCTCTGCAGTCATCCCCACCAGTATCCTCTCCTCCATTCGACCTGGACAAGCTTCTCTCTCATACCTCTGTAATTTCCTTTATTCCACTGCAATAGTGATACATGTTTCTTATGCTTCTCCCTCTCGAATTACAGTATGAATTCAATCATATTGTGATCACTGCCGCCTAAGGATTCCTTTACATTAAGCTCTTTCTAAAGATGTAATTCCATCTCTTACCAAGAGAACCACACCACTGCCTATGCCTTCCTTTCAATACGAAGTATATCCTTTGATGTTAAGCTTTCAACTATGGTCTTCTTTCAGCCAAGCCTCAGTTAAGCCCACAACATCATATTAACCAATCTCTAACTGCGCCACAAGTTCGTCCACCTTATTCCAAGTGCATTTAATACAGCACCTGCATTCTTTGCCCCTTTGAATTTCACCTCTGTGGAACAATTTAACTTTTTGCTCTATGCGCATTTGTACCAAATCATTGGCTTGTCCTTTTACACCTATCATCTATTGTAAATATGCTGGCTCATCCTCAGCTCTAGGCTGGCTGGTGGCACAATGACTCCAGAGCAAAGGCTCCGGAGTTCAAATCCAAGTCGG
The DNA here is from genome assembly GCF_030144855.1 of Hypanus sabinus. NCBI lineage: Eukaryota > Metazoa > Chordata > Chondrichthyes > Myliobatiformes > Dasyatidae > Hypanus > Hypanus sabinus. The sequence goes on from NC_082706.1 coordinate 132,641,345, forward strand.
GCCACCCACTGAGCACGCTTTCCATCCATGCCGGGTTGAGCGTCAAGCTAGCTACTCGGCCTCGTAAAAAAAAAACAAGGGTTGAATCAGGAACGTTCATATTGTGACTCGGTTAATCCAAAAGGAAACCAATCCTGACACCACGTGCCAGACAAGAATGGCTGACTGTCTTGTGCGACATGCTTCAAAAAAAAATCCTCAGCTCTATCATATTGGCTCCCATTCCCCTTCCACATTAGCTTAAACCACTCACAACAATTCTAGTTCAAAACTGCCCACAGGAATATTGATTGGTCTTCCTCAGATTCAAGTTCAACCCTTCCCTCTTGTACAGGTCACAGCAGCCCCAGAAGAGGTCCCAATCATCTAGAAATCTGAATCCCTGCCCCCTGCTTGAAGTCTTCAGTCACGCATTTATCTGCCCAACATTCTATTCTATTCCAATCCTCACTGTCGCAGTGGCACAGGCAGCAATCCTAACAATACTACCTTGAGGTCCTGCTTCTCAGCTTCCTTCCTAATTCCCTGTATTCTGTTTTCAGGACCTCCTCCCTTTTTCTACCTATGTCATTGGTACCAATATGTAACATGACTTCTGGCTGCCAACCATCCCTTTTCAGGATATTGTGGACACGTTCAGAAACACTGCGGATCCTGACACCCAGGAGGCAAACTACCATCCATGTTTCTTTCTCACATCCATAGAGTTGCCAATCTGTCTCCCCTAACTATAGCGGTCCCTATTACTGCTGCCATCCACTTCAGTTCCCTACCCTTCTGAGCTACAGGGCCAAAGGCACGGCTGCTCTTTTGACATTGAAAGGTGGAAATAAGTGTATTCATGGAAAGATCAGCTGAGAGAAAACATTTTCCAAGATAGTGGTGCAGGAATTCAAAATTAAATGAGATCCATGTGACAACTTGTTATGGATCACACATGGCCAAAAATCACTTGCTTCCACTCTGTTTCAGCAGATTCAGGGATGGTTGATATGGGATCTGCAGTCAGATAGGAATTGATAGGGTAAAAGGGTACGTTGTTTGGAATGTGGTTCAGCCCTTCCATTTGAGTTCTGCATGCTCCCATTATCTAGACTTGAAGTGCCTTATGCTTTCCCAGATGCTCCTTCTCCATTCTGATTCAGCTACACAGCAGAGGTTCCCATATGAAGGTGCAGATGTTGCATATTTTTGAGAAAGTTCTTGAAGGTTTTCCCTAACCTCCTGGGAATATCTGGCTGTGACAGAGCTCAAGTCAACTACTTGTTTCAGGAATCTAGAGTCAGAAAGATGGATAATGTGACCAACCCAGCAGAGATGGTTGGCTTGAACTTGAATCAGAGTCTTCCTGCTGGGAAACTGGCCTGGTGGAGAGCACTGGCATTGGCTCACCTATCCTGCTATGCGATTTGAAGGATCTGCAAAGACAGCATTGGTGGTGTATCTGCAGGGCTTTGAGATATTTACTGTAGGGCATTTCTGTCTCTAAAGCACACAAAAGAACAGAGATCACTATCAGCTTAATGCCAAATCCAAGGTCTTGGTCTTCAAAGAGTTTTATTTCCTTAATCAGTCAAAGGCTGTACTAGCAGAACGGATGCACCATGACTCTCAAGATATGGAAAGTGATCCAAAATTTCCAATGTTTCGACACTGATAAAGCCATAATTTCATCGAGCAATGGGGGAAATATGACAGACCAAATACCCTACTCCTTCAGCTACTTGTGTTCTTATGCAACTTAATTTACCAGGGAATGGCTTTGAAATGTTGATGTAGACCTTTGTCTTTTCAATGCTTAGTTTAAAATCCATCTTCAGTCACATTTAGAGAAAGAAATCTAGAATTATTTGGAACTCAATCTCTGTATGTACATGCATAAATGTGTTTGAAACTTGAAACCTGATGATCAAAGTTGGAGTGATGCTAGTTCTGAGGTGGAGGTAAAGGTTAAATAGTTTCTTACTCATCCTGTAGATTAACTCTAGTGACGATTTATTGAAGATGTAGTGATGATTGCACCCACGATGACTGAAAAGGTTCCTGTGCTTGAGTGAACCTTGTCTGCACTGTCTGTTAAGGATGTATTGGAGGATCACAAATTTTATGTCATCATAGTATAGACAGGAAATAAGTTTTAGAAAGGTGACCCTTCTGAAGCACCCTTAAATCATCCTTTCCTTTTGTAACAACTTATTTCTTTAGAAAAATTAAAAGTTGAACCCTCCGTTACTTTCAGATTATGACAATTAATTCATTTATAATTATGCATTTCATATCTTTTTAATTGTCCCATTTACTGGGTAAAAAAAAATATTCAGCAATTCAACCTGTAACTGACCCAAAAACGACCATCAATAAAATTCGCACAAACCGAGCCGAGGTGGAATTTTTAGTTATTTTAAAATCAATAACGCATTTGGTAACTACCAAAGGTTTACTTCCAGATTTAAATTGGGCTTTATTTTGCTGTCATAAAGTGCTTTTGTGATGGTGTTCGGCTTATGTGATTACTGTGCTGTTGACTTTAAACTTGGGCCTGTCTGGCTAGCGCACAGACAACACATTCTGTGTGACTGCCCCAGTCTGGCTTCTATAGGAATACATAACGCTTTCTTTTGCTCTCTCGCCCTCTCTCTCCTCTCCACGCCACAAAACCATTGCACACCCCGCCAGCCATACCCTTGGAAATTATAAATGTATTTACCAGAAACAAATCCAACTTAACCGTCTCCACCAGCCCTCCTGCTCCTCTGATCGTGAGTACATGACAGCGAGCCTCACTCAGCCCGGGGCTGTTGTCTGGCGCGGTGTCAGTCACCGACTGACTGATTGAGCGAGCGGCGCTCGAGCTCGCCTCCTCCCGGCTCGTGTCTCCTCCCCCTCCCCCCCGGGCCAACCGTCCTAACCGTCTCTTGCTGCTACCTCCTCCTGTCGTCACCCCCCCCCCCCCAGACTGCCCGCTCACGCTCCATCCAGACAGCCACACAAGACGGGGTGGGGGGGGGGGGTTGCAGGATGGGGGGAGGGAAGAAGAAGCCAGTAACATTGAAGGAAAGATTAGCTCCTCCCCTTGGTTGTCGTCCGGCTCGTTCCGCCGCTGCATCGCCACCTGGAGGACTGGATGGGAGATCACCCGTCACTAGAACCAACTAAAGAGGGGCGGGGCGGGGCGGGGGGGGGGGTGTAGGAAAGAGTCTTTAAATCATGAAGGGGTCACAGGATAGGCTGGGTTTGTTTTCTTTGGGTGGAAGAGGCTGAGGGGGCACATAATGGAGATGCTCAAAATTTTGTGGGACATGGATGGGAGGTGACTTTTCCCCAGAGTATGTCTGAGATACAGTGGAAAAACTTGAGTTTTGCATTCCAAGCAGACAGATAATTGCCCTACACAATTACATCAAGATAGGAAAAAGAAAAATGAAGTTCCAATGGCAGATGTTTTGTTGCATCAGAGTCCAGCATCTGCAGTCTTTTGTATCTACATGTAGAACTTAATAGTACATTTACAGAGAAAGCAAAGTCCAGGTAAGTGAGATAAGATCAGGAGTTAATCTTTTTGAATTAGAGAGGTCTGTCAAGGGTCCAGTAGTAGTGTGACAGAAGGTGTCCTTGAGTCTGCAGGTATATGCTCTCAAGCTTTTGTATCTTCCATTGGATGGGAAACTGGAGAAGAAAGAATGATCATGGTGGGAGGGGGTCCTTGATTATTATTTATCTGCTGTGACAGATAAATAATATGGCATATTCACTCTTTTGTTCTATAATATTGTAGAATTGTGATTGTGCTTTCAAACTCCACTTCAGATTTCTGTGTGTCCCCCTGCCGAGGAAGTATGCTGAAGTTAGCTTGATGCTGAAAGGTATTGACTGCACACAATATTCCAGGTGTAGGTTAATGTTTTATAAAGCTGTAAACAGCATACTGTAACAGTCCACATTTGTTGAACATTATGTGAAGACAACATTGTTAAGATAGATTAATTGGCCACTGTAAATTGTGCCTTGTGTGTGATAAAATCTGATGGGAAATTGTTGGAAATATGGGAGGAATAAAAAGGATGATGTCTGATGATAGTTTTGGACCTGGTGAGCTAAAGGGCTTGTTTCCATGTTGTATCTCTCTAGGGGTCTGTAAAAGCTGAGTTTAGTGTCTACTGTTACGTACCCCGTAACTGGGTCACTTACCAGCAATGATAGAGAGGTCCGTTGAAGTCTGATGGTACTATTTTTAACAGTATTTATTGATAAAAATACACAAAAATAATATCAATGCAAACATACAGATAATATACGTCGTCAATACTAAGTCTAAAAGCGCGGGTATAATAATAATCACTAAGAAATAGCTCTGTCATTGTCTAGGGGATAACGTACTGTCCGATGGAAATATAAAAGTCACTCAAGTTCATGCAGGCTGCAGCCTTTGGTTGGAGTCAAGAGAGAGAGTTTAAAACTTGCCCATTCCTTTTAAGATGTCAATCCTTTGAGAGTCGTTGGGGCTGATTTCTCTTTTGTTTTAGCTAAAGCCGTTCTTCCATGGTAAGGCCCACCAATTCCGAGGCAAATGGAAAAGGACGCACGTGGGCTTTCCACCGGCTGTCGCTATTACGCTGTTACAGGATTTCTAGCGTTTCTTCTGGTGCGTCTGAAGGGGCTGTTCCTCTTTTATCCTCTTTTATCCTGACTCACAGGGTCTCAGATGTCAATCAGGTCGGGATGATGCAATCCCTCAACCAACCCCCTCTGATCATTCCCTGAGGGCTTCCGTGAAGTACAGTACTCAATACACAATTCCGTCTCCAAGAGACAATGGCCGTTTTCCGTGGCTTTGTATCACTGAGGGCCGGGACATTCCAAACATCTCTCTCTCATTTCCTGTGTCTCCTGACCTGAATTAATAGCGATCTTGCGATTCTCAAAAAGGAGGGGGCTACTTTGGACCCTTTGGCCCCTCAGAGTTGGGCACAGGCGTAACACTACACATAATCCATATAGTACCATTCATTTTAGACACGTTGAACACAATACAGGATGAAAGATCAAACAACTTGTCCAAAAAGGCTGAAATCAGCGTTGATAGATAAATAAAATGTCCTGGCCAGGGAAAATAAATAATCAAGAGAGTATTGCAATTCTATGCTTTATATCTGGAGATCTAAAGACAATGGTGCATCTGTACAAAAGCCTGTTTACATTAGAGTACTATGTTAATGTCGAGAAAAATATGCATAAGTAAAATATTGAACATGCGGGAAATCAGAACTGAAGTTGGAAAACTGAAGAAAGGTCTTGGCCTGAAATGCTAATTGTTTATTCATTTCCACAGATGCTGCCCGACCTGCTGAGCTCCTTCAGCATTTTGAGTGCTGTATTTTTTCATAGTTCATTTTTGAAATTTATAGTAATTTTTGTCTTTTCACTGTATTGCTGCCACAAAACAAATTTCATGTCATACAAGTCAGTGATAATAATTTTGAAATTCTCAACAAGTCCAGCAGCATCACATGGTTAATGTTTTGGATCAATAATCTTTGATTAGATAACTTCTGTAATTTTTTACAGTACTGATGGGGATGCATCTGGATTGTTTATTATTAAGAATATTGATACTGAGGAAATGGAGTGTAGATTTGACTGGCACTTTGTGTGCCTCTGTTAGAGGTGGAGGGAAGAGACATCTTGTATATATCATAGGCTTTGTCCTGATTTATTTATTTTAAACAGTTATTCAGTGCTAATTGCAAAGATTTCAATTTCTCATTAAAGTAGTTATATCTAAAATATTGCCTTTTCTAAACATTTAAATAAGATTTTTCATGTTAGATGTTAACTGATTTTTTTCAAATATATTTTGTTTTAATGTTTTAAAACAAGTGACAGAATGGGTAATTACACATGATATCAAACACTTTTGAGCTTTTGACAGTTTTGGGCCTGTACTCACTGAAATTTAGAAGAATGCATGGGAATCTCATTGAAACCTGCTGAATGTTGAAAGGACTATATAGGGTGGATGTGGAGAGGATGTTTCCTGTGGATTTAACGCTGAAGTTGATCTTTTCCTGATCTGTCAGGTCATCAAAGGATATGGTGAGTAGGCAGGTGTATGGGGTGGAGTGCAATTCAGGATCAGCCATGATGGAATGGCGAAGCAAGCTCAGTAGACAATAGGTGCAGGAGTAGGCCATTCGGCCCTTTGAGCCAGCATCGCCATTCAATGTGATCATGGCTGATCATCCACAATCAGTACCCTGTTCCTGCCTTCTCCCCATATCCCTTGACTCCGCTATCTTTAAGAGCTCTACCTAGCTCTTTCTTGAAAGCATCCAGAGAATTGGCCTCCACTGCCTTCTGAGGCAGAGCATTCCATAGATCCACAACTCTCTGGGTGAAAAAGATTTTCCTGAACTTCGTTCTAAATGACCTAACCCTTATTCTTAAACTGTGGCTGCTGGTTCTGGACTCCCCTAACATCGGGAATATGTTTCCTGCCTTTAGCGTGTCCAATCCCTTAATAATCTTATATGTTTCAATCAGATCCCCTCTCATCCTTCTAAATCCCAGTGTATACAAGCCCAGTCGCTCCAATCTTTCAACATATGACAGTCCCACCATCCTGGGAATCAACCTCGTGAACCTACACTGCACTCCCTCAATAGCAAGAACGTCCTTCCTCGAATTTGGAGACCAAAACTGAACACAATACTCCAGGTGTGGTCTCACCAGGGAGCTGTACAGGTGCAGAAGGACCTCTTTGCTCCTATACTCAACTCCCCTTGTCATGAAGGCCAACATGTCATTAGCTTTCTTCACTGCCTGCTGTACCTGCATGCTTACTTTCAGTCTCGAAGGGGGGAATGGCTTAATAATCTGCTCCTATGCCTTATGGTCTATCAATTGTATTGCCCAGTATACACTAACTATACAGGTTATCCTCTTTGAACCCAACAAGAATAAAGACTCCTCCTGCCCCAATGTTTTTCTCTTCTTTCCTCTCCCATTGGACAGAAGATAGAAAAGCTTGAGAGCACATTCCACCAGATAAAAAGACAGCCTTTATCTCACTGTTAGCAGACTTGAGTGGACCTCTTGTATGCTATAGATGAACTAGTCTATCTTGACATGGCTCTTGCACTTATTTTTTTACTTTCATTGCACTTTCCCTGTACCTGTAACACTACATTCTGTTTACCTTTAAACTTTTGAAAATGCTGAAAATATTGAAATTTGGGGATTCATGTACATAGATCATTAAAATCTCAGGGATGGGGTTGAGAAAATAGATTCATAGAAGGATAGAGTAATTCAGTATAGTAACAGAGTCTTCAGCTCAGTTTATCCATGTTGATTATGGTGCCCATCATACTAATCCCATTTATTTGCACTTAGCCCATATCCTTCTAAATCCCCCTACCATGTCTTTTGTTAACGTTGCGACTAGAATACAATCCACAAGCAAGTATACTATTATACAAAGCCTTAGTTAGACTTTGGAGATTCAAGAGACTGTAGATGATGGAATCAAAGCAACAAACAATCTGCTGGAGGAAATCAACAAAATTCAGTAGGTCTCTGTCTCTGTCTGTGATCCACCTGTCACAGTCTTCCAACTCCAATTCCACTTATCTCCCCAACCTGGCACCACCTGCCTGTCATCTTACACCTCATGGATGCTGCTCAATCCACTGAGTTCCTCCAGCAGATTCTGTGTTGTTTGGTTAGGCTTGAAGTATTGTAAATAGTTCTGGGTAAAATTACACTGAAGTAACATGTCATTACACTGCATTCAATTTAATGCTAATAAAATGAGATCTGGACTCCAAAAGTTCAAGTTCAAAAAAGGTATTCCAAACTTGATACTGAGAAGATTACAGAGTATTTGAATAAATTTTTACAATATTTGAAGGATAACTGAAAAGCAAGTTACAAAGAAACCGTTTCTGCTGATATGAGGAGTTGAAGACCAAAGAGCTCATTAAAAATCAGAATAAAAGTTTTCTGCAATGAAGATTTGGGGAAAAAAAAACCTTTTTCACACAGAAGGTAGTAGGAACTTAAACATCTTCCATAATTGTCCATTGATGCTGGGTCAAATGTTACAGAATTTTGTTCACCAAAGAGAGGAAAGATCTATCCTGAGCCAAAACATTGCTGCAAAAAGGAAGAATGCGTGCCAGTGGAACTTTATTAGGAGTTTGAAGAGATTTGGCATCACTAAAGACTCTAACAGTTTAATACAGATTAACGGTGGAGAATATTCTGACTGGTTGCATCACTGCCTGGTAAGGAGGCCCGATGAGCAGGATCAAAAGAGAACATCTTCGAGGACATCTTCAAGAGGCAGTGGATCAAGAGGCATCCATCATTAATGAGCCTCACCATCTAGGACATGTCCTCTTCTCATTACTGCCATCAGGGAGGAGGTACAGGAGCCTGAAGACCTACATTCAACATTTTAGGAACAGCTTCTTCCTATAGAAATAAGCAATATTACAAATCTGAAATAGTTGTCAAAAACAAATTTTCTCTCAATTCCTATTACTCCTGGATGTAAGTGCAATTGCGGTACGATAAAATGGACTCATGACCTCATTACAATCTTGATCTTATTGTTTACCTGCACTACACTTTCTTTTATTCTGCACTGATATTCTTTTATCTTGTTTTACCTCAATGCACTGTTTAATGATTTGGTCTGTATGAACAGTATGCAAGCAAGATTTTTACTGTATTTTGGGGGCAGTAATAATAAACCAATTCCTTTCGTGATTTCTCTAGATGAGAAAAGTACTGATTGGAAAACAGAGAGAAAGGCAACCAGCAGATTGTTTGTTCATGATGTTCAGGCATTTTTTCCCAATTGCAGCACTGAGAGAGCGCTCTCTTGTTGGAAGTACAGTCTTTCAGGTGGAACTACTTACCAAGGTTCTTTCAGATGGATGCAGAACATCCTATAGTTACATTTCAAAAAAGAGAAGTGGAGCTAGCTCTGGTGCCCTGGGTAAAAATTGATTTCTTGCCTAGCATTACTGAAAACAAAACAAATGGTTATTTTCAGGTTACTATTTGTCAGAATTTGATGCACTCAGTGAAGTAGGGAATGTGTAATTTAAAAATATAAATAATGGCTACTTAATTTAGTTATAGCAACAAAAAGTAGAAGTCCATTCACACACAAATATCTATTGTGTAAATGCTAGTAGTAATACATTTATCCCAAAATTGTTCATTCATTTTTTGTTATTGTGCTGTTCTTATTCAATCAGATATTTTAGTAACACCATTACTCTTAAGAATAGTTTCAATTCCTGCAAGTATTAGTAGCAATGGTGTTAGTCACATGATTGCACAAACTCTGCTCTTACGCTTCAACTATCATTGCAGCCATTGTCTCAGACTCTAATACTGTTTGCCATTTAATATTCAGTGCTGGCTTTTTGCTGTTTGCGTGATTTGTTCTCTTTTTGATCATTGGGTGTTTGATGTTTTCTTTAAATGGGTCCGCGGTATTTCTCTGTTTGGTGGCTGCTGTGGGAGGATGAATCTCTTGGTTGCATACTCTATACATACTTGGGTAATGTAATCACAGTTTTTGTTCAATCCCAAACTGACGATTACATCCCATTTAATCACCACCACAAATTGTGCCTACTATCATTTATATGTGACTGTTACATATCCATTACTAATCTTTTATGTACATTTGGAAACTGTATTTTGTGATCCTTCTAACTGACCATGCATTCTTTATGAACCTCCTAAATTTACTGCCATGTTGGGTGCTGGATCCACATTTCCCAATGATGCTGACCTATAAGATTCAATACCTCAGTTTAAAATACAAATTCTTATTCTCAAATCCTAATTTGAGCTCCCCATCCCTTCTATGTTTAAAGGTAGATAAAACTTTTCACTACTTCGCAACTTGCTTAAAAACTAATGAAGTATTCTTAATGTCACCATGGTAATACTGAGGATGTCACATCCAATACAGTATATATAAAAAAGTCCCACGAACAGCAATGAAATAGTTGACCTCCTACAGGGTTGAAAATTCTCCAATTACAACAAGATGGCTTTAATCATCCAACTGTCCACCTTTCAGATGTTGTCACTAGCTGGCAGTTTACCTCCAAAGCACACATTATCCTTAAATGTTCATGGGACTCCCTCTCAAGCATATATGTAGGAGAGTCTACAACCTTGGACTGCAAGATGAAAGCTTATCGTCATCTTCTCATTTTTGTTGTTTGACAGCAATGACTGAAAACAATCCACACACCAGATTCTTCAGTTCCATCTTAATCTTCTATGCACCTTCACCCTCCTTTCTGATCTATAACTCGCATAAAGGTTCTCTTTTTCACAGATAATTTGATTATCCCTCCTCATATCTTTATCTTCTTTGTGCATCAATTTCAGTCCATTTATATGCTTACGTTGCAATAATTTAAATGGTTTGCATATTTAAATTTTCCTATTGCATGAGAACCCAAGAAATTAGGAGCTTAAGGTCCTTCAGACTGTGTAAGGCATTGGCATTTCTGCAAGTTCTAATCTAAGTGATATATTCAATATAATTTCTGACTTCGTAAGCTTCAGTAAGTGGAGTAATTGTATTTTATATCTGAAGATGTATTGCAGTTATATGCTGTATTTCTGTAAAAATGACAGACGCCTGATTGCATGTCAGTAATCCTATAATTATTGTTTACTGTCTCATTCAAGGAAGACAGAGTTGATCCATTATGTTGCAGAGGAAGGAACATAAAAAATAAGGGAGATCTCTGGTAAATATGAGTTACAGCAGGTCTTTTGTGAGTGAGCAAGAGTCATAATTCCTCAGTACTGCATGAATGCACAATGCAATGTTCATAGCCAATGATAGGATGTTCTGAATGTTTTACTCAGAAGATATTTTTCAACTTTTAGGGCAAATTAAAAGCAGAGAAAGATAGATAAAATTACAGAATTTTCTTTTCTGACTTCCTTTTTGGTAGCAATTTACAGACTGTGCCTAGGTAATGAACAGGTTCCTTGTTTTACAGATAGCCTTAAGATAATTTTGTCTAACAATCTCTCAACATGGCAACCCCGCCACCATAGTATTGTAATGAATAGTATCAAATGCACACCAGACTGATAAGAAAGAACAAATACTGAAAGTGGAGAGGGAAAGGAAACTAAACACATATGTATGTACATATGTCAGACTTTTGAATTTAATATTATGGAGTTTAACTATAGAGTGTCTGTAAGACAGATGTTCTTAATGATAAGACAGTCTGTAATACAATCTATTTATAACTTCCCCTGATTATATCTAATAACAAGAAAGAAGCATTTATTAACTATGTTTTAAAAATCAACAACACTATGTGATGCACAGGCTTTTCAGTGTGGTTAATTTCTCAGCTATGTATAAAAAAGATGCTTCTGAAATAATCTTACCCATTTGTAACCTTGGTCTCTGGTCACTGAGAAAATTAATATTCATTATCATTAATGCTGATTTACGATGTTACCCTGAATTGCCCATTTAACATATGCTTGTCATTTTAAGTAACTCTCTCCATTAATGATTTATTCTTCATCTGCTTGCTCACTGCACTTATATGTCTACTAACTGTTTGATTATAGACACAGCTAATTGTATGTAGTTATGTTTATTACTATTAAAATCAATTTTCAAAACTTGAAACTAGGGAAATTGGACACAAGAGAAAACTTACAAAACGCTAGTTCTTTCAACGGATGCTGCTCGACCTGCTGAGTTCATCCAGCTTTTTTGTACAGCTAGTATTATTGATGTCTCACACAAAATGTGGTAAATACACACAATCATTCCAAAATAAGCAAGATCTATGTGCATTAAAAATTAAATGGTAAATAAGTACTCTTAACCTTTGAGGAGCATTGGATGTCTCTGAACCTGTACTTGATGAATTTCAGAAGGATGAAGGATAAGGGAACTAAGGGTTAAGAGGAGAAGGCAGAGAATGGCATTAAAAAGAAAGCAGCTATGATTGAATGGTGAAGTAGATTTGATGGGCTGAGTGGCCTAATTCTGCTCTTATATCATGGTCTTGTGGTCTAAATAGGAATGGCTAAACAGAGTTACAAGATCCAACTAAGAGGAAAGCCATGGTTATGAGGAATAAAATCAAATCAAAAACTTAGCAATGAAGGAGTAATTTCAACATATAGAATCTAGAGACAGCTGATGAGGATTAACAGAGGATTAGTGTAAATGGGTGCTTGGTGGTGAATGCAGTCAGTGGGAGAAGGTCTGTTTCCATACTGTATCTTTCTGTGACTCTATATTCTGCCTGTCTCTTGGGTTTGCCATTAAACATGTAACAGTATGTGAAGTGTAAATTCACCTGACATGGTTTCAGCTCAAGTACCTATATATAGTTTTGGAAATTTAATTGGTCTACACTTATTATATAGGACCTAAAGATCAATTCATAGATGGACAGACTCAGCAATTTCCAAATGCCACCCAGACTATGTTCTACTCTCGCTGCTGTCTTCAGAAGCCTTATGGCCCACAGCACCAGGTTCAGGAACAGTTATTACTCCTCAATTATAAGGTTGTTGGAGCAGAGGGGATAACTTAACTCAACTTCACTTGCCCCATCATTGAACTGTTCCCACAACCTATGGACTCACTTTCAAGGACTCTAAATTCATGTTCTTGATATTTATTGCTTTGTTATTATTATTATTGTTATTATTTATTTTGTACTTGCAGCAATTGTTGGCTTTTTGCACATTGGTTGGTGTCAATCTTGTCTTTCACAGATTCTATTGTGTTTCTGTGTATGCTCGCAAGAGAATGAATCTTAGGGTTGGACAGTATATGGCGACATATACCATATGTACTTTGATAATAAATTTATTTTGAACTTTGAAATGTGGATGAAATGACTGAACTCCAGTTTTACAATGGTTCACTTGAGGGAAGTAAAGTGCACAACTGAGATATTCTCCAGCAGTAATATAAGAAACTTGTTTCTGTGATAAGGGACATGTGGCCAATTAGAGATAAGCTGCACTATACATTCCCAAGATGAAATGAGAAAGATTGCTCTAACCTCCACAGTAATTTTTCAAGTGTGTGATTCACAATGAAGTAAAAAAAGAACTAAGAAGAAAACTGTACAACTGCCTGGGGTCATATTTATCGGTAAGGAAGATGGTTGTCATTGCAAGAATGCAATGCAATTTGTGATTAATTTGTTTTTCTTGTAAATGCTGCTTATTTTATGCTATGTGCCTGTGACATTGCTGCAAGTAGGTTTTTTATTGCATGTGTGCATATGACAATATACTCAACTTGACTTGGCTTTACCTAGAGGTGTTCGTCAGTGCTGTGTCCTACACCCTACCATTCTCAGATGCTTTAACTATCACCTCCTCCCAGCAGAGACATGGGGGTATTTGCTGGTAATTTTTCATTTCTATTTGCAGGTGCTCATTAAATGAAATATTCCATGCCTGCATGCAGCAAGATCTAGCTTTCAAACAGAACCTAGCTATTGATAAATAATATTCAATGACCATCTACATTTACTCTCAACAGTCAACAGAAATTCTTCAATATCACCATACTCTGGTCACCATAGATGAGACGGTTAACTGGATGAGCTAACTGTGAGTTATGAGAGCAGATGAGAATCTGAATATGACAGACTGATCACCAACCTTTTAAATGGTCTGTATGTGACCACTTTGGCAATCCTAGACACATTTGCACCCCAATTTCCCAGAAGGACTTGGAAGTTAAAGGGTTAAGCTGATAACTTTCCACAGAGTAAGGAAAGATCCAGCAATGGAAAATGCTTCATTTACATATAAGTCTGTATCACTTACCAAACAATGATCAGCTTTTAGCAATAACAAATTTCTATTAGTTTTACAAAGGTTGGATTCTCATTTCTTGTGGCTGATCACTATAATTGTCTCTATATTTCTTGAATATCATGGGAATTTGCCAATCATGAAATTCATATTATGTCAAGGGCACAACTACTGAGTTTCATTTCTGTATTGTGTGCAGTTCTGGTTGGCTAGCTGTATGAAGGGTGTCATTGAGTTGGAAAGTATGTAGAAAAGATTTACAAGGATGTTGCCAGAACTGGGTGGCTGGAGTTATAAGAAGAGACTACAGCTGGGGCTTTTTTTTTTCTGGCTTGCAGGAGACTGAAGGATGACCTTATAGAATTTATAAAATAATAAGGGGCATAAAAAAGAAGAATCCCAGAGTAGAGGAGAGTAAGAACTGAGTTTTAAGCTGAAAGTGGAAAGATTTAAAGGGGCTCTGAGAAATAGCTTTCTCACAGAGTCTGGGGGTATATGGAATGAGCTCGCAGAGGAAGGTAAGGGCAGTTGATGTTGTGCCAACTTTTTAACCTACTCCAAGATTAATCCTTCTCTCCACTTACCCATCATTTTTCTTTCTTCCATGTACCTATCTAAGAGTTTCTTAAATGTCCCTAAGGTATCTACTTCTACCATCACTCCTGGCAGTGCGTTCCACATAAAGTACCTGCCACTCTCTGTGTAAAAAACCTGCCTCTGACATCATACCTATACTTTCTTTTCATCACATTACAATTATGTCCTCTTGTATTAGCCATTTCCAATTGAGGAACATGGTGCACTGGCTGTCCATTTTACCTATGCCTCTTATCATCTTACATATCTGTATCAAGTCACATTTAGTGACATTTAGACAAGTAGATGGATTGGAATGGTTTAGAGAGATATGAGCCAAATACAAGCAAGTCATTCTAGCTCAAGTACTGATGAAGGGTCTCAGTCCAAAATATTGACTGTTTATTCCTTTCAACAGATGCTGCCTGACCTAATGAGTTCCTCCAGTATTTTGTATGTGTTACCTGGATTTCCAGCACCCTGTAGAATATCTTGTGTTTATGATATAGCTCAATAGGCAACTTGATCGCATTGATGAGTTAGGCATAGGGTCTGCTTGCATGCTGTATAACTGTGAGTCTCTGACTAGGGAAAAAAATGTGAGAAAGTTTATAGCTGGAACCAGGGTCCAGAATGTTTTTATATTATCTGTTCCCTTTAAACTCACCTGGTTCAACAATAAATATATTGTACTGCTGTGTAGCATTGAAAAATAGAAATAAACATATGTTTGCAGATCCAAAAATCTCAAATATCTGCTGGTCCAGCACTCTGATATTCTCAAGGGTGTCAGGTGTTATCAATGTTTTACTGCATTGCGGATGTTAGAAATCTGAAGTAAAAATAGAAAATGTTGGAAATACTCAGGTTAGGCAGTATCTATCTGTATGACTTTCTGAGTATTACTAGCATTTTCTGTTCTTTTATTTTAGGATTTTGAAACATTTGCTTGTTTGTGCAATTTGCCAGCCCAGTGGAGAAGAGGGAGAGAGTGAAAGACAAAAATAATTACTGTCATTATCTGGATGACTAAGTTTCTGAAATCAAGGTTAATGCACACTTCTGAGTACCTAATCTTCATGAGACAATTTGGCTCAAACCCAGGCAGGGCACGAGGGAATAATAATTTCCTTGATAAGTTTTGCAACACAAACCACAATCTGAACAAAAAAAAAGCAGACACCACAGTTCCTAACAAAAATTACAAGTAAGCCAACAGTGTAACCACCTCCAATCTCTACTAAGAGCAACATTTCCAAGTTCACTGATAATCCAATAACAGAAGAGGACGTAAATTATGATAACAAAAGCAAAGAGATTAAGACAGATTAAATTATCAGAAAAAGAAAATGGCAGATGGAGTATAATGTGGGGAAATATGAGATTATTCACTTTGGTAGAAAAAAATACAGAAATGCAAAGTACTACACTGTTGTGTATTTAATATTTCAGTAAGATCTGTTTCATTAAGCATTCTTGTTTGTTTAAATACTTCATTATGATTACATTTCAAAGTATGTGAATGACATGCATCATATGTGTGCATGCCTTGCTTAAAATAAAAACAAAGTTAGACTCTCACCTTTTCTTCTCAATTAGTTTAATGTTTTGGAGTTACAAAACATGACATCCACCGAATCTTGTTATTTGCTGATTTACTTGTACTTGTGAAATAGATTGTGCTTTACTAAACGTGTTGTTAAATATGGTGTGTTCCTTTACAGCCCTTTCCTATGGTATTCAGCAAATCCTTTTTGCCATTAGATGAATTACATTTGAAGTCTTGAGCCAGCATATAGTGAGGTAGCAAACAATCCAGGCTGGGAACACTGAGGTTGAGCAATGTGGTTATGTTCACAGCCTCCAAGTTGTGGTTAGGGTGCACAGTTAGAACTGGGTGGAGGATTGGAATTGGAATTGGGAACACCAAGGGTCAGGATGAGTGGCTGGAGACAGGATCTAGTGTATTTGTATGTTCTAACTGACTGGTTGCATCATTGCATGGTACAGTAATTCCAATGCACAGGAATGCAGGAGGCTCTGGACAGTTGTGGGTACGGCACACCAATCACCATTGACAGCATCTGAAGAAGTAGTTACCTCAAGAAGGCTGAGCCTAACATCAAGGACTCCCACTGTCTGGGTCATGCCCTCATCTCACTAATACAATCAGACAGGCCTGAAGTCCCACACCACCAGGTTCAGAAACAGCTACTATCCTATAACCATCAAGTTCTAGAACCAACCTGCACAACCCTAATCCTACCTAGCAGCAGAACACCACAGATCACCTCCTCCACTGAGGTTTTCAATTTGGTGTTTACTGTATTTATTTTGTAGTAAGAGCTTAAGCTTGCAAAGACTTCTCTTCCACTGTAATATATACTTTATGATAGCTCATTTATAATTTATATACTGTGTGTGTTACCTGTGCCTATGTCTGTGATGCTGCTACAAGCAATTTTTTCATTGTACTGTACATCACTCTACTTATGTACATGACAATAAAGTTAACTGTTGCTTTTGTAACTTTTAGTACACCTACAAGAACACTGTTTAATTATTTGCTGATGACCTTGCACTTTTCCCATCCTTTATCCAAATGCAAATGCTCAATTCCTTTCAACTTAGTGCTTTGTACATCAATTCCTTTATTTTGACCTTTCATTAGATTCTTTGCTGGATTTACTTAGAACAGCCCCCCAAACTACTGCCATGCCCAATAATCAATCCGTATTTCTTTTGGATAAAGCTCTAAACTCTCTTAGGTGGAGATAAAAAAAATCCCTTGGCATAACAGCAGAGAAGTTCTCTTGAAATTCTGGGCAATATTTATCTCTCAGCCATTATCATTAATATATTACTTGATCATTACCTCATTCCTCTTAGTGAAGGGTTGTTGTGTACAAACATTCTGTTGTATTTTCCACATTACATAACCGACTACGCTTCAAAGAGCATTGCATTGACATTAAGGTGCATTGGGATATTCTGAGGTCATGAGATGGCAGATCACCAGACTCTCCTCTTAATTTATTATTCATATTTTGTGATGCACTTTGGGATTATTTTGTTAAGGGCTTTACATAAATGGAAATTGTTTTGATGGTTTAAATTTTTCAGCCACATTACTACTGAGGTGCAAGTTCCAAATGGATACTGTCAGAGGTCCTTTTTGACAAATTGTATATTCAACTGGACTCAAGTCTCTGTTTTACAAACATGCTTTTGTAGACAGCTTTGCTGTTAGTTATGGCTGCAAACTCTCACCCTGATGCTTCAAGAAAGTAATTGTCCAAGCTATCAATGTCATAAATACACATATCAGAATGGTAGAGTCAAAGAAGAACTGCTTGAAAAACCCAGCAGGTCATCCAGCATCAATGGAGAGAGAAGGATAGTGATGTTTTCCACACCCATTGTCTACTTCCCTCCATAAACGTACCTGATTCATTGGGTTCCTCAAACATCTCTTTTATTTGTTCCAGATTCTAGCATATGATTCCAACTTGTGATAGCTCTGGACCTTTACTCATTGGAGTTTAGAAGAATAAGGGGACATCACATTGAAACCTACCAAATATTGAAAGGGCTAGAGAGAGTGAATGTGCAGAGGATGTTTCCATAGTGGGTGAATCAAGGACCAGAGGGCACATTCTGGTAAGTATGCCAACAGAAAAAGAATCTCAGGGTTGTATGTAGTGACATGTATGTATTCTGTTAATAAATTTTACTTTGAATTTTGAACATCCTCAGAACAGAAGGATGTCTGTTTACAGCAGAGATGAGGAGGCAGTATCTATGAAAGGAATAAACAGTTGATGTTTTGTGCTGAGATCAGTTTATGTTCCTTCCCCTCCCCCACCCTCTTATTCTGGTTTCTGCCTTCTACCTTTCTAGTCTTGCTGAAGGGTCTCAGCCCAAAATGTCGAGTTTATTCCCCTCCCGAGGTGCTGCCTGACTTGCTTTCCTCCAGCATTTTGTGTGTTCTGCTCAGTATCTCCAGCATCTGCAGAATCTCTTGTATTTTTGACTTAGCTCTGTGAGTCTGCTGTATCATTCAGTTAGAGATCTGCATTGGTTCCATAATCAATGAGAATATTCCCATCCAAAAAATTATCAATCTCAGTTATAAACATTTGTATTGACTGAGCACTGACATCAAGAAATTGAGATTGCATATAGTGTATCCATGGGTTAAGGATGTCACTAGTATTACTAGGTGGATTTTTGCAACAGTCTGGGAAACTCTGTTACTATACTAACTCTTCATTTTTTTAAAAATCCGGTTTTATTTAATTAGCTGAGTTCAAATTCATCAAATGCAATGGTGAGATTTGAAGTCATCTTCCTCAGTCAATAATCTAGCACTCCATAAATCAGTCTAGTAAATTAATGCATTATGATACCATACCCTGCAGTTTACTGCTTGCCTTTAGTTTCACAATTATAGCCCCTCATTCCTAATTGCTCCATTAAAGGAAATAATTTCTTCACATTTATCCTGTTAAATACTTTAATATCATTAGTCCTTACCCTTTCAAACTTTTCATAATTACCATCAGAAATTATGAAAAATGAATCAACCAGAATCAGAATTAGGTTTATTATCATCGGCATGTGTTGGAAGAGGAAGAGGAGGAGGAAGAGGAGGAGGAAGAGGAGGAGGAAGAGGAGGAGGAAGAGGAGGAGGAGGAGGAGGAGGAGGAGGAGATAAATAACAATATACATATAATGCATAGATTAAAAACAGTGCAAAAACAGAAATAATATATATTTTAAAAAGTGGGTAGAGTTCACAGAATCAATGTCCATTTAGGAATTGGATGGTAGAGGGGAAGAAGCTGTTCCTGAATTGCCAAGTGTGTGCCTTCAGCCTTCTGTATCTCCTACCTGATGGTAACAGTGAGAAAAGGGCATGCTGGAGGTCCTTAATAATGGATGCTGCCTTTCTGAGTCACCACTCCTTGAAGATGTCCTGGCTACTTTGTAGGATAATACCCAAGATGGAGTTGACTAAATGTATGACCCTCTGCAGCTTCTTTCGGTCCTTTGCAGTAGCCCCCTCCCCCATACCAGACAGTGATGCAGCCTGTCAGAATGCTGTCCACAGTATATCTATATATGTTTTTGAGTGTTTTTGTTAACATACCAAATCTCTTCTAACTCCAAATGAAGTATAGAGTCTGTCTTGCCTTCTTTTTAGCTGCATCGATATGTTGGGACCAGGTTAGGTCCTTCGAGATCTTGACACCCAGGAACTTGAAACTGCTCACTCTCTCCACTTCTGATCCCTCTATGAAGATTAGTATGTGTTCCTTCGTCTTACCCTTCCTGAAGTCCACAATGAGTTCTTTTGTCTTAGTGACATTGAGTGCAAAGTTGTTGCTGCAACACCACTCCACTAGTTGGTATATCTTGCTCCTGTACGCCTTCTTGTCTCCATCTGAGATTCTACCAACAATGGTTGTATTGTCAGAAAATTTATAAATGGTATTTGAGCTATGCCTAGCCACACAGTCATGGGTATAGAGAGAGTAGAGCAGTGGGCTAAGCGCACCTCCCCGAGGTGCACCAGTGCTGATCATCAGCGAGGAGGAGATATTATCACCAATCCATACACAGATTGTGGTCTTCCTGTTAAGTCGAGGATCCAATTGCAAATGGAGGTACAGAGGCCCAGGTTCTGTAACTTCTCAATCAAGATTGTGGGAATGACAGTGTTAAATGCTGAGCTATAGTTAATGAACAGCATCCTGACGCAGGTGTTTGTATTATCTACGTGATCTAAGGCTGTGTGAAGAGCCTTTGAACTTGTGTCTGCCAGTCATTGAATGAGCAAAAAATTGATGTTATTACAATTAAGTCAACCTCTATTCAGAATATATATTACTTGCAACACCGATAATAACGCACAACTGAAAACATTTTGCAACACTGTGGACTGATAATTGCTTAACAAAACATCAGAAAGCGAATATTAATTTTCTAGGTGGCCAGATTTTTTTCCTGAAAGTGTTAAGTTTTGAGTTGGCTAATAATTTTTCATCCAGTTTCTAACTCGTAATTAAGTGTCCTACATTTATTTAAGCAGAAAATGCTTTCATCCAAAGAATGTAAGAAAATTTACATTAACACAAATTAGGAACAGAGTCTAATCAACAAGACAGCTTGAACAATTGGTTTTCACTAACAGCATATTAAATACTCGTTAGGTCTGTCCTGGAGATTTCACGATATAACTCGCTGATCTTTAACTACCCAGCTCTCAGCTGCACTATTGATTCCCTGCCATGTCCATTCTCACAACCTCGTTTTGTTCAACATTTAGAAAGTGAAGGTATACTCTTTAGGTTGAATGAGTCTTGGCCATTAGTCAAACAATATTTTCTCCCCCATGTCCAGTTATTAGAATGAGGTTTACTATCACTTACTTCACAGTTCAAAGTAAATTTATTATCTAAGTACATATATGTTGCCATAAGCAACCCTGGGATTCATTTTCTTGTAGGCATACTCAATAAATCTATAATAACCATAACAGAATCAATGAAAGACAGCACCAACTTGGGTGTACAACTGGTGTCCAAAAGACAACAAACTGTGCAAATACAAAAAGAAATAAATAATAATAATAAATAGATAAGCAATAAATATTGAGAACATGAGATGAAGAGTCCTTGAAAGCGAGTTCATTGGTTTTTGGAATTTTTCAGTTATGGCGATAAGTGAAGTTGAGTGAAATTATCCCCTTTAGTTCTAGAGCCTGATAGTTGAGGGATAAAAACTTTTCCTGAACCTGGTGATGTAAGTCTGAGGCTACTGTACCTTCTTCCTGATGGCAGTAATAAGAAGAGAGCATGTCCTGGGTGGTGGAGGCTGTTAGTGATGGATGCTGCTTTCCTGTGACAGTGTTTCATGTAGATGTCATGAAATTTATTGTTTTGTGGCAACAGTACAGTGCAAACACATAAAATTCCTATAAATTACTAAATAAATAGATTTTGTAAAACTTTTGTTGTGGGAATATTTCAGTGTGGAGAGTTGTGTCTGTGATGGAGCTAGCTGAGCCTACAACTCCCCCAACCACTCCCACCCCCCACAACCTTTTGTGATCCTTTACATTGTAGACTCCATGCCAGACTGTGACGCAACCAGTCAGAATGCTGTCCACTGTATATCTATAGAAATTTGCAGGAGTCTCTGGTGACAAACTGAATCTCCTCAAACTCCTTCTGAAGTAGAGCTCCTGGCTGTATGATTGCATCAATGTGCTGGCCTAGGATAGAGCTACCAAGACGTTTACATCCAGCACTTGAAGCTGCTCACCCTTACCCCTCAATAAGGGCTGGTGTATGTTCTCCCAAGTTCCCCTTCTTGAACTCCACAATCAATTCCTTGATCTTGCTAGCACTGAGTGTGAGGTTATTGTTGTAACAGCAGTCAACCAACTGATGTATCTCACTCCTGTATGCCTCCTTGTCACTACCTAATTATTCTTATAGAAGGAAGAACTTAATATCCTATTTTAATGCACCTTTTTTCTCGATTTGCTTTAAAGCAATACCTTGGAAATTCCTAGAAACCCGGGAGCATTCCAAAAAGATGTCAATTTTATATGACACAAAATAAATAGGGTGCAGTTAGATTGCAAATTACTTACTCTCGTAGTTGTACACATTTTTTGTTCTTGAACTGATGGTGTCCAGTTTCCCACTACAAAATTTGCTCAGAAATATCAAGTGTGGTGATAACTGTGTTTTGTGACTTGTCGTTAAAGCAGAAATCCTACCAAAAGGAAAAATGTAAAATAAGAAAGCTTTTAATACAGTTTCAGAAATGTCAGAATAGGAGCAGTATAAGATGAAACAGTAGATGATAGCTGTAAAAAAGAGGATCTGTTACAGTAGCTACTGGATAGATAGATAGATAGATACTTTATTCATCCCCAAGGGGAAATGCAACATTTTTCCAGTGTCCCATACACTTATTGTAGCAAAACTAATTACATACCGTATTTAACTCAGTATAAATATGATATGCATCTAAAATCACCCTCCCAAAAAGCATTAATAAATAGCTTTTAAAAAAGTTCTTAAATAGTTTACTAAAGTTCATTGAGTGGTAACTTAAGCTCAGTCCTAACCCCGGCACTTTAACATGTCTTGCCCCTGGTGGTTGAAATGTAGAGCGGAATGGCGTTGGGGAGTAATGATTTCTTCATCCTGTCTGAGGAGCATTGCATTGACAGCAACCTGCCGCTGAAGCTGCTTCTCTGTCTCTGGATGGTGCTGTGCAGAGGATGTTCAGGGTTTTCCATGATTGACCGTAGCCTACTCAGCGCCCTCCTCTCTGCCACCGATGTCATACTCTCCAGTTCTGTGCCCACGACAGAGCCCGCCTTCCTTACCAGCTTATTAAGACGTATTGTATTAATGTAGATGTACACAAAATATGTAGCTGCAGTAATTCATGAGTCATTAGGAGATTTTCATTTTCAGCGTGGGTGGAAGATATAGAATACATTTGAGGCTATTTTCTAGAGTATAAAATATGAAATCAAACAGGGAAATGACTACTTTAGATCTTGACTTGTATACAGAGACTGAATTAATTAATAATTTCATAGAAAATCCTCTAAGGATTCTTATAATCTATTAGAATTTTGCATTGAAAGCAAATTATTTAAGTACAAAGCTAGAGTAAACTATCATAATTTAAATTGAACAGTTTTGTAGCTAATATGAATTAAAAGTATCTGAGATAAATATAAATATTAGATTAAAAAGTTTTTTTTCTTTTTTGATGATAGTGAAACAGTGCAAAGCACTTAAAGAGAAGCGCTGTTGACGTTTCGGGCCGAGAACCTTCGTCAGCACTAACTGAAAGGAAAGATAGTAAGAGATTTGAAAGTAGGAGGGGGTGGGGAAATTGCAAAATGATAGGAGAAGACCGAAGGGGGTGGGATGAAGCTGAGAGCCAGACAGGTGATTGGCAAAAGGGATACAGAGCTAGAGAAGGGAAAGGATCATGGGACGGGAGGCTTAGGGAGAAAGAAAGGGGGAGGGGAGCACCAGAGGGAGATGGAGAACAGGCAGAGTGATGGGCAGAAAGAGAGAAAAAAAAGGAGGGGGGGAGAAAAGCTAAATATATCAGGGATGGGGTAAGAAGGGGAGGAGGGGCATTAATGGAAGTTAGAGAAGTCAATGTTCATGCCATTAGGTTGGAGGCTACCCAGCCGGTATATAAGGTGATCCTCCTCCTACTTGAGTGTGGATTCATCTTGACAGTAGAGGAGGCCATGGATAGACATATCAGAATGGGAATGGGATGTGGAATTAAAATGTGTTGCCACTGGGAGATCCTGCTTTCTCTGGCGGACAGAGCGTAGGTGTTCAGCGAAACGGTGTCCCAGTCTGCGTCGGGTCTCACCAATATATAAAAGGCCAAACCGAGAGCACTGGACGCAGTATACCACACCAGCGGACTCACAGGTGAAGTGTCGCCTCACCTGGAAGGACTGTCTGGGGCCCTGAATGATGGTGAGGGAGGAAGTGTAAGGGCAGGTGTAGCACTTGTTATGCTTGCAAGGATAAGTGCCAGGAGGGAGATCGGTGGGAAGGGATGGGGGGGGATGAATGGACAAGGGAGTCGCGTAGGGAGCGATCCCTGCGGAAAGCAGAAGTGGGGGGGGGGGAGGGAAAGATGTGCTTGGTAGTGGGATCCTGTTGGAGGTGGTGGAAGTTACGGAGAATTATACGTTGGACCCGGAGGGGAACCCTATCCCGAGTGGGGTGGTGGGTGGATAGGGTGAGGGCAGATGTGTGGAAAATGGGAGAGATGCATTTGAGAGCAGAGTTGATGGTGGAAGAAGGGAAGACCCTTTGTTTAAAAAAGGAAGACATCTCCTTCATCCTGGAATGAAAAGCCTCATCCTGAGAGCAGATGCGGCAGAGACGGATGAATTGTGAGAAGGGGATAGCATTCTGCTTTCCGCAGGGATCGCTGGTATACAAGGTGTTGTTCCTCCAACCTGAGTGTGGCTTCATCTTGACAGTAGAGGAGGCCTTGGATAGACATATCAGAATGGGAAGTAGAGGGCCTCCTCCACTGTCAAGATGAAGCCACACTCAGGTTGGAGAAACTACACATTAAATACCGGCTGGGTAGCCTCCAACCTGATGGCATGAACATTGACTTCTCTAACTTCCATTAATGCCCCTCCTCCCCTTCTTACCCCATCCCTGATATATTTAGCTTTTCTCCCCCCCTCCTTTTTTTTCTCTCTTTCTGCCCATCACTCTGCCGGTTCTCCATCTCCCTCTGGTGCTCCCCTCCCCCTTTCTTTCTCCCTAGGCCTCCCATCCCATGATCCTTTCCCTTCTCTAGCTCTGTATCCCTTTTGCCAATCACCTGTTTGGCCCTCAGCTTCACCCCACCCCCTCCGGTCTTCTATCATTTCGCATTTTCCCCTCCCCCTCCTACTTTCAAATCTCTTACTATCTTTCCTTTCAGTTAGTCCTGACGAAGGGTCTCAGCCCGAAACGTCGACAGCGCTTCTCCCTATAGATGCTGCCTGGCCTGCTGTGTTCCACCAGCATTTTGTGTGTGTTGCTTGAATTTCCAGTATCTGCAGATTTCCTTGTGTTTGCATCTAAATTAACAGAATACTCTAGGCATTAAAATACACACATTTCAACCCTTCCTTCACACTGGGTGGATTAGTTTGCTCCTGTCTGTACTTATTGGTCATGACATCTACCTTCCTCTTAATCCCTCCACTTCTGGCCTAGTACTCTGGTTCCCATCCCCCTACCAAACTAGTTTAAACCCTCCCATGTAGCACTAGCAAACCTCCTGGCCAGGATATTAGTTACCCTTCAGTCAAGATGCAACCCAACCATCTTGTACAAGTCACCCCTGCTCCAGAAGAGGTGATTCAAGAACCTAAAAACCTGGCCCTTGTACCTCAGCCACATTTTCATCTGTTCCTGCCCTGACTGCCACATGGCACCAGGAGTAATCCAAAGACTACTACCTTCAATGTTTTGCTTCTCAGTCCCTTTCCTAACTCCCTATACTCACTGCACGGGACCTCTTTATCTAGTTACCCATGTCACTGGTGCCAATATGCAGCTCTTGCACCTCATCATCCACCTTCAGGATAGTTGTGGCTGCTCTGAAGCATCCTCAACCCTAGCACCCGGAATACAAAACAACTTCCTGCTGTCTCTATAACATCTGTGGAGTAAAAGGGGTTTCAGAATAACTCAGTTCAAATATTTGATCAGTAATGTAAAACATCAAACTTTAGTTGCTCTGCATATTTAAGTTCATGAGATGCAAGCATCTGAACAATTTATTACTCAGCCATAATTACCCTTGAACTTACTGGCATGCTGATTCATTTCAGAGAGCAGTTTACAGCCAATTACAAAACTGAAGGCCTGGATTCACACACAGATCAGACCAAGAAAAAGAAAAGAAGGATTCTTTTCTCAAAGGACATTAGGGATTGTTCCTAGTCTACATAGTATTTACAGGAACTTCTGGCTTGATATGAGCAGAAGATAAAATAAATTGACTGCAAAGCAAAAACATAGAAGGTTCAGTGTGACTATTTTCATTCCCGTGATTTAATAGCTTACTGTAAATGTTTCCTACTGACCAAGTTACCAGTTCAATGGATGAATCCATTCTCTTAGAGCACATTTTGGGTATTGTTCCCTGAAGAAAAATGGCATTGTTATACATTTATTTTCAATGAAACAAAACACATCTTGGATTATAATCCAACTTTTTCCACTCTATATGTAAATAAATTCCTCTTTGTTTTTGTTTTAAACCAACTGAATAGGAATTCTGGCACCCCTGAGTATCCCAAGGCAATGCTGGTGTGACAAATAATCTATTCGTTGTTTGAAAATATTCAATAATTACATGTATTTTCTCCCCCCCCTTAGACAAAAGTAATTGATTGAGAAAGGGGAGATTAGCCAGAGGAAAATCTGCAGTCCACCTTTTATGAGCAGATAAGCACACACACATTTCCATTAAGATATAAATATCACAATTCAATACCTCGTTTCAGGCTGATCATTGACAAGTCTCAGTCATGCAATAATAAAATGGGTCTGTATAGTGTAGCCCTCCGTTAGTTTCGATAGACTATGGATTTGCACCTTGGAAAGTTTCCAGGGCGCAAAACTGGGCAAGGTTTTTTTATGGAAGGCAGGCAGTTGCCCAAGCTGCAAGTCTCCCCTCTCCACACCACCAATGTTGTCCAAGGGAAGGGCATTAGGACCCATATAGCTTGGCACTGGTGTCATTGCATTGCAGTATGTGGTTAAGTGCACACACACACAGCCTCAGCCAAGGCTCAAACTAGCGACCTTCAGATAACTGGACCAAAGCCTTAACCACTTGGCCACGTGCCAACATGATTGGGTCTAGGTGTTTATTGCATGAATAATACTCATAATCAGTAGCCAAAAAATACTGATTATCATATATTGCCTTTAAACCATAGGTTGACTAGTGTTTCACCAATATGCTTCTTAACAGTAACAGCTAACAGTAAACAAAACAATCCAGAATATGCAAATTTATTAAGATCTCACATTTGAGAATGTTTTCCTCACCTGCCAAGCATTTTCAACAAATTCTATGATAGGCTGAGGTTTTGCCATAGCACTCAACTCTAACCAAAGCATTATAGATTCATAAGGTTCTATGCTTAATGCTGATTGCCCATAAAACCTTGAATTGATTTGTTTTCTGAGCTTTAAGATATACATTTATTGCTAACATTCTCTCCATTGCACCTGCTAATATAAAATTAATACCTCCCTTTTATTTTTCTTTTCTTAAGACAATAACAAGGTGTCACTAGCACAGAGAATCTATCCTGTGTTGAAGGTTTCATAATGTCTCCAGATTCTTAGAAACTGAAGCAGATTCTACAGAAGGACTTAAGACAGTTTAGGAGAAAGGGAAAGAAACTGGCAAATGAAATACAATGTTGGAAAATGCATGGTTAAGCATTTTGATAGAAGAAATAAATGTGCAGACCATTTTCTAAATGGGGAGAAAATCCTAAAATCTGAGATGCAAAGGGACTTGGGAGTCCTTGTGCAGAGCACCTTAAACATTAATTTGTAGGTTGAGTTGGGAATGAGGAAGGCAAATGCAATACTAGCATTTATTTCAAGAGGTCTAGAAATCCAGAGCAGGGATGGGATGCTGAAGCTTTATAAGACACTAGTGGAGCTTCACCTTGAGTATTGCAAACAGTTTTGGGCTCCTCATCCAAGAAAAAAAATGTGCTGGCATTGGAGAGGGCTCAGAAGAGGTTCACAAGGATGATTCTAGGAATGAAAGAGTTATCATGCAAAGAACGTTTGATGGCTCTGGATCTGTACTCACTGAAATTTAGAAGGATGAGGGGTGATCTCATTGAAACCTTTCAAATGTTGAAAGGCCTAGACAGAGTAAATGTGGAAAGGATGTTTCTCATGGCACCCATTTAAAGCAGAGATGCAGAGAAATTTCTTTAGCCAGAGGGTGGTGAATTTGTGGAATTTGTTACCACCAGCAGCTATGGAGGCCAGGTCGCTGGGTGTATTTAATACAGAATTTAAAAGGTTCTTGATTGGACACAGTATCAAAGGTTAAGGGGAGAAGGCTGGGGACTGGAGCTGAGGAAGGGAAAAAAGAATCAGCCTTGATTGAATGGCAGAACAGAATTGATGGGCCAAATGATCTAGTATAGAAATCCCATGCACAGGAATACAGAAGATTGTAGACTCAACCAGTTCCATCATACATACAGTTCTCTCCACCAAAGGAGATCTACAAGTGTACATGATGGCATAATTCTACACAACCCTCCCTTATCAGAAATCTTGAGCTTTTTTCTGAGGATACTCAGGTAAATCAGAACTCCAAAGTCGGATAAAATGGGACAAGAAGCATCGGAGTCTTACGTTTAGTTGGATTTAGATGAAAACACAGGGTTTTACCAATCAGGGTGTAATGGGTGCCAGTGGTTTGAGGGATTGGCAGCCTTGTTAGTGCTTAGGACCTAAAGGGCAATTTTAGTCATCCCCAACTAAGAATGTGAAAAGCACTACAGATCTACTGAAGATAGCCTTGGAAAGGTACACTGGATAGCTCATTTTGAATCAATGAAAGTCAGCACACAGTTTGTTAATTTCTCACTGTTATATTCTTTGAAAGCACCCATTAATGTTTATTAGGATTTTTCAAGTTGCTTTCACAAAAGCAAGCATAAGGTAAATTCTTCTTTTCCCTGCCTTTAAATTTCTGAATAGTCACAATCCCATGAACACCATCTCACTATTCCACTTTTGCACCATTTATTTATATTTGTATCTTAGAATAATTTTCATGTCTTGTACTGTACTACTGCCACAAAATAAAAAAACATTGTCAGTGATAATAAATCTGATCATAAGAGTCAGAGCAGGCACTTCAGCCCATCTAAACACTTCACTCTTATTCTTCATGGCCCCATCGACCCACACTTGGACCAGAGACCGCCATAACTCCTGCATCCAAACTTCTTTTAAGTGCTGCAATCAAACCAACAAACACCACTTCCATTGGCAACTCGTTCCACACTTGCATTGCCCTAAATAAAGAAGCTCCTCTCAGGTTCTTCTTAAATATTTCACCTTTCATGCTTAACCTATGACCTCTAGTTGTAGTCTCACCCAACCTCAGTGGAAAAGGCCTGCTTGTGTTTATTCTGTCTATACTCAATTTTGGTGTCCTCTATCAAATCTCCGCACACTCTCCGACATTCCAGGGAATAAAGTCCATTCAACCTTCCCCTATAACTTGGGACCTCCAGGCAATATCCTTGCAGATGTTATTTATACTCTTATCAACTTATTAATATCTTTCCTATAGGTAGGAGACCAGCACTGCACCCAATGCTCCAAATTTGGTTTCACCAATGTCTTACACTTCAACATAACATTCCAACTCTTATACTCAATACTTTGATTTATGATGGCCAATGTGTCAAATCCTATCTACCTGTGACACCCCTATCAAGGAATTATGGATCTGAATTCTTCAGTGTTCTACCATTCATTGTGTAAATCCTATCCTGATTTGTCCTCCCAAAGTGCAACACCTCACAATTGTCTGTATTAAGTTTTATCTGCCATTTCAACCCACTTTTCCAGCTAATACAGACTCTGAAAAAAAAAACACATTGGTATTGAAATGACACCTTACCTTCTCTTTACTATGTCCTTGCAGTATTCCAAACAACCTAGAGCATTTGAAGACTGGATAGAATGGTCTGAAGATGTCTTCTTTCCAATCCAACCACTGTTAGGTAGATGAAATAAGTGAGCGGTTGTTAAAGAAAACTGATGCACAAAAAAGATTTTATCTCAAATCATTCATTCCATAGCAGTCCTCCCAAATTAAGTGTCTTTTATTTACAAAGAAAGTACAACAGCACCTCTACTTCCTTAGGAGTTGGCAAAGAATGGGCATGACATCTAAAACTCTGACAAACTTCTACAGATGTATGGTGGAGAGTATATTGACCTGCTGCATCACAGCCAGGTATGGAAATGACAATGCCTTTGAACAGAAAATCCTACAAAAATAGGAGATATGGCCCAGTCCATCACAGGTAAAGCCCTCCCACCATTGAGCGCATCTCCATAGAGTGCTGTTGCAGGAAAGCATCATCCATCTTCAGGGACCCCCCCCCCCCCACCTCCCAGTCATGCTCTCTTCTTACTGCTGCCACTTGAAAGGTCTGGAACCTCAGGACTCACACCACCAAGTTCAGGAACAGTTATTACCCCTCAAACATCAGGCTCCTGAACCAGAGGAAATAACTTCACTCAACTTCACTTGCCCTATCATTGAAATGTTCTCACAACCTATGGACTCATTTTCAAGGACTCTTCATCTCATGTTCTCAATATTTATTGCTCATTTATTATTACTACTACTAGTAGTTCTTTTTTCTTTTTGGATTTGCAAAGTTTGGTGTTTGCACACTGGCTGTCCGTACTATTGGTGCGTTTTTTTCATTGATTTTATTATGGTTATTGGATTTATTGAGTACGTCTGCAAAAATGAATCTCAGGGTTGTATATGGTGACATATATGTACTTTGATAATAAATTTTCTTCAACTATGTTCACCGAAGGAGACATAAGTATAAAACAGAGAGGAACCATGTCTAAACAACATCAGGGAGATAGATCATTTAAAAAAAGGTGGCAGTCCAGCAGGTATTAGACTTGAAGGATACTATCATGATGTTCAATAGCAAAAAAAAAGGCTTGATGGGTCAGCACATGTGGAAAACAAACTTGGGAATGAAGGAATTAGACAAATTAAATAACTTTGACCTTGCCATGCAGAGGAAGAAAGAGAGGTCACTATTTCATGTGACTGTTCTGCAATCTCCATTTTTTGAACTGTCCTTTGAACTGGTTTTGCTCAGGGACAACTGCATTAAAGCTATTAAAAGTAGACACAGTGAGGCCCCTAGTGATAATCTGCTGATCTTTAGATCATTTATGAATTTAAAAATTGGAATTTGAGGGAGCTTTGGATGCAAAGCAGCAAGGACTCCAGAGACTAACAATCATAAGGAGGAACACACCTGCCCATGCTAGGGTCAGGGAGAAGGATCAATCCTTTGACCAGTAGGAGATCCTCTATTTCAGTGTTATAAGTTGAAGTGATGGTCTGAGTGAGTATTGGTACAAAGGGAACAAACAGACTTAAATTATTGGCCCACTGTCAATATAGTATATATTGATATATAATGAGAGATAATAAAGTGCAAGTTTTTTATTAATTAAGATTTATGTAGTGAATTGCCGAACTTGGGTCAGTTTGTTTTAGAACAACAACTTAATACCAACTCTTCAGGAAGATGTGCTGCAAGCAGAGGGTGCAGGCATGTGCTAGAACCATCTTGCCAACGTGCTACTATCCTTCCCAGTAAGTTATTTTCTTTAGTTCCACTAACAGACAGAAAGATGATAGTTAGAAAAATTTCTCAGAGAAGAATAAACTTGTTTCAACCATTAACTGCATTACCATTTTCAACCTTCTACACATTTCAAATTGTGAAGCCTTGCATTTCAACAAAGGTCACAAACATTAATTATCTGAAAAACAATTACCAATATAGCTCACCTTTACATATGGAGATTCTAATGATAAAAACCATAGTACAGTTTCTTCGCTATCATTTTCAATTTCTGGTAATGATTCTGTGTTAGGATCAACAAAAATATCATTAGTAAACTGGTCTTGGCTCAAGTATTTAAACTTAGGCCAATATTTTAGTCTCATATTTAGAGTTTGCATTTTTCTTGGGTTTCTCTTCTGGATCCCCCTCATGCCTCATTGATGTTCACTTTACCCATGAGATGTCTCTGTTCTCACAACCCTTCTTTCACAAAGCTATTAACCAGACAAATTCACTTTCCAAGGCCAAGGTTAAACAAATTTCCTTCTTGAAGTGTACGCTATAAATGCTTATCTCAAAAAATTAACACTTTTATTAATCCACCTTCAGAAATTGACATCCTATCTCCAATATCTTCTATCTCCAAAGTCTCAACAATTTGCAGATCTCAAACTGATGCAGTCCTCTGTGAAACATAATCTCATCAGACCATATGGCAATGGAAATATCAGACCTTTATGAATTCAACTGTGTGGATGTCTTGATTTTAAAAAAAACGTTCTAAAAATCAGATTTAAATTCGTGATGGGATGGTGCGTAAAGAGATAATTTGCAGTCTAATTATCTACAAACATTACGGAAATCCAAAAAATATATATCCTCCCTACTCCCTAACCATTATTCTCCCTACTTTACCTGAACTAGATCCTGGTGATACTGAGGGAAAATTTATAGTTTGGTTCTTTATCTTCAATTTTGTAGGTGTAGACTTTATTTTGATCTTTGCTGGATGACGGTAAGGTGTCCAAGCTTCCATGCACACTGCTGCTTTTGGGCTTTGTACAGTTGCACAATTGTCAATCATGGCACCTTGAATTTCAATCTTTATTAACTGAAAAGAAAATGAAAACAAAGTTAAAAATTAAGTAGCATCCTTCTACAATCTGAAAAGCCATATTTGATTTACATAATGTCATTCTTGAAACAAATTGGCAACAATGCAGGCAGCAATAACCAACCTAGACTCAGAACAGCACAAAAACACATGATGTACTGTGCAGACTCTTTACTTCTAAATTAAATTTAAAATCTGTGTTACTCTAGTTTTATCCTACATTTCATAATTCTATACATTACACCATCATTTTCCACCATTTCATGAGGAAGAATACTTACAGAAATCTCTCTCAAATCTACTGCTTCATTATCTTTTCCATATGAAAAAAGTGGATAAATCACAATCTGCAGTATTCAGCATTCTTGTTTCCTAGGTGATTTCAATTGCCACTGAATTGAGAAACTTTTCTTTATGACGTCAGATTTCAAAATTCATTAAAACATTTTCTAACCTCTTGACCTCTGCTCCACAAAAAATTACGAACAGTTTTCACAACCATCCCATCAACTTTTCCACCTTACATAGCTTCGCTGCTCCCAATGTTATCTGACATTATCACATATTCAATTATATTCTCCTTCCAACTTCTCTTTTCATGGATAAAGTTCAAGATCACCTACAACTGCAATTTCAAAACTTTTACAAATGACCTTTTGATCCCATCTTCAATACCTTTCCAAATATCTGTTCAATCATATCCTTGATTCTCATTTTGAAGGCATTGTTCAGTTACACAAAATTGTTTGAAAGCTAGTTGCATCTGTAGGCAGAAATACCTCAAGATATTTTGTCCATGGTTAATTAGCTAAAGCAAGTTAAACAAAAGAAGGTGGTTTGAGGATAAGTGACCAAAATTTGCTTGTTTGTTTTTAAAGTGATTCTTAAGGGATAGAAAGCCACAGGAAAGGCAATATCTCAGCTGCAAGTATCCTAAAAATATAGAACAGTGCAGTACAAGAACAGACACTTCCCCACCAGAGTCAAAGAACAAAATCTAGCTGACCCCATCTGCCTAGATATGGGATATACCCTTCTATTCCCTTCCTGTCTCTCCCACCTCCCCAGTAGAACGCTCCAGGCAATGATTGATGCCTCTCATAATTTTATAAACTTCTATCAGATCACCCATCAGTTTCTAACTGCAGAGAACACAATCCAAATTTGCTCAACCTCTCCTTAGAGCTAACAATATCCAATCCAGGCAACATCTTGATTAACCACGCAATTCTAATACAATTGAAATAAAAAAATATGCAGCCCTTTGTAAATACAAGGATCAATTGTATACAAACATATTATCCAATAGGAACTGCTGCATCATTAAGGTTCTCATCAAATCTGCTTTAATTGGCTGATCAAATTGCTAACTTTAATCTAAACACACCTGTCTAGAGTAAAAAAGTCTTTAACAAAATAATACCCATTAAAAACATTGTTAACAGCCAAATTAAATTATTTCCTACCTCTTCCGTGTTGTCACAATGCACATAAATATGTCCTGTTCGTGAGGTAGATGTTTTAGCAACGAGAGGTTTTAGACTCACGAGAATTAACGTGGCTTCTGATAGAAAAAGAAAGTTTATTTTCCACCGTGACAAATCAAAGGATTTTCCAGATATAAATATTTTTTTCAGTCTTAAGTAATGGTTTATCAAATAATTGCTTTCAATATACATATAATGTAGCAACAGGAAACAATGAATAACATCCTTAAATATCTTTATACCTTTTGTGTAAATGACCGAAAACAAAAATCTGCTCACAGTACATTCTTAACTCTCAAAATAAAAGCTCCTGCAATGGAAGCAGCCCACTGCATTATAGCTTCCATAGTAACTACAAAATAAAATTTTGAGTAAAATTGACTCTGCTTCACTTATCGACAACTTAAAATTTCACGTAGAACTTACAGATAATGGGGGACTGTGCAATTGGTTTATTATCACATGCAAGATGAAGTGAAAACCTTTTGCTTACATGCTATCCAAACAGATCATTCACAAGTACTTTGAGGCAGTACATAAGGAACAATAACAACGTAACACATAATATAGTTTTACAGCCACAGACAAAGTGATGTACAGATAGACAAATGAGATGCAGGAGCCATAACAAGGTAGACTGGTGTGCTAATAAGCGCTGAAACTAACTCTACTGTAATTCAGGGACAAACTTTTTAAAAAACAAAAATCCAGATGAACTCAAGGGTTGGATAGCATTGCTGAAAAATAGTTGACCTTTCAGGATGAAAACCTGCAAAAAGACTGATGCAGCTGAATACGGGGTTTTGGGCTGAAACTTCAACAATTTCTTTTCTCTCACAGATGCTGTTTCTTTGACCTGCTAAGCTTCTCAAGATTCCAGTATCTGCAGTCTTTTCAGTCTCCAAATGTTTAATCAGGTGGTTAAAGACAAAATCTATTTCTCAGAATACGTACACAACGCTGGAAGAACTCAGCAGGTCAGGTAGCATCCATGAGAAAAGAGTAGCCAATGTTTCGGGCCAAGACCCTTCATCAGGAACAGGGGGAAAGAGAGGACTGAAGCCCAGTAATAGAGATAGGGGAGGGGGTAGGGCCTAGAGGCGCCAGGTGGAAAACCAATCAGAGGAAAGATAAAGGGGGGAAGGGAAGGGGATAAGCATGAAAGAACTGTAGAGATAAAGAAGCAGAAAGTTGAAAGGGGAGAGAGGCAGAGAAGGAGCTGGGATAGGGGAAGTGGGAGGGGGAGGGAATTACCGGAAATTCAATGTTCAAACCACCAGGCTGGAGGCTACCCAGACAGTAGATGAGGTGTTGCTCCTCCAACCTGAGTTTGGCCTCATCATGGCAGTAGAGGAGGCCATGTATGGACATATCTAGATGGGAATGAGAGGCAGAGTTGAAGTGGGTGGCAACCGGGAGGTCCTGTCTGTTGTGACGGACGGAGCGTAGGTGCTCGTAGGTGCTCCTTTCTCCCCCCCCCCCACCCCATTCCTGATGAAGGGTCTCGGCCCGAACCGTTGCCTACTCTTTTCTCACAGATGCTGCCTGACCTGCTGAGTTCTTCCAGCATTGTGTATGTATTCTTTGATCCACAGCATCTGCAGTTGTACTTTTGTGTTTTAAAATCTATTTCTCACCTGAATGGTTAGGATTTTTGACATGGAATAATTCAAGTGTTGGACAAAGACTGAATGGTAGCCTTCAGAAAGTAGAGAAGTTTTCAAAACAAATTTCAGAATTTTTAAGTTTCAGGTTATGTATTTGGCAATTTTGTAATTGCCTTCTGCATACAATTTAAACAAGTTGATGCTAAAGAATGCAGAAACATAATTACAATAATCAATCAAGGCTACAGGTTGCTGAGAACAAAGTCAAGTGAGTAAACCAGTTGATGGAAGAACAGGAATAAACACTGGCCCAAATTGTGAGATAGAAAAAGGAGTGAGGTAATGAACATTTACTCATACTAGGGACAACTCATAACACCTTCCAGTGGCTGGGATCACATAAATGGTACAGACGGAAAAGGGCAAACTTCCATCCCTTGGGGATATTGGTGAAATGAAAATTCAGCAGTTTCAGGAGTTACATATCCTTTTTGCTACCCAGTGACACTAATTTCTCAACATCTGTAATTCTTATTTTAGGAATATATTATACAAGTATACCTTTTCATTAAAAACAATCTACTGAACTGCTGGAGATATGGGAAGCAGTTAGCAAAAGAACATGTAGATACTACGGGTGGGGTGAAGGGAAGGAGAATCATTAATACATTAAACTAGAGAGATAAACCTTTCAAGATGCATTTAATTGCTAAATAAATGAGCTTTTACGTACTTTGGATCAGGAACTCCATGCTGGAGTGTCACTGTTAGTGAGTGTGCTGGCGAGGAAAGTTCGAAAGACAAAGATCGAGTAGAATGGTTTATAATCTGCACTGTCTCTGCAAAACTATCTATAATAAAATAGTAACCAAAAAAAGGTTATTAAAATGTTTTTAATCTCGTTCTCAAATTTACATTGCTAGAATGTATTAGTACTCTGATTACCTAGAGTGTGTATACATGTACTTAATACACTGCAAACACCAAGAATTATATTACTTTCCAAATTAAGCTGTTGCTCACATTTCAACATTCTATTAAATCCATCACTCTATTGCAGTTAATGTCACAATTCTTAACCACAGTCTATGTACTTGGTACATTCATTCCTCTGGAGAACAAGTGGAGACATTCTGCAATCTCCAAAGAGTCACTTATGATCAATGTAGCTATCAAATTAACAAGAATGGATGGTATTTTAATCAACACGCACACCTTATCAGGTCCTCTGATCTGGGCTACAGTAACTAATTTCCTTTTGCTTATTGAAGCATGAAAGATCATAAACTTTGCCCAACAGTTACATATTTTGGGCCATCATTGGAGGACAACTAATGCTTTGAAACTTCATGAGAGCTGAGAAAACATGTGGAATTAACTACAGATCACTTTTAGTAATATATTAATTCAGTTACCATGTGTGATATTTGCCTTCCCATTACTTGTCTTTTTAGCTCTTTGTCCCAATCATTCTTCAGCCTCATCCTATTGAAACTCAGAAGCTTAATGTCACATCTATCGACCTGACAAACAATGGACTCGCCCATTTCAATTATACCCTCCCCTTCCACACCCCTCATACAGCCAATGCTACGAATCACTCTGCTGTTGCCAGTTATTGCTCGACCAAGCCCAACTAGCTGACCCCCACACCTCCCATCATAAATCTCTGTTTCGTGATAATTCCCCTTTAATTATTCAATCCCTTATTGCTTTTCATCAGCTTTCATTTGTTTTAATCTGTTCCACAATTTCCCTGTTATGAATGCTCTTTAAAAATTTTCCAATGAATCAGAAGCAGGATCAGAATGAAAGGCTTTTGTGTCAAAATGTTTACTGTCTGGACACATATTTCCTCTGATCGTTCTGAATTCACAGCATCTGCAGTACTTTATCTTTACTTTTACTGGGAAAAGGAAATAGTATTTTATGGACATGATTTTGAGGAATGTATGTAATAAGGTGGCCCATTGTTTCTAGCTGATGGAATAAACGAATTGTTAAGTGATGAGTGTTAACATGAAGCCTTCAATTAATGCATCTTTCCTTGTTTAACCAAGACATCCCAATATAGCACATACTCACCCACTGATGGTATCGTAAGAATTAAATGCTCAGGCTGCACTGTCCATGACTTGGTTTCAGTAACAGGTTTTGTACGTTATTTAAAGTACGCAAAAATAATGGAAGGTTTTGTAGTTCACTCATTGCATGAAAGTCCAACGTGGAATTGGCCGGATCCCTTTCTGAAGTTCCAAGCACACTACAATAAAATTACAATCAGATCATTTAGCAAATAGTTCTGGTTACATCAAAAAAGTCTTCAGATGAACATTGAATTTAAATTAACAAATGCATGAGTAACAATTATTCTAATTCTAAATTTTAAATTGTTTCTTCAAATTCTGCAGATACCTTTCTGAATGAAGACTCATCCCAAGGGAAGATGAAAATGAATCCAAGTCTTCTGTATCACCTGGATCAGTCAGTGGAGATATC
This sequence comes from Hypanus sabinus, assembly GCF_030144855.1. Lineage (NCBI taxonomy): Eukaryota > Metazoa > Chordata > Chondrichthyes > Myliobatiformes > Dasyatidae > Hypanus > Hypanus sabinus. The sequence continues at coordinate 132,679,481 of NC_082706.1, forward strand.
TTAGTTCGACAGTAAGCTCGGTTGTGATTTGGTGTCTTTAATAGTTTGTAGATAGCACAGAAGCAAAAATCTGTAATAGATCATGTATTTCTTTAGTTTCTTTTATTTCATACAACTATAGTTTCAGTGTTATGAAATAAACTGCATTGATATGTGGTATAATCATGTACAATTACATTGCTCAACAAATCCTTGAACAAAAATGATCAGGGTGGAGAAGGAAGTCTCCACCCAAAAGAAAGGACACCATGTATTATGATCCTATCACAACATTGACATCAGTTGAAAAAGGTTCATTGCAGTGGTGCGCCCACAGACAATTCATCTGCTCAGGAAGTACATTTCCTCTGAGGATTTAGCTGAAGGGAGGCATCTTCATCCCTGAAATCAAAGAAGATGGCATTTAGCTATCTCTACGTAACAAACACCATGTACAGAAATATCCCATCCCAGCTTATCAGTATGTACACAACTGGATGATCAACTGCACACCGTCAGACTCCTGGTAGAAATTTGGCCAGACTATGCAACATCTTCAGTAACCCTGCAGATGGTTACATGGCAGTTCACCTGATCTGACTTGGAGCTATCCATTACAAGATAAACTTCCTGTTCTGTATTCTAAACGTCTGTAGACAGATCTTCTCAGACCACCATCTGGTTTTAGATTTTTGTTGCTGAATAATTGAAATCTTGATTCCTGCTTAGAAGTGATCCAGGAAAAGATGCTACAAGATCCACATTCTGCTCCATGAAGCAGGGCAAGGCCCAAAATTCTAGCAGACCCACAGAGGGATTTCTGCTTTAAAAAAAATCCTTCTCATGTCTGTATTGAATGGTTGTTATTTTGAGACTGTGACTCAGCTCTGGATACCTCAGATAGGGGAAAACATCATAGAACAATGCACAGGACCAGGCCTCTTGATCCACAATGTCTGCACCAAACTGAATTACACATTATTCTATCAAGCCCCATAAAAATTCTTCATTTTAATAAGATCACCTCACATTCTTCCAAACAATGAAGGAGAATGGACTTGGTTCGCTTAATCTCTTCTCATACATCCTACCCATCATCCCAGAAATTCTTTTGGTTAACCTTCACATCATTCGCTCAATTGTAAGTAAGGACTTGTACAGAGTATTTCAGATGCCATTGCCCTAGGCTCACTACGAAAGCAATAAGACAACAATTTGTAATCAAATTCTCTTGTAATAAAAGACCAACATACTATTGGATATTCCCAATTGCTTGTCGAATCTGCTTATTAACTTAAATTCAAGAGATTTTGCCGTTGCTGGAAATCCAGAGCGACACATATAAAATGCTGGAGGAACTCAGAAGGTCAGTTAGCATCTATGGAAAGGAAAAAAAAGTCAACATTTTGGGCTGAGACCCTTGAAAGGTTCTGATGATAAGTCTCAGCCTGAAATATCAACAGTTTTTGTTTCTTTCCTTAGATGCTATCAGACTTGCCGAGCTCCAGCAGTTTGAATGTATTCTCTACATATTAACTTTCAATGACTTTTGAACAAAACGTAAGAGCAGGAGTAGACCATCTAACCCGTTGAGCTTGTTCCGCCATTCAATAAGATCATGACAGATCTGGCCATGGACTCATCCCCATCTACCTCCCTTTTCCCCATAACCCTCAATTCCTCTACTATGCAAAAATACCCTGTCCCTTCAGAACAAAAATTCACTTTCAATTTCTCATCGTTTAAGATATACTCCATTATTCTAGGTAAGATGAGCACTTTGATTAAGGAGCTTCAATCCTGAAAAGCTTATGGATTAACACTCAAATAAATTGAACACATTCTTCAAAGCAAGGCTGTTCTCTTTATCTGTCTTTGTTGTTTTTGAGCTTTTCTCTACGGCCACCAGGGAGGATGAGGGCATAAAAGAAGATTCAAGATTTCTAGATTCAAACTTTATTGCCATTCTAACCGTATATCAGGTCTGCAGGGCAGAATGAGACAGCATTTCCCAGGAGCAGTGCAATCATAACATAACAAACGCAACACTAAATAATAAACATAACAATAAATAGTAAAACACAACAGCCCCATGACAGTTGTTACGAATGTGCCACAACTCTGAGGGGCCGAAGGGTACAAAGTCGCCCCCTCCTTTTCGAGAATTGCAAGATCACTATTAATTCAGGTCAGGAGACCCAGGAAATGAGAGAGAACCCACAAGATTTGGAATGAGTCCTGACCTCAGCGAAACAAAGCCACTGATAACGGTCTTTGTCTCTGGGAGACGGAATTGTGTATTGAGTACTGTACTATTCATTGAAGCCCCTCAGGGGATGACCAGAGTGGGCTGGATGAGGGATTGCATCATCCCAAACTGGTTGACATCTGAGACCCCATGAGTAAGGATAAAAGAGGGTCTGGGGAACAACCCTTTCAGATGCACCAGGAGAAACGCCAGAAATCCCGTGACAGCGTTTAATAGTGACAGCCGGTGGGGCCCGTGTGCGTCCTTCCCTTGCCTGGGATTGGTGGCCTCGCCATGGAAGAACGGCTTTAGCTAAAGTAGAGGCCACAAGTGAACGGCCACACCAACGGGACTCCCGACGGATCGAAATCATAAAAGGAAAAGCTGGTAAGTTTCTCAAAATCTCTCTCTCTCTCCAACCATTGCAAACCCAGCGGTCCCCAAGGCTGCAGCCTGAATGAACTGAGTGACTTTTATATTTCCATCGGACAATACATTATCCCTTAGACAACGATAGAGCTTATTTCTTATTGATTATTATTATACCCGCACTTTTAGATTTAGTATTGATGACATATATTATCTGTATGTTTGCATTGATATTATTTTTGTGTATTTTTACTAATAAATACTGTTAAAAATAGTACCATCAGACTTCAACGGACCTCTCCATTTTTGCTGGTTAGTGACCCAGTTACAGGGTTCGTAACACAGTTAAAAACAATTAATAAGTGTCTAGTGCAAGTTAAAAGTGTCCAAAGCAGAGTCAGGTAGAGCAGCTATTTAGCAGTCTGACTGCCTGTGGGAGGAAGCTGTTTCGTAGCCTTGTGGTTTTAGTTTTGATGCTCCTGTAACATTTACCTGATGGCATAAGAGCAAACAGTTCATGGAGAGGGTGTGAGGGGTCTTTAATGATGTACCGTGTCTTCTGGAGGCATCGACTCTGAAAGAGGTCTTGGACAGAAGGTAGGGAGACCCCAATAACCTTCTCTGCTCCCCTAACCACCCTTTGCAAGGCCTTTTTGTCAGCAGCACTGCAGCTGGAGTACCAGGTTGTGATGCAAAAGGTCAGCACACTCTCAACCACGCCTCTGTAGAATGTAGTTAAGATGTTAGTGGGGAGTGATGCTTGTTTAAGCTTCCTGATAAAGTGCAATCTCTGCTGGGCTTGTTTCACAATCCCAGTGGTGTTCCTGGACCAGGTGAGATTGTCTGAGATCTGCACCCCAAGGAACTTGATGTTTTCGACTCTCTCCACTGTGGAGCCGCTGATGCTGAGGGGTGTGTACTCAGGCTGAGACCGTCTGAAATCGACAATCATCTCCTTGGTTTTGGTGACATTAAGCATCAAGTTGTTGTCACTGCACCAGCTCTCTAGGTGTTTGACCTCCTCCCTGTACATTGTTTCATCATTTTTGCTGATCAGCCCCATCACTGTGGTATCATCAGCAAATTTAATGACCAGGTTCTCCTTAAATCTGGCTGCACAGTCATGTGTTAGCAGCGTAAACAGCAATGGGCTAAGCACACAGCCTTGTGGGGATCCAGTGCTCAGTGTGATGGAGTCAGAGGTGTTCCTGCCAACACGGACTGACTGTGGTCTCTCTGTCAATATATCCAGAATCCAGCGACACATGGCAGTGTTAAGGCCAAGCAGCGACAGTTTCTCCACTAGTCTCTGCGGGATGATGGTATTGAACGCTGAACTGTAATCAATGTACAGGACTCTGGCATAAGTGTCTTTGTTGTCCAAGTGAGAGAGAACTGTGTGCAGTGTGGTGGATATTGCGTCCTCCGTAGAGCGATTTGGACAATAAGCAAACTGTAGAGGATCCAGCGATGAGGGGAGGCTGGCTGTGATATGAGGCTTGACAAGCCGTTCAAAACATTTCATCACTATGGGAGTCAGGGCAATGGGACGGTAATCATTCAGACAGGCTACAACTGATTTATTTGCTACAGGGATGATTGTGGAGGTTTTGAAGCATCTGGGGACAATGGCTTGACTAAGGGAGATGTTGAGAATGTTTGTCAGGTCATCTGCTAATACATCAGCACATTCCTTGAGCACACGTCTGGGGATGTTGTCAGGACCTCCCGCTTTTCGTGGGTTAACCCTGGCAAGGGTCCTCCATGTTTGTTCTGAATCAATGATTGGAACCCGCTGGTCAGATGGTAAGAAGGGACTGGCTCTCCGCCTTGCTGTAGTGTTTGATGCTTCGAAGCGTGCAAAGAATTTGTTAAGCAAATTTGTTTCTTAATTTCTTAATTTGTTAAGAAGCAGCAATCCCAGCAGCCTCCCTGTAAGTGAATAATATGGTCATTTTCTGCTTGGATCTATTTTTGGTCTGAAAACTGACAAAGATCTCAAGGGCAGGGAAAACAACCAGTGTGACCCCTATTCAGATGACTACTTTATTGTGTACCCAAACACCGAGTCAAACAACAGGTTGAAGTTCTCCATATCCCCACTGTGAGAAAGGATAGATTTAATTATTTGGCTAGAAGGTTGCCCCTGGAAGGAAAGGTTGCATAGGCACATTCTTTTATCTACGATTAGGCAAGATCTGTACCAAATATCCTCTTGCCCTTACTGGAAAAGGCAATGGTAGATTCTGTTAGATCTTCTTTGAGCAGATTATCAAAGCTATTTGACAGAATGCCTTAGAACTGTCAAACAAGCATCAAGACTTAGCTAAAACACACAAATTGCTACAGGAACTCAGCAAGTCAGGCAGCACGTATGGAGTCAATGTTTCAAGCTGGAACCCTTCATCAGTTCAGCTGGTGATGAGAAAGGCCCCCCCTCTCTCAGATTGTTCAGTTTGGTGAGAATTCAACAGCACTATTATTGTGACCAAGGCAACTCCAGTGCGACTGAAACCATCAGCCTTATTGAATGTGCATTTGCCAAGGAAAGGCTGGAAATAGATGTGTGACCTTTGGCAAGAATCTTCTCCAACAGTTACACACTGTATAAGCCGTTCACACACCAAGACAAATATCAAACACTGCTGAAGGATCATTGCTATGAAAGGTATTCTCTGCTTTGCCCATTACTCGCTGCTGTTCCATTAGGGTTGCCCAAACCTGTTTGCTCTAGAGTGGCACATTAGAATCATATTTATCATCACTGACTTATATCTCATAAAATTTGTTTTACACCGCACAATTGAGGACTGTTGGAAAACTGATTAAGATACATAAAGAAAAACCATAGCTTAAAATTCAGATTCAGATTCAGAATTCAGAAAATCCTCCCGCCATTGCACAATGTCACAAAAATGAGGGGACTATAAAAGGAAGAACCCTCAGGCTGTTCGTGGCAGAATGCATGCAAGGCAAGTAATACATGTTGATATAAAATGAATCTTGCAAATAGAATAGGGCACCTCTTTGTACCATGTACAGTGCTGAATGAATATCATTCTTGATGTATGTGCAGTGACAACAATATTTTTGAAAAAAAACTAACAAAGCACACTTAGGACTCAATTGCTCAACTTCTTGCTTGCTTAAATTAATGAAATGCCACAGTTGCAGCTTAGTTTCTTTATCTATGCAAGTCTTTGTTCTCTGTATTTAGGCAATTATTGCATCTGTAACATGCTTCAGTATGCACAATACCCACCTATATTTAAATGCCACCACACTGCTAAACTTACAAAATTCAGTAGGCAATTCACACACAGTTCAACTAGTAGGTCTGATATGTCTATCCATGGCCTCCTTTACTGTCAAGATGAATCCACACTCAGATTGGAGGAACAACACCTTATATACCGGCTGGGTAGCCTCCAACCTGATGGCACGAACATTGACTTCTCTAACTTCTGTTAATGCCCCTCCTCCCCTTCTTACCCCATCCCTGACATATTTAGTTCTTTTTTTTCTCTCTGTCTGCTCATCACTCTGCCTGCTCTCCATCTCCCTCTGGTGCTCCCCCCTCCCCCTTTCTTTCTCCCGAGGCCTCCCGTCCCATGATCCTTTCCCTTCTCCAGCTCTGTATCACTTTTGCCAAACACCTTTCCAGCTCTTAGCTTCATCACACCCCGTCCGGTCTTCTCCTATCATTTCACATTTTCCCCTCTCCCCACTACTTTCAAATCTCTTAGTATCTCTTCTTTTAGTTAGTCCTGACGAAGGGTCTCGGCCTGAAACGTCGACAGTGCTTCTTCCTATAGATGCTGCCTGGCCTGCTGTGTTCCACCGGCATTTTGTGTGTGTTGTTGTTTGAATTTCCAGCATCTGCAGATTTCCTCGTGTTTGAAAATGATATATCTATCTAGTTACTCTTTCTCCTTTGCTTTTACACTTTAATGGCCTATATCTGTTCCTGATTTTTAATGATATTGCATTTAATTTCCAAGATTACTGGATTCTTCAAATCAAGATCTGCACATGCTTACAAGAGGCCCTGATATTTAGCCACTTAAAATTCTAAAGGTAATCTCCACAGATCAGTAAAATATCCCAATGACTGCCATTGCATTTAGCTGCTCACCCATTACATTTGTGAGCAACCAATATACAATTATGTTTCTAACTCAAGGTAAATCCAGTAAAGAGATCCTTTAGTTTTCCTTTTACTAAAATATTCCCAGAAATGAAGGACCGCTAACCTCAATTACACAGCATTAATTAACCTTACAGTTAGGCACAATATCATGAAGGGCATAGATAGGATGAACACATATGGTCTTTTTCCTAGGGTAAGTAATCAAAAACTAAAGGACACAGATTAGAGGGGGAAGATTTTAAAGAAACATAAATGACAACTTCTTCACACACAGAGTGGCACACACAAGGAATAAGATGCCTGAGGAATTAATTGAGGTAGGTATATTAACAATGGTTAAGACATTTCAACAGGTACATGGATAGAAAAGCCTTAAAGGGATATTGGCCAAATACTGGCACGAGACTAGTTCAAATGGGCAACTTGGGAAGCATGGTTGAGTTGGGCCAAAGGGCCTGCTTTTGTGCTGTATGACATAATAATTTAAATTAGTCAAGTGAAAATAATTGAAGATTTGAAAATTCCAGGGATGAGTTTGTGACCACAATCTTCCTGATACACACCTACTTCTGTGTAAAGGTACTGTACACAGAAACTTAATTTTCCTACCTTGTTTATCAAAAATAACACCTATCAAGGTCTGGCTTCTGCCCCCTTCTTTCCAGTCTTAATGAAAAATCTTGACCTAAAATATCAACTGTTTATTCCCCTCCATAGATACTCACTTGCTAAGGTCCTCTAGCATTGTGTGTTTTAAATATTCAGTCAAGTTGAACATGACATATTGTACTTTCATTTGCCAAATAGTAGAAGTGAGATCCTCATAAAGCATTTACACCAAAAAAAAACATAATGTACAACTTCCTACACTGCAACTGAAATCCTGGAGTCACCTAACATTGAAAAGCAGGGAAAATTATTTTTTAAAATCTGACTCTAGATTCACCTTGTTTATCACACATGTGCTCTGCAATTAATTCAATGACAATTGGGATCCAAATGAACCTACCTGAAATCAATGTTTTTATTTTTACAATAAATACTTTGCTTTAAAAAAAAAACTGCAGCTAAACGCTTCAAATAGCACAATAGTTATTTACTAGTATACAGTACTTTAAATTCCTGACTTCTCACTTCCAGATTTACCTGCATCTCACACCACTTTATTGACTTGGAGCCTTGTTTTAAACACTGGTTGTAATCAGTGAAGTTTTTTTCAAAAATCAATCACCTATGCAATGTGGGTAAAGTTGTATCCACCCTGTCCACAGCATACATCCCTCATATCAGGGCACAGAGTACAAAACTCTGGAGGTCATGGTATTTGCTCAAACTTTTGTTCAGCCACAACTACTAGAGCAATGTGTGATTTCTCTGGTAGAGTCGCCAAGGAGATTCACTAGGATGTTACCGGAGATATTTAAATTGTGCAGAAGATGTATGGAGCAAGTTTATTGTGCAGACTGGTGGGTGTCTGGAATGCACTGTCAGGGATGTAAGTAAATATGACAGAGGCACTCAAGGGACTCTTAGATAATTACATGAATGTGCAGGAAATAGAACATGGACATTGTTTAGTTTCTTTGGGCATTTGATTACTAATTTAATTAGCTTGCCACATTGTGAGCCAAAGGGCCTGTTCCTGTTCCATGTTTTAAAATAACTACCTTCTCACAGTCATTTAGCAATGGAGAATAAACATTGATTTTGTCAGTGATGCTATTTGAAGAGTAAAAGAATTCCTCACAATGCACAATTCTATCTTGACCTTGGCACTCCTTTCCTCCTAGAAGACAAAAATTTAACTTTAATGAAACTTTTGGTAAACTCTCCAATACCACCTTTTGCATCTATTTATGAAAAAGAAAAAATATTTTAAGTTAATCACTTGTCACACGTTTATTGAAACATACTGTGAAATGTGTTGTTTACGTCAAATCAAATCAGTGAGTAATATGCTGGGCAGTCCACAAGTATTGCTATGCTTCTGGTGCTAACATAGCACACCCACAATTCACTAACCCCACTGTACATCTTTGGAATGTGGAAGAAAACCCAGTGTCACCGGGAGAATAAACGAACACCTTACAGGCACTGGCAGAATTGAACTCTGATCGATGATGGCTGGCACTGGAGAAGAGTTACACTAACCACTATAATATCTTGCCACCCAATTGTTAAACCTGGTGTAAGGTACTGGTCAATGAGTTTTAATGTGTATTTATATCATTGGCCCCAATATTCCATTCATCTATGAGCTGCCTGCACTTTCTACTAACCTTGACAGGAAACCTATTCTCAACTTTGATTAGAAAGATTTGTGACTGAAATGGACACATATGCCACTCTCCTCAATAACTACTTTTTTCCATTTGGTACTGAAAACAGACATGGCAGTGTGGACAATAAAAGTTGTAACTCAAAATTCAAAGTACCAAATTTTTTTTTTAGAGACATTTGAGACTGTAGGGAACACACACAAAATGCCGCTGAACGCAGTAGGCCAGGCAGCATCTATAGGAAGAAGCACAGTCAATGTTTTGGGCCGAGACCCTTTGTCAGGATTAACTGAAAAAAGATAGTAAGAGATTTGAAAGTTGGATGGGGAGGGGGAGATCTGAAATGATAGAAGACCGGAGGGGGCAGGGTAAAGCCAAGAGCTCTAAAGTTGATTGGCAAACGGGATACAGAGCTGGAGAAGGGGAAGGATCATAGGACGGGAGGCCTATGGAGAAAGAAAGGGGGAGGGGAGCACCAGAAGGAGATGGAGAGCAAGCAAGGAGTAATTGTGAGAGGGGCAGATGGAGGAAAAGGGGGAAAATAAATAAATAAGGGATGGGGTAATAAGGGGAGGAGGGGTATTAACCGAAGTTAGAGAAATCAATGTTCATGCCATCAGGTTGGAAGCTACCCAGACAGAATACAAGGTGTTGTTCCTCCAACCTGAGTGTGGCTTCATCTTGACAGTAGAGGAGGCCATGGATAGACATATCAGAATGGGAATGGGATGTGGAATTAAAATGTGTGGCCACTGGGAGATCCTGCTTGCTCTGGCGGACAGACAGTAGGTGCTGGAATTTGGAGCAAGATAAACTACATGAGGAAGTCAGTATTGATGAAGAGAAATGGACAGTCACATTCTGGACCAGATGAAGGGTCTAGACCTGAAATGGTGCTATATTATTTATTTATTTTTACATGATGTCAACAAAAGCTTATTGCTGAAGAAGAATGGGAAGTATGATATAATTTGCAGAACAGCTAGTTTTGTAAATTATATCAAATATAGGGGCAACCACATGGACCCAGGTTGGTGGTTACCCTTCACGGAAGGAACTGAGCTTGTGTGCCCACTCTCCTCATATGTTGATGGAGAGATGTTCTCAATATTCTGAGATTTATGTGATTATTGGATTGTACTTTATATTGGTCTCCTTCAGCTTTTTGGTGTTTTCTTTCTTGTGGCTGATTGGTGGGTGGGTGATATGTTAATCTTTTGTATGTGAGAATTGGGTTGGGGGTTTTGATGCTACTATTTCTGTTCTTTTCTGCAAGTGAGGGGGTCATGGATTGTTATTGTTTTTTTTTCCTGCAGGGAAATGTTGGGGATTTATTGCTATTGTTACTTTTTTCTGTGGGGGTGGTGGGGAATTTTGGGGTTTGCAAGTTTTGTTTCTTTTTCTTTTTCATGCAGAGGGAAGGAGTTAATGCCTTTCCTTTCAACACTCCCATGGTCTTTCTGTATTTCCTGGCTATCTGGAGAAGACAAATATCAGAGTTGCATTGTACATGCACATTTTGACAATAAAATGAACCTTTGAAATATCAGTTCTATTGGATTTATGCTCTACTCAGTTTGAAACAAAAAAATCTCAAAAACCAAAATAAATATACATTAACTTTATTTCAAATATACATCAAAATATAAAAACAGCCAAAAAAAAAAAAGTTTGTGCAAATTAATTTGTTATGCAACACTGAAGGAAAGAGCAGAAACCTGCAGAATCCTGCCACACAATGCTGGGGTTTTTAATTTAGTATGGTATAAATATTTCCAAAATACTTTTGAAAAGTCACAGTGATGGTTTTAAATCAAAATAGCACCAGTGTATAAATAGCTTAAATTTACAAATTACAGTTTTATATTTTGTATACAAAAGGTGCTTTTTTTAATATTGTTACAAGATTTCTACACTATGTTAGAGTGTCAAATATTATCTCCAGGTTAGTTCTTCAGTCAGGTACTTCAAGTTGATAATGTAGTTCTATGTTCATTCTTTTGTAACAGATTCACCAACAAGTCGGATAGGGATACTTCCACATGTATCTGTTTGTACCACGAGCAGTGCTTCGAATTTTCCTTCTGACTGTGGTTTGAATTGGACAGGCAGATTGATGTAGTGTTGAGCACTAGACAAAATAGCACAGATGTTAAATGAAAACAACAAGAAGCAAAGTTTTCTTCCCCCAAAACTTTATGACTAATAAAATTTTCTTAAAAATTGGCTGGTCTGTGTATGTATTATCTATCCAACAGTGAAAAGCAGGAGAATAGTAACATACAAACTGTTAATTAACACCAAAACCCACTCTATGCCCCCTCAAATACTACAAGTCTTGAAATAGGGGCGAACATTTGGTTGAGAAGTACTATGTAATACTACTGTAAGAAATCCATTTTGTCTTGTTGTGGAGAGACACTAAACTGAGGTCCAAGCCTGGAAACAACTTAAAAAAGATGTGACACCACGAGTGAATCTGCAGATGCTGGAAATAAATAAAAACACAAAATGCTGGCAGAACTCAGCAGGCCCGACAGCATCTATGGGAGGAGATAGTGACAACGTTTCGGGTCGAAACCCTTCGTCAGGAGTCTTGGCCCGAAACGTCGTCACTACCTCCTCCCATAGATGCTGTCTGGCCTGCAGAGTTCTGCCAGCATTTTGTGTTTTTAAAAAAGATGTGAATGGAATTTTGACTTTAATTTCAATAAGCACTGAAATAAAGGGATAGATGAAGTTTGTTATACAAAGTTCAGGTTACACCCCATTCAGTTCAAGTATCTTTGCAGATTCACAATGTAAGTGAAGCTGGATGAATTAAATTAAATAGGTCTTGCATTTAACTTAAGTGTAGAAGATTAAGGGAAAATCAAATTGAAATGTTTATGAGGACCTATGTTCTGAGGGGATAGTTTACAAAAATGTGGGCAACAATCTTATTTTCTAGTTAAGAACCCAAGAAAATTGAACTTTAAAAGTATCTTGAGATTAGGCTAATTGAAAATTATCAGTTTTATTCTTCCAATTTCTCATCAATTGATAAATTTTATTTACAGATAAAGAATTATAGGGAGGAAATGCAGGGCAACATGATAGTCCGGTGGTTAGCCCTGTGTCTTCATAGCCCAGGGATCAGGCTTGACTCTGACCTTGAGTACTATTTGTGGGAGTTTGTAAAATTGCCCTGTGACTACATGGGCTTCTGGGTACTCCAGTTTCTACCCACATCCGAAGATGTACTGGCCAGTAGATCAAATAGATACTGTAAATTGTCACTAAAGTAGGCAAGAGAAATAATGGAAAGGCAGTTGAGGGGTATATTATTGAGAATGAGCTCCAAAGGAATGACAGGATAGCTCTGCTGGAAACTAGCATGTAGCTGATGGACAGAATCACTTCCACCTATTTTGTAATAAGGAGGAGAAAGGAATACGTTAGAATGTTTTTAGATCACAAAGGCCATATTAGGAAGTTAGTGAGAAACAAAAAAGGGAAAGACTGAAAGAAATCTACATGCTGGCACACTATAATAGAGAGCCTACTGAAGACCCAAATTTATCTTGCATTGACTTTCTGCAACTTCTGGGACATGGAGAGATCAAGAAGCAAACATGCTTTACAAATCCACTAGGTGTTCCAAATTACTTTGCAATTAAAGCCTTTGCGAGTGTAAAACTCATGGCAAACTCTCCTATCAGGAAGATAATAAATTCATCAATAAGTTATTTGGAAATCTCAGTCAGGGATTTGGTAAAACATGTTACTTCAGTAACCACATCCCAGGGAAGGGTAAAAGAAAATGTTTTATTTAATCAATTTCATTTTGGACTTTTTTTTTAAATTAAGGGTGCAGTCAAATTTGAAATACTATACACACACATGTTCTATCTTTTGTCCAACACACAGAAAGATGTATTCCCTTCTGCAATGAAAGCATGAAGCAAATAACTTAATATAAACACAAAGGTCAAGAAGAGAACCCAAATCTTCTGCGAAGCTTCGAGGTTCATACGAGGTTTGAAATTTAATCTGCTTCTTATCGGTCACTCACCGCAATGAATAATTGGAATGCTTGATATAAAATGGTTCTCTGGGATTTACAAACTTCAGCTGCAAGTCAATATCAAAAGCATTAGCATAGCCACAAGCAAATACAAACATGCTCATTCCAAACATTCGTTTTAAAATTACTGTTTCACCTAATAGCTTAAGTTATCAGCAATGGTGTCAAACTTCATATCTGAAAAGCTTTTGAACACCATTTTAGTTATTGGCATGAAGTAAGACTGCAAATCCAATTCACATGCATCACTCTATTACCAGCATTATCAGTTTTTCAGCTCATTTATTCCTCTTTCTTAGAAAACTTATGTGCAAATAAAAACTGGGCTAAATTAAAGATTTCACTGCCATTTGTAATTATTCCCAGTAGTAATTTGCACAATGCAAACTGATTAAGAATAGGACCAATAAACAACTTGCAAATAAAACCAGAAGTTTACATAATGGAATCAACCAATTAAGGGCCAAGAACCCTTGACCCCAGCACTTTTCCCAATGAAGCTACTGACAAGCTTCAGGTACACTGAATCTTATCTTTAAAAACTTGTTATTTCCTTTTTGCCTGAAATCATAAACACTTGCTTATCATCTTCCGTCAAACACTTATCTTTTTCCTCAAACTGACATGGTTCTTTCTAATTGCTGATTTAGAACATACAGTTCTTGTTTTTAAAAAACAGAGTTTGATTAGAATGAATGTTATAGCAAAAGCAGCTGGTGCTATCATCTGAGAAATAAATTAGACCATATTTCTTTAACAATCTTTTATTGCATGAAAACAAAACTTACTTGATCTATCAAAGTGTCGATTTAATACAAAATGTAATTTTCTCTCACGATTTAAAACATCATGGCACCTTTATCTTTTGGATATGTATAGTCAGTTAAGATTTCCTTTTTCCTGGCCTGTCTAGAATCACAGAAATGGTCTTCAATCTGAAATTCAGTTTCTCCAGAGACTGATGCTGCCTGAAAGTGTGAAGTGATAAATGCTGGACCGTTGAAGTTCATGACAGAGGACAAAGTTAATGGCAGGATTCTCAACAGCATGGAGCAACAGAGCGATCCTGGGATTGGAGTGTATTTCTATGTTACATTAACTGTTCTATTTATCATAAATTACTATGCTTGCACATTGCACATTTGGACTGAGACAAAACAAAGATTTTTACTCATGTATGTGAAGGATGTATAAAATGAAGTCAATTAATTTCAATTCCAAGTCCTCAGATCCTTCAAAGTTGCCATGCAAGTTGATAGGATGGTTAAGGCAGCATATGCTATGTTGGCTTTTATTAATTGCGGATTAAGTTCAAGAGCCATGAGCAAAAGTTCCAGCACTATAATACTCTGGCTAGACCACACTTGGGAGTATCCTGTTCAGTTCTAGTGGCCTCTTACATAAGTATGTGGAAAATTTCAAAAAGGTGCAGATGAGATTTCTAGGCTGGGGCCTGAGTTAAAGAGTATATTGGATGAAGAGAGCTAAGGCTAAGGATTTTCTCATTGGAACAAAGGAGAATGAGAGTAAATGTGATGGAGGCATAGATATAGTGGGTAGACATCTCCTTTTTCCCAGCATGGCATTGGCTAGTACAAGAAGACACAGTTTAAGGTGATGGCAGCAAAGTATAGGGGATGTCAGAGGTAGATTTTTAAAAAAAGAGCACGGTAAGGCACTTCGGGGATATAGTAGATGCTGATAAATTGAGGACATTAAGAGATTCTTTGATAATTACATGGATGAAAGCAAATGGAAGGCTATGTGGGAGGGAAGTGTTAGATTGATTTGGAGTAGGTTAAAAAGTCAGCACTACACTGTGGGCTGAAGAGCAGGTACTTGTGCTGTACTATACTATGCTTATTCTATAGCACAGGGTTATCTATTTATTACTGACTTGAGAAGTTATTTCTTTGCACAGAAAGTTAAAAGGAAGTTACAAATATCATGCCACTCTTCAAGAAGGGAGGAAGGCAGAAGAAAGGAAAAATATATGCCAGTTAGCCTGACCTCAGTAGTAGGAAAAATGTTACAGTCAATTGTTAAGGATGTTATTTCAGGGTACTCGGAGACACGTACTAAAATAAGCCTAGGTCAGCATGATTTCCTGAAGGAAAAACCTTGCCTGACAAATCTGTTGCATTATTTGAGGATATACTAGGCAGGATAGACAAAGGAGATTCAGAGGACGTTGTTCATTTGGATTTTCAGAAGGCCTTTGTCAAGATGCTGCATACACAAGACTGCTTAACAAGATAACAGCCCAGTATTACAGGCAAGATACTAATTTGGGTAGAAGATTGGCTGACTCGCAGGAGGCAAAGTGTGGTATATAGGAGGCCTTTTCTGGTTGTTGCCAGTGACTAGTGGTGTTCCACAGGGTTCAGTGTTGGGATTGCTTCTTTTTATGCTATATGTCAATGATTTGAATGGCCAAGTTTGCAGACATACAAAGACAGGTGGAGGGTAGGTAGTGCTGAGGAAGTAGGGAGTCTGCAGAAGGAGTTGGGTCAGATTGGAAGAATGGATAAAGAAACAGCAGATGGAATATAGTGCAGGGAAGTGTATGGTCATGCAGTTTGGTAGAAGGAATAAAGGCATAGATTGCTTTCTAAGTGGGGAGAAAATTAAAAAAAAAATCAGAGGTACAAAAGGGACTTGGGCAAGATACCCCAAAGGTTAACTTGCAGGTTGAATCGGTGGTAAGGAAGACAAATGCAATGTTAGCATTAATTTTGAGAGAACTTGAATACAAATGCAAGGGTGTAATGCTGAGGCTTTATAAGGTATTGGTTAGACCATACTTGGGAGTATTGTGAGCAGTTTTGGACCTCTTATCCAAGAAAAGATATGCTGGCATAGAAGGTTCAGAGGTGGTTAATGAAAATGATAGTGGCAATGACAGGGTTAATGTACACAGGGCATTCGAAAGCTCTGGGCTTGTATTGCTAGAATTTAGAAGAATTAAGGTGATCTCAGTGAAACCTAGTGAATATTGAAAGGCTAGATAGAGTGGATTTGGAGAGGATGTTTCCTATAGTGGTGAATCTAGGACCAGAGGGCACAGGCCCAGAATGGAGGGAACATCCAGTTAACGACAAGATGAAAAGTAATTTCTTTAGCCAGAGGTTAGTGAATCTGTGGAATTCATTGCCACAGAGAGCTGTGGAGGCCAGGTCATTGGGTATATTTAAAGTAGAGGCTGATAAGATTCTTGCTTGGTCAGGGTGTCAATGGTTACAGGGAAAAGGCAGGAGAATGTGGTTGAGAGGGATAATAAATCAAGCTTGTTGGAATGGCGGAGCAGCCTTGTTGATCTGAGTGGCCTAACTCAATGTCTTATGGTCTGATGGTCTTCGGAATTTTCTAAAGGTTTGAAACAGTTGAGTATGGTGAAGATCATCTTAATATCTAAATATTTAAAAAAACTAGTCAACGTTTAAAATTAATGAAGTCTGGTAACATTCTGGGTTAGCAATCCACTTGATTGTCACCTTACATCCTAAATGTAAATCCTTTCTACCACTTGGGTACTATGGTTGCAATGCAGTGCATTCCAAACCAATAACGTCTTCAACAATAATCCCAACCATTATGATCTTGATGAACAAAGGCTGCAGATGACTGGGAATGGTATCATCTACAAGACCCTCCAAGTTATCCACTAACTTAAATTAGAAATACAACATTGTCCCTTCAATGTGCCCAAGTTAAAATCTCAGATCTCCCCATTTATTATTTGGCAGACAGCACTAATTCAAAAGTTAAGATTTCCTTTCTAAGGGCAATTAGAAATTAGCTTTGCTAACAATAGTGATATTACATTAATTAATAATTTAAGCTGATCTACATCAGTAATTTCTGCATCAACAATACTATCTATACCTAGGATCCGCCGACAGATTCCAAATAAGCAGATGAGTAAATATTTGAAACTTTAAAACCAGTTTTATAAACACAACTTAAAAACAAAGCTCTCCATTCAACGATACAAACACAAATGGTATTGGACCTACAAAGTGTAGCAGGTCAACACAATCCACTGCCTGCGGGAAAATATCTGCGTGAGAAGAGTGGGAACTTCCAGGACTTTTTCTGTTCAGAGGATCATGTAATGAGTTTGTCATTCAATTGAAGAAACACATTTGCCTTTGTATATTGCAATACTATTGTTAAATAATTTAGCACAAGTATGCTGTTGACACAACTTAAAAATAATATCCTCATTTTAGACTATGCTTAAACTTACTTACAGGAAAGAGAAACTCACCGAATGTGCAACGGAGGAACTATTACGTAAATGAACCTTTAATGTGCTTGACTCCCGAACAGGTGTTATAGGGAATGAGTACGAATCATCTGGAGCATAGACACCTTTGAATGACACCTCTCGCCTACAAATACCAAAATTTAAATTATACTCACAAACTTTTGCAATACTTTCATGCCACAGAAACAGAACTTTCAAAGCAACAATCGAACAAAATAAACAATTCTGAACAAGCAACGCATTTTCTCCCTATTAAGTTTCAAAACAAAAGGATAATTTTGTTAGAATGAAAGCCAAGGATATATTTGGAAAATGATTAACTGCACAGGTATGCTATATATGGATTTCCACAGAAATGGATGATTTGCTAAACAGAAATTCAAGGAATAAAAACAGCACTGGTAAAGAAAAAACTGGCTCAGAAAAGCAGTGGGGGGGGGGGGGTGTTCAATGTCTAAATTATCAAAGAACATGTATATCACCATATACTACCCAGAGGTTCATTCACAATAGATGCAAAGAAACAATTAATGAAAAACTCAACACAAAGATGGACAAACAACCAAAGTACAAAAGACAAACTCTAAATACAAACATAATAATAATAATAATAATAATAATAATAATTAATAAGGAATAAGTAATATTGAGAACATAAATTGCAGAGAACTTGAAAGTGAGCCCATAGGTTGTGGAATTGGGTCAGTACCGAAGCTGGCTCAGGAGCGTGATGGTTGAAGAGTAATAACTGTTCCTTAACATGGTGGTGTGGGACCCAAGACACCTGTACCTCCTTCCTGATGGTAGTAGTAAGAAGAGCATGGCCTGGATGGTGGCGGTCCTTGATGCGATTTTTTTCCCCCAGCAGCTCTCTTTGTAGATGTGCTCAATGGTAGAGAAAGGTTTTTTCCCCCAATGATAGACTGGGCTGTACCCTCTGCATTTTGTAGACTTTTTCTTTTATGGACATTGGTGTTTCGAAACCAGGCTATGATGCAACGAGTCAGGATCACAAGAGGGTTGTGATTAACAGTAGCCTTTCCAGTTGGAATGAAGTAGGCATTGGCATTCTTCACTGTTTTGTACTGGGGCAAATGTTATTTTTGAAGTTAGACATGCGCCTGCAGGGCAAAGTTTCAACCTTCAATGATGGCACAAAGAATGAAAGTAAGTTAAAGTCCAAGGAGGGAAGGCAAATTCAAGAAGCTGATGGCAAGAGCAAATATTCAACAACTAGGAAACAATGCAGAAGTGCAAAATTATAACACTTTGACATAAATAATGCAAATTATACAGCATATAGTACTGTTCTAAAGGGGGAGCGTTAATAAACATCTGCATAAGAAAGCAATTACTTAAGTAAAGGAACTTTCAGCTGTGAGGTCAGACTACAGAAACTAATATTCTTCTTGGAGCAGAGAAGACTAAACTAATTGACAGAAGTGCACCAAATCCAGACCTAGTTAGATAACGTAAATAGCAAACTGTTCCCATTATAGCATGGTTTAAGGACTAAAGGATGCAGAATCAAATTAGAATAACTTCTAGAGGTTATGCAAGGGAAACCTTTGTGCAGTATATAGTTATGAGTTAAAATGTACTGCTTGAAAGTATGAATAATATAATTTTAATTTTGGCTTTTAAAAAACTTGATAAATATTTAAAATTTGAAAAGATTGATGGGAGAAACAGCATGGAAATGAACATAATTGAGAAATAACACACTTCTGTAGACATATTGTTAAAAGTATCCTGTTTGGCTGTATTATAGTCTTTTAAGGCAATCCGAACGTGTAGGAACACAAGGTGTTGCAGAATAGTGGACCCAGCCTAATGTATCCCCCCCACTACAAAAAGGCAAAGATCCCCACCAGCTATGCCATGCCATTTTATTGCAACTACTATTGGATCGGTGATACAGAACCTGAAGTCCAACACAGCCATGTTCAAGAACAACTATTTATCTTCAATCATTTGGCTCTTGAACCAACTGGCATAACTCTAAATGCTGCAGTATAGCAACACCATAACCACTTTGCATTAAAATTTGTGCAGTTTTGGGATTCTTTGAGCAGTTTGGACTAGACAACGGGGTGACCCTTTGAGAGAAGGGTAGTGCAATCTAATGTGACCAGAACGAACATTACATGTTCCTGACTTCTATTGGTATCGCTTTGCTTTGGAAATTGAAGAAAACCTCAGTTTTGTTAAAGAGTGACGTATAGCAAGGCAAATATAGCTCCACCTCGTTTAACTAATGACTCTTTGATGGTATCATTTCTGGTTGATCTGCCACCTTTGTGCATCTTGTTGTCATTCTGGAGACATGCAGTCCTTTCATCCGCCATCTCTTTCACTGTTTATTCATTGTCCCTGATCTTGGAGACGTGCATTTCTCCGCTCCTTTGACTCTTCCTCTCTCCTCCTCCTGTGTCTGTTTTTGTCATTCTGGAGTCGTGCAGCCCTATCTTTTCATCTCTTCTGCTGTTTGTTCCTTGTCTCTGATCTTGGAGACGTGCATTTCTCAGCTTTGTCTCTTCCTCTCTCCTCCTTCTGTGCCAGCTGTTGTCATTCTGGAGATGTGCATGCCTCTCCTCTTTGGTCTCTTCTTCTCTCATCTTTTTTGTCCTGACCCTTTGATCATGGAGTCGTGCGGCCTTGGCCTCATCCAATTCTTGTTCTCTCCCTCTCCTTGCCACTTCCTGACAACGTTTGGCGTCATCCCTTGACCATAATGTTCCCCTTCTCTTTCCACGCGGCATAATTAGGCTGACCATTTTTTTTTTACCCTAATGCTGGATAGAAGATATGAAGCAGTAATACCAAAGCCTCCAGGATGCTTATTATTCTTGATGATGTGATAGGTGCTCTCCTAAATGGACGTGATATAGTCACTGCTGTCCTTTGTCTGCAGCAAAGGGTTTGATGGGTGTTTCAAAGTATGTCATTACAATAAGATTTAATTTTCTCTTATTGATGGGTCGCAGCTTGATCTGTCCCAATCCTGCACATGCTGATGGAGATTAACAGAATGTGACCACTTGAAATAGAGGTGCCCTGCCCATTTGCTATGGTTGGTGTTGCTGCTGTGAACATCGTGAATCACTTCTAAGGCTGGCCATGCGCATGAACCTTGGTGTCAGGTCGTGGTTCCATCATGGCTGACATCGGTTCTCAGGTGAAAGCGGGGCTGTTGATTTTGGTGAGTGAGCAATTTTATACGAATATATATCCCTGAACTTTGCCTGCATTCTGTATGTTAGCACATTCAAGTTGATTTAGCCAAAAATAGTGCCGGTGTATTGCACCATTTGCGCTAATTGGAGGTCAGACAGACAACAGAGCATAAGAGTTTTAGTAGTATATAGATATACTGGCATTGGAGAGGATTCAGAGAAGATTCACAAGAATGATTCTAGGAATGAAAGGGAATGTCTAGCAGCTCTTGGGCTGTAACCCCTGGAGTTCAGGAGAATGGGGGTGGGGGGATCTCATAGAAACATTCCGAATGTTAGAAGGCCTGAACAGATTAGATATGGCAAAGTTATTTCCCATAGTAGGGGAGTCCAGGACAAGAGGGCACGACTTCAGGATTGAAGGACGTCCATTTAAAACAGAGATGTGGAAAATTACTTTAGTCAGTGGTAAATCTGTGGAATTTGTTGCCACAAGCGGCTGTGGAGGCCAAATCAGTGGATGGATTTAAGGCAGAGATAGGTAGGTTCTTGATTAGCCAGAGCATCAAAGGGTAAGGGGAGAAGGCAGGGGAGTGGGGATGACTGGAAGAATTGGATCAGCGCATGAGTGGCGGAGGAGACTTGATGGACCAAATGGCCTACTTCTGCTCCTGGATCTTATGGTCTTAAAACTGACTTTTTGTTGGGATTGTATTTTTCCTTGTAAAAATATTCTGCAAATATTTGATTACATCTGTATAAGCGTGAACTTATGCACTTGAAAATAAATTCAACTTTGAAAAAGTCAAGTTGCAACTACATAAAACTTTGGTTAGGCAGCACTTGGAGTTTTGTGAGTCACTCTATCACAGGAAGGATGTTGGAATTCTTTGAGGACGTGACATGCAGGGTAGTCAAAGGAGTCAGTGGATGTTGTTTACTTGGATTTTTAGAAACCCTTTGACAAATTGCTGCACTTCAGGTTGCTTAACAAGATAAGAGTCCATGGTATTACTACAGGTCATGGTGCGACTGTACAGGGTGCTGCTGAGTCCGCACTTTGAGTATTGTCTTTGGTTTCAGTTGCCCTATGAGAAAAATGTTATTAAACTGGAATCAGAGCAGAAAAGATTACAAGGATACTGTCAAGGCTTGAGGGACAGATGAAGGGTCTCAGCCTGAAACGTCGACTGTTTATTTCTTTCCATAGAGAGTGCCTGGCTTGCTGAGTTCCTCCAGCATTTTGTGTGTTGCCTTGAAGAAATGAGTTGTAGGAGGAGGTGATCTTACAGAGGTGTATAAAATCACGAGGGACATAGAGTTAAGGTAAGAGAAGAAAGATTTAAAAGGAACTTGTGGGGCAACTAAGTGGTTGAGGCAGGTACAATAACAATTTCAAAAAGACAGTTGGACAGTTGCATAGATTGTAAAGTTTTAGAAGATTATGAGCCAAATGCAAGCAAAAGGGACCAGCTTGGAAGAAGTATTGTGGACAAGTTGAGCCAAAAGTCATACATTTATGACTCTGACCATCAACAGCATCTCCATTGCAGGGTAGGTTAAAAAAAGGAGATATACTGCAAATACATTCAGGATAATAGGACTAAACAAAAGCAGAGAGAATAAGTGCAAAGTACTTGTGGTGAAACTTAATAAAACATTCATATAACTATTACAGCACGAAACAAGCCATCTCAGCCCTTCTAGTCCGTGCCAAACACTAACTCTCACCTAGTCCCACTGACCTGCACTCAGCCCATAACCCTCCATTCCTTTCCTGTCCATATACCTATAATACAATTTTACTTAAATGACAATATCCAACCTGCCTCTACCACTTCTACTGGAAACTCATTCCATACAGCTACCCCTCTCTGAGTAAAGAAATTCCCCCTCGTGTTACCCTTAAACTTTTGCCCCCTAACTCTCAACTCACGTCCTCTTGTTTGAATCTCCCCTACTCTCAATGGAAAAAGTCTATCCACGTCAACTCTATCTATCCCCCTCATAATTTTAAATACCTCTATCGAGTCCCCCCTCAACCTTCTATGCTCCAAAGAATAAAGACCTAACTTGTTCAACATTTCTCTGTAACTTAGATGCTGAAACCCAGGTAACTTTCTAGTAAATCTTCTCTGTACTCTCTCTATTTTGCTGATATCTTTCCTATAATTCGGTGACCAGAACTATACACAATACTCCAAATTCAGCCTTACCAATGCCTTGTACAATTTTAACATTACATCCCAACTCCTGAACTCAATGCTCTGATTTATAAAGGCCAACATACCTATCCACATGAGATTCCACCTTCAGGGAACTATGCACCATTATTCCTAAATCACTCTGTTCTACTGCATTCTTCAATGGCCTAAGAGAGAATTAGATAGAGCTCTTATAGATAGCAGGGACAAGGGATATGGGGAGAGGGCAGGAACAGGGTACTGATTGTGTATGATCAGCCATGATCACAGTGAATGGCGGTGCTGGCTAGAAGGGCCAAATGGCCTATTCCTGCACCTACTGTCTATTGTCTATTTATTCATTTGGCCAGAACTAGCAGAGTTTTGGTTTTAAGTGTTGAATGCTACAACAGAGAAAGAAGGTTTTAAGAAGGTTTGCAGATTTATCAGAATGATTCTAAGGATGAGGGACTTGAGTTGAACAGGTAACTGAAATTCAGTGGGAACTGGGCATATATGTACTATTCTTGCAAAAAGTGGTCATTCTGGCTTTCTTCAATATTAACCTGTGATTCATGAAACCTAAATACTCATGATTAGGAGATGGAGACTATGGTAAAGAGAAATGAATAATTAATTCATTTCAGGTTATGACAAAACCAAACAAACAGCAATGTTCACAATAAACAGGTGTTTAACATAGTGTCAACTACACTTAGGTGGCTTCTGCTATTAAAGATAACAAGTCGTCACTTTTTATTGTCATTTCGACCATAACTGCTGGTACAGTACACAGTAAAAACGAGACGTTTTTCAGGACCATGGTGCTACACTGAACTATGTAAACCAACACAAAAACTACACTAGACTACAGACCTACCCAGGACTGCATAAAGTACACAGAACAGTGCAGGCATTACAATAAATAATAAACAAGACAATAGGCACAGCAGAGGGCAGTAAGCTTTTAGTCCGATGGCTTGGGGGGGGGACCTGTTACATAAATAAACAGCTGAATGGAGGTCTCTGGGATTCCGTCCGTTTCTGTACTCCCGCTGAGTACTTTGTTGCCACAGATGTAGTCCAATTTAATGTCCATTGGAGAGCAGAATGGATGGGAGAGCCGGCCCGCTAGGGCTTGCTCTTTTCTTGGCACTGACTCCTGCCCACTCGCCTCGCTTCCGCTTCCTCACACATCGCTTATGATGTCCCCACCTCTGGCCACCGGCATCAGGCGACTCCAAGGACTGCAGGCCCGATTCCCTCAGCAAATCAAGGTCGCGCAATCTAACCAGCAGATTTTCATGAAGATTTGTTTTTGGGTGATCTCTGTATTATAGCAGTATCTGGCAATGGTAGATAGTTGTTCTGTTATCCATTGCCCTAAACCAGGGGTCGGCAACCTTTACCACTGAAAGAGCCATTTGGACCCATTTCCCACAGAAAACACTGGGAGCCACAAAACCCGTTTGACATTTAAAATGAAATAACACTGCATGCAACGTTTTTTTTTGCCTTTATGCTATGTATAAACAAACTATAATGTGTTGCATTTATGAAATCGATGAACTCCTGCAGAGAAAACGAAATTACATTTCTGCATGCAACAAAAACTTTCTGAACTCCGAGAAAAAGACGTTGGGTTGAAGGTTACTTTTAGGTACTCAATGTCTATCTGAGTCCTTCTTGTATTTATGAAAAACGCCGAACTTAAATTGTCCGCCAGCAGCAAACCAAAAATAACGTCAGCCAGCTGTCAACCTGAAAAATAAAAGGACTATTTCACTGAACAATGAAAAAATATGAATATACGTAAAATAATAGGCAATTAAAATATTTATCATACTTGGTTAATGGGATTTCTGCTGCTGGACCTCAGTGCACAGCATCTGCACATCAGGGCTGTATGACGTCACCTTCATCTCTACACAGGATCGCAAGCTGTCATCTGTGAGGCATGCGCGATGTTTGTTTTTAATAAAGTTCATGTTGGAGAACACCTGCTCACATACATATGTGGATCCAAAGATCGACAGGACTCCAAGCGCATACTTTTTAATGTTTACATAAATGTCGGGGATAGCATTCCATGTTTCGAACACAAGTTTGTCCAGTTTGGGGAGGTTTTCAATATCACTTCATTTGTGATTCTGAGCAAGAACGGCCTTCTGACGGGCAACATCTTCAGGGTCTGCTGTCAAGCGTCTAAACTTGGACATCCATATGTCTTTGTCGGCTATGTCGGCCAGTTCCATCTCAAGATCAGGTTGACTCACACCTGCCAATGCAGTCGTATTCAGTAGGGATGGATCGATGCTTAGGGGAGTGACCGGGAAGGATAATGCGTTTTTTTCCTCTCTGAACTCACAGAAGCGTTTCCCAAAGGATGTTTGCATTGCGATGATTGCAGAATGTAAATACTCCGAATTTATCATGTCGTGAGCTTGTTTGAACTCTCTCAAATTGGGGAAGTGAGACAATGTGCCTTTCTGTAAATCTCTGGCAAGCACTGTCAACTTGCGCTCGAATGCCAAAACATCCTCCAACATGTGCAGGGCTGTGAGTCCTTTCCCCTGAAGAGCTGTGATCAGTGTGTTCAGGTGCACTGTCATGTCTACCATGAAGTGTAGCTTTTCCAGCCACTCTGGCTGTTCCAGCTCAGGAAAGGTGAGCCCTTTGCTGCCCAGGAAAGTTTTCACTTCTTCCAGACACGCGACAAAGCGTTTCAGCACCTCCCCTCTTGACAGCCACCGGACTTTGTTGTGCAGCAGGAGATCAGAATATGCGCTTTCCAGCTCGTCCAGTAACAAACGGAATTGATGGCGATTTAAATTTTTTGCCATTATTTTATTGACAATCTGAATGAAAACATCCATTACTTCTGTGCATTCCGGAGGAAATGTTTGAGCGCACAGTGCCTCTTGGTGCAAGATGCAGTGAAAAGTCAGCAATTTTCTGTCCAGCGACTTCTGCAGTAAAGCCACAAATCCCTTGTGCGCTCCTGTCATACTTGGTGCCCCATCAGTAGCTACTGACAACAGGTGGGTGGTCTTTATTCCTTTGGCTCTTAAACAATTCAAGACAGCCTCACAGATGTCCTCCCCCCCGTGTTTGGCCTTTGAGAGGTATCAACTCAATCATTTCTTCCTGTGGCCCGGCAGAGTTTACATACTGGCAGAACAGCACTATTTGTTCAATATTACCTTTGTCTTTAGACTCGTCACAGGCAATCGAGTAGGCCACAGCTGAATTGATGTCTTTAATTTGCTGTCTTGTGATGTCTTCTACCATTTTTATGGTTCTGTCTTTGACAGTCTTTGCAGAGAGGGGCATATCCCTGATTTTCTGCACAATTTCACTCTTGTTTTTAAAGTCCGTGAATAGATGTTCTGAAATCTTAATGAAAGATTCTTTTATATATTCACCATCTGTAAACTGCTTCCCGTGCCTGACTATTTCCTGAGCGGCAACAAAACAAGCATATGAAGTTGATTTTCCAGACTTCATCCACTTCTTGAAATGATTTTTGCTCAGATCAACCTTCCGCATCAGTTCCGAAACGGCTTTTTTTCTCTCATCTCCATCCGGATATTTTTGAGCAAAGGCTGCGTGTTTATTCTGGAAATGTCTTGCGACTTTTGACTTTTTGTTGTTTGCTAGTTTCTCATTGCATATTAAGCATACCGGTAAACCAGTCTCGTCAGCAGTGAAAGCAAATGAATCTGCCCACGTATCATTAAACGTTCTGTTTTCTTCAGTCACTTTTCTTTTTTTTAGAATTCTCCATAGTTAGCCTACCTTGGATCAAAAAATTAAAGAAATCGCGCACTGGTGGGTGTCCGGCATTGGCGATGTATATTAATAGCGACAAAAAACACGTTTTATTTAGATTGTACAAGATCACCATAATCTTCAAATTTAGAATTACATTTCAAAAACTAACAAACTAACATAAAATACATTTTAATTAAATACTCATCATTTATCTTCCAAAACCACAGGGAGCCGCAGCACAAAGATGAAAGAGTCGCATGCAGCTCCAGAGCCACGGGTTGCCGACCCCTGCCCTAAACCCTAATTGTGCCTTAAAATTAAATTAAAAAAAACTAAATTAAAGTAGCACCAGATCCGAAAAGCCGCTGCTGCCGTGTGCCACGGTGCCTATCAAGTAAAATGCAAACAAAAATTGCAGCTAAGAATGCAAAACTTGTTATACTTCACTAGAGAAACGATAGATTGAATGAGACCAATATTGTACTCTAATTTAATGACTTGTAGCAAATATTTTCTTACTGACCCAGTTTTGGTTAATTTTTCTGACAAAGACTTCCTTGTTTTCACTGCCATTTCTGTTTTTACTAGTTGCGTGGCTGAATTGGTTTCCTTGGAGTTCATTTTGGGTTTTGTTCCCTGGAAAAGAAATTAGTTTATTGCACCATTTCTTTGCTACTAAATGGGAAAAAATGCATTCACAATTATATCAATATTTGAATTTGTGTAAATAAAAATAATTGCTGCATCCAAACAGCTTTTCCAACATTGTCTACAGAGATTTTAACAAGGATTTTCAGCAAATTTTCATGAGAGGCTAGTCGAGACGGTTAAGTTGCTTAACATTCAGGATGAAATAGTCAATTGAATTTAGCATTGGCTCAGTGGGAGAAGACAGAGTGGTAGTAGATGCTTCTCTCTCACTGGGAGTTTGTGACTAGTAGCATGCTGCAGGGATCTGTGCTGGGTTTGTTGTTATCATATTAATGATTTCAATGATAATATGATTAAAATGGATCAGCAAATTTGCAGATGACATCAAGATCGAAGGGATAGTGGACAGCGAGGAAGGCTATCAAAGCTTGTACTGGGATCTGGACCAGCTGGAAAATGGGAGATGGAATTAAATGCAGGTGAGGTATTGCACTTTGGGAAGACAAACCAGGTTACAACTTACATGGTGAGTGGTAAGGTGCTGAGGTATGTGGTAGAACAAGGGGATCTGGGAATACAGACATAATTCCTTGAAAGTGATATCACGGGTAGATAGGGTTGTACAGAGAGCATTTGGTACATTGGCCTCCCTGGAGCATGGGGAATGAGAGGAGATTTGATAGAGGTATACAAAATTATCAGGGGTATAGATAGGGTAAATACATGCAGTCTTTTCCCCCTTGAAGTTGGGTGAGTCTAGAACCAGAGGTCATAGATTTAAGGTAAAAGGTGAAATGTTTAGGGGGAACCTGAGGGGAAACCTCTTCACTCAGATGGTGGTGCAAGTAAGCAACTGCCAGCTGAAGTGGTGGATGCTGGCTGGCACATACTAGAGGGGCTGAAGGGCCTGTTTGCGCTGTAGTGATCTATGGCCCTTAAACACTCATAAATGTCACCCATCAGCCTCCTACATTACAGTGAAAATAAACATCAGTCTATCCAATCTCTCCTCATAACTTCAATCCTTCATTCCAGATATTAGCCTGGTGAATCACTTCCACATTCTCTCAATTGTTTTCCAAATCCTTCCAGTGCATGTGGGTACTAATGGCATGGGTAGGACGAGTGACAAGGTTCTGCATAGTGAGTTCAGGGAGTTAGGTGCTACGATAAGAGCAGGACTTCCAGAGTTGTGATCTCAGGATTGCTACCCGTGACACTTGCTGGTGAGGCCAGAACTAGGAAGATTATACAATTTAATATCTGGCTAAGGAGTTGGTGTAGGAGAGAGAACATAAGATTTTTGGATCATCAACTCTCTTCCAAGGAAGGTGAAACCTGCACAGAAGGGACAGTTAGGATATTAGGACTAATATCCTAGCAGGAAGGTTTGTTTGTGCTGCACAGTGCCCTGAGCTGCGATATTTTTCGATGCAAGAAGTATAGTGGAAAGGTGGATGAGCTCAGGGCATGGATCAACATCTGAAATTACGACACTGTAGCCATTGGTGAAACTTAGATGTAGGAATGGCAGCACAATATTCTGTGGTTCCATTCTTTTAGATGTGACAGAGTGGGAGGGATTAAAGTGATTTCATTCGTACGTAAAAGTCCCAATGGGAGAGCGTATGATACTGGGTCTGCTATTAGGGAATGAGACAGGGCAGGTGACAGAAGTTTTGTAGGAGAACACTCTGGATCCAGTGACCACAATACCATTAGTTTCCAAGTAAATATGCAAACAGATTGGTCTAGTCTGCGGGTTGAGATTCTAAATTGGAGAAGACTAATTTTGATGGTACCAGAAGTGATCTGCCAGTTGTGGATTGGGGCAGGCTGTTTTCTGGCAAAGGCGTACTTGGAATGTGAGAGACCTTCAAAAACAAAATTTCGAGAGTACAAAGCTTGTATGTGCCTGTCAGAAGGAAGAGTAAAGATAACAAGTGTAGGGAACTTTCAAGAGATATTGAGGCCCTAGTTCAGTGAAAAACAGGAGATGCATTACAGGTATAGGCAAGTAGGAACATATGACGTGCTCATGGAGTACAAGAAATGCAAGAGAAAGTTATAGGCCGGTGAGTCTGACATTAATTGTGGGAAAGTTATTCCAAGGGACCAGATATATAAGTATTTGAATAGACATGTGCTGATTAAGAATAATCAGTATGACTTTGTTAATGATAGGTCATATCTAACCAATCTTGTAGAGTTTTTCGAGGAAAGTGGATGAAGGCAAGGCAATGGATGCTGTCTACATGCACTTTGGTAAGGCATCTGACAAGGTTCTGCATGGGAGGCTGGTGAAGAAGGTTTAGTCGTTCAACTTTCAGAAAGAGGTAGTAAATTGGATTAAACATTGGCTTTGGGGGAGAAGCTAGAGAGTGGTGCCTCTCTGACTGGAGATCAGTGACTAGTTGTGTGTCGCAAGAATTGGTGCAGGGTCCTTTCTTGTTTGTCACCTATATCAATGATCTGGATGATAATATGGTTAACTGGATCAGCAAATCTGTAGATGACACTAAGATTGGGGGTGTAGTGAACAGAGAGGAAGGCTATCATAGCTTGCAGAGGGATTTGGATCAACTGGAAAAATGGGCTGAAAAATGGCAGATGGAATTTAATGCAGACAAGTGCAAGGTTTTGCACTTCAGTAGGACCAGCCATGGGTAAGGCACTAAGGAGTGTGGTAGAACAAAGTGATCTGGGATTACAGGTACATAATTCATTGAAAGTGGTGTCACAGGTAGATAGGGTTATTAAGAAAAGCTTTTGGCACATTGGCCTTTATAAATCAAAGTATTAAGTACAAAAGATGGGATGTTATGTTGAAGTTGTACAAGATGTTGGTTAGGCCTATTTTGGAGTACTGTATGCAGTTTTGGTCACCTACCGACATGAAAAATGTAAACAAGGTTGAAAATTTACAAGCATGTTACCTGGTCTGGAGGACTCCAGTTATAAGAAAAGATTGAAAAGGTTAGGACTGTATTCTTTAGAACCGAGAAAACCAAGAGGAGATTTGATAGAGGTATACAAAATCATGAGGGGTCCAGACAGGGTAAATGCAAGCAAACTTTTTCCACTGAGTTAAGTGCAACTACAGGTAGAGGTCATGGCTTAAAGGTGAAATGTGAGAAGTTCAAGGGGGATGTGGGGGAAACATCTTCAGTCAGAGGATCATGTGAGTGTGAAATGTACTGTCAACACAAGTGGTCCATGTGAGCTCGATTTCAGCATTTCAGAGAACTTTGGATAGGCACACAGACAATAGGGATATGGAAGGCTATGGCTCCATTGGAGGTTGTTGGGAGTAGACAGTTTAAATGGTTCAGCACAGATTAGATGGGCCAAAGGGCCTGTTTCTGTGATGCATTTTTCCAAGCCTATGACTCCCTCTTGCATGAAAGCTACCCCAGTCAATATTGGGAAAGTTAAAAGTCCTCTACTAGTATAACCATATTGCTTTTGAACCCTTCTGTAATCAGTCTCCATTTTTTCTTCTAATTTATAGGCCATTGAGAGGACTGTAGTATAACCCCATCAAAGTGACTGCCCCTTTCCTGTAGTTCTCCCCACAGAACCTAATTGGGTTGATCCCGACAGGATATATTCCCCAAGTATTTTCATAATGTTCTCCCTAATAGTGCCTCTCTCCTTCCCAGACACACATGGACTTTCTGTGTCTTTGAACATCAAACCACCAGTCCTGCCCTCAACCATGTGTATGTGATTTCAAAAATATCATCATCCCTTTAGCTGATCCATCTCTCAGGTCATCCACTTTACCTGCAGGGCTCTTGAGCCTAGATACACTAACGTGCTCCTTGCTTTTACCTACCCATCCCAGTGGACTTGACTATTTGTTATTCAATAGAAGACAGTGCAGCATGTGGACTGCTGTCATTTTGCATTGCACACCCATACCTCATTAGTTTAAATACTCCCAACCAGCAACAGCAAATATCCCCGTGAATGTACTGGTTCCTCTCCAGTTTAGGAACAACCTTACCTTCTTGTACAGGTCACCCATGACACAGAAGATCCCAACGATCCAAAAGCTGGAAGCGCTGCCTCCTACATTCATTCATCCTATCTTCCTGATTTATACTTACAAGCACATGGCACACAGAATATTTCTGACATTACAATCCTAGAGGTCCTGCCTCTTAATTTTCTACCTAGTAGGCCACACACATTAGTAAAGGTAAATAAAAACAAAGCAGGAACGAGCAGAGCTGCCATTGTATGAGTGTTAGAGTGAAAATAGGCTCTTGACAGGAGAAGGAAGGGAAATAGGTATCTAAATGCAAAGTACCTGTGTTGTGCGCCCATTCTCCTCAATAATAAATATACCTTTTTGGATACTGTGGACGGGGATGATTTTCCAGGGGTGGGGGGGAGCCACACTAACCAGGTCCCTGGCACTGACTCTGGGGCTGTGGCACAGAAGGGAAAGGGGAGAAGAGGACTGCAGAAGTGATAGAGGAGTAGACACGAGATCATGAGATTCTCTGAACTCGATACAGACACCTGGATGGTATGTTGCTTCCCAAGTACCAGGGTCAGGGACATTTTGGATTGCATTCATGACATTCTAAAGGGGGAGGGTGTGTAGCTAAAAGTCTTGATATATTCTGGCGACAATGACATAGGCAGGAAAAGTGAGAAGGTCCTCAAAAAAGAATTTAGTGAGATAGGTAGAAAGCTAAAAAGCAGGACATCTAGTGCCTGTGCCATGTGCCAGAGAGGGCAAGAATAAGGATGACTTGGCAGATTAATGTGTGGCTGAGAAGCTGGTGCAGGGTTTTAGATTCCTGGATCATTAAGACCTCTTCTGGGGATGGTACAACCTGCACAAAAGGGGCGGGTTACACCTGAACCCTTGCAGGCAAATTTGCGAAAGCTATTGTGGATAGTTTCAACTAATTTGGCAGTGGGATAGGAACCAGATTAACAGAGGAAAGGATAGGGCTGTTAGTTTACAAGCAGAGACAGTGTATCGTGAGACTGTCAGGAAGAAGTCAGATGGTAAGGCAAAATTGCCCTCAGTGGGATGAGTTGCAGTGTAGAAGGGGGACAAAATTGAAAAGGGTACTGGATACAGGATTAAAGGTTTTATATTGGAACGCACGCAATATATGGAAAAAAGTAGATGATCTTGTAGCGCAGTTTGAGATTGGCAGATATGACTTTGTGGGCATCACTGAATCATGGCTGAAAGCTGGGAGCTTAATCTCCAAGGATACACGTTGTATCAAAAGGACAGGCATGTTAGCAGAGGGGATGTGTGGCTCTGTTGGTTAAAAAAAAATCCCTAGAAAGGTGACATAAGATTGGAAGTTGTAGAATCCTGATGGGTAGAGTTAAGAAGTGAAATGATAAAAATACCCTGATACGAGTTATGTAAAGGCCTCTGACCAGTAGCCAGAATTACAGCGGGAGATAGAAAAGGCTTGTCAAAAGGGCAATATTACGATCGACATGAGGATTTCAATATGCTGGTAGACTGGGATTATCAGGTTGGTGTTGAAGCCCAAGAGAGAACTTGTAGAATGCCAACAAGATGGCTTTCCAGAGCAGCTTGCAGTTGAGTCCATTAGGGGATCAGCTATTCTGGATTAGGTGTTGTATAATGAACCAGATTTGATTAGGGAGCTTAAGGTAAAGGGACCCTTAGGAGCCAGTGATCATATGATAGAATGTACCCTGAGTTTGAGAGGAGTCAGATGTATCAGTACTACAGTGGATAAACTGAATTACAGAGGCATGGGAAAGGAACTGGCCAAAGTTGACCAGAAGGGGATACTAGCAGTGATGTTAGCAGAGTACCAATGGCTGTAGTTTTTGGGAGCAATTCCGAAGGCGCAGGATAGATACATTCCAAAGAAGAGCATGTGTTCTAAACACAAACAAGAGAAAATCTGGAAACGCTGGAAATCCAAGCAACACACACAAGATGAAGAGTCTCGGCACGAAACGTCAACTGTACACTGTTCTATAGATGGTGTCCGGCCTGCTGCGTTCCTCCAGCATTGTATGTGTGTTGTTAAGTATTCCTAAGACAGGATAATGCAATCATGGCTGACATGGGAAGTCAAAGCCAACATAAAAACAAATGAAAGGGCATATAATAGAGCACAAATTAGTGGGAAGTTAGAGGACTGGGAAAAGTAGAAACCAACAGAAAAAGAAAAAGTCGGGGGGGGGATGGGGATGGAGAGAGATGAAATATAAGCAGTTAAAGAAAGGTAACAGGAGACATTAGATTGATGAAACTTGGCACAGGAGAGGTGGTAATGGGGGGGAACAAAGAAATACAGATAAACTGAATAAGTATTTTTTATCAGTCTTCACTGTGGAAGACACTAGTGGTATGCTGGAGTGCCAGGGTGTAGAAATAAGTGTAATTGCTATTACTAGGGAGAAGGTGCTTTGGAAGCTGAATGGTCTGAAGGTAGATAAGTCACCTGGACCTGATGGAATACAACCCAAGGTTCTGAAGGAGGCAGCTGAAGAGATTATGGAGGCATTAGCAATGATCTTTCAAGAACCACTTGATCCCAGAATGGTTCTGGAAGAATGGAAATTTGCAGATGTTACTCCACTCTTCAAGGAGAGAGGAAGGCAGAAGAAAGGAAAATATATGCCAGTTAGCCTGACCTCAGTGGTTGGAAAGATGTTGGCAGTCAATTAAGGATGTATTTTCAGGATATTTGGAGGCACATGACAAAAAAGGCTAAAGTCAGCATCGTTTCCTTAAGGGAAAATGTTGCCCGACAAATCTGCTGGAACTCTGAGGAAATAACAAACAGGATAGACAAAGGAGAATCTGTCGATGCTGTATACTTGGATTTGCAGAAGGCCTTTAACACGATGGCACACTTAAGTCTGCTTAACAAGATAAGAGCCCATGGTATTAAAGAAAAGATACTAGTACTAGCACAGATAGAATATTGGTTGACTGGCATGAAGCTGAAGTGGGAAAAAAGGGAACCTTTTCTAATTGGCTGCCTCTGACTAACGGTGTTCTAGAGGGTCAGTGTTAGGATCACTTTTTTTTAAAAAATGATTTGGATGATGGATTTGTGGCCATGTTTGCAGACGATAGGAAGATAGGTGGGGGTGTAAGAGGTGTTGAGGGAGAATGGAGGCTGCAGAAGGTCTTGGATGGATTAGGAAAATGGACAAAGTAGTGGCTAATGGAATAGTATCGGAAGGTGCGTGGTCATGCACTTTGGTAGATGGATTAAAAGTGTAGACTATTTTCTTAATAGGGTGAAAATTCAAAAACCCAACATGCAAAATGACTTGGGAGTCATCGTGCAGGATTCCTTAAAGGTTAGTTTGCAGGTTGAGTCGGTGGTGAGGAAGACAAATCCATGTTAGCATTCATTTCAAGAGGATTGGAATGTAAAAGCAAGGATGTAATGCTAAGACTTTAAGGCACTGGTAACGCCTCATTTGGAGTGCTGTGAGCAATTTCTTACTTAAGAAAGGATGTGCTGACATTGGAGGGGTTTCAGAAAAGGACCACAAGAATGATTCTGGGAATGAAAGTCTTATAGTATGAAGAGCGATTGATGGCCTTTACTTACTGGAATTTAGAAGAATGAGGAGTGGGGAGGGCAAGAATCTCATTGAAACCTCTCGAATGGTAAAAGGCATAGATAGAGTGGAGAGGATATTTCCTATATTGCGAGAGTTTAGGACCAAATTATATTGCCTCATCAGAATAGATTATTTAGAATGGAGATAAGAAGGAATTTGTTTAGCCAGGGTGTGGTGAACCATGGAATTCATTGCCACAGGCAGCTGTGGAGGCCAGGTCACTGGGTGTATTTAAGGCCGAGGTTGATAGGTTCTTGATCAGTCAACGTGTGAAAGGTTACGGGGTGAAGGTTGAGAAGGAGGCGGTTGAGGGGAAAAATGGATCAGCCTTGATGGACCAAACAGCACAATTCAACTCCTCTGTCTTATGGTCAAAAACACTAAATTTCTTGTGCAAAACCACATCTCTCTTTTTGCCTAGGTTAAATTGCATGTCATGCAAAGTTATACACTCACATACCCAAATGGATCGCACTCACTTCAAAAACAGAAGCCTTCATTTTTACTTACCACACCACGAAGTTGAAACTGAATCTTGTTCTTTATATGTGGCTCTGCAACCAGACGATATTCCAGATCCCAAAATTGAGCATAATCCCCCTTATCTCGAGGCATGAAAGAGACAGGCAACTAGAAGAGATCACAAAGTAACTTCATTAATCACAATAATTAGTACTGCTTCTTTTGAGTTTGAGCAATTTCAAATTTTAGGAATACAATTAAAGTCCAAATATTTTCTGAATGCAGCTGGTCTCGTGCTCTGACCTTCAGGACCAGACTCTAAAGAGAACTTTGACAGAGGCCTTAAGGAAATCCACAGACGACATTAACCGCAATACCCTTCACTGATGAGAGCAGTGTAGATCTATGTAGAGTTAAGCAAGGCTTTTGACAAGGTCCCAGTGCAATTTGCCAACCATGTCTATCCAAATACTTGTGTATTTGGTCTCTTAGAATACCTTACAATAACTTTTCCACTACTGATGTCAGGCTCACGGGCCAAGAATTTCCTAGTTTATTTTTAGAGCCTTTCTTAAACATATTATTCAAGATGGCAGCACAACACAGCTTACAGTGGCCACTCCGGAACTGATTATTTGTTATTTGTGAAGTGGGGTGCCGTGCGCAATCATAATCGATTGAAAACGGACGTGGAAGCACGGAGAAACATTGAGAAATTCCAGGAAGACCTTCTTCGTTGCTGCTGCTGCGAGATCCGGGACTCTACTGGGAAGAACAGGCCCCCAGTCCTCGGGGTCGTGTTGCCGATGGCCATTGGCGGGGCCGTCTTAATATGCTCGGCAGAGGATGGTGCTCGGAGAAGCTGTGCCAGAGGGGATGGTCGTTGGCTCAGAGTTCTTTCGACGGACTCAGGTCGCTTTCGGTGTGTGCAGCGTCTGTGAGGCTGAGTCGGGCGGCGCCTTGGAAGTCCATAGCAGGGGTACTCCCTTCTGCCGCCGGCGTGGGATGGCGAGTCTGTTGGGACCCTGGGGACTTCTGGAAACTGTGGTGATTTCTTTTTAACTTACAGTCCTTTAACATCTTGGACTATTTTTACTGTACCCATAGTCTGTTTTTTTTATCAATTATGCTATTGTTTGCACTGTTGTAATTATGTGGTTTTGTGCAGGTCTTGTAGCTTCAGTTTTTGGTCTTGTTTTTGTCTGGTGGCTTTGGAGCTCCTTTCCGGGGAACGCGCTAGATGGTAGCGCGATATTAATATGCAGCAGCCTCTCTGGAATCTGGATTGGGGATTGCTAAACATTACGTGGATTTTCTGGTGAGTCTGTTTTGTCATATGCTTTTGTGATATCATTCTGGGGGAAACGTTGTCTCATTTTTTAACTGCATTGCATTTGTGGTTTTTAAATGACGAAAAACTGAATCTGAACATTAAACCTACAGCACAATACAGGCCCTTTGGCCCACAAAGTTGTGCCGAACATGTACTTTAGAAATTACCTAGGGTTACCCATAGCCCTCTATTTTTCTAAGCTCCTTGTACCTATCCAGGAGTCTCTTAAAAGGCCCTATTGTATCCACCTCCACCACCGTCGCTGGTAGACCATTCCATGCACTCTGTGTAAAAAAAAAACTTAACCCTGTCATCTCTTTTGTACCTACTTCCAAGCACCTTAAAACTGTGCCCTCTCATAACAGCCATTTCAGCCCTGGGAAAAAGCTTCTGACTATCCACATGATTAATGCCTTTCATCAAGTTATACACCTCTATCAGGTCACCTCTCATCCTCCGTCACTGCAGGGAGAAAAGGCAAAATTCACTCAACCTATTAGAAACATAGAAAACCTACATCACAATACAGGTCCTTTGGCCCACAAAATTGTCCTGAACACATCCCTACCTTAGAAATTACTAGGCTTACCTATAGCCTTCTATTTTACTGAGCTCCATATAGCTATCTAAAAGCCTCTGAAAGACCCTATCGTATCCGCCTCCACCACAGTTGCTGGCAGCCCATTCCACACACACACCACTGAGTAAAAAAAAACTTACCCAACATCTCCTCTGTACCTACTCCCTAGCACCTTAAACCTGTGTCTTCGTGGCAACCATTTCAGCCCTGGGAAAAATCCTCTGACGATCCACACGATCAATGCCTCTCACATATACACTGCTATCAGGTCACCTCTCATTCTCTGTCGCTCCAAAGAGAAACGGCCGAGTTCACTCAACCTATTCTCGTAAGGCATGCTCCCCAATTCAGGCAACATCCGTGTAAATCTCCTCTGCACCCTTTCTATAGTTTCCAAATCCTTCCTGTAGTGAGAGGACCAGAACTGAGCACTGTATTCCAAGTGTGGTCTGACTAGGGTCCTATATAGCTGTAACATTACCTCTTGGCTCTTAAACTTAATCCCACGGTTGATGAAGCACAATGCACCACATGCTTTCTTAACCAGAGTCAACCTGTGTAGCAGCTCTGAGTGTCCTGTAGACTCAGACCCCAAGATCCCTCTGATCCTCCACACTGCCAAGTGTCTTACCATTAATACTATATTCTGCCATCGTATTTGACATACAAAAATGAACCACCTCACACTTACCTGGGTTGAACTCCATCTGCAACTTCTCAGCCCAGTTTTGCATCCTATGAATGTCCCCGCTGTAACCTCTGGCAGCCCTCCACACTATCCACAACACCCCCAACCTTTGTGTCATCAGCAAATTTACGAACCCATCCCTCCACTTCCTCATCCAGGTCATTTATAAAAATCACAAAGAGAAGGGGTCCCAGAACAGATCTCGAGGCACACCTCCATGCAGAATATGATCCATCTACCACTCTTTGCCTTCTGTGGGCAAGCCAATTCTGGATCCACAAAGCAAGGTTCCCTTGGATCCCATGCCTCGTTACTTTCTCAATAAGCCTTGCATGGGGTACCTTATCAAACGTCTTGTTGAAATCCATATACACTACATCTACTGCTCTACCATCATCAATGTGTTTAGTCACATTCTCAAAAGATTTAATCAGGCTTGTAAGGCACGACCTGCCTTTGACAAAGCCATGCTGGCTATTCCTAATCATATTATGCCTCTCCAAATGTTCATAAATCCTGCCTCTCAGGATCTTCTCCATCAACTTACCAACCACTGAGGAAAGACTCGCTGGTTTATAATTTCCTGGCCTATCTCTACTCCCTTTCTTGAATAAGGGTACAACATCTGCAACCCTCCAATCCTCTGGAACCTCTTCCGTCCTTATTGATGATGCAAAGATCATTGCCAGAGGCTCAGCAATCTCCTCTCTCACCTCCCACTGTAGCCTGCGGTACATCTCATCCGGTCCCAGAGATTTATCTAACTTGATGCTTTCTAAAAGCTCCAGCACATCCTCTTTCTTAATGTCTATATGCTCAAGCTTTTCAATCTGGTGCAAGTCATCCCTACAATTGCCAAGATCCTTTACTGGAGCAAAGTATTCATTAAGTACCTCGGCTATCTCCTCCGGTTCCATATGTATTTTTCCACTATCACATTTGATTGGTCCTGTTCTCTCATGTCTTATCCTCTTGCTCTTCACATACTTGTAGAATGCCTTGGGGTTTTCCTTAATCCTGCTTGCCAAGGCCTTCTCAAGGCCCCTTCTGGCTCTCCTAATTTCATTCTTAAACTCCTTCCTGCTAGCCTTATAATCTTCTAGATCTCTGTCATTACCTAGTTTTTTTGAACATCTTGTAAGCTTTTCTTTTCTCCTTGAATAGATCTTTAACAGTCTTTGTACACCACAGTTCCTGTACCCTACCATCCTTTCCCTGACTCATTGGAACGTACCTATGCAAAATTCCATGCAAATATCCTCTGAACATTTGCCACATTTCTGCCGTACATTTCCCTGAAAACATCTGTTTACAATTTATCCTTTCAAGATCCCGCCTGATAGCTTCATATTTCTCCTTACTCCAGTTAAACGCTTTCCTAACTTATCTGTTCCTATCCCTCTACAATGCTATAGTAAAGGAAATAGAATTGTGATCACTATCTCCAAAATGCTCTCCCACTGAGAGCCCTAACACCTTACTAGGTTTATCTTCCAATACCAGATCAAGTACAGCCTCTCCTCTTGTAGACTTATCTACATAATGTGCCAGGAAAAGTTCCTGAACACACCTAACAAACAACACCTCACCTAAACCCCTCGCTCTAGGGAGATGGCAATCAATATTTGGGAAATTAAAATCTCCCATTACGATAACCCTATTATTATTACACCTTTCCAGAATCTGTCTCCCTATCTGCTCCTTGATGTCCCTGTTACTATTGGGTGGTCTATAAAAAAAACACCCAGTAGAGTTATTGACCCCTTCCTGTTTCTAACTTCCACCCACATAGACTCAGTAGACAATCCCTCCATGACTTCCTCCTTTTCTGCAGCTGTGACGCTATCTCTGATCAGCAATGCCACACCCTCATCTTTTTTGCCTCCCTCCCTGTCCGTTCTGAAACATCTAAAGCCTGGCACACTAAGTAACCATTCCTGCCCTAGCCATCCAAGTCTCTGTAATGGCCACAACATCATAGTTTCAAGTACTGATCCACGCTCTAAGCTTATCTGCTTTATTCATGATGCTTCTTGTGTTAAAATAGACACATCTTGAACTATTGGTCTGAGTGCATCCGTTCTCTATCACCTATCTTCCCTCTCGCACTGTCACCAAGCTTTCTCTATTTGTGAGCCAACCGCTCCTTCCTCTGTCTCTTCAGTTCGGTTCCCACCCCCCAGCAATTCTAGTTTAAACTCTCCCCAAGAGCCTTAACAAACCTCCCTGTCAGGATATTGTCCCCCCTCGGATTCAAGTGCAACCCGTCCTTTTTGTACAGGTCACGTCTGTCCCAAAAGAGATTGCAAAGATCCAGAAATCTGAATCCCTGCCCCCAACCCTCAGCCACAAATTTATCCTCCACCTCACTCTATTCCTATACTCACTGTCACGTGGCACAGGCAGTAATCCAGAGATTACTACCTTTGAGGTCCTGCTTCTCAACTTCCTTCTTAACGCCCTGTAGTCTGTTTTCAGGACCTCCTCCCTTCTCCTATGTCATTTGCACCAATATATACCATGACCTGTGGCTGTTCAACTTCCCATTTAAGGATATCATGGATGTGATCAGAAACAACAGAACAACATTGACTATCCTCCAATTCTGCAGCACCTCACCTGTTGCTAAGTATGATTTAAATATCTCAGCTAGAGCTCCATCAATTTCAGTACTCGCCTTCCGCAGTGTCCAAGGAACACCTTGTCAGGCCCTGGGGATTTATCCACCCTAATTTTCCTCAAGACAGCAAACACCTTCTCCTCTGTAATCGGTATACAGTTCATGAAGTTGACGTCATTTTGCCTTATTTTAATGGACTGTGTCCAGCTCCTGAGTAAATACAGATGTAAAGCAATATATTATGAGATCTTCATCATCTCTTTTGGTTCCAAACATGGATTGCCAGTCTGATCTTTCAGAGGATCAACTTTGTCCCTTGCAATCCCTTTGCTCTTAACATATCTGTAGATTTTCTGAGGATTCTCCTTCACCTTGTCTGCCAAGGCAATCTTGGGTCTTCTTTTAGCCCTCCTGATTTCTTTGTGTTCTCTTACATTTCCATAAACACCTCATTTGTTCCTACCTACCTATAGCTGCAATGCACTTTCTTTTAAATCAGTGCTGCTATCTCTCGAAAACCATGATAGCTGAACCTATTATCTTACCTTCTGACAGGAACATACAAGATATGTAATCTCAAAATTTCACCTTTGAAAGCCTCCCACTTACCAAGTACACCTTTACCAGTAAACAGCCCGTCCCAATCCATACTTGCCAGAGCCTTTCTGATACTATCAAAATTGGCCTTTCTCCAACTTAGAATCTCAACCTGTGGACCAGACCTTGTTTGTTGGGAAAAACCTATGTTTTGTGCCTTTGTCCTGGGAAGCTGGAGGTTGATACTGGGCCATGAGCTTTGACCATTGAACTTGTGTACTGAAAGCCCTCTTGCAATGATGGGAACAGGGACTTACAGAAGAATGGCCCAGCTCAAAGTATTATTAGGCAAAGCAACAATTTAAAGGCAACTTTAGCACTTTCCATTTGATAATAATATTTTTCCTATGAACCAATCACTGCATATTTTGAATTTATCATTGATAAGAGAGATGTTTTGTTTTTCACCTCATCAGCCTGAAATAAATTTTCATACATTATTTGTAAACAAAATTATACTTCTTCACTCATTTCAAAATTGCATGAATGCAATCAAAATCAAGTGTTTAGAGAAAAACTGTTGTATGAAAATGAGTTCTTACCTTTACTGTGCTGTGCCCCTGCAGTGTTCCAGACACTCTGGAGCATCGGAAGGCAGTATAGGTTGCCCTGTATATATCTCCACTGTCATCTACCCACTGTTGAATACAGCAAAAGTTTATACACAAGAAGTAACAAATACCCTACCAATAGAGGTATTAAAACAAGCCACTAACATATACACAAGAGATTCAGCAAATGCTGGAAACCTTGAGCAACACACAAAGTTCCAAAAGAACTCAGCAAGTCAGGCAGTACCTAAGGAGGGGAATAAACAATCAATATTTTGTGTCAAGCCCCTTCATCAGGACACTGATATCTGAGAGGGTCAGAGTAGGAAAATACATGTTTTATTATGCTATCACATACATTTCTATAGAAAAGAGCAAATATACATATTGGATTCAAGCTTGTTTAATGTCATTTCCTGGACACAAGTGCAAAGGAGACCGAAAGAATTGTTACTCCGGATCCAATGCAGCACAAAAACATGAAAGAACAAAATAATTGTAATAAATTTTTTAAATGGTAATAAAACAAAAGGTTGATAATACTCAAGGTATGGAACAAATATTAATGCAAAGTTGCTGAGCTTAAATATTAATGGTGATTCTCTTCACTGATGCTGCCTGATCCAATGAAATTTACAACTATTTGTGCTTTGTTTCATACTTCCAGCATTATTTTGTTTGTCTCTCTTTGAACTTAAGAGCATTTAAAAAGGTAGAATAATATACTTGAAAAAGATTTAACATACAGTAGTTTCCAACCAACGTTCTGTTTGTCTGTTCAAAGTACTGTACACTTCTTTCCTATTATACTTGCCAATTTGAAAATTATCTGGTTATTCCTGTTTTCTGTAAAGCACATTTTTGTTCAAACTGATACATTGTTCACAACTCCCTGCTGAAATGCAGTAACCTTTTTTGTGACATCACAGCAAAAGTTCTTTTAGAAATTCAAAAACCCTACATCCACTACATCCCCTTTGCTTTGCCTGCTAGTTAAATCCTTAGGGAATGTTGATATACACTAGATTCTGTTTAATTGGGCATCAGTTATTTGGGGCAGCTGCGTATTTGGGACAACTCAAAGGAAAAATACTAATCGAGAAAATA
The DNA here is from genome assembly GCF_030144855.1 of Hypanus sabinus. Taxonomy (NCBI): domain Eukaryota; kingdom Metazoa; phylum Chordata; class Chondrichthyes; order Myliobatiformes; family Dasyatidae; genus Hypanus; species Hypanus sabinus. The sequence continues at coordinate 132,722,172 of NC_082706.1, forward strand.
GCCGGGAATCCCTTTCTTTGTTTGGGACACTCTGCCACTTAACTGGAATAGGAGACTGTTGCCGAACAGTTTCTAGTTAGCATCAGTTGTGTGCATTTGTGTGGCTGTTTGACACTAAATCATGCTCAGAGTGAATAATTTTTAATCGTTAACTATTAGGAACTGATACATTTTTGTAGTACTATAATAGCATTCTAATTTGTTCTGTACTTTTTAAAAATACACAATTTGTTATTTAAAAAAATTTATTTCCATGAAACCTCGGCTCATTGGGCAGCCACTGAATTGGGCCAAAATGTATTGGTCCCCATGTCCCAATTAACCAGAATCCACTGTATTTGCTAAAATACAAAATTTATTTTTCCAAATTGGGTTCAACACTCCTTCAGGGCCAAGGTGCAAAACACATTGCCAACAGCACACAACACACAGACCAGGAATTCCCTTTAGAACCATACTGTTGAAGATCATCATTAAGGGATGAGAGATAGGAATGAATAAACACAAGGACACGGTTACAAAAAAACAAGGCTTGCAACATGAATCTGTAACAGGCTGTGTAGTTTAAAGCTACAAAACATGGGAAGATGAAGGAGTTTAAGTCCATTGTAGATCGGAAAAAATACATCACAACACTATTTGAATATAAGCACAAACCCTCTGATTGCTCTTTTTGGTTCCTTGGTTGAGACAGATATACATTTGAGTCCGACTAAGTGTCGAACATTATCTTTTGCTTCTCTTCCGGCTAGACATTTAATTCTTCTTAGGTGGAGAGATGTTGCCCCACCCACGCATGCTCAATGATAGTATGTCCTGTTTAGACCTTGAAAAAATTCACTACTCAACTTCTTAATTCGGACATAAATTTTTATAAGGAATTCTAGAATATTTTCGTAACTTTTCCTTAGATTAAGTTTTTTTCTCAGTCCCTTACTTTCAGCTTCTTTTTCTTGGTAGTAGGCATTATCTTTTGTTCTGATTTTCATGTACAGTTTTGGGGGTATGAATGTTCTGATTTATATTTCCTACATTTTGCTGTGGTTGGTCTGGAGTTTTTTTTCTCTTGCGGGGGGGTGGGTACTAACTTTACACGACTTTAGTTTGGGTGCTTTTTTTTAATCATTATTTTGAATCATATTGTCATTGTGTGGTTATCTTGCTCTGTATTAATCTCTTATTTTGGTTTTTTCTGTTGTAGTGCTGTAGAAATGCATGAAAACAATCAATAAAAAGAAATGTAAGCACAGAACCCCTTAGCCAATATTTTCATTATTTCTACCTATAGCTCTACATACAATAATCTACAGGGCTCGAGGCTTGGAAGAGAGATTAATCTGATTATTTATTTAGAGATACAGCATAGTACCAGGCCCTTCTGGCCCAACAAGCCCATGCCACCCAATTATGCCCATATGACAATTAACAAAAACCTAGACGCCATTGGAATATGTGAGGAAACCAAGAACTTGAGGAACACGATGTGATCACAGGAGAATGTACAAATTCCTTACATACAGATACAGAATTAGCCTGGGTCCCTGGCACCACTATTGCTCATCACTATGTTACTGTGCCACCCCAAAGAGCACCCTTTTTCCTAACATTCAAATGCCTTTCTGTATCATTAACAAGACTGCTGCAGTTCAATGGGCTTTCTAACTATCAGCATAAAGTTAATCTTTAATGCAGTGGCTAGTTTTACTTAGTTTGTGAAGGTATATACAATTGGCAATGAATTGGGTAGCAGCTAATCTTTAAATCACAATAGTTGCAAAAATCTTGGTGAACTAAACAAATTTACAAGCCTTATGATCATTAAAATACGATAAGATGAACTCTTGACCTCACAATTTACCATGTTATAGTCTTGTACCTTATTGTCTGGCAGCATTGCACATTCTCTGTAAGTGTTACACTATATTCTGTAATTGCTTTTCCCTTGTTCTAACTCGATGCACTATTGTAACAGAATGGATGATGTGCAAAAGTCTTCAGTGTACCTTGGTACATGTGACAATAACAAACTAATTTACAAATGTTCAACTGCAGAAAATCATAACTGGCAACAAATGTGAACGTTTAAGGGTCAATTTACCTTTACGTATGGAGGCGCAAATGATGATAAAAACCACTGTACAGTTTCTTCTCCATTATTTTCAATTTCCAATAATGATTCTGTTTGAGATTAAAAGATTTTTTTTGTGTAAGTCCTTTTTTAAAAAAATACAAGGACAAATCCTTTGTACTTTTATGCTGCACAACCTTCGATCAAGGGTAACTTTCTTGGGAGAGAAGGTTGCAGATTGAAACGTGACGAGCCTATAGCAAACAATTTAGGCTGACAAAAGTTTAATACTGAAAGAATAATACATTGCTGGAGGTCCTATCCTTTCATTCAGTTAATGGGAGCAATCATCATTCCTCCCAATTTTGGCCCTACTTAAACACAAGTAAGGGTATTCACTTGGCGTGCCTGCTGATATCTATCATTCATCCTGGATTATGACAAGGATACAGGTACAAATGGATATAGGTTTTGCCATTCATCATCAGACCTCAACCACAAAATGTTACTGCGTGTTGCACTCTTCAAATATAAGACACCAGGATTATCATGTATTGCAAAAGTAACCTTACTTCTTTTCTTTGGCACAGGGTTAAATAAGATCAGAGAACTGTATGCATAGTTCAAAGACTGGTCTGGGAGAAATGGGCATCAATAAAAACCAAAACAGAACCAGCGCTAGGAAAAGAGCTGTTTCATTGAGAGCCATCACACTTGCACATGGAATGGGCCAAGTTCATTGTTCCAGTCATGTGATTCCTCAGGGCTACAGTTAAGGCTTTAAATTAAATACTGAGGACAGATGGACATTCTGGAGAGATAAATTTTGAATATTAAGGGAAAAGGCAAAGCAACAGGACAGGGTAACAAAGTGGCTAATGATGAGAGCATGAGGAAGGGACAGTGCATACAAAATCAAGTAAAGCTCCAATTCCAGAGAGAGCAAAAAAAAATGCAGAGGCAGAACTGAAAGCTCTTCTCCGAATGCTGTAGCACTTGTAACAAGACTGAAGTAATAACAAAATACAATACCCAGTAAGGATATGATTGCAAATCTGTAAAGTACCACAGCAAAATTAGTTATTTAAAAATCAGACAAGCAAATTGAAAATAACATTGAAGACTAGGCTAAGGGCAGTAGAAAGAAAGGGTTTGTGCTCAGTAAAACCATATAGAATCTGTGCATGGATGGGAGGGAGGAGAAACAGCAAAGACACAAACATTAATGGGAGTTGTATATTGGGCCACAAGCAGTAATGAAAATTAAGGGCACAGAACATTATCAGTGAAATTAGAGATGTATGTAATAACCATAATAATTACAGCAGACTTAATTTTGCAAATAGACAAAGCAAACTAAATTTAGTTCCCACTCCCTCAGTACATTGGGTGGTAGGTGGCAGGATGAGAGAAAATTTTTTGAAGGGATAGGTATAGTACTTGCAAAAAGAACACAGACCATGCAGTACTAAAATAATTCTATACAGAAGTCAGCCCCTCTACTTGTACTCTACAGATGCTGCTCAACCTATAGAGTTCCTCCAGCAGATTGATTGTTGCTTCAGATTCCAGCAGACACAATACACTTGTACCTCACTATACTTGTACACGTGATAATAAACTTGACTTGGACCAACTATTTCTATTTCTTCCATTGCAAGCCATGACCTTAAATCCATCTCCTGTATCCTCCTTCACTTTCAGTCTGTCAAAAGTGCTCACGATCAAGACTGTAACCATCTAGTCAGCAACCTCTGCCATTCGCTCCCTTTTTCTCATCTTCCAAAGTGCCCACAACTCTTCCCATATTCTTTCCTAGTGAATCTTTTCTCCTCTCACTCTCTTCTGAATTCATGCTGTCCATGAAAGTTGCAGCCTAATCCACCAACATTACTTCTAAACACCTGATCATCCACTTCATGGACATCAGTCTTTCAACAAGTACAAACCCGCTCTCCTTCAAAATTTTCCTCTGTAATCCTACCACCTACAGAACTCAATTGTTGGTCAAAAAACTGGCTTACAACCTTTGCTGCTTTACAAAGCCTTCCAATATTTTAAAGTCTGACACATGCACACTGAACTTGCAAAAAGTTCTTGTTTGAATCTCTTCATTGGGAGAATAGAGGAGAGACTAAATGGACAGAACTTATCAAGTCAAGTCAACTTTTATTGTCATTTCGACCATAACTGCTGGTACTGTGCATAGTAAAAATAAGACAATGCTTTTCAGGACCATGGTGTTACATGACACAGTACAAAAAAACTAGACTGAACTACGTAATAAAAAAAAAGAGAAAGCTACACTAGACTGCATAAAGTGCACAAAAACAGTGCAAGCATTACAATAAATAATAAACAGAACAGTAGGGCAAGGTGTCAGTCCAGGCTTCGGGTATTGAGGAGTCTGATAGCTTGGGGGAAGAAACTGTTACATAGTCTGGTCGTGAGAGCCCGAATGCTTCGGTGCCTTTTCCCAGATGGCAGGAGGGAGAAGAGATTGTATGAGGGGTGCATGGGGTCCTTCATAATGCTGTTTCCTTTGCGGATGTAGCTTGTAGTGTAAATGTCCGTGATGGCAGGAAGAGAGACCCCAATGATCTTCTCAGCTGACCTCACTAACTTAGTTACTTCTAATTGACAGTTCTCATCAGTTGAACAAAATGGATATACACCAAAGTCAATCCTAAAGGATCAGGTGATGGAATAGTAATGGAAGTCTCCGCTAACTTTTTTAAACATGTAGTCTTTCCAATATTTATAAACAGAGTATTGAAAACTGACAAAAGTAATTAAAATGTTCATTAATTTACCTGAACTTGACTCAGCTACAGTATTAGGAAAATGTATAGTTCGATTTTTTATCTTTAACTTGCTCGGCAGAGATTTTGATGGAGTTTTTGATACATGTAGGTTAGGAGCCCAAGGCTCTGTGTCCAATACTACATTTGGACTTTGTGTAGCTGCAGAAGTATCCATTGTGACATCGTCCCGAATTTGTACTTTAATCAACTGAAAAGAAAAACACGTGTTACTTGTGAACACAGAATAAAACAGAAATAAAAGTACATTATAATTGCAAACACGAGGAAATCTGCAGATGCTGGAAATTCAAACAACAACACACACAAAATGCTGGTGGAATACAGCAGGTCAGGCAACATCTATAAGGAGAAGCGTCTCGGCCTGAAATGTCGACAGCGCTTCTCCCTATAGATGCTGCCTGGCCTGCTGTGTTCCACCAGCATTTTGTGTGTGTTGTTGTTTACATTATAATTGGGTGAGTTTGTTAATACTCAAATGGCCTAGCCTATTTTGGCAAGACTTAAGCTTCAATCTTTTAAAATGAGAACACAAATTTTAGTTAAAATAGAAGCGTATTGGTATACACTTAGATATGATGTATTTGTAGTGTCTGTTTAAGTTTCTCTTAAATGAGGTGACTGTGTCTGATACCCCCGCCATGGAAGAGGGTTTATGATAATCTACTCAAGTTATGTCAATTATAATCTTACATAACTCTATCAGGTCACCCTGCAGCCTCTTGTTTGAGAGTAAACAAGGCTTACAATCTAATCTCTTCCCATAACTAAAATATTCAATCCAGGCAACATTTTCTGTACTCTTCGCAGTGTGGTCAAACCAAGTATCTATAAAGTTACAGAACATTACATACCTATGAAGACAAGCACACTAAATCCCTTCTTTACCACCCAATTCATCTATGCTGCCATTTTCAGGGAACTATGGACTTGAACCCTCAAGTCCCTCTGGTTAAGATTCCTTCATGCTCCACTTTCTGCACATAATTGACTCTCATTTGACATTCCAACACGCATCAACTTGCATGTCAAAACTAATTTCAATCTGCCAATGCTCAACATTAATCTCCATCTGATCTATATCCTATTGCAGCCTCAGACCATACATTTTGATATCCCAATTGACTTGGCGGTTGGTCAGTCCATGGAAAACTAATGGTCAAATAACATTTATACCAACAGCAATCTTGTAAACAAATAAAGAAAACTCTTCTCCATGCATGCCAACTCTTCCAGCCCTACTTCATTTTGCTTGTCACATGCAGTAGTCACCAGAGTACAAATGTACTTTGATAATAAATTTACTTTGACTTTACTTTGAATAAAACAGGAAATCCCACATCAAAAAATAACCCAAAATGATATCATTTGTCTCCTACCTGCTGATAATTATCACAGTGCACATAAATCTGTCCACTCCATGGCACAGCAGAAGGTTTAGCAATGAGAGAAGGATTTGGACTCACAAGTATTAGTAAATGGCTCCTGATGGAAAACAGCAAAGCATTATGTAACTATGGATTTATCATTCTTTACCAGAAAAACTTCAATGCACTTGCAATCCTCATTTAGATATTAGAAGCAAATGTGCCCATGTTATGGCCAGTTTATGAAGCTTCCTATTTTGGAATTCAAAATCACTACCAAGAATTTGTGATGTGGAATAAAATATGCTCTAACGGAATTTGGGGGATAAAGTAAATTAAATGAACACAAAATGCAAAAGAAAAAATTCGGTCAAATTTAAAAATTTTAGTTACTCAATACATTGGGCCAATAACATTTGGATACAATGTCTCTTATTGAGTGGGTTTGCAGTCACAGCTGAGCCTCTCTTTTGCCATGCCCTCTCTAATCCAAGGACATGTGAACAGATGTCTAAGAATGCAACCCTACTGCACTCTTCACTTATCCTGCAGTTTTCTGTAATTCCAAATAAAGACATCAAACTCCGAGCCCAAAGCCGATTGCCTTTTTCCCCCAGATCTTCATTATATTACACAATGTAGCTAAAAGTCAGAGTAGGTAAAAGGAAGGGAAAAAGACTACAAAAACAAGTTCATGACCTTGTATTGTGCTAAGTTTTCCAGGCAACACTTTCGGTATTTCAATCCAGTTAGTTGCCTGGAGCTGCTCATGCTTAGATATTTGGTACCTAAAGTCCAGAATTATAAATCATGTGTGTGACTGTTTTAGGGGAAAAAAAAACACATCATGCTCTTCTAGTCAAATACTAATACTAGTCCAAACTTAAAAGGTTAAAAATAAGCAACTAAGTTTTGACTTGGATTTTACAAAAAGCTAATCAGTGTTCACTATTATGCTGAAATAAATTGTAATTTCCTGTATCTGCATATACAATATAAAATTCAAAAATTGGTACTCATGTTGACAAGCTCATAGACAAGCTTTACAACAGTGGTATTTTGTTATGTGATTTTGTATTTTTAAAAATGGCATTATAATAACATGTAAAATAGTAGAATTAATTCATGCATTTCAAACATTTTAGAACCTTTAACTCTGTTAAAGCTAACTAACTGCTGAACATAATTCAGCAAGTACTGAGTCTCTTTCAGTTAATTTTGTAGAAAATAAAAAATATCTGATACGGTTCAAAAATATTTTTATATATTAACATTATGCTTCAGAGGAAAACATTAATTGCCTACCCCTAACGACTAGCAGACAGTGGTAAACTACCTTTTTTCCAACTCTGCTATTCAGAATCAGGCCTATTATCACCAGCATGCATCATGAAATTTGTTAACTTAGCAGCAGTAGTTCGATACAATACATAATATAGAAGAAAAATATATAATAGCAAATCAATTACAGTATACATATATTACATGGATTAAAAATCATGCAAAAACAAGTAATATATATTCAAAAAGTAAGGTAGCATTCAGGGGCTCAATGTCCATTTAGGAATCGGATAGAAGAGGGGAAGAAGCTGTTCCTGAATCACTGAGTGTGTGCCTTCAGGCTTCTGTACCTCCTACCTGATGTAACAGTGAGAAAAGGGCATGCCCTGGGTGCTGGGGGTCCTTAATAATGGACGCTGCCTTTCTGAGACACTGCTCCTTGAAGATGTCCTGAGTACTTTGTAGGCTAGTACCCAAGATGGAGTCAACTAAGTTTACAATCCTCCTCAGCTTCTTTCGGTCCTGTGCAGTAGTACCAACTACCCCCCCAACCCCCAATACCAGACAGTGACGCAGCCTGTCAGAATGCTCTCCACGGTACATCTATAGAAGTTTTGCAGTGTATTTGTTGACATACCAAATCTCTTCAAACTCCAAACAAAGTTTAGTCGTTGTCTTGCCTTGTTTATAATGGCATCGATATGTTGGGACCAGGTTAGGTGTTCAGAGATCTTGACACCCAGGAACTTGAAATTGCTCACTCTCTCCACTTCTGATCCGAGAGGATTGGTAGGTGTTCCTTCGTCTTACCCTTCCTGAAGTCCACAATCGGCTCTTTCATCTTACTGATGTTGAATGCAAGGCTGTTGTTGCATCACCACTCCATTAGTTGGTATATCTTGATCCTGTGCGCCCTCTCATCTCCACTTGAGATTCTACCAACAATGGTTGTATCATCGCCAATTTTATAGATGGTATTTGAGCTATGCCTAGCCACAGTCATGGGTATAGAGAGAGTAGAGCAGTGGGCTCTACACCCCCAAGGTGCAGTGTTGATTATCAGTGAGGAGGAGATCCGCAGATTGTGGTCTTCCGGTTAGGAAGTTGAGGATCTAATTTCAGAGGGAGGTACAGAGGCCCAGGTTCTGTAACTTACCAATCAGGATTGTGGGAATTATAGTGTTAAATGCTGACCTCTAGTTGATAAACAGCATTCTGATATAGGTGTTTGTGTTGTCCAGGTGGTCTAAAGCTGTGTGAAGAGCCATTGAGAATGCATCTGCCGTTGACCTATTGTGGCCATTGGCAAATTGCAATGGGTCCAGGTCCTTGCTGAGGCAGGAGTTCAGTCTAGTCATGACTAACCTCTCAAAGCATTCACCACTGTAGATGTGAGTGCAATTGGGCAATAGTCATTAAGGTAGCTCACATTATTCTTCTCAGGCACTGGTATAATTGTTGCCTTTTTGAAGCAAGTGGAAATGTCCGCTTGTAGCAATGCTCCTGCCATTTGGTTGGCACAAGTTTTCAGAGCTTTCAAGGTTCTACCTAAAGGTTCTCTAATTATATTTGTTGGGAGTTCCAATCTTTTGAACAAGTGATTCTCTTTGTTTTTGCCTGATTTTATATAAAACGCATGATATTCCAATGTATTCTTCCCAGTTTTACATACAGATCTCTGTGGAATCTTTTGAGCTGGTTTGTTGAAGAGATGCATTTAGCATGTGCTGCTCAGAATGATCGCCTGTTAAAGATACAATGCCATGGAGATACCTTGCACTAGAAATGCTTCTTCCAGTTGTGAATGTAATACAATTTAATCACTGTTGGTTCCCAAAATCTTTATCTCAAATTTATTTTCAAACAAATAAAAATGAAAATAGAAGTTGGCAGCAATACAACTTACATTTCAATTTGTAATTTAAAAAATACCCTTGCATTTGAATGCTAAACAAGTTTATACATACTCTGGGTCAACAACTCCATGCTGGGGTGTCACTGTTAAAGTGTGCGCTGGCCAAGACAGCTCAAAAGACAAAGATCTAGTGGAATGGTTTATAATCTGTACCCGTCCAGTTGGTACTAATCCATCTATAAAAGGGGAAACAAATTTGATATATAAAATATATATATATATATATAAAACATGCAAATAGGCCAAGAATTCACCACTACCCTGTGGGACTTCAGTTGGTTTTTATCAAGTGCATAGATATTCAATACAACATGGCGAGCAAATCCACAGTAAAGGATAAATCACAGCTTCAGCAGCCCAGGTTCAATCATGACCTCTGATGCCATCTGTGCAGAGTCTTCACATGTCACCATATTGATTTCCTTTAGTTAAATGGATTCTTCTCACACTCCAAAGATCTGTTTGTAGATTAACTGGCTGTCCTAAAATGACTTCCAATGAAGATAGCAGTCAGAAAAATCATACAAGAGACAAAAAAATGGGCACATGTGGGAAAATATGTTGTACAAAAATAAGAGAAGACTTCTCTAAGAAATGGCATAAACTTGATGGGTCAAATAGATTTCCTTCTATATCATAATATGACGTGTACTATTTTCAATTTCCAACATTAGCCAAAATTCTCTAAAAACAGAAAATGCTGGAAAAACTCAGGAGGTAAGGGAACATATGTGGAAACAAAAAGTTAATAATTATGCCAGGAACTTTTAATACAGTACATGTTATCATAAATCTTAAAGACTATTCTTTTAGCTTCTGTTCAGCTTCATTAGAACAGTGAAAGATACAATGCAAAGAATAGGTGACCAGAAAGGCAGGGTTACAATTATAGACTGCATGAAAATAGTAATTTGGAAAAACAAAGTAATACCATGTCATGAGCACCAAAGTATATTAAATTTATACAATTAACTTGCCGTTCATTTGGAGGGAACGCTTACATGCACTGGTAGACCTAAAGCGAGAAGTAAGTTAATAGCTAAAAGCTATATGGGAGAGGTGACAGAGGTTGAAAAACAATGAAGCTGTTAAACCTTACTTCTAATTATTACCTGTTAACCCGATGCAAGAACACACAGTACTACGGAGGATAAAGCAAAAGCTTTTATTAGTAGCTCGCTAGAGAGAGCCCTCCTTAGGCACACACAGGCGGCCTGTACCAGAGGTCTCTCTCAAAGCACAGAGATACGGAGTTTTTAATACCGTTTTTGTCACATACGCAGGAGACAATTTTTTAGCTACTTCATTGTCACATGCCCAGCAGCAGTGGTACTTTGAGACAAAGATCACTTAATCACCTTAAAAGGCAGTCAAATTCAGACAACCAGGACAATGTGCACAATGAGGTAACTTCTCACTCTTTGACCGTCGTTTCTTATCTTTAGTCTTAGTTCAGTGCCTTCAGAGAGCAAAGTACAAGTAGACTACCACATCCTGACACCTAAAGGTGAGACAAGGATTGCGGGTCTGTATCGAATTGTCTAACTTAGACGTGTTACAATTTATAGAACTAGCTTACGAGACAAAGAGCACTTAGCTCAATTCTTGCAAAACCATGTAGCAGGAGGTGTGAGACAGATAAGTAGAACTCAATCCATAAAACATAATATCTGCAAGGTTGTCAGTCTGAAAGCAGCACAGGCGGATTACTCAGAACAGAACAGAAGTCTGCAGCAATTTTAACCCGTTATTCCCATTTCCCAACCCTTTAACATCTCAAAGCCAGATAGAAATACTGATTACACATTTTAAGTTCAAAGGCTTAAACACTGTTCAGAAGATAAAGAGAAAATGACGTTAAACCTCCTTCACTTTACGATCTTTGCAAGTTAGAAAACACTTTATTTTCTTGACAGTTTGAATTGGACCATTTGAAAGGAGAAACACAAGCTGCTTTGCAGTACCATTCTTGAACTAACTAATGAGAAGTTCTCTATTATACTATTCCTCACCACAAACAAGAGAAAATCTGCAGATGCTGGAAATTCAATCAACACACAAAAAATGCTGGAGGAACTGAGCGGCCAGGCAGCATCTACGAAAAAGAGTGCAGTTGATGTTTTGGGCCAAGACCCTTAATCAGGACTGGAGGAAGAAAAAGATGAGAAGTCAGAGTAAGGTGGTTGGGGGAGTGGGGGGGCAAAACACAAGGTGACAGGAGGGGGAAGGGATGAAATAAAGAGCTGTGAAATTGATAGGTGAATGAGATAATGGACTGGAAAAGGGGGAATTTGATAGGAGAGGACAGAGGGTCATGGAAGAAAACAAAGGGGGAGGAGCACCAGAGAGGGGTGATGGGCAGGTAAGGAGATAAGTTGAGATGGGGAAAATAGGAATGGTAGTAGTGGGGTGTGGGGCATTACCAAAAGTTTGAGATGTCGATGTTCATTTCATCAGGTTGGAGGCTACCCAGACGGAATACAAGCTGTTGCTCCTCCAACCTGAGTGTGACTTCATAGCTTCGCCTACTGTCATGACGGAATGGGAAGTGGAATTAAGATGAGTGGCCACTGGAAGATGCCACTTTTGCTGGCAGACGGAGCATAGATGTTCGGAAAAGCGGTCTCCCAATCTGCGTCAGGTCTCTCTGATATACAGGAGGCCACACTGGATCCAGTAGATGACACCAAAAGACTCACAGGTAAAGTGTTGCATTACCAAGAAGGACTGTTTGGGGCCTTGAATGGTAGTGAGGGAGGATATACAGGGGCAGATGTAGCACTTGTTCTGCTTGCGAGGATCAGTGCCAGGAGAGTGATCAATGGGGAGGGACGTATGGACAAGGGAGTTGCATAGGGGAGGTAATGATGTATGATGATGAGATCCCATGGGAGATGGCAGAAGTAATGGAGAATTACGGTCCGGACGTGGAAGCTGGTAGGGTGGTAGCTGAAGACAAGAGCAACCCTGTCCCTGGTAGGATGAGGGCAGACATGCGCTAAATGGAAGAAATGGGGTTGAGGACAGCATTGATAGGGGAGGAAGGGAAGCCCCTTTTTTGAAGGACATCTCCTTAGTTCTGGAATGAATTGAGAGAAAGGGATAGCGTTTTTACAAGTAACAGGGTGAGAAGAGGAAACTATGAAAGTCAGTTGGTTTATAATAGGCATCAGTAGATAAGATCAGAAATAGAGACAGAGAGGTTGGAAAAGGGGTGGGGGAGCGTCGGAAATGGACGAGGTAAATTTGAGGGCAGGGTGGAAGTTGGAGGCAAAGTTGATGAAGTTGACGAGCTCTGCACAAGTGCAGGAAGCAGCACTGATGCAGTCATCAATTTAGCATAGGAAAACTTGGGGAGTGATACCAGCGTAGGCTTGGAGCATAGACTTCCCACATAGCTGACAAAAAGGCAGGCATAAAGTAGCAGGGACTCATGCGAGCACCCATGGCTACACCTTTTTGTTTGAAGGAAGTGGGAGGAGCCAAAGCAGAAATTATTTAGAGTGAGGACAAGTTCCACCAGATGGAGGAGAGTTGTGGTGGAGGATAACTGGTTGGGTCTGGTGTCCAGAAAGAAACTGAGTTTTGAGGCCTTCTTGGTGGGGGATGGAGGTGTATAGGGACTGGACATCCAGAGTAAAAATAAGATAATCAGGGCCAGGGAACATAAAATAATTAAAAAAGATCAAGAGTGTGTTTAGTGACATGGATATGGGTAGAAATCCATGGGAGGTGGGGGGAAAACCGAGTCGAGTCAAGGTGAGTAGATACAAGTTCAGTGGGGCAGGAAAAAGCAGAAACAGTGAGTCTACCAAGACAGGCAGGTTTGTGGATCTTGAGTAGGAGACAGAAATGGCAGTGGATGGGAGATCTCCAGCATTAATAAGGTCAGTGAAAGTGTGGGGTCCTGTTTAACGGATGGTGTCTGACAGTTGTCACCAGGTCTCAGCAAGGTAGAGGTCAGTCTGCTAGATTACTACAGCATCGTCCTTAACTGCAGGTTTGATGGTGAGGTGAGGATTAGTGCAGAAAATATGGAGAGTAGTGCACTCAAAAGGAGCACCTTCCCTCCTCCAAGGACAGGATGTTCTGTCCCCAGTAAGGGCCTCACCTTTGTCCCCCTGCGCCCATGCCTCAGTGAGTTCTGCCCCCGCCATGATACTGAGCTCTTCTTCCGCTGATGTCTCTGGGCCTACTTCTTTGGCAAGGGCTCTCCACCCCACACCAATGACCCCATTTCCTGTCTTTAACCCTCCTCTTCCTGGTCACACCGCTTTGGTCTTCTGCCTGTTTTGGATCTTATCATTGCTAACTGCTGACAGGACATCAACCGTTTCGAATTCACCACTCCTCTCTCCTATTCCAAACTCACTTCTTCTGAATGCACTGTTCTCCACTCTCTCCATTTCTTGAACTTCCAGTTACCACCCTTCTCTTTCCCCATTCCTATCTCTGTCTCTCACCTTATCTCCTGACCTGCGCATCACCTCCCTCTGGTGCTCCTCTCCCTTTTCTTCCCTCCATGGCCTTCTGTCCTCTCCTAGCAGACCACCCCTCCTTCAGCCCTTTATCTTCTTCACCAATCAACTTACAGCTCTTTACTTCATCCCTCCCCCTCCCAGTTTCACCTTGTGTTTTTTTTCTTCCCCCCACCCCCTCCACCTTCTTACCCTGAATCATCTTTTTTTCTCCAGTCCTGATGAAGGGTCTCAGCCTGAAACGTCAACTGTACCCTTTTCCATTGATGCGGCCTAGCCTACTGAGTTCCTCCAGCATTTTGTGTATGATACTTTTCTTTACCTTAGCTACAAAGTAATTACACTGCCACATCACTTACCAGATGACAGAGTAAGAATTAAATGTTCAGGCCGCAATACCCATGATGATTTGGGCTTGGATGACTGGTTTGGCATTTGATTAGAATCATGTAAAAGCAATGGAGAGCCTTGAGGTCCTCTTACTGGAAGAACATCCAGTGATGCATTAGATGGATTTCTTTCTGAACTTCCAAGTACACTGTAATGAAAATTGCATCAGCATGATTGTCTACTTCTAAGCAGTTTTATTAGAATTACAATAAAAAGAACTTTCAAACTTCAATTTACTTCCAAATAAGCATTTTTTAATTACACACAGCAACAGAACACCGTTTGATCTTAAATATAGTTCAAAGTTAAAATACAAAACCATTAAATAACCCATGTAAAATAACAACTAAAACTTCAAATACCTTTCTGAACCAACACTCATCCCTTGAGAAGATGAAATTGAATCCAAGCCTTCTGAATGATCAGCCTCACGGAATGCAGAACTTGCAATTACAGAAAGCATCACCTTTTTCTGATTTCCATAGAAAATATGGACATCATTTGGTCTCTTTGGTATGTCATAGACTACACAAAAAAAACCCAAACAGTAACTTTAGTATCTCTGTTAGGAGTTACGTACTGTTGTCTAATTACTTTTATTACCTGTGTTTACTATTTTGAAAACTTTGACAAACAAATTTAACTTTCAAATACAGTGCAACCAGTGTAAAAATGAAAATTTGCCTTTGGAGTCTGCTCAACTTTCCAATATAGGAAATGCAATCAGGAGCAGAAACCATCTCTAAAATGCTAAAGCCACCCACAATGCTTACGTTAATAACTGAATGAAGCCCAATTCTGCTTGGTCTACATTGTTCAGGTTCTTGCAACCTTAGGACAAAATATTGTAAATGTAGCTTCAGCTTATCAGAAAATTACAGAAGAAACAAAAAAAGGTTCGATTTTCAGACCCCTGCTTAACTATGTCTGCACATTAACTCTAATAATAATAATTGACATAAAACCTACAACTAAAAGTTTGATGTCAATTTTTCATCACAAATACAAGACCTTGTCTACTTCCAAGTTCAAAACAAAGATTATAAGATAAAATCATTAATGTATTTCTAAATAGATATTAAGTGGCTGGTCAAATAGTTTTGAAAAACTTTGAACCTAATGGGTAGAAATTTAGCATCCAATGTCAGTAACTCAAAAACAATCATGAAAACTACTATGTGTGACTAATTAATCTGGAAAATAAGAAGAAAAAAATACCTTCTGATACCAATTCTTCACCAGGAAAATTCTGAATGAAGTCTATCTTTTGAAGTGGACTGTTTCCACAAATTATCTGCTTAAGTGCCTGATGATTGTGGGCAAGTGCTCTGTGAGAAATGTAAAGGTTAGGAGGCAAGAGAGAGGATAAGATTTATTGTACTCATACTTTAGGCAAAAAATAATCATTTCTCAAAGACAGTACTTATACTTAAAATGAAATTTTAAGATGAGTCTCAAGATAGACAAGTGAAAGGAATTCCCTTTGCTTAAATAAGTCAAATCACATTAAAGATATACAAGTGAGATCAGTTTAGAGTTGCTCTGCCACTGAGTAACGTCAAGGCTGATCATATGACTTCAGTCTATTGCACATTAGTATCTAATGACTAATTCACTCAACATCCTAAATTTCATCAGTATGATTTTGTCTATAGTCTCCTGAAGCAGAGAAAAAAGAATTCACAACATAAATGCAGAAAATTTTCATCTATCCTATACATTCAAGCATTATTCTTTGATTATGTAACCTTTTCACTGGCTCATACACAAACTTCATTCGTTAGCTAACTGTTAACAGCCACATGACTCAGCAGTGAGAAGGCCACCTTTCTTAAGCAATACATGTCTCGGGTCAGTATGATTTAGGATTCAACCAAACAAGAAAGTTGGTCTTCCGGTTGAGGAACACTGATTATAGCGAATGTTGTGTAAATACTGCCTCATACACAATTATTGATCACCAAGAAATGACAGATCTTACACCAGCCTAAAATTATAAAGTACAGTTACCAAATTTTCAACTTTATCAAACAGTTAGCAGGAAAAAATTAGTAAAAGAGCCCACTACAGTTAAACCAGTCCAACATGCGCATAAACGTTAAAGCTCATTTCTGGTGTAGTCAGGGGTAATGCTTTACTCACATGCTGAACCCACATACTACGTGAAAGACACCATGGCTCAAACTTCCCTCAAAGACAATCTTGAACGAATTGGCTAACTCAGGAATATTGGTGCTTCCTCCTTGGAACCATTTATCTGCATAAACAGTTTGTACAACAGTCTCTCCTTCGAATGGTATTTGGCATGCCCTGCACTGTAGCTCCCAACAAAAGAACCCAAACAAGACCACTGTCCTTCAGAAAACTAATCCTGCCCAGCCCTCTCAAATGCTCCATGGCACCCCACTGGGCAGAAAGTTACAACACATTTCAAGATACCCCCGATTGGCTGTCACAACATTGGACAACATGGCTCTTTATCGTTAGCCAAAGCCAAAACACGTTTATGAGCAAGATACACTGCTTTTGCAGAAAACTTTTAAAATAAAAAAAACTCACAACGTAACAGTAGAAATCTTAACCAGGACATTACACATATATACCCCATTTCCAGATTATCCAGGTATAAACTAATCAAGTCCTATCTTGTCAATTTCGCAGCATCAAAAGGTTCAATCAGATCTTAAGCTTTTGAAATAGAGTAGGACAAATTTTCTCAGCAAGTCCTCAAATGTGAAGAGAGTAACCTTTCAATCAAATAACAAATGTTTTATTAGGCAAGTGAACCTGTACAAAATTACTTACACTTAGAATATTTATATTGAACTGTAGTGAAAATTGCTAAATCTGTTAACTTTAACTGACTTTACAGACTGTACATCCAATCTCAATCATTTCACTCTCCAAATACCAGTCTATGACAGAAAAAAGGCATATTGCTCATTTGCTGTAAGCAGCCCTGGCCTTCACAAAATTCTATTCTTCAATCTCCTTTATAGATATAGGAGCAGAATTAGGCCATTTGGCTCATCAAGCCTGCCAGTCCATTTCATCATAGTCAGTGTGCACAGAAATCTTATGTTGTGCAAATTTTTTTCCTGTGACAAAAGTATGTGCGTACTAAATGCACACACGGCACAGTTTAAGTAGGTTTACAAAATATTTGACATAAAACTGCACAGAATAACAACAAAATAGCATACATATTTAACTCACTCAGTTATTTTTTCTCTCTCCTGTCTTTGGCGTTTAACCCATTCTTTGAAAACTCTATCTAGACTAATAGAACTTCCATCCAATTGATAGCTTTTGATTCCAAATGACATTCACCTAAACAGTTTCTCAGCTTGTTTTGAGTTGATTCATTAGGCTAAAACCTCGCTCACAGTCCGCACTAGACGCAAGAAAAGTTCCCCCAATGTCCATCAACTGCGCAAGGTTGCAAAACTGTTCATTTTGAAGTACAAATGCCACCATATGAGCAAAGTTTGAAATCAATTTGGATTTAATTTTTTCTTGCACGGAAAATTTGAAATCATTAAACCGTCTAGCTATTACAGTATTTTCAGCTAGAAAATCATGATATTTTAGGCATAAGGCATTAACTTGTTCATCACCAAAAGTGAAGTCACAATCTGCAATTGCAGAGAAATCAAAATCTGACCATCCTTGTACCTCATCTTCAGGAAACCTTTCTTCTAAATGAACACAACGACTATTTATAAAAGTCAACAATGAACTTGTATCTACTGTGACGTTTTCGGTGTAGCAGTTTCTACTATTTTGTTAAGCCATTCAACTTTAAACAAATTTGCAGTTCTTTAGCGCTTCACACCCTTCGGTTCTTTTGAATTCAACATAGTGAATCAATTTTTTTTCAATAAAAACTTAGTAAGTTATCTACAAGGTTTGAAACAGATCTTTGTAAACTTTTCGATATGAACACTGTCCGCCAAAGATGGCTGCTGCCGTGATGCAGCTGTACAAACCAGAGCAGGAAAGGTAAGGTGACGTAAGTTAGTGACATGCATTGTGGTATTTGAAAAACTGACTAACTAATTAACAGCAACATTTAGCTAAAGATTATTTTCAATTAGTATAATTATTAATTACTACATTATTTTAGGTAACTAACCTTTTGTGTGCACATTAATTTGCTTTGTGCGCTGGCTAAAAAACCTGTGCGCACAGCTTACAGAGAACGTAGAATGTAAGTAATAAAGCCAATTCAATTCACTGTATATCCAGGTATTTAACAATTCTTCATGACTTCTACTCTCTATAACCCAGATGTCCTGATAAACTACTGACATCAGCTATATGAAACTAGTCTCATCCTGTGCATGCCACGTCGGCTGAACAAAGTAGTAATACACTAAGAAAACTGTGCTGCTCCAAAGAGCGCTATATGAGGACATTCTTGCCCTCAGCCATAAGGCTTTATAGTCAATCTCTAGCCTGGAAAGTGATGATCCGCTCCTGTTCGACTGTTTAAGGTAACTTTTTTTCTTTCTTACCTCTTTAATATTTGTATATCTGTGCACTTGTAATACTACTGTGACAGTGTAATTTCCTTTGGGATCAATAAAGTATCTATATAGTCACCAGCATATCATAATGAATTAACAAATGAAACTCAATACCCTGAAGAAATTGCAAAATTACCAGCATTTTTGTAGACTCGTGAACAAAAAGGACAAAGGAAAAACAAGTCAAATCACATGCCTTCTGAGCTGCTGTCGTGCCACCTCATCTCCACAAAAGAAGCAAATAATGCCAAGTAGTGCTGAATCTCTTTCAGACTGAATGCAATCTCTTGGAGTGGCTTGGTAGGTTATTGTGATTGCCTGAGAGGGGGGAGAGGGGGAGAGAGAGCGGGGGGAGAGAGCGGGGAGAGAGAGCGGGGAGAGAGAGCGGGGAGAGAGAGCGGGGAGAGAGAGCGGGGAGAGAGAGCGGGGAGAGAGAGCGGGGAGAGAGAGCGGGGAGAGAGAGCGGGGAGAGAGAGCGGGGAGAGAGAGCGGGGAGAGAGAGCGGGGAGAGAGAGCGGGGAGAGAGAGCGGGGAGAGAGAGCGGGGAGAGAGAGCGGGGAGAGAGAGCGGGGAGAGAGAGCGGGGAGAGAGAGCGGGGAGAGAGAGCGGGGAGAGAGAGCGGGGAGAGAGAGCGGGGAGAGAGAGCGGGGAGAGAGAGCGGGGAGAGAGAGCGGGGAGAGAGAGCGGGGAGAGAGAGCGGGGAGAGAGAGCGGGGAGAGAGAGCGGGGAGAGAGAGCGGGAGAGAGAGCGGGAGAGAGAAAAAGAGGGGAAAGAGAGAAGAGAGATAAACTTTCAGTTAATTGAGACAAACATTATCTTCCATCAGTGATCTGAATTGAACAAAGACAAAAATGCCATTTAAATTTCAGAAAACATTTTGAAAGCATGGAGTAAAATACAAATCCAAATTTCATTCTCATATGTAACATCAGCAGAGTATATTTTTCCTTCCCATAACAGTTGAGTTTTGATATGCAAAATAGCATTTTGTGTTGGAAATCTCAGCATGCATTTTAAATGACCAGCAGCTGATTCAGAAAACTTCTACTCACAATATGGGCTCCCTTTCAGCAAATAGAGAACTCCTGGCTGAAGGTAGAAACAAGAATTCAAAAATAGAAAACTTTTTTTTTGGGGGGGGGGGCGGGAGGGAGAAGAGATTGTTCTAAAATGGAAGCAAATTAAGAGTGGTAGTTATCACAATAAAGTGGCTGATCTGAAAATCAATGGTAGCACTTAAATTCTGTGCTTTTTTTTAAAAATGTGAAAAAATTGCACATAAAGCCCCTACAATAGTCAGGTGACCATTTCTGTTGATCTATAAATTGATATAGAAGATGGAAATGAAGATTAGGAGAACATGTTTCACATCTAATATTGGACTGGGGGGGGGGGGCTTTTAAAAATCAAGGATTCTTAGATAAAGCAGCTTTTTTTTCCAATAACTGAGATCCCATCTAGTTCAAAGATAGGACCTCAGATAATTTAATAATCTGTATATATTCAGAATATCTGCCCCCATTAAGTCAGTAAAAAGGTGTATGATGTAAAATCTACAACACAGAAAGTAGACACTCCATACATTTTCTTGTCAAAAAAAGAGCTGGCCAGCCTAATCACAGTTCTGCAGTGTGTCAGATTACAATTGTCAAATACATATCCATCCACTGCTTAAATATGATGAGCATTCTGCTTCTAACATTACAGGCAGTGAACTTAAGACCTCTACATTCCTCTGGCTGAAGAAAAAAAATCCTCAGCCCTTCTAATTTTTCTACCCATTAGCTCAAAACTAAAACCCAGATTTTTGTTCTTCCTTCTGCTATGGGCCCACAAAATTTAAAACATCTCATTTATGTCTCTCTTTGCAGACAACAGCAGTTGCTGGAAATCTGAAATAAAACACAAATTGGAAAACCTGGTCATCTAATACTGCTGAATTCAGTACCAAAGGACTGCAATGCACCGACACAGAAAAAGGAACTATTGTTCCTTTACGTTAGACTTCATTGAAACAGCTTAGGAGACGAAAGATTAGGACTGCATTGTAAGTAGCTGATAAGTGGTATTGTTCCCTGCCCCCCCCCCCCAATATATTGGCAAGACAAAACAACCACCTCGCAAATGGATGGCCCAACATAGTAGGGCTAACACTTCAGTTCAAGAATCGACTGTATATCCACACCCAAAAGGGACACTGCTTTGATGATAACAATGTGCACAATTTGGACAGGAAGGACAGGTGGTTTGAAAGAGGGGTAAAAGAAGCCAACTTTATCAAACTTGTCCCGCTTGGTGGCGCAATAATATCTGTGCCGGACTCCAGAGTGAAGGTTCCCGAGTTCAAATCCAAGTTGGGTTAAGCGTTGAGCTAGCAACTCAGCCTTGTAAAAATAAGAATAGCTTGCCACGGAAACACAGTCATGACGGTGCCCTGATAACTCCACTGCTGAGTTAAGGGCTATTCTTTGCTTCTGGAAAACTGGAAAGCTGGGGTACGTCACTACTTAGAATGCAGTCCTAACATCTCTACTTGGTGTCTCCACAACAGGCAAAGAGAAAACAAATGACCCTCATTGATTCTATGACTGAATAACTCTCATGTGTTTGCTATATCTTTAAACGACATAGAACTTATAAGCTGGAAAATTACCCACCATGGATTAGAATTAAAGAAGCCCAAGGTGAGTGGTGAAACATTTTCTAGACAACACAGCAAGTCCAGTTGCCTTGATAGATTACTGATCGATATATATAATCTTTATTTGTTTGTTTTTTCAGTGCAGGGAAGACAATATTCTGACCACTATATGCAGTAGACTAAAAGTATCTGTGCTTTACTGTTTCAACTGAAAAAATGTTTAAAAAGGCAACTAAGTTTGCATGAAGAATTGCTCTGAGAAGGGGAGAACAGTATCTGTAAAAAACTGATCAGCAACATTAGAATAGATCCTACTACATCATAAATAAGCTGTGAATGTCAAGAAACCACTCTTACCTGTCGAGTCCGTTCCCTGAGTACAAATTGAGCTGGAGAAATTTGTATAACTTGGGTATTCATAATATTTTTTATCAGTGAATCTTTGAAACAAACTGCCTTGACATAGGCAGCTCGAGAACCTGTATTTCTCATATTGAAACTGATCTTGCTCACTTTGTCTGGTACCATATCATTTAAATTCAGCACATAACTGCCTGAAATTTTTTTGACATCTTCTAGTATAATGTTGCTTGTTCCTCCATAGCCTGAAAGTGGAATCTGGAAGAAAAAAAAGCTTTAACATTCGTGTAATTAAACTTCAATCTTCCTGTACCACACAAACTATCATGTTTTGCATTGATCACATGCTAGTCACCCTAGCCAAAGATCCCCTTACAGCTTCTCATACTTCACGGCCATTATGTGAGTAGGCCAATGTTGAGAGGTCAGGCCTTGGCTTAACAGGCTTCAGTAAATACAAGCACAGGCAAGAACTGAAGATTCAGAAGTTACAAGGACAACAAGTATAGGCAGGATGTTAATTCAGGCAGTAGAAATGCACCTCCTCTGAGATGTAGGAGCCTGAGGTAAAGGAACCCTTCACAGACATGATTATAATATGATAGCATGAATAGCAGCGATGCCTCACTACCAGCTGAACTCAAGGCCTTCTATGCACGCTTTGAAAAGGAGAACACAACTCCAGCTGTGAAGATCCCTGATGACCCTGTAATCACTGTCTCAAAGGCCGGTGTTAGGCTGTCTTTAAAGACAGCGAACCCTTGTAAGGTCCCAATGGAGGACCTGGCAGGGCTCTGAAAACCCGTGCCAACCAACTAGAAGGATTTTTCAAGTACATTTTCAGCCTCTCACTGCTAAGGGTGGAAGTTCCCACTTGCTTCAAAAAGGCAACAATTATATCAGTGCCTAGGAAGAATAATGTGGGCTATCTTAATGACCATTGCCCGGTAACATTCACATCTACAGTGATGAAATGCTTTGAGAGGTTGGTCATGACTAGACTAAACTCCTGCCTCAGCAAGGACCTAGGCCCATTGTAGTTTGCCTATCGCCTTAATAGGTCAACTGCAGATGCAATCTCAGTGGCTCTTCACACAGCTTTAGACCACCTGGACAACACAAACAACCTACGTGTCAGGATGCTGTTCATTGACTATAGGTCAGCATTCAATACCATTGTTCCCACAATCCTGATAGAGAAGTTGCAGAACCTGGGCCTCTGCACCTCCCTCTGCAAATGGATCTTCAACTTCCTAACTGGAAGACCACAATCTGTGTGGATTGGTGATAACATATCCTCCTTGCTGTTGATCAACACTGGGTGTGTGCTGAGCCCACTGCTCTACTTTCTCTTTCCTCATGACCGTATGGCAAGGCATAGCTCAAATACCATCTTATAAATTTGCTGACAATACAACCATTGTTGGTAGAATCCCAGGTGGTGACAAGAGGGTGTACAGGAGTGAGCTATGCCAACTAGTGAAGTGGTCCCACAACAACAACCTGGCACTCAACATCAGTAAGACGAAACAGTTGATTGTGGACTTCAGGAAGGGTAAGATGAAGGAACACATACCAATCCTCAGAGGGATCAGAAGTGGAGAGAGTGAGCAGTTTTAAGTTCCTGGGCGTCAAGATCTCTGAGGATCTAACCTGGTCCCAACATATCGATGTAGTTATAAAAAAGGCAAAACAGCGGCTATTCTTTATTAGGAGTTTGAAAACATTTGGCATGTCAATAAATACACTCAAAAACTTCTACAGTTGTACCGTGGAGAGCATTCTGACAGGCTACATCACTGTCTGGTATGGAGGGGCTACAGCACAGGACTGAAAGAAGCTGTAGAGGGTTGCAAATTTAGTCGGCTCTATCTTGGGCACTAGTCTACAAAGTACCCAGGACATCTTCAAGGAGTGGTGTCTCAGAAAGGCAGCATCCATTATTAAGGACCTCCAGCACCCAGGACATATCCTTTTCTCACTGTTACCATCAGGTAGGTGGTACAGAAGCATGAAGGCACACACTTAGCAATTCAGGAACAGCTTCTTTCCCTCTGCCATCCAATTCCTAAATGGACACTGCATTTTTGGACGCTACCTCACTTTTTAAAAAAAAGTGTATTTTTGTTTTTGCATGTTTTAAAAAAAATCTATTCAATATACATAATTGATTTACTTGCTTATTTATTATTATTTTTAATTTATTATTTTCTCTGCTAGATTGTGCTTTGTATTGAACTGCTGTTGCTAAGTTAACAAATGTCACGTCACATGCCCAAAGCTGCCAGACACTCATACGTTAACTCCTTCATTCCCAGAGTCATCCTTGTGAACCTCCTCTCCAATGACAATACATCTTTTCCGAGATATGGGGCCCAAAACTGTTGTCCAAGTGCAGCCTCACTAGCACCTTAAAGCTTCAGCATTTTCTCCTTTTATATATATACACACACACTATTCCCCTTGAAATAAATGCCAACACTGCATTTGACTTCTTTACTACAGACTTAACCTTCTGGGAGTCTTGCATGGGGACTTGCTGTGTCCCTTTGCAACTTTAATGCTTGAATTTTCTCTCCATTTAGATAATAGTCTACACTTTTGTTTCTTTTACAGAAATGCATTATCATACATTTCCCAACACTGTATTCCAACTGCCACTTCTTTGCCCATTTTTCCAATTTGTCTAAGTCCTGCTGCAATCACATTGCTTCCTCAGCACTGCATACCGCTCCACCTATCTTCGTATCATCCACAAACTTTTTCCACAAAGCCATCAATTTCATTATCCCTTTCATTGACAATGTGAAAAGTAGCAATCCCAATTCTGATCCCCGAGGAACACCTCAAGTCACTGGCAGCCAACCAGTAAAGGCCCCCTTTATTCCCAATCGTTGCCTCCTGTCTGTCAGCCATTCTTCTATCAATGCCAGTATCTTTCCTGTAATGCCATGGGATTTTATCTTGTTAAGCAGACTCATATGTGGCACCTCATTAAATGTCTTCTGAAAATCCAAGTAATGACATCCACTGCCTTTTCTTTGTCTACCCTGCTTGTTACTTCCTGGAAGAATTCTATTAGATTTATCAGGCAAGGTTTCCCTTTAAAGAAACCATGTTGACTTTGACTTATTTTATCATTAGTCTCCAAGTACCCCGAAACCACATCATTAACAATAGACTCCAACATTTTTCCAACCACTGAGTTAGGCTAACTGGCCTATAATTTCCTTTCTTTTGTTGTCCTCCCTTAAAGAGTGTAGGGACATTTCCAATTTTACAGTCCTCTGGGACCTAGCCAGAATCAAGTGATTTTTGAAAGATCACGACCAATGCATCCATTATCTGTTCAGCAACCTCCTTTAAGACTCTGGGATGTAGTCCTTCTGGTCCAGGTGACCATTCACTTTTTCCTTTGTAATAGCAATGGCACTCACTCCTGCTCCCTGTCACTCACTGACCTCTGGCATACAGCTAGCGTCTTCCATATGTTACGAATGTGCCACTGCTCTGAGGGGCCGAAGGGTGCGGGGTAGCCCCCTCCTTTGTGAGAATCACAAGATCACTGTTAAGTCAGTTCAGGAGACCCAGGAAATGAGAGAAAGACATGCAGAATCCACAAAGAGTTTGGAATGTGTCCTGGCCTCCGAAAAGCGGAGCCATTGATACCGGCTATTGTCTCTTGGAGACGGGATTGTGTATTGAATCCTGTACGATGCATCGAAGCCCCAGGCAATGAACCGAGGGGGAGGTTGGTGGAGGGATTGCATCATCCCAACCTGATTGACATCTGAGACCCTGTGAGTCAGGATAAAAAGAGGGTCTGTGGGAACAGCCCCTCAGACGCACCAGAAGAAACGCTAGCGATCCTGTAACAGCAAAAGCCGGTGGGAAGGCCACGTGTGTCCGTTTCCATTTGCCCCGGAATCGGTGAGCCTTTACCACAGAAGAACTGTCTTTAGCTAACAACCGGGAAATCAACTCCCAACGACTCTCGAAGGATTGACATCATAAAAGGAATGGGCGAGTTTTAACCCGTCTTTCTCTCCAACCCAAAAAACTGCAGCTTGAATGAACTAAAGTGACTTTTATATTTCCATCAGACAATATATTAGCCCCTAGACAACGATAGAGCTATTCCTTATCGACTATTATTATACCCGCGCTTTTAGATTTAGTATTGACGACGTATATTATCTGTATGTTTGCATTGACATTATTTTTGTGTATTTTTATCAATAAATACTGTTAAAAATAGTACCATCAGACTTCAACGGACCTCTCTATCTTTGCTGGTAAGTGACCCAGTTACAGGGTACGTAACACGTAGTAAATACTAAAGCAAAGTACTTATTAAGTTCATCTGCTATTTCTTTGTCCTCCATTTTAAAAACATCCCAGTCATTCAATTTCCCTCTCCCTTTTGCTGCCATATATGCCCTTTCTTTGGCTGTTATGCAGTCCTGAACTTTCCTTGTCAGCCAAGGCTGCCTAGTCCTGCCATTTGAAAACTACTACTTCCATAGGACATATGTATCCTGCGCCTTGTGAACTATCCCCAGAAACTTCAGCCACCTTTGTTCTGCCGCCATCACCACCAGTATCCCCCTCCAATCCACTTGGACAAGCTCCTCTCTCATGCCTCTCTAATTTCTGTTATTGTGATGTTGATATATGTGTTTGAGGCTTCTCCCCCTCAAATTGCAGTATGAATTCAATCATATTATGATCACTGCCTCCTTAGGGGTCCTTTATATTAAGCTGACTAATAAAATCTAAGTTATTACACAACACCCAATCTAATATAGCCTTTCCCCGAGTAGGCTCAAGTACAAGCTGATCAAAAAAGCCATCCCACAAGCATTCAACAAACTTTCTCTTGCAATCTAATACCAAGATGATTTTCCCAATCCCCTTGCATATGGAAATCCCCCATTACAAATGTGACATCAGTCTTTCCAGCTCCCTTTGCAATCTGAACCCCACATCTTGGCTACTATTTGGAGGCCTATATATGATTCCCATAATGTTTTTTTACCCTTGCACTTTTTTAACTCTACCCACATTCTCTGATCCTATGTCACCTCTTTCTAAAGATATAATTCCTTCTCTTACCAATAGAGCTATACCACCACCTATGACTTCCTTCCTGCTTGGACCAAATAGGACTAAATCCTAAGGTTCTGAATGAGGAAGCTGAAGAGATGTGGAGGCATTACTAGATTCTGGAATGATTCCAGAGGACTGAAAAATTGCAAATGTTACTCCACTCTTGAAGAAGGGAGGAAAGTAGAAGGAAGGAAATTTTAGGGTAAGTAGCCTGACTTCAGTGGTTGGGTAGAGGTTGGAGTCCACTATTACGGATTTGGTTTCAGATACTTGGAGTTGCATGATAAATGCAGGTTTCTTTCAGAGGAAATCTTGCCTGAAAAATCTGTTGGAATTCTTTGATGAAATAACAGGCAGGATAGACAAAGGAGGTTCAGTGGATGCTATTTACTTGGAATTTCAGAAGGCCTTTGACAAGTTGCTGCACATGAGGCTACTTAACAAGATAAGAACCTATGAAATTACAGGAAAGGTACTAATAGCATGGATAGAAGATTGGCTGACAGGCAAGAGGCAAAGAGTGGGAATAAAGGCAGCCTGTTCTGGTTGGCTGCCAGTGATGAGCGGTATCCTGCAGAGGTCAGGATTGGGATGACTTCTTTTCTCATTATATGTCAATGATTTGAATGACAAGAGTTGATGGCTTTGTGGTCAGATTTGAAGACGATACAAAGATAAGTGGAGGGCAGATAGAGCTGAGAAAGGAGGTCTGCAGAAGGACTTGGACAGATTGGGGGAATGGGCAGATGGAGTATAGAGTAGGGAAGCGAATGGTCAAGCTCTTTGACATAAGAAATAAAGGCCTAGACTATTTTCTGAATAGGGGGAGAAAATTCAAAAATCAGAGGTGCAAAGTGACTTGGGAGTTCTTGTACAGGTTATCTTGCAGATTGAGTCAGTGGTTAAGGAAGGCAAATCCAATGTTAGCATTCATTTGTGAGGACTCAAATATAAGAGCAACAATGTGATGCTGAGTCCTTATAAAACACTATATTGTGAGCAGTTTTGGGGCCCCTTATCTAAAAGATATAAAGGCACTGGAAAGTGTCCAGAGGAGGTCACGAAAATGATTGTGGGAAGGAAAGAGTTAATATATGACGAGCATTTGATGGCTCTGAGCCAGTAAATCCCAGGAGTTTAGTAGAATGAGGAAGGATCTCATTGAAACCGAGAGAATAATGTAAGGTCTTGATAGACTGAATGTGGAGAAGATGTTTCCTTTAGTGGGTGCATATAGGACCGGAGGGCACAGTTTTAGAATAGAGGGATGTCCATTTATAACAGTTAAGAAGGAATTTCTTTAGCCAGAGAGTGGTTAATGTGTGGAATTCATTGTCATGGACAGCTGTGGAAGTCAAGTCATTGAGCATATTTAAAGTGAAGTTTGATAGCTAATTAGTTGGTCAGGGCATGAACGGAGGAGGATGTGGTTGAGGGGGATAACCTATTAGCCATGAAGAAATGGCAGAGCAGACTCAGTGGGTGGAGTGGCCTAATTCCGCTTGTGTGTCTTCTGGTCTTCTCACTTGATTCCTGTCACTTCCTACATATCAAAGGTGCAGCCATGGACACTTGCACGTCCCCCAGCTATAACTGTCTTTTTGTTAGCTGTGTCAAAAACTCTGGCACCACTTCCCAACTTCTTCCCCCATTACACCAATGGCACAACTGGTGCTGCTTACACCCATGTGGAACTCACCTATTTTATCATCCTCATGATCAACCTCCAACCTGCTCTCACATTTACTTGGACCATTTTCAATACCCTCCTTTTTTCTGGATCTCCTTCTTTCTCAGTTCTACTCACTGACATTTACTGTAAACTCACCTACTCTTGCTGCTCTGTGAACTACACTCACTCCTCTCCTATAAAGATGTAACCCCTTGCAGTTTCTGTTTCCACCACATCTCCTCTCAAGATGAGGACTTCCACTCCAGGATACCTAAGTGTTCTCCTTCAGGAAACATGGCTTCCCTTCAACCAATCGAGACCTCTCTTAAGCTTCCTCCTAGATGTAGACTCTCACACCCCCCCCCCCCACCCCCCGGACGGAGAGATATGATTTCCCTTTGCCTTTCAGTGTACCAGCTTCAACATCATCCTTCATTTCCACCAGCTGATACAAGATCCCACAACCAGTACCAGTAAACTCATCCTCCCCAGTTCTTTCTGCTTTCTGTTGGGTCTACTCTCTTTAACACTCTTGTTTGCTCTTCCCTCTCCATTTACCCCACCCCCACCAACAACACTTTCCCCTGCAACTGTAGGAAGTGCAGCACTTGTTTCTACATCAACTCCCTCAGCACCATCCAGGAACCTAAACAGCTCTTCCAGGTGAGGCAAAGATACAATGCTCCTGCTCCAACCTCATCTACTACACCCATGCTCCCAATGTGGCCTACTCTACATTAGTGAGACCAAGTGTTTACAGCACCATGTCTCCAGACAACTAGTTCTAACTTGTAGGTTATCTGCAGAGTTTACCATTCTGGCACAACCACGTTGATTGTTAGGCAAAATTTTATGAGTCACACAATGTAGCTACATATGGATGACCTAATTGAAACCTATCAAATGATGAAAGACTCTGATAGAGTGGATGTGGAGAGTATGTTTCCTATGGTGGGAGAGTCTAAGACCAGAGGACATAGCCTCAAAATAGAGGGGCGTCCTTTTAGAACAGATGAAAAGGAATTTCTTTAGCCAGAGTGGAATTTGTTGCCACAGGCAGCCATGGAGGCCAAGGTTGATAAAATTCTGATTGGTCAGTGCATGAAGGGATACTGGGAGAAGGTAGGAGATTGGGGCTGAGAGGAAAAATGGATCAGCAATAATGAATGGCAGCGCAGACTCGATGGGCCAAATGGCCTAATTTTGCTCCTGCATCTTAATGGTCTTATAATACAGTAACAAGTTACAGGACATTAATTAACAATTTGTGTAAAAGGACATGAACTTAATGAGGCAGCAACTGTGGTTTCAGTCCTGTACATCTCTGAACTTGCTCATTCTCATATTAATTTGATTGGTTCTACATTTTTTCAGTCAGTGCAATCTAGGCATGGCACATTTAGTTTGTCTTTATATGGGGTTATCTTCTACCCTACATCTATCAGCAAAGTCTAGCAGTCTTGAGTTTTAGCACCCAAGGGGAAGCAATTTAGGATTATTAGTACCTTTAAGAAGAGAAAAGAACAAAATTATTAGAACAATCAATTTTCCAGCAATCGTTTCCTTCGTTATGCTTTATGTGGCACCAAATACATACTGTGAATTTTACTCCTGGTTGAGTTGACCGTATTCTCGATTGCTTTATTTCAAGTCTTGCCAACATACAAGCAACCCTTGTTGGTGCAAACAAAAGATGCACACAGACATCTTCTTTGGGACAAACCATCAATTCACAGTTGCCGATCAACCTTTCTTCAGGATCAAATGTGCTCTGTAACTACAAAGACAGACATTGAATCAAAACTCAATCTCATTCAAAAATGTCTTGACAAATATTCCTATAAATTCTTCATGAATATTGAGCAACACAACATAGGGACAGATTCTTTGGCCCACTGTCTGTGCTAACTACATTGTCAAAGAAACTTAATCTAATTTGGCTAAATATGGTTTATATTCCTTCCTTCTACTTGCTCATGTGCCCATCTATATACCTCAAACTTTGTGATTGTATCTGCTTCCACCATCTCCATTGGCTTTACACTTTGTGCTTTAAAAAAATTGTCTTATAAACTTACTTTAAACTTTGCCCTTCTTATCTTAAACCTGAGCCCTCCAGTATGTGGCACTTCTACTCCGGGAAGACTACCCTATTTGGGAAAGTGATCAAGAGCAACATCCTTCAGACGGTACACAATATTACTTCTCTCACTTCTTTTGTGTCATTTTCTTTAAAATATTGTCCTGCTACTGTTGAAGCCAGTGATCTACAGTTTGGTGGTGCTCTTGTGCCAATTGAGAGATCTGGCGCTTTGCTGTCTCAGGGGAGTTCAGAGAGGCTTTGAGCAAAGTGTGTGGCCTCAAGGTCAAGAAGCCTGGAAATGGGGCATGAGTCCATGATCAGCTCCATTTCTCACTGATTAAAGCATCAAGGAAGATTGAAAATTTTGAAGTACAAGAGTGGAAGGCAGGTGGGTGTTCAGCGTTATTAACCTGCGTTCAAATTGTCTCTCTCTCCTTCTCTGTGAGTGAGTACTTGAGTCCTGGGTCTTGGGCAAGGTTTAATCAACACAGATTTGTGGATTGGACTCTATAGATCATGTTATGAGGTGGATCTGCAGCTTGCGTCAATGAACAACACAGTGCTAGATTGAACTGAGCTGAGCTAAACTGAATATGCCTGGACTCTTTTGTTGACTTTGGGAGGTGGGATTCTGTGTTTTTAGCTTGTTTTTTTCCCACTTGCAATTTGTTCTTTTTTGTGCGTTGGGGGTTTGACTTTAAATGAGTTTCATGGTGTTTCTTTGTTTTGTGGCTTTCCATGGAAAGAATCGGACACTGTATAAGCAGAAGGGATTAATTTAGCTGGGCATCTGACGACAACATCATGGGCCAAAGAGCCTGTTCCTGGACTGTATGTCCTATGTTCTATAAATTGCTGGATTATCCCCACTGCCATTTTTAAACACATGAACAACACTGATTATTTTCCAATCCACTGAGAACTTGGCTGCAGTTAATGAGGATACAAAGATCTCCATTAAGGCCCCAGTCTCCTCTTGCCTCCCTCAATAACCTGGGATAGTTCCCATCAAGCTCCAGGGAGTTATCTAACTTCAAGCGACTCAATACCACCACCACCACCTCCTCCATTATATCAACATACCTTAGAATATCAACATACTCCTTCCTGACCTCTTTGGTCAACAGTGATGCGAAGTACTCATTTAGCTCGCTGTTCCCTTTGGCTCCAGGAATAAATTGCCTTGCCTTTGAGTGGAGCTCTACCATTCCCTTGCTCAGTTTTAAAAAAAGAAATAAAATGCATACTTGCCAATGGCAATTCATGGTCCCAGTTAGCCCTCCTGATGTCCCAATTTTTCTCCTGCTTCGTTTATGTTCCTCAAAGTCCCTGTTGATTTCAGCTTCCTAAACCTTACTTAAGCTTAGACCATAGTCTACAGCACAGTACAGGCCCTTCAACCCTCCACGTTGTGCCGACCCATATAATCCTTTAAAAAAGTACTAAACCCACACTACCCCATAACCCTCCATTTTTCTTTCATCCATGTGCCTGTCCAAGAGGTTCTTAAATATCCCTGATGTTTTAGCTTCCACCACCATTCTTGGTAAGTCATTCCAGGCACTCACAACCCTCTGTAAAAAAAACTTACCCTTGATGTCTCCCCTAAACTTCCCTCCCTTAATTTTGTATATATGCCCTCTGGTGTTTGCTATTGGTGCCCTGGGAAACAGGTACTGACTATCCACCCTATCTATGCCTCTCATAATCTTGCAGACCTCTATCAAGTCCCCCTCATTCTTCTACGCTCCAAAAAGTCCCAGCTCTTCTAGCCTTGCTTCATCTGACCTGTTCTCCAAACCAGGCAACATCCTGGTAAATCTCCTCTGCACCCTCTCCATAACTTTCACATCCTTCCTATAATGAGGTGACCAGAATTGAACACGATACTGTAAGTGCGGTCTCACCAGAGATTTGTAGAGTTGCAACACGACCTCTCTACTCTTGAACTCAATCCCCCTGTTAATGAAGTCTAGCATCCCAAGGCCTTCTTAACTACCCTCTCAACCTGCGCAGCGACCTTGAGGGATGTATGGATTTGAACCCAAGGTCCCTTTGTTCATCCACACTCTTAAGTAACTGTCCCCAGTCTTCTGGTTTGTCCTTCCAAAATGCATCACCTCACACTTATTCGGATTGAACTCCATCTACCATTTTTCTGCCCAATTCTGCAGCCTGTCTATATCCTCTTGTAACCTTCGACAACCGGTAGCTCCATCCACAACTCCTCCAATCTTCATGTCATCTGCAAACTTACTCACCCATCCTTCCACCTCTACATCCAGGTCATTAATAAAAATCACAAATAGCAGGGGTCCCAGGACAGGTCCCTGCGGCACTCCACTAGTCATTGACCTCCAGGCAGAATATTTTTCTTCTGCAACTACCCTCTGCTTTCTTCCTTTAAGCCAATTTTTTATCCAACCCAGCTCACTTATCCCATGCCTCATGACTTTCTGGATGAGTCTTTCGTGAGGGACCTTGTCAAATGCTTTGCTAAAGTCCATGTAGATCACATCCACTGCCCTACCCTCATCAATTTCTTTTGTTACCTCTTCAAAGAACTCAATCAGGCTCGTGAGGCACGATCTTCCCTTCACAAAGCCATGTTGACTATCCATGAGTAGACTGTACTTCTCCAAATGCTCATAGATCCTGTCCTTAAGAATCCTTACCAGTAGTTTGCAGACCACCGACATGACTCACCAGTCTATAGTTCCCAGGTTTCTCCTTATTACCTTTTTTAAAACAAGGGAACTACATTTGCCATTCTCCAATCCTCTGGCACTTCCCCTGCAGCCAAAGAGGATTCAAAGATCATAGCTAATGCTCCAGCGATCTCTTCTCTCAATTCCCACAACAATCTGGGGTGTATCATATCCGGCCCTGGGGATTTATCAATCTTAATGTTTTTAAGATGATCCAGCACTACTTCTTCTGTAATCTCCACATTGTCCAGCACACAGGCCTGTTCTATTTCGAGCTCACCCTGATCAAGATCCTTTTCACTAGTGAATACTAAAGCAAAGTATTCATTTAGAACCTCCCCAACATCCTCCGCCTCCAGGCACATGTTGCTCTCTTTATCCTTTAACCGGCCCCACCTTCGTTCTCGTCATCCTCCTGTTTTTCATATACACATAGAACACCTTGGGGTTCTCCTTAATCCTACATACCCAAGGCCTTCTCGTGCCCCCTTCGAGCTCTCCTAAATCCTTTCTTTAGCTCCTTCCTGGCTACCCTACATTTCTCATGAGCCTCTCCTACTTCTTATATCTAACATATGCTTCCTTTTTCCTCTTGACGAGCTGCCTCACGTGTTTCATCAGCCACGGTTCCCTTTTCCTACCATTTTTATCTTGCCTCAGTGGGACAAACCTATCCTGAACCCAGCTCAATCAGCCATAACGACTACCCTGTATTTTGTGCACCATTCTAAAATTTGCCTGCTTATCTGCTCCTCGGTGTCCCGAGGGCTATTTGGGGGCCTATAGACTACTCCCAGCACAGTGATTGATCCCTTCCTATTTCTGACTTCCATCCAGACTGACTCCATGGACACTCCCTCTGCAGCATCCTCCCTTTCTATAGCCGTGACACTATCCCTGACCAGCAATGCCACTCCCCCCCCCCCCCTTTTCTACCTCCCATCCTATTCCTTTTAAAACACCTGAACCCCGGGACCTGCATCATTCAATCCTGCCCTTCCTCCAACCAAGTTTCAATAACAGCCACAACATCGTAGTTCCACGTACTAATGCTCCAAGTTCATCCTCCTTGTTCCTAATATTCCTAGCATTGAAATGTACACACTTCAACACCTTTACCTGGCTACAATTATGTCCTCTGCCTGTCCTTCCTCATCAACTCAGAACTCTTAGCATCATGCCCTTTTCCTTCTACCTTAACCTCTGCACTCACATTCTGATTCCCACCTCCCTGCCAAACTAGTTTAAACCCTCCCCAACAGCTCTGTCAAACTTGCCCGCCAGGATATTGGTCCCCCTGGGATTCAAGAGCAACCCGTTCTTTTTGTACAGGTCACACCCGCCCCAAAAGAGGTCCCAATGATCCAGAAATCTGAATCCCTGCCTCCTGCTCCATTCCCTCAGCCACGCATTTATCCACTTCATTCTATTCCTATTCTCACTGTCGCATGGCACAGGCAGTAATCCTGAGATTACTACCTTTAAGGTCCTGCTTTTCAACTTCCTTCCTAACTCCCTGTAGTCTTCTTTCAGGACCTCTTCTCTTTTCCTATCTATGTCATTGGTACCAATATGTACCACGACCTCTGGCTGTTCTCCCTCCCACTGCAGGATACCTTGGACGCAATCAGAAACATCCCAGACCCTGGCACCTGGGAGGCAAACTACCATCTGTGTTCCTTTCCTGCGTCCACAGAATCGCCTGTCTGACCCCTGACTATAGAGTCCCCTATCACTACTGCCTTCCTCTTCCTTTCCTTACCCTTCTGAGCCACAGGGCCAGACTCTGTGCCAGAAGCACGGCCACTGTTGCTTCCCCCACCTAGGCTGGGGGAAGCTTCCATTTCATTTTTGACTAAAATTACATCTTTCATCATCTGAGGTACCTGAACCTGGTCATTCTGATCTTTCTTCCTCACCGGAACATTTTGCTCCTGAATTCTGACCAAATAAATTTGATAATCATGCTAATTTCCTCCCAAACTGCATCAATTTTCTAACAAGGAAGATTAAAAATACACTGCCTGAACTCACACAATTTAAGTATTTTAAAGTCACAAAGGCAAGAGGTTATCATCTATAATGACAATGAGAACAAAATATGACAGTTTGAAAATTGATCTCCTTGAAAACAGGATCTCTAGGGCATAGTAATTATTTTGTATTTCTATATGCAAATTACATTACAGAATTAGAAGTACCATTTACCTGAAAGCAGTCCTGATCTTGACCTTTGATCAACAGGCGCAACTGCTGTGCAACAGTTGAAGAATTATTTCTAAGTACAAGTTTCTGATGACTGTAAGTTGAAAAAGAACAGTGCACTGAGAAAATATGCAAACTGGTTAATTAGAAGAGGCATTTTTAAAAGCTATTTTACTGATAGTGGGATGACATACTGATTGGTAGGTTAATTGGTCACTTTTAGTGTAGTTGGGTGGCAGGAAGATCAAGGTGCAGTTAATGACAGAGACTATATTACAGGGAAGTAAGTGGAGGGAATGCAACTAGTAGCTCTCAAAATTTTCCCAACAGCTACATCTTATCTTATGAAAAATATTAACCATATAACAATTACAGCACGTTAACAGGCCATCTCTGCCCTTCTAGTCCATGCCGAACGCTATATTAAAAATATAAGAATTACCCCATCACCTTGATGTAGTTGGAAATAATGGTACAAACATTTATAACCATTATTTGGCAGCACCTTTCACCGGAGAAGTCAGAGAATGGAACTTACACTGTTCTTCCAAGGGAAACTCCTCCCCATGATATAAATTGCTTGTTGGACAGAATTGGAGGTATCTCCAATGAGGAGCTTGAGGATGAAGAGACGGATTGATAGGATTCAGGTTTCCAAAGCACTCCTTTTAAGCCAACTTCATACTGGGGACCAAAAGGCTGAACTAGAATAGCCAAATGGCTAAAAAGATAACAATTCTTAGCATTTCCAATGACTTTATCCTCAAAAATCATACACAATTTGTTCACTTATTTTAAAGACACAGCTGAGTTAAAAACATAACTAGTGGAATGAAAATAATTACAAATTCAAATTGTGAAATACTGTAGATAATATACATTTAAAACAGCTAATGTTTGTTACAAGCAATATAGAAGGAAAGTAAACTCTTAAAATCAGACACGAGGAAATCTGCAGATGCTGGAAGTTCAAGCAACACACACAAAATGCTGGTGGAACACAGCAGGCCTGGCACACATGCTGAGCTCATTGACTTCATTAACTTTGCCTCCAACTTTCACCCTGCCCTCAAATTTACCTGGTCTATTTCTGACACCTCCCTCCTCTTTCTTGATCTTTCTGTCTCCATCTCTGGAGATGGCCTATCTACTGATATCTACTATAATCCTACAGACTCTCACAGCTACCTGGACTATTCCTCTTCCCACCCTGTCTCTTGCAAAAATGATGCAATTCCTCCGTCTCCGCCGCATCTGCTCTCAGGAGGAGGCTTTTCATTCCAGGAAGAAGGAGATGTCTTCCCTTTTTAAACAAAGGGGTTTCCCTTTTTCCACCATCAACTCTGTTCTCAAACGCATCTCTCCCATTTCCTGCACATCTGCCCTCACCCCACTCAGGATAGGGTCCCCTTGTCCTCACCTACCACCCCACCAGTCTCCGGATCCAACGTATAATTCTCCGTAACTTCTGCCACCTCCAATGGGATCCCACTACCAAGCACATCTTTCCCTCCCCCGTTTCTGCTTTCTGCAGGGATTGCTCCCTACGCGGCTCCCTTGTCCATTCATTCCCCCCCCCCCCCCAATCGCTTCCCACCAATCTCCCTCCTGGCACTTATCCTTGTAAGTGGAACAAGTGCTACACCTGCCCTTACACTTCCTCCCTCACCACCATTCAGGGCCCCAGACAGTCCTTTCAGGTGAGGTGACACTTCACCTGTGAGTCGGCTGGTGTGAGTCCGGTACTCCCGGTGTGGCCTTTTATATATTGGTGAGACCTGACGCAGACTGGGAGACCATTTTGCTGAACACCTACACTCTGTCCACCAGAGAAAGCAGGATCTCCCCGTGGACACACATTGTAATTCCACGTCCTATTCCCATTCCGATATGTCAATCCATGGCCTCCTCTACTGTCAAGATGAAGCCACACTCAGGTTGGAGGAACAACACCTTATATACCAGCTGGGTAGCCTCCAACCTGATGGCATGAACATTGACTTCTCTAACTTCCGTTAATGCCCCTCCTCCCCTTCTTACCCCATCCCTGACATATTTAGTTGTTTGCCTGTTCTCCATCTCCCTCTGGTGCTCCCCTCCCCCTTTCTTTCTGCCTAGGTCTCCCGTCCCATGTCCCTTTCTGTTCCCTAGCTCTGTATACCTTTTGCCAATCACCTTTCTGGTTCTCAGCTTCACCCACCCCCTCCGGTCTTCTCCTATCATTTCGCATTTTCCCCTCCCCCTCCTACTTTCAAATCTCTTACTATCTTTCCTTTCAGTTAGTCCTGATGAAGGGTCTCGGCCCAAAACGTCGACAATGCTTCTCCCTACAGATGCTGCCTGGCCTGCCGCATTCCACAGCATTTTGTGTCTTAAAATCAAGAGTTAACTAGCAGAAAATTGAAACTACCCACCAGTTTTTATGTATTTCCCTTCTCATCTTAAAATTAGTTCCTCTAGTTTTAGACTTCCCTGCTCTGGAAAAATACTAGCCATCCATTGGGTCCTTCATGATATAAATATGTAAAGGTAACCCCTCAGCCTCCTTAAAAATGATCACTGAAATAAAGCAATATTTCTCTTCCCCCACTATATATAACTAAGCATTTTCATCTTTTACTCAAAAATACTGACAAATCAAAGAGAGAATCAATTACAAAGTTACTGGACTAGTGATGCATAATGGACATTTCTTGTCCCACAAACTCAAGCAAGTCTTCCTTTATGAGGACATTACTACCCAAGTTGGTGCATCAGAACCCAGGGTAATGCGAACTTTGTCACTGTAAATTCTTCTATATATTGTTTCATTGTGGAGATTATCAATATCCCTAGAGATAATAGGTTAATTTCATATAACAAGGAACATAAAAATTCTAAATACAAGGGATAAAGCACAAGAGAAAGCTCCATAAATAAAGGTAGACAAATTGATGGGGCCTTATGACATACATTCATTGATTTTAAAGGTGGTGGCTGCAGTGACATCTGACCCATTGGTTCAAGTCTACACAATTCAGAAGCTGTACTAAAGAAGTGTGGAAACAAAGTGAATTTGCAACTCAGCTTGAATGTCGGTGGTATCAAAAAAAGATTGAAAGTTGTACCTTTGCATTTCAGTCTGTGTATCCTTCGGAGTATATGAGACAACTATCTCAGATTCTTCTCCAGGGCAAATGAGGATATTTTCTGGCTGTGCCAGAAAAAAGCTAGGTTTGGCAGCCTAAAGGAAAAATTTATTTCACAGATCAAGTAAAAAAAGGATTATTTCAGGATCTTGATTTTCCACAATGGAATTCTTACAACATGGATCAATGCCAATAGGATTTCAGAAAAATAGAGAAACAATTTAACTTAAGACATTTAAGCCATGGACTTTGACAATAACCTGTTACTAGTGTGCACTTGGCCAACCAAGGTTAAAGTTCGTATCTGTAATTGATAATAAGGATTAGCATTCAAACAAAAGAATTAGCACAGCAAACTAAGTACTCTCTTCCAGTGTTTCAGAATTCTGTGATTACTTCCACTAGAATTACTTCCACAGAAAACAGATAGCAGTTATTTTACCAGTGGAAGGAAAAAATACACAAAACGGCAGTTAAATTGAAAGAAAAATTGGAATGGTTTTCAGAAGTGTATACAATAGTGTTCCCGTTCATAATACAATACATTTGACAGTCAATTCTGGACAAGAAACACACATGGAAATAAAGATAGCTGGATGCTAACATTTTGCAAATTTTGGCACAGAATTGGCATTGACATGACTAAAGGAGTGAACGTGAGATATTTCATTTACTCATGACACCTTGTTTTTCAGCAAAATGACTACTGAAGGCAAAAGAGCACCATGTTATTCCAAGAAAAAAAACTGAAGAAACTTAAGGTTATCTTTAATTACTCTCATAAAATTGGTTTGAAAAGAAATTGATAACTCACCTGAATCTTTAGCTGTGCACTGATATTTCCAGCATTTTTTAGAGGGAGGATTTGTTTAGCTGTCTTGCCTGGTTCGGCAGAAATGACAAGCGTCTAGATACAAAAGCATTGAAAATTTCAGTCTATGTAGCACTGATATACTCCAATGCAGGTTTCATCAGAAAGCAAGCAATTTAGTTTCAGAAGACCCAGAAACAAAGTAAGGTTTGATAACAAGGAACTAGCCCAAAAGAAGCCCTCAAATTAGCTTTGTCAAGCAAATAACTTTTCATAGAGAAAGGGCATAGTTACACTTGAGCGGGTGCAGAGGAGGTTCACTAGGATCTTGCTTGCAATTGAGCATTTAAGTTAGAAGAAAACACTGGTTGCTAGGTTTGCTTTTTTTGGAATGGAGAGAGGCTGAGGGAGAGCTTGAATGAAGTGTTCAAAATTATGATGATCCAAATCTCTCCTTATGCAGCAATGTCCCATTTTGTGTACCTTTCCGGAACTTAACCATATTTCTTCCATTAAAAATATGTTTCATTCCCCCAACCTCCCCCCCCAGGAAAAGAGGCTGCAGACAATACTCCAAGAGTGGTCTCCCCAAATTCCTGTAAAATTGCAGTAAGACCTCCTTGCTTTTGCACTCCAGTACCCTTTCCATGAACCACAAACCCCTAGCATTCTTACATACTTGCAGAAACCTTTACAGACCCATGTTATGGTCCTTGCAAGTTTACACTCACACTTCATCTAATCAGTTTTGCAACATATACATAGTTAATCACACTTCCATGTCCTACCACTTTCAATTTACAGTTCATATGGATATTTAGGTCTACAAAATGTACAGTACCCTAACCCACAACTGTAATTAAGCAATAATGCTGCACAACGAGAACACAGAACAGTACAACACAAGAACAAACCATACAGTCCAAATTAGTTAATGACACATAACCACAAAAATTCCTTCAGCTTGCCCATGGTTCATGCCCCACAATTCTTTGCATATTTATTTGCCTCTATTATGACTGCCTCCATCACACCTGGCACCAACTACTGTGCTGTTAAAAAAAAAGCCACACACCCTTTTTTAAATTTTCTCCTCTCTCACTTAAAATGTGTGCCTGCTCGTATTAGTAATTCTGAACCCAAGGAAAATGATACCAGCTGTCTATCTATAGCTCACAATTTTATAAAATTTATCAGGTCTCCTCTGTTTCCACTGGTCCACAGGAAACAACCCTAGTTTGTCCAACCTCTGAGCACTTGCAGTTTAATCCAGACAACATTGTGGCAAACATCTGCAGTATTGTCTGTTTAACAATGAATGCTAGTTGAACTTGATCTCTCCTTCCTTAAAGATCAATAGGGCTAGTGGAAGTGGAAAAGGTTATGAATGTTACTTTGGCAAAGCTCTGCACCCTACATTGTCATAAAACCCAAAGCAAAATATTTCCTTCAAGTATTAATGCCAGCATACTTGCAGGTGTTTGGGAGCATGTATTCTGACAATTCCAACTCTGGAACAGAGTGGTATGCTGTTAATAACATTGCTGGGGCCAGGAGTATCAACTTCGACATCGATCCTTGCCAAGTATTCCTCCGGTACACCGACAGGGTCTGAAACAAAAGTTACAATATTTACTGCTGTAAAATTCAATATTTCAGGGGTTGATTCAAAGCTGTTAAAATTTAATAAATGATGGAAGAAAACAATACTGCGCGTGTCTTTACTTAAGTTTTAGAAATGGATTGATTTTATTCTGTTGCACCAATATACCTGTTTAGCATCTGATAAAAAATAAAATCAATCTATATTCACTGTTATTAGAGTACATTCCCTTCTCTAAAAATCCTCCATATTAATATTAACTTTATCCTTTTAAAGAAATTCTCCAGAAAGAAACATTTCAGAAGTAAAATATTACAAAGCAGAAAGATTGAAACAGAATGTTGAAATAACAAATATGGAAAATATCAATCTGAACTATTTATCTTTCCACAAGAACAGTTACCTCAAATTTACCCTTAGGAAAATGTTTACACTTTCCCATTTGGCCGTCATTTAATCTACTCTTAACAAAAAGAGCCTCTATTTTTAATTCATGGCAAAACTAATATCCTTTTAAGAAATTTCTAATATAGCCTCTGCATGACTTCCATGCACTACCCAAGTAAAAGAAAATAGCTCAACTGTTGCACTACTGACAATATGGGGTCAATTATATGTTTAATTTCTATACTTACTTATAAACCTGATATACTATACTGATACAATATACTGATATAAATCTGATATACTAAGCATAAATGAAGAATGATCCATGTGTTTGTATCAAAACTGTCCATTTTAGTGCTTATGGAAAAAGGAAACCTGACATGATGTCAGATATGGATGATTCACAACAGCTTTACCTGCTAAAATTCCTACAGTTTACAGCTTTTACATTTATGTACTTTTCATTTCCAATTCCTTCATAGCTTTTATAATCCTTCATTCATGCTTTGAGCCCTCATTAACCTATTAATTAGAGAATTCTGTTACATCTATTCCTTCCCCATCCTTGCTGCAATATAAAATTAACTTGGTTTCTCCCTCTCAGTTCTGACAGAAGGTCTTTGTCTTGTTCATTAAAGGTTTATCTTCTAATTGTTCTGTCAGACCTCCAGAGTGTTTCTAACAGTTCCTGTTCTTATTTCTTTCATGTTGTGTTGGAAACCAAGATTTTTCATGTCAGCAAGACAGATTCACCACACCCAGACAGCTGAACACTGGCTTTGAGTGGTGTGGGTTGATATACTTGTAGGTAGTCTTTTGCCAGCAAAACACAGACCAGTAATTATCTCAACCAATTGTGCGACAAGGAATCTGATCAACACAATTGTTTTTCAAAGAATCAACAGAAATTACATTGGTAATTCTGGTTGCCTTAAATGACAAATATTTTCTCCCTGCAGTGATATGGTCCACTGTCCAAAGACAAAAAAAAGAGGCACCAGTAATTAACGATTAAAATGATTCACTTTTGTCTAAAACTAGGCAGTCACTGACATGGTAACGCGTTTTAATGAAGATGAGTAATCAATGAATATGTTTGGCTTGATTTTAAACAAAGGGCATCTACATCCAAGCCCGCCAGCACAATATTAAACTTTGGAGATAAGCTGATTATCAAAAAAGATGGTGACTTCAATTAGCTGTTAGAGGCAAGAAGGATGCAAGTCAAATATAGTAGCTTCTTCAATTCTTCATTGCTTGCAAGAAACTGCTGAGGCAGAGACAACTGCAAGATTTAAATTTATTTACTGTGCCTTGAAAAAGTATTCAGCCCCCAAAACTATTTTCACGTTTGTCTCATTTTCTAAATTTAAAATATATTGAAGTAGGATTTTTTGAACTAATCTATATATTGTGCATGTCAAATCAAAATAAAAATTCCAAAACCTGTCAACAATGAACTAAAACAAAAATCAAAATTGTGGGGCTGAAAAAGGATTCATCCCCTCTATAATTACTATGCATATTTTCCTTAAGAGCAATATACTGTACTACCTTACCAACTCATCCAATTTGTTGATGTAAAACAAATTGGAGGATCACCTGTTTTCAATGAATTCATAAGACTGAATCTCTCTCTCTCTCATAAAATGAAAGAAAATCTTGCCTTTGTCATTTGAGCATTAACAGTGGTAGTAGCAGAGAATGGTTTCCAATTAA
This sequence comes from Hypanus sabinus, assembly GCF_030144855.1. Taxonomy (NCBI): domain Eukaryota; kingdom Metazoa; phylum Chordata; class Chondrichthyes; order Myliobatiformes; family Dasyatidae; genus Hypanus; species Hypanus sabinus. The sequence continues at coordinate 132,765,448 of NC_082706.1, forward strand.
TCTGATCCCAGCAACAATCGGAATTAGTTTGAATCAGGAAATTATATGCCTACTGTGCAGCAACAAGTGTAGCAAGCGTAGGTCCCAGAGTGACCTGATGAGGGTACCATTACCTGGTACAAATCCACTCAACAATTACAGCAGGAGATCAAAATACGCGGTTCGTTAAAGTACTTGCCACTAGGCAAAAAAACTGTTCACACAGAACCAAACAAGTTAAGCTAAATGAAGAAAATAACATCTGAAGATGTAGAAGAGTGTCATACAACATTGTTTGCAAAAGGAATCACTTACTTATGCAGAGACATCTGATGCAGAGATTTTAATGACAGGATCTCTAGGATTTGCTACTATTGATACAACATGCATATGTAGTGTGTGGAGAAAAATGGCTTGAAAACTATGTAAGTGAACTAAACTAGAACGAAGCGCATAAAGTGAACACAGATACGCCACAGTTACAAAGCATTCAAATTTGGAGCTGAAAAGATTGTACATTCCACTAAAAGAGTGAAAATTCCCATTAAAAAAAATTAGGGCAGACAAAATCTTATATCAAAATGAAGGTAGTACCAGTGACTATTCCATTACGCAGAAGAAAGCAAGGGCAGTAATAGACTTGGGGTAAGATCAAGCAACAATATTTCAACAGTCAGTGTCTCTTGAGCTCACCAGCTCTGGGCATTACTGAGAATCAATGTGAGAATGAAGTACTAACTATCACAGAGAACATGAATGCTAGATGAGAAATGCAAAATGTTGCTCAAGCTTCTCAAGCAGTCTGGACATGCTTCAACTGATAGACGTTAAACTGCGCAGGAGTTCAGAAAACAGAGATACAGATTATTTTTCCTTTCTAAAGCAGATAATTGATAGCTGTGAGACATGCCTAAAGTTTGGAAAGCATAAGCCTAAACCTGCAGTTGGTCTGCCACTAGGATCTGAACAAAATGTAACAGCAGCCATAGACCCATATAAATCACAGCAAAGTATGTGGTTATTGATGTGGAGATACGAGTTCACACATCTCAGTCCTGATAGAATTGTAAGCACAAAGACCCCAGAGATAGTTTAAAAAATCTCCATCTATTCCTGGATAAGTGTGTATGGCCAATCTCGGAAAGAATTGAGTGATAATGATGGTGAACATAATAATAATTAATTCAGAGCTATGGCAGAGAACCTTAACATTGAAACAAAGACAGAAGTGGCACACAGTCCTTGGTGTAGTCGACTTCCGGAATGACACAATCAAACACTCACTGAAATAACGCTGAAGGTAAAGAAAAGCAATGGCTGTTATCAGAATACAGCACTTGACTGGGGCCTTATGGTGAAGAATACAATGTACATGGCTAAAGCTCGTATCAACTGGTGTTTGGCCAGAATCCAAACCTTCTCTCTGTACTCGTTGATAGACCACCTGCTCCAGAGAACACAACAAGGAGTTAATGGGTTGGGAAACACATTTTAGCACTGCAGGCATCAAGGAAAACTTTCACCGAAGCAGTGTTCAAAGAGCACTTAGGGCACAGCTCCATCCTGCAGATGAGAAATATGAGACGGGACAAAGTGCATTACAGATTGCTCAGAATGGAAAAAGTCCTGGAGTTGTCATTGTTCAGGATGGAGTTGCTGTCTTCATGAGGCATGGAAGAACATACAAGAGTGTACAAGAGTGACCATGTAAAATACAAATGGAAGGCAATCAGAATGCCATGGAGAATGACACAAAAAATGAAAAGCCCTTACCTGATATAGCGTCACATAGCAAGGCATTGCTACAGGAATTGCAGCTCAAAGATGCTCAACAATAGCACAGATAATGCTAAAGAAAATGCAGTTGGGGACTCAACAGACTTGCTTGAACAGAAATCATTATGTGCAAAGACAACATGGAAGTTTCTGTCTTAAAACAGGACAAACTCTAAGATTTGTAGACCAAGATACTAGTATCTCATACAAAGCTGAAGTCTTAGGATGAGTATGTAAAGCCACTGGGATACACAAAAGTTGGTACAACTTGAATTACTTAAAACCAGCCATGGTCACTGGCACTGCAGAGTCAGTCAACATCTCATGTTAGACAGACTTCATGTTGAACCAAGAATAGGTCAGGCTGGATCATCTGAGAAATGTAAAGATGAAGATGTCCTAGTAACTAAGGAGGTGTCATTTGAAACTGCAAAACAGGATGAAATCAGTAGCAATAATGGAATGTTTGAGGAAGTCAGAGACATTGGCCAAAATACAGTGTCGACAAGATGGGTGTGCTCCCAGAAAGAAATCCCAACAAGAATTACAACAAAAGCATGCCTGGTAGCTGGAGGCTTTGAGGAACTGAACATGAAAGAACTCCAGAAAGACTCACCAATGTGCACATTAGAGTGTCCCTGACTACTTCTCTCAATGATATATCAAAAGTATTGGCATTAGGGGGAGGAGCCAATATGGTGACTTCTGCAATCTCATCTGCAAAACACCTTAAATTCCTCTCTTTAATTTCTCTTTCTCCTTTCAAGGTGGCTGGGGCCCTGTTGGAGCCCATGATCTACAGGTGCACTCTAACTGCAGTTCTTCACAGCAATGAGTTTCTGCTCCTGAAGCTCACCGACCAGCTGTTTTTGATTATCTCCAGAAGCAGTCTGGAAGCCATGTACCTTCTGGGTGCAGCCCCTGTGGACCTGATTCTTCAATGGTGTTGTCAACTGCAGTGCTGTGGGAGATCGGAACATTGGAACAACTGTGGGAGTCTCTCACTCTGGAAACTCTGCTGGTTCTTGAGTCATGTGAGCTCAAGTGAACATTGCTTCAGACTATGAATCGAAACAGCGAACTGTTGGTCTCCCCTCTCGCTGTGGAAAGTGTAACACCTCCCTCTCCCTTGTTAGCAAGGAAAAGCACCTGTGGCATGTCAAATTGTTGGGTGAGCAATGGTTTTTTGTTGGACTGCAGATCATGGTCTCTCTTTGGGGGCTTTTTTATTGCTTGCTTGGTGGGTGGTGGGCACTGAAGCTTCCTGCTGGAATAAGTGAGGGGAAGGGAAGGGAAGGGGGAGTGTTGATGCTTTGCTGCTGCTTGTGCGTGGCAAGGGGGGGAGGGAGGCTTTGGGGTTCATTCATTCTTCGGGGTTCACGAAATTTTGCCACACAGTCACCTCTCAGCTAAACTGACAGTTCAGACTGAACTGAACTAACTTTATTTCTTGCATCCTTCACATACATGAGGAGTAAAAATCTAAATGTGCAACCATAGTAATTTATTATAATTCATAATAAATAGAACAGTCAATGAAACATAGAAATACACTCAAATCGATAGTTAAGTGAGTTAATCAGAATGATGGCCTGGTAGAAGAAGCTGTTCCGGATCCTGCTGGCCCTGGCTTTTACGCTGCTGTACCGTTTCCCGGATGGTAGCAGCTGGAATAGATTGTGGTTGGGATGACTTGGGTCTCCAATGATCCTTTGGGCCCTTTTTTCACAACTATCCTTGAAAACGTCGTGAATCATGGGAAGTTCCAACTACAGATGCTGACCGCACCACTCTCTGCAGAATCCTGGCATTAAGGGAGGCACAGTTCCCATACCAGGCAGTGATGCAGCCAGTCAGGATGTTCTCAATTGTGTCCCTGTAGAAAGTTCTTAGGATTTGGAGGCCCATACCAAACTTCCTCAGCCGTCTGAGGTGAAAGAGGCGCAGTTGTGCAGACCAAGCGAGGTCCTTGGTGATGGGGATACCAAGGAACTTAAAGCTGTTTATACCCTCTCAACCCCAGATCCATTGATGTCAATAGGGGTTAGCTGATAATCCATTCCTCCTGTAATCCACTACCAGCTCCTTTGTTTTTGCGACATTGAGGGAGAGGTTGTTTTCTTGACACCACTGTATCAGAGAGATAACTTCTTCCCTTCTTCTCATTATTGTTTGAGATTAGGCCAATCAATGTAGTGCAAATTTAATTAGCAGATTAGAGCTGTGGGTGGTGACACAGTCATGGGTATACAGGGAGTAAAGAAGGAGACTTAGTACACAGCCTAAAGGGGCTCCTATGTTGAGAGTCAAGAGGGGTGGAGGTGAAAGAGCCCACTTCTATCACCTGCTGGTGATCTGTCAGGGAGTCGAGGATCCAGCTGCACAAAACAGAATCAAGGCCGAGATCTCTGAGCTTCCTGTTGAGCCTGGATGGAATTATGTTGTTGAATGCTGAATTGAACTCCAAGAACAGCATTCTCATATAGGCAACCTTCTTCTCCAGATGTATAAGGAGGGTATGTAGAGCAGTGGCTATTGTGCCATCTGTTGATCAGTTGTGTTGGTAGGCAAACTGTAGGAGGTCCAGTTTGGGTGGTAGCATGCTGCAGATGTAGTCCTTGACCAGCCTCTCTGAACACGATGAACATGACAGGCTCTGCTGTGTAAGTGATAGACATCCTTGCTGTTGACAGAATAGTCCAACTGCATCACGAAAGCTATAGAGGGATCTTCAGACAATCCACATGGAATCCTCATGTGCCATACAGGGAGATCCACTCCTTAGGCTACGTCCACACTAGGTGTTTTTAAAAATATCTGTCCACATTAAAACAGATATTTGGGCGAATCCAGAAGTCAGTTACAAAGAGGCTTCATCAAGAGATAAGAAGCATCAAGGAGTTCGTCCAAACACAGAGAATTCATAATGAGCTGACTGTCTCACAAAGAAGAGAGCGCCAGCTCTTATGCTGCTGAAGACACTTTGTGAAGGCATTCAGTACTGTAAGAACTGTATGAATATCAAGGGTTAGAACTAATTCCCATATCCAAGTGGACATTTGAATTGATTTATTTTTTTTAATGTTTCTAATGTACATAAATGGATGGGAGATTATTCAGTTCTATTCATTTAGGCTATGTAAGTATTTAGTTGGCATGCGCACTCTTCCTGTTATGGGCACGTGTGCGAGGGTTGGAAGGGGAATTGTGGGCAAGAAGGTGGCATCCCTTATGTACTGAACGTGAACAAATAATAAGGTTGCTTAAACAAAAGGAAATTTTGTCTTTGTTGCTTAAACATCAACAATCACTCTGTGTGAGTTGCATAAGTCAGTGGCTGTAACTGGAGTTTAGGTTCATGTCTCCACAAGCTCTAAGGTCTTGCACAAAAAGAGTATTTTATGGAAGAGTGACAAAGTAGCAGCCCTGGTTAAGAAAAATATCCTTGCCCATTAAGACTTTGCAAAGATTCACTTAGAAGATACTGTAAAGATGTAGGAGGACTTGTTATCAAATGAGCCTAAACTGGAACTTTTTGGCCTCAACACTAAGCGATACATGTGGCTTTGGGAATGCTTTTCAGCAGCAGGGACTGGAAATCTGGTCAGGATTGATGGGAAAATGAATGCTTCTAAATAGAGAGATCCTGGATAAAAGCTGTCCAGCCTCTGGCAGAAAGTTTAAGCTGGGGAGGAAGTTTGTCTTTCAGCATAACAAAGACCAAAGGCACACTGCTAGAGCAACCATAGAGTGGCTTCAAACGAAGAAAAATTATGTTCTTGAGTGGCCCAGTCAGAGTCCTGACATTAACCTGATCACACATCTCTAGTGAGACTGCCGTCCAATGCCGCACCCCAACTAACTTGGCACAGCTTTAGCAATCTTGCAAGAAGGAATAGGCAAACCCTGCTCCATCACATTGTGCAAAGCTAACAGAGACTTATCCAAAAAGACCACTGGCTGTAATAGCTGCGTGTGGTAGTTCAATTAAGCACTGAGCAAAGAGGGGTGAATACTTTTCACTTTTGAAATTTTGGTTTTTCATGCTTTACTATTTTCCCTGTTTTTGGGGCTCTCCTATGAAAAAAAAGAGCATGTGATTCACAAATAAAAATTCTCAGTTAGATTGGTCAAAATCCCTGGTTATAATACTCACTTATGTGAGCAAAGGGTGGGAGGCTGAATACTTTTTCAAAACACTGTACCTGAGAGCATGCCATGTGAAGTGAAGCCTTTCCAAAAGAAAAAGTCGTATGTTTTTCTTTCATATCACCTGCATTATTTATTCTCAGTTCAAGTAATTAGACAGACAGACAGACATACTTTATTGATCCTGAGGGAAATTGGGTTTCGTTACAGCCGCACCAACCAAGAATAGTGAAGAAATATAACAATATAAAACAATAAATAATTAAATTATAAGTTAGTCATGCCAAGTGGAAATAAGTCCAGGACCAGCCTATTGGTACAGGGTGTCTGACACTCCAAGGGAGGAGTTGTAAAGTTTGATGGCCACAGGTGGGAATGATTTCCTATGACACTCAGTGTTACATCGCGGTGGAATGAGTCTCCGGCTGAATGTACTCCTGTGCCTAACCAGTACATTATGGAGTGGATAGGAGTCATTGTCCAAGATGGCATGCAACTTGGACAGCATCCTCTTTTCAGGCAGCACCATCAGAGTCCAGTTCCACCCCCACAACATCACTGGCCTTACGAACAAGTTTGTTGATAAAGTCACTAGAATCAACTTTGAATTGTGATGGGAAGAAGGAGAATGCCCAATCAACATCATTATTCAATAATCACTATTGCACAAATATATGCTGGTATAATGCTAGTCAAAAAGCCTACAGATATTTATCAGCTAACACTCTAATCTTTACCTATGTCCACAAGCAAAATAGCTGTATGAACCAGCAGATTTTAAATGCCCATCAGACAATTCTTCAATATGAGGAACAACCCACTCTGTACAGTACAAACAAACCATGCCTTTTTCTCCTGGAAGGAGATCTCCGTTACAGCTGGGGCAATACTTAAACATTAAGATATACATACCCGTATTATAGACGTATTTTTGCGGTGCTTGAAAATGAACCCACACAACAAGACTTTCAGGATCCTATATAATAAAAAGATCTATTAAAAATAAAAACTTGCAGCATCTCAGCACAACCCACATCTAAACATTCCAGAGAATAATTGATACTGCAGGGTATGTATTAGTCTGAGAGTTTCAGCTGGCAAAAAGGCAGCAGTAGGAGTAGTTACTCCCTCTAAAACACTTTTTTTAAAAAAGGTATTGGGGAAATGCAAGTTCTTTATTATGATCAATTAAAACTGGGTAAAATAGGGCATTCTATGATAGATAGGATTAAAAATTGCCTCTCTAACTAAACTGGAGAAGCTACTGCTATTGTTAATTCTACAATTAGATCATATCAAAACTAAAAATTGTAAAGTTAATGCACAATAATTATTGGTGACAATGCAAAAGAACATTTTTTTTTGTAATAAGAAAAACTATGACCCTTTTCAATGAGTGGAAACTCCCATACAACATCTAATTACTGTGAAATGTCGGTCAGCTAATAATAATGGACTCTATTAGGTAGAAATAATTGACTTATACATACCATCCATAAACAATGCTACAATTATGCTCAGACATTCATTGAGTTGTGAGTTAAGAACATAAAAAATAGAAGCTAGAAATGGTCATTTGGTTTCTTAGTGCATGTTTCATTATTTAAAAGCATGGCTTATCTTTACATCATGAATATATTCAGAGCCCAATAAGGTCTTGTTTATTTGTTGTTTTGTCTGTTAACCAATCCAAGCCATAACATTAAATTAAATTCTATGTGCTTCTGATCACCTGAAATACAATGTGGTCTTCCAGCTCCTTCAGATTAAAGTCACAGAACCCATACAGCCTTTTCAGTCTACTGTATTGGTCATCCAAGCACAGAGTTACACTAATCCCATTTCTTTCTCCCTCAACTCCCCCCACATTCTCTGCTTTATCAACACACTAGGGGCAATTTACAGTGGCCAAGTAACTTTCCAACTTGCTTGGATATTGGAAGGATATACTCATGCAGTTGCAAGGACAGCATGCAAACTACATGCAATTCAATTTGGAGAATGAAATTTAATTGATTCATTCACAACCATCATTCCCTGAATCAGTCTGGTGAAGCCTTGTTTCACTCTTTCCACAGTAAACACATTCTTGGGCAAGGAGACTAAAACTGCATACAATATTCCATCTACAAGTTCACGAAAATCCCATCTCAATGCAGAATAACATGCTTCTTTCTGTACACAAAATCTCTGTCACGAAAGGCAACCCATTTGGCTTTTTAATTGCTTGCTTTCAGTGAACAATGCACAATGACATCTTGAAAATTAACAGCGCAGAATACTTTAAGCTGAAGTATGGAATTTCTCATCACCTCTCCATCATAGCTTGCTCGCAGCACATGATTCATGACAGATGGACCCACCAATGGAGAGAGTCTTTCAGTCTGTAATGCTGCTTCTGTCACTGTGTCAGGTTTGGAAAATGTGAAACATCGCCATGCAGCAGGATTCTACACAGCACAGAAATAATTAGAATTATTACAAATAATTAACTTCCCATAAAGCCTCAAAGATCACATATATAGAAATTAGAAGTAGGAAAAAGCCACTCAGCCCTTTCAGTTTTGCCAAGACCTGATTGAACTTTAGCTGTGTATTCCCCTGATCTGTGGTATTCATTCACTCTCTTGTATAACAAGTACCTATTTACCTTTGCCTTAAAAACTCAGACTCTTGCAATTTCCCTTTGAAAAACAAATGCCATTAAGATTAAAATCTAAGATAATTCCATATTAAGATAAAACGGATTCCCATTGCCAAAGAAAGATGAAGTTACTTTGAGTTGAGTTTCACAGTTCAAGAGATTTGAAAGCATTCCTTGCTTATTAAAGTACTTCTTTTACTCAATCTTAAACCAGAACAGAATAAATTGGTCAATGTCAATTCAATGGAATATTAGTTACGTAGGTAATGAAATTAAAGTTTATATTTATAGCATTAAAGTTTCTCAAAAGAGCTTCCTACAAGTTATCTTTCCCTTTGTAGTCAAAAGGCAGATACTGCAGAGCAGATACTGTAGCTAAGCCAGATCAATCTGGGAATATCTACTCAGACCTGAATAGCTCAATAGAATCAGATTTATTATCACCAGCATGTGTCATGAAATTTGTTAACTTAGTAGCAGCAGTTTAATGCAATACATAATCTAGAAGAAAATAATAATAAATCAATTACAGTATATGTATATAAAGTAGATTAAAAATCATGCAAAAAATTTATATATTAAAAAAGTGAAGTAGTATCCAAGGGTTCAATGTCTATTTAGGAATGGCATGGCAGAGGGAAAGAAACTGTTCCTGAATAGCTGAGTGTGTGCCTTCAGGCTTCTGTACCTCCTACCTGATGGTAACAGTGAGAAAAGGACATGCCCTGGGTGTTGGAGATCCTTAATAATGGACGCTGCCTTTCTGAGACAGCGCTCCTTGAAGATGTCATGTGTACTTTGTAGGATAGTACCCAAGATGGAGCCAACTAAATTTACAACCCTCTGCAGCTTCTTTCAGTTCTGTGCAATAGCCCCCCCATCCCTCATACCGGACAGTGGTGCAGCATGTCAGAATGCTCTCCACAGTACATCTATAAAAGTTCTTGAGTGTATGTGGCATAATGCTTAAAGTCCATCTTATAAAATTATACTCATTGGTTTTGTGTGAAGAAATGGCTAAATTGATCAGGTAATAATCCAGAGGCACATTCTAACAATCCACAGATGCAGATTCAAATCCCACTGTGATAGTTGGAGACTTTAAAAGCTCAGTTAATTAAATAACATTGAATAATAATAAATAGGGTCATTAATAGTGACTGCACTACTAATGGATTATAAATGTCAATCTGATTCACTAATTTCTTTTAGGAAAAGAAATCCACTGCTCTTATTTAGTCTGGTCTTAATGTGACTGAGAACCAACAGCACTTGGTTCAATTTCTTCTGTAATATGTGTAAGACATTCAGTTGTTTCATAACACAACTGCAACATTTTAAGCATTTAAGGTCAGGCAAGAAAATGGGTAATGTTAGCAACATTTTGAAATTGTTCAAAGTTTGAATCCAAATGACTAGATTAATGCCAAAGCTGTTATTCTGCAGAGAGAAAAAAAACTTACAGCACTGATGACAAGCCGAAGGGGAATGGTGGCATGAGTCCTATTGACAAGTTTGAGAGAGAGTGTTTTACCACCACCAGGTAGTAAGTCACCAAAATCCAGGCATCCTCTTTTCTCTGCTACAACCTGGAATTAAATACATTATTGAATTGATCTGCATTTTATGTGCGCTTTGGAACTGCAGAGAATTCTTTGAAAGATTATGAATTCAATTATTTAATCTGTTAGTATTGTGACCTTTTAAGTATAGTTTCACTTTTAACAATGAATTATTAATGAGAAAAATAATGATAGGTTCAATGCAGGGTCTTTCCTTAACTATCTTTAATGCTCGCATATCTCAACCTTAAAAACAAGCAATCTGATCAATTTCATGTGAGCCGCAAACCATCATTAAACACCATCACTTTTCCTGCATCCAAAGAGCATTTCAATCATACTTTTAAATATTCCAGACAGAAGACACAACTTATACGGATCATCTGGCACCAACAGTACTTGTAGCTTATTCGAGCAGTTCCATTCACATAAACTACATACTTTAAGTTTCTACCAAATTCCAGCTGTACCCTTTGTATTTTACTCTCAGCCTCTCATTATGCTTATAATTGAAAAGAAATCATTTGTGTTTACTTTTTCAAAATCTTCCAGTATCTTAAATGTTTTATACACCCAAGTCTCACATGACTTCCTCTTTTCAGGTGAAAGGACATAGTTTTTATTCCTTCTCTATTGGTATAACCTTAGAACTCAGGTTTTACATTTATAAAGCCTAACACAATTTCTCCTGCGTCTTCACATATTTTCTAAAATATATAAGCAATAATTTTACTGGGAGAATCAAGTTGGTCAAGCCAAGGTTCAATATTTATCTGCTTTTCAATTTGTTTCCTTATCTGCAAACTCCTCCTAATCCTTAGTGCAAAGATCTCAGTAAATTAACATTTTTAGAACACATTCATGCTGTCAGGTACCAAAATACAATATTTCTTTTAAGCAGTTTCTTAGAGTTAAGTGCGATATGCCTCTCTCCCACTTCTATTGATTCTGAGGTGGATGAACAAATTCTATGTAGGCCACATAGTGACTGGTATGGCAGGTGGTTACTTAAGAAAGTTGATGTGTTGCTTCATTTAGCTCTTTGGCAATGATGGCTAAGTGACAGTGAAGTCTTCCACTGATTGGATCTTGATATTTTGGGTCCAAACCATTCAGTAGAAGATGTTTGATGTTTGTGGGTTGTTACTTTTAATACGCCTACCAGTACATCAATTACACACTCCTAAAAAAAATGCAAGATTTTGGTCAAAATGTTTGATCAAAGACAACTGAGGACATTGAACTTTGCAATCATCATCATAGCAATTCAATTCAACATACAATAATCTCTTTCAGTACAGAAAATATAAAACTTCAGTAACAAACAGATGATCAGATTTCACTCCATATATTGTAACATCTCAGCATGCCATGAAGTTAAATTTGATTTTGGACAAGATCAGCTGTTACACAGCAGAACCATTTCTTCTGAGCAATCTTGAAGGGAATTAGTAATACTAATAATCAAGTGAAGTGATAAGCCAGTGCACAAGACTTTCAGAAAAACATCTCAGGCAATCGAAACAATTCATTCTGCAAACCAGTAAAGGTGGAAAAGTTCAGAAGATCACAGAATTAAAGGATATTGCTCGTGGTGTGTGAAACATTGGACTGAATTAATTGAATGCACTTCACCTCAACGAATGGATTTTCTGCCACAGCTGTAACCACCACTCTGACTGCAAGTGCTTCTGCTCTGGCAATTGTATGGGCATCTGCTGAGACTGGATATGATGAAATCGATAGCACACACTGAAAAACACCAGCCTGGCGTGGAAGGAACATCAGTTTTAAATCTTCAGTAACATGAGGGCCAATTATTGTTTTGTTCTTAAATATCCAGCACTGGTGAGCAAATGTATCCATCTGGAAAGTATAAAATAGGTAAAAGTGAACTGAACAGTTAATTGATAGCTGATAAGCTACTGCATCAGACATCCAAACATATTAAAAGTACTGTACTGACTGAGTTCAACTTGAGTTCAGGCTGCTTACTTCGACTTAAAATTTTAATCAACTCTGGAAATAACCTCAGAAACAGCATGTTTAATGTAATTGTTAACTTGGTGTTAGGTACATTATTACTTTATTTACTTATAGGCAGTGTGTAGTTCCAGGTAGTACAAATTTCATTGGTAGCAGGGTAAGGTTTTGAGGTTTTTCCTACAATGTCGAAAAATATTTTTGCAAGTTGTTGACTAAAGGGGAAGTGCTTCATGAAATCAAACAGTTTTAAACGAGTTTATTCCCCCTCATCCAGAAAGCGAATATTACTTTTCATAGGACTAAAGTAGACATCTGAAATTAATTATGTGAAATCAGCCCTGAAGAAATGGAAATAGTCAAAAATGGGTAGGGAATAGTTAGTTTAGGGGGAAAGAATCAAATGCTATAGACTCTTCTTCCGAAGAGATGACTTGGAAAGTCTTAGGACATTGGAAAAAATGTAGGGGTCCCAAACTCTTATTAGGGAAGTAGGCTGGGCAGGTGGCAGAGGGTTTGTTAGAGCTGCTGGGGAGGGTTTAAACTAATTTGGCATGGGGTGGGTGGGAACCGGAGTGAAGGGACTCAGGATAGGATGCATAGTAAAAAATGAAAGATTGTGTGCAGTCAGACTGCCAGGAAGGGCAGGCAGGTGATAGGATTTAGTTGCAGCCATCAGGCTAAGTATCAAAATATTAGGGATGCAGATTCAGAAAGGACAGTAAATACAGTACTCAAGGTGTTCTATCTAAATGTGTGTAGTTTAAGAAATAAGGTGGATGATCTTGTTGCACTATTAAAGATTGCCAGGTATGACGTTGGGAAGGGGAAGGGGAAGGGGAAAACCGAAATAAATCAAAGATAGAGTTCAACAGAGATGATAGAAAGGACAGGCAGGAGACAAGGCACAATCACAGCCAGTGGGATGAGTTGCAGGGCAATAGAGGCATGGTGCAATTAAAACAGAAAGCAACAAATACTAGAGGTGTGGTACACTTAAAACAGTAAATACTGGACTGAAAGTGTTGCATTTGAATGCACGCAGCATAAGAAATAAAATGGACGATCTTGAAATTCAGCTACAGATTGCAAGTATGATGTTGTGGCCATCTCTGAAACTTGGCTAAAGGATGGCTGCCATTGGGAGTTGAACCCTCAAGGGTATATGGTGTATTAGAAAGATAGGTTAGTAGGTAGAGGGGGTGGTGTACCCTGTATATAAGAAATAATATTAAATCATTAGAAAGGGATGAAGTAGGATTGTTAGGTGTAGGGTATCTATCAATTGAATTAAGAAATGGAAAGGGTAAAAGCACTCTAATGGCAGTTGTATTCAGGCCTCCAAACAGCAGCCGGGATGTGGATTACAAATTACAGCAGGAGAGAGAAAAGGCCTGTCAGAAGGGCAAGTCATGGTAAGTGCTGGGGATTTTAACATGAAAGTGGATTGGGAAAACCAGGCCAGTACTGGACCTTACAATGGCATGAGAGGGGAAATTACAATGACATGAGAGGGGAACTGGCCAAGGTTGACTGGAAAGGACCACTAGCAGGAAGGACAACAGAGCAGCAGTGCTGGAGCTTCAGCAAAAAAATGAGAGGAGTGCAAGACAGATATATTCCAAATAAGAAGAAATTTTTGAATGGTAACAGGACACTACCATGGCTGACAAGTGAAGTGAAAACCAAATTAAAAGCAACAGAGAAGGCATACAAGGAAGCCAGAGCCAGTGGGAAGCTTTTAAAAACCTAAAGAAGGGAACTAAGGTGGTCAACAGGAAGGAAAAGATGAATTATGAAAGGAAACTGGTGACTAATATCAAAGAAGATACTAAAAGCTTTTTGAAGTATATAAGGGATAAAAGAGAGTTGAGGGTAGATATAGAATCAATAGAAAATGATGTTGGAGATGTTGTAATGAGTGATGCAGAAAATGGCAGAGGAACTGAATGCGTACTTTGCATCAGTGTTCACAGTGGAAGACATCTGCAGTACACCAGACATTCAAAAGTGTCAGGGAAAGTGAAGTATGTGCAGTGAAAATTACGAGTGAGAAGGTGCTCAGAAGCTTAATGGTCTGAGAGCAGATAAATCTCCTGGACCTGACTGAATGCACCCCCAGGTTCTGAAGGAAGTCGGTGCAAAGATTGTAGAGGCATTAACAATGATTTTTCAAGAATTGATAGATTCTGGCATTGTACCGGGTGAATGGAAAATTGCTAATATTTCTCCGCTGTTTTAAGAAGGGTGGGGGGGCAGTAGAAAGGAAACTATAGACCTGTTCGCCTGATATCAGTGGTTGGGAAATAGTTGGAATTGATTGTTAGGGATGAAATTACAGAATACCTGGAGGCACATGACAAGATAGGCCAAAGCCAGCATGGTTTCCTGAAAGGAAAATCCTGCCTGACTAACCTACTGCAATTCTTTGAGGAAATTACAAGCAAGGAAGACAAAGGAGATGCAGTAGATTTGCTGTACTTGAATTTTCACAAGGCCTTTGACAAGGTGCCAAACATGAGGCTGCTAAGCAAGATAAGAATTCATGGACTTACAGGTAAGTTACTTGTATGGGTGGAGCACTGGCTGATTGGCAGAAAACAGAGAGTGGGAATAAAGGGATCCTATTCTGGCTGACGGCCGGTACCAGCGGACTTCTATGGGGGTCAGTGTTGGGACCACTGCTTTTTCCGATGTATGTCAATGATTTGGACTGTGAGATTAATGGATTTGTGGCTAAATTTGCCAATGATACAAAGGTAAGTGGAGGAGCGAATAGTGTTGAGGAAACACAGAGCCTGCAGAGAGACTTAGATAGTTTAGGGGAATGGGCAAAGCGGCAAATGAAATACAATGTTGGAAAGTGTATGATCATGCACTTTGGTGGAAGAAGTAAACAGGCAGACTATTATTTAGATGGGGAGAGAATTCAAAATGCAGAAATGCAAAGGGACTTGGGAGTCTTTGTGCAGGATACCCTAAAGGTTAACCTCTAGGTTGAGTGAGTGGTGAAGGCGGCGAATGCAATATTGGCATTCATTTCTAGAGGTAAAGAATACAAGAACAGGGATATAATGTTGAGATTCTATAAGGCACTCGTGAGACCACTCTTGGAGTACAGGTTTCCCCTGCAATCCGAAAGTAGAGTGTTCCTATGAAATTGCTTGTAATCCGAAATGTTGTAAAGCGAAGTAACAATTACCATTAATTTATATGGGAACAAACTCAGGAAGGCAGCGAGCCAAAATCGATTTGGAGAAAAAAAATTGGCACATACACGCATACGTACGCACATACATGCATGCGCAAACAACTGCCCGAGGCTTCACGGTCATTGTAGTCTTTCTTGGGGTAAACACATGTATAAAGTAGGCGTCTTTTTTTCGTAAAAGCGAAAATCCTCTTTGGTTAGCAAAAACAGGTACTAATGTAAGTCTTTCGTAACAGCCAGTTGTCGTAAACTGAACGTTCGAAAAGCGGGGGCCACCTATATTGTGTGCAGTTCTGTGCTCCTTATTTTAGAAAGGATATACTGACATTGGAGAGGGTTCAGCGAAGATTCGTGTGAATGATTCCAGGAATTAAAGGGTTACCGTATGAGGAAAGTCTGGTAGCTCTTGGGCTGAATTTCCTGGAGTTCAGAATGACAGGAGATCTCATAGAAACATTTCATACGTTAGAAGGCCTGAACAGATTAGATATGTCAAAGTTACTTCCCATGGTAGGGGAGTCTAGGACAAGAGGGCACGACTTCAGGATTGAAGGGCGTCCACTTTGAACAGAGATGCAGAGAAATTATTTTAGTCAGAGGGTGGTAAATCTGTGGAACTTATTGCCACAAGCAGCTGTGGAGGCCAAGACATTGGGTGCATTTAAGGCAGAGATAGATAGGTTCTTGATTAGCCAGGGCATCAAAGGGAATGGGAAAAAGGCAGGGGAGTGAGGATGACTGGAAGTATTGGATCAGCTATAATTGAATGGCAAAGCAGACTCGATGGGCTGAATGGCCCGCTTCTGCTCCTGCATCTTATAGTCTTATGATGTTGTAGCCATCTCTGAATGGTGGCTGAAGGATGGATGAAGTTTGGAGCTGAATGTCCAAGGTTACATGTTATATCAAAGGGATAGGAAAGTAGGGAAAGGGGGCAGTGTGGCTCTACTGGCAAAAAAATGGCATCAAATCAGTACAAGCATGTGACATAGGATTGGAAGATGTAAAAGGATGTTAATGGTAGTTATACACAGGCCTCCAGACAGTATCTGTGATGTGGACCACAAATTACAACAGGAATTACAACAGAACATTAAGGTATTACAACAGGACATGATTTGAGAGTTAGGGGGCAGAAGTTTAAGGGAAACACGAGGGGTTATTTCTTTACTCAGAGAGTGATAGCTGTGTGGAATGAGCTTCCTGTAGAAGTAGTAGAGGCCAGTACAGTTGTGTCATTTAAGTTAAAATTGGATAGGTATATGGACAGGAAAGGAGTGGAGGGTTATGGGCTGAGTGTGGGTAGGTGGGACTAGGTGAGATTAAGAGTTCGGCACGGACTAGGAGGGCCGAGATGGCCTGTTTCCGTGCTGTGATTGTTATATGGTTATGGAAATAGAAAAGGTGTGTCAAAACAGCAATGTTATGGTAGTCATGGGAGATTTTAACATGCAGGTTGACTGGGAAAATCAGGTTGGTAATGGATCTCAAGAGACAGTGAGTTTGTTGAACACCTAACAGATGGCTTTTTAGAGCTGTTTGTAGTTGAGCCCATGAGGGGATCTGCTATACTGGATTGGATGTTAATGTAATGCAGTGGTCCCCAACCATCGGGCCACTGACTGGTGGTTGGGGACCACTGATGTAATGAACTGGAGGCAATTAGGGAGCTTCAGGTATAAGAACCCCTAGGGACCAGTGAGTTCAACTTGAAATTTCATAGGAAGGAAGTATGATGCAGCAGCTTTTCAGTAGCGTACAGGAAATTACTGTGTTATGAGAGAAGACTTGGACAAGGTAATTTGAAAAGAGCTGCTGGCAAGGATGTCAGCAGTGCAGCAATGGGGTGCGCTTCTGGGAAAAAGGAGGAATGTGCAGGATATATGAATTCCAAAAATGAATATTCAAATGCTAAAATAGTACAACCGTGGCTAACAAGGAAAGTCAAAGCTATTGTAAAGAGCAAAAGAAAGGGCATACAATATAGCAAAAACTAGTGGGAAGATAGAGATCTGGGAAGTTTTTAAAAACCTACAAAGAGAACTAAAAAAAATCATCAGAAGGGCAAAGATGAAATATGAAAGCAAGCTAGCAAATAATATCAAAGTGGATAGTAAAAGTTTTTTCAAATATGTTAAAAAATAAAAGAATAATGGGAGTGGGTATAGGACCGATAAAAAATGAGCCAGGAGAAACAATAACGGGGGACAAGGAGATAGCTGATGAACACAGCCTTCACTGTGGAAGACACTAGCAGTATGCCTAATGTTGCAGTGTGTGAAGGAGGAGAAGTGGGTGCAGTTACTATAACAAGAGAGAAGGTACTCAAGCAGTTGAAAGACCTAAAATACTCAACTCATTACGGACCAGATGAACTGCACCCTAACGTTCTGAAATCAGAATCAGGTTTATTATTACTGGCATATGTCATGAAGTTTGTTAACTTAGCACCAGCAGTTCAATACAATACACGATATAATAGAAAATAATAAATAAAATTACAGTGTATGTATATTGAATAGATTCAAAATCGTGTAAAAAAAAACACACATAAGTAATATATATTAAAAAAAGTAAGGTAGTATCCAAGGGTAAAATGCCCATTTAGAAATTAGATGGTAGAGGGCAAGAAGCTGTTCCTGAATTGCTGAGTGTGTGCTTTCAGGCTTCTGTACTTCCTACCTGATGGTAACAGTGAAGAAAAGGACATGCCCTGGGTGCTGGAGGCCCTTCATAATGGATGCTGCCTTTCTGAGTCACCACTCCTTGAAGATGTCCTGAATACTTTGTTGGCTAGTACCCAAGATATTGCCGACTAAATTTACAATCCTCTGCAGCAGCTGCCCAACCCTGCCCCCCCACCATACCAGACAGTGATGCAGCCTGTCAGAATGCTCTCCACGGTACATCTATAGAAGTTTTTGAGTGTATTTGTTGACATGCCTAATCACTTCAAGCTCCTAATGAAGTATAGCTGCTGTCTTGCCTTCTTTATAACTACATCGATATGTTGGGACCAGATTAAATCCTCAGAGATCTTGACACCCAGGAACTTGAAACTGTTCACTGTCTTCACTTCTGATCTCTCACTGAGGATTGGTATGTGTTCCTTCGTCTCACCCTTCCTGACGTCCACAATCAGTTTTCATCTTACTGACGTTGACTGCAAGGTTGTTGCTGCAACACCACTCCACTAGTTGGCATACCTCACACTTGCATGCCTCTCGTCACCACCCGCGATTCTACCAACAATGATTGTATCATGAGTATTTGAGCTATGCCTAGCCACGTAGTCATGGGTATAGTGAGAGTAGAGCAATGGGCTAAGCACACACCCGAGGTGCATCAGTGTTGATCGTCAAGGATGATGTTATCAACAATCTGCACAGATTGTGGCTTTCTGTTTATGAAGATGAGGATCCAACTGTAGGGGAGATACAGAGGCCCAGGTCCTGTAACTTCTCAATCAGGATTGGGGGAATATCAGTATTAAATGCTGAGCTATAGTCGATGAACTATAGCAGTGAGAGGTTGAAAATGTCCTTGAATACTCCCACCAGTTGGTTGGCACAAATTTTCAGAGCCTTACAAGGTACCCCCATTGGGACCTTCTGCCTTAAGAGGGTTCACTCTCTTTACAGGCAGCCTAACATCGGGCTCTGAAACAGAGGTAACAGGGTCATCAGGTACAGCAGGCATCTTCACAGATGTATTTATATTCTCCCTTTCAAAGGGGGCATAGAAGGTGTTGAGTTCATCTAGTAGTGAAGCATCGCTGCCACTGATGCTATTGGGTTTTGATTTGTAGGAAGCAATATCTTGCAAACCCTACCAGAGCTGTCATATATCCGATGTCGCCTCCAACCTCATTTGAAATTGTCTCTTCACCCTTGAAATAGCTCTTCACAAATCATAACTGGTTTTCTGGTACAGGCCTGGGTCATCAGACTTGAATGCCACAGATCAAGCCTTCAGCTGATGACGTACGCCCTGGCTCATCCACTGCTTTTGGTTTGGGAATGTACAGTAAGTCTTTGTAGGCACACACTCATCTACATAGGTAGTGTTAGGGATTGCTGTGGCATTAGAAATGATCTTTCAACAAAGTAAAATTAATTTCTTTTAATGTCAATGGGCTGTCAAGTCCAAATGCAGTAAAATTCTATCCAAACTGAAAAAAGAACAAGCCAATATAGTATATTTACAGGAAACTCACTTAAGTGATAATGAGCATGGAAAACTAAAGAGAATGGGTTTCACTGATTTGTTTTTCTCCTCATATAAATCAGGACATAGGAGAGGAGTTGCTATTCTTATCTCAGGCAAGCTAAATTTTGAAAAAGTATTCGAAATAGGAGATAAGGAGGACAGATATATTCTGTTAAGCGGGTATACAGGTGGAAATTTAGTTACTCTATTGAATATATACACACCCCCAAGGAAGTGATATCTTTTAGAAAATTACTGATATTATGTGTAACGGAAATAGAAGGTCTCCTGATATGTGGGGGAGACTTAAATTTAAAATTACAACCAAAGTTAGACTCTTCCAATTAAAAAACCTATGAAACAAAACCTTTACATAAGAAAGTTACACTTTTTGAGGATGTTGGTTTAATTGATATGTGGAGTGGACCTTTTCCCCAACAGAAGGGATTACACTCATTGTTCTGCCACCACCCCCCCATTCTGTATATACTAGAATAGACTATTTCATAACGTTCGTTAAAAACAAAGACAAAATAAACACCTGTGGAGTTGGGACAATAGATGTATGTGACCATGCACCTAAATATTTATCTGGGGATTTTGACCTACAACCAAAGAATACTATTTGGAAACTAAATTCAAGTCTACTCAATGATCCCTACTTTAAGGAACAAATTAAAAAAGAAATTGGTCTCTACTTAGAATTCAATGATAATGGAGGTTTCACCTCCCACTCTATGGGATACTCTGAAGGATCTTCATACAAGAAAAAAAATAAGTCAATAGAGGAATTACAAAATAGGCTGAAGGAACTAGAGAAAAAACACAAATTGAATTTGGCACAGGATACATTAGAAGAAATTTTTAAAATTAGGAATGAAATTAATAGTTTGGCTACGCAAGAAATCAGGAAAAATTTAATGCTTCTGAAACAGAGACATTATGAAAGTGGATCCAAGTCGATGAAAATACTGGCGTGGAAACTGAAAAGTAAAGATAGCAGAAAATACAATTCACAGAATTAGGGATCCAAGAACAGAAATAACCTAAGTGAAATCCAAGAAGCTTTTGAAGTGTGTTATAAAACTCAATATTCCAAAGTTCCAGGAGAAGCATAACCCAAATTGACACCTTCCTGAGTTCTCTAGTTACCCACTTTAAGCAAAGAACAATGACTGCTGACATAACTGAAGTTGAACTAAGAGCTGCAATTAGTAGGCTTAAATTAAGCAAGTCACCAGGATCAGATGGGTATATGGCAGAGTGGTACAAAGAATTTTTAAATGAGTTGATTCCTGTCTTACTCCCTACGCTGAACTGGGCTCTAAAGAAGGCACCCAGTTGGAAGGAAGTGATAATCTCAGCTATACCAAAAGGCAGGGATAAAATGGAATGTGGGTCATTTAGACCAATATCTGTTCTTAATGTAGATTATAGGTTATTTACCTCCATCATGGCCAAACGATTAGAAGAGTTTCTACCCATATTGATATATAACGATCAGACAGGTTTTATACAACGCCAAACACAAGACAATATGGAAAGAACACTTCACATTATGGATCATATTAAGCAATAGTAATAAGCATGGACACTGAAAAGACATTTGATTCAGTGAATTGGAGCTTTACGTAGATTTGGTTTCAATGATACAATTATTAAAACTATACAGGCACTATATGATAACCCTACTGCTAGGATTAAAATCAATGCATATTTATCAAATAGTTTAACCCTAGAAAGGGGCACGAGACAGGGTTTTGCATGGTCACCGCTACTCTTCGCATTATATCTGGAACCATTAGCTCAATACATCGGGCAAAATGAAGATATCAGGGGAATTACTATTAAAGGGACAGAGCATAAATTGACCTGTTACGCAATCCTTTGAACAATATGGTCAATTATCAGGATACAGGATCAATGTAGGTAAAACCCTATTACTTTCATATAACTATAGCTCACCAAGAGAAATTGAAAGTAGATATCCCTGGGCATGGCAAACACAGTCTTTCAAATATTTCGGCACCATTATGCTAAAAGACTTGGCAAAATTATCAGAATGCAATTATCAGGCTACATATAAAAAAATTAAGAAAGATATAACAAGATGGAAACTAATTACTTTTTTAGTCTCAGTTCAATGATTGTATCTATTAAAATGAATATACTGCCCAGACTATTATTGCTGAAGTTCCCCAACCATATCCCTGTGACCAGACATTGTCCTTGTGTCTAAGTCCACTAAGCAGGTGGTGATACTGGAGCTGACAGTCCCATGGGAAGATAGCTTGGAAGAGGTCTTTGAAAGGAAGCTCTCGAAGTACACAGGACTGGTCAGCAACTGCCAGCAGGCTGGCTGGATGGAGAGCGAGGTGTCTTCCAGTGGAGGTTGGTTGTAGGGGAAGTCAGCATGATTTTCTAAAGGGAAAATCCTACCTGACGAACCTGTTGGAATTCTTTGAGGAGATTACAAGTAGGATAGATAAAGGGGATTCAGTGGATGTTGTATATTTGGACTTACAGATGGCCTTTGACAAGGTGCACACATCAGGCTGCTTACCAAATTATGAGCACATGGTATTAGAGGAAAGTTACTAACATGGTTAGAACATTGTCCGATTGGTATCAAGCAGCTAGTGGGAATAAAAGGATCCTTTTCTGGTTGGCTGCCAGTGACTGGTGGTGTTCCACAGGGTTGAGTGTTAGGACCACTTTTTTTTGCTGTATATAAATGATTGAGATGATGGAATAGATGGCTTTGTTGGTAAGTTTGCAGGTGAAACAAAGATCGGTGGAGGGGCAGGTAGTGTTCAGGAGTCAGGTAGATGCAGAAAGGCTTAGATGGATAAGGAGAATGGGCAAGAAAGTGGCAAATACAATGTTGGAAAAGTGCACTTTGATAGTAGAAAAAAAACGTGTGGACTATTTTCTAAACGGGGAGTCAACTGGAATGCAAAGGGACTTGGGAGTCCTTGTGCAGAACACCCTAAAGATTAACATGCAGGTCGAGTCAGTGGTCAGGAAGGCAAATGCCTTGTTAGCATTCATTTCAAGAGGTCGAGAATACAAGAGCAAGGATGTGATGCTGAGGCTTTATAAGGCATTGGTGAAGCCTCACCTTGAGTATTATGAACAGTTTTGGGCCCCCTCATCTTAGAAAAATGATGCTAAAAAGTGGTGCTGGAATTGGAGAGGGTCAAGAGGAGGTTCACAATGCTGATTTCAGGAATGAAAGAGTTATCATACAAGGAACATTTGATGACTCTGGGCCTGTGCTTGCTGGAATTCGGAAGGATGAGCAGGGCGGTGGGGGGGGGGGGGGGGGGGGGTGAAATTTCATTGAAACCTTTTGAATGTTGGAAGGCCCAGACAGAGTAAATGTGGAAAGGATGTTTTCCATGGTGGGAGAATCTAGGACAAGAGGGCACAGCCTCAGGATGGGGTGGGGGGGGGGGGGGGGGTGCCCTTTCAAAACAGAGATGCGAAGAAATTTCTTTTGCCAAAAGGTGGTGAATTTGTTGCCATGTGCTGCTAGAGGTCACATTGTTGGGTGTGTTTAAGGTAGAGACTGATAGGTTCTTGGTTTGACATGGCATCAAAGGTTACGGAGAGAAGGCTGGGAACTCGGTTGAGAAGAAAAAAAAAGGATCAGTCATGATATAATGGTGGTGTATACCTGATGGGCCAGATGGCCTAATTCTGTTCCTATGTCTTATGGTACGTGTCGAGAAACTTCGGATTTAGTGATTATAATTTCAATGGTTTTAAGGTAATTATGGAGAAGAACAGGACAGGTTGTTGGGTTGAGAATCTATATTAGAGAATGACCATTTTTTATGGCAACAGAAAGGATCTGGTATGTGTGGTTTCAGATAGGTTCCTTTCTGGCAAAGGTGTGCTTGCTAAGTGTGAGGCCTTAAAAAAGTGAACTTTCAAGAGTACAGAGCTTGCATACTCCTGTTACAATAAAAGGCAAGTTAAGGGAACCTAAGTTTACTTGGAGTTTTAAAACCCTGGTCAAGAAGGAACTGGTGCATTGCATACAGTCAGGCAGGAACAAATGAGGTACTTGAGTATAAGAAATGCAAGAGAACATTCAAAAAGTAAATCAGCAGAGCTAAAAGAAGGCATGAAGTTGCTCTGGCACACAAGGTGAAGGAAAATCCCAAGCATTTCACCAAATATAAACAGTAAAAGGATAGTCATCATCATCATTATGTGCCATGTCATTTGACGTGAGTGATCATGGTCTATGATCACTTGTTCATGGCAAATTTTTTGACACAAGTGGTTTGCCATTGCTTTCTTCTGGGTAGTGTTTTTACAAGACAGGTGACCCCAGCTACCATCAACACTCTTCAGTGATTGTCTGCCTGCAGTGGTCACGTAACCAGAGCTTGTGATACACACCAACTCATATGACCATCCACCACCTGCTTCCATGGCATCACATGATTCTGATCAGGGAGCTACACAGGTGGCACACATTACCCAAGGGTGACCTGCAGGCTAGTGAAGGGAAGGAGTATCTCACACTTCCTTTTGTAGAGACAGATCCCCACCTTGCTACCCAAAAAAAAAGGATAGTAAAGGACAAACTTGGTCCACTTGAATATCAGCTTGGTCATCTATGCATGGAGCCGAAAGAAATAAGGGAGATCTTAAATGGATTTTTTTGCATCTGTATTTACTAGGGAGATGGATGCAGTCTAAAGAATTTGGGCAAAACAGTAGTGAGGTCATAGACCAGGGGTCGGCAACCCGCGGCTCCGGAGCCGCATGCAGCTCTTTCATCTCTGTGCTGTGGCTCCCTGTGGCTTTGGAAAATAAATGATGAGTACTTAATTAAAATGTATTTTATGTTAGTTTGTTGGTTTTTGAAATGTAATTCTAAATTTGAAGATTATAGTGATCTTGTACAATCTAAATAAAACGTGTTTTTTGTCGCTATTAATATACGTCACCACTGCCAATGCCTGACACCCGCCAGTGCGCGATTTCTTTAATTTTTCGATCCAAGGTAGGCTAACTATGGAGAATTCTAAAAAAAGAAAAGTGACTGAAGAAAACAGAACGTTTAATGATACGTGGGCAGATTCATTTGCTTTCACTGCTGACGAGACTGGTTTATCGGTATGCTTAATATGCAATGAGAAACTAGCAAACAACAAAAAGTCAAAAGTCGCAAGCCATTTCCAGAATAAACACGCAGCCTTTGCTCAAAAATATCCAGATGGAGATGAGAGAAAAAAAGCCGTTTCGCAACTGATGCGGAAGGTTGATCTGAGCAAAAATCATTTCAAGAAGTGGATGATGTCTGGAAAATCAACGACATATGCTAGTTTTGTTGCCGCTCAGGAAATAGTCAGGCACGGGAAGCAGTTTACAGATGGTGAATATATAAAAGAATCTTTCATTAAGATTTCAGAACATCTATTCACGGACTTTAAAAACAAGAGTGAAATTGTGCAGAAAATCAGGGATATGCCCCTCTCTGCAAAGACTGTCAAAGACAGAACCATAAAAATGGCAGAAGACATCACAAGACAGTAAATTAAAGACATCAATTCAGCTGTGGCCTACTCGATTGCCTGTGACGAGTCTAAAGACAAAGGTGATATTGAACAAATAGCGCTGTTCTGCTGGTATGTAAACTCTGCTTGGAGTCCTGTCGATCTTTGGATCCACATATGTATGTGAGCAGGTGTTCTCCAACATGAACTTTATTAAAATCAAACATCGCGCACGCCTCACAGATGACAGCTTGCGATCCTGTGTAAAGATGAAGGTGACGTCATATAGCCCTGATGTGCAGACGCTGTGCGCTGAGGTCCAGGAGCAGAAATCCCATTAACCAAGTATGATAAATATTTTAATTGCCTATTATTTTAAGTATATTCATATTTTTTTCATTGTTCAGTGAAATAGTCCTTTTATTTTTCAGGTTGACAGCTGGCTGACGTTATTTTTGGTTTGCTGCTGGCGGACAATTTAAGTTCGGCGTTTTTCATAAATACAAGAAGGACTCAGATAGACATTGAGTACCTAAAAGTAACCTTCAACCCAACGTCTTTTTCTCGGAGTTCAGAAAGTTTTTGTTGCATACAGAAATGTAATTTCGTTTTCTCTGCAGGAGTTCATCGATTTCATAAATGCAACACATTATAGTTTGTTTATACATAGCATAAACGCAAAAAAAAAATGTTGTATGCAGTGTTATTTCACTTTAAATGTCAAATGGGTTTTGTGGCTCCCAGTGTTTTCTTTTCTGTGGGAAACAGGTCCAAATGGCTCTTTCAGTGGTAAAGGTTGCCGATCCCTGTCATAGACCATATCCAGATTACAGAGGTGGTGATTGCTGTCCCGAGGCAAATTAGTGTGGATAAGTCCCAGGGCCTAACAAGATAATCCCTCGGACCTCATGGGAGGCTAATGCAAAAATTGCAGAGGCCCTGGCAGGCAAGGTGCCAGAGGACACGTGGATAGCTAATGCTGTTCCTTTGTTCAAGAAAGGCTCTAAAATAAGCTGGGAAATTATAAGCTAGAGACATCAGTAATCATTGAAACGTATTCCAAAGGAAAGAATATTCAAGTATTTGGACAGATGAAGCCGTTAAGGGATAGTCAACATTGTTTTGTGAGTGGTAAGTCATATTTAACCAATCTTATCGAGTTTTTCAAGGATTTAACTGAGAAAGCTGATGAACGCAAGGCAGTGGATGTTGTCTACATGGACTTTAGCAAGGCCTTTGACAAAGTCCTGCATGGGAGGCTGTTCCAGAAATTTCAGTAGATTGGCATTGAGGATGAAGTTGTAAACTGAATTCATCATTGGCTTTGTGGAAGAAGGTACAGTGGAAGCAGATAGTTACCTCTCTGACTGGAGGTCTGTGGTGTGCTGCAGGAATCAGTGCCAGATCTGACGTTGTTTTCATCTATATCAATGATCTGACATGTTGAACCTGATCAGCAAAATTCACAGATGACACCAAGACTGGGTGTGCAGTGGACAGCACGTAAGGCTACCATTGCTTGCAGCAGGATCTGACCCATTGGAAAAATGGGCTGAGAAGCGGCAGATGGAATTTAATGCAGACAAGTTTGAGGCATTGTATCTGGAGAGGATAGACCAGGGTAGGACAGACATAGTAAAAGCTAAGGCGCTGAGGAGTGCAGAAGAGAGGGGGGATCTGGGAATATATAAATTGGCATCACAGGTAGATATGGTCATAAAGAGAGCTTTTGACACACTGGCCTTCATACATCAGAGCACTGAGTACAAAGTTGGGATGTTATGTTAAGTTGTATAAGATGCTGGCATGGCTAAATTTGGAGAACTGTGTGCAGTTCTGGAAACCTGCCTACAGGAAAGGCATCAATAAGATTAAAAGAAAACAGAAAATTTACAAGTATGTTGACTTGAGTTGTAAGGAAAGGTTGAATAAAGGGGTTCTGTATTTACTGGAGCAAAGGAGAATGAGGGGACATTTGACAGAGATATACAAAATTATGAGGGGTATAGACAAGGTAAATGTAAGCAGGTTTTTTATTAAGATTAGATGAGACCAGAACTAAAGGCCATAAGTTAAAGGTGGAATAGGAAATATGAAATATTTAAGGGGAACTTTTCTTTTAATCAGAGGGTAGTTCAAGTGTGGAACTAGCTTCCATTGGAAGTAATCGATGCAAGTTCAACTGAAACATTTAAAAGTTGTTTGGATAGGTACATGGATATGATGGGTATGGCATGCTAAGGTCCAGGTGTGGCTCAGTGGCAGAATAACAGTTTGGCATGAACTAGATGGGCCAAAGCCCTGTTTCTATGCTGTTGTGCTCAATGATTCTATTTATCCAGTGATGAAATCTACCAAAGATCATGTACAAAACGCAAGGAATACTAATATTCTTTCCAGTGTTCCGAAGAACATTATTTTTAAAAAACCAAAGCAGTGGCAACAATCTACTATTTGCTAGACTGAAAAGTAGAGAATTATTTAAGGGGTAGAGTCCTGGTAAGTACGTAAAAGAGAAAAGGGCAGACAGCAACACTGATGTACTTGGACGAGGATAGAAGGGATGGAGAAGTTTAGAAAAGATCAGCAATGGATTGGTTGGGCTGAATAACCTTCCTGTCCCATCTATCAGCAAATAAACAGCACATCTCATACAACACTAATGCAGAAATCTCAAAAACAAATTATTAATCTTAGAATATTATTAACAAATGAATCCATATGGCTGGTGTAACTGAGAGGGATAAGAGCTACACTGCCTTATCTCACCTCCCAGTATCAAGTCTGAGTTCTTCAATATATGTGGGATCTTCAAGTAATTTTGCTAAAAGCTCTGTCCACGTCTGTGATGGAAAATAGCACTGAAAACGTGCACCTTCACACAAGACAATTAGAGAATGATGTCATGGGGACTAGTTGGGTTGAACAATGTGTTCAACTTCAGAAAAACAGATCTTCATCTTAAAACTAGCATCACTTGCATTCAGCGCTAGCATGTAATTTCCAAATCAGTGTAAAGTTTCAGATCAGCATCAGGTTTAATATCACCAGAAAATGTCGTGAAATTTGTTAATTTAGCAGCAGCAGTACAATGATAAGTATCAGAAAAATAAATCAAGTATGTATATGCATATTAAATAGTTAAATTTAAAATAGTGCAAAAACAGAAGGAAAAAAGTGAGTTAGTGTTCATGGGGGTTCAATGTCCATTTAGAAATCCAATAGCAGAGGGGAAGAAGCTGTTGCTGAATCACCATGCGTGTGCCCTCAGGCTTCTGTACCTTCTTACTGATGTCAACAATGTGAAGAAGGCATTCCTTGACTGGTGGTGGGGGGGGGGGGGGGGTCCTTAATAATGGATACTGCCTTTCTGAGGCACTACTCCTTGAAGATGTTTTAGATACTATAGAGGCTAGTATGTATGATGGAGCTGACTAATTTTACAACTTCCCGTAGCTTCTTATGATCCAGCGCAGTAGCCACCCCCCACCCCCATACCAGACAGGAATGCAGCCTCTCAGAATGTACTCCGTGTAATATCTGTAAAATTTTCCAAATGTTTTAGGTGACATACCAAATCTCCTCTAACTTTTAATGAAATTGTCTTGCTGTTGCCTTCTTTAATAGCTACATCAGTATGATGGGACCGGGTTAGATCCTCAGAGATATTGACACCCAGGAACTTGAAATTGCTCAACCTCTCCAATTCTGATCCCTCTAATGAGGATTAGTTCATGTTCCCTTGTCTTACCCTTCTGAAGTCACAATCAGCTCTTTGGTCTTACTGATATTGGGATATCGAGGAGCAGATAGGGAAACAGATTCTGGAAAGGTGTAATAACAACAACAGAGTAGTCATGATAGGAGATTTTAATTCCCCAAATATTGATTGGCATCTCCCTGGAGCAAAGGGTTTAGATGAGGTGGAGTTTGTTAGGTGTGTGCAGGAAGGTTTCTTGACATAATATATAGAGAAGAGAGACAGTACTTGATTTGGTATTGGGAAGTGAACCTAGACAGGTGTCAGATCTCTCAGTGAGAGAGCATTTTGGAGATAGTGATCATAATTCTATCTCCTTTACAATAGTATTGGAGGAACAGACAAATTAGAAAAGCATTTAGTTGGAGTAAGGGGAATTATGAGGTTATCAGGCAGGGAAATTGGAAGCTTAAATTGGAAACAGATGATCTCGGAAAAGTACAGAAGAAATGTGGCAAATGTTCAGGAGATATTTGTGTGGAGTTCTGCATAGGTACGTTCAAATGAGACAGGAAAGTTATGGTAGGGTAGAGGAACCGTGGTGTACAAAGGCTGTAATAAATCTAGTCAAGAAGAAAAGCTTACAAAAGGATCAGAGAGTTAGGTAATGTTAGAGATCGAGAAGATTATAAGGCTAATAGGAAGAAAGGGCCATGAGAAGGCCTTGGCGAGCAGGATTAAAGAAAACCCCAAGGCATTCTACAAGTATGTGAAGAGCAAGAGGCTAAGACATGAAAGAATAGAACATATCAGGTGTGACAGTGGGAAGGTGTGCATGGAACCGGAGGAAATAGCAGAGGTACTTAATGAATACTTTACTTCAGTATGGAAAAGGATCTTGGTGATTGTTCGGATGACTTGCAGCAGACTGAAAAGCCTGAGCATGTAGATATTAAGAAAAGGATGTGCTGGAGCTTTTGGAAATCATCAAGCTGGATAAGTCACTGGGACTTGATGAGATGTACCACAAGCTACCGTGGGAAGTGACAGAGGAGATTGCTGAGCCTCTGGCAATGATCTTTGCATCATCAATGGGAATGGGAGAGGTTCCAGTGGATTGGAGGGTTGCGGAAATTGTCCCTTTATTCAAGAAAGGGAGTAGAGATAGCCCAGGAAATTATAGACCAGTGAGTCTTACCACAGTGGTTGGTAAGTTGATGGAGAAGATCCTGCGTGGCAGGATTTATGAACATTTAGAGAGGTATAATATGATTAGGAATAGTCAGCATGGTTTTATCAAGGGCAGGTCATGCCTTACGAGCCTGATTGAATTTTGAGGATATGATTAAACACATTGATGAAGGAAGAGCAGTGGATGTAGTGTACATGGATTTCAGCAGGGCATTTGATAAGGTACCCATGCAAGGCTTATTGAGAAAGTAAGAAGGCATGGGATCCAAGTGGACATTGCTTTGTGGATTCAGAACAGGCTTGCCCACAGAAGGCAAAAAGTGGTTGTAGACGGGTCATATTCTGCATGGATGTTGGTCACCAGTGGAGTGCCTCAGGGATCTGTTCTGGGACCCTTACTCTTCAAGATTTTTATAAATAACCTGGATGAGGAAGTGGAAGGATGGGTTAGTAAGTTTGCTAATGACAGAATGGTTGGAGGTGTTGTGGATAGTGTGGAGGGCTGTCAGATGTTACAACAAGACATTGATAGGATGCAAAACTGTGCTGAGAAGTGACAGATGGAGTTCAACCCAGGTAAGTGTGAGGTGGTTCATTTTGGTAGGTCAAATATGATGGCAGAATATAGTATTAAAGGTAAGACTCTTGACAGTGTGGAGGAGCAGAGGGATCTTAGGGTCTGAGTCCACAGGATGCTCAAAGCAGCTGCGCAGGTTGACTCTGTGGTTCAGAAGGTGTAAGGTGTATTGGCCTTCATCAATCGTGGAATTGAATTTAGGAGCTGAGAGTTAATGTTGCAGCTATATAGGACCCTGGTCAGACCTCATTCGGAGTACTGTGCTCAGTTCTGGTTGCCTCACTACATAAAGGATGTGGAAGCCATAGAAACGGTGCAGAGGAGATTTTCAAGGATGTTGCCTGGATTGGGGAGCATGCCTGATGAGAGTAGGCTCAGTGAACTCAGCCTCTTTCCTTGGAGCGTTGGAGGATGAGAGGTGACCTGATACAGGTGTATAAGATGATGTGAGGCACTGATTGTGTGGATAGTCAGAGGCTTTTTCCCCAGGGCTGAAATGGTTGCCACAAGGGGACAAATGTTTAAGGTGCTGGGGAGTAGGTCCAGAGGAGATGTCAGTGATAAGTTTTTTTACTCAGAGGGTGGTGAGTGCGTGGAGTGGGCTGCTGGCAATGGTGGTGGAGGCAGATATGATAGCGTCTTTTAAGAGACTTTTGGATAGGTACATGAAGCTTAGAAATTACTAGATTACTAGCCTTACCTACAGCCCTCCATTTTTCTAAAGTAGGGACATGTTTGGCACAACTTTGTGGGTCGAAGGGCCTGTATTGTGCTGTAGGTTATCTATATTTGTATGATGTTCAGTGCCAGATTGTTGGAGTGACACCACTCAACTAGCTGGTATACTCCTGCGTGCCATTTTGTCTCAGTCTGAGATTCTACTAAGAATGGTTGTAGCAACAAATGTATACATGACATTTGAGCTATGGGGAGGGGGAGAGGGGGCAAGAGGGAGAGATGGAGAGTGGGAGGGGGAAGAGCAACGGGCTAAGCACACATTCTTAAGGTGTGCAAGTGTTGATCGTCTGTGAGGACATGTTATTACCACAGACTATGGTCTTTTGGTTAGGAAGTTGAGGATCCAATTGCAAAGGGAGATTCAGAGGCCAAGGTCCTGTAGCCTTTTGATCAGGACTATAAGAACTCTGGAGTTAAACGCTGCGCTATAGTCAATGAACAGCATCCTAACATGGGTGTTTGTATTGTCCAGGTGATCTAAGGCTGCATACTATACGGAACTGTACTTTTACAAAAATATGAAATATGTATCCAGGAATAAATAGTATACCAATACGACTCCAACCTTTGTCAGCCATAATACATTCAAGGCTAGTAATGGCAGAAAACAGAACAAAATCCTGGAAATTCTCCAAAGTGTAAGCATATATTAACCTTAACTAATTGTAAAGTTCTTCTGCTTACATGTTAAAAATAATACAAACCTTCTCTCCATTCAGTGAAACACTAACTATTCCAATTGATAGTTGCATCCACCGTTCAGTTGGATTGCACATGCGAAGTGATGCTTGAGATGCTATTCCAACACAGCAAGAATTTGGAATCCTCAGTTCCTCAGGGACCAACACATGACCTAATTCTAAAGTTAAAGTTCAAAGTAAATCTATTATTAAAGTACATTCATGTCACCATATACAACCCTGAGATCCATTTTCTGGAGAACATACACAGTAAATCTAAGAAACACAACAGAATCAATGAAAGACCCGTTGGAAACTACTGCCTTTAAAAGTTTTGTACTTTTTAAACGAACATGTATTTTTCACACTCACTGGCAGAAAGTGGTATAGCAGCTAAACTAACAGTTCACCACCTTTCTCATTTTTCATTGGTTAAGTTTTAGCACATTACCCACATGATGTAATTGTTTTAATTATGTAGCCTATGAACTAATTTAGCTCTCAGTAATTTCTCTTAGCTATATAAGTGATAGATTTTTTAGAAACACAATCTTTATTTGTTTGCCTTGCACTGCTTAGCATCATTTCCCAGCTCTTACTTTATTATTTGTATATTTGCTTGTACAGGTATCCCCACTTTTCAAAAGTTTGCTTTACGCCACTTCGCTTTTACGAAAGACCTACATTAGTACCTGTTTTCACTACTGAAAGAAATCTGAAGAGGATTTTCACTTTTATGAAAAAAGGCGAAAAACAAAAATACAGTTCAGCGTTTGTTCTGCAGCAAGCCATTACAGAGGCAGCGCGCCCCCCGAGCAGCGAGAGTGGTACCCCCAAGCTCCTTTCCTGGGAACTACACTCAGCATCAAACCGCCATAGCTTTGAACTGTGCCTGTGAGCATCTGTGCTTTATCTCCATTTATTTTGTGAACCCATTAGCAAGATGTGTTCTAAGGTATCAGAAAAGCCTAAGAGAGCTCATAAGGGTGCTACACTGTGTAAAACTGGACATAATTAAGCATTTCGATCTTGGTGAACGAAATAAGGACATTGCCCATGCATTGAACTTGCCTGCATCCACCATTCGTAGTATTGACACAGAGAGAAAGAAACTTGAAAGCTGCCGATGTTACTATTGGTTCTGCTAGTAGCAAAGTGGTCTCCTTTAGTCGGCATCATTCCTGCTTTTACTATATGTTTGTGTTATTTTAGGTTTTACGTGCTAGTTGGTAGGTTATTTTTTGGGTCTGGGAACGCTTAAAAATTTTTCCCATGTAAATTAGTGGGTAATTGCTTCTTCGCTTTATGCTATTTTGGCTTACGAAAGGTTTCATAGGAACGCTCTACTTTTGTAAGCCAAAATGGCGTCAAGCGAAGAAGCAATTACCATTAATTCATACGGGAAAAATTTTTGAGCATTCCCAGACCCAGAAAAATAACCTACTAAATCATACCAATTAGCACATAAAACCTAAAATAACACTTAACATATAGTAAAAGCAGGAATGATATGATAAATACACAGCTATATAAAGTAGAAATAATGTGCAGGTATGTACAGTGTAGTTTCACTTACCAGAATCAGGAAGATTGAGCCAAAACTGATCTGTAGAGGAAAAAAAAAATCGGCAAGTACACGCATGTGCACACATCTGCCTGCCCAAGGCTTCACAGTCATGGTAGTCTTTATCAGGTTTAAAATGGGCATCTCTTCTCGTAAAAGCGAAAATAGGTAGTAATGCAAGTCTTTAGTAAAAGCAAAGTTGTGTAAAGCCAACGTTCAGAAAGCGGGGGACACACCTGTACTCCAAAATAAATTTAAACCTTGGAATTAAGACTGCTTGCGTATTTGACTAGGAAAACCCATCGAAGCATCAGAAATTAAACAGAGATCCAGCAGACTATAAGCCACAAGATAGGAAAACAGCCAATATGCAAAAGACAATGAACTACAAACACAAAAAGAAAAAAATAAATACAAAATATATTTATTTTACCGTAGGTATATAAATGGATAACTGGGAAATGGACAGTTGATGTTTCAGGCTGATATTGCTCCGCTGGTTCAGATGAAACATCTTGACCTGAAATGTCAACTGTACTTACCATGTATAGATGCTGCATGATCTGCTGAGTTTCTCCAAAGTTTTGGATGCCTACTTTTACTCACTTCAAAGATTAGGTGTCTTATGAATGTAGTCAAATCCCATTTTGTCAAAGGTAGCGTACAAATTCATGTCAGTAGGCTGAAGAGCCAACAGATAACACATTGAGTTCCTCAAACTATCTTGATTAAAATTATTTGATTTAACTGACCATAGGTCTACTATTTTCCTTAATGAGGGCTTAAAACACAAAATCAAATTTTAGATTTGTAGCTATGCTTTTGTTGCAGGGGGTGGCTTCACAAGTTGGGAACACTACTTGTGGAGGGACAGGAAATGAAAAACGCTCGTACTATTTGGCTTGCAGACATCCTTCAGCAATCATTTTTCTACTGATCCTGAAATTTATAGATCTCTTCAAAACCAAAAAGGGCTCACTGCTAGTCTATTAATTACCTTCTTGAAGAGAACAGGTGAAATTGTCTTTGCTTATATATAGTACTTGACTAATTGATATCAATATATCTAGTCACCCATATTTTCTCAATGTATTTTGTACTAGTTTCAAATAAACAAAGGCTTTAATTATTTAATACTGGGACAATGCTATTCAAATATTTACATATTGCAATGTGCCCGACAAGTAATTTTAGATATCTGTTTACTGTAGATATAGTGATCGTTTAACAACATATCATTTTTTAAAAAGCAACATTATCTTTGAAATACTTACCAGCATCTCTCATCTGAAGTCCACCTGGCCAATGATCAAGCATGTCCGTTCTTGAGGAGTGATAACCAACAGGCTGTGTTTGAAAATTAGAATCCAGTGGCATAGCATGTGTATTGTACAAAAGAGCTGGGTTCTGCATCCTCATTTCTAATTTAGGATCATGATGAGTTCCAAAAGCTTGAATATTCCCCTTGAATATGTTAGCACCTGGCAAACCACCTGAAAGGCTACATATATTGGATGACAAAGTGCTCCCTAAGTAACATGAAGTTAAAGGTACGTTTAGGGA
The DNA here is from genome assembly GCF_030144855.1 of Hypanus sabinus. Lineage (NCBI taxonomy): Eukaryota > Metazoa > Chordata > Chondrichthyes > Myliobatiformes > Dasyatidae > Hypanus > Hypanus sabinus. Next base: position 132,800,490 of record NC_082706.1, read on the forward strand.
ATTCGAACTGGTGGTCAAATTGCCCAGATATTGTTGGGCCAGTGGAGTTGTTAATAATGAATTTGCAGTAAGTAATGTTGGAACTCCAGGTATATCTGAAATAGCTTCATGACGTTTAAAACTTGAAATAGGCATATATTTGCTCGTCATTCCAATGGTATTCATGGAGGCTGCATTCAAGGATTCTACACAATGCCCTTCATTCATCTTGGTCTTGAGAGGTGCACCAACATTATCAGTTTGCTGGTGTGCAGGTGATCCTTTGTATATTACTGACTTGCCTGACACGGATGGAGATGCATCTAATTGCTGCAATTTGACATTCTCAGATTGTGGAGAAGGTAACTTGTTGGATTTTAATAAACTCTGTCTGTCTTCCTGTTTACCCACAGGACTTCTGCTTTCATTGCCTTCCTGCCTATCATAATATGATTTTCTTAGTTGTGGATTAGGATTCAAAGAACCATTTGTACATCCATCCAATGAAGTTCGGAAAGTCAGCTCGCTTGTATTAACTATACTTTGATCTGGTGTTGTAGAAGGACTTGCTCGAATAATTGTTGTGCTTAATTCAACAATTTTATCATTCTGTGGAAGAAAGTGGAATGTTTTTTTTAAAATTTAGGTACAGTGTGAGTTATATTAAATTGAAGGGCTGTCTAAATATTCAATAATAATAGCATGGAACAAAAATCACTGGGTGCTGATGACTTCATACACAGTTATGGGTTCTATACCATTATTTGGTTTTCTTGGTTTTGGTAAGTCAATACCCAATATCATTTAGTTTCAGAACTCTGGGTCACTGTGTGACCAGTCTATTATATCCACAAATACCATAGAGTACCAATGACAGATTTAAAGAAAACAATAGCACAGCCTCAGGATGGAGGGGCGACCATTTAAAACAGATGCGAAAAAATTTCTTTAGCCAGAGGGTGGTGAATTTGTAGAACTTATTACCACAGGCAGCTGTGCAGTCCGGGTCACTGGGTGTATTTAAGGCAGAGCTTGGTAGGTTTTGATAGGAAATGGCATCAGAGGTTATGGGGAGAAGGCTGGGAAGCAGGGGTGAGGAGGGGTTAAAAATAAAAGGATCAGCCATGATTAACTGGCGGAGTGGACTCAATGGGCCAAATAGCCTAACTCTACTCCTATGTCTTATGGTCTTAAATTCACAACGCAGTACTTTACAATGTTCTTCAGAATAATGAAGTCTTAGAAACAGTAACCCAAATGTGTCTTGCTCATTTTAGTTTAGGGATCAGGAGGATCTTACAATTCAGAAAAGAATGGCCAAATTATTATAATTAATAGTGAAAATGAAAAAGAAAGCAAGGAAGAGTATGCCAGCGTTAAGTCAGTAAAACTTCAAGCCATAATTGCGGATGCCACAAATTTGAAATAAAAACAAAAAATTTAAAACATTCAGTAAGTCAGGCATCATTGACAAAAACAGAAACCAAGCTGTAGTCTGAGAACAAAGAAAAATTTGAAATCTAACACATGTTCTAGCGTGAAAAGTAAATCAATGGGAATGCCTGTGGTTGGAGAACAACAGAAAGAATGACAAATAGTATTAGGACAGAGGCAGGGTGTCTTGCTAACTGCAAATGAAAATAAAATAACAAGTGAGATGGGTAAAAAATAGAAAGGCAATGTTGGAAATGCAAGCTACAAAATGGAAATCACAAAAGCAGCAGATGTGGAAATCTGACACCGAGTCACGGTTATACTGCATACTGCCCACATCAACCATGATGCCCTCTATACTAATACCCTGTGTCCAAATAGGTCCTTATCCTTGGGTGCCATGTTTATAGTAGACATTTGTATTGCTCTTAAACACTGTGACTAAAAAATGTCGGCAGACTCTTGAAATGTTTTCCTGAAAATATTGTGGATGCTTGGTGTTAGAGAGCATTTGAGTCAGAAATTGATAAGATTTTTGGATACTAAGGGATATAGGAATGCTCAATTCCAACTATTTGCCTGGTATCCTGTGTTTCATGACTGACTTCTGAAAAGTCAATGCAGAGTTATGTGTTTTTTTTAAATGTTCAACCTGGCTTTCAAACTGGTCTCTAAGTCTTGTGACCTCTCCCAATCTTTGAAACCTGAGGTTAATGCACACTTCCCTTGGCTTTTATTATTCATTTCTAATGCCACTACTTTCAACTTCTCTAATTAAAAATATTGGAATTGGAATTTAGTATTAGCACTAAAAGGGAACTGTTTCAGCTAAGAATCCATTATAAGTTTCAAAAATTTCTTACCTTAGCATTCACCAGACCACCGATGGCTGTGCTATTCTGCAGTGTTGTATCAATAGCAGAAATATAACTCAGTCGGCTCAGATTTGAGCTGGAGTACAAAGAACATGAACTGCTGGGAAAGAAGTACTATTTTCAGACAAAGAGCCGCACTGCCATTGACTATAATTCATAGGAAGATCAATGCAGCAATGCGCCAGTTATTTTCCTCTTGATTACTGTTCTGTGTCCCTAGATACTTTGACACTGATTGACCTCCAGTAGTCACTCAAATGCTCTCATCAGATTTCTTCTTCTCCAGCCCTTTACCTTTCCTACCAACAAGGTTTCACCTAGCACCTTCCAGCTTCCCCTCCCCCCACTTTTTTATTCTGGCATTGCCCCTGTCCTTTCCAGTCCTGAAGAAGAATCTTGGCCCAAAAAGTCAACTGTTTAGTCATTTCCATAGATGTGCCTGACTTGCTGAGTTCCTCCAGCATTTTGTGTGTGATGCACGAGACAAGGAATTTCAGCCAGCTACTGAACCATGCAGAGTACAGTGAACACCCTAACCTGATCCTCATACTTGGACACATGAAAGATTTTACATTGAGGTGATTGCCATCAGAGTGGATCCCAATTCATCTGTGATTATCAGACTCAACTTAAATTGTCAATTTGGGCTCTAATCAGTTTGGTTTAATTTTACACCAGGTAATAGTATTATCTAAGAAATCATTAATTGAATATAGATATTTTCCACAAAGAACTTTAAATCATAAATTAATTCGCTCACTACAAACCTCAATTTTAATTTTAAATGCCAGAATATTTCTAATTACATTGCTGTTCATACAGACTCAAGAAATGAGATGGTAACATGATCAGTTTTAACTCCATGTTAAAACTCCATGATCAGTTTTAACTCTTTTTAAGCTTTACATAGAAACTTGAAGGGCTTCAATAAACTGATGGTCCATTACTACCAGTCAAGATGGCACTGGCAAACATTGATTCCTCGGGCAATATCTTCCAGACAACTAATCTTTCCAATTATTTCACTTCCCTGCCTTCTGCTTGTTCTTCTCATCTCATTTGTGTTATGTAAACCGTTATAGCCTGTGATGTACAGTTTGGAACTTGATCACAGGATCCACCACAATACTGTGTCCGGAGAGCTGCCTCGTGGAGATCAGACTCAGGAGGTGAAAAGGATTGAGGACACAAGCTGACTCATGGAGTAGAGCAGAGACGAGCACGGGGTTATGAGGCATCAAGGAGAATGTGGCGGGGGTTCAGCAGCCTGACTGACATATTCGGCCCCGGATCAGCAGTGTTCGGACCCATGTTTTTACTGAAGGACTGAGTTTGTGTGGTTGCACTCATTGTACGCAGATGAAAAGTTTCTGATATTCTGAGATTTAAGTGATTATTGAACCTAACTTTTTATTGGTTTCCTTTAATTCTCTGTTTTCTTTCTTATGACTGATCTGTTTTTTTTGTGTGTAAAGGAGAGGTTAGGAGTTTGGTGCTACTGTTGCAAGGGACCGGGTCAGGGGACTGTTATTGTCACTGTGATTTTCTGTGAGTGATGGGGTTGGAGACTATTATCGTCACTGTTTTTTAAAGCAAGTTACAGGGTTGGGTACTATTATTGTTACTGTTTTTTTTCAGCGAGTAATGGAGTTGGGGACTGTTGCTCTTTTTTCCCCAGCGAGTGACTGGGTTGGGAACTGTTAAGTGTCGTTTTTTTATGTGAGCGATGGGATCAGGGATTATTGCTGTCCCTGACGTTTATTTTACTGTTGGGGGGAATTCTGGGGGTCAGCAAGTTTTGTTTCTTTTCTTTTTCGTGTGGGGGGGGGGGGGGAGGGTTGATGTCCTTTTTCTCCCCCCCCACAATCGACACCCATGGTTTTTCTGTATTTAATAGCTATCTGTAGTATATAAATATCGAGTTTTATTGTACATTCATACTTTGACAATAAACTGTACCTTTACTGACAAAATTACTGAAGCCTGACTGGATTGTTATGCTACTAAATATGATTTTTTTTGTTGGCCAAGGACTCGAAGTTTCAAAATAATAGCCAAGTGTGAACAATTGATGACAAGTTATACCAAATAGTTATTTAGGAGGCAGAACAAAGGGACAACAACTGAATAAGATTCCACCTTCAAATGAAAGAAGCGGAGTCACACTACTCAACTATGTAGCTAATGAGAAGCCCAAATAATTCAGAATCTGCCTGCAATTATGTGCATGATTCAGGGTTATGAGGAGCATTCAATTCATGAAACAAACCAAAGACTTTTGTCCTTAACTATAGTTCTTTGTAAATCATTCAGAGAACCACAAACAAGTGAAAATCTGCAGATGCTGGAAATCTAAAGCAATACACACAGAATGCTAGAGGAACTCAGGCCAGTCAGCATCTATGGAAAAGAGAAAACAGTCGATGTTTCAAGCCAAAAACCTTCATTAATACCGAGTCCAGATGAAAGACTGTATGAATATTATTGGATAGCAGCCTTTCTCATTCCATTAACTGATTTATGAAGTATCAAGTTATTAAAATCTAACCATCTAGATGAAATTAAAATATACTTAACGTTTATTTCAGACATTAAACTACAGTACGACATTTCTTCTTGTTACAATTACCAGCTGAGGATTAAAAAGGATCCCATGGTAATTCCTTAAATGGCTTCAAGGGCACAGTGGCTAGCAATCTCATTACTAGATTGCTGCCCCAGCATTCTGTTACCATAACAATTGACATAGCCAACAACTGACTTCAAGTGCTGTTCACAGCCACTTTGTTAAAACAAATATTTCTAATATACTATTCAATAGAACTGCACATCAGAAATGGGAAAATGAATCTAGTATTTATTTGATAGGAAAGTACATTTCTAAAATCAAATATAGAACAAGAGGATTTCTTTACCTGGTAGCAGTTGGTAGCTCTGTGACTTTGGTTGGTGAAGAATGAATCAATGGAGAAGTTGATGGCCTCAAATTTAGCTGATCTGTAACAGGTACACACTCTATATTGAAAGACATATGTGCTGAAAATTATACATATTAATGTTTCCAGTACAGCACTAAGCAGCATATGACACCAAGTGTGTCACAATCTTTTACATAGCTTTTTAAAGTTTTTTTTCCCTGATCATTAATGAATTACACCAGAATTAAAACAAATTATATTTAGCTAACTTCTGTCATAAAAAGGTCTTGAAAGTAAATTGGAAAATTAAAACAAACAGTAAGAGCTTCTACAAGTACAGTGCCTATAAAAAGTTACACCACCCCCCAACTAATCGATTGCATAAGTATTCACTCCATTTAATATGACACGCCAAATCATCACTGACACAGCCAACTGGTCTCAGGTCATATAATTAGTTAAATGGAGATCACCTGTGTGCAGTCAAGGTATTTTAATTGATAGTAGTAAAAATACACCTGTGTCTGGAAGGTCCAACTGCTGGTGAATCAATATCCTGGCAAAAACTACACCATGAAGACAAAAGAGCACTTCTGCAACTCAATAAGAAGGTTATTGAAAAGCACAAGTCAGGAGATGGATATGAGAAAATTTCCAAGTCCCTGAATATCCCTTGGAGTACTGTTAAGTCAATCATCGAGAAATGGAATGTTGTAGTTGTAGAAAGAATATGACACAGTTGTAGAGAAGACTGTTCTCAAAAACTGAGTGACTGCAAGAAGGGGACACTAAGGGAGGCTACCAAGAGACCTATGACAACTCTGGAGGAGTTACAAGCTTCAGTGGCTGAGATGGGCAAGACTGCATACAATGGCTGCCCAAGTGCTTCACCAGTTGCAGAGTGGCAAAGAGAAAACTACTGATTTAAAAAAAACATGAAATCTCAGCTAGAGTTTGCCAGAAGGTATTTGGGAGAGTCTGAAGTCAGCTGGAAGAAGATTCTGTGACCTGAAGAAACCAAAATTGAGCTTTTTGGCCATCAGACCAAACGCTATGTTTGGCATAAGCCAACAACACATGTCATCAGAAACACACCATCCCTACTGTGAAGCATGGTGGTGCTGCATCATGCTGTGGGATGCTTCACTGCAGTAGGCCCTGGAAGGCTTGTGAAGGTAGAGGGTAAAATGAATGCAGCACATTACAGAGAAATCCTGGAGGAAAATCTGATGCAGTCTGCAAGAGAATTGTGTCTTGGGAGATTTGTTTTCCAAGCATAAAGCTGAAGCTACACAGGAATGGCATAAAAATCAAAAAAGTTAATGTCCTGGAGTGGCCAAATCAGAGACTAGACTGCCATCTAATTAAGAATTTGTGGCTGGACTTGTTTACTCATGATCTCCATGCAATCTGACTGTAAAGAAGAATGGGGAAAAATTGCAGTGTCCAGATCTGCTGATAAAAGCCTATCCACACAGACACAAGGCTATATTTGCTGCCGAAGGTGCATCCACTAAATACTGGCTTGAAGGCGGTGAGTAATTATGCACTCAATTATTGTGTTTTAATAATTGTAATAAATTTAGACCAATTTGAAGGAACTTGTTTTTACTTTGACATATATAACCATATAACAATTCTATATTTCATTTAAATATATAATGTTACTCAATTTGGCTTTTTTATACCTTTTTAACCATTTTCATGAGACGTCCACTATTTGTACAGCTGCTTACTTGGGCTAAAATGTACTGGCAGTAATGTGTCCTGATTAACTGGAATCCACTATATTCAAGGCAGAGATGGAAATGAGAGAGGAGTCAAGGTATTAGATACAGAACATTCTGGAAAACCTCAGTAGATCTGGCAGCATATTTGGGCAAGAGGGGACAGATGGGAGAAAACAAATTGAATTTAAGTTTCAGAAGGTCAGGGAGAGACCAAAAGAATACCTCTGATAGGGCAAGGTATGGTTGCTGTAAGGTTAATTTGAGGAGGTCATCAAATCAATGGGTTAATTCTCTCTAGTTAGAGAGAATACTGAGAAAGAAACATGACAAATCTGAACTGCAGGACTGTACAACATGCCTTACTGGTCAGACTGTACTGATGGAGAAAGAAAGAAAATTTGTACCAAAATAAATTTAAGGAGAAGTGTCCAATGAAACACAGTCCGAAGTCATAGAATACAATATGGGGTCCAGGTGATTATAATTACTCTGATGGATGATGAGGTACTGTGCCTCAAGTTTACATTAGTTAGAGTTACAAACAGATGGATCAAAATGCGAGTGGAATGGAGAGCTAAAATAGCAGGGAAAAGGAAGTTAAAGGAAGCTGTGAAGACTGAATGTAATTGGGTCAACAAAGCAGTCAACCAATCTTTCTTTGATTTCTCCAATGGAAAACACAAGATTGGAAATTATGCACGTGATTCACTGCATCACAGGAAGTATTATTCGGCGACCTGGATGGTGAATAGAGATAAAAGGACAGATGTGGCACAAGCTACAATTGCAAGGGAAGTGCCTTAAGGAAAGCTGGTGGCAGCAAAACAAAAACAGAATGGAGTGATTCCTTTGAAATGCTGAAAGGGGTGATGTATTTGGTAGTGAGATTTTGTTAACATTGGCATAAATTCGGAAGTATAATACACTGATCTGTCTTCTTACAGGGATGCAATCCTGTCTGCTCAGTGCTTCCAGCATTTTCTGCTTTTATTACAGATTTATCGCAACTGTAGTCTTTCTTTGATTTTTCAAGGAAAATACAGGAATGGAAAAATTGAGAGTGAAAACAGGAAATCAGGATAGGGGCCAAATCTAGATCAACTATAATAATATTAAACATTGGTGCTGGTTTGAAAAACCATTACCTAATTCTCCATCCATTTCTAAAGCAAAAGTTGTCCCTCTAATTAAAAATCATGCATTCTGATTTCACACACTTCATTTGTGAAAAGTTATTGCAGTCCCTAAATAACCACATGACTTCACAGCAGGTTCCCTCCGACGTGGTTTCCAAATACATTGGTCATAATGGTCAATATCATAAATGAAGTTTAATGCACATATCAAAAGCTCACCAGATTTACAGATTTTTGGTGTAGCTGAAGTGCCGTTGGATTGCTCAGGGCTGATGCTCTTTTGTTGGTCGTGAAGATCTAGAATTTCTTGTACATCTCTCTCCAAGTGTGGCTTAAAAGTTTTAAGTACTGCTGTATTGTTTTCATATATTGTCTCACTTGTTGATTCCACAAAACTTTGCTCCACAGATTCATTTGGGTAATGCAAATGGGAACCACTTGTCAATACACCTTGAACAGCAGAGGGTTGAGAAGTAATAATCCCTTGAGTTACATTTTGTAATGTTCTGGACACTCTCCCAGATATACTTTCTGAGGTCTGCTCTTCAATGACATGCTTCATTTGTTCTCCATTTTCAGTTTTTGTTCTATGTGCAGTTTTATCCGAACTTAATTCATTTCCCCTTAAACAAATATTATTCTTTTTGACTTGTTTCACTGGATTTATGGCTGTGCCATTCATGGTTGGTATTTCATGGACTTCATCAAAACTTGAAAAAAGTGTGCTATCACATGATCTTCCACTTACCACTGAATGGCAAATCAACTTACTATTATGTATGGGCCCAGATGGTTTTTTAGTCTGAAGCACACAGGCTTCATTTTTGTGTTCATCCTGACCACACAACCCAACCTCATCTTCAATTGATCTCTCTGAATTACCCATTTCAACAATGTTTAGTTTCTGCATCTTGTCTTTTGAGTGTACTGTTTTCCCTTCCTGCTTTTTGGTGCTATTTTTGATGCATTCCACTGAAAATGAATTTGACATACTTTGAGGATTCCTCAAACTTTCAGATATATCAGTGGAACTTAAATTACAAACAGATTCAGACAAAGGCTTGAATTCAGATTTGAGAATCTCACTCGTACTGCCCTCTGAGTTTTCAGGCTTTTTCTCTACATTAATAACATTGCTTTTCTGGCTCTTCGCTTGTGCACTGAATTCTTTACCAGTTGCTGCAGGCTTATTTTTCTTCCTGTTTTTATTAGAAAGTTCCAAAATCATAGATGCCAACTGAGCAGGATCAGCAGTTACAGAAGCATCAGCTATAGCAGAAGCAATTGTACTTATGCTCAAGACTGAATCTGTGGTGTTCAATTTAGTTTCTTCAACCTTCTGATTCAAACTCAATTGTGTATTCTAAAGAAAGAAAGTAAACAGTTCTCAGATATGTTTTCAATGTAATTTGAACAAAATAATATTCTCTGTAAAGCTATACCACTGCACATTCTATCCACACTCTGCATCAAACACATCATAGCACACCTGTGACAGAACCTACAAGTTTTAAATTGGCCTCTGCACACCCCTTGGAACCCACAGACCAAAACATCAACAATTCCTTTCCCCCACACCTCCCCACAGATGCTGCTTGACCTGCTGAGTTTATCTAGCAGATTATTTGTGAACTGGTGGAACCAACTGATCCACAATCCCATGCAGATTAAAGTTTTCACTGGATTTAAACCGAGGTTAATTATTCAAGGCTCAAAAGCAAACGTCACTGACCATACTTTCAGTCTGTTGCATATTTAAACTTAGTCCTTTGTTAAAGCTGTGATTTTCTGTTTGCTTAAATGTAGTTGAAATCTCTGTCGGAGTTCCATGGAGCGTTTGATCCAGATTTTCTGCATGAAAATGAATACTTCAATGCATCACTACATGTCATGAAAAATGAGTAAACCACAGAATAATGAACAAGCAGCTACTTCAGTGCAATATGGTTTGTAGGTCATGTGTTTCAAACTATAAACAAGTGAAATATTTATCAGGCAATACAGAACTACTTAACACAATTAACTCAGTGAAAACAGATTTGACAATTTAAAACAAGTCAACAATTTTAAGTTTCCAAATTAAATTTAATAAAAATGTTTTAAAAACCATTTTAATGTTAATATCAAGTTTTGTTTAATTTTCCCACTAGTCAAATGGAGAATGCATTTAGCACTACAAAAACGTTCAGCCAGTTAAACATGTCTCAAGTAGATACATATGCAAATGAGGACAGCAGAATTTCCCTCAATATCCAGAAGTCCAATCTTCAGAGCTGCAGAAGTTCCCAAATCTGCCTGCTTTCTACATCTTGAAGGTCAGCTACTCATTGATGTTTCTTTGACCTTGTATTGGAATTTCTAATACTTATTCTAAGCAAGCATATTCATCTAGCAACAGCATCTATTTTGTAATAGCAAGGTGGTTAATTAATCCACCAAAAGAGCAACTGTAGAATGATGAAAGTTATTCAACTTGAGTATCAAGTGGTCTCAGGACAACTTGGCATGGATAATAAATGTTGCTCTGCCAGTACTACCTACCTTCCAAGAAGAAATTGAAAAGCTTAAGCCTCATCTCCTGAACATTTTTTATTGAAACAGGATTCAATTTCTCTGACCCAGAATCCTGTTCACCATTGAATTAAATCACAGCTAATCTCAAGATCAACTCTATCAAAGAAATATCAGTAACTGAATAAGCAACGGTTTTAAAATTACCAATCCATCTATTATTCCAAACAGTAGTATGGATGTGAGAACTCCATACTTTGTTTCTTTTTAAGTGTTTCTAAGTGTCACTCCTGAATAATTTTAGATAACATTTGTTATGAATAATCCTCCCAGAAGAAACTTTTTCTCTTTGCAAGACTTATTTCAATTGCTCAATTAGGTTACTTCTAAATCTTATACACAGACAGTCCCTGTTATGCCCTATTGGGCAATAGAAATCGCCATTACAGAATTCACAAATCACTGTTCAAAAAGTTGAGACTGGGAATAAAATTCGCTCACAGAATTTGTGGAGAAAAAGTACACTTTTTAAAATTCTATTCATGCACAGATGACGTGACTTTGCATTACAAAAAAATGTGATATTGACTGCTTTCTGAGAACCAAACCCCTCCACTGTAACCTCGGGTCATTTGTACAAAAATCTCACTGGTATTTTCTAGTGTAACTGCATGTGACCTTCCCAAGTGTGAAATGCATGCAACGCAGTCCAACCAGAACACAATGCACCTGGAACACAATTATTACCTATATGTACCAATTGTTAAAACTTTTTAATCACATGCATATTACAGTCTTTTTAAAATGTATAAAGAAAAACTTAGTTTTATTTTACCTGACTGAAGTGTGTCACCATTGCACAACTGTCTGCCTTCTTCCTGGATTTCTGACAAATCAGCAGGTTGAATTAAAGGTACTGGTGTTCCTTGTTTTGGTGATGTTATGGAGTATCCAAATGAAGGCTAGGAAATTTGGTAAATTGGTTTATTATTGTCACATGTATTATGGTACAGAGAAAAATATATTTTTGTAAGCCACCCATACAGATCATTGCATCACATCAATATAAAGGAAAAGCAACAACATAATGCAGAATAAGTGCTATAGTTACAAAAGAGCAGTGCAGACATACAAATAAGATGCAGGCTATGTCAAGCACATTGTGAGAACAGCCCAGTTTATTGTACAATGGAACCATTCATTATGACAGCAGGATAGAAGCTGTCCTTAAGACTGGTGGTAGATGCTTTCAAGTCTGCCCAATAGTAAGGAGGGAAAGTAAAGAATATTTAGGGTATTTGATTACTGAAGCAGTGAGAGCTGGTTCCATGATGTATTGAGCCATGTGCACAACCTAATGCAGCTGAATTTCATGAAATTTTACCAGAATAAATCTTTAGCAACATATATAAACAGGTGCTTAAATGTGTGCTTTTAATTTAAACAACACCCTCCCACTATTTCACAAGGATGTCTTGTTTACCTAAATTATCCAAGAAGTAATCAAAGTTCTACTTAAAACAGAAACAAAACCAGAATTAACGGTGATTGTAGCAGTTGAATCTGGAACTAACCCGTTTTATGTTACTGTTTTCTCCAAGACATCCGAGAGCCTCTGATCTTTCACTAAAGAACTCCCCCAGAGTGAGCTGAAGGCAACTCTGATCTTGCACAAAGTCAGATGTTGCTGGCGATACTTCCAATTTCACATTAGAAGGCATCTTCCATGAATCATTTCCAAATGACTCACCAGTAATCATATTCATTTTATCTTCCTGTAAACAAACACTTAAATTAATGAGATTATAATAAACTTAGATTAATGAAAAACTTCACATTTTGCACTTTGCCAAAAGTTGATCCAATTCTAACTTTGCTCAGATACTGAACAATAATGATTGTAGCTTTTACAATTAGGTAATTTTACCAGTGGATGGACTGATATACTTGCATTTACAGTGTTCAAAATATGCAGATATTTTGCTATATAAAAAAACAAAAACCTTCAGTCTTAGCAGTGGAAAGCTTTTAGAATTTGGTACACTTCTAATGCAACTAATAGAATAGAGAAGGCAAAACTAGTTAATATGGCGTATTTGGATTTTCAGAAGGCCTTTAATTTTACTCAATGTAAAAGGTTAACAAGCAAAATTAAAGCACATGGGATTGGGAGAAATATACTGGCATGGATTTAGAATTAGTTATAGGGCACTGCAGCACAGCAACAGACTGTTCAGTTCATCCAGTCCATGGCAATTTGTTTTTCTGCCTTGCCCCATCTACCTTCACCTGCAACATATCTCTCCATCCTACTCTCAGTCATATACCCATCCAAACATCTCTTAAAAATATGCAACTGGAGTTGCATCCACAACCTTGTCTGGCAGCTCATTCCACATTCACAGTGAAGAAGTTTCCCCTGAAGTTCCCATTAAATAGTTTATCTTTCAGCCTAAACTTTATGAGCTTTAGTTCCTGTGTAACACAACTTCAGGTGAAAAGCCTGCATCAATTTACCCCATTTGTAACCTTCTTAATTTTGCATATCTCTATAAGATAACCCCTCATTCTCTGTGCTCCAGAAAATGAAGTCCTAAGCTATGAAGTCACAAAGATCCTCGAGACCTGACAACACCCTTGTAAATTTTTTCTTCAAGCTTATTGGTATCTTTTCAGTAGGTAGGTGATCAGAACTGCACATAATACTCCAAATTCAATGTCATTATTGTCTTATACGACTTGAATATAACATCCTAACATGACCCTATCAACCTGTGATGTTGTTTTCAAGGATCCCTTTGTTTTATCATACACATCAGTCCCCCACCATTCACTGCATGGCCTACCCTGCTTCGTAATGTCAAGATGCAATGCCTCACACTTGCCTACATTAAATTCCATCTGTCACTTTACAGCCAATTTTCCCATCTCGTCCAAATTCCACTGTAGGCATTGATAGTCTCTCTTGCTGTCCTCAGTCTTGGTGTCACCCACAAATTTGCTGATCCAGTTTAGCATATTATTATCTAAATCAGGGGTTCTTAACCCCAGAGAGATTACGTGGGGGTCTGTGAACATGGATGGGAAAAAAATTTACATCTTCGTTTTCACTAACCTCTAACTGAAATTTAGCATTTCCTTCAATTACGAACGCAGGCAACAAACCAAAATAATATTAGCAGCACCAGTGAAACCACAGATATTTTCCTATCACAAGTTGTTACAAACATCTCAAAATATCATGCTCATCAACACTCATCAAAATATGGCAGTTATTAGACCTGCTTCCAGATCCAACATGATTACAATCTTTCTGTATGCAGACGCTCGTGTGATGTACCTGGCCAACTATTGGGCAGCCCTGCATGGTTGCATGTTCTCACATTTGTACCCAGACATCTACGTTACTCTGCATTATTCCCCATCTACAATTGGTTATTGAACAATGTGTCGAAGGAGGTAAGTCACTTGTATTGTTTGTAATAGTTTTGCAAAACTGGACAGTTGAAATGAGAATTATTAACTCTTCGTAAAGCCACTGGGTCTTATGTAATACCATGCGATTCCATGCGCAACAATAGTCAAATTCCGGGACTCCTGAGCTACAGCTGTAATCGTGCATCTTCCAGAGTATCTAAAAGCCAGTAAAAGTCTTAAAACTTGGTAAGACCTGTCTTATTTTACTATTTATATTTTTTGCAGACCCAATTTAAGTTGAAATGTCATAAAAAAGTCTGACAGTAACAAGTGGTTTCACTTGCATTAAGTGACAAAAGCCAGTTATTTATTGTGTGGAAAAATGCTTACAAATGGAAGAATGAACCCAGCAAAAGAGCACCTCACATCTGTCCCTCCTGAAAATGCATCTAAAGATGTGGGTTGTTTTTCATGTGAAGAAAACTCAATTTGAAAAAGTTGGAACACTTTTAAAACTTGGATTTGCCATTTTCACCAAAACCTTTTCTTGAAGCATCCTATTAAGGTGCTTACCGGATTTCCAAACAAAAGAAACTCTACACTATTGGAGAGACTTAAGTAAAACCATGTGCACTGTAAATTGTTCAACTGGTTTATGGACTGGAACAGGAATAAAATGGAAGCGATTCCATGATCAAATAATGTGATATGTTCTAGAATAGTTGATTATTTCATTTAACATTTTGAAACAGGTCATTGAGGAATTGGCAGCGTCACAATTCCCAGTCAGAATGCAACTGGATTTAACTACAGACATCTCTCAAAGCTCGTTCATTATGCGCGTGCTAAAGCCAAAGAATTTGAGAGTCTCTTTTGGAAAGTACAAAGGCCGTTTTCGAAAAGGTAAAAAGTATTTTTTTGCCAAATAAAAACTTGACTGAAAAGGAAAACATCATACTTTTAGCACAGATGGAGCTCCTGTGATCCTTGGTAATACATTTTTGCTAATTTAGTCATTACTCATTGTTTCTTCTCTCCCCCCCCCCCCCCACCCAAACACACACACACATGCACTGGCAACAAAAACTCTTCCAACAACCCTCAAAGAAGTTTTGTCAGCAGCCACAAAAGTCATTAATTTTATTAGAAGCAGATCTCTGAATAATCGTATTTTTATAAAGATTTTGTCAAGAAATAAGTGCAGAATATAAAGTGCTTCTCTACTACTCAGAAGATCAATGGCTTTAAGAGGGTAAGTCTTGAAGCGCTTGTTCAAACTAAGGACAGAAGCTTCACTTTTTCTGAAAGAACAAGAAAACCCACTCTTGGAACAATTTGGAAAAAAAAGGTATTGTATCAATGGCCTGGCTTCCCTAGCGCACACTTTCAGCCATATGAATGAAATAAATCTTTCAAGGTTCTTAAGTGATCACCATGAATACTAATGAAAAATTACAAGCATTCTTGGCTGAGCTGTCGAAATGGAAGAAGAAAGTAGAGGCTGACATCTTTGCAAGCTTTCAAATGCTGAAGGAAGTGCTTTACCAAGATGGAGTTGAGATAGAAAATCTTTTGTCAATTTCTTTGAAGAGACACTTCAGAACACTTTCAAAAGTTATTTCCATCTTGTTGGTATTAAAGTTGAACTATAAATCTGCAATCTTCTTTCTGATACAAATTGTATCAAAGATGTAGATCTAGCCCAAGTTGAACCCATTGTTCTTAGGACAAAAAATGTACTACAATTGGAATTTAACTCAAAAAGTCTTGGATAATTCTGGTGTTTCTTGAAAGAAGCCCATCCTCGCCTTGTAAAGCAAGTTATACAAGCTTTAATTCCATTTGCAACAACTTATATTTGTGAATCATGATTTTCAATATTTATAAGCATAGAAATAAAAATACTGAAATTGACTGGATGTCCAACCACTCCACAACTTGTCAAAGACCACTCCACAATTTAATGTTCTTATTCAAGTTAAGCAACAACAGCCCTTGACATGTCTTTTAAAAAAATAAAGTTTAATATTAACTTACCGATATTTTAAGTGCCAAGTATTGTTATTTAATAAAGGAGCATATGTATTACTACATCACAAATGTGTTTAAAAAAAATTTTGGATAAGTATTTCAAAATAACTGAAATCCTGCATATTTCATTTTATATATTTATATACATGTTTCTGAGATGGGGTCCATAGGCTTCACCAGACTGACAAAGGGATTCCATTAAAAAAAAGATCAAGAACCCCTGATATAAATCATTAATAGTTAAATAATGGACCCAGTGTAGATCCCTGTGGAACACTACTCGTCGCAGGCCTCCAGGCAGAGAGAGAATCATCTACGTCTGTCTCTGCTAAGCCCAATACCGAATCCGATTTACTACTTCATCTTGAATGCCAAGCAACTGAACCTCTGACTCACCTCCAATGTGGGCACTTCAAAGACCTTGCTGAAGTCCATACAGACAACATCCAGTCTTTCATCAACCTTCCTCATATCCTCCTCAAAAAATTCTATACAGTTGGTTAGACATGAACTATACCATGCACAAAACCATTATCCCTAATCAGCTCCCTAACATTGAATCACAGTGGATTTAATTTGGTGCTTTTTTTTAAAAAACACTGATCATCAGAAAAAGACTCTTCAGTGTCAAAGTGAAAACAAATCTCTACAAAGTGATCTACATTAATTACAAATATAAAACAAAATAATTCATTGCATATTCACCCCATTCAAGTCAGTATTTAGTAGATGCACCTTTGACAGCACTTATAGCCTTGAGTCTGTGTCAATAGATTTCTATCAGCTTTGCACATCTGGACACTGCAATTTTTCCCCATTCTTCTTTACAAAATTGCTCAGGCTCTGTCAGATTACACGGTGATCATGAATGAACAGCCCTTTCCAAGTCCACTCACATATTCTCAATTGGACTGAGGTCTGGACTGAGTTCGCTACTCCAGGACATTAACTTTGTTGTTGTTTAAAGCGTTCCTGTGTAGCTTCAGCTTTATGCTTGGGGTCATTGTCTTGCTCAAAAACAAATCTCCTCCGAAGTCGCAGTTCTCTTGCGGACTGCATCAGGTTTTCCCTAGGATTTTCCCGTACAGTAGAATGCAAAAATTTGGGCACTCCTGGTCAAAATTTCTGTTACTGTGAATAACTAAGCGAGAAAAAGATGACCTGATTTCCAAAAGGCATAAAGTTAAAGATGACACATTTCTTTAATATTTTTAAGCAAGATTACTTTTTTATTTCCATCTTTTAGTTTCAAAATAACAAGAAAGGAAAAGGGCCCGAAGCAAAAGCTTGGGCACCCTGCAAGGTCAGTACTTAGTAACACACCCTTGGCATGTGTCATAGCTTGTAAACGCTTTCTGTAGCCAGCTAAGAGTCTTTCAATTCTTGTTTGGGGGATTTTTGCCCATTCTTCCTTGCATTCTTCTGTGAGTTTCTTGACCCGCCTTGCATGCACAGCTCTTTTGAGGTCTATCCACAGATTTTTGATGATGTTCAGGTTGGGGGACTGAGGGCCATGGCAAAACCTTCAGCTTGCGCCTCTTGAGGTAGTCCATTGTGGATTTTGAGGTGTGTTCAGGATCATTATCCTGTTGTACAAGCCATCCTCTTCATCTTCAGCTTTTTGTTTTTACAGACAGTGTGATGTTTGCTTCCAGAATTTGCTGGTATTTAATTGAATTCATTCTTCCCTCTAGCAGTAAAATGTTCCCCATGCCACTGGCTGCAACACAAGCCTAAAGCATGATCAATCCACCCCTTTGCTTAACAGTTGGAGAGGTGTTCTTTTCATGAAATTCTGCACCCTTTTTGCTCCAAACATACCTTTGCTCATTGCAGCCAAAAAGTTCTATTTTAACTTCATCAGTCCACAGGACATGTTTTCAAAATGCATCAGGCTTGTTTAGATGTTCCTTTGCAAACTTCTGACGCTGAATTTTGTGGTGAGGACGCAGGGAAGGTTTTCTTCTGATGACTCTTCCATGAAGGTCATATTTGTGCAGGTGTTGCTGCACAGTAGAACAGTGCACCACCACTCCAGAGTCTGCTAAATCTTCCTGGAAGTATTTTGCAGTCAAACGGGGGGTTTTGATTTGCCTTTCTAGCAATCCTACGGGTTCTCTCGGAAAGTTTTCTTGGTCTTCCAGACCTCAACTTAACCTCCATCGTTCCTGTTCACTGCCATTTCTTAATTACATTACGAACTAAGGAAACGGCTACCTGGAACTTTCAGCGTGCTAGGCAGCTGCTTAGAGGAGCCCCTGGCAGCTGATTGTTGGGACGAGGTTTGAGCAGTCAGGGTATTCATAAAGCTTTGAAATTTGCATCATCTATCGATGTCTGTGAACAAGCTAGTGCCCTAACAAACTAATTAAGGTCTGAGACCTTGGTAAAAATTACCTGAGTGCTCAAATCTCTTGGGGTACCCAAACTTTTGCATGGTGCTCCTTTCATTTTTTTCCACTCTAACATTGTACAAAACAAAAATAATACACTAATCTTGCTTAAAATGTTGAAAATAATGTTGCATCTTTAACTTTATGACTTTTGGAGATCAGTTCATCATCTACTCACTTAACTATTCAAAGTAACAGAAATTTTGACCAGGAGTGCCCAAACTTTTGCACTGTATTTTGCTGCATTCATTTTATCCTCTACCTTCACAAGCCTTCCAGGGTCTGCTGCAGCATGATGCAGCCATTGCCATGCTTCATGGTAGGGGTAAGTGAGTTTTTGATGATGTGCGGTGTTTGGCTTATGCTAAACATAGTGTTTAGTCTGATGGCCAAAAAGCTCAATGGTTTCATCAAACCATAGAACCTCTTTTCAGCTGACTTCAGAATCTCCCACATGTCTTTGGGCAAACTCTAGCAGAAATTTCATGCCCCCCACCCCCCCAACAGTGGTTTTCTCTTTGCCACTCTCCCATAAAGCTGCAACCAGTGAAGCACCCCCAGGCAACAATTGTTGCATGCACAGTCTCTCCCATTTCCGCCATTGAAGCTTGCAACTCCTCCACAGTTGTCTTGGGTTTTTTGGTAGCTTCCCTCACTCATCCCTTTCTGGCATGGTCACTCAGTTTTGAGGACAGCCTGCTCTAGGCAGATTTACAGCTATTTCCTGATGATTGACTTAACCGTACTCCAAGGGATATTTAGTGACTTGGAAATTTTCTTGTATCCATCTCCTGACTTGTGCTTTTCAATACATTTTTTTGTGGAGTTGCTTGTTCTTTTGTCTTAGTGATACAGTTTTTGCCATGATACTGACTCACCAGCAGCTGGACCTTCTAGGTACAGTTGTACTACAATCAGTTGAAACAAGTTGACTGCACATCTCCAAAAACAGATTTCCATTTAACTAATTATGTCATTTCTAAAACCAATTAGCTGCACCAGTGATGACTTGGTGTGTCATATTAAAGGGGGCTAAATATGAATAGTCAATTGTTGTGTTTTATATTCTAGTTAATTTAGATCACTTTGTATATATCTGCTTTCACTTTGACACTAAAGAATTTCTTTCTGTTGATCAGTGTCAAAAAAAACCAAATTAAATGCACTGTGATTCAAAGTTGTAAAATAATAAAACAGGAAAACCTCCTGGGGGAGGGGGGATGAATACTTTTTATAGGCACTGAATCATGTCCCTTAGAATACTTTCCAATAAGTATAGGCTCACTGGCCTACAAATTTCCCGACTTATTTTTAGAGTTTTTCTTAAGCAGCAGAACAAAATCTACAATCCTCCAGTCTCTGCCACCTCACCTGTGACTAACTATGTTTAAATATCTCTGCCAGAGCCCCTGCAATTTCTGCACGAGCCTCCCACAATCAGAGGGGACACATCCAGATGTGGTCCACGTTGCCACTACTCTTACCTCAATTGTACAGATCCTGTGTCTGTCTTTCGAGTAAAAACAGATGTAAAAAATTTGTTTAAGATCTCCCAAATTGACTGGCAGGTAGGTAACTGCACTATGTGGGGCTCTCGAAATGGCAAGCAGTGACTAGCTGGGTAAGGAAGGAATTCAGGCTTGGGTACAGTGATTTACAACAACAGTTTGATGAGGAAAATTATATAATAGAGTGCAACCCTGATATCTTCATACTGTTCCTCTGAGTGGATATTGATGGGCTCTCTATCCATGAGAAGATCAGTTACATTCATATCACTGTGTAGGTTGGAGCTTTGGGCATTTCGACTGCAGGTGCCCTTGACAGCACTGAAAACCTCATGTACTCCATGGCTATCAACAGGTTAAGAGTTTTGCTTTCTTAGTACCAACTATCTGCTGTTCTGGTCACTTTTTTAATGTTAGCCCAAAGTCTTCAATTCCTAACTTGTTCTTAAAGGCATCAACAACTGAGTTTACATGAATGTGCTGCAAAAGAACAACAATCTTCTTGCAAACCTGAATAAACTTGTGCTCTTCCTCAAATTCTTCTTGATCTTCTTCAATTAATGCAGCAGCTTTGTCTGTAGAAAACACCAAAATTAAATCATGACAATCTTCTCAAAATTATTTCTTTAAAGGTATTTTAATTGACAGAAATCTTACCACCACTTATAAATTCTTCTTCTTTAATACTATTAGCCAGATCAGTCGGAAGATTGAACTGACTCTGTTCTTGATCCAGTGAACAATAATAAGCTAGATCAGTCATCCAGCACCCTCCTTCATTTTGTTCAACCACACCAGATTTTATTTCTATAAAAGAAAAAAGTACCCATTGTTTTTATTATTCTTTTTTGAATTTATATTACAACTTAATATTACAATTTTTGATAAGAACAACCTTCTTTGACCAACTCTTCAACCTCAATAATTGACAGAAATAAGTGGATTGGACACTCTCCTCACTTGATATGATCACACATGATAATTGGATCTCATCAGAAGCCATAGCCCTGATCTTCAGTTCCAGTTCTAAAAGACCTGTTCATGCTTTTACAACTTATTAAATTTAGTTCAAGTTGAACTATCATTCAACCACACATAAAAATCAATTAATATAATCAAATGAAACAGCATTCATCCAGGACCAAAGTACAAAACACATTATCAATAGTCATACATAGCCCATATAACAGTCACACAAAAAAAAAAGCCCGTCCCCAAGTGACATGTCCTGTAAACAGATGGTGCATGGGTGTTATCAGCAAGAACAAGCAGTTCTCAACAGTTCGCAGAAGAACGTACACACGCACACAATCCAGCTTGTCCTTCCACCGATCAAACACTGGATGGCAATACTGACAGGAGGGGCCACCCTCAACCCTGCATCAACACCACGCTACACTGCCTCCAGTGTTTCCTCTCCTGGACTGATATAACAGGCAAGCATGCAGCTTGAGGCCTAGTCTTGCTACAACCAAAGCCACACAGCTCCCCAGCATCTTCTCTCTCCAATAAGCAAAGGAAAAAGACTTTACATTACCAATGTCCAACAGGATCTTGCAATTGCAAAAGATATGTCCAAAACAATCACTCACTGTTAGACCGCCTTCTGCTTTTGCTATAACTCTGATGGATGCCTTGCTATAACAGGCAGTAAAGTTCCACATCAAGTCCAGCTCTTCCAGGTACTCTGCTAACAAGCAACTCACTGACAGATTAGACCTCCAGTACCTGATGTTCCTAATGTCCAGTATTTTCTTGCAATCATAAAAACATTAAAAAACAGACAATAAAACCTTTGCTTGGCCCCCAAGAGGCCACTGCACCTGAACAAACTACCATCATACTGAAGTATTATCTCTGATAGCATGAGTTTCAACTTTCCACAGTAATTTTTTATGCAGCACTTAACGTGCTTTTTGGAAATCTTTGGTCTTGCAAATCTTCACGACTTCAGGCTTGAAGGATGTCCATTTAGAACAGATGCGGAGAAACTACTTTAGTCAGAGGGTGGTAAACCTAAGGAATTTGCTGCCACAAGCGGCTGTGAAGGTTAAGTTATTGGGTGCATTTAAGGCAGAGGTAGATAGGTTCTTGATTAGCCAGGGTATCAAAGGGAATGGGGAGTAGGCAGGGGAGTGGGGATGACTGGAAGAATTAGATCAGCCAATGTTTCAATGTCAGAGCAGACTCGATGGACCAAATGGCCTACTTCTGTTCCTATATCTTATAGTCTTATCTCTTTTACTTTAAAGGGAGCTTGAAAGGAGCATGAACAGAGTTTTAAAAAAATCCTTTGATGCCAAGAGTAAATGAAGAGTCCTCTGGTTGAGTATGGCCTTTCTCAGTAATCTGTAATAGGACTTCTCCTTTGCATCCAATGTATAAAATTATTCCTTTGCGTAATATGTAAACGAACATTAACTGTCAGTATGCAATTAACAAATAGGAGCCATGAAGTTCAGAAGATGGAGCCAGAAAGCTACACATGAACACATACATGATATAACTAGGGCTAGAAGCCAAAGAGGTTCATATATAAAAATTATTAAAAGCTGGAGAACACTTATATGTGCCATTTAAAAACTGTGGCACCAGCTACAGGCAAAATGTATTTACTACATTATCCTCCAAATGCAACATTCACAGACCGAAAACTTTGAAGTGGTTACGGTAAATCTGACAGAATGCTGTCAGCTACAAACATAATTTTATCTATAGCAAAAAGCACAGAAGTAAACAAGCAACAGGTAGCTACAGTTGAGGCCACATTCTCTGGAAACAACAAATGCAATTAATACCTTTGCTATCATCTGTTTGGGAGCATTCAGTGTTGTACTCAGCTTTCTGCTGGTTGAGAAATAAATTACTTTTTGAGGAATCTTGCCACATCTCTTCTGTGCTTTCATCTGGATACACAGGGGATAAGTAAACAGCTGCCAGAGGTGGGCCTGAACCGCCATTCAAAGTCTGGTCAGCATCATCATTTTCTTTAACATTTGTCTGCTCTACTGCTGCGACCCCACAAGGTCCATCTCTAAGACCCAAGCTGTTGTCACAATTTGGTGAGCAGATGATCTGTGATACATGAAGTGACTGATCAGGTGCAGTAGTATTACCGCCGCCAGAACAAAAATATACAGAATCCAGTTTCATTCCATCATTCAAACCAGAATCAAGAGTATCCTGTAGAACAAAATAGATAGCTGTTATTGATACAAGACAAATATTTGATTCGTAATTAAATTATGAATTGCCAAATACCCCAGACCTTGCAGCAAATAAGACAATCAATTGGACACACTAAAGACTTCCCAACTCTAAAGAGCAAAATCAAGGTTACCACAATGTTACTTCAGTGATCAAAATCAGGTTTATCATCACTGGCATACATCATGAAATTTGTTATTTTTTGCACTAGAACTACAGTGCAAAACATAGAAAACTATAACATAAAAGTATTCACCCCCTTGAAAGTTTTCATGTTTTATCGTTTTAAAACATTGAATCATGGATTTAATTTGCTTTTTTTTCCATACTGATCAACAAAAAAATTTTTATGTCAAAGTGAAAACAGATCTCTACAAAGTGATCCAAATTAACTGCAAACATAAAAACACAAAATAATTCATTGCAGAAGTATTCACCCTCCTTAATACAACACACCAAATCATCACTGGTGCAGTTAATTGGTTTTAGAGGTCACATAATTAGTTAAAAGATCTGTTTTTGAAGACCTGTGCACAGTCATGGTGGTTCAAATGATTGTAGTAAAAGTACACCTCTATCTGGAAAGTCCAACTGCTGGTAAATCAGTGTCCGAGCAAGAACTGTACCATAAGGACAAAAGAACACAACAATATGCTTATTGAGAAGCATAGTCAGGAGATGGATACAAGAAAATATCCAAGTCACTGCAGAGAAAATGCAGTTGATCTTTTGGATCACTTCAATGGTGTAATGGTGTTATATTGTCTGACAAATTGAGGACTTCTAATAGGGAATTTGTGATTTGCTAATCAGAGGCTGGAAACAGAAATCTTCCAAAATTTATAAATATACATACAGGTTTCCTCCGTTATCCGAAGGTAGAGCATCCCATGAAACCATTTGTAAGCCGAAATGTCGTAAAGCGAAGAAGCAATTGCCATTAATTTATATGGGAAAAATTTTTAAGCATTCCCAGACCCAAAAGATAACCTACCAAATCATACCAATTAACACAAAACCTAAAATAACATGGACATATAGTAAAAGCAGGAATTATATGATAAATATGAAGCCTATATAAAGTAGAAATATTGTATGTACAGTGTAGTTTCATTTATCAGAATTGGGAAAACAGACAGCCAAAATCAATTTGGATAAAACAAAAATTGGCATGTACATGCATGCACATGCACACACCTACACATGTACACGCCTGCGCACACAACTGCCCACACAAAGCTTCACGGTCAGGGTAGTCTTTCTCGGGGTAAACACACGTATAAAGCGAGGGTCTTTCTTTCGTAAAAACGAAAATCCTCTTTGGTTAACAGATACTAATGTAGATCTTTCATAACAGCGAGCTGTCGTAAAGCGAACGTTTGAAAAACTGGGGCCACCTGTACATTTATATATACACACACACACACACACACAAATACTTCTCGCAATGCAGAATCTTGAAGGTAGCTTCAAGAAGAGAAGTGAGCAGTAAAATAAACGTTAAGTAAGCTTAAAAAAGAACACTACATACAATCAATTTAATAGGTACAACTGTTTATTCGTGCAAATATCTAATCAGCCAATCATGTGACAGTAGCTCAATGCATAAAACAATGTAGACACGGTCAAGAGGTTCAGTGGTTGTTCAAACCAAACATCAGAATAAGGAAGGAATGTGATCCAAGTGATTTTGACTGCGGAATGATTATTGGTGCCAAACAGGGTGATCAGAAACTGTTGGTCTTCTGAGATTTTCACATACAAGTCTCCAGAGAATAGTGAGAAAAAGAAAACACACTCAGTGAGTGGCAGTTCTGTGGGTGAAAACATCTTGTTGTTAATGAGAGGTCAGAGGAGAATGGCCTGACTGTTTCAAGCTGACAGGATGGTAACATGCATTATAACAGTGGTGTGCGTAAGTGCATCTTTGAACACACAACACATCAAACCTTGAAAAGGATGGGCTGCAGCAGCAGAAGCAACAAATGTACACTCAGTGGCCACTTTATTAGGTGCAGGAGGAAAAA
This sequence comes from Hypanus sabinus, assembly GCF_030144855.1. NCBI lineage: Eukaryota > Metazoa > Chordata > Chondrichthyes > Myliobatiformes > Dasyatidae > Hypanus > Hypanus sabinus. The sequence continues at coordinate 132,825,656 of NC_082706.1, forward strand.
AGATTTAGAGCACATTTGGATAACTTTCTGTAAATGTTTTAATTATCAGTGATAAACTGAAAACTGCAGCTCAAAAATTGTGTAACCAAAAACATAACCATAAAATATCACATAATGCCATGAGGATATTCAGTCTGAAAAAAAAAATGCATGCTCTTCCCTCAGTATGGTACCTTTGCAGTTGCTAAATTAAATTTCTCACTATTCTGCACGACTACTATTGGAGAAGCTGACTGCTACTCCAGGAAAACTGCCATGATTTCCATTGCCTATTTAACTTAAACTTAGGCATAAAAGTTAAAAGATGCAGGAAGGTATGGTTCAACAAACTGATGATTCCAAACCAACTGATCAACATAATTCAACTCATCAGATGCAGTATAAAGCTTTGCAAGTAAGGGACAATATTAACCTTATTTTCTTACCTCATTTTGGCCAGGGATACATTCTCTCTTTGCTTGCAAACGGAGTGCATTAAATGTTTGATCTTGCCCAGTTATATTCCTATCCACTATTCGAAGGTCTTGGAAATTATTAAATATCACTTTATTAGAAGATACATTTATCATATTATCATCCTCTTCTCCAGCTATATTCCTGTCGACTATTTCACTTTCCCAACGATTGGAGGCTGCAGATTGTCGAGCTGACACACCATTTCCATCTTCTTCATTCCCACTGCTACCATCTCCTCCATCACCTAAAACATCAGCGCACATTTTTAAAGTATAATCACAAGTTCATACTTTAAAATTAGCTTAACTGCATCTATCATTACTAAAATCCAATGTAGTAACTATCACAGATAAAGGGAAATTACTTTTAACACTTGAAGATAAGGTGGCAAGTTGAAGGAAAAAATACAATGGGTAAGTAGTCACGCTCAAGAGAGATTCATCCACAATATAGATGGCAGTCAACTTATTTAGGTCATGGTATTGGAGAAGGCAGCCAATAGAATTCACTTTAATCAAGATGCATTTAAATACAAGAGTGAATAGCAGCAAAATAAATTCTGACCATGGTCTCTAACAGGGAGGCAAATAGGACATGAATCTTTGAAGAGTGGTTTTCAAAATGTGTTGAGCAAATAAAAACAACCTGTATTATTCTTGGTAGTAAATCAGATCAATCACAGTCAAGGAAGTGTAACAATCTCCATTTCATCCATTCAAGCTGTGAAACCCAAGTGCAGTGAGAACAAATTGTAAGGGATACCAAGGCAACATACCTTGAACCCAAAACAGTATTGAACCATGCTTTCCATTAAACAAGACAGACAAATGTCATGTTATCTTGCATGCCCGAAGTGCTACAAATTAAAGCATGCTCCCCAGTTCAAATGGAAATTGAAATTTTTCTTTAATTATCTGCAATCTCAGGTTTTCAAATATAATTGACTTAATTAAATAAGCCAACTCCAAGACTGTAGTGCTGATCATATGTCAACTTTTTAATAAAAATCTCAAAATAGACATATGAAAAATCAGAAATCATTTCGATAATATTTTTAAAAAAGTTGGATAAACAAATTCAGAATAATCTTTCAATTTTAGCTATACCCAATTATTCTATCAAAATTAAATTTAAAGAACATTGTTTGCTGTAATATTTAATTTTGTGCTTACCGACAATTGGTGAGTTTATGACCCGACCCTCTACTGATCTTTTGAATTCAAATCCAACCTCACTTAGCTCATCAAGTGGTCCAATGGACTCATCAGAACTACCGCCTTCCAAACCCGGCCGGAAGATGGGTTGATTGCTCTCTCCTGGCTGAAACGGAAATTCATTCACAGCAGGTTCACGTTATATTTTCAATATTCCTAGACTTTTCTAATGAACAATGTTGGAGATTCAGGAATTATAGAATGATGTGAACTATAACAAGCATTAATTCAAACAAGAACAAGTCTTCAGTTCAAATGTAAATTGCAAGTAGTAAACTATTTGAAGTTGAAAAGACAGCTTTGTAAACAAACCACACTGCTTACAGAACATAGGCTACTGGCCCACAGAAAAGTTCAAAGTAAAATTATCAAAAGTAGGTTTTCGTCATCACACACTACCCTGAGATTCATTTTCTTGCAGGCATTCATGGAAGGAAAGTAGAATCAGTAAAAAAAAAACAATCTGCAAAAGACAAACTGCGCAAGTATAAAGAAAGGCAAATAAAAATAAATAAATAAATAGATAATTCAGAGAACATGAATTACAGAATCCTTGAAAGTGAGTCTTCAAAGTAGAATCAATTCAGTGATGAGTGAAGTTATCTACACTGGCTCAGGAGCCTGATGGTTGAAAAGGTAATAATTATTCCTGAACCTGGTGGTGTGGGACCCAAGGATCCCATACTTCTGTGATGACAACAATAAGAGACCATGACCTGGATGGTGGTGCTCCATGATGATAGATGCTGCCTTCTTGTGGCAACAATCCTTGTAGATGTCCTCAATGTGCTTCCTGCTATGGACGGGGCTGTAGCCACTATATTTTGTAGGCTTTTCCATTCTTAGGCATTTGTGTTTCCATCCCAGGCCATGATGCAACCAATCAGTATACTCGCCATTGTGCCTCCACAGAAGTTTTCAGGATTTTAGATGACATGCCAAATCTGCGTAAACTTCTTAAAAAAAAATAGAAGCACTGCCATGCCTTCTTTGTAATGGCACTTTACGTGCTGATCACAGGGCAGATCCTCCGAAATAAAAACATCAAGGAATTTAAAGTTACCCTCTCCACCTCTAATACCCTAACGAGAACTGGCTCGTGGACTTCCCAGTTCTTTTTCCTGTGGTCAATAATCAGCTCTCTGACATTGAGTGAGAGATTGTTGTGCCACCATTCGACCAGATTTTCAATTTCCCTCCTATATACTGATTCATCACCACCTTTAATTTGGGCAACAACAGTGGTGTCGTCAGCAAACTTAAACATGGCACTGGACCAATAGTTAGTCTTATGGTCCTAAGTATAAAACAAATAGAGCAGGGGCTAAGCACACAGCCTTGCAGCATTTGAAAACCATGAAGTTTTCAAATGCATCAGCCAAATGCAAGTAAAAAAAAAAGCATATTAAATAGCCTACATCAAACTAGGCAACAGTGGCCTAATTATTTTGCAACATTGTTACCAAGTTCAAGGAACTTGTAGACCAGACTGATGTTGTCACTTAACACAGCTAACAGTCACAAGCATATGCTTTTTCCACTAATTGGGGTATCCGTGCCCTCAAAGAATCAACACTTAACAATAGCTTTGGGTGTTCTGGGTTCTTTGTCCTCAAACATTTAAATCATACTCAAGGATTAGTTTGTCTCATTAAAGGTGTATGAACATTCAGAACTGTTTCCCCATTGTACATACACAAGTCATTGGAAGCACTGTCACTGCCAGATTCAAAATATTAAAGTAAATATTATCATTGACAGTATTGAATTTGTTCTTAGTGTATAAAAGCTTAAGAACAAATTTGTTCTTGAGAATTTGACACTCTGTACTGGGTCTCCAGGGGAATGCCTGCATGTCGTGATGAATAAAGGCCGTTTGTATTAACCAGTTTCAGTGTCTCTTAGGTGACTCAGTTCACAGACACAACAAACACTTAGGCTTCTGGTCACTTCTGTGTGACATCTTCTGTGTGAATTTATATCCATCTCACTTTATCACTAACCAGGATACAAGGAAACCAACCAAGAACATTACTATGCTCATATGTCATGAAATTAATCTTTCCTTTCTTAATATCAGTTGTCTAAAGCAGGATGACAGTATCAACTGTACTTTTACCCCAATCATTTTCAAGGGACATTGTTCCATGTGAGATAGATCACCTCTGACTAAGAGAATATTGTGTGCAAGAATGAACAGCTACAAAGGGCCTGGCAATGCTGTATCTAGAAAAGCAAATACATTTGATCACCCTTCTAAAAAGCAGAGAATTGAAATGGAAAGTATGCAGTGCAAGTTCAGATTCATGAGGTGCTGAGTTTACCATGATAATTTAAACAGTTTACAGTCATATCTAGTTTTAATTGAAAGAAGATCTCATTAAAATATTGAATTCCGGTTAATTGGGCCATCACTCAATCAGAGCAGCCACTTATTTTGGACAACTCCTAAAGAACAAAATCTAACCAAGTAAATAGCAACTATTCCATTCAATTGTTTGGGACATGAAGTCACTTAACTGGAACAAGAGCCTGTTAGCAAACAAATTCTAACTAGAGTCAGATGCTTGCACTTCGGTGGCTGTTAGACACTATACCCTGCTTAGAGTGAAGTTTTTAAATAGCATAGTTGCGCATATTTATGTTCAAAAAGCAATGATGTTTTTGTCACTGACAGCTGGCAGAAATAAACAATAAGACAGTTCAGAACTATTTTCTTCACTGCGGTTTCAAGTATTCAGGCTTGATTATGCCAGAGATGGCCAGGAGTGAAAAATCAAACAATATCACTACTTCAACAAGTTAAAAACTACAAAGAATTTGAGGTTTCTACCATCACCTTCAAGGTTACAATGAAAGTGAAGATCTAGAGGATACAATCATTGATAACATTGTATGAAGGTAGCCAATTATCTGCACTAGGTGTCTGCACTAACTTTATTTACAATCAACCAAAAGAACATGGCAGCGTATATTGGATCAATTCCTCTGTCAATAATGATTAAAAACTAATACAGTTTATAGCACTGTAGTGGTGTTGAGTGTTTTTTAATTTGTTCTGTATTTCATTTAAATACATAATCTGTTACTCTGTTAATTGGTAGTTTGTCTTTTTTTTAAAATACTTTTAAACTATTTCCATGAAATTTCAGCTAATTGGACAGTTGCTTAATTGGGCCAAAATGGACCGGACCTGATGTGTCCCAATTAACCGGAATCTACTGTTTACAAAATAATCACAGGTTTGAAAGGATAGATGTGAAGTTGATTTTTCCCTTGGGTATGACGTCTGAAATCAGCTGACACAGCCTCTATACAGAGGAGTGAAACAATCTTTTCAATCTTCTAAAAGAATTCTTAGAAATTCAGTATTCAGACTGGATTACATTCAGAGAATCAAGCTGCATAGAGTTACAGCCAGCAAGTGGCACTCAAGTAGGTCAACTGTGGTCTGAAAAATGCAGTGTAGGTATGAAGGGCTGACTACTGTACAGCTGCTATTTATTATGTTCTCACATAAAATGGGGTAACAATAAATCAATTCCTAATTGCTGTGGCTATATAGTTATATCATATATATTGAATGATACGTCTACCCCCACCCCTCCAACACTAAAAAGAAACCTAAGGAAAGCTATACCAACTCCCTTGCTGCACAGGACATTGACTGGCTTGGCAAAGTACTGCGTTGCTGATTAGTCTCCAGCTCATCGTCCGTATCCTCACCACTTGATGGTGCAGAATCCATTCCAGTTGCTGCTTGTCGAACAAGTGGGATCTGAAAGTTATCCTGTAACATGGCCAAATAATCCTTTAAAATGACCAAATATTTTAAAAACTCCTAATGCCAGAATTATACTAAAACAATATATAAAAAATAGTAAATCAGAAAACTTCAGAAACTGGAAATCAGAAATAAAGCTGGAAAATGTGGATTTACAGAAAGAAACAGTATTTCTGATGGTAAAACTGGGAAAATGATAAGACAAGTTATTTTCAGTTGCAGAGAGGGTTGTGGACAACAACATTTTGATTGGATGAAGCCAGAGTTATCTGGGTGATTCTGAAGTGTTTAAGAGCTATCTGGTTTGTCGATCAGAGTAATTGGGGACTAAAATAAATAAAAAGCTATGCTAAAGCTGTGAAATGCAGAGCTGGTGAGTATTAAAAATCCCAAGCATATCAGGCAGTGTCTGTGGACATGGGAAAACAGATATAACATTACATATAGATAATCAAATTGCTGAAGTTGACAAATTCTGAGGCAAAAAGTGAATTATTGAACTTGACATCAAGAACCCAAATTGGCACTGAAAATTGACCAGGGAGAAAATTATCCAAGTTCATGATTATTTAATATTTAAAATACTTTACATTATGTTATTTGCAGTAATTTGTATTAACAATGCTCATTAGCTTTAATAAAATTAATGAGTTCCCAGATGTTTTGCTCTGAGCCTTGACTCGTTTTTAGCCTACCTGAATGGGTTCAAATTAAAGATAATAGGCATGAGAACCACCACCTACATGGTTTTAAATGGATTGCCAGTTTACCATACACCAACAAGCAGGTTTGACATTGGCAACAAACTTCTTCAGGCAGCAAGTACAGATCTAACCATTACAGTGAAAATAATAGAATTAGATATTTATTGAGTACATGCTCATTTTTTGAATTACTTATGATCGTATAGGGAAATATACAATTTTGACATGCATGTCTGTCACTATTTGTACTGATGAGAGTTAAATTACTTTTCTTTCAAAATGTTATGGCCTTAGTTTAGCAGTTTAGTAAGTTCTTACAAATTTTTAAAAAATCAGCAATAGCTTGCAAAAAGAATTGAACTATTGAATTGCAGTATTCCCTACCTCATCACAATCTAACGGCTGCAAAGGATCTTGGTCTAATTTTCTCAAATAGGAATCCAATTCATGTTCAATCTAAAACAGCAAAGACAAAGGGAAAATTCTTAGTCCAACATCTTTTGTGCAATAGATAATCACAAATGTCCTCAAACACATCTATTTGCAGTGCAGGGCTAGATTAAATGAATAGCAAACAATACATTCCACACTTTTAAGTTTAGAAGACAGGGTAAATTTATCTGGAGTGCTTTGAAAAAAAGTAATGAAACAGCAAAATTGTCAGAGAAAACACAGTTATGTATCAACTAATACATGTCAGTAGAAATGCCAAATCAAAACATCAGAGCCTATTTGCAGTTACCTACGGCTGTCTGAATTAACCTTGAGCCACAAGGACGGAGTACTCGGGTGTCATTAGGTATTACAGGCCCTTCAATTCACCATGTCCATACCCACCACTGTACTTAGTTAGACTTGTCCCAATTACTTTCACAGTCCATAGCTTTCTATGCCTTGGAAATTCAAATGCTTCTCGAGATGCCTCTTGCATGTTGACAGAACCTGCATCCACCACCTCCTCAGGTAATGCAGTACAGGCTTCAACCACTTTCTTAGATCTGGTCTAAACATCTACAGGTGGCCCTCCTTATCAGCAAGGGATTGGTTCCGGGACCCCTCATGGATACCAAAAAACGCTACAATTATTACTAAGCAACGCAGTGGTTTAATTATTGAGTTTTGGGGTTTTGATCCTCCACATGAATCCGGCACAGATGGAGAGCGCACTCGGGAGCGGTCTGTCACTGGATTGAACTCGGGAACTTCTGTTCCCGAGCCTGGCACTGAAACATATGTTCTTAAGTGTTTTATATGCATAGAAAGGTAAAATATATACTATATACTAAGACAAATGTTTGACTAACTGACGCTAAATAATGCCAGGTGTACCTGTTCCGACTTACTTAATAAGAGAACTTCCGATTTTTTTCAATTCTGATCTACAATAACCCACGCAGATCCTTCCATATACTTTAAATCATCTCTAGATTACTTACAATACCTAATACAATGTAAATGCTATGTAAAATAATTGTTATACTGCATTGTTTAGGGAATAATGACAAGAAAAAAAAGTCCGTACACACTCGAACAACAAGTGCTGGAAGAGTACTTCCAGGTTTTCTCAATTCACGGTTGGTTGAATTTGCGCATGCAGAACTCATGGATAAGGAGGGCCAACTGTACTCTCACCATATATCTATGCTACATTTAACCCCCCCCCCCCCCCACTTCCCCCCATTGGAAAAAGATTCTATCAACCCATCTATCTCCTTCAATTTTGTATACTTTATCAAGTCGCTCCTCTGCTCCACGAAAAACAATTCAAGCCCATCCAAATCTCTCTTTATAATTGAAATCCCAATTCAGGTAACATCCTGTGGATATTCTTCATATCTTCCCCATACAGTGGCAACCAGCACAACATTATCAGGAATGGCCTAAACACGGCTTAAAAATTGTAACATGGCATCCATGTGTTTACATTCTATGCCACGGGTGATAAGGCAAACATCCAGTTTGCATTCTGCATTTTCCCCTTCTACTGTGCTGCTGCTTTCAGGCAGTTATGTACTTGTATGCCAAGGTACCTCTGTTTATCAACACTTTCTAAGATCCTGTACAGTTCATGTCTAACACTTGCATCACTTGGAATATGTCAGCATTAAATTTTCCTCTGTCATTAGTCTATCCAACTTTCTAACTGATGATAAACTCTTCTTCGGCTTTCAGCTGGGTACAGATATCGATTTTAACCAATGTTTTGTTGGTAAACTCTACCAACTTCATCAGGGATGATGCCTGGGCACGTCTAGTTCAGTGGTATTTATCCCCCATCATCCATCCTTCCTGATTGGTTAGTCCTCATCCAATCAGGTTTCCACTGTCCCACCTTGTTTACAAATCAGATTCCAGTTACTCACACATACTTCCTCTATAAGAGGAACCACTATGAACAAATGGACAAAGTTGCTATGGGATTGCCCTTGTTGCCAGCTATTGCTAATTTCTACATGAAGGACTTTGAGGAGAGGGCTCAGAGTTAATCGCCCTTACACTGCAAATGCTTCTTCAGATACATCAATGACTACATGTGTGGCTTAGTGTGGCTTCATGGACTCCAGGCATGAACAGTTCTACAATCATCTGAACAGCATACATCTAAACATTAAATTTGCGACAGAGATAGAAAAGAATGGTTGCTTCCCATTCCTGGACATTCTAATACAATGAAAACCAAATGATAGCCTTGGACATAGTGTCAATCGGAAACCCAATCACATGGACTTATGGACAACAACTAACATCACACCTCCCAAAGTAGAGCAGTCCTTTCTACATTGATTAACCTTGTAAAACTATTTCAGGCCCGGACAGTCTCCATGAGGAAATAAGATTATTACACATGATGTTCCTACAGAATAGCTACAAGGTTAAGCAAATCAATCGACCCTTAAAACAACGGAAAAGCCTAACCTAACAACCTAACAACGATGAGCCCAACGCTACCATCTGTCTTCCCTATATTTATATGGTTTCTGGAAGGATCGCAAGGATCCTGAAGAAATACCAGATTAATATTATTCACAAACCCACACGGAAGCTCAAAGATGACCTGGGATTCCCAGCAGATGGCACATACAGGATTCCTTGTAAATGTAGAGCAGTGTATAATCGGCCAGACAGGACACAATAGAAAATGGCATCAAGCAGCACAGGTGGTGTATTCATTTGGGTTACCCAGAGGAATCGGCAGTAGCAGAACACTGTATTTGCAATGGCCTTAGGATTGACTTCAACAATGCAAAACTACTGTGCTGTGCCAATGGCTTTTGGGGCCATTGAAATAAAACTAGAGGAAAAGAATTCTAACAAAGAAGGTCTTGTTCTACGTAACAATTGGATTTTTGATTGTAAACAAGGTGGGTCAGCAGATATCTGATTGGATGAGGAATAACCAATCAGGAGGGATGAAATACCACCGGATTAAACATGCCCAGGCATCATCCCTGATGAAGATGGCAAAGTTTGCTATCAAAGCATTGGTTAAAATCAATACCTGTACCCAACTGGAATGACAAAAAGAGTTTGTCATATACATCGGGAAAGCACTAGATTCTTTTTCTAACTAATTAATTCAACTGCAAAACTTAAAAGATGTTTGTATATCAACATAGTTGGGAGGGGTAGTTTTCAGTTGTGGGTCAATGGGACTAGACAGAATAACAGTTGGGCAAAGAATAAATGGGCTGGAGGGCCTGTTTATGCTGTAGTGCTCTACGACTAGAATCATGCTGGAGCTCAAGGCGATCTTTCTCACTATGAATGTCATCACAAACTTACTTCCTACATTTGCGTTCAAGTCTTAACATATATAAAAGAAACACCAAGGGTCCCAGAACCAAATTTTGCACTGCACTAGTGATTACAGATTTCTAAACAAAGAGCAACCCTCTGCAACTATTCTTCATCTCCTAGTATCATCTCTAGATCCCACTGCAACTTGTTTTGGATCTCACAAGCTCCAACATTGTGGATCAGTGCAAGAGCACTGAAATTGGAAACATTCATCACATTGCTCTTAATTTCATTCATCACACTGTTTAAAACTATTTTATCTAATTAAAGAGATGATTTCTCATGAATAAAACAATGCTGACTATCCTTAATCAATTCCTGTCTTTCCAAATCCAAATAAATCCTGTACACCTTGAGATTTTGTTTCAATCTTTCCTATGGCTAATGCAAGACTCACTGGCCTATTAGTTACCTGACATATCCCTGCTGATGTCCCTGAATAAAGGAACTAACATTTGCAACCGTCCTGCCAACTGGTATTTCATCCGTGTCAGTGAAGATGCAAAAATCAGATAATCTCAGTCATCTGCACCCTCAGCAGCCTGGCAATATCTCATCAGGCCCTGGGGAATTATCCACATTTATTGCTCCAAGACACCTTACACAACCTCTTCCTCCATGTACATGCTCTAGAACAAGGGCTCCCAACCATTTTTATGCCATAGGTCAATACCATTAAACAAGGAGTCCATGGGCCCAAGATTGGCAACCCCTGCTCCAAAATACCACTATCCCTTTCCCTGGGTGCAAATGCAGAAGTTTTTCTATGCTGTTGCTGGACTTGCTGTGAAACCCAGCAGCAGTTAAAATAGAAATTATTCAGCTGAAGTCATTGGAAGCTCAATGAACCTATTCAAATAAAGACTGACTGCAAGCATGAAAGCATTAGATTTTTTTAAAAACTTAATTTGGTTATGTGTTCAAATTTCTCCAATGTTTGCATTTTCATATTAAATCTTCAAAAAGAAAATGTTTTAAAAGAAAATACTTTTGATTTTTTGTGAATAGGACACATCTGAGCATTGAATCACCAATGTTTTAACACCTGGTAAACCCAGGATGTTGCTTAATCAGCTGTCATACATCGGCACTCATAAAAAAGCTGTAACAGGCAGGGAATCATTAACCAGCTTAGAACTGGTTTATATATAGTTTTTTTTCTGTAGAACCAAGCTAGAGTGTTTAACAGGCATAGAGCCTAAGAGCTCAAGCAGCTGTTGCTCAGTAGAAAACTGCCATTATATAAGGTTTGTTTATTTACATTAAATCTTTTAATCATACAGAAAGACTAAGCCTTTATCCATGAAGTGCTCTGCGACTTGAATGACAAAAAAAACCTTAGTGGTTCTGAAGCTCATGCACCGGTAAGAAATAATGCAACAAATTACATTATATGCTATATATAAAAAGGCGATGCTCACAGTATTAACAGCTATACCATCTGATGAATTGAAAACAGTTTTGACAACTAGTTGTATAATTGGCAGTTTACTCTATCAGTTGCAATTTGTACTGAGCACTTAAAAAGTTAAACCAAAAGGAAGGCTGAAGCATCCATAACCTTAGAGAGGTCAAGGGAAGTCACAGATTAGTCTTCATTGAGGGGTCAGCAGTGCAAAGGGTGAGAAGTTTTAAGTTCCTGGATGCAAACATTGCTGAAGATCCTGGGCCCAACATATTGATGCAATTATAAAGATGATATCAGCGACTATATTTCATTATGATTTTCAAGAATGTTACTAAAATTCTAGCAAATTTCTAAAGATGTACCATGGAGAGTATTCTAACTAGTTGTATCACCGTCGGGTATTGAGGGGCCATTTCACAGGATTGGATAAAATTGCAGACGGTTATCAACTTAGCCAGTTCCAGTTGTTACGAAGGATGAACAACTCTGATGAGCAGACGGGTGCAGAGTCGCCCATGCACCCCCCGCCTTTTGGAGAATCGCAAATCACTACTATTTCGATGCTGTTATCAAGGAAGTAAGAGAGACAAAGGAAATCTGCCAGGGCAGTTGTTATTGATAACAGCTTATGAAAGTTAATGAGAGAGAGACACAGCTAAGAGTTACCCAGGGTGGATCGTCTCCTAGTGACAAAAGAGGAGATTTACTGCTATTGTCTTTTGGAGAAGGATTGTTTACTTGGTACTGTTCTATTCATTGAAACCCCTCAGGGGACAACCAGAGTGGGCTGGTTTGATGGGTTACATCATCCCAACCTGATTGACACCTGAGACCCCGTGAGTGGGGATAGAAGTGAGGTCTGGGGTAACACCCCTCAGACTCACCAGGAGAAACACTAGTGAGCAGCAGAAACCCACAAGACAGTGTGGGACATCGGAGACTGAATGAAGGGTCGGTAAATTTTAACTCACAGTGTTTATAGCGAGACCGGTGGGGGCTTGTGTGTGTGTCCACCCTTGCCTGGGTGACGAGTCCACCACGGAAGAACGGTCTAGCTAAAGGACAGAGGGGTCACACTTGAATGGCCACAACAATGACACATTGACGGATCGAAATCGTAAAGGAAGGTTGGCAAAGACCATAGCTGTTACTGTTTGTGCGCTCTCTTTCTCTCGTCTCTCTCCCCAACAATTGCAACACATCGACTGACAACTACCACAGCCTGCATGAACCGAACTGAACTTTATATTTCCATCTGACAATTCATTATCCCCTAGACAACGATAGAGCTTGTTTTGTTATTATTATTATACCCGCGCTTTTAGGTTTAGTATTGCTAACGTATATTATCTGTATATTTGCATTGATACTGTTTTGTATATTTTTACAAATAAATACTGTTGAAAATAGCATCACCAGACTCCAACGGACACTTCTATCTTCTATCTTTGCTGGTAAGACACCCAGTTAAGGGATATGTAACACAGTATGGGTACTAGTCTCCCCAGCATCAAGGACATCTTCAAAAGGCGAGGCCTCAAAAAGGCAACATCCATCATTAAGGACCACACCCTCACCCCCCCCCCATCACCCAGAACATCATCTTTAATCCATTATTCCTACTGGGGCATAAGCCCAGCTTGCCTTCGTCCTCTACCTGTGGCCAAATTTTTAGTCTTTCAGGATGTAGTCCATCGAAAATTCCTCCTCTCCCAGTGAGTAGTTCTTTGGAGCTTCTGTTGGCGCTTTTTTGGTGTTGGGTTTTTAATAAGATGGGATAGTTAGCCCCATGCCCAACCCTCCTCCTCCTTTCGCAGCCAGGCTTGGGCCCATCCACGGCAAAGTTATCACCCAGGATATGCTTTTCTCTTAATATTACCATCAGAGAGGAGGTAAAGACACCTGTGAAACATACTCAACATTTTAGGAGCTCCTCTTCTCTGCCATCAGATTTCTTAATGGACAAAACCAACCCTTGAACAGTACCTAACTATTTTTGATTTTTTTGCAGTACTTTTTTTTAAAAAAAAATGTGTTGCACAGTGCTGCTACCTCTAGACAAATTTCACGGCATATTATCAGTGATATTAAACCTGATTCTGATCCTTCTTCAGTCAGAAATTACAGAAGGATGGCTCTTCTTGCTCTTGTCCAAGGCTATACTTAAGTCAATGATAAATTGTTTTCCACTTCCTGAACTCAATACATTTACCAAGGATTACCAGTGTGGGGAAAAAAGGTAGCATCTTAATCAAATAAATACTGATTGTAAAACTGTCAATATATTAAAGGAGACAGGCAGGAAAATGGGATAGTACAGATGTGGAAGATTCAGGCCAAATACAAGAAAATGGGACTAGCTTTAGATATTAACCTTGTTCAGCATGAATGAACCTGTCTGTAAAAGTCCCTGTGCTGCAAAACTCTGTAAAGGTATTTCTATTATTAGACATAATTAAATTAACCCCTAATTTAGGTCCAGCAATTAGAAGAAAAATGAGCAATAACTATTAACTTTTGTGACTTTTTTTTTAAAAAAAGAGAATATGATAAACAAATGAATTCCAAGGGAAATGTTTTCATTAGTGAAATCAGGATAGAAACTACTGGGAGTTTGTACATAATATAACCTAGAGAAATTTTAGGCCCATAATCATTCAAACTTTAAGCTGAGAGAAAGTAGTAAAATGAAACAAATCAGGAAAGAAAACTCCTTTTGGGACAAATGCTCATGATGCTGTGCAGAATAAGGTAGCTGTTCCATTACTTCAGAGTACATTAATAGCAAATTAAATTTTATTTGCCCTATTATTTTTGATGAAACATTTGGCACTGATGTGTGGTGTACATGTTTGACTACAGAGCTTTCCCCAGTGACCCCTTGTTGAAACACTGATTACCTGAACTGCAGAATGGGCTTCAGGAAGCTCTTGTCCTTCAGTGTGGCCCCTCTGCATTCCTGGTGGTACAAACTTCTTGAAATAAGCTTCCAGTCTATCATCCTGCAATGTATCTGCATCAAGTTCATCATCTGTTGGAATAATAATTGTGAGATCAATCACAATCAATTAAGACAACTGAATTCCGGTAGATTCTGGTTAATTGGGACACACCAAGACCAGTACATTTTGGCGCAATTAAGTGGCTGACCTAATTAGCCAAAGCTTCATGGAAATAGTTAAAAAGGTATTAAAAGACAAGCTACCATTTAACTGACTAACAAATTCCATATTTAAATAAAATACAGAACAAATTAGAACACTTTCAATAGCACTACAGTACTTCAAAACTGTTAAGTTTGTAATCATAATTGACAGAGGAATTTGTCTGGTGTACATAATAAACAAAATCAGCACAGACACCTAGTGCAGATAAAGGACTGCCTTCATCCAATGCTTTTGGTGATTGCATCATCCAGATCTTCATTTCCACTGCAACATTCAAGATGATAGGCATTACCTTCAACTTCTGTCTTTCCCAACTTGCTGAATTAGTGAAATCATTTCATTTTCACTCCCGGCATTTTTTTTTGCATCTCCAAGCCTGAATGCTTGAAACCACAGTGAGCAAAAGATTTCTGAATTGTCTTACTGCTCATACCACACTATCACTAACAAAAATTACTGCCTTTTGAATTCAAACACATGCAACTGATGCTGTTTAAAAATTGCTTGCTCTAAGTACGATGTAGCTTCTAACGGCTACACAAGTGCATGAGACTGACACTGGTTAGGATCTGATCAACAATAGTCTCCTGCCCCAATTGAGTGGCACTGTGCCCCAAATGAATTAAGGGAAACCTGGTAATATTTACAATTAGTTTTTGAACTGACCCAAATAAGTGGCTGACCTGATTAACCAATGACACAATTAACCAGAATCCACTGTATTTAAGGAAGGTGAAGATAACAGCCTTATTTTTTGAGTTATTAATCCAGAATGAACTAACCAAAATTTGTTAAAAAAACACAAAATAACAGACTAAAAACAAATTGCACTAACAAAAGCAGAAAAAAAGTCAAAAGGGAAAGAAAACAGTAAAACTCCAATAATCTAGTATTTGATTGTTCAGAGTGCCAGTGGTTTGGTATCTGGCATTGGGTTCTATTTCCTGCATTCTCTTTAAACTCACCAGACTCACTGTAAAGTTTATTATACTACTGTGCAAACTTAAGAAACAACACAAACTAAAACTGTGTTGGGGTATTAATACCCATCAAATCCAATCGTCTAGAAAATCTGCTCATCTGACATCGTCAAGACCCAAGTATGCCAGATTACCAGTTTTACTGTAAATGAAACACTAAAAATTGGATTCTTCTCAAATATGAAACATTTAAATTTATGCTGCAATGAAAAGTTTACCAAACCCACAATGACCAACCATCATTTTTAAAATTTATGATGCATATTTCACATATTACAGCTCAGTTACAGTACTGTTACTATAAGGCAAGGGTAACATCTTTATGCACTATACCTGTAGACTGTTCTTCCAAACTTGCCAGAGACAAGAGCTTTTCATCCTCTAACAAACTAGCAAGGCTGTCACTATGTCGCCTTGGGCCAAGTTCCTCCTCTGCTCCTCTTGAGGCAGGATAATTTTCAGAGTCCTTGATGGTAGAAATCTGGTGGTTTAAACAATATATTACATATTCAAATTTAAACCAACAACCTGGTATTGCTGGGACTTTGAAAATGCCACCAGTCTGGTAGTGCTGCACTATGATATTAGATTTACTAACACAACAGAAATTTCACTTCCATTTTTACACAATACACAAAAGTATTGTGCTTAAAAGGAATAGTTAAGTAAGTTTTGTTCATCACATGTACTTCAAAAAATACAGTGAATTGAGTTGTATGCATCAATTCAAATCAGTGAAGATTGTGTCGGGGCAGCCCACAAGCATTGTCACACTTCCATGCCAAGAGAGTGTGTCTACAACTTACTAACCCTAATACTTACATCTTTGGAATGCGAGAGAGAAAACTGGTGCACTCGGAGGAAACTCACACAGTCACAGGAGAATGTACAAGTTCCTTACAGATAGCAGCAGGAATTGAACCTGATCAGTGATCACTGGCACGGCAAAGAGATTGCACAAACTGCTACCATGCCGCAAGAATTAGTATGCATCTGATCACAACTACAATTATGTGTTTCCTCCTATCCCTGTTAGCATCTCTCTCAACTTTCTGTGGAACACTGAAAGCTCCAATAAATCGTTTACTTTCTTCACAACTTTGCATAAACAATTTTTGTTATGTTAAAGTATTTTGCAGGCCAAATACCCAAGACTCAAATAGCATGACATTTTAAATTTCATTTGTGGGTCAAACTGACTGCAAATCAAATGAAGGATAAATATAATATGCCTAGACAATCTCTGAACATTCCATTCTCCAAATAAGCAGTGAGTGCAACTACTTTCAATGCTAAATGTATGTCATAGGTGTGTTATTATTTTAATGCTAAGATAATTAAACAGTGACCATGTGCTGAATTATCTGTAATACAGAAGTGAGCAATCAAAAAGACATTATCAAACAAGCTGCAGGAAAAGCATCTCATTTTCCAACTTGTCATATCCTGGCCAGCAGGTTGGTTGATACTACTTTGTAGAGTTTAAACTAGTTTCGCAGGAGGCTGGGAACCAGAGCCATAATGAGGGAAGGATCGGACCAGGAGGTTGATGTTAGGGAAGGTATTGAAAGACACAATTGAAATAACAGGTATGATGGGCTAGCTAGTTTGCAGTGCCAATAAAAAGTATTTACCCCCCCTTGGAAGTTTTCATGTTTTATTGTTCTACAACATTGAATCAGTGGATTTAATTCGCCTTTTTTTGACACTGATCAACAGAAAAAGACTCTTGGGTGTAAAAGTGAAAACAGATCCCTACAAAGTGATCTTAATTAATTGCAAATATAAAACACAAAATAATTGATTGCATAAATATGACACACCTATTCACCACTGGTGCAGTCAACTGGTTTTAGAAGTCACATAATTAGTTAAATGGAGATTGTTTTTGGAGACCTGTGTGCAGTCACGGTGTTTCAATTGATGTAGTAAAAATACATCTGTATCTGGAAGGTTCAACTGCTTATGAATCAGTATCCTGGCAAAAACTACAACATGAAGACAAATAGAACACTCCAAACTCTGCGTAAAGGTTTTTGAGAAGCACAGTCAGAAGATGGATACAAGAAAATTTCCAAGTCACTGAATATTGCTTGGATAGTTCAGATTCAGTTTATTGTCATTTAGAAACCACAAATGCAGTTAAAAAATGAGACAACGTTCCTCCAGAATGATATCACAAAAGCATATGATAAAACAGACTACACCAGAAAATTCACATAACGTTTGGCAACCCCAATTCAGAGTCCGGAGAGGCTGGTGCGTATTAATATCGTGCTACCATCTCAGTGCATTCCCCAGAAAGGAGCTCCAAAGCCACCAGACAAAACAAAACCAAAAACTAAAGCTACAAGACCTGCACAAACCACATAGTTACAACAGTGCAAAACAATAGCACAATTGATAGAAAAAAAAAAGGATCATGGGCACAGTAAAAATAGTCCAAAGATGTTAAAAGACTATAAGTTCAAAAGAAACCACCACACAGTTTCCACAAGTCCTCAGGGTCCCAATTGACTCAGCATCCCACGCCGGCAGCAGAAGGGAATACCCCCGCTATGGACTTCCACAGTGCCGCCTGACTCAGCCTCGCAGACGCAGCACACAATGAAAGCTCCGTCGAAGCCAGCCTCGCAGACGCAGCACACAGTGAAAGCGACCTGACCACAGCGGACTCCGAGTCCGTCGAACTCCAACCATTCCCTCTGGCACAGCTTCTCCGAGCACCATCCTCCGCCGAGCGTATTAAGACACTCCCAATAACGGCCATTAGCAAAGCGACCCCAAGGACTGGGGGCCTGTTCTTCCCAGCAGAGTCCCCGACCTCACAGCAGCAACGAAGAAGGTCTTCCTGGAGATTTCCAGATGTTCCTCCGTGCTCCCACATCCATTTTCAACCGATTATGATTGCACACAGCACCCCGCTTCACAAATAACAGATAATCAGCTCCGGAGTGGCAGCTGCAAGCTGCGTCGTGCCGCCATCTTGGATTGTAAATCTAAGTTAAGTCAATCATCAAGAAATGGAAAGAATATGTAAAGCTGCAAATCTGCCTTGAGCAGGCTGTCTTCAAAAACTGAGTGACTATACAAAGAGGGTCTAGTGAGGGAGGCTACTAAGAGACCAATGACAACACTGGAGAAGTTACAAGCTTCAGTGGCTGAGATGGGAGACTGTGCATATAACTGTTGCCTGGGTCTTCACCGGTCGCAATTTTATGGGGAAGTGGCAAAGAGAAAGCCACTATTCAAAAGCCACATCTCAGCTTGAGTTTGCCAGAAGGCATGTGGGAGTCTTTAAAGTCAGCTGAAAGAAGGTTCTATGGTCTGATGAAATCAAAATTGAGCTTTTTAGCCGTCAGACTAAACGCTATGCTTGGTGCAAGCCAAACACTGCACATCATCAGAAACACCATCCCTACTGTGAAGGATGGTGGTGGCTGCATCACATTGTGGGATGCTTCACTGCAGTAGGCCCTGGAAGGCTTGTGAAGGTAGAGGGTAAAAAAAGAATGTAACAAAACACAGGGAAATCCTGGAGGAAAACCTGATGCAGTCTGCAAGACAACTGCAACTTGGGAGACTTGTTTTCCAGCAAGACAATGATGCCAAGCATAAAGCCAAAGCTACACAAGAATGGCTTAAAAACAGCAAAGTTAATGTCCTGGAGTGGCCAAGTCAGAGTCCAGATCTCAATCCAATTGAGAATTTTTGGTTGGACTTAAAGTGGTGTTCACTCACGATCCCCCTGTATTCTGACAGAGCTTGAGCAATTTTGTAAGGAAGAATTGGGGCAACATTGCAGTGTCCAGATGTGCAAAGCTGACCGATCCACACAGACTCAAGGCTATATTTGCCAAAGGTGCATCTACTAAATACTGACTTGAAGGGAGTATTTATGCAATCAATTATTTTTGTGTTTAGTAATTATTTGTTGATCAGTATCAAAACAGCCAAATTAAATCCACTGTGATTCAATGTTGTAAAACAATAAAACATGAAAACTTCCAAGAGGCTGAATACTTTTAATAGGCACTGTAGATCAGTTGCGCAGAGAAATGGTAGATGGAGTTTAACCCAGATAAATGTGAGGCGCTGCACTAAGGCAAGGCAAATGCAAGGAGACAGACAGTACACTGTTAAGGGCAAAAACCCTAATGGTGGTGCTGAGCAGAAAGGTCTTGGGATCCCAGCTCATAGCTCCTTAGAAGTGGCTACACAGATTGATAATGTGGTTAAGGCGGCTTATGGAATGCTTGCTTTTATTAGTCATTTTCAAAAGTCAAAAGATTATATTGCAACTTCATAAAACATTCGTTAGGAGCATTTCATACAGTTCTGGTTGCCTCACTATCAGAAGGATTTTGAGGCTCTGGAGGAGGTACAGGTTTACCAGGATGCTGCCTAGCTTGGAGAGCATGAGCTATCATGAGAGGATGGATAAATGGGTTGTTTTGTCCGGAGCACCAGAGGCTGAGGGGAGATCTGACAGAGGTTTAAGATTCAGAGGCATTGATAGAGCATACAGGGAGTATCTGTTTCCCAGGGTTGAAATGCCTAATACCAGAAAGTATGCATTGAAGGTGAGGAGTAGGTTCAAGGGGGATGTGAGAGGTAAGCTTTTTTTAAAAACTGAATTGTGTTTGCCTGGAATGTGTTACCTGGTATAGTAATAGAGGCAAATACTTTTTGACTTGCTTTTTAGCTGGTTCAGCACACACCACAGGCTAAATGGCCTCTTCTTGTGCTGTACTGTTCTATTACAATTCTGAGCTGAACAGCAATCTGACTTAACATTGAATCTAACAATTTCAAACATACAGCCTTCACAGTACACTTCACGAGTGGCTGATTCTGAATGAAGTCATCAATTACTAATATGAACTCTGTAATACTCTCCCCATGTCTGTTGAAAATTTTCATCAGATTTTGTTTCTGATTGTCAGTATGTGTTGTGATTTGCATCCAACAGTCCCAGAACTGCTAGTTTTATTTTGTTGTTGTTTTTTTTATTTACATCTATTTATACCTTATCTGAACAGGTCAGCTGCAAAGAGCAAGCTGCCACCACCCTCTCAACTGGAACTACCAGCTGGCATTGAGCCTCTCTTGTTATCTACCCTGTCACAGATTTTCCCTTTGATCTCTCCATTCCCTTGCAATTGAAAACCTGCTGTTTTTAAAACTTCACTCAGTGGATGAAAGGGCAGTGACCTGAAAGATAAATTGTTTCTCTCTCTCTCTTTCTCTGCACAGATGTAGCCTGATTGGCTCAGTATTTCCATTTATTTTAAAATAACAGTTGAATTTATAATAGACTATGATACATTTTCTGAAAGAAAGCAAAAAGACATTTTCTACAATTACCTCGTTTTTCTTATTGCTGGTATGGTCAGTCAAAGTACTTGACCCAGAAGAAATATCTGCAAAAACAAGCAGCTTCTTTTTAGTAAATATCATCTTTATGAATATACCAAGACCATAAGACACAACAGCAGAATTAGGCTATTTGGCTCCAAGCCTGCTCCACCATTTATTCATGGCTGATCCTTTACTCCTCTCCTCAGCCTGACTTCCTAGCCTTCTCCCATAACCTGTGATGCAGTGTTCAATCAAGAATCCATCAAGCTCCCACCGATCTGACCTCCTCAGATGCCTGTGGTAATAAATTCAACAAATTCACCACCCTCAGGCTAAAGAAATTTCTCCACATCTGTTTTAAATGGACACTCCTCTATCCTGAGGTTGTGCCCTCTTGTCCTAGACTCCCCCACTATGGGAAACATCCTTTCCACATCTACTTTGTGACGCCTATCAACATTCAAAAGGTTTCAATCCCATCCCCCCCCATCCTTTTAAATTTCAGTGAGTACAAACCAAGAGCGATTAAATGTTCCTCATATGATAACCCTTGCATTCATGGAATCATCCTTGTGAACGTCCTCTGGACCCTCTCCAATGTCAGCATATCTTTTCTAAGATGAGGGGCCCAAAATTGTTCACAATACTCAAGGTGAGGCCTCACCACTGCCTTATAAAGCCTCAGCATCACATCCTTGCTCTTAATATTCTAGACCTCTTGAAATGAATGCTCACATTGCATTTGCCTTCCTCACCACCGACACTACCTGCAAGTTAGCCTTTAGGGTGTTCTGCATGTAAAGGGGGTTTCTTCTTTTTTCTTTGTTACTGTGTATGTAATCAAAAGGGCTTCTTTTGTTTGGTTAACTAGCAGGGATGCTTCTTTGTTGCGAGAGAGTGCTGGGAGAATTGTATTCCTTTGTAAACCAAATGGGGATTAATGTTCTTTCTTCTGAGTCTGTAAGCTTTTGTTGACGGGCTTTTGGGCAGATCGGCGCGAGGGGGTCGAGAGAGAGGACGCAATGCTGTAAGCTGGGCGAGGAACGGACCCTAAGCGGGGGTCCGAGGCCCGGAGGTACTCCGAGGAGGGGGGGGGGGGATGAAGCTAGAAGTGCTTGGTTGACCACTTCGGAGGGTCCTGAACTGCGAGTTGAGGAGTTCGGAGGGGATCGAATGGTGGCCAGAAGACTTCAGTAATTGAGCTCCAACGGTTGTGCACAAAGTGGTTTGGACTTTGATAAGTTTGGTGCCTTTTCTTTATTTTTTCTCTTCATATATACTATATCGTTATTAATCACTTAGTTATAGTAACCTTTATAAATTGTACTCATTTAATTGCTTATGGTGTACTGTTTTTGGGCGAGGCAGGGACATCACACAGCATCCACACCAGCTGATTACCCTGTTTGGCGGGGCTGAAGGCTGCTCCCCCTAGACGAGGATGAGCTGAGCGAGCCTGAGGCGACCCAGGGGGTTACATGCACAAGGACTCCCAAGTCAGATTTTTGGATTTTCTCCCCATTTAGAAAATTGTCTACATTTTTACTTCTTCTAGAAGTGCATGACCATGTATTTTCCAACATTGTATTTCATTTGCCAGTCTCCTAATCTAAGTCCTTCTGCATCTTGTTTCCTCAACACTACCTGCCCCTCCACCTATCTTCATATCATCTGCAAGCTTGCTTACCAAGTTAAGAGCCATGGTATTGCAGGAAAGTTACTAACATGGTTAGAGCATTGGCTGATTGAAGGGAGGCAGTGAGTGAGAATAAAAGGATCCTTTTTGAGAGAAATGATTCTTAAGGAGTCCATTTAGAATGTGCTGACACAGAAAGAACGTGCAAAGCAACTTGCAGGGCAACGTATAAACCAATTTGCAAAATCAGGATGAAACAATAGCTTGCTGATTAAAGAAGCGATACAGGTAACGGGAAGACATGCTTAACGATTGAACAATAACGGTGTTAATGCGCTAAGGCTGATAAGTGGGCCAAAGGGTAGTCACATTTGTAATTTTGTAATGAGATTAAGGAAGAATGTCTGCACCTCACATGGGTGCAACTCACAAAATTGTAAACAAGTAGGGTATAAAAAACTGTGCAAAGTGTAATTTGGCACTCAATCTAGCAGGAGCTGGTTGGGTCCGACTCTGCAGACTCGAAAAATAAAGTTTACCGTTCTGCAAATTGCTGAGACTCAGTGTGTTTCTGACACTTTTCTAGTTGGCTGCCAGTGACTAGTGATGTTCCACAGGGTTTGCTGTTGAGACTGCTTTTTATGCTGTATATTCCATCATCTAAATTATTAATATACAGCATAAAAAGCAGTCTCAACTCTTAACTTGGTAAGCAGCCTCATGTGGTACCTTGTCAAAGGCCTTCTGAAAGTTCAAATATACAACATTCACTGCATCCCCTTTATCTAACCTTCTTGTAATCTCAAGGAATTCCAACAGATTTTCCCCGAAGGAAACCGTGCTGACTTTGTACTAGCTCGTCCTGTGTCACCAAGTACTCAATCACCTCATCCTTAACAATTGACTAACATCTTCCCAACCACTGAGGTCACACTAACTAGTCTATAATTTCCTTTCTGCTGCATTCCTCCTTTCTTAAAGAGTGGATTGACATTTGTAATTTTCTAGTCCTCTGGCACCATGCCACAGTCCAATGATTTTTGAAAGATCATTACTAATGCCTCCACAATCTCGACCACTACTTCTTTTAGAACTGCAGGGTGCAATTCCTCTGGCCCTGGTAACTTAGGTACCCTTAAGTCTTTCAGTTGTTTGAGCACCTTCTCCCTTGTAATAGCAACTGCACTCACTTCTCTTCCCTCACACCTTTCAATATCTGGCACACTGCTCATATCTTCCACAGTGAAGACTGATGCAAAATACTTATTTGGTTCATCAGCAGCTCCTTGTCCCCCGTTATTATTTCTCCAGCCTCATTTTCTAACGATCTTATATCCATTCTCAACTCTCTCAAATATTATTATTTGTTTATAATATACTTGAAAAAGTTTTTACTATCCACTTTGATATTGTTTGCTAGCTGGCTTTCATATTTTATCTTTTCTCCCTTAACGATTCTTCTGGTTGCTCTCTGTAGGGTTTTAAAAGCTTTTTCATCCTCGGTCTTCCCACTAATTTTTGCCTTGTTGTATGCCCTCTCTTTTGCATTTACATTAGCTTTGACTCCCCTTGTCAGCCATGGTTGTACTGTTTTGCCATTTGAGTATTTCTTTGTTTTTGGGAATACAACTATCCTGCACCTTCCCCATTTTTCCCCAGGAACTCACGTCATTGCTGCTCTGTTGACATTCCTATCAGCATCTCCTTCCAATTTAGTTTAGCCAACTCCTCTCTCATACCAATGTAATTTCCTTTCCCTCACTGAAATACTACTATGTCAGACCATATCAAATTTCAAGTTGAACTCAATCATATTGTGATCACTTCCTCCTAAGGGTTCTTTAAGTTAAGCTCCCTTACTACTTCCAAATCATTACATAACATTCAATCCAGTATAGCTAATCCACTGGTAGGCTCAATGACAAACTGCTCTAAAAAGCCATCTTGTAGGCATTCAAAATCTCACTTTCAAGATCCATTTCCAACCTATTTTTCCAAATTGACCTGCATGTTAAAATCTCCCATGACTATCTTAACATTGTCCTTTTGACATGCCTTTTCTATTTCCTATTGTAATCTGTGGTGCACATCCCAGCTACTGTTGGGAGGCCTGTATATAACTGTCATTTTACCTTTGCGGTTTCTTGACTCAGCCCACAAGGATTCACTATCTTCAAGATCCTATGTCACATCTTCCTACTGATTTGATGGCATTCTTTACTAGCAGACAGCAATGCCACCCTCTCTGCCTACCTTCCTCTTCCTCCGATACAACTACAACCATTCTTCAGCCATGATTCAGTACATCATCATACTGGACAATCTGTAATAGTGCAGCAAAATCAACCATCTTTATTTCTTGTACTCTGTGCACTGAGATCTATCACAGAGTACTGTATTTGCTATCCTTTTTGATTCTGCATCCCTCATGCACTGACACTCACCCTGCTGGATGCAATTATATCCTGTCATCTGCCTGCCATTCCTAACAGTCTGACCGCACACCATCTTTGCTTACCATCTGTCCTATCTGGAGTCCCTTCACTCCAGTTCCCAACCCCCTGCCAAATTAGTTTAAACCCTCCACAACAACTCTGAAGAAATCTGCCTGCGAGAATATTGGTTCCTTTTGCATTCAGGTGCAATGCACCACTTTTGAACAGGTCATACCTCCACCAGAAGAGTTCCCAATGATCCAAGAATCTGAAGCCCTGCCCCCTGCACCAGCTTCTCTGGCACACAATTTATTTGCCCAATCATCCTGTTTCTACCCTCACAGGCACATGGTACAGGTGGCAATCCAGAAATTACTACCCAGGAGGTCCTGCCTCTCAGCTTTCTACCTCGCTCTCTGAATTCTCTTTTCAGGACCCTTTTTGTTTCTGTATCCCCTGCTTTCTGCAACTATGTCCTACGATCTACCTGCCCTTCCTGACAGTCTGACTGCATGCTCTTTGCTTTTTTACCGTCTGTCCTATCCTGAGTCCCTTCATTCTGGTTCCTACCCCCTGCCAAATTAATTTAAACCCTCCCCAACTGCTCTAACAAACCTGCCCGCAAGAATATTGAAATATGAAATATTTCAATATATCAATTTGCTCACAGAATATGATGCAATCCAACAAGTCCTGGATTTATTTTTAGTCCAGTCTAACTTTAGGTAGTAGTTGCACATTTTCTTTAAGTGCTGTTGCTACACAATGCTATAAACACCCAGTGATTTGGTGGATTACTGAACCAACCATTTTAGTCAAGGACAGCAGTCACACTGGACAAGGTCATGTGACCCAATCTTCATTTCCTATTACTACTTTTATTAGCAGATATTTTTTCAAAGTATATTAATTATAAAAACACATATGTCACTATATACTACCCTGAGATTCATTTTCTCGTGGGCAAACAACCAGAGTACAAAAGACAACAAGTTGTGTAAATAAAAAGCAAATACCAGAATAATAATAAATATTAAGAACACGAGTTGTTGAGTCCTTGAAAGTGAGTCCATAGTTAACGGAATCAATTCAGTGTTGGGCGAGTCAAATTATCCTCTGTGGTTCGAGAGTCTGATGGTCAAGGGGTAATAACTGTTCCTGAACCTGCACCTGAAGCTCAGAAATCTCCTTCCTGATGGCAGCAATGAGAAGGAAGCATGGTCTAGATGGTTAGGGTCCCTGATGATGGATGCTTCTTTCTTGTGATAGTGCTTCTTGTAGATGTGCTCAATGGCAGGGAGTGTTTTACTTGTGATGGAATGGGTTTTATCCACAACCTTTTGTAGGCTTTTCTGTTCAAGGGCATTGGTGTTTCCATACCAGGCTATAATGCAAACAGTCAATATACTCTCCACCACACATCTATAGAAACTTGTCGAAGTTTTGGATGTCATGCCGAATCTTTGCAAACTTCTAAGGAAGTAAAGGTGCTGCTTGCTTTCTTCGTAATTACATGTGCTGGGACCAAAACAAGTCCTCTGAAATAACACTAAGGAATTTAAAGTTGCTAACCTTCTCCATCTTTGATTCCTCGATGAGGACTGGTTCATGGACTTCCCGTTTCTTCCTCCATTCTTTGGTCAAAGTTCAGCCTGATTTTCAATCTCTCTCCTTGATGCTGATTCATCATCCTCTTTGATTTGGCCAAAAGCGGTGTTGTCAGTAAACTTAACTATGGCATTTGAGATGTACTTTGCTAGATTTTCAGTCTCCCACCTATATACTGATTTGTCACCATCTTTTGTTCAGGCAATGACAGCAAACTTAAATATGGCATTGCAGCTGTGCTTGGCCACACAGTCATCAGTATAAACCAAGTAGAGCAGAAGGCTAACCACACAGCCTTGTAGTGCACCTGTACCAATAATGATTGTGGAGATATTGCTGCCAATCTGAACTGACTGGAGTCTGCAAGTGAGGAAACTGAGGATCAGGATGCAAAAGGAGGTATTGAGGTCTAGGACTTCGAGCTTATTGATTAGTTTTGAAGGGATGATGGTGTTGAATGTGGAGCTGTAGTCAATGAAGAGCAACCTAATATATGCACCTTCACTTTCCCAAATGTTGAAAGGTTAAATGAAGAGATGCCACTATCACTATTGAGTGATACTATGGCGACCCATTTCCTAGCGTATCCGAACCGACTCACAATTAGATAGCCTACGGGGGTTTGCGAGCACAGAGCTTTGGAGCCTTTGCGCCACTGGGGGGCCGGTTGACAGAGGCTTAAAAGTGAGGCTGAAGTTTTCGAATAAAGTTTTTTCCTTCGACTGCAGTTACCGACTCCGTGTCGTAATTTTAGCGCTGCGTGTAGCACACCGCTACAATACCTTTGGATTTTAAAACAATTTAGTAGCTCGGCAGTAATTGCACTTGAAGATGCATACCAAGTTTTGTAGACAGTAAAGTTTCAAGCTGGACTTCAAACCATCTAAGTTAGATGATCTTAAGTAGGAAGCACCAAGTGTGCTGATGGTGGGCAGCAATTGGATTCAAATGCAAGTGTAAATACAGGATGAAGACTTCAATCAATGACTGAACATTTAGAAGCTTACTATAATCAGATTTTCAATATCTGGTATTTCATCATTACCTCTGATGTAATGAATTATTTGCCATTAGCAGCATTGAAAGATAACAATGACATACCAAGAATATCATTCAAACAAGGAAGGAAACCATGTCAAATTAAGTCCTACAACATAGTTAAAACATTTCCTGCAACAAATGATTTTGTACAGAAAAATAGTATCCCAGGTCAAATCACTTAACTAGAATTGTGGGATCGTTCCCACACAAGAAGCTAAAATTTGGCTCACTAAGTTGGTGTAACAAAGAAAAAAGCAGTTCACTATAAATCTGACCTTCCCAACAGTATGGACCCACCCATGCAAAAAATTTTAAAAAATACATAACTTAATGTTCATTTGCAATTTTGTATTTAAATAAAATGGAATTTTTTTCCCCAATTAATCTTTCTCTCGCTGTTCAGAATTAATTTTGTTTACAATGCCTTCATTGATTTGTTAACTATGTTGAATGAATTTAAGTTTAATTTTTCACATATTCGCAAAGTTTCCTTTATGACACTTGCATTTATTACAAGTCATGTTTAAAAACAGTGTGTACACAGGGACTCTCAAACATACCATCTAGATTTTCAAGAGATATCCTGGATTTAGCATCACGACTGCAGCTTAACTGCCTTGACAATCCATATTGTCGATTTACTTCTGATGCAGAAGAATCAAATTCATTTGTATGCTTCTTCACATCTGAGATACGATGTGCATCAATGAAATCATCCACATTTTCCCTGTATAAAAAATAAATTAATGACAGAAAATGCAGTGATATCACAATATTTCCAAACTTCAGCAGATTTCTTGCGTTTGAGCAGTCAAAACACAATATTTTAAAAATTGCAAGGTTTATATTGTAAGAAGAACAAGTTATAGACTACCATCAACTCAATAATGTTTTATACCAGTGATTCCCAATGAGGGCAGTTACATGTCTTAAGGGGGCGTTAGGAAAAATAGACATCATGGGGGGGTGGAGAGGGGGCATTCAAGATTCTTCAGGGTGGGTGGTAGTAAGCAGTACCCTATCTTGAGGAAAGAAACCTGACCAATTATTAGTAGAGCAGGCACATCCAAAAAAAAAGGAAGAGGCACTGGAACACAGGAAGAACCATAGCTCTGCAGGTGGTGAGCATTCATCACAACATGGCTAAATCTCAGCAATCTCATCCGACCTTACTAACCAAACAGACATTTTTGGGGATGCACAGATTAGCAACCAGGGTGCCCAATAGTTCCCCTTGACTTGCAGCACAGAATGAACTCATGCAATTTAACCCTCTCAATTTTCTGTGCAGTTCTACAGAAAACTGATCATGCAATGATACAGAGCTGGCTGGAATCAAACAATGAAATAGATTCTATCAGTGAACCTGCCAACCCCGAGGATCCCTCGAGGTGTTCGAAGCAATCTCAGCTTCTTATATAAAGTCAAGAACATCTTTGGGGATTGAGACCTTACATAAATGGTTAATTGCTCTAACTGGAATAGTATGAAGCTAGCTTGCCGAACACCAGCTCTATCCCGTCAAATATTCAGATTCCAATCCTTGTCAACGTAATTTTCCCTGTTGATATCATCACTACCATAAATCTATTTGTGTCAACTTGTTGCTGTCATCAGCATCCAATAGGCATTCCCAGCTCCCACCCCAAGTGTTAATTTTTTATTTTACTTTAGCCCCGTTAATGACAGAGCTAAAGTAAAATACAATACAAACTTTACGAGTCCAAAGGCAACCAAGCCCTGAATTATCGTCCTGCTACGAAATAGAAACTACAGAAAATGCGTCAATACAATGTTACATGCCTGGAGTATGGTTCTATTCAATTCCCATCAGATCAACGACACTCCATGTGTCTTATTTGTAATACTGTGCTGTCTAGTGAAGCCATGAAACCATCAAGATTGCAGCAACATACCCATAAAAGACACCCTGAAAAGGCGACTTATGGTATTACTGTTTCAGAAGATGAAAGAAGCATTTGAAAAGTATTGCACACTCGAGTCATTTACCAAGAAAGCTAAAAATGACCTTGATCATGGTCTCACTGCTTCTTATAACATTTCCAAAATGATAGCAAAGTGTGGAAACTCTCAATTGGTGAAAGATTAATAATGCCTGCTGTATCAGAAGTGCTCACTACTGTTCTCAAAATAGATACCAGTATTTTAAAATCAATTCCTCTGAGCAGTAACTCTGTAGCTTGTTGCATTGATGAAATGAGTGAAGACACTGAACATCATCTATGCAGAGCGACAAAAACTAGAATTTGGGATTCAACTGGATGAATCAACTGTGCGAGACAACGAGGCACTGATAATGGCATATGTATAGTTTATCAAAAATGAAAATGTTTATGAAGAGATTCTTTTTTGTAAAAAGTTAAAAACAAGTATCAAGAGAACCAATCTACGAGCTCAAAATTATATTGAGAATGAAAGTATTCTGATTAGAAACACTATTTCTTGTGCAACAAATGGTGCACCATACATGACAGGACACCATGCTGATATAGTGGCATTTATGAAAAAGAAATTCCAAGTCTGTTTGCAATCCATTGTGTAATTCATCATCAACATTTAGCAACCAAAAACATCAGCTAACAACTTTTTTCAAATATGACTTCTGTAATATCTGCTTTCAACAAAATTAAAGCTCATCCATTAAATAGCAGAATATTTCTCCAGTTATGCCAAGATAATGAAGAGTTTGAATGCTTGCTTCTTCACACTGAAGTACATCAGCTGTCAAAAGGCTGTTCCTTAAAACATTTCTTCGACCTTTTTGACACACTGGTTGAATGTTTGCTCAGTCAACATGACCTTGGGAAACACATTCGAACTTCTATGTGGACATATGGCATACCACACCCATCTGTATGACAAAATGAACATTCTAAACTGCATGGTGAGAATTTCTATTTAATCCAGTCAAGAAGTGAAATGTCCACTTTCGCTGCATGCAAAGTATGGCACTCGCTTTCACGGACA
Source organism: Hypanus sabinus (assembly GCF_030144855.1). Taxonomy (NCBI): domain Eukaryota; kingdom Metazoa; phylum Chordata; class Chondrichthyes; order Myliobatiformes; family Dasyatidae; genus Hypanus; species Hypanus sabinus. Next base: position 132,856,236 of record NC_082706.1, read on the forward strand.
GTGATTTGTAAGAGTATTGCTTACACCTGCAGTCACTGAAGAAGGATTTTCAGAATCAATTCAGGGATTTGAACGATCTGGAAATTCCAGACTGGATAATTAACCCATTTCTTTGCAAACATTTTTCTCATGTTTGCATATATTCGTCATGTTTTTACACTATAGGGATACTGGAAAGTACGTTGTGCCTAAGGGGGCACTGACAAGTATGAAGGTGCTTTATGGGGCGTTGTCTAGTATGAAAATTTCTGAGGGGGTGTTGGACTTTAAAAAGGTTGGGAAACACTGGTTTACACACTATCAAAGTTTTAAACACTTTCTCCAAAGTTTCATCCATATCTTGATATTGTCACATGCAGATAACACTTAACATGATAAACACTATAATACTTTTCAGATCAGGTTACATGACGTAACAGAAACTTCCAGAAGATTCTGACATTCCATGGTGAAGTGCATCAAGTTTGCAACTATACTAAGTTTAACACCAGAAATCATTTACTAAGAGTGCACTAATTAATATTTTTTGCTATTAATACACAGGAAGACAGTTTTTATATTTGCACACATTGAATCTGTAAATGGAGTCTATTCCTGTGCGCTGACCTTGAGAATGGTAAAATAGACAACTAAATTAAGCAAACAAGCTGGAAATTTTATTCTAAAGCTTCAGAAATAAGGTGCTTCCATTCATGTTCCAGAAAGACTGTCATTCAATACAGTACTGGCAAACTGAATTCAAGGAAATTGTCTGCATCTTATGCTGATATTCCACTCAATCTTCAAATACACTTATAAAAACCTCTATACCAAAGATTGCAGTGATAAAATGGGGTTGTAAATCAATATTCCAAACTGAGGAAATGATAGCAAATATATCCTTCCAATTGTTATGTAAGGTGGGACATGACCAAAACATGTGGGTCAATGAAGCAACTTCTGAGTGACAACTGTCACATTGAGGGTTAATATGGGAGTAGAATCGAGCAAGCTTATCTTTAGACATGTGGGCTCTATGTACCACCTTAAATTGTATTAAAGCATGTTTAGCACATATAGAAGAAGAGTTAACCATTTGTAAAAATTTTTCCCATTTTTCTGTTGATATAGTATATAGTATATCTTTGGTATACCAATTGAGGATGGTAGTCAATTCTCCCCTTCAATTAGACGAATGATCGCATTTGCAACTCTAATGGCTAGGTCTATATTACAAAATTGGAAAGAAGTAAACCCTCCTACCACGTTTCAGTGGTTCTCTCACACTATTTCTTGTTTGAGCTTAGAAAAAATTAGAAGTACTATTTTTGATCCATCAATTAAATTTGAAGAAACTTGGGGACCGTTTATTCGGCATTTTCATATGAGTTAATTTGACCTCTTCCGGATCTTTTCTCTTTTTATCCTTGTTCTGGTATGGAGTTCCGGAGTTCTTGACACTATCATGTATATATAAACGATTAATATTGCCCATGTTAGTTTAGGTTTATTACTTTATTTCAATATATATTTTTTCTTGTATTTTTTTTCTTTCTCTTTTTGTGATTATCCTTTTTCATATACAATTAATACAGGTTTGATTGATTATCTTATGATGTTTTTTGCTGATATCTCAATAAGATATTGATATCTTATTACTGATTTAACTTCAAGCCTAGTGTATTTATAACCTATTCAATATTATGTTATATTTTTTTTGTATATGAAACTCAATAAAAAGATTGAAAAAGAAAGAAAAACCTCTATATAGGTTGAAAAGAAGAGTCAAGACTTTTTATATACCAAAATAAAACTAAACTCATGGGGTTTAAAGAGGAAATCAAAATGCTGATCTGAAAAAAAAAATCAGAGCATAAATGCTATAATCACTTTTTAGACAGAAGGAAAGTAAACAGTGATGTAACCCAGGGGTCGCTTATTTTAAATTATCCACATTGCACTGGACTTTATTATGAGAAAACTTAAGAGTTTGTAATTGACAGGATCTTGAAGTACAGTATAGCAAAGTGAGGACAGCAGATTGCAGAAGGCACACAAAATGATGTAATGGACCAAAAGATGGACATGCAAATTTAACTCAAAAAGTCAGTGCTGTTAGTCATTGACTTAATTTGCCATTTTCCTTGAAACAGTTTTCTTTTAGCTTTATATACAAGTGTTAACACCAGCCAAAATCTGTCTGCATGTATCAAACAAAAGAAAATCTATTGATGCTGTAAAGCCAAGCAGTACACAAAATGCTGGAGGAACTCAGCAGGCCAGACAGTATCTATGGAAAAAGGGTACAGTCAACTTTTAAGGCCGAAACCCTTGATCGAGACTGGAGAAAGAAAGATGATCTGATCCCAGCTCTCATCCGTGCCAGGTCTTCACCATCCCCTCTGACCTTCAACTCTGAGGCAGAGCGCTCTGTCCTCACCTTTGTCCCCCTTTGCCCACACCTCAGCGAGTTCCGCATACGCCATGACACTGAACTCTTCTTCCGCCGGCTCAGTCCTCGAGCCTACTTCTTCAGCAAGGACTCTCCCACTCCCCCCAATGACCCCTTCTCCCATCTTCAACCCTCCTCCTCTTCATGGATGCCCTGCTCTGGATCTCTTTATTGCTAACTGCTGATGGGGTATCAACCATCTTGACTTCACCACACATTTTTCCAATTCCAACCTCACCCCTTCCGAATGTTCTGCTCTCCACTCCCTATGCACCAATCCCAACCTCACTATAAAACCCGCTGATAAGGGGGACGCTGTTGTAGTCTGGTGTACTGACCTCTACCTTGCCGAGGCACTGCAATAACTCACTGAAACCTCCTCTTATTTACCCTTTGATCATGACCCCAAGTAAGGAGCCCCAGGCCACTGTCTCCCACACCATCACCAACCTAATCAGCTCCGGAGAACTCCCATCCACTGCCACCAACCTCATAGTTCCCACACTCTGCGCTTCAAGTTTCTACATCCTACCCAAGATCCACAAACCTGCCTGTCCAGGTAGACCCATTGTCTCACCTTGCCCCTGCCCCATCAAGCTCATTTCTGCATACCTTGACACTGTTTTATGGCCTCCTTGTTCAATCCCTTGCCACCTATGTTCATGACACTTCTCACACTTTGAATTTTTTCAATGATTTTAAGTTCCTTGGCTCCCACTGCCTTATTTTCACCATGGGCATCCAGTCCCTATATACCTCCATCCCCCACCAGGAAGGTCTCAAAGCTCTCCGCTTCTGTTTGGATTCCAGACCAAACCAATTCCCCTCTAGCACCACTCTCTTCCGCCTAGCAAAATTAGTCCTTACTCTCAATAATTTCTCCTTTAGCTCCTCCCACTTCCTCCAAACCAAAGGTATAGCCGTGGGCACCCATATGGGTCCCAGCTATGCCTGCCTGTTTGTTGGCTTTGTGGAACAGTCCATGTTCCAAGCCTATATGGGTATCCGTCACCCTTTTCCTTCGCTACATCGACGACTGTGCTTCTTCCTACAGATGTTGCCTGGCCTGCTGTGTTCCACCAGCATTTTGTGTGTGTTGAGTCAGAATTAGAAGTGGGGGGAGGGGAGGAAGAAACACAAGATGATAGGTGAAACGGTGGGGGGGGGGGGGTGAAATGAAGAACTGTGGTTAATAAGTTAAAGAAATACAGGGCTAGAGAAGGGAGAATCTGACAGGAGAGGCAAGAGACCATGTAAGAAAAGGGGGAGGAGCACCAAAGAGAAGTGATGGGCAGGTAAGGAGATAATCTTTCCATCATCTCCAATGGGATTCCACCACAAAGAACATCTTTCCTTCCTCCCAACCCTTCCCCCTACTCCCAATTTTCTGCTTTCCATAGGGATCGTTCCCTTTGTGACTCCCTTGCCCATCTTTCCTCACTCATCTCCCTCCTGGCACTTATCCTTGCAACTGATATGTCAATCCATGACCTTCTCGACAGTCATGATGAGGCCACACTCAGGTTGGAGGAGTAACACCTTATGTTCTGTCTGGATAGCAACTAACTTGATGGCATGAATATTGATTTCTCAAACTTCCGATTACACTCACCCACCCCCCCCCCTTCATCATTTCCCATCCTCTTTCCCTCAATGTCACGAAAACAAAGGAGCTGGTTGTGGATTACAGGAGGAATGGAGACAGGCTAGCCCCTATTGATATCAATGGATCTGGGGTTGAGGGTGAACAGCTTTAAGTTCCTCAGTATCCACATCACTGAGGATCTCACGTGGTCTCTACATATCAGCTGTGTGGTGAAAAAAGCACAACAGCGCTTCTTTCACATCACAGACGGTTGAAGTAGTTTGGTGTGGGCCCCAAATCCTAAGAACTTTCTATAGGGGCACAACTGAGAGCATCCTGACTGGTTGCATCACTGGGAACTGTACTTCCCTCAATCACAGGACTCGACAGAGTGATGCAGACAGCCCAGCACATCTGTAGGTGTGAACTTCCCACTATTCAGGGCAGTTACAAAGACAGGTGTGTAAAAAGAGTCCGAAGGATCATTCTGAACCCAAGTCACCCCAGTCACAAACTGCTCTTTATGCTACCATCCGGTATGAAAGCTAGGACCAACAGGCTCCAGAACAGCTTCTTCCACCAGGCCATCAGACTGCTTAACTCATGCTGACACAACTGTATTTCTGTGTTATATTGACTATACTGTTGTACATACTCATATAAATTACTATAACTTGCACATTTAGACAGAGACACAACATAAAGATTTTTACTTCTCGTGTATATGAAGAATGTAAGTAATAAAGTCAATTCAATTCACCCTTGCTCACTTCATCTCCTTACCTGTCCATCACCTCCCTCTGGTGCTCATCCCCTTTGTCTTTCTTCCATGGCCTTCTGTCCTCTCCTGGCAGATTCCCCCTTCTCCAGGTCTGTATCTCTTTCATCTATCAACTTCTCAGCTTTTTACCTCATCCCTGCCCCCTCCCGGTTTCACCTCTCTCTTTGTTTCTTCCACACCTCCCCCCACCTTCTTACTATGACACCTCATCTTTTTTCTCCAGTCCTGATGAAGGGTCTCTGCCCGAAATGTCAACTATACTCTTCCATAGACGACACCTGGCCTGCTGAGTTCCTCCAGCATTTTGCATGAGTTGCCTGCATGCATCAAGTTCAGTAATGACCAGATACTTACAAGTCATCTTTAAAACTAAGGACAAATTTTTTACAGGTTTCAGAATATGAAACACTTGGTGGATGTATTTCCATGACAGAAGATCTTCCTTCTTCCAAGTATGAAGCTTGACTATCTGGAATTCTGCAGGAAAACACATAAATTCTCAAATAAATTGCATAATAATGCACATACATATTTGGAAACAATAATGCTGTTGTTTCAAAGATTTTCTGAAACTTTCTGAATTTGTCTCACACAAGGTTGTGGGGTTAACTGATTCATATGTAGAAAGTAGACATTTTTGGACAGAACTATCCAGGACCAGTTCTGCAAGGCTTTACAAGGTGATTGGGCATGATGTAATCAAATTACATGATTGGCCTAGAAGACAACCTACCAAAAAGAAACAGCTGCAAAAACAGACAGTCTGCAAATCTACCCTCACAGCTTTCCAACTCTGCCACCTGTTGAACTTGTCATTTACCTACTTCCCTACCCCCTCAATGGAGTTTTTAATATCCTTTATTCCTCAGCTTAAAAGTTCCAATAAAGAAAATTAGACCTCATGTTAGATCAACACTGAAGCAGTTTCTGAAGTCAAATTCCCCACCAACTTCGTGCTCTACTTTTGGGATTTTATACAGAGTCTCCTAGCACAGTGCAAGCAAGAAGCTGTGAAAGTAGCTCAGCATTTATGGACAAGTACAAGTTTCCTGGCATGTATGACTGCAATGCCAACTATTCTTTGCAGAACTGCTAAGTTTCCAAGAAAGTGCAGACCCAAATATCAAGAGGATAATATTAATACTTAATAACTTATGATCAAGACTGAATAATTACACACTTCATTTAACCTCAGTCCAAAAAAAGGGGACCTTTTTCAGCCAATATCAAATTTTCTTTCCAACAGGTCACAGGCTTACAATGTACAATGGCAACACAAGTTTGCTTGGATTACCACATTCTTTGCACAAGTACGTGTCAATCTATTGACCATTTTTTCTGGCCGATGAACATGCAAATAAAGTGGTATGGATCACATACGGTGGACAGTGAAGGTGGTTGTTAAGGACAGAACAGGATCTAAATCAACCAGGACAGTGGACAAAACTTCAAAGTAAAATTTATCATCAGAGTGCATACATGTCACCACAAAACCATGACATTCTTTTTCTTGCAGGGATACTTAGCAAGTCTATAGAACAGTAACAGTAAACAGGATCAATGAACAAAAAACTGACAATGCCAATATAAATACAGGCTCCCCCGCAATCCGAAGGTAGAACGTTCCTATGAAACAGTTTGTAATCCAAAATGTCTTAAATCGAAGAAGCAATTACCATTATTTTATATGGGAAAAATTCTTGAGCGTTCTCAGACCCAAAAAAAACATACCAAATCAAAGCAAATAAAACATAAAACCTAAAATAACACAAACATATAGTAACAGCAGGAATGATATGATAAATATACACCCTATATAAAGTAGAAATATTGTAGGTATGATGTAGTTTCACTTATCAAAATCGGGAAGACAGCGAGTCAAAATCGATTTGGAGAAAAAAATGGCACGTACACGCATATGCAAACAACTGCCCGCACAAGGCTTCATGGTCATTGTAGTCTTTCTCGGGGTAAACACACGTAAAAGTGAAAATCCTCTTTGGTCAGCGAAAACAGGTACTAATGTAAGTCTTTCATAACACCAATTTGTCGTAAAATGCACAGGGGCCACCTGTACATAGCAATAAATAACATGCATGAAGTTACAAGATTATGAGTCCTTAAAGGGAGACCATCGGATGTGTGAACACCAGAAATAGAATGAGTGTGGCAGATGGAATTTAACCCAGACAAATGTGAAATGATGCATTTTAGGAAGTTAATCTAGGCAAGACAAAGATGGTGAAAGGCACTTGGGGTCTAAGTATATAGTTCCCTGAAAATAACAACACAGGTAGGCAGGGTAATGAAGATATATTTCACATGTACTGGGATGGAGTGAAAAGCTTTGTTTAGCATGCCAGAAGGATCATTCCAAATGCAAGTATATCAAAAAGGAAAAGCAACATCAGAATGCAGAACATAGAAAAGTTCAGTGCAGGTAGATACAACAAAGACCATAAGTAGTTTCGAGTGAGAGTTCACGAGATCATCTTATTGTCTGTTTAAGAGTCTCAAACAGTGGGACTGAAGCTGTCCTTGAGCAATCCAAACAAAGTGCTAGAAGGAATCAGCAAATCAGGTAGCACCGACAGACGGGAGTAAATAGTTGACATTTCAGGCTGAGACCCTTCATCTGTTTCAGCTGTCTCTGAGCTTGGTGATAACTTGAGACAAGACGTTACACTTGTACGTAACACTGGTGAAGCCATACTTGGAATATTTTGTGCAATTCTTGACAACACACAAAGGGAAGGATGTGAGTAAGCTAGAAAGGATGCAGAAAAGATTCCCAATTGCCTTGTTTAGAGTGTTTGAGTTAGAAGTGATTGGGTCTATTTTTTCTGGAGTGAAGGAAGCCAACAGATGACAAGACAGATGTATACAAATTTATGGGAGGCATTGACAGGATTGTCAGTGTCTCATTACAATTTTTAGGTGAAGGGAGATGGTTTAAAAGAGAATCATAGAAGATATAGAAAACCTACAGTGCAATACAAGGCCCTCCGACCCACAATGCTGTGCAGAACATGTCCTTACCTTAGAAATTACCTAGGGTTACCCATAGACCTCTTTTTCTGAGATCCATATACCTGTCCAGGAGTCACTTAAAAAACCCTATCGTATCCACCTCCATTGCCGCCGGCAGCCCATTCCACGCACTCACCACTCGCTGCGCAAAAAAACTTACCCATGACATCTCCTCTGTACCTACTCCCCAGCACCTTAAAACTGTGCCCTCTTGTGCGAGTCATTTCAGCCCTGGGGAAAAGCCTCTGACTATCCACATAATCAATACCTCTCTTCATCTTGTACACCTATCAGGTCACCTCTCATCCTCCGTTGCTCCAAGGAAAAAAGGCCGAGTTCACTCAGCTTATTTATTCTCATAAGGAATGCTCCCCAATCCAGGCAACATCCTTGTGAGTCTCCTCTGCACCCTTTCTATGGCTTCCACATCCTTCCTGTAGTGAGGCGACCAGAACTGAGCACAATACTCCAACTGGGGTCTGACCAGGGTCCTACATAGCTGCAACATTACCTCTCGGCTCCTAAATTCAATCCCATGTTTGATGAAGGCCAATGCACCGTATGCCTTCTTAACCAGAGTCAACCTGCACAGCAGCCTTGAGTGTCCTATGGACTCAGAGCCCAAGATCCCTCCGATCCTTCACATTGTCAACAGTCTTACTATTAATACTATATTCTGTCATCATGTTTGATCGAAAGGAATTTTTCCACAAAGAGTATTGGTATCTGAAATGAACTGCCAGAATAGCAAAATTTCAGAGGCATTTGACCAAGTATTCAAATGAACTAACTATAGATGAATGGGAATTAAGCCAGGCAAATGGGCAATTTTTAAAAATATGCATAATGGTTGATATTGATGTGGTGGGTCAAATGACTTGTTTCTGTGGTGTACAGGTCTATAATTCTATATAAAATTATAAGATCCACAGATCTTTTTCCCCATAGTAGGGGCATCAAAAAATCAGAGGGCACAGATATTCGGTGAAAGGAAGAGGTTTTGAAGTGGATTTGAGTGGAAAACATTTTCTCCCCTTAGAATGGCTGATATCTGAAGTTCATTTACTGGGGAGATGGATTCAGATGCGATCATTGCCTGAACAAGGCATTTAAAGAGGCGAAGCATAAAAGGATACAGATCTAAGATGGGCAAATGGGGTTAGTGTAAATATTCAAAGACATCAACACAGACATGGTCGTTCAAAGGGCTTACTTCAATTCTGCACAGATCTATAATTCTGGATAAGGGGAAAAGAGGTTGACAGATAGAATCATAACTCCATTGAAGGGCAGAATAGATCCAATAGGGTAAATGGAGGATTCCTTTTCCTGTTTCCATATAAACATGCACATCAAACCAAAGACCTTACCTGCAACCCAAATCTGATTTTTTAGCAACTGTTGATGCAGCCACAGGTAGTCCAAAATTTGAAGTAACAGTAACATTTTCCAGTGTTTCATTGCTACTGCTCCTCACAGACTGCAATAAAAAACTAGGAAGTGTCTCATCCTCCAAATTCCTGATACTTTCCATTACGTTAGGGGTATTTGATCATAACCTGAAAACAAAAATAGAAATGATAAACATACTCACAAAAAGTTTGATTTATTTGAGACACCTCAGTTTAGTAGTAGCAGTTTTCACCAAGACAAAAATAACAAAAGCAACAGTAAACAAACAGCATTTGTTTCAAAATACCATCAAAAGTCCAGTTCTTTTTTTAAACCAGAAATTGCTCATGTAAAATAAATTTATCCCATTAAAAATAAAAACAAGAAATTATTTTCAGCATCTTTGAAGAGATAAAACATAACCTGCATTCAAAAATTAGAAAAATTACAGAAATTTTTTTGCACTACCTCAATGGTTACTGTAAGGGTTTTCTTTGGATAACGACTCCAAAAACTATACATGCTACTTCAAAAAGATTCAAGACTTTTTATTGTCATTTCCAGTGCACAAGTGTAAAGGAGAAAAAAATAATTTTTACTCAGACCCTGCTGCAGCACAAAAAACACAATAATTTTTTAAAAACCACAAGAAATTGGAGTATTGTGTACAGTTCTGGTCACCGAATTATAGGAAAGATATCAACAAAATAGAGAGAGTACAGAGAAGATTTACTAGAATGTTACCTGGGTTTCAGCGCCTAAGTTACAGGGAAAGGCTGAACATATTAGGTCTTTATTCTTTGGAGCGTAGAAGGTTGAAGGGGGACTTGATAGAGGTAATTAAAATAATGAGGGGGATAGATCTAGTTGACCTGGATAGGCTTTTTCCTTTTGTAATTTCTTTTAAGTTCATCAAACATTTCCATAAGATGTATTTCAGACACTGTACATACATATCATATAATCATATATATCACAAATCTCCACAAAGTATTTATCTGAGGTATACACTTATAGAAAACAGTGGAAAGAAAAAACAAGCAAAAGGAAAGAACTATGTACAAGTAGGGAGTGATCTTTTTTTTAAAAAAACATATTCATTGATTTGTGAGAATAAAATCAGGCCGATGAGGCATTATGTTGTTAAACCATTTTTCCCAGTATGAATCAAATTGTTCTAGCTTATGATTAACAGATGTTGTTATCTTCTCCATTTTGTAAATGTCCATTGTAATTTCCATCCATGTATTTAAAGTTGGTCTCTCCTGTGATAACCATTTCCTCGTAAGAGTCCTGAGAGGGTTTAATAAAATATCACGTTTTTCCATCCAAACTCCCTCCATTTCTGTGAACTGGTACACTTCCATTGATATCTCCATATTGTTGTCCATTTTTCCTCAGATATAATTATCCCTCCTTCCTTCTCCCATTTTGTTTTAATGCATGAAGTCAAAAGTGTTTTAAGATTTGACAATGCCTTATGCATGCTTGAAATGATTCCACTACCATTATCTGAATTATATGCTTTTCTAATTAGCTCTATCAAGCAAGTACTTGCCTTGGTTACATTTTTAAGCGTTTTAACATATTGCCACATCTGTAAATACTGTTAAAAATCTTGTTTTTCTCATAAGTGTTTCTCTTTAAGCATTTCAAAACTGAACAGTGTTCCTTCTTTCATTATGTTGCAAAGAACTGTTATTCCTTTAGCTGTCCAGTCCTTAAATCCAGCATCCAGCTTATTTGATGTAAAATCCAAGTCATATGCACACCATTTAAGAATTGCAATATCTCCCTCTAGATTATATTCTTTTATAGTAGTTTTCCATATTTTAAGAGTCAATTTCACCCATGGGTTATCAATAGTATTTATGTACCTTTGCAGGTTGTTATCAGCCAAAATTGCTTGTATGGGGATGGGAAGTACCCGCTCCTCAGTGTTTTTCCATTGAGTGTCATTTGATGGGTTGCACCATTACAGCTCTCAACTGTGCTGCAAAATAATAATCACTAAGAGAAGGCAAGCCCCATCCCACCTTTTCCTTTGCTAATTGCAAAGTTTTGAGACGAACTCTAGGCCTTTTTCCCTGCCAAATATACCTTCAGAGTATCTTGTTCCATTAATTGAATTGACTTTGATTAATCTCTATTGATAGGGTCTGAAAGAGAGAGAACAGTCTGGGCAGTATATTCATCTTAATAGACTCAATCCTTGAACTGAGACTGAAAAAGGAATCAGGTTCCATCTTCCCACATCTTCCTTAATTTTTTTTATATAAAGGCTAATAATTACATTCTGATAATTTTGCCAAATCTTTTGGCATAATGATGCCCAAATATTTGAAAGTCTCTGTATGCCATGCCCAGGGGTATCGACTTTCAATTTCTCTTAGTGGGCTATAGTAATATGAAAGTAATTGGGTTTTATCTATGTTGATCTTGTATCCTGATAATTGACCATATTGTTCAAAGGATTGCATCAAATTAGGTAAAGAGTATGTTGGCTGCCCTAGATAGATCAACATGTCATCCGCATAACAAGCCAATTTATGCTCTGTCCCTTTAATAATAATTCCCGATATCTTCATATTGTCTGATGGATTGAGCTAATGGTTCCAGATATAACGCGAAGAGTAGCAGTGACCACACACAACCCTGTCTCGTGCCCCTTTCTAGGGTAAGACTATTTGATAAATATCTATTGATTTTAATCCTAGCAGTAGGATTGTCATTAAGTGTCTGTATAGTTTTAATAATTGTGTCTTCAAAACCAAATCTATGTAAAACTCTGTAAAGAAAATTCCAATTAACCAAATCAAATGCTTTTTCAACGTCCACGCTTATCACTATTGCTTCGAGTTTATTTTTTTGTATATGATCCATAATGTGAAGTGTCCTTCGTATATTATCTTGTGTCTGGCGTTGTCGTATAAAACCTGTCTGATCATTACGTATCAGTATGGGTAGAAACTCCTCTAATTGCTTGGCCATGATGGAGGTAAATAACCTATAATCTACATGAAGAACGGATATTGGTCTAAATGACCCGCATTCCATTTTATCCTTGCCTTCTTTCGGTATACCTGAGCTTATCACTTCCTTCCAACTGGGTGGCATTTGTGCCTTCTTTTGAGCCCAGTTCAGTGTGGGGAGTAAAACTGGAATTAACTCATTTTTTAATTCTTTGTACCATTCTGTCGTATGCCCATCTGATCCTGGTGACTTGCTTAATTTAAGCCTACTAATTGCAGCTTTTAATTCAACTTCAGTTATGTCAGCAGTCATCGTTCTATTTTGTTCTTCACTTAAAGTGGGAAACTCTAGAGAATTCAAGGTGGTGTCAATTTGGGTTATGCTTCCCCCTGGAACTTTGGAATATAGAGTTTCGTAAAACACTTCAAAAGCTTCTTGAATTTCACTTAGCTTATTTTATCTTTTTCGTTCTTGGGTCCGTAATTCTATGAATAGTATTTTCTATCTTTTTTTTTTCAGTTTCCACGCCAGTATTTTCATAGATTTCGATCCACTTTCATAATGTCTCTGTTTCAGAAACATTAAATTTTTCCTGATTTCTTGCATTGCCAAACTATTAATTTCATTCCTAATTCTTTTAATTTCCCCTAATGTATCCTGTGCCAAATTCAATTTGTGTTTTTTCTCTAGTTCCTTCAGCCTATTTTGTAATCCCTCTAATGTTTTATTCCTTATATGAAGATATCGCTATAATTTTCCCATTTAAGACCGACTTCAGAGTATCCCATAAAATGGGAGGTGAAACCTCTCCATTATCATTAAATTCTATTTCTTTTTTAATTTGTTCCTTAAAGGTACGGATCATTGAGTAGACTTGAATTTAGTTTCCAAATAGTACTCTTTGGTTGTAGGTCAAAATCAACAGATAAGTATATAGGTGCCTGGTCACTTACATCTATTGTCCCAATTGCACAGGTGTTTATTTTGTTTTTGTCTTTTCCAAATGTTATGAAATAGTCTATTCTTGTATATATAGAATGGGGAGCAGAATAATGAGTATAATCCCTTCTGTTGGGGAAAAGATCCCTCCGTATACCAATTAAACCAACATCCTCAAAAAATGTATTAACTTTCTTATGTAAAGATTTTGTTTCATAGGTTTTTCTATTGGAAGAGTCTAACTTTGGTTGTAATTGTAAATTTAAGTCTCCCCCACATATCAGGAGACCTTCTGTTTCCGTTACCATAATATCAGTAATTTTCTGAAAGAAACCAATATCACTTCCCAGGGGTGCGTATATATTCAATAGAGTAACTGAATTTCCGTCTATATTCCCCCTTACCAGAATATATCTGCCCTCCTTATCTCCTATTTTGAATACTTTTTCAAAATTTAGCTCACTTGAGATAAGAATAGCAACTCCTCTCCTATGTCCTGATTTATATGAGGAGAAAAACAAATCAGTGAAGCCCATTCTCTTTAGTTTTTTTATGCTCATTATCACTTAAATGAGTTTTCTGTAAATATACTATATTGGCTTGTTCTTTTATCATTTTGGATAACATTCTATTACGTTTGATTGGATTTAATAGCCCATTGACATTAAAAGAAATGAATTTTACCTTGTCCTTAGCCATCTGTATTTATCTGTCAATGTATCATTGAAATTAGAATAAAACTTAAATCGATCTATTCCCTGAACAAATAAGAGCCAAGAAATGCAAATAATAACAAAAATGGCAATGACTGTGTGATTCCAAGGCTGAGGTCTCTAGTAGATGACCCTGCGTTGAGCTAGAGGAAATGTTAGCTGTGGGGGATAACCCCTCCCACTTGTGAGTTGAGGGCCCCCATTGCAGTAGTCCTAAAAGTCAGTGAACAAATCATTACACAGAAAAGATTTCCCTGTGTACTCCTATTTTCATATATTATATATATATACACACACACACACACACACACACACACACACAGAGATTCAAATAAGAGGACATGATTTGAGAGTTAGGGGTCACAAGTTTAACGGTAACATGAGGGGGAATTTTTCCTCAGAGTGGTAGCTGTGTGGAATGAGCTTCCAGTAGAAGTGGTAGAGGCAGGTTCGGTATTGTCATTTAAAATAAAATTGGATCGGTATATGGACAGGAAAGGAATGGAAGGTTATGAGCTGAGTGTGGGCCAGTGGGACTAGGTGAGTGTAAGCATCGGCATGGACTAGAAGGGCCGAGATGGCCTGTTTCCGTGCTGTAATTGTTATATGGTTATATAAATACATAAGATTGCTTAAACATAGAAAGTGAAAATAGGCAGAGGAGCGTTTGTACACATGGCAACTGACAGGAAATGATAGAGTAATGGTAGTTTGTGGTGGGAGGGGCAAGTTAGTGGATTGAGGTGCTGATCAGCCCTACTGCTTGGAGAAAAAGTAACTGTTTTTGAGTCTGGTGATCCTGGTGTGAATGCTTTGTAGCCTCCTCTCTGATGAGATTGGACAAACCATCCATGAGCAGGGTGAGTGGGATCCTTCAAAATATTTCTGACCTTTTTCCATCACCTTTCTCTATAGGTCTTTGATAGCAGGTAGGCTGGTGCTGGTGACATGTTCAGCAGTTTCTCCTGAGAGGCACTGGTGAGGTTTCCCGATTGAATGTGTAAAATCATGATTGTGACAGGTACAGATGGATTTTCTGGAGAATTTTATAAGGTTTTATCTTCATTAATTATACCGCAGTTATACTTAGTCTTCTTGGATTCTTTCAAATGGGTAGCTTGCCTCAATCTTTCTAGGAAGCCTCTATTTCACTTATCCTAAAGAAGAACAAGGACCCAAATGAATGCTCTTCATATAGGCCAATTTCATTACTCAATGTTGATACTAAAATCCTTTCTGAAGTTCTGGCTGATAGGATTGAAAATATTCTACCTTCTATTATTTCTGATGATCAGACTGGATTTATTAAAAACCGACATTCCCATTTTAATATATGCCGTGTATTAAATGTTATTTACTCTCCCTCCCAGGAGATATCGGAATGTGTGATATCCTTATATGCTGAGAAGGCCTTTGATCGAGTTGAATGGAGTTATTTATTTAAAACCTAAGAAAAATTTAATGTTGGACCAGATTTTATTCACTGGATTAAATTACTTTATCTATCTCCTTCTGCTCGGGTTCTTATTAATTTTCAAAATTCCAAACCATTTAAACTTCATCGCGGAACTAGATAAAGCTGTCCATTGAGCCCTTTGCTCTTTGATCTAGCTTTAGAACCCCTTGCCATTGCTTTTTGAGAATCTAATGATATCTGTGGTATTTTAAGGAGAGGTATTACTCACAAAATTTCATATTACACTGATGATATACTGCAGTTTATCTCTATTGTAGAGACCTCATTACCTTGCATACTATCTTTACTCTCCCATTTTAGCCAGTTTTCAGGATATAAATTGAACTTACGTAAGAGTGAATTATTTTCTTTAAATAATTTGGTATCAATTAATACTAATTTCCCTTTTTAAAGTTGTAAGGAATCAATTTACTTATTTGGGTGTAAGTCAATAAGAATTACAAACACCTGTTTAAAGAAAACTTTCCTACTTTATTGAATCATGCAAAAAGGATATCATTAAATTGGTCACCTCTTTCAACACAGGTGGGCCCCGCTTTTCGAATGTTCGATTTACTACAACTCACTGTTACAAAAGACTTACATCAGTACCTGCTTTCGCTGACCAAAGAGGATTTTTGCTTTTACGAAAAAAAGACGCCCACTTCATACGTGTGTTTACCCCGAGAAAAACTACAATGAAGCCTTGTGCGGGCAGCTGTTTGCACATGCGTGTACGTATACGCACGTGCATACGTATGCATGTATGTGCCGATTTTTTTCTCTCCAAATCAATTTTGGTTCACTGCCTTCCCAAGTTTGATAAGTGAAACTACAACGTACTTACAATATTTCTATTTTATATAGGGTGTAAATTTATTATATCATTCCTGCTTTTACTGTATGTTAGTGTTATTTTAAGTTTTATGTGTTATTTGCTTTGATTTGGTAGGGTTTTTTTGGGTCTGGGAACGCTCAAAAATTTTTCCCATATAAATTAATGGTAATTGCTTCTTCGCTTTACAACATTTCGGATTACAAACAGTTTCATAGGAACGCTCTACCTTTGGATTGTGGGGGAAACCTGTATCAAATTAATTCTATTAAAATGAATATTCTACCTAAATTTATATATCTTTTTCAGGCTTTACCCATTTTTATTCCTAAATCCTTTTTTGACTCTCTTGATTCTATTTTATCCTCTTATATGTGGAAAAATAAATGTCTGCGGTTAAATAAAGTTCATCTTCAAAAATCTAAAAAGTCTGGAGGTTTAGCCTTACCTAATTTTAGGTTTTATTATTGGGCAGTTAATATATGATATCTTATGTTTTGGCTATATTATGTTAATCGTGTAGACTATCCCGTATGGGTCTCTTTAGAAGCTAACTCTTAATAAATTTTCCATTATTTCTCTTCTTGGATCATCACTTCCTTTATTTGTAAGTAAACTAACTGATAATTTAGTAGTTAAACATACTCTGAGGATCTGGATACAATTTAGAAAATACTTTGGTTTATTGAGATTTTCCCTTTCAAGTCCCATTTATTCTAATTTTGTTAAAACCCCTCCATGAGTGATTTAGTTTTTAAAGAATGGGACAGGTTGAGTATTAAATGTTTTTGAGATCTGTTTGTTGGAGGAAACCTTTTTCCATTTGAGCAATTGTCAGCTAAATATAGCTTACCCAAAACTCACTTTTTTAGATATTTACAGATTTTTTAAGACCTCAATTATGCACATTTCCTATAAGCACAGATAAGAACTTACTAGACATAATTTTTAGTTTGACACCTTTTCATTATGGTTCAATATCTAATATTTATGATATGTTACTGGAGATGAGGAATATTCCTTTAGACAAAATTAAGAATCTCTGGGAACAAGATTTACAGACATCAATATCCAAGGAAACTTGGAATGAAATTTTTAAACTGGTTAATATTTCATTGCTATGTGCTCGTCATTCCCTCATACAATAAGGTGGTACATAGAGCTCATATGACTAAGGATCAGCTATCTCATTTTTATTCAGATATATCTCCCTACTGTGACATATGTAATAATGGAGAAGCTTCATTAACTCTCATGCTTTGGACTTGTCTGAATCTTGAAAAATATGCCAAGGAAGTTTTTCAAACTTTTTCCTTACTTTTTAAAGTCAATTTTAAGCTTAACCCTCTGACGGCCCTATTCGGTATTGTTGCAGGACAAGATATTAAGCTGAAGGCATCTGATTTACATATTTTGGCCTTTAGCTCTTTTATAGCTAGGAGGGCACTTTTGTTTAAATGGAAAGATGTTTTTCCTCCTACTCATGCTCAATGGTCATGCGACGTTATGTCATGTTCACATTTAGAGAAGATTCGTTGTTCAATTTCTGAATCTCGTCAAGACTTTCAAACCTGGTGGGGACCTTTTCTGAATTATTTTTAAAACCTTCACTCCGTTGTTTAAACTCATATGTTGGCTAATATTAATTTTTATTATGTGAGAAGGTATTTTACCTTCTTTTCTCCTTAATAAACAGCTTCAGTCTTGGTAGGGGTTAGATTCTTTTTTTTGTAATAAATTAGTATAGTTCAATATAACTATTGATTAACTTAGATGAATACAGGGTAATGAGATTGTTGTTATGAACAGATATAATGTAATTGGTAGCTTTTTAAAATATTTTGATCTTTTATATACACTTTCTTGTACCCTGTATTCTTCTATGTAGAAACTAACAAAAATATTGGAAAAGAAAAAAAGAATCATGATTGTGTAAAAACAGCCTCATGAAAGCCCAACATATAGATTCCCACATTATAGCAGTTCACGTAACAGAAGTTCAATCTCGTGAAATTTACACCACCAAAAAAATTCTCACCAAACTTAACCACCTGTTAAACTAAACACACTCTCGAACATGCATGTGCAATCAATAACAACATTTATGAACCAATGGTATTTTCTAAACTTGTAATGATCTTAGAAGCCTTAAGGCTATGAAATGTCTTAAGTTCAGTTCATTGAAGTTTCTCAGCTGGTGATAAAGGTTCAACAATTTGCAGTTTTGAACTAATTCATATTTTAATGAAAACATTCTTTACAATTTGAATGTGAAATGGTTTTAATTCTATTCAAGGCCAATAAAACATTTAGCAGGTTGTGGCAACCCACTTTCTGCGCAGGCGAACCGGCTCACAAATAGCCAGCGCGTGGGGAGAGACTTTGGTAATGCACCTCTGATGTAATTTCCGCCCGGAGAGAGCGGGCGCCGCAAATGCCAGCGCCGCAAAGTTTGAATAAACCAGTCTCGAAACGATTTACCGACTGAGTGTTGTTATTTTAGTGCTGTGTGTAGCACATTGGTGACCCCGACAGTCCAAACGGGATTTGGACCAAAGATGACCGACTCTTCATCTGTTCACGCAGTTTCGCTAAAACTGCCAACTTTCTGGACACTGCGACCATGTGTGTGGTTTAGCCAAGCAGAAGCCCAGTTCCAGATTCGGCAGATCTCTTCTGATTCTACGCGTTACTATCACGTGGTGAGCGCCCTTGACCAGGAGACGGCCGCCCAGGTTGCAGATTTCATACAGTCGCCCCCGGAAGAAGGCAAATATGAAGCATTCAAAATGCTGCTCATTGGGACCTTTAGCCTCTCACGGCGTGAGCGGGGTGCTCGCCTGCTTCACCTGGACTGTTTGGGAGACAGACTGCTGTCAGCATTGATAAAACAGATGATGGCCCTGGCTGACAGACACAAGCCCTGCCTCATGTTCGAGCAAGCGTTCCTAGAGCGACTGCCCGAGGACATACATCTGCTGCTGGCCGACACAGATTTCAGCGACCCCCGGAAGGTGGCGGCACGGGCAGACGTGCTGTGGAAAGCCAAGGGGGAGAGCGTGGCGTCCGTCGGTCAAATTACCAGGCCACCCCGCCCAACAGCTGACCAGACCAGGCCCGGCAGGGGAGCGGACACAACACAGAGGCAAGAGTGAGGAGGGCAGTGAACAGTGGTATTTCTACCACCAGCGGTGGGGCACAAAAGCCTGCTGTTGTCGCCCGCCATGCAAGGGTCAGCTGCCACTAATGACTATGGCGTCTGGCCACCAGGACAGACTCTTGTATGTCTGGGACAAACAGTCGGGACGCCGCTTCTTGGTCGACACCGGAGCGGAAATCAGAGTCTTGCCCCCGACGGGGTACGACACCCGCAACAGGAAGCCAGGACCCACCCTGAGGGCCACAAACGGCAGCACGATACAGACCTATGACACCCACACAGTGCAGCTCCAGTTCAGTGCCAGCCGGTTCATGTGGGATTTCACACTGGCCGGGGTGGCCCAACCACTCCTGGGGGCGGTCTTCTTGCGAGCTCACAGCCTGCTGGTTGACTTGCAAGAGAAAGGACTAATACATGCCGAGACTTTCCAGACGTTCTCCCTGGGTGAAGCCAAGTTGCCGGACCCACACCTGGACTCCATCACGCTGTCGGGCAACAAATTCACCAGAATCGTGGCCAACTTTCCATCGATTCTGGCACTGCAGTTCACGGCAGCCATGATGGTGTTAAGTGCTGAGCTATAATCAATAAACAGCATCCAGGTGGTACAAGGCCATATGAAGAGCCATTGAGATTGTGTCTGCTGTTTACCTATTGTGGCAATAGGCAAATTGCAGTGGGTCCAGGTCCTTGCTGAGGCAGGAGTTTAGTCTAGTCATGACCAACTTCTCAAAGTATTTCATCACTGCAGACGTGAAGAGTGCTACAGGGAGAATTGTTAAACCTTCTCTGAACCCTTTCATTCTATTGACTCTTCCCACTTGTGCATTCCCCCACGTCTTTTGTGTCATCGACTCTACCTTTGATCAGCTCAGCCATTTGTTCCTGAATTTTTTTTCCGGCCCAGTCCA
Source organism: Hypanus sabinus (assembly GCF_030144855.1). NCBI lineage: Eukaryota > Metazoa > Chordata > Chondrichthyes > Myliobatiformes > Dasyatidae > Hypanus > Hypanus sabinus. The sequence goes on from NC_082706.1 coordinate 132,876,442, forward strand.
ATACATATAGTTTTAAAGAAAATCCAGTTATTCTGATGACACTACCTGAGCTTGCTGAGAACAAACTTTCTTGTGATGTGGGAAATGTCACAAAGTAACCGCAGTTTAAAAGTCGGAGAAAAAAAAAATCTAAAAGCCATATTCATGATTGTCTGGATGTATCAGATCCTTTACAACCAGCCAGGATGAACAGCAAGTCCTTACACAAACAATAATGAGATTTAGCTTACGAAAGAAAGAAAGGCAGGTGCTGAAATCAGAAAATTCTGGAAACATCCACAGTATTAAATGCTCGATAATGGTCATTTATAAAGCAGCATTCACTGAGCAATAAATATTAGCTGCAATCAAGGCACCATCGTTGTTTTCACAACAGTACTGAGATCTTTTACATTAATTGGAATCAGTTTCATCACCACTGCATTATAAAACAATTAATGCAAATAATGGAATAATGAGGGAGTGTTCACAAAACATTGAGAACTCTAATGGTGGCGGGGAAGAAGCTGTTCTTGAATTGTTGAGTGTGGATCAGGACCGTCACAGAGGCTGCTGAGTGTGCTTCCAGGCGGCTAAGGATCAAGAGGTATGGCCAATGCTTCTGGGACAGAAGCCAGGGCCAGGCTGGGTTATCTGGGTGAAGGGGGTCTGATGTTGAAACAGCCAATAACCCCAGGTTACATCATTCATCGATGATGTGTCCCAGTGCATCTGAGGATGTACCTCAGCACCTGGAGGTAACAAGAAGAACATGAAGTAGGCAGGACAGCTTCAAGTGGTATTACTCACTTCAGTATGCACTGGAATGTCTGTCAGTCTGGAGCTTTATACCTAAATGAGACTTGCACTCACAATTGACTCCACTGCGAACTGTATTGTAAACATTTAATGTTATAGCAATCACACTTCTTTCAAAAAAACAATCTCTCAACCGAAATCTTTCCAAATGTCTACCCAACAGGTTTGGCATCTAGGGTTACGCTTCTGAAGCAACTCGGGAAAATAGGCTAACTGCTGTTGCTATGTCAGCAGTATTAACTTTTATACTTGAATCCTTGCAACAATGTTTAACAATTCCGAAGTACTTCGTAAAATACAGAAAACATATAAAACATAAAATCAACCTTCATTAAATGTCCTTTAATTCCAATAGTAACAGGAGCACAAAATAATGCAGTAGAGGAGCACCTGGCTGTCTTAGTCCTGTTGATTCCCCACCCCACCCCTCCACCACCACCTTCCTTTTCTCTCGCATTCCTACAAGTTTCTGTTATCAAATGTTTACCCAATTCTCTTGAATGCTATTATCGAATCTACTCCTACCAACCTTTCATACAATTTTCTACATTGTAGCCACTTTATCCATACTATAAAGTGCATTGCGCTTCAATCTCTAATCGAATCCGTACACTTTACATAGTATACACAAAAGTTTTGAGCAGCGGAATAAAACACAGCGAACAATAAAAAGTCTGGAGAGATTCCTAACAAAAATACAACTTTTAACTCAGTGAGAACTTACATAAATTCATCAGATCAATAACTGTTCGTGATGCTATAAGCAAAGCGGCCAAATAGGCAGTTCGTGCGGGGGTAGGCCCCACACTCGCGGTGCTCTGGGCGCGCTGCTCAAACGGGGCGAGCTCCGTCGATGTAAGCATGCGCAACAATTCTAATCCCAAACGGTCGGGTGGACCACATGATCGCGCCAAATAGCGGGCGCGCGGCCCGTCGAGGTGACGTCATGGCGTTTGCCGCCGTAAAACAACCTCTTTCATGAGATAATATCGGTGACGGGTGTCGCCTGACCAGCTTAGCGTTTCCATATTTTAGTTATTATAGTAATAATTATTTTTTGTACTGAACCCCCTACTCCATTCCTAAAGATTCTCAATTGGAAGGTATTCATTTTGGGAGGGGGTGTCATTCTTCTCAGCATAATCCAAAGAATTAAAGAAAAATAGAGGGCTATGAGTAAACGTAGTAATTTCTAAGGTTGGGACATTTTGGGCCGAAGGGCCTATATTGTGCTGTAGGTTTTCTATGTTTCTATGAATCCTAAGACTTTGGCGATCCTGCTCGTTTGCCAGCACAACACAATGCCAAAAACAAACACAACATCAGGTGTTGTTTAATATATATATTTGACAACTTTCCTTTTTTTCTGTTTTGGGAACTGTGGGCCTGCCAGGTTGGAGAACATTGACAACCATTTGCTTGCATTGGAGCAAGTGGTTTGTCATGAATTTTTGGGTCCTTATGGTCAGTATGTCATTTGTTATGTATCATACAGCAAAGCCAGAGAAAATAATAGATAGCAAAGCACTGTCAAATAACCCTTTTTTGGCTGCCATGCCAATATCTTAAGACTTCACCACACAAGGAGCACTTTGAAGACTGTGCTGCATGCTTAACCAATATCTTGCTCTAAGCCTTTACCTCCCTTTTGTCCAATATTCAAACTAACGAAGTATTCTTAGTGTGTTTAATGCCAGATGGAGTTTAACCCAGATAAGTGTGAGGTGGTTCATTTTGGTAGGTCAAATATGATGGCAGAATATAGCATTTAACTGTCATGGGGCTGTTGTGTTTTACTATTTATTGTTACGTTTATTATTTAGTGTTGCATTTGTTATGTTATGATTGCACTGCTCCTGAGAAACGCTGTCTCATTCTGCCCTGCAGAGCTGATGTACGGTTAGAATGACAATAAAGTTTTTGAATCTTAATGGTAAAACTCTTGGCAGTATGGAGGATCAGAGGAATCTTGGGGTCTGAATCCATAGGACACTCAAAGCTGCTACACAGGTTGACTCTGGTTAAGAAGGCATACGGTGCATTGGCCTTCATCAATCATGGGATTGAGTTTAAGAGCCGAGAGGTAATGTTGCAGCTATATAGGACCCTGGTCAGACCCCACTTGTAGTGCTGTGCTCAGTTCTGGGTCTCTCATTACAGGAAGGATGTAGAAACCATAGAAAGGGTGTACAGGAGATTTACAAGGATGTTGCCTGGATCGGGGAGCATGCCTTATGAGAGTAGGTTGAGTGAACTCAGCCTTTTCTCCTTGGAGCGACAGAGGATGAGAGGTGACCTGATAGAGGTGTTCAAGATAATGAGAGGCATTGATCATGTGGATAGTCAAGAGACTTTTCCCCAGGGCTGAAATGACTCGCACAAGAGGGCATTGTTTTAAGATGCTTGGAGGTATAGAGATGTCAGGTGTCTCTGCTTTTTATGCAGAGTGGTGAGAGCGTGGAATGGGCTGCCAGCGGCAGTGGCAGACTCCTGGATGGCTACATGCAGCTTAGAAAAATAGAGGTCTATGGGTAAAGCCTAAGTAATTCTAAGGTAGAGACATGTTCGGTGAGGCTTTGTGGGCCGAACATGTACAACAAAGGGCCTATATTGTGCTGCAGGTTTTCTATGTTTCTTTGTTTGATCCAGAAACCAGTTTGAAACTCAGCATGTTAACTGAGTAATTCAATTTAAATTTGAGAGAAAATCTACATTCTGTGATACTGACATTGAAACTTTGGACTATCAAAGAACAATCTGGAAAGGCACTCTAACATAATGAGGCCAAATAAGTGAAATTTGACTCCAAACTAACCCCTGAAATTGTAATCAAAGCTCTCACTTCAGAGAATTAGATGCAAGCAATCAGTCGTCATCAAGCTCTTACCTCGAGTCATTTTCTCCTTGACTGTACCTACTGGATATCAAGAGGTAAGGGCTTAACAATGTCACTGAAAGGGTTGCAGAGGATATTAACTAGGATGTGGCCTGGCATGGTACATTTCAACCATGATGAGTGCCGTGTCCTTATGATTTCTTTTGCCAGCACAGAAAGTCAGGGGGAACTTGGTTTAGGTATACAAAATTTCAAGAGGCATACAAATAATCAATGAAAATCTCTTTTCCCTTTCTCATTAGGAACTGAAGAGCAGCAAGCCAAGTGTTAGGAAATGGGATTCATATAGATAAGTACTGGGTGGCTAGCATCGACACAATGGGAAGTGGTTGTTTTTCAAACCAGGGGAATGTGTTATTAGTGTGCCAGAATTGCTTGGTAGGTAACCTGTGTCCTCTATCCCTTCATCTCCTGTACATATGTATTGTGTTTTGTTACACTCCCATAAAGAACCTTAATTAAAGATATACTCAGTAGCCACTTTATTAGGTACACCTGCTCAATCAATAATGTGGCAGCAACTCAATGCATAAAGGCATGTAGAGATGGTCACAAAACCAAACATCAAAATGGGGAAGAAATATGATATAACTGACTTTGACCATTTGTATCAGATGGGTTGGTTTGGGCATCTCAGAAAATGCTCATCTCCTGGGATTTTCAGTGTTTACAGAGAATGGTGAGGAAAAACAAAACAGCGGTTCTCTGGGCAAAAATGCCTTGCTAATGAGAGGTCAGAGGGGAAAGGCCACACTGGTTCAAGCTGACGGTAATTCAAATAAGCGTGGGTTACAACAGGGGTATGCAGAGGAGCAACTTTGAATGCACAACACTTTGAACATTGAAATGGATGGGCAGAAGACCACTCCAGGTTTCACTCCTGTACCTAATAAAGCAGCCACTGAGTGTATTTCACAAACTAGCTTAATCTAGCTTTCATTCCTAATCTTTGAACTTTGTGACTTTCTTCACCAGTTCAAAAGGCTATGATGAACAAACTACCTTGCTTGGTCCTACGTCATCCATATCCCAGGTCTTATAGCATCTACCTTGACTTATTTCATATTGCTCTACTTCCTCCCTACAACTTTCTCCAATGCACCTTTTGCAGCATTTTCTGTCTCTCCCCCCCCCACCCCCCATTTGTATTATACAATATCTAATAGATACGCGACAAATAAAAGGTATCTGATCCATGTTTCAGGCAATCTTTATTTTCAATATTAAATAGGTAAAACATTGGACTTTGTAAGGCAATAGTTCAATACTTACACTGAAATACTACAATTTAACAAAGACAACTTTGTTTTTGTCAACTTCTTGCTCGACATGTGGGGATACTGAAATTAGTCTGTGATTCAATCAAATACATTCATTTACTGCTAACTTGCTAGTACATAAGAATAAGAACACTTTCTGGATTCAGTCTGATCCTTTCTTTCAGAGCAACTTCCCTGTCCTAACACCCGTATCGTTAATCTTTAATATCTGTGCAGGGAATTCCAAAGATTCAATATTTCCTACATTAAGAAATTACTTCTCAGCCTAGCCCTAAATGGCCCTCTTCACTCTCAGTATTGAAACGTTGATAATTCCTTCCCCCCTCCACCCCCACGAGATCCTCCAGCACTGTTCATTGCTCCTGAACGGGCACCCCAGATTTTGAGACATGGACCTCCTTCCGTCCTGACCCACAATGTCCAGATACACTATCCTAGGAGAAGCATAATTTCTGCCTCTACTCTGTCAAGTTCCATAAGGAATTTGCATATTTAATATTAGTCATTTTCAGTTAGGGAGTAAGAATAAGTATAATCTATTCCATGACAGAAAATAAATCAACTGCTTGATTATTGATGCAAAAAGTATAAACAAGTCAGGTTTTTTTGTATTCCCTTTATTATTTTATCAAAACTGTATAATAAATCTTACACTCAATCCATTTTCTGGTGTAACTCTATACCTGGTTAAATATGTCAAACCCCAGGCAACAGGGTGATGTATTTCAACTCAAGCTTATACAGAAATGTCAAATATGAGTACAGCTTATACAGTCATCCTGCAAACAGACACACTGCATGCATCACTCCTTGTGTGGTTTCAAACATATTTAAAACATAGATTTTTTTCTCAAAAAACACAAACTCTTACAAAAAAATTGTCAAATAATTTCAAAATGTTCATTTCTCCCAACATTCCCTTATAAAACAGAGCTATCCAAATTTTTAAAAAGTCATTTTACTCTAAGTATTGTTCTTAAGGCACATCTACAAGTTGGTCTACCAACCATCATTGAATACAGTCGTCAATTGCAGGCTAATAAACCTGACTCTGCTTCCGTCTTAAGTATTCCGATAGTATTAAATTAATAGGGTTTTCAACATCAGGTCATCTACATAGTTCTGTAATTCAAATATTGATCAAGCTAATAAACTATCCATTGAGAAACTTATTCTGTACATTAGAAGTGTGAGTAAAAATAAGTTAGCAGAAACATACACAATTATCACCTCTGCATAAGTAGACATTTTTATTGCACCCCCTCATTCTCAAGTAAGGAGTTAAGAGATCTGTTGGAGTAACGACTTTGAGAGTTACGATACTGAAGGTGGGTTGTGTCAGCATCACAAGACTGTTCTGCCACAGGAGGAAGAGGAGGAGGAAGAGGAGGAGGAGGAGGAGGTGGAAGCTGGGCATAACTGGACCATCTCGATCCAGCCCTAGCATGGTCCGAAGTGGGAAAGAAAGGCCTGAAACGACGTAGAGGAAGACAGGCGAGAGAGAAAAATGGGACAAACAAACAAAAGACAAAGAGAAATATGGTGAATATAAGAAAATGAAAGATACAAATGCCTAAAATAATAAAAGTAAAATACCGTGACTTGGTTAGGAAAGTAACCACGTAAGGCAATTTAATGTATCCATTCAATGATCTTTAACTACTTTTTACTTGTATTTTCAAATAGTTCATAAATTATGTAAACACAGTAATTATGAATCAATAAGTATTACCAATGTTTGGAGAAAGGAAAATAGAAAATTAGAAATATGACAATGGTCTAAAAAAACAAGTACACACAATACTGACAATGTGAACCTCAGTTTATTTAACCTGTTCCAATTGGAACACATAACTTTCTTGGTCCCACACTGGGAAGATGGCACATATCTGCTAAGGGTTATATATCCTCATCAGTACATTCAATTTGTAACACTTGAGTGGTCACTGCATCATATGTGTCGTCACTATTTAGAATGAAGAGTACCATAACACAAAATCAATTTAAATTCTATTCATTCACTTTGAAGAGTTTTCTGTAATCTTGGTCATTTGAATGTTTTTTAATATAAGAGCATCCAAAGCTGAAAATTAGGTTTCAAGGCTGCTTCTACAGTGCAAAGCTTTTTGCCTCTCCTTTGACCTGCCTGTACATTGGTGCCAACTGTTCAAAACAAAAACACTAAAAACAGGGAGAAAAAATATTTAATTTTATGAAGCCTTCCATCCAAGGTTATTAGCAAGCAGGTTGGTCTTTGGAGATATCAGTTGTCACTGGGGAAGGGTGAAGGGAGTTCACATTCCATTCCTGTGTGCATGCAACAAGCAGCAAAACAGCAAGGTTACTCCGGTTAGCTTGAGATCAGATGTGTTTTCTTTCTGCTGAAAAGGGCAATGTGAGTGTAGAGGTGAGATGTATCAGAGTTTCCTAAAAGAAAAAAAAAAGACGGACCTTTGCTTTAACCACATTTCAAATTTGCCAACAATTGATTCATTATTTTTGGATTGGGGAAACGAAGGTGTTTGAAATGTAACTTATTCTTTAATCTTTCATTTGTACAATTACGTAGAAGATCACAAATTATCTTCTGATAGTTCTGGAATCATTTTTTGGGAAAATTATTGTAAATATTGTTGGGATGCAAGTAATATTCACAACTACAAACTCAAAAAGCATTAAATCCAGGAGAATAAAGGTTGGGAAAATTAATGCCCTGAACAACTATGTTTACTCTTAATGTTTTCCCACATTGCCAAGATTCTAAGCTCAACCAAACTATGTAGATTTCCTCAAAAAGAAATCAAAAGCTACTTCTCAAATAAGTTGACTGAATACAGCACAACCAGGGATAGAAAAAAAAACCATTGATTTCTTCCCTGTGAATACAAAATAGCACTCAAACAGCAGCATATTAATCTGGGTCAACAACAAAGCATTCCTGATTGAGAAGCTACTTATTTTCAATGAAACCACTCCAATGTGGCCACAAGATATTCATGAAGAGCCTCCAGAAAATAACAGAAGAGATAAATAAACCTAGATAAATAAATTAAAAACATTTGACTGAGAAATTTGTTTCCTTGTTTATTTTATTTATATTGTTTTATGTCTAGATTTTCTCAAGAACATTACATGGATTTACGATAAATTTTACAGGACCTTGCACCCAAATTTCAAACATCTATTGGAAACAAAGAAGTCTCTCCGTATTTTAAGGAGAATTATTGCTAACTCAGTGTTTAAATATTGAGTGGCTAATCAAAGCTCTAGAAATCCCTTTAGCAAACTCACAGATTATAATTTTAATCCTGGAGAATAATGACCTCCTGGATTCACAAGGGGAATCTGGACAAGGCTCCCTGGCGCAGTAACTTCCTATTCATTTGCAAGCAAACTACTCCTGACAGTGGCCGAAAACAAATGTACTCCAAACATTTAACCCAAATCCAAAAAATATATACACTTCAATGTAAATTCCTAGACCACTGCTATCTATATCTTGGAGGTTTGATTTACCACTAGACAAATGATACTATAGTTTACTCTTTTAGGCACAAGCTCACAGTAATGCTGTAACTGTAATAGGACTTGAATTAAAAATGGACATTGTGTGCAATGAAAAATTTCCAGCTTTTGCAACAATGGTACATTGTTTGATATCTGTTATTTAATAGAATTGTATTCATTTATTATTTCAAATATGTTTTGTTATCTTGATGATACATACATCACTCATTCAAAATAACCCATGGACACCATGCTGTAAGTAAAGCACTCAATTTCTATTGATATATCTTCATCTTGAGAAGTCATGGTACTTAGTATGTGGTTATGGCTGTACTCATCATTGAAATGAACTTGTCAACATATTTGAAGAATTTAAGACCACAAATGTGCAATTTAGAGTCAGAGGTCTATTCATAAATTTCTCTCAATACTCATAGTAGCAGCAGCAGCATGATTACACAACTTCAAAAAAAATGTGTTCAAGTTCATAGTGCAGAAAATGGCCAGAGGCTCAAGCATGGCTAATAGCACTTAGCAGCTATTGTAAAAATGGACTCCCAAGTGCCCAAAATCCTGCTGACCACCCATCTTCTCCTCACATCATCACGCACATTGTATCTTAGAGAACTTCTTGCCTGAGATTAAAGATGTAAAGTTCAGTGAATCCAATGAGTATTTGTTGCAGGTTTTGGTGCATTGTACCTAGTATTCATGAGATTGCTGCACTCAGTTACTAGCTCACACTAGATAAACAACAGTTAAGTGAAATTTATTAGCCTCCAAAGTGCGATCTGGTGCCCACATTTCAGTTCAGGATCTGAACTGAAGGGACCATCAACCTACCTCCCTCCGGCAGATGATCCATTAAATGCATTCTGCAAGGATGAATTGCTTAACACTGCAGAAGGATTAAGAATTCCCATAGACTGTTGGTTTAAGGCACCATTTACAGGACTTCCATCTCCTTTCAATATGCCTGTACATTTCCAAGTATCCATATAGTTAGCTGCAAAATTAAAAGCACTGGAACTTCAGTCATTCATGTTTCAAACTTCAAAGATTCTAAATCCCTAGTAAAAACAAATGAACATTTCATGCAGCTCCCAGGGGAACTATGTGTTGTCAACCCTTCAGTAATACCACTGTTCTAAAATCTACCTTTACCACTGTAGTGACAATGAGCCACAAATCAGGACAAAACTCTATCCAAAGATTTCAGGAAGGAATTCCAGAGTACAGGACCAATGGAGAGGAAATCAAAATTGAGGATATCATACCAAGTTTTTTCAGAAAATTAAGAGATTACAGAAAGAAGGGAAGGAAAGGAGACACAATGATTTAACTACACAGAATCTTTTTTCCCAATTCATGGCACTGCTGGAATGATACCCAATAAAGATCAGCAAGTTGAGGGTGATGGGTGAACAGAACTCAAATATAGTAAATGGAAATGGGAAAGTGGCCATGAGAGCAATGGAATTGTAGGGTCAAGAGATAGCAAAACCTATAGATAGAGTAGCAGTGGGCTGAGGAAGCTGCTGCCTTTCTATAGTATAATTATTACTCTCTATTTGACTTCATTAATCTACGTTTATTTTGAGAATGATTCCAATCAAAGTAAAAAAAAAACTGGTGGGCTGGCCAGATATGTTTCACCGGTCTCAGTGTCCAAGTACTACTTTATTATCCAGGAGTTCTCCCTTTACCTTCATCCATTGCCTCTAATAGTTTTTTTGCTTCTTACTAATTCAACTTTATTTTCTTCCCTTGAGGACTTGGATCTTCATTATTTTGCAAGTGAACAAAGTGCAGATACTTTCTACATTGTGTTCAAGGCCATGTTTGAATCTGTCACTTGCTCAGATTTACCCCGAATAGCAATGTCGTCAGGAGTCACTTTTCCCTGGCATTAGCCCGAGCATCATGCTCATGTGTAATGTTTCTTCTGCTTTATCCTATAACTCTGAATTGCTTACCAGGAACGTCATGAGGAAACTGATAGAGGCCGAAGACAAATGTTAAATAAACAAGAGAAAATAAATCTGAATAGAATACTCCAACTGGACTTTGAAAATTAAAGATCACCTTTCCATAATCTGACACATCCATCATCTCCAGAGGATGCCAAGACTGTACCAGTGATGTTCCAGCTCACACGCCATACTTGAGAATTGTGATTATCAAACTGTGCCACTGTCTGAATTTCAAATTTTGCTGGGCCTCCAGAACTACTCAATTCTTTTCTGTGAGAAAAGATGAAGAACGTTTAATAGTATTCTTTATATTGTCTATGCAACTGGTTAGAAGTCAGAAGTACAGAAAGATCAGGATGACACAACATGCTGCAGTCTTGGGCATGAAATTACTTAACAAGATGACCTCAGTTTTGCTCACTCAAAGAAACATAAATTCAAAATAGTGCCATGATGAAATTAGAATGAAAGTAATTCCCACCTTAATGGTTTTAGTGTGAAAATTCGAACATCTTTATTTGCTACTGCAAGAATATGGAATGATCTTCCAAGGTTTGGAGCAAAAGCAATATCATGCACAGGATCGGTAACAGTAATTAAGGTTTCTGCTTTTGCATATTTCCTAAAATACAAACAAAATATCAAATTAGAATTCTTTTATTTATTCTTTGTTCTAATTTTCTTTTCAACTCAATCCTCAACTAATGGCCCAAATGCATAACTTTAAAATTATTTTACTCATTGGAGAATAAAAAAAAACAAAATGTGGCTCAAAATGCTTTAAATACACTTAAAACATACAAAACCTGCAGATTTAAAAACTTAGATGAACTGGAGTACCACTTTATTTTTAAATGCATTATCTACATTTTTGTTGGGGGAAGTGTCAACCATACCCACACAATAAGTTATAATTATTAATTACACAATGTTACTCAATTTATCAAATGTGCTCTGTTATAATCTTGCCAGTGTTCAGTAAGACAACAGGGCTAGGCAGAAACAACATTAAAAAAAATCATTGTTGAAATGAGGATAGATTCTGGGCTCTATGGTTGGAACACTTCATGAACATCCTTTGCTTTAAATTGGCACCAATTGGGACAAAAATAAAATAAAGCTACAATTGATTTCCAGAGGCCCGATTATTGAGAATCTTTGCTTGCTAGTGGGGGACAAAGTGGTTAGCTCTGCTGCCTCACAGCTCTAACGGCTCAGGGTTCAATCCTGACTTTGGGCTTTATTTCTATGAGATTGCACTTGTTTCTGTGATTCAATAGATTTACCTGGATGCTCTGCTTTCTTCCTTCATGCTAAGGGCATTAAGGTTAAGATTGGGTAGGGAAAGTTCATGGAAGCTCACTGCCTAGGCTCTTTGTGAACACCTGGCTGTTTAATACAGAATCTATTCACCAATCTTGCTTCCAGCATATGGAGGTACTACCTTTCCTTTCTCTTATTAATTCTTGGGAGATCATATTTCCAGGCAAAAACCTACAGTTGCTGCCCATTCCCAAATGATCTTATAAAAAGTGGTGGTGACCAAACAAAGTGTCACTGTACACTTGGTGAAGATGTTCCCATTGTACACAGTGATTTGCTCATCCATTTCAGAGAACAGTTGAGAGTAACTACATCACTATGGATGACTACACAACAGAAATATACTTACTATAGATTTCATTTGTTAAAGAGAATCAATGAACAATTCCAAATATCTAGTAGTTTTATGCTTATTCTTCATACTAGCTTTATTTATTCCACACGTTTGTTAACCGAGTTTAAATTCCACATCTAACATCGTGAGGTCCTAATTAAAAGTTTCTGGATTATTAAACTGCACTTGGTGATCACTAGCCCAACAAGATCATTATTATGTTGTCATTAAAAATAAGGAAAGAATGTTAGAAAAAACATCAAAAACTATTTCTATAATGCTCTGCATCATAGCATACCTGGTGTTTTCATTATATTCATAAATTTGAACCTTGCCACCAATGTTTGTGCTACTGTCATCACTTCCCACTGCTATCATAGGCGAATGAGAACGGGAACTGTAATGAGAAACAGAATTGCAGAAACGTTAAGCCTTATGTATGTATCTGTGTATATATACAGTACTGTGCTAAAGTCTTAGATGCATAGCTAGGGTGCCTAGGACCTTTACACAGTATTGCAGTAACTTTATGTGTTGCACTGCTGCAAAAAGAAACTAATCTCATGGCGTAGGTGAGTGATGATAAACCTGATTCTGATATGGGCCTCAGAAGGGAGAAGTGGGCAGCACCAGAGAGACATTCTGAAATGATTAATCAATTGTTTAGAATCAAGTGACCTTGCCTTGTATCTCAGGACTGGGAGTATCTGCACTTGCACTACACTCTCTGCCACCTGTCTCACACCCCTCCCACGGCATTCCACCCTCACTATTCCCTACAACCTCTGCTCCTGTCAGATTTACAAACTCGCTCGTTGCTCTATGTTGACAAGTACAGTGCCGTACAACTGTCTTAGGCACCCTAGCTATATATATATGACCAAGACTTTTACATAGTACAATAACGGGTGCTTTGGAATGTGAGCCATCCAATGAAGGGAGTGTGTTTTCACATTGTGTGCTTGACACGAGTGTGATTTGGGTCTTCTGTTGGGCCAGAGATGAAGGGGGAAGATGCCAAAGAGGTTGTAGGACTCAACCCAGAGTGGTGCCATGATTCAACGAAGCCCAGGGAGATCAAAGGAGATTCAGCAAAGTGGAAACGGTGAGCTCCAACTTGCACACATTAGACTGTTTCATTAAAGTAGGCCCTTTGTTGCTTTTTCTTTACTAACTTTTTAGTCAAATTAAGAATTATAAAGCTAAATTGTTTAATTGTAAGTGGTGTACTATCTGTTATTTCGTGGCACTGATTTGTAACGGTAATAAATCACACAGCATCCACACAAACGGGGTTTCACGGTGGGTTTGCACCTCAATCTCACATGTTTGGCGGGGCTGGAGATAGTCTTCCCTAGACTTACGTAGCTGACAGAACCAGTGTTTAATATAAACTATATATCTTTTCAAGAAAAGGTCCAGTCTGTGTGATAACTTGCACTGTATTTGAAGGCTGCACTTTGGTTTGTTAAAATAATTATTTTCAAATCAATGAGAGTATGGGTTGAAATCACTGCTGATTCTACACACCCAGACTGTCTGGTTCAGTTACTATGACGTGAATAACAGATCAGTGCTTTAGTGTAAATACCCAGTCAGCACATGCACTTTCTCACCTGGAAGGGTTCCAGGAAATACAGCTGCAACTCAATTTGCATGAGATCTCATGCTGCAGGGACCACTGACTCAGGTTCATGACATCTGGGGCCTCATATATCCGCACAACCCCATCTGCAGAGCAGGTGGCTAGAACCAAGCCCATGTGCTTTGGGGCAAATTTCACATCTGTCACTGAAGTTCTGCTATCCACCAGTGTAGTCCTCTTCACCTGTTTGGATGCAGGCATTTAATTCTATTAATATGCAAGTTGTTAATAACATTTTAATTGCAGTTTTCTACCTCGCAATGCTAAAAAAATTCATTATACACTTCTAATTGAACCTAAAGAAAAGGTTGGTTATTGGATCCTGAGGGAGAAACAAACACATTTCTGTAATATTGGAACATGAGAAATGAGTAAACCAAGTTGCTTTCAAAGAAGCACATTTTTGATTGCTGTGCTAGAACCTTCTTACAATACAGGGTTGAAAGTTCTGTGCAAAGGCAAACTCGAAAATGTTGCTAGAACAGCCTCATTCATTCACAGCTACATAAGCAGAGATGGAAACTGTTGGACAAATTTAAAATCAAAGTTGGTGTGGGTAGAAACCAACCTTGTGTGCCAGATAATTAATAATGCATTTTCTTGGAAATAAAGTACACTCAGTAAAGTGTCTACAATTGCTTCAAAAATTAACCCAAATGGTCAAAACCATTTGGCTCTAAATCTGAACAGGCAAGAATACTGTATATATGAGGCAAAAGTAATTTGATCACAAGATTTGATTTGGTGGTGAAAAGATCCAAACTCACCCAATGACTTTGTCCTCGCAGTTTGTCATTAGACTCTCCCACTATCTCCTCCCACACAGCTGCAGTCCGATCAAATGAACAAGAGGCCAGCACCTGGCCAAACTCTGGGTGAGCCCATGTTACTCGCCATACTGATCCACTGTGTGTCTGCAAAAGGAGTTTACATTAATAATCTCTATTAAGACCTGGAAAGCAGAGTGCTCCAACTATATGCATCCAAGTTAGAATGATGATCCAAGATAGAATAGTAAGATAGAAGTACCATTCAGTCCATGTAATCAGTACAGGTCCATGTTTACATTCCACACAAACCTCTTCCACCCCGTTTCATCCATTTGCTAGCATAACATAGTCTCATCAAGAAGATTGCAGCTTAGAAGGAGACAATGGCACCTAACGGCAACTACTTTGCTTGCACCTTCAGAAACAGCTCTATTTCCATCTTTACTATCTCTATTTTTCACTTTCAGTTCTTTGCAGGAATGGGACCAGCTCTCGGGGGTTTTACAACTAGCCATCATTTGATATGCCAAGGATGCGGCCGAAGAGATTAGCTCACCTTCAGAGTTCCAGGATCTCGGGGCTCTGGAGATGGGCAGACTGAAGGTCGGTGTCCCAACAGGAAATCAGTGTGTCATAGGAGATGGAAGATCTCTGGTTGTGTGCCCAGAGACCTGAGATCTTTGAGCACAGAGCTCGGAAAAAGTGACGCAATGGACTTCAACATCGTAAATCAGCGAGTTGTTTGTTACATCTCCCCTCTCACTGTGAAATGGGAGACAACTCTTTCTCCTTTATTAGGGAGAGAAAGAGAAGAGAGAGAGCCTGTGGTATGTCAAATACCAGATGAACGAGTAGTCTTTGTGGTACTGCAAGTCCGTGTCTTTACTGCTGTTTTGCTGCACGCTTGCGTGCTCGGTGGTGGGTGCTGATGCTTTTTTTTGCTGGTGGGGGGATTGTTGCTGCTTGTGTGGGGGGGACCTGTGCAGCTCGAACATCTGTCATTCATTCTTTGGGGACACTCCTCTGTTTTCGTGGATGGTTGTGAAGAAAAGGCATTTCAGAATGTATACTGTACACATTTCTTTGACATTAAATGTATCTTTGAACAGCTTGTCATATGAAGAGCATTTGATGGCTCTGGGACTGTATTCACTAGAAATCAAAATGAGGAATGACCTCATTGAAACCGATCAAATGGTGAAAGGCTTTATTAGAGTGGATATGGAGAGAAAGTTTCCTATGGTGGGAGAGTCTAAGATGAGAGGACACAGGCTCAGAATACAGGGCCATCCTTTTAGAATGGAGATGAGGAGAAATTTCTTTAGCCAGAGATGTGTGTGGAATTTGTTGTCACGGCCAGCTGTAGTGGCCAAGTCTTTATGGATTTTTAAGGCAGAGGTTGATAAGATTCTTGATTGGCCAGGGCATGAAGGGATACGGAGAGAAGATAGGTGATTGGGGCTGAGAGGAAAAATTGATCAACCATGATGAAATGGTGGAGCAGACTTGATGGGCCAAATGGCCTAATTCTGCTCCTATATCTTATGGTCTTATGTCTAAGATCTGAGTTGATTGGGCCTTAATTTTCTGAAGTTTTGAAGAATGAGAAGTTACTTCATTGAAATACATACAAGTGTACGTGAAACTGATGTTACAGTTCACGAACCAAGTCCTGGAAATGCAAAAGAAAAACAAAGAAAGACAGAAAATACTCAGCAGGTCAGGCCGCATCTATGGAGACAAAAACAATTTATGACTCTGGTCATCTGAAAGTTTATAAATGAAAAATAATGTAAAGAGGCTGCTTCCCTTGGCAAGAGAGTCTAAAATGAAGAGTCAGAATCTCAGGATACGGGCATGGCATTTTAGGCCTGAGATAAGGAGAAATTTCTTCATTGATGGTTGTGATTAATTGGGATTCTCTAATCCAGATGGCCAGGAATGACCAATCCTTCAGGGTGGCTGATAAACTGTTCAAAAGGAGTCAAGGCAATGGGCAGAAATACAAATCAGCAATACTCAAGCCATTCATATATGTGTCCTTTTTTTATTTGTTCCCTTCTCCCTTACAATTCTCCACCTTCCCATCGTCATCTCACTTTTTTTTAAATCAATTCAAGCTGCAGCCATTTTAGTTTTCAAGTTATTACAATAAAAAGTTTCTTCCTTCCCTTTCAGAAATGTGAGATATTCTTAAAACAAAGCAGCAGGCCAGCATTCTCACCACAATGTTAGTGTGCACACATCACCATCATTCACCCCACCCTCACTACAATCCAGATAACAATAGAGCCATTGTGTGTATGATTTTTACACGGAAGGCAAGCAAAAAGGGAGAAGAAAAAAATAGATTAAAGAGAGCATCAACACCTGCATCTTAGCTCCTGACATGAGAGACCTATTCCCTAGGAATTAATAATTTACCAGGATTATTTAAGTGAAAAATAGTGTCACACATATAGATGTCGACACAGCATTATAGAAAAGCTCAGTTATAGACTTATCCAAAGAACTACCATCAATTCAAAGAAAAGTGAAGTATTTATTTTTAAAGAACATTTACAAGTCAGTTAAAAGGATCACCAATTTAAAAAAATTAGAAGAGACCAACATTTAGCATTTTCTTCCATCTGTAAGCTCATTATGTGAATACTACTTAAAGGCATACATGTGTGGGTAATGCATACACATAGTAACATCTACAACTGGAGTACATGGCAATAGATGTGTCATAAACAACAGGAAGCATCCCATTACCTTCCAGCTAGCTGTGCAGTGCCATTCTTCAGTTTCACTTTTGTCCCACACCTGCCAAATGAATGCAGCACAGGTTAAAAGGACACATTCAATCGACTCACAGACAGCATTAGTCATTCCTAGTGTAAACTTGTGGTACTTTTATCCATAAGCAGCTCCTGAAATGGGATCTCACTGGTTGGTACACCACATAGATGTGTGCAACCTGTAAACATTGCAATTTGCTACTGGAGAAGCAAAGGATACTGTTGCAGCATATTTTCCTGATTTGTGGTCATTTATTTCTCCATCAGATAAGAAAAGGAAGGCATGCTCTTGCTCCTCGCTCCCAAATGCCAGGCAGCAGATTCAACCGTAACAGAATATAGAACAGTACAGTGCAGTATAGACCCTTTGGCCCACATGTTGTATTGGCCTTATAACCTACTTTAATATCAATCTAACCCTTCCATTCTACATATCCCTCCATTTTTCTATCAATCATGATATATCTAAGAGTTTCCCTAAAATATCCCTAATCTATCTGCTTCCACTACCATTCTTCGCATTATTCCATGCACCTACCACTCTCTACGTGAAGAACTTCTGACATCACCCCCGCAGTAACTTCCTCCAATCATCTTAAAATTATGCTTCCTTGTATTAACCATTTCCACCCTGGGAAAACATTTCTGGCCATCAACTCTATTCCTTATTTCTGTGTTCACCTCTGTCAAATCACCTCTCATCCTCCTTCACTCCTAAGAAAAAAACCTTAGCTCACTCAGCCTATCTTCAGAAGATCTGGTCCAGGCAGCATCTTAGTAAATCTCCTCTGCACCCTCTCTGAAGCTTCCACATCCTTCTTATAATGAGGCAACCAGAATGGAACACAATACTCTAACTGTAATCGTAACCAGGGTTTTATAGAGCTGCAGCATCACCTCACAGCTTTTGAATTCAATCCCCCCAACTAATGAAGGCCAACACATCATATGCAACCCTGTCAACTTATGCAGCAACTTTGAGGGGATCTATGGACATGGGCCCCAAGATCCCTTTGTACATTCACACTGCTTTAAATCCTGCCATTAACCTTGTATTCTGCCTTCAAATTCAATTTTCCAAAGTGAATCACTTCATATTTTTCTGGGTTCAGTGTCTACAAGAACTTTCAACACTCCTTCCACAATGAGCTCAAACACAGGTTGGAAGAGCAACACCTCATATTCATTCTATCTGGGTAGCCTCCAATCTGATGCATAAACATTGATTTCTCTAACTTCCAGTAATTGCCCCTCACCTCTCTCTTTTTCCCTATTTTGATTTCCCTCTTACTTCTTCTCTCTCCTCACCTGCCAATCACCCCTCTGATGCCCCTCCTCCTTCCCTTTATTCCATGGTCCACTCTTTTCTCCAATCAGATTCCTCCTTCTTCAGCTCTTTACCTCTTCCACCTATCACTTTCAAGCTTCTTACTTCATCCCTTTTCCTCATCTGCCTTCCACCTCACTTGATTTCACCTATCACCTGTCAGCTGGTACTCCTCCTGCTCTCCCACCTTCTGATTCCTCTCCATAGACGTTGCCTGACCTGCTGAGCTCCTCCAGCATTTTGTGTGTTACTCTGGATTTCCAGCAGCTGAAGAACCTCTTGTGTTGTGGAAAGGGTGAGCAGGGTACAGAGGATCTATCCTGGACCCAGCATATTGCTTCAAGCAAGAAGGCGGCATGCCAATGAGTCTAGCTCATCAAGAGTTTGAGGAGACTTAGTACGTCACCAAAGATTGTCGCAAACTTCTACAGGTGTATGATGTAGAGTTTCCTGACTGGCTGCATCATAGCCTGGCGTGGAGGTTCCGATGCACAGGATCATAAGATACTGCAGAGGATTGTAGATTCAGCCACCTCCATCATGGTTACAACCATCACCACATTGAAGATATCTTCAAGAGGTGATGCTTCAAGTTAGATTGCTTCCATCACTAAGGACCCTCACCATTTATGACATGCCCTCCTCTTGTTCGTACCATTAGGGAAGAGGAACAGGAGCCTAATGACCCACACTCAATGATTTGGAAGCAGCTTTTTCCCCTCCACTATCAGATTTATGAATGGTCCATGAACACTACCTCATTATTATTTTCATTTACACTATTTGTTAATTTAGAGCAATTTTATATATTTTCATTGTACTGTTGCCACAAGCAAACAGATTTCACAATTTTCTGTTTTAATAATTCTGGGGTACAGAACATTTTCCTTCTCATTTCCCTCTGAAATCCCTTATTCTGAAACTAGGCCCTCTAATTTTAATTTCACCAGCATGAAACAATCTCTCAGCATCCATCCTGCCAAACACTTGGAACCTTAAATATTTCAATAAAGTTATGTCTCATCCCTCTAAACTCAAGTAACTACCAGATCAATTTATTTTCAAATGTCAATCGCTCTCATCCCAGAAACCAACATCTTTAAGCCTTTACTGAATTACCAACAGTACAAATATACCACTCCTTTTCTCAGCAATGAGTGTAGTTCTGCTAAAAGCTCCCTACTTTTGTACTTGATACTCTTCTAATAAAGCATTCCTTGCTGTACTTGCATTTTTGATTCCCGCACAAGGTTTCCCATATCCTTTTTGTCTTGTAATCTCACTTTATTTAAATCCATTAGTTCTGTCATTCCTTTTTCCAATGTATATGGGGTGGCAGGGTGGAGATATGTTGCTACCAAAGGAGGGGGAAGGCACTCCTCCCTCCGCTAGCCTGCAAATTATTCTTGGTCAGGTGTAGTACCCACTTAGGGTCACGTGAAGCACTGGGAGCAGGTGGTAGATGGTCGTATGAGCAGCTGGTGCATATCACAACTCCAGGTTATATGACCATTGATGCCTGGCAGACAATCTCTGAAGGGTATTGAAAATGTCTTTTAAAGACAGTAAACACGAGGAAATTTGCAGATGCTGGAAATTCAAACAACACACACAAAATGCTGGTGGAATGCAGCAGGCCAGGCAGCATCTATAGGAAGAAGTACAGTTGACTTTTCAGGCCAAGACAAAGGGTCTTGGCCCAAAATGTTGACTGTACTTCTTCCTAATAGATGCTGCCAGGTCTGCTGCGTTCCACCAGCATTTTGTGTGTGTTGTAATAACAGTGCCCAGAAAAAAGGCAATGTTAAACTATTTCTGTAGAAAAACTTGCCAAGAACAATCAGTCATGGAAAGACATTGACTGCCCACGTCATATCACACAGCATATTAATGAACAAATGGTTACACCACATTTCCCCACACTATACTTCACCTGCTAACTTCCGTCCACTTATACTACCTCTCCGTATCCCATTTTTATTTCTTTCCTCCTAACAACATCAGAGACTGAACCATTCTGGCTTGAGGAGCAATTCCATTGATTCCGTACTAACATATTTTATTATGCATGACTTTAACATCAATGGACCTTTCACCTGACTGAAAAACACCAGTGTGCAGATGCTGCCCCATTATTTTTGTAATAAGACCAGGAACCAATGTAAAAGGTCATGGACCTTGCATGTTAGATACAAGGCAGATGTAACCTGGAACACAAAAAAAAACTGCTGGAGGGACCCAACAGGTCAGGAAAGTCAAAGTTTCTGGTTGAAACCTTCCACCTGGGCCTGATGCAATCTCTCAAGCTGAAAAGTCAGCTAGTCTTTGCCTCCACTGATGCTGCCTTACCTGCCAAATTCTTCCAGCAGTTTGTTTTATAACCTTGTGTCCCATATGACCATTATGACCCAAGTACCAACTTTTTTCTCTCTCCACAGACATTGCCTGAATGCTGAATAATTTCCCTCCGTGGAAGGGCTGTTTAGATGCTGGGATAATGAGGGGGTAGGGGGTGGGAGGGGGCACAGGACAAGCATTGCATCTTCTACAGTTCCAAGCCATGGGGAGCGGTTTACATTCGGGACGGGCAGGTCAGGGAGTCAAAAAGAATGGTTGGTCCTTGCAAAACGGAGAGTGAGAAGATGAGACTGCTGAGATGAGATCGCATTCATGAAGAGGCCCGTGGGGTGAAATGCGAAGGTAAACTCTGTTGGGTCTTAAGATAGGTGTTTTAGGAAGAGGACGGTAGAAGCTGCTACACGTGGGGTGGGGTAAGTGGAGCAGATGACAGTACATTTCTATCGCTATAGGCTGGTATACAATAGGGTTTTAACAGGATCAGTCTTCATGCTCATCGGCCTTGGCCTGCTTTGGAGTCGAGAGTCACGTGAATACACCCCATACCCGGCAGTTCTCGGCACATCTCATTGCCCGACTCCCGGAGAGTAGTTTTTCTGCAAGGTCTTTGCCTTGCAGCCGTGGCCCAAGCCCAGTCAGCGACCGGGAACATGTCCGGGCAAGGCTCGGGAATCATGGACCAGGCCCTAACACCGCCCACAGCTTCCCCCACCTTCACGCTCTGGTCACTGGAGCAGGTCGCCATCCGTCGCCCGTGGAAATCGAAGGAGACATCGTGAATTAGGTCTTTATGATCAGCCGCGATGCTTCGAGCCACGAACATCGCTCTCGACCGGCTTTAAAACACGGTGGGACGATGCACGACCCCAGCAAGGTCAAAGCTTTAGAGCCGCGCTCGCCAGCCGCAATGACAGCAAGACCCTGGCAGGGGGCGTCACATCCGGTGTGGTAGCAGCCATTGGACGGCAGGTGGCGCTATATCTAATATTTGGCGTTGGAACCAGACGGTTCATTTTTGTCATTTGTACTGAGTTTCAGTGAAAAAAATTGTCTTACATATTGTTCATACGCGTCGTTAATGAGTTAAAAGAAGATAAAACAATGCAGATAAGATGAAACAGCTACATAGAAATTGCAGTGCAGGTAAAACATAAGGTGCAAGATAATAACAAGGTCAAGAGTCCAATTTATCACATTAGAGAACCATTTAATAGTTAAATTATATCAGGATAGCAGCTGTACCTGAGCCTGATGGTACCGGTTGTCAGGCTTTCACATCTTCTACCTGATGACAGGGGATAGAAGAGAGAATGGCTGGGGTGGGTGAGGTCTTTAACATAAGACCACAAAACTATGAGACGTAGGAGCAGACTTAGGCCATTTGGCCCACTGAGTCTGCTAAGCCCTTTCATCATAGCTGATCCAATTTTCCCTCAGTCCCAATCTCCTGTCTCGCCCCACCCCTGTATCCCTTCATGCCCTGACCAATCGAGAATCTATCATCCTCTGCCTTAATTATACATAAAGACATGGTCTTCATAGCTACCTGAGACATCAGATTCTACAGATTTACTACGCTCTGGCTTAAGAAATTCTTCCTCACCTTCATTCTAAAAGGACACCCCTCCATTCTGTGGCTATGTCCCACCATCAAAAACATCCACTCTATCAAGGCCTTTCACCATTCAATAGGTTTCACTTAGGTCACCCCTCATTCTTCTGAATTCCAGTTAATATAGACCTAGAGCCATCAAATGTTCTTCACGTGACAAGCCATTTAATTCTGGAATCATTTTCATGAACATCCCTTGAACCTTCTCCAGGTTCAACACATACTTTCAAAGATAAGGGGCCCAAAACTGCTCACAATATTCCAAGTGAGGTCTCACCAGTGCTTTATAAAGTTTAAACATTATATCCTTGTTTTTATACACCAGTCTTCTTGAAATGAATGCTGACACATTTGTCTTCCTCACCACAGACTTGGCCAGCAAATTAATCTTTAGGGAATCCTGCACAAGGACTCCCAAATCCCTTTGCACCTCAAATTTTTGTAATTTCTCTCCATTTAAAAATATAGTCAACCCTCTCATTTCTTCTACAAAATTGCATGCCTATACACTTCTCAACAGTGTAATCCATCTGCCACTTCTTTGCCCATTCTCCTAATCTGTCTAAGTCCCTATGTAACCTCTCTATTTCCTCCAAACCACCTGCCTCTCTACCTTTCTTCATATTGTCTGCAATTTTTGCAACAAAGCCATCAACACCATGATCCAAATCATTGATATATATAATGTAAAAAGAATCAGTCTGAACACAGACCCCTGTGGAATACCATTAGTTACCAGTAAACAAACAGAAAAGGTTCCCTTTCTTATCATTCTTTGCCTTTTGCCAATCAGCCAATGCTTTATCCATGCTAGAATCTTTCCTATAAAACCATGGGTTCTTAACTTGTTAAGCAGCCTCATGTGTGGCACCTTGTCAAAGGCCTTCTGAAAATTCAAGTACACAACATCAACCAATTGCCCTTTGTCTATCCTGCTTGTTATTTCTTCAAAGAATTCTAACAGATTTGTTGTGGAAACCATGCTGACTATCGTCTATTTTATCATGTGCCACCAAGTACCCTGAAACCGCATCCTTAACAATGGACTCTAAAATCTTTCCAACCACTGAGGTCAGACTAACTGGCCTATAGTTATTTTTCTTCTGCCTCTCTCCCCTCTTGAAAAGTGGAGTGACATTTGCATTTTCAAACCTTCCAGAACCATTCCAGAATCTAGTGATTCTTGAAGTATCATTATTAATGCCTCCCCAATCTTCAGCCAGCTCTTTCAAATGGAGTGTACACCATTTGGTCCATGTGACTTATCTAACTTCTGACCTTTCAGTTTCCCAAGAACTTTCTCGCTAGTAATGGTAACTTCACACACTTCATGACCCCTGAGTCCAGCAACTTCCACTATACTGCTAGTTTCTTCCACAGTGAAGACTGATTCAAAATACTTATTCGATTCACCTGCCATTTCATTGCCCCCAGTACTACCTCTCCAACATCATTTTCCAGTGGTCCTTTATACATTCTCACCTCTCTTTTACACTTTATGTATCTGAAGAAACGTTTGGTATTCTCTTTAATATTATTCACTAGCTTACATTCATATTCCATCTTTACCTTCTTAACGATGTTTTTTAGTTACCTTCTGTTGGTTTTAGAAGCTTCCCAATCCTCTAACTTCCCACTAATTTGTGCTCTATTATATGCCCTCTCTTTGGCTTTTATGTTGGCTTTGACTCCTCTTGTTAGCCATGGTTGTGTCATCTTGCCTTTAGAATACTTATTCCTCTTTGGGATACATACATCCTGTACCTTCCAAATTGCTTCCAGAAATTCCAGCCATTGATGCTCTGCCATCATCCCTGCTAGTGTTTTTTTTCCAATCAATTCTGGACAACTCTTCTCTCATGCCTCTGTAATTTCCTTCACTTCACTGTAAAACTGATACATCAGACCTTAGCTTCTCCTTCTCAAATTTTAGGGTGAATTTTATTGTATTATGATCACTTGCCCCTATGGGTTCTTTTACCTTAAGGTCTCTAATCAATTCTGGTTCATTGCACAACACACAATCCGGAATAGCTGATCCCCTAGTGGGCTCAACTACAAGCTGCTCTAAAAAGCCATCTTGTAGGCATTCTAGAAATTTCTCCTCTTAGAATTCAACAGCCAATCTACCTGCATATTGAAATCCCCCATAACTATTGCAACATTGCCCTTTTGGCATGTATTTTCCATCTCCTGTCATAACTTGTAGACCACATCCTTACTACTGTTTGGGGATCTGTACATAACTCCCTTCAGGGTGTGTTTACCCTTGCATTTCCTTAGCTCTATCAACAACGATTCAACACCTTTCAACCTTATGCCACTTCTTTCTACTGATTAAATTTCATTTTTTTTTTACCAACAGAGCCACGACAACTCCTTAGACATTAAGCTCCCAGCTATACTTTCCTTTCAGCCATGATTTGGTGATGCCTACAACATCTTACTTGCCAATCTGTAACTGTGCTACATCTATCTTATTTCTGTATACTGCGTGTATTCAGACATTACATCTTTAGTATTGTATTCACCCTATTTGATTCTGTTCACCTTTTACGTTCCAACTCAACCTGTTGTCTACACTTTTGCCCTATCATTAGCCTCTCCTTGCTAGGATGCTCAGAACACATTTCCTCTATTTGTAAATGAACTATCTTAACTTCAGCACGATCACCCTGGTTCCCGTTCCCCCGCCAAATTTGCTTAAACCACCTGAACAACTCCAGCCAACCTGCCTACGAGATATTGGACCTTCTCCGGTTCAGGTGTAGGCTGTCCCTTTTGTATAGGTCATACCTGCTCCAGAAGAGACCCCAATGACCTATAAATTTAAAGCCCTGCCCCCTGCTCCCATTCCTCAGCCACGCAATCATCTGCCAAATCATCCTATTCTTACCCTCACTGGCACATGGCACAGGCAGTAATCCAGAGATTACTACTCTGGAAGGCCTGTTTCTATCTAGCTCCCTAAAATCTCTATTCAGAACCTCCTCACCTTGTCTACCTATGTCATTGGTGCCAATGTGTACCAAGACTTCTGGCTGCTCACCCTTGCTCTTGAGAATGCCATGGACCTGATTCGGGACATCCCTGATCCAGGCAGCAGGGAAGCAACATGTCTCTGTCACACCCACAGAAACTTGTCTCTGTTCCTTTTACTGGAGAATCTCCTATCAACACTACAGTCATCTTTTAGCTGTTTTGCTGAGGCACCAAGAAGTATAGAGATAGTGAGAAGTTTCTGAAGGGTTTCCAAGAAGTAGTAAACTGTGTCCAGAATTCTTTGCAGTTTCATGTGGTCAGTTGTTATACCAAGCCATGAAGCATCTGGACAGGATGCTTTCTTTGGTGCATCAATTAAAAATTGGTAAGGTCAACAAGGACTTGCCAAATTTCTTCAGCCTCCCAAGGAAGAAGAGGCGTTAGTTATCTTTCTTGGCTGTGGCATCGATGTGCTTGGACCAGGACGGGCAATTGGTATGTTTGCTCCTAGGAACTTGTATCTCTCAATTCTCAACCATTAATGTGGATAGGAGCATGTGCACTGCCTACTTCCTGAAATCAATGGCCAACTCTTTTGGTTTGCTGACATTGAAGGAAAAATTGTTGTCATGACACCATGTTATTAAGGCCTCTTGCACCTTCCTGTACTCAACTCATCATTATTTGAGATGCTGCTTGCTATGGTGATATCATCTGCAAACATGTATGTAGTGTTAGAACAGATCTGGCCACACAGTGTAGTACCTTGGGTAAATTTGCTGTCACTCCATTTCTGGGGTGACTGCAGAGTCTGCGGCATTTATAACAATACAGCATGGTATAGGCCATTCAGACTATGAAGTTGTGCAAATCATGATGCCAGTTTGAATTAAATGTCCTCCTCTTGTGCATCATCTATATCTCTCCTTTCCCTTCATAATTGTGTATCTATCTAAAAGCTTCTTAAACTCTCCCAGACCACCTGCTCCACTCCTACTCTGGTAACCCGTTCCAGGCATCTAACCCTCTATGTATAATAAACATGTCCCTCACGTCACCTTTGAACTTACCCTCTCTAACTTTAAAAGTATATCCTCTGGTGTTTGACCTTTCTACCCTGGGGAAAAAATTCTGACTGTTCACCCTATCTACACTTACCATCATTTTAAAAACTTCTATCAGGTTTCCCCTCAGTCTCCAACACTCTCGAGAGAACAACCCAAGTTTGCCCAACTTTTCATTATAGCTCATACCTTCTAATTCAGGAAACATGCTGGGAAACCTCTTCTGCACCTCTCTGTGGTCTCCATGGGGTGACAGGAACTGCACACAATGCTCCAAGTATGGGCAGATTGGTTTCATATATTGTAGCTGCTTTGCCTTCTCTTGTAATCGAAATGAAAGGAAGCATGGCCATATGCCTTCTAAGCAGATGCAGCGGACGGGGCAGACTGGCAGGTGGCACTTCCTGCCATTAGCATGTTCTCCCTGTTTCATGGAGTTGAGTTTTGCCACATATTTCAGAACGTTCTGTAGTCATAGTCCAGAGATACCCAGCAGCCGCAGGGATATTACACATTTTAATGGAAGCTTTAAGGGCATCCATGAATCTTTTTCATTCATCTGCCTGTCAATCTTTTGGAGTTTCTAGTTTGGGAATTGAGTGTAAGGAAGCAAACAACATGACTCAACGCCAAAGTTGTTGGCCTGGTTTGCATATCTGCCAGGGAATTTGGGAGATTCTGAACAGATAATGTTGGTGGAATCTCTCCTGTGCTTTGAGGTACTTGGTGCAAGAGGTTCAAGTCTCAGAAGAGGAGGGCTTGGATCACAATCGCTCAGAAGAGCTTTGTCAGGAATTTTGAGATCTAGACTTCCAAAAACCTTCAAGCACTCTTTTCATTAGAGCCAAAGGATGTGCTGGTACATAAAAGGCAGTGATGATTTCTGTCATCAATGGCTGTCTCCATTGAGAGGAGGCTCCTGAGAAATAAGGAGTGGGCCATATTTGCCAGGGTCCTGTTGCAAACCTTAAGAGATGGTGGTCCTGAACCATGAGGATAGGCTTGTAGAAGATTTGCAAATGGTCCATCCTTTCAGTGAACAAGTGGTTGATGGCTTGGAGCTTGGGTTTTGAATGCATCCATTATGGACATTAGCTGCAGCAAGCACCATGTAACGCTGTGTACCATATTAGTCAAGACATGACACTATGTCCATCTCTTGTAGCTTATTTTGACAGACAGGTAATGGCTATACCCAGCTGTTAAAGTGGATAATCCAACAAAGAGCCCAAGTCCTTGAACTTGGAAAAGAATGCAGAGGACAAAGTCTCTGGCCCAGAAGCTCAATACAGTATCCTCCTATCATGTGATACAAAGGATCTCTTGATGAGACAGAAAAGGACAGGATCTCTTTCTATCTCTTCTTTCAGTTAGTCCTGACGAAGGGTCTCGGCTCGAAACGTCAACTGTACTTCCTATAGATGCTGCCTGGCCTGCTGCGTTCCATCAGCATTTAGTGTGTGTTGCATGATTTTAACTGTATGTCAAATCTAACAAAAAAACATTGGGAGCAGCACCTTACATGGTTTTTTTCAATCTCCTAAAAGCTTTTGACTGTCAATCATGAGGTATTATGGAGAATCTTTCACCATTAACAATCTGCATATAACCTGTGCTCCAGACAGGTTTACAACAGACATAATCCCAGCACGGCCTGTGTTAAGTGTACCAGAATCATTGCTCCAACCCTCTTCTTAATCTTCCCATTTGCAATATTTTGTATTGGTTCCATTAGTAGTTGAAATAGAGTTAATCTGTAAGGTAGATGCGAAACTGCTCAACTATTACCATCTCCACTTTAGAACAAAGCTAAATATAATGTTTAGGCAATGTTTGAGTATGTGCACACTCAGAGACTGCGATCCAATTCACTGTTGATTCTTCACTGAAGTATGTGAGAAAATGGTCCTGGAAAATGTGGATAATCTTCCTTATCTTGGGAGCCTCTTCTGAGCAAAGGATGTTAAAGTCGATCACTTTTCCAGCATTTAGTATAGCCATGGTGCTTTTATATCTTATACTTATAATGACACAGGAGACCTTTTTCTCACCAGGTCCACACCCGCTTCCAGAGGAGATTCTTATTAATTCTATTCCCTGAATCCCAGCAATTTATTTTCTCAGGCACCCTTGATTATTTTCGCCAGAATTTACACTGACTATAAGGAGATGTTGGTCAGATCTCAGCTGTGTTTTCTGGAATGTTGGATACTGAGAGGCAACTTGATAGAAGTATTTAAAATTAAAAGAAGCATAAAGAGTGTGAGTTTTTCTCCCAGGTTGGAAAATCAGAATCAGAATTAGGTTTATTACCACAGACATTTATCATGAATGTAGTTGTTTTTGTGGAGGAAATAAGCTGAAATGTCTGCTTTCATGCTGTATATTTATGACTCTATGACTGCAAGTGACTCCCAAGGAGAACAGCAGATTGGCTGGTAATTGAATCAATTGTTGTAGCGGGACACAGCCAGCAGAGGGAGGATCTAGCTTTTACTGGTGGGAGGGGCGAGGGCCCAAAGAGTCAGGTGAAGAGGCTATTCTGTCATATGTTGATAGGCTGACGTGTGGTTGGCTCAATAGTTGGCAGGGATGTCGCCGAGCAACCAACAAAAAACAAAGTAGTAGAAAGTCCCAAGTAGTCCATGCACCTAGTTATACACCATCTTCCCCAACTGCGGCAGGATTTGCAAATCCCACATCAATCAGCTCAGAACAGGAAAAGAATCAAATATTCTTTGACCTCAAGAAGGGAATAGGGTGGTCTGTGGCTCAACAGGCAGCAAGATAAAGAAACACTTGTCCACATTACAAGTGTTGCAACTGATTACATAAGCTACTGAACACAATTTAATCAACTATTGATGTTTAATAGGGGCATAATTAAAGGTGAATTATTTTAAATGTGTAGCTCTTCCTGTCTAGTGCATAGCATTTGTGTTCATAATGAGGCCTCTTCTACAGTGAAAGCTTTGTAGGTCACTTGCCTTCAGTCCACAGGCCCCAAGCTTCTGGTTCCCAGTCTCTCTCATTCAGCATCACAAGCTATTCTCGTCTCACTTACACCCTGAGTTCAATGCAATCATGAGGAACAGCGCCTCATCTTACAACCGGCATCACGGACTCAGTACAGAATTCTCATTCTTTAGATAAATCACTCTTCCTTCCAGTCTGTATTAGAACCAGGCATTTCTTCCTGGCATCATTTTGGCTCAGTTTCTTTGTGTTCTTTATATCACCTGGTCTGCTGAGCATACATTACACTGATAAGGAAGCATAGTCTGATCGTAATTCTTGTTCCAGCTACTACAAGAACTCATATGGTCTCACTCTATTAGAGACCATCTCTTTGTTCTAACCATGTTTCCTCCACCTTCTCTGTTCATATAAACTAATGCCTTTTCCCTCTTTTCTAGCTCTGACGAATGGTCTCAGACTTGTAACATTAACACACTTTTTAAAACTGCTATGTGGCTTTCTGAGAATTTCCAACATTCTCTGTTTTTATTCACTTGTTAGAACAACGACTAGATGGGAAACAAAAGTAGGAGAAGAAATGGGAAGAATTTGAAGAAAGAATATGGAGCTTCTTATGGTCCTGTGTGTTGGAGGCTCCATACTGGCCTATGATGCAACCAGTCAGAATGTTCTCCAATATACTTATGTAGAAATATGCAAGTCCTCGGTGACATTTTTGTCAAGCTCCTAATGAAGTTGAGCCGCTGGTGCACCTTCTTGGTAATTGCATCAACCCATTGGACTCAGGTACCTGGAGGAGCATTTGAAGGGATGTTAAATGCAAAGCTCTACACAAAGAGCTGGGAAGTAGATCTAGTTTTTTTTTACCAGCATGGGTGCAATGGCCATTATCTGTGCAGTAAATTTCCATGCTTCTTGATGATGATACTGATTTTGTTATGAGCAGTAAATTTTGAGAAATTTGATTATGATTGAGGAAATTTACTGCACATATTGAAATCAGTAACATTCTGAATTGCTAAAAGCAAAATCAAATCCAAAACTGGACTTAAAGAGAAAATGTCAGAAAAACGTTGGTTGTTACTAACTGAACAATCTGGAGAATGAAACAAATGACACAGAGATATTCCACGGTGATAGCAGAGGAACTGTAGTTGAATAAATGCTGAAATAGTAAGCTAATGCTAGTAATGGTTACTAAATGATTAGCATTTTGTTGTGCAAAATTCAACCGGATGTAGAAGGAAATGTGCTTTTCTACTTGATGTGACTAACTTGTGATTGTAGATCAATGTGGTTAACTCTTAAATGACCTCTGAAATGGCTCATTTTGAGAGTAATCAAGGTCATTGAATGCTGACCTTTCCAGAAATGCCCACATCCCATGAATGAATTATAAAAATGGGCTTAGATGTTTGGTATGAGTGAAATGTTGGTATTTCTGACTGTAATCTTTCCACTGACACAGCCTACATAATGATAATGCTCTATCATGGTGCAAAAACTATTTTCAATTCATGTTTTTATTTTTAATCAGAGGTAATGATTTGAAAATCTTCTTTTCTGGATGTTCATAGCTGGGTGAAAATTCTAGAAACCCTTGTCTAGCAGGACTCCAGGGGCATCTTAACCAGAAGGCTGGCAGCAATTCAAGCAGATGAGCAAAAAGATCAGCATGGCCTAATGGGGGTGAAGGGCCTATTTCTGTGCCATGTGAGGATGAGTCTGAGACAGTGGTTACTGGTGACGGACAAAAAAATGCTGCTCAGAACTCAAAAATTAATAAAAATATACTGATGATGAGTAAGACATATTTTAAGCAATTATTACCTTCTTACATGTCACGTCTCTCAGGACCAGCAGCTTCTGGGTTACAAAAGCCCATACTTATTTTTGACTTCATGAAAATTTCCAGAAGAATTTTTAAACAATTTTTTATAACAAGCTTCCATAACTTTACAGCAGAGCTTCACTGGTGAGTGTGAGATGAATCAGGTGATACAGAATTGGATCCTGACTGTGATGCAGTGGCAATATTTTCAGTGGGAGTTTATTGGTCCAATCACAAACATAAGAAAGTCTGCACGTGCTGGAAATCCAAGCAACGCACACAAAATGTCGGCGGAATTCAGCAGGCCAGACAGCATCTATGGAAAAGAGCACAACTGACGTTTTAGGTTGAGACCCTTCAGCAAGACTGGAGGAAAAAAGTGAGGAGTAGATTTAAAAGGTGGGGAAGGGGTGAGAGAAACACAAGGTGATTGGTGAAACCTGAAGGGGGAGGGATGAAGTAAAGAGCTGGGAATTGGTGAAAGAGATACAGGGCTGGAGGAAGGGGAATCTGATAGGAGAGATCAGAAGGCCATGGATGAAAGAAAAAGGGGAAGGAGCACTGGAGGGAGGCGATCAGCAGATAAGGACAGAGAAGGAAATGGGAATGGGGAATGAAGAAGTTGGCAGAAGGGGCATTACTGGAAGTTCAAGAGATCTATGTTTATGCCATCAGGTTGCAGTCTACCTAGACAGAATATGCAGACAACCCTGAGTGAGGCCTCATCATGACAGTAGAGGAGGCCATGGATTGACATATTGGAATGGGAATGGGAAGTGGAATTAAAATGGGTGGCCACTGGGAGATCTTGCTTCTCCTGAAGGACAGAGCATATGTGCTCTGCGAAGCAATCTCCCAATCTACGTTGGGTCTCACTGATGTACAGGAGGCCATAGTGAGAACCCCAAACACAGTATATGACCCCAACAGACTCGAAGGTACCTCACCTGGAAGGACTGTTTAGGGCTCTGAATGGTAGTGAGGGAGGTCGTGTAGGGGCAGGTGTAGCACTTGTTCCGCTTGAAAGGATAAGTGCCATGAGGGAGATCAGTGGGAGGGATGATTGGACGAAGTTGTTGCATAGAGAATGATCCCTGCGGAAATCAGAAAGTGGGGGAAGGAAAGATGTGCTTGGTGGTGGGATCCCGTTGGAGATGGCAAAAGTTGCAGAGAATTATGTGCTGCATAAGGAAGCTGGTGGAGTGGTAAGTGAGGACAAGAGGAACCCTATCCTTGGTAGGGTGGTGGGAGGATGGGGTGAGAGCAGACATGTGTGAAATGGAAGGGATGCAGTTGAGGGCGGCATTGATGGTGAAGGAAGAGAAGCACCTTTCTTTGAAAAAGGAGGATATCTCCTTCGTTCTGCAATGAGAAACCTCATCCTGAGAGCAGATGCGGCGGAGACCGAGGAATTGAGAGATGGAGATGTCCTTTTTACAAGTAACAGGATGGGAAGAGGTATAATTTAGGTAGCTGTGAGAGTCCATGGTTTTTAAAATGGACATTAGTAGATTGGCTGTCTCCAGAGATAGAGACAGAGAAATCGAGAAAGTGGAGGCAGGTATCAGAAATGGGCCAGGTAAATTTGAGGGCAGGGTGGAAGTTGAAGGCAAAGTGGATGAAGTCAATGAGTTCCACATGGGTGCAGGAAGCAGCACCAATGCAGCCACCAATGTAGTGTCAGAAAAGAGAGGAATGTCCACCAGTGTATGCTTGGAACATAGACTGTTGGACTTAGCCGACAAACAGGCAGGCATAGCTGGGACCCATGTGAGTACCCATGGCTATACCTTTTGTTTGAAGGAAGTGGCAGGAGCCATAGGAGAAATGAATAAGAGTGAGGACAAATTCTGCCAGACAGAGGAGAATGGTGGTGGAGGGGAACTGCTTGGGTCTGGTGTGCAGAAAGAAACAGAGAGTTTTGAGGCCTTGCTGGTGAGGGATGGAAGTGTAAAGGGACTGGACACCCATAGTAAAATTAAGATGATGGGGACCAGGGAACATGAAATCATTGAAAAGATCCGGAGCGTGTGAAGTGTCATGGATGTAGGTAGGAAGGGATTGAACCAGGGGGGATAAAACATACTTGAGGTTAGCCTGGCTGTTTAGAGGCCTGTATAGGGATGGATTTAACAGAAGCTGTGGAATTGCGGGCAGATTTCTTTCGGTTTCAGTGGATTATTTTCCTTGTGCATTTGTAAGACCAGTAGGATGGATTTGTCAGCTGCTGCAGGGCTGCAGCCACCTTCTACTGGGTGGGAATGGGGCATTTCCATGTGCATTCTCTCCGCACGACCTCCCCCTGATCCAAGCAGAGCTGGGAGCATCGGGCAGACTCACTCACTGCGTCAGTGAGGCTGGCTGGTGGACAATCTACTCACATATGCCTGCTTGACGGTCAAAGCTGTTTCTGTGACACTTCATTTCTGACTTACAAAAAATTCAGGTAACAAAAGTTAAATTCAGATTGCTGAAAGTGTTATATATAAATACACACTGCTTACAAAATAAGACAGATGATCTTCTTGCACAGTTTGAAGTTGGCAAGGATGATGTTGTGGGGAAAACAGAGTAGTGGGTGAAAGAAGATCACAGCTAGAAGCTTAACATCCAAGGATACACATTGTATTGAAAGGACAGCCAGGCAGGCAAGGGAGGCTCTGTTAGTCAAATCCTGAGCAAGAGGTGACAAAGGACTGCAACGTGTAGAATCCTTGTGGGTAGTGTTGAAAAACTGCAGATTTGTTTTCTTGCGGGCAGACTCAATAAATCCATAGAATAATAACAATAGCCGAATCAGTGAAAGACCGCACCCTGCTGGGAGCTATATACTGTACAGGCCTTAGAACAGTAGCCAGAATGTGGGGTACAAATTACAAAGGGAGATAGAAAAGTCTTCTGAAAAGGACAATGTTATGATGGCCAGTGGGGATTTCAAAATGCAGGTAGATTGGGAAAATTGAGTTGGTGCCGAATCCTAAGAGAAAGAATTTATAGAATTCTTGTGTGATGGCTTTTTAGAGCAGCTTGTCGTTGAACCCATGAGGGAAATGCGGGTATTGTGTAGAAACCTGGATTTTATTCTTAGGGATATTAAAATAAAGGAACTCTTAAGAGGCAGTGATCAGAATATGATAGAAATCACCGTAAAGTTTGAGAGGGAGAAGTTAAAATCAGATGTATCAGCGTTATAGTTGAGTAACCTAATCAAAAGAAAAAGTGTGTTTAACACTACCAATACCAATCGTTCCTTGGCAATAATATTTAAATTGATGGTAAAATTGAGAAAGTTGTCATCTTAAGAGCTACTTTGGATATGATGGCCTAAATTTCCTGATCTTTTAGAAATGATCATCTTCTTTCAATAACACTGATTGATAAACATATAAGTGCTAAGTTTGTTTTGTCATTCAAAAAAGCGTGCACAATATTAGGGAGACTTAAGAGATTACCGATACTGGAATCTGGAACAACACAAAGGTTGCTGAAGGAGCTCAGCGTCTACTGACCCTTTCCTTCCACAATTGCAGCTTGAACCACCGAGTTCCTCCAGCATTTAGAAATGCATCACATTAACTGGTATCAAGAGTTTACATTTCTCATGTCTTTGAATCATCAAGTAGGAGAATGAGAGGTGACCTCCTAGATGTTTATAAAATTAAGCTGGGGGGGGGGGGGGAGGGAAGCGGGATAAACAATCAGGACACAAGAGCCAGGATGTGGGATATAAATTACAATGGGAGATAGAAAAGTCATGTCAAAAAGGCAATGTTACAATAGTCATGAAGTATTTCAATATGCAGATTGGGAACGTCAGGTTGATACTGGATCCCAAGACAGGGTATTTGTAGAATACCTACAAGATGGCATTTTAGAGCAGCTTGTGATTGAGCCCACGAGGGGAAAGGCAATTCTGGATTTGGTGTTGTGTAATGAACCAGATTTGATTAGGGTGCTTAAGGTAAAGGAAACTTCAGGAGGCAGTGATCATACTATGATAGAATTCATTCTACAATTTGATAGAGACAAAATAAAGTCAGATATATCTGTATTACAGTGGAGTAAAGGTAATTACAGAGGCATGAGTGAGGAGCTGGCCAAAGTTCATTGTTAGGGGACAGTATCAGGGATGATGATAGAACAGAAATGGCTGTAGCTTCTGTGAGTAATTCAGAAAGCGCAGGATAGATACATCCCAAATAAAAAGTAATGAATGAGGCATCTGTGGCTGATAAGAGAAGTCAATGACAGCATAAAAGCAAAAGAGCATATAAGATAGCAAAAATTAGACGGAGTTCAGAGGATTCAGAAGCTTTTAAAAACCAACAGAAGGCAACTAAAAAACTATGAGAGAAAAGGTTAAATATGAAGATAGGTTAGCCAATAATATAAAAGAGGATACCAAAGGTTTTTTAAGATATATAAAAGAGAGGTGAGAATGGATATCGGACTGCTGGAAAATGATGTTGGAGACTTAGTAAAGGGGGGCAAAGAAATAGCAGATGAACTTCATAAGTAATTTGTGCCAGTATTCACTGTGGAAGACACGAGCAGTATGCCAGAAATTGAGAATGTCAAGATGCAAAAGTGAGCGTTCTTACTAAAGAGAAATTGCTTGGGAAGCTGAAAGGTCTTTAGGTAGATGAATCACCTGAACCAGACAACAGCCCAGGGTTCTGAAAGAAGTAGCTGAAGAGATTGTAGAGGCATTAGTAATGGTCTTTCAAGTAAGATTCGGAAATGGTTCCAAAGGACTGAAAAATAGCAAATATCCCTCCACACTTCAAGAAAGGAGGGAGCCAGAAGAAAGGAAATTATAGGCTAGTTAGCATAAATTTAGTGGTTGGGAAGTTGTTGGTGTCCATTATAAAGGATGAGGTTTCAAGGTATTTAAATGCACATGAGAAGGTAAGCCAAAGTCAGCATGGTTTCCTTAAGGGGAAATCCTGGCAAATTTGTTGGAATTCTTTGAAGAAATAACAGGCAGGATAGACAAAGGAGAATCAGTTGATGTTGTTTACTTGGATTTTCAGAAGACCTTTGACAAGGTGCTGAACATGAAGCTGCTGAACAAAATAAGAACCAATGGAATTGCAGACAAGATACTAGCATGGGCTACGGTCTCAAAATGGGCAACTGGGATGAGCAAGGTGATTGCTGTGGTCCACATGGACCAGTTGGGCCAAAGGGCCTATGTCCGTGTTGTAATACTCTTTGACCCTATGACTCCAGCTCTCTTTTCAGTAAATATAAGTTCAAAGTAAATTTATTATCAAAGTACATATTGTATATATCACTATATACAACCCTGAGATTCATTTTCTTGCAGGCATACTCAATAAATCTCATAAATATAATAAAATTATTGAAGGACCACACCAAAAGGGTGGACAACTAGTACCTGTGAACAGTTTTTCCTTTGGCTGCTTCCACTTTCTCCAAACTCAAGGGGTAGCCACAGGCACTTGCAAGGACCCAGCTATGCCTGACTCTTCGCCGGCTATGTGGAACAGTCTATGTTCAAAGCCTTCCCTTGTTAGACTCCCCAACTCTTCCTTTCCTACATTGATGTCTTGGAATGGAAAGCCATACTCTGGAAATAGATGTAGTGGAGGCGAATAAACAGAAAAGGGAGTAACATTTTTAAAGGAGATAGGGTGGGAAGGGGTATAGCCAAATTAGTAGGTTTAAAAAAGATGTCATTTGACAGTTTGTCTCGAGAGATGGAGACAGAGAAATCAAGAAAGAGGAGGAAGATGTCAGAGATGGACCATGAATTTAAGGGCAGGGTGGAAGTTAGAGGCAAAATTGATAAAATTGACAAGCTCACCAGGGGTGCATGAAGCAATGCCAATGAAGTCATCAAAGTGATCCTACCACTAAACATATCTACCACCTCCCCACACAGGGATTGCTACCCCCACGATTCCCTTGTCCATTCATCTCTTCCCACTAATCTCCCTCCGCGCACTTAAATCTGCAAGCAGCCTTAGTGCTGTACCTCCTCCCTCACCTCCAATAAAGTCCCCAAACACTTCACAAGCAAATCTGCTAAGGTCATCTATTGTATCCAATGCTCCCAATGCAGTCTCCTCTACATTGATGAGATCCACTGTAAATGGGGGACCACTTCGTCGAGCACCTCCGCACCATCCACCACAAGCATGACTTCCTGGTGGCCAAACTTTTTAATTCCAATTCCCTTTCCCATTTTGATGTGTCGATCCATGGCCTCCTCTTATGCCAAGCTGAGGCCACCCTCAGGGTGAAGGAGCAACACCTACTATTCTGCCTGGGTAACCCCCAACCTGATGGCAAGATTTCCCCTTTTGGAGAACATATTTCCCCTCCCCCTTTTCTGCGCTCAGAACTTTCACTTCTTCTCACCTGTCTATTACTTCCTCCTCCTTCCTTTTCACCTATTGTCCACTTTCCTCTCCTTTCAGATTCTTTCTTCTCCTGTCCTTGACCTTTCCTGTTGGGGTGAAGAGGCTTACACGCAGTTGCAAAGCAAGGAACCCAAAAGAACCCTAAAAAAAAGACCAATCCCCATTGCCCACAGAAAAAACAAACAAATCATGCAAACAATAGAAGCGAGCAACAACAACAGCATTCCAAACCAAATTGAGTCCTTAGATCCAAATCCCCAGAGCATGCTGGAGTAGGCCTGAAGCCTCCAGGCAATTGCTTCAAAGTTTGCAGACATGAAACACAGCAGCTGGGGCAATCTCACAGCCTTAGTGTCGCAGAGAGAGGAGCCTCCATACTATCTGGGCCAGTGTTTAAATTGTCCAAACCATGTACTAGGACCTAGCTCCTCAGTGACAAATCACTCCAGGTCTAGATTTCACTGCTGGAGAAGCTATTCTTGACCTCTCCAAATCAGCTTGGTACCCTGCCTACAACGTCTGTCTGGGCTGGCATTTAGATTGTCCAAGCAGCCGATTCTACTTTGCACTAGGACCTGGGCCTCGCCTTGAAATTGCTCCATGCCTTGAACACACACCCCAGGAATTCATTTCAACCTGGATTTCACTGCCAAAAAAAGCCATTCTTGACCTCTCCAAATCGGTTCAGCGCTGATTCTTTGGATCTTAGTTGTTCCTGAATCTGCATGTGTGAATCCTGAGGCTTCTGGACCTTCTTCCTGATGGCAGCAGCAAAACAAGAGCATGACCTGGGAGGTTAGGGTCTGTGATGATGGATACTGCTTTCTTGTGACAATGCTACATGTAAATGTGCTAAATAGTGGGGAGGGCTTTACCTGTGATGGACTAATTGTAGGAATTTCCATTCAAGGGCATTGGCTGTGACGCAGCAGTACTCTCCACCACACAGCTATAGAAGTTTGTCAAAGTTTTACATGTCATGCCGTATCTTCGCAAAGTCCTATGGAAGTAGAGGCACTGCAGTGCTTCCTTCATAATTGCACTTACGTGCTGGGCCCAGGACAGTTCCTGAGAAATTATAACACTGAAATATGTGCCATTCATATACTTTTATGTTTAACCTTTAATGAAGTACTTAAACAAACAAGGATGCATACTGTATATCAAACAACATATTTGCTATATTGCTCAAACATTACTTAAGTATTAAATAGATACTGTAACATTTTTGCCAATGAATCCTTCACTGCCAGAATACTGGTAAAACTGCATAAATGAAACTATTATTAATTCTGAATATGCCTTATTCAGCATTCACGTTCTCTGATTTGTTGACAGTACTTATTTTCACAGCTGAAATGGGTAAATTGGTTTATTAATGTCACAGGTAATGAGATACACATTTTGCTTCCATCCATACTGATTATTTCATGACATCAGTATATCGAGGTAATGTATGGGAAAAGTGAAACATGCATGCACAATCACACTGTTGCAGTTACAGAGGAAGTGCAATGGAGGCAAGCAAAAAGGTGCAAAGCCTCTACTTTCTCAGGAGACTAAAGAAATTTTATATGCATACATTAACCCTTACCAATTTTTATCAATCCACCATAGAAAACATTCTTTCTGGCTTGGTGTGGCAACTACTTAGTACATGATTGCAAAAAACTGCAGAGCTGTGGACATTGCTCAGCACAATTTGGAAACCAGCCTCCCCTCTTTCTCATAGTCTCGATCAGCAAAATCAAAGACCCCACCCACCCTGGACATTATCTCTTCTCCCTTCTTCCATTGGACAAAAGATACAAAAGCTTGAAAGTACTTATCACTGGCTCAAGGACAGCTCCTTCCCTACTATAACAAGATTATTAAAAGGTTCGCCGATTCAATAAAATGTAAACTTGACCTCATAATCTACTTTGTTATGATCTTGCACTTTACTGTTCACCTGCTCTGCACTTTCTCTATGGCTGTTACACTTTATTCTGCATTGTTCTTGTTTTACTTTGTTCTATCTCAATACGCTGCATGGTGAATTGAACTGTATGAATGGTATGAAATGCAAATTTTTAACTGTATCTCAGTACTTGTGACAAAAATAAACCAATGCCAATAACAATGATGAGGTCTATGTGAGGTCAAGCGTCAACCTTATCGTCCAAGAGGTTCATTCTTATAACAGGGTGATAGAAACTGTCCTTTATCTTCTGCCTGTAGGAAGGAGCTTAGCTGGAGAAGAGAGGATGGGTCTTCGATAATGCTGGCTACTTTCTGAGGCAGTGAGTTATGTAGGCAGAGTCCACGGAGCGGAGACTGGTTTCCAAGATGTGCTGAACTATGGTAAAGCCAATGAAAAGTTCTTAGTTAGTTAGATTCTATTGCTGTTGCCTAGTTGTTTGATGGCACAAATATTGGTGGTTGGGTGTTGTATTCAACGATGCCAGGAAACCTGCACGGGGGAATTTTTAAAGTGGAAAAGCCATTGAACTGGGGCAGATCCACTCCCTCGACCTCAGAGGTCTGGGTCCAGTGCTACAAGTACTCATCACAACTGGGGTCTTCCTGGGTTTGCAGTAGTGGACCGTGACCTCTCCTGTGCCTCACCATACCGTTTGTTCTCCACAAAGTGGTTCAGGAC
Source organism: Hypanus sabinus (assembly GCF_030144855.1). Taxonomy (NCBI): domain Eukaryota; kingdom Metazoa; phylum Chordata; class Chondrichthyes; order Myliobatiformes; family Dasyatidae; genus Hypanus; species Hypanus sabinus. The sequence goes on from NC_082706.1 coordinate 132,916,934, forward strand.
TGCCTTCCTGGCTGTTGGATCTCACTGTCGGTCTCATGCACCCAGTCCACCAGAGGTGACTTTGCATTCTAGGACAGACATGTCCCTTTCTCACTGGGGTTTGAGGCCCTCCCACTATCTTCACCTGGTTTAACTCACCTGTCGAAGCGATGTATTGGTGGCTGGCCACTGTGGTGTGCAAGCAGCTGCTTGGAGCCACAGGTGAGAGCTGAGTGGGGAACAAAGGTGAATTGAGCCACCCAAAATGGACACGGCAAGCTCCTTCACTAGAGGTGCTACCCCTTCCTGGACACCCATACACCCCACCACAAATATTACCTGCTACTTATCAGCCTATGCCTGAAAGTTGTTGAAGTCTTTCTGCATGCAGACTTTGCGGCTTTGTTTGCTGATGTGTTGTAAATGGAACTGAACATTGTACAACTGTCGGCGGCCATCACCACTTCTTAGCTTATGATATAAGGAATATGATTGATTAAACAATTGTAGACAGTGGGCCAAAGAACTCCTGCCATAATATTCTGAGGACGGAATGAATGACATGCAGTGAAGAGAGCCATCTTGATTTGTGAGAAAAATGACTCCAACAAACTGTGTATCTTCCTTTTGATGCCTAGTGCCCCTTGATTTTACAATCAGTTAAATGCTGCTTTGTTGTGAGGGGCTGTCACTCTCACTTCACTTTTAGGATTCTGTTCTTTGACCAAAGTTTGGATTAAGGTTGTGTTAAAGTCTTGGGTGGAGGGATCCTGGTAGAACTCAAACTGAGCACTGATGAATAGATCATTGATGAGTAAGTACTGCTTTATCATACCCTTAATGACCCCTTTCCTCACTTTGCTGATGAATTAGAGTCAATTTATTGGGCCATGAACAGGGCATACCTGATAATTTCCCAACATGCCAAGTTGATACCACTACTGTAACAATACCAGAATAGCTTGGTTAGCGATGCAGCTGGTTCTGGAGTGCAAATCTTTAGTCCAATAGCTGGTTTGAAAGTAATCATCACATGTTTAAATATAAAAGAACAGAAACCACTGTGGTCTGCTTGACATCCCACATGCTTAATTTGTCACTGTCAGAAAAATACCCTTTTATATTTAAGCAACTTAGACAGGAGAGCTCTTGGTGATATTGATTCTGGTGCTTTTGTGATTTAGAAGTTCAGGAGTCAAGAATGACGCATAAAACTTGCTGCTTGTGGCTGTTTCATTAAGCATTACAAGAACAAAAAATGAACAAAGAAAAAGCAGAGAACAAAGAAATTGTGGTAATCTCATACAAAAATTAGCTGACTAAAAAGATAAGAACATTCCAGAGATTAAAATTAACCTACAAAATACCAAGCAACCTACAGAATATCTAAGAAGCTTCTAGAAAATTTCAGAAGCAGCTGTATTAGTGGAAAATTCACTGAATGTTTCGTATAAAGGTTAGTATATTTAAATACAAGCAAGCATAGGAAATTTAAACTACAAGAAAAATAATAATTCTATACCTAATCCAATAGTGAAAACAGTTATTCTCTCTGCAGGTTGATCCATCAAAATACTGTGTTCGGCCGGTACAGGTAGGCACCTCCCAGTTTCCACCCAGCTAACAAGAGTCACCTGCCACTCATTTCTAACTCATCACCAGGAGCAGATTTAAATTCAGCTCATATCCCCCATACTTGTTCACTCAGTTGAATCAACCAGCCTCCAGTTACTTTGTTGTGTTAATTATCTATTCTCTCTTGATTTGTGGCCCCACAAGGATTATTATTTTGCAGGTTATTATTAAAGTGGTCACTCACTCTTAAACCGTCTCTGCTGCTCTGTGTTTGTACCAAGCCTCCTCTACATATCAAGCTTTAGTCTGAACGAATATACAGGAACTGCATGCTTTTAGACTGCTTTTCATTGTTGATTTCAGGGAAAAAAATAAAATTCAATAAGTAGGAAAATATTTAAGATAGCATCCCAATTGTTTCCAAGTTACTTTACAGTTCAAAATACGCAAGTGCCATTTTTGATGTGTTGGCATCTCATACCCAGGAAACTCAGAATTCAACACTAACGAAAAATCGACATGACCATTGTGGAAGTCTGGTGCTTATTTATTCAAATAAATGTAATTATTTGATGAAAGAAGACAAAAGTACAGGCAGTACAGAGAAACTTCAGGTCATAGAAGAACATTCGCCTGTGAGATAAGCTGCACGAGGTTTAAGAAGAGCTCTTTGTCTTTCAGGACTTTTAGGTGGGCTTCAGTCATTGCAAGTACTCACTTGTGGGAGAGGTACTGCAAGTTTTAAAAGAGTTGGAGCCTTGTGAGACTTTTCAGTGGACTTCAAACATAACGATCTATTAAGCATTTGGCAAAGGCCATGAAACAGAAGCAAGGATTAAGTGGAGTGGCCATTTTGGGAGTGGCCAATGTGACAAATATTCACAAAAAGCTACCATTTATGTGTGGATGCAGTAAGAATTCTAAAACGTTGACCAAAGAGCACAAAGAACAATTGCTGGGATCACAAACAAGAAAAAATCTGTAGATGCTGGAAATCGGAGCAACACACACAAAATGCTGGAGGAATTCAACAGGCCAGGCAGCACCTATGGAAAAAAAAGTATAGTTGATGTTTTGGCCTGAAATGTTGACTGTACTTTTTTTTTCCGTAGAGGCTGTCTGGTCTGCTGAGTTCCTTCAGCATTTTGTGTGTAATTGCTGGGATCAAATATGTGGGGAAGGGTGACCAAGGTAATGTCTGTGCAGACCTGAGCATATCATGCCTGAGGCAATGGCCATGTGATGGGTCAGCCTGGAAAAAGGATTGACCCAGGTAGGAATGGAGAGAAGTGTCCAGGGTATAAATGAATGATCACACTGGTGGTGAGGGCTCCTGGATTTGGGCTCACCACAGGATGGGTCGTGACTGACACTGTGGACTGATAGGAACAGGGCACTTCAGTGAAGTGGGCTCAGGCATGCTTCCAAGAGAAGTACCACTTCTTGTAACTTTGCAATAAAGTGTATTGCGTGTAGCATTGTGTGTGCAAGGCTATTTCTGTACGATCTGTAAACAGTACTTATCTTTTGGCACAACAGTGGGCCAGTGTTAGAGTGGTCAGGCTTTGGCTCACTTAGGTGAGGAGAGATGAAGGTTATAGAGCCGGAGATTAGTAAGTTTTTTTTATTAGTACATAGCTAATGCAATGAGAAGGGATCCAGTGTTAATGGCATGTTCTTTGTGTGAGATGTGGGAACTCTAGGAGACTTCCAATCTCTCTGATAACTCCATCTGTGAGAGATGCATTGATCTGCAGTTCGTTGCAATTTGCATTCGGGAACTGGAAATGAAGCTGTATGATCTTAGGCTCATATGGGAGAATGAGGAGGTATAGTAAGAGCTACAGGGAGGAGTAACTTCTAAGGTGCAGGAGGCAGGTAGATGGGAGAGTAAAAGGGAGTAGGCGGCCAGTGTATGATGGTGTTCCCCTCAAGCTGCATTGACCATATCTGCGGCACTGAGTATGGCACTGTGACTCAGAAGAGAAGGGAGGAGAAGAGGAGCGCAGTAGTGATAGGGAATTCCATAGTTAGAGGAGCAAAAAGAAGATTCTGTGGGTGTGAAAGAGTCACCAATTGGTATATTGCCTCCCAGGCGCCAGGGTCAGGGAAGTCTTGGATCAGGTCCACTGTATTCAAAAGGGGAGGGTGAATAGATTAAAGTTGTGGTACATATTGGTATTAATGACAGAGGTAAGAAAGGGGTCTTGAAGAGAGAATATAGGGAGTTAAGTAGAAAGCTGAAAATCAAGACCTGAAAGGTAATAATTACTGGATTGCTGCCTGTGCTTGTACCTGTGTCAGTGAGGATAAGAATAGTATGAGTCAGCAGATGAAAGCATGGCTGAGGAATTCGTGCAGGAACAGGGTGCAGTGCTGGATTGACTAGTTTTTGATATATATGTATATTAATGATGAGGCCGTAGGTGGCATGATTAAAACATTTGTGGATGGCACTAAAATTTGTGGTGTGATGTACAGTGAAGAAGGTTGTGGAAGGTTTCAATAGGATTTAAATCAACTGGGATAGTGGACAAAGGAATGGAAAATAGAATTTATCTTAAACAAGTGCAAAATGTAATTCATTTTAGGAAGTTAAACCAGGCACAGACATAAGCAGGGTATCAAAGGGTCCAGGGGAGTGATGTAGAATTGAAAATCCTGGTGGTGTAAATTACATGCTTCCCTGAAAGTGGTGATATTCATGGACAAGGTGGTGAAGAAGGCTTAAGGTACACTTCCTTTCATCGGATGGGGCATTGAGTAAAAGAGTTGGGATGTCGTATTACAACTGTACAAAACATTGGTGAAGGTTGACCTGACAATAGACCATAAGATATAGAACCAGAAGTAGGCCATTTGGTCCATCGAATCTGCTCTGTCATTCAATCATGGGCTGATCCAATTCCTCCTGTCATCTCCACTCCCCTGCTTTCACCCCATACCCTTTGATGCCCTGGCTAATCAAGTACCTATTTATCTCTGCCTTAAATGCACCCAATGGCTTGGCCACAGTTGCTCATGGCAACAAATTCCACAGATTTACCACCCTCTGACTAAAGTAATTTCTCCGCGTCTCTGTTCTAAATGGAAGTCCTTCAATCCTGAAGTCATACCCTCTTGTCCTAGACTCCACTACCATGGGAAATAACTTTGCCAAATCTAATCTGTTCAGGCCTTTTATCATTCGGAATGTTTCTATGAGATCACCCCTCATTCTTCTGAACTCCAGGAAATACAGCCCAAGGGCTGCCAGACCTTTCTCATATGGTAACCCTTTCATTCCTGGAATCATTCTTGTGAATCTTCTCTGAACCCTCTCTGATGTCAGTATATCATTTCTAAAATAAGGATCCCAAAACTGCACACAATACTCCAAATGTGATCTCATGAGTGCCCTGTAGAGCCTCAACATCACATCGCTGCTCTTATAATCTATGCCTCTAGATATGAATGCCAACATTGCATTCGCCTTCTTCACCACTGACTCAACTTGGAGATTAACCTTTTTAGTATATCCTGCACAAGACTCCCAAGTCCCTTTGCATCTCTGCATTTTTAATTCTCTCCCCATCTAAATAATAGTCTGCCTGTCTATTTCTTCCACCAAAGTGCATGACCATACACTTTCATTTCATTTGCCACTTCTTTGCCCATTCCCCTAAACTATCTAATTCTTTCTGCAGGCTCTCTGTTTCCTCAACACTACCCGCTCCTCCACCTATCTTTGGACCTTTGGCAAATTTAGCCACAAATCCTTTAATTCCATAGTCCAAACCATTCACATACCTTTGTACATTGTAGAAAGCAGTGGTCCCAACACCGACCCCTGTGGAACTCCACTCATAATCGGCAGCCAGCCAGAATAGGATCCCTTTATTCCCACTCTCTGTTTTCTGCTGATCAGCCAATGCTCCACCCACACTTGTAACTCTCCTGTAATTCCATGGGCTCTTATCTTGCTAAGCCACCTTATGTGCAGCATCTTGTCAAAGGCCTTCTGAAAATCCAAGTACAGTACTTCTACTGTATCTGCTTTGTCTACCCTGCTTGAAATTTCCTCAAAAAATTGCAGTAGGTTTGTCAGGCAGGATTTCCTTTCAGGAAACCATGCTGGCTTTGGCCCTTCTTGCCACGTGCCTCCAGGCACTCCATAATCTCATCCCTAACAACTGATTCCAACAACTTCACAATCACTGATATCAGGCTATCAGGTCTATAGTTTCCTTTCTGCTGCCTCCCACCCTTCTTAAATAGCAGAGTAACATTCGCAATTTTCCAGTCATCTGGTACAATGCCAGAATCTATTGATTCTCGAAAGATCATTGTTAATGCCTCCACAGTCTCTGCACCTATTTCCTTCAGAACCTGAGGGTGCATTCCATCAGATCCAGGAGATTTATCCACACTCAGACCATTAAGCTTCCTGAGCACCTTCTCAGTCGTAATTTTTACTGCACAAACTTCACTTCCCTGACACTTGAATGTCCAGTATACTGCAGATGTCTTCTACTGTGAAGACTGATGCAGAATATACATTCAGTTCATCTGCTCTCTCTGTGTCTCTCATTACAATATTTCCAGCGTCATTTTCTATTGGTCCTATATCTAACCTCAACTCTTTTACCCTTTATATACTTTAAGAAAGCTTTTAGTGTCTTCTTTGATATTAGTCACCAGCTTCCTATCATAATTCATCTTTTCCTTCCTGATGAGCTTCTTAGTTTCCCTCTGCAAGTTTTTAAAAGCTTCCCAATCCTCTGTTTTCCAACTGGCTTTGGCTTTCTTGTATGCCTCTCTTGTGCTTTTACTTTGGCTCTGACTTCATTTGTCAGCCACGCCAGCATCAATTCCATTTGAAAATTTCTTCCTATTTGGTATATATCTGTCTTGCACATCCCTTATTTTTCGCAGAAATTCCAGCCATTGCTGCTCTGCTGTCCTTCCTGCTGGTGTCCCTTTCCAGTCAACTTTGGCCAGTTCCCCTCTCATGCCATTGTAATTTCTTTTATTCCACTGAAATACCGACACATTGGAATTTAGTTTCTCCTTCACAAATTTCAAAGTGAACTCGATCATATTGTGATCTCTGTTCCCTGGGGATTCCTTAACCATACGCTCTCTTATCACCTCTGGATCATTGCACAACACCCAATCCAGCACAGCTGATCCTCTAGTGGGCTCAACAACAAGCTGTTCTGAAAAGCCATCCCTTAGACATTCTACAAATTCTCTCTCTTGAGGCCCAGAACTGGCCTGGTTTTCCCAGTCCACTTTCACGTTAAAATCCCCAATGATTATCATGACATTGCCCTTCTGACACACCTTTGCTATCTCCTGCTGTAATTTGTAATCCACATCCCAACTGCTGTTTGGAGGCCTGAATATAACTGCCATTAGGGTCCTTTTACTCTTGCCACTTCTTAACTCAGACTATGGAGACTCTACACCTTCCAATCCTATGTCATCCCTTTCAAATGATTTAATATTATTTCTTATAAACAGGGGCACACCATCCCCTCTGCCTACTAACCTATCGTTCTGAAACATGTTCTGCTCCTAATGGCAGCCATCCTTTAGCCAAGTTTCAGAGATAGCCACAATGTCATACTTGCCAGTCTGTAGCTGAATTTCAAGATTGTCCATTTTATTTCTTATGCTGCATGCATAACACTTTTGGTCCAGTATTTGTTGCTTTCTGTTTTAACTGCACCATGCCTCCATTGCCCTGTAACTCACCCCACTGGCTGTGATTATCCCTCATCTCCTGCCTGTCACTTCTATCATCTCTGTTGCACGCTATCTCTGATTTATTTCTGTTTTCCCCTTCCTCAGCCTTATCACTCTGGTTCCCATCCCACTACTGTGTCCATTTCACGTCCCCGTACTAAAGGAAGGATGTCATTAAGCTTGAAGGTGTAGAAAACATTCATAAGGATGTTGTCATGTCTGGAGGGATTGAATTATAAGGAGAGACTGGGTAGGCTGGGAATGTTTTACCTTGAGTGAAAGGAGCTAAAGGGTGATCTTGTAGAGGTATATACAGTAAAATCATTGGGGGCATAATTAAGTTGGATGGTTACAGTCCTTTTCCCACAGGAGTCCAGAACTAGATGGGCATGTTTAAGGTGAGAGGGGGAAAAAAACTAAAGGGAGCAACTTTTAGAAACGGAATGTGGAGAGAAAATGTAACAAGCTACCAGAGGTTCAAATTGCCAAAATTGAAATGTTTAAAAGACATTTGGACAGGCTCACATATAGGAAATGTTTAAAGAGATATGAGGCAAGTGTAGGCAAATAGGACAAGCTCAGGATGGCACCTTTGATGGCATGGACAAACGGGGCAGAAGGGCCTATTTCTATGCAATATAACTCTCACTTTTAATAGTGTATAGGGTGCATAGTCAGCCAGCAGACATTTTGATAATATACTTAATTGTTTACACAGAACAAAATATTGAAAGAAATTGTGTGGGCAGTTAACAAAGTATTTCACAAAGCTGTCACATAATTGTTCAATGTGTAAAAGACCGCATTGTGAGCACTGAATACACTGCAGTAGACTGGAAGAAATGCACCTGAAAGGATTGTTTGGGTCTCTGGGTGGTGGAAAGGGAAGATGTAAAGTTGTAGTTGTTGCACTTTCTAGGGTTGCATGGGAGTGTGGCATAAGAAGTGAAGTGGCTGGTGAATGTACAAGACCAGATCAGTGAGTTGTAAAGGGAATAGTCACTTCTGAATGCTGGAAGGGAAGGGAGGCAAAGTTAAAAGAAATGTTCTGGGGGGAATCTCATCAATAACAGAAATTTTGCCACAGTTCTGACCTGCATTTCATGGTTTGAATGCATCCAATTACCTGACGTGATAAAGGGTTTTGAGCCAAAATGTTGACACCTTCTTCCCTGCCACAGATGCTGCTCAACCTTTTGAGTTCCTCAAGCAAATTGTTGCTCCAGTTTCCTGTGTTGGCATTTTCTGGTGTCACTTATATTTGTTTTCTCGCTTTCTAACTGTTCTCGTTAAAACATCGATTAAACATCTTTATCGACACTCTGGCCTCATCATGTCAGAGATTTACATTTGCCCAGTGACAGCTTGACCAAATTTATGGAATACTGGAAAATTAAAACAAAACATAAAGTTAATAGGCTTTTATTCTTGAAGGTAAAGGAGACTGAGAGGTAATCTTATAGAGATGTATCATAACATAAGGGCATAGATAGAGTGAATATTTTCAGTATTTTTCGCAGTTTCAGTATCAAAAATTAGGGAACATTGATTTAAGGTGAAACTGGAAAGTTTTGAAGAACTTGAGGAGCAACATTTTTTTTTACACAAAGGGGGTATCTATGTAGAATCAGCTGCCAGCGTAAGCGGTTGATGCAAGTATAATAACTTTTAGACAGATAGGTATGTACATGGATCGGAAAGCTATAGGTAACGTGCCAAATGCGGGCGAATGGAACCAGATTAGATGGGGCAATCTTGATCTATTTTTAAGATCCGAGGATGACGCCCCCTACGAACCTGTGACTAATTAATCCACCGTCCCAATGACTTGCACGTCACTGGTGATGGCATCGGAGCACGGGCCAGTCCCCGTATCTCATTTTGAAAGTGAGCGGCCGAGTGTAGGTTGTTCCGGGAGATCACGCTTCCGCGTCCAGCCCCGCCCACACACCCTCGCTGCTCGGGGAGGGGGCAAGGGCACGGCGCACGCGCACGCGCGGGTGTCCAATGTCCGCGGAGTCGCGTCGCTGATAGTCGAAGAGTTTCGTGACCTCAAGAGGAGTGGGGGGGGGGGAGGGGGTAAAAGAAAAGTTTCCCTGGAGTAGAAGGAAAAGAAATAAAACTCAGCACAGAGAAAGCACCGCGGAATTCCTCTCCATCAAATCTACGCCGGCTTACCGATATGGAAAAGAAATTTGCAGAGATAGACGAGGAAAGCCGCTGGCCTCAGTCTTATTTGGTAAGTTGGTGTGTGAGGGGAAAGTGAAACCGGGCCCAGGCTGTTCAACTTTCTGTCAAACGCTGCCGGCGTCGGTCAAGCCAGCAGCAGGTCCGGCTCTTTCTGCTCGTTAGACGGAACCGGGGCCTGGCTGGAGGCACGAGCGTCCCGCCGCAGTGCGCCTGCGTGTCGTTAAGCCGTTTACTCTTTATTTGCTTGCCGATGATTAATTTGGATTTAAAGGGGAGGCGAGGCCGTGACTGCCTATGGTTGTAATTTGCTTCTGGAAACTACAGACGCTGGAACATAGAACAAACTGCTCGGCCAGTCGAACAGCGTCTGGGATGGGGGAACGGAGAAGGAGTTACAACTCCAATACAGGGCTCGGAAGCGAACCGGTGACCTTCTCCCCCCATCATCCGCTGAAGCAGCCCTCGCAGATTTTTTGTTGTAGACAAGTTCGGCCGTCTGCAAGTTTCACTGTGTGTGACCTTCACTTGCGTCTTTGTATTTAAGCACTCAGAGCCAAAGCTGTCCGCAAAGGGAGCAATATTGTACCCATCTCTGTAGTTTATAGGCGATTTTTGCCTTATAAAAAAATACTAAAGTAGTAGGCCAGGCAGCATCTGTGAAGAAAAGTTAATGTCTAAGCTTCAGAGACTTAAGTTCTAACAATGGGTCCTGATATGAAACGTTACCGGTTTCTTTTGAGGGTGCTGCTCGACCAATTTGAGTATTACCATAATTTTCTGTTTTTATTTTAGATTTACAGAATCTGCAGATATGTATACACACGAATGTTTGTGTTTTTGCAGTGCAGTTAAGGTAGTTACTATTTCAGTTGATTGAGTTTATGTAATTTTGTATTTTTATGTCATAAGGTATGTTTGTGGATACTGTTCTTCTGAAGCAAATGACAATACAGGGCATTTCTGAAAGGTTGCACTTCAATCAATAGAGGGAGATTACTGCCTTAGTACATCTGCACAGACTTAATGCAATCCTTTATCTGTTTTGTCTACCAGTCCCTGGGAACCTGTGTCCTGGTTGTGACTCACCTTGCATTCCTTCACATTGTTCCAGTACTTGTGGGTGCAGACAACTTCGGGATTTTCCATCTTCATTCAGTTATCTTAAACAATGCTGCCTTTTCTTACTTCCTTAAATAAGACAAGATTAACAGTGTTATGTGTGTCTTGTGACTGACAGTGTGACAAGACAATTTTCTCATCATCTCAGAATTCTGTTGTTTGGTTTTTGTTCTATACCATTCTTGTACAATGGTGGTCTGATAAGGGCATATTAACGTAGCAGAATTTGCCCATTGAGGGTGTGCTCCCATTCTATCATGGCTGATTTATTATCCCCCTCAGCCCTCATTCTCTTGCCTTCTCCCCATGACCTTTGACACCCTTAATAATACAAGATGAAATAAGCTAGTGTCGTGGAACAGAACAAAGTGAGAAACACCTACAACAGCCTGTACATTACAACAAGGCCTTTTACACAAGGGTCTTTTTTTTAAAATTTAGTGATACTGCATTGTAACAGGCTCTTCCAAGCCAATGAACTCTCATTGACCAATTAACCTACTAACTTTTGGAATGTGGGAGTAAACTGGAGCACCGGGAGGAAACTCGCAGTCAAGGAGGGAATGCACAAACTCCTTACAGACTGGTGGGAGTTAAATCTGGTGCTGTAATATTGCCACACTAACTGCTATGCTACCACGTCTTGTTTTTGCAGGTTTTCCTTTGTTTCATCATTTTGTATGGCAGCATGATAGCTTGGGGGGAAGCACAATCCTGTCACAGCATCAGCGATCAGGGTTCAAATCCCATAAGGAGTTTGCATGTTTTCCCCACGATTATGCAGGCCTCCTCTCAGTCCAAAGATGAGCCAGTTAGGATTAGTAAGTTGTGGGCATGTTATGTTGGCGCTGTAAGCATGGTGGCACTTGTAGTCTCCCTTCACATATTCAGATGGTGTTGCTCTTTGGCATATTTCACAGTATGTTTTGATATTTTGAGGATAAAGCTAATTCTTGTGCAATTTATATTCTGTGTTGTATCACGTAGGTGAAGTTTAAGCTTTTTATTCTAGCTGTATCTTGCTGTGCTTGTGCATGTGACAATAAACTTTACTTCATAAACCTGATAAAACGAAACCTGTGTACATTCAATACTTGCTTACAGAACCGTTAGGGGAAATGGTATATCATACAACTTCCCTCAAAAAAATTTCTTTCAAGTCTTCCGTCCCAGAACAATCTGTCACGCAGGCCCAGAATACATGCATCATGTACTTGCAATCTGACAAGTAGTTTCTCCCGTGAAGGGAGTGTTCAAAGCAAGAGGCATAGTATGGATAGAGGGAGGTGTGAGATTTACAAATAATATTGAGGACAGCTTCTTCACGTAAAAGGTGGTGTGTATTTGGAATGAGGTGCCAGGAATAATGCTTTGTGGCTGTCTCATCAATATTTAAAATCCAGCTAGATATATCCATTGATAGAGGTTTGGAGGGTTATGGGCCAAATGTGTACAACTGGGACTGGCTATCTTGGCCAAACAGTCAGCATGGATGAAATGAGTCAAAAGGTCTATTTCAGTGCTGCATGACTTTGACGATGCCCAAGTACTGAATTACATCAGAGGTGGTGCGTCCATCATAAAAGACTCTTGCCAACTGGGATATGCCTTCTTAGCATTACTGCCATCGGGGAGGAGGTACAGACGCTTAAGGTCCACACTTACTGTTTTAAGAACATCTAGCATATGCGATCAGGTTTTCTGTGCTGTCAAGTTTCTGAATGGTCCATGAACAGTGCTATTCCTCTTTCACACGCCATATATATTTTTATTGTAACATAGCAGTTTTTAATGTCTTGCACTGTACTGCTGCCACAATACAAATGTAACAACAACATGTGTCAGTGATACCTGTTGAATATTGAATGGCTTGGATCGAGTGGATGTGGAGAAGGTGTTTCCTTTAGTGGGGCAGCAAAGGACTAAAGATCAGAGACCCTGGGTACAGGGCTGTCCATTTTAAACAGATAAGGGAGAATTTCTTTTGTCAGAGGTTGGTGAATCTGTGGACTTTGTTGCCTCAGGCAGCTGTGGAGGCCAGGTCATTGAGTATATGTAAAGCGGAGGTTGATAGATTCTTGATTAGAAAGGGTGTTAAAGGTTATGGGGAGAAGGCAGGAGAATTGAGTTGTGAGGGATAGTAAATCAGCAATGTGGAATGGTATAGCAGACTTGATGGGCCAAATGGTCCAATGCTTCAAGGTTTTACGATAAACATGATTGTGGGGACCACTGACCAAGGACTGGCTAGTTGTGCTGTAATATTTTCTGTCTTTGCAGATGCTGGGCATTTCTAGGCACTCTGTTTCAAGTTTCACCAACTACTTTGACCTGCCTTTCATAGTTTTAACACATTCGTTTGTTTTATCATTCTCTAACTGCCCTCATTTAAGCTGTAAACATCAGGATCATCTGAAAAATGACCTAATGTCACTTTACCAATGAAATTGCCTTATACTATCTATTCTTCCCCACCCTCTTTGCAATTTAGCTCTAAATTGTTTGCTCAAATTTCTAATCCTGGCAGAGGGTGATTGACTTGAAAGATTAAACTAATTTCTCTTTCCACGCTTCTTGCCTGACAGTGTTCTCTTGATTTCAGATATCAAGCATTTGCAATTTATCTAAACTTTCAATTCATTTCTTTTCCTGGCTGACCTGTTTTGTTCCATTTGAGATTATGACCATACCTCACACACCATTTGATTTTTATCTTGATGTCTTTCATCCTATCATAACTTTGTAAATGAAATGCACAGCTGAGCTTTATTACTTCCAGATGAGATTTCATTAGTTTTCCTAGCTGTTCACTCTTTAGTTTTCTATGAAATTCATGGAAAATTCAACCTACCTTTTCTTTACACCAGGTAAACTTCACTTGCCCATCATCCTTATTTATCTGAACTGTATTTGAATCTATACTTTAAGTCATTCATCATTTTGTACTTGTTAGGCTGTACCCTAAATTTATGTTCCTTTTAGTTTGGCCTTCTGTGTATTGGTCTCGGAGCAATGCTTTTCAAATCTTTAAGGATAATGAAAAGTTTCATTCTATCCCTGCTCATTTCCTTCCAGATAGCATCAATTTCTTTGGTTATACTTGTGAAGCAATTTAAGCTGTTTTCTACAGTAATTTGATTATCTTGCAATTATATAGATGCAGGTTAATGCCCTTACTATGGTAAATTAATTTCTAAAAGCACTTAAAAATTAATAACCAGAGGATCATAGTCTTCTCTCAAGATGATGTTACCTTTGATGCTACTATTCATCCACCATGATTGTATTTTTTCTGATCTTGCCTGTCCTCATCCATCATTTCTTTTTCTGAATTTGTTGTGTAGTATTCTTAAATGCATTTAGAGCAGGCCTTTTGTCCAGTCAAGCAATTTCATCACTCAATCAGATCATAGCTGATTTATTAACTAATTTCATCAGCCCTCTTTCCGTATCTCTTAAAATATTTGATGATTAACATTTCTATCAGTCTCCAATTTAAAATTAGGAATTGACTTTGCATGAATTGTTGCCAGTGAAAGAAACTTCCAATTAATGTAATCTGTTCATAAAAATAGTGTTTTAACAATAATTCATTGGAGGTTTTTGGTACTTGCTGTTTGGATTGATATTTTTAAAAGAATCTAGAATGACTGCAATTGTAGGCATGCCATCCAAAAGTACACTTCTGTGCAGTTGCTGATTTGACCTGCATTTGTATGTTTTGGAAAAATAATTGGCAGCTTATGAGTGTTTCTTTTGTTCATTGAGCATATTACTTGGTTATGAAATGGTAGTGGATGTTTATGTCATGGTATGTGAGGTTCATGGAGTAGTAGACTGTTCCCTATACATGCAGACATGATCTTCCCCACTCCTGGTAGTATCTACAGGAGATGCATCTTTCATCAAAGATGCCTACCATCTGGGCCTTGCCATACTTTTGTAGCTATCATCAGACAGGAGTCTGAAATCCATCCAGCAAGTTCACAAACAGCTACTGTCCTTCAATTATTTGGTTCTTGAACCAACCAGCAAAACCCTAATTGTGACTGCCTAATCCATGACCATTTTGACTATCTTGCACTAAGATGGATTTTTTCTGTTCTAATGTGTTCTTTAAAAAAAATGCATAATATTTTTGTCAGTGATTTCTTGTGAATGCTGCTTATATAATGGTATGTGCCTGTGATGCTGCTGCAGATATTTTTCATTTCACCTGTGCATACATGTACTGTGCATATGACAGTAAACTCAATATTGACATTGATTTAGCCAGGCTTGGTGAGTATTGGTAGAATTAACCAGTGCAAGACCACTGAAATACTGTAGATCCACAGCTCCTGTCAAATCAGTAAACATGCTTGATAGTCCCAGATACAGATAATTTAAGTCTTGCTTTCTGAACCTGACCATGCTTACGGTTGTTTGAATTGGATTTGGAGATGTGATGTTGCTGACTTTGCACCTTGAAGATGGGCAGTGCACCTGTATCTGAACTGCATGGGTTCTTTCCCTGAACTGCCTTTGACAGAAGGCAAAATTGGGACTGGTTATTGTCTTCTGTCAGAACAGTCACTGATTTAAAGTTTTTAAATGTATCTGACATTAAAAGTTCAAAGTTCGGAGTACATACATGTCACCACATGCAACCCTTAGATTCTTTTTCTGCAGGCGCACTTGGCAAATCTATAGAACAGTAATTGTAAACATCAGGAACTGTAAGCTGTAAACAAGCTGTGCAAATGCAGATATAACTAAATAGCAAGCATGAAATAACAATATAATAGAGTCCTTAAATGAGTATAGTTATCCTTTTTTCCAAGAGCCTGATGGTTGAAGAGGTAGTAACTGTTCTTGAACCTGCTTGTGCGCGTCCTGTGGCTCTTGTACCTTCTACCTGATGGCAGCAGTGAGAGAAGAGCATGGCCTGGGTGGTGAGGATCTTTGATGGATGTTCCTTTTCTATGGCAATGTTTCATGTACCGGTAAATGTGCTCATTGGTTGGGAGAGTTTTATCCACTACCTTTTGGAGAATCTCCAAAGGCATATTTAATGTCAGAGAAATGAATACAATATATATCTTATGCTTCTCTTCACAACCATCCATGAAAACGGAGGAATGCCCCAAAGAATGACAGTTAATGTTAGAACCCCAAAGCTCCCCCCCTCGCATGTAAGCAGCAACAAAACAATGATCCCCCAAAGCATTGCCCCCCCCCCCCAACAGAGCACTCAAGCGTGCAGCAAAGCATCAATAAAGACACAGACTTGGAGTACCACAACGAATACTTGTTCACCCGGTAATTTGACATACTACAGGTGCCCTCTCTCTCTCCCTAATAAGGGAAAAAAGAGGTCTCCATTTCACAGTGAGAGTGGAGACATAACAAACAACTTGCTGATTTACGATGTTAAAAGTCCGTTGTGTCGCTTTTTCCGAGCTCTGACTCTCTACTTAAAGTCATTGGTATTCCCATACAAGGTCATAATACAGCTAGTCATCACATCTAAAGATGCTTGCCAATGACATGCCAAATGTCCACAGATTCCGAAGGAAGTAGAGGCACTATTGTGCTTTCTTTACAATAATATTTATGAGATGGGTCCAGGATTGGTCCAGTGAGATAGTGACACCCAGAAATTTAACATCATTGACCATCTCCTCCTCTGATCCTTGAATGATTACTGGCTCATGGACTTCTGGTTTCCCTCTCCTGAATTCTACATCTGTTCCTTCAGTGAGTGAGAGCTATGCTGATTCATCATCCCCTTTGATACAGCCCACAACAGTGGTGTCGTCAGCAAACTTGTATATGATGTTTGAACTATATTTAACCGCACATTTACAGTGTAAAGCGAGTAGGATAGGGGGTTAAGTACACAT
Source organism: Hypanus sabinus (assembly GCF_030144855.1). NCBI lineage: Eukaryota > Metazoa > Chordata > Chondrichthyes > Myliobatiformes > Dasyatidae > Hypanus > Hypanus sabinus. The sequence continues at coordinate 132,933,412 of NC_082706.1, forward strand.
CCCTGCGGTGTCCCTGTGCTGATGGAGCTTGTGGAGGAGATATTTATGCCAATCTGAACTGACTGGGGTCTACAAATGTGGAAATCCAGGATCCAGTTGCACAAGGGGGTTGAGCTGTAATCGATAAAGACATCTTGATGTATGCATCTTTGCTGTTCTGTTGCTTCAGTAGATGGATTGGAGCAGATCCAAGTCACCACTCTGACAGGAGCTGATAGGCTTCAACACTAAACTCTCAAAACACTTCATCATTGTGGATATAAGTGCCACAGGGCGTTAGTCATTTAGACAAGTTACCATGCTCTTTCTGGGCACTGGTAGGATTGAAGCATGCTTGAAGTGGATGGGTGCCAAACACTGTCAGAGCAAGAGGTTGAAAATATCCAACAATAAATCAGCCAGTTGGTTGGTACAGGTCTTCAGTACTAGGCCAGGTACTCTGGCCGGATTGGATACTTTCCTTGGATTCATTCTCTTGAAGGTAACCTGCCCATCATCTTTAGATATTGACGCCAAAGGATCATCAGGAGACATGGTTCCTCCCTGTTCTGGTGGTCAAAGCAAATATAGAACGCGTTGAGCTTATTTGGAAGTGAAGCTCTGCCATCCTCTATTTTGCAAGATTTAGCTATGTAGGAGGTTATGGCATTCAAACCCTGCCACAGCTGTCAAGCATCCCTCATTGACTTTAGTCTAGTCTGGAATCTCCACTTCACCTGAGAGATGGCTTTCCAGAGATCATATCTGCACCTCTTGTAGCATTCTTGATATTCAGTCAAGAATGCTTCTGATGTGGCTCTCGGTGGGTTATGTAGGGCAGTTTAAATGTTTGTTTAGTTACAGCAGTTTTTGCTAATTCTTTAGTTTTCATGGGAATTAAAAATTGTGCAGACTCCAGATACTCAGAAATGAAACTGAACAGTTACAGGAAACTGGAGACTGTTCTCTGGTACAAAAAAATAGAAGAGTTACGTGACAAATAACTACATGAATGAATGATGAGTATTAGGGAAGGGCTTTCAGGCAGGTTAAGAGTAGGCACAAATATTGTAGCATATGGAATAAATTAAAGATAGAGCATAGCCATTTAGAAGTGCATGTAATTAATTTAGTGCAGGTGTAGGACCAAAAGATATTGGAGCAGAATTAGGCCATTTAGCCATCAAATTTGCTCTGCCATATCATCGTGGCTGATCCAATTTTACTGTCAGTCTCAATTTACCTTCTCTTCAAATCCTTTCATGCTCTGACCAATCAAGAATGTATCATCCTCTGCTTTAAATATACATAAAAACTTAGCCTCCATTGCTGCCTGTGTCAAAGAAATCCATAGATTCACCACTTTCTGGCTAAAGAATTTCCTCCTCAAATCCATTCTAAAAGGATACCCCTCTATTCTGAGACTATCCTCTGGTCATAAACTCTCCCACCATAGGAAACATCTTTTCCATATCCACTCTATTGAGGCTACTATTCGATAGGTTTCAATGAAGTCACCCCTCATTCTTCAGAATTGTAGAGAATACAGGCCCAGAGCCATCGAACATTGATCATATGACAACCCATTCAATCCTAGAATCATTTTCGTGACCCTCCTTTACACGCTTTCCAGTTTTAGTGCATCCTTTCTTGGATAAAGGGCCCAAAACTGCTCACAATACTATGTGAAGCCTTAACAGTGCTTTATAATGTATCAACATTTTATCCTTGCTTTTATGTTCTAGTTCTTTTAAAATGAATGCTAATATTGCATTTGCTTTTCTTATCACAGACTTGACCTGCAAATGAACCTTTAGGGAATCCTGCACAAGGACTCTGAAGTCTCTTTTACCCTTCAGTTTTTTGTATATTCTCTCCATTTAGAAAATAGGCAGTCCTTTCATTTCTTTTATCAAAGAGCATGATGATACACTTCTCGAGACTGTATTCCATCTGCTTTTTCTTTGCCCATTCTCATAATTGGTCAAAGTCCTTCTGTAGCCTCCCTTCTTCCTCAACTTGCCACACCACCTATCTTCATATTGTCTGCAAGCTTTGCAACAAAACCATCGATTTCATCAGCCAAATCATTGACATGTAATGTGAAAAGAATTGGTCCCAACACTATTTGTGAAACACCGGTAGTCATCGGCAGCCAACCAGAAAAGGCTCCCTTGACTTGCACTCTTTGCATCCTGCCACTACTTTATCCATGCTAGAATCTTTCCTGTAATACCATGGACTCATAGCTTGTTAAGCAGCCATGTGTGGCACCTTGCTGAAGGCTTTCTGAAAATCCAAGTACACAACATCTGCTGATACTCCTTTGTCAATCCTGCTTGTTATTTCTTCAAAGAATTCCAACAGATTTGTCAGGCTAGTGAGCAAGGCTACTAAGATACCTGTGATAACTCTGAACGAATTACAAGCTTCTGTAACTGAGATGGGAGAGACTACATACAACAGCTTTTACCTAGGTGCTTAACCAGTCACAGCTTTATGGGAGAGTGGCAAACAAAAAGCCACTGCTGGAAAAAATGCTCACATGAAGTCTCAGTTACAGTTTGCCAGAAGGCATGTGGGAGACTAAAGTCAGCTGAAAGAAGGTTTTATAGAGGTTTTTGGTTATCAGACTAAATGCTATGTTTGGTGTAAATGAAACATTGCACATCATCAAAAACACACCATACCTACCCTGGAGCATGGTGGTGGCTGCATCATGCTGTCGGGATGCTTCACTGCAGCAGGTCCTGGAAGGCTTGTGAAGGTAGAGGGTAAAATAAATGCAGCAAACTAGAGGGAAATCCTGAAGGAAAACCTGATGCAGTCTGCAAGAGAACTGTGACTTGGGAGAGGACTTGTATTCCAGCAAGACAATGACCCCAAGTACAAAGCCAATGCTACACAGGAATGGCTTAAAAACAACAGAGTTAATGTCCTGGAGTGACCAAGTCAGAGTCCAGACCTCAATCCAAGTGAGAATTTGTGGTTGGACTTGAAGAAGGGCTGTTCACTCATGTTCCCCATGCAATCTTGAGCAGTTTAGTAAAGAAGAATGAGGAAAATATCCAGTGTCCAGGTGTGCAGAGCTGAAAGGGACCTATCTACACAGACTCAAGGCTGTAATTGTTGCCAAAGGTGCATCTCCGAAATACTGACTTGAAGTGGGTGAATACATATGCAATCAATTATTTTGTGTTTTACATTTGTAATGAATTTAGATAATTTTGTAGAGAACTTTTCATTTTGACATGAAGAATCTTTTTCTGTTGATCAGTGTCAAAAAAGCCGATTCAAATCCACTGTGATTCAGTGTTGTAAAGTAATAAAACATGAAGACTTCCAATGGGGTTGAATAGTTTTATAGGCACAACAATTTATTTCTAATTTTGAAATGTTCCTCCAACAGTAGCTAGTTTCGATTTCATTAAATGGTCTCAACTGTGAATGGCTTGTTTAATTTTGGAGTGTTGTAGAATAAAACTAATATGATCAAGGTGTTGGAAAACTATATTGTGATTCAATGCAGACTCCTCAGGTGAAATGCCAAAAGATTATACTGTAAAGTTTTGTTAATGTGGCCTTTTTTAAGACTTTGGCAGGATCAGACTATAAGATTTTCTAGACTATTATGCATTACTCCTATTAAAAATCTCACAAAATAGCATAATCTGTTTTTCCAGTGAACTTGTTAAGTTTAAAGGGAAAAGGAATACTGGTGAATTTTTAAGGCAGTGGGAGTATTTTGAGTTTCAGCTTATTGAATCAAACAGAAACAAAATCACTGTGCACTCTGGTTCCAACTAATACGTTGCATGTTCCTGACTAAGGAACCTTTTATTCAATGTCTACAAAACCAAGGAACTGATTTTTGACTTGGGAGGAGATCCATTAGCCAGTCCTCATCAGGGGATTAGAGCTGGAGTGGGTCAGCAACTTTAAATTCCTCTGTACAGTTGGCCCTGCTTATCAGCGAGGGATTGGTTCTGGGACCCCTTGTGGATACCAAAATTTGCCGATGCTCAAGTCCCTTATTCAACCTGTCTCAATGCGGTGGACCCAACGGAACCCCAGACCTTATTTAACCTGTGTCAGTGCGGTGGACATTAGGACCTGGTGGCAGAACTCTAAATCCGTAGTGTTTCTGTTCACGAAAATAATCATGATCACAGTTGAAAATAAAGTGGGAAATAATAAAGTGATCGGAAAGAGGTGAAACGTCATTGGAAAAGCTTTGGGCTACGTCGGTCAATGATCAGAACAATTTTAAAGGATAAAGTGAGAAAAGCTCTGCCCCAATGAAAGCTACAATTATTACTAAGCAACGCAGTGGTTTAATTATTGGGTTTTGGGTTTTTGATCCTCCACAACAATCTGGCATGGTGGAGAGTGCACTTGTGAATGATCTGTCACTCAGTCGAACTCGGGAACTTACGTTCACGAGCCCGGCGCTGAAACGTACGTTCTTAAGTGTTTTATATACATAGAAAGGTAAAATATATACTATATACTAAGGCAAATGCTTGACTAACTGACGATAAGTAATACTGGATGTACCTGTTCCGACTTACTTAGTAAGAGAACTTGCGATTTTTTTCAATCCCGATCCACGATAACCCACGCACATCCTCCCATATACTTTAAATCATCTCTAGATTATTTACAGTACCTAATGCTATGTAAAATAGTTGTTACACTGCATTGTTTAGGGAATAATGACAAGAAAAAAATGTCTGTACACGCTCGAAGAACAAGTGCTGGAAGAGCAATTCTAGGTTTTCTCGATTCACGGTTGGTTGAATTCGCACATGTGGAATTCTCGGATAAGGAGGGTCGAATGTATTATCATTTCAGAGGATCTGCCCTAGGTCCAGCACACAAGAGCTATAGAGTGCTTCTACTTTCTCAGAAGATTGTGAAGATTCAGCATGTCATCTAAAGCTTTGACAAACTTCTGTAGATTTGTGTGGAGAATATATTGAGTGGCTGCATCACAGTCTAGTATAGAAATACCAATGCCCTTGAACGAAAAATCCTGCAATAAGTAGTGAATATGGCCCAGTCCATCACAGGTAAAACCCTCTCACTATGGAGGAAAGCAGCACCCATCATCAGGGACTCCCACCTCCTAGGTCATGCACTCTTCTTGCTGCTGCATGTCCTGGAGAAGGTACAGGAACATCAGGACTCACACCACCAGATTCACACTCCTCTACCATTATGCTGTTGACACAGTGGGGTTAACTCCATTTGCCCCATCACTGAACTGTTCCCACAACCTATGCACTGTACTTTCTTCTCATGTTTTTGATATTTGTTGCTTATTTATTAATAATTCTTTTATTTGTATTTGCACAGTTGTCTTTGCACACTTGAAAATTCAATTAATTTTTTTTAATAGGTTACAGAAAGAAAAAAAATTATCAACCCTCCCCCCCCCCCCCCCCCAACAAACCCCTATAGGGAAAAAAAAGAAAGCAAAAAGAAAGAAAGAATGAATGCCTGGATGTCGGAAGATCCCCACATGCATCATGGAGTTCATAATAGCTTTAATATGTATATTTCTTTCTTTCCCCAGATAACCAATAATTTTATCTTCGGAGCACCTATATATTTAATCCTATTTTTTGTAAATAAGGGTGCCAAATTTTCAGAAATATTTCATATTTATCTCTTAAATTATAAGTAATTTTTTCAAGTGGAATGCAGCTAAAAATTTCATTCTTCCAACAATCTATACTTAAGTATGAATCTGATTTCCAAGTAACTGCAATAGCCTTTTTGGCTACTGCCAATGCAATTTTTATGAATTCTTTTTGATATTTATTCAATTTGGATTTCGATTTTATCCCTTCAATATTGCCTAGTAAAAATAATGTTGGATTATGTGGAAGTTGTATTCCAATAACTTGTTCCAGTAAAACTCTTAAATTTGTCCAAAAAGGTTGAATTTTAAAACAAGACCAAGTAGAGTGTAAAAAAAGTACCAATTTCTTGATTACATCGAAAACATTGATCAGTTAAATTTGAGTTTAATCTATTTATTTTTTGTGGTGTAATATATATTTGACGTAAAAAGTTATATTGTACTAATCTTCGTTGAACATTTATTGTTTTTGTCATACTGTCAAGGCATAATCTTGACCAACTTGTTTCATCAATTTTAATATTCAAATCAGTTTCCCATTTTTGTCTTGACTTATGAATTCCTTGTTTAATTGCCTGTTTTTGAATCAAATTATACATACCAGAAATAATTTTTAAAATTTTTCTTTTATGAATTAAAGTTTCTATTTCATTAGGTTTCGGCAATAACATTGTTTGACCCAGTTTATCTCTTAAATAAGCCCTTAATTGGAAATAACAAAAAAGAGTGTTATTTGATATTTTATATTTATTCTTTAAATGGTCAAATGATATTAATATACCTCCTTCAAAACAGTCTCCTATATATCTAATCCCTTTATGAAACCAGTTATATAAAAGTTGATTATCCATTGTAAAAGGGGTAAGTTTATTTTGAATTAAAAGTCTCTTTGCTAATAAAGATTTCTTTATCTCATCATCAACATCTATCTTATTCCATAAATCAATCAAATGTTTTAGTATAGGAGATTCTTTCTTTTCCCGTATCCATTTAGATTCCCATTTGTATATAAAATCTTCTGATATATTTTCTCCTATTTTGTCTTAATTCTATTCTAATCCATGCTGGTTTATCTTCATCAAAAAAAGATGCAATAAATCTAAGTTGATTTGCTTTGTAATAATTCTTAAAATTTGGTAATTGTAACCCTCCTAGGTCAAATTTCCATGTCAATTTTTCCAACGATATTCTTGACATCTTACCTTTCCAAAGGAATTTCCTCACACATTTATTTAACTCTTGAAAAAATTTCTGTGGTAATTGTATTGGTAGTGTTTGGAATAAATATTGTAATCCGGGGAATATATTCATTTTTACAACATTGACTCTACCTATTAATGTTATTGGTAACATCATCCATTTATCAAGATCCTCTTGATTTTTTTTAATAATGGCAAATAATTTAATTTATATAAATTCTTTATATCATTATCAACTCTTATACCTAAATACTTTATACCATTTATCGGCCATCTAAATTGAGTTAGTAATCGACATTGACTATAATCTCCTTTAGTAAGGGGTGGAATTTCACTTTTATCCCAATTTATTTTGTACCCTGATATTTTCCCATATTCTTCCAATCTAGAAGATAATTTACGCAATGAATGCAATGGGTTAGTTAGATAAATCAGAACATTAGCAGCAAATAAGTTAATCTTGTATTCCTCCTGATTAACTCTGAAACCCATAATATCTGAGTCAGTTCTAATTAATTCAGCTAATGAATGGTTCTATCGCCAACACAAATAAAGCAGGTGATAATGGACAATCTTGTCTAGTTGACCTTGTTAACTGAAATGATGTTGAAATTTGGCCATTTGTCACCACTTTAGCTTTGGGGTTAGTATTTAAGGTTTTAATCCATTTTATAAAAGATACTCCTAATCCATATTTTTCCAATACCTTAAATAAAAAATCCCATTCTAATCTATCAAATGCTTTTCTGCATCCAAAGCAACTGCCACACTCATTTCTTCCCTCTTTTGTGCCAAATGAATTATGCTAAGTAACTGAGTTACATTATCTGCCGATTGTCTATTTTTAATAAATCCTGTTTGGTTCATCTGTATTAATTTAGGTAAGTATTTAGATAATCTATTAGATAAAATCTTTGCTATTATTTTATAGTCCGTGTTCAACAAAGAAATAGATCTATATGATGGCTTTAAAAGATCTGTCTTTTTTTGGCAATGCTATTAAAATAGCTGTCGACAAAGATTCAGGAAGTTTATGCGTTCTTTCCGCTTGGTGTATTAGCTCCATAAAAAGAGGAATTAATAAATCTTTAAACTTTTTGTAAAATTCAGGCGGAAAACCATCTTCTCCTGGAGATTTATTACTCTGAAGTGATCCTGGAGCTTCTTCGACCTCTTTTAATGTAAAAGGCACATCTAATCCTTCCTGTTCTTCTGAATTCAATTTTGGGAGAGTTATTTGTGATTTAAAAAAAAAACCTTTATCTCAACAATATCATTTTGTGATTCTGATTGATACAGTTCAGAATAAAATTTTTTAAAAGTCATTGATTTCAAAAGGTTTGTAAGTAATTTTATTTACACATGTTCTAATTGCATTTATCGTTTTGGAAGCCTGGTCTGTTTTTAACTGCCAAGCAAGAATCTTGTGTGATCTTTCACCTAGTTCATAATATCTCTGTTTAGTTCTCATAATTACTTTTTCTGTTCAGTATGTCTGAAGTGTATTATATTGTAGCTTCTTATTAACAAGTTGTCTTTTTTTTTCTGTCATATCTTTGAGATTCTTTTTCTAATTTTGTAATCTCTTTTTCCAATTGATCTATTTATACCATATATTCCTTCTTAATTTTAGAAGTATAACTTAGTATCTGGCCTCTCAAATATGCCTTCATCGCTTCCCATAATATAAAGTTATCATCAACTGAATGTGAGTTTATATCTAAAAAAAACAATCTGTTTTTTCATAAAATCACAAAAATCTTGACGTTTTAATAATATTGAATTAAATCTCCATCTGTAAATCGATTCCTCCTTATCCATCATTATCATTGTCATTATCAAGGGGGAATAATCTGACAATATTCTTGCTTTATATTCCATATTTTTCACTCTGCTTTGAATATTCGCTGATAGTAGGAAAAAATCTATCCTTGAATAAATTTTATGTCTCTTTGAATAAAATGAATAATCTCTTTCTCGGGTTAATTCTTCTCCATATAGCAATCAAATTTAAATCTTTCATCAATGATAGTTAATTTTGCTACTTCTGGTTTTGTAACAACCTTTGTTGACCTATCTAAAACTGGGTTTAGACAAGTTAGTCTCCACCTATTAATATTTTATCATGTGCGTCAGCCAAATTAAAAAAAAGCCTCTTGTATAAATTGTACATCGTTTTCATTTGGTGTATAAACATTCATAAGAGTCCATAGTTGTGAAAAGATTTGACAGTGTATAATTACATATCTTCCCGCAGAATCAATTAATATATTTTATATTTTAATTGGTAAAGTTTTGTTGACCAAAATTGCAACTCCCCTTGCTTTTGAATTAAATGAAGCTGCTATAACATTTCTAACCCAATCTCTATTTAATTTCTGATGTTCTATCTCTGTTAAATGTGTTTCTTGTATAAAAGCTATGTCTGTTTTCATTTTCTTAATGTATGTTAAAATTCTTCTTCTTTTCACCGGTCCATTAAGCCCATTAACATTAAAACTTTAAAAATTCAGTAAATTAGTCATTATTTTTAACGGGGTTACTTCAGTCTATAATAATACATAATATTTCAACTCTCATAGTACCTTGGGGAATTATTTTAAAATTCTCCATGTAGCTATGTGTCTCCCCTCCAATCATCCAGGCAAAGAAAGAAAGATGAAAGAAAAATAGATTATAAAGAAAAAAAATCCCTGCTAATGTTGTGAATGAAAAAAAAACACAACATTACCCCCCCCCCCCCGTTGTGCGGGTCATGGCAAACACCATGATTACACACGTGAATCCCGTAGTGATTGATCCGAAGTTCCCCCAGCTCCCCCGTAACATGAAAAAAGTATATATAAGAGAAGAAAAAATAATATCACTACTCTCGATTAATATTTCTCAAATTTTTACCTTTCTCCCCAGTATCGTATAATTAAAAATATATTTATATATTCTTCTGTCCTTCATGTCCCATCAACTCACTTCAGTGTCCCCGTCTTCATCTTTAATCTGTTTCACTTTTAAATCTTTACTGTGTCTAGCAAATATTTGGGAGTTCTTGTGCAAACTCCTCTGCATCCCGGTGATCAGTAAAAAATCATCTTTTTCCGTCATCCAAAAAAATTGTCAGTGTTGCTGGGTGGCGCAATATAAATTTATAACCCTTTTCCCATAAAACTTTTTTCACTGGGTTAAATTCCTTCTTTCTCTTCAAAAGGTCATAACTCATATCAGGATAGAAAAGAACTGCTTTCCCTTCTATCATCAATGGCTCATTTCTCTTTCTGGCACATTGGGCAGCTGCCTTCAGGATCTTTTCTTTATCTTGATATCTTAAGCATTTTATCAAGATTGGTCGTGGGTTTTGATCAGGTTGAGGTTTTGGTCTGAAGGCTCTGTGGACCCTTTCGATTTCAATCAACTGGGTTCCCTCTTCCATTTCCAAATTTTCCAGGATCCGTTTTTGAAAAAATTTTATTGGATCCTCTCCCTCTATTCCTTCTTTAAGACCAACAATTTTATTATTTCATCTACTAAAATTTTCAAGTACGTCTATTTTTTCCAACAGTTTTTTTCTTTCTGATGTCCAGGCAAGAATATTATCTTCCATTTTATTCACTCTATCAATAGTGTCTCCCATTATTTCTTCCAGTTTTTTGACATGTCCATTTTCTCTTGTTTTTTTCACCATTTTATCAAACATAGACATATTTTTAATATCATCTTTTATTATTTTTAATGTTTTTAATTCATGCATTATTTGTGCCAAAGCTTCTCTTATGTCTCCAGAATATCTTCCACCTCCAACCTCTTCCTGTTGTTCTTCTTTTACCTCCTCATCTTCATCTGTATGTTCCAGAGAATCCGAATCCTCCTCGGGTTCATTTTCACTTCCACTTACAATTGTAGCTGGGATTTGTAGTTCAAATTGCTCATGTTTGCGCATGCCCTTTCCTGCGCGCACACACAGTTCCTGTTGTTCCTTCTTGGAGACTGTTGATGTTGCTGCCGATTTCTGTTCTCTATCGCCGGAGGTAAGATGCACTTGAGTCCGAGGCTTCTTCATGGTGGCCAGCCCAGCTTGTATTGTCTTCAAAGTAGAAGTTTTCTGCTTTGTCTGTTTAGGAGGCATATCTAAGGAAAATCCTGAGTAGTTCAGACGTAGTTTTTAGAAAATATTTACTTAATTTTCTTCACTTAAACATTAATTTATTAGTTTTATTATGGGAGAGCTGGATTTCTACGTCTCGATCCTACGTCATCACGTGACATCTGGTTGTCTGCCTTTAACATCTGGTTGTCCCCTTTGCACACTGGTTGTCTGCCCTCTTGGGTGCAATCTTTTCAGCGATTGAATTATGGTTATTCAATTAATTGATATGCCCACAAACAAACAAATCTCAGGATTGTATATGGTGATGTACAAGTCGTTGTCGTCGTCATCATCATCATCATCAGGTGCTGTGCCCAGTTGAGCTTTGACTGCCATAGCCCACATACTCCTCTTTTGGGTCAAGTGGATCAATTCATTGGTATTCATTTCCAGTTCTCTGGCTGCTGTCTCCATCATCATTTGTCTTTGCCTTCCTCTTGCTTTCTTCCCTTCAATCTTTCCCATAATTACCGTGCATTCTAACTCCTCTTTCCTAATCACATGTCCTGTGAAGTTACCTTGCCTTTTCATGATCTTGTACATTATTTTTCTTTTTTCTTCTGTTCATGACATCCTAATTAGATATTCATTTTGTCCATGATATTATTTGCATCCTCCTCAAGAACCACATCTCTGCTGCTTCAATTCATTTCCTCATGTTACTAGATATTGTTCAACATTCTGAGCCATATAACATCTGTATATTACTGAAACTCTCATGAATCTGTTTGTCTGTGACCTCCAATTAGCACAAATGGTGCATTACAGTGGCACTATTTTTGGCTAAGTCGACTTAAAATATGCTAATTTACAGAATGCAGGCAAAGTTCAGAGTTATATATTCATAAAAAATTGTTCAATCCCCAAAATCAACTGCTCCGTTTTCACCTGAGAGCCGATCTGCCATCATGGAAATCGGGACGCAGCACCAAGATGTATGTGCACGACCAGCCTCAGCAGCGACACCAACCGGAGCAAAGGGACAGGGTAGGGCAGCTCTATTTTGAGTGGTCACATATCACCATCTGCATGTGCAGGATTGGGACAGATCTAACTGCCACTCGTCAATAAGAGATCATTAAATCTTACTGTAATGATGTACTTCTCTTTCAATACTTTTATTAGTTTCTGCATAAAGGAATATAGAGTACAAAACGATATAAGTAAAAAAAAGTACAAAACACATTGTATTGAAAATCCAGTTACAATCACAAAACCCTATATTCATAAAAATTAAATTGTAATATTGAAATATAACTATTTTTATACAGGGAAAATAAATCTAAATCCACTACCAAAGTCAGAGCTGTTAGGAAAAGCAAGAAAAAGGGGAAAACACCCTTATCATATAATTAAAATATATTATTAGCCTCCATCTGTACTTTTACAGCAAATCAAAGGTCGCGAAAATAACTCAAAAATGGTCCCCACAATGTATAAAAGTTTTGACTAGATTCAAGAACTGAACATCGGATCATCTCTAAATTTAAGCACAACAAAACATCCTCTAACCCGTAATGACATACTTTGAGACAGCCATAAAACCCTTTGCTGCAGTCAAAAGACAACGCTGACTATAATCACATCCATTTAGGAGAGCGCCAACCACATCATCAAGAATAAGCAGCTTTGTTTGGTATTACTGCTTCATATCTTCCATCCAGCATTAGGGTAAAAAAAAATGGTCGGCCTAATTATGCCACATGGAAAGAGAGGGGGGACATTATGGTCAAGAGATACGCCAAACGTTGTCAGGAAGTGGCAAGGAGAGTGAGAGGACAAGAATCGGATGAGGCCAGGGCCTCACGACTCCAGGATCAAAGAGACAGGACAAAAAAGATGAGAGAAGAAGAGACAGAGGAGGAGAGGCATGCACGTCTCCAGAATGAAAGGAGCAGAGAAATGCACGTCTCCAAGATCAGAGACAAACAACAAACAGCTGAAGAGATAGTGCATGAAAGGACTGTGTGTCTCCAAAATGACAACAAGAAGCACAAGGGTGGCATATCAACCAGAAATGTTGCTATCAGAAGTGTCCTTCATTAAACGAGGAGGAGCTATATTTGCTTTGCTTCGCGTCTTTCTTCATCAATAAACTGGTTTCTCTTCAATTTCCAAAACAAAGCAATAACAGTAGCTTTCAGGAAAATTTAGTGTTCATTCTGGTCACACTGCACTACCTTTCTCTCAAAGGGTGTCCCAACAGGTCACCCTGTTATCTGGTAACTGGATAAACGTAAGATTTCAGTACTCTGAGGTGGGTTGTCATGCCTAGTTTAGTGTTGGTCAGTATACTCTTCATTCTCATAATGGTGTCTTTTGCCATCCCTATTCTTCTTTTGATGTCCATGTAGCACCTGCCATCTGATGTCACCCAACTTCCTATGCAGCAGAAGTTCAGTACTTGTTCTCTTCCCCATTTATTCTCAGCCTACAGATAAGATTCTCCTTCTTCCTGGATAGCACCATACATTCTGTCTTTTTGCAATTGATAGACCCATTTTTGCATTTTCTTTTCAACTACTGTATCAATTATGTTTTGTAGTTCTTCCTCCGTACTTGCAATTAGCACAGTGTCATCCGCATATATGAAATTATTGATGTTTTCATCGCCAACTTTGATTCCCAAGATGTCTTTTAGTTTTTGTAATATTGTTTCACTGTACACATTAAACAAATCAGGGGAGACAACACACCTTTGTCTAACTCCTCTCGTAAACTGACTCACTTCTCTATCTATTCTTACAGCTGCAGTTTGTTCCCAGTATAGATTTCTGATTAGGCAGCGGTCTTTTGAATCTAGACCTAGAGTTTCCTGTAATATTTCAAATAACTTATTGTGCTTCACTTTATCAAATGCTTTTGTATAGTCGATAAAACAAACAAATCTTTTTGCACTTGAATAGCTCGTTCTGATAGTATTCTTAACATCAATATTGCATTTCTTGTTCCTTTGTCTTTCACAAAACCACATTGCTCTTTACCTATTTCTGCTTGTATCTTACTTTTAGCTCTTGTCATCAAAATTCTTAGAAGTATCTTGGTGATATGACTCATTAAACTTCTGGTCCTATGTAATTCACATTCTATTGCTCCAGGTTTCTTATGAAGAGTGATAAATACTGATTTTTTCATCTCTTCTGGTATTATTCCATTCTCATAAATGTCATTGATTAAATCAGTAAGTTTTTCCAATTCCATAATCTTCAAGGATGATAATTTGTTCTAATATTAATTCATCAGGACCTGCTACCCTTCCTTCCTTCATCTTATTTATTGCATTATGAACTCCAGATTTTGAAATACTTGGACCTTCAATATTCTTAATTTTTGATTTTTCGTCTCGATCATCTTTAAACAATTCTTGAATATACTCAGTCCATCTGTTCATAATCTCATCTTTTTCCATGATAATGGTACCATCCTTTGCTTTCAAACATCCACCTGAAGAACAGACGAGCTTTTTACCAGTGATGTTCTTGATTTGTTGATACAACCTTTCTGGATCAATAATAGGGATTATTTCTACTTGCTCACATTCCTGGTTTAACCATTCTTCTTTGGCATTTTGACATAAGCTTTTAACTTTTTTTATCCAAGGACTTATATTCTATAGGATTTGCTTTCTCTGTCTTTCTTCCGTTAGATTTTTGATTTCATCTGTCATCCATTTATTCTTTGTGCCTTTTTCTTTTTTAGGAATCACCGAGTTTGCTGATTCTACCAAGGCATCCTTTAGAGAGTTAAACTTCATTTCTACATGATTGCTATCATCTTCAACAGATTCTATTTCTAGACTATGAAATCTATTCCTTACTTCAATTGTAAATTTTTGTCTTAAGTTTTCTTCTTTAATTGTGAGTAGTCAAGGGATTGTTCAGGTTTTTGCTTCTTTAGTTTTACTTTTACATGACATATTACTGGGTTATGGTGACTATTACAGTCTGCACCTGGATATGTTTTGCATTGAGTCACCGAATTTCTAAATCTTTGGTTTATAGTAATAAAGTCAATTTGATTTCTGGTATTATCACCTGGACTTTTCCAGGTCCACAAGCGTCTTGCATGGTTTTTAAAGTAGGTATTCATAATGACCTGATTATTCATCTTGCACCATTCTACCCATTTCTCACCTCTTTCATTTCTTTCCCCTAGTCCAAATTTTCCAATGGTATTTCCATCAGCACCTTTTCCTACTTTAGCATTTAGATCTCCCATGACAATAACAATATCTTGAGATTTGCATCCATTCTTTGCTTGTTCAAGCTCTTCATAGAATTTATCTGTATCCTCATTTGTTCCATCTGTTGTTGGTGCATATATCTGTATAATTGCTAAATTAATGGTTGTCCTCTGAATCTAACAAATAGCACTCTTTCTGATGTTGCCCAGTGTCCTAATAACACTTTTTGCCATGTTTTCATCCATAAGAATTCCTACTCCATTAGTATGGGATGTTCCACAAGAATAAATTAGTGTTTTATTTCTGTTTTGACATGTTGTATGATAAATGTATTGTACAACAAAAGCGCCAAGAGGATCTTCAAGACAATTCTGAAGATGATTTGCTCGATAGGGTTGATTCTGGGTTGATCCCCGACCGTCATCAAGCTACTACTCATAAAATTCAAGTAACACAGAAGAAAATTATTGCAGGAAGATTGGACATACAAGTACTTTGAAAATAAATTTATGTTGAACTTTGAGGTATTTTGAGCCCTGTCCATATACCCAGATTGCATTCTGGCACCTTCCCTTCCCCCCCCCACCCCCCCCATCACACTTTCAGTCTGGATTAATGGGGAGCTAGCTAATGAATCACTGGAATTTCAAAACAATCAGATACTGGATTATTTGAGTTTCAGTGTAATTTGTATGAATTCAGTAGAGATCTAAAAGATGCATTGTTTGTACACTGAGTTTCATCTGCCATTGTTAATAATTTTTGCTTTTGATTGTAGGAAATTCGAAATGAGTCCCAGGACTTTCCCTATAAAGTAGCTAAGTATCCAGAAAATCAGAATCGAAACAGATACAGGGATGTCAGCCCTTGTAAGTTGTTACGTAAATTTTTTCTTACTAATGTTAATAGTAATACTGCCATCTGATCGCCTGTTTGTGTTTTAGTGTATGCAAGTGAAAAAATAGTACACTTTTTAATGTGAAGTAGCAGAACTGGACTGCTGCAGGATTCAGAGATGTACCTTTCTACTATTTTAAGAACTACAATAATTTATTATCCATTTCAAATTCTGTGCAAATTTATAATGGAAATTGCAAATGTTTACTTATCCTGTTACAAACACATCATTCTGCTAGTGCTACACAGCAATGTGTTGTTCAAAGAGTTGGGTTACATGAGAAGCTTCAGTTTTAGTATGGAAATGGGAAATTAAAATGGCAAAACTTGTCAGGTAGTTGATGCAGGATGCTATGTTATTATCAATTGTTCCTCATTCTGCAAATATTCTTGAATGTTAATTAATAGGTATGTAATTGAAACTCTAGACAATGTTACACTGAGGTTTGTTCTGTCCCAGTTGGATGTAAGAGGGTTTGGCTACAATTTGAGCAAGAACAAGGAAACTCTCATCAAGTGTAATATTTATCCTTTAACTCGTTATTTATATTTTTTGTGTGGCATATTTGCATAAGTTGTTACCTACATGACAAGTAGTTTGTAATTATTTGTTTAATTAGCACTGAAGCATTTGTGATGTTGTAAGTTCATGAGAGGTAGGATATAAATACTTTCTTTCATTTGGATGTTCCTGAACATTGTTGGGGAGATCATGAGCTGTCTGTGGTTTTATAGAAGGAAATTGGTGTTGGGAAAACTTATTAGTCTTTGAGAATGTAGTTATAGTAGACAAGTGGGAACCAGTAGATGAATTTCTGGAAGGAAGAATAACATTGGAATATTGTTTTAAGTGCAGTGGTAGCTCAGAATCCTGCAGTATGGAGGTATCTGGGCAGCCTACATAAAACAAGGTTAGTATACTGGTACAGCAAATTATTCTGGAAGGCAAATAGAATATTGGGCTTCATTTCAGGGGTTTCCAGTATTAAAAAATAGAACTCTGTACAGCGTTGATGAAACTGCATCTGTAGTATGATAAAGCATTTTGGTCTCCCTAATTTAAGTATCGATATATTTTCATTAGAAGCAACTTGAAGGATGTTCATTAGGTTGATACCTGGGCTGGAGAGGCTTGCTTGTGAACAATAATAGGTCATTTTCAGCCTTTTTACATTATTCATGACATTCAGTAGAAAGGAAGGTAATAATTTAGAAGCAATTGATTTTCAGGAGGTTTCAGTGAATAAATGCTGTTTCCCAAGATCCATAATTTCAGCAGAAGGGTGTCAACTATTTAAATGAAAGGTGAAGATTTTTTTTCTTTGAGCTCATGGGCCATATGATACGTGACTGTCTTAGGTCTTTGAGAAAAGTCAAAATTTAGGGGAACCAAAAGTTCAGGGGAACAGACAGGAAAATGGAGATGGGGCAAAGCTCAGATCAGTCATCTTACAGAACCGTAGACAGGCTCAAACACCTGTACCATACTGTATTGATCCCAAAGGAAGTTACAGAGTCTCAGTAGCATTACAAGTGCACAGATATACAAATGTTAGAAGAGAAGTAAGAAAGAATTTTTTAAAAAGTTACCTCAATTTGCTTAACAGGTAGGGGTTATCACTCTCCAACTATCGGTTGACTCATTAGAGAGCCTAATGGCTGAGGGTAAGAATGATCTTGTATAGTTCTTTTTGGAGTAGTGCAGTTGTCTTAGTCTATTGCTACAAGTGCTCCTCTGTTCAGCCAAAGTGGCATGCAGAGGGTGATAAACCTCCTCCAGAATTACCATTATTTTTTAAGATCCTTTGTTCCATCACAGCCTCCAGTGCATCCAGTTTGATTCTTATAACAGAGCCAGCCTTTCTAATCAGCTTATTGAGCCTGTTGGCATCACCTGTGTTGATGCCATTGCCCCGGCACACCACCACATTATACAGGTAGAACAGACAAGTAGAACATGTGAAGGAGAGGCCTCTGTACTCCAAAGGACCTCAATCTCCTCAGGAAGTAGAGGCTACTCTGGCCCTTCTTATACACACCCTCTGTATTGTTGCTCCACTTATCTTTCATCAGGTGCACCCTGGGTACTTGAAGATCATCACCATCTCCTTTGTCTTGTTAATGTTGAGCTGCAGGTAATTCAGCTTGAACCATTTGATCAAATCCTCCCATCCTCCCTTTATATACCCAACTATTGTTGAGTCATCAGAGAATGTCTGCAGGTAACATGATTCAGTGTTGTATCTAAAGTTTGAGGTATACAGGGTAAATAGGAAGGGAGTCAATACAGTCTCTTGTGGGGTCCCAGTGCTGCTTATAACCATGTCTGACACACAGCTCTTGAACTGCACAAACTGATCTACTAGTCAGGTAATCCATTATCCAGGATACAATGGAAATATCCTGCATTGAATAGAGCTTTTTCCCCAGCAATGAGGGCTGTATTGCATGGAAGAAATAACAAAAAACTTGATACTCACATGTGGGTATTACTGACAAAACAATTGTTTATTGTCCATCTGTAACTGCCTTTTCCGGGAAGGTGCAATTAACAATTGTACACAGTTGAAATCACTTGTGGCAGATTTCATTTTCTTACAAAGTTTTGGGTGAACCAGCAAGTTTCTTAAGATGATCTGGTAGCTTTGACAATTCTTTTTAGTGATACTAAAAAGAATCTTCTTATTATAGATTTAATTCATTACTTGAACTGTAATTCTCGTGCTGCAGTGTGATTTGTGTCTCGCAACTGTTGTGGTATTAGTCTGTAGCTCAACCACAATGTTGCTGCAACAATCTGAGAATTCTTGGTCCTTTTGGGGTATGTCAGCAATACTAAGGGATGTTTACAACCCTTATGAGTATCTAACAATAGAACCCAGTAAGATTTTTCTTAAAGCTTATACTGTACATGTCTCAGAATCAGAATCAGGTTTATTAGCACTGGCATGTGACGTGAAATTTGTTAACTTAGCAGCAGTTCAATGCAATATATAATCTAGCAGAGAGAAAAAATATAAATAAAACATAATAAATATGTAAATCATTTACATATATTGAATACATTTTTAAAAAGTGCAAAAACAGAAGTACTGTATATTAAAAAAAAATAAAGTGAGGTAGTGTCTAAAGTTTCAGTGTCCATTTAGGAATCGAATGGCAGAGGGGGAAGAAGCTGTTCCTGAATCGCTGAGTGTGTCTTCAGGCTTCTGTACTTCCTACCCAATGGTAACAGTGAGAAAAGGGCTCTTGGGGTTAAATGTGTAGTTCTGTGGTTCAGAAGAATTTCATATCTACACAGACATGAAATTTTTAAGTGCCTGTTTTGTTGTTTAATTTTTGGAGCTGACTACTTCCTGGCCAAAGTGAAATGGAGTTGGGAACTGTCAGCCTCGGTCATCTCCACTCCAAAATAAAGATCACATCAGTTTTGTTCTGTATGAGAGCACTGATGTTACTGCATGCTTGGAGGCTGAGCTATAAACTATTGTCAGTTCATTCACTAATATATGTAAAAAGGACAGGCCTCACACTAGACATCTGACAGTCCATCACCAACCTAATGCTATCATAGAACACCACACCTGAACAATTGATATTTAACATGTAATCGTGATCTAAGTGGATTATTTCAATAAAGGTAGACGTCAATGTTAACCACCAGTTCCAATATGCTAACAAAATCATTAGCAGAAAAGTGATGAATCAAGATCTTCAAAGTTCAAAGTAAGTTTCTTATCTGAGTGAGTGAGTGTGTGTGTGTGTGTGACCATATACAACCCTGAGATTCATTTTCTTGCAGATATAATCAATTCTTAATAGAATCAATGAAAGACTGCAACTTGGGCATTCAGTGTGCAAAAGACAACAAACTGCAAATATAAAAGGAAATAAATAATAATAATAATAAAAATAAAAAAGAAATAAGCAATAAATATCAAGAACATGAGTTGAAGATTCCTTGAAAGTCAGTACATAGATTCTGGGAGTATTTTAATGATGGGGCAAGTGAAATTGAGTGAAGTTGAATGAAATTATCCTTCTTGGTTCAAGAGCATGATGGTTGAGAGGTAATAACTGTTCCTAAGCCTGGTGGTATTGGTTCTGAGGCTCCTGTATCACCTTCTTGTTGGTAGCAGTGAGAAGAGAGTTTGTCCTGGGTGGTCAGGATCAAATGATTCTTTCATATGAGAACACTTCATGTGGATGTGCTCAGTGTTGCGGAGGGTTTTATCCGTGATGGACTGGCATATCCATTACTTTTTGTAGGATTTTCCATTCAGCGGCTGTGATATAGGGAGTCAATATGCTCCACCACACACTTTGTCAAAGTTTTAGGTGTCACGCTGAATTTTGACAAACTGTTGGAAGTAACCGTGTTGCTGTACTTCATAATTGCACTTGCGACCTGGGCCCAGGACAGGTCCTCCAAAATGATAACACTGAGGAATTTAAAGTTGTTGACCATCTCCATTTCTGATCCTCTGATGCAGACTGGCTCATGGACCTCTGATTTCCTCTTCCTGAAGTCAATAATTGGCTCTTTGGTTTTGCTGACATTATTTAAGAGGTTGTTGTTATGGCACCAACCTTGTTGAATTTGGCATTGGAGCTGTGTTTAGCCACACAGTTACAAGTGTAAAGTGGGTAGAGCAGGGGGCTAAGCACACAGCCCTGTGCACCTGTACTAATGGAGATTGTGGAGGAGATATTGTTGCCATACTGAACTGATTGGGATCTGTAAGTGAGGAAACTGTGGATCCAGTTGCGCAAGGAGGTGTTGAGGCCAAGGTCTTGAAGCTCAGTGATTAGTTTTGAGGGGATGATGGTATTGAATGCTGAGCTGTAGTTGATAAAGAGTGTCTTGATTTGTGCATCTTTGCTGTCCAGATATTCCAGGGTTGAGTGAAGAGCCAATGCAGTGGGATTTGCTGTGGACCTGTTGTGCTGTTAGGCAAATTTGATTGGTCTAATTTGCTTCTCAGACAGGAGTTAATATGGTTCGTTGCCAACTTCTCAAAACACTGCATCATGTAAGTGCTACTGGACGATAGTCATTGAGGCAGGTTACCATGGTTTTCTTAGGCACCGGTATAAGTGAAGTCTGGTTGAAGCAGGTAGGTACCACAGACTACCTAATCAAGAGGTTAAAGATTTCAGTGAGCACTCCAGCCAGTTGAACAGCACAGATCTATAGTACTTGGCCTCATACCCTATGCTTTACAAGGGTTTACTCTCCTGAAGGTTGCTCACACGTTGGCGTCAGAGATTGAAATCCCAGGGTGCTGCTGGAGTTTGTGATAGCTCTTCAATGTTTTAACAGTTAAATCTAGCATAGAAGGTACTGAGCTCATCTGGAGTGAAATGAAACCCTGTTGTCACCTATGTTGCTTTATTTCACTTCATATAAGGTGATAGCATTTAAGCCTTGCCGCAAATCTCATGCATCCTTCATTGATTCAAGTTTGTTTGGAATTTCCACTTCACCCGTAAGATGACTTTCTGGAGATCGGACCTGGACCTTTTGTAACTTTTTTCGTCACCAGACTTGAATGCCTCTGACCTAGCCCCAAGTAGATTGTGGATCTCATGGTTCATCCAGGGCTTCTGGTTGGTGAAGACCAAATGATTTTGTGAGGACCGAGTCATCTACAAATAAAGTCCACTACGAGCACGGTTTATTCATTCATATTCACATATTGAGATTTTGAACAAGGCCTGTTCTACCAACTTAAAGCAATCCTGTCGCCCCCACTCTGGCTCCCACGACCACCTCTTTGTTGTAATCTCTGGAGCTTTGCTCTTCAGCCTCTACCTCTACAGGTAGAAGGACAGACAAGCAATCAGATTTACTGAAATGCAGTCTGGGCATTCTTTATCTTAGTATAAAAGTGGTCTAATATGTTGGGACTTCTGGTGCTACAGGTTATATGTTGATTGTAATTGGGAAGAGAGTTCTTAAAAAAAAAAGCCTGATTATGACTTTGATTTGAAATAATGCTTAGGGGTGGACTGTTTCTTGTTTGGTGATAGCACCCATGCAGTATCTTAAGCACTTGAATATAGTCGGCATCTGGTGGTATGTAAAATGCAGTCTGGATTATGGAGGTGATCTCCCTGGATAAATAGAATAGATAGTATTTCACCATTAGACGTTCCAAGTCAGGGGAACATGAGTTCATCAAAACCGCCGCATTGGAGCACCACTGAGAGTTTATAAAGAAGCACATACTTCCAGCTTTTGCCTTTTTCGAATCAGCTGTTAGGTCCATCCTGTGAATTGAGAAGTCTCTGGGTTTGGTCACTGTGTCTTGTGTGCTGGGAGTAGGCCATGTCTTGGTTACAGTTAGAGCACACCAATCTCTTATTTCCCTCTGATCAGCCATCTTACCCTCAGGTCCTCTTTGTTCTTCATTGACTGCTCATTTGCCAAGATGCTGGATAGAAGGGATCTCATTCCTCTGTATTTCAGCCTGGTTTGGAGTACTCTCGCCCCCTCCTCTCTTCCCTCCCCCCCCCCCCCAATCCCACGCCTCACTTCTGGCTACTTAAAGTTGCTGTACCTGCTTGCTTGAAAGTTAAGCTTGCCAAGGCCTTCAGAAGATTGTGAAATCTGTAGTTTATAAAGTCAGTTTAAAAGTATATTGCTTAAAAGGAAATTACATACTGAAGATTGCAGTGAGAGTAATTCAAAGAGGTATATTTAGAAGTATTGTATGTAGCCTGCAGAAGGTTGCTGTTGTTCACTGGCGCCATCTTGCACCACCAAAATCCAGCATCAAGTTTTTGGTGTATCAAATTGCCAAAATTCCTGCCCAATATCGAGTTAGAGACATGACCCTTGTAGTCGATATGACAATGCACCTGGCAAGTGCTGAAAGAATCACAGACTTGGTTCATTGGTCATTTTTTGTTTGGTTATACTGATACCTTGCTTAGTTTGCTTTATGTTCCCAGGAACGTGTTCATGGAATTAGTGCTTAAAGGGGTTGTGATAGCAACTTTTAGATGTATTACAAAACCACTGTGCTGAGAATCTGGAATAACTGCAGCCATGAATCAATCCCTGGTTCAGTATGGAAAGTGTGCCTGTTAAGGGTGGTGTTGGTCAGACAAAGGAGAACAGTGTGGCCTTGCAGAGTTGAGATGGGCATGTAGAACTATAGGGTGCACTTGGACAGCACTCATTGAGCTTGTTACTATAGAGCAGTCCTCAGACTGCGGTGCGGTGCGCAGTTCAACAGAGTGGTGGCAACAGATTTTATCATGTCCAACTGAGAATTGAGGAATTTATAAAGTGCCAGCTGAGTGTTTCATTGTGGTAATGCACATCTCAAGCAAATGTCTTTTTAAGTGTATGTACCTTGTGAATGTTCTGACACTAGGACCAATAATGCTACAAAGAATTGGGAGTCTACAGGGTAATGCTAAATAGAGCATTGATGTGTTGTTTAACATCTTATTTTGGACATAGGTTCCAGTTACTGAACTGACAAACCAGTGAACAAAATGTATTCAAACAGCATTTTGAATAATCCAGCAAGTTTAAGTAGCTCTAGCATTTATAGATGTAAAGTATTGCCTTTAAAAAAGGCTTTTTAAGTTTTTGGATAGAAGAGCATGCCATGCACAATATCTTCAGAGATTTTTCTATGCATAAATAATAGCATTGTATTTTTGCTTGTTATTTGGTTTCACAATTGGAAATGAGAGAAGAAGAATCCACTACCCAGGCCATGCTCCCTTCTCACTACTGCCACCAGGAAGAAGGTAAAGATGTCTCAGGACCCACACCCCCAGGTTCAGGAACAGTTATTATCCCTCAGCCATCAGGCTTTTGAACCAGAGGGGATAACTTCACTCAACTTCACTCGCCTTATCACTGAACTGTTCCAACAACCTTGATTCACTTTCAAGGACTCTTCATCTCACGTTCTTGATATTTATTGCTTATTTATTGTTTTTTTTTCTTCTGTATTTGCCCAGTTTGTCTTTTTCACATTGGATGCTTGTCTGTCCTGTTGGGTGAGGTCTTTCATTTATTTCTATTATGTTTTTTTGAAGTTACTTAGTATGCCTGCAAGAAAACAAATCTCAGGGTTGTATATGGTGACAAGGTGTACTTTGATAATAAATTTACTTTGCATTTTGAAGAATCTGCTGCATTGCAGTGCTGCTTAATGACTTGAGGAATATTTCTTGTTCTAACAAATCTTGTTCTTTCTGAAGGCTCATCAGTCCCATGGCTGATTTAAATATTTGCTTGTTGGAATTTTTCAAACTAGGTTTTTTTTGTTTGTTCCATTGATGCTGCCTTCAAGCCTGGTGATGGAACAGCTCTCAGAGCAGACAGGACAAACCTCATGAGGGCAAAGTCCACCTGTGCACAAACAATCAACGACACTTTTTCAATAATGATCCCCAGTGTACATGGCTGTATCAGTGATGCCTCACTCCCCAGCACTAAACAACTTTCAATTCTCCCCCTCCCCCATTCAGGTGAGCACCCACAGTCTGTAACAGCAGCACTCTGCAGAGGGTCAGCCCCCTCTGAGGCTGCTGGGCTGGAGAGCATCACGGGTGGAATATTCAGGGAGCATGCACACCTGCTTACTGATGTCTTCTAGGACATTGTTAACACTTCTCTCATTAAGGCTGATGTCTCCACATGCTTCAAATCAGCCACCATCACTATACCATCAAACTCTGCAACTTCAAAACTAAACAACTACCTCCTAGTGGCACTGATGCCAATCATCATGAAATGCTTAGAATGGCTGGTAATGTCACATATCAGAAACTCCATCCCTGCCACACTAGACATTCACTAATATGTTTACTGACAGAACTGCTCTATGACACATACCATGGCATCTGTCATGCACCAGGCCCTGACACTCCTAGAAAACCTTGACACTGGTGGTCTTATGACAATGATTCAGCTTAGAAGAGGTGAAAGACTCAGTGTGCTATCAGGTAAATAAACTCCGTCAATGCCAACAGGACAAAGGAGATGGATATTGACTTCAAGAGAACTTGCACCACTCACCCCTCTTTACATTGGAGGCACAGCAGTGGAAACTGCGAGCATTTTCAAAATCTTGGGAGTGCACATCTTTGTTGCACAACCTCTCATGGTCTCAGAACACAACCTACACAATCAAGAAAACTCACCAATGCCTCTCATTTATGAGGAAGCCAGAGAGAGCTGGACAATGCACAACAGTACTCACAACCTTCTCCAGATGCACAGTAGAGAGCATCCTAGTATCCTGCATCACTGCATGGCATGGAAGCTGGACTGTGGTGGACAGGAAGGCTTTACTATGGGTCAACAAAACTGTGCAACACATCAGTAACATGAGCCTACCTGCATGTATACAGAAAAATGCCAGAAAAAGACCATCAATATCATGAAAGATTCAGTCCACCCTGCTATTGGCATTTGTCCCAGCAAGGATGTGTAGTAGCCATGTCAGGACCAGCAGAGTCAAAAGCAAGTTACTTCCCTCAAGCAGTAAGGCTGGTCAACTCCTCTACTCACTAACCCACTCCACCACAATCCCCACCACCCCTATTTTATCATTTCTTGTCAGTCACCTTATATACAGACACTCCACTGCCTAGTGTCACTTTATGTACATGTAATCAATCTATGTATATAAGCTATCTTATGTATTGTTGTTTTTATTTTTGTGTTCTTTATCTTGTACATTTTTTATATGCTGCATCAGATCCAGAGTAAATAGTTATTTTGTTCTCTTTTACAGTGTGTGCTGGAAATGACACTGAACAATTTTGAATGTTGAATCTTGTGCTGTGGTGCACTGTTTTTTATGAACTCAAAAATGCATTTTAGTTAACATATTGTTGACATTATCAGAACAGCACAGGAACAGGTCGTTCAGCCTTTGATTCATGTTAAGCTAATGACATCACATGGTCTATATCACTCCATTTTCTGTGTATTCATCTGCCTATTTACGAGCTGTTTAAGTCCCTTTATCAAATCCGTTATGAAAAATGGCAAAAGGTAATCTAAAATGCTTTTCCATGCTGTCTGTTCATATGGCACAAGCCACTTTCTGCAAGCACCTTCTGCTATATGGGAATTTTGGTCTTGGCTGCATTATCAACTTACAACCTGTGGTAACCTGGGGAGAACCTGCAACTTGACTAACAGTGCTTTCAACTAATTACTTACCAGATCAATAATTTGCCTTCAGTTCAATGAGCTTCAATGTTTGTCTATGGTCTTGATAAAGAATTGCATCAAATAACTTCTGGAAGTTCTGAATCATACTTTGATACTCTCCTGACTACACTGCACATAGTTTGATAGCATTATGAGATTCATTTTTTGCAGCAGTCATTGGGCCAACTGTGCTTGGGAATTCTGCGAAAAGCAGAAGCTAAGGTGTAATTAGGAAACTTGTAACATCAGCCTAAACTCTTGCCAATCAAATTGTCTGAAGCCAGCAATTAACTCAGTGTAAGTGCTGAAAGAATCACAGACTTGGTTCATTGGTCATATTTTGCACTGTAATTTGAGGAGCACTGTGTAGAACATAAAACTACAGCGGAGGAATAGGCCATTTGGCCAGTGATGTCTGTGCCAAGCATGATATGATATCAAACTAATTCCTTCTGCTGCACATGATGCATATTCCTCCATTCCCTGTATATTTATGAATCTATCTTGCACTTGCATGAGAATGTAGAAATTGTTTGAAATGTAATTTGACTATCAATACATCTAGGCCATATATCCAAATCTAGATCGATACTTCATGCATCTAAGTGATCTGTCAAAATAGATGCCTTCATGTTTAAAGAATCATCTTGTAACTTGATCCACATGGTACACAAGTAAAGCCATTGATCTCAATGCACATAATTGTTAGGCTTCTGTATGAATATAAGAGAGTACGATGAAACAAAATACAAATAGCACAAGTTTGGGATGTGCATAATATTTTCCTTGAGGAATTTGAAAATTGTGCCTCTATTTTAAATTGATTGATTGAGCCAGAAGTGCCATTGATTTTGCCAGAAGAGAGAACTCTAATATAAAGGTTATTCTAAAAAAAATTCTGTCAATTGTAATTTTAAAAAATAAAGTCAAATAGTTTATCATTTGTGTTACCTCCCTGTCAGATTTCAAGTTGCAGATGTGCAACATTGTACTTAATTAAACTGAAGTCTGGTGTTATATTTTGTAACTCCAGAAACGATTGGAAGAAAAACACAGAGGCCTGGGATCTTGTCTTAATCTTTCTTTAGTAAGGCACTCACAAGCGGTTTGGTGGCATAATGATGTATACCATGCACGTACTACTTGCATATAATCCTCAATGAAATTATGTTAACAAAGAAAGAAAGCTGAATGAAACAATACATTTACAATCTTAATTGTATGGCTGAAATTTTAAATAAACTACACCCTGTGTAGCTGTGAACTCCAACTCAATATGGAATGCACGCAACTCAAATATGTAATTTATTGCTCTCTGGAACTCAGCATCTGTATAAAAGAGTACAGTTGACGTTTTGGGTCAAGACCCTTTAGCAGGACTGGAGAAAAAGGTGATAGGTGAAACCAAGGTGTGGGGGAAGAAGGGGTTGAAGTGAAGAGCTGGGAAGTTGATTGGTGAAAGAGATACAGGGCTGGAAAAGGGGGGGCATAAGAGGACAGAAGGCCATTGGGGGGACGTGTGCCAGAGGAAGGTGATGGGCAGTCAAGGAGATAAGGTGAGAGAGGGAAAAGGGGTTGAGGAGTGGTGAATGGGGGTGGGGTGGTGTCCATAACCAGAAGTTAGAGAAATCAATGTTCATGCCATTGGGTTGGAGGCTACCCAGACAGAATGTAAGGTGTTATTCCTCCAACATGAGTGTAGCCTCATCATGACAGTAGAGGAAGCCATGGATAGACACATTGAAATGGGAATGGGAAGTAGAATTAAAATGGGTGGCCACTGGGAGATCTCACTTTTTCTGGCAGATGGAGTGTAGCTGCCCAGTGAAGCAGTCTCCCAATCTATGTTGGGTCTCACCAATATACAGGAGGCCATACCGGCAGCATCGGACACAGTATATGTGGCCAAAAAGTTCTATTTTAACTTCATCAGTCCACAGGACTTGTTTCCAAAACGCATCAGGCTTGTTTAGATGTTCCTTTGCAAACTTCTGACACTGAATTTTGGCTGCAATGAGCAAAGATATGTTTGGAGAAAAAAGGGTGCAGAATTTCATGAAAAGCACCTTTCCAACTGTTAAGCATAGGGGTGGACCGATCATGCTTTGCGCTTGTGTTGCAGCCAGTGGCATGGTGAACATTTCACTGGTAGAAGGAAGAATGAATTCAATTAAATACCAGCAAATTCTGGAAGCAAGCATCACACTGTCTGTAAAAACAAAAAGCTGAAGATGAAGAGGATGGCTTGTACAACAGGATAATGATCCTAAACACACCTCAAAATCCACAATGGGCTACCTCAAGAGGCACAAGCTGAAGGTTTTGCCATGGCCCTCACAGTCCCCCAACCTGAATATCATCAAAAATCTGTGGATAGACCTCAGGAGAGCAGTGCATACAAGACGGCCCAAAGAATCTCACAGAACTAGAAGCCTCTTACAAGGAAGAATGGGTGAAAATCCTCTTTAGCTGGCTACAGAAAACATTTACAAACTGCTGATTGCCAAAGGGGATGTTACTAAGTACTGACCGTGCAGAGTGTCCAAGCTTTTGCTTGGGACCCTTTTCCTTTTTTTGTTATTTTGAAACTGTAAAAGATGGAAATGAAAACGTAATCTTACTTAAAATCTTAAAGAAATGTGGCATTTTTAACTTTATGCCTTTTGGAAATCAGGTCATCTTTTACTCGCTTAGCTATTCAGAGTAACAGAAATTTTGACCAGGGTTGCCCAAACTTTTGCGTCCGTGAGAGAGAGAGTGTGTGTGTGTGTGTGTGTAGAATGTCTGCTGTCTGTAAGTTGTATGGTTTCTTCTTGATGGCATGGGTTAACTTGGGGGTTGCTGGGTGGTGCAACTTGAAGGACCAGAAGGGCTTATTCTATGCTGTATAATTTGCATACTCCCCGTACACTATATAATAAAACTACTATATAGACATCCACAGAATAGTAAGTTTTAAATAGTCCCATTTCAGACTAAAGATTTAATAGCTATGGAGGATATATTACTCTTGTGGAATAGCATCTTTCCTGACAAAGGAGGGGTCACTCTGGCAGATGAGACTTGTGGCTATGAAACAATCTTGTGTTCTGTGGCTTGTGCCATAGGGCTTGTAGGAATTAACTCTAGGACTGCAGGAAGTGATTTTGACAGCTCTGAACTTTCTTTTCAAACAATTGACTCTGCTCTCCTGAATGTATCGTCCTGAGATGACATCACTTTTGATCTCCTCTTTAGTCCCTTGTCAGGAGTGCTTGTGAAACAATGAACTTTGTTGTTTGAGAAGCCATCAATATGTCTCAGCTGTTTCTTCTGCATACTTTTGAGATTGGGTTTGTGGAGATCCAAGCATGAGCACATGGATGACACAGGAGCAGCACAGTTGTTGGTTGTGGATTGTGTTGCATTGCGATATGCAAGGAGAAAATTGGCGAGCTTCTGATTTAGTGTCAGTGTAGTGTGTTCTGCTGACGTTGCTCCAGGGCGTTCTTTACACTCTGGGCAAACCTATCTTAATAGTACAGTGCAGATGTAAAGTGTCTTAATCCATTCTGTTTTCAGGAATGACTGAAACTGTTCCACAACAAAATGTGGTCCATTCTCACTAAGCATCTGGAACACCAGTCCTTGAGAAGAGGCTTCTTAGTGGAAGCTATTGGGAGCACTTCTGGCCAATTTGTAGCTGCATCCATTGCTACCAAAAAATTTGTATCCACGAATGGTCCGGCAAAATCCACATGAATCCTCTGCCAGGGTAATGCAGGTCATTCCTAGGGAAGGGGAGGCGCTTCTCTTAGCATCTTCTGAATGTCTTGGCATCCCAAATAGAGCTGCCGACTGTGTGATCTGGCAAGCTACTCAATCTGATGATCTATCCCAGGCCAACACACTTCAAGCCGATGTTTTTATTTTGACCACGCCTAGACATCCAGCCTTTAGGTTCTCCAATACTTTACTCTCAGCTTGGATGGTAGAATACTTCTTAATCCCTACATAAGGCGACTCCCATCAAGGGCAAGTTCATCCAGTGTTAGTAAAAGTGATGGAACTGGGATTTCTGCTGCACATTCTAGCCATTGTGAGTAGCCGTATAGACCTGAGACAGTATGGGGTCTTTTCTGGTGTCCTTTTTGATAATCTCTGCCATAATAGGGAGACTTTCGATATGCATTCGGGTGAATACATCAAAAGGACTACCCTCTTTGTTCATTTTTCAGTTATTATCTTTCCAAGGGTAAATGGAACAATTCATCAGCATTTCCATGCTTAATTGTCCTCTTGAATTTGTTCTTGTAATAGTGTCCTCCAAGAAACACAGCCCATCTCTGCTGCTGTTGTTAGTGGCTCATCCTTCATTGGATTGAAAATGGACGTGATTAGTTGGTGATCAGTTATGAAGGTTAAGTCTCTTCCATACAGATACTGGTTGAAATGTTTTACACCCCAAACCAGACTCAAGGTCTGTCTGTCAATCTGTGTGTAATTTTTCTCTGCAGTGGTGTTGGAATGTGATTCAAAGATGGGGTGTTCACTTCCTGCACTCAAAACATGACATGATTGCACCTTTTCCATAAGGCAAAGCGTAGCAGGCAAGCAGCTGATGCTATTTGATCCGCATACACTGAGCAAAGAAACTCCACAGTGATCTCCTAGAGCTTGGGCTATTTGGCAACTAAAAGCCATCCTTGTCTACCTTTTGATGAGATGTAATTCCAACTGAAGTATTTTTCTAATAATACACACAAATTTCTGAAGGAACTCTTCAAGCCTTGCAGCATCTATGGCAAAGAGCAAACAGTTGATGTTTTGGGTCAAGGCCCTTCATGAGGACTGGGGTGGGGGGGAAGAGACATCAACAGTCAGAGTAAGAAGGTGGAGGGAAGAGATGAAGTACAAGGCAGTAGATAATGGGTGAAACCAGGAGATGGGGAGGGGTGAATTAAAGAGCTGGGAAGCTGATTGGTAAAAGAGATCAAGGGCTGGAGAAGGGGAAATCTGATAGGAGAGGACAGGTAAGTATTTTCCTGTTTGCCTTGATGTAAAAGAGAGACTCCCATTTGGGAGTTGATTGATTGTGAGTTAGTGAACTATTATTTTACCATACCTTTTGTACTGGACATACTACTTTGTATATTTCAATTTGTGACTATAAAGAACAGCTTGGCTGGAGAGTAACTAATTTTGAAGTGCAGCCTTCACTTTGTTTTTTCTGGCTTTTGCTGCAACCAGTGCTTTTCATATTTTATTATCATTTGGAGTCAATTTAATTGACTCAAGACTGGCTTCTTGATTGTCTACACCACTTCTCAGTTGTACTTTGGTTCTGGTAGATTATTCTCACAGGTACCAATATACAGTGAAAGGCTTGTCTCGCATCATGTTTAGGCAGATCAAATCATTACGCAGCACATTGAGCTTTAATAAAGTAAAATAATAACAATGCAGAATAAAGTGTAAAAGCTACCAAAAGAATGCAGAGGAGGTAAAGGTAAAGTGCAAGATCATAAAGAGGTGGATTTGGAGGCCTAGTATATAATTGGCCTGTTTAAGAGTCTGATAACAGTGGGAAAGAAGCTGTCTTTGAGCTGTACATGCTTTCAGGCTTTTATATTGCTACCTGATGGGAGAGGAGAGAATATCCAAGGTGGGTGAGATCTTTGTTTATTGGAGCTAAGCATTTCTCCATTCCATTTGCTAATGTTGGCTGACCATTCCGATTGTATTCTGGCTGATATTCCATCAGGAAGTATCCATAAAAAAAAATACATAAACTTGCTACCTACTGGCCATAGTTGTGTAGCAATTAGTATAATACTTAACAGCAACAGTGCTGTATGTGGGTTTTTTTGTATGTTCTCTCTGTTCAGGTAGATGGAGCTCGTCAACCTGGGAAGGCAGTCCACCTAAGAGAGGGAAAACTCCGAATTCAAACCTCTGCTGCCTTGTGGCCATACCCATTCATGGGAAAGGCTTTGGGAGTAAACCCTGAGGACAAATCCAGCAGTCTTAGGTCCCTAAGGCAGTCTGACATTGGGCATCTCCTGCGACGACACAGTTGCCAAGCTGTATTGGCCTTTGGCCCTTCCCTAGGGCAACATCGGTGTCATGGAGAGGGGAGACTTGCAGTAAGGGCAACTGCCGGTCTTCCATACAACCTAGCCCAGGCCTGCACCCTGGAGAGGACAGTCTAGTAGACTTTTCAGGTGCAGATCCATGGTCTTGTGAGACTAACAGAAAACACCATCGCTCTGTGACCGTCTAGATTGCCTCCAGATACTCTGGTTTCCTCCCACATTCAAAGACCTACAGTTGAGGTGAATGAGTTGTAGATATGCTATGTTGGTGCTTAAAATGTTTGACACTTGTGGGCTGCCCCCCCAGCAAAATTCTCAGACTGGGTTGGTCATAAGTACAAACAACACATTTCACTGTATGTTTTGATGTGCATGTGATAAATAAAGCTAATCTTTAATCTCCTTCACTAAGAATGAGAGAGGCGTAGATGGAGTCCATAGAGGGGAGGCTGGTTCCCGTGATATGCTGAGCTATATCCACAACTTTATGCAATTTCTCGTAGTCAACCACAGAGCAATTGCTGTGCCAAGCCTTTTTGCATCCAGACAATGCTTTCTGTGATGCATTGATTAAAAATTCGTAAGTGTTGATGGGGACATGCTAAATTTCTTTAGCCTCTTAAGGAAGTAGACGCATTGATGAGTTTTGTTGGCCAAGACATCAATGTAGTTGGACCTGGGCAGGCTATTGGTGATGTTCACACCCAGATATCTGTGGCTCTCAACCCTCTCAATTTCAACCCCGTTGATGTCGACAGGAACATGTGCACCAGTGCCCTTTCTGAAGCCGTGGATCTGCTCTCTTGTTGACATTGAGGGGCTAAGCACATCTTCAGCACCATATTCAAGTTTGCTGACAGGCCAAATCACAGGTAATGACAAATCAGCATACAGAAGGGAAATTGAAAATCTGGCTGAGTGATGCCACAACAATAGCTGAATGTCAGCAAGACCAAGAAGCTGATTGTTGACTTCAGGAGGAGGAAACCAGAGGTCCATGAGTCAGTCCTCATTGGAGGATCAGAGATGGAGAGGGTCAGCAACTTTAAATTCCTTTAAGTTCCTTGGAGAACCTGTCCTGCGTCCAGCATGTAACTGCAATTACAAGGAAAACACTACAGCGCCTCTGTTTCCTTTGGAGTTTGCAAAGATTTGGCAAGACATTTAAAACTTTAATAAACTTCTATAGATGTGAAGTGAGGAGTATATTGACTGGCTGTATCACAGCCTGGTGTGGAAACACCTATGCTTTTGAATAGAAAATCCTATAAAAAGTGGATACAGCCCAGTCCATCATGGGTAAAGCCCTTCCCAAGTTTCTGCGTTGTCACAGGAAAGCAGTATCCATCATCAAGGGTCACCACCATCCAGGGCATGCTCCCTTCTCACTGCTGCGCTCAGGATGAAGGTACAGGAGCTTCTAGATTCATACGATCAAGTTCGGGAACAATTCAACTTGTGTCATCATTGAAATGTTCAATGACCAATGGACTCATTTTCAAGGATTCTTCATCTCATGTTCTAGATATCTATTGCTTATTTAATCATTATCATTTCTTGCTTTTTTGTATATGCACAAAAGCTGTCTTTTGCATACTAGGTAAACACCCAAGTTGGTGTGGTCTCTCCTTGATTCTACTATAACTATTATTCTATTATGGATTTATTGGGTTCTGTGTGGTGACATGTACTGGTTGCATTTTGATAAGTTTACTTTGAACTTTGAAGGTGGTTATCACTAAGTTCTGTATCTCTGTACTCTGTCTCATCGTTATTTGAGATCTGGCTCCTTATAGTGATATCCTCTGTAAACTTTTAGATGGAGTTAGAGCAGAACCTGGCCACAGGGAGTGTACAGGGAGTAGAATAATTGTGGTGGATGTGTTACTGACTACCCTTACTAATTAGTGTGTTGGATAATTCAGTCTTGTCTGTATCACTCAGCTACTGTGCTTTCCCTGGTGAATATTCTTGGGGCTTCCCTTTTTTGTTAGTTGCTTAAATATCCACCACCATAACTGATGTCCAATGCAAGTTAGAGCAACAGCACTTTGTATTCTGCCTGGATGCTTTATGACCCAGTGATATGAACATTTCAATTCTCCAGTTTCAGGTAGCCTTCAACCTCTGTTTTCTCTCCCTTCCTCCATTGCCACACTATTCTCTTTTTCCTTACAATCCTTCTCCATTCCACCCATTTCATCCCCCTTCTCCCAGCTACTTTCACCTACCCTATCCACATACTTGGGCTCTTTGCTTTCCCTGCCCACCACCCCCCCCCCCCCACATCTGCTCCTCCTTCCATATTGCTTTCACCTCATCCCTACAAATTTCCATTCTTTCTTAATGCAGGTGACTATGACATCTATGTACCTTGACATTATTTAAGAGTACTTTGGGGGTGGTGGTGTAGTGAAATAAAGAGTCTTGTATTTCTTTTGCTCTTGGAGATGAACCTGGAGTTATGGGTATTTAATATGATAAATAAAGCAAATATAGGCAAGTAATATGTAAATCCTGCTTCCTATGACAATTGTAATTTAAATAGTGAAACTGTTGTTATGCCAGCAGGGACTTTCCACAGTGACTCACATAGTTAAAAAGAACAGTAATGAAAGTAATGGCAATTTCACTATTAATAAAATTGAATCATGTAGTGGTAAAACATAGAAGCAGGGCCTTCAGCATGCCCTGTGCACACTGACTATGAAATGCCCATCTAACATATTTTCTGTAGCCTTTTATGCCTTCGTGATTAAAGCACACCTTTAGGTATTTAAATGTTATGGGGTTTTCGGCCTCCTCCACCACTCACACCAGTTACAAAGTCCAACCACCAATTTGAATGAAAAAGATGTAATTTGCAGACTCACTAAACAGCCCACCTACATTTCTGTCCATATTGTCACTGATCCCCGTGGAACATAACTGGTCACTGATCTCCAGTCAGTCCTACCCTCTAACTTCTATGGCTAATCATGTTTTAAATCCTATCTACAAAGTCCTTGTGATCCCATGTGTCTTAATCTTCTGGATCCACCTACCATGAGGAACCTTGTTGAATATTTTATTAAAGTTCACGTGGATCTTTACTGCCCAACCTTCATGATTCATTTCTGTCACCTTTTCAAAAGGAGAGATGTTTACATGATGTATCTCTACAAAACCATGTTGATTAAGGCTAAGATGAGGGAATTCTCAAAGGGATCAGAAGTGAGAGAGTAAGCAATTTCAAGTTCCTGGGTGTCATTTAGATATCTGATGGATAGGGGAATCAAGGGATATGGGGACAAGGCAGGGTCTGGGTATTGATAGTGAATGATCAGCCATGATCTCAGAATGGTGGTGCAGACTCGAGGGGCCGAATGGTCTACTTCTGCACCTATTGTCTATAATATCTCTGAGGACCTAATCTGGTCCCAACATATCCATGCAGCCATAACGAAGGCAAGACAGCAGCTATATTTCATTATGAGTTTGAGGAGATTTGGTATGTCAACTAAAATTTCTACAGATATACCATAGAAAATATTCTTACAGGCTGCATTGCTGTCTGGTCTGGAGGTGGGCTACTGCACAGGATCTTAACAAGCTACTGAAAATTATAAAATTAGTCAGCTCCATCATGGGTACTAGCCTCTGTAGTATCCAAGACAACTTTAAGGAAGGATGCCTCAGAAATGTGGCATCCATTATTAAGGAACCTTATCACCCAGGACATGCCCTCTTCTCATTGCTACCGTCAGGAAGGAGGTATACACTCAGTAATTCAGGAACAGCTTCTTCTCTGCCATCTGATTTATGAATGACCATTGAACCCATGAACACCACCTCACTACTTTATTTCTGCTTTTGCACTAATTTAACGATTAGATATACATTTATATTTGCTGTAATTCAGGATTTTTTTCTATATTATCATATATTGCATTGTACTGGCTGCAAAGTTAACAAATTTCATGATACACACCAAAGATATTAAATCGGATTCTGGTTACTTTATGTACTTCGACTGATAAAGCCGAGTGTCCTGCATGTTGCTTTTGTCACTATCTTCTACACTGCTACCGTGAGATTTTTTTTTAACTTATCAAGGTCCCTCAGCTTTTCAGTTCCCCTTAGGGCTGAACTATTCATTGGGTACATACTACCTTATTAACTTCCCAAATTTAACTTGACAACTTTGTTTTAATAATTCACTTCTGATTATTTCCAATTTTCCAGTGTTCTATTTTCTTGTGCCATTAAGACTACGATCGCTTTATTAGATGGACTCTTCTTTGCTCCAAAATTAAATGATTGTATTAAATACATTTTTTAAGGTTTATCATTTTTTTACGATCTAGGGAAGAAATCTGAAATGAAATGTAAATGTTTGGGTGGTGTTATGATTCTTTCAACTATAAAATGAATAAAGCTAGAAATCCAGTAAACAACTGTAGTAACTGAGATTGCTGATACTTCTGTTATGGTTACAAAGATGGGCAATAGACCAAGTATGTGGCAAGTTTTTCTTGCAACACTTAAGTTTTTGTGTTGGGAGCAGGGACTTGGGAGTACAAGAGTGTATTTTATTGAAAGCAGTGGTGAAGAAGGCATTTGGCATGCTGGGCTTCATGAGCCTGAGCACTGAGTTTAGAAGTTAAGATGTGTTGCATTTTTACAAGTTGTTGGTGAGACTACACTTGGAGTATTGCATACAGTTTTGGCCACCCTGCTTTTGGACATTATCAAGCTAGAAAGTGGGCAGAAGAGATTTGAGGATGCTGTCAGGCGAGTTACAGGAAAGGTTGGCCACGTTGGGTTGTTACTCTGTGGAGTGCAAGCGAATGAGAGGTGACTTCACAAAAGATAATAAAATCAAGTGTATGGATAAGGAAACTGATGGTCTTTTCTCCATTGTTGGGGAGTCCAAAACTAGAGGACACAGATACAAGGAAAGTAGAGAGATGTAAGAGACCTTGGAGGTAACTTCTTTACGTTGAAGGTTGTGAGTACTTGTAAAGAGCTGCTGAAGGAAGTGGTCCAGGCTGGTACAATTGCAATAATCAAGAGGCATTTGGGTCGGTACATGGAAAAGTACGGCTTGGAGGGTTGCAGGATTGCAGTGAGGATGCTGTAGTCAGTGTGACCAGTTGGACCAAAGTGTCTGTTTCTATGCTGTATTACTCTGACTCTGGTTTTCTTTTCAGCACGGAGGATGCAAAATAAATGATTTGGAGAAAAAAACAGTATTTAAATAAACTTTTGGAGAATATTATAGTGGTCTGTAGCCCCTGCGGTTAGAAAGAGGGGAAATTCATATTAGGAAACTGGGAAATGTCAGCCTAATTAAATCCATCTTTCCCTCCCCCCCCACTCTTGGCTTTCTGCAGGGATCGCTCACTACGCGACTCCCTTGTCCATTCATGCCCCCCATCCCTCCCCACCGACCTCCCTCCAGGCACTTATCCCTGCAAACGGAAGAAGTGCTACACCTGTCCCCACACTTCTTCCCTCACCACCATCCTAGGCCCCAGACAGTCCTTTCAGGTGAGGCACCACTTCACCTGCGAGTCAACTGGGGTGATATACAGTATCTGGTGCTCCCAATGTGGCCATTTATACATAAGGGAGACCCGCCTCAGACTGGGAGACCGTTTCGCCGAACACCGGCGCTCAACCCTCCAGCAGTGGCTGGATCTCCCTGTGGCCACACACTTCAATTCCACAGACCGCTCCCACTCCGATATGTCTGTCCATGGCCTCTACCGTCAAGATGAGGCCACACACAGGTTGATGGAGCAATACCTTATCTCCCGCCTAGGTAGCCTCCTACCTGCCAGCATGAACTCACAGACCTCCGTTGATACCCCCTGCCCCACCCCTTACCCCATCCCTATCTATAATTTTAGTCTGGTTCTCTTTCTCTTTTCCCCCCTCACTATAATCCGCCAGCCCTACCTTTTTTTCTCTTTTATTTCCCATAATTCTCCACCTTCCCCCTAGCCCATTTCCCTCCAGCCTATCTCTTCCCAGTTCTCTACTTCATCCCAACCCCCACTTCTTTATCCCCCCTCGACCATTCCATGTTACTTCACTCCTGATGGAGGGTTTCGGCCCGAAACGTCGTCACTACCTCCTCCCATAGATGCTGTCTGGCCTGCTGAGTTCTGCCAGCATTTTGTATTTTTATTTATTTCCAGCATCTGCAGATTCACTCGTGTTGCCTTTAAATAAAGACTGTTTTATTTTGATTCATAAAAGAAGTGGGTACAGATAACTTCACAGAAATGTTAGACTCTTTGTTCCTTAACAAAGGCAATGCACTAAAGAAAATTCACATCTGTAAGAAAATAGTACTGGAGAAATTAGTGGCAAGAGATGTGCCTGAATTTGCATTACAGGATATTAAAAAGATAGCTAGCCTTTGAAATAATGACTGCATTGCAATTTTTCTAATTCTATGGCTTATTAAAATACATCTGGCATATTGGAGGATGGCAAATGTAACCCCATCTTCTTTTGAAAATGGGAAACTGAAGACTATTTAGTCTTATCACAAACAAGAGAAAATCTGGAGATGCTGGAAATCTAAGCCACGGGCACAAAATGCTGGAGGAACTTGGCAGATCAGGTAGCATATATAGAAAAAAGTGCAGTCAACATTTTGGACTGAAACCCCTTGGCAGGACTGGAGGAAAAAAGCTGAGGAGGAGATTTAAAAGGTGGGGGGAGGGGAGAAAGAAACAGAAGGTGATAGATGAAACCTGAAAGGGGAGGAGTGAAGAACCAGGGAGTTGATTGGTGAAGGAGACAGAAGGCCATGGAAGAAAGAAGTGGGAAAGAGCATGGGACAGAGGTGATGGGCAGGCAAGAAGATAAGGTGGGAGAGGGAAAGGGGGATGAGAAATAGTAAAGGGGGGTGGGGGGCATTACGGGAAGTTTGAGAAATCGATGTTTGTGCCATCAGGTTGGAAGCTACCCAAATGGAATATAAGGTGTTGTTCCTCCAAACTAAATGTGGCTTCATCACAACAGTGGAGGAGACGCAGACCATCGAGAGACATATGAGAGTGGGACTAGGAAATGAAATTAAAATGGGTGGCCGCTGGGAGATCCTGCTTTTTCTGGCAGATGGAGCATAGATGCTTGGTGAAGTAGTCTCACTGTTACGGGAGGCCACACCGGGAGCACTGGACACAGTATATGACCCCAGCAAACTCCCGGGTACCTCACCTGGAGGGACTTTTTAGGGCCCTGAATGGTAGTGAAGAAGATGGTGTAGGGAACAGGTGTAGCACTTTTTCCGCTTGCAAGGATAAGTTCCAGGAGGGAGGTCAGTGGGGAGGGACTAATGAAGGGAGTCATGTAAGGAGCGATTCCTGTGAAAGCTGAAAGTGGGGGTAGGGAAAGATGTGCTTGGTGGTGAGATCCCTGGAGATGGAGGAAGTTTTGGAGAATTATGTGCTGGATGTGGAGGCTGGTGGGGTGGTAGGTGAAAATAAGGAACCCTTTCCCTGCTAGGGTGGCGTGAAGATGGGTTGAGAGCAGACGTGAGTGAAATGGAAGAGATGAAGTTGAGGACAGCGTTGATGGTGGAAGAACAGAAGTCCCTTCCTTTGAAAAAGGAGGACATCTCCTTTGTTCTAAAATGAAAAGCCTCATCCTGAGAACAGATGCGGTGGAGACAGAGGAATTGAGAGAAGGGGTGGCATTTTTACAAGTAACAGGGTGAGAAGAGGTATAATCTAGGTAGCTATGAGAGTCCTTGGGTTTATAATAGACATCAAGTAAAAAGCTGTTTCAAGAGATTGAGACAGTGAGATAGAGACTATTTGTCTTATTTACTAAATTGAGAAAATGAGAAGAGATCTAATGGAATTCTGTTACAGTTAGACATTTTGAATGTGAGGAAGATGTGTCGAATAAAGAATCACAGATTCATGTGAGAAGCAAGAGGTTTTAAGAGATGAAGTTCACCTGTTATGTGGTAAACATGTGGAATTCTCTATCAGGATGTCTGTTGAGACCAATTTTCTAATTACTATTAAGAAAGATAAATTTCCAGATACAAGTGGTATGTATGAAGGGTATTGAAAGGGAAAATAGGCCATGATCCTATGGAATGTTACAGTAGTATCCAAAGGCCAACTGGCCTGCTCTGTTCATATTTTCTTTGTTTTCAAAGCAGTTGCTGCAGATGATTTAAGAACTGCCTGATGGTCAGGACTATACACAGTCCTCAGTGAGAATAGCCACAGGATATGTACTTGATTTAGTGATGATTAAATGCATTAAATGTTTTGACTAACAATTTTTAAGTTATTCAAGTTCATGAATGTGTTGTCTAGCCATGAAACAGTTAAATATGTGTTCATGTGTAGGTTGCATCAGGAACTATTCATAGTTTTACATTAGTTCGTTTTTCTGAAGGAGTGATGTCATCTTTCCGAGAACACTAGAGCTTCAATTTACCAGAAAGTGTAGAACTTTTCCTGTTGACATCTGCAATGTAACCTTTGTAAACATGATTATGGAAATTTTATTGGTCTCTGTTAAAAAAAATAGGCTGAATTTATTTGGAAACTATGGATTATTTATGTCACTAGTATATTGCTGTTTCATGAATAAAAACAACCTTCTTGTTTAGTAAACAGTGCTTAATAATTTTGTATTGTGCATTTAGTTTTTTAAAATAGGAAAACTTCCCTTTAAACTCTTAGTTTTGTAAGTATGTTCAAAATAAAGTGAAAAAAAATATTACTTTTTTTTGCTGATGTGGAAGTTAGCATAAGCATTCTGTATTATGTAAATTCATTGAAAATCCCGTTTAAAAAAAAATAATTGTGAAAGAGTAGTCAGGTAATTATTCAAAATGAATTTAAGTTCAAGGAACTTGTTTACAGTGACCAATCATTTTTGACTTTGGGTAGAAAGGTTCAATCTTTCTGTTTTCAACTTCATTTTGATTTTTTTTTATTTTGCAAGGAAGTATGTAATACAAAATGTATTTTATTAGTTGCTTTTGTTAATTATAAGGTCTTCTTTTGAGCTCCTATGTGTAATTGTTAATCATTGTGCACTCCATTGGTCTATTCAAGTCTGTGTCCTAACAAATTTTGGGACTTCCGCCAAATTAATTTTTCAGTTTTTATTCTAGTGGGATTGCTGATTTTGTGTTCAGACTTGTTCTGTTTTCAAAATATTTTCAGTCAGGATTGTGTGTGTGTTTGGACAGATCCAGATGTTTGGAATAGGAAGTTAGCTTTTGGGGTTTTGGGATGTGTTTTTAAGGGTGATACAGAATTCTGATAAATATGTACTTGCTGAAGCAGGACCTGAATGCAGAAGAGTTATTGATGATGCATCCTACTTGCAAGTTCAAACTCATTTATGGACTCTATTCAAGATTTCATGATTTTCCTATTGTCTATGCTGAAACTTTAATGCAGTTATCCAGGAGTGTTGTACGTTAAAAGCTCCACTTTCCAGTTTAGTTGGATGTATTTAACTAGTGTTTATTGTTCACATTGTGATTTTGTTGGGTAGCAGTGCAATTTAAAAAAAAATAATCCCTGATAGTAAAGCATACGTTTATTGTGAAATAGCTTTTCTCCTTTGAATAACAGGAGAAAATCTTGCAGTTTGTCAATAGCATCTGCAAGTGTGAGATAACTCTTATATTCCAATTTGTAGAAACTATCAAGTTGAGTGCATTTTAGTTGGGGATATATGTTGAGGACTCCTGAATGATGGAGTGATTATGTCACTTGGCTCATTAACTGTAGCCAATCAAACATCCTTGGATTGATGTTGAATGGAATGCTTGTCTCTTAATATGTAAATTGGATCTTGTGATGTGCACAGCATATAGTTTATCATTTTAGGATTGCACCTCTGTGGTTTCTGCTGTATTAACTGACAATATCAAAAAGGATGCAGAGTAGTTTTTGTGTACAATGGACTCCGGTTAGTTGGGACATCGATTAATGGGGACAACAGCTTTTTGGGACAATGCTTAACAAAAACTAATGGTGAAAATAGCCCAGATTCGCTCAGCTTATTTGGGACACTATGCTGCTTAATTGGGACAGGAAGCTTGCCGAACAGTTTCTAACTGGTGTCAGTCATGTCCGCCTGTGTTCAAAAAGCAGTGATTGTCACTGATGGTTGGCGAGAAATAAGCAGTCAAGAAATAAGCAATAAGACATTTTGGGACTGTTTTGCTTACTATGGTTTCAAGCATTGAGGCTTGGAGATGCCAGAGACAGCTGGGAGTGAAAATGAAAATTTAAATTAGGAGCTCCAAAGAATTTGAAGGTATTGCCAATCACCTTCAATGTTACAATGAAGATGTGGAGGATTCGTTCTTTGAAAACATTGTATAAAGGCGGTCCAATATCATCTGCACTAGATGTCTGTGCTGATTTTTTTAAATTTACAGTCAACCAAAAGAACATGGCAGTGTACACTGGATGAATTCCTCCATCAATAATTACTGCGAAGTAATACACAGCTTTATAGTACTGTAGTAGTATTAGTAATGTTCTAATTTGTTCTGTATTTCATTTAATTACATAATTTGTTACTCAGTTAAACACTAGTTTATCATTTTTAAACTTTTAAAACTATTTTCATGAAACTTTGCTTAATTGAGCCTAAATGTCCTGGTCCCAATGTTCCAATTAACTGGAATTCACAGTACCTTGACATCACTGAGGCAGTGAAAGGGTGCTCACTTAAGCTGCTGGATTTCTTCAGCCAATCCAATATTGTGGCTGCCAGAGCTTACATTGGGAAGTACCTTGGGAGGTCTAATTTTGCTTATCAACCCACTGGCTTAATACTACTACCAAATGGGTCAGACTTTTGGAACAATCAAGCTAGAGTCAGGAGTGGGATTGGTAGCCATTTAGTCTGTCTGAGGAATTTTAACTTGTGATAAGTTCATGTAAATGTTTTATTTCCAATTCCTTATTGTTGAATTAATCAGAACTAAACATTTTCCTATTTTAGACAGCTTGTTTTAAGAACCCATAGATATTATCCAAAACTGGAATAGGTATATTCTGAATGAAGCCGTTGATATGAGATTGGTTTTATTTACCTCCATTTGCTGCCTGTTGAGAAAAGAATTTTTCAATTCATTAGTTGATCCAGATTCCTGATCCATCAAGTATTTCTAAGTTTTAATAATATCAACAGTAATATTCAGTAGAAAATAACATGGTCCACAATGTTAATTTTGGTTTGACATCTATTAATTTTGTTTTACTTTTTAATTGTAGTTGACCACAGCCGTGTTAAACTTCAGAAAGCAGATAATGATTATATCAATGCAAGTCTAATTAGCATGGACGAGGCCCAGAGAAACTACATTTTAACCCAGGTA
The DNA here is from genome assembly GCF_030144855.1 of Hypanus sabinus. NCBI lineage: Eukaryota > Metazoa > Chordata > Chondrichthyes > Myliobatiformes > Dasyatidae > Hypanus > Hypanus sabinus. The sequence continues at coordinate 132,977,101 of NC_082706.1, forward strand.
GGTAGACACAGATAAGCCACAGAGTGTCTGTTGTCTGGTGTGATTGAGAATATTGAATTTTTTGCTGTTGGATTATGTGTGGGGTGGTTGAACTGTGTTCATACAAATTATGTAACCTGTACCCCAAATGAACAGGCAAAATACAACGTTACTTGTAAGATCATAATGCCAAACAAGCTTTTGCCTGTAGCAGATCTTCATGCCCTGCTTGGGCAGGATATTTAATTTGTAGTATTTATGTGTGGGGAGATTGGCTTCACTTTTCAAGTTTCAAACATTGCAAACGCGCTGTTCCTGAAATTTGGTTATTTTTCATGATCACAAATGCTTGACTGAGATCTTCGCAACCCCATCAATTTGTCTTTTCACTTCGGTTAAAGTAATTAGTTCAAATTGGAGTACTACAGGCTGTCTCTGGGTATGAATGAGTTCAATTCCTGAGTCTGTAAGTCGGATTTGCACATAAGTCGGAACAGGTACACCCAATATTATTTAGCATTAGTTAGTCAATCGTTTATATTTTACCTTTCTATGTATATAAAAACACTTAAGAAACTTATGTATTCCAATAGTTAAACCACTGCATTGCTTAGTAATAATTGTAGCTTTCATTGGGGAAGGGCCTTTCACATGCTCCATTATTCTCACTTCATCCTTCACCTGTATCCTTTAAAGTTGCTCCGATAATGACCGACTGTAGCCTAACGCTTTTCCAATGACCGATGGCGTTTCACCTCTTTCGAATCGGTTTATTATTTCCACTTTATTTTCAATCGCGATCATTTTCCGTCAATGGAACAGAAAACTGCGGATTTTATGTTCTATCACTGTGCAGCAGTGAACTGTCTGGCCTATCAGAGTTCTCTTCAGGAACTAGTTGACTTGATCAGCATTTCTGATCTGACTATTGTTCATGATAATACTTAATTTAAAAAAAATACAGCGTCAGCCGCGGGAAGTGGGTCGCTCCTGGTCCTAAACTCAGCCCGCACTGAGACAGGTTAAATGGGGCAGTGCTGACTGGAAAAGGGGGATCAGGGTGAATCTTGCTTAGAAATATTTAAGCCAAATACAAAGTTACACACTCAACACAGTGTAAACAACAACGACTTAAAATGGCAGATGGTGTCATAATCCAACTTAAAATGGCGGACGGTGTTCTCCTCCCTCCGTTTGTAAGTACGAGTTGTCCATAAGTCGGATGTTCATAACTCGGGGACTGCCTGTATTTCATTGCATTTAATAAAGGGCACTTTTCTGTTTTTCGATTTGTCTCTGTGCTTTTTATTATGTTTTTGCTGGAATGCATAATTTGGCTTTACTGCAGTTTGAAGATGGTAATTAATGCCCTTGAGGTGATGGCGATCCACCTTGAACTAATGTGTAGACAACAAAAAAAGATGAGGTAGTATTGTGAATGGTGGAGAAGAGAATGATAGATTACTGAGTACATTTAGATAGATTGAATAGATGCTGTTTATTTTGGAGAAGTGAGTGGTGATGCATTTTTAGAAAAATTGAGAAGAAGCAATATAGAATAAAGAATACTATGCTAAAATCACTGAAGGATTAGTGGTATCTGGGGTATGATTACATACACAGATTACACGGAATACACAGCCTGCTCTTTATGTCAAACCAGACCACCGAGACTATTTATGCTCCACTCAAGCCACCTTCCTTTCTTCACCAAAGTGTATCAGAACATCCAAATGTGAGTGTACTTAAAATCATTAGAAGTAGCAGGGTGGATTGAGAAAACTTAATAAGGCAGAGCTAGTAACTAAAGTTGTCAATAGAGCTGTTCATGATAAATTCAGTTTTTTATAATAAAGAAGTGAGGCATTTGAGAGTGTCCAGAAGGATGGTATATGTAATAGATTTAGGAGGTAGGGACTGTTTTCTTTGGTGATAAAATAAGTGACTTGATCAAAGTACACAAAGTAATGAGGTGACTAAGATACTGATTAAGAAGTAAGAGACACTTTTTCTTTTGGAGCAGCTGGTGACCAGAGATCATAGAAGGAAAACATTGGCCATTCCCAGGTTATGAAAGCCTGACTTATAGGCACCCTTTACATTTGAATAAGTTTCTATAATAGTAAGTTCAAAAGTTTGATGTATTTGAGCAACAGAACTAATTTCCTTTCTAATTCTGATTCTCTCTCCACTTTTAGTAATTGCTCTTTCTTATTAATCTGATTTTTCTGATGCCATATATTAAAATACTGTGGAGATGTGGTTACCATATAGTGATATTTTTGGTCCATTTTCCAATTTGAGGATAAAATTAATGGACGTCTGTAAAAACAGAAGCCATTTGTTATTGAGAAAGACCTGTTAAAGGGAAGACAATTGAGTGATTAGAGAAAAGATTCCCTCTGATTTGAGCATAGAAAGTGCTAGATGCAAATATAGTAATGGCAGGTTGCATTGCAGCTTTTGAGAGAGAATTGTATAGATGAATGATGGTAAAGAAATATAGAATTGGTTAGTTCAAGAGCTAGCACAGATATAATGGGGCCCAGTAACCACCACTTGTGCGATAACCATCCCATAATTCTGATTTATTTGTTTAGCCATTCTGTGTCATTGGTTGAAAGGATGAACGATTTGTGTAGTGAGTAGTGTGCCTTTCAGATGGAGTGCTTTATCTCTGTGTGGTGTTGAGGCGCTTGATGAACACAGCTCCAGAAACACTCAAGGCAAATAGAGTACATTTGTTTCATACTCCTGACTTTTTGATAGATATTAGAAAGGCTTTGGTCATCAAGAGGGGAATCATTCATTGCAATACACCCAATACCTGACTGACTTATCATAGAAAGTCAAATTAGAGTTGGTTAGAGGCTGTCAGGTTAGTAATTGTTTCCTTTATTCCATTATGTGGTAATTGATGCTTGGTTGTACGTGAGGTTTTGATGTATAGCTATTTCATTTGTTGATGAGTTCAAAATGGAAGTAAATGTGTGTGAAGATCCTCTACTCCTGATGTTGAAAGGAGTATCATTGAAGCAGTGAATTGGTTGGGTTTACCACACTGCCCTGAGATACTTACGAATAACTTCTCATTTCTGAAATTCAGCTCTTTGTTTCCAAGTTTAAATCAAGGTTGTGAAAATGTTTGTTGATGCAGTCCTGGCGAAACACAAGGCCATAGGAGATGGGAGCAGAATTATGCCACTTGGCCCATCGAATCTGCTCCGCCATTTCATCATGGCTGATCCATTTTTCCTCTCAGCCCCAATCTCTTGCATCCTTCCCCTCCCCCATATCCTTTTATAACATGATCAATAAAGAATATAACATATACTAAACATTAATGGATAATTTATTGGCAATTTAAAAGCTTCTTAAAAACACTTTCAATGATACCCTGCATCACTTTGTTGCTGGACTGAACAGTAATTATCTGGATTGGATTCTTTTTGACATGGTGTACCTTAAAAATTTCCCACTTGGTTGCATGGTTGCTGGTTTTCAAGTTGTACTGGATCAGTTTGGCTGGATGTGCAATTGCTTGTGGTATAGGCATGTTCAGTTTTATAGCTTGGATATTGTCTATTCCCACCACTTTTAGTGTACCAGCAATTTGGTTATTACTGACATATGGATGGAATTATATTGGCTGAAGCTAGTTTTATGTGATGATGGGGATCTGTAAAGTAAGTTGAAATAGATCATTCATTCAGAATGAAGCTGCCAATACTTCGCTGTCCACTTTAGCAATCATACAAAGTCATGCTCTTATTGAAGAGTCACTTTTCCTCTTCCTATTACCCGTGCAGTTGTCTTTCGCCATTTTTGGGAAAACTGCAGAGCTTTGTGTTCAGTTGGCTCAGGGAATACATTTCCTTGCTAGATTGGTTTTTCTTGTTTTGGTATGCCTCTCTTGCAGCTTCATGGCTGGTTCATCAGTGTAAATGTTGCCTTGAATTTTGATGGGCCTGGGTTTGAACCTCTCCTTGGTGCTGTATGTGTGAAGTTTGCACGTCCTCTCTTTGACTGCAAAGGTTTCTGGTTGCTCCAGTTTGCTTGTAGGCTTATGAGCCACTTAATGTTGATAAATAGTGTTGAAAAGCATATGGAGGAAAATTAGTCTACAGAGAAGGAGGGAGCATGGGAGGTTTCTTTTCTCAAGTTTGTTTAGCTGCCACGGATCTTCGATGCTAAAGATTCCAACAGTACAGTACTGGCAGCACATGTCCTAGTGGACATAATTTACATCAAAATCATCCTACTGGTCAACTGACTGGTGTGTTCACTGGGCTGTTTGACCTCTCGCTTCAGCACTGTGTGGTACCCACCTGCTTCAAGCAGGATTCAATTATACCAGTGCCCAAGAAGAGCTTGTTGACCTGCATCAATGACTATTGCCCAGTAATACTTACATCTACAGCGATGAAGTGTTTTGAAAGATTGATGATGAAACATATCAACTACTGCCTGAGAAATGACTTGGATATTCTCCAATATGCCTACCCCAGCAGCAGCTCTATAGCAAATGCAATTTCATTGGCTGGTCACTCAACCCTGGAACATGTGGGCAGCAAAGATGCAAACATCAGGATGCTCTTCATCAACTACAGCTCAGTATTTGATACCATCGCCACCTCAAAATTAATCAGTAAGCTTCAAGACTTTGGTCTTAATACCTCCTTGCTCAAAATTTTATCATTTTTGTTTTTGCCCCGCTGTTGGTTGCTGAACATGAACGCAACTGAGCGCTGGTCGGTCAGCAAGGTGAACCTTCTGCCAGCGAGATAGTGCCTCCAGTGCCTAATAGCTTCCCCTATGGCCTGGGCTTCTTCCTCCACCGCGGAGTGCTGAATTTCAGGGCCCTGAAGGGTACGAGAGAAGAATGCTACCGGCCTTCCTGCCTGATTGAGGGTAGCAGCCAGCGCGAAGTCGGAGGCGTCACTCTCTACTTGGAAGGGAATGGTCTCATTCACCCCATGCATCGTTGCTTTGGCAATGTCCCCTTTAATGCGGCTGAAGGCTGCGCGAGCCTCGGCAGAGAGGGGAAATGTGGTGGACTTGACCAGGGGGCGGGCCTTGTCTGCGTAATGGGGGACCCATTAGGCGTAATAGGAAAAGAAGCCCAGGCATCATTTGAGGGCTCTGAGGGTGGTGGGGAAAGGGAGTTCCAATAGGGGGCGCATACGGTCAGGGTCAGGGCCAAGACATACCCAAGGATAGCAAGTCGGGTGGTTCCGAACACACAGTTGTCCCTATTATAGGTGAGGTTAAGAGCTTTGGCCGCTTGGAAAAATCGTTGGCGGTTGATGTCGTGATCCTGCCAGTCGTGACTGTAGATGGTGATGTTATCCAAATATGGGAACGTGGCCTTCAGTTGGCACAGGTCCACCATCCGGTCCATTTCCCTCTGGAAGACAGAGACACCATTTGTGACACCAAAGTGGACGCGCAGGAAGTGATAGAGTCTGCTGCCCGCCTCGAAGACAGTGTACGGGCGGTCCTCCGGGCAGATGGGGAGCTGATGGTAAGCGGATTTCAGGTCTATGGTCGAGTACACCTTGTACTGGGCTATCTGACTCTATCTGCGATGCAGGGTAGTGGGTATGCGTCAAGCTGCGTGAACCTATTGATGGTCTGGCTATAGTCCACGACCATCCTATTTTTCTGCCCAGTCCGAACAATGACCACCTGGGCCCTCCAAAGACTTGTGCTTGGCTCAATGATCCCCTCCCTGAGCAGCCGCTGCACCTCCGACTTAATGAAGGCCCTGTCCCCTGCACTGTACCTCCTGCTTTTGGTTGCCACAGGTTTACAGTTGGGGGTCAGGTTGGGGAACAGCGGTGGGGGAGGGATCTTGAGGGTGGAGAGGCTGCAAGTGGTGTCAGTAGCGCGCCGTTGGCATGGTGTTGGGTGGGATGTGCGGGTCGGTGTGTGTGGTCAGTAACGGGGTATATAATGAAGTCCCACAAAACTGAGGATTTCAGACAGTGATTGGTGGGAGGGGCCCATCATACTCCATTGTCACACTTTTCAGGTGGCTCTGGAAGTCCAGCCGCAATAGCACAGGGGCACACAGTTGAGGCATGACCAGTAACGCAAAGTTCCGATATTCTGTGCCCTGCACCACCAATGTCGCTACACAACCCCCCACCCCCCCGGATGTCTGCAGAATGCGATCCAGAAGCCTTGGTGACCCTCAGGCTTACCGGCTGTGTCACGAGTCCGCAGCATTACAGTGTCCAGGTGAATAAAGCTCTCAGTGCTGCCCATGTCAAACGGGTAGCTAGTCCTGTGCCCCTCCGCCATGTTGTCCTTCATTGACCTTGCGAGCTGGTGTGGAGTGCTTTGGTCGAGGGTTACAGAGGCCAGCGTTGAATCGCCATCTTGGTGCCTGGTAAGCACCCGTGGGTCAGAGGCGGGGCGAGGTGGCGCTGACAAAGATGGCCGCCCCCATGCCTCGCATGAGGCGGGCAGGCAAGGATGGCGGCGACCAAGATGGCCACCCCCAAGCCTCGCACAAGGCAGGCAGGCAAGATGGCAGCGACCAAGATGGCCACCCCCATGCCTCGCACAAGGCGCTGCTCGACTCTGCTCGTGGTTTAAACTTACAGGCCTTGGCGAAGTGGCCCTTCCTTCCGCAGCTGGAGCAGGTAGCTTTTCGGGCCGGGCAGCTTTTCGAGTCCGCAGAATTAACACTGCGTGGACTTGCGACTGGCAGGAGCCGTGGTCGATTGCAGAGAGTTCACTGACTCGCGAGTAGCAGCGGCTGTGGTCAATTCGCCGGAGGGTTGTGGGGAGTTCACGGAGTCGCGATTGGCAGCAGCCGAGGTCGATTCGCCGGTGGGTGGCGGGGTCTGCAGCATCCATGGAACAGGTGGGAGATCGCACGGCTGGACAGTGTCAGCGTTGTGCAGAGCAGCCTCCAGTGTATCAGCCAGCTCAATCGCTGAACGTAAGGAAAGATCGGCGTTTTCCAGCAGCCGCTGGCGCACGTACACTGACCTGATCCCCGTAACGAAGGCGTCTTGTAGCAGGAGCACTGCATGCTGTTCCGCCATCAGTCTCCTGCAGTCGCAGGCCTGCACGAGTGTCTGTAGGGCCTGGACAAACTCAGTGCTCGACTCTCCGGCATTTGCAGACCCCAGTCAGTTAGCATTGGCAACAACATCTCCTTCACGATCTCCATTAGTACTGGTATACCACAAGGCTGTGAGCTTAGACCTCTGCGCTACCCACTTTACACTTATGACTGTGTGGCTAAACACAGCTCCAAGTTCACTGACTGTTGTAAGCCGAATCAAAGGTGGTGACAAATCAACATATTGAAAACTGGCTCAGTGATGCCACAGCAACAACCTCTTGCACAATGTCTGTAAGACCAAGGAGCTGATTATTGACTTCAGGAGGTGGAAACCAAAGGTCCTTGAGCCAGTCCTCATTGAAGGGACAGAGGTGGAGAGTGTCAGCAACTTTATTATTTTGGAGGGTTTGTTCTTGGCCTAGCACATGTGCAATTATAAAGAAAGCACAGGAGTGCCTCTACTTCCTGGTGAGCTTTTACAGATTTGGCATGACATCTAAAAATATGACAAACTTCTATGGATGTGTTGTGGAGAATATATTGACTGGCTACATCACAGCCTGATATGAAAACAACAATGCCCTTAAATGAAAGATTCTACAAGAAGTAGTGGATATGTCTCAGTCCATCATGAGTAAAGCCTTCCCAACAATTTAGCAGACCTACATGAAACACTTTTGCAGCAAAACCACATCCATCATCAGGGACACCTATCATCCAGGACATATTCTCTTCTAGCTGCTGCCATTAGAAAGAAATTACAAGAGCCTCAGGGCTTGCACCACCAGTTTCAGGAACAGTTATTATTCCTCAACCTTCAGGCTCTTGAACCAAAGGGGATAACTTCACTCAATCTCACTTGTCCCATCATTGAGATGTTCCAGCAATCAATGGACTCACTTTCAAAGACTCTCCATCTCAAGTTCTCGATATTGCTGATTTATTTATTATTATTACTACGACCTTTTGTATTTGCACAATTGTCTACAGTACTCTAGTTTGGATGGTCTTTCTTTGATTCTGTTATGGTTATTGTTCTATAGGTTTACTGAGCATGCTCGCAAGAAAATTAATCTCAGAGTTATTTATGGTGACATATATGTACTTTAATAATAAAATTTACTCTGACATACATTGTGAATTTTGTTGTTTTGTGGCAGCTGGCACAATGGCACAAGATTTTGTGGCAATGTGATTTCATGACCACTCCCAAGACTGGTTTTGTTTTAATTTCCAGCTGATTTGATTAACTGAATTCAAGTCCCACAACTGTCATAGTAGGATATAGACTTGCTTCTTGGAATATTTAATCTGGGCATCTGGGCATTCATCCAGTAATTTAACCACTGTGTCAAAACTTTAACTAATATACCTAATATAAAGCAGTTCTCTGAAGATGTATGCAGGAGATCAAATTAGTTGAAAGAAAGGAAACCCACCTGGACCAAGACCTGTTTTGAAATAGGTTGCAAGTATTTTGCAGCATTGCCTGGTTCTGTTGTTAAATGTGTGTGTCAGTGATTTGGGTTTAGGACTAGAGATGTTTGTGTTCAAATCATAAATGATCTAAAAAAATAAATATAGGCAAGATCCGAGGAAGTCGCAAGGAAATACTGTAATGTGGTCATACAGGCACGGTGATGACAAATGGAATTAGAGGTTAGTAATTCTGTAGTAATTTTACTTCATTATAAAAACAGTGCAGAATTTTACAAGGCATTTAAAAAAAATTTTAAAACATAGGATTAGTGTCAGTGGTTGGTTGATAGTTATCATGGAGCTAAAAGTCTGCTACGGTGCTATGTGAGCTGCCTTAATGACTATCACCTAGTAGCACTCACATCTACAATGATGAAATGCTTTGAGAGGTTGGTCATGACTAGACTAAACTCCTGCCTCAGCAAGGACCTGGACCCATTGCAATTTGCCTATTGCCACAATAGGTCAACAGCAGATACAATCTCAGTGGCTCTTCACAGGGCTTTAGACCATCTGGATAACACAAACACCTATGTCAGGATGCTTTTCATCGACTATAGCTCAGCATTTAATACCATCATTCCCACAGTCCTGATTGAGAAGTTACAGAACCTGGGCTTCTGTACCACCACCTCCTGTAATTGAACCTTTGACTTCTCAACTGGAAGACCACAATCTCTGCATATTGGTGATAGCATCTCCTTGGTGGCGATCAACACTGGTGTACCTTAGGGGTGTGTGTTCAGCCCACTGCTCTACTCTCTATATATGCATGACTGCGTGGGTAGGCATAACTCAAATACCATCTATAAATTTGCTGATGATGCAACCATTGTTGGTAGACTCTCAGATGGTGACGAGAGGGCGTACAGGAGTGAGATGTATCGGCTAGTAGAGTGGTGTTGCAACAACAACCTTGCACTCAACATCAGTAAGACAAAAGAGCTGATTGTGGACTTCAGGAAGGGTAAGACGGAGGAACACATACCAATCCTCATAGAGGGATCAGAAGTGGAGAGAGTGAGCAGTTTCAAGTTCCTGAGTGTCAAGATCTCTGAGGATCTAACCTGGTCCCAACATATTGATGCAGTTATAAAGAAGGCAAAACAGCGACTATACTTCATTTGGAGTTTGAAGAGATTGGTATGCCAACAGATACACTCAATAACTTCTATAGATGTACCGTGGAGAACATTCTGACAAGCTGCATCACTGTCTGTTATGGGGATGGGGTCTACTGAACGGGACTGAAAGAAGCTGCAGAGGGTTGTAAATTTAGTCGGCTCCATCTTGGAGCTTACAAAATACCTAGGGCATCTTCAAAGAGTGATCTCAGAAAGGCAGTGCCCATTATTAAGGATCTCCAGCACCCAGGGCATGCCATTTTCTCACTGTTACCATCAGGTAGGAGATAGAGAAGCCTGAAGGCACACACTGAGCAATTCAGAAACAGCAGCTTCCCCTCTGCCATCTGATTCCTAAATGGACATTGAACTCTTGAACACTACCTCACTTTTTTAATATATATTCTGATTTTTGCAGATTTTTAATCTATATATGTATACTGTAATTGATTTTTTTTTGTTCTATATTTTTTGCATTGAACTGCTGCTGCTAAGTTAACAAGTTTCACAAAACGTGCAGGTGATAATAAACCTGGTTCTGATATGTCAGTCTTTAAAGGCACTTTAGCCCTTCTTACATTTCATTTTATTTAGCCAGTTCATAGTTCAGTTCCATGCTATTTTCCTGCACTGACTCCATACCCCTTCATTTCCTGGTGTCTAAAAATCTATCAACTTTTTAAAAAAGTTTTATTTGGGGAAGAACAAGAGATCTGATACAAAAGTTGAGGTGCTATTTGATAAATTATTATTGAAGCACAGTAGTGGAGTATTGAGGCAATGTAGAAAACCTGATGTGAAGAAATATAAATGCACTAATTCTCTTCAAAGAAGTATTGAAGTTTATTTTTATGTCATGCCTTATTCATGGACCTTAAATGTGCAGAATTCTGCACAACAATAATATGTTAAGTGTGTGGCTTGCAATGGCAATGGGAGAAGACTGCATGCTTGCCACACAATAAAACTTTCATGTGTTAATTGTCCAGTATTAAAGTGAAGATTTTCTCCTTATCGGGTTACATTACCAATTAACTAAACTTTGCAATCATTTTTGAAGTTTTCTGCTTGAAGGTGGCCTTGAAACCAAATTATATTTACTTTCCATTTTTTAAATATAAATTTCCTTATGGAAAATAAATAGAAGAATTGGAATAAATGAAGCCCGAAGAAGAATTACAGATGTTAGTTTTGATTCCTCATTCTCTGGATGTGGTTTACTGAAGCATGACAATATCTTTTTTGAGCTGAAGCAATCTGAATTGTTTCTATAATGCTTTCTTCTTTAAAAAGAACTGAAGTGAGGTCCTAAGGGTGTCGATCCATTAACTTACTCCAAGGCTGTGTGTATCTGCATCTTGTGTGAAGGTCAGATTGACTTATACATACTGCCAAGCTGGTACTCTAACCAGACTGTCTTGCTGAAAATGGCAACTAGTCGTATTACACTTTGCCATTTTTGTCTGTGTGTGTGTCAGAGAGAAATGCAGACTCCCTGATGAATAACAGATGAGGGTATCAAGTTTTACAAAATAGAAGATCTGGCATTTTATTGTAGTTCTATTTGGAGTTAGTTAATTTCAACTATGAAGCCATTTAAGTTAATTTCAGCTATGAAACCATTTGAAGCATTACAGTGGACAATTACAGTGTTAGCAGGACAATGAAGGGAAAATTCAATGGAGGTTTCCATCCTCATGTTATTCTGTGACACAATCCCATTTGTGAATGTATGTTTTACAGAGATCAAGTTGACAGCGATAGTCTGTGCCTTTACATAACTGACCTTTTCATAGCCATTTGCAACAGTTAAAAGGTGAGCAGCTTTCATTGTACCGCAGTTCAATAAGACAAGACACAGAACAAAAGAAAAAAAGTGAAACAGTTACCAAATAAATTCCCATAATTATATTGGAGCTTGTTTAAATTTCAAGTTTGAAGTTGTTATAACCTTGATATCCCTGAGCACTTGATTTGAAAGTATTAAAAATGTCCATTTTCATTTCATTCCTTCTCCTATCTCTAATATTTCTTGGTTTCTTGGTAAATTTATTGAATTTTACACAGCAAGGCCAAAGTTTTGGTAGTTTGAGTGACTTCTTAGATTAATTCAGGTCTTAGTGACTGTATTGAAACTGAAGAAACCTGCCATCCACAGGATTGATCTTGTCAGGACTGGGATTTGAACTGCATTTGACAGGTTAATACTGCATCAATAAGTAACTTGAATTGACCTTCACTGTCTTTGATTTGTTGGTAACTTTAAGGACACTGTAACATTGTTACGATATAAAAGTATTACAACTTGTATTTTGAGATGCTTCCGCTCTGGTATTAACACTGACAGTTTTAATGTGGTTATCATTTTTAGCACTGCTGATTAGCTCTAGAGAGCAGAGTAGCAATTTTTTTAAATTTAAAAATGTGTTAGACAACAGGCGATTTCTTAAGTTTTCTCTGAATAGAAAGTCATATTTTGTCAGACTTTTACAATCTTCAGAAGTTCTTTGTATTATCAATTTGTTCCACTACATTAAAAAAGTTGCCTGTAGCCTGTGGTGCAGTAGGGTTGTTAAATTGGACTTGCATGTTATTTTGATTAGTATTGTGTTATATTACATGTAATGTATAATATATTAATATTTATGAGTAGCTGAACAGATTGATTACTTTAAATATAATTTGCTGCCTAAAACCAGGCTCCTCTTGAATAAATAGTTATCATACTGCTGCAAGTGCTGTTAAATAAATGTTTCTGAAGCATCAATTTCAAGGGCATTGCTGATCCAAGTTATTTGTAGTTTCAAAGTTTCTTTACAGGTATGAGTATTTTGTCAAAGAAACAAGGAGCAGTTCATTTTTCAGATTAAACTTGCATCATGTATGGGAATTAATTATGCAAATAAAATTAAATTTTTGCTGTTCCCAAGTTTTTAAGAAGGGAAGGGGGAATAATTAGCTGAGGTATACAAAACTGAGATGCACAGAGGCCCTTTTTCCCTTAGCAAAGAGGTCACTAGCTTTTAGGGCATCATTTTAAATTAATTGGTAAATTATATAGAGACTTAAGAACAAGAGGTTGTCACCTGACCTTTCAGCCTGCTCTGCTTTTCATTAAGATCATGGCTGAGCTTCTAACTTACTGCTATTATCCTGCTCTATCCTATATCCCATTATTCCTTAAAATCCTGAATTGTATTTATGTTTTGAATGGAATCTATAACAATCCTCAGAATGAATACTAAAAATTCCACACTCACTAAGTGAAGACATTTCTCCTCCGCTGTGGAAAGCGGCCAGTGAAGGAGTGGAGATTTGAGGCTTTGACTTGAGAGGCTTCGACGAGAAGAGGCAGAGGACGAGCTTGTTCCCAGTTGGTCTTTACAATGACTCCTGAGACGGTGATGTGCCTCTCCTGTGAGATGTGGCAGTCTTGGGGGAACTCCCCTCTCCCGCAGAGTCACACCTGCCAGAAGTGCTTGTGGCTGGGCGATCTGGAAGACCGTGTGAGGAATCTGGAGCAGCAGCTGGATGACCTTCGACTCAAGGGAGAATGAGGCGGTCATAGATGAGAGCTACAGGGAGGTAGTCACACCCAGGCTGCCAGAAGCAGGTTGTTGGGTGACAGTCCGAGGGGGGAAAGCGAAGGAGAGTAGACAGGTAGTGCAGAGCACCCCTGTGGCCATTCCCCTGAATAACAAGTTTACCATCCTGGATGCTGTTGGTGGGAACAACCGACCATGTGTGAGCCATGGTGGCAGGGCCTCTGGCGCTGAGTCTGACCCTGTGGTGCAGAAGGATGGGATGGAGAAGAGGAGAGCTGTCGTCATTGGAGACTCTATAGTCAGGGGAGCAGACAGGAGATCTTATGGAAGTGAGAAGGAAACCCACATGGTTTGTTGCCTCTCGGGTGCCAGGGTCCGGGATGTCTCTGACTGGGTGCATGACATCCTGGTACAAGAGGGAAAGCAACCAGAAGTCGTGATACATGTCGGGACCAACGACATAGGCAGGAAGAGGGATGAATGAGGTCCTGAAGTGTGAGTTTCGGGAACTAGGCAGAAGGCTGAAGAACAGGACCTCAAGGGTAGCGTTCTCAGGATTGTTGCCAGTACTACATGATAGCGATGGTAAGAATTGGAGGAGATGGCAGTTGAATGCGTGGCTGACGGGTTGGTGCAGGGGGCAGGGTTTTAGATTTTTGGACCATTGGGATATCATCTGGGCAAGGTGGGACCTGTACAGTTTGGATGAGTTGCACCTGAAATCAAGGGGGAGCAATATCCTTGCTGGTAGGTTTGCTAGCATGGTTCGGGAGGGTTTAAACTAATTTGCAAGGGGGATGAGACCTGGAACGATAGAGCAGTGAAAGAAGTGCATGGAGTAAAGCCAGATCTAACGTATAGATAGGCTTTGAGGAAAGAGCAGCAGAATAAAGAGTATAAAGGTAGTAAGGTAGAAGGGCTAAAGTGTGTGTACTTCAATGCAAGAAGCATCAGGAACAAAGGTGATGAACTGAGAGCTTGGATACGTGCATGGAATTATGATGTAGTAGCCATTACGGAGTCTTGGCTGGCACCAGGGCAAGAACGGATTCTCAATATTCCTGGATTTCAGTGCTTTAAAAGGGATAGAGAGGGGGGAAAAGGGGAGGAGGGGTGGCATTACTGGTCAGGGATACTATTACAGCTGCAGAAAGGGTGGGTAATGTAGCAGTATCCTCTTTTGAGTCAGTATGGGTGGAAGTCAGGAACAGGAAGGGAGCTGGGGGTATTCTGTAGGCCCCCTGTAAGCAGCAGAGATACCGAGAGGCAGATTTTGGAAAGGTGCAGAAATAACAGGGTTGTTATCATGGGTGACTTTAACTTCCCTAATATAGAATGGCACCTGTTTAGTTCCAAGGGTTTAGCTGGGGCAGAGTTTGTTAAGTGTGTCCAGGATGGTTTCCTGTCACAATATGTTGACAGACCGACTAAGGGGAAATGCCATACTAGATCTAGTATTAGGTAACAAACTGGGTCAGGTCACAGATCTGTCAGTGGGTAAGCATCTGGGAGACAGTGATCACCGCTCCCTGACCTTCAGCATTATCATGGAAAAGGATAGAATCAGAGAGGATAGGAAAATTTTTTATTGGGGAAGGGCAAATTATGAGGCTATAAGGCTAGAACTTGCAGGTGTGAATGGGGATCATGTTTTTGCAGGGAAATGTACTATGGACATGTGGTCAATGTTTAAGGATCTCTTGCAGGATGTTAGTGATAAATTTCTCCCGTTGAGGAAGATAAAGAATGGTAGGGTGAAGGAACCATGGGTGACAAGTGAAGTGGAAAATCTAGTCAGGTGGAAGAAGACAGCATAAATGAGGTTTAGGAAGCAAGGATCAGATGGGTCTATTGAGGAATATAGGGTAGCAAGAAAGGAGCTTAAGAAGAGGCTGAGAAGAGCAAGAAAGGGGCATGAGAAGGCCTTGGCGAGTAGGGTAAAGGAAAACCCTGAGGCATTCTTCCATTATGTGAAGAGCAAAAGGATGACAGGAGTGAAGGTAGGACCGATTAGAGATTAAAGTGGGAAGATGTGCCTGGGGGCTGTGGAAATGAGTGAGGTCCTCAATGAATACTTCTCTTCAGTATTCACCAATGAGAGGGAACTTGATGACGGTGAGGACAATATGAGTGAGGTTGATGCTCTGGAGCATGTTGATATTAAGAGAGAGGAGGTGTTGGAGTTGTTAAAATACATTAGGACAGTTAAGTCCCCGGGGCCTGATGGAATATTCCCCAGGCTGCTCCACAAGGCAAGGGAAGAGATTGCTGAACCTCTGGCTAGGATCCTCGTTGTCCACAGGAATGGTACCGGAGGATTGGAGGGAGGCAAATGTTGTCCCCATCTTCAAAAAAGGTAGTAGGGATAGTCTGGGTAATTATAGACCAATGAGCCTTACGTCTGTGGTGGGAAAGCTGTTGGACAAGATTCTTAGAGATAGGATCTATGGGCATTTAGAGAATCACGGTCTGATCAGGGACAGTCAGCATGGTTTTGTGAAGGGCAGATCGTGCCTAACAAGCCTGACAGAATTCTTTGAGGAGGTGACCAGGCATATAGGTGAGGGTAGTGCAGTGGACGTGATCTGCATGGATTTTAGTAAGGCATTTGACAAGGTTCCACACGGTAGGCTTATTCAGAAAGTCAGAAGGCATGGGATCCAGGGAAGTTTGGCCAGATGGATTCAGAATTGGCTTGCCTGTCGAAGGCAGAGGGTCATGGTGGAGGGAGTACATTCAGATTGGAGGGTTGTGACTAGTGGTATCCCGCAAGGATCTGTTCTGGGACTTCTACTTTTTGTGATTTTTATTAACGACCTAGATGTGGCGTTAGAAGGGTGAGTTGGCAAGTTTGCAGGTAACACAAAGGTTGGTGGTGGTGTAGATAGTATAGAGGATTTTCAAAAGATTGCAGAGAGACATTGAAAGGATGCAGAAGAGGGCTGAGAAGTAGCAGATGGAGTTCAACCCGGAGAAGTGTGAGGTGGTACACTTTGGAAGGACAAACTCCAAGGCAGAGAATAAAGTAAATGGCAGGATACTTGATAGTGTGGAGGAGCAGAGGGATCTGGGGGTACATGTCCACAGATCCCTGAAAGTTGCCTCACAGGTAGATAGGGTAGTTATGGGGTGTTAGCTTTCATAAGTCGAGGGATAGAGTTTAAGAGACGCGATGTTACGATGCAGCTCTAGTTAGGCCACATTTGGAGTACTGTGTCCGGTTCTGGTCACCTCAGTATAGGAAGGATGTGGAAGCATTGGAAAGGGTACAGAGGAGATTTACCAGGATGCTGCCTGGTTTAGAGAGTATGGATTATGATCAGAGATTAAGGGAGCTAGGGCTTTACTCTTTGGAGAGAAGGAGGATGAGAGGAGACATGATAGAGGTGTACAAGATATTAAGAGGACCGCCAGCACCTCTTCCCCAGGGCACCACTGCTCAATACAAGAGGACATGGTTTTAAGGTAAGGGGAGGGAAGTTAATGGGGGATATTAGAGGAAGGTTTTTCACTCAGAGAGTGGTTGGTGCGTGGAATGCACTGCCTGAGTCAGTGGTGGAGGCAGATACACTAGTGAAGTTTAAGAGACTACTAGACAGGTATATGGAGGAATTTAAGGTAGGGGGTTATATGGGAGGCAGGGTTTGAGGATCGGCACAACATTGTGGGCCGAAGGGCCTGTTCTGTTCTGTTCTATAATTGTAGCAGATTTGCCCTTTATTCTAAGTTTGTTATCTTCTGTTTCTCACCCCCCCCCCCCCGCCCACTGAGAGGAAGTTACGTTCCAGCATTCACATTGCAAAACAAGTTCATCTCGTTTCTTTGAAAATTGAAGGACTCACTATATGACAATCCTACTGCTAGGATTAAAATCAATGGATATTTATCAAATAGTCTTACCCTAGAAAGGGGCACGAGACAGGGTTGTGCATGGTCACCACTACTCTTCGCATTATATCTGGAACCATTAGCTCAATACATCAGACAAAATGAAGATATCAGGGGAATTACTATTAAAGGGACAGAGCATAAATTGTCTTGTTATGCGGATGACATGTTGATCTATCTAGGGCAACCAACATACTCTTTACCTAAATTGATGCAATCCTTGGAACAATATGATCAATTATCAGGATACAAGATCAACATAGATAAAACCCAATTACTTTCATATCACTATAGCCCACCAAGAGAAATTGAAAGTCGATACCCCTGGGCATGGCATACATAGTCTTTCAAATATTTGGGCATCATTATGCCAAAAGATTTGGCAAAATTATCAGAATGTAATTATCAGCCTTTATATAAAAAAATTAAGGAAGATGTGGCAAGATGGAGCCTGATTCCGTTTTTCAGTCTCAGTTCAAGGATTGAGTCTATTAAGATGAATATACTGTCCAGACTGTTATCTCTTTTTCAGACCCTACCAATAGAGATTAATCAAAGTCAATTCAATTAATGGAACAAGATGCTCTGAAGGTATATTTGGCAGTGTAAAAGGCCTAGAGTTCATCTCAAAACTTTGCAATTAGCAAAGGAAAAGGAGGGATGGGGCTTGCCTTCTCTTAGAGATTATTATTTTGCAGCACAGTTGAGAGCTGTGATATGTTGGTGCAACCCATCATATGACACTCAATGGAAAAACACTGAGGAGCGGGTACTTCCCATCCCCATACAAGCAATTTTGTCTGATAACAACCTGCAAAGGTACATAAATACTATTGATAACCCATGGGTGAAATTGACTCTTAAAATATGGAAAACTACTATAAAAGAATATAATCTAGAGGGAGATATTGCAATTCTTAAATGGTGTGCATATGACTCTGATTTTACACCAAATAAATTGGATGCTAGATTTAAGGATTGGACAGCTAAAGGAATAACAGTTCTTTGCAACATGATGAAAGAAGGAACACTGTTCAGTTTTGAAATGCTTAAAGAGAAACACTTATTAGAAAAAGAAGATTTTTAAGGTATTTACAGATGTGACAATATGTTAATAAGACTCTTAAAAATGTAAGCAAGGCAAATGCATGCTTGATAGAGCTCTTTAGAAAAGCATATAATTCAGATAATGGTAGTAGAATCATTTCAAGCATGTATAAGGGGTTGTCAAATCTTAAAACACTTTGGACTTCATACATTAAAACAAAATGGGAGAAGGAAGGAGGGATAATTATATCTGAGGAAGAATGGACAACAATATGGAGATATCAATGGAAGTGTACCAGTTCACAGAAATGGAGGGAGTTTGGATGGAAAAACTTGATAAGATATTTTATTAACCCTCTTAGAAATCCCATTATGATAGTAACTTCCCTGTTTGCTGGAGAAATTGTGGAAATCAAAATGCAAATCATTATCATATTTTTTGGGACTGCCCTGTTATCAAAGACTATTGGAGGGGGGTACACAATGCCCTACAAGACATCTTTAAATGTGAAATACCCTTAGAGAGTAAGACAATATATTATGGATATATACCTCAAGAATGGATGAACAGAGATAAATATTTAATGAATATACTGTTGGTGGCTGGTAAAAAGACTCTTACTAGGAAATGGTTATCACAGGAGAGCCCAACTTTAAATACATGGATGGAAATTACAATGGACATTTACAAAATGGAGAAGATAACAGCATCTGTTAATCATAAGCTGGAACAATTTGATTTATACTGGGAAAAATGGTTTAACTACATAATGCCTCATAGGCCTGATTTTATTCTCACAAATCAATGGATCTGTTGTAAAAAAAAAATCACTCCCTACTTGTACATAGTTCTTTCCTTTTGCTTGTTTTTTCTTTCCACTCTTCTATAAGTGAATACCTCAGATAAATACTTTGTGGAGATTTTGTGATATATATGATTATATGATATATATGTACAATGTCTGAAATACATCTTATGGAAATGTTTGTTTGATGAACTTCAATAAAAAAATAAATTACAAAAAAAAGTGAAGGACTACTGTACCGAAACCCACATTATATGGCAAACCTGCCTTCCTAAAAACTTGTCTGGTGAATATCTTCATTATCCTTTATTAAATTCACATGATGACATCTATATCTGTTTGTAGATAAGAGGGCCAAAACTTCCTATTATACTCTCAGATGCAATTTTCCCAAGCCCTAAATAATGGCAGTAAAATGTTTTTATTCCTCGACTCAAACCTTTTTGCTATAGAAAACAATATTCTTGTGCTCCTAATTTTTGCTATACTTGTATGCTGATTTCAGTGACTCATGTACAAGATCCTTTTGAATAATTCTCAGTTCCTTAATGTGTTTAAAACTACCATGTTCTCTGGCAAAGTTCATGATTTTCATTGTTCCATCTTATAGCTTACTCAATTTGGCTTCAAGACAATGTTCACAGGGAGAGCATAATTCGTTTCCTTGCATGTTTGGATTCCAGCTGGGGGGGTGGTGATTGAGAAATAACTGATACCAATTTAAAGGAACACACACGAAATGCTGGAAAAACTCGGCAGGTCAGGCAACATATATGGAAATGAATAAGCAGTTGACGTTTTGGGCTGAGGCCCTCTTTCAAGACTGGAAAGGAAGGAGGAAGACACCAGAATAAAAAGTTGGTGGGAGGGGAAGGAATTCAGCTAGAATGTGATAGGTGAAGACAGGTGGGTAGGAAAAATAAAGGGCTTGAGAGGAAGGACTAAAAGGAATATTTGAAAGAAGAATTTAAAACTAAAGAAGTATTTTAAAATCTAATGTTTGACACCAGCTTTCTCCTTGTTATTGTTTGACAGGTGGTCTTTCCTTGTTACTGTTTTTGTTGGAGTAACAGAAGAAGCAGGTTTTGCCTGTGGAAATGTGTTTTCAAATGTACTCAAAAATAAAAGAAATAAAAATGCCTGAAAGATTTTATCATTTAAAATTAAAACTTCCAAAAAGTAACTGAAAACATTTCTATTGAACTAATATAATTTATTTTTCTACCATATACTCTATTCTGTTACAGGAAGCTGAAAATGCTAGAATCTGGTGCAAATCACAAAATGCTGGAGAAACTCACCAGGTCAGGCCACATCTATGGAGGGAACTGGACAATAATGCTTTGGGTCAAGGTCCTTCATCTGTTGACTGTTCACCTGATCTGCTGAGTTCTTTCAGCAAGTTGTGTGTTGTTCTGTTACAACCTTATTACTGCAGCAATTGCCAAATTTTGTAGCCAACGTGGATAGAAGCTGAAAGCACCCTTTGTTACTGTGCTGAAACTTTCAATTTCTGTTAATTGGTGCTTCAGTAAAATTTTGAAGTATTTACTGTGACTGGAAATTGAAAACTCCACCACCAGGTAAGGACAATGCATCATACTTTTAAAAAATAATCTCAATTCCATTGTCTGTGTTCTTTTAACAGGGTCCGCTTCCCAATTCATGTGGACATTTCTGGCAAATGGCCTGGGAACAAAGAAGTAGAGCAATTGTGATGCTCAATCGTGTCATTGAAAAGGGATCAGTAAGTGAAAGATAAATTAATATTTGTAATTTAATTTAATATAACTAGCAACTTGCTGTTTCCATTTGTATGATAGTGTGAATAGGAGAATTTTAGTCTACCATCCTGCTTAGATGAACAGGTTAATTGGTGTATGAGGCTGTTCAGGTTGACTGGAAGTAGGCAGAGAGTGAGAATAAAGGGGGCCAGTTGTGGTTGGCTGCTGGTGACTAGTAATGTTCTGCAAGGTCCGGTTTTGGGACTGCTTTTCAAGTTATCTGTCAGTGGTTTGAATGACAGAAGTATGGCTCTGTGGCCAAGTTTGCAGACATAATAAAGATAGGTGGAGGGAAAGGTAATGTTGAGGAAGCAGAGATTCTGCAGGAGGACTTGGACAGAGTGGGCAAATCAGCAAAGAAGTGGCAAATTGCATGTAGTGTAGGGAAGTGTATGGCCGTGCACTTTGATAGAAGGAATAAAGACATAGGCTAGTTTCTAAATGGGGAGGAAATCTAAAAATCAGAGGTACAAAGGGACTTGCAGGTTGAGTTGGTGGTAAAGAAGGCAAATGCAATGTTAGCATTCATTTTGTGAGGACTAGAATATAAAAACAAGGATGTTATGCTGAGGCTTTATAAGGCATTGGTTAGACCACCCTTGGAGTATGGTGAGCAGTTTTGAGCCCTTTATTTAAGAAAAGATGTACTGGTATTGGAAGAAGGTCCAGGAAAAGTTCAGGAGAATGATTTCGGGAATGAAAGGGTTAAAGTATGTGGAGTGTTTGATGGTCTGCACTGTTACTCACTGGAGTTTTAAAGAGTGGTGGGGGGGGGGGGAGATCTCATTGAAATCTATCAAATGTTGAAAGCCCTAGATAGAGTGGATGTGAGAGGATAAGTAGGTGAGTCTATGGCCAGAGGGTACAGCCTCAGAATCGAGTGACATCCATTTAGAGCGGATATGAGCAGGAATTTCTTTAGCCAGAGGGTGTGAAGTTGTGTAACTCACTACCAGGAATGGCTGCAGAAGCCAGTTCATTGAGTATATTTAAAGGGCAGGTTAATAGGTTCTTGGTTCGTCAGGGTGTCAAAGGTTATGGGAAGAAGACAGAAGGGTTGAAATGCATAATAAATTAGTTATGATAGAATGGTGGAGTAGACTTGATGAGCTGAGAGGCCTAATTCTGCTCCTATGTCTTATGGTCTTATGGTGTTATACATGATAACACTTTCTTTTTCAACATTGTTTAGGAAGCTTTTATAATCTATTTATTTGTTTGCTGCAACTTTATTCTCATTGTGTACTTTTTCTCTTTTAATCTGCTTTCCTTGCTAAAACTGAACTGTTCCCAATGCTCACGTTTGTTGCTTTGTCTAGCAATCGAGTATAACTTTAGATATTATACCATCTTTAATTTTTGTTATCTATAGTTGTAATTGATTCATTTTGCCCTTCTTTTGCCCTTAACAGTCACATACTTAGAGATACTGATTGCAAGTTTCAGCTGTAAATCCTACTGTATTCCTCAGGCACAAGTTAGTCAAATGACTAGTCCCCCTCGAGACACCTCTTTACATAACCTTTCAAGTGAACAGAGCATGGGTGGGGCTTGATCCTGATTGATCACCATTTATTCTTTTGGTTTTACACCAAAACTATTGCAGTTCCTGCACTCTTTATTTACTGTCAGCCATTGACTATCTAATGCCACAATTATGAATGAAGCTCTCCAATTGCTTCAGATCCCATACAACAGAATTTTTAGTGACCATTTATTCATTGCACAATATTCGGTCTAGGAGAGTCTGTTCTCTGCTCATCTGCTGAACAAATTGATCCAAAAAGCTAAACAAAATCACGTCAGTAGTAATACTGCTCAGAAGTTCTTCAACGTTGTTTCAGACTCAACATTAATTTAAACAATTTCTTCTGCCTGTACATGATCCATATTCTTCCATATTCATGGGTCCATGTAAAATCCTTTTAAACACTACAATTGTATCTGGTTCCACTGCTACCCCTGGCAGCCAACTCCTGTCTATTCAGTTATGATTTTATAGATTATTATTATTTAGGTTGCTATCATTCAATATAACTGTTTTACCCTTTCTACATACATCTTTAATTTCTAGTGTTACCATATGTTCTCCATTATGGCTTAGGAAGTCTGTAGACAATTGTCAATATCTCTGGTCCTTTTGCACCACTGAGCTCCATCCAGACTCATTACACTTTATTTTATGAACTAATGTTTCTGACTAATCCTTTAATTAGCCATCCATTTCCTCCTTTTCCATTTTGCATGTGCTTCCTAACTATTTAATGTCCTTGGATATTCAACTCTAGCTTTGATTATCCTGCAACCATGTCTCTATAATGAAAATCATATTTTGTTTGTTGCTCTCTGTTCACCTTATTATGTTTGCTTTTTTGAGTTTTTAAAGTTTTTAAGCATTCAATCACTTCACAGGATTGTTCCATTGAAATCCATTATCTTGTTGCAGATATCAAAAAACCTACTGACAAATTTATACTTATGGACTTTGTGGGGCATTTTTGCCCTATATCAAATACAACATTGCTCCTAATAAGGGCCTCAGCCCGAAATTTTTTTATTCCTTTCCATAGTGCTGCTTGACCTGCTGAGTTCTTCCAGCAATACATGTTGTCCTCCATTAATGCACAGACTTTTTTTAAATAAAAGTTTGTCTTGAACATACATTGGGCAGAACCATAGATTGGGAATCTAGGTTTTTTGAAGTTTTATGTGACAAAGTAGTGAAGCTTCTTAATCAAAATACTAGTAGAAATGTTCCTGCTTGTCCAGATAACAGCTTTGCTTATTAAGGGAAATGCTTGTAAGGCAATCTAGACTTCAGTCAGATAAATACCAGTGAAAATGTTGCCAAATGATGGAGTAGGAGACGATAAGAGAATTATTTGTTTCCTATTTTTTTTGAAAATTTTAGCAATGCTGAAGCAAGTAATCAGCTGCTCAACATAACTTGTTTTCATAAATTGTATATTGAAAAATATTTATGTGAAAGCACATAACTACAGTTGACTTCCTACAATCACTCAGTAAATGTATTTCCTGCAATATGGTTCCACAGGGATCCACCTGAGTGTTTACCTCACTCCTTTGATCAGTTTTTATTTCTGACTCAAAATAATACATTTTTCAGCTATTCGTACTGTACCCTTAACAAAATTTCTTTCAGATGCATTAATGATTTTTAAGTATATTGTATGTTGTTATTCTAAAGTTTGGTTATGTAGAGTTTCTCCAAACTTAGAGAATTAGGGCTATCACTTAATTATTGGAAAGAGAGTGGCATGACCTTCCTGATAACTCGTCCCATGAGATAGCACTAAAACTTAAAAGTGTAGGCATTGTAATTAAATTTATCTTCTGCTATCAGTGTTAATGTGCAACAAGCAGCACACAATATTACACAGATCTGTCTCTATTTAAGATTGGATAACATTGTTAATGAATTTGATATTTTTCTTCCCTGTGGAACTGACAAGCAAAATATTGAATACAAATGGACTTCATCTAAATTCAATCTCATTAATGTAGCTGTACCATAATAACTTTGTAGCTTTTGAAATGAGTGATTTATTGGAAAGTGGAACTTAAATATAATCTTTTGCATTGCAGGTAAAATGTGAAAAGTATTGGCCAAGCACGAAAGATGAAACAATGTCATATGAAGATACTGGGTTCACTCTAAGATTGTTGTGCGACGATGTAAAATCATACTACACTGTGCGGCAGTTGGAATTGCAGAGAACCTCTGTAAGGAGATTTTTAACTGAAGTGATATTTTAAGGGTCTGATTTCATAGAATCATAAAACCTACAGCATGGAAACAAGCTATTTGACTCAATTCCTCCTCACTGACCAGTGGGCACCTTTCACTATCAATTCCTTGCCTGGTACTTGCCAAAATGCTGTCAGTGACCCAACTTCAACTACTCTGGTAGGCAATTCATTTGAGATGCTGACCACTCTCTAGATGAGCAAGTTTTTATAAATTTAAACCATAATATCCCCACTTCATTGCCCTGATTAATAAAAATTAGTGCTCTAATATGCCTCCCTAACTTGATATCGATCTCTTTTGCCACCTGCAAGGATTTGTGGATTTGTATGCCAAGGTCTCTTTGTCTCTTGGTACCCTCCAAAATCCTATCATTCATTAGTGTATTTCCTACCCTCAAGTACTCCCAAAGATGCCATTTGTCTGGCTTAACTACCATCTACCCATTTCACCAACATGTTTGTATTGCTCAGCAGCCTAAAGCCTGCTGCTGCCACCTGTAAGAAGTATCTTCTTCCCATGTATGCATGGGTTTCCTCCGGGTGCAATGGTTTCACCTCACAGTTCAAAGACATACTGGTTGGTAGGTTAATTGGTCACTGTACATTATTTTGTGATTGGGCTAGGATTAAATTGTGGGATTGCTGGGCAGTGTTGCTCAAAGAGCTGGATGGGCCTACTTTGCGCTGTATCTTAATAAATAAAAACTATTGTAGTGCTTACTCAAACAAACCAAAACCACTTGGAGACTAAGTCGGGTTGATCCTGTATCATACACTATCTAATCCAGTAACAAAGTTTCTCAGTCGAAGAATATGATCAACCTTTTATTAAGAAACTGGCAAAACAATCTTGAAACAAATTAAAAACTAATGAAACTGACATTAGCAGTGTAACAAAATAAAGTCTTAGCCTATGACTTAAGCCAAGCAATCTTGAATGTATTCAAGAATATTCAAATATAGTTAAGCAATATTAAGCATAATTAAGCAGTCAACAAAGAAGATACCACCCCTAGTTCACTCCTTAGCTCTAAACTAGACTGACCCCAAAGACATAGCATGAATACATAACTAAACTCTTGACATCTGCCATGCTGCAACCCACGTGACTAACTACCATAATGAACATAATAAACATACAACACAAAATATAATATAGATAGAAAATAGATAAATGGCTCCAACATCCTAGCCCTTAATTATTATAATAATTACAACTGCATACTGATAAATATCAGGAGACATGAAATCTTAAGTCATACATACAAATATCCTCTTTCTTCTTCCAGACAAGTCATCTTGGCTAGAGGTTATGAGCACTTAGCCCAGTACAGAGTGACCTTTACCACTACTGTCTGAGAAGACAGATTAATGAAGTTTTCAAAGCTGTAGCTCCTCAAACCTCTGCCTTCTGTAGAAGACCAATTTTGGTTAAAGGCCAATCCAAACAGCTAGTCTTGGTCATGATCCTCTTTTGTGTGGAAAGTCTAGAATGATTCTTCCCATGATCTATGAGTTTCAAGGCGCAGTACCGTTAGCAGTAAGCACAATATTTTCTGGGAGGAAATTGTGTCTTGCACTTGACCATTTCTGACATTCTTGCAGCTGTGTTAAATACCCCTTGAGCCACTGTTTCCAAAACAAGTTTGACAGATGGGCAAGTTTCCATCTATGATGAATATAAACGTCTTCCTTTTGGAACACTCTTGGTGGTAAGTATGTGAGGTCTTTAGAAGCAACAGATGGTTGCTGTTAACACTTCCAAATCATTGGGATTGGATGATGTTTTAGTACTCAGATGACCATTGATAATAGCCTGTACTTCACAAAGAACTGTGTGAAGATCCACTTCATCAAGGTTCTTCACCTTCATGGTAGAATTGAGAACCTTTCTTACTGACGTGATCAGACTCTCCAATGTTCCTCATAATGTGACCCAGCCAGGAGGCAGGGTGTTAAAGATCCACTTCATTTCTTTCTGAAGAAGTACATTTCTTGATGTGAATGATTCCACTTCTCAATGGCTTCTCTCAAATCATGCTCAACTCTAACAAAGTTTGTCGCATTATCAGAGAGTAGTTCATGAACCTGTCCTTGTCTTGCTATAAAGCATTGGAAGTGCATTAACAAAAGAATCTGTGTCCAAAGAAGATGCCACTTCAATATGAATAGGTTGTATAGCTAGACAAATAAATATAACCTCGTATCTCTTCACTGTACTCCTGCTTTTCACTTGAAAAGGTCCAAAGTAGTCTACTCCTACACGTGTGAACAACGGTTCATCTGGAGAGACCTTGTCCAGAGGTAGATCTGCCATGTGTTGATGTCCTGGAATTGAATGCAACTGTCAACAAACAACACACTTAGACAAGATTCTTCGTCTAGCTGTACTTGCACTGGGACTACAATATTTTTGGGAAAACCTTGATAACGAGTGCTGATGGTCACTATATCCCACTTATTTATGTACATTCCTCAGAGTGATGTCTGAGATATGAAGAACTTTTGCCAGTTACATCAGGATGTTTAAACTCTTCAGACATGGCCACCCTACCAAGCCATCCACCAACTCTCAAGTAGTTCAAGTACATCTTCAAGGACTGGATTGAGCTTGAAAATATGGCTGTTTCTTTTCACACCTTCTACCCTTTGCAAACTAAAGAAATCATCTGGAAATCTTTCTTTGGAAAAAACCAACAATCTCCATTTCAGCCTTTCTGAGCTCCTTCACTGAGAGACAATCTTAGCCAATCTGACCTTCCTCCACCTCTCTCCCCAAATAATACTCTTATTGTTCTTCTTCCAAGTCAGACTGAGATTGAACAATATTCAGTTGCTTCCTCTTTCAAATAAGAAATAAGAACAGGTTCTTAAATCTAAGAATCTAGGTCATTGTCTTCCTCAAGTGGGTCCAAGACAAGAAGTGATGGATTATGTGTTACCGCTTCCAACACCTCTCCAATCTGCATGACATTCATTGTTGCAATCCCTTTGACTTCTGGATCTTCTAGCAGAAATTCTCCAAAACAGTCTGGATTCACAGGTCATTTGCTTTCAGGCTAAAGGAAATATTGAGATCCTGACACCCATGCCTTATTCTTCAGAAAGACCTTCATCCTTCAACCCTCCAGAGGCCATATCTGCTCAGTTGCTTGAAGTGCTTACACACCTACTTTGAGATGCTTGTGAGAACTTAAGAGTTCCTGAAACTGTAGCAATGAAGATTTGGAACCTGGAACTTGCCTTCTTGATATACTTCAGCAAAGTAGTGGTATCAGTCCAAAAAACTGAATCACGAAGTTGCAGGTGCAACTCCTTCCTCCACAGTATGTCCAGAGGGCTTACCTTTGTAATAATAGTGAGTTTCGTACAAGAGATGGAAACTGACTTTGATGGATCTGTTATAGATTTTCCCATGACAAAAATACTGTGTACCTGAAAATACGTGTCATGCAACATTAGGTAGGTCGCTGCTCCGCAGCCATCTTCTCTTGTGTCTGTAAAGTGGTGTAACAGTGCAACAGTAACTTCTCCAAAATCCAGGAGTTTCAAACACCTATCTTGAAGTCTCCCATTTGGCAGAGTTCTTCCAGCCAGTTTGTCCACTCATGAGCAACTGATAATGTTGGTATAGCATCATCCCAGTCAAGCGCTTTCTTGTAGAATATTGTTAGCAGAAAACACCAACATTCCCAAGGTTCCCAAGGTATCATAGATGGAACTAACTGTGAAGAGGATTCCCCCTACTAGTAAGCAGTCTATCTGATCTTGGGCTTGAAAGTATCAGAGTGAATATACCATTGCACACTCAGTAGCCTCTACATCAAAGGATTATCTTGACTGTAAAGAAAAAAACTGTAGTCTTGAAGAGCCCTCATACCTTCCGATTTGGTAGATGGCCAAGAAAGAGCCTTTTGCTGGTTCAGTGTTCTGTTCATTTTCAGAACGTTCCTGTAGTAAAGGTTTGACCTTTAGATATCCTTCCTCCAAGTTAACAGGCTGGCAACTTCTGACAACCTCTGAGGCGACCTCCAGTGTACTGTTCAAGGGAGTAGAGGCAGTCACCTTATGTGTCAGTCTTGCCTTCGACACTATTCTTAAAAGCCCTCATGAATGCATAATATTGCGATGGATTGCCATCAAAGGTTTGAATCTCTTTTAGGCAGAGATGCAATGCATTGCTGTGGTACAAATAAGGTTGTTATATCATTTTGCTTCCTTATGACATCCATCGTACAATTCAGACCTCTATCGTCTGAAAAATGAGTGTTTTCATATTGTTAAGTTAATGTCCCCAAAAGCACCTTGAGTTGTTGGATATGACTTTGGATCAGAGTGCCTTCTTAGTGCCGGTTGAGAGTGTACACCCTGAACTACCTGTTGTGATCCTAACTCTTGGCTCATAAACATTTGAGGAGCAAATGTACCCATTGAGTGTGTTGGGTTTTCTCTGTGCCATATCAACCTAGGAAGACACACCATAAAGCTGTCCTACTGAAGCACCTTTAACACCCACAGCACTTGAAGCCTTTAGCACTTTAGCTTAAGATCCTTCTTCGTATCTGCTCCTTTTCTTTTCCAAAGCTGTTCTTCCATCTGCTCTTGTTCTTCCAATGCATGTATATTTGTTGCTGTGTGAATAATGCAGTTAAACCTGCCTCCATTTTAATGCATGCCAAAGAGATATCAGACACATCGGATGTTCTGCTGGCAACATAACTTGCAGTACACACATTTGAAGCGCTGTCAACTGGGTGTATATCATCCTGTGGATCCTCAACTTTATACATAGTCAAAACACGTGTTAGACTTTGAGAAGCCTTTTTGCTTGTTTCAGCAACATAACCTTCAACATCGCATATTTGTTTCAGCAATTTGCTATGACTATTAACAAGAATCTCATTATTTGCAGATCTTTCAACTTGCTTATCACTATGGAATAGAAATGAAAGAAAACCCATAATGTTGCTTAGCAACAACTTCATGGAGAATGTGCAAGTCTTTAATGTGAGACTCCACTTGAGACATTTTCTGATCCTCACATAAGACTTGTAATTTTATGGTATTAAACCTTTAATTTTGCTCACAATTTTCTTAAATTCCTTTTGAGAACTATTGATTCTGTTTGCTAAAAATTTCTCAGTAAGTTTAACTTCTCTTTTAACCCCGACTTCAAGGTCACTGATTTCAGCTCCATTCATGTTGGTTTTTCAGCTGCGCATACCAGACCAAACAAAATGCTTTCAATTCAAGTGTTGGCAACCAGAATATTTAAGCATTTCAATAGATCCATTCTTCTGCTCCATCCCTGTAGCCACATAGTCATCTAATCTGTGTCTATTCTTGTGTTTACTAGTTTATGGCACTAGAAGCAATTATCTTTCAGGTCCTGCTCTTTAAACGGCTATTTAGTTCTTTATGCTCATATTACAGGGCCTTATCCTTTCTACTAAGTGATTGATACCTCTGGCTATTCACCTTATTTAGATTGTCTTGCAGCAAGTTCACGACATCCTTAACCCTAGCACCATGGAGACAAATACAAGTGTACTTGTTATCAAGGGGGATAACTACAGAGTCTCCTGCACTGTCTGACTGGTATTCTTGATGGTCGCTCATGTCCTCTCTTTCTGTACCCCCTGGGTCAGCCATAGTACAACTGATTAGTGTCCTATCAGACCTGAACCTATTTTAGAGTGTCAAAGTAACATCATGGCCTAATAGCATAATATTTATTATTACACAGCATTGGGACCTTAGTTGGGCAGTAATTATGTTTTGTTCAGCAGCTAGAGACTTTGATATTGGTACATAGCCAAAAAGCATCCATTTCCAATTCAGATTGTACTTTTCCAGAAAACGTTCAGTTTCTCTGGTTTTAATTTTGACCCTCCTAGAGCCTTGAATCTGAATAGATTTTTGGATATGATTAATTACAGACGCTGTTCCATTCAGATTTCTGCAAATTCGTGATCTATTTGAAGCCACTCCTGTTTTTGTTTGTTGCAAGTAACTGGTCTGTTTTCAAGTAAGGTCCTGAAAATGTGTCAGTTATAGGAATTTCACTGATAATTGGCGAGAGAACACTGATAATCTGATATCTTACTCTTTGGCAAACCCTGATAGATTGACATTTGACTCATTGGGTGTTGTTTCCCCATGTTTCCTTTAAACTCACTGGTGCCCTGGTTTCTAAGCGCATTTAATCTCAGAGATTTCTTGAAAGTTATTGTTCTGTGTATTTTTACTTAAAGTATATTGTAAGTGTGTTGGGGTATTCATAGGGGAATAACGTGCAGTAGTTCTGCATGACTATACTGCTGAGCAGAGTGTTTTACTGTGCCAAGAATTATATTTTTTTTTAAAGTAGCAAAAGGAGATTTAATAAGTGAGTTGTTAATTGTTGACAAGTTGTGTTTGGTTTTGGTTTATTATTGTCAATCTACCAAGATTGAATAGCTTGCATACTGTTTATACAAATCAAATCATTACACAGTGCACGGAACTGGAATAAGGTAAAATAGTAACAATGCGGAATAAAGTCTCAAAGCTACTGATAAAGTGCAAGATCATACAAGGTAGATTGTGAGACCAAGAGTCCATCTTTATTATGTAGATGGATCATTTAATAGTCTTATAACAGTTGGTTAGAAGCTGTCCTTGAGTGTCGTCATGTGTGTTCTCATTTTTTGTATCTTCTACCCAATGGGAGAGGGGAGAAAAAGGGCATCTGGTCTGGGTGGTGTCTTTGATTATGATGGATGCTTTAGTGAGACAGCAAGGAGCATAGACAGTCCGTAGAGAGGAGTCTGGTTCCTGTGATGTGCTGAGATGTGTCCACAATTCTGCAGTGTCTTGTGGTCACATGCAGAGTACTTGCCAATTGAAGCAATGATGCATCCAGATAGGATACTTCCTATGGCGCATCGTTAAAAATTAAGGAACTTTAAGCTTCTCGATTCTCTACTTCAGCACCATTGATGTAGACAGAAGCATGTGAACCATTTCCCTTTCTGAAGTCAGTGACTAGCTCTTTTGTTCACACTGAGGGAAAGGTTGCAGTCATGACATCATGTAGCTAAGTTCACTTTTTATTTTACTGTACTCTGACTCATCATTATTTGAGATGTGGCCTACGACAGTGGTATCAGTAAACTTACCAACAGAATTAGAGCAGAGTCTAGCCAAGCAGTCATGAGTGTATGGGGGCTGAGGATGCTTAGAATAATCATGGCAGAGGTGTTGCTGACTATCCTTACTGATTGCAGTCTGTTGATCAGAAAGTCTGAATCTTTAAGTTAGAAACTTAAAGGTTGGGTAATGGGTTTCAGGATAGAAGTGCTGGCCGGTGGTGTAGTGGCATCCACACCGGACTTTGAGGCAAGTGGTCCCAGATTTGAATCCGGCTGGCTCCTTGCACATTTTCCATCTGTGCTAGGCTGACTGTCAAGCTAGCAACTCGATGACAAATGCTAAAGAAATGGCAAGGTTGCCACCTGATGTACCAGAAGGCGCATCTTTAGCATTTTGCTTCCAAGTCAATATTATAATACAATGGATTCTGGTGAATTGAGCCTCAGTTAATCCGGGCAGCCACTTATTTGTGACAACTCTTATAAAAACAAAAACTAAATGCCCAGGATTCCCTTTGTTTAATTGGCCCTTAACTGGGGCAGGAGGCTTTTGCTGAACTGTTTCTAACTAGCATCAGTTAGACACCACACCATGCTTGAAACAAACCGTTTTTAAATAGCATTAGTTGTATGTGTTTGTGTTCAAAAAGCAGTGATTTTTGTCACTGATAGTTGGTGACAAACTAGCAATAAGACAATTCATTGCTGTTTCAAGCGTTCAGGCTTGGAGATGCCAGAAATGACCAGGAGTGAAAATGAAACTATTTCACTTCCTCAACAAATTAGGAACTACAGAGAATTTGAATGTATTGACACTCATTGAGTGTTATAGTGAAATGAATGTTTGGAGGATGCAAACGTCAAAAGCATTGTATGAAGACAGTTCACTATCTGCACTAGGTGTCTGCGCTGATTTTGTTCATTTACAGTCAGCTTAAAGAACACAGCTGTGTACTCTGGATGAATTTCTTTGATAAATATTATGAACTAATACACAGTTTTATAGTACTGTAGTGATATTGGTAGTGTTCTAAATTGTTCTGTAATTAATTTAAATACATAACCTGTTAATTAGTTAAACATGAGTTTGTCTTTTTTTTAATATATCTTTTTAACTATTTCAGTGGAAGTTTGGCTAATTGGGGCAAAATGTATTGGTCCCATTGTGCCCTAGTTAACTAGAATCCTCTGTATGGGATTGGAATAAATTTTTATAAATTGATTTTTGTTTCTACGCTGTTGGTTTCAGAAGCTCATTTAATGGGATGTAGGAAGTCTTAAGTTGTATTTGTTTTCCTGGAAGTTAGAACTTTGTAAATTTATATCTTAAATTGAAACTTTTAGGTAATGGTCCTGAAGAAACTTCTATAGTTTGAGATTTTTCTTTTATTCTTGACTTCAGTTTTTATTTTGGAAGTTTAAAGGTGTTAAACCACATATTTGGAAATGTTTTATCTACATTCTATTTTTCAATGTTACTACCGATTTATCTGTGTTTCTTGTTCTTTTTGTACCACTAGACTGGAGAAACCAGAGAAATCTACCATTTCCATTACACCACTTGGCCTGACTTTGGAGTACCTGAATCCCCTGCTTCATTCCTTAATTTTTTGTTCAAAGTAAGGGAGTCTGGCTGCTTGAACTCAGATTGTGGACCTACTGTTGTTCACTGCAGTGCAGGCATTGGAAGATCTGGTACTTTCTCTTTGGTTGATACATGCCTTGTTTTGGTGAGTGGTCATAAAGTTAAATAGTTACTGAAAGTAGCACCTGGTTGCCTCACACTGAAATATCATTTTATATCCTATTATTTTTGCATGTCATGTAAAATTAAGATTGAGTAATATTCAGGCCAATTCAATAAATAGTTGAATCATAATAAAAGGTTTGGGTGTGGGGGGGGGGGCAAGTTTTTTCATTTTGACTTTATAGTCTGATAAATAGTTGATTTCATTGACAATTCATCTGCTATCATGACCTTTTTAATGCAGATTACTTACTGTACAAACATCAGTATTAATCATATAATAGTTCCTTTTAATGCTCCTTTGCTGTGTAGACAGGTTGCTTTTCCATTCCCTGTCCCTTTCCATGCAGAACCCAAGTAATGGTGGAAACTTGAATGTGGTTTGCCAAGAAAAGCAACTCTATACTCTATACTTTGTAGGTGCCTGTAATGATTATGGTTACTGTGCAGATGAACACATGCAAATTTTGTTTTTAAACCTGTCAGCTGAGGAGGATATATTTCTTGCAGATGGAAAAACGCAAAGATCCATCTTCTGTGGACATCAGAGAAGTACTGTTAGAAATGAGGAAATACCGGATGGGACTCATACAGACCCCAGATCAGTTGAGATTTTCATACATGGCAGTTATAGAGGGAGCAAAATATATCATGGGAGACTCATCAGTGCAGGTAAAAGCTGTTTATTCTCCTCCGTGATATTTCTGACTAATTGATAGACCATTTGTCATAAAGTTTGACAGTACAGAATCACACCCTATCCTATGTCACCTATCACCAAACCAGTTTTGGATGCAATTACACAGCTTGCCATGGATCTCATGTTCCTTAATCTTCTGAACCAGCCAAACTGCAGAGTCTTGTTAAATGCCTTTACTAAATCATTATCAATGGGTACCTACTCTGTCTTTTTCAATATTAGTTAGCTCCTCGAAAGAACTTGATCAAATTAGTGAAGGAGGATTTCCCCTGTACAAAGCTATGCTAACAATCCATTATCAACTTCCACTTTTCCAAAAGTACATCAATCTATCCCATAAGATTTTCTTCAATAATTTTCCTACAACTGAGAAGTTTCACTAGCCTGTAGCTGCCTGGCTTATTCCTGCTGCCCTTTAATAAAGAAACAACTTTTGCTATCATCTGGTCTTCTGACAGCTCATCTGAAGCTAAGGAAAGTGTAAAAAAATATTTGTCATAGCTCCAGCAATTTTCCTCCCCGGCTTTTCAGAGCAGCCTGAGTTAGACCACAAGACATAGAGGCTGAATTAGACTGTTTGGCCCATTGAGTCTGTTCCGTCATTTGATCATGGCTGATCCATTTCCCCCTCAACCCCAATCTCCTTCCTTCTCCCCCTATCCTTTAATGCCTGACCAATCAAGAGCATCAACTTCTGCATTAAATACACCCAATGACCTGTGCTCCATAGCCGCCTCTGTCAATGAATACCACAGAATCACTGCTCCCAGCTAAAGAAATCCCTCCTAATCTCTGTTCTAAGTGAACGTCCCTCTATTTTGTGATTATGCCTCTGATCCTAGGCTCCCCTCTATTGGAAACATCCTCTACATATCCACTCTATATAGGCCTTTAAACATTCAGTAGGTTTAAAGGTTTAAATGAGATTTCTGCACCCCCCCCCCCCCCCACCATCATTATTCTTAATTCCAGTGAATACTGGTCCAGAGTCATCAAAGTTTCCTCATGTGATAAGCTTTTCATTCTTGGAATTATTTTCATGAACCTCGTTTGAACCCTCTCCAATGTCAGCATATCCTTTCTTAGTTAAGGAGCCCAGAACTGCTCTCAGTACTCACTAGTGCTTTATAAAGCCTCAGCGTTACATCCTTGCTTTTATATTTCAGTTCTCTTGAAATTAATACTAACATTGCAGTTCTGTACCTCACCACCAACTTAACCTGCAAGTTAACCTTTAGGAAATCCTTCAAAAGGACTCATAAGTCCCTTTGCTCCACAGATTTTGAATTTTCTCTCTGTTTAAAAAATAGTCTATGCTTTTATTCCTTCTCCAAAAGTACATGACCTTGCATTTCCTGACGTGTTCCTTCTGCTACTTCTTTGCCCATTCTCCTAATCAGTCTAAGACCTCCTGCAGC
The DNA here is from genome assembly GCF_030144855.1 of Hypanus sabinus. Classification (NCBI taxonomy): domain Eukaryota; kingdom Metazoa; phylum Chordata; class Chondrichthyes; order Myliobatiformes; family Dasyatidae; genus Hypanus; species Hypanus sabinus. The sequence continues at coordinate 133,012,603 of NC_082706.1, forward strand.
CTGCCACCTTCCTCAACACTACCCGCCCCCCCCACCTATCTTCTATCATTCACAAACTTGGCCACAGAGCCATCAGTTCCAACATCCAGATCATTGACAGTGATCTCAACACAGACGACTGCAGAACACTACTAGTCACTGGCAGCCAATCAAAAAGGCTCCCTCTTCCCCACTCTTTGCCTCCTGCCAATCAGCCAGTGCGCTCTCCATGCTGGTATCTTTCTTGTAATACCATGGGCCTTTATTCTAAGCAGCCTCATCTGCAGCACCTTGTCAAAGGCCTTCTGAAAATCTAAGTACACAAAATCCACCAATTCTTCTTTGCCCGTTCTGCTTATTATTTCCTTAAAGAATTCCAATAGATTTGTCAGACAAGATTTTCCCTTAGTGGAAACCATGCCAACTTCAGCTTATTTTACCATTGCCTCCAAGTGCCCTGAAACCCTGTCTTCCGCAGTGAAGACTGACGCAAAATACTTACTATATATCATCCACCATTTCTTTGTCCTTCTTTACTACCTCTCCAGCGTCATTTTCCAGTGGTCCAATATCTACTCTTAGCTCTCTTTTACTCTTTGTATACCTGAAAAAAACTTTTTGTACAGGTGTTCCCCCGTTTTTCGAACATTTGCTTTACGACACCTCGCTGTTACAAAAGACCTACATTAGTTACCTGTTTTCATTTACAGAAGATGTTTTCACTGTTATGAAAAAAGGCAGCGCGTGCCCCAAGCAGCCAAACTCCTCCCCTGGAACTGCATTCCAGCTGGCATTGCTTAAACACTTGCCTCTGAGCATCTGTGTTTTATTCCGATTTATTTTGTGCATCCATTAGCAAGTTGAGTTCTAAGGTATCGGAAAAGCCTAAAAGAGCTCGTAAGGGTGTTACACTTAGCGTAAAACTAGACATAATTAAGCGTTTCAATCGTGGTGAACAAAGTTAGGACAAAGTAAGTTTGGCTTACTTTGACGAAGATGATGTTGAAGAGGTTTTGGCATCCCATGACCAACAACTGATAGATGAAGAGCTGACGCAATTGGAAGAGGAAAGGATAACAATTGAAATTGAAAGCAGTAGCGAACGGACCAAAAGTGAAGTTGTCCAGAAACTCAACATGAAGCAACTGCGTGAGATTTTTGCTGCAATGCTGACAATTGACAATGCTGTAATGATGGCAGAAAAGTACGACTTTAATTTTGAAAGGGTACGTAGGTTTAGGGCATATTTGCAGGATGGTTTGAGTGCTTACAAAGAACTGTATGATAGGAAAATGCGCGAGGCTAAGCAGTCAAGCATACTGTCGTTTTTCAAGCCTTCCACATCAGCCACAGCAGACGACGAACCTCAACCTTCGACATCAAGGCAGGCAGACGTAGAATACGGAAGCAGACGACAATGAGATGACACCCCAGTCTCCCACCATCCCAACCTCTGACAACTCAGCCTAACACACCATTATTAATGTGCTTGCTGTCTTTCCAATTCCAGTAAGTGATACTACACTGTACATACATTATTTCTACTTTATTATTATTTGTGTATTTTTATGTGTTATTTGGTATGACTTGGCAGCTTCATAGCTTAAAGGTTGCCGGAGAGAAGGCTTCTGCGAGAGCACTTGTGCTGAATGTTTCTGCCGAGAGCGCTTGCGCCAAATGTTTCTGACGCGAGTGCTGCCGAGAGCGCTTGTGTGAGATTTTCACTATGGTAGACAGTGCTGCAATGATTGCAGAAAAGTATTTCTGCTTTATATAGGCTGTGTATTTATCATATCATTCCTGCTTTTACTATATGTTACTGTTATTTTAGGTTTTATGTGTTACTTGGCATGATTCGGTAAGTTATTTTTTGGGTCTGCAAACGCTCACAAATTTTTCCCGTATAAATGAATGGTAATTGATTTTTCACTTTACGACATTCTGGCTTACGAACCGTTTCATAGGAACACTCTAGCTTTGGATGGTGGGGGAAACCTGTATCCTCTTGATATTATTAGCTAGTGTACCTTCAAATTTCATCTTTTCACTCCTTATGTTTTTTTTAGTTGATGAGCGTTCCCAGACCCAAAAAATAACCTACCATATCATACCAAATAACACTAACGTATGGTAAAAGCAGGAATGATACCAACTAAAAGAGACCACTTTGCTGCTAGCAGAACCAATAATAACATCGGCAGCTTTCAAAATTCATTCTCTCTGCGTGTAAATAGCACGAATGGTGAACGCAGGCAAGTTCAACGCAGGCACGATGTCTTTATTTCATTCACCATGATCAATACGTATAATTATGTCCAGTTTTCTGATAAGCGTAATACCTTTACGAGCTCTCTTAGGCTTTTCTGATACCTTAAGACACAGCTTGCTAACGGATGCACAAAATAAATGGAGATGAAGCACGGATGCACACAGGCACAGTTCAAAGCTATGGCGATTTGATGCTGAGTGTAGTTCCCAGGGAAGGAGCTTGGTGGCACCACTCTTGCTGCTTGGGGCATGCTATACAGTAACAGTTGCCTCTATTACAGTAACAGCTCACTGCAAAACAAATGCTGAACGCTATTTTCGCTTTTCGTCTTTTTTCATAAAAGCAAAAATCCTCTTCGGATTTCTTTCGGTTAGTGAAAACAGGTACTAATGTACGTCTTTCATAAAAGCAAAATGGCATAAAGAAAACTTACAAAAAGTGGGGGATACCTGTATTTTTTTGCTCTATTATATGCCCTTTTTGCTTTTATGTTGACTGCAGAATCGAAAAGGGTAACAAATACAGTACTCTATATTGTCTCAATTCACGCAGTACAAGAAATAAGTGGATGATTGTGTTGCACTATCGTAGATTGTCAGGTACGATGTTGTGGCAATCACTGAATTGTGGCTGAAGGATGGTTGTAGTTGGGAGCTGAGTGTCCAAGGTTACACGTTGTATTGGAGGGACAAGAAAGTAGGCAGAGGGAGTGGAGTGGCTCTGCTGTTAAAGAATAGCATCAATTCAGCAGAAAGGTGAGCCATAGGATCAGAAGACGATGAATCCTTGTTAGGAATTGAAAGGGTAAAAGGACCCTGATGCGGAGCACAGATTACAACAGGAAATAGAAAAGGCGTATCAAAAAGCCAATGCTATGAAAGTCATAGGAGATTTTAACATAGAAGTTAATTGAGAAAATCAGGTTGGAAATGGATCTCAAGAGAGTGAATTTGGTGAATGCTTACAAGATGGCTTTTTTGAACAGTTTGTTGTTGACCCTACTAGGGGATCACCTATGCTGGATTGGATGTTATGCAATGAATTGTAGGTGATTAGGGAGCTAAAGGTAAACGAACCCTTAGAAGGCAGTGATCAAAATAATACTAAGTTTATCTTGAAACTAGATAAAGAGAAAGTAAAGTGTTGTAGCAGTATTTCAGTGGTAGAGCATATTACAATTGTATGAGAGAGGAGTTGGCCAAAATAAATTGGTAGGAGATGCCGGCAGGGAGGACAGCAGAGCAACAATGATGTGAGTTTCTGTTAAAAAAAAAATGAGTAAGGTGCAAGATAGAGTATCCCAAGAACAAAGAAATATTCAAATGGAACGACAGTATAACTGTGGCTGACAAGGAAAGTCAAAGCTAATGTAAAAGCAAAAGACAGGGCATAAAACAAAACAAAAATTAGCAGCAAGATAGAGGATTGTGAAGCTTTTAAAAACGTACAGAAAGCAACTAAAAGAATCATTAGGAGGAAATAGATGAAATATGAAAGCAAGCTCGCAAACCATATTAAAGTGAATAGCAAAAGCTTGCAAGTATGTTTTTTTTAAAAAAGAGACGAGAGTCGATATAGGCTGTCTAGAAGATGAGGCCAGAGAAATTATAATGGGGGACCAGGAGATGGTTGATGAAATAAATGAGTATTTTGCATCAGTCTTCACTGTGGAAGACACTAGCAGTGTGCCAGATGTTGAAGGGTGTGAGGGAAGAGAAGTGAGTGCAGTTGCTATCACAAGTGCTCAAAAAGCTGAAAGACCTAAGGATACATAAGTTACCTAGACCAGATGAACTACACCCTTGGGCTCTGAAAAAGGTAGCGGTAGAGATTGCATTAGTAATGATCTTTCAAAACTCATTGAACTCTGGCATGGTGCCAGAGGACTGGAAAATTGAAAATGTCAGTCCACTCTTTAAGAAAGGAGGAAGGCAGCAGAAAGGAAATTATAGATCAGTTAGCCTGAACTCAGTGTTTGGGAAGATGTTGGAGTCAGTTGTTAAGGATGAGGTTATGGAGTACTTGGAGACACAGGACAAGATAGGACATGGTCAGTATGGTTTCCTTAAGGGAAAATCTTGCCTGATGAACCTGTTGGAATTCTTTGAGGGGATTACAAGTAGGAGAGATAAAGGGGATGTAGTGGATGTTGTATATTTGGACTTCCAGAAGGCCTTTGACAAGGTGCCACACATGAGGCTGCTTACCAAGTTAAGAACCCATGGTGTTACAGGAAAGGTACTGGCATGGTTAATGCATTGGCTGATTGGTAGGAGGCAGCGAGTGTGAATAAAAGGATTCTTTTCTGGTTGGCTGCCAGTGACTGGTGGTGTTCCACAGGGTTCGTTGTTGGGACTGCTTTTTATGCTGTGTATCAATACACGCCTTTGTTGTCAAGTTTCCAGATGATATGAAGATTGTTGAAGGGGCAGGTGGTGTTGAGGAAACAGGGAAGTGGCAAAAGGAATTAGACAGATTAGGAGAATGGGCAAGAGAGTGGCAAATGAAATACACTGTTGGAAAATGCGTGGTCATACACTTTGATTGTAGAAATAAATATGCAGGCTGTTTTCTTAATAGGAAGAAAATCCGTAAGTCGGAGGTGCAAGTGAACTTGGGGGTCCTTGTGCAGAACACCGTAAAAGTTAACTTGGTGGTAGAGTCAGTGGTGTGGAAGGCAAATGTAATGTTAGCATTCATTTCAAGTGGTCTAGAGTACAAGAGCAGAGATGTGTTGCTGAGGCTTTATAAGGCACTGTTGAGGCCTCACCTTGAGCATTGTGAACAGTTTTGGGCTCCTCATCCAAAAAAGATGTGCTGGCATTGGAGAGAGTTCAGAGGAGTTACACAAGGATGATTCTGGGAAGGAAAGGGTTATCATATGAGGAATGTTTGATGGCTCTGGGTTTATACTTGCTGGAATTTAGGGGGTGAGGGGGATCTCATTGAGACTTTTCAAATGTTGAAAGGCCTAGATAGAGTAGATGTGGAAAGGATGTTTCCCATGGTGGGGAAGACTAGAACTAGAGACGAGGGCACTACCTCAGGATAGAGGGGTGTCCATTTAAAACAGAAATATAGAGAAATTTCTTTAAGCAGAGGGTGGTGAATTTCTGGAATTTATTGCCACAGGCAGCTGTGGAGGCCAGGTTGTTGGGTGTATTTAAGGTAAAGATTGATAGGTTCTTGACTGGACATACCATTAAAGGTTACAGGGAGAAGACCAGGGGAGTGGGGCTAAGGAGGGTAAAAAGAATTAGCCACAATTGAATGGTGGAGCAGACTCGATTGGCCAAAAAGCCTAATTCTGCTCCCATGTCTTATGGTCTTTTTTGAAGTAGTGTTCATGGGTTCATGTCCATTCAGAAATCTGATGGCAGGGGGGAAGAAGCTATTCGTGAAATGTGTGTGTCTTCAGACTCTCTCACCTCATTTGGTAGCAATGAGAAGAGGCCATGTCCTGGGTGATGGGGTTACTTAATGATGGATGCAGCCTTTTGAAGGCTACAACTTCCTGCAGCTTTTTCCAGTCCTGCACAGGCCCCTCTGTACCAAACTCTCCATGGTACATCTGTAGAAATTTGTGCAAAATGTTGACACCCGGGAACTTGAAACTGCTCACCCTTTTCATTGCTGATCCCTTGATGAGTCCTGGTGTCTGTTCCCTTGACTTCCCCCTCCCTGAAGTCCGCAATCAATTCCTTGGCCTTACTAATGTTGAATGCAAGGTTGTTGTTTCGATACCAGTCAACCAGCTGAGCTGTCTCACTCCTGTACACCTCTTTCATAACCATCTGAAACTCTGTCAGTAGTTATTTCAGTTAATTCATAATGGCGTTTGAACTGTGTTTAGCTACACAGAAATGGGCTTACAGGGAGTGGAACAGTAGGCTAAGCACGCATCCTTGAGGTGCACCAGTGTTGATTGTCAGTGAGGAGGAGATGTTATTTCTACTTTGCTCTGGCAAGGTTTGCAGGCTTTTACTTTTTACAAGGCAAATTCTTAACATCATGAATGTCTGTGGTGCTTCATTCTCAGATAGCTCAACATCTTTTATCAGAATTCCAGATGGTGATGAGGAGGTGTACAGAATTGAGATCGACCATTTGGTTGAGTGCTGTCACAACAGTAACCTTCCACTCATCATAAGATCAAGGAATTGATTGTAGATTCAGGAAGAAGTCAAAGGAACATACACCAGTCCTCATTGACGGATCAGCTGTAGGAAGGGTGAACAATTTCAAGTTCCTGGGTGTCAGCCTCACTGAAGATCTATCTTGGCCCAACATATCGGTGCAATAACAAAGAAAGTACGGCAGCGACTATATTTCATTAGGAGTTTGAGGATATTTGGTATGTCACCAAAGACTTTCGCCAGTTTCTATAGATGTACCATGGAGAACGTTGTAGCTGGTTGCATCACCACCTGGTGTGGAGGGGCTATTGTTCAGGATTGAAAAAGTTGCAAACTTAGCTGAGTTCTGTCATGGGCACTAGCCTCACTATTACCAAGGACATCTTCAAAAGGTGGCATGCATCATCAAGAATCCCTATCACCCAGGACATGCCCTCTTCTCATTGCTACCATCAGGGTGAAGGTATAGGAGCCTGAAGACACACACTCAACGTTTAAGAAACAGCCTCTTCCCCAACTCCCACCATCAGACAGACAGACATACTTTATTGATCCCGAGGGAAACTTGGTTTCATTACAGCCGCGCCAACCAAGAATAGTATAGAAGTATAGCAATATAAAACCCATAAATAATTAAATAATAAGTTAATCATGCCAAGTGGAAATAAGTCCAGGACCAACCTATTGGCTCAGGGTGTCTGACACTCCGAGGGAGGAGTTGTAAAGTTTGATAAACTTTATCAAACTACAAATTTCTGAATGGACACTGAACCCATGTACATGACCTACTTTTTGTGCTTTTTTGCAGTAATTTAAATTATGTGCAAAAATGTAAGTCTTAATGTAATTTAGTTTTATTTTGCAATGTATTCCACTGTATTGTTGCCAGTGATATTAAACCTCATTCTAATTCTGAAATGCTTGCTGTTGTCTGAGTGAGGGATTGTCAAAACCTTTGTAAGATGAAAAGGTTTTTTAAGATTTGCTTTTTTACTTTGAGGCTTAGCAAGTTGTTTCTATGCTCATCTGATGGAACAAACAATGATTTTTTTTTGCCTGTGAACAGAAAAGATGGAAAGAGCTTTCCAATGAAGACCAGGATCCTATACCAGGCAATGCTTCTCCACCACCCCAGCCTCCAAAACGAGCCCTTCCACGACATAATGAGAATAGGGCGCCTCATTTGTCAGTAGATGAAGCAACTGATGCAGCAAACAACATTTCCACAGAAGAAAATTCTGTACAAGAAAAAGAGATCAAAGCAAAGTATGTGAAGTGAGTCTTTTTTTTTAAATTTTTTTTTAAAGTGTTACCCTGTTCTTTCTGTACATGTTTTGTATCTTAGGCTCTGAACTTCTGGAACTCCTTTATGGCTTGAGAGGTTTTATGTGTGGTTTTTGTGCTGACTCTTGTTTCAATTAACTGTCTTCTATGTCTTATAACTTCCCATCTTATGCAGATATAACTGACAATAACTTGAGAAATTATAATTTGGACCTGATCCTCTTTTTGTAATTCTATAGATTAATGCAAGTAATACCTAATTTCTTTTTTAGAATCCATCTTTCCTATCAAGTGTCGATTTATTTTTTTGCTTGGGAAAATGAGGTATTCTATAACATCAAAAGAGTATTTTTAATTTCCACTGTCTAATGCATGGAAAATGGAAATACTGTTTACTATGCTGGCGTGACCATTTTTATTTCATTGAATGCAGCTTTTGAAGAAATAGTGCTATAGACCTTTTGTGTTTTACTGTGCTGTTATTTGTATATTGAATCAATGTCAGCTTATTTAGGTATTAATGATATGGTATAACATTAAAACTTAGAGTAAGGGAGGCTACTGATTATGGAAATCAATTTTCACAAGTTTTTAGAAAAAGTAAGTTTGCAAGTGAATTTTAAATTCTTCCCTGAAACCACTAGAATTATGTTTGTTATTGTTTCATCAATAAGTTAAACTGTTCTGGAATGACTAATCATATCTATATGAAGAAGACCTGATAATTGATTTATTTTAAAGATTTTTTAAGGGAATATGCTTCTGAAGGGTTAATCAATTTATCAATTATGATATATTTTATGTCATTGAAACACAGCTTTGCTGCATTAGAACTTTCTTTTCTTAGTACCTGTTATGTTTCTTTCCTATCAGATGTTGTATCATCTTTGGGTTTCCTGGAACTCCACAGATATTGCTTTGAGCTGGTAACTAGGAAATGTATGATTAGCCTTGGGTATTAAGACTTTGATATGCACCATATTGCAGTTGCAGAGTAGCAGGCTGCCTTTTCAATGTTCCAACTTAACCATGATCAGGGAGTTGGTCATAAAATTGTTGCAACAAAGGAGCTCATTGAGTCATTTTGTGGAGCAGTCAAATTGGTCCTAGTCACATGCTTTTCATAGTACTGCAAATTAATGTCTCTTGTGCTTATCATGGGTGTCCATGTCACGGTAAGTCTGTGGCTGTATATTGTACCCTTTGTTTTGTGTATTAAAAAACTGCATTCAACTTTTTTCTTAAATTCTATATGTGATTGTATACCCTCACTATCACTTTCTTGTTTGCTTTCCAGTAATATTCGTAAGCGACATCGTGAGGATAGGATAGCAAGTACAGCGCAGAAAGTACAGCGAATGAAACAGAAGCTTAATGAAACCGAGGTGAAACGAAAAAGGTGGTTATATTGGAAACCTATTCTCATTAACATTGCTGCAGTTACTACTCTTGCAGTTGGAGCTATTGTTTGCTGCTCTATGTATTTTCAGTGATCAGTTTGTAACTTCATTTAATGGCACATGGTAGCATATTGCATCTGAGATTTCAGATGCTGAGGAATGATATTTCCCTGCACAAGAACTTTGTTTTTCAGGATTGACAAAGAAAAAATGCAGTAGGGTGGAGCTGTTTGGTTTTACTCAAAATTTGCAATATAGAATCTCAGGTTCTTGTACCGTCAGATATTTGAATAAACAAAACCACCAGACACAAAAATTCTGTTGTAAATAAATTATCAGATCTGTACTACAATAAACATTTGGTTAAAAGTTGTGATTCCATTAAAAGTAGTTGTTCTCCTGTTCTTGAGATGTCCAAAAGGATATTTATATTTTATTCTGTTTCGCCTGGGAGCCTGGGCATTATGAAAAGCACATTTATTTTGGTAGGAAGGTTTAAATATCCATGTCCATAAATATTAAACCAACAAGGAGTGGAAGCCAACCTCTTTGCATGGCTTGGGTTCTACTTTACTGGTTTAGCCAACTGATGTCCTGCATTTTTACATTTTTTCCCCCTTTTTTATCTTATCAGCATATTTAAAACATATTTGCTTGGATTAAAGAGGTCACTTAAAAAGTTAATTATTTTGGGTTAAATATTTTTTCCATTTTGTTGTTTATTGGCCAGTACGTAGAATTCAGTTATTCTTTTGGCAAAGAGATCTGGAAGCCTTTTCAAAATTCAGTTTTAAGCAGTCTGAGTATTGTTGATTATCATTGTGAATGTCTAAAATACTAGTTAATTCCTTAACCCATAGAGGTTTCCAAAAAAAACAGTGCCGTTCTTTATTTTCTGTTGCCAGATTTTTTATTTTCATACTCCTATGATGTATATTTCTCAAATTTTACTTTAAAATTTTCAGTTCAATTTCTTGCATAGTTTACCAGGATATCTTTAAAGATAAATCATGCCTTTAATAAACCAAAGTACTCATTCCATGTATAGAGATTGATATGTAAATAGACATCCAAAGTTGCTTCTGTGGGTTAAAGAGTTGAGAAGTGTTTCTAGTTAGTGCTGGTTAATGATGTGATTATCCTGAAATGAAATGATTATTCTTGTGTTTTGGGCAGGAAGGAGTAACCTGTTGGAAATAGCATCAGATGACACTTAAAATTTGTTACAGCTTTACATTCCAGAAAGACCAGCCGAATAAAATCTGCTTTTAATTAGTATCATTGTACATCTGTGTTGGAGATGATGCATCATACTATAAGATAAAGATTCTTGTAAGCTATGTCAGAACCTAATGATGTAAATTATGTCCAATCTACAGTGTACTGTTATATTATTGAATCACGGCCACTTGGTATGATTAGTGAGCTTTGTAAATAGATCATCAATTTAGTGATGGAAATCAGGCATATGACAATTTATTATTTATTAATGTGTCCTTGCATTTCTGAATGTTTATGCATGCCTTCAAATGAGAAAATTCTGATCCTTGATCCAGTTTTCTCTCCGAACCCAAGGCGGGGTGGGGGCAGAAAGGTGCACTAATGGTAGGGAAGAGGATCTATGCCTCAAATAATACACTGATGCTGAAAATAGCTTGGATCAAACTCATAAACAGGATATATTGCATTAAGAATATCCTGCAGTGTTCTCTGCATTGAAGCCAAGTATTTTACACCTCCATTTCGTGAATGTGACAGGAGATATATTAGTGGGCAATACTTGATTTTCATGTATTCAGTAATCAATCATTTCTTTCTTGTTCATGACTCAGGATAAAATCTCTTTAACAGAGCTTGAAGCTGATGTACTTTATATCAGACATGTGATTGCTAGTTTATTACTTAATCAGCCAGTGGCTAGAATTCTTAGAAACTTGCACCCAGCACTTACCCTGTTGGTTTGAGCCTAGAGCTCTTATCTACAATAAAAGCGAAGTTACTGGGAATAACATTAGTGACGTGTATTTGATGTGAAATGTCACAGTTCATTTCTTTTGTTAGATATGTTCCCAGTTCTTAAAGTTTGGAAGATTTGCTTCCTTAACTCGCACTTATTCTGTTTAAAAAGAAATTCGAGCCTAGTAGTTACTGGGATGATCATGAGAAGGCCAGTATTGGAAAGTTTAAATGAAAGTGTAATCTTGGGATATTTTTAACTCTGAAGATAACTGTTGGAGAAGTTCCAGGTATATATTGTAGGTTAAATAGAGCATAGTATAGGTATGTGGCCTGAAAGAAAAAGAAATGACACTGTAGCTCAAGGTTGCCCAAAGTAAATTGGGCATATTGCCTGTAAGTTCTTCCCTCGTGTAATTTATTGTCGATCTAATGAGGGTGAAGTTGATGTAACTCATTTGAATTGAAGATTTATTACTGAAAGTGTAAAATTTCTCAAAATTGAATTAAAATCTTATTTACGAAGAGAAAAATGCTATTTCAAAATACTCTAAACTTAACTCTTTAATGAGCTTGGCTGCTGTTTTTTTATGATATAATGATAAATATAGGGTTATAAGTAAATAAGAGTTCAAATAATTGACTTAATGAGATTTGGCATGAAAACATTGTGTCTGTGTCATAATGTTACATTAAATTATCTAGTTTAATAAACACTGCAGATTAATCTGAATTTTCAAAAAAATACAAAAAGACAAGTAGAAGAGTTTGCAGTTTTCAGAGTTATCACAGTTTTATCTTTTTTGTTTTCTCTCATGTATTCCTATATTTTAACTGAATGATATACCGATAGGAAGGTAGAGACTTTACATGTATATGCTTTCATTTACAAGCTCAGGACCTTCCAAAACCCCTACAGATATGAAGTAATCCATGTGTTCTTGTTTACTAAATTTTTAAAAAAAAGTTTGATCTTTGTAATGAGATTCTTTTGAGATAGTTCCTTTTTATCACTGGAATCTTGAATGTTAAAATATGCATTTTGGTTCATTGGTACATGTAATGAGGTACAGTAAAAAACTTTCTGTCCATGCTATCCATACAGATCAATTCCCTTACAACAGTGTTTTTGGGTAGTACAAGGTAAAGCAATGATGCAGAATAAAGTGTTACAGTGACAAAGTGTAGTTCAGGTAGACAAAAAGGTCCCAAGGTCATAACTAGGTGAATTTTGGAGTCAATAATCCATCTTATTGTACTTGGGGACCATTCAGGAAATATCCAACAGGAGCCTTTAATAGCTTTAAAGATGTTAAGAAATGTAATTATCAGTTATCATGAAGGGGAGAAATGGAGATTGTTTATTAGTTGATACGTCGAATTAATATATTGAATTGTTAGATTGACCAACAAAAAAAGGCATAATTTGCATGTTGAGGTAAGTTTTTCCCACTATAATTTACATACATATTTTCACCAAGGCTGCCAGTTTATATTGTTAAACATTGATTAAAATATGATCCACAATAATATGTCATACCACTGGACAAAAAGTTTGTAAAACATAATTTTAAGATGTAGACTTTAATTCCAGTTTGCAACAATATAAGATTGAATTCAAATCTGTATAGAATTATGTTTCTTCTCATAACTCCATGTAATAAAACACCACATGAAAAGCAAAATATTTCTCTTCAACTGCAAGTCCAACCTGAGGAAAGATGAAGAAAATTAAAACTTTTAAATCACATTTAAGTAAAGGGCGCACTTTTTAATTTTAAGTACGATCATGTTCCTAATATATTTTGGAATTACACTTACTAAATAATTTATGTTAACCCTTTACCTTTCAAGTTGATGAATAATTAAAAGCTTAGATTTCTTGCGCAACTGAATTAATTCATATCCCCTTTAGAAATCATTTTGCATACCTTGGACATGAGAACTTTAAAAACCTTTAATATGGTTAATGCCAGGAATGTTCTCATGCAAAAAGTAATTCTCTCATCTAATGCCTAAAGCTCATTGGGGCATTGCAGATGCATTCAACAAACCTTCGGAAACTCCGATGGACAAGACTTTTTGGAAGGATAGGCTTCATGGGCTTTTTTATCCCATCCTGTCTTTTGATTCAAGAGATCTTGTTCTGGCTTCTGTCAAGTCATTATATTGGCTTAATTAACTGACTCAGTCAATATCTGTGTTTAAGTATATCCCCTTCATGGTGTATAAGAATGGGAACTGGCAGAAAATAGATTAATGCAAATATTCTGGATTGACTTTACTGTGAAACAAAGTAATTGAATATCTTCAGGTGCACTAATTTACTGTTTCTCCCAAATTTATTATTTAAGCATAATCAATTAATAAGATGTACACTATTACAAAAGGTTATTAAAATTATTTGAAAATTGTAGTTTATCTCATTTATTAAATCATTCCTTTACATCAGGATCCTTATTTGTATTCATCTCATTGCATTGTGACCCTATGATGAAAGGGAATGCTGATTATGGTTCTGTATTTGCCAGATTTCCACAGTCTGGCTAAATCAACTGATTGCAACATAATTGAATAAAGCAGTTAGCATGAATTGAGAATAAATTTGAGCTGCTACAAATTGTGAACCATATGCTAACAATTAATACAACTGTTCTTTCAAGCTATCTGTATGTCAAGTTACATAAGCCAGCTATTTTACTCAGAGATCATCTGAAAGAATTTGAAATCAATAACTTGTTATCCAGAGACCAGGATTTTTTTTCCCATTGGTTTCTTAATTGCACTGCCTGTGAAGTACTTATTAATGTGTCGATAAAGTGGAACTGTTGCATTGAGTAAATGTTTTATGTTCTGTATTGTATGTCATAGGCTAAAGACTGTCTGACTGCTAACTCCACACAACAGATGCCACATTCTGCACCTATTTTTATCAACCGTGGAAAATAAGAAAAATACCACTCAAGAATAGTGAGGTCTGCTGTTCAGGAGACCTCACATGTAACTGTTTACAGCGTAAACTACTAGATGCAGGAGACAAAACACAAACCTGACCCCACAAGACTTCTGCAGAGGGTGGACTTCATGTATTATCACATGTTTTATAATGCTTATAGTCTGCGCCTTGCAAAAACAAAAGTTTTAAAAAAGCTTTGTACTTTAGTCATTTCACTGTGTTGTATTTTTATACCTTTTGATCTGCATTAAATGTTCTGAAAGAATAAAATAAAGGTGGCTGGTTTTTTTGGAATCTTAAGTTTGATCCATAATTAATATGATTATCTCAGGTTATCTTTTAAATCATATTAATAATGAGCGTACCTAAGTACATAAATTAGTTTTATTTTCCTGCAGTTAGTTTCCCTTATGAAGGCAATTGTATATAGAAATTTTTAAATCCTATTGGTAATTGCTTGAATTGTTATAATCTTTGTTGTCAGTGCTCCCCCAAAGATATTAGGTGGCATGGTAACACCAGCGATCTGGGTTCAGTTCCTGCTGCAGCCTGTAAGGAAATTGTGTGTGCTCTCTGTGACTGCATGGGTTTTCTCCAGCTGCTCCGGTTTCCTCCCACAGTCCAAAGACGTACTGGTTGATAGGTTAATTGTTCAATCTAAGTTGTCCTGTGATTAGGCTAGCATTAAATTGGGTAATTGCTGGTCAGTGTGGCTCAAAGGGTTTGGAAGGGCCAGTTCCACGCTGTATTTCAATAATGAAAAAATATTTGCTAGAGCAATAAAGGCTATGGGCCCACTATGAGAGTAAAGGGTGATTTGGATGTGATGAGAATGCTGAAAGTTGACAGGCTTGGAGTTGTAGTTGCTGAGTTCCCAAATGAATTCATGAATTAGGAGTTGTAAAGCAGAAAAATGGACCCTTTATTCAACTGTGACCACCAATACTAAACCTGAAACAGTGGAGGGGTAGCTGGTCCAATAGCAGAAATTAAAGCAGACTGCTCTATCCTAATGTATTTCCAGGCAATTTTTCCATCACATTCTTAGAGTGGAAATGATGGTGGGGAGGGTTTGTGATTGTGAGCCATCTGTTGTAGAATACTTTGTCTCTGTAGGTTCCTTGATTGAATTGGAGTTTGTAGGGTTTATAACCACTATAGTAGTCTGCATATCATGGCAATAAACTTCATCTTTCCTGCTCCCTATTACCATCACCTTCACAGCCATGTAATCTAGAATACAAAAAGTAATTGGAGAAACACACCAAAATTTGTGGCTACCTATTAGATACAATCAAGATCCCTCCTGATGATCATAAATGTATTATTGAAAAATACATCTCTGAACTGGTGAAGGTGCTGGAATGCTTGCAATGATTAACTTTGTTTGTCTCATACATCAAGTCATCCAGTGAAATGTCATTTTTGGAACAACGGTTAACACATCCACAAGGATGGCTGGGACAAGGGTAAGTGTCACTATGCTTCCTGTGCCAATGTAGCATGCCTACACTTTACTAACCCTAACGTGCACAGTTTGTCTTTGGAATGCAGGAGCAAACTGGAGCACCCATGTGGTCATGAGGAGAATGGATGATCTTCTTGGACAGCTAAATAGGAGTTGAGCCTGGATTACTTGTACTCCTAATTACAAACTAATTCCTAAACTCCTGCCGAGTTATCTTATATAACATTATATCTATAACCTGGATTAAGGTTTAATTGGATTTTGTACTGAATTTTGAAAGCAAGATTATTGGTGAGTCCTGTTCTTTGATGTTAAACAGAATCAATATCACTGACTTGTCACAAGATTTGTTGTAGAGCAATACATTAAAATATTATAACTTACAATAAGATGTATATAATTAAATAATTAGTGCAGAAAGACCAAAAATACTGAGGTTCATAGGTTTGTGTTTTGTCCGTTCAGAAATCTGATGGCAGAGGGGAAAAAGCTGTGCTTCATTGAGTGTATCTTCAGGCTCCTGTGTCTCCTCTCTGATGGTAGTAATAAGAAGAGAGCACGTCCTGTGGTTACTAATAATGGATGCTGCTTTTTTTTTTGAGGCAGCACCTGTTAAAGATGACCTTAATTCTGGGGAGGCTGATGCCTGTGAGAAATCTGGCTGAATTTGCAATCTGCTACAGCTTTTTTCCAGTTCTGTGCAGTGGCCCCTCCATACCACATGGTGATACAACCAATCAGAATACTTGGCACAGTGAAACAGTACGTCTGCAGAAATTTATTAAGAGTCTTTGGTAACATGTCAAATCTTCCAATGAAAAACAGCTGTTGATGTGCCTTGTTCATAATTGCATTAATATTGTTAGACCCAGGACAGATCTTCAGGGATATTGATACCCAGGAACTTGAAACTGCTCATCCTTTCTGAAATCTACAATCAATTCCTTGGTTTTCCTGATGGTGAGTGCAAGGTGGTTGTTGCATCACCACTCAACCTGCAGATCTATCTGGCACCTGTATGCTTCCTTGTCACCATCTGCCAACAACAGTTGTGTGTGCCATCAGTAAATTTATAGATAATGTTTGAGCTGTGCCTGGCCACAAGGTCATGAGTGTAGAGAAAGTAGAGCAGTGGGTTAAGCACACATCTATGAGGTGTGCTCATGTTGATTATCAGCAAGGAGGAAGTATTACAATTCTGCACTGAGTGTGGTCTTTCAATGAGGAGGTCAAGGATTCAGTTACAGGGGGAGGTTTTGAAGCTTATTTTGCAGGTTTTGAGGTTCCGAAGAGTATAAAGACCAAAAAATTACAAGGAATTTATGCAGCCTAGAAGAGCATGATGAGTTAATTTTAACTTTTTCTGAAAGTAATGAAAGAGTAAAATGGACTTCAGTGGTCAGCTGCCAACCGTAAAACCACATTTCATTGAAAGAAGATATATGAACTAACCAAACCTTGTACTATTTCTTGGGTATTCATTCAAAAGTAGCAGTCCTTCCAAATGAATGTGAATTTAATTGACAGAATATTCAGTTGGCTTTCTCTTGCAACACTGATAACAAAGTGCTGTAATTCTCTATTTAAACTGGAGAATCATCTTCAAATACTTTTGACCTAGTTGTTAAAAACAGTTGTGTAAATTTTTTTAATACTGATGATTCCCAAAAGTCAGTAGGCATATTTTGCAGGGAGGGGGAAACAGTACAAACAAAATAAACATTTTTTTAAAACAACCAAGTTTGTAGACTACCATTTTTTTTCTATACTTCCCTGGTGCAACACAGTACATCTTGGTATGTGACTGGTTTGGTTCACAGGCTCTGCAGCTGAAACATTAGATCTGGGATTGGTTAAACAAACGGGTAATGCGATGTTAACTTTTATTTCAGGAGTAGAGTATAAAAGCAAGGATGTAATGTTGAGACTTTATAAAGCCTCTCAGTGTATTGTGAGCAGTTTGGGCCCCCTTAGAAAGGATGTCCTGAAACTGGAGAGAGTTCAAAGGAGGTTCATGAAAATTATTCCAGGATTGAATGGCTTCTCATATAGAAACATAGAAAACCTACACACAATACAGGCCCTTTGGCCCACAATGTTGTGCTGAACATGTACAGTGTTTGATGGCTCTAGGCCTGTATTTACTATAATACAGAAGTGGAGTGGGGTGGGGGGTGATCTAATTGAAACCTATTGAGTGGTGAAAGATCTTGATAGAGTGGATGTGGAGAGGATGTTTCCTATGTATGAGAGTTTAAGACCAGAGGATATAGCCTCAGACTAGAGGGGCATTCAATTAGAACGGAGGTGAAGAATTTCTTTGGAGAGTGGCGAATCTGTGGAATTTGTTGCTACAGACAGCTGTGGAGGCCAAATCTTTATGTATATTTAAGGCACAGGTTGATAGCTTCTTGATTTGTTAGGGCATGAAGGGATATGGGGAGAAGGCAGGAGATGGTGGCTGAGGATAGTTGGATCAACCATAAACAAATGGCAGACCAGACTCAATGAGCCAAATGGCCTATTTCTGCTCCTATATCATATGGTCCTGTGGCAAGACAATGCAGAGATGCCAGAAATCATCTGACCTATTGCAGTATGATATTGGATAATTCACAGTATTACATATTAGATAGGGCCTTAAGTAATAACTAGCACTTTGTTACTGTTGAGATTATAATGCCATCTTGAGGAAGTTCAGAAACTTTTGCGTATTGAGGATTTTCTCGTGAAAGGTGGGATTGTACACAATGTGTATCATTGCAACTCAGCAAGCCGAACCTATTTTTATCTAATGAGTTAGTTTTTGGTAAGGATTCAACTAGCTTGACAAGAAGTGGGAATCTGAGTACTAAAGACCCATGTGGATCAACTGGCTGGAAAGTTCAAAGAAAATTTATTGTCACCATATACAACCCTGAAATTTGTTTTCTTGAGGGCATACTTGGTAAATCCAAGAAACATCATAAAATCAAAGAAATAGAGCAGACAACCAATGTGCAAAAGACAAACTGCAAATATAAAAGAAAAAATGCTTCCCATGCTGGGAGAGTCTAGGCCAAGAGGTTCACCCTCAGGATAGAGGGGTGCCCTTTCAAAACAGATGCAGAGAAATTTCTTCAGCCAAAGGGTGGTGAATTTGTGGAATTTGTTGCCACGTGCAGCTGTGGAGGTCAGGTCATTGAGTGTATTTAAGGCAGAGATTGATAGGTTCTTGATTGGACATGGCATCAAAGGTTACGGGGAGAAGGCCAGAAGCAGGTTGAGGAGGAGAAATAAAAAGGATCAGCCATTGAATGGCGCAGCAGACTCGATGGGCCAGATTGCCTAATTCTGCTCCTATGTCTTATAGTCTAAATAATAATAATAAATAAAGCAATAAATATAGATAGCAGAAAGAAGAAAGCATGAGCCAGGTGGTGAAAGTCTCTGAGGATAGATACTGCTTACTTGCAACAGCATTCAGTGTAGATGTGTTTAACGGTGGTTCACCGATATCTTAAACCTCACACTTCAGCAGTCTTAAGTAACCATATGGTTCAATTCAGCATCAATTATACCGATGACCGAGAAGAATGTGGTAACCTGCCTCAATGATTATTATCCAGTAGAAATTACATCCCCTGTGATGATGTGCTTTGAGAGGCTGGTGATGAAACGTCATCTCCTGCTTGAAAAGTGACTTGAATCCACTTCAATTTGCCTACCATCACAACAGGCCAACAGCAGATGCCACTTCATTAGTTCTTCACTCAATGCTGGAACATCTGGACAGTGAAGATGCATACATTAGGATGCTCTTCATTGACTACAGTTCAGCATTCAATACTATTATCTCCTAAAAACTAGTCTGTAAGCTTCAAGACCTTGGCCTCAATACCCTCTTGTGCAACTGCATCCTTGATTTCCTCACTCACAGACCCCAGTCAGTTCAGTTTGGCAACATCTCTTCCACAATCTCCATCAGCAGGGGTTGCACCACAAAGCTTGTGTGCTTAGCCCCTGCTTTACTCGCTTTATACTTATGACTGTCAGGCTAAGCACAGCTCCAATAACATGTTTAGGTTTGCTGGTGACATCACTGTTGTTAACCAAATCAAAGGTGGTGATAAATCAGCATATAGTGGGTAGATTGGAAATCTGGCTGAGCAGTGCCACAACAACCACCTCTCACTCAGTGTCAGCAAGGCCAAGGAACTGATTATTGGCTTCAGGAGGAGGAAACCAGAGGTCTACAAGCCGTCCTTATTGGGGTCTCAGAAGTGGAGAGGGCCAGCAGCTTTAAATTTCTTGGTGTTATCATTTCAGAGGATCTGCCTTTTGGGTTGAGCACGTAAGTGCCGTAATGAAGGAAGCACAGCAGCACCTCTACTTTCTTAGAAGTTTGCAAAGTTTCAGCATGTTATCTAAAACTTTGACAAACTTCTGTAGATGTGTGGTGGAGAGTATATTGACTGGTTACATCATGGCCTAGTATAGAAATACCAGTGCCCTTGAGCAGAAAAGTCTACAAGAAGTAGTGGATATGGCCCAGTCCATCACAGGTAAAGCTTTCCCCACCATTGAGCACATCTACATGGAGTGCTGTCACAGGAAAGCAGCATCCATCATTAATAACTACCATCATCCAGGCCATGCTTTCTTCTCACTTTTGCCATCAGGCAGAAGGTACAGGATCCTCAGGACCTACATCACCAGGTTCAGGAACAGTTATTACCTCTCAACCAGTGGGGAAAACTTCACTCAACTTTACTCACCCCATCACTGAACTTTTCCCACAACCTATGGACGCACTTGCAAGGACTCTTCATCTCATGTTCTCCATATTTATTGCTTGTTTATTTTGTATTTGCACAGTGTATTTTTTTTTTGCAAATTGGTTGTTTATCTGTTCTTTCGGGTGCAGTCTTCCATTGATTCTATTGTGTTTCTTGTATTTACTGTGATTGCCCACAAGAAAATGAATCTCAGAGTTCTACATGGTGACGTATATGTACTTAGTGTGTGTAATAAATTTACTTTTAACTTTGAATTTCAAGATGGAGAGGCAATGTTGGAGATTCTGCAGATGCATATAAAATATTGGAGGAACTCAGTAGGTCAGGAAAATAAACAGTCGCCCTTTTTGGTCGAGACCCTTCATCAGGATATGATGAGTTGCATTGTAAAGGACGTTGCATGGCAGAAGAAGCAATTGCACAATAATAAATAAGAGTTGGTAGTGTTTTGCAGTTATATTTATGTGAACAATTAATTTCTTTAATCAGGGAAATGAAGCCAATGAGCCAAGGACATGGATTGTGAAAGCAGACACAAGCTACTTTTCAACATTTTTGGTTGAACTGGAGATTGTGAACTCCCCATCCTCCTGGATGGAACCAAATTAAAACTTCCAACTTCCCCCTTCCGAAATCTTGCTCCATCTGCTTTTTTTCTGTTTTTACCTGTCTCTGCCTCCCAACTCCATCCGCAACCCCTCCCCAATCTGACCACCTGTCTGACATTCTTCATCCCTTCTCAGTACACCAATGATCTGCCAGCTTCCGTCTCACCCTCATCCCTCACTTCATCCTGGCTACCTTTCACTCTCCACTTCAGACCCTGATCCAGAACATCAACAATTTCATTGCACACACACACACACTGTCTGATCTGTTGAGTTCCTCCAGCACATTATTTATTACTCCTTGGTTATAGGGATTTCTAATTAGATAGGGATAAAAGAAGCAAAATGTGAAATATTGTTCAAATGATTGCAACTGTGAAGAGTGATGGAAAAGTCAACAACTGAGTTAACCTGAAGCACTTTCAGAGGCCTGTCTCAATGCTGGTCCCAAGTTATGAGGGAGACAGAACTAAAAATAATTCAGGTAAATTTCCAGTAAAAAATTAGTCCTTAAAATAGGGGATTTCTATTAAAAGAATGGTAGTTGCAAGTGATATCTTGGTAAAAGTATAAATGATGTAGATTTTTTGGAATACGAAAAAAGTTAATCAATACTTATCAATTTCAACAAGACAGGCAACATTTCTCAACTTTCACTGAGTGAAATAGTGGAAGCAGTAACAGCAAGAACACAATAGTGGTAATGATTATAAATTGGGTGGGTTATATAATTTTGCACAGTTTATGTTCAGTTTATGTTTTTTCTTGTGGATGTTTATTTGAGCTGTGAGCTTGTGATGCTGTTGCAAAGAAGTTTTTCATTGAACTTATGCATGCACACATTATAGTTGTGCAGATGACAATAAACTGGACTTTGACTTCAATGAAGTAATGGACAAAGACAACATTAAAACAGGAATAAAAGGTCCTAATTAGGGAAAGGCAAACCTTATGATACAGAGATACAGTTTAGCAATTATGAAGTGGAAATATGTAAATTAGTGTTAAGTGGTAGAAGGCATTTTGATGGGGACATAGGTTATAAGCACATAAGACCATAAGATATAGGAGCAGAATTAGGCCATTCAGCCCATCAAATAAACTGTTATTCAATCATGGCAGATTTCTTTCAACCCCGTTCTCCCTGTAAGCTACCCCTGCCCCCTTATAAATCAAGAAACTATCAATCCCTGCCTTAAGTACACCAAATGACGTAGACACAACAACCCTCTTTTGCAACAAATTCCACAGATTCACCTCCCTCTGGCTGAAGAAATTCTTCTATATCTCAGTTCTAAATGTGAGTCCCTTTATTCTGAGAAAAATAGTCTCCTACTGGTGAAAACATACTCTCCACGTTCATTCTATCCAGTTCTTTCAATAGCCAATAGGCTTTGGTAAGATTATCCCATCGTGCTGAACCCCTTCAAGTAGAAGCCCAGAGGCAACGAATGCTGCTCGTACCTGATACCTTACTTGTATCCAAGGATGGATGAGAAAGGAAGGTTTTGTGGAAGACACAATGCAGGGAGGCAAACCTATTTCACTTGTGCACTCAGAAATTTTGTTGGCATGAGGCATTTTAAATCCCACCCATAATAAAAAAAGTTACATAATGATTATCTTTACTGTTAAATAAAACAGTAATGTTTTTTTACGATCTGAAAGTAGTGGGATGCTTCCACAGGAAACATCTCACATCAGCCTGGCACCAGCTAGCTGGTAGCTAGAATACAAGAGGTTGTATGATACATTTTGAACTCCTCACATCCCTGGTATACATATCAGTATTTGGATAATAAGCGCTTATAATTTATAAATAGCATTTACAATGCTATTTAGAAGTGATACTGTCTTTTTAAAAAGACTAATATTAACATTTTAACAAGTTTTCTAAAATGCTTCATTTATTTCAATCTGTCTCTTATATGTTAATTAATCGTAAAACAAGGTATACAGGTAAATAAGCAACAGGTCTCATCTTTTTTTCTTCAAGTAGTCCTTAATTAATTAATTAATCAATTACAATCTCCACTAATTACTAAATAAATTATCAAAGATAATCTCCACTCAAAATTATAGGTGTGAAAGAAATTTTTGTAATATTATCACCAATATGGGGACATGTACCAAAGGGTATTACAATATTATTTTTTATGCAGTAGCATATAATGGGACTTAATGCATAGCACAGTGTACTCATGAATACATCAATGACTCAGTAGGTGAAATGGAAGGAGTGATATGTTGTGAAGGTGGACCAGATTGTGATTCTTGTGAAAAGATCCAGGATTAACTGTGCTGTATGCATCCTTCTTGCAGAGTATTTTTTTTTGGTAACAGGGGATACTGTCAAACCTGTTTCTCTTCAGGGAGCATCTGTGCTCCCACCCTATTCTCAGAAAATAGCTCATGGCCTCCTGATGCCTGTGATCAGGTTTCCTTCAGCTGCAGTCTGTTGTTTTGCTGTCATTAGCCTCTATGCGAACATTCTGATGTTGCATTTCTTCCATCGTCACAATTACCGTAATACTCTTTGTCAACATTCCCTGCATAAATGTTGCCCAGTTGCCTTCAGTGTTTTGCGTGATGCTCACACTGTTTCCCTGCTGATCAGTTTCCAGACATTATGAGCTCACATTCTGTAGCAAGAATCCTTTCATAAAAATCACCGGCACTGCTGCAGGCGAACCACTGAACACAACAGATCATTTCTCCGCATTCCCTTCACCTGAGCGATAGATTTTTGTGTGACACGCACAACACACTGGAGGAACTCAGCAGGTCAGGCAGCATCCGTGGAAATGAAAAGTCAACGTTTTGGGCCGAGACCCTTCGTCAGTCTTTGTGTGCAGAGGGGAGAGGGTACTGGAAAACAAACCAAAACCGCTCAGAGAGTAAGCACAGGGGTTGACACTCAGTGATGCACTACCCACAATAAGGAAGTTCTAAGTCGAAGAAAGTACCTTTGATCCTTTATTAATAAACCAGCAGAGACGAACAAATGATAGAAAACTAATGAAACTAAAACTAGCGATATAACAAAATAAGCGGTAGCGTCAGCGATCTTGATCTATTTAAGCGTCTTTAAGGGGTTAACAAAAATATAATTCTGGCTGCCTCTCTGGTTCTACCTAGACTAAACTGAACTTAGACAAAGCGTAAAAACGTAACTATACTCATTCACTTCTACCGTGCCCCAACCCACGTGACAAATTACTCATAATAAACATGCCACACAAAAAAACAATACAATACAGACACAAAACAAACAGGGCCCTACACTGTGTTTGGGTCATCTTTACCTCGCTCGTACTTGTAGCTTAGGTAAACCTTTGCAGAATTCTCTGTCTTTCAATAGAGTTATAGAGAACTACAGCACAGAAACAAGTCCTTTGGCGCTTCTGGTCTGAGCCAAACTTTTTCTGCCTCTTCCCATTGACCTGTACCAGAACAATAGCTCGCCACCTACTCATCCAAATTTCTCTTAAATGCTGAAATCAAACCGCATCCACCACTTCTGCTGGCAACTAGTTCCATACTTGCACCACCCTCAGAGTCAGTTCCCCCTCCAGCTCCCCTCAAATATTTCGCCTTTGACCTCTAGTTCCAGTCTCATCCAGCCTTGGTGGAAAAAGTCTGCTCACCTTCTCTCAGCTCTGACTTCACCAATAAGATCTGCAGGAAGCTTATGTCCGATATCCTGAGTTGGACACAGAGAAGGATGCAGAAGGTGCAGGGCGATATTAACAAGTAAGTTAGAAATACAGAATGCATGAGGAAAATACTGGCACCACATAAGCATACATGTAATTGCTAAGACAATAGCACACTTAAAGGCCATATCTAGGCCCACAACACAGGTTATTCCCAGCAGAATATTGTATTCATTTGGTGTAGTGTAGCTCACAGACCATTAACACAGGTACACTTCAGGCTGTGTGCTTAGCTCCCTGCTCTGTGCCCTCTACACATATAACTGTGTGGCTAAGAACGGCTACAATGCCATTTTCAAATCCCCCCAGACTCTGCTGTGTCACAGATGGTAGTGGTGAGATAGGTCTGGTTGAGTGATGCTACAAAACCAAGGTCTCACTCTACATCAGCAAAACTAAAGAGCTGGTTGTTAACTTCTGGAAGCGGAAGGTGGGCAAACATACAGCAGTCTACATAGGGGAATCAGCAATGAAAGAGTCAGCAGCTTCAAATTCCTGGGTGTTAACATATTGGATGACCTGTCCTTGACCCAGCACTAAGACACAATCATAAGGCAAGTACATTAGTGTCTTCTTTCCTTGCTTAAGACATTAAGGAGGCTTTTACCAATGCTCTAACAAACTTCTACAGATGAACTATTGAAAGAGTCCTAACTGGATGCATTACAGTTGCATTTTTCCTATAACTCAGGTTTTCAATTTCTAGCAACATCCTTGTAAAATTTCTTTGTGCTCTTTCAAGCTCCTTGCTATCTTTTCTGTAGGTACTGCATATTTTTCTCCAAATTCAGCCTCACCAACATCTTATACAACTTCAACATTACATCCCAATTCCTGTGCTCAGTGCTCTGATTTATGAAGGCAGATTTCAGAATCAGAATCAGGTTTATCATCACCGGCATGTGATGTGAAATTTGATTGTACAATGCAATGCAGTACAATGCAATGCAATACATAACATAAAAGAAAAAAAAGCAAAATAATAATAATAATAAATAACTAAATCAATTACAGTATACATATATTGAATAGATTAAAACTAGTGCAAAAAACAGAAATACTATATATTTAAAAAGTGTGTAGTGTCCAAGGGTTCAATGTCCATTTAGGAATTGGATGGCAGAAGGGAAGAAGCTGTTCCTGAATTGCTGAGTTTGTGCCTTCGGGCTTCTGTACCTCCTATCTGACTGACGCTAACAGTAAGGAAAGGGCGTGCTCTGGGTACTGGAGGTCCTTAATAATGGACGCTGCCTTTCAGAGTAACCGCTCCTTGAAGATGTCCTGGGTACCTTGTAGGCTAGAACCCAAGATGGAGCCAACTATATTTACAACCCTCTTCAGCTTCTTTCAGTCCTGTTCAGTAGCCCCCTCCCCATACCAGACAGTGGTGCAGCCTGTCAGAATGCTCTCCACGGTACATCTATAAAAGTTTTTGAGTGTATTTGTTGACATGCCAAATCTCTTCAAACTCCTTATAAAGTATAGCTGCTGTCTTGCCTTCTTTATAACTGCATCAATATGCTGGGACCAGGTTAGATCCTCAGAGATTTTGACACCCAGGAACTTGAAACTGCTCACTCTCTCCACTTCTGATCCCTCTATGAGGATTGGTATGTGTTCCTTCATCTTACCCTTCCTGAAGTCCACAATCAGCTCTTTCATCTTACTGACGTTGACTGCAAGGTTGTTGCTGTGACACCACTCCATTAGCTGGTATATCTCATTCCTGTATGCCCTCTCGTCACCATCTGAGAATCTACCAACAATGGTTGTATCATCAGCACATTTGTAGATGGTATTTGAGCTATGGCTAGCCACACAGTCATGGTATATTGAGAGTAGAGCAGTGGGCTGAACACACACCTCTGAGGTGCACCAGTGTTGATTGTCAGCAAGGAGGAGATGTCAAAAGCTCTTCATCAGGACGAAGGGTCTCGGCCCAAAACGTTGACTGCTCATTTCAATGGATGCTGCCCAACCTGCTGAGTTCATCCTGCTTGTTCGTACGTGTTGATTTGACCACAGCAACTGCAGTGTACTTTGTGGTTAGATGTCAAAAGCTGTCTTTATGACCCTATCTACCAGTGACTTATATCCTTCAGGAAAGGAAATCTGTTACCCTGACCTATATGAAACTACAAATGTACTCAATGCAGTTAACTATTAAATTCCCTCATGAGTATGACACTTTGATGTAAACAGACTGCTATATCCTTCACACGGACTGTTGCAATTCAAGAAGGAGGCTCAACAGTGCCCTTTCAAGGGCATTCAGAGTCTGGGCCTGGACAATATCACTCACAGCCCATGAGTGAATAATAAAAAGCAAGCGCTGTACCTATCTGAAATGATCTCTTTTGCACAGAGTGGGCTTGTCATATCGTTGCTTGCCCATTTTACTTCCATTTATAACAGGTGGTAATTGAAGTACTGGCTGTCATACAGAAAGCCGACTGAGCAAAGTGATCCCTAGATTATGGTGGGGTTGTGTTCCCAAAGAAAGGTCTGTGTATTGATTTTCTGCAATATAAAGCTATTTTATTTGTCAAGAAATGTGAGTGTATTTTTTTACACTAATTCCATGAGAACAACTTTAGTCTATATTTCAAATCTTTGGATTGTAAATTGTGAACTTTGTAAGAGTGAATTTCTGTAACCCAATTCTCATAACACGGGGTCACCTATAAATAACAATAGTCTGAAATAGTTTTATTCAAGGCTGAGAGATGACAGTCGTCTAATCTGACAGCTGACAGGGAGAGATGCCTTTCCTTTCCTCTCGATCCTCAGAAACATCAGCTTAAATCTAAAAAAATTTGATGAGGTCAACCTTCCCCAACTGCTCTGCCCTCTTGCTCAGAAGTCTTAGATTTTTTAGGTGAAATTACATCGGCTAGTAGCATTGAAAATTGCAAGGGAATGTGACTGCTGGGAGTCAGTGTGAACCTGGGGGCTGAGTGGCCTCATTCTGTGTCCTGCTGAAGGGTTTCGGCCCGAAACATCACCTGCTCTGCTGAGTTCCTCCAGCTTTTTGTGTGTGTTGCTTGGATTTCTCATGTTTGTCATTCTATGTTATGTTAATGAACATCTTAGTTTTAAAACTACCAAAGAGTTAAAAAAAAATGAATCCGTAATTGATGAGTTTTCTAATGTGTTTATAAACAGAATGGTTACTAGTCGTTTGCATCTGATAATTGAGATATACTATCCCTTCTTTTGCTATAGAACATGTTAGCAAATCCAACATTTAATAGAATATAAACAGCTTTTTCCCCTCTGACATAAGATTTCAAGAACTAATGAACACCGCTTCATTATTACTGTTTTTTGGAACTATTTATTTTGTAATTTTATATTTTTATACTATACTGCTGCCCTAGAACAATAAGTTGATGTTGTATCTGATAGTGATAGTGTATCTAATTTGGGTTTTTATTCAGCATTGGGTCAGGCCCTTTGGTGACCATGATGCCAAAAGACCCTTTAAGTCTTTGATGATGATCAGCTGCCTCTCTGAACCATTGTAGTGAAGGTAATCCCACTGTAGGGAGACTCAGATTTTGACTCGTCAACATTGAATCAGGATCTAAGTTCTGTACCAGATCAGAATGGTATATGATTTAGAGGTGTGTCACCAAAATGGTGGAGAGCCTTTATGCTTCCAACTTTTTGTCCTTCCAAGAGGTAATGGCTTTGGAAAGGTGAAGCTGTGGGAAGTTGTTGCAGTGATGTCAATGTCAATGATGCATGTTGGTGTTTGAATAAGGTGCCAATCAAACGGGCTGCTTTACCCTTACCTTCTTGAATGTAATTGGAGTTGTACCCATCTGGAGACATGGAGATTCATTATCTTCCTGTCTCGGGCCTTGAGGTGGTAGAGGGAGAGACAGGAGCCAAGTTCCTAGGTTGGTTATGTTTCTAGTCAGTGATGACTTCAGGGTGTAGATTGTACTCTGTTGTTGGAAATGGTCATTGCTTGGCAGTAAAATGACAGTAACATTTGCATCATACAACACCTTAGACCTGAACCTTGTTCAGGAAGCACTGCATGCAAAGAATGGTTCAGTGTAGAATTCTGTTATTAACTTGATGCAGATGAGATTCTGAGTTAAAGAGAACTGGTGCAACTTCACATAACTTCCCTTCCACGTTCAAGGGCATTGGAAAAGCCTATATGGAACACTGTTGCAGCAAAGCAGTATCCATCATCAGGGACCCCCATCACTCAGGACATGCCCTCTTTTTGTTGCTGCTGACAGGAAGAAGATTGAGGAGCCTCAGGACTCAAACCACCAGGTTCAGGAACAGTTACTACCCTTCAACCATTAGGCTCTTGAACCAAAGGGGATAACTTCACTAGCCCCATCATTGAAATATTCCCACAACCAATGGGCTCACTTTCAAGGACTCTTCATCTCATGTTCTTTTATTTAATGCTTATTTATTATTTCTTTCTTTTTGTATTTGCAGAGTTCGTTCTCTTCTGTACTTTGATTGAACACCCATGTTGGGTGGTCTTTCATTGATTTTGTTATGGTTATTATTCTATAGATTTGAGTATGCCCACAAGGAAATGAATCTTAAATATGGTGACATATATGTACTTTGATAATAAATTTACTTTGAACTTTCCTTAAAAGTTAACATGGTGGTTAGATTTTTAGAGCAGAGTTTGCATTTCAATGCATGTAGATTGTTAAAATGTGCACTTATTTACAACAGTTATCTTCAACTGAATGAGCAAATGAATAAATAGATCACACCTTCCACTAGCCACTCCAGCCATGTCAAAGACATTTTGAAAGTCTGCATATTTCTATGATGTGATGAAGATATAATGAAGACAAACCAGAATTTGAGTGTTTTGGCAACTGATTAGTGACAATAAATTTTTGCACTTCTCACAGAAATTGTTTTTGGCAGTGTTAGGATGTGTTTTTTACTACATAATGCATGTTTATTTCTATTAAAGTGGAATAGTGTTCTTTTTAAAACAATCATTGGTACAGATCAACTTAATCATTTGATTGTAAAATGAGGTGCATCAGATATGTTTGGACTGATTACAAAGACTTGAGTTTGAATAATTAACATGAAGATCATGTAATTATTTAAACTTTTAAAAAATGTCAGTTTTTGGGATCACTGGAAACTCTGTATTTATTACCCAAACCCAATGGTTAAGGAAAAGATGACAGTGAGCTGATTTTCTTGAATCATTGCCTAGTGAACATTGGCTGGGGAATTCCAGAATGTATTGACAGTAAAGAACTGACAATTCCAAACTCGCAAAGTGTGTGACTTCGATGGGAATCTGCAGATAGCGGTGTTCCCAGGTGCCTTAGTACCCTGGACCTTCTTGGTGGTAGAGTTTCTGGGTTTTGGAGGAACTGTTGGAATAACTGATTGCTGGTACAAACTGTCGTCACTTTGCACTGACATCAGAGTGAATGAATATCTCATGTTGATATTAAAAGGGCTGATTAAATGGGCAGCTTTATCCTGCTGTTGAGCTGCTTCTGAGTTGGTGAATCTGGTATTCATGTAGGCAAGGAGAAAGTATGTCATCACACTGGAGACTTGTGCCTTGCAGATGGTGGGAAGGCTTGGGGTGCGTGGTGGTGAACCATTCGCGCGAGATAGGCAGCCTTTGATCTGCTCCTCTCGCCATCATATTGATAGAGCTGGTCCAGTTGAGGTTCTGGTGAATGGTGACCCCCCCCCCCCCAATTTATTGATGGTGGGTGAGGGGACTCAGTGATAGTAAAGCCATTGAAGATTAAAGGGAGGTGATTAGATATTCCCCTACTAGAGAAAGGCATTTTCTAAAACATTTTATGATAAATGTTCCTTGCCACTTCTCAGCCTATTATTGGAAGCAATCTGGGTATTAGTGCATGTAGAGGTGGACTACATCATTTGCTTACGAGCTGTAAATGTAATTCAACATTGAGCAAGCAGTCCCATCTACAAGCTTATGATAAGAGAGTCATTAGTGAAGCAGCATCAAGATGATTAGCCCAAGGGCACTGCCCTTAGGAACTTATATAATAGCCTCAGACTAGGAAAATGGACCAGGAACAATCAAAACTTTATACCTTCTTGTGAGCTATAACCCTAATCACTGGAGACAGAGTTACGCTTATGTTCATTGCCTAATTTTTGGTAGTGTTGTAAGATCATAGTATTTAAATTCCTTAGCTATGTTTGGTCCAAAGCTCTGATGACAGATGGACAGTGATCCAAGCAAAATGCAAACTGAGATCTATGAGCAGGTTACTTTTAAGTGCCTATCAAGCATCTGCAGATGCTGAAAATCTGAAATAAAAACTTGAACTGTTAGAAACACTCAGCATGCTAGAAATAGTAATTCTGCATCTGTCCACAGATGTTGCCTGACCTGCTGAATGTTTCTGGCCTTTCATGTTTACATAACTATTTGCTGCTGGATAGCACTGATGTACTGCACTTCATATTACAAGTGTTTGCATTTTATTTAACTTGAAGGTGTCACAATACACAAAGTTTCAGCTCAAACATATGATATTCAGTGACTAAAACTCAAGTCTTGAAATAGTTAATGTAAACCATTCCTTTTATAACCACTACAAAACTCAAGAATTTTGTTCACACCACTGAATGTAGGACTATTTGTTGAACCATTTGGCAACTTCTCCACATAAGTTATTAAAAAAAGAAAAAAAACAAAAATCGCACTGCCGAAAAGTACTCGACTATTTGGAAATGGTTTCAGAAATACCATTGGCATTCTTCAATAGCAGCAGTTTTCAGAGTTTGTCACAAAATATAGAGCATTTTTACTTTACAGGAGACGATGGAAGTTCTTAGATTATTTAATACAATTAAAAGTTTTTAGTGTGTCCTCTACATTTTTATTCTTTTTTCTTCCTAAAAGAGACCATGTCTTTGGTTTCCTGGATTTTCTCAGACAGCAGTTCCTTTGTTTCTTCCATTTTTTCAGAGAATCGCTCTCTGGTTTCCTCCATTCTGTCCTGTATATAAACCCTCATCGGAGGTGGTGTCGACAAGTAACCATGAGAGCGAAGATACTTAACTGCAAGGGAGGTTCCTCCGAGGGTCACCGTGTACCTAGCTGGTGTGGCAAGCTATGAAACATAAAAGTAAAAGTAATCAGTTTGAAGAATGAAAAAATTTATAATGTAAGATATCATCGCAGCCTCTACACCCAAGGAATGCTGCTTTCACTGTCAATTGATCTACAATGTAGCAGCGTTTGTTAAGATACACATTACTCCTACTAAGCACTCTCAGGATTGCTCTCCAAGTCGAGGTTACTGTCACACGAACAAAGTCATGTATGTATAGCTGCAATTAAAAACCTACTTGCAGCAGCATCACAGAAACATACCAGATACACTACATAAACAAGAAAAACAAATTGTACACAATTTTTAAAAGAGAGAACACAATTAGAACAAATGTTGTCCATTGTAGTATACAAAGTGATCAAAATATTGCCATGCTGAGGTAGTGATTAGGAAAGGCAGGATGGGTTAGGGATCTCTAAGTCCACTGAAAACATCTTCAAAAGGTGGTGCCTCAAGAAGGTTGCACTCATCAATAAGGGCCTTCACCATCCAGGACATTACTATCATCAGGGAAAAGGTACAGGAGCCTGGAAACACACCCAACATTTTAGAAAGAGCTCCTCCACCATCAGATTTCTGAATGGTCCATGAACACTATCTCACTATTTTGCTCTCTTTTTGTACTTTTAAAAAATATATACAGTGGATTCTGGTTAATTGGGACACATCAGGATCAGTATATTTTGGACCAATTAAGCGGCTATTCATGGAAATAGTTAAAAAGGTATAAAAAGAAACTACTGGTTAACTAAGTAACTTGAGAATGAAATACTTATTATAACACTACCAATGCTACTACAGTACCATAAAACTATATTTGCACCTAATAGTTTTCCATGGAGAAATTCATCTCATGTATGCTGCCGTGTATAGTGTGGTATCATGGAGGGGGAATCACCTCCGGTGAATGGGCTTGTGCTCATTCTGGGGCAGTTCACTCACCTTTGGTCCAGCCCATCTGAGGCTCTTAGTAGCTACTTGCAGGCAACAATAACCACATACCGGTACACACTTTGATAGGCAGGCTAAATCAAGTGAGGGTAGCCGGTGAGTCTCATACGCTGGTGAGATAGAGACATGTCCTAACATGTGAAGTCAGATCAGACAGACTGGACAGATGAGATTAACAGTGAGATGCAACAGCCAAGAAGGCAGTTCTGCAATGCTTCATGGAGAGTAAAGTCACGATTAGGCACAGAAGTTATCATGGTTGTCCACTACAAACTTGGGAGACTCCAGTTGTGATGACTACTCATACTACTGGATCCAGACATCTAAAGTCAAGAGGGTGGACTGTCCCGGTGCATCAGCTCTCACCCAGTTTCACTGTCATTGTCAGATACGACAGACAACTAACATACTGTGTTCTTTTGATTGACTGCAAATGAACAAAATTAGCACAAACACTTCATGCAGATAATCAACTGGCTTTTATACAATGCTTTTGATGATTGCATCCTCCAAATCTTCATTTTCATAAACATTCAAGATAACTGTTGACACCTTCAAATTCTTCGTAGTTCCTATCTTGTTTAGGTAGTGAAATAGTTTCATTTTTATTCCTGGCCATTTCTGGCATCCCCAAGCCTGAATGCTTAAAACTGCAGTGAGCAAAACGGTTTGGCATTGTCTTAATGCTTATTTCTCGTCAACTACTAGTGACAAAAGTCACTGCTTTTTGAACACAAACACATGCAACTGTCACTATTTAAATATTGTTCACTCTAACCATATCTAACGGCCATACTTGTTCAGGTTACTGATGCTAGTTGGAAACTATTCAGTAACCTGTTCCAAGTGGCATGTTTTCCCAAATAAATGAAGGGAATCCGAGCTGCCTTCTTGACTAGTTTTTGTTCTCAAATTTGTCCCAGGTAAGTGGCTGCCCTGGTCAACTGATGGAGCAATTAACCACAATCCACTGTATTTCTTACTATGTGTAATTTTTATGTATTGCACTGTACTGATATTGCAAAACAGTATACTGTATGTCAATGAAAATGGATGATACTGATTTTGATCTTGAGAAGACATTATCAAAGGGGTGCCACAGTAGCACAGTATTTAGCGCAATGCTATCACAGCTTGAGGCATCAGAGTCTGAAGTTCAAATCCAGCACTGTTTGTAAGGAGATTGTTCTTCTTGTGAACAGGTGGGTTTCCTGAGTGGTCCAGATTCCTCCCACACTTCAAAGACATACCAGTTAGTACACTAATTAGTCATTGTAAATTTTTTTAAGATTAGGCTAAGATTAAATAGGCACATTAGCCTGGAAGGGCCTATTCCATGCTGTATCCCTAAAAAAAAGACTCCTTTTCCCTACAAAAACAATTTGGCAACAAAAATAGACAACCTTATCTGGCAAACGACAATGTACTTTAATAATCAGATTCATAACTGAAGAAGGTACCTGTACATATAAATTCAAACCTCTGGAGAATTGGTTAGCTGTTGTGTACACCCTGGGGCACTTTGGATTTAAACAGTATCTTAATGGACCTATTGCACTATGGCAGACAAGGGTCAATGAACAAGTATAGTAATGTCAACCTCAAGCTGGAAGTTGGTCTGTGATACACAAAAGAGTGGAAGGTTACAGGGAGAGGGGAATCATTGTTGGGAAAAGTGGAAGGGAGAGGGGAATGGGAAGCATTAGAGAGATATTCTGTAATGATCAATAAACCAACTGTTTGCAATCAAATGACCTTTACCTGGTGTCTCAGGGCTGGCTGGCATCCTCACCACGCCCACTCTGGCACTCCTTCTCTTCTACCTGTCCCACACACCTCCCATAGCATTCCACTCACCATTCCCAACATCCCTTGCTCCCAACGGATATACAACTTGCTTTCCACCTCACGTTGCCGAATACAGAACTGTGCAAAAGTCTTAGGCACCCTCGCTCTATACATGTGCTGAAGACTTTTGCACAGTACTGTAATTACATGGGCAAGAGAGATTTAGAGAGCTCTGGATCAAATGTAGGCAGATGGGATAACACATGGATGCTTCTATGTTGTATGACTCTGATTCTGGTCCCGGATTTGTCATAATCTGGTTGCCCTTCTCTGCACTGGATTTTGAAACTAACAACATTTCTAAGAATCTCTGATACTCTTGATGTTTTTGTACATTGGTTTCTTACAACAATACACTTGCTGCAATTATACAGTGTGCTGGTGAAACCACACCGATTTTTATCTCCTTAATTAAGAGTACACTGTCGTATAGGGAGTTCAGAACAGGTCCACCAAGTAGATTCCTGAACGGAAGGGCTTCTCCATGAGGAACAATCCACCAGGCAAATCTCTACCCATCGGAGTGAGAGATAATGTAATTGAAACCAAATTAAATTCAGAGGGTCGATTCTCCTAGAGAGATTATATTGAATTAAAAAGGGAGCTTCATTCATTTAAAACAACGATAAGGAAGAATCTCATCACAGAGGATCATGGATCTTTGACATTCTCCGCTGAAATGAACTGCCAGGAAAAGTGGTTGAGGCTGATAAAGTAAAGTTAGACAGGGACTGTGATAGGAAATATTTAGAAGGATATGGGCCAAATATAAACAATAGGGACTAGCTTAGGTGGATACCTTGATCAACATGGACGAGTTGGGCTGAGGTGCATATTTTCATGCAGCATTGCTCTAAGACTATGTAAGGTTGATATTGATAGTTTGGTTCAAAAGGGAGTCTTGGATTCTGAGGAACAAGCAAGAACTTGGGGCCAAGGTCCAGTTTAGATCAGCACAGCAGACATGAGATGATTCAGATCTTCCTGCTTCTGCTTATGTTCTTGCATGAGATGTAATATCCACCAGAGAAGGCTGAACAAATTAGGAATGGATTCATGTCTCTTAATATGAAAGATTTGAGAAAAAAATTCTTTTTTGACAAGAACTTATGGCCAGAGAAATTATATACATTACTAAATCCATGCAAGAATTCAAAATAAATTTGCTTATCCTTGATATATACAAAGGAACTGAGGTGAATAACTTGTTAGGACAAGATCAGGAGACTCAAACTCACAAAAACAATGTATCAATGTTATTTCCAATAGTCCCATGGTGGAGCTGGTACCTGTACCTGGTTACTTTGGGCTTGACTCCTAATTAAAATCACATTATAACCAATTCAACCTGAATAATATAGTGTATATCCTAACTCAATCACTTTATATTGAATTTGTACTATGGTAGCATAGTTTAGCAGAACCACTTGCACTTGTATAATAATGGAAACATTGATCAATGCAACACTTTACTCACCTTATACAATGCATAAGCAGTGAGTGCATTTCCACCTGTAGAATGGTTCAGAATTTGTATTATTCCTTTAGGTGCTCCTATATACTCAAGAAACGGGACTACGTTAACACCTCTGAAAGTAAATGAAAGTAAAATGAAAATCAGCATTTAGTGTTTTTATCAAAAGCTGTTTTACCAATGCTTTCACTAATTAGGGTTGGAAGATTCTGTATTTTACCTTTACTATAATTATGTACGAGTTAAAAAAACTTAAGGCAACTGCTTAAGTTTTTAGTTTCTACGGCAATTTACAACTAAGATACTGATGCCAATAAATAAACACCCATGCATTGCAAGTCTTGCACAGATGCCTCAGGTTGAATGTTACAGAAATTGAAGAGAAAATTTTGTCCTAGTTAGGAAAGTGGCTGAGTCTATAAACATGGATAATGGCAGGCTCACAAACTGGCTTTTAATGGCATCTCACAAGCATGTGTTTGAGGTCTTGACTATTAACTGTATTTATAACAATTCACACATTGGGGTCAAAAGTCAGGGAACTGTTTTCTGATGACACAACAGGAGAGTAGATGGAAGCACTAAATTAGGAGAGAGGACCATATCAAGTGGATAGATTAAAATGTGGCAAATGCAATACATACAACCTAGGTTAACAAGACAACCATAGTTTGTAAATGCTGAAAAACAAAGCAACTAAAGCTCTAAAGAAAACTTGTGATTCTTTCATATGGATTATTAAACCTTTGTGGACACGGAAATAACTTGCAAATCTTATTAACCCTTTTTAATACATCAAGCGAAGCAGGATATAATCAGAGTACCAGTTTTGCTACAGTAATAAAAGAAATAAATTAACCATATTGGGAACATACTTTTTAAGATACTGACCTTGAAAGGTATGCAGAAAAGATTGCCAATAAGGAGAGATTATACAAAAAAGGGTTGTATTCCCTGGAGTTTAGGGAGTCATGATTCAAGTTTACAGGACACTAGACACAGAACTTCACCTATCCCTTTGCCTCCACAGATGCTGCCACTCTTGCCGAGTTCCTCCAACAATCTGATTTTTTGCTCCAAATTCTAACATCTGCAGTCTCATGTCTAGTGAGCCTTTAAACTGATAAATCCTAAGAAACTGACCACTCACACCTGAGATTTGTAAGAGATGGCTATAAGGATAGTGAACACTGTGGTTATCATCTTTCAGATTAGAGAGGGAGCTGATGTAACTAAACTGTTTAAGGAAAGAAGAACAGAGAAAAGATGGTATTACTCTGCTTGTTCTGATAATTGTTAGATGAGCAACTTTGCACTATATAAATGAAGGATGTGATATGAAGACACTTTGAAAAGAATATGATTGAGCAGTCAATCCAGATTTATAAACTGGAAAATGCTATTGACTATTTGAAGACTGAGTCTTGGAGGATGGAATCAGGCTCTTTGGTTCAATGTTAGGCCCATACCCCTCTAAATCTCTCCCGTCTAGAAGGCTTTTCAATCAAATTCAAAGTAAAATTTATCATCACAGGTACACAATTACCATATACTACATTGAGATTCATTTTCTTGCAGGAATTTACAAGAAAATAAATACAATAAATTTTATGAAAAGCTATACAAAACAAAGACTAAACCAATGTGCAAAAGACAACAAATTGTGCAAATAAAAGTGAGTCTGTAGGTTGTAAAATTAGTTCAGAATTGTGGTGAAGTTAGTCATGTTGGTTTAATAGTCTGATAGTTGTAGGGTAATAACTGTTCCTCAAAATTGGGAGCTTTCTAGTGGTCCAATCGAATTGGCAGAGGTGGCTCCACATAAGTAAGGGTGAAAGATTTAAAATGCATCATTCATGGGCTTTTGACTTTTTCTGGCAACTCAATCAAATTTAAAAATAAGGCAGTGACAAGCAGAGCAACTATTGTTGGCGGCGACCAGTGTTAAGAGTGGAGAGGCTTTGACTCAACAGGGTTTGACAAGAACAGAGTTGGGCAAGGAAAATTTGTTTGTAAGTTTCTTCTTCATTCTTCATCTGTTAGTGCTGTGAGATTGGTTCCAGGGACTGTGTTGTGTTCTATTTGTGGAGGAGGGTTTAAACTAATCTGGTAGAGCAGATGCAGAGTGCAGTGAGACTGCCAAGAAGGACAGGCAGATGATAGGGCAAAATTGCAGTCAGTGGGACGAGCTGCAGTGTATCATGGGGACAAAATTGAAAAGGGTAAAGAATGCAGACCTGAAGGTCTTGTATTTGAACACGCACAGTATATGGAATAAGGTAGATGATCTAGTAGTGCAGTTAGATAATGGCAAGTATGACTTTGTGAGTATCACTGAGTCGAGGCTGAAAGAGATTATAATTGGATACACATTGTATTAAAAGGACAGACAGGTAAGCAGAAGGGGTGGTTTGGCTCTGTTGGTAAAAAATGAAACAAATCCTTAGAAAGAGGTGACATAGGATCAGAAGTTGTAGCATCCTTTAAAAGTTATAGAAATTGCAAGGATAAGACCCTGATGGGAGGTATATACCAGCTCTTGATCAGTAGTCAGGATGTGGGCCACAAATTACAATGGGAGATAGAAACACCATGTCAAAAGGGTAATGTTATGATAGTCATGGGCGATTGCAGTCGGTGCTAAATGCTGAATCCAAAGAGAGAATTTGTCCAAGAGATGACTTTTTAGAGCAGTTTGTGGTCAAGTCCACCTGGGGAAATTCTATTCTGGATTTAGTTTTATGTAATGAAGCAGATTTGATTAGGGAGCTTAAGGTAGCAGTCATCAAATTCACATAATCAAATTCACCCTCCAATTAGAGAGGAAGAAAATAAAGTCAATTGCAATAGTGTTACAGTGGAGTAATGGGAATTATAGAAGAATGAAAGAGGAGCCAGCCAAAGTTGATTGGAAAGGGACACAGGCAGGGATGACGGCAGAGCAGTAATGGCTGGAGTTTCTGGGAGCAATCAGAAGGTGCAGGATATCCTTAAGAAATAGTATTCTAAAGACAGGATGATGTAACCATGGCTGGCAAGAAAATTCAAAGACAACATAAAAGCAAGAGAGAGGGCATATCATACAGCAAAAGTTAGTGGGAGGTTAGAGGATTGCGAAGCTTTTAAAAACCAACAGAAACAAAAGAAAATCTACAGTTGCTGGAAATCTAAGCAACACAAAATGCTGGAGGAACTCAGCAGGTCAGGCAGCATCTAAAGAAAAGAGTACTGTCGATGTTTCAGGCCAAGACCCTTCAGCAGAGCCAACAGAAGGCAAGTAAAAATGCCCTAAGGAGGGCAAAGAGGAAATATGAAGGCAAGAGGATATCAAAGGTTTTTCATTATATAAAAGAGTCATTCAGGTACCTGCTTCCTGCAACTTGGGTGTGACTACCTGCCTGTAATTCCTGTCTCACCTCATTCTCCCGCATGAGCCAAAGGTCAGAGTTGTAACTCTAGTTCTTTATCACATTCTCTGAAGAGCTGCACCTCAGTGCACCTGGTGTAGTTATGGTTATCCAGGAGGCTGGAGGTCCCCCAGAATTCCCAAATCTCACAAACGGAATGCAACATAGCCCCTGGAACCTATGCTGTGTCAATTAAAGTTGGTGAGGGTCAAAGGGACACGCCAAATTTCTCTAGCCTCTGAAGAAGTAGAGGCGCCAGTAAGCTTTGTTTTCATGGCATCAATGTGGTTGGCAGTATTCACTCCTAGGAAATTGAAACTCTGAATTGTTTTGACCTGAGCACCATTGATGTAAACAGGACTGTGTGCACCACTCCTTTTCCTGAAGTCAATGACCAGCATTTTTGTTTTGATGACACCTCAATCATTATTTCTGGCAGCTCATTCCAAATGTGCACTATGCTTTGCATGAAGGGACTGCCTCTGATGTCTCTTGAATTTCTTGCCTCTAATCTTAACCTATGCCCTGATGAAAAGGCTATGTGTCCTTTCACCTCATGTCCCTCAACATCTTATACAACTTTATTTACTTAGTAGATTAAATAAGGAAAAAGCAAGTGGATGTGTGCATTTTACTTTTGGAAGGCTTTCGAAAAGGTGCTGCACAGGTGGGTAGTGACCAAGGTTAGAGCACATGGAGTTATGGGTAATCTACTAACGTGCCTTGAAAATTGGTTAACATGGCATGTCGCTACAGTAAGGTAGATTCTTCTCAAGTTGCCAGGCTGTTACCAATGTGCTCAGGCCCAATTATATTTATTTAAATCAATGATTTTTCCAAATTCCAAAATTAAAATGAATCTCCTTACCAATATACTTGCTATAAAAGGAACGCATTGAAGAATCACTGACTGCTATTTGGAAAGGCCGTTCTGTCATACAAGGGGAAATTAAATAGGCTGGGCCTCTTACTCTCTGGAATTTAGAATTAGAGGTAACCTCACTGAAAAATAAAAGATTCAGAGAGGGCTTGATAGGGTGGATTTTCCTCTGAGGAATCTGAAGAATCTAAAATTAGATTAAAGTTGCTTTACTGAGATTAATAAACATTTGGAATTCTGTGTCCTGGACCTCAATCAGGCTGTGTCACTAACTGCATTCAAAATTGAGATTAACAGTTTTCTGGACATCGAAGCAATATACAATTTGGGAATAGGACATAATAATGGTACTTAATAGAGAAGACTGGTCATGATCTTTGAATGGTGGAGTAGACTTGGAAGGAGAAGCGAAACCAGCCTAATCTAGCTTCCATTTTTTGTGCATCCTGTCACGAATCAACAACCAGTGGAAAATCTTTGCTTTCCATTGAAAATACTGGGAAGCAAGGTTGGGAGTGTAGGAAGTAAAGTACATGCAACTTAAGCCTTTTTTGGTACCTGGGATGGCCTTTTATTCATAGGGATCAGCATGAAAAGGTGGAACACTATTCAGAATGGCTTTGACAATCAGTGGGGCCCCATCTCTAGTTATTGATGCTGCTAAAGTGACTATAGCTTGTGCACCTCTTCAGAATCACAAACATTATGAATTTAACAAAAGAACAACTGAACCACTATGCTGTTTATATTAAGAGTATTATGTTTCTTGTTAAGTAATATTTCTCTATGGTAAACTAAAATGCTGGAAGCATGACATGCAACAGAAAATTCTATATGGTTACATCAGGATCATTGTATTCCATTTTAAACTTTATAGCAAACTGAACATCAGTAGAATTAAAACAGCTCTGTAGCTAGTAGGATAAGCAGATTATGAATTTAATGCTCAACACCAATGAAACATCTTTTGCAAATATTCAGGGTTTGCTTGGCCTTCAATTGATTGCTAAATTAAATTTGCCATTAAATCTGATAGATGCTCAGTAGAATTTGCATTATATTTGATTTTCAGAATAAATCAGTTTTGGGTTTTCAGACAGTAGTACATGTTGCAATCTAATAGCTCATCAAATTGTTTTGCACTCCTATTTTTAGTTACATGGATTTTTAATTGATGATTGATTTAGGTCAGTCACAGTACAAATAATGACTGAGACCACTACGATAACACCAGGTAGTATGTGGACAGGTCAGTCAGCTCGGAAAGCTGTATCAGCCTATGTAACTCATTTGGATTCTATTAAGTGTTCACCAGTACAGGTTAAGTGTTCATGTAGCCAGGACTTAACTCTAAAGGGAAGGCTGCAATTCAGACTGATGAGGAGCATCCCAGCTGCCTGCCCAGTGAGGTCTGAGGCAGATGATATACATCATTAAGAAGAACTACTACTGTGGGATGATAAGACTAGAAAGAAGTGAGGTAGAGCTAAGGCTTGAGTTTTGAAATGATGAAATGTTTCAGTCATAGTGTTAAGTGTTTGGAATCCTATTTCACAAACTAAAAAGGAACAGGTGGTCAAGATTTAACTTTGAATCTGAGGTAAGGATTTTTATTCTAAGACGGTAAAGGGAAGCAAGCCAAAAGTTATGTCACAGATCAGTTGTGATCTCACAAAGAGCTAAATAGTTTCATTCTCAATTCAGTGCCCCTTCATAGTTGATGCTAATTTTATTTGCTGTCAGTTACATAGTAGAACATATTACAATTCTGTCTGATACAGTGGAAAACTAAGGAGGAAGATTTCAAAATCAATTTATATCCCACTGTTAATTTTAACTTGATTTGGTAGTCTATATATGTATTTTAATGATCTTTGGCATGGAATAGGTATCCCTGCAACAAAACTAATTTATGGTCACACAAGCAAGTTTTCAAAGAATAATTACTGCTATTTTATTTTTAGTTGCCAATATTCAAAGTCACAATTGCTGGACTTGTCAAATTAATGAATTTTAAATAAAGTCAAAAATAAGGCTTTAAATTAAAGAAGCCATAATAATTGGAATCTGAGTAACATTCTTCACCTTCTTCAGTACTTACTCTTGGACTGCATCAAGTCTTAAAACTTAGGCATGTTCTGAACATATTGAATCCAATATTTAATTCAGCTAAAGCATAAAGACTTGCCCAGCACATAACCTGTACATTAATACAAGCTAAAGCGTAGCAGACATGCATTGCTTAAAATCCTCAGCAAATGAGGAGCTATGTTTTATTTACAAACAAAATCACAAATCTAAACTGGAGATTGAGTGTCATACATTACTTAGAATGACTCCTTGCTATAATCACCTTAAGTAGTGGCAGAATACGACAATTCAGAATAATTTGTTTTGACTTCATAACTCAGTAACTGTGGTATAAAAATGGGAAGCCCATATAAATTTGAAGAAGGTAGATTATCCTGAACATTACTAGAGGTAGAAAGTATAAGAGCTTGGAAGACTTGCTAAACTTTTAATAAAATACTAGTGAGACCTCAAGTGGAATTTGGTAGCCAATTCTGGCACCATATTTATAAAAGGCTCAGATTTAGTCCACAAGACACAGGAACAGAATTAGGCTATTCAGCCCATCAAGTCTGCTCCAACATTTGATCATGGCTGATCCATTTCTCTCTCAATCCCATTCTCCTGCCTTCTCCTCACAATCTTCCATGCCCTGACATCCACCTGGTCTCAGAGACATCAAAATACATCATCCTGCTAGAGGTGACAGTTGGAGGCGGGGATGGAAGACAAAGTGCATCCCTATTGAAGGCTGCTTTGGCTTCACTGGACAGTGACCTCACAGAGCCTTCAGCACACTGGGCATTGCTAGTTGAAGGAGACAGAGCACCATTGGCAACAACACTGAGGCAGTAGAGAAAGCCTCAACACAAAGTACACTGCAGATGTTGTGGTCAAATCAACACGTACAAACACGCTGGATGAACTCAGCAGGTAGGGCAGCATCCGTTGAAATGAGCAGTCAACGTTTCGGGCTGAGACCCTTCGTCAGGACATCGTCCTCAAGATGGCTCTGGATGAAGAGAGCAAGTCCATGGGGATCTGCAGCACATGCTATATGAATACAAGTTGCCTGGGTGACGGTGTCTGATGTTGAAAGACCTGAAACACCCAATGACCACAGACTACATCACTGATGATGTGTTCAGAGCATAGTGAAGTGTATTCTTCAAAACAAGAATCTATCAATCTCTGCCTTAAATATACTCATGACCTGGCCTCCACAGCTGCCTGTGGCAATGAATTCCAGGTGCACTACCCTCTGGATAAAGAAATTCCTCCTCATCTCTGTTCTAAATGGATGACCCTCTATACTGAGGTTCTACACTCTGCTCCTCTACTCCCTCACTATTGGAAACATCCTCTCCACATCCACTTTTTCCAAAATGGTTCAAAGTTTCAAAAAAAAGATTAATTTATTGTCAAAGTACACAACTCTGAAATTCTTCTTCTCCTAAAGCTTTCAACATTTGATAGGTTTTGATGAGATCACCCCACTCATTCTTTTGAATTCCAGTGAGTAGAGGCCCAGAGCCATCAAACACCCTTAACATACAAGGCCTCTGAATTCCAGAATCATTTTCATGAACCTCCTCCAATGTCAACACATCCTTTCTTATATAAGGGGCCCAAAACTGCTCACAATACTCCAAGTGAGGCCTCACAAGTGCTTTATAAATTATCAGCATTACATCCTTGTTTATATATTCTAGTTCTCTCAAAATGAACTCTGACATTGCATTTGCCTTCAACACCACCAAGTCAACCTGCAAGTTGACCTTTAGGGAATCCTGCACAATGACTCATAAGTCCTTTTGCACCTCGTATTTTGGA
Organism: Hypanus sabinus; assembly: GCF_030144855.1. Taxonomy (NCBI): domain Eukaryota; kingdom Metazoa; phylum Chordata; class Chondrichthyes; order Myliobatiformes; family Dasyatidae; genus Hypanus; species Hypanus sabinus. The sequence goes on from NC_082706.1 coordinate 133,056,746, forward strand.
ATTTTATCTCTGTTTAGAAAATACTCTATGCTTTTATTCCTTTAACTGAAGTGCATGACCATATACCTCCCTACACCGCATTCCATCTGCCACTTCTTTGCCCATTCTTGTAACCCAAGTCCTTCTGCAGCCTCCCTGCTTCCTCAACACTACCTGCCCCTCAACCTATCTTCAATTTACATCAATGGTACCAGGGATGAGTGGCTTCCACTGTGAAACAGGGCATGTTTTCCTTTAAATTTGAAGGACATCTTCATTCTGATAAAGGCAGTTGAAGTTATTTCTGTTAAAAGTAGATAACTACAAATCACGTATAGCACAGAAGAACAAACAAAACAGAACAGGCAAAAATGTTTTCAGGACTGAAGATGAAGAGGAGTGGGATTAGGAAGCTAATTCTTTGGAAGAGTTTGTACGGGCATCATTAGACATGCATCCTTGCTGTACCATTCACTCTATGGTTAAAATCATTATCTTACGGTGCAGATATATGTATCACTATTAATGTGATCATTTTTCTCACCTCTACCTGCTCCTCAATCGACTTCTTTACCAGGCAGCTTGGCCAAGAAAACATGCACCCCAATATCTCTTTTCAGAGATGCAGTCTTGTACAAACCTGGCTATTGCACTGAAGCCAATTTTGGAACGACTTAGGCTTCACTGAAGAGTGTTTACCATTGTGACTTTGGCCAAAGAAAATATAACTTTTTAAACAGCTTTAAAAAAAAACTCAGCAATGATGCAAAATTTTAAATTTAGATTTAGTAGCAATGTTCTACAAAGGAGGATTCAACTTAAGTTTTGTTATCTTAAGACATGTTATTGTCAGCACATGACATACTTACTTTAACGCTGCATAATAAAATGTACCAAACCATATGCTTGATGTCAACAAATGCACTGGGATCATCACCTTCCCATATTGCTTGAATGTCTTTTTGAATCGCTGATATAGACCGATTGAGTGGTCGTGGAGAGGATCCTTTTCCACATCTGCTACTTCTCGATTTGAGGTTGTCTCAGAAAAGTATGTTTCTTGAACTGAGTCTGACAAAGTGTCTTGATCAGGATCACTTCTTGGTATAGACTTAGGGTCATCTGACTTGACTTTCTCAGTGTCCTTGTGCTTTGTGGATGATGGTTCTACTTGGAAATTTGGCTTTCGCTGTTCCAAGGCAACAACTGGGCGAGATGTGTGTAGGAGCTGTCCCTGATGAGGGATAAGAAAAGGCATCTTCCCACATGTAGCTGGAAGTATGCGAGAGACACACTGTCGGACATTACAAGCTTGCTTTGAGTGCAGTTTGAGGATAGTTTGAAGGAAATAACTCTGCATGTTTAAGTTTCCAGTTTGATGATTTCTAACCTAATGACAGAAGAACTGGAAGGAAAACGAAGTGTTACAAATGCAGTTTCCAATCAGTTTAATCATTGCACATAATAGACTCATTTTGCACTTAAAATGCCAGAGGATTTTACAATTGCTAACTCTTCAATATAACCTTTAACATTGAATTTACTGCCAATGATCAATTCTGAAATGGAATCATTGTTTCATGGTTATCTGTGGCAGCCAACTTGTGCTGCTATTTTTGTGAGACTTAAGCTAAGCAATCAGTCCATCCACTGTGTTGTTCTTCCAAAGGTGAATGGGGGAGGGGGTCTTCCCAGAAAGGGACATTTTAAATTAGGTTATCGTAACTCCTGCTTGCACCTTATAATAGTTTAATATTTTGCCAGCAGGATGAAATCTGTGTGAATATTTTCTTAAGACTTAAATCACTTATACAAATTTAACCAGTGGCATTGATCAGAATGCAAGATTTTATTTTGGAAAGCTGGTACTTTTTATCTAGGTTGCTATTAATTTTTAACTTCTTTCTCTCCTTACACTTTTTTTTATCCATTTCTCAGTTTGCTGTGTTCTCATTATTTTCAGTTTCTTCTCTCCAGTCTTGCTATCTACCTGGCTTCACCATTTTATAAACAAAAAACAAAAAATCTGCAGATGCTGGAAATCCAAGCAACACACACAAAATGCTGGAGGAACTCAGCAGGCCAGACAGCATTTACAGAAAAGAGTACAGTTGATGTTTCAGGCTGAAACCTGAAATGTCGACTGTACTCTTCTCCACAGATGCTGCCTACACTGCTGAGTTCCTCCAGCATTTTGTGTGTGTTCCACCGTTTTATGAGTTTTTTCCCCACTTCACTATTAACAATGCTGATATACTCTCAATATGGGAATTGTTCTGTTAAACTGGCAGATTATGCATGTTACTCTGTTGCTTGAGAACGATGTGATAGGTAACCTAGAGAAGAAAACTGACTGGATGTCATGAAAATTTTCAGCTAAACAGACAGCAAGCATGGATTGTAAACTGTGGGTTATGCTTAAGTAGCCTGAATGAAATTTAAGGATGGATGTTTTGTAGGCAGTACTTCCAAATGTATTTGAAAATCTCTAAGCCGAAGTTTTAAAAAAATCACAGAATTAAAGGCAAATTTCTGATTTACTGAAAGTGTAGGCTAGTAACAGGAGAGTAAGATGAGAAATATGTCCAGGTATTCAAACTACATAACTACATGTAACCTGTGGCAGAGTCCAAAGAAATGTTAGGGTATTAGCTGCTCTCCTTAATTCTAAATAATTTACACAGTGGATTAGAAATCCAGATATCCAAATCTGGAAATGCCAATTGATGCATTTCCAGTTTAGCTGGAAGAGTTACATTGCCAATACACGTTAATAGATTCAAAGTACTGCTATTACACTTTAAACTCACCCTACATGGTTGCTACTTAACAGGTGAAGTAACTTTTTATTTGGAGGTATATGTTTGAGCCTGACTAAATTACTTGAGCCAAGCAAAGACAAGTTGTGTAAATAAAAATAATATTGATAGCCAGTTGCGAAGAGTCCTTGAAAGTGAGTCTGTAGGTCATATAATCAGTTCAGAGCAGTGGTGTGTAAAGTTATCCACCTCAGGACCTTGAAAAGGTTCTTCCAGCAGACTATCTGCTGCACAAGATTATAGCACCTGCGGTATCTTGTATTCCCTCTGGGGTTTATAACCTGATTGCTTCAATGGTCTCTATTACTACGACCCTTTCATTCAACTTAATTACTTTAAATTCCTCCGACTGAAGTGAATGAAGGAGGTCGGAATTTGGGCAGAAAAGCTCGGACTGCAGCCTCTTGCCACCTTAGGAGGGGACATACCACCCCTACCCCGGATCCCCTTTAAAAGCCCTTCAAAGGCCGCAGCTACAGTACCACAGACATCACATCCCTCAGGCCTTCGCCCCCTATTTGGGCGTTACCGCCTGACCACAGGCAGTTTCCCCCCTCCTCCCTTCCCCACTGCTAATTAACGCCACCTCACCTTCCACGGGGCAGTTTTTCTTGTTATTTTGTTTGCTTTCCCCCACAACCGCCTGTCTTCCACTCTGCGCTCGCCAGCAGGTTTACTGTTAGCTACCGCGCATGTGCCGCTGTGAGTTACGGAACTCTGGTTATTGTAGTCTTCTCGCCAGTGAGGCTGCCAAGATTGCTGTAAACGGACTGCAAGTTCCAGGATGCACCACGCCTGCTCTCATTAACGCGTTGCCCCTGACTGGGTGCACGTGTTTGCAGGATGGGGGATGTATCGCGGACCGTATTAGAAGGAAACTCACGGAGATAAAAGTCTAATTCTTCAGTTAAAACTAAACGAAAGCAAGGTTTAAGAGTGACTGCAGATACTGGAAATCTGGAATAAAACACAAATTCTGGAGGAACTCAGTAGTACATGTAGATCAGGCACCATCAATGGAGGAATAGTTGGGCCGAGACCTTTTATCGGGATTGGAAAGAAAGAAAATAGAAGCTAAAATAAAGGGGGCGGGGGAAGGGGGAAAGAGTAAACACAAAGTACACTGCAAATGCTGGGGTCAAAGCAACACGTACAACAAGTTGAAGGAACTCAGCAGGTCGGGCAGCATCAGCGTCCTATAAACCACCCTTGATCTTTCCTCTTACTGGTTTTTTCACCTGGCACCTACCAGCCTTCTCCTTCCCTACTTCTTTATAAGGTCCCTGCCCCCTCCCTCTTTAGTCCTGTCGAAGGGTCTCGCCCGAAACGTTGACTGCTGTTTCTACGGATGCTGTCCGACCTGCTGAGTTCCTCCAGCTCGTTGTAGGGGGGAAAGAGTTGGCAGGAGTCAGGTGAGAGGCAGATTTGGAGCTGTTTGTTAATACAGTGGTAGTTTACGCAGGTGAGTTTTGGAATAGTCAGTCATTGCAGACATTTAAATGTTTATGTGTGATACCTGTTCTAGACCTGGAATTTTGTTGTAGTTGAATTCGATCCATAAATCTGGGACCGTCCAAATGTGCATTTCCATGTACTAACTTATACCAGCACCCATACATGCTGATATGCAGTAGGTCCTAGTTCCGCCAAAATTTTGATCTTTGAATTTTCAGTCATTTTAAACTCCATCTCACCCATTCTCAGTAATCTCTTCAGCTTCACAACCTTTCATAACGTGGTTATCTACATCCCAGGGAACCTATCCTGGATCCAACATATTGATGTAATCATGAAGAAGGCCATGCCATTGGTTATACTTTGAGGAGATTTGGTACATCACTAAAGGCTAGCAAATTTCTACAGAGGTATTGTGGAGAGCATTCTGACTGGTATGGAGCCTCCAATGCACAAGATGACAAGAGGCTGCAGAGGGTTGTAGGCTCAGACAGCTACATTAAAACATCACCCTCTCGTCTGTCGAGGACATCTTCAAAAGGTGGTTCCTCGAGAAGATGGCATCCATCATTAAGGACCCTTACCATCTGAAGTATGCCCTTTTCCAATTATTACCATCAGGGAAGAAATATAGGAGCATTAAGGTGGACACTTAATATTTTAGGAACAGTTTCTTTCCTCCGCCATCATATATCTTGAATGGTCTAAACACTACCTCATTATTAATTTTTTGCAATTATTTGTTTTATTTCTTATAAATTATAATGTTTTATGCCTTGCACTGTACTGCCGCCACAAAACAAATTTCATGACATATGTCAGTGACAATGTACTTAATTCTAATGTCTATCAGTCCTTTTTATTTGCTCATCTTAAATCTCTATTCCTTCAACTGTCATAGATCTTAATAGAAATTACTATTACTTAAAAACTTGCAGATCATCTCTTCTAATTTATAAACTCCCATTTGAGCAACTGCTGTGGTTGGTGTACCATCCAATGTAAGGTTATATAATACGCTCCCTGCTAATTATAAAAATAAGTGATTTTTATAGTTTTGCATAAATAGTTTGTTATATTGGAAATTGAACAATTCAGTTTAAATTGTATGAAAAGGCTTGAATAGTAATTTGAGATTAGCTAAATTGAACTGGTGTTTCTGTCTACTTAAATTTAATTCCAGATGCCTCAACAAAACAAACTTAATTGTTAAAAGATAATTTTCAATATTTATTGAATATTAATTGCTCTGTAATTTTGTGGTACATAAACATCAAGGAAAATGGCAAGGTTAAAATTTGGTTTGAAAGTTTTAACTAGATTACTAAGTGATTTACTCAATGGTTGCTTGTGTAATTAATCTGAATTCAACTGAGGTGGTAGTAGGAACTTTATATTAGAAGTTCAATGCTTTTTGATATTTGTCTCAGGGATTCATTTTGCATTAGATTTAAGCTTCCTTACTATTGTTTGTGAACATTGGATTGAATTATTACAAGAAAAATATTTAAAGTAAAATTTTATCTGACAAATTTAGACCATTTTAATATTTATAATCTCAATGAGCTGTGAAGACTGGGATGATACAATACAACTCTAGAGAGTTTCTGGCAGGGTGTCAATGGAAGTTTTAAGATCTTAGAAGTTTTAAGATAATGGAAACTTAGAAGTTTTAAGATCTTAAAATGATAAGCTGGAATAAAATAATAGATAAACTGCAATAACATTTATATATAGTAAGATTCAGAATGATTTCATTTTCAGTGTTAATGATGTTGTTTTGGCTTAATGTATCCTTTTCCCTTTCTCCTTACCTTTATCGTTCATTAACAGAATCAGAATCAGGTTTATTATCACTGGCATGTCTCGTGAAATTTGTTATCTTACTAGCATCAGCAGTTCAATGCAATACATAATGTAGAAGAAAGAAAAAAAGATTAAATAATTAAGTAAATCAATTACAGTATACGTATATTGAATAGATTAAAAATCATGCAAATAATATATATTTAAAAAGTGAAGTAGTGTTCAATGTCTAGGAATCAGATGGTAGAGGGCAAGAAGCTGTTCCTGAATTGCTGAGTGTGTGCCTTCAGGCTTCTGTACCTCCTATCTGATGGTAACAGTGAGAAGAGGGCATGCCCTGCATGCTGGTGGTGCTTAATAATATTTCTTGTCTTCTGGCCTTTCCCTTTTGTCCTTTCTTCCCCATCCTCCAGATATCAATGGTACTCTGTGTGTGTGTGGGGGGGGGGGGGGGAAGATACTTCCCCTTAGATCTCCTTCCTGTCATCTTGTTTTCCTTTGCACATTAGTTTCTAGTCAGTTTCTGTTTTATATAGAATTTTTCATAAAGCTATTGTGTTTCTTTTCTTTCCCATAAATGCCTGCAGGTAAATGAATCCTAAGGTAGTATGTAATAACATACAAGTACTTCGATAATACTTTTACTTTGAACTTTGATGGAGTTGTTGATAGTGTAAAGGGTGGAACAAGATACAGATCAGTTACAGATATTGACAGAATGGCAGATGAAGATTTACCTGAGCAAGTATGAAGTGTTGCACGTTGACAGCCCAATTGCAGCTAATGTTACAGTCCTCATCAGCAATAAGGTACATATGATATTTGAAAGTGGCTACCCAAGGTGATAGGGTGGTAAATATGGCAAATGGCATGATTGCCTTCATTATGTTGCAGCCATAACTTTGGTGAGCCTGCATATGGAGTATAATGTGCAATTCACCCCATTACAGGAAGAATATGGAAGTTTGGGAAAAGCTGCAGAAGAGGTTTACCAGGCTGCTTCCTGGATTAGAGAATGTTAGCCATAAGGAGAGGTTGAATGAACTTGCATTGTTTTCTCTGGACTGTCAGAGGCTGATGGAAGATGCGATGGAAATTTGTAAAATTAGGTATAGATAGGATAGACTGAATCCTTTCCCATTGTATGATTGTCACACACTTAACAACATGCGTTTAAGGTGAAAAGGAGAAAGTTTTTTACATATGGAAGGGTGGGTGCCTGGAATGCACTGCTAGGAGTTGTGGTGAAGACAGATATGGTAGTGAAGTTTAATGACCTTTTAGATAGACGTGTGAACATGCAGGAATATGGATCATGTGTTGGTAAAAGAGATTTATTTTAATTTGTCGCCTTTTTTCAAAATTAAACTTTATATACAATAAAAATATATAAAGGAACAAACAATGGATTCATGGTTGTTATATTCAGTCGTGTAAACTTTAAAAAAAAAATCAAATGAACATTGCTCCCTGCCACTCATTGGTTTCCCTGAGATGACTTACCTTTTACATCGTTCATTGTTCGAGGGGATGCCCCACTCAACTCTGCCCTTCCACATACAGTGGTGGAAGGAACCTAGATGTGGTCCTTCCGCACAGAGACTTGGCAATATTCCCTTTCAGACATCTCGTTCTGCTGGAAGACTGACAAGTTTCGGGCAGACCAAACGAGTTGATAAAGGTTACAGCAGCACTTGATGTCTGTCTCAATGGTAATAGCCCATAGAACAGATGGTGCTGTGGTACACAGCTGCTGGGGATGAATTGGGACATTGGCCCTGGTGTCCGTCTCCACACCCTCTTTGTAAATCCAGTCTGCGAAGAAGTGGGTGACTTCTCTCACCACATCATGTTCAGCAGAGACATTGTGGGCTGAAGGGCCTGTTCCTGTGCAGCACTCTTCTATGTTCTCTGTTCCTTTTTGTCACTGCATCTTAGAATGTCTTCTGCATTTCTCAGTTCAGTTCAGTAACCTGAAACATCAAGTGAGCAACTCTCTCCTCATGCCTGACCTGCTGAGTATTTTTAATGTTTTCTGTTCCAGAATCAGGTTTATTATCACTGATATAGGTTATAATGTTTGTTGTTTTGCAGCAGCAGTACAATTCAATATGCAAAAAAATCACCACAAGTTACAATAGAAAAAATAAATAAGTTGTGCAAAAAGAGAGCAAAACAGTGATGTAGTGTTCATGGGTTTCTGGACTGTTCATAAATCTGATGGTGGAGGGGATGAAGCTGTTTCTAAAATGTTGAGTGTGTGTCTATAGGCTTCTGTACCTCCTGTCTGATGGTAGCAATAAGAAAAAGGCATGTCCTGGATTGTAAAGTTCCTGAATAATGGATGCCACATTTTTGAGGTATTGTCTTTTGAAGCTAGTGCCCATGAAGAAGTTGGCCAAGTCTACAACCCTTTGCAGCTCTTTTTGATCCTGTGTCAGATCTGATTACTACAGTATAAAAATGACTTGAGGCTTTGATAGAGGGAAGTGTTCAACAGGAGAAATAGATGGGTTTAATGATTTGTCATTAAGTTTTCTTGCTGAAAATGTGTAAAATCTCGTTGGCCTAGTCTTCTGAAGCAACACACTCAAAATGTTGGAGGAGCTCAGCGGGCGAGGCAGCATCATCAGCAGTTCACGATGAAGGGTCTTGGCCTGAAAAGTCGACTATTTAATCTTTTCCATTGATGCTGCCTGGCCTGCTGAGTTCCTACAGCATTTTGTGTGTGTTGCTCTGGGTTTCCAACATCTCTAGATTTTCCTTTGTTTGTGGACTAGATTTCTGATTGGCTGCTTAAGTGTGGACATACAGTTTGGCCAATTGTCACAACAGAGCTTCTGTGGTGAACTAATTTCACTGTTGCTAAGCAGGAAAATGGCTCTCTTGACACCGGCAATCATATACCTATGCTGTGAAGCCTGGAAAATAATTGGAAAGGAGACTCTTAGGAAAGTAGTATATGGGATTTTAAGCTTAAATTGTTTAAAAATAATTAGCAAGCTCCAATCTGGAATTTAGGATCCAACCAAGTACAGGCATGGGGGAGGTGAATAAGCTCAAAGCCTGTGCTCCCCTGCTATGTGGAGCATTTCACCATGTCTTCAACGTGAGCCTGAGTCTCCAGAGGGTTCCTGTGCTGTGGAAGATGTCCTGCCTCGTCCCTGTACTGATGACGCTGCGCCCCAATGGCTCCAATGACTACACACTGGTGGGATTGACCTCCCACATCATGAAGACCCTGGAGAGACTTGTTCTAGAGCAGCTCCGGCCTGTGGTTATGCCACACTTAGACCCCATCCAGTTTGCCTACCAGACCCGACTAGGAGTTGAGGATGCCATCGTCTACCTGCTGAACTGTGTCTATGCACACCTGGACAAGCCGGCGAGCACTGTGAGGGTCATGTTTTTTGACTTCTCCAGTGTGTTCAACATCAACCGCCCTGCTCTGCTGGGTGAGAAGCTGACAGTGATGCAGGTGGATGCTTCCCTGGTGTCATGGATTATTGATTACCTGACTGGCAGACCACAATACGTGCGCTTGCAACACTGTGTGTCAGACAGAGTGGTCAGCAGCACTGGGGCTCCACAGGGGACTGTCCTGTCTCCCTTTCTCTTCACCATCTATACCTCGGACTTTAACTAATACTCAGAGTCTTGCCATCTTCAGAAGTTTTCTGATGACTCTGCCATAGTTGGATGCATCAGCAAGGGAGATGAGGCTGAGTACAGGGCTACAGTGGGAAACTTTGTCACATAGTGTGAGCAGAATCATCTGCAGGTTAATGTGAAAAAGACTAAGGAGCTGGTGGTGGACATGAGGAGGGCTAAGGCACCGGTGACCCCTGTTTCCATCCAAGGGGTCAGTGTGGACATGGTGGAGGATTACAAATACCTGGGGATACGAATTGACAATAAACTGCACTGGTAAAAGAACTCAGAGGTTGTCTACAAGAAGGGGCAGAGCCATCTCTATTTCCTGAGGAGACTGAGGTCCTTTAACATCTGCTGGACGATGCTGAGAATGTTCTACGAGTCTGTGGTGGCCAGTGCTATCATGTTTGCTGTTGTGTGCTGGGGCAGCAGGCTAAGGGCAGCAGACACCAGCAGAATCAACAAACTCATTCATAAGGCCAGTGATGTTGTGGGGGTGGAACTGGACTCTCTGACAGTGGTGTCTGAAAAGAGGATGCTGTCCAAGTTGCTTGCCATCTTGGACAATGACTCCCATCTACTCCATAATGTACTGGTTAAGCACAGGGGTACATTCAACCAGAGACTCATTCCACTGAGATGCAATACTGAGTGTCATAGGAAGTCATTCCTGCCTGTGGCCATCAAACTTTACAACTCCTCCCTCGGAGTGTCAGACACCCTGAGCCAATAGGCTGATCCTGGACTTATTTCCACTTGGCATAATTAACTTATTATTATTTATGGTTTTATATTGCTATATTTCTACACTGTTCTTGGTTGGTGTGACTGTAACAAAACCCAATTTCCCGCGGGATCAATAAAGTATGTCTGTCTGTCTGTATTGGAATTGGGTGGTAAAGGAAACACAAGTATATCACCTCGGAGTATGTGGAAATGTTATGGTTAGTGAGCAATAAATCTGCCTTGCCCCTAATGCTCTCATTCCCACTGCATCCCTCTCTAAATCTCTCTCTCTCTTCGGTAACATAGGCAGCACAGTCGCGTAGCAGTTAGCATAATGCTTTACACTGCCAGCAATCCGAGTTCAAATCCCACCACTGTCAGTAAAGAGTTTGTGCGTTTTTCCGTACCTTGTAATCTTCTTTGGGTGCTCTGATATCCTTAGCACCTTCCAAAGACGTATGGGTTAGCAAGTTGTTGGCGCCATAAATGTGACAACACTTCTGGGCTGCCCTTAGAACATTTGGTTTGTGTAGGCCGTTGATGCAAATGATGCATTTCACTGTATGTTTTGATGTACATGTGACAAATAAATCTTTAATCTTTTGTCCATGTCTTTGTGTGCAGGAGGACAAGCTACACTGTCTGCATTCCTAATGCCTTACTGAACTCTGTTATAACAAGTTAAGTCAAATTTATTGTGTTATGATCCCAGCCCCCTCCTTTGTGAGAATCGCAAGAGCACCCGTCGAAGGGGGGGGGGGGTCAGTAGACCCAGTGGGAGAGAAAGAGAGAGAAATGTGCCAAATTGCACATCCCACCCGGGATGCAGAATAAGACAACAGCGACTATTGTCTCATGGAGACCACGTGAAAAGCCCTCGGGCAAGATGGGCTGGTTGAGAGAGAGATTGCATCATCCCAACCTGATTGACACCTGCGACCCCGTGAGGAAGTATAAAGGAGAGTCTCAGGGGGACAGCCCCCTCAGACGCACCAAGAAGGCACGAGCGAGTGATCTTGCAGCAGCGGGAAGCCATTCTGAAGGAAGCCACGCGCGTTAGATTCCGGGATTGGAATTTGTGGCTGGACTCACAGAAAACCGCTTTTAACTAACATCGAGGAGAGGAAACCAACGCTCCCCCAATTTCACGGAAGCTTCATCAAGACTCGGCAAGTTCTTTCTCTTCTCCCCCAATCTCTCTCTCTCGGTCGCCCCACGTGAAACCCAGCAATTTTCAAAGGGCTGAGGCCTGCAGACCTTCTGAGTGACTTTTATATTTCCAACGGACTATCTATTAACCCCTAGACAACAGCAGAGCTCACTTCTTAATGATGATTATTACTATACCAGCGCTTTAGATTGAGTGTTGACGATGTGCACTATCTGAATGTATGTATTAACCCTACTTTTGTGTCCCTTTATAAATAAAACGTTTGAAAATAGTGACATCAGACTTCAACGGACCTCTCTATCTTTGCTGGGAAGTTCTCCAGTTACGGGATTCATAACAATTGTCATATGCACAATGGGGGTGAGGAAGAGGTACAAGGAAAATCTTGTTTGCAGCAGCATGTTGATTTAGACAATGCAGAATATAAATTATACAAGACTGCAAAACCAGACATTAGTGCAAACAAAAATACAAAACTAGAGAAACATCCATTGCAGGGCAAGAGGTGGTTATGGTAGATTATGGTGGTACAGGTCAGTTCAAGAACTTGATTGCTCTAGAAAAGCAGTTGCTCTTGGACCTAGTGGTGTAGGACTTGAGGCTTCTGTACCCCCTGTCTCATCAAAGCAGTGACAAAGGGCATGACCTAGATGGTAGGATCCTTGATGACAGATGCTGCCCTCTTGAGGAAATACCTCCTGTATATCGAGACAGTTGTGTCCATGATGGGCCACAACTCTCCACAACCTCATGTCTTTGTGAATTACAATTGCTGTACCAAGCTATGATGCGACCAGTCAGGATGCTTTCAACTGTACATCTATATAAATTTGTTAGAGTATTTGGCGACAAGCCTAATCCTCTTTAACCTTTTAAGAAATTGGAAATGCTGGCCCATCTCCTTGGTAATTACAGCTATTTGTTGGTCCCAGGACAGGTAATCTAAGAAGTTAATGTTAAGGAATTTGAAGCTGATAATTCCAGGGAGACAGGTTGCTTTTAACGCCTTCTTAAAAGTATATAAGAAGACCCATTCATGGGGGTTCCTGGTTTAAGGCTTCTCAAACAGTCAAAAACTGCTTAGGAAAAGATGCATCTGGGAAGGTACAAAGCACAGTCTCTCTGTAGGGAGCACAGGCAGGCCAAGATTAAATATCAGAAGGAATTCACAGCAACTCAACCACCCCATTATAGTGTGATCACTCGAATCAAGTAAGATGTTTTGCTGAATGCTGTCTGTTGGAGAGTCCTCAGGTGACTGTAGAGGCTGATCTGGGATCCACATTTTCTGGTGTAGTGTAGACAGACGTAAGGTCGTTTGGTTTTTTGTTCGCTCCTTTCGTAGCTGCCTCTTGTTCTCTGCAGCATAGCAGAAGTCACTTTCATGTAGCGCAGCTTGCTCTTGAACAGATTTCTTTCAGGCACATCTGTAGAGTACAATGTCTTCCCAGTTTTTAGACGTAATATTGGATTTTTTTTCAGGTTGACATCGTCTTTGAAGCATTTCCGTTTCTTACCAGGGGCTAGCTCACCATCCTTCAACTGGGAGTAAAGATTCTGTTTGGGGAGATTTGAGTTCGGCATCTGTATGACATGACATATCCATCTGAGTTGGTGTTGCTTTATCATGGTGGAAATGTTATTCACATTGGCCTCCTCCAGTACACTGGTGTTAGTGTTCTCTCCTTCCAGCTGATCCTCATGATCTTTTGTAAGGTTCTTTGATGATGTTGTTCCAGGGCTTCCAGCTTTCTATTGTAGGTGGTCTATGATATAGCTTCATAAAGCAATGTAGAACAGATGACTGCTCTACGACCAAAAGTTCTGTTTGGGACCATAAGGCGTGATCTTCAAAGACTCTTTTCCTTAAGCTTGCATAGGGTCCACTAGCTCAACTCAGGTGGCGGATGATCTCTGTGTCGCTGTCTGTCTTTGCTGCCAAGATAGGGAAAGTGCTTTATCATGGTGGAAATACCATTCACATTGGCCTCCTCCAGTACACTGGTGTTAGTGTGGCTGTCCTTCCATTTGATCCTCAAAATCTTTTGTAAGATCCTTAGGATTGTTTTGTAAGATTGTTCCAGGGCTTCCATCTGTCTATCATAAAACAAGAATTTGTATGCCTTGGCAAAGTCATTCAGGATAAATTGTGGAGGGCTTCTTCAGACTGTGCTATGATGGCGTTGCAATTTTCATACTGAAGTTGCATGTTAGTGGTTGTGCTGACCTTGTTCTTTGCTTTGAACTACTTTGGGTTGAAAAGCCCATTGTCCATTCTATACACAATTGGGATTCCCTGTGGCAGGTCTTCTCAATGAGGTGAAGGATGTCAGCAATAATGCAGCCCTGTTCAACCCCTGTCTTGACAGTGAAAGGGTCTGATTCAGCATCACTGTTGCTGAGTACTGTGGCTGACATGTTATCATTCAGTAGCCTCAGTGTTCATAAGTACTTGTCCGTAAAGACCATAAGATATAGATGCAGAATTAGGCCATTTGGCCCATTGAATCTGCTCCGTCATTTCATCACGGCTGATCGAATTTTCCTCTCAGCCCCAGTTCTCCTCACATCCCTTCATGCTTGATCAATCAAGAATCTATCAACCTTTACTTTAAATGTACGCAAAGTCTTGGCCTCCACAGCTGCCTGTGGCAAAGAATTCCACATTCACCACTCTCTGGCTGAAGAAATTCCTCCTCATCTCCATTCTAAAAGGACACCCCCCTCTATTCTGAGGCTGACCCCTCTTGTCTTAGACTCTCCCACCATAGGAAACATTCTTTCCACATTCACTCTATCAAGGCCATTCACCATTTGATAGGTATCAATGAAGTCACCCCTCATTCTTCTGAATTATATTGAATAAAGGCTCAGAACCATCAAATTCTCTTCCTCTGACAAACTGTTCAATCCTGTAATCATTTTTGTGAACCTCCTTTGAATCCTCTCCAGTTTCAGCACATCCTTTCTTAGATAAGGGGCCCAAACCTGCTCACAATACTCCAAGTGAGGCCTCACCAGCGCTTTATAAAATTTCAACATTACATCCTTGCTTTTATATTCTAATCCTCTTGAAATGAATGCCAACTTTGTATTTGCCTGCCTCACCACAGATTCATACTTTTAACTTTTAGGGAATCCTGCACACACACCCCAAGTCCCTTTGCACCTCAGCTTTTTGTATTTTCTTTCTATTTAGAAAATAGTCAACCGTTCTATTTCTTCTACCAAAGTGCAGGACCATGCACTTCCCGACACTGTATTCCACCTGTCATTTCTTTGCCTATTCCCCTAATCTGTCTAGGTCCTTCTGTAGCCTCTCTACTTCCTCAAAACTACCTGCCCCTCCACCTATCTTCATATCACCTGCAAACTTCACAACAAAGCCGTCTATTCCATCATCCAAATCATTGGATTTGGACTAGATCACCAATAGTCACCGGCAGCCAGCCAGAAAAGGCTCCTTTTATTCCCACTCTTTGCCTCTTGGCAATCAGCTACTTTATCCATGCTGGAATCCTTCCTGTTATACTTTGGGCTTGTCACTTGTGTCAGGGGTCACCCTAGTTTGAAAAGGAATCCAGAATAGACCCTATGAACTGTGGTGCTATTAAGAGAGAGAGGGAGGTGTCCAGTGCAATGAGAGAGAGAGAGAGAGAGAGAGAGAAAAACTGCTCGAAAGATTAGTGTTATGGTTTCTCTGAAAGTTGTTTACCTTTCCGCAAGGACACTTGCCTGCTTGCTAAAGTTTCTGCAGAAAACAGAGGGCGGAGCAGGTTGATGGACAGCTGGTGTCCAACATGTGGAGATAAAAAGCAGATCCACTGGGACACAGACAGACACGCACACTTTCTGACACTGAGCGAGACGTGCACCCACATGAAGGTGGATTTTTGGAGGATCGATTCAGGGAAATTGATCAGTGGCTCACAGTGTGAAAAGGTGTGACCAGTGGGGAATTATTTGTGTGTCCATCCTTGCCTGGGTGATAATTCCACCACTGAAGAACGGTCGTACGTGTCATGGTCATAGTTGGTGACTACAACAGGATTTCGGAAGACAAGGGGAAGATCGATGGCATCACCTCTCACCTCTCTCTCTCTCCAATGTTACTCAACTAACTACATCAAACTGAACTGAACTCTCTTCATCGTATCGTAAGACTGTACTCATTTACCCCAGATTTGAAAGAGCCTAGTTTTGTTCCTATTTCCACACTTATGTATATATATCTCATTGCTAACCTGTTTAATATATTTGCATTTATATTACTGTATTGTTTAGTTACTAATAAACACTATTAGTTTATAGCAATACCGGACTTCAGAGTGTTTTCCATTTCTGCTGGTTTGTTAACCCGGTCACAGGGTACATGACACTTGTTAAGCAGCCTCTTATGTGGCACCTTGTGTTAGGTACCCAACATCAACTGATTCTCCTTTGTCTATCTTTTTTGTTATTTCTTCAAAGAATTTCAACAGATTTTTCAGGCAAATTTTTCCCTTTAGTAAACAGTGCTGTCTAAGGCCAATTTTACCATGTGCCTCCAAGTATCCTGAAATCTCATCCTTAACAATCAACTCCAACCACTGAAGTCAGACTGACTAACCAGCCTATAATTTCCTTTCTTCAGCCTCTCTTCCTTCTTGAAGAGTGGAGTGGCATTTGCAATTTTCTAGTCTAGCTGAACCATTCCAGAATCTAGTGATTCTTGAAAGATAATTGCTAATGCCTCCACAATCTCTTCATCTACCTCTTTCAGAACTCTGGTGTGTACACCATCTGGTCCAGGTGACTTATCTAATTTCGTACCTTTTAGTTCCCTATGAACCTTCTCTTTAGTTCTGGTAACTTTACACACTTCAAGATCCCTGACACCTGGTCACTATTACGACATCCCTGAGCTCTTAGGGCAGCTGTTCCATGTTCCTTTTCCACGACCTTCAGAAGCAAGGCATGTGTGAGGTTCAGAAATGCTAGTCCACATGTAAGGATCTCTGCTGGAATTCTGTCAGGACCAGATACTTTGTTGCTTTTTAAGCTCCTGATGGCATCATGGACCTCTTTCAGGCTTTCCTCTTCTTGGAGATGAGTTGTTCTATCTCCCTATTGTTGCCATCTAACCAATCCTGATGTTTTCTAGACTTGTCCCCAAGGATGTTTTTGCAGGTATTGTGGATGATGAATTTAAGCAGACCCAAATGTTCTTCGGTATCCTCCAGATATCCCTGTTGGAGGATCCCCCCCTCCCCCCAGCAAGGCCTGAAGGTGCTGTTGGATGGCAGGATCAAGCAGGCTTGAGTTTTAGTGATGGCCTGGACTGCTTCTGATGAATCCTCCTCTTTCATTTGAATCTGATGGATGTGGTGGAGTGGATCAGGCAATGATCTGTCCAGTAGTCATCTGTGCCCTTATGATATTCATATCACAGTGATCCCTAGCTTAGATTATGACATAGTCAATGTGATACCACTATTTAGATTGGGGGTGCCGCCAAACTTTTTCTGGCAGAAGAGAATGCTTGTAATGATAAGACTGCACTCAGCATATATAGTGAGAAACGGTCCTCCAACTGTGCTCGACAGTGTCGCATCTAGGCAAGCGTAGAAGACCACTTTTTCATCCTCAAGTGAGTCAAGAGTTGGTGCTTAAGCACTCATGATGGTTGCCATCTGGTTGTTGGCAATCACCAAACGGATGATCATGAGACATTCACTGATCCCCATGAAAGTCAACTAAGGGAGGAGAAGAGTGATTACACCTTCTTCGGGAAAGGGAAGGCAACTGACAAGCCTAGGATCCATGGTGCTGGGTTTGCAATAAAAACCACCCTATCAAGGTCAACCTGACCCACTTGTGGGTTTGGGGATCCCACAATGGACTTAGCAGTCCCATTGAACTGTGGTTGAAGCTAGTTATCCTCAACTCTTAAAAGGCTTGCATATGAAATAAGATGTGACTGAAAATACAAAGCATTTTACATAACACACCAGGCAGCATCTATTGAGGGAAAATAAGCAGTTGGTATTTCATGCTGAGCCCTTCATAGGCCCAATCAGTCCTGATGAAGGGTCTCAGCTCAAAATGTTGACTATTTATTCCTCTCCATAGATCCTGCCTGACATGCTGAGTTCCTCCAGCATTTTGTGTATGTTGTTCAAGATTTCTAACATCTACAGAATCTCTTGAGTTTACATAAGGCATTTTACTTGTCTATATTGTGCATGCAATCTACCAAATAATGCATTAAGTTTAGATAAGCAAGTGAAAGTACAGAATAAAATTAAGACAGACTTTTTCTATGTAAACCTATATGTAGCTTTAAAGATACAGAGCTGGATGTTTGCAGGCTATAATCTCTGACAGTAATTTACAGTGAATTATTTAAATGTTCCCAAGGACTGAATGCCTATCATCCCACAAATAGCAGTAGATATATTCAAGGACTCTGGTTCGATCTGAGCTAATACTGTAGGTAAACGCCCTTCCAACAAAATATATCAGAATGCAGGCAGAGAGAAGAGGGTTAAAGGGGATCTGAAAGATAAAATTTTCACATCAAGAGTAGTTGGTGTCCAGAATGAGCTGCCAGAGGATGTGGTGGAAGCAGGAACAGTAATAGCATTTAAGAAGCATCTGCACAGTTACCTGAATGACTAGGGTATGGAGGATGTGGAATTGCCTCTATGCAGACGTGTGAGCAGCACAGATAAGCTTGATGGTCAGCATAGATATGGTGGGCCGAAGGGCCTGTTTCTATGCTGTACGGTAAGAATATATTGAATATTTCAAGGTGAATCAATACACTCGAATTTGTCATCTTAGACTGTATAATGCTATCAAGTGTTAGACGAACATAATCAATTCTATTGAATGGGAGTCTCCAGTCACCACTTCGCCAATCGCAATTTTATGTGATACTCCGTTTAATTTTGTTGACTCCCTCTGGACATGCAACCGATGAGCCATGTATCCATGCAACTTACTTCCTCTTCATTTATTTCCCTGAGGACCAGCATGTTCCATTTCATCGCAAAGGGTCCATCCGGATATTTTGCCAACACAAAAATGTATAAAACAATTAAAGAACAGACTTCCCAGCTTCGATAAAAGAAAAGCAGAAATGAGGAATTAAAATGCAAATTAAAAAAGTATTTACGGTTCTGCATTGCCACCGCGAACAATTTATTGGGCTAAGATGAAATGGAAGGAGACGAGGCACTGAGGAGCTTTGCAGCACCAGTGAACACAGTTCAGTTGCAGTTCCACTGTGCTGTTAAGCAGGAGAGAGTTTCAGCTTCAGACAAGAAGGGGGTTACGGATCAAACCAGTTCATGAGCTGGGATATCATTTGGCGCGATTGCCATCAAGTGTGTATAGAAGAATGGGAAATCGAAATAGAAACGCAAAATGGTGTTCCTTGCTCCTGTGGATGATCTACTTATGGCTCTTAACTGAAGCAAAGAAGGCGGTAAAATGTCCTGCAGGATGCACTTGCTCGAAGGACAATGCTTTGTGTGAAAATAGAAAATCTATTCCCCGCAGTTTTCCCTCTGGTGTGGTCTCCTTGTGAGTATTCTGTCTATGGTATGCAATGTAACTGTTATTTAACAGTAATGGAAGCGGAAACGCCTTGAGATGCTGGTTATATAATGGTGCATTAACACTGTACGATAAGGTACGGAACCAATAAATAGACACAAGGATGTTACCCATGTTGTAGCTCTGTCACTCATTAGCTAAAAATAGACTATCGTGAACACTGATAGCCTGATTTACAAAATATTTAGGTTTTGTGGCCAAATTGGAGTGTATGCGTTTGCCAACTATGTCCGCTGATTGAAGCATTCGCAATTCTGGCATTTTAATGCATTTATTTTGTTTACAGATCATTTGTGAAGTCTGGATTCAGTGAAATCCCAGAAGGCAGCTTCTTACTCATGCCGTCTCTGCAGCTGCTGTAAGATTCCACTGTTTATTCGCGTAGGCTACCGTGTCCTTAGTGTTTTTTTAACATAATTTCCCTTCGTATTTTGCGTGGAAGCGACGAATATGTTGACCCAGAACATTTATGATTGCAGCGGTCATGGTGTATGCTAAAATTAGCAGTCAATAAGTCTGTCTTAAATCATCAGGCTATTATGACAGTGAGGAAAAATTATCGTTCTATGAAATCTCTAACGCAACGCGGGTCATTTGCCATGTTTCTGAACCAAATTATTCAGGATTTTCTCAAAACCTTGTTTATTATTCTTCGCACTGGGTTTTGTAACAACAGAGGTTTGGACATAGATGTAGATGCAGCGGAGAAATGAATCCTTTCCAATAATAGGAAGGAAATTAATCATTTAAAAAGCGCCTGCCGCATTTAAACTCGAGAAAGGAATCAGATATTTTTGGCACCTCAGCCCTACGGAAACTGCAAAGGCTTTGACTGCAGCAAAATTTCTAAAGGGGTAAAACTATAATTTATTTTAAATTTTGTTAAACTTCTTACTGGGGAAGAGGATAAAGCACATTGTATACACTCAAATTATTTTAAAGCGTTAAACCTCATCAGGCAGCTTTTAAATAGATTTGTGCATAGCAGCATTTCAAAGTTCAAAGTAAATTTATTATCAAAGTACATATATTTCACTATATACAACCCCAAGATTCGCTTTCTTGCAAGCATACACAGTAAATCCAAGAAACACTATAGAATAACTGAAAGACCACACCCAACAGGACAATGTGCAAAAGGGAACAAACTGTGCAAATACAAAAAAAACCATATAATTAAATAAATAAGTAATAAATATTGAGAATTTGAGATGAAGAGTCTTTGAAAGTGATTCCATAGGTTGAGGAAACAGTTCAGTTATGGGATGAGTGAAGTTATCCCCCCTGGGTCAAGAGCCCAATGGTTGAGGAATAGTAAATTTCCTGGCCTGGTGGGGTGGGTACTCAGGCTCCTTTACCACCCTCCTGGTGGCAGCAGCAAGAAAAGAGCAGGGCTTGGCTGGTGGGGCCCTTGATGTATGCTGCTTTCCTGCAACAGCACTCTCAATCTGTTCAATGCTTGAGAGGGCTTTATCTGTGATGGACTGGGCTGTATCCACTACTTTTTGTAGGATTTTTCGTTCAAGGGCATTGATATTTCCATACCTGGCTGTGAAGCAACCAGTCAATATACCCCCACCAAACATTAACAGAAATTTGTCAAAGTTCAAGATAAGATGCTGAATCTTTGCAGACTTCAAAGAAAGTAGAGGTACTGCAGTGCTCTTTTCATAATGGCACTTACACGCTGAGCACTGGAGAGAGCCTCTGAAATGATAACACTGAGGAATTTAAAGTTGCTGACTCTCTTCACCTCCAATCTCACAATGAGGACTGGCTTATGGACCTCCGGTTTCCTATCCTGAAGTCAATGAGCTCCTTGGTCTTACTGACATTGAATGGGAGATTGTTGTTATGGAATTGCTCAGACACATTTTCGGTTTCCCTCCAAATGCTGATTCATCACTGCCTTTGATCTGGTTAATGATAGTGGTGGTGTCAACAAACTTAAATATGGCATTGGAGCTAGCTTTGCCTCACAATCATAAGTGTAAAGTGTGTAGAGTAGGGGGTTAGGTACACAGCCCAGTGGTGTAGCTGTGCTGTTGGAGATTATTGAGGAGATGTCCTTGCCAATATGAACTAACTGGGGTCTGCCAGTGAGGAAATAGAAGATCCAGTTGCACAAGGAGGTAGTGAGGCCAAGATCTTGAAGCTTATTGATTAGTTCAGAGGAGATTATAGTATTGAATTCTGAGCTGTAGTCAATGAAGAGCATCCTTATTGTATGCATCTTCGCTTTACAGATGTTCCATGACTGAATGAGGAGCCAATGAAATGACAACTGGTGACCTGTTGTGATGGTAGGAAAATTGGAATGGACTAAAATTGCTTCTCAGGCAGGGGTTGATGTGTTTCATTATCAACCTCTCAAAGCACTTCATTACTGTGGATGGAAGTGCTACTGGCTGATAGTCACAGAGGCAGGTTACCACATTCTTCTTCAGTACAGGTATAATTGAAGCCTACTTGAGGCAGAGGTTAAACTTACCAGTGAACACTCCAGCCAGTTGATCAGTATAGGTCTTTAGTACTCAGCCAGGTGCCCTGTCTGGTCCAGATGCTTTTCATGGGTTCATTCTCCTGAAGGATGTTCTCTCATCGGCCTCAGAGACTGAAATCACAGGGTCATTGGGGGCCGTGGGAGTTTGTGAAGGTGCCTCCTTGCTTTTATGGTCAAAGTGAGCATAAAAGGCATTGAGCTCATTTGGGAGCAAAGCTTTGTTGTCACCTATGTCTCTTGGTTTCCCTTTGTGGGAGGTGATGGCATTCAAGTCCTGCCACAACTGTTGAACATCCTTCAGTTATTTAAGTTTGGGCTGAATTGCTACTTTGCATGTGAGATGGCTTTCCGGAGATCATAACTGGACCTCTTGTATTTAACTTGGTCACCAGACTACAATGCCACTGAGCTGGCCCTCAGAAGATTGTGGATCTAGTGGTTCATCCAGGGCTTCTGGTTGGGGAAGACTGAATGATTTTGTAGGGACACATTGATCTATGACTGTTTTTATAAAATCTGTGATAATCATGGTGTATTTCCTCTATGAACACGATCAGGTCTACCAACTCAAAGCAATCCTGTAGCCACTCCTCTGCACCCGCAACCACCTCTTTGATGTCCTTTTCTCTAAAGTCTTGCTCTTTAGCCTCTGCCAGTATGTAGGTCGGAGGAGGTCAGCTAAGTGATCAGATTTCTGAAACATGGTCTAGGCATAGAATGGTAGGTATTTCTAATCATGGTGTAACAGTGGTCAAGAGTGCTGCAGGTGATATGTTGATGATAATTGGCCCGAGATTTCTTCAAGCAAACCTGATGAAGTCCCTAACTATGGTTTGAAAAGCATCAGGTTAGACTGTTTCTTGTTTGCTAATCGTGGCATTCAAAACATCAAGTGCTCATTTAACATCTGCTTTTGGTGGTATGTAAAATGCGATCAGGATCATGGAGGAGAACTCCTTTGGTAAGTAGAATGGTCAGAACTTCATCATTAGATGTTCTAGGTTGCTGTGACTGAGCACCACAGAGAGTTTATCATGAAGCACACCCCACCCCCCCCCATCATCTTTTGCCTTCTCTGAATCAGCAGTCCAGGTCAGCCAGTGTATTGAGAAGCCCATGATTCTTTACCCATGCATTTGGCATGTCTGGAGTGAGCCACATTTCTGTGAAACACATAACACAGCAAATCCTCATTTCCCACCAATAGAGCAATCTTGCCCTTAGGTCCTCAGTCTTGTTCTCCAGTGACTGTACATTTGTTAACAAGATGCTGGAGTTTCATTCCTTTGCTTTTCATCCTAGTTCTGAGTCCTTCACTCCTCCCTTTCTTCCAGCCATGGCATACACCTTTGTTCACTTAAAAGGTACCATTTCTGCATGTTAGAGAGTTATATCTGCCGAGACCTTCAGAAGATCGTGAAATTGCTAGTTCATGAAGATGGCTCAAAAGTAATGTTGTTTAAAGGGAAATTACAGGCTGCAGATTGCAGGAGGAATAATTCAGAAATATATGTAGAAGTTTTGTAAGCAGCCTGTAACACATTGCAGTGATTCACCCGCGCCATCTTGGAAAGAGCCATAAGGGCGTTGACTTGAATACCAATGTGCAAAAGACAACTTGTGCAAATAAAAGTAATCATGAGAACATGAGATGTAAAGAGTCCTGGAAAGTAAATCAATTCAGAATAGTGGTGAATGAAGTTGTGGTGAATAAAGATTTTTTTGATGGTTCAGGAGTCTGACAGTTGTGGGGTAATAACTGTTACTGTTATTGGTGGTCTCCTTCTTTGCCTAACAGTTCTGTCATTCTACATGAAAGGGTTATTCAGTGAGTTTTTCCATTTATCTACTAGAACTGTTTTGACCCTGATGCTAATGGAAAGGTTCTAAATTTCTTTTGCCTTTCACAATGTCAGTATCTTCCAAAGTTCTTGTAGACAGGAGACCAGAGATAACTAGGTGGAAGATGGGACTTCAGTGTAACATGTCTGGAAAGAACCTCTAATACACCCCTAATGGGCCATATTTATTCCTTACTATTGTAAACTCCTTGGACTGATTTCTGTTGTCTTATAAGTAAAAGGGAACATCTGTAAAAATATAAATATAGAAATAATCTTACAATTGTGGTATCACTACAGCCACATAAGGGAAGTGAAGGTCCCTACTGCAGCTACAAATCCATAACACAGGAACACAAGAAAATAGGATCAGGAGTAGGCCACCCTGCCCCTCAAGCCTCCCCACCATTCCACACATCATGGCTGATCTATGCTGGCTTCAACTTTTCTTCTCTGATAGATGCCCATGGCTTCAATCCCCCAGTTTTTCAATAATGTATTTTTCTCCATTTTAAATATGTTTAAATTACAATCTTTGATTAGGGTTGCTTTGAAGTTTGCTCTCTAAAGGGAGCATGGAAGTACTTAGTTTACATTAATGCTTGCAGGGTGTTTAATGACCTGTGGTGGCCAAGTTACTTTTAAATTGAATTTGCCTGAGCTGGCAATATTAGGCAAATAACCATTCCTTCTTCCAAGTCTACTGTTTAGGGGAGAGAAAACAGAATATTCATTAACTTGGCACCAGCTAGGCAGTACCATCTTGACCCAGGAAATGGCAAGCATTCAGTAAGAATGGACAGCTAATGTTACTTTAGAGTGAAATTATGTCAAAAGATAGAGACTTTTAGGTGTCTGTTTTAAACAGAGCATATTACCTTGACTTACATGAATATTGTCGGCAACAATAATGATGTAATATACCACCTGAAAAGAAAAATGCTCTCCTTTTATTTTCCTAACAGCCTGTTCACTTCCAACTCATTTGATACTGTTGGTGATGATGCCTTCCTTGGTCTCTCTCAGCTTGAGTATTTGTAAGTAGATGACAACTGTGGACACATTCTCACTGAATAGTAATCGGGTGCTACCAAAATGATACTGAAATGCTCATCTTTCTTTTAGGTTTGTAGAAAACAATAAAATCCAGTCCATCTCCAGGTATGCTTTTAGAGGACTTAAATCTCTTATTCACCTGTAAGTATATCTCTTCTCATTCAGTACAATCTTTGCATTATATTTTGTGCCATTATTATAAATGTTTGAGAAAGTGAAGCAATCCTTGTGCATTAATAGCAGGAAATAATGCGCTGTTCAGTTAGAGTGAAATCAATGTATTACTTCCACATCTCTTTGAATAGTTAGTTTATTGCTGTAATACAGGCATAGTACAAAATAGAAATACTGTCATCCATTATCATGTAACATGCTATCTAAGTGTATTTAGAAATAAATACACAAATAGCATAATAATAGTCCATTTGGTTAAAATAATCAATTCCACTGTTTGTGCTTCATTCCATTTCACCCCACTCTGAGCTCAAGTTCCAAGTTCAAGTTTGTTGTTCTCTTCTAGTTCATCTGTTGATTATTTAAGCTGTTCATCTGGGATTTTCTCTGTGGTCAGATCAGTGGAACATGTGGTGAGATGACATCGTGGGTGAAAGACATCAGTTTCTCTGAAACTTCTGTTAGCTTGCAGTCTAACACAATATGACAGTAAACATAGAACAGTACAGTACATAAATAGGCCCTTTGGCCCACAATGTCAGTGCCAACCATGATGCCAATCTGAATTAATCCCATCTTCCTGCATACGGTCTATATCCCTTCATCTCCAGCTATAGTATCTGATTCTGTCATTTCCTGGTAAGATGTCCCAGCACCTACTACTCTCTGTGTTTAAAAAAATACTAGCCTCATATATCTCCTTTCAACCTCCCCCTCTCACATTAAACCTGTGTCCTCTAGGGGAAAAGTCTGACTGCCTACCCTATTTATGGTTTTCATAATTTTGGGCTTCTCTGTGTCCAAAGCTCCAGAGAAAACAATCCAAGTTTGTCCAAATGCTCTTTATAGCTCATACACTCCAACTCAAGTCACATTCACATGGAGACACAAGGGATTGCCGCTGCTGGAATCTGGAGGAAAAGAAAAATTCCTGGAACAAGTCAATGGTTCAACAGTATTTGTGGAAACAAAGGAATGGTTGACATTTTGGGCTAATACCTGCAACAGTGTTAGAGTGTTTTTTTTGAAGCTTTAGCTCTTTCGAGGCTTCAGTGAGAAGTTTGAGTGAGAGAAGGCAAAAAACATCAGATAGATTTTTTTTCAGTTATTTATTGTTTCCTTCTTTAGGGGGAGGGGGTTTCAGGGTTCTGATAGTTTTTATCATTCATTCTTTGAGGTAGGTAGGAAGAGGCAACACACAGAAAATGCTAGAAGAACTCAGCAGGCCAGGCAGCATCTATGGAAAAGAGTACAGTTGATGTTTCGGACTGAGACACTTCAGCAGGACCAGACCAGACCAGATTTTCAGCATCTGCAGATTTTCTCATTTGTGGTTAGGTAGGAAGAGGGACAAGATTTTGCAAAGTGAGTTCAGGGAGTTGTTCTAAGCTAAAGGACAGAACGTCCAGGGTTGTGTTCTCAGGCCACAGGCTAGTAAGGCCAGGGATAGGAAGATCATACAGTTTAATACATGGCTAAGGAGTTGATCTTGGAGGGAGGGTTTCAGAGTTTTGGATCATTGGGCTTTCTTCCAGGCAAGGTGGAATCTGTACAGATGTTGGTTTGCACTTAAACTGGAGGGGTACTAATATCCTAGCAGGAATGTTTGCTAGTGAGGTCAGCAGGAGACGCTCATGGAGTAAGCATTGTTTCAGATTCGCTCCATAACCTTTACTTTTTTTAACCTATGATCACCCTTATTTAACTTACTTTTACCTTCACCAAAAGATTCTTGCTACTTTTTTGGACTTAACTTTAAGAGTTTATTGTGAATTTTTGAAGAAATGAATACAGAAATGGCTCTTAGATCTAAAGGGCGAGAACCTGGGAAAGATTCTAACGGGAACGGGAAGAAGAAAAAGACCGACCCTAAGCGCACTGAATTGACTTATGAAATATTATTGGAGGTTTTAAATGAAAAATTTGAAGAACAATGACAGATTTTCAAACAAGATATAAAGGCTTTTCAAGATTATATGGATAAGACGGATTCAGTAGTTAACCAGCAGAAAGTTCTAATCGCAACTTTGCAAGTGGACGCTCGGAAGCGAGACTGAAAATCTGGAGCAGAAATTACTTTCGACGATTAAACAGGTGGAAACACTTAAAGCCAAGAGGGTTGACTTTGAGAATCGGTCCAGAAGACAGAACTTACGCATACTTGGTCTCCTGGAAGGTATTGAACAAGGGGACCCCTCGAAGTACTTTGCTCAACTGTTAAAGGATGCGTTCCCTTCTGTATTACCAGACAGTCCTCCGTTACTCGATCGTGCTCACAGAATTATGCGTCGATCACCAAGTACTTCAGCTAAACCATCAGTTGTAATTGTCCGATTTCATTATGTTCATGTTAAAGAGCAACTTATTCATGAGGCTCAGCGTGTAGGGATGGTCAAATTTCAAGAATTCAATTTTCGATTAGTGTGAGATTTTAGTCCAGAAGCAACGAAGGCAAGGCTTCTTTTTAAACCTCTGATGTCCGAATGTTATGAGAAAAATCTAAAACCTGCGCTCTTGTACCCTGCGAAGCTCAGAATATCGCCTCCCAATGCATCTCGGCGTGTTTTCTTTTTTACATCTTAAGTGAGAAGCTTTTTGAATGAGAACTTCCCTACTGCTGCGGATTCTCATCTCTAATAAATGAGTGATTTTGATCGTTGCAAGATGGTTTTTGTTTCCAAAACCAGATTTTGTTTCTGGCTATTGGTGTAGGTTTACTCTGTGTTTTATACTCTAGTTAAAGTTTTTTTTTTGATGTACTAATCTTTTTATTTTACTTACTTCAATCACTGTACTTTGGCTTTGATCATTTTTATTAATCCTTTGAAGGTGAATTTTTTTTACTAAGATGGCGGTTTCTTCTCAAAATATTTTTGGCTTTTTTTTTGATATTGCCTTTTTTTCCCTCTCATCTTCTTCCTATAATGCATTTCTTATCACATTTTAAAGTTTTTTTTGGTTTGTTTGGGTTTCAACCCGAAGTTACTAGTGATTATATTTTTGTTTTTTTTTACTACCAATTATATTAAGAAGTTCGGTTTTAGTATAGTGATTATTATTTCTTTAGAGTTTGGGTGGATCTTTTTTATCCTTTATATACAGAGTTGCCTTCTGCTGATATAGGGGTAGATTTAGTTTCATTTCTCCTTTTTCCCAGCCTTTTCCTGGCTGGGGAGGTCTTTTCTCCTCTTGGGTGGGGGGTGGAGGGTCTTTTTCTAAATCTTATGTTCTTTACACCAGTTTTTTAAAGTTTCTTCATTTGGGCTGATTTTAAACTACTAAAATGTCCGTGATGTCGTCACTTCCAGGTCCACCCCTTATTTTTGTTCCTCTTCTGGGTGCATGAGTTCATAATTTGGTTAGCTCTTTATATACCAAAGGGTTGATTTCAGAAATATGGCTCAGACCATTAATTTTGTCTCTTGGAATACTAATGGGTTAAACCATCCGATTAAACGGAAAAAGATTTTCAAAGTATTCCAAATACTTAATGCACATATTATTTTTGTACAAGAAACTCGTGTGAGGAAAGAGGACAATTATCACTTTTTAGGTTTTGGAGGGGTCAACAGTACCATTTGAATTTGAATACTAAAGTAAAGGGAGTTTCAATTTTTATTGACTCCTCTATTGTATTTGTCCAGCATGATATCTTTTCGGATCCGAATGGTAGATTTTTGTTAATTACTGGCTTACTTTTCAACAAAAAAATTTGCTATGGTTCATGTTTATGCTCCAAATGTGGATTATCCCGATTTTTTTAAGTCGTTATTTACTTCTCTACCTAATCTAAATGAATATAAGTTAATAATGGGTGGTGACATTAATTGTTGTTTAAATCCTTTGTTGGACAAATCTATATCTACTCAGACTTTACCTAATAAGTCGGCCACTTGTATTAACTCTTTTTTGACTGATAATGGAATTTTTGATATTTGGAGATTTCGGCATTCTAAGGACAAAGAGATTTCATTTTTCTCACATGATTATCATTCCTACTCGAGAATTGATTATTTTTTTATTGACTCTTGTTTTATTCCATCAGTAATTGGTTGTAATTATGATATTATAGCCATCTCTGACCATGCTCCGTTAAAACTTTCTATTAAATTTACTGATACAGCTTCTATTGCTAGACAATGGCAATTTGATTCTACCTTACTGCAAGATCAGGATTTTATTAAATTTATGAAGGAACAGATCGATTTCTTCTTTTCAATTAATTCCACGGATGGTATTTCTTGCGGAACACTTTGGGACAATTTTAAAGCATATATACGTGGACAGATTATCTCCTACTCCGTTGGTCTGAGAAAACGCATTAAGAAGGAAACTCTTTTATTGGTTGATAAAATTAAAGAGATTGACAAGAAATATTCGACTACTGCTAGTAAGGAGCTTTACAAACAAAGGGTTGAACTTCAAATTGAACATAGTTTATTACTTACATCTTCGATTGAAAATCAATTAGTGAAAACCAGATCTGATTTTTATATACTTAGTGATAAATCGGGTAAACTGTTAGCTAGTCAATTGAAGAATGCTTTGGTTAAATGTCAAATTACTAAGATTCGTCAGCAGAATGGGGATCTGACTGTTAACCATGATGAGATAAACAAATCATTTCAAGATTTTTATACCTCCCTGTATCATTCTGAATTCCCTCATGATTATAATACCATGTGTGATTTTCTTGGGAAATTGAATTTTCCAAAATTATCATCAGATGATCTTTCAATATTAGAAACTCCTATTATGGATGCAGAAATTAAAGAGGTTATTTCCTCTATGAATTCTGGGAAAGCAGCAGGTCCAGATGGGTATACAGTAGAATTTTTAAAATGTTTTTCTGCTACTCTTTCTCCTTGGTTATGCAGGGTTTTTGAAGAAGCAATTAGATTGGGTAATCTGCCACAATCTTTTTATAGAGCTTCCATTTCTTTAATATTGAAGAAAGATAAAGACCCTACTGACTGTGCATCCTATAGACCAATATCTTTATTGAATGTAGATTCCAAGATCTTTTCCAAGTTACTGGCATCCAGGCTGGAGAAGGTATTACCCCAAATTATTTCGGAAGATCAAACTGGTTCTATTAAAAATCGCTATTCTTTTTGCAATGTTCGGAGATTATTGAATATTGTTTATACTCCTTCACATAGCACTTCAGAATGTGTCATTTCACTAGATGCGGAGAAAGCATTTGATAGAGTTGAATGGCCATACTTATTTACTGTGCTTGAGAAGTTTAATTTTAGTCCGACATTCATTTCCTGGATTAAACTGATATATCATACTCCAGTAGCCTCGGTGCTTACTAACAATCAAAGATCTCCCTTTTTTTCGTTTATTTCGGGGTACTAGACAAGGCTGTCCTCTTAGTCCATTTTTATTTGATGTTGCTTTAGAACCCTTGGCAATTGCTATCAGAGAATCACAGAACATTTTTGGCATTAATTGTGGGACAGATATACATAAGCTATCATTATATGCAGATGATTTATTATTATTTATTTCTGATCCTGAGAAATCCATTCCTGCAGTTATATCATTGTTGGCTCAATTTAGTAATTTTTCCGGGTATAAATTAAATCTTAATAAGAGTGAATTGTTTCCTTTAAATAGACAGGTTCCAATTTATGGAAGTTTACCTTTAAATTAGTTAATGACTCTTTTATTTACTTAGGGATTAAAATCACAAAAACTATAAGGACTTATTTAGGGTTAATTTTTTACCCCTAATCGATCAGATTAAATGTTTGTTTACTAAATGGTCACCAGTATCTTTAGCTCTAATAGGTTGGATTAATGCTATTAAGATGGTTATTTTACCCAAGTTTTTATATATTTCAAGCGGTACCAATTTTTATTCCAAAATCTTTTTTTCCTAATGTTGATTCAAAAATTTCCTCATATATATGGCAGAATAAAAATCCTAGATTAGGTAAAAAATATTTACAGAAGGCAAGGAAGGAAGGTGGATTGGCATTGCCTAATTTTAGATTTTATTATTGGGCAGTTAATATCCGATATTTGATATGTTGGTTAAAGGATTGGGATTTATCTTTTAGCCCTCATTGGGTGAACCTGGAAATTAAATCTGTACAAGGATTTTCATTGGGTTCTATTTTAGGGACTTCTCTTCCCTTTGCTCTTTCTAAATTGCCGAAACGAATTGACAATCCGATAGTTAAACATACTTTACGTATATGGTTTCAATTTCGGAAATTTTTTGGGTTGACTCAGTTTGTTTTAAATAGTCCTATTGTATCCAATTGCTTTTTTTTATCCTTTTATTATAGACCAAGCTTATTCAGCTTGGAAGACTAAAGGATTACTACGGTTTTCTGATTTATTTTTGGATAATTGTTTTATGTCTTTTGAACAATTATCTAATAAATATAATTTGCCTAGATTTCATTTTTTTTAGATATTTACAGATTAGGAATTTCTTAAATACTGTACTTCCTACTTTTCCAAATTTTGTGTCTTCAGGTATTTTGGAGAATTTGCTTGAACTAAATCCTTCTCAGAAAGGGCTAATATCAAAACTTTACAATATAATTATGAAGATACATTCAGAGCCCTTCTATAAGATTAAAAATGATTGGGAAAGAGAACTTAACCTTATTATCCCTATTGAGAATTGGGATAAAATTCTTCAATTAGTTAATACATCATCTATATGTGTTAAACATTCATTCATACAGTTTAAGGTTGTGCATAGGGCTCATATGTCCAAGGATAAATTGGCACATTTTTATTCCTATATAAATCCTATTTGTGACAGATGTCATTCTGAGATAGCATCTTTAACTCATATGTTCTGGTTGTGTCCACTTTTGAAAAAATATTGGAAAGACATTTTTGATATTATTTCTACGGTATTGAACATTGATTTACAACCTTATCCTATTACTGCAATTTTTGGTTTACCAATGATGGACTCACTCCATTTATCCTCTTTTGCTTGTCGAATGATTGCATTTCTTACATTAATGGCTAGAAGATCTATTTTGTTGAATTGGAAAGAAATTAATCCTCCTACCGTATTTCATTGGTTTTCTCAAACTATGTTATGTCTAAATTTAGAAAAAATTAGAAGTGTTGTATTTGATACTTCTATTAAATTTGAAAAGATATGGAGACCATTTATTCAATATTTTCATATGATGTAATATGACCCTGTTCCAAGCCTATTTGTTTTTCCAGTTTCGATTTTATATAACTGGAGAGGATCTGAGTTGACGACACTGATGATTTTGTATTTTTGTGAGATATTATAAACACCCCTTTTTTTTCTCCATTTTTTCTTTTTCTCTTTTTTCTTTTCTCGTTTTTTTTTCCTTAATAGTTGTTAGATTATTAGATTAGTTTTTTTTGCAAATTTTTTTTCTTTTTCCTGTTTTTTTTAATATATATTACGATATACCTAGGTTTGCCTTGTTTATTTGTTACTCGTATCGTCCATGATTTGGGAATACTCATTTATACTGTAACTATTGCTTATGTATTCTTTCATGTTCAGTTGTGATGTGTATGTTTGTAATCCCATTATCTATGTATCAATTTTATTTTGATATTAATAATAATAATAAAAAGATAGAAAAAGAAAGGAATGTTTGATAGTACTGCACGGGGGGGGGGGGTGGGGAAGTGGGGAGGTGGTGTTAAACTAGATTTGTTTAGGGATGGGAACCAGAGTGCCAGAACAGGTAATGGAGTTGTTGTGGAGATAGTTGTTGTTAAGACCTCAGACAGCGTCAAGAATCAAAAGATTGAGCACGGTGGGACTAAAGTTCTGAGTTGCGTATATTTCAATGAAAGAAGTATTATAGGAAAGGCAGATGAGCTCAGGGCTTGGATCAACATATGGCGTTATAATTTTATAGCCATTAATGAGACTTGGTTGCAAGAGAGGCAGGACTGGCTGCTTAATATACGTGATAGAGTAGGAAGAGAGGCGTTACTAGTCAGGGAAAATATGATGGCAGTGCTCAGTTAGGACATACTGGAGAACTCATCTAGTGAGGTTTTATGGGTGGAACTGAGAATTAAGAAAGGTATGGCCATGTTAATGGGATTATGTTAAAGACCACCTGTGGGATTTAGAGGAAGAAATTTGTAGAGAGATTGCAGACTGTTGCAAGAAACATAAGATTGTTACAGTAGGTGATCTTAACTTTCCACATATTGACTGGGACTCCCATGGTGTAAGAGAACAAGATGGGATAGAATTTGTCAAACGCGTTCAGGAAAGATTCCATAATCATATGCAAGAGTCCCAATGAGAGATTGTGCGGTACTTGATCTGCTATTAGGGAATGAGGCTGGGTAGATGACAGAAGTTTGAGTAGGGGTACACTTTCCATTTTGTGATCATAATGCCATGAGTTTGAAGGTAATTATGGAAAAGGATAGGTCTGGTCCTTGGGTTGAAATTTTGATCTTATCAGAAAGGATATGGCAGCTGTGGATTGGGACAGGTTGTTTTCTGGCAAAGGTGTACTTGGTAAGTGGGAGGCCTTCAAAAGTGAAATTTTGAGAGTACAAAGCTTGTATGTGCCTGTCAGAGTAAAAGGTAAAGATAACAGGTTTAGATACCACTTGGTGTTCAGGAAATATTGAGGCCCTGGTTAAGAAAAAAAGAGGAGGTGCATTACAGCTATAGACAGGTAGGAACTAATGAGGTACTTGAGGAATATAAGAAATACAAGAGAACACTTAAGGATATCAGGAGGATTAAAAGAAGGCATGAGATTGCTCTACCAGACAAAATGAAGGAGAACCCTAAGGGCTTCTACAGATAAGTTAAGAGCAGAAGGATTGCAAAGGACAAAATTGGTCCTCTGGAAGACCAGAATGGTAATCTATGCATGGAGCCAAAAGAGATGGGGGAGATTTCAAAATGATTTTTTTTGCATCTGTATTTACTTGGGAGACAGACACAGAATCTATAGAAGTGAGGCAAAGCAGCAGAGAGGTCATGGACCTTATACAGAGAAGGAGGTGTTTGCTGTCTGAAGGCAAATTAGGGTGGATAAATCCCCAGGGCCTGACAAGGTGTTCCCTCAGACCCTGTGGAAGGCTAGTGCAGAAATTGCAGGAGCCCTAACAGAGATATTTTAATCATCCTTAGCCACAGGTGAGGTGCCAGAGGACTGGATTATAACTAATGTTGTTGCACTGTTTGACAAAGTCTCCAAGAATAAGCCAGAAAATTATACACAGGTAAGCCTGTCATCAGTAGTGGGAAAGTTAGTGGAAGTTCTAAGGCACTGGATATATATGTATTTGAATAGACAGGGACTAATTAGCAGTAGTCAACATGGCTTTGTGTGTGTTAAGTCATGTCTAACCAATTCATAAAGTTTTTCTTGGAAGTTACCAGGAAAGTTGACAAAGGCAGTGGATAGTGTCTACATGGACTTTATCAAGGCCTTTGACAAGGTCCTGCATGGGAGGTTGGTGAAGAAGTTTCAGTCATCTGGCATTCAAGATGAGGAGTAAATTGGATTAGACATTGGCTTTGCGGGAGAAGCCAGAGAGTAGGAGTAAATGGTTGTCTCTTTAACTGGAGGCCCGTGACTAGTGGAGTCCTGCAGGGATCAGTGCTGGGTCCTTGTGGAAGACTATCAAAGCTTGCAGTGGGATCTGGACCAGCTAGACAAATGGACTGAAAAATGCAGATGGAATTTAATGCAGTCAAGAGTGAGGTGTTGCACTTTGGGACGACTGTCCAGGGAAGGTCTTACACAGTGAGTAGTAGGGCACTGAGGAGTGTGGTCAAACAAAAGGTTCTGAGAATACAGGTCATGTTCATTGCAAGTAGTGTCACAGACAAATATGGAAATGAAGAAAGCTTTTGGCACATTGGCCTTCATAGATCAAGGTACTGAGTACAGGAGTTGGGATGCATGTTGAAGTTGTATAAGACAGTTTGTGTGCAGTTTTGGTCACCTGAAGGAAAGGTGTAAATAAGATTAAAAGAGTACAGAGAAAATTTCCAAGGGTATTGCCAGGACTTGAGGACCTGAGTTTTAAGGAAAGATTGAATAGCTTAAAACTTCATTAGAACATAGATGATAGAGGGGTGATTTGATAGAGGTATACAAAATTATGAAGGGCATAGATGGGGTATATGTAAGCAGGCTTTTTGCACTGAGGTTGGATAAGACTACAAATAGAAGTCATGGTTTAGGGTGAAAGGTGAAATGTTTAAGGGGAATGTGAGGGGAACATCGTTATTCAGAATGCAATTTCAATTTCAACATTTAAAAGAAGTTTGAATAGGTACATGGAGGTGTATGACCTGGGTGATGGTCAATGAGACTGGGCAGTTTAAATGGTTTGTGACAGACCAAATGGGCTAAAAGGACTGCTTCTGTGCTGTAGTTGTCTCTGACTACAACAGGACTAAGAATGTGAGGGGAAGAGAGCTGTATTTATAAGTATGGGGGTGAGGGGCGGGTGGTGAGCCAGAAGCTGGTAGGCGATGGGTGGAACCAAATAAAGAGGAGATGATGAGCAGATAGTACCAGATGCGGGAGGGGTTTGGCAGAAGCTGGTGGTGATAGTAGAACCATATGATGTGGAGATGATGGGGTAGAATGAGGGAAGAGTGTAGAGACAAAGGCTGATGGGTGATAGGTAGAAACAGGTAAGAAGGGACAAATAGTTAGGTAAATGGGGGGGGGAAGAAACAGAAGTTGGAAGGTGATAGGTGGAAGCAAGTAAGAGAGGAAAGATGAGCAGATGAAACCATGATGGAGGGGAGAGGATGGGAATAGTGATCCAAGGGGAAAGAACCCAGGTGGATAGGTATCTGGATGCTGGACAGATGGAGTCAGATGATACACTTATGATCGGTCTCTCTTTGTTCACTCTTCCATCCCCCCCCTCCCTGCATCATTAATCGGTCTCATCACCTGTTTACATTACCCTTCTCATGTTTATGCCAGCCTTTCATTGGAATTGCAGTAGGAAATTGGCGGCTGATCCCAAGAATCTCAGAGTCACTGCTTTATTTGAATGTGACCTTCTCAAATTTAGTGTGAGACTCTCAGCCTAATTTTAAAATGGATGTGAGTCCGTTTGCAAAGTAAGGCAACTACAGTCTGCCAGTCTTAGTCAAAAATGAGGCTGGGGCACAAAGAAAATTAAACATTGCTTAAGCCAGGGGTCGGCAACCCATGGCTCCAGAGCCGCATGCAGCTCTTTCATCTCTGTGCTGTGGCTCCCTGTGGCTTTGGAAAATAAATGATGAGTATTTAATTAAAATGTATTTTATGTTAGTTTGTTAGTTTTTGAAATGTAATTCTAAATTTGAAGATTATGGTGACCTTGTACAATCTAAATAAAATGTGTTTTTTGTCGCTATTAATATATGTCACCACTGCCAATGCCTGACACCCGCCAGTGCGTGATTTCTTTAATTTTTCGATCCAAGGTAGGCCAACTATGGAGAATTCTAAAAAAAGAAAAGTGACTGAAGAAAACAGAACATTTAATGTTACGTGGGCAGATTCATTTGCTTTCACTGCTGATGAGACTGGTTTACCGGTATGCTTAATATGCAATGAGAAACTAGCAAACAGCAAAAAGCCAAATGTCGCAAGACATTTCCAGAATAAACACGCAGCCTTTGCTCAAAAATATCCGGATGGAGATGAGAGAAAAAAAGCCGTTTCGGAACTGATGCGGAAGGTTGATCTGAGCAAAAATCATTTCAAGAAGTGGATGAAGTCTGGAAAATCAACTACATATGCTCGTTTTGTTGCCGCTCAGGAAATAGTCAGGCACGGGAAGCAGTTTACAGATGGTGAATATATAAAAGAATCTTTCATTAAGATTTCAGACCATCTATTCACGGACTTTAAAAATAAGAGTGAAATTGTGCAGAAAATCAGGGATATGCCCCTCTCTGCAAAGACTGTCAAAGAACCATAAAAATGGCAGAAGACATCACAAGACAGCAAATTAAAGACATCAATTCAGCTGTGGCCTACTCGATTGCCTGTGACGAGTCTAAAGACAAAGGTGATATTGAACAAATAGCGCTGTTCTGCTGGTATGTAAACTCTGCCGGGCCACAGGAAGAAATGATTGAGTTGATACCTCTAAAAGGCCAAACATGGGGGGAGGACATCTGTGAGGTTGTCTTGAATTGTTTAAGAGCCAAAGGAATAAAGACCACCCATCTGGTGTCAGTTGCTACTAATGGGGCACCAAGTATGACAGGAGCGCACAAGGGATTTGTGGCTTTACTGCAGAAGTCGCTGGACAGAAAGCTGCTGACTTTTCACTGCATCTTGCACCAAGAGGCACTGTGCGCTCAAACATTTCCTCCGGAATGCACAGAAGTCATGGATGTTGTCATTCAGATTGTCAATAAAATAATGGCAAAAAGTTTAAATCACCGTCAATTCCGTTTGTTACTGGATGAGCTGGAAAGCGCATATTCTGATCTCCTGCTGCACAACAAAGTCCAGTGGCTGTCCAGAGGGGAGGTGCTGAAACGCTTTGTCGCGTGTCTGGATGAAGTGAAAACTTTCCTGGGCAGCAAAGGGCTCACCTTTCAGAGTGGCTGGAAAAGCTACACTTCATGGTAGACATTGAGTATTTTACTTAAATACTTATTTTACTTAAAATACTTTTACTTAAAAGTAAAATACTTTTACTTAAAAAGTAAAAGTAAAAAGTAAAAGTAAAATTTTGTTGCATGCAGAAGTGTAATTTTGTTTTCTCTGCAGGAGTTCATCGATTTCATAAATGCAACACATTATAGTTTGTTTATACATAGCATAAAGGCAAAAAAAGTTGTATGCAGTGTTATTTCATTTTAAATGTCAAACGGGTTTTGTGGCTCCCAGTGTTTTCTTTTCTGTGGGAAATGGGTCCAAATGGCTCTTTCAGTGGTAAAGATTGCCGACCCCTGGCTTAAGCGGATGGAGTGAGGAGTGATAACCTTTATAGAAAGTCTTCTCTGCAGGAATGTGACAATTTAAAATATTAGCTTGTGGTTTTCCAAATAGAATTTTTATGACTTACATCAAAGGCTTGCCAAATGTTTCTCTAGCTGTTTTTGTTTCTATCTCATGCTTCTTCTTGCTTTTGGCTTTCTAAAACATCTGCTTGATCCTTTGGGAAAATACTTTGTTTAAGGAATGAAATTTTTAAGGTGACTTAGTTTTAAAGGAGCCAGACCTTGGAGCAGCAATGTATCACCATGCAGCAATTTTTTTTCAGTTGGGTTTCTGGTTTCTGCATTAATAGGATGTATGACAAATAATTTCTAATTTGTTACATCTTCCCTGGGGTAAATCTTCACATTTGTCATTAAGGCCAGGCATAGCTCATGATCAGCTGCCTTTTATACAGGTTTCCTGACATCTAAGCTCTGTTGATTACATGTTGACTCCAATGGTGTTTTTGCAAAAATTTTAAATCAATAATAGAAGGAAATTTATCAAGTATTAAAAAAAGAGAAAAAGGATTAAAGAGAAAATTTTAAACAGCCCTGATAAACAGTGATTTTTTTGATAGAGTGCAATGCATAACTAGATGCAAATGATTTTTAAACCACTTACTGGGTTTAAAAAAAATTGTCAAAATATAACAGAAAACTTCAAAAGATAAAATTCTTCACTTACTAAAAATGTGGACCCTTAATACTTCAAAGCCATCTCATCAAATTACAGCAATCTGTTTGTAACTAACTGACAGCATGGGCTGTAATGGAGCCTACTTACTAAACCTTATTAATATAATGTGTTATTTAACAAAACATTACAGGGAACATTTGCAGAAGGGAGAAAGGCACAGAAAGTATTTGTGGTGAGATGAGATGTAGATTCAGTGGAATTTCATGTAGAGTAAGTGGTTCAAAGTAAATACTGAGTGAGCAGTCATTAACAGTAGTGAAAGTGTGGCCCAAGCCAGCAAACCCAGCACTTTTGTCTCTTAATTGTTTTTTTGGCCCTTTATGGCCTTGTCCTAATTGATAGCTCCATTTGTAGGGAAATGAAGGCACAAATCAATACTTTCTATAGGACAAAGGATAGACAAGAAGAGTTGAAAAGATCTTTCCCTCATGGGTAACCTTTGTAATACAATCTTTAGGTCTAAATGACCATGGTTCGCACAATCAGATATTCTCTGCTTGAGACAAGGACACATCCTCTTAATGAAGAATTGTAAATTAACTGGAACGCGTTTTCTTTGTCAAATCGTCAAACGCATTACCATTTCTTTTTTATTATTTATTCAAAAAGTAACAGTATAGCCAGTGGAATTAATCATTGTGCCTTTGTGGTCACAGCAGAATAGTATGAGATAGGAAGGACTGAATGAATAGATTTAAACTTGCTCATGAGTTGTGGTGCTGATATCCCTGGGCTGTACTGAAGACATCAGGAATTGAGATTGATCTGGTCACAGACAACCCAGGAAAAAAATCATAGACACATTAAATTTAATAAATTGATTTCAATTTGTTTAACTGTTGTTATTGATTAGATTTAAAAGTGCTAAAGCTGTTTGACTAAGCAGTGCAGTTGTAATTTCTTGGAATACCTGTAATTAGAGCTGGCATTCCTGCTCTTAAATTTCAAATACATTCCATCAAACCTTACTACTTTGTAGAGCTTGTACTTAAACAGAGAAATAGGTTGTTTTCATTCATTTCTGCTATTATTTTTATTGATAGACAATAGTACTTTATGTTTTAGTATTTGCTAATGTGGTTCTTCTGAATAAATGAATAATGGTATGTAAACATTCTATGTTTTGAAGTATTGGTTTTACTTTTTCCCTCTTGAAGTTGTGCTCATGTTGTTTTCATTCACTATCGAAAGTAATCAGTAAATGTTTACATTTGTTGCACCCGATGAGATCGTCATATTATTGGACGAGTTTGTTAGGACATGGTGAAACTGACTGTCAGATTTAGAAATGGTGTCAGTCCGATGTTGCCTGAACTTCCTGCTCAACCCTCTCAGCAGGATTTGTGGATGTGGCTTATAAAAGAAGTAGGATTGTAACATTATTCAGGTTTTAAGATAATTTTACAGTGTTAACTTTGGGTGATGTTCCAGCCATGATCAAATGGCGGAGCAGATACGACGGGACAAATGGCCTAATTCTGCTTCAATGTCTTATGCTCTTGTGTCTTATATTGTGATGCTTTCTCTACTTCCTT
This sequence comes from Hypanus sabinus, assembly GCF_030144855.1. NCBI lineage: Eukaryota > Metazoa > Chordata > Chondrichthyes > Myliobatiformes > Dasyatidae > Hypanus > Hypanus sabinus. The sequence goes on from NC_082706.1 coordinate 133,096,731, forward strand.
CACCAGTTCCCAGTATCTCCTGTAACTTGTCCCAAAAATATTAAGTCACGCACCTCTGTATCCACTAAAATCATGCCAACCTTTGAGCCACATCAATTCTACATGTCAGGGTCTCTGCTGAACCCGTCAATATCATGCTAATTTCTTGCCTATACTCCCAACACCAGGTTGTTCCTTCCTGTACCCTTCAATACCAAGTGCTAGCCTCTCCCTCAATCAACACCAGTATAATGCTAGTCTGTTCACTGTGCCCCCATACTAAATTCAACCTCTACTTGTACTCCCCCAATACCAAATGCTGGTCTCTCTCCCAAACACTTCAGAGTCACGTAGTACTCTCCTCTAAACTCTCCAACACAGTGTTGATTTATCCTAAAGCGCCAACAATCTATCCTTTGCTGTTCCAACACCAAGTGCTTCACAACTTATCTTGTTTTGACCTTTTTGTTTTATTTTTTAGACGTTTGTCTACCTGCACTGCATTTTCTCTGTAACTGCTAATTTTATTCTGCACCATATTCTACTTCAATGTACTGTGTAGTGATCTGATCTGTATGAATAGAATGCAAGATAAGCTTTTCACTAAATGTTGGTACATGTGATAATAATAAAACAATGGTCAGTCCAAGCCTTGGGAAGTTTTTGTGGAATTGTTTCTTACTGGAGCTGATAGGCATGCATGAGGGAATAGGTTTTTGGAATTAAGTAGGGAAATGGGATTGATGGGATTGCTGTGAAGGCCTTCTATGTTTCTAAGCAGACAATGCAGCAAGTTGCAAGGCTGTGGAAGAAATAATGAGATGCTGCAGCCACTACAGTCGCATTTCTTTTTTTCTCAAAGCAATGTGTTGTATGTGTCTCAAAACTGGTCTCCCAGTTTCGTCAGCCAGTACCCCACATCATAGTTCAATATAATGTTCAAAATGATTAGCATTAACTGAGTTTTACAATTTTATTTTGACAGAAGCTTGGCAAATAACAACCTTCAAACACTTCCAAAGGATGTATTCAAAGGGCTGGATGCTTTGACTAACGTGTAAGAATTATCTGTAATTATGATTTTTCTTAGTGATAATGTAAGATCCTTGATCCTTTAAATGACTTAACTACAATGCCAAGTAGCAGGTTCAGTGGAGAGCTTTCTTACTGGAACTTCTTAGTTCTGATGAAAGGTCATTGCTCTGCTTTTACCTTCATTGATGCTGCCTGACCTGCTGAGAATTTCAAACATGTTTGATGCTTTTATTTCCGATTTCCAGCAACTGCAGCATTTTGCTTTTGCACAAGTTATTGGATGTATTTCATTTTTTAATAGAATGGGATTGCAACTGCTGGTAGAATAGGGGTGAGAGTGAAAGGGCAACCCACATTACACACTGCCAAGTTTCTTTTATTGTTATATTAAATGTCTATCTAGCCCTGATGAAGTGTAATTGTAGATTTTGCCAACTGTGTCTGGATCCCATTTGCTGAGACTTATCATTTTATCAAAATAATCATTTTCTGCTAATTGAAGACGTGAATAGATGATTGGATGGCCTTCAGTTACTTTTGGATCTTGGTGGTAAATTCTCCATTGATTCAGATATTGGTGATCACTGTAATTTTTTATGATATCTCTGTTCTTCTTTATATAGTTTAACTTATTAAGGTTTGTGTCCATGTTTGTGTAAGTTTGACTGTGATTGTGGTAAACAATTGATTCACATCTTTCTTGACCTACCACAGCTTTCAAAAACACTTCTTCCATGCATTTCCATGTCTTCCCACTGGCTTTACTGCCTTTCTCTTCTATTGAGTCACAACGATAGTATCTTCAATGGTGTCTCTTTCTACTATTGATCGTTCACCTCTGAATTTTATCCTTGGAGCCATCTTATTTTGCATCTATAAATTTTAAACTCTGGCAAATATCACTTCAATTGATCACTCCACTGCTGTTATTTTGCCATATCTCTTGCCTGAAATCTTATATTGGGTGACCTGAAAATTTCTGCTACTAAAGTCTCACCCTTTTTTTATCTGTGAAATATTCTCTAATCCATCAACTCTTTGAAATTTCTTCTATCTTCCTGTGCTCTTACACAATTCCTATTATAAGTACACTATCATTTGTTTCAGTCACCTCGGCCCAAAACTTTGAACCTATCATTTTCAGTCTTGATTCTCTAGAATTTGACCAAGGCCAATTGCATTTGTTTGATCGATCTCTGTTTAGTTGAGATTCTGATTCACTTGGACACTGTCTCAGATTCTAGTAGAATGCATTTAGTCATCTAAAAGTGTGAAAAGTATTTTAAGTTTAGTTAACCTGCCGATATGTGAGGATTAGCTTAGTTGACTTACAGCTACTGACTTTCGAGTGTTCCCATTTGCAAAATGAACTATGTATCCACTTCCGAGTGCAGGGATAGGGTGTTGCTTCATTAACTACAAATCTCTAAAGAAAATTTCTTATTAGGAATTATTTTTAATTGCAGAGATCTTAGAGGGAATTCTTTTCACTGTGACTGCAAACTGAAGTGGCTGGTGGAATGGTTAAGCAGCACAAATGCAACGGTTGATCAGATCTACTGTGCCAGTCCGGTGGAGTATCAGGGTCGTAAAATTAATAACCTTTCACTGAAGGAATTTGACTGCATAACAACAGGTGATTGCAACAAACCACTTTATCATACTGAAGTGGTAGAACCCTAATTGATGCATTAACTTACCCTATTGTTATCTTTCCCCTTTTGTCTTATAGAGTTTGCTGTGGATCAAATTTTACAATTTCAGTCTCTTTCGATAGAAGCCTTTACCTTCATGAATGATGCCAATGTCGTCATTGCACAGCCTGCTGTGGGAAAGTGTAGCTTTTTTGAATGGGATCACGTGGAGATGGTTTTCAGAAACTATGACAACATTATTGGTATGGACAGGAAATAGTAATCAGTGTTGTCATCTGCTGTTTGTGGCCAGACTGTCCAATTTCTCTCTGTTCCTGGACTTCAAAAATGCTCCACTTTTAACTGCTATGTTGACAGCTCCCTGTCCTTATGTCTGAAATTCCCCTGCAATTCATCTGTATCTTTGTCTTCTCATTTAAGCTGTTCCAGAGTGTTTCCTTCTTTGGCCAAGCGTTTGGTCCCATTATCTCTTTACGTGCTTCAGCATTGAGTTTTGTCTGATCAGGTTTCTTGGTTGACAGTTTATTACATTAGAGGTACTGTATAACTGTTTGTTGCTCTTTTTAATATGATATTATAGTCTTCACCTCCCTATACACTTTCTAGAAACATCATAAAATCATAAAAAAATAGTGACATAGCAGAGAATTCAGCTCATTACGTCAGTTGTTGGCTGTAACAGAGCTAGATTTACCATTGGAGTTCTGATGCAGGACCTTGGCCCTCAATGTCAACTATCCCTTTGCTTCTGCACTTAGTTTCTCTGCTAGCCTGTTGTTTGCTATTGACGCCAATTGTTTTTTCTGTATTTCACCCTATAACTTTTTGGGTCATAACTTAACCAAGTTCTTTTGAAATGCAGTAAGGGTGTCTGTCTTTGCCAGCCTTTCTTGCAGTAAGTTCCAGAGAATCCCCATGTATTGGGTAAGAAAAACTGATCTTAATTCTTCTGCCTTAAATTCTGTGCCAGTTAATTATCAGGAGTAACCCACTGCTTCATCATTCAACAAATCTTAGCCGATCTTTACTTTAATCAGAATCAGACTTTAATCACCAAGTACCTGTGCACATACAAGGAATTTACTTCCGGCAGATGTTGTCTCTCTGCTCATAACAATAATAATGATAACTATAAATGAAAATATAGATTATACATACAAGTAGTGCAATCCAAGTAATAGTTAGCCGACAGTTAACCGGCAGTTAACTGTTCAGCAAAGTGACCGCAGTAGGGAAAAAACTTCTCCAGTGCCTATTAGTCTTAGTCTGGAGGGATCTGAAGCACCTACCAGACGGAAGCAGTTCAAACAGTCCGTGCGCAGGATGGAAGGACCACTTACCTTCTCTCTCCTCATGCACCCTGACTCCTTAATAGTTCGAATGTGCTTGACATTTCTCCTTTGAATACATTCAATTACTCCACACCTACAGCTTGCTGGAGTGGAAGATCCAATTGAAGAAGCATCCTCCTCATCCTAAAGCTAGTTATTTATTAGGCCCTCCTGTTCATCCATTTAAGGCCTCCATTGGTTTTCTGTACCTTCATGAAATCTTCTGTATGCTTCCTCTGGTTCAAAGTAAACAAGTCCAGCCATACCAATCTTTACTAATAACTAAATATCTTCATTGTAGGCAGGAGTAGGATAGCACCAGTGAGCATTCGGTGTTGTTGTCTATGATGAACCCGACCTAATTTAATTCTTCTATCTTTAAATTTATGTCACTTAATAGTATTAAAATTTATGACCTGAAGTGTATGCTGTATCTCTGTCCATTTAAACAGAATTTTTATAAAATGCAAATGTAAATCTAATATAAAATATCAATATTTTATATTTGCATTAAAATATAATTGTTTATATTATATTTAAGTTAAATTTAATTTATATTTAGATTAAAATATAAAAGAGGGTCATGGTAGTGTAGCAGTTACTGTAAAGTTACATTGCCAGCGATCGGTAGATTGTTTTTCATTTCCTGCCGCTGACTGTAAGGTATTAGTACATTCTTCCCATCTCTGTGTGAGTTTCCTCTGGGCACTCTGGTTTCTCCACTCTTCTAAAAAGATGTATGGGTTAGTGTTTGTAAGTTGTGGGCATGTTATATTGGTGCTGGATGCATAGTGACACTTACGGGCTGGCCCCAGCATAATTCTTGGACTGCGTTGGTCTTTGACACAAATCACACATTTCATTGTATGTTTTGATGTATATTTGACATTTAATCTTTATCTTTGATCTTTCCTTAAGATTTAACAGCTTAAGGTATGACAGAGGTGTTAGATTATGCCTTGATTGATGACTAACATTATTTTCTTGGTGCAGGGAGCTCCACTGTGTTCTGCAAGCCACTGATTATTGATGACCAACTATTTATTATTATGGCCCAGTTATTTGGTGGCTCTCACATCTATAAGAGGGATAGTTTTGCCAACAAGTTCATCAAGATGCAAGATGTAGACAACATTAAAATCAGGAAACCGAATGACATTGAGACATTCAAAATAGAAGGAGAATGGTACTTTGTTATAGCAGACACATCAAAGGCTGGATCAACGACAGTGTATAAGTGGAATGGAAATGGATTCTACTCTCATCAAAGTCTGCATTCATGGTTCAGAGACACTGATGTGGAGTACCTTGAAATAGCTAATAAGCCACACTTAATCTTGTCAAGTAGCTCCCAGCGTCCTGTCATATTCCAGTGGAACAAAAACCAGAAGCAGTTTGTGTGGCGCACAGATATTCCAGAGATGGAGGACGTGTATGCAGTGAAACATTTTGTAGTCAAGGATGATCTCTACATTTGCCTTACCAGGTTCATAGGAGACTCCAAGCTGATGAAATGGGAAGCCTCCAGATTTGTGGAAAAGCAGACCTTTCCGTCTCGTGGTGCCATGGTTTTTCAGCCTCTCCAAATAAATGGCTGGCAGTATGCCATTCTTGGCAGTGATTACTCCTTCACCCAAGTCTACCGCTGGGAAACCAAGAAAAACAAATTTGTGAAATTCCAGGAACTTAACATACAAGCTCCACGGTCATTTACATTTGTGTTGACAGACAATCGTGAGTTCATGTTCAGTTCAAGTTTCAAAGGAAACACACTAATATATAAACATGTCACTATTGACTTAAGCACAATATGAAAAAACACAAATATATTTAAAGATTATTAAAATGACATCTTAAAGTTTGTTTTGGGTAATAATATGTACATGAACATGATGATGCATGATTTCTCATTGTTCTGCGATGAATGCCATCAGGTTCTGGTTTCCTAGGAAAGATATTTCTATTCCATGTTCACTTTCCCCATTTTGATCATATTAGACATAGTGGTTTCTGAACTCTATGATATGGTAAGCAATTAACTGCTGTATTTTGCTGACACAAGCTGTAAATATTAATCATATCTGTTCTTACAACAAATATTGAGATGTACATTCTCATTTATTTATTCTACTGAATGAACAATCTGCCAAATAAAACCTTTACATTTTTGTGCTGTTTTTAATGAAATTTATTTTCAACAATTAATTCCTTAAAGAATATTCTTTTTATACCCACAATTTAGATGAGGATTTTGACAGTTCTTGATTGTATTCAAATAAATAGTCTTATTTCCTGAGAAATATTTAAATTATTGGACTTGTCTATGAAGAACATATTTATTATTTTTTTTACAAGCCAAAAAATTCTGTTTTTGATGAAAGTAAACTTGTGATATGTTATTCTCTATACAAAATTATCTAACAATTTAGTAATTTATCATGCCAATGTTATGTAGAATTTTGTACTAGTGAAGACGTAAAATAGTATGCTGACTCTTGCAGGACCTCCTGCAATAGCTTCTCATCTTATCCCTGTACCTTGTTGCTAAGCTTGGCCCCTTTCCTATTTCTTATTTCCATATTATTTCTTGACAACATCAGTATACATCTGACAAGACATTATTTCAATATATTGGAGTACTTGGAGTTTTGGGCTCTTTATTTTAGGAAGGATATACTGACATTGGAGAAAGTCAGAGAAGATTAACGAGAATGATTCCAGGAATGCAAGGGTTACTGTATGAGGAACATCAGGCAGCTCTTGGGCTGTATTTCCTGGAGTTCAGGAGAATGAGGGAGGATCTCATGGAAACATTCCAAATGTTAAAAGGCCTGAACAGATTAGATATGGCAAAATTATTTCCCATTATATGGGAGTCCAGGACAAGAGGGTACGACTTCAGGATTGAAGGACGAACTTTCAGAACTGAGATACGGAGAAATTACTTTAGTCAGAGGATGGTAAATCTGTGGAATTTGTTGCCACGAGCGGCTGTGGAGGCTAAGTCATTCGGTTTATTTAAGGCAAAGGTAGATAGGTTCTTGATTAGCCAGGGCATCAAAGGGTATGGGGCGATGGCAGGGGAGTGGGGATGACTGGAAGAATTGGATCAGCCCATGAATGAATGGCGGAGCAGACTCGATGTACCGAATGGCCTACTTCTGCTCCAATGCCTTATGGTCTGATATTGGTTGAGACACTTGTTTCTAACTTGTCATCTCTGTTGAATCTTTGAATGCTTATAGGCTGACAACCTGCTTTTACATCACCCTGTTATACAGTACTTTTCTCACAAAGCTTTATGAAAGTATGAGGAGTATTGCACTGCCTTTTGACTAGGCAAGTTGCAGGTCTTGGAACTCGACTGTGAGCTCAACAATTTTAGGCAACTAGCCTTCCAGCTTGTGTCAGAATTGACTTGTTCTTCTGAAAAATTATCACCCTGTAACATTAACTATGCTTTTTTAAAAAAATCTCTCCACAGATGCAGTCTAACTAGCTGGGTATTTCTAGTAACACACACAAAATGCTGGAGGAACTCAGCAGGCCAGGCAGCATCTATGGGGAAAAAGTACAGTCGGCATCTTGGGCTGAGTTCCTCCAGCACTTTGTGTCTGTTGCTTTTCTGCAGATTTTCTCTTGTTTGTGATTTAAAGTTACAAGTTGATGAACTTTCAACAGAAAATTGTGCCTCACACCTTCGAGACCTTTCTCTCTTGTCTATCTTTATTCACCACCTCTTTTTAATCTACATCACCTCCAGGCAGATCATATGCAATTAACAAGCTTTCACCACCATCATGGATGTCATTCAGTCTCTAATGGACAATCTCTCTGTTCTTTGCTCCTTCTGTAACCTAAAACTTGTTTGATTCTAACTTTACCTGTGTCTGATGAAAGCTCATCCATTTACAGCGCTAACTCTGTTCCTCTTTCCACAGATAATTGCCTGGACTGCTGACCATTTCCTGCATTTTCAAAAAAAAACTTTCTTCTATCTCATAACATTGCTCTGCTTTGCTCTTGCTTTAATCAACCTATTGCTTTAATCAACCTATTGCTTTATTCTTCTCTGATTTCTAGACAATTTTCAGCCTTTCAATTAAAATTCCCAATGCAATGGTTCTTACTGACTTAGGTGATCCATCAATTCTTCAAGATTTAAAGCAACACATTAAGGAATTGGAGCAGCTCAGGGTGTCAAGCAGTATCTGTAGAGGGAAATGGATAGTTAATGTTTTGGGTTGACACCCTTCCAAATTTAATCTGCAATGGATAGAGAGTATTGCACAGGTACATCTATCAATTTACTCTGTGAGTTTTGTATGATTAAAGAGTTTCATTGCAACCTGTTGTATATTAGAATAAATAAATCAAAATATGAATCTATCAGAAGCATCTTACCATAATGGCTTTGCTACATTTCACACAGCTTGGTCTCCCTTTCTCTTTCGCAAACCAGAGAAAATCGGCAGATGCTGGAAATCCAAGCAACAAACAAAAGTGCTGGAGGAACTCAGCAGGCCAGGCAGCATCTGGAAACGGGTATAGTCAATGTTTTAGCCCAAAATGTCGACTGTACTCGTTTCCTAGATGCTGCTTGGCCTGCTGAGTTCTTCCAGCATTTTGCTTGTGTTGCTTCCCTTTCTCTTTACATGGTAGCAACATAACATAAGGCAAGACACAAAGAATCAAGAGAAAAGTGGCCTATTAAAAGTATCAATCTCATATCCCAGTATATAAACTCTCACTGTAGGAAATCACATATAGAGTACTGGTGAGCATGCGGCAGCAGCAAGGTATAAATGAAGAAACAACCTAGAAAGTGTAATCCATAAGATCATGAGAAACAGGAGCAGAATTAGCCTATTCGGTCCATCGAGCCTGCCCTGCCATTCATTCATGGCTGATTTATCATCCCTCTCAACCCCATATTTCAGCCTTCTCTCCATAACCTTTGACATCCCTACTAATCAAGAACCCATCAACCTCTGCTTTAAATATACCCAATGACTTGGCCTCAACAGCCATCTGTGGCAATGAATTCCACAGATTTACCACCCTTTGGCTAAAGAATTTCCTCCACATCACTCTTCTAAAGGGATGTCCTTGTATTCTGAAGCTGCGTCTTCTGGTCCTAGAATCTAATCTTTACAGTAGAAGTGTACATTATGAGTGGTGTATTCTAGAGGGACATTTTGTTACAGAAAAGTACTCATACTTTAGGGATTTTTAAAGTCACCTGTATAGTGTTTTACAGCACTATTGAAATTGCTGAAAATCTTTCCCAAGATTTGTTGACCTTTGACCCCAGGACTCGCAGACCTCGGGCCTCCATCGTTGGGAATCCTTGGTCTCCTACCTCGGAGCACTCTGACTTCTGTTTGTTCCCCTAACTCTTCATTTACTACCCTGACCTCTATCTTTACCCCCCTAACAATGAACTGGTCTTCAGGAAAAAAGGAAAATAGGACTAGTACAGGTAGGCAGTTTTGTCAGAACGTATGAATTGGGCTGAAGGGCCTGTTTCCGTGCTGTATGACTCTATAATCAGCATTTCAGTTCTTAATCTATATAATTTAGCTAATGGACTATTGCCACCATGTGGTGATGTAGGAATAAGAATTCTTTACTGAAGTGAAATCTATCTAGTCTTGAAGAGTGATATTTAGCCAATTTAATTGAGGAGCCTGATTAAAAAGATTAAGACATCATGGCCGAGCACAGAGGATGAACTGGTGTTCAACGCACTACTCCATGTATTACTCACTTTCCCACCCTTTGATAATGTCCTGGATGGTGGAAAAAATTGTGCCCACAATGGAGCTGTCTGAGTAACCTTTTGCAATCCTGTACATTGGAGCTTCCATACCAGGCCATGATCCAACTACTCAGAATGCTCCCCACTGTGCATCCATAGAAATTAGTAAGATTCTTTGGAGACATACAAAATCTCCTCAAAGTACTTACAAACTAGAACAGCTGGCTTGCCTTCTTCATGACTGCATCAATACGCTGGGCCCAAGATAGACCCTCCGAGACATTGACACCCAGGAACTTGAAGCAGCTCACCCTTCCCACTGCTGACCCCACAATGAACACTGGTGTGTGTCCTTCCAAGTTCCCCTTCATGAATTCCATAATAAATTCTTTGGTCTTGCCAATGCTGAGTCTAAGGTTGTTGCTGTGACACCACTCAACCAGCTGATCTATCTCTCTCCTTTATGCCTCTACGTTGCCACATGAGCTTCTATCAATATTTATAAATGGTGAGTGAGCTGTGTTTAGCCATGCATGTAGAGACAGTAGAGCAGTGGGCTAAGTACTTATTCTAGAAGAGTTGCTTGTCAGCAAGAAGAAGATATGCTCATTGATCTGCACTGACTGTAGTCTCCTGATAACAAAATAGAGGATACTTTTAATAGTAAAACAAAGTTCAAAGTATGTATATGTTACCATTTGCTATCATGAGATTCATTTTCTTGCAGGAATTCACAGTAGATAGCAAGAAACAAAATAGAATCAATGAAAAACTACAAGACAAACAACCCATGTGCTTAAAACAAATTGTGTGATTACAAAATTAAATAAATAAAAGTAATATTGAGAACGCGAGTTGTAGAGTGCTTGAAAGTGAGTCCATATGTTGTGGAATAGTTCAGTGTTATCCATGCTAGTTCAAGAGCCTGATGGTTGAAAGGTAATAACTGTTCCTGAACTTGGTGGCGTGGGACCTAGGGCTCCTGTACCACCTCCCTGATGGCAGCAGTGAGAAGAAAGTATGGCCTGGATGGTGCAGTGCCCTTGATAATGCTGCTTTCTTGTGACAGTGCTCCTTGTAGATATGCTCAATGGTGGGGAGGGCTTTCCTGCAATGGGCTTTATTCACTACTTCTTGTGGCTTTTCCATTCTTGGGCAATGGCATTTCCATCCCAGACCATGATGCTTCAGGTGAGGATAATCTCCACAATACAAGTATAGAAGTTTGTCAAAGTTTTAGATGATATGCCGAATCTGTGCAAACTTGTAAGAAAGTAGAGCCACTGCTGGGTAATGGCATTTACGTGTTGGTCTCAGGACAGATTTTCTGAAATGATGAATGCCATGGAATTTAAAATTGCTGACCCTGTCCCTGTTCATCTCTGATCACCTGATGAAGAGTGGTTCATTGTTCTCCAGTTTCCTCCTCCTGTAGTTGATAATCCAATCTTTGATTTTGCTGACTTTGAGTGAGAGATTGTTGTTGTGGCACTGTTCAGCCAGATTTTCAATCTCCCTCCTTTATTCCAATTCTACACCACCTTTGATTTGGCCGACAACAATAGTGTCATCAACAAACTTGAATACAGCATTGGAGCTGTGCTTAGCCTCACAATAAGTATAATGAGAGTAGAGCTGAAAGCTAAGCACACAGCCTTGTGGTGCATGTGTGTTGATGGTGATTGTAGAGGGGATGTTGTTACAAATCTAAACTAGCTGGGGTACGCAAGTGAGGAAATCAAGAATCTAATTGTTCAAAGTGCTATCAAGGCCTAGGCCTTGGGGCTTATTTGTTAGATTTCAGGGGATGATAATGTTGAAAGTAGAGCTGGAATCAATGAAGAGAATCTTGATGTATGCAGACACTGTCTAGATGTTCCAAGAATGAGTGAAGAGCCAATGAAATAGCATTTGCTGTCATGGTAGGCAATTTGTAGTAGATCCAAGTCAATCCTCAGGCAGGAATTGATATGTTTCATGACCATCCTCTCAAAGAACTTCATCGCAATGGATATAAGTGCTACTGGATGACCGTCATTGAGGCAGGTTATTATGTTCTTCTAGGACACTGGTATGGTTAATGCCTGCTTGAAGCAGGTGGATAACTCAGAGTGCCGAAGCAAGAGGTTAAGGATGTCAGAAAACATTCTAGATAGATGATTAGCACAGGCCTTCAAAACTCAGCGAGGTTCATCGTCTGGACCAGGTGCTTTTTCCACAGGTTCACCCTACTGAAGGATGCCCTCACGTTAGCCTTGGAGACATAGCAAGAAAAGTTTTTCGGTGTATCTCGGTACAGGTCAGAGTTGGTGATTTAAAACGTGAGTTTCACGGGCGTTAGTCCACTGGGTAGGGCTTCTCAGTGGCAGCAACTGAGCTCGACGAACTACATAAAAATACAGAAGGGATAAGCAGAGCAGCTATGTTGGGAGTAGGCCAGTGGTGAGAGTAGAAGCAACAGGCTTTTGCTCATTCAGGCTTCAGCGAGGTAAGTGGACTTCATTCTTGGTTTTTTTCTTTGCATTTTTTTGAGGAATAGAGAGCATGTCGGTAGGGTTAGTACTTTGCTCTGGGTGTCGGATGTGGGAATCCTGGGAATCTTCCAGTCTCCCAGATGATCACATCTGCACCGGTGCACTGAAATGCAGCTCCTGAGAGACCGTGTTACGGATCTGGAGCTGCGGCTTGATGACCTACAGCTTACGAGGGAGAGTGAACAGGAGATACAGAGGAGCTACAGGGAGTTAGTCACCCCAAAGCTGCGGTAGTTAGATAAGTGGGCGATGGTTGGGGAAGCGAGAGAAAGAGCTCAGATAGTAGAGAGCACCCCTGTGGCCATCGCCTTCAGTAATCGTTATCTCATTTTGGATGTGGTTGAGGGGGATCACCTGACAGAGGATGACCATGGCGATTGGGTCTCTGGCACTGAGTCTGGTTCCGTGGTGTAGAAGGGAAAGAGGAAGATGAGGAATGCAGTAGTCACAGGGAATTCCATAGTGAGGGGAGCAGGCAGGGGGTTCTGTCAGCCTGATAGAGCTACCCGCATGGTGTGTTGCCTCCCAGGTCCCAGGGTATAGGATGTCTCGGATCAGGTGCAGAGTATTCTGAAGGGAGAGGGCCAACAGCCAGAAGTCTTGGTACATGTTGGTACCAATGACATAGGTAGAAAAAGGGAGGAGGTCCTGAAGACAGATTTTGGGGAGTTGGGTAGGAAGCTAAAAGACAGGACCTCTAGGGTAGTAATCTCAGGATTGCTGCCTGTACCACATGCTAGCGAGTGCAAGAATAGCATGATCAGGCTTATTAATGTGTGGCTGAGAGACTGGTGTAGGGGGCAGGAATTCAGATTCCTGATCATTGGGGCCTCTTCTGGGGGAGGTATGACTTGTACAGAAACGACGGGATACACCTAAACCCAAAGGGGTCCAATATCCTAGCGAGCAGGTTTAATAGAGCGGTTAGGGAGGGTTTAAACTAATCTGGCGGGGGATGGGAACCGGAGTGATAGGGCTGAGGAAGGGGAAAACAGAAATAAAGATGGTGTGCAGCAGTGATTATAGAAAGAACAGGCAGGAGATGAGGCATAATCAAAGCCAGTGGCATGAGTTACAGGGCAAAAGAGGCATGGTGCAGTTAAAACAAAATGAAACAAATACTGGACTGAGAGTGTTGTATTTGAATGCATGCAGCATGAGGAATAAAATGGACGATATTGAAATTCAGCTACAGCTTGGCAAACATGACCTTGTGGCCATCTCTGAAACTTGGCTAAAGCATGGCTGCCATTGGGAGCTGAACATCCCAAGGACATACAGTATATCAGAAAGATAGGTTAGTAGGCAGAGGGGGTGTTGTGGCTCTGTGTATAAGAAATAACATTAAATCACTGGAAAGAGATGACATAGGATTGGAAGGTGTAGAGTGTCTATGGATTGAGTTAAGAAATGGCAAGGGTAAAAGGACCTTAATAGCAGTTGCATACAGGCTTCCAAACAGCAGTCAGGATGTGGATTATAAATTACAGCAGGAGATAGAAAAGGCTTGTCAGAAAGGCAATGTCATGATAATCATTGGGGATTTTAACATGAAAGTGGATTGGGAAAACCAGATCAGCACTGGACTTCAAGGGAGAGAATTTGTAGAATGTCTAAGGGATGGCTTTTTAGAACAGTTTGTTGTTGAGCCCACTAAGGGACTGGCTGTGCTGGATTGGGTGTTGTGCAATGTTAAGAGTGATAAGAGAGCTTAAAGTTAAGGAATCCTTAGGGAACAGTGATCACAATATGATCAAGTTCACATTGAAATTTGAGAGGGAAAAAATAAAATCCAATGTGTGGAATAAAGGAAATTACAATGGCATGAGATGGGAATTGGCTGAAGTTGACTGGAAAGGAACATTTGCAGGAAAGACAGAAGAGCAGCAATGGCTGGAGTTTCTGCAAAAAATGAGGGGAGTGCAAGACAGATGTATTCCAAATAAGAAGAAATTTTCAAAGGGAAGAAGGACACTACTGTGGCTGACAAGTGAAGTCATAGCCAAAGTAAATGCAAAAGAGAGGGCAACAAGGAAGCCAGAGCTAATGGGAAGATAGAGGACTAGGGAGCTTTTACAAACTTGCGGAAGAAAACTAAGAAGGTCATTCAGAAGGAAAAGATGAATTATGATAGGAAGCTAGTGACTAAAATCAAAGAAGATACTAAAAGCATTTTTAAGTATTTAAAGGTTAAAAGAGAGTTGAGGGTAGATACATGACCAATACAAAATGATGCTGGAAATATTGTATTGAGAGATACAGAGATGGCAGAGGAACTGAATGTGTATTTTGCATCAGTCTTCACAGTGGAAGACATCTGCAGTATACCGGCCATTCAAGAGTGTCAGGGAAGTGAAGTTTGTGCAGTGAACATTACGACTGAGAAGGTGCTCAGGAAGCTTAATGGTCTGAGGTTGGATAAAACTCCTGGACTTGATGGAATGCACCCTCGAGTTCTGAAGGAAGTAGCTGGATTGATTGTGGAGGCATGAACGATGATCTTTCAAGAATCAATAGATTCTGGCATTGAGATTACAGAGTACCTGGAGGCACATGACAAGATAGGCCAAAGCCAACATGGTTTCCTGAAAGAAAAATCCCACCTGACAAACCTACTGCAATTCTTAGTGGAAATTACAAGCAGGATAGACAAAGGAGATGCAGTAGATGTGGTGTACTTGGATTTTCAAAAGGCCTTTGACAAGGTGCCACACATGAGGCTGTTTAGCAAGATAAGAGCCCGTGGAATTACAGGGAAGTTACTAGTGTGGGTGTCTGTCAGTTACCAGTGAAGTTCCACAGGGGTTGGTGTTGGAACTGCTGCTTTTTATGATGTATGTCAATGATTTGGAGTATGCTATTAATGGATTGGTGGCTAAATTTGCTGATAATACAAAGATAGGTGGAGGAACGGGTAGTGTTGAGGAAACAGAGAGCCTGCAGAAAGACTCAGATAGTTTAGGGGAGCGGGCACAGAAGTGGCAAATGAAATACAATGTTGGAAAGTGTATGGTCATGCACTTTGGTGGAAGAAATAAACAGGCAGAAATTATTTAGATGGGGGGAGAATTCAAAATGCAGAGATGCCAAGGGACTTGGGAGTCCTTGTGTAGGACACCCTAAAGGTTAACCTCCAGGTTGAGTCAGTGGTAAAGAAGGCGAATGCAATGTTGGCATTCATTTCTAGAGGTATAGAATATAAGAGCAGGGATGTGATGTTGAGGCCTAAAAGGCAGTCATGAGACCACACTTGGAGTATTGTGTGTAGTTTTGGGCTCCTTATTTTAGAAAGGATATACTGACATCAGGGAGGGTTCAGAGAAGATTCACGAGAATGATTCCAGGAATGAAAGGGTTACTGTATGAGGAACGTCTGGCAGCTCTTGGGCTGTATTCCCTGGAAATCAGAAGAATGAGGGGGAATATCATAGAAATATTCCAAATGTTAAGAGGCCTGAACAGATTAGATATGGTAGGGGAGTCTAGGACAAGAGATCTAGGACTTCAGGATCGAAGGATGTCCTTTTAGAACTGAGATACGGAGAAATTACTTTAGTCAAAGGGTGGTAAATCTGTGGAATTTGTTGCCAGGAGCGGCCGTGGAGGCCAAGTCACTGGGTGTATTTAGGGCAGAGATGGATAGGTTCTTGATTAGCCAGGTCATCAAAGGGTATGGGGAGAAGGCAGGGGAATGGGGATGACTTGAAGAATTGGATCAGCCCATAATTGAATGGCACTGCAGACTCGATGGACCGAATGGCTTACTTCTGCTCCTATATTTTATGGTCTAAGTGAAAATGATAATCCAATTCCAATTTAAAGCTGCTTACTCTCTCCGCCGCCGATCCCAGTGTAGACTGGTGCACGTCCGCCCTCCTTCCCCTTTCCGCGGGGCCAAAAGCCACTGGCAAAGACTGAATGATAACATCAGGGTTCTGCCCGCAGCTCGGAGCATTCTGAAGGCATTTTGCTGTGGCCCACGGGCGTCGCTCCGGCTGATTGGTGGTCATGGCAACCGTCTGAACCGGATGGAAAAATACTTTACAGGAAGTTGGTGGGCAGGTCGGGCAAAGGTCAAAGATTACCTGTAAGCCGGACGTCTCTCCCACTCGCAAGGCGCTTGCGAATGCAGTCGGCGGCGGACGTGGGGCGGGGGATGAGTGTTTCAGGCGGGGAGCAGTGCTGCCCGGCCTCGGCGGATGGTGACAGGGAGAGGCCCAGGAAGCGCAAGCACAGCGAGGAGAGGGAAGAGAAGGAAGACGAACAAGTGGGCCGAAAGTACCAGGTGAGACGAGGGCCTGAAATTACAGCCCGGCCACTCTGACCCAAATCCCCCCTGACCGCCAGACTCCTCTCTCTACCCTTTAACGTTACCCCCCACCCCCACGCACACACACCTTGACCTAATCTTCCTACCCCTCAAACCTGGGCTCAACCCTCGCCCCACAACTCCCGGCCTCAACGCCCACCCCCCCCCCCCGCACCACTCCCGATCCCCAGCCCCTTCCCCCCACCACTCCCAACATCAGCCCCTTCCCCCCACCACTCCCAACATCAGCCCCTTCCCCCCACCACTCCCAACATCAGCCCCTTCCCCACCCAGCACTTCTTGCCCCAACCACCTCTGCATACTCCTCAATCAATTTTGGTTTACTCCACCTTGTTCCCATCCCACGACATTCACTTTCTTCTGTTCCGAACCCCCCCATCCCCCGATTAGATGAACTAGCTAAAATATTGCTTACATAATTTGGAAGCTGAAGTTGGAATTTATTATCAGGAGAACCAGATGCGTTGACAGGCATGGCATTTTACCGGTAACACTAAGCCTTTGTTGTTTTTCGTACAAACCCTTGAGGCAGCATTGAAGCTTACTGTTAAAATAAGGATTTGCATTCCTAAGTGTGAGATCATTTATGCACAATTTCGGTACACTGTGTCTCTTGGTTGTTTGTATGTTGACTGTTGTGTTTCTGCTTGTCAGCTTCCTCTATCACACTGCATTTCGTTTTGGTTTTCCCCTATGCCGATCAAGTTTCACTTTCTTCTTAAAGGTGTACACTTGGTGTTCTGCCACAGCTGTTTCTGCTGAATTATCTTATCGATGTTATATCACTGAAAACTAGAGCATGAAAAGAGGACACCAAGTCCATCAAGCTCTGTTCCCTTTCTCCAAACTGTGCCATGTTTTATTTAAATCATACAATTTCTCTTGAAAGAATTGAATATGTATCCACCGGCTTTTCAAGCAGTAGGTTCTAGATTGAATAACTTTATTCTGTGGCAAAGTCTTTCTCTCATGTTGCCACCGGTTCTTTTGCCAATTGCTTTAAATCTCCTTCCTGCTTCTTATTGACTTGGCCATTCAAAGCCATTTTCCTTTATTACCTTCTAGATCCCTTATGACTTCAAAGGTCTCAAATCAAATTGCCTCTCAACCTGCATTTCATTAGAACCTGCTTCTCCAACCAATGAACTGGTTTGTCCACCCTGTCACATTCTATCAAATCTTTTCTCCATTGTCCTTTAAATATTCATGTCCTTTCTCAACCACAGTGACCAGAACTTGGAGTAATCAGATCCAAGTTATATAGCAGTTCAATGTGATGTCTGTCATTTGTGCTCTCTTCATTTTATGTTGTCCAAGTTCATGTGCACTGTCTTAAATTTAGTTTTCAATAGGTATTAACGGCCTCAAAAGATTTGTACGTCTATGTGTCAAAGTTTTATTTCTTACAGTGCTTATAGAATTGAACCCTTTATTTTATCTTCCAGGTAAAAATGGGTCATTTTACAATTTTCTGTGTGAAGTTTTATGTTCTATGTATCTGCCCATGTCAGCATCCTGTCTATGCCCACTTTTGATATTTCATTTGGAAATCTTGTGCTCCAAGTCATTCATTATAAGTTTAGAAAGGCAAGTAGCTCTGGTGTCAGCCTTGGAACAGGCTATACCAGAAAATCAGCCATTAATCGTGATCTTGTCCCTAAGATTATTTTTGATTGATGCTGTCACTACCTCCTAAATTCCAGGGTTGCAACTTTGTTGTAGAATCTTAGAGTTATAAAGCATGCTAAGAGGCCCTTTGCCTCACCATGTCTATGCCGCCCAGTATACCACTCTGTATGAACCCCATGGTTGCAGTAATTCCCTATCTCTCTATGCTCATCTTAGTACCAGTTCATATGCCTCTTAAATGTTCTTGCCTCCAATGCCTCTTCTGACAGCTCATTCCAGATATTTTTGTGTGTGAAAAACCTATCCCTCAGGTCCCCCCTCTCACATTAAACCTATGCCTTTTTGTTTTAGAGATCCTTACAATGGGAAACAGTCATTGCCTATCTACTGTCTTTGCCTCTTATTATGTGGACAAGCATATTCCATGGCATATTTGCAAGTGTTCGTGGCACTGTTATTTTTTTAATAGCTTCTGATGTTTTGGTGCAGGAGGTTCAATGATTTAGTCCACTAGAAATGATTAATCTTTTAATTCTGTTTCTTAAATCAGAAAGTAGCTGGGGGTCACTGCAGTAAAGTGGCTGCACACTATAATGAGCTCCAAGAAAGTGGATTGGCAGTTCGCAGTCAGAGTAGAATCTTTTACTTACGCAATTTCAACAACTGGATCAAGAGCGTCCTTATTGGTAGGTTTGAAAGTTCATTTGCATTGCATGTCTATTGTAAAGAAATCAAAACACTTTGCTCTTGTGTATACTATATACCTGAGACTTCCCAAAGAAAGGAAGAAATTTACCCACTTTAATAATTTAGCAATGACTTGCCCTTTTTCTGGAGGATACAATTTTTTAATGTTATTTCAATCACAGAAGGTTTGATTTCTATGTCCTTCGAGAATTTGAACTTTCTGTTGATGTGCACATAATCAGGAGGAAGCTTAAAATGAAATGTGCACAGGTTGAATATGTTGGATTGATGCAGGAGGCATCCAAAATCATGAGCTATTCCAGGATTGGACTTTATTGGAACCTTGAAATTGGTGACGTCATTTGCATTGGATTATCTGCAATCGTTAAAGGTAGTTCAGAAGATAATTCTCAATACACAAATGAAAGTGATGTTCATTCCCATTTTCTGAATGTAGGAGTGCTTCAACATCTCTGTTGTGTATCATCATGTATCTATTTTCTATACAAATGTGGACATTTTTGTCCTTGGTACCGTTGATTATTAAAATATACATCTAAGCTTGAGTGATGTATGATCTAAGGTAGCCAGGCACTGCTATTTATTGGTTTAATATTGCCAGGTGTATTGAGATACAGTGAAAAGCTTTTGTTTTGTATGCCAACTGTACATATCAGGCCAGATGTAATTACATTGACAATATAAACAGAACGTAGAATAGAGTGTTATTGTTAGAGTAAGTGTAGGTAGACGGATAAAAAATAAAACCATGATGAAGTATTTAGGAAATCAAGAGTTCATCTTTTGGCACATGAGGAATCCATTCAGAAGTCCGATAATAGCAAGGTACAAGCTGTTCTTGAGTCTGATTTGTGTTCTCCGGAAGTTATTATCAAGTGGATTGTTCACACCATTAAACAGTAGAAATCTGACCATGTGCTATGATTTTTGATCAAAATGCAAGGATCGGAAAGCATTAACGTGTAAATAAACATACAAATTTCTAACATCCTAACATTTCTTCAGTCAAGATGGTGCCAGTAAACAACGATTCCTTGGGCAACATCTTCCAGACAGCAGATCTTTCCAATTATTTCACTTCTCCACCTTCTGCTTGTACTTCTTGTCTCATTTGTGCTATGGAGCCTGTTGGAGCCCATGATGTACAGCTTGGAACTTGTTCAAAGGATCCAGCATGAGGCTGTGTCCAGAGACCTTTCTTGTGGAGATCAGAGACAGGGTGATGGTGATGGCAGAAAAGACGGAGAGTACAAGCTGACTCATGGAAAAGATCAGAGACGAGGTGCGGGGTCATGAGCGACTCCATCTCGAAGCAGCAAGCAAGATTGAAGCATTGAGGTGAAAGCGGAGTGGGTCAGCAGCTGGATTAGTGATTTCGGACCTGGATCAGCATCATTCTGAGTTTGTGCAGCTGCTCTCTTTGTATGCAGACAAAAAGTTTCTGATCATACTGAGATTTATGTGATTATTGGACCGTACTTTTTATTGGTTTCCTTCAGTTTTTTTGGTGTTTTCTTTCTTGTGACAGATTGGCGAATGGGTGATCTGTTAGTTTTTTTTGTGTGTTGGTGTTTGATGTTACTGGCACTGTTCTTTTCTGTGAATGAAGGAGTTGGGACTGTTATTGTCGTTTTTTTTAAGTGGGTGACGGGGTTGAGGGACTGCTTTTGTCTCTGTTTATTTTGCTGGGTGTGAGGGGCGATTCTTGGGGTCTGCAAGTTTTGTTTCTTTTTCATGCCGGGGGGTGAGGAGTTGATGTCTTTTCTTCCAATACTCCCATGGTCTTACTGTATTTGATAGCTATCTTGAGTAGACAAATAATCAGAGTTGTACTGAACATGCATACATTGACAATAAATGAACCTTTTTTAAATGCTTTAATTCCAGCAAGATTAAGTTAACCCAACTTTCTGCTGTGTTTCAAAGGTTAATTTTATCATCAAAGTATATATGCAGAAGTGTTTTCTCCAGATAACCAGAAAATACAGAAAAGCCATGGAAATTGTTGAGGCCCACTTCCTGCATGAAAAAGAAACAGAATTCACAAACCCCAAGCCCCCTAACCACTCCCTCACACAGAAACTAATGGATTGCCCACCCAGACACGGCAGCTAAAACATCAAACCCCTAAACCTCCAACCCCTTCCCATGCAAAAAACAGCGATAATACCATCAAACACCAAACCCTTCCCTCACCCAAAGAAGTGACTTATCACCCACTCGCCAATCGGCAGCAAGAAAGAGAACACAATAACTGAGTAAGATCAATATAAGCTGCGGTCCACACTGATAATCACCTCAGAATTCCAAAAACATCCTCCATCAGCATTGATGGAGAGCAGCAGCTCAAACTCAATCCTTCCGTGGGGCCTTGTCCGCTGAGAAGCGGCCTCCCGTGGCCTCTCGATCCCCAGCCTGATCCATTAAGACCATGCGCCGACCTGACCTCTGCATTCGCCTCGATGTTTCAATCTTCCTTGGTGCTTTGATCTAAAGGCTTCTATCATGTTACAGCCCTCTTCACTTTGTAAATGTTAGGGAAATTATTCAAATATATAAGAACTGTTAGAGAAAGTCCTCAAATACACCACTCGGACAGCTTCAGACTTTGAAGTAAGGAGCGCTTTATCCATGATATTGTGGAGAGTGGAACTGCTAACAGTGGTTTTGAACTCCAAGTCATACTGAGAGCACAGTTCCTTTTATACAAATTGATTGCAGAAGCAGAGTCTGTCTGATGCCCTTATGAATTACAAAAGATAAGCTAGGTTCACATGCAGTTCTCTCGGGATAACCCATAACAACAGCTAAAATTTAAAAAAAATCGTGGGATTTAGTTTAGCAGCCGAGAGGTAATGTTGCAGCTATATAGGACCCTGGTCAGACCCCACTTGGAGTACTGTCGCCTCACTATAGGAAAGATGTGGAAAGCATAGAAAGGGTGCAGAGGAGATTTACAAAGGTGTTGCCTGGATTGGGGAGCATGCCTTATGAGAATCGGTTGAGTGAACTCAGCCTTTTTTCTCTTGGAACAATGGAGGATAAGAGGTGACCTGATAGAGGTACAGTCGGCCTTCCTTATCCACGAGTTCTGCATGTGCAAATCCAACCAACTGCAAAGCGAGAAAACCCAGAAGTGCTCTTCCAGCACCTGTTGTTCGAGCATGTACAGACTTTTTTTTCTTGTTATTATTCCCTAAACAATACAGTATAACAACTATTTTACATAGCATTTACATTGTATTAGGTATTCTAAGTAATCTAGAGATGATTTAAAATATATGGGAGGATGTGCGTGGGTTATCGTGGATCGAGATTAAAAAATTGGAAGTTCTCTTACTAAGTAAGTTGGAACAGGTACACCTGGCATTATTTAGCATCAGTTAGTCAAATTTTTGTCTTAGTATATAGTATGTATTTTACCTTTCTATGCATAAAAAAATGCTTAAGAACGTATGTTTCAGTGCTGGGCTCGGGAACAGAAGTTCCCGAGTTCGATCCAGTGACAAACCACTCCCGAGTGCGCTCTCCATCCGTGCCGGGTTAATGTGAAGGATCAAAAATCCAAAACCCAATAATTAAACCACTGAGTTGCTTAGTAATAATTGTAGCTTTCATCGAGGCAAAGCATTTCTCACTTTATCCTTTAAAATTGTTCCTATCATTGACCGATGTAGCCTAATGCTTTTCCAATGACCGATGGCGTTGCACCTCTTTCCGATCGCTTTATTATTTCCACTTTATTTTCAATCATCATTATTTTCGTGAACAGAAACGCTGCGGATTCAGAACTTGGCTGCCAGGTCCTAAGGTCTACAGCATTGAGACAGGTTGAATAAGGGACTTGAGCATCTGCGTTTTTTGGTATCCTTGAGGGGTCCCAGAACCAATCCCTCATGGATAAGGAGGGCCGACTGTATATAAGATGATAGGCATTGATCATGTGGTTAGTCAGAGGCTTTTTCCCAGGGCTAGAATGGCTAGCACAAGAGGGCACAGTTTTAAGGTGCTTGGAAGTAGTTACAGAGGAGATGCCAGGGCTACGTTTTTTACGCAGAGAGTGGTGAATGTGTGGAATGGGTTGCCGGCAATGGTGGTGGAGGCGGATATGATAGGGTCTTTTAGAGACTCCTGGACAGGTACATGGAGCTCAGAAAAATAGAGGGCTATGAGTAACCCCAGATAATTTCTAAAGTAAGGACGTGTATAACACAGCTTCGTGTGCAGAAGGGCCTGTGTTGTACTGTAGGTTTTCTATGCTTTCTATGTTTCTAAAATCAGTCCTGTGTATCAGTCTGTTTGTCCCATATCTTTGAAGCTAATTCTAACAAGATAAGCTACTGCAAATAGTTTTTCCAAGAATTTGTGTCTCCTGAAAGCCAAGGCCATATCTATAACTAAGTTGCAAACTGGCTTCCATACTCAACAAGCCAATATTAACCCTCTGTCTATCAAGATCTTTAACTCACAATATTTTCCTCCACATTAGATAAAAATGTGATTTTTTCTTGGGTTTTTTGAAGCAGTTATGAAGTTTAAATTCTGAAGCTTTCAACTGATTGCTGACATCTTGCCTTTTTACTTAGGAGAGTTCCTTGAATTGGTGCGACAGAAGAATAGGCATAACATCTCTGTCTTGGATTTGGGTTGTGGGAAAGGTGGTGATTTGCTGAAGTGGAAGAAAGGGCAAATTAACAAGCTGGTTTGTGTTGGTAAGTAATTTGCTGGAGAGGCAACATGGTTTTTGTTAAGGAACTGGAAGAGTTTAAGAGTTATTGATTTGTATCCATTTGCTTTTTGAATTGGTATACATTGATGTTCAAAGGATTTAATGTGTAATGAAAATATAGCTTAATGAATAAACTCTTCTCAGTCTTCCAGCCAGGTACAGGTATCAATTATAACCAATGTTTCAATGACAGACCCTGCCATCTTCATCATGGATGATGCCTGGGTAAATCTAGTCCAGTGTATTTATACCTCTGTAGTCCATCCCTCCCAATTGGTTAGTCTTCATCCAATCAGGAAGGAAGGACTACGAGGGTATAAGTACCACAGGACTAGACTTACCCAGGCATCATCCCCAAAGTAGATGGCAGAGTTTGTCTTCGGAACTTCAGTTATGATCGATACCTGTATCTGCTTGAAGCCTGAGAAGAGTTTATTCATCATATACGCCGAGAAAGTACTAGATCTTTTTTCAAAATATGGCTTGTTTGAGTAAATTCCAAGTGATATATTTACTGATCTAACCCTAATAAATTTTCAGAAAAGTAATTTGATCAGTTCTTTCCTTTTTGTGTTGAACCAAGGCAATTACACTTGAACTTTATCAGGACTGAAACCTTTTGGGAGTTGCCAAAACTAGTGGATTTAAATTAGCCCACTATTTATTTGGTTGCTGGATAATGACTTAGTATTTTCTGAAGATTCGTTACTTGGGTTCCGTTAAGCAGTTTCTTGAACTGAGTTTCAGATATTCAATATAGAGCATTTCTTCGTTCATTCATTACCCTCTTTGTTAAGGGTTTGTTTACTCTTTCTAAATATTAGTGTAACCCTTAGGCTCGGCCAGCTCATGTTCACCCTGGGGAAAACAGTCCCTGGCCCTGCCAAACTGAGAAGTCATGTTTTTGTGGATGCTCTGTAATGTACCGCATAGTTACAAACCCACAACGCAAAATATCAGACAGTACACCATATGCAATTAAATGATTGAATTTTATGAATATTAATCTGAATATAGGGTTAGTAATGAAAATAAAAAAGGGCCCAATTCAATGAAAAGTCAAAAGTGCACGTTGGAGCTCACTCATTTGCCTTTGTTCCACCATCGATCTCCTTCAGAGATGTGCAGGGTAAGATTTTTATGCAGAATGATGGGTGTATGGAACTCGATACTCTTAGTGAAAGCCTTTATGGTAATGGCTCTCTGGAGGCATTTAGACAGGCATATGATCAGACTGGAATGGAGGGATAGGGACCATATGCAAACAGACAGGATTATTGTAATTTTGCAGCATGGTTGACACAGATATCTTGGGCTGAAGAGTGTGTTTGTGTGCTGTATTGTTTTGTGAAGCATATGTTTTCGAGTCAGCATGGTGCGTGACTTAGTGGAGGACCTGTGTCTGTTGTATTCTTGGTAGATGAGTTTATGGTTTTGTTCCTTGCTGATGAAACAACCATTATAGATGGTGCAAGCCACAACTCTACTGCTTTGGGGTGGCAAGAGTAAATGGTTAGGGATGTGGCTTGTGTGTTGATCAAGGAGGTTTCTTTACCCTGGATTGTATTGAATTTGATTGCCTCATAAAGAAGAACTTCTTTGTGATTTACCATTCCTGTTGAAGATCTGCGATTGTCCGTTGCCCAAAGACTGGGATTAGGCATTGGTCGATTGTCCCTGAAAGATGGTGTCTCTGGCTCTGAATTTCTTGAGAAATTTGAAGAAAGATGAGATGTATGAGTTAATGTTCAAAATTCATTGAATGTTATGCACAAATTTGTGGATAATTGTTTGAATTATTTACATCCTTTCACCTCCAACAGATATTGCTGATGTTTCTTTGGAACAGTGCTTACAGCGCTATGGTTTCATGAAAAACAGAAACTACTCCAATGAACCTCTTTTTGCTGCAGAGTTTATAAGAGCGGACTGCACCAAGGTATGATGCTTTGGGTATTGCAATATCTGTTCATGTGGTTTAGTTTCAAAGGCTCTGGCATCTCATGGAAAGCTTTGTAACTGTAGGTCTTTCAAAGTAAGACATTTAGCTGATTTTTGTAAAACATAAAATAGTAATAATAATAGTAGCATGACCTGTGAAAGAATCGAGTTTTGTTTAGATAACAAGACTGGCAATCAATGACCTGGCCTATAATTTATACATTTGGCTTCCAAGTCACATTTCAATGCTTCAGCCAAAAATTTGAAGAAGCTAAGTTGGAGTATAGTTCTTAAAACTTTTTTATTTTTGTAAAAACTTCAAAGTGAATGGAGTAAACACTGTGCAGACCCCTGAGTGAATTGGATTCTGCATTGATTTTAAAATAAAGACAGTCCCACTGCCCTGTATTTATGTTGCTTTCCTTCTACAGAGAGCTAAAATTTGATATAAATAGACTGAATAGCCTAGTGGAATAGTATAGTACAGCGCATGTCCAGACTGTACAGCCCATGATAAGACCTAACACATCTGTGCTTCTAAAAGATTTTTGCAGTACGTGAGTTCATCAGAGTATCAATATTACTTCAACAGCTATGCAGATGTTGGCAGCCATACAGCTGTGCTGCCTTCTGCATCAAGTGCATTTAGTTTCCACTGGGCAGGCCAAATTAGTTATTTTGTTGGATTGTTTTAATCTTGTGTCAGGGACATTAGATCTTACTAACTGTGCTGAATAAACCAGAATCTATCTTTAATAGAAGAAATACAATATACGATAAAATGTAATTACATGATAGAACAGCTGGTTCTTCCTGCCTCCTTGTGACATTGTTCTCCTTTGTTCTTGTGGTCCTGCAATGTTTTCCCTTTTAAGTATTAATCTAATTTCCTATCAAATCTGCTTCCACTACAACTTCAGGTGGAGTAGTCACAATCACATGCTGTTTCCGGGCAGGAGGCGGGGTGGATGATAGTTGATCATAGTCTGATGTATTGAAATAGAAGATGAATGAATGCTGTACAGAAAAACAAAAACAAGTTAGAAACTGTGAAATGTGGAATATAGATTGCTGGAAATCAAATAAAAGAGAATGTTGGAGTGCTCAATTTCAGAATCAGGTTTAATATCACTGAGATTTGTGGAAGTTTTTGTTTTGTGGCAGCAGTACAGTGCAAGACATAAAAAAATTAAAAGTTACAATAAAAAAAATTGGTACAAAAGACAAATAATGAAGTTATGTTTATGGATCATTTGGAGATTTGGTGGCAGAGATAAAGAAGCTGTTCCTAAAACATTGAGTGTCAGTCTTTAGGCTCCTCTACGACCTTAATATGTATATTTAATATCAGAGAAATGTATACAATATGCATTCTGAAATTCCTTTTCTTCACAAACATTCACGAAAACAGGAGTGCCCCAAAGAATGAATGACAGTTAGAATGCCACCCCCCCACCCTGTGCATAAGCAGCAGCAAAGCAACGACCCCCCCACCAGCAAAATAGCATTGGTACCTTACACTGAGCATTCAAGCATGTAGCAAAGCATTGATAAAGACACAGACTTGCAGTACCCCAAAGACTACTCATTCACCTGGTAATTCGACACATCACAGGCTCTCTCTCTCTCCCTAATAAGGTGTCCCCATATCACCCCATAATAAGGAGTGGAGACATAGCAAAACAACTTGCTGATTTATGGTGTTAAAAGTCTGTTACGTTTTTTCTGAGCTCTGTGCCCAAAGAACTCAGGTCTCTGGGCACACAACCAGCAGCCAGCTCGCTGCTTTTGATCTTCCATCTCCCTTGACTCACCAGGCGGCAGCACTGGCCTCTAGTCTGCCCACCTCCAGAGCCAGGAAAATCTGGCACCCTGAAGGTGCACTAGTCTTCCAGGTCGTATCCTTGGCATATTGAAAAGTGGCCAGTTGTGAGACCCCGAGAGCAGTTCCCTTTTCCTCAAAGAAACAAATTTAATGTGCAACTCCAGGTCAAGATCTTCAAAAGAAGCCTGAAAAGGGGAAAAAAGAGATGTTAAAGATAGAAATAGAGCTGTTTCCGAAGATGCAAGCAAAGGAGTTGTCATTAGGCGCCACTGTCCTCTTATGCTCCACCCAGTCCTGGATGGTATTAATGAGAAGAGTGCGTGTTCTGGCTGTTCAGAGTCCTAATGATGGATGTTGTCTTTTTGAGGCACTGCCTTTTTGTTACTCTCATTCATTCGTCCCTATTAGTATTACTTGAGACAATAAGCTCTAATTAAGGAATGGCCATTTCCCTCTTGGACAGTATCAAAAGCAATTGCCACCTGAATCTTGGTCTCCACCATATCGCTGATATTAGCTTTGTTTTCTCCACCCTACAGAAATGCATTAAATGATTATTGGATCAGGTAGCACTGGTGGTGGAAGAGTGTAAGTGTCAGGTTGATGAGATTTCAGTAAAATTGTAAAAATCTAAAGGAAAAACAAGTATAAAAACGCAAAGAAAATGGAAGTTAGTGAAACAGATACAAAAAGTTAACAGCAAAAATTAAGATCCTGCTATTTTCTTTACCGGTTTGGATGAAAGGTAATTGACTTGAAACATTAACTCTTATTTCTCTTGCCATTGTTCCTGCCTGACCTGCTGAGCATCTCTGCCAAATGTTTCCACTTTAGAACCGTAAAACATTACAGCACAGAAACAGGCCTTCTGGTCCTTCTTGATTGTGCTGAACCATTCTTCTGCCTAGTCCCACTGACCTGCACCTGGACCATATCCCTCCACACCCCTCTCGTCCATGTACCTGTCCAAGTTTTTCTTAAATGTTAAAAGTGAGCCTGCATTCACCACTTCAACTGGCAGCTCATTCCACACTCCCACCACTCTGTCTAAGAGCAGTATTTTCTTATTTACTCTTATCAAAGCTCTAAACAATTTTGAGTTGAGTATATGAAATCTCCTGGATCTTCCCTGTGGGGAGAATATACTCTGGTTAGTCTCCATATGACTCGTCTTTCTTATTTTTCAATGAAAAATCCCATTTCAATCCTTAAGAGCTTGATAGCCTTCCCTAATGTTTTCCTTTAAACAAAATTGGCAACTGACTTTTGTTAACAGGATGAAGGTTAAGGTAGATAGATAACTGGAATATTACAGAAAGGAGGAATTTTGGGAAGAAGTAGCACTTGGATTAACAAAAACATTGCTCTTGTGTTCATAATGTGGTGTTTGGGTCCAGTTTAGCTTCATTTCAAATGCACTTTTAATGCATTTGCTGCATGTTTTCCAGGAGTTGCTGACTCAGAAATATAAGGATCCAAACGCTGTCTTTGATATTTGCAGCTGTCAGTTTGTCTACCACTATTCCTTTGAGTCACTGGAACAGGCAGACACCATGCTAAGGAATGCCTGCAATCACCTAAGGCCGGGAGGATATTTCATCGGAACCACACCAAATGCTTTTGAGCTTGTGTAAGTGAATTTGTATAAGTGCAAACCATTTTGACAATGTCAAATCTTGCTTGTGTGGGAAGGAGGAGGAGCATTAAAACTTAAGATGTATGAAACTGGTTGTGTGCTAAACTTAGTTATACTGTTGCTTCAGGTTTTCTATGCTCATCTTCCCTGTTCAAAACAAAATTGCTCTGCTACGTGTTTTCCTCAGGAGTCCACTGGTATGAGTGTTTGCTTTTTTGAATGAACTGCATTCATTGTCTTGCGTTCTCTATGGTATCCTCTGAATTGCTCAGTTCCTGATATTTCTTAAATTTCCTCCACTATTTGCTGGTGTGTAATAGAATAAGTTACTATGCATTTATAACTGCAATAATAAATTATTAACAAGAACATGTATTTACTCAAAGGAACTATTCCTTCACTATCAAATATTACTTCAGTCTAGACAATGCTACATAAGAACTTGTCAAGTTCAGCACCATTCAGAAAGACAGATGTATGGAGACACCATCCCTTTCATGTTTTCTTCCAAGGCACATATTACCCTGACTTGGATTCCTAAATTTGGATAAAAATCTTAAAATTCCACCTCAGTCTACTTAATACATACAGAAGTGAGTCAGAGGTTACTTGCATTAAGTAAGTTCAAGCAACAGTTGATGTCTCTGCTTGAAGTATCCATATTCTGAGATTGCTTCCCTTCGATGTGATTTGATTGAAAATATTTTATTTTGCATTTAATTCTTTGCCCCACCTACTTACTGCTTCTTTTAAAGTCCATTTCTTTGTAACTTAGCCTCTATCATTGACATTCCAATAGATTCTCTTCTCTCCTTCCCACATTGTATTTTAGTACTTTTTCTTCTTTTCAATCTTTTTATTAATTTTCCAGTAAAGAATATACAAATCAGAGGAGAAGTTTAGCAAACAGATAATACAAAAAACCATAAACAGTAGTAAAAAATAGAAAGTATATATTGTCAAAATATATAGGTAAAATGTTATGCTGTTATATATACAACATAATCAAAAGAAAACCACAACTCCTCTTGACAATCATAAAAGAAAAAAGATTGGAAATTTTATTTAATAAAGGAAAAAAACATTAACTAAGCAGAACAAACAAAAAAAAAAGATTGGGCAGTCCATTTGAGGATAAAATTAGGAAAAAAAAGAGAAAGCAAGAAGAAAAAAAATCTTTCCAGTCATCTCCGAACCTTCAAGGATAAGGATTTTCCCTAAAGAGAGTAAAGGTAAATAAATAAATTTATTACTTCCTTGATATTTTTTAATTTCATTCGGCTAAATCTCATCATTTTGAAACTTACTTTCTCCCACCACAGATGTTACCTAACAGGATGACAATTTCTATAATTTTGTTGTGTTAATATATACACATTATTGCTGAATTTCTCTGTTATTAATTCTGCTGTTTTTGCAAAACTGCTGTTGTTGAAGCACTTTTTTCCTCAAAAAATTGCCAAATCTTCCATTATTGACCCCAAGTGAGCCAGTCCGTAATCTTTTTCAAACCTGAAAATTTTGTGTTTATTTGCTATTGTTTGTTTAGTCAGTTTTCCATCAAATAGCATATTTTGCCTTTACTCCTTGATTCCTAGCCCTTAGTTTCTGATATGGACCACTTTTTTTCTATCAGTTGGTACAGCACAAAAACAGGTCCTTCTGCCCACAATGTTGTGCTGAACCAGCTAAAAAGTAAATCAAGAATTCCCAAAAATGAATCACTTTTATCTGCACAATGTCCATTTCCCTCCATCTTCCTCACATTCATGTGCCTATCTCTAATTTTTTTTGCCTCTACCACCATACAAGGCAGCACATTCCAGGCATCCGCCACTGAGTAAAAAACTTACCCCTCACATCCCCTTTGTATCTACCCCTTCGCAACTTCAATGCCTGCCTTTTGGATTAGAGATTTCAAACCCGGGGGAAAAAGATACTCACTGCCTACTCTGTCTATGCCTCTCATAATCTAATAAGCCTCTATCAGATCTCCCCTCGGCCTCTGCTGTTCCAATTACAGCAGCCCAAATTTGTCCAGCTTCTCAAAACTGGCACCAGCAATCTCATCTCTTGCCTCGTTCAGTAACCTGGGGTAAATCCCATTGGACTCTGGGAATGTACTCATCTCAATACTCATTAGGAGGCCCAACACTTCCTCCTCCTGGACCTCCAAATGCCCTAATATATGCACTCTGCATTCATCTCCTGGTCCTCCATGCAAAGTAATCATTAAGTACCTCACTCCCACTCTCTGCATCCAAGCAAATGTCCCCCTTTTTATCCTTGAGTGGTCCTACCCTCTCCCTAGTTATCATCTTGCTCTTCATTTATGTATAAAATGCCTTGGGATTCACCTTAATCCTACTTGCCAAGGTCTTCTCATGGCCCTTCCTGGCTTCTGTAATGTCCTCCTTTAGTACTTTTCTGGCTACTTTGTAATCCTCATGCTCTGTTTGATCCTAACCTCTGAAGATTTATATTTTCTTCCCTTTTTTTGACTAAATTCATCACCTCTCTGGAGATTCAAAGTTCTCTAATCTTTCCATCCTTGTTCTTCCTTCTAACAGGAACATACCTTTCCTGTATTCTATGCAATTGATCTTTACACACCCTCCACATATCTGATGTGGACTTGCCAGGGAAAATGTGTTTCCAATTACTTTTATTTCCTGCCTAATAGAAACATAGACCATAGAAAACCTACAGCACAATACAGGCCCTTTGGCCCACAAAGCTGTGCCGAACATGTACTTACTTTAGAAATTACCTAGGGTTACCCATAGCCCTCTATTTTTCTGAGCTCCATGTACCTATCCAGGAGTCTCTTAAGATACCTTATCATATCCGCCTCCACCACAGTCGCTGGCAACCCATTCCACGGACTCACCACTCTCTGCGTTTTTAAAAAAAATTACCCCTGACATCCCCTCTGTACCTACTTCCAAGCACCGTAAAACTGTGCCCCCCGTGTTAGCCATTTCAGCCCTGGTAATTTGCTTGATCTGTCAAATATGATTCTTGTTTTGAATGTCCCTTGTAATTGGGTTATTCTTCTAACCAAGCCACTGAGATCTTATTTAAAAAAAAATCAAATGACTTGAGGAACTCACAGGATGGAAATAGGCAGTTAATGCCTTAATCAAGACCCATTGTCTGACCCCAGGCTGAGTCTAGCTGAAGAGTGTTGACTGGACTGAGACTTCGATTCTCCGTTTTCCTTCACAGATGCTGCCTCATGTTCTGAGTTCCTTAAGATGTTTGTCTTTTTGCTTCAGATTCCAGCATTCAGTACCTTGTGTTCACTTGATCCTAAATCTAACATGTCCATCTGAGCTTTATTATATTAACATAATTCTGCAGCATTGAAAAATGTATAAACCATTTAATTTAAAGCATTGTGATTTGTTTCTATAATCTGCATGTTATTTATAAACAACAGTTTGTCATAATTTGATGTTTCTTTAACTTATTTTCTTCAGCAAGCGCCTGGAAGCCTCAGAAACAAACTCCTTTGGAAATGAATTGTACAGTGTAACTTTTCAAAAGAAGGGTGAATACCCACTCTTTGGCTGCCAGTATGATTTTAACTTGGAAGGAGTTGTTAATGTTCCTGAATTCCTTGTTTACTTTCCATTGTTTGAAGAGTAAGTTCTCTGATTGTATTATATTGTCAATAGAATAGTTCTAATTCAAGATCAGCAGTCACAAATTACTACTCTTTACTGCTTTTTAAATTTCTATAGATTTCATAGAGGTGATGTATCATCACGAAGCTGCAATCATTGGAGGTGAATGAGGGGAGGTGAACAATAAATTTGGACAAGTATTTTTTTGTGAGAAAAGTACTTTTGGGTTAAATTTCACTTTCTAACCAGAAGGTACAGGGTATTGCAATGTGATGTTATTAGGAGATGCATCCAGACAACTGTTGTTTTCAAAATGGTGTTATGCCGTGATATACTCAGAGGAGACTTATCTACTGATGAGGTTGATGCAATTAAGAGCAACTTCAACATAATGCTTATTGCAAGATAGGGAGGTGTCAGGTTACTTGTCTCATTTACTATCAACTGAAATTTACATTGAGCTCTAAAATTTTGGGGACCTTGCAGCAATTACATTTTGAGCCGTGCAACTGCAGGTTATGTTTTGACTTTTTCTACTAAAAAATAGTTCCTCTTCATAGGATCATAAAAATGGGCCCCTTCAGTCCACCTTGTCTGTGCTGACCATGAACATCTGCAGTCACCCCTCAGCCTTTTACGTTCTGTTGTAGTTTGATAGTTTGGCTCTTAAACCAGTGTTTATTTTGAGAAGCTGAACTTTTATTTGCATTAACCTTCAGTTGTTTAAAGAATGGCTAATTATTTAAATATAGTATAAAACATAATTGCAATAGATTTCTAAATGTTTTGTTAAGTTTTACCCCATGCCTTGCATGAGGTTTTCAAGTTTTGCAGAGCTGCTTTTATGAAGTAATTGAACACTACAAAATCTGAAGCAGATTGCAGTCCTCTAATATTATTGATGTGCGTGTGCATGCACACACATGCCTACAATCTAGTTTTCACCTTGCTAAAGATGACTACTTCCATGTATAAGTGAATCAGAATAAATAATGAGATAACAATCTGTAGAAATTGAGGGATTTGATCAGTGTTTAAAGTTTCTCATCTTCTGCTGCTCATTACATGTTTGCCTTTCCTAGGATGGCTAAAAGGCACAAGATGAAGCTGGTTTTAAAAAAGACTTTTGCAGATTTTTTCAAAGACAAAGTCCAGAATCCAGAGCATAAAATGCTGTTGAAGAAGATGAAGTCATTAGAGGTAATATGAAAACATATTAGTGGCATCCGTTGGTCTCGAGAGACCATGGATCTGCACCTGGAGTTTCCAGGGCACAGGCCTGGGCAGGGTTGTATGGGAGACTGGCCCAAGCTGCAGGCCTTCCCCTCTCCACGCCACCGATGTTGTCCAAGGGAAGAGCAATAGGACCCATGCAGCTTGGCACCAGTGGCGTCACAGAGCAATGTGTTGTTAAGTGCCTTGCTCAAGGACACAAACACGCTGCCTCAGCTGAGGCTCGAACCAGTGACCTTCAGGTTACTAGTCTGATGCCTTGCCCACTAGGCCACGAGCCAACATAATCTTTGTTGTTTTGGACATAATTTAGTGAAGTATAAGTTTGAATTTCCCATTCCACTTCCCCAAAAATACTTTTAGGATGTCTTGATTATATAAAAACATAAGATATAGGAGCAGCAACACACACAAAATGCTGGTAGAACACAGCAGGCTAGGCAGCATCTATAGGGAGAAGCGCTGTCGACATTTCGGGCTGAGACCCTTCGTCAGGATATAGGAGCAGAATTAGGCTGTTTGGCCCATTGAGTCTGCTACACCATTTCATCATGGCTGATCCAATTTTCCTCTGCCCCAACCTCCTGCCTTCTTCCCGCATCCCTTCATGCTTTGACCAATCAAGAATTTATCAACCTCGACTTTAAATATACATTAAGATTTGGCCTCTACAGCTGCCTGAGGCAAAGAATTCCACAGATTCGCCGCTCTCTGGCTAAAGAAGTTCCTCCTCATCTCCATTCCAAAAGGACTAGTCTCTATTCTGAGGCTGTGTCCTCTGGTCTTAGACTCTCCCACCATAGGAAACATCATCTCCACATCCACTCTATAAAGACCTTTCACTATTTGATAGTTTTCAATGAGGTCACCCCTCATTCTTCTGAATTCTGGTGAATACAGGCCCAGAGCCATCAAATGCTTTTCATATGACAAGCCTTATAGTCCTGGAATCAATTTCGTGAACCTCTTTCGAACCCTCTCCTGTTTCAGCACGCCCTTTCTAAGATGAGGGGCCCAAAACTGCTCACGATACTTCAGGTGATGCCTCACCAGTGTTTTATAAAGTCTCAACATTACATCCCTGTTTTTATATTCTAGTCTTCTTGAAATGAATGCTAACATCACATTTGTATTCCTCACCACAGACTCAGCCTGCAAATTAAACTTTAGGGAATCCCGCAAAAAGACTCTCAAGTCCCTTTGCACTTCAGTTTTTTTTGTGTTTTCTCTCCATTCAGAAAATAGTTAACACTTTCATTTCTTTGCCAAAGTGCATGATCATACTCTTCTCGGCTCTGTACTCCATCTGCCATTTCTTTGCCTGCTCTCCTCATCTAAGTCCTTCTGTAGCCTCTCTACTTCCTCAACACTATCTGCCCCTCCACCTATCTTCATATCATCTGTAAACTTTGCAACAAAGCCATCAATTCCATCATCCAAATACTGATACATAACGTAAAAAGAATTGGTCCCAGCACACACCCCTGTGGAACACCACTAGTCTTCGGCAGCCAACCAGAAAATGCTCCCTTTATTCCCTCTCTTTACCTCCTGCCAATCAGGTACTGCTTTATCCATTCTAGAATCTTAAAACCTTGTGTTGCAGCTTGTTAAGCAGCCTCATGCGTTGCCCTTGTCAAAGGCCTTCTGAAAATCCAAGTGCACAACAGCAACTGATTCTTGTTATTTCTTCAAAGAATTTCAACAGATTTGTCAGGCAAGATTTTCTCTTGAGGAAACCATGCCGACTATGGCCTGTCTTATCATGTGCCTCCAAGTACCCTGAGACCTCATCCTTAATAATTGACTCCAACATTTCTCAACCACTGAGGTCAGACCAACTGGCCTATAGTTTCCTTTTTTCTGCCCCCTCTTTTCTTGAAGAGTGGAATGACATTTGCAATTTTCCAGTCTTCCGGAACCATTCCAGGATCTAGTGATTCTTGAAAGATCATTACTAATACCTTCACAATCTCTTCAGCCACCTCTTTCAGAACTTTGGGGTGTACACTATCTGGTCCAGGTTGCTTATCTACCTTCAGACCTTCTGGTTTCCCAAGAACCTTCTCTCTGGTTGTGGTAACTTCACACACTTCATGCCCCCTAACACTTGGAACTTCCACCATATTGCTGGTGTCTTCCATAGTGAGGACTGATGCAAAATAGTTATTCAGTTCGTCTGCCATTTCCTTGTCCCCCATTACTACCACTTCAGCAGAGTTTTCTAGTGGTCCAATATCTACTCTCTCCTCCCTCATATACTTTATGTATCTGAAGAAACTTTTAGTATTCTCTTCAATATTATATTTCGTATTCCATGAAAGATGCAATGTAATTTCATATCCTTTTTTTTTTACTGTGGTGGCGGGTAGATATTTCCACGATCTTTAAAAACAACATTAGAATATAAGTAAATACTGGAGCAAGCTACCCAGACCCTCCAGCCAGCCCCTCCGTTCAATATGATAATGAATGTTTGGAATTTGTTGACAGAGAGCTCTAGAGGCCAAGTCACTGTGTATATAATGCAGAGATTGATAGCTCTTGATTGGTAAGGGAGTTCAGGGTTACAGGAAAGGCAGGAGAATGTGATTGAGAAATAAAAATCAGTCTTGAATGAATGGCAGAGAGCAGACTTGATGAGCTGAATGGCCCAATTCTACTCTTCTATAATTTGATAACTGACCTGTCTAAAGCCTCAACTCCTCTTCTGTGCCAGATCCTCATAGCCCTCAGTTCTCTGATGTCTCAGAGGATTATCCACTTTCTCTGTAGATACTATAGTGATCTCATCTCTAACTTTCTGTGGTCAGGGGCTTCCAGAGATTCACCAGAAATCTACAGGAAGTTTCCACACCTAGTATGACCATCTCCGATTGTGTAATTTTCCCCCTTTGTTCAAGACGCTATCACTGGTTGAAATGTCTCAACATCTGTCATGTCAAAACCCCTAAGGATCTTGTATCTTTTCATACAATCAAACCGCCATTATTAAAACTTCAAAGTATATAGATCAAATTTCTTTACCATCATTCTTTCCTTTTGATATTAGAGGTCTCATTCCTTTATACTGAATTTTGTCGAATCAGTTTCAAAGTGGATTTTTAAGAGAGTTGCAGAATCATTGTCGGTATGTGGAAGTATAAATGAGCCATGTCTAATTGATTTCACATATTCTTCTTGTTCCTTATGACAGGGAAGAGATCATTCAGCCTTTCAAGCCTGTGCTAGCACTCAGAGCAATCCATTTCTCCTGCTTATTTCTCTGCAATCTGTTCTCTCACACATGCCCATTACCATGCCTGTTTCATTGACCATCCACTTACAGCAAGGGCAATTTACTGTAACCAATTAGCTGAGAACCAGAACAACTTTGAGGTATGTGGAGGAAATCAGAGCTTCAAGGGGAAAGCAGGTGGTCACGGAGGGTGTGCAAACTCCATACTGCTGGCACTGGAGGTCAGAATCAAGCCTGGGTTACTGTAGCTGGGAGACAGCAGGTCTACATTCTGTGCCACTAGAATAACTGTGGATGTTATATTTTATGCTACAGTAGTTGGTTTGGAGTTTTCAATGATGTCCCATTACTCATAATGTTGACATATCACTGAGAGCACTTCCAAACACTTGTTGTCACAAGTTAGCACTTAGTGAGACTTCAAAGCTCCATATGGAATTCAGTTTTGATAGCATACGTGTTTCCTCAATTTAATCTGAAGTGAGACTCCTCTACTATTCTAAACGCGTTTAAATTGTTTATTTAAAGAGTGCTATGAGAGTGCAAAATTGCAGTGATTATTAGAAAAAATGATGACTGAATTGCCTTTAAATTTCTCTTTAATTTTTAAACATCTTTCTGTAAGTGGCCTTAATACTTGTTTCTGGTATATGTTTTGCAGCAATATCCCATCCCAGAATACAGTGGCAGTTTTGTATCTAATAAGAATGATTATGAACACGCAGAAGATTTCCTGAAGAATCCGCAAGCAAAGGCACCAATTGTAAGCTGAAACTTGGTCATTTTTAGTTTGAGTAGTTTAATAAACATCTTTTTAATGGCTTTTGATTTGGACCTTGCAAATCGTTTTGCAGCAAAAA
The DNA here is from genome assembly GCF_030144855.1 of Hypanus sabinus. Classification (NCBI taxonomy): domain Eukaryota; kingdom Metazoa; phylum Chordata; class Chondrichthyes; order Myliobatiformes; family Dasyatidae; genus Hypanus; species Hypanus sabinus. The sequence goes on from NC_082706.1 coordinate 133,134,784, forward strand.
GCAGAGATTTGTTTTGTGCTAATAAGAAGTTTAGTTGAGATTAACAGTGGCTAGTAGGTTATGTGTAAAAAAAAAAGTACAAAATGGAAAGAATGCAGGGTACTTAATTTTCTGACATTAAGGAGAATTGCAAAAGTTAGGTATTGTTTTAAATTGATACATTTGTAATACCTGCAGAAGGACAGGAGGAAAAGAATTGGGGTGGGGTCATATTATTAGTAAAGAATGAACTCGGTATGGTAGTTAGGTGTGGTCCTGATTCAGAAGATTACAATATGGGATGAATTTGGTTCAGATAAGAAATTGTACAGAATAGAATACTTGAGGGGGAATAATACTTTATGGGTCTCCTAAAGTGTAGTGACAGTGTAGGACAGTATAAATTAAAAAATGGGGGCTGCAATAATCTGTAGTAATTGTGAGCAACTTTCATCTTGTAGATGGGCTAAATCAGATCAGGAAAGATAATCTTGTGGGTGTGTTCTCAGTGTGTATTTGGGTGAAACATATTGCTTGAAATACTCAGGTGGATAGACAACACTGAAGAGGGAAATGGAGTGAAATGTGGAATCCATTGTCAAGGAAGTAGTAGTGGGACATTTAGCAAGGCAGAATTCATGGTTGTATAAAAGTGAGTTCATGTTTGACAGACTTAACTTTTTGAGGTTGTAACAAGCCAAGTTGATTGAGAGAACCAATATATGTACAATATTTGTATATTCAGAAGAAAAATCAGTTATGCAGTAGTGTGCCACATAGATTGTAGCGCATGGTAGGAGATTGTGGATTTAGGGAAATATATTAGTATGGACAAAGGATTAGCAATCAAAAAAGCATAGTAATAATCCCAAAGAGGCTAAACTATGTAGAATCATCTACACAGAGCTAATGAATCCACTGAGATTGAAAAGTTATTAACTGCAAGACATTTGTAATATTTCAGAACGCTTATATGAATGGTGGGTTTCCCCACCATCCAAGATCTATACAGTTTTTGAGGCAGCATTTCCATATAACATATAACCATATAACAATTACAGCATGGAAACAGGCCACCTCGGCCCTTTCTAGTCCGTGCCGAACGCTTAATTTCACCTAGTCCCATCGACCTGCACTCAGCCCATAACCCTCCATTCCTTACCTGTCCATTTACCTATCCAATTTTACTTTAAATGACAATACCGAACCTGCCTCTACCACTTCTACTGGAAGCTCGTTCCACACAGCTATCACTCTGAGTAAAGAAATTCCACCTCGTGTTACCTCTAAACTTTTGCCCCCTAACTCAGAGCTCATGTCCTCTGTTTGAATCTCCCCTACTCTCAATGGAAAAAGCCTATCCACGTCAACTCTATCTATCCCCCTCATAATTTTAAATACCTCTATCAAGTCCCCCCTCAACCTTCTATGTTCCAAAGAATAAAGACCTAACTTGTTCAACCTTTCTCTGTAACTTGGGTGCTGAAACCCAGGTAACATTCTAGTAAATCTTCTCTGTACTCTCTCTATTTTGTTGACATTTTTCCTATAATTTGGTGACCAGAACTGTACACAATACTCCAAATTTGGCCTTACCAATGCCTTGCACAATTTTAACATTACATCCCAACTCCTATACTCAATGCCCTGATTTATAAAGGCCAGCATACCAAAAGCTTTCTTCACCACCCTATCCAGATGAGATTCCACCTTCAGGGAACTGTGCACCATTATTCCTAGATCACTCTGTTCTACTGCATTCCTCAATGCCCTATCATTTACCATCTATGTCCTATTTTGATTATTCCTACCAAAATGTAGCACCTCATACTTAACAGCATTAAACTCCATCTGCCATCTTTCAGCCCACTCTTCTAACTGGCCTAAATCTCTCTGCAAGCTTTGAAAACCTACTTCATTATCCACACCACCACCTATCTTAGTATCATCTGCAAACTTACTAATCCACTTTACCACCCCATCATCCAGATCATTAATGTATATGACAAACAACATTGGACCCAATACAGATCCATGAGGCACACCACTAGTCACCGGCCTCCAACCTGACAAATAGTTATCCACCTCTACTCTCTGGCATCTCCCATCCAGCCACTGTTGAATCCATTTTACTACTTCAATATTAATACCTGAAGATTGAACCTTCCTAACTAACCTTACGTGTGGAACCTTGTCAAAGGCCTTACTGCAGTCCATATAGACAACATCCACTGATTTCACTAATGCTTCCCCTTGAATCCCTCCAAGTGTTGGGGTCAACCATTTATGTTGTGTCCCAGCGGTCTTTGTGATATGCAAGCCAGGGCGGTACGATATGTAAAGCAAGCTGTTACCAAATTAGCAGACACCCCCTCTCCATGCAGCTGATTAATCCGAAGGAGTAGCAAAAACTAACAGTTTGGCATCAGCAGCGATGTAGAAATTGCCAGTCAGCATTCAACTCAACATGAGTCTGTTTCAGTGACTCTAACTCCGGGTCTGTGCTCGGGATTTACTCCCATAACCTTCCACATGAGTGGGTATAGCTGCAAGGCAGCATAGGTTTGAATTCAGAGTTTTTCTTCTAGATGAGCTGCCAACCATGGTTGACCAGCTCCATCTGCCCTAAGTAACTGCTTTTAAGGTGCTTGTAACCTGCCTTTGCCCCTTCTCCTGTCAGTATGAATGACTATGCTAGGTTATGTGTGCAAACAGATTTGATGGACAGAGCTCAAGCAGTGTGCTTTAGAGCTACCCCACATCTTGAACATTTAAATGTTGGGATAGTTAATAGTTAAACTTGCCCTCTTTTAATTTGGCTGTGGGACAAAGTGGCTGCAGCAACTAGAAATGAGCAGAGTAACAAATGTGGTAGTGTGAAATGGAACAAGTAATCCCCGTGAGCTTGAGTTTGACGGGCCTGTTTGTGCTGCATTACTCTGATCCTAACATTAGAATTAGTTCTAACTTCATATTTAAATAGTTGAAATTACTCACAAAGATGCAAACCTGTGGGAGTATAAAAAACTACAAATTGGATACTATTCTGTGATGCCTGGAATATGATTATGAATTTTTCATTTGGCTTTTGTCATTACAAAAATGGTTTTGTGTTATTTATTTTACAGGGAACATTAAGCAAATCTGAATGGGAGGCTGCAAGTAAGTATAACAATTTAAAATTGGCTGATATGAAGTTGTGAAGGAAAAATCATTCATTTTTATCAGTTAAATTTGTATTGATATTCCTGGTTGTTTTCATACATCTAATTATAAAAGAGGATTGATCTTGGATTTTCACTTAACTTAATTTAGAACCTCACTATAATAGATGTGTTATCATTATTGTTTATGTCTTTGCATGTCACGACTGAAACTTTGCTATAGCGGCCACTAGATGGCACAGGTTCTGTGCACTTGCTAGAACATTACAAAATTTACTTGCCTCACAGGCCAATATTATTTTCCCTACATATATTTGGTGTAGTCTGCTTAGGACTTTGAATATTACAAAGTTAACTATTGCAGGTACTGAAAATCTGAAGTAATAACCATGCTGGAAATTATTAACACTATTAACAGTACATGGAGCAGAATCTATGTATCATCTCTTATGGCATGAAATCTGTTACAGCAGTACAGCACAGAGACATAAAAATTGCTACAAATTACTTAAATAGTGCAAAAGAAAAGGAATAATAACATATGAACCACTCAGAAACCTGATGGCAGAGGGGAGGAGCTGTTCCTAAAATGATTGAGGGTTTTCAGGTCAGTCCCAATGGGAATGAGCATGTCTTAGATGAAGACCCTTCGTGGTGGATGACGACTTCTTGAGACACCACTTTTTGAAGATAATTTTGAAAGTGACCCGGGCTGTGGCTGTGATGGAGTTGGCTGAGTCAAAACTCTCTGCTGCTTCTTGCAATCTGTGCATTGGAGCTTCCATTCCAAGCTGTGAAGGCATACCAGGCAGAGAAACAGATAAAAGTGTTTGTAACCTCCTTTCATCAGAATTACAACTTTTTCATCGCATAAAACTACTGATCAATTCAGTGTTGGTTAGAGCATGCGTAAAGGTTGTTCCTAAATTATTCCTAAAGTCCATTTCTGCGACTTGTTTGTAACCAAGACAGCACTCCCCTCCCTCTCTCCCCCCTGCACCTGATAAATCCACTCTGTAGTTCTCCAAACGTTAGTTCATGTGGAGGGGCTGAACATGTATCAGATTTCATAATCTGAGGAGAACCTGCACTCCAAACTAGCTTAGTTAAAAAGAAAATAGAATAGGCACAGAATACAGCACAGAATAGGTTGCTCAGCCCACAGTGTTGTGCTGAACCAGCTTAAGTAAATCAAAAACACCCCAACATTAATCCCTCCTACCTAGACCACGCCAATATCCCTTCAATATCCATATCAATCCTTCCTTGCATTCATGTGCTTGTCCAAGCTCCTCTAATGTATTTGCACCATACCAGGCAGCACATTCCAGACATCCACGACTTTCTAAAAACTTGCTCCTCACACCTCCTTTGAACCTACCACCTCTCAGCTTCAATGCATGCCTTCTGGTATTCGACATTTCAACCCTGGGAAACAGATGCTCTCTGTCCACTTCATCTATGCCTTTCTTAATCTTATAAACCTCAATCAGATCTTCCCTCAGCCTCTGGCGCTCCAGAGAAAATAACCCAAGTTCATCCAGCCTCTTGTGATAGCACATGCTCTCTAAACTAGACAGCATCCTGGTAAACATTTTCTGCACCCTCTCCCAGGCCTCAACATTTTCCCTATAGTGGGGTGACCAGATGTTGCCAAAAGTCCAGATGTGTCCTAACCAGAGTTTTATAAAGTTGCAACATGACCCCTTGACTTTTGGACTCAATGCCTGGACTTATAAAATCAAGCATTCCATACACCTTTACCACCTTATCGACCTGTGTAGCCACTTTCAAGGAACTATAAACTGGGATCCCAAGATCTCTCCTCAGCAACACTGTAAAGGATCTTGCCATTAACAGTGTACTCTCTCCTTGTATTTGCCCCTCCAAGGTGCAAGACCTCACATTTATCTGGGTTTAAACTCCACCTGCCATTTCTCTGTCCATATCTGCAACTGATCTACATCATGCTGTATTGTTTGCCAGTTGTGGAGAAAGAGGGAGAATGATTGCGCACTTGGTTGTTTTGATACCTTCACTGTGAAACAGGTTACTCTAGTCTTAGACAAGAAAATGACAATTGGAAGCAATGTTTGTATCTATGCTCTATTGCTCTGACTCTGATTGCATTTTATTGAACAAACTGCAGTTAAGTGGCCTCTTGGAGGGCACTCATTAAACAGTTTTGAGTAGAGATAGTTATACTCTGTATTACCTCTGCTTGTGCTGTTGTTCTTACTCCTACCCCTTCCCCCAACCACTCACTCTGATCTTCTGTGCATATATATTGTAAAGTTTGAATTGGTGTAGCATCTTTCCAAGTTCAGTGCACTCCATTGTATTGGAGATGAGGAACAGAGTCAAAGGTTTGTGGAAATACTGCCATCCACTGGCTGTGCGATCATTGTTTTATTAGAACCAGAGTAAAATCCTTATACTTTCTTCCCAGGTATATACTTGGTGTTTGCATTTGAGAAACAACCATAAGCAAATCCTTTTTTGCTGGGAACTTCGCTGGAACCTGAAGGAGATAACGATAGAAGTTGATCGTTTAGAAGACAGTATTTTAAGAATGCCAGTTATGCCTATTGGGTACAGATGCTATTTTAGATTGTGGATTCAAACTGAAGTCCCTGATGATCAGCGCACAGTTATTTGCTGCACAGGATGCAATGTCCTGATGGAATGTGTCATTTAAAAAAAAATCTTTGTACTATACTTATTGTTTTAGTTGCAAGCATATATTTTTGTTAAAAAATTTTGAATACTGAGCTTTTTACATTTTACTTTTTATGTAGGATGGTCCTTCTGGAAACATTAGAAAACTAGGTCAGTTGGTGATTTCATCATCATCATCATCATTATGTGCCGTGTCAGTTGGTGATTACAAACTCTAAAATAAAAATCTCACTGCTGTTTGAGTTTTTGAACATGCATACTGGGATAGGGTAGTGTAGATACTTCCTGTCTGCATTTTGTAGGAAAAATTATTTGTTGGCACAATTTAAATTATTTGCTTGTCATCTTGTTACTGAGATCATGAAGTAGTTTGGGCTCTATGCCCTGCCTGTTTATACTTTTATGGTGTTATCTACTTTTATTATTTCTCCCCAATCCCTTTCCTTTGTAAGAATGACCTTTTTATTTGACTCTTCCTCAAAACTTACTGTGTAGCTTTTGAAAGATTAACGTAATCTTCATGGACAGTGGTTCCAATCTTGGGCATCATAGGTCAGTGTCTGATGTAGCAATAATGGAAGCTGTTGTTTTATTGGCTCCATGCCATTAAGCATTTGATTCATTTCTTGGATGTTCTTTTTGTAGACAGTTTTATAAACTGCTGACTTTTAGGTTTTATTTCCCAATCCTGCCTTTAGAATGCTGAACAAATATGAACTTCGTGGAGCATATGCATGCTCACCAGTTTTAACTGGGTAAACTCTTCGGTGACTTCCCTGTTTCCTATAGAATATTTTATTCTCCACTGCCACGTTGCCATCTATAAACTATGGTTTCTCTAAAGTAAATTCTTGTTAAAAATATTTAAGATATAAATGTGGTATCTTTTGTTTTCCTTGTAGAACATAAAAGCAGTTAAATGTAATGCAGAAAATCAATTGTGGTAGTGTCTGAATAAATTTTGAACTCTCACTATGAATGTTCCAAAGACATTGTGCAGTTCTTTTGCTGGAACAAATCAATATTATGATGCATAGATATATTTTACAGATTTATAAGCTGTTACATTTCTTTTGTCACTTAAGTTATTTCCTCATGAATAAATTTTGTAGTTGGCATCAGATCATTGGCCTACAGTCTATAGTATCAGGCTCTTTTCAAATCATCTAGTGCTTATTGTTCTTGATCACCCTGCATTTCCTTTTATTAAAACCCAATCAATTAATGTAAAACATTTACTCTGCATGAATTATCCAGTTAAAATGAATGACCACAAGCTGTTCCTCACCACCTTGAGTCTTGCCAAGGATAACAAAGTTTACATCAGCTGATTGGGTTCCACCTTGGGGTGGTATACCATTTTACCTGTGGGGGAGATGGTCACACTGATGTAATCAGGTAATGTTAAATTGACTCTCTGCATTGGAAAGATGTGAATGCTGCATCATTCCAACTTACCTTCCTTTTGTTTCTCTGGGCTTTTTCATTATGATAACCGCACATGATTCTCAATTTCCTATCAATTTGTTCAGCTTTACAGCCATCTTAAGTTTGCTTGTTATCAAGTTATAAGTACATCAGTATCTTCTTCAAGGGGACAGTGGGAGGATCAAAACCATTGATTCTGACCATCTCATCTCCCTGTCCCTAGCTACTTATAAGTTACTTGAAAGAAGTAACATGAAACGTTGCTTCAGGGTGTCAATTTGCAATGGGTGCTGATTTACTAATCTGCAACTTCTGTATTTGCAGGTTCCCAGGGTTTCTTTACTAATGTATTCCACTGAAGCTCACATCTGTAAGCAAAGCCCCAGCCACAAAATAAGCTTTAAGTAAAACCAGAACATATGTGCTGAACATGAGAAATTCTGCAGATGTTGGAAATCCAAAGCAATACACAAAATGATGGAGGAACTCAGCAGGCCGGGCAACATCTATAGAAATGAATAAACAGTCGATGTTTTGGGCTGAGAACCTTCAGGACTGGAAAGGAAGGGGGAAGCACCAGAATGAAAAGATGGGGGAGTGGAAGGAGGATAGAAAATGATAAGTGAGCTAGGTGGATAGGAAAGGTAAAGGGCTGAGAGGAAGGAATCTGGTGGGAGATAAAAGTAGACCATAGGAAAAAGGGAAGGAGGAGGGGTCCCAGCGAGAGATGACAGGCAGCTGAGAAAAGGAAAGAAGCCAGAGTGGTGAATAGAAGATGGGGGAGGGAATTTTCTTTTACCAGGAGGAGAGATCAATATTTATGCCAACAGGTTGAAGGCTACCCAGATGGAATATAAGGTGTTGCTCCTCCACCCCGAGGATGGCCTCATCGTAGCGCAAGAGGAGGCCGTGGACCGACATGTTGGAACAAGAATGGCATTTGGGCCGGGAAGTTCCGTGTTTGCTGAGTGGAGCGGAGGTGCTCTCTGAAGCAGTCCCCAAATTTAAGACAGTTCTTATCAATGTAAAGGAGGTTGCCTTGCCTCTTGGGGTAGTCAATGGTCCCAGATGAGCCTGTCTTTTTGTTGGCTACACAGAACAGTTTCTTCGTCTGCTGTATTGACTGCATTTGTGCTGCTTCATGCACCCATGCTGAGCTTGTCAATTTCATCAGCTTTGCTTCCAACTTCTACTCTGCCCTTAAATTCACTTGGCCCATTTCTGATACCTCCCTTCCCTTCATCTCTCTGTCTCCGTCCATGGAGACAAACTGTTGACTGATATCTTTCATAAACCTAACAATTCCGACAATTATTTTGTCTATATCTTTTACTATCCTGTCTCTTGTAAAACTACTATTCCTTTTTCTCAGTTCCTTTGGCTCCGCCTCATCTGTTCTGAGGATGTGACTTTCTATTTGTGGACTTCAGAAATGTTCTTCAAAGAACAAGGTTTCCCTTCCTCACTGTTGGCGCTGTCCTCACCTGCATGTCCTCCATTACCTGAACACCGCGCTCACCCTATCTTCCTCCCTCCTGAACGGTGATAAAGATTTTCTTATCCTTACCTACCACCCCATCAGCCTCCACATCCAACACAATCCTCTGCAACATCTGCCATCTCTAAAAGGATCCAACCACCAAACATACCTTTACCACACCTCCTCTTTCTGCAGGGATCACTCCCTCTGATTCTGTTGTCCATTCATCCCTCCTCTCTAACTTCCCTCTCGGCTCGTACCCTGCTAGCGGTCAGAGTGCTGCACCTGTCCACTCACTCCTCCCTTTCCTCCATTCAGGGCCCCAAGCAACTAACAGGTGAGGCAACACTTAACATGCGAATCTGCTGGGATCGTCTATTGTGCCTGATGCTTTTGATGCAGCTCCTCTACATTGGTGAGACCTGTCATCAATTGGGGGACTGCTTTGTTGAGATCCAGCGCTCTATCTACCAAAAGTGGAATTTCCCGGTGGCCAATCATTTTAATTCTGATTCACCGTCCCGTTCGGACATACTGGTGCATGGCCTCCTCCCGTGCTATGAAGAGGCCACCCTCGGTGTGGGAGCAACACCCTATATTCAGTCTGAGTAGCCTCCAAACTAATAGCATGAATATTGATATCTTCCAAAGAGAAAAATTTCCTTCCCTTCTCTCCTCTTCTATTCCTCTGGCCTATCTCTTCTAAAATGCCTATCACCTCGCCCCGGGTCTCTGGTTCTCTTCTTCCCCCCCCCCCCCCCCCACATTCCCTTTCTCCTGTGGTTCACTCCTATCAGATTCTTCCTCTAGCCTTTTACCTTTACCACACATCTGGCTTCACCTATCACCTTCTAGCTATCACCTTTTTATTCTGGCATCTTTCCCATTCCTTTCCACTCCCGATGAAGCATCTCAGCCTGAAATATCAACTGTTTATTCATTTCCATAGATGCTGCCTGACCTGCTGAGATCCTCCAGGGTTCTGTGTGTGTTGATATAAATCGTGAAACCTAATTTGCTCTTGTATGAGTTCTAAAGTCCAATGTCAAATTATACTTATTATTTTTATTTCAGAATCTGGTTTATTGTTACTAACACATGTTTTGTGGCAGTATTTCTGTGCAAAGCATGAACAATTTCTATAGGTACAATAAAAAAGCAGTGCAAAAGAGAAATAGCGAGGTAGTGTTCATGGATTCGTGGACCATTCAGAGTTATGATGTGGAGGAGAAAAAGCTGTTCCTCTAACATTAAATGTAGGTCTTCAGGCTCCTGTACCTCCTGCCTCATGGCAGTACTGAGAAAAGAGTGGTGAGGATCCTTACTGATGGATGCTGCCTTCTTGAGGCACTGCCTTTGAATGATGTCCTTGTTGTCACAGATTAACAGAACTCTGAAAACTTGCACTCATTCCTCAATCACACTTTATTTACTTGTGCACAAAGTGAACAGTGTGACTCCTGTCACCAAACTTTTCTAATGCTTGAACAAATAAAATGAAATTTTTACACAGAAATATTCAAATTCCTTACTTGCATACTCAATTATCAATCATACTACAGTAATACAGGTATTAATAATCAATAGAAACTGTGAGCTAATAATATTTGATACCCTAGAGTTGGTAAAGTAATTGTTCTATAGTTATCATATGCATCCTTTGTTCATCTTTACCTTGTCTGGATATGCCATACGGCTTCAGCCTAATGCTGTGCAAAGGGAAGCTATGGTCTCAATGTCCTTTCTTGCCTTGGTTCACAGCATACTATCTGTAAACTATGTTTGCCTGCAGATTGGCTCACTTCCTCAAACCTTAGATACAACACTGAGTCATGTCGTCTGCAGAAACTCTGATGACTCAGCAATAGTTGGGTGTGTAAAGGGAGGACAGGAGGATGAAGACAGGGCCTTGTTGGAGGACTTTGTCAAATGCTCCATGCTAAATCATTTGAAGTTCAACAACAGTGAGACAAAGGAGATGGTGATGGACTTTATGAAGACTAAGTCTGTACTGCTCCTTGCTACTGTCGATGGTGAGGGCATAGCTGTGGTAAAGACCTACAAGTACCCGGGGGTGCACTTGCATGACAGACTTGAGTGGAGCACCAACACCAAGAAGGGCCAAAGGCACCTCTACTTCCTGAGGAGACTGAAGTCCTTTGGAGTATGCAGGCCTCTCCTTTACTTGTTCTACCAGTCTGTTGTCACCAGTATGATCTATGTGGTGGTGTGCTGGGTCAATGGCATCAACAGGGTGATGCCAACAGGCTCAATAAACTGATTAGAAAGACTGGGTCTTTTATAGGAGTCAAACTGGACACACTGAAGGCTGTGGTAGAACAAAGGACCCTACGGAAAACCCTGGCAATTCTGGACAATGTTTCTCAGCCTCAGCAGGCCACCTTGGCTGAACAGAGGAGCACTAGTAAAAAAAAAGACAACTGTGCTGCTCCAAAGAGTGCTATATGAGGTCATTCTTACCCTTGGCCATTAGGCTCTGTAATGAGTCAACCTATAGCTGGGGAAGTGATGACCCCCTCCTTTTAGACTGTTTGTGGTAACTTACTTATCGATTGGCATCTCCCTAGAGCGAGGGGTTTAGATGGTGTGGGATTTGATAGGTGTGCTCAGGAAGGCTTCTTGACACAATATGTAGATAAGCCCACAAGAGGAGAGGCTGTACTTGATCTGGTATTGGGAAATGAACCTGGTCAGGTGTCAGATCTCTCAGTGGGAGAGCATTTTGGAGATAGTGATCATAATTCTATCTCCTTTACCATAGCATTGGAGAGAGATAGGAATAGACAAGTTAGGCAAGAGTTTAATTGGAGTAAGGGGAATCATGAGGTTATCAGGCATGTAATTGGAAGCTTAAATTGGAAACAGATGATCTCAGGGAAAAGTACAGAAGAAATGTAGCAAATGTTCAGGGAATATTTGTGTGGAATTCTGCATAGGTACGTTCCAATGAGACAGGGAAGTTATGGTAGGGTACAGGAACCATGGTGTACAAAGGCTATAATCTAGTCAAGAAGAAAAGAAAAGCTTACAAAAGGTTCAGAGAGCTAGTTAATGTTGGAGATCTAGAAGATTATAAGGCTAATATGAAGAAGTTTAAGAAGGAAATTGGGAAAACCAGAAGGGCCATGAGAAGGCCTTTGCAAGCAGGATTAAGGAAAATCCCAAGGCATGCTGTAAGTATGTGAAGAGCAAGAGGATAAGACGTGAAAGAATGGGACCTATCAAGTGTGACAGTGGGAAAGTGTGTATGCAACCGGAGGAAATAGCAGAGGTACTTAATGAATACTTCAGTATTCACTATGGAAAAGGATCTTGGTGATTGTAGTGATGACTTGCAGCAGACTGAAAAGCTTGAGCATGTAGATATTAAGAAAGGATGTGCTGGAGCGTTTGAAAGCATCAAATTGGATAAGTTGCTGGGACTGGATGAGATGTACCCCAGGCTACTGTAGGAGGCAAGGGAGGAGATTGCTGAGCCTCTGGTGATGATCTTTGCATCATCAATGAGGATGGGAGAGGTTCCAGAGGATTGGAGGGTTGTGAATGTTGTTCCTTTATTCAATAAAGGGAGTAGAGATAGCCCAGGAAATTATAGACCAGTGAGTCTTATTTCAGTGGTTGGTAAGTTGATGGAGAAGATCCTAAGTCGCAGGATTTATGAACATTTGGAGAGGTATAATATGATTAGGAGTAGTCAGCATAGCTTTGTCAAGGGCCGGTCATGCTTTACGAGCCTGACTGAATTTTTTGAGGATGTGACTAAACATATTGATGGAGGAAGAGCAGTAGATATAGTGTATATGGATTTCAGCAAGGCACTTGATACCCCATGCAAGGCCTATTAAGAAAGTAAGGAGGCATGGGATCCAAGGGGACATTGCTTTGTGGATCAAGAACTGGCTTGTCCACAGAAGGCAAAGAGTGGGTGTAGATGGGTCATATTCTGCATGGAGGTCAGTCACCAGGGGTGTGCATCAGGGATCTGTTCTGGGACTCCTACTCTTCGTGATTTTTTACAAATGACCTGGATGAGGAAGTGGAAGGATGGGTTAGTAAGTTTGCTGATGACTCAAAGGTTGGAGGTGTTGTGGATATGTGGAGTGCTGTCAGAGGTTACAGTGGGACACTGATAGGATGCAAAACTGGGCTGAGATATGGCAGATGGAGTTCAGCCTAGATAAGTGTGATGTGGTTCATTTTTGTAGGTCAAATATGATGGCAGATTATAGTATTAATGGTAAGACTTGGCAGTGTGAAAGACCAGAGGGATTTTGGGGTCGAGTCCATAGGATGCTTAAAGCAGCTGCGCAGTTTGACTCTGGTTAAGAAGGCATACGGTGTATTGGCCTTCATCAATCGTGGAATTGAATTTAGGAGCCGAGAGGTAATATTGCAGCTATATAGGACCCTGGTCAGACCCCTCTTGGAGTACTGTGCACAGTTCTGGTCGCTTCACTACAGGAAGGATGTGGAAGCCACAGAAAGGGTGCAGAGGAGACTTGCAAGGATGTTGCTTGGATTGGGGAGCATGCCTTATGAGAGTAGGTTGAGTGAACTCAGCCTTTTCTCCTTGGAGCGACAGAGGATAAGAGATGACCTGAAAGAGGTGTATATGTGAGAGACATTGATCATGAGGATAGTCAGAGGCTTTTTCTCAGGGCTGGAATGGTTGCCACAAGAGGACACAGGTTTAAGGTGCTTGGGAGTAGGTACAGAGGGGATGTCAGGGGTAAGTTTTTTACTCAGAGTGGTGAGTGTGTGGAATGGGCTGCTGGCAATGGAGGAGGTGGGTACAATAGGGTCTTTTAAGAGACTTTTGGATAGGTATGTGCTTAGAAAAATAGACGGCTATAGGTAAGCATAGTAATTTCTAAGGTAGGGACATGTTTAGCACAACTTTGTGGGCCGAAGGGCCTGTATTGTGCTGTAGGTTTTCTATGTTCCTTTGTTATTTTTTTATTTCTATTTCTCTTCTAATACTTATATCTGTGCACTTGTAATGCTCCTGTGACACTGTAATTTGCTTTGGGATCAACAAAGTATTTATCTTTTATCTTTGCCCTTGCCTTGACACATCATCTGCACCCTTGATGGTAGGGTGGGTTGTGTCTGTAATGGAGCTGCCTGAGTCGAAAAACCTCTGCAGCCTCTTTCAATCCTGTGCATTGGAGCTGCAATACCCAGTGGAGATGCATCCATGTCAGAGTGCTCTCCGTGGTAGATCTGTGGAAATTTGCTTGACTTTGAGGATGTATGAAATCTTTTCAAACTCTTAATGAATTATACCTGCTTGGCATGTCTTCTTCGTGATTGCATCAATGTGTTGGGCTCAGGATAGATCCTCTGTGATAGATACTTTGATCCCAAAGGAAATCACAGTAGCATTACAAGTGCAGATATACAAGAGAAGTCAAATAATAAAAAAGTTACCTCAAACACAAAAAAATCTGCAGATGCTGGAAATCCAAGCAACAGACTCAAAATGCTGGAGGAACTCAGCAGGCCAGGCAGCATCTATGGGGAGAAAGTACAGCCGATTCCTTGGCCATGCCTACTTCCTTGGCAAGGCCCCTCCACCCCACACCGATGATGCCCTTCTCCCGTTTACAACCCTCCTCCTCTTCCTGGATGCCTCCAGACTGAGACCCCTGCTGCGCTGACTCCATCCTTGACTGTCGGCACCTCCGGGCCGGATCCATGTGCTGTCACTGGAACCCTTGTCTCTCCTTCCTCCGCTAGCACTCTGAAATCCCATGTCTCTCAAGTCCCACTGCCAACTCTTTGGTCCTCGGAAACTCCATCTTCCTGTTCCCCACCTTTCCTGAACACTCCAGCCCTCCCCTCTACCAACACTACCAAAACCCTCCCCCCGCCGATCCCAGCTCATCTCCATCCCCTCCAACCTTCCCCTTACTGAGGCAGAATGTTCTGTCATCAGTAAGAGCCTCACCTTTGTCCCCTTGTGCCCACACCTCACTGAGTTCTGTGCCCGCCATGAAGCTGAGCTCTTCTTCTGCCGCCGTCTCCAAGCCTACTTCTTTGGCAAGGACTCCCCACCCCATTCTGATGACTCCTTCTCCTGTCTTCAACCTTCCTCCTCTTCCTGGATACCCGGCTCTGGTCTTCTGCCTGCTCTGGATCTTTTTATTACCAACAGCTGACAAGAAGTCAACTGTCTCGACTTCACCACTCCTCTCTCCAATTCCAACCTTACTCCTTCTGAACACATTACTCTCCACTCTCTTTGCACCTCATCATCAAACCTGCAGATGGGGGGGGGGGGCATTGCTGTGGTAGTCTGGCAGACCTCTACCTTGCTGAGGCCCAGCAACCACTGTCAGACACCTCCTCTTATTTACCCCTCAAACAGAATCCCTCTAAGGAACACCAGGCCATTGTCTCCCATACTGACTTTATTAGCTCTGGGCACTTCCCATCCTCTGTCACCAACCTCATCGTTCCCTTACCCCACACCTTCCATTTCTACTTCCTACCCAAGATCCACAAACCTGCCTGTCCAGGTAGACCCATTGTTTCAGTTCATTCCTGCCCTGCTGAACTCTTATCTGTGTACCTCGACTGTTTTATCCCCCCCCCCCCGGTTCAGTCCCTTCCTACCTTATACATGACACTTCACACAATCCTGATCTTTTCAATGATTTCAATTTCCCTGGCCTCCATCATCTTATTTTCACAATGGATATCCAGTCCCTATTTACCTCCATACCTCTCCAGGAAGGCCTCAAAGCTCTCCTCTGTCTCGCAGAACATATCCTCACATTTAATAATTTCTCTTTTGGTTCCTCCCACTTCCTTCAAACGAGGTGTAGCCATGGGCACTCGCATGGGTTCTAATTATGTCTGCCTTTTTGTTGGCTAACGGAACAGTCTATGTTCCAAGCCTACACTGGTGTCACTCTCCCACCTTTCCTATGCTATGTTGATGACTGCATTGGTGCTGCTTTATGCACCCATGCCAAGCCTGTCAATTTCATCCACTTTGCCTCCAACTTCCACCCTGCCTTCGAATTTAACTGGTCCATTTCTGACACCTCCCTCCCCCTTTTCAATCTCTCTGTCTCTATCTCTGGAGACAGCTTATCCATCGATATTGATTACAAACCCACTAATTCTCACAGCTACCTGGTCTATAACTCTTCCCACCCTGTTACCATCCCCTTCTCTCAATTCACCCATCTCCGCCACATCTGCTCTCAGGAGGAGATATCCTCCTTCAAAGGAGGGCTTCCCTTCCTCTACCATCAACACTGCCCTCAACTGCATCTCTTCCATTTCACACATGTCTACTCTCACCCCATCCTCTCACCACCACACCAGGGATAGGGTTCCTCTTGTCCTCACCTACCACCTCACCAGCCTCTGTGTCCAGCACATAATTTGTCATAACTTCTACCATCTCCAGTGGGATCCCACCACCGAGCCTCACTTTCTGCCTTCCGTAGGGATCATTCCCTATGCAACTCCCTTGTCCCATTATCCCTGCTGGCTCTTATCCTTGCAAGTGTAACAAGTTCTACACCTGCCCCTACATCTTCTCCTTCACTACCATTCAGGGCCCCAAACAGTCCTTCTAGGTGAGGTGACACTTCACCTGTGAGTCTTTGGGGTTATACACTGTGTCCGGTGTTCCCGGTGTGGCCTCCAGTATATAGATGGGACCCAATGCAGATTGAGAGACCGCTTTGCCAAATACCCATGCTCCATCCACCAGAAAAAGTGGGATCTCCCAGTGGCCTCCTCTACAGTTGTGATGAGGTTGCACTCAGGTTGGTGGAGGAACACCTTATTCCATCTGGGTAGCCTCCAATGTGATTGCATGAACATTGATTTCTCAAACTTGTTGTAACGTTCCCCACCTCCTTTTCTCCCTTTCCCCGTATCTCCTTCCCTGCCCATCACCTCCCTCCGGTGCTCCTCCCCCTTTTTTCTTTCTTCCATGGCCTTCTGTCCTCTCCCATAAGATTCCCTCTTCTCCAGCCCTGTACCTCTTTCACCAATCAACTTCCCGGCTCTTTACTTCACCCCACCCCTTCTCCCAGTTTCATCTAGTAATTCTTCTTCCCCTCCCTTCTAACTCTGACTCATCTTTTTTTTCCCCAGTTCTGCTGAAGGGTCTTGGCCCAAAACGTTGACTGTGTACTCTTTTCCATTAGATGCTGCCTGGCCTGCTGAGTTCATCCAGCATTTTGTGTGTGTTACCTTAAACTGTCTTAACAGGAGGGGCTCATCACTTTCCCGGTTATAGGTTGACTCATTATAGACCCTAATGGCCGAGGGTAAGAATGGCCTCATACAGTGCTCTTTGGAGCAGCACAGTTGTCTTAGTCTATTACTAAAAGTGCTCCTCTGTTTAGTCAAGGTGGGTTGCAGAGGGTGAGAAACATTGTTCAGAACTGCCAGGATTTTCTGTAGGCCCCCATGTTCTACCACAGCCTTCAGTGTGACTCCTATAACAGAGCCAGCCTTTCTAATCAGTTTATTGAGCCTTTTGGCATTCTAGAATCAATAGTAAGAGTCTTTATCAATTCCTGCCTGAGAAGTATCTTGGATCTGCTCCAATTTGCCTACTGTCACAACAGGTCCACATCAGATGCCATTTCATTGGTTCTTCACTCAACCCTGGTGTATCTAGACAGCAAAGGTGGATATGTCAAGATTGTCTTTATCAACTACAGCTCGGCATTCAATGTCATTGTCCCCTCAAAACTAATCAATAAGTTTCACAACCTTGGCCTCAATATCTCTGTGGAATTGCATACTCAATTCCCTTCCTGTGAGGCTGAATGCTTTCTATGCATAATTTAACAAATTGAATGATGTGACATGGACAAAGCTCCCTCTCTTCCTGAGAAACAGGCACTTTGTCCGGCTGCGGAGAGGTGAGGAGAACTCTAGCCAGCATCTACACGCACAAAGCAGCAGGGCTTGACAACATACCTTGCCAGGTGCTGAGGGACTGTATGGCCCAGCTAACATGTCTTAATAGATATCTTTAATATCTCTGAAACAGTCCACTGTCCCTGCGGGCTTTAAGACATCCATCGTCATTCCAGTGCCCACGGGAGCAATGGTAACTGGTCTAAATGATTTCTGCTCAGTGGCACTGACTTCGACAATCATGAAGTGCTTTGAGTGGCTGATAATGGATCTTATAAAATCCAGTCTCCCAGCTACTGTACATTGGACCCTTTCCAGTTGGCCTACTACTCAAACCGGTTCATAGCAGCGTCTACACTTTCTGAGGAGATTGAGATGTGTAAGGCTCCTTGCATTGGAGCTCTCAACTGTATATATTTGTAGCATGTCTGCTCTCATTCCTACTCCCCAGGACAGAACAAAGATAGAGTTCCTGTGGAGCTCATTTTCCATCCCACTAGCCTTCACAATTAATGTATTCAACATCAACCGCCCTGCTCTGCTGGGTGAGCAGCTGACAGTGATGCAGGTGGATGCTTCTCTGGTGTCATGGATTATTGATTACCTGACTGGCAGACCACAGTATGTGTGCTTGCAACACTGTGTGTCAGACAGAGTGGTCAGCAGCACTGGGGCTCCACAGGACACTGTCCTGTCTCCCTATCTCTTCACCATCTACACCTTGGACTTCAACTACAGCACAGAGTCTTGCCATCTTCAGAAGTTTTCTGATGACTGCCATAGTTGGATGCGTCAGCAAGGGAGATGAGGCTGAGTACAGGGCTACGGTGGGAAACTTTGTCACATGGTGCGAGCAGAATCATCTGCAGCTTAATGTGAAAAAGACTAAGGAGCTGGTGGTGGACCTGAGGAGGGCTAAGGTACCGGTGACCCCTGTTTCCATCCAAGGGGTCAGTGTGGACATGGTGGAGGATTACAAATACCTGGGGATACGAATTGACAATAAACTGGACTGGTCAAAGAACACTGAGGCTGTCTACAAGAAGGGGCAGAGCCGTCTCTATTTCCTGAGGAGACTGAGGTCCTTTAACATCTGCCGGACGATGCTGAGGATGTTCTACGAGTCTGTGGTAGCCAGTGCTATCATGTTTGCTGTTGTGTGCTGGGGCAGCAGGCTGAGGGTAGGGGACACCAACAGAATCAACAAACTCATTCGTAAGGCCAGTGATGATGTGGGGGTGGAACTGGACTCTCTGACAGTGGTGTCTGAAAAGAGGATGCTGTCCAAGTTGCATGCCATCTTAGGCAATGACTCCCATCCACTCCATAATGTACTGGTTAAGCACAGGAGTACATTCAGCCAGAGACTCATTCCACCGAGATGTAACACTGAGCGGCATAGGAAGTCATTCCCACCTGTGGCCATCAAACTTTACAACTCCTCCCTTGGAGTGTCAGACACCTTGAGCTAATAGGCTGGTCCTGGACTTATTTCCACTTGGCATGATTAACTTATTATTTAATTATTTATGGTTTTATATTGCTATATTTCTTCAATATTCTTGGTGCGGTTGTAATGAAACCCAATTTCCCTCGGGATCAATAAAGTATGTCTGTTTCTCTGTTATCCTTTGTATTTTCAGCCATTTCCAAAATTAAACTCCCACTTTCCTCTCTCTTTTCCATTCCTTGTATCATAAGTCAGTGCTCACTTTGTGATTCCCTGATATACTCTTCCTACCCCATCCACCACTTCCTGACCCTCAGAGCCTGCTGCTGTAACTGGAGAAGATACAACTGCAGTTCATTGTGCTCTTCCCACCATCCAGGGACCGAAATATTCCAAGTGAAGCAGCTAGATTACTCTTGCAAAGAACTTCTATATACTCATCTCCTTCTATACCTAGAACAGAAGGCTGTTGTTAAAAGTAGAGATTGGCTAATTGGGCTTATTCACACTCGAATGTGGAAGGCTGCTGAGTGACCTTACAGAAGGTTATAAAAATATGAGACACAAATTCTAGAATCCTTACTCAGAGACTCCCAAGGCAGGGAGTCTTGAACTGCAGCAAACAAGTTTATGGTGTGAAGAAGAAATATAAGGGGTAAGTAAATTTTTCACACAATTGATGGCATGCTAGCAGCTATACTTCATTAAGTGTTTGAGGAGATTTGGTATTGCCACCAATATCTCTAACAAATATCCACCAATGAATTCTGACTAGTTGCATCACCGGTTGGTATGGAGGCTCCAACGATTGATTGATATCAATGATTGATAGAGGTTGTAGAGAGTTGTAGACTATGGAGGGCATCTTCAAAGAGTGGTGTCTCAAGAAGGATCATCCGTCACTAAGGATCCTCACCATCTTGCACATGCCCTCTTTCTCATGACCCTCACAGGGACAAGGTGCAGGATCCTGAAGAGCCAGATGCAATGTTTCAGAAACAGCTTCTGCTTCTCTGCCATCAGATTTCTGAATAGTCCATGAACCCATGAACACTACCCTGTTATACATCTTTCAAACTGTTTGTTTCTTTATTTATTAAGTTATGGTAATGTTTATATTTTGCACTGTTCTGCTACCACAAAATGACAAATTTCATGACCTATGTCAGTGGTAATTAACCTGATTCGGATTCTGATCTTGATTAATGATTGTAATGAGAGGGTGTCAGGGTAGAGATACGTCTCTACCAAAGGAGGTTTAAAGTACTTCTTCCCCACTCTAGCCTGCAGGTTACCCTTAGTCAAGGTGTAGCATCTTGATCAGGGTCATGTGAAGCCACGGGAGCAGGTGGTGCATATCACAAGTCCTGGCCAAGTGACCAATAATGCCAGGCAGACAATCTCTGAATGGCAGAGATGTGCTGTATTGTAAAGACACTGCACAGAAGACGACAATGCCAAACCACTTCTGTAGAAAAATTTGCAAAGAAAAATCATGGTCATGGAAAGATCATGATCACCCATGTCACACAACACAGCACATAATGAATGAACAATTGTAACTAGGTGCTGGAGGAGGTGGTGGAGACAGATATATTCACAATATTTAAAAGGTGCTTTAATTTAGCTAATTGGATAGTGAAGGTATAGATGGACACAGACCAAATGGAAGCAAAAGAGATTATCAGATAGCCATCATACTCAGCACAGACAAGGAGGCCTAAGATGACCTGTTTCTATGCTGTAATTTGTGTGATTTTCATAGCTCTTTTGTATTACTTTTGTGTTGGGCACCAACCATTGAATATTAGACACACAAGGAAATGCAGGTGCTGAAAATCTGCATATGATATGCTGTTGACACCAAAATTGGAGGCAGAGTGGACAGCGCGAGGAAGAATATCTATTTTGTTGCTCTTTTATCTCTATCAAATAAATTTTTTCATCAGATATCCTTTCATTCTAAAACATTAACTCAGTTCCTCTCTACCTGACCAGTTGATTCTTTCCAGTATTTTCTTATTGTTTAAAACTTTAGGGCAGACTTCATAGAAACAGGTTTCTGTTAGCTTTGTCTGTGCAGGGCAGGTTGATCAACCTAGAGAATGATTCTGCTGGATAGAGATCCCAACACTAAGGGACATTTAAAAATAGAGTTAGTTACTAACAAACTCAAAAGTGAAAACTAGATAAAGTACTTTATTCAGTTAGAATATTGAACTTGAAAGAAGCAATTGAGACAAATGATTAGTGCTTTCATATTTCCTTTGAGAAAGAGGCCATTTGGCCCATTAAGATCTAAATAAGGTTGAAGGAGTAGAGAGAAGATTTACAAGGATGTTTCTGGGACTGGAAGACCTGAGTTACAAGGAAAGATTGAGTAGGTTAGGAAGGACTTTATTCCTTGGAATGTAAAAGATTGAAGTGAGATTTGATTGAGATATACAAAATTATGAGTGTATATAGATAGGGTAAATGCAAACAGGTTTTTTCCACTGAGGCTGGGTGGGACTACAACTAGAGGTTATGGGTGAAAGGTGGAAAGTTTAAAGGGAGCATGAGGGGAAAATTCCTCACTCAGTGGGTTGTGAGAGTGTGGCATGAGCTGCCAGTGGAAGTGGTGCAGGCGAGCTCAATTTCAATGTTTTAGAAAAGATTGGATAGGAACATGGATGGCGAGGTATGGAGGGTTGTGGGCCCGATGCAGGTCGATGAGAGTAGACAGTTTAAATGGCAGTTTCCTTTTCAATATTCTGTTTATGCTGGGATCCAGAGGAATTCCTTCAGTCCTATTCCCTCACATTTCTCTGTAACCTATTCTCTTTCATATCACTATTAACATGTCCACTTCTCCTCCTTCCCAGCTAACCTACTGTAGCTGCAATAGTAAACTTACCTTAAGACCAGTGTGTCTTTGGGATGTGGGAAGATACAGGAGCACCTGGGGAAAATCTGTGCAGTCACAGAGAGAATGTGCAGATGACTTACTTGCAAAACTAGAGGTTCAAAACCAATCCCAGGTTACTGAAGCTGTGAGGCAGCTGCATTAATAGCAGTGACATTGTGGAGGAGACCATTCAGCCCTTCAAGTTTAAACTAGCTTTTGAATCTGATCCAGCAGTCTCACTTATTTCCCTGTAATGTCAATAAATTCTACCCAATTATCTTGCCCATTAGAGATAACTTGCAGTCACCAATTAACCTACCAGCATGTCTTTGGGCTGTGGAAGAAAGTGGGAGATCCAAGAGAAATTTGCAGGGAGAATGGTAAATTCCTTATAGGTAGCACCTAAGATCAGGACTGGATGATGGGACAGTGGGGCAGCAGCTGTAAACTTATACAATAATAGGGAAAACATTTGGAAAATCCCAGGAGGTTTTTTCTACTATGCTAAGACTGTCGATCAAAAGAACAATTTGAAAGATCTGATGCGGGGAGTGATTGGAAGTTTGCTTTCCTTGCTCTGGAAAGGATGGGGGTCACCATTTAGTTGCAGAACTAAGTGGAAACCTTTCTCTTCAGCAATTCAAAATCCATTGAAATATTCTAGAACTGAGCCAGGGGGAAATTTCAGCTAATAAAGTAATTGCTTGTGTATTTCAGATAGCTTTAATTCCAGTTTTCTCTGAACGTACTAGATACCACAAAATATAAGTGCTATTTTCTTTCAGGAATTGGCATTGAAGCACCACAGGGGTCGAAATGAAAGGTAGACTTGTAGTTTCAGGAAATCACGTAACTGTTGCCCTGTTACTTGGCAACCTACACTGAGTCATTGGTCTTAAGTGGCAGACAAATATTTTCAAATGAATTAAAAGAACACAATTACCAAGATGTTGCTAAGGAAGTGAAAATTGAAGTGATTCCATCAATGCTTTCATAGCTGGGAATTTACAAAAATAAGTTAGGAATTTAATTTAAAGATTAAATGTGTTATTTTAATAATATTCTTGTGAGAAAAGTATGAAATGAAACAGTTTATTATCAATGTTGAATGCAAACAGTAATTGAAAGATCGATAGATATTCTGGTTTGCTCATTTTCTTGCTGTAGCATAGAATTGTAGCTGCATTTGATATTCAATTAGGAAAGTTAATTAAATACTTATAAAATTCATTCTTTCAATAAGGATGCTACACACAAGGCAAACATTTAATTCGATTCCCTAATTGCCCTTTAGAGTGCGGAGCTGACTCACCTTCTTGAATTCCTGATATTCCTTTAGTAAAGGCTGTCACACATGTTGTTGGGGGAACCTTGACCCGGCAATGCGACTCTGGATGGGCACGTGTGCGAATCAGATTGAAACTTGTTCCATTGCCCATGATCTTTGTTCTTCTCGGAGATGAAGTTCATTGGCTGTGATGTTGTGGCAGGTAAGTGTAGTGGGTTTTGCTAATGTTGCATACTGCAATCACACAGCACAGTCTGGTATGGCTATCCGAATGTGGAGGTGAGTGGACTCTGTCCCCACCATTGAAAATACCTGCATGAGACTCAGCTTCAGGAGGGAAACTCAAGGATCTCCACCATCGTGGCCATACCATCTTTTTGCAGCTGTTATTGGGCAGGAGGTACAGAAACCCCAAGTCTAATACCACCAGGTTCAAGAA
This sequence comes from Hypanus sabinus, assembly GCF_030144855.1. Lineage (NCBI taxonomy): Eukaryota > Metazoa > Chordata > Chondrichthyes > Myliobatiformes > Dasyatidae > Hypanus > Hypanus sabinus. Next base: position 133,158,497 of record NC_082706.1, read on the forward strand.
CTGCTACTTCTGGTCATGAACTAACCAGCAAAACATTAATCACAACAATTCAGTGACACCATAACCACTTCAATCACTGAACGAAAATTGACTCTTTTGTTCTAATTGTGTTCTTTCTTGTAAAAATTGTGCATAATTTATGGTTTCCTTCTGACTATTGCTAATATGATGCTACATACCTGTGATCCTGCAGCAAGGAAGGTTTTCACTGCACTGTGCATACATGTGCTTGTGCACATGACAGTAAACTTGATCTTGACTTTGCTATTGCTACTACACTGTCTGGCCTGCTCTGTAATTACGGTTTGTTCTGGATCTGGTTGCGTTGGAAAGGGTCACAGAAGAGATTCACCAGGATTTTGCCTGGGTTGGAGTGTTTCAGTTACAGGGAGAGATGACAAAGGCTGGATTTGTTTCCTTTGGCGCAGAGGAGCATAAGCGGTGGGGGAGGGGGGACCAGCTAGAGGTACACAGGCTGGAACTTCTAATCTGGCATCCTTGTGTCTTCACTGGTGCCAGGTGACAGAAATTGATGTCTCCCCCCACCTCATCACTTCCCTCTGAGCTTCACACTGTTGCTTTTACTTTCTAATATTATGTAAGATTCCCAAGAACTGGCTCAACAACCCAAAGTTTCTGTAAGTTAAAAATGCTGTTGACTGAGATCAAAACAGTTGCACTGGTAGTTAATTCCATCAGGTTGTAGGTTCTCAGTTAACTGTAGATCTAAAGTTTATTGTCATGAGCACAAGTACGTTGAGGTACAGGAACAGTGCAAAACTTACTGGCAACAGCGTCACAGGCACCTGGCTACAGATTAATCTCTGCAGCAGCTTGTGTTCTTATGCACTGAAATAGCTGTACCTGGTTATGATACAAGCAGTCAGGATACTTCCAACAGTGCTTCCCTTTTGCTTACACAGTGTCTATATTTTTCCATTCTCTGCACATTCTTGTGCTTCTTAAGAGCTTCTTAAGTGCCTCTATCATATTTGTCTGCCGTACCACACCCGAGCAGTACATTCCAGGTACCCACCACTCTGTATAAGAAACTTGTCCCACGTATCTCTTTTGAACTTACTCCCTCTCATTTTAAATACGTGCCTTCTAGTAATCCCATTGACATTTCAATCCTGCAAAAAGGATACCAGCTGTCTATTCTATTCATGCTCGCATGATCTTATAAACCTCTATCGGGCCTCCACGCAGCCTTCACCGCTCCAGAGGGAAAAAGCCCATGTTTGTTCAACCTCTCCTTTTCGAACACGCGCTCTGATTCAGGCAGTATCCTGTGTTCTAGTCAAGTTGTATTTATTGTCGTGTGCATAAATTATATATAATGTTGATGGTGGCAAAAACTGTTGAATGTCAGGGATGGGTGAGTAGACTTTTTTATTGGACATGGTCATTGCCTTAGATTTATGAGGTATGTATTTTACTTGGCACTTATCTGTCCTTGCCTATGTGATGCATTTGTGTGGCTATAGTTGTGGTGATCTTCATTATCTGAAGGGTTGTGATTCATACATCACATAAATGGGTCTTTGGCCTAACACGTCCATGCTGATCATTATATTTATCTACAGTAGTTCCATTTACTTGCATTTGCAGACTTAAAAATACACCTTCCTCGCTACCATTAACCTCATGAACTCCTTCACATTCCCTTCCCAGTGGTGCTGCTGTTCTCAGACTCTTAATTCTTCCTCCATTATTAATTTTGATATTATCATTTGAGCATTTCTCTTTTTTGCACCGTCTTTGCAGCATTCTGTTGTTTTGTGCCCGTCTCAGCTCTTATTATTACCATACAGGCTGTTTACTCTCTGAGCTGCAAGTGAGCAAGTAACTTCGGTGCACCCTGGTGTTTGTGACAGTAAAATAACCTGAATCTGAGGCCTGAAGCCTTGTATTCCTTGGTGATTCACATGCCTGCCTTTACGCCTGTTACGTGTCATGAGAGTACCGGCCTACTCCACTGCTTCAGGTGGCATGTTCCAGACTGCAAGCATCTTGTGTGACAAAACACCCCTCAGATCCCTTTTTATTTTAATTCTCTGCCCTCTTGTCTTCAGGAAAAGGATCATTAGTGTTCATCCTAACTATCATAATTTTACATAACTCTCTCACGTTTTCATCTCAACAATTTCCATTCCATGTAAAATAAACACATCTTCTGCTATCGTTTCTTAGAGAGTGGGACTGGTAAATCTAATACCCCTGGATGACAAAGTTAAAAAGGGAATCTGCCAGATATTCTTATCTTAATAATCTTAAAAGCCTAGACAAATATAGAAAACAAGGGGGTGAAGTTAAAGAGACTAGGAATTCAAAGAGAGGTCATGAAAAAGATTAAAATAAAATCAAGACACCTTATAAGGACACAAGGGTATAACTAAGGAGAGGTTGCTGGCCTGCAAGTAGGACAGAGGGATGTTTTAAGAAAGACTTTTACACTAAAGGCATTTATACTTGCAGTTATTACACTGGCTGAATTGACATCAAGGACATCCAGTAATCATGCAGGTTTTGTGGTGTGCATTAGTACAGTGGTTCTTGGGGTGATGGGAGTTCCTAAGGAGGCGATGGAGGTGGGGTGGGGGGGGGAAGCTGAGGGTTTCCAGGCTTAATTTAAGAAATTAATTAGTTATTATAAGAATTGATCCTCTGCCTCATAATTGATTACAATGATTGCGCAATCACCTCATTTCTTGTTAACCAAAAAATGAGGTGATTTGCTTGAAGCACTTTGAAATGCAATGCAACACTTTTGTATTTGGCACATCATGAGACATCTGGACTGAAGAAATCGTGTTATTTCCAGGCCCAGCCTGTGCATTATTGCTGTTCACTACTGTAGTACAGTGTTAGTATGATCCCCATGGTCTAATCACATAGTGACACATATCCTGTGAAGTAGGGGATGGAGTGCAATGGGGTAAAATTCAGAATCTGCCCTTTCAAATAGTCTTGACATTTCTCTAGCCAAACAAGATATTGCTGCCCCACTTTATGTACCTTCAGGGAGAGGGTTAGGTTTTGCCTGAGCTATGATGATGTCATAACTTGTGTGAAAAAGTTTTATCAAATGAGGCAATGAAACTGCTCAGCTCCTTGAACATTTGAAGAAAATGCTCTGATAAAGCAAACAAGAATTTTTCTTATTTTCAGTCACTGTGAAAACTCAGAAACAGAAACCACTTCAAAGCATGTTTGCCAGCACTTCGCAACAAACCGGTGATGGTTTGCTGCTTCATATAACATTTCATCGTTGATTGCCAAATCTGGAAAGCCCTATACAATTGAAAAAGAACTGATTCTGCAAGCAGTGAGGGAGGCTCTAAGTACAATTTGCATAAGACTCCAGTTCAAATAATTAAAGTGATTCCACTCAGCAACAACTCTTTTCAAAGACAAATAGATGAAATGTCTGAGAACGTGGAAGACAAATTGTGCAACATACTTTAGACTACAGAATTTACTCTGCAGTAGGATGAGTCAAATTTCCATACAATGAACCTTTGCTTCTTGGTTATGTCTGTTTCATGAAAGATGAAAGCATGGTTCAAGAATTGTAATTAGCAAGGGAGTAGAAACAGGTATGAAGGAGAAGTCAATATTTTGGGTTGTTGAGCAATTTTTCAAAGAGGGCATTCTGCTCACTGACATTCTTGCTTGACATCAATACCATGGGGCTATTACTTTCTTGAAAAAAGCTGCTCCTAACATATTTACTATTCACAGTGTAATTCACATACAACATCTTGTTGCAAAAAACCTGTGTTCAGCTGCTGAAATCATTAACTGCTGTTATCACAGCAGTAAAAAAACAAGTCCCATGCTCCCAATTCCCAACTATTTCAAGAACTTTGTATTTAGAATGATGAACAGCTTGACTGTTTGCTAGTGCACACACAATGGCTCTCGAAAGGAAACAATCAGAGATGATTTAATGAGTTTTTTGAAACTGTGATAACATTTTTTGAAGACTTGAATGCTTCATTCAGTAACCTAGTCAAGAATATTAGGCATAACATTCTTTATTTGTCAGAATTATTCTCAAAGTTTAATGAAATCAATCTTCAATTGCAAGGAAATGTGAATCTTATCAAAACCAAATCAGTTGACTCTACATTTAGAGTAATGGTCACAGAAAAGTACAGTACAGTACAGAAACAGGCCATTGAAACTGCTTACTCCCATCGGCCTGCACCTGCCATACCTCTGCTATCCTTCTTCTTCTTCGGCTGTCCATCAATTTCGATGTTGACTAAGGCATGGGCAAGGTTGTATGGAAGACCAGCAGTTGCCCAAGCTGCAAGTCTCCCCTCTCCATGTCACCCATGTTGTCCAAGGGAAGGGCCTAGGCCGATACAGCTTGACACCAGTGCTGTCGCAGAGCAATGTGTGGTTAAGTGCCTTGCTCAAGGATACAACATGCTGCCTCAGCTGAGGGTCGAACTAGTGACCTTCAGATCACTAGACCAACGCCTTAGCCACTTGGCCACACGCCAACATGTACCTATCCAGACTTTCCTTAAACTTTGAAATCAAGCTCACATGCACAATTTCTGTCCAAGTTAACTATTTAAGTGTAACATTGGCTGTTGCAATCTTTTCCAGTTTCTGAGCCTTTCTTTCAAAGCAATGAGACAGACTGCAAATGACAGAACATAGGGGTCTGAGATGCCTTCTGACATTCAGCTTGATATTGAGAAGCTGATATCACTGCACCAAGCTCATCCATCTTACTGAATGGTAAAAAAACAACCAAATAGTGAATTGTTGGACTACCAATATATGCCCTAAAATTGTTGATGAAAATTACTTTCACTCTAAATAAATTATATTATTTGCAGGCTTAGTAAATTTGAAGAACTTTGCAATTATTTGTCACTGCTTTGAATTTGTAGTTTGGATATTCTTTCACTGTGCACCAAAATTCCCTATAGTTTTTATGTAATGGCTCGAAAGGGAGATGGAGAGCTAGGGATGTGGTCTGGAAGTGAGGATGTGGAAGGAGGAGGTAACCCAAGAAAACTTTAGCAGATGTGGTGCATAAGATGTAACATTTCCTCCTCTCTTAACACTAGGGTGAACTTGGGTAAAATTCGCACTGAGCATTATTAATGGCTTCTCGTTACTTAATCCCGGCGACTTCATGGACGAGAGGAGCAGCAGAATGTAGAACACTGGAGCATACAGTACAGGGATGGGTCCTTTGACCTGCAATGTCATGCCACTCAAATTAAGCAAATGACAGCTCATCTCTTCTGCATGCTCATGACCCATAATCCTCCATTTTCTGCAAATTCATGTGCCTTTCTAAGAGCCTGTATCATTCCTGCTTCCACCACCACCCCTGGAGGTGCTTTCCGGGCATCCACCGCTCTCTATGTAAAAAAATTGCTTAAGGTGACCCCCCACCCCCACCCCACATGTATATACCCTAATAGTAGGTTTTGTCTGAAGGAAAAGGACACTGTCTGTCCCCTCTATCTCTCCTCATATAATTTTATAACTTTAGCTGAACAAGATCCAGTCAGAACTTGAAGCATAGAATAGAACAGGCTCTTTTAATCCTTGATGTCTATGCCAGCCATGATGCCAGTCCGAATTAACTCATCAGCCTACGTTCCTCCATTCCCTGCCTGTTCACGTCTTTCTAAAAGCCTCTTAAGAACTGCTGTCGTATGTTTCCACACTTCCCCAGGCGCCCCCACTCTGTAAAAACTTGCCTGATGAATGTCCTTTAAACTTTCCGCCCCGCTGCCTTCAGAAACGCGCCGGCTGAATTGTCCCTGAGTAAGCGCTTGTGATCGACCAGGTACCCGGCTGTGCTCACCCTGGCGTGCATTCAGTCGGAGGGGGAGGCACTACCAGTTCAGTTTAAGTTGCTGCCGTTTCCGGGGCTCGTGAAGGCGCAGACTGCCTCCGGACCTCACGAAATCCGTTAGAGCAGAGCTGAGGAATCTCCCTTCCAGTTGAAGTCGGTCTCATTGCGAGCTGGAAGACAGGGGACCTGGAAAAGGTAGGTGATGCAGTGGGCTAGCAGGTCTTTCAGTAAGTAACTTTCAGATATCTTGTGCGCTTATTGAAGACCTTAAGCAATCATTAAACCGACATTTTACCATTTACAATTGAAATGTTGATGTCTGCGCTAAAGCGTTTGATTCTTCTTCACTGGATATTTGAATTTTATTTTTAATCTCTTTCACTGGATTGTTAGGAAAGCTGGTATTTATCACCTGTATATAAACGCACCCCCGTCGCAGCGAAGGGCGATTTCACTCGAGTTGTATCCAAATCATACGGGGTAGGGACTGCAGATTTAATTTCCCCCATTATCAGGAGGGGTCTTAAAGACAGTCCCGTGAATTATATTGTCACAATTTGATGATAGCTCTTTAGACAAGGCTTATTTCGTGGGTCGCACTTGATGGTTAAACGTCTGTGCTGTGGGCACTTGTCCAGGAACCAATCAGTTAACTCTGAGGCTATAGTGTGTTTAAGCTAATCTCTTATTAGTAAATGATAATAAATATTGTGACTATATGAAAACAGGTAAAAACGGACCGAGTGAAACCATCCTCAGAACTGGAAAGCCACGTGGTAAATTAGTAAATTATTATTGTCTCATGTATGGAGATTCAATGAAAAGCTTGTTTCACCTCATCCGTAGGAATCAATTCACCACATCAGTACAAGGAGGTAGGACAAGGGAAAATCAATAACAGAATGTAGAATAAAGAGTCCCCAAATCCTAGGGCCTTTCTACAGGGGCACAACTGAGAGCATCCTGACTGGCTGTATCACTGCCTGGAATGGGAACTGTACTCCCCTCAACCGCAGGACTCTGCAGAGAGTTGTAAGGACAGCCCAGCGCATCTGTAGGTGTGAACTTCCCACTATTCAGGACATTTACAGTGACAGGTGTGTAAAAGGGGCCTGAAGGATCATTGGGGACCCAAGTCACCCCAACCACAAACTGTTCCAGCTGCTAACATCCGGGAAACGGTACCGCGGCATTAAAACCAGGACCAACAGGCTTCGGGACAGCTTCTTCCGCTAGGCCATCAGACTGATTAGTTTGCACTGACACAATTGTATCTCTAAGCCACATTGACTGTTCTGTTGTACATCTTACTGTACATACAATTAATTACAAATGACTATAATTCGCACATTGCACATTCAGATGGAGACATAATATAAAGATTTTTATTCTTGTACGTGAAGGATGTAAGAAATAAAGTAAGTTCAAGTCAATTCAGTTACAGAGAAAGTGCAGTACAGGAAAACAATGAAGAGAGAGAGAGAGAGAGAGAGAGAGATATTCCCAAGTGCCATAAAGCCTGATTTGCTGAATTCGATTCCAATGGACAGTGATGTTAACTCATGGACTTACTGATCCACTTTCTGAAACGATCAGAGTGATTTTCATCGTTGGCATGGGGCGGTGTCCTGTGGAAAATACATGATGGGAATTTTGAACGAATGGGCTTGTGAAGCCACACCCAGAGAAACGTGGCGCTGGGTGGTTTTCCGAATCAGAACTCCCTCAGATTATAGGAAAAGGAGGCAGGAGCAGAAGTACTTTAAAGGCCGGATCAGTTTTGGGAGGTTTGCAAAAGTTTGAATTCAAATTGGCTAGATGGAAAGGCCAGTGTGTTGCTGGAAATCTGCCCTCCAATCCTCCACCCCTCCTCGCTAGCTTTTCTTACTCATCTTTAGAGGTGGTGCTGGAAACTCTTCTACCATCGGATCATAAAGGCAACCCAGTTCCTGCATTCTTGTATGCCCACCTGTCCTACATGCAGTAGATATAAAAATATCTCATCCTGGTCTGAGGAGACAGTACAGTGTAGGAACCGTCTCTTCAGCCCCCGTTGTCTATGTCATCCATGATACCAAATGAAACCGATCCATCTGCCTGTACATAATCCACATCCCTTCATTCCCTGCCTATTCGTTGTCCATCGAAATGCTACTAATCACCTCCCCTCCGTCACAACCACGGATTTGGCAGCGCAGTAGATACGGCAATTGTGCTTGTGAATTTGGACGTGTCAGCTAATTATTATTTAATCGTGATAGTATTTAACTCCATACTTGTCATCGTAGTGCCTGTCGAGATTCGGACGGAGCACAGCAACGCTTTGCTGCTGTCTTACATTCGGCCTTCCCTGAGTTACTGGACTTTAAGTCAACTGACTCTGAAGACTGGAGGCATTCGTTTAATGTTTAAAAGTTCTTTTCAGCCGCAGTGTAGGCTTTTTCCTTTTGAGAGTTTTAGTTAATGGCCGTGTTTGGCCGAGCGTTTATTGTTTTATTTTCCCTTGAACACGGTTCGTATTAAAGTCCGTGAACTATCGACCTGCTTCAATGCCTCTCACTCCGCACTTGGGCTATGTCCGAACCTGGTGACACCCTGGCGGTGCGTTCCAGGCAACTTCTTGCCCAGCACATCTTCCTCAAACTTTCCCACTCCGACCTTTAGTGTTTGGTGTTTCTACCCTGTGAATGAGATTCTGACCGTCTATCCTATCAATGCCTCCCATAATTTAATGAACTCCTATCTGGTCTCCTCCTGACTTTTGGCACTATCCGATCGTGTCCAGTGTCTCCTCATGGTTAAAATCCGGGCAGCATCCTGGTGCACTTCCTCCTCACTCAGTCCAAAGCTTCCCCATCCTTCCGGTAATGGGGCGGCCTGAGCTCTGCACGCCAGAATTATAGTCCCCAGTATTAGTTGGAAATACTTCAGGAGGTTTCATCTCATGGCTGGCTCCACCCCTATTGTTCATCTAACATATTCATGGGATCTTTCATCAATTAACTATTGAACAGACTGTTAGATTGTCATTGATTAGCTATTGAACCGAACAGATATAATTAATGAATAAAATCACAGTACTTTTAATTTGATGATTTTCTTCCTACTTTGCCTTGTATTCTCTTCAGTCTTCCAGAGTCTCCAGAAGAGCTGTGCAGGGGCAGTTTACCCGGTGAAACTGGATGACATGATGCCCGATGTTTTACTCCTCTGTCGTTGTTTTCATCTCCTCAAAACATCTTCATAAACACAGTGACAGAGCATTACAAATTCACGCTTGGAGCTTAAGTAACTTTGTCTATCACTTGGGCAATGTAGCATCGTCTCCGCTACCTCTTCTCACACTCACCATTGAGTTCTAACTCTCCATCCTTTTCTTTCCTTTCCAGGTCCATCATAACTTGGGGGTTGCAACTGACGAAGAGGAGGTGAAAGACTTATCTTGAATGCACCTCCTTTCTCCACCTTAAGCAGGCAGGTACCAGCACACACGTTAACTCTTCATATGCCCTACTTACATAGAACAGAACAGTAAAGGAACAGCCCTTTCGCTCATGATGTCAGTGCTGATCATGCTGTCAATCAAAACTAATCCCACCTACTTGCCCATGGCCTTTATTGATAGGATAGGATATAGGAACAGAATTAGGCCATTCAACCCATCAATTCTGCTCTGCCATTTAACCATACTTAATGATTTTGTCAACTTCACTCTCCTGCCTTTTCCCTTCAGCCCTTTACAATCAAAGACCTATCCGTCTCTTCCTTATAAATGCAGGACATTCTACAGATGTTGGAAATCCAGAACAACAGATACAAAATGCTGGAGAAGCTCCAGAAACTCAGTAGGTCAGGCAACATCTATAGAGATGAATAAACAGTCATCATTTTGGGTCAAGACCTTCTTCAGGAATGGAAAGGAAGGGGGAACGCACTGGTGAGGGGAGGGGAAAGACAATTAGCCGGAAGGTGATAGGTGAAGCCAGGTGTGTGGGAATGTTAAAGGGTTAGAGAAGAAGGAATAGGAGAGGGTTAGAGAAGAAGGAATAGGAGAGGGTTAGAGAAGAAGGAATAGGAGAGGGTTAGAGGGTTAAAGGGTTAGAGAAGAAGGAATCTGATAGGAGAGGAGAGTTGACCATAAGAGAAAGGGATGGAGGAGGAGGAGGTGATAGGCAGGTGAGGAAAAGAAGTAAGAGGCTAGAGTGGGAAATAGAAGAAGAGGGAAAGGGGAGGTAAAAAAATTACGGGTAAGAAAAATCGATGTTCATGCCATCAGATTGGAGGCTACCTAGACAGAATATGAGGCATTGCTCCGTCCTGAGACAGGCCTCATCAACACAAACAAGGAGGCCATGGACGGACGTGTCAGAATGGGAATGGGGATAGGAATTAAAATGGTTGGCCACAGGGAAATTCCACTATTGGGTGATGGAATGGAGATGCTTAACAAAGCAGTTCCCCAATTAAAGTCATTTACCTCACAGATTTAGGTGAGGCAACACTTCACCTGCGAATCAGTTGGGGTCATTTATTGTGCTCCCGATGACCTCTTCTACATTGGTGTGACCCGATGTAAATTGGGGGACTGCTTTGTAGAGCTCTTTCGCTCCATCTGACAAAACAGTATTTCCTGGTGGCCAACCATTTTAATTCCTATCCCCGTTCCCATTCCAACATGTCAGTCCATGGCCTCCCTTTTTCCATGATGAGGCCACTCTCAGGTTGGAGCAGTAACACTTTATATTCCATCTAGGTAGACTCCAACCTGATGGCATGAACATCAATTTCTCATCTGGTGTTTCTTTTCCCTCTCTGCTTCCCTCTTATTCTATTCCCCACTCTAGCCTCTTCTTTCTTCTCATCTGCCTGTCACCTTCCCCGGTGCCATTCCTTCTTCCCTTTCTCCCATGATCCACTCTCCTCTCCTATCAGATTCCTTCTTCTCCAGCTCTTTACCTTTCCCACCCACCTGGCTTTACCTATCACCTTCTAGCTAACTCTTCTTCCCTTCTTTCCCCCTTTTTATTCTGTGTCTTCCCCCTTCATTTCCACTCCTGAGCAGGAGTCTCTGTCCAAGACGTTGACTGTTTATTCACTTCTATAGATGCTGTCTCACCTGCTGAGTTCCTCCAGCATTTTGTGTGTGAATCTTTACCTTAACTGCACCAATAATTTGGCCTCCACAGCCCTGTGTGGCAATGAGATTCACTGCCCTCTAATTGAAGAAATTCTTCCTCATCTCAGTTCTAAAGTGATGTCCCTTTATTCTGAGGCTGTGCACTCAGATCCAGGACTCTCCTACTAAAGGAAGCAACCTCTCCATCTCCACTTTATCTAGGCCTTTCAGTATCCAGTAGGTTTCAATGAGATCCACCCTCATCCTTCTGAATTCCAGGCCCAGTTTCATCAAATGCTCCTCAAACTTTAATCTTTTGAATCCTGGGATCTTTCTTGTGAACTTTCTCTGGTTCATCTCCAGGGCAAGCACATCCTTTCTTATATAAGGACTTCATAATTACTCACAGTATTCCAATTCAGTCTGACCAATGCCTTATAAAGCCTTATTTGGTCCTTGCTTTTATGTTCTAATCCAATTGCTGTGAGCTTCCGCTGCCTGATCATGTCCTCTTAAACACTGCTGTTGTAACTACTTCTGTCACCACCCCTGGCAGAGCTTCCAGGCACCTACCACTCTCTGTGCAATAAAATTCCTTTAAACTTTCCTGCTCTCAGCTTCTCAGCTTAAAGCGAAGCCCTCTATTATTTGACATTTCCACCCTGTTGAAAAATATTGATTATCTACTTTACATATGCCTCTCGTAACCATATATACTTCTACACAGTCCCCTCTTGGCCTCTGAAGAAGAGTACGGTTTCATAGATCCATCCAGAATGGGGGTGGGGGTGAGAGAGGGTGGTAGCATGGCCCAGGAATTAGTTTTACCCAGTGAAAGTCCTATTACAGTGGTTGCAGATACCAATCTAAGGCTCTGGTTTGACAGATCTCGACTAATGCTTTTCAGAGCTTTCCTTGGTGTTACCCACTCAGAGTCACACAGCATGGAAATAGGCCATTCAGTCCAACTTGTCTGTGCTAATCAAGCTTCCCAACTAAGCTAGTGCCATTTGTGTGTGTTTGGTCCCTATCTAAACCAGGGGGAGTGCCTGAAGTGGGTGGAGGAGGCAAATATGATCGAGCTGTTTAAGAGGCTCTTAGGTACATGAACATGCAGAGAATGCTGGGATATAGACAACGTACAGGCTGAATGGATTGGGTGTCATTAGGTTAATTAATTTGGCACAACATTGTGAGCCAAAGGGCCTGTTCCATGCTGTACTGTTCTGTGTTCTATAACTTAATACTCTGTCTAATACATCCAGTTTAGAAACAGGTGTTAAAGAATTGCATAAACATGAGAGATTCTGCAGGTGGGGGAAATCTTGAGCAACACACAAAATGCTGAAGGAGATCAGCAAGTTAGTCAGCATCTATGGAGAGGAATAAACAGTTGATGTTTCAGACTGAGAACTTTCTTCATGATTAAAAAATTGTACATGGTGTATTGGCCTTCATCAACCGTGGGATTGAGTTCAAGAGCCGAGAGGCAATGTTATAGCTATATAGGAGCCTAGTCAGACCCCACTTGGAGTACTGTGCTCAGTTCTGGTCACCTCACTACAGGAAGGATGTGGAAACTATAGAAAGGGTGCAGAGGAGATTTACAAGTATGTTGCCAGTATTGGGAAGCATACCTTATGAGAATAGGTTGAGTGAACTTTTCTCCTTGGAGTGACGAAGGATGAGAGGTGACCTGACAGAACTGTATAAGATGATGAGAGGGATTGTTTGTGTAGATGGTCAGAGGCTTTTTCCCAGGGCTGAAATGGCTAACGCGAGAGGGCACAGTTTTAAGGTGCTTGGAAGTAGGTACAGGGGGAAAGTCAGGGGTAAGTTTTTTTATGCAGAGTGGTGAGTACGCGGAATGGGCTGCCGACGACTGTGGTGGAGGTGGAAACAACAGGATCTTTTAAGAGGCTCTTGGAACTTAGAAAAATAGAGGGCTATGGGTAACCCTAGGTAATTTCTAAAGTAAGTACATGTTCAGTACAGCATTGTGGGCCGAAGAACTATATTGTGCTGTAGGCTTTCTATGTTTCTATTTATCATTACTGGCAAGCATGAAGCCATTGGCATGTTGGGAAATTCCATTCCGTTCACTTTCAAGGCAATCTTTTAGAAGTGAGACAAGACAACTTCAGGGCCTGCCTGCTCTTGTTACAGTGAAGATTAATGTTTAGTGAGGAATAGTGAGGGTCCTGTCAGGAAAAAAGGTGGTAGAGGCAGGAACAGTTACTTAAGAGGTGTCTGGACAGGTAGTGGAATGAACAAGTCATAGAGGGATATGGAATTAATGCAGGCAAGTGGGATTACTATAGAGGGGCTTGATGGTCAACATAGACACAGAGGGCAGTAGGGCCTGTTTCAAAAACTGTACAATACTATGATTCAATCTTGGCAGGTGCATATATTTTGATATATTTGTCTTTGGAGCCATTAGCAGTTTAGGACCAGTTAAGGGGCAGACAATAAGTACCAGCCTTGACAGTCATTCCACATCCTGCAAACAAGTAGGAAAATGGTACAGCCTCTGGAACTTCAAACCAGAGCAAAAGCTCATCGGACATTCAATTAAACATGTTTCTTTTCTGAAGTAGACCACACGGCTTTCTCTACAAGCACCTCACAGTGAAAGCAGAAGAGGATGACTGCGCCCTTGAAGTCCAGGAGTTAAGGATGAATTTAACCAAGCTTTCCCTGATGAGTGTAACTCTGGCTGAGGCAATGGTGAACAGGACAAGGAGCTCTACTGCTTTATGCGAACAAGTCAGTGTGGCAGTTGAGGTGTTCCTAATTCTGGGTATCATTAGTCTGCTAGAAAATATTCTGGTTATTGCTGCAATTATTAAGAACAGGAACCTGCATTCCCCTATGTACTTCTTCGTTTGCAGCTTGGCGGTGGCCGACATGCTGGTGAGTGTGTCCAATGCATGGGAAACCATTGTGATAACTTTACTCCACAGCAGGCATTTGGTTGTCAAAGACAGCTTTGTCAAACATGTAGACAACGTGTTTGACTCCATGATCTGCACCTCAGTGGTGGCATCCATGTGCAGTCTCTTGGCCATTGCTGTCGATAGATACATCACCATATTTTACGCATTGCGCTACCACCACATCATGAGCATGAAGAGAGCGGCCTTTATTATTGCAGGGATCTGGGCGTTATGCACCGGGTGTGGCATCATTTTCATCATCTACTCCGAAAGCCCGACAGTCATCATCTGTCTTGTCACCATGTTCTTCATTATGCTGCTCATCATGGCATCCCTCTATAGCCACATGTTTCTGCTGGCCCGCTCCCATGCCAAGCGGATTGCTGCTATGTCAGGCTCCAACTCCATCCATCAGCAAGCAAGCATGAAAGGCGCCATCACCTTGACGATCCTGCTTGGCATCTTCATTGTCTGCTGGGCACCATTGTTCCTGCACCTCATCCTCATGATCTCCTGCCCCAGGAACCTTTACTGCACATGCTTCATGTCACACTTCAACTTGTATCTGATCCTCATCATGTGTAACTCGATCATTGACCCACTCATCTACGCCTTCCGCAGTCAAGAAATGCGGAAGACGTTAAAGGAGATTATTTGCTGCCACAGTTTAAGGGCAGTTTGTGGACTTACTGTCAAGTGAGACTATAGTGAGCGAAGGTTGTTGGCTTTTAAAGGTTCCAATAACTAAATGTAGTGGAAGTCATGATCTGATATAGTTCTCAGCACAACTTCTCTACTTGTCAACTTGTCCCTCTAGGAATATGCCCTAGTGTTTAGTTTGTATCTTTTAACAGTACACCTGTATTCTGAGGAGCTTTGAGTCCCTCCTCTGGTCGATTTCTCCTGCCAAGACACCTCACCACCTTGCATTTATCTGTATTGAATTTCAAATGCTTAGGGAAAAGTGAGAGAGGAAAAAAAACCTCTCCTGTTACTGGGAACCTGAAGTAAGAATGGAAAGTGCTTAGCACAGGTCTGGCAACATCTGGCAGGTCTGGCAACACCCAAAACTAGGAAACGTTAGAAAACAAGCAGAGGAGGGGAAGGAGTGGAATGCTGATAAAGTGGTTGAGACCCTGAGAGAGTGAACAATGCAAATGCTTTTGCTGTAACAGAGAGTTTGAAGCTTCTTAATTACTGCTGATCTCCCTCAAGAAGGTGTAAGTAAAACATGGAACACAAAACACTACAGCATAGCCCACGACATTGTGCCAACCTCTATAAAGCTACTCCATGATCAATCTATCCCCCTACACGACCCGTAACACTCCACTTTTCTTACATCAATGTGTCTAAGAGTCTTAAAGTTACCAATGTATCAGCCTCTACCACCATCCCTGGCAGTGCATTCCAGGCATCTACTACTCTGTGTGTAAAAAAAAAACTACTGCTGACATCTTCCCTAAATTTTGCTCCACTCATCTTTAATAGAGAGGAAAGAATGAGGCAAAAGGAGAAAGGTAAATCCCTGGAACAGTCAGTTACTGTTTTCTGATAGAAGGTCATCAACCTGCACCATTAATTCTGTTTTTCTCTCTCCACTGAACTGTGTGATATGCTGAATAGTTTCCAACATACTCCTTTACTTTAAATTTTCAGTAACTGTTGGGGCTTTACTATTGCTTGCTTGGTGGGTGGTGATGCTTATCTGCTTGCACAGATTGGGGGAGGGTTGATGCTTTGCCACTGCTAGTGCATGGGAGGGGGTAGGGGTCTTTGGGGTTGTAATGTTTTTCTGTCATTCATCCTTTGGGGTTTTCTTCTGTTTTGTGGCTGTCTGTGAAGAGTAAGAATTTCAGGTTGTATACTATATACATTTTCCGATATTAAATGGAGCCATTGAACTGTGTTGTTCTGTATTTCCAATTTCTAACATTAGATATTTCCCTCTCTCCTCTGTCCTCATTCATCTCTCTCTACTGACCCCTTTGCTTGACAGCTAAACTGAGATTAACACAAAAACACAAGAAAATTGGAGCAGGAGTAGACCACAGGCCTCTCAAAACTGCCTCAAATTCAATAGGATCACAGCTGATCTATGCTGGCTTCAATTCCTCTTCAGTGCCAACTCCTCAATACCCTCAATTTTTTTAATCTTTCAAAATTTTATCTACCTCCACTTTAAGTCACAGAGTTATACAATGTTGATACAGGCCCTGCAGTCAAAGTGGTCCATGAGATCCAAGATATCCCATCTAAGCTAGTCCCCTTTGCCTGAAACTATTACTTTCCACAATGACGTCTGTGGTGACATTTTATCAAATGCCTTCTGGACAACTGAGTATGTTACATCTATTACTTCCTCAAAATAAACAGCACATTACTGTCTAAAAACTTCAATAAAAAGGTCAAATATAATAACCCCCACCCCAAAACAGGTTAACTTTGTCCAACTATCTTGTGTTTGTCTAAGTGCCCTGCTGGATTGTCTTTTGTAGCAGCTGTTAATTTAACTTCTAGAATCAACTATCAGATCTAACTTGTTAACTAACATACATGGTTTAGATGAAGTAATTTATGAGACTGAGACACAAGTTGCTGGGATCTGGAGCTAAACACAATCTTCTGCAGAAACACAGCAGGCCAGGAAGCCTCTGCGGAGGGAAAGAAATGGTTGACGTTTCAAGCCAAGTACATACATTAAGTAGATAAATTCTTGAAAAGCAAAGGAGTTGAAGTTCCAGCTTATTGTTATGGGCATAAATACAAAGGAAAGAATTAGAATCAGAATCAGTTTTAACATTGGCATATGTCATGAAATCTGTAGTTTTGCAGCAGCAATACGTAATAAAAACTATAAATTACAATTAAAAAAAGTTTAAAAATAGAACTAAATAAATGGAGCAAAAAAGAAAATAAGAACTTTTTACAGCAACAGCACAGTATATCACAATGTGAACAAATGCTTGAGAAAATGCATGAGGAAGACTGAAAATAATAATTGTGATTCTCAGTTCAATGACACCTCTTCAGTAAAATCAGTGAACTCCAGCTTTCAATATATAAAGAGAAGTGATAAAATATTCATTAAATCTGAAAATGTCATTTATCAGGATTAGTATTTAGTCTGTTCAGTTGAATATATCTCAAAGCAACATCTGTTGGACTAATGTTTAATGTGTATTCTCTTACATATCTTAAATGCTTTGTTAATATGTTAGCTATAAATTCCCTATGGTTCTTTTTATGTGCTGCTTTGTATTAACAAATCTAGTGCTATCCCATCTTATTGTGCATGTGTATCTGAAGTGATGATTGTATGAATTCAGAAAAATATGTTTTTCTATTTGTATATATTAAATTGTATGTGATACTGAAAGCATTATGGATGGAAGATCTTAATGTATGTGTTGAAGACATATCTGTTGAATCTGTTGAAGAAGCGATTGTTTTGTTACAAATAAGAAATTACATTAGAAGTACCATATGTTTTCTTATTTAAGTAAGCAGTGAATGAAAACTTAATCTAATAATGTTTCATACATACTTAACCCAAGACAGATATAGTGAGTCTTGATGCTAAGAAATTGGTGCAACACAATGTAATATTAATGCATCAATTGGAGCTATCTACTTTCATTTCCAAGACTCTTATTGTTCTACAAAGGATTCATTCTCAGAATTATGTTATTGTCTCTGCTCCAAAAGTCAGGTAATAAAGAATGTTGTGTAAGACGTAAGTTGCTTCACAACTTCAGGATGTCCCAGGAGCTTTATAGGCAATAAAGACATTTTGAAGTATTGTCACAGTTGTATTGCCAGAAGCAAATCAAGTTACACACATAGACTGGAATGTGACAGTGTACCAGTCAATTGAATTTTAAAAATATTTTATATATTAAGGTCGTAGAGTTAGTCAAGCCAAGTCAAGTTTATTGTCATTTAACGGGACTTGGGCGTCCTCGTGCAGGATACCCATAAGGTTAACCTCCAGGTTGAGTCAGTGGTGAAGAAGGCGAATGCAATGTTGACATTCATTTCTAGGGGAATAGAGTATAGGAGCAGAAATGTGATATTGAGGCTCTATAAGGCACTGGTAAGACCTCACTTGGAATACTGTGTGCAGTTTTGGGCTCCTTATTTAAGAAAGGATGTGCTGACATTGGAGAGGGTTCAGAGAAGATTCACTAAAATGATTCCGGGAATGAGAGAGTTAACATATGAGGAACATTTGACCGCTCTTGGACTGTACTCCCTGGAGTTTAGAAGAATGAGGGGGGACCTCATAGAAGCATTTGGAATGTTGAAAGGCATGGACAGAGTGGATGTGGCAAACTTGTTTCCCATGGTGGGGGAGTCTAGAACGAGAGGACATGACTTGAGGATTGCAGGGCACCCATTCAGAACAGAGATGTGAAAATTTTTTTTTAGCCAGAGGATGGTGAATCTATGGAATTTGTTGCCACGGGCAGCAGTGGAGGCCAAGTCATTGGGTGTATTTAAGGCAGAGATTGATAGGTATCTGAGTAGTCAGGGCATCAAAGGTTATGGCGAGAAGGCGGGGTGAATGGGACTGAAGGGGAGATTGGATCAGCTCATGATGAAATGGCGGAGCAGACTCGATGGGCCGAATGGCCGACTTCTGCTCCTTTGTCTTACGGTCTTATGGTCTATATCCTGTACTTGCATAAAATTTATATAACCATTTAATGTATATAGAAATGAGACAACTTTTCTTTGAACTAGGGTGTAAAGCACAGTAGTATACATAACACATGAAGGTAAGCATACCTCCAAGCCATCAGACTCCTCAGTACCCCGAGTCTAGTCTGACATCTACAACATTTATTATTATATTGATATTTGTCCTCTACTGTGCCTATTGCCTTGTTTATTAATTATTAATGAATGATTGAATTATTGTACTGCTCTGCATTGTTTTTGTGCACTTTATGTAGTCTTGTGTAGGTCTGTAGTCTAGTGCAGTTTTTATGTTGTTTTTATGTAGTCTAGTGTAGCCTTGTGCTGTCTCACATAGTCTAGGGTAGTTTTGTATTGTTTCATGTAGCACCATGGTCCTGAAGGAACGTTGTT
This sequence comes from Hypanus sabinus, assembly GCF_030144855.1. Classification (NCBI taxonomy): domain Eukaryota; kingdom Metazoa; phylum Chordata; class Chondrichthyes; order Myliobatiformes; family Dasyatidae; genus Hypanus; species Hypanus sabinus. The sequence goes on from NC_082706.1 coordinate 133,177,482, forward strand.
TCATTTTTACTGTGTACTGTACCAACAGTTTATGGTCAAAATGACAATAAAAAGTGACTTTACTTGATAAAATGCACACGTAAATAACAAACTAAAATGCAATAATGTTAAATATTGTAATGCATGGAACAGATTAACTAGTGGCACTTCAAATAAATATTGACTTGGTATTTTTGCTCACCTTCTGGGGTTTGTAGCACTTTGGAAATCAGATGAGGCATGGCTTTACTCTGAAAGTCAGAAGTCTATCTCCTCTGGACTGCATTTGAGTATTGATCTGGATTATTATAGACAATAGACAATAGACAATAGACAATAGGTGCAGAAGTAGACCATTCGGCCCCTCGAGTCTGCACCGCCATTCTGAGATCATGGCTGATCATTCACTATCAATACCCAGTCCCTACCTTGTCCCCATATCCCTTGATTCCCCTATCCATCAGATATCTATCCAGCTCCTTCTTGAAAGCATCCAGAGAATTGGCCTCCACCGTCTTCCGAGGCAGTGCATTCCACACCTCCACAACTCTCTGGGAGAAGAAGCTCTTCCTCAACTCTGTTTTAAATAACTGATCTCTTATTCTCAATCCATGCCCTCTGGTACTGGACTCTCCCAACATCTGGAACATATTTCCTGCCTCAATCCTATCAAATCCTTTAATTATCTTAAACGTTTCAATCAGATCCCCTCTCAATCTCCTCAATTCCAGCGTGTACTAGCCCAATCTCTCCAATCTCTCTGCGTAAGACAGCCCTGCCATCCCAGGAATCAACCTAGTGAATCTACGCTGCACTTCCTCAATTGCCAGAATGTCCTTCCTTAAACCTGGAGACCAAAACTGTACACAATATTCCAGGTGTGGTCTCACCAGGGCCCTGTACAAATGCAAAAGAACATCCTTGCTCTTGTATTCAATTCCCCTTGTAACAAAGGCCAACATTCCATTTGCCCTCTTCACTGCCTGTTGCACTTGCTCATTCACCTTCATTGACTGGTGAACTAGGACTCCTAGGTCTCTTTGCATTTCTCCCTTACCTAACTCGACACCGTTCAGACAATACTCTGCCCTCTTGTTCCAGCTTCCAAAGTGGATAACTTCACATTTATTCACATTGAATGACATCTGCCAAGTATCTGCCCACTCACTCAGCCTATCCAAGTCTCCCTGTATTCTCCTAACGTCCTCTTCGCATGTCACACTGCCACCCAGTTTAGTATCGTCAGCAAACTTGCTGATATAGTTTTCAATGCCCTCATCTAAATCATTGACATAAATCGTAAAGAGCTGTGGTCCCAATACAGAGCCCTGTGGTACCCCACTAGTCACCTCCAGCCAGTCTGAGAAACACCCATTCACTGCTACCCTTTGCTTTCTATCTGCCAACCAGTTTTCTATCCATGTTGAAACCCTGCCCCCAATGCCATGAGCTCTGATTTTACTCACCAATCTCCTATGTGGCACCTTATCGAATGCCTTCTGAAAATCTAGGTACACAACATCTACTGGCTTACCCTCATCTAACATCCTTGTTACACCCTCAAAAAACTCCAACAGATTAGTCAAGCATGATTTGCCCTTGGTAAATCCATGCTGGCTCGGCCTAATCCTATTTCTGCCATCTAGATGTGCCACTATTTCGTCCTTAATAATGGACTCAAGCATCTTCCCCACGACTGACATTAGGCTAACAGGGCGATAGTTCTCCGTTTTCTCCTTCCCTCCCTTCTTGAAAAGTGGGATAACATTAGCCACTCTCCAATCTTCAGGAACTGATCCTGAATCTAAGGAACATTGGAAAATGATTACCAATGCATCCGCAATTTCCTGAGCCACCTCTTTTAGAACCCTTGGATGCAGACCATCTGGACCCGGGGATTTATTAGCCTTCAGTCCTACCAGTCTACTCATCACAGTTTCTTTCCTAATGTCAATCTGCCTCAATTCCTCTGATATCTTATGACCCTGGCCCATCCATACATCTGGGAGATTGCTTGTGTCCTCCCTGGTGAAGACAGATCTAAAGTATGCATTAAATTCTGTTGCCATTTCCCTGTTTCCCATAACAATTTCTCCCAATTCATTCTTCAAGGGGCCAACATTGTTCTTAACTATCTTCTTTCTCTTCACATAGCTAAAAAAGCTTTTGCTATCCCCTTTTATATTCCTGGCTAGACTGAGCTCATACCTGATTTTTTCTCTCCGTATTGCTTTTTTAGTTAAGTTCTGCTGTTCCTTAAAACTTTCCCAATCATCTGTATTCCCACTCATCTTAGCCCTGTCATACTTCTTTTTCTTTATTGCTATACAATCTCTGACTTCCTTTGTCAACCACTGTGGCCCCTTCCCTCTCTTTGAATCCTTCCTTCTCATTGGAATGAACTGTATTTGCATCTTTTGTATTATGCCCAAGAATATCTGCCACTGCTGATCCACCGTCTTTCCTGCCAGGGCATCTGCCCATTTAACTTTGGCCAGCTCATCCCTCATGGCTCCGTAGTCTCCTTTATTTAATTGCAACACTGACACCTCTGATCTGCCCCTATCCCTCTCAAATTGTAGATAAAAACTTATCATGTTATGATCACTACTTCCTAATGGCTCCTTTACTTCAAGATCACTTATCAATTCCTGTTCATTACACATCACCAGGTCCAAAATAGCCTCGTTCCTGGTTGGCTCAAGCACAAGCTGTTCTAAAAATATATTCCTTAGACACTCCACAAACTCCCTATCCTGGGGTCCAGCACCTACCCGATTCTCCCAGTTCACCTGCATGTTGAAATCTCCCATAACGACTGCATTACCTTTAGCACATGCCAATGTTAACTCCCTAATCAACTTGTACCCAATATCCACGCTACTGTTTGGGGGCCTGTACACAACACCCATTAGGGTCTTTTTACCCTTACTGTTCCTCAGCTCAATCCACACAGACTCTACTTCCCCTGTTCCCAAGTCACCTCTTGCTGAATCTCATTCCTCACCAACAGGGCCACCCCACCCCCTCTTCCCATATTTCTGTCTCTACGATAGCACGTATACCCTGGTACACTCAATTCCCAGGCCTGATCCCCTTGCAGCCATGTCTCCGTTATCCCAACAATATCGTAGTTCCCCATTTTCATCTGAGCTTCAAGCTCATCTGTCTTATTTCTGACACTATGCGCATTCAAGTATAGAATTCTTAGCCCATTCCTCCTCTCTTTGCTTAAAACACTGTCTACTGTACCTAACCCAGCTCCTTGAACTTCCATCGGGCAAATTGCACCCTGAATTTTGATGACCTTCTCAAGATCACCCAAACCTTGTACACATTTAACCCCATGCACCTTCTGACCAACCCTCTGGATCTGGATCCTTGCCCCCTGCACATCTAGTTTAAACCCCCCCGAGCAGCACTGGCAAATACTCCTGCAAGAATGTTAGTACCCCTCCGGTTCAGATGTAGACCATCCTTTCGAAACAGATCCCAATGTCCCTGGAACAAAGACCAATTATCCAAAAACCTGAACCCTTCCTTCCTGCACCATGCTCTCAGCCTCGTATTAATGTGCATAATCATTCTATTCTTCGCCTCACTCGCACGTGGCACAGGTAGCAATCCCGAGATTGTCACCCTGGAGGTCCTGCCTTTCAGCTTCACTCCTAACTCCCTGAACTCTCTAAGCAGGACCCCCTCACTCACCTTACCTACATCATTGGTCCCTACATGGACCACTACATCTGGGTTCATGCCCTCACTCTCAAGAATAGCCTGCACCCGATCTGAGATGTCCCGGACCCTGGCACCAGGGAGGCAACATACCATCCGAGACTCCCGATCTGCCCCACAAAATCTCCTATCTGCCCCCCTAACTATAGAGTCCCCTAAAACTATCGCTCTCTTCTCTTCCCTCCTCCCCTTTCTAGTTGAGGGTTCAACCTCTGTGCCAGAGGCAGGACCACTACAACTCATTCCTGGTAGGTCATCCCCATCAACAGTATCCAGTACGGTATACTTATTGTTAATGGGAATGGCCGCAGGGGTGCTCTGCTCTCTCTGCCTGCTCCCCCTGCCTCTCTGGACCGTCACCCATCTGCCTACTTCTTGGTTTTTTGGTGTGACTACCTCCTGATAACTCCTATCTATCTCTGCCTCCACCTCCCGAATGATCCATAGTTCATCCAGCTCCTGTTCCAACTCCCTAACTCGGTACAAGTCTATGGACTTGTCTTGTACTCAGGTATTGGACGGCTACCAATTACTATGAAAGTATTATGATAGAAGGTTCAAAAAATTATCAGAATATGGGCAGAGGACTTATGGCCATTCCCATGGTCTTTTGGACATTTAGAGTCGTAGAATCATACAGCATATAAATGAGCCCTTTGGCCCAGATAGGTTAAGCCAGCCAAGATTCCTATCCATCTCAGCCCTTGCTTAACGGTATTGATCCATGGCATAAAACAGGCTGGAATCCCCTGCTCTAAGCCTTTCCTGTCCATGTATCTGTCCACATATCTTTTAAATATGGTTAAAATACCTGTCTCAACCACTTCTTCTGGCAGCTCATTTCATATACAGACTATGCTTTTAGTGAAAAAGTTGCCCCTCAAAGTCCCTTTTAATCTCTCACCTCTCATCTTAAACCTATGACCTTTAGTTCTTGATTAAATCTACATCATTCTTCAGGCCATGACACTCAGGGATTTGGCCTATATTATGTATTCTTTATTGTAGGTTTTACTGCTGTTGTAATTATATGTGCCTTGTGCTGTGTGTGACTGTTGGTACTGTGTCTTTTTTTCACCTTGACTGCAGAGGAATGCTGTTCTCTTTGGCTGTATTCAAGTGTATGGTCGAATGACAATTAAATTTGAACTTGATAACTTGATTCCCCCACCCTGAGAAAAAGGCTGTCTGCATTCACCCTATCTATGGGCCATTTGTTTTGAAAACTGTTAGACAAGGGAGATGAGTGAGGATCAAAGGTAGTATGATCCATCCAAAAACTTCATATCTCGTTAGGCAGATCTTTCCTAAGCAGACCTTGTGACATTAATAATTTTATTCTCTGAAATAAAAACTTCAAATACTTGACCAAGCCAACTTGTTTGAACTTAAGAGCCCAAATATCAAATGTATCATATCATTTGAAAACTTAATTTAAAATTCCTGTCTTTATCACAATTCCACAGAGGAATCTTTGCTATCATAACCCTTAGGTTCTGTCAGCTGCGTAAGTCTAGGTGAGACAATCTCTGGCCCGGCCGAACGGGTGAGATCGAGGTGCGAGCCCACCCCAAAACCCCTCTGTTCGTGTGGATGCTGCGTGATTTGTTACTCTGTTACAAATCAGTACCACGAAATAACAGACAGGACACTGCATGCAATTAAACAATTTAGCTTTATAATTCTTAATTTAACTACAGGGTTGAGAAGAAAAAGCAAAAAAGAAAAAAAGGGCCCATTTTAATGAAACAGTCTGATGTGCACAAGTTGGAGCTCATGGTTTACCCTTTGCCGATTCTCCCTTGATCTCGCTGGGCTTCGTCGGATCATGGCTCCACTCCAGTGTCTTCTCTCTTCATTTCCCACCGAACAAAAGACCCAGATCACACGGCACGAAAACACCCTCCCATCATTGGCACCCGTTCCAAAGCACCCGCTATCTCTAACCACAACCCAAACACTGCTTCTACAGAAAGATCATGACATTAGCAGTGAAACCTCTCCCAGCGAGTTACACTATAGTTACTAGGCAGCCTTGCTTTATTGAACAATGTTCTTAGTTTATTTGCTTGTAATGTTCTAGGAAACAATCTTGAAAGTGTGCTATGATTAACTCCTTAGCTTGATTTGTCCAAGGATTTTCCAGATGATTGAAATATCTTTAAAACACACATACAATTGTTTTTCCAGTTTCCTATCATCTTTTGATCTATCCCAATGATTTCCGTAAACTATTCCTCACTGCACTTGCTATTCATTATTTATCCTTGGCTCCATTCACACTGATTTTCCCTGAGCTATATTAAAAGACATATCTTTGGCATGTGCCTACTGGATGTTTGCTGTATTTGCTGTTTGAACCTATGCCTTTGCTATGCTGTTGCTTTGGGAAATGCCTTGTGCTCAGTCCCTGTTTTTACGGCATGCACTGTTGTTTCTGCCCTGTGATTGCATGGTCCCTGCTGTCCTATACATTTCCACAGCCTTTTCCAGTGTTAAATCTTTTTCATAAAGCAGGCTTTCTCTAAGTCCATCATCTGGGATTCTGCAGACTAGTTTGTCTCTAATTAGTGAGTCTGCCAAATCTTGAAACTCACAGGACTTACTCTGTGTGCGTAGCTCAGTGTGTGTAGGTCAAAGCTAGCACCTTGTTTGTGGTCACAGGAAAAGAACTTGTATCTCTCAAACGTAATGTTTTAATTCAGACAAAATACTCCTCAACTTTTGTCATCAGAGTGTCCATTATTTTAATTTTCTTTGATTTTCACTTGCAAGGTACTGTTGATATAGTATTGATCATGGCATACTAACTGTTTAAAGCCTAGCATCTATTTCATATTCATATATCAGAGTTCAGTGGAGGCTAGAAACATAGTTGAAAGCACAAGATGCTCAATTCGGACAAAGGATCTTCAAAATGAAATCTTAAGCATTTCTCTTTCCACAATTACAGACTGATCTGCGAACCTTTTTTCAGCTTTTTCTATTTTTATTTCAGATCTCCAGCATCTGCACAGTTTTATTTCACTTAGAAAGTACAAAACCCTGTGTAATATGATTTGCCTCCTCCTTTTCTCTGTAACATCACATTCAGCTGTCCGGACATGAACTTATGAGATTGCCTCATCCTCATTTCACCAGTCCACCATCACTTTCCCCTGTCTCCAACCCACCAAGTCCTCCCATTTTTTCTTAACTATGTTCATTATCATTAACTAGGTGTCACTGATCAAGAATTCCATTTTAGCTGGTCCCATTTGACTCATATCCCTGTAAATCTTTCCTGTCCATGTACCTGTCCTAATCACTTCCTCTGCCAGCTCATTCAATGTTCTGACCCACCCTCTGGGTGCAAGATTTGCCCCTCAATGTAGAACACTGTAAATACTCAACAGGTCAGACCAGACCCATGGAAGAGAAATGTTTACTCTGTTTATTATTTCCAGCATTTTATGTTTTATTTCACACTATCTTGCATTTATGTAGCACTGTCAATATTGTGAAAATGCCCTAAGCCATTTTGTAAACCCGAGATTCAACAGATGCTGAAAATCTTGAGCAACAGCTACATCACCTGCTGGAGGAACTCAGGAGGTAAGTCAGCGTCTATGGAAGGAAGTAAACAGTTGATGCGTTGAGCCAAGACCCTTCAACACGACTGTAAAAAAAATAGAAGGTGAGAGGCAGGTGGGTAGTACAAGCTGGCATGTGATAGGTGAGATCATGTGAGGGGGGGAGGCGGGTGGAGGAGAGGAGGAGGGAAAATGATGTAAGAAACTGGGAGACAATAGGTGGAAGGGATAAAGGGCTGAAGGAAAGGGAATCTGATAGGAGAACACAGTGAAATAGAGAACGAGGTGATAAACAGGAAGGAGATGAAAGGCAGGTCATATCAAGATGGGAATGTATGCACAAGCCATTTTGTAGGTGTACTAGAAAACTAAGCCTGTTGCTGTGGGAGTTTAGGGCGGAATGAAATCATTCTGCCCCAACATTTCAAGAAGCCACTTAAATGAGGGAGGAGATTAGAGATTCCAAGTGGTTTAAGGAAATTAATTCTGGCATTTCAGCAGCTGAAGACATGGCTGTCAGTGATGAAGTGATCAATTAATTCGCTGCTCCAATTTATATTTGCACCTGCCAATGTAATTTTCATTGTCTGCCATTTAGAGAACTTCTCAATGTTTGATCTGTGTCTATAACAATAAATAACGTGAGGCAGGAAACATGAAGTGACTAATGCTTCTGCTTATTAAACTGAGTAAAATCTATTTTCTGCCTGGAAACTGATGAAACTACACTGTTAGGCAAGTCATAAATTAGTGCGTATCTTAGTGTTTGCAGCAGTTAACTGCCTCTCTTTATGCTTGATTGAAATATGAGTTTGACCATGATATATTGTTGGATAAATGGGTCCAGGTTCTATACATTACTACGCTATTAGTTCCTCCACCATTGAAGTGCATCAAATCAATTTAGTTTGTGGAAAAAAAATCCTTATCTTTCATTGCAACACACACAAAATGCTGGAAGAACTCAGCAGGTCAGGCAGCATCTATGGAAATCAATAAATAATCAATGTTTCAGCCAAAACCCTTTTTTCAGGACTGGTAAGGAAGGGGGAAATACCAGAATAAGAAGTGGAAGGACAGCTGGAAGGTGATTAGTGAAGCTGGGTGGCTGGGAAAAGTAAAGGGCTGCAGAGGAAGGAATCTGATAGGAGAGGAAAGGGAAGGAGAAGGGGACCTAGGCAGGGAGATATGAGACCAGAGTGGGGAATAGAAGAAGGGGGACAGGAGAGAAAAATATTTTTACTGGAAGGAGAAATCAATATTCCTGCCATCGCGTTGGAGACCACTCAGACAGAACATAAGGTGTTGTTCCTCCACCAATTGTGCCTTCTTGCGGCAGAAGGGGAGGCCATGGACTGACTTGTTAGAACAGGAATGGAACCAGAGTTAAGATGTTTGGCCACCGGGAATTTCAGCTTTTGGCAGATGGAGTGGAGGAGCTCAATGAAGCACTACCCCAATTTACAATGGGTCTCACCTATATAGAGGAGGCCATAGTGGGAGCACTGGCACAAAAGAATTGAAAATACTCTTGGACTGAGATGTTAACTGTCCTGTGCTATCACCAGTGGGATCATCAGTTGATCTGCCACCTGTCTTCAGGAGTTTCGGCCCGCTTATGATCAAGACTCCCTCAAGGTGGTGGGCCAGCACCACCTCCCACTGATGAGCTTAACAACTTGGCATCTGCCTCTATCGGAGTTGTTGGTCACTTCCATCCAGCAGATAGTCTACTCGTCAGGTGTCTATGCAGCTACTGAAGAGTTTACAAAAGATGGATACACTGTCCGACTATCTGCCCCTCGGGACGTACTTGGTCCACACGCATGATGATCCTGCCTCTGCTGCCTCAGCTACAGCCCTGCTGGTTGACTTGATCTCTCTTCTAGTGAAGCCAAGGTCACACAGCCTCTTCTGGAAAGTGAATGCAATAAAGCCACGGCACCCTACTTCGAATGGATAGCATGAGACCTTCCATCCTCTGTCTTTGCACTATGATCTTAATTCTGCATACTTGGTTAACGTGCACATGGGCTTCATCGATGATATCTTCCCAGGGGACTGTGAGTTCACCAATAGCCACTTCTCTACTGGTGTCAGACCAGACGATTATATCTGGACACAATGTGGTGAAAGCTATTTGCTCCGGGGAATTGCCTTTCCCATCCAGGTCGGCCTTGACACACCAATCACTGGCTGAAGAAAGTATGCTTGATCGTGGGCCTGTGCTGTACACCCTTGACTTGGAGCCTTCTTTCACAAATGATAAGCGATGTTCTGTGCAGCATGGGGCATGAGATAAGTTGTGCTTCAGTACTCTCTGCTCAGCCGCTTCTGTTACAACCTTGAGAACATTGTTATGTCTCCAGGTGTACATGCCGCTGGAAAGATTGACTCTGCATGCACTCAAAATATGTTGAAGTGTTCCCTTCTCACCACAAGCAGCACACCTGTCTGTTATCTTCATACCAGGTGCTGAGGTTGGCCGGTGCTGGGAGCAGGTCATTCGCTGCTCTGCATAGAAAAGAAATGCGGAGTGGTTCCCTCTGCCACAGAACATTCCAAGATAGATGTCGTTGTCCAACACTTTCCCACCAGGTCCAAGCCCCTTGTTTGGTCAGGCCAGCTGCTTTAGCTAACCTCTTCTCCTCTTCTACCTCTCGTATTTCATGCGTTACAAGCTCACGGCGCTCCTTACCTGCAGAAGATGATCATCACTTGTGGGTTGTCCAGCCAAGTCCCTGGTGGCCTGGCTGGATAGCCCCAACCGTCTCCTTGTGCTTCAGTCTAGATTCTGCCTCATCAACTGCTACCCGGGCTGACCACTTCCTGCCTGATCTCACATCCGGCTGGGTGTTCTTGATGACAAGGTCTTTTGAGTCTTGAAGCATCATGAATGATCTTACCTTGGCTACCTTGACATCTTCAACAAGATGATCCCAGCAGATTTGCCTCACCTGGAAAAACTATTTAGGGCCCTGAACGGAAGTGAGGGGGGGAGCTGGATTCGAAGGTGAAGTGTTGCCTCACATTCTTCAATTTTACAAATTGAAAATCCCCATTGTACTGTTATAAACTTAAGAACAAATAATGCAAACTCAATTATTTTCCAATAGGGATCCAGGCAGTGAGTTGTTATTATACTAGTCAATGTACTTCTGAAGCCTCTATCAGTCAGAGTTGACCATGCATAGTGCCTCCTAGCTGTCTAGATATGCAAGCCTGGGCTCTAAGATATGGAGAACAAGCTGTTGCCCATGTAGCAAGCTCCTCCTCTCCATGTATCTGATAAACCCAAAGGAACGGCAGAGACCAACACAGTTTGGTACCAGCAGTGTTGCAAGAGTTGCCAGTCAGTATTGAACTCAATGTAGGACTACTTAGGGACTCCAGTTCTGGATTTTTCCTTCGGGATTTACTCCTGGAGCCTTCCCCATGAGTGGGTATAGCTGCAAGGTAGCAGAAGTTTGAGATCAGAGTTTTCCTTCTCCTAGATAAGCTGCCAACCATGGGTGACGAGCCCCATCTGCCTGAAGCGACTGGTTTTAAGGTGCCAGTAACCCACCTTTGCCCCTTCTCCTGTCAGTAGAAATGGTTTTGCCAGGCTCAGTAGATAGGCCACATGTGAAGGCCAGGAGCTGGTCTTGGTTGTCCAAGGCTATCTGAGGTACATGCCATTGGGAGCATTTAATAGGTGGGAGCTTGTCTCCATTACCACCCCCAGCTATAACAACCCTAAGGAACATTAATGTACTTAAACATTGACTAAAAGCATCATTTACAATTCAGCGGAGCGCTTTGTGTCAGGAGCTACTGCTTTTTACATTTTCTTGTGCACTTACTCATCTGTGGACACTGGGTTTGTATACTCTTCATCCTTTTAGCAACATACCATGGTGGGGTTTTAGGGAAAGGCAGAGTGTGCAGAAGGGAAGGCAGCACAGAAAGCTGAGAGCAGGATTGGAGGCAGAAGACAATGTTCTATCAGGAACATATTCAAATTCAGGGCAGGGCATCTTGTAAATTCACTTATTTTCCCTCTTCTGTGTCAACAAGGAAAGTGGCCTGTTAAAAATTTGGCTGGATATTGGAATCAAAGGGAATATTGGAAAAAATGGGTTCCACTCTAGGGACTGAAAAATATCACCTACTTTCCTGGTCTTATTTGTTTCTCATCTCTCGATATTAAATTCAATTTGCCTCATTTCACCAGTCTGTCTGCATTCTTATAGTGCTGGTTGCTACTGTTGCAGTTCCCAGCTTTGCATCTATAGTTCCATATACCCAGGTTCAACTTGTAAATTACTGCAAAAAATAATGGCCCTATATTGACCCTTGTAGGACAGTTTTGCATGCATTCCATGTCAAAGCACCTTTCTGCTGTCCTCATTTTTTAATCTTTATATTGAGATTTAATATTCTTTCATCTATATTATCATCTTACTTTTAATATAATTGGTTGTCAATCATGTGGCAATTTGTAAATCATTTTCTGAAAGGCACATGAACAACATTGCCTTGCCTTCGTCAACACTGTTCATTACTCTTTGAAATTAATCAAACACAACTTACCGAAAGCAAATTTATTAATTATTGACCCATGTTTCTCAGCTTTATGAGTAATTTTGTTGTAATTTATGTCTCAAAAGGCTTCACCTAGTTGGCTCTCAGCTAATGACCTGTTTTATTTGGTTTCCAACTTTACTCTAGGCTTAAAATCAGTCACTGTGCCTGAAACCTACTTCGAACCACATTGCAAGGTGCAGATGAACCTTTTCAAAAATAAAATAAAAATAGCACTTACTATTATTAAATGTTCTTTATTAAATCATCTCATTAAAATTATGATTAAGTATACCACAAAGCTAATTCAAACAGAATGCAAATGTTAGGGAACATTTGTTGATTTGCTTAGCAGTCTGGCATGGAATAGGAATAAGTTCATCTACTTGGAGATGTTGAATAGATGAATCAAAAATCAGTGTGAGCTATATGAGCAGAATATGAATGAATTACAAGAATCATGCCATTATGCAGAAGGAATTAACATTGTGTTGCAGATTTGACATAAATTACAAACAATCTAGACAGCAACTGAGTATGGTTTGACAGTACTGTATAGCATCCGCATCAAGTCTGAGGATAGTTTTCTCTATATTGCTCAAATATGCTAAAATACGACGGCTGCAACTTCCATTATAGCTCACCCCAATGAACAGGACACGGCATGGAAGATCCCAAAAGGCTTGTACTATCTCTTTGGAAGAATTGATCAATTAACCCAGCAGGTCCACACCACTCCCTACCCATTGCTCTGTAAATGCTCCTCTTTCGAGTATGAGACTGAAGTATGAGTTGCATCATGAAGTCTGGTATGTTTGACAATAATGGTTCCTCAGTATGTTTGAGCCATTGTAGCAGGAGGACACTGTACTGGGTAATGGAACTTCAGGAATAGCTTGGCAAATTATGGGTCCAAAATCTAACCAGAATGTCCTGAAAGAAGTAATTGGGGCAAACACGGGTTTGGTTGGGACTCAATGCAAAAAAAAGCTTATGGAATAGAAGATCTCTGCTTCCATATACAATGCTTACAGAATTTTACTGGGCATATTTGGTATTCTCACAGAAATTAATGATTTCTGAAATGCATCAGTTTTCAGTATTATAAATCAAACCAATAAACATTTTAAAATGTTTTATATGCTTTGAGGTTAGAGAGGAGAAAGTTTAAAGGAGATATGTAGATTATACTTTTTTTTCCACATAGAGAGTGGTTAGGTACCTAGAATGTACTGCCAATTTTGTGGCGGAAACATGCAGGAATTGGAGGGATTATCAAGATGTGTGGGCAGAAGGGATTAGTTAAATTTGGCAGCATAATTATCAGAGAAATCACAGGTTGCTCCTGTGCTGGACTATTCTATGTTCTATATTGTATGTACCTACATAATACAGAACAATGTACAAGAACACAACTGTTAAGTATCAACAAAAATCAAAATTCATCAGCAGAAGCTATCCGTGCTTGGAATACTGCATGGTCCTGAAGGATTTGGCCTGGATATTTTGCACTCTACAAGTAAACTGCAGTGTAAGCAAAATTAAGTGATAAGTGATTGTTGAGACAAGAGATTCTGCAGATTCTAGAAATTCAGAACAACACACACAGAATGCTGGAGGATCTCAGCAGGTCAGGAAATGAATAAACAGTAGATGTTTCTGGCCGAGTCCTTCATCAGGACTGGAAAGGAACCAGAAAAAAGGTGGTGGGAGGGGAAGAAGTATGAGCTAGATGGTGAAAGATGAAGCCAAGGTGGGTGGGGGAAGGGGGGAATGAAGTAAGAAGCAGGGAGATGATAGGTGGAAAAGGTAAAGGGTTGGAGAGGAAGGAATCTGATAAGAAAGGAGAGTGGACCTTGGGAGAAAGGGGAAGGGGCACCAGGGAAAGGTGATAAGCAGGTGAGGAGAAGAGAAGAGAAGAGGTAAGAGGGGATCCAGAGTGGGGAATTGAAGATGAGGGATGGTGGGGGGGGGGGAGGAAATTACTGTAGATTAGAGAAATCAATGCTCATGTCATCAGGTTGGTGGCTAGCCCAGAAGGGATATGAGGTATTGCTCCTCCAACTGAGAGTGGCTTCATCATTGCAGTAGAGGAGGCCATGGACTGACATGGGAAGGAGGATTGGAATTAAAATGGCTGGTCACCGGGAAATCCTGCTTTTTATGAATGGAGTGAAGGAGCTCGACAAAGCAGTCTTTCAATCTACTTTGGCTCTCAACAATGTAGAGGAGGCTGCATCAAGAGCACTGGATACAGTAGATGGCCCAACAGCTTGTACTCCTCCTCCTCCACCCGCCTTCTTATTTTGGCTTCTTCCCTCTTCCTTTCCAGTCCCGAGGAAGGGCCTCAGCTCAAAACATTGACTGTTTATTCATTTCCAGAGATGTTGCCAGACCTGCTGAGTTCCTCCAGGTGATTGTTGACCCATGTTCCAGTCAAGGTTCAATGCTACAGAGACAACAGTGCCTGTACTCAGCACCTTATACATAGACTTTGCTGCCTAAACAGCAAAGTCCCCTCTGGATGTCAGAAAAGTGTTGAACTGATTCCTGAGAGCCGTTTGAGATTGAAGTGTCCTTTGTCACCTTTCGGTTGGTCATAGTTTCACCACTAGATGGCACTGTCTACTTTCTAACACATGCACTCTATGGGTGCCAGATGAAAAACATTCCCTTTTTTTCCCAGAGAGTCCTTGTTGTTCATGGATATCCCATCATTATGAATACAACATTGAATATCCATCACTCTGCTCAGCAGACAACAGGGAGACACAAATGAGTGCAAACTGGAAGGGAGCCAAGCCCTTTTCATGCTTAGAAACATTTTACATGAGACACGAGTGACCACAGGTAGAATCTGAAGCAAGAAAGCAACAATCTGCTGGAGAAATGCAGCTGGTTAGGCAGCATCTGTGGAGACCAGGGGATAATTGATGTCTTGGGCTGAGATCTCAGATCAAGATGTCACAAGCTCCTGTGGGTGATTTTCAGGTTGGGAGAAAATTCCTTTTTACCAGTGAGACAACTGGTATTTGCAGAATGGTAAAAAAATATTTTGAGTTACCACAGTGAACCTCCGACATCAGATAGGCAAGCTCAATATGTTAGGTGGCACACACAAAGCCAGTGGTTTGTTTTTGTTCTGAGAGGTTGTACCAAAAACAACTCAACTCCAGTGGCCAATCCTTAACAGCACATTGGAATGGTCTAGAGAGTCACACAATTCAAGGGAAATTCAGGAAGGACAATAAATTCTGATCCTTGTTAGTGACACATTGTGAGAATAAAAAAATAGCTCCAGCATTCAACTGAACCTTTCCCCCGATATCTTTCAATATCTGACTAACAAAAGCTGCCTCAGTGAAACATCCAGCATAAACAATGACCCCATCCACCCTGGACATTCTGGGTGAACATGACATATTGATGCACCATTTCTGCCTGGATGCATAAGCAGCTTGGTACGGCAACTACTCTGCATGTGACTGCAAGAAGTGACAAGCCCAGTGTTTTGTTGTTGCACCGAGGGGAGTGCTGTCTTTCAGATGCAGTGTTAAGCAGTATAACACTCAAAAGTAGCCAACATTCTGCTGGGGACAAAACAGTTTTTATCACAGATAAAACTTGTGAGCATGGATGCAGCTTAGCACATTACAGGAACCAGCCTCCCTCTGTGGACTCTGTCTATACAAACTGCAGTCTTAGTGAAGCAGCTTGCACAATCAAAGACCCTATACAGCCCACACATCTCCCCTCTTCTGCTGGGAAGAAGATACAAAACCCTGAAAGCACATTCCACCAGGCTCAAGGACAGCTGTTATCAGACACTTGAATGGACTTTTTGTACAAAAAGAAGGATACTGGTCTGACAATCTACCTCATTATGATCTTCCTTGTTATTATCTACTTGCACTTGATGCTCTGTTATTTAGAGCAGTCATCACAGTATATATCACATTTACATTAGTATGCAAAAACTGCATGAATCTTATTGATCTTTAAAATCTTTTGGATCAACACTGATGAATTTTTCTTTGCTCTTTTCCTCTCAGTGATTCACTTGGCATTCAGGTACTGAGAGCAAACAGGTTCCACTTAAAGCTATTATACAGAACGAGGCCACGTATAATCCAGGAGTTAAAATAAATCATGTAACAATGTAAAGCAATTGTGGTTGACACTGAATGAGTTGAATCAAATCATAGTGGAGCAGGAAACAGCCAACACTCGCTTGCAACTGACAGGGACAGAGAAACCATACATAGCAACAAAGAGATCACTAAAAATAGTCAGCTCGGATGTGGAAACAGTACCAAAAACTGCTTTATCCCTGGCAGAATGTTGGCTACTATTGAGTGTTATACTGTTTAACACTACATCTGAAAGGCAGCATTCTCCTCAGTGCCACAACAAAGTGTGTGCTTGTCACTCTGAAGAACTCAAACTTTTTGACTCAGCATCATTGCATCTGGCTCCCATCCCCTACCTCTCCCACGCTTGGCAATCACAGCATGGTAGCTTGCTTTTCCAGTCTCTGTGGATCAACTAAATGTTCAAAAAACTGGGTGATGCATGGAAGTACCATTGCTTCTTGTGACAGAACATCATCTTCTTAAAAGTATTGGATAATTTGGGATCTCGGAACGCATAAATAAGTGGGTCAATGATTGAGTGGCACATGATAAAAATGAGGTCAATTTGAAAGAGGGACATAAAGCATGCACAGTATGGATCTGAAGGGCAGAGTAAGAAGAGGATAAAGTGCAAGGATAAAGGGGCCCAACAGAAAATGAAGACCCCGAGGAGGACAGTTACTGTGAAGGCTCCTTTAAAATTGATTCCCTGGTGCGCTGCATGACCTGGAAGTATTCTAATCTTCCTGGCATGCATCTGTGCCAACAGGAACATGTAGATGTAAAGGGACACAATAAGAACTACTGACAGCAGGAAAAATATAATATAGAAGCTGACGATGCCTTGGCTGTTGTGAAAGTTGATCATGAGGATACCGGTGGAAGTGCAGAACACCCAGATCCCTGCAATGGCAAAGGCAACTCGCTTCCGTGTCATAATGTTGTGGTATCGCAAACAATGGAAAATTGAGATGTATCGGTCGGTTGTAATTGCAGCCAAGTTAAAAATGGAGGCAAGGAAGGAAATGCATATTAATGAGTCAAATACATTGTCCATACTTAATAAAAAGGTTTGTGTGAAGGTATCCTTGTGGTTGTTTACCAGCGATATTGTAAACGCTTCCCAAGCTTTGGATAGACATAGAAGGATGTCTGAACCTGCCAAACTACAGATGAAGAAGTACATGGGTAAGTGGAGGTTCTTGTTCTTCAGTACTGCAATGACCACTAGTAGGTTTTCCAACAAGCTCACTAGCCCCAGGATGAGATACACCTCAGTGGGGATCTTGATTTGAGAGCACTCCTCCGTGGCATTCATGTTGGTTTGGTTAATGGTGTCTATCACAACCTCTGTCCCATACGGCAGCCAAGGGGAGATGGTGGGATGTGAATGTGGAGAGAGGGTGGCATCTGGGGGCGTGGGCAGGATGCCATTTGAGTCCAGCAATGTGCTACATCCTGGGATCATCATGTCAGGCATCCCAGGCAAAATTCAAGGAGAATTACTCTTCAGCAATGAGTGTGAAAGTCACTTTCTTGATGTGGAAGATTTGTCCTCTCTACAGTTTTCCATATTGTCAAGATATCTTCCCTCCATCAGGAAACGGAAGTTAAATACCTGAGAAAAAAAAGCACAACAGGATGAAACTCAATCAAATATTTAATTTTGGTCAGGTCAAGTTCAGAGTACTGTGAATAATTTGGACCCCAGTATCATAAAAAGGATACAGAAGAATTGGAGGAAGGTTTCAAGGATGATGCCAGAACTGAGAAACGATTAATTAAAGGGAAATGGTCTACAGGGAAGATAAGAAGTGACACCTAATAGTCATTCCCCACCACCTGAAATGATTTTAGGGGGTAGATGTAGTCTCTACTTGTCAGGGAGTCATTGTATCTGATTTGAAATCCAGTAGAGAGTTCAAGAGAAACATCTTAGAGAGCGTTGGGAACTTGGGCCTTGCTTCCCTATTCTTTTCCTTTCTCAAGGAAGGTTTACTCAGTGATTACATCATCAAATTATTGCAATACTATGCTATTCCACAGTCAATAACTTCCAATTTAAACATAGTCACCTTTATCCAGGACACACTTGAGCCTCTGTTGCCCACTAGTTCTGGAAAGCCCTCAATGATACCGCATGCTCCATCTCCAGGAGCACATGGCAACAGACTTAACTCCAGAAGGAGGGCAAGCAGTCAGCTTGGGCAGAACCCTTGGCTGCCTGGATGGCCACGGCGACCAGGTGCAGGAATCCTGTTCTATTCAGGAAAAGCTGACTTAATGCTGCAGATACATATAATGCTAATTGGTAACTGGTTTATTATTATCACAAGTACCGAGATGCAGTTAATAACTCATGCTTTGTATAACATCCATATGGATTATTTCAAAACATCAGTACATTGAGGCTGTGCAAAGTGAAACGCAATGACAGAATGCAGTGCTGCAATTACTATTGCAGTGAAAATAAGGTGCAAGGGTTATGATGAGGCAGATTGTGAGGTCAAGAGTTTATCTATTGTACAAGTCTTATAATAGGGTATCACTTTGGTGATTTTGTGGTGGGGAGGAAACAAAAATAGGAATAAGTAGCAAAATAAGAACATGAGACCATAAGATACAGGGGCATTGTGCCTGCTTCGCCATTTCATCATGCTGATCTAATTTTCCTCTCAGCTCCAATCTCCTGCCCGCTCCCCATATCCTTTCATGCCCTGACCAATCGAGCATCTATCAGCCCCTGCCTTAAAGATTTGGCCTCCACAGCTGCCTGTGGCAAAGAATTCCAGAGATTCACCACTCTCTGGCTAAAGAAATTCCTCCTCATCTCCATTTTAAAAGGTTGTGTCCTCTGCTCTTGGACTCCCACCATAGGAAACATCCTCTCCACATCCACTCTATCAAGGCCTTTCATCATTTGATTGGTTTCAATGAGGTCAGCCTTCATTTTTCTGAATTCTAGTGAGTAGAGGCCCAGAGCCATTATATGCTTTTCAAATAAGAATATGTTGGTTTGGTTAAATGAAAGTGAAATGCAAAGATGTTGAATATCTGCTTGGACCTAATGAGGGGAATACCTATGCAGAAAATGCAGAAAACCCAGTCCTGAAAATATCACTGTAGTTCAATGAGATCTTTAATTTGATGTAACAAAATGGAAAAGTACGAACACAAAAAATTGTAAAAAATCCCTCCTCCATTCACAGCTATTGTAGGAAGTTTCATCAAGACTCAGTTTGGGAACACATCGGAACAAACTGATCTGAAAATGAAGACACAAGAGACTGCAGAGTCTGGGATGTGGAGCAAGCAACATACAAGATACCTGAGGAACTCAACAGGTCAGGCAGCATCTGTGGAGGAAAATGGACAGTTGACATTTCGGGTACTGACCTTTCATCTGGACCGAAAGGTAGAAGGGAAAGAGTCCATTCTTTACCTCCTTCCCCTATTGGATTCCATTATTTGCAGCACTTTGTTGCCTCAACCTATCATCACCCCATATTTTAACTCTTCCCTTCTTCATCTGATGCCCACCCCACCCCCTCTTTTCCTGACTATCGTCCCTCTATCAGTCAAAAGTTCTCAATCTGAATTGACAACTGCCCATTTCCATCCGCTTTCTCTGCTCAGCTGAGTTCTGAAATTGCACTCACTGGGACAGAGGAAGATCCTTTTCCCAGTGACAATGCAGGTCAGGGTGGGAGGATTACCTTCTATCAGTTCTATTCATTGTCCATTGAGTTGCTAAGATTGGAGTGGACTAAATAATGAGGGGTGAAGAGCAGACCCTGATGCTGCTGTCTTGCTGGACAACTTGCTGTGGTGTTGTCCATAGATAACCATATAACAATTACAGCATGGAAACAGGCCATCTCTGCCCTTCTAGTCCGTGCTGACTTGATGGCTGATTTCTTTTGGAGGTTAAGGAGAGGAGTAGAGTTACTGGATGTGGGATGGTGTGGAGGGGTTTGTGGGGAGAAATTTTCAAGTTGAGTCCTGTGGACAAGTACAGTGAAATACACAGGACTCAACTCAGTGAAGTACGGTGCCAGCACACCTTTTTCTTAGATTAGGGACCCAAACTGCTCACAATACTCTGTGCAGTTTGCTCAATGCCTTATAAAGCCTCAGCACTACATCCTTGCTTTTGTATTCTAGTCCTCTCGAAATGAATGCTAAAATTGCAAACAAGAGAAAATCTGCTGATGCTGGAAACCCAAGCAACACACATAAAATTCTGGAGGACCTCAGAAGGCCGGGTCGCATCAAAGGAAAAGTCGAAGTTTTGGGCCAGGACCCTTCAACAGAACTAGAGGAAAAAAGTGAGATCAGAGTAAGAAAGTGAGGGTGGGGGTGAGGGGAGGAAGAAATAGAAGGTAGTATGTGATATGTGAAACTGAGGAGGAGTGAAGTAAAGAGCTGGGAAGTTGATAGGTGAACGAGATAAAAGGCTGAAGGGGGAGACTGATAGGAGAGAACAGAAGGATATGGAAGAAAGGGAAGGGGGAGGAGCACCAGAGGGAGGTGGTGGGCAAGTAAGGTGATAAGGTGAGAGAGGGAAGTGGGAATGGTGAAGAAGGTGGGTGCATTACCAGAAGTTTGAGAAATCGATATTCATGCCACCAGGCCGGAGGCTACCCAGACGGAATATGAGGTGTTGCTCCTCCAACCTGAGTGTGACCTCATCACAACAGATGCAGAAGCCATGGACTGATAAGTTGGAATGGAAATGTGAAGTGGAATTAAAATCGGCGGCCACTGGGAGATACCGCTTTTTCTGGCAGACGAAGTGTAGGTGCCCAGCGAAGTGGTCTTCCAATGCTGGGTCTCAGCGATGTACAGGAGACCACATCGTGAGCACCGGGTACAGTAGATGACACCAACAGTCTGACTGGTGAAGTGTTGTCTCACCTGGAAGGACTGATGGAGCCCTGAATGGTAGTGAGGGAGGAGGTGTAGGGACAGCTATAGCATTTGTTCTGCTTGCAAGGATAAGAGCCAGGAAGGAGATCAGTGGGGAGGGACAAGGGAGTCACATAGAGAGTGATCCCTGCGGAAAGCAGAGAGTGGGGGCAAGGTAAAGATTTGCTTGGTGGTGGTATCTTGTTGGAGATGGCAGAAGTTATGGAGGATTACGTGCTGGATACAGAGGCTGGTGGGATGGTAGGTGAAGACAAGAGGAACTCTGCCCTGGTGGGGTGGCAGGAGGATGGCATGAGGGCAGACTTATAACCATATAACAATTACAGCATGGAAACAGGCCACCTCGGTCCTTCTAGTCCATGTGGAACACTTACTCTCACCTAGTCCCACCAACCTGCACTCAGTCCATAACCCTCCATTCTTATCCTGTCCATATACCTATCCAATTTTACTTTAAATGGCAATATCGAACCTGCCTCTACCACTTCTACTGGAAGCTCGTTCCACACAGCTACCACTCTCTGAGTAAAGAAATTCCCCCTCATGTTACCCCTAAACTTTTGCCCCTTAACTCTCAACTCATGTCCCCTTGTTTGAATCTCCACTACTCAATGGAAAAAGCCTATCCACGTCAACTCTATCTATCCCCCTCATAATTGTAAATACCTCTATCAAGACTCCCCTCAACCATCTATGCTCCAAAGAATAAAGACCTAACTTGTTCAACCTTTCTCTGTAACTTAGGTGCTGAAACCCAGGTAACATGCTAGTAAATCTCCTCTGTACTCTCTCTATTTTGAGAACATCTTTCCTATAATTTGGTGACCAGAACTGTACACAATACTCCAAATTTGGCTTTACCAATGCCTTGTACAATTTTAACATTACATCCCAACTCCTATACTCAATGATCTGATTTACGAAGGCCAGCATAACAAAAGCTTTCTTCTCCACCCTTTCCACATGAGGTTCCACCTTCAGGGAACTATGCACCATTATTCCTAGATCACTCTGTTCTACTGCACTCCTCAATGCCCTACCATTTACCATGTAAGTCCTATTTTGATTAGTCCTACCAAAATGTGCAAACTTGTGCGAAATGGAAGTGATGCAGTTGAGGGGAGCATTGATGGTGGAAGAAGGGAAGACCCTTTCTTTGGAGAAGGAGGGCATCTCCCTGGTTCTGGAATGAAAAGCCTCATCCTGAGAGCAGATGCGGCAGAGATGAAGGAATAGAGAGAAGGGGATGGCATCCTTACAAGTAACAGGGTGGGAAGAGGTATAGTCCAGGTAGCAGTGCGGGTCAGTTTATAAAAGACATCAGTAGGTAAGCTGTCTCCAGAAATAGAGACAGAGAGATCGAAAAGGAGGGAGGTGTCAAAAATGGACCAGGTAAATTTGAAGGCAGGGTGGAAGTTGGAGGCAGTGAAGTTGACGAGCTCTGCATGGGTGCAGGAAGCAGCATCAACACACTTTCGAAGTAGCGTAGGGAAAGTTGGGGAGTGATACCAATGTAGGTTTGGAACATAGTCAGTTCACTTGGGCAGGCATAGGCATAGCTGGGACCCATGTCAGTACCCATGGCTATACCCTTTGTTTGAAGAAAGTGGGGGGAACTGAAGGAGAAATTATTGAGAGTGAGGACCATTTCCGATCGATGGAGGAGAACTGGTTGGATCTGGTGTCCAGAAAGAAATAGAGAGCTTTGAGGCCTTCCTGATGAAGGATGGAGGTGCACAGGGACTGGACATCTCCCAGGTCCCTTTGCAGCTCTGAGTTTTGAATTTTCTCTGCATTTTGAAAATAGTGCATGCCTTTATTTCTCCTACCAAAGTGCATGGCCAAGCATTTCCCTACATTATATTCTACCTGAAGCTTCTTTCCCTATTCTACCAATGTCTTGGTCTTTCTGTAGACTCCCTGCTTCCTTAACACTATCTGCACTTTACGAATCTTTGTATTGTCTGTAAACTTGGCCACTCATCCAAGTCATTGAGGTGTAATATGAAAGTGGTCTCAATACTGACACCTGCAGAACACCACTAGAACCGGCAGCCAACCAGTAAAGACTCCCTTTATTTTCACAGTTTGCATCCGGTCAGTGAGCCAATTTTCTATCCATGCCAGTATCTTTCCTATAATACCATGGCCTCTTATCCTGTTAGCAGCTGCATGCATGGCATCTTGTCAAAGGCCTTCTGAAAATACAAGTAAGGAATATCCTCTGACTCCTTTGACTAGCTGGCTTGTTGTTTCCTTAAAGAATTTCAATAGATTTGTCTGGCAATATTTGCCCTTAAGGAAACCATGCTGACTCTGGCTTATTTTATTATGTGCCTCCAAGTACCCTGAAACCTCATACTGAATAATGGACTCCAGCTTCTTCCCAACCACTGATGTCAGGCTAACTGGCTTATAATTTCCTTTCCTCTGCCTCCCTCCCTTCTTAAAGAGTAGAATAATATTTGTAATTTTCTATTCTTCAAGAATCATTCCAGAACCTAGTGATTCTTGAAAGCTCGTTACTAATGCCTCCACAATTCTACAATTTCTTTAGCTACCTCTCTTGGGACCCTAGTATGTAGTTCATCTGGTCCACGTGAATTATCTTCCTCCAGACCTTTCAACTTGATAAGTACCTTCTCCTTAGTAATAGCAATTACATTTACTTCTGCCCCCTGACACTCTTCGATTTCTGGTATAACGCTAGTGTCTTCCATAGTAAAATACCTGTTAAGTTAGTCTGCCATTTCTTTGTCCCCCATTTCTACCTCTACAACATCATTTCCCAGAGGTACAATATCCACTCTCACAACACACACAAAATGCTGGTGTAACATAGCAAGCCAGGCAGCATCTATAGGGAGAAGCAGGGTCTCAGCCCAAAACGTCGACAGTGCTTCTCCTTATAGATGCTGCCTGGCCTGCTGTGTTCCACCAGCATTTTGTGTGTGTTGTTTGAATTTCCAGCATCTGCAGATTTCCTCGTGTTTGCTCTTTATATCCATTCTCATCTCTCTTTTATCTTTATATATGTCTGTAAAAACTTTGGTTATCCTCTTTTATATTATAGGATAGCTTACCTTCATATTTCATCTTTTCTTTATGGTGCTTTTAGTATGCCTTTTGTTGGTTTTTAAAAGGTTTCTAATCCTCTAACTTCCATCTACTTTTTGCTATATTATATGCCCTCTATTTTCCTTTCATGCTGTCTTTGACTTCCCTTGTTGCCTTATTCTCCCTTTAGAACATTTCTTCATTTTTGGAATGTATCTATCCTTGCGCCTTCCCAATGCCCCCAGTACTCCAGCCATTGCTGTTTTGCCATCATCCGTGCTAGTGTCCTCTTCCAATCAATTTTGGCCAGTTCCTCTCTCAAGCCTCTGTAATTCCCTTTACTCCAGTGTAAAACGGATACATCTGACTTTAGCCTCTCTCTCAAACTGCAGCATGAATTCTATCATATACAATCACAGTCTCTAGAGGTTTCCTCTACCTTAAGCTCCCTAACAAAGTTGGCTCATTACACAACACCAAATCCAGAACTGCTTTTCCCCGAGTGGGCACAACCTTAAGCTGCTCTAAAAAGCCATCTTGCAAATGTTCAACAAATTATCTCTCTTGGGATCCAGCATCGACTTGATTTTCCAATCTACCTGCATATTGAAATACCCCATGACTATTGTAACAGTGCCCTTTTTATATACATTTTCTACCTTCCATTGTAATTTATATTTGACATCCTAGCTACTGTTTGGAGTTTCATCCATTTTTTTTTACCCCTGGAGTTTCTCAACTCTACCCACAAGGATTCTGCATCTTCCGATAGTATGTCACCTCTTTCTAAAGATCTTTTTTTCCAACAGAGACACCCCACTCCCTCTGCCTACCTGCCTGTCCTTTTGACAGGTAGAGTATCCTCTTGGATACTCTTCCAAGAGTATCCTTGGAAGCTAAGCTCCAAACTATGATTTTCTTTCAGCCATGACTCAGTGATGCCCACAATGCCACAAAGTGTACCACAAGATCATCTACCTTATTCTCTATTCTCTGTGCATTCAACTATAACACCTTCAGTCCTGTATTCATCACCTTTTTGATCTTGTCCCCATGTTACATTTCAATTCATTCCACTGACTGCAATTTTGCCCTATCATCTGGCTGTCCTTCCTCACAGTCTCACTACATACTGCATCTGTTCGTATTACCAACTGCCCTATCACTCCTGTTCCCATTCCCCCTGTTTAATAGGAACCTTTTCAGATTGTGGTGGAGTCTATGGAATGAAATACCAGGTGTTTGAGTCAGGTAACAACATTTAAGATACTTGGACAGGTACATGGATAGGAATATGGGCCAAATGCAGGCAAATGGGGTTAGTTCAGATGGTCATCTTGACTGGTATGAATCAGTTGGGCCAAAGGGCCTGTCTGTCCTCTACAATTCTATGACTTTACTCACTGGTTAGTCGATATTGATTGTATCAATATTGACAACTAGGATTAATTTTTGTTTTGAGTTGGGATACCAGTCAGCGTTCTAGTCTCAGCCTGTTATCCAATGGTTTCTGCTGGGAAATCTTTATTTGCTGACTTTAGATGAGACTGCAGTAGCCTCACGAGTTGGTTCTGATGAACAGTTGACCCATTATTTACTTTACAATTTCAGCAAGGCACAGTGTATCCTATTCCCAGAGCGTGCGCACGCGCACACACACACACACACACACACACACACACACACACACACACACACACACACACACACACACACACACACACAGCCACTGACTCAGCTTTCCTTTAGGATTCAGTATCACAATCAAATTTGTTATCACTGACATATATTGTGAAATAATTTGTTTTGCAGCAGCAGTACAGTGCAAGACATTACAATGATTTATAAGTTACAAAATAAATCAGTAGTGTGAGAATGGAATAGAGGGGTGGTACTCATGGGTTCATGGACCATTCAGAAATCTGACGATGGAGGGAAAGAAGTTGTTCTATAAACTTGAGTGTGCGTCTTCAGGCCATTTGATGCATTTACAGGGAAGCTAGAGTAACACACAAGGAAGAAAGGAATAGGGGGATGTGTTACAAAGTAAATAAAGTTATCCACAGTGCAGAATCAAGCCAAGGTTGACCCAATTGATCCTTCCGTGTCCCTACATCCACCTTCTGGAATGTGCTGCTCGGCGAGGTGGCAAAAACAGATAAGATAGCAACAGTTAAGAGGAACTTAGACTTCCCTATGAATGGGCAGATGGAATTAGTTTAGATCAGCATCCTAACCAGTACAGACATGGTGGGCTGAAAGGGCTATTTATGTACTATACTTTTCTATGTTTTTTGCTCTAACTTTGAAAGATAAGAGGAAGATTTTATGGAACTTGAATGTCACACTGTTTGCTGAATTGAATGGTCTGTTTCCATGTTGCAACACTACATAACATTACAAAGGTATTACTGAAATGGTTAGAATCTGCGATTGAGGTGGACATTAGGCTGCATTGCTGCTGCAAGCAAGCTTTTCACTGTACTTGTACAGATGTCCACAAGAATGATTCTGGGAATTAATGGGTTAACATACAAGGTGCGTTTGATGGTTTTGTGTGTGTACTTCCTGACTTTGGTGCTGTTTGCACATGTGTGTGTGTGTGTGAGAGAGACAGAGGGTGTGTGTGAGAGAGAGAGAGAGAGAGAGAGAGAGAGAGGGTGTGTGGGTGTGTGTGTGTGTGAGAGAGAGGGTGTGTGTGTGTGTGTGAGAGAGAGGGTGTGTGTGAGTGTGTGTGTGTGAGAGAGAGGGTGTGTGTGAGTGTGTGTGTGTGAGAGAGAGAGGGTGTGTGTGTGTGAGAGAGAGAGGGTGTGTGTGAGAGTGAGTTGAGAGTGTGTATGTGAGAGAGAGAGGGTGTGTGTGAGTGTGAGTTGAGTGTGTGTGTGTGTGTTTGAGAGAGAGGGTGTGTGTGTGTGGTGGGGGAGGGTCCTCTTGATGATGCAGTTTCCTCCCACATCCCAAAGACAAGCTGGTTGACAGGTCAATTGGCTGCAATCACAGTATATTGCCCCTCGTGTGTAGGTGAGTGGCATACTGTGGGGAAAGTTGCTGAGCTAAAGATGAACTCTTGATCTCTCAGTCTACATTGAAGTGAGCCTTGCACTTTATTTATCTATTTGCACTGCACTTTCTCTGTAACTTCAACACTATAATCTGCAATACACACAAAATGGTGAAGGAACTCAGCAAATCTGATAGCATCCAATGAAGGAGCATTCTGTTTCTCTTTTTACTACCCTGATGTGCTTACGTATGGCATGATCTGTCTGGATGGCATGCAAAAAATATAGCTTCTTGCTATATCTTAGAAGATGTGACAACAATAAAACCAGTATCATTGCCAAGCATGTGCGATGAATATAGAAGAGGATTCATGTAAATGGTCAGGGCAAACTTGATGGGCTGAGATGCCTGTAGTTTCTTATGAGTCTCTGACTGTTTTGGAAATTTCTGGATTAGAGACTTGTAAAGATTGACTGAGTGAACTTCTATTCTCAGTCCTGGATGGATTAGACAGGAATCCACTTGTCATTTTTAAAGCCACATGAGCTATTCATGGAAAATGGAATGAAAATATAAATTCTGGGTGACTGGCAATTATTGCCAACACTAAGTTTTATCAGTAGAAAGCATTTTAAACAGGTACAGTTTTGCAGGTGTTTCATTCCTGTTTTGAAATGGTTAAAAGCAGCAAATTGAAGACTAATTGAAAATTGATGGTAAATCACCAGAGCAGCATTAACAACTAAATCATTCACTGCAAATAATGCTCTGCAGACACACACACACCCTGATAAATCTTCTGTGATGCCTGTGAAACATACATGAACAAAACCTTCAGGCTGTAAATTAAAACTGCTTCTTGATCTAAAGCCTTTGCAGGTAATGGGAATGCTACAGGGATTTAGAAAATGGCTCTTCATTTCCCCTTTTTTATTGTCAGATAATGATGTTTGACCATTTTAGATCTCTTTATATTATAACAATGATGTGAATGGACTATTAGGATGGAGGTCCATCTCATTAAAGTTACATATGACATTTACCATATGCACTACTGATATTGAACTTGGTCTGTTATTTTTAAATTGTGAGATGATATTAAGACAAAAGCACAAAATCTAGAGGGAAGAATTAGGTTTCCATCTTCACAAATTATGTTCCATTGCCCTTACAGTGTGATTTGCCCCTGTTTTTCATAATGGACCCTACTCTTTCCTAGTTATTCTTTCATCCTTAATATATCCATAAACTTCTTTCTGATTTACCTTCATTCTATCTGCTCTGTCAGTGACATTTTGTGACCCCTCTTTGCTTTACGAGGCTAAGTTGTGTTGGTTGTTAAAACAAACAATGCATTTCACTTTGTGTCAATGTACATGTGAAAAATAAATCTAATTTCTCTCCGCTCTTCCATTTTTTCCAGGTAATGGGAGTGTTGCTTGGCCTTTAGTCTTGCAGGAGCACATTGTGGAGATGTAGATGTAGCTACAAGGAGATATTCAGAGCCTACCTTTGTCAGGACCTGTCTTCTTTTAATGACATTGTTCTTCTACCAGTGTAAGACCTTTATTCCAGGTCTATCCCTATCCTTTTTCATAACTCCTTTAAAATACATATATAGAGTTATGGTCGCTATCTCTAGAATGCACACCCAATGACATTCTGGATATTTGAACAACTTCATTCTCCAAGATAAGATCCAGTAAAGTCTCTTCCCTCATTGGGTATTTACATATTGAATCAAAAATCTCTCCTGGATACTCCTCAAAATCCTGACCTTTTGAGCCTTTTAAACTAAGGCAATCTCAGTTAATATTCAGGAAACTTTAATCCTCTCCTCTATGTTCTAAATATTTGTTCCTCTGTCTCCTGTCAACTTTCAGGAGGACTGCAATACACCCCCCAACAAAGTGATAGCACTCTTTTTGTTCCTCATCTTTACCCATATGGCCTCATTTATGGAGCCTTCTAGGATAGCTTCCCCCAGCACTTGAGGTAATGCAATCCTTGACTAACGTTGTACGGTTCTTTGCTTGCCATCTGCCACTTGCCCTCTTCTCATTACCGCCACTAGGGAGGAGGTACAAGCGCCTTAACATCCACACTTCCCTCCGTCGTCTGATTTCTGTACGGCCCATGAACTCTTAACAAACCTCATTATTCCTCTTTCTTCTCTTACCCATGTTATCAATACCAATATGCTGTGTGTCTACTCACTCTAGTTCATCCTCACTCTTCAGAGAGACTTGCAGACCCTCTGAGACAGCCTTGACCCCAGCACCAGGGAGGTAACGTAATATCCTTAAGATTTGTTTATGGCCATGGATCACCCATTTATCCCCTGATGATAGAATCCTCTAACACTACCATTTCAATAGTTCAATGGTTCGATTTAATATCAGAGGATGTGCACAGTATATACAACCCAAAATCCTTACTCTTTGCTTCTCAAGACACATTATTCTCAGTTTTCATAGAGGAGAAAGAGGCAAACCAAAAATCCCAGGCAAAAATGATTCAAAGTGGAAGGAGGCATGGAATTCAAGGAAACTTGGCTTGCCCACAGAAGGCAGACAGCGATAGTAGATGGAGGGTATTCTACCTGGAGGTTGGTGACTAGTGGTATTTTGCAGGGACCTGTTCTGTGGCCCCTGCTTTTCGCGGTTTTTTTGTAAGTGACTTCCATGTTGAAGTGGAAGGGTGCGTTACTAAGTTTGCAGGTGATACAAAGGTTGGTGGTGTGATTAGTGTGGAAGGTTGTCATAGGTTACAACGGGTCATTGATAGCAGGCTGAGCTGAGAAGTGACAGATGGAATTCAACTAGAAAAGTGTGAAAGCACTTTGGAAAGCCAATTTAAAGGCAAAGTAGTGACAGGATTCTTAGCAGTGTGGAAGAACAGAGGGAACTCGGGCCATAGGGCCCGTACTGTGCTGAATTATGTTCTAAGTTCTAAGTACTTGTTCATTGAAAATAATATTTTCTAGCCTTGTGTTGTTTGCCCTTGTCTAACACAAAAAAATGTACTTCTCCTCCTGCTCACTCCTGTTTCTTGTGCAGAACAGGCTTTGTTCTGTGGCATGCAAGATTTAGTTCAGAGAGAGATCGTGCTACAACTTTAGATTTATCTGGTCTCTGCTTCACAAGGCACATTATTCTCGCTGGTAAGTGCTCTGGGCAATTTACAATGCTGGAATTACCTATTTTAGTGAGATGACTAGCAAGCACACAGCAGAATTCTCTGTCTCTCTCCAGACAACTACTTTCTGATTAAAGTTGATGGACAAATCTGACCGAGGCATACAAAATTAAGAATGGCGTTAATAGTGAAACATTATCCCCTCGGAAGGGTCTAAAACCGGAGGGTTTAATATAAAGGGTAGGAGATCCAGAAGGGAAGTGAAGGTTTTTTTCACCCAGAGGGTGATTAGAATCTGGAACACTGCCTGATGGGGTGGCGAAGGCAGAGACTTTCACAACATGTAAGAGGCAGTGGGCTCAGCTGTCAGGAGGCTCTGCACTCGAGCAATCTCTCGGTGTGAGAGAGAGTTTGTTGATTCTCGAGTCAGAGGAACTCGAATGAGCAACACTGCAGACTGTACCATCAAAACAGCGAGCTGTTGGCCTCTCCTCTTGCCCTCTTATCATTACCGCCACCAGGGAGGAGGTACGAGCGCCTGAACATCCACACTTCCCTCCGTCGTCAGATTTCTGTACGGCCCATGAACTCTTAACAAACCTCATTATTCCTCTTTCTTCTCCTACCCATGTTATCAATACCAATATGTTGTGTGTCTACTCACTCTAGTTCATCCTCACTCTTCAGAGAGACTTGCAGACCCTCTGAGACAGCCTTGACCCCAGCACCAGGGAGGTAACGTAATATCCTGAAGATTTGTTTACGGCCATGGATCACCCATCTATCCCCGATGATAGAATCCTCTAACACTACCACCTCTCTCTCTCCCTCCCTTGTTAGTAAGGCAGGGAGCCTGTTGAGATGTCGAAGTGTTACGATGGTCAGTAGTTTTTGATGGACTTTAGATCATGGTCTCCAGGGGATGGTGGGGGGTGGGCTGATGCTTTTGCTGTTGCTTGTGCATGGGAGGGGGGCTTTGGGGTTCTATCATTTTTCTTTCATTCATTCTTTGTGTTTTATTTTCTCTCTGTTTCATGGATGTTTGCAAAGAGTAAGAGTAATTCTCTGATATTAAATTGAACTATTGAAACTTCTGGACGAGCACTTGGGCCATCAACGTGCAGCAGGCTATTGGCCAAGTGCTGGATAATGAGATTAGTATGTTTGGCTACTCAATGGTGAGTATGCATATAATGGGCCAAAAGGCCCACTTCTCTGGTGTTTGATTCTATGACAATTCCTCCTTCTGAACTGATCTATTTCACAATCCTTGGTCCTCCACCCGACACTGTCACCATTCAGTGGAGGAATTTTTAAACAGCTCTAATTGAAGATCATAGAAGAGTGCAGAACAGAAACAGGCCTTTCAATCTGTAATACCTGTGCTGAACACAAGGTGAAATTAAACTAAACCTTTCTGCCAGTGCATATCTCTCTATTCCCCACATATTCATACACTTATCTAAAAGCCTCTTGAACAGCTTATAGTAATTCTCTGACATCTTACTGCTGCCACAAAGCAACATATTTCATGACATATGTATGTTGGTGATAAAAACCTGTTTCTGATTCTAGCATTACTCCTAGCTTGCCCGCTCCAGGCACCCACCACTCTCTGTACAATAAAACATTGCTCCACACATCTGTAAACATCCCCCTTCATCTGAGATGCACGTTCCGTTGTATTTGACATTCTATTTTAGGAAAATATCTCGGAAGAAAGTGACAAAAATGAATGTGGTTCCCATGGCAGTAAAGCCAGGAGCTATTGTCACAGAAAACAAAGAAATTGTGAAGGGTTTAAACAAACAATTCAATGCAAAAGACAAAGCAAATGTTATTGAAATACAGGGGATCCAAGTGTCAAATGATACTGAGGAACTTAAAATCATTAATATCGCTGCTGCTGTCAGGCAAGACAAGTAGGAACCCGGTGATGCAGTGGATTAGCTGTGCTGGTCTAGCACAGGGTTCTACAATTATCACACAAAAGAGAATCTGAAAAAGACCAGTCTGCCACAAGTGCTGACTCTACAGTTCAATATGCCCCTTTCTGATCTTTAGCCCATGTCAACTTTAATCTCATGTTCCTAGACTCCCTTAATATCCAAAAATCTATTAACCTTGGTCCTGGGTTTACACAATCCACTTGGCTTTGGAATTCTGAAGGTTTGTTACATTCTGTGTCGGAGAGTGGTTGGTATATGAACTGAACTGCCAGACCAGAGGCAGCTACAAAATACTTAAGAAGCATTGGACAGGTACACGGATAGAAAAGGACTCAAGGGATGAGGGACATATGCAGACAAATGGGATTAACTCAGGAAAACACCTTGGTTGGTGTGGACATGTTGGGTTGAAGGCCATGCAATATAAATATATGACTCTTTGGAGTGACACACCAGATAGCTGAATGTTATCAGTAAAATATTGCTTTATTTTTTGTGTTAGAAATATTTCCATCTCTTTTTGTATTTATGAACGTGGAGGTACAGGAGCCTGAAGACTCACATTCAACATTCTAGAACCAGCTTCTTCCTCTCTGTCTTCAGATTTCTGAATGACCCATGAACCCTTGAACATTACCTCTTTATTCCTCATTTACACTACTTATTTTCGTATCTTACGGTAAATTTTATACCTTGCATGATACTACTGCTACAAAACAACAAATTTCATGAAGTACTGTATATCAGTGATAATAAACTTAATTCAGATTTTGTCATCTTTTTGGTGTAGGTGTTTCCATGGTACTACATTGGGATTTAGACTCAGCATCTGAGCTTCTAGAACAGGGGTTCTCAACATGGGATCCACAGACCCTTGGTTAGTCATGGGGGTCCATGGCTCTAGAAGAAGGAGCTCTCAACATAACCATCCTCGTACAGTACTTATCCTTAATGTCTTTTAAATATTGTTTTTGTACCTGCCTCAACTACTTCCTCTGGCAGCTCATTCTATATTTGCACCACTCTCTGCTCTCACTTTAAACCTTTGCTCACTTTTGCTCCCCTTCCCCTTGGAAAAAAAAACTGTGTGTATTCATCTTTTCTATGCCCTTCATGATTTTAAAAGCCTCTATGAACTCACCCTTCAGTCTGTTAACATATATACTTCCTTAAACAAAAATTATCAATTTAGATGTGTTTGCATAACACAATTAAGATATTTAATACACAATCAGAATCAGAAACAGGTTTATTATCTCTTTCTTATATGATGTGACATTTGTTGTTTTGCAGTACAGTGCAGTGCAAAGATGATGTTATGAACTTTACACTCTCTTACTGCAGGCTTGCCTTGGAAGTTGGTCTTAACAGAATTCCAGGGGCACAACTACAAGATTCAAAATTCTAAATTCTAAAATATTAAGTAGATGTGAAGAAGTAGATGCCTAAAGGGGAGGAGGTATGTTTGCAGAAGAGCTGATCTAGAACAGAGGACATATGAATTGTAATTGGTTTATTATTGCCACGTGTACTGAGAAGACATTTCTGGTTTTTGAGGGACTGAGTTATAGAGAGGGGTTGAGAAGATTGGGGCTTTTTTCATTGCAGTATAGGAAATGAGGGGTGATCTTTTGAAGGTGTGTTAAATATTATGGGCATAGATAGCGCAAATATTTCTTTCCAGAGTTGGGAAATCAAGGGCATTGGTTTAAGGTAAGGAAGGAAAGATTTAATAGAAACATAAGGGCAACCCTTTCACCTAGAGAGTGATTAGCTTATGGAATGAACTGCACGAGGAAGGGGTTGAGGCAGATACTGTATGTTAGCAACATTTAAAAAAAATATTTGGACGGGTACATGAATAGGAAATTTTTAGAGGGAATGAGCCAAATACAGGCAAATGGGACCAGCTTAGACTGCAGTCGTGGTCAGGATGGATCAATTGGATTGAAGTGCCTGTTTCTGTGCTGTATGACTCTACGATTCTACTAATCAAGTATCTTGAAGGAACATTGGGTTCATATTCCAAGGGAGTGAGCAAATCTGACTTTTTATTTGGGCTGGCATCTCCAGAGGTGGATCTTCGTGGCAGATGAAGCTTTAAATTGTAACTGTGGTTAAAGTGTAAGATCCAGTTCACAGAACAGTATGAATGCGCCCCATCCAGGTACCCAAACCATCACTCCAGGTGAAGCAGTGATTCATTTGCACCTCTAACCCAATGGGCCACAGTCAGCATTCACAATGCAGTCCTCTCTACAATGGGGTAACCAAATGCAGAGTGGGTAAGCACTTCATAGAGCACCTAGTTAGTGCAGAGGAAGGATCATCTTGCAACCCCACTCCCTTTCAGAGTTGTTAGGAGCCTCACTCACAGCTGTAGTGAAGCCTCAAATAAAGTAGACCACACCTTAACTTCTATCTGGGCTATTTACAACCCCCTTTAATGATTAATGAATTTTCCAGCTTCATAGGTTTCTTTGAGCTATACAAAGTGAAACAGACCTTTCAGCCAAACTTATCCATACCAATCAAGATGCCTATCCATGCTAACTCTATTTGCCTGTATTTGGCCCAGACCTTTCCAATGTCTTTTAAACATTGTGATTGTACCCACCTCTGCCATTTTTTTTCTGGCAGCTTGTTCCAAGGACATCCTCTGTGTGGAAAATTTACACTTCAGGTCTGCTTTAAATCTTTCCCCTCTCCAAAGCTTATCCCATGTAATATTAACATTTGAACATCAGCTGATTGGAAGATGTTCACCCATGTTAAAAGCTAATTGAGGTGAGTTTTAAACCACCTCCTCGTAACCAATTTCTAGATGAATATCAGCCAAGCACAAGTGCTCCACCACTTACGGGTATTGGTATGGGTTTACAACTGTCACACATTCCCCAATACATTGAAAACCTTGCCCTGCATACTGTTCAGACAGATCACATAATTTCTTCCTTCATTAGAAAATCCGAGAGCAACTGAAACCTCAAGATAAAGTAAACATTTTGCAACTTTACTTTAAGAAAGAACATAGAACCAAACAGCACATGGACAGGCCCTTCAGCCCACAATGTCAGTGCTGAGCACGATACCAAAGAAAACTTCTGCTGCTCATGATCCATATCCCTCCTGTCCCTACATACTCCTGTGCTTATCTAAAAGTCTCTGGAATGCTACTATAATATCTGCTGTCACCAGCAACCTGGCAGTCCACTCCAGGAATATATTGTGGATTTTGCTGGTTTGCGGCAGCAGTACGTTGCAATTCTGAAACATTGAGTGTGTGATTTAAGGTTCCTGTACCTCCTCCTTGATTGTGGCAAAGAAAATATATCCCACATAACTTCACCTGTAAGTTTTTCTCCTCAAACTTTCATGCTATGCCTTCAAGAATTTGACAATTCTCCCCTCAGAGAAAAGATTCTGACTGCCTTCTATCTCCGAGACTCCCATTATTTTATAAACTTCTACCTTCAATCTCTAGTTTGCTTGATTGCAACCCTATTAGAAGAATGAAGCCAAACCTCATATTCCGGCCTTCCCTGGTGTAAATTCAGATGAATTTTACATGCTCCTCCCTCTCTCGTGTACCGACTTCGGGTTCAGTAATGAGTGCAGAACCAGATTCTGATGTCTCGGCATGGAAGTTGGAGCAAAGCTGAATAGTAAATGGCAGAAAGCCTGTGATTCCTTACAGAACCTCAGTCTAGCTCACTACCTTAGTGAACTGAATCTAAGGTCCCAGGAGCAGTACTTATATCTTGATCAATGACCCAGTATTGTTCTGCCTCATCACCTTATTGCTGAGAGTGAGTAGAATGTGGAACCCACCTCTATTATGAAGAAAGACCATAAGACCATAACACATAGGAACAGTATTAGGACACTCAGCCCATTGGACCTACACCACCATCCACATCTGCACCCTGACTATGGAATAGCCTATCAGTACCGCACTTCTCTTCTCTCCTCCTCCCGCCCTTCTCTTCTGAGCCGCAGAGCCAGAGACCTACTTGCTGCAGCTTCTCCCTGGTAGGGCATTTTTCACTCCCCCCCCCCCCACCGCCCCACCAACAGTATCCAAAGCAGTATACTTATTATTGAGGGGAACAGCCACCAAGTTACTCTGCACTGACTGCCTATTCCTTCTCCCTCTCCTGTTAGCTTAGAGGTGGTAAAGTAATGATACACTTACACTAATGTTAAAAAAAGTACATGAAAAGTGAACTTATGGAAGAATTTGCGAATGGAGCTACAGAATCATGGAACATTAGAATTGGTATAGCACAGGAAAAGACCATTTGGTCCATTGAGTTTATGCTGGTTCCTCATAGAAAATTCCACCAGGAGATTTTTGAGCATCTTGGAGCGTAGGAGAATGAGATGTGATTTTATAGAGCCGTATAGAATTATGAGGGACATACGTAGATAGGATCAATCTGCACAGTTCTTCCCAGGGTTGAGGAATCAAGAACCAGAAGGTATAGGCTTAAGGAGAGATGGGAGAGATTTAACAACAGCCTGATGTACAACTTTTCTACCACTAGAGTTGACTGTAATTGGAATGAGCTGCCAGAGGAAGTGGTTGAGGTAGATATATTAACAACATTTAAAAGAGGTACATGGATAGAAAAGGTTTAGAGGGATATGGGCCAAACTCAGGCAAATGGGAATCTTGGGTTGATATGGATCAGTTGGGCCAAAGGGCCTGTTTCTGTTCTGTGTGACTCCATACTTCTATGACCCTGTCTTTCACATTATTCTTCCATCTGACTATCCCATTGACATTCTGTTTCCACTACTTCTGCATCAAGAATGTTCTCTGAAAACAAAGGCTTGCCTGCAAATTCTGCACCTGTGTCTTAAGTCAAAAACTCTAAACCTGAATTCCCTTGTCCCTGATTCGTCCATTATTAGGAAGATTTTCCCTTTGTTTATCCATCAAAACCAGTCTTGATCTTGTCAACCTCTATACAGTTCTCCTTTCAACCCTTGTTGCTCCAAGAAGCTTCTCAGTGGGCTGTTCCACACAAGTCTTCTCCCATTTTACTTCACAGTTCCAGGCATGAAGGATTTCAGCTTCTTCCTTCCAACTCTGGGGCTGAAATTCCTCTTCCCTGGAACAAAAAAATAAGGTGGGAGACTTGTAGGAAGCAAAGGCACAGAGTTGACCATACAGATGCAACAGTCTTTATTTCTGTTGTCTTTATTTCATTGAATGTTGTGTTTAGCTTTCAGTGGAGTTGCTTATATAGTCATAATTATAGTTATAAGTATAGTTAATTATATTTCCAACTCCAGGATCCATTTTCTTTGCAATATAACAATGAATGTATCACTATTTTGTGGCTTGATTGATGATTTGATTCAAGGTGAGGAGAGTAAGCAATCAATGCTAACTACAGGAGTAACTGACCAAGATCTTAATGTGAAATGTTGGATGTAATTAAATCAATTACATCTGATGGGTATTTCCAGAACTAAGACCTCCTCCTCTCTTTCAGTAATAATGCTAGTTGCTTCAAACAAATCAATGATCTTTAAAAAGAAAAAAAAAATCATGAACAGAAAAACAAGTACCTGTAAGATGTGATAATATAAAAAAATGGCAATTATTTAAATAGATGCTAGACAAAATTTGCACTGTCCAGTTTATTGAAAACCATTATTGATGTGAAATCTCAGTTGAAGCTGCTTCTTTTCAATTATTCAAATAATCTGCTCAAAGGGAAATAAATTTAGTTGGAACACTTTCCATATTCCAATAGTTTCAACATGGTCTGTGATAGGAGACCTGAACTTTTCATTAGAAGGCAGTTGTTATCCATAATGGATGGGTTACAAACTGCTGCCAGACACAGATCAAGGACATAGACTTGTGTACATAAGACTATAGTGTTGGCTTTCACCTGCGGAGATCCCTCCTACATAGAACATAGAATAGTACAGCACAGTACAGGCCCTTCAGCCCACAATGTTGTACCAACCCTCAAACCCTGCCTCCCATATAACCCCCCAACTTAAATTCCTCCATATACCTGTCTAGTAGTTTCTATTACAAGTCCATCAACATCACCTGACTCTCATTCTACCCACCTAATTTAAGGGCAATTTACAGGAGACAATCAAGCTACCAATCCTTATGCCTTTGGGATGTAATCAAAGTCCCCTCCTACTCTGGTCAATCTATCTTCTTTCCCCCCCCCCTTCCATCATGCAGAAGGTTCAAAAGCTTAAACATCTGCACCATTAGGTTCAAGGACAGCTTCTAGTTCACTGAATAGACTTCTTGTATGATAAAGATGAGTTCTTTATCTCTCAGTCTACATCGTCACCACCCTTGCATGTAATTTGTCTGCCTGCACTGCATGTTCTCTGTAACCGTAACTCGATAATCTGGATTCTGTTTTTGCTTTGTCATTTGTACTACCTCCGCGTACAGTACTTATGTATGGAATGATCTGTCTAGGTGGCACGCAAAATAAACTGTAACTTGGTACTTGAGACAATAAGAAGCTATGTATTAATTACCACTCTAGGGGGAAACCAGAAGACCTGGAGGTAACTCAGGCAGTGACAGACAGAATGTGCAGTCTCCACAGAGTCAGCACTGGAGTCCTCTGATGCTCCAGCGTAAACAAGGCAAATTTGCCAACCTCTCCTAATAGCTCATACATTCCAATTCAGGCAGCATCCTGGTACATTTCTACATCTTCTGCTAAGGAAGACTTTGGAATCCAGCAAGTGTATAAGTAAGTGGCTAAGAACGCATATACTTAGTTAAACACAAAATATGGTAATAAGAAAGCCATGCTAGAACTATATAAAATATGCATAAGGTCACAGCTAGATACTGCTAGCTATTGTCCATCAGGAGTGACGGTACAGGAGAGAGTTAAGAGATGGAGGAGTTTAATTTTGAGGAGATATTGGTAGGGCTGAGCTATTGGAACAGAAGAATTTGAAGACATACTTATTCCAAATGAATAAACCTGTGAGAATCCTGAGGGAGAAGGCCCTATTTCCATTTAGAGATAGGACAGCAATGAGACGATATGGATAATTTAAGATGATTGCTAAAAATGTATAAAATTCTTTCATCCGATAAGCGGTGGGATCTCAGCCTTGCTGGTGGAAGCAGAGTCTCTCATTACATTTAAAAAGTACTTAGATATTTTGGGCTGCATCTCCTCCTTCTTTCATCAGGGATTTTGTGCAAGCATGAACGATTTGCGATAGCATGTTACTCATTTTCACATTAATTTCTCAATAAAAATTCTCCTGATTCTTCTCAGGTTGATGTTTATGTCTCCATTGAGCTCTTCATGGTGGATGAGGAGAGGTGTGATAGGGTAAAGGGAGGGCAGAAAAGGACCAAATGGAGGGATTGGGAAATTAACATTTCACACTTTGCATTCAGAGATGATGGAAGCAGATTTGACGGCAATCTCAATTTGCAGCATTTTCTCTGGTTTATTGTGGTACTTCCGAGAATTTAGTTGAAAAACCAATTACAGTTCTTCGGTGTTGCACTCCTAGAGCATGAAACAGCCCAGAGTTAATTAACTTTCGCATTGGAAGAGACGCTTATAAGCTATTAAACAAAACTGGCTCATCATGCCTGTGTTAACCCTTTGAATGAAGTATTATAAAGTCGCTGACAAATTGGCACTGGTAATCATCAGCAACGTTCTGTAGGCTGCAGCCAATTGTTCCAAATATTCAGTTAAATATACCCCTTTTAAATTACTCTCACTGTAATCTGCAGCATATAATGTCCCTCCAAGCAACGGACTTTTAAATCACCCTCGTGATCTGGCTGCATCACTGCCTGGTATGGGAACTGTACCTCCCTTAATCACAGGACTCTGCAGAGAGTGGTGCAGACAGCCCAGTGCATCTGTAGTTGTGAACTTCCCATGATTCAGGACATTTACAAGGACAGGTGTGTAAAAAGGGCCTGTAGGATCATTGGGGACCCAAGCCAGGACCAACAGGCTCTGGGACAGCTTCTTCCAGCAGGCCATCAGACTGATGAACTCACGCTGATTTGAGTGTACTCCATATTACATTGACTGTTCTATTTATTATAAGTTATTTAAAATTACTATGATTGCACATTTAGATGGAGACATAACATAAAGATTTTTATTCCTCATGTATGTGAAGGATGTAAGAAATAAAGTCAATTCAATTCAATGATCTTCATATCAGATGATCGACTGAAGGACTCAGTGGACCTTGCAAGCACAGCACCTTTAAGGGGATGAAGGTTCATTGCCATTGCTGAAAGTGAGGCAGGATGGGGCAACTACAAGCCAGGCTGAAACGCAGAGG
The DNA here is from genome assembly GCF_030144855.1 of Hypanus sabinus. Classification (NCBI taxonomy): domain Eukaryota; kingdom Metazoa; phylum Chordata; class Chondrichthyes; order Myliobatiformes; family Dasyatidae; genus Hypanus; species Hypanus sabinus. The sequence goes on from NC_082706.1 coordinate 133,217,877, forward strand.
GATGACACCTCCTCTACCTAGCATCTTGTTGGCAAATGTGCAGTCGCTGGAGATCAAAATTGAGGACTTAAGGGCAGGTCTGCTGTATTGGAGAGAAATGAGAGCCTGTTTTACTGTGTGCTTGATTGAAACATGGCTTTCTGTGGGCATGCCAGATACAGTGATTAGACCCAAGGACTCCTCGATTTACAGGATGGACCAAACTGCTGATTCTGAAAAGGCAAAACAAGGAGTTTTACGATAAACTCTTCCTGGTGCTCTGATGTTGCGGCTTTGTTGAACGTGTTCCCCTGACCTTGAACATCTGACAGTCAAATTCCATCTAAGCTATTTACCAGGGAGTTCTGTTCCATAATCCTGACCACAGTTTACATACCACCAGTGGCTAACTATAATCAAGAGCTCGCAAAACTGTATGATGCCATCTCCAAACCAGAAACAGTCCACCTCAACATATTTCAAATCATAGTCAGAGACTTCAACCAGGCTTGTTTGAGGAAAACCATGACCAATTACCATCAGCATATAACCTGTGGCACCGGGGGCCACAACATACTAGATCACTGTTATTCTAAGATAAGGAATGTCTACCATTCCATACCCAGAAAGCCTTCTGGGAAGCCTGATCACTTGGCTATCTTTCTCCTACTGGCATACAAGCAGAGGGTAAAGAGCAAAGCTCCAGACATTAGGACAACAAAGAACATCCACTGTGTTGTTTTATCGCAGTGGATGAAACAACACAGGACTTGTGTGCTTAGCCCCCTGCTCTAGTTGCTTTACACTTATGACTGTGTGGCTAAACACAGCTGCAATGCCTTATTCAAGTTTGCTGATGACACCACTGTCGTAGGCTGAATCAAAGGTGGTGATGAATCAGCATACAGAAGGGAGAATGAAAATCTGACTAAGTGGAGTCATAGCAACATCCTATTTCACAATGTCAGTAAGACCAAGGAACTGATTATTGACTTTAGGAGAAAGAAACCAGAGGTCCATGAGTCAGTCTTCATTTGAGGATCAGAGGTGGAAAGTGTCAGTAATTTTAAATTCCTATCATTTTCATTTATCATTTTGGAGAACCAGTCCTGGGCCCAGTACGTAAGTGCAATGGCGAGGAAAGCACAGCAGTGCCTCTACTTCCTTAGGAATTTACTGAGATTTGGCATGTCATCTAAAACTTTGACAAACTTTTACAGGTATGTTGTGGAGAGTATATTGACTGGCAGCATCACAGCCTGGTATGAAAACACCAATGTCCTTGAATGGAAAATTCCTACAGTAAGTGATAGAATCAGCTCAGCCCACCATGGGTAAAGCTCTCCCCACCATTGAGCACATCTACACGGAGTGCTGTCCTGGGAAAAGAGCATCCATCAACAGGGACCCTCATCATTCAAGACATGCTCTCTTCTTATTGCTGCCATCAGGAAGAAGAGCCCCAGGGGTGCCCCACAAGGTTCAGGTACAATTACTAGCTCTCAACCTTCAGGCTCTTGAACCAAATGGGATAACCTACAATCAATGGACTAACTTTCAAGGACTTTTCATCTATTGTTTTCAATATTTACTGCTTATTTCTTTGTATTATTGTTTCTTCTTTTTGCATTTGTACAGTTTGTTGTTTTCTGCACTCTGGTTGACACCCCATTTGGGTGATCTTTCATTGATTCTGATATAGTTATATGATATATGGATTTATTAAATATGGCCACAAGAAAATGAATCTCGGGGTTGTATATGGTGACGTTTATGTACATAGAACATAGAACAGTACAGCACAGTACAGGCCCTTCAGCCCACAATGTTGTGCCGACCCTCAAACCCTGCCTCCCATATAACCCCCTACCTTAAATTCCTCCATATACCTGTCTAGTAGTCTCTTAAACATCCACCACTGACTCAGGCAGTGCATTCCACACACCAACCACCCTGAGTGAAAAATCTTCCTCTAATATCCCCCTTGAACCCCTCCCCTTACCTTAAAGCCATGTCCTCTTGTACTGAGCAGTGGTGCCCTGGGGAAGAGGTGCTGGCTGTCCACTCTGTCTATTCCTAAACCATTTTTCCCAGTATAAATCAAATTGTTCCAGCTTATGATTAACAGATGCTGTTATCTTCTCCATTTTGTAAATGTCCATTGAAATTTCCATCCATGTATTTAAAGTTGGGCTCTCCTGTGATAACCATTTCCTAGTAAGAGTCTTTTTACCAGCCACCAACAGTATATTCATTAAATATTTATCTCTGTTCATCCATTCTTGAGGTATATATCCAAAATATATTGTCTTACTCTCTAAGGGTATTTCACATTTAAAGATGTCTTGTAGGGCATTGTGTACCCCCCTCCAATAGTTTTTGATAACAGGGCAGTCCCAAAAAATATGATAATGATTTGCATTTTGATTTCCACAATTTCTCCAGCAAACAGGGAAGTTACTATCATAATGGAATTTCTGAGAGGGTGTAATAAAATATCTTATCAAGTTTTTCCATCCAAACTCCCTCCATTTCTGTGAATTGGTACACTTCCATTGATATCTCCATATTGTTGTCCATTCTTCCTCAGATATAATTATCCCTCCTTCCTTTTCCCATTTTGTTTTAATGTATGAAGTCGAAAGTGTTTTAAGATTTGACAACCCCTTATACATGTTTGAAATGATTCTACTACCATTATCTGAATTATATGCTTTTCTAAAGAGCTCTATCAAGCATGTATTTGCCTTGGTTACATTTTTAAGAGTCTTATTAACATATTGTTACATCTGTAAATACCTTAAAAATCTTCTTTTTCTAATAAGTGTTTCTCTTTAAGCATTTCAAAACTGAACAGTGTTCCTTCTTTCATTATGTTGCAAAGAACTGTTATTCCTTTAGCTGTCCAATCCTTAAATCTAGCATCCAATTTATTTGGTGTAAAATCAGAGTCATATGCACACCATTTAAGAATTGCAATATCTCCCTCTAGATTATATTCTTTTATAGTAGTTTTCCATATTTTAAGAGTCAATTTCACCCCTGGGTTATCAGTAGTATTTATGTACCTTTGCAGGTTGTTATCAGACAAAATTGCTTGTATGGGGATGGGAAGTACCCGCTCCTCAATGTTTTTCCATTGAGTGTCATATGATGGGTTGCACCAACATATGACAGCTCTCAACTGTGCTGCAAAATAATAATCTCTAAGAGAAGGCAAGCCCCATCCCTCCTTTTCCTTTGCTAATTGCAAAGTTTTGAGATGAACTCTAGGCCTTTTACACTGCCAAATATACCTTCAGAGCATCTTGTTCCATTAATTGAATTGACTTTGATTAATCTCTATTGGTAGGGTCTGAAAAAGAGATAACAGTCTGGACAGTATATTCATCTTAATAGACTCAATCCTTGAACTGAGACTGAAAAACGGAATCAGGCTCCATCTTGCCACATCTTCCTTAATTTTTTTATATAAAGGCTGATAATTACATTCTGATAATTTTGCCAAATCTTTTGGCATAATGATGCCCAAATATTTGAAAGACTCTGTATGCCATGCCCAGGGGTATCTACTTTCAATTTCTCTTGGTGGGCTATAGTGATATGAAAGTAATTGGGTTTTATCTATGTTGATCTTGTATCCTGATAATTGATCATATTGTTCAAAGGATTGCATCAATTTAGGTAAAGAGTATGTTGGTTGCCCTAGATAGATCAACATGTCATCCGCATAACAAGACAATTTATGCTCTGTCCCTTTAATAGTAATTCCCCTGATATCTTCATTTTGTCTGATGTATTGAGCTAATGGTTCCAGATATAATGCGAAGAGTAGTGGTGACCATGCACAACCCTGTCTCGTGCCCCTTTCTAGGGTAAGACTATTTGATAAATATCCATTGATTTTAATCCTAGCAGTAGGATTGTCATATAGTGAGTCCTTCAATTTTCAAAGAAATGAGATGAACTCTTTTTGCAATGTGAATGCTGGAACGTAACTTCCTCTCGGTGGGCGGGGGGTGGGGGGTGAGAAACAGAAGATAACAAACTTAGAATAAAGGGCAAATCTGCTACAATTATAGAACAGAACAGGCCCTTCGGCCCACAATGTTGTGCCGACCCTCAAACCCTGCCTCCCATATAACCCCCTATCTTAAATTCCTCCATATACCTGTCTAGTAGTCTCTTAAACTTCACTAGTGTATCTGTCTCCACCACTGACTCAGGCAGTGCATTCCACACACCAACCACTCTCTGAGTGAAAAACCTTCCTCTAATATCCCCCATTAACTTCCCTCCCCTTACCTTAAAACCATGTCCTCTTGTATTGAGCAGTGGTGCCCTGGGGAAGAGGTGCTGGCCGTCCTCTTAATATCTTGTACACCTCTATCATGTCTCCTCTCATCCTCCTTCTTTCCAAAGTGTAAAGCCCTAGCTCCCTTAATCTCTGATCATAATCCATACTCTCTAAACCAGGCAGCATCCTGGTAAATCTCCTCTGTACCCTTTCCAATGCTTCCACATCCTTCCTATACTGAGGCGACCAGAACTGGACACAGTACTCCAAGTGTCACCTAACTAGAGTTTTATAGAGCTGCATCATTACTTCGCATCTCTTAAACTCTATCCCTCGACCTATGAAAGCTAACATCCCATAAGCTTTCTTAATTACCCTATCTACCTGTGAGGCAACTTTCAGAGATCTGTGGACATGTACCCCCAGATCCCTCTGCTCCTCCACACTACCAAGTATCCTGCCATTTACTTTGATAATACTTAGGTAATAAAATCTACTTTGAACTTTGCTCTGTGAACTCTCCAAAGTTTTAGACATGACAGATTTTTGGATACTACTAAGGAGTATAGGAGTAGGAAGGGACAGTCCAGTGGTGTAAGCAGTAGAGCTAATCTTGGATTGACCTGAAACAGACTTTGCATGTTCTTCCTGTGATCGCACAGGTTTCCTTCCACCTTCCGAAGACTTGCAATATGCTGGGTTAATTGGCCACCGTACGTCATCTCTAATGTTTATGTTTATCGTGGAATCAGCAGGAACTTGATGGGAAAATAGGGGGAATAAAATAGGATTAGTGTAGGATTACTGTAAAATGGGTAGCTGGTGTGGAATCAGTAGGCTGAAGTGCTTGACCTCACATTTTGAAGGGTATCTTTGCAGATACTTGAGTGAGCAGGGTATGGAGAGATACAGGATTAACACAGCCATGTGAGATCAGTATTGACAATGTGATGGCTGGCATAGACACGATGGGCCAACAGGCCTGTTTCAATGCTGTGCAACTGGAATCTGGAATGTATTTTATTATGTTGATTTATTTGTGTTAATAATACTTTATGCGTTGTGTGTGAGTTATATGTACTGTGGTGTGCACCTTGGTTCAGAGGAATGTTCGGCAGTATACATGTATACAGTTGAATGACAACAAACTTGAACTTGACCTCTGTGACTCTATCGCTCCATGATTTCAAGTTGATGGAAAAGTTCAGTCATTTTTTGAACCTATGGACAGGACTGAAAGGGTTTTTTTTCTATTCTGTGTCTCTCTTTGACTCTATAACCGATTCCTGACTCCTCAGAGAAATAAAAATCTGAGTGGCTTTGGAAGGAGCAGGAGAGTGGGATTAATGCAAACTCTTATTCAAAATTTAAAGGTTCATATATTATCAAAGTATAAAACTCTGAAATTATTCTTCTCCAGATAGCCACAAAACCAAGAAAGAAAAGAATGGGACCCCCAAATCTCTCTTTTGCTGCATAAAAATAAACAAAAACTGAACAGCCACATTGACCCCCAAATCCCCCTCCCTCAAACACAAAAAACAAGAAAGATCAGGTGAAAAACGCAACATATATAAAAAAAACTATAAGACTGACAAAAAGCCTATAGTCTATGTCCAAATCGAGAAACCCTGGGCAACATTCTCCAGATGCAGTGGCAGCCTCTCCCCTCTCTTATACCCCAGCAATCAAAAGTCAGTCTCCCCTTTCCGTAGCAGAGTGATCACACCCATGATCGAAGTCAGTCTCCTCTCTCTGACAGCAGAGTGATCCCCCAGCAATCAAAAGGACTGGCCATCTCCCCTCTCCTATGGTAGAGTGATCTCACCAGCATCCAAAAGGCAGGTAGCCAGCACTCACCTTCTGCATTCGCCTCACTGTTTCAATCTCTCTTGTTGCTTTGATCAGCGAACAATGGAAGTTTTAATTGTCAAAATGGAGTTGAACATCAGCTTGTGGCTCATCCAGCAGGCTGCTCATCACAAGCTCTTGTATGGTCCCTCTGCCTCCTGCAGAGCGCTGAAACACCCTAACAATCTCCAAACTGCAAATCACAGGCTCCAGCAGTTCCAGAATCACGTTCAAGATGAAAAACAAACATAAAAGACATAAAAGAAGTGAAATAAATGGCTTCATGATGTATTCAGAAGGAGCTTTGTATGCTGGTGCCATCTTGACTGGAAGTATTTCCAGCATAATTCACCCCTGGAAGTTGTTGTTGAATCCGTTTTCCAGATTCCAGTTGCACAGCATTGAAACAGGCTTGTTGGCCCATCGTGTCTATGCCAGCCATCACATTGTCAATACTGATATCGCATGGCTGTGTTAATCCTATATCTCTCCATACCCTGCCCACTCAAGTATCTGCAAAGATACCCTTCAAAATGTGAGGTCAAGCACTTCGGCCTACTGATTCCACACTAACCACCCATTTTACAGTAATCCTACATTAATCCATTTCATCCTTGACCCTATTGTTGGACTGGTGTGTAGGATTGTAATTTTCTTTGTTCTTCGACTTCTCTATGCTTGCTTTTATTTTTATATAATCACCTATGCATATGTAACTCTTCAGTGAATTTTTCAGCAATTACGGGACTGTTCCTTCTGTACTTTTCTAGAAGCTTCTTTATTTTCTGTAGCAGGTGTCATGGTACTTGAATCTGGCTACTTTATAAGTTGATTGTTATCCATGAAATTTTGTTCATCTCTAGTCTAAGTCTGAGAAGACAATGACTTTTCCCTTTGTCTTGCAGCTTCCCTTGTTCATTTTCCCTCTTAATAAACCATCTGAAGAAACTTTGGATCGCAAAGGCATCTGGATCCAACCCTACTTATACCCTAGTCCCTTTGGTATTGGTTTATTGGCTTTGATTTATTATGGACAGATGACCACAATGAAGTGAACAACACATGGTGCATGGCGTTCATGCAGATGATGTCATGTATACAGTAATTACACTGAGGCAGCAAACAGAAAACATTCAGAATATTGCAATTCAGAGAAAGTGCAGTTCAGATTGAAAACTAAAGAAGATGAGGTAAATTGGGAGATTAAAAGCTAATAAACTCAAGAATTCTGCAGGCACTGGAAATCTCGAGCAAAATACACAACATGCTGGAGAGTTCAACAAATCAAGAACTCAACAGGCCAGGAAAAAGTACCTGAAACGGCCCGAAATGTCAACTGTGCTTTTTTTCCAGTAGATGCTGCTGAGTTCCTCCAGCATTTTGTGTGTGATGCTCAGATTTCCAGATCTTCTCTTGTTTGTGGTTTGAATCTGAACAGGATGCTTGCGATCGGTTCATCAATAAAAATCAGCTTATAGATGATATACAATTCCATCTTCTCAGATGAAAGAACATTGTCACCCACGTCATTTGACACAGCACAAAGTGATGATGATGATAATTGGGGATATGCTGAATGTCTTTAGCAACTAAGGCCACAAGCATTGAAGAAACAGAAACCAACACCTCATTTCCTTCCAGATCTCCTTTGCAATAAAGGGCACAGATGTATTGATATCCTTAAGCATTCTTTGAGTTCAGCACCTTAATTCAGACATTTTCTGCTGTGCTTTTGTGGACAAAATTACAAATTATGTTTTTCACTCACTTATTTATTGTCAATGCCAACAATGAACAGATTTGTCTCCTCTGCAAAGGAACAGTGCATGGCATTGAAGATCAGGGCTGAACCAAAAACACCCTCTCAGACACAAAAGAGGCTGAGTAGGTATTTATCAATGGCATTGTATTGTTCTAGCACTTGATGACTAAATGTCACTGTAAAATGAACCATCCACTTAATAGCAGTCCTTTGTTGCTTTGAAATAGCTCTTGAAATAGAATTTTCTTTTCATTCTAGACAATAAATTCTACAGCAACACACACAAAATGCTGGAGGAACTCAACAGGTCAGGCAGCATCTATGAAAATTTATAAACAAGACCCTTCAGGACTGGAAAGGAAGGGGGAAGATGTCACAATAAGAAGGATTGGGGGGGAGGGGAAGGAGAAGGAGACTACTAGAAGGCGATAGGTAAAGCCAAGTTGATGGGAAAGGTAATGGGCTGGAGAGCAAGGAATGTGATTGGAGAGAAGAGTGGAGCATAGGAGAAAGGGAAGGGGAAGGGGACCCTGGGGTAAGTGGTATGCAGGTGAGAAAGGTAAAAGGCCAAAGTGTGGAATAGAAGAAGAGGAGAGGGGGAGGGAAAATGTTTTACCAGAAGGAGAAATCAATATTCATGCCATCAGATTGGAGGGTACCCAGATAGAATATAAGACTTTGCTCCTCCACCCTGAGGGTGGCCTCATCTTGGAACAAGAGGAGGCCGTAGACTGACATGTCAGAATGGGAATGGGAATGAAAATGGGAATTGGAATTAAAATGTTTGGTCACCATGAAGTTCTGCTTTTGGAGGAAGAAGAACAGGGGCTTGATGAAACAGTTCCCCAGTTTGCGACGTGTCTCACCAGTGCAGAGAAAGCCACATCAGGAATACTGGATGCAATAGACAACCCCAGCAGATTTGCTGGCGTAGTGCTGCCTCACCTGGAAGAACTGTTTAGGGCCTGGAACAGAGGTGTGGGGGGGGGGGGGGAGGGTGAACAAATGGTCAAGCATAGCACTTAGGAGTCAGAGGTCCAAGGTCCACATTGTCCCTAGTGATCCCAGAGGTCAGCGAGTCCTGAAGTTGGAGGTTTGAAGTTGGTTAGGAGGTCTTGGGGTCAGAGGCCTGTGATCAGCAAGTCCTAGGATTGAGGCCCAGAGGTCAGTGAGTCTGGAAATTGAAGCCTGAGTTTGGTGAATCCACAGGTCAAAACCCGGAGGCTGAAATCCTAGGTTGCCCAAATCTGATGGTTGAAGGCCTGATGTTTGCAAGAGTGGAGCTACAACCCGGAGGCAGCATGTTGTGGGGGAGAGGCAAAGAGATTTGCTGTGTTGTTGTCAGTTGGTGTATGTTGGCTGTGTGTTGTCCTGCTGAACATAGTGGGCATCTTGGTTGGCACAGACCTGTTGGGGTAATGGGCTATTTTTCTGCTGCGTGACTGTGAATCTATGATGGAAAAGGCAGATAAAAGTATATTTTTTAAAAATAGTGAACGATTATCAGGAGCTGTGTGACATACAAAAACCTTTGGAAGTTAACATGCAGATACAGCAGACAATTATGATATCAAATTGGTATATTAGCATTGGAAACCAATGCAAGGTGCAGACATTTGACTACCACAACCTTCTCTTAACCTCGCTACTTGCTTTAAATTGCTTCTGTGACTCCCAGCTAATTATCAGGAGAAGCTAGTGTCTTTGATTGCCACATCCAGCTGTCCTCGAGCTCCTGACTGCATCCCTTTCCCTGGCAACTGTTTCAGACTGAACAATTGTTTTCAAGCATAGTATTTAATTATATTTTGAAATGACCCTTGCATCCTGTATCCATGACAACAAAAATGACGACCTATATCCATCTCTGTAACTCTGAACCTGATCCTGCTTTGGGGTGCCTGCTGCAGTCATTTTCATCCACGTAAGGCTTAACTATTTCGAGTCTGCTTCTATCCTCTCTTCAAGCCCGCACTTATCCAAAAGGCTGCTATTTATGTCCTAACTCTGTCCAGTGTACCAGTCACTCCAGCACCTGTCATTAAAGCAGCACCTGCATTTTCAATTTGTCATCCTTATTTGTAAAATACCACATATTTTTACCTCTCCCTCCTTCCAAATGTAACAAAAGATCTGCATGAAGATTTCAATAGATCGAGCAATATCTATGTGTGGGTGTATGGGGGGGGTGGGTGGAGAGAATCGTCAATATTTTGAGTTGACATCTTACCTTTGTACATTTTCTGCAACAGGGAATTCCTTTCCCCTCACAAGATTCTGCTCCCTGACAAATTGTTTGTAGCTCCGGATTCCAGGATTTGTGATCTCTTGTCTCTCCATAGCCCTCTGAATAATTTGTCATTATCCAGTCCTGGTCTCTTCAGTGGTTCAGTCCCAAAGAAGGGTCCCAACACCAACCATTGACTGCCCCTCTGATTTATTAACCACTCCACAGATGGGAATCAGAACTTATACCACCAACAACCTTAAGCTCCTAAATAAGTTTTTATACATCGTTGCCTCTCTTCCCTCCTTGAAGATGCACCTTTGTAATTCCTCAACCAAGATGGGGCTATTCATACCAATCCCTCTTACCAACACTTGGTCCATTGCCTTCCATGCCTTGGTGAGCAAAGTGATGATCAAGACACTGTGAAGTGTTGTGAATATCTCTGCCTTGACTCAGCCAGGGTCCTACCACACTCTGGGTGAAAACATTCTTTGGCAGATTCCTTATCCTACCCCTGTGCCTTCAGATATATAATCAGCACTGAGAAGAGAGTGTTAAAAGGGCTTGACAGCCTGAGTTACAGGGAGAGGTTGGACATGCTAGGCCTTCTGGTTTATGATGATGTGTGTGAAGCCCAACGACTACTTATTGGCAGAAAACAAAACAAAACTACAGAATACAACTGAATACTTTATTAATTACGCTTTTCTTGTAAAATTTCTGGTAAGTGATCATTGCAAACAGTGGAAAGGTGAGCAAAGGTGAGGTTGAGTCAGGAATCGAAACATACGTGTGAGAGGCGAAGTCGAGGCATATTTGAGGCAAAGTCGGGGGGAGTGGAGCAGAGCAAAGTCAGAGCAGAGGAGAGGCAGATTTGAGGCCTGTCCACCTACAACAAGAGCAAGGTTTGATTGATCTAAGTGGCAGGCTGATTTAGAAAGGTCGGGTACAGGGCTGAAACGTGATGGCGAGATCCAGGCCCAGAGCATATCAATGCACCAGGGCCCAGGTCCTATTGCGAGGAATGATCCGATGTTTGGACGATTTAAGTGCCAGGCCTGATGCATTGAAAAGGCAGAATGACAGACAGACAGACATACTTTATTGATCCCGAGGGAAATTGGGTTTCATTACAGCCACACCAACCAAGAATAGTGAAGAAATATAGCAATATAAAACTATAAATAATTAAATAATAATAAGTTAATCATGACAAGTGGAAGTAAGTCCAGGACCAGCCTATTGGCTCAGGATGTCTGACACTCCGAGGGAGGAGTTGTAAAGTTTGATGGCCACAGGTAGGAATGACTTCCTATGACGCTCAGTGTTGCATCTCGGTGGAATGAGTCTCTGGCTGAATGTACTCTTGTGCCTAACCAGTACGTTATGGAGTGGATGGGAGTCATTGTCCAAGATGGCATGCAACTTGGACAGCATCCTCTTTTCAGACACCACTGTCAGAGAGTCCAGTTCCACCCCCATAACATCACTGTCCTTACGAATGAGTTTGTTGATTCTGTTGGTGTCTGCTACCCTCAGCCTGCTGCCCCAGCACACAACAGCAAAAATGATAGCACTCGCCACCACAGACTCGTAGAACATCCTCAGCATCATCTGGCAGTTGTTAAAGGACCTCAGTCTCCTCAGGAAATAGAGACAGCCTCAGTGTTTTTTGACCGGTCCAGTTTATTGTCAATTCGTATCCCCAGGTATTTGTAATCCTCCACTATGTCATCCTTGGATGGAGACAGGGGTCACCGGTGCCTTAGCCCTCCTCAGGTCCACCACCAGCGCCTTAGTCTTTTTCACATTAAGCTGCAGATGATTCTGCTCACACCATGTGACAAAGTTTCCCACCGTAGCCCTGTACTCAGCCTCATCTCCCTTGCAGATGCATCCAACTATGGCAGAGTCATCAGAAAACTTCTGAAGATGGCAAGACTCTGTGCAGTAGTTGAAGTCTGAGGTGTAGATGGTGAAGAGAAAGGGAGACAGGACAGTCCCCTGTGGAGCCCCAGTGCTGCTGACCACTCTGTCTGACACACAGTGTTGCTGTGTGTCACAATATCAGGACAAGAGGCAAGGGTCAGGCCAGTTCTGCTCGTAGCTCCGCAAACTTTACTGGGCTCTGTGCTGACCTGAGGCTGAGGCTGTGGCCTGCTCTGGGATTCACGATGGTTACTGGGCTCTGCGCTGACCTGAGGCTGAGGCTGATCTGGGATTCATGATGGTTACTGGGCTCTGCACTGACCTGAGGCTGAGACTGTGGCCTAATCTGGGATTCATGATGGTTACTGGGCTCTGCACTGACCTGAGGCTGGGCTGTGGTTTGCTCTGGGATTCATGATGGTTACTGGGCTCTGTGCTGACCTGAGGCTGAGGCTGATCTGGGATTCATGATGGTTACTGGGCTCTGCACTGACCCGAGGCTGGGCTGTGGTCTGCTCTGGGATTCATGATGGTTACTGGGCTCTGTGCTGACCTGAGGCTGAGGCTGATCTGGGATTCATGATGGTTACTGGGCTCTGCACTGACCCGAGGCTGGGCTGTGGTCTGCTCTGGGATTCATGATGGTTACTGGGCTCTGTGCTGACCTGAGGCTGGGCTGTGGCCTGCTCTGGGATTCATGATGGTTACTGGGCTCTGCACTGACCTGAGGCTGGGCTGTGGCCTGCTCTGGGATTCATGATGGTTACTGGGCTCTGCACTGACCCGAGGCTGGGCTGTGGTCTGCTCTGGGATTCATGATGGTTACTGGGCTCTGCACTGACCTGAGGCTGAGGCTGTGGCCTGCTCTGGGGTTCATGATGGTTACTGGGCTCTGCACTGACCTGAGGCTGGGCTGTGGTCTGCTCTGGGATTCATGATGGTTACTGGGCTCTGCACTGACCTGAGGCTGGGCTGTGGTCTGCTCTGGGATTCATGATGGTTACTGGGCTCTGCACTGACCTGAGGCTGGGCTGTGGTCTGCTCTGGGATTCATGATGGTTACTGGGCTCTGCACTGACCTGAGGCTGGGCTGTGGTCTGCTCTGGGATTCATGATGGTTACTGGGCTCTGCACTGACCAGAGGCTGAGGCTGTGGCCTGCTCTGGCTGCTCCGGGCTTTGTGCCTGTGGGCTCACTTTTGTTTTGAATGCTATTTGCCTACTTTTATTGTTTGCATGATTTGTTTTTTCTCTCTCTGCACGTTGGGCATTTGACAGTCCTCTTTTTTATGGGTCCTTTTGGGTTTCTTTGTTTTGTGGTTGCCTGCAAGAATACAAATCTCAAGTACGTATACATACTTTGATAATAAATGTACTTTGAACTGAACTTCATTCCTTGGAATGTTGGAGACCTTACAGAAGCATATAAATCACAAGGGGTGTTGATAGGGTGAATGCTCACCGTTGTTTTCCCAGTGAAAGAGAACTGAAAACTAGAGGCTATATGCTTAAGGCAAGAGGAGAAAGATTCACAAGGGCAACTTCAATGCAGAGTGTATATAGAACAAACTGCCAGAGGAAGTGGTTGGGGCATGTACTATAATGACATTTAATAGGCACTTGAATGAGTGCAGGGGTAGGAAGGATTCTGAGGGATATAGCCCAAATGTGATAAAGTGGACAGCCAACACAAAATGCTGGAGGAGCTCAGTAGCACCTAAGGAAAAAAGCACTGTAGATGTTTTGGGCCGAGACACTTTGACAGAGCGGGAAAGGGAGAGGGGTGAGGGTGAGAGAGAGAGGTGTAAAGGAGTGGGGGGAGTAGGGGGAGAGGTGGGAGAGAACAAGAGGGGGTGGAAAGAGGAGGAAGAGTTCTGCTGAAGGTTTTAGGCCTGAAATGACAGGCAAGGGAGAGAGGAAGAGAGAGGGAATGAGGGAGAGAAGGAGAGAAAGAGAGAGAGAAAGGGAGAGGAAGAGAGGGGTGGGAGAGGAGGGGAGCGAGGGAGAGAGGAGAATGAGGGGGAAGAGGAGGAAGTGTTCTGATGAAGGGTTTAGGCCTGAAATGTCAACCGTACTCTTTTACATAGATGCTGCCTGACCTGCTAAGTTCCTCCAACATTTTGTGTGCATTGCTTGGATTTCCAGTAAATGCAGATTTTCTTGTGTTTGTGATCAATCTCGTGAAAATGTGTGACACTGATCCAAGGTGTGGAGATCAAGTAAGGTATTGTTACAACACAGCTATTTGTGATGTCTTTGAATGCACTTTTGGAAACAGATGGAATTTAAATACTCTAGTATTCTGAATGATCATGTGAATGGTGCCTAATTGCACAGCTAGATGATAAAAATAATTCCCATTGATCTGTTGATGATTTTCTTCTATTAATAATGTTTGTTCTTTTTGTATTATACAAACTGCTGGTTGCAATGGCAGACTCCATAGTGGGTTCTGTTTGACAATCTGAAATGTCAATGCATTTTTCTATTTTGGCTTTAATTTCCAGCACCTGACATTTGTGTGATGTTTATTTTTCCAGTCTCATATCCCTGTCTTACAATGAACCTGACTGATTCTGGTGATATTCCACTGATTATGGGCTTTCAACTGTAAAAACTAGCCTTTAACCACAACTGTATGCCTCCTACTACCAAACCAATTTCAGATTCAATTTGTCTAATAGCTTATCTTGGGATCCAAATGGACACTTACCTTAATGACTATCATAAACAAGAGTATCCTGATAGGTTGCATCATGGTCTGGTATGGCAATTCAAATGCATAGGAATGTAAGGATAGAGGACACAGCCCAGTACCCCAGGGGCACATCCTTCTCCACCATCGGAGGTATCTCAAAGTTCAAAATATATTTATTATTAATGTACATATACATCACTGTATACAACCCTAAGATTCATTTTCTTGCAGGCATACTCAATAAATCCATAATAGAACTAATGAAAGACCACACCAACATGAACATTTAACTAGGGTGCAAAAGACAACAAGCTGTGCAAATACAAAAGAAAGAAATAAAACTAATAAATAAATAAGCAATAAACATTGAAAACATGAGATGACGAATCCTTGAAAGTGAGTCCATAGGTTGTGGGAGCAGTTCAGTGATGGGGCCGGTGAAATTGAGTTAAGTTATCCCCTTTGGTTCGAGAGCTGATGGTTGAGGGGAAATAACTGTTCCTGAACCTGATGGTGAGAAGTCCTGAGGCTCCTTTACCTTTTTCCTGATGGCAGTAGCTAGAAGAGTACATGATCTGGGTGGTGGGGCTTGCTGATGATAGATGCTACTTCCCTGCATGTACACGTGCTCAGTGGTGTGGAGGGCTTTACCCATAATGGACTGGACTCTTTTCACTACTTTTTGTAGTGTTTCCCATTCAAGGGTATTGGTGTTTCCATACCAGGTTGTGATGCAGCCAGTTAATATACTGTCCACCACATTGTTATAGAAGTTTGCCAGAGTTTTAGATGGTATGTCAAATCTTTACAAACTCATAAGGAAGTAGAGGATAACACAGAGGAACTTAAAATTGCCGACTCTCTCCACCTCTGATGCTCCAATGAGGACTGTCTCATGGACCTCTGGTTTCCTCCTCCTGACATCAATAATCAGCTTCTTGGTCTTGCTGACACTGAGTAAGAGGTTGTCATTGTGGTACCACTCAGCCAGATTTTCAATCTCCCTCTTATATGCTGAATCATCACCACCTTGGAATTGACCTGGGAGAGTGTTGTCAGCAAACTTGAATGTGGCATTGGAGTTGTGTTTAGCCACATAGTCAGTCATAAGTGTAAAGTGAGTAGAGCAGGGGGCTAAGCACACAGCCTTGTAGTGCACCTATGCTGATGGAGATTGTGGAGAAGATGTTGTTGCCAATCCAATCTGACTGGGGTCTGCAAGTGAGGAAACCAAGGATCCAACTGCACAGGGTGGTATGGAGGCAAGGTCTTGAAGCTTATTGATTAGTTTCGATGGTATATATAGGAGAAGCTGCTTAAAAGCGGTAATAACTACTGTTTGGACTATGCCATCTTCTTGCAGCTACCATCATGCAGGAGGTACAGAAGCTTGAAGTCCCACAGCACCAGTTTCAAGATCAGCTACTTCCCTTCAACCATTCGGTTCTTGAAGCTACCTGCACAACCCGATCATCACCTCAGTACAGCAACACATGACTGCTTTGAAATATGATAGACTTTGTGTTTGCTGTCCTGAGCCAAATTAGAACAGAACATAGAATAGTACAGCACAGTACAGGCCCTTCAGCCCACAATGTTGTGCCAACCCTTAAACCCTGCTTCCCATATAACCCCCAACTTAAATTCCTCCATATACCTGTCTAGTAGTCTCTTAAGTTTCACTAGTGTATCTGTCTCCACCACTGATCCAGTCAGTGCATTCCAGGCATCAACCACTCTCTCAGTAAAAAAACCTTCCTCTAATATCCCCCTTGAACTTCCCACCTCCTACCTTAAAGCCATGTCCTCTTGTACTGAGCAGTGGTGCCCTGGGGAAGAGGCACTGGCTGTCCACTCTATCTATTCCTCTTAAATTAGGATGGATAGATTCCCAGAACCTGTGGGAGTCAAGTGCAGAAGAGATATTTAAATCATCCTTAGTGACAGGTGAGGTACCAGAGGATTGGAGTATAGCTAATGTTCATTGTTAGGTTGCATCTGGAATTTCCAGTTGGCGGATGATTTCCCTCCATGCCACTCTGTCCCGACACTTGTCATTAACACCATTGTTTTGATCCTTTGTTGAGACCGACATATTGGGAAATCATGTACTTGGCAGGTTACCGCAGTAGTTTGCCTTTGCCTTCTGCCGGGTGAGTTTAAAGATATCACCATCTCCCTTCTTGGTAGATCATCTGCTTGCAAAGCAGCCATAGTCTTCCAAGGTCGTAGTTCTTCCACCTTCCCCACCAGTCTCCTGCTGGGTCCGCCATTGGCCATCACTCGTATCACTGAGCAAGGGACCCTTACCAGTTGCTACCAGCTGGGTCAGCTGGACCTGGGGCGAGGCAGTGAATGTTGTCTACATGGACATCAGCAAGACATGTGACAAGGTCCTGAATACAGGGGTTGGTCAGGAAGGTTCAGTTGCTTGGCATTCAAGATGAGGTAGGAAATTGGATTAGATATTGGCTTTGTGGGACAAACCAGAGAGTGATGGCAGATGGTTGCCTCTCTGACTGGAGTCCTGTGACTAGTGGATTGTCTCAGGGAGCAGTGCTGGTTCTGTTATTGTTTGCCAACTGTATCAATGAGCTGAATGATCATGTGGTTAATGGGATCAGAAATTTTGTTGCTGACACCGAAGTCTCACACCAGTAGGGTTATGGAAGTTGGTTAAAGATATGAATTGTTGAAGGGAAGTACATGAACTGGGCACTAGGAATTGAATGTAAATTGGACAGTTATGGACTGTGTAGGAGAAAAGGATTAAATTGATCATGAAATTAAATATGACCATCCAGCATTCAATACTATCATCCCCTCAAAACTAATTAATAAGCTTCAAGACCTTGGCCTCAATACCTCCTTGAGTAATTGGACTCTTGGTTTAGATTGGCAACAAAATCTTCTCCACAAAGTTCATCTGCACAGTTGCATCACAAGGCTCTGTGCTTAGCCCCCTGATCTGCTTGCTTTACACTTATGACTGTGTGATTAAGCACAGCTCCAATGCCATATTTAAGCTTGTTGATGTCACCACTGTCATTGGCCAAATCAAAGATGGTGATGAATCAGTATATAGGAGGGAAATTGAAAATCTGGTACCACAGCAACAACCTCTCGCTCAAAGTCGGCAGGAACATGGAGCTGATTATTGACTTCAGGAGGAAGAAACCAGAGGCCCACGAGTCATTCCTCAGTGGGAGATCAGAGGTCATGGCATGGTAGCAGAGTGGTTAGCACAACGCTTTATGGTACCAACAAGTCGGGTTCATTTCCCACCACTGCTAGGAGTTTGTACGTTCTCCCTGTGGCCGTGTGGGTGCTCTGGTTTCCTCTTACAGTCCAAAGATGTACTGGCTGGTAGGTTAATTAGTCATTGTGAATTATTCCATGATTAGGCTAGGATTAAATGGGGGATCACTGGGAGGCACAGCTTGAAGGGCTGGAAGGCCTATCCTGAACTGCACCTCAACAAACAAACAAACAAACAAATAAATAAATAAAGGTGCTGAGGGTCAGCAACTTTAAATTCCCCAGTCTTACCATTTCAGAAGTTGTGTTCTGGGCCCAGCATGCAAGTGCCATTATGAAGAAAGCATGACAGTGTCTCGACTTCTTGAAAAGTTTGCAGAGGTTTGGCATGACACCTAAAATTTTGATAACCTACTGATGTATGATGGAGAGTATCTTGACTGGCCTGGTATGGAAACACCAATGCTCTTGAATGGAAAAACGTACAAAAAGTAGTGGATGTGGCCCAGTCCACCATGGATAAAGCCCTCCCCACCATGGAGCACATCTGCATGTAGTGCTGTTGCAGGAAAGCAGCATCTGTCATCAGGGACCCTCACCACAGACATGCTCTCTTCTAGCGCTGCCATCAGAAAAGAGGTACAAGAGCCTCAGTACTTACACCGCTAGGTTGAGGAATAGTTACGACTACTCAAACATCAGGCTCTTGAACCAAAGGGGATAATTTCTCTCAACTTCACTTGCTCCATCACTAAATTGTTCTTACAAGCTATGGACTCACTTTCAAGGACTCTTCATCTCATTTTCTCAATATTTATTGCTTATTTATTTGTTACTATTGTTTCTTTCATTTTGCATTTGCAGTTGTTTGCACTCTGGTTGTCCACCCCGTCAAGTGTGGTCTTTTATTGACTGGATTTATTGAGAATGCCCACAAGAAAGCAAATCTCAAGGTTGTATATGATGACATATATATTTTGATAATGAATTTACTTTGGACTTGGAAATAGGTTGGCACCATGTTATAGAACATAGAAGATTGCATTGTGGGTTGACGGGTCCATACTGCTCTGTGTTACCTTGAGGTGAGATGTGAGTCCTCCCTGGAACCCTGCTTGGTATTTGTCATTAACACAATGTTTTGATTTGCCTCAAAGTTGTTGGTCTTCTGGCACAGTGAGATGTCTGCAAGGGAATGCTGCTGACTGGCACGTTGCAGGATGCAGGAGTACCTGCTCGGGAACCTCTGAGTCTTGATAAAGCCAATGCACAGGCTCTGTGGGGAAGGACCACAGCCTTGCCTCCTCTTGCTGCTGGACATGGGAGTGCTGAGATCAGTGAGGAAGAACCTTAAACACTGAAAGGGTGTATCATCCCGGGGGAAGGGGGTCATATGAGTGCAATGGTTTAAAAAATAAGTTAACTCTAAGACCATAAGATTATAAGATCTAAGAGCAGAATTAGGCCAGTCAGCCCATGGTGTCTGCTCTGCCATTCCAACATGGCTGATTTATCTTTCCTCTCACCTTTCGCCTGTCTCGTCCCCATAACTTCTGACACCCTTACTAAGAAAGAATTTATCAACCTCTGTTTTAAATAAGCCATTAACTTGGCCCCTGAAGCCGCCTGCGGCAACAGATGCCACAGATTCACTACAGTCCGGCGAAATAAATTCTTCCTCATTTCTGTTCAGAATGGATGCCCTTGCATTCTGAGACTGTGCTGGACTCTCCCTCTATTAGAAATCACATCACCATGTCCACTCTGACTGGGCCTTTCAATTTCCAGTAGCTTTCATTGTGATCTGTCCTCATTCTTCTAACTACTGAGTACTGACCCAGGACCATCAAATGCTCCTCATATGTTAACTCTTTCATTCCCAGTATCATATAACCATATAACAATTACAGCACGGAAACAAGCCATCTCGGCCCTTCTAGTCCGTGCCGAACGCTTACTCTCACCTAGTCCCACCGACCTGCACTCAGCCCATAACCCTCCATTCCTTTCCTGTCCATATGCCTATCCAATTTTACTTTAAATGACAATATCGAACCTGCTTCTACCACTTCTACTGGAAGCTCGTTCCACACAGCTACCACTCTCTAAGTAAAGAAATTCCACCTCGAGTTACCTCTAAACTTTTGCCCCTTAAATCTCAACTCATGTCCTCTTGTTTGAATATCCCCTACTCTCAATGGAAAAAGCCTATCCATGTCAACTCTATCTATCCCCCTCATAATTTTAAATACCTCTATCAAGTCCCCCCTCAACCTTCTATGCTTCAAAGAATAAAGACCTAACTTGTTCAACCTTTCTCTGAAACTTAGGTGCTGAAACCCAGGTAACATTCTAGTAAATCTCCTCTGTACTCTCTCTATTTTGTTGACATCTTTCCTATAATTCGGTGACCAGAACTATACACAACACTCCAAATTTGGCCTTACCAATGCCTTGTACAATTTTAACATTACATCCCAACTCCTATACTCAATGCTCTGATTTATAAAGGCCAGCATACCAAAAGCTTTCTTCACTACCCTATCCACGTGAGATTCCACCTTCAGGGAACTATGCACCATTATTCCTAGATCACTCTGTTCTACTGCATTCCTCAATGCCCTACCATTTTGATTATTCCTACCAAAATGTAGCACCTCACCCTTATCAGCATTAAACTCCATCTGCCATCTTTCAGCCCACTCTTCTAACTGGCCTAAATTTCTCTGCAAGCTTCAAAAACCTACTTCATTATCCACAGCACCACCTATCTTCGTATCATCTGCATATTTACTAATCCAATTTACCACCCCATCATCCAGATCATTAATGTATATGACAAACAACATTAGACCCAGTACATATCCCTGAGGCACACCACTGGTCACCGGCCTCCAACCTGACAAACAGTTATCCACCTCTAATTATAGCCATTAATTGTTATATCCACCTCTCTGGCATCTCCCATCCAGCCACTGTTGAATCCATTTTGCTACTTCAATATTAACACCTAAAGATTGAACCTTCCTAACTAACCTTCCATGTGGAACCTTGTTAAAGGCCTTACTGAAGTCCATATAGACAACATCCACTGCTTTACCCTTTCCTAGTAACCTCTTCAAAAAATTCAATAAGATTTGTCAAACATGACCTTCCATGCACAAATCCATGTTGACTGCTCCTAATCAGCCCCGTGTCTATCCAGATAATTATATATACCATCCCTAAGAATACTTTCCATTAATTTACCCACCATTGATGTCAAACTTACAGGTCTATAATTGCTAGGTTTACTCTTAGAACCCTTTTTAAACAATGGAACCACATGAGCAATACGCCAATCTTCCGGCACCGTCTCCGTTTCTAATGATATTTGAAATATTTCTGACAGAGCCCCTGCTATTTCTACACTAACTTCCCTCAAGGTCCTAGGGACCTGTCAGGACCTGGAGATTTATCCACTTTTATATTTCTTAAAAGTGCCAGCACTTCCTCCTCTTTAATCGTCATAGTTTTCATAACTTCCCTACTTGTTTCCCTTACCTTACACAATTCAATATCCTTCTCCTTAGTGAATACCAAAGAAAAGAAATTGTTCAAAATCTCCCCCATCTCTCTTGGCTCCACACATAGCTGTCCACTCTGATTCTTTGAGGGACCAATTTTATCCCTCACTATCCTTGTGCTATTAATATAACTGTAGAAACCCTTTGGATTTATTTTCACCTTACTTGCCAAAGTAACCTTGTATCTTCTTTTAGCTTTTCTAATTTCTTTCTTAAGATTCTTTTTACATTCTTTATATTCCTCGAGCACCCCATTTACTCCATGCTGCCTACATTTATTGTAGATCTCTCTCTTTTTCCGATCCAAGTTTCCAATATCCCTTGAAAACCATGGCTCTTTCAAACTTTTAACTTTTCCTTTCAACCTAACAGGAACATAAAGATCCTGTACCCTCAAAATTTCACCTTTATATGACCTCCATTTCTCTATTACATCCTTCCCATAAAACAAGTTGTCCCAATCCACTCCTTCTAAATCCTTTTGCATCTCCTCAAAGTTAGCCTTTCTCCAATCAAAAATCTCAACCCTGGGTTCAGTCCTATCCTTCCCCATAATTATATTGAAACTAATAGCATTGTAATCACTGGACCTGAAGTGCTCCTCAACACATACCTCCATCAACTGACCTATCTGATACCCTAACAGGAGATCTAACACCGCCCCACCTCTAGTTGGTGCCTCTATGTATTGCTGCAAAAAAAACTATCCTACACACATTTTACAAACTCCAAACCATCCAGCCCTTTTACAGTATGGGCTTCCCAGTCTATGTGTGGAAAAGCAAAATCTCCCACAATCATAACCCTGCGTTTACTACAAATATCTGCTATCTCCTTACAAATTTGCTCCTCCAATTCTTGCTCCCCATTAGGTGGTCTATAATACACCCCTATAAGTGTTACTACACCTTTCCTATTCCTCAATTCCATCCAAATAGTCTCCCTAGATGAGCCCTCTAATCCATCCTGCCAGAGCACTGCTGTAATATTTTCTCTGACAAGCAATGCAACACCTCCCTCTCTTGTCCCTCTGATTCTATCACACCTGAAGCAATGAAATCCAGGAACATTTAGTTGCCAATCACACCCCTCCTGCAAACATGTTTCACTAATAGCTACATCATCATATTTACAGGTATCAATCCATGCTCTAAACTCATCCACCTTTCTTACAATGCTCCGAGCATTAAAATAAATGCATTTAAGAAATTCTCCATCTCTTTCTCTCTGTTTATCTCTAACGGTGCAAACAACTTTACTATCTTCTTTCTCTCCCTTCTCCCATACATCTGTTCCTACACTCTGGTTCCCCTCCCCCTTGTATCTAGTTTAAATCCACTGGAGCCTCTCTAGCAAGCCTACCTGCAAGAATATTTGTCCCTGTCCAGTTCAGATGTAAACCATCCCATCGGAACAGGTCCCATCTTCCCTGGAAAACTGCCCAATTATCTATAAATCTGAAACCCTCCCTCCTGCACCATGTCTTTAGCCACGTGTTGATCTGCGCTATCTTACTATTTCTAAACCCACCTGCACGTGGCACTGGTAGCAATCCTGAGATTGCTATCCTGGAGGTCCTGTCCTTTACCTTGGCACCTAGCTCCCTAAACTCACCTTTCAGGACCTCCTCACTCTTCCTACCCACATCATAGGTCCCTACATGGATCATGACATCTGGCTGCTCACCCTCCCTTGAGAATACTGAAAACTAGATCAGAGATATCGCGGACCCTGGCATCAGGGAGGCAACAGACCATCTGGGATTCTCGATCTCTTCCACAGAACCTCCTATCTGCCCCCCCTAACTATCGAATCCCCTATCATTACTGCTCTTCTCTTTTCCCTCCTGAGCTGAGGGTCCAGTCTCAGTGCCAGAGACGCAACCACTGCAGCTTGTTCCTGGTAGGTCATCTCCACCAACAGTATCCAAAACAGTATACTTATTGTTGATGGGAACGGCCACAGGGGTACTCTTCTCTTCCTGTCTATTCCTCTTCCCTCTCCTGACAGTCACCCAGCTACCTGTCTCTTGACTCTTAGGCGTGACTATCTCCTTGTAACTCCCATTTATTTCTGCCTCTGCCTCCTGAATGATCCGAAGTTCATCCAGCTCCAGCTCCAGTTCCCTAACACGGTTTGTCAGGAGCTGCAGCTGGATGCACCTTTCGCAGGTGTAGTCATCAGGGACAATTGTGCTCGCCCTGACTTCCCACATGCTGCAAACGGAGCACCCGACTGCCCTAACTGCTGCCTCCATTACCTATTCCTAAACGAATTAGATTAATTAAAGGAGCTACCTGGCCTTACCTCACTTGGAGTGAAGCTCGTCCTCAGCCTCAGCTTCATTCTTGTAAAGAAGTATCATTCTTGTAAACCTCATCTGGCACTCTCCAAGGCCAGCACACCTTTTCTTAGACACAGGGCCCAAAACTGCTCACAATACTCCAAATGTGGCCTGACTAATGTTTTATAAAGCTTCAGCATTACTTCTTTGCTATTGTATTTGAGTTCTCTCGAAATGAATGCTAACATTGCATTTGCCTTCTTTACTACTGACTCAACCTGTAAATTAGCCTTTTGGGAATCCTGTACTAGGACCCCAAATTCCTTTCTGAATTTGATCCCCATTTACAAAATAGCTTTATTTCTTCTACCGACGTGCATGACAATACACTTCCCTACACTGTAGTCCATCTGCTCCTTGTTGCCCATCCTCCTCATTTGTCCCTGTACTCCTGTGAACTCCCTGCTTCCTTAATACAACCTTCCTCTCCACTAATCTTTGTATCATCTGCAAACTTGACAACAAAGCCACCAATTCCATCATCCAGATCATTAACATAAAATGTGAAAGGAGCGGGCCCAACACCAACCCCTGTGGAGCACCAGTCACCAGCTATCAAACAGAAATGGCCCTCTTGATTCCCACTCTTTGCATTCTGCCAATCTTCTATCCATGCTAGTATTTTTTTCTGTAATACCATTGGCTCTTGTTTAGCAGCTTCATATGTGGCACTAATGAATGTAATGACTATGAATGTAAACATTTTGCACAGTTTCTTCTTTTGTATATATATTTTTTATACAGAATAAAGGTTTTGAAATGTAAGAAAACAGTAAGATCTTACTGTGCGCTACCTGCTACATCTGTATCTGGAGCTCTCTCTCAATTTTGGCATGGTCTGACTCTGCAGAAGTTACTATAGAGATGCAAGAGCTTGCACTATTGGTCAATGAGCTGGATTAAAAGTGCACCAACTCATCTAAATTGTCACAGTAAATTGGGAAGTTAGATTTAATATTTTATTTTGAACTTGTAATAATGGAGCCGTTAGTGGAACATTGTCATTATGAGGCAAGTGAGGGAATTGGACATTCCTGTCTGTGCTCCCATTCAGGAATGAGAATGCAAGCTCTGATATCGATCAGCCCCCAATCCAGCATGTATCTCCCCTCCTGGACTGTTGCAACAGGCAAGCTCGCAGCATGAGGCCTTAGTCCTCGTTACTACCGAGGACACACAGCTCTCTCACCATCAGGCTCTCCAAGAAACCAGTAAACTGGACTTGCAGTATTTTACATGACTACCTTTGTGCACTGACTTGACACCTCCTTGTGGCAGGCAGCACCATGGTCTGCACCGCCCAGGTCCTCTGCTTTCGCGCAACGCACTGATGGCGTAAACTTGCAGTGCTTCAAGTTCTCAATGTTTAGCAGTGTGTTGTGACTGTAAAAAATGATTAAAAAAGACAAAAGCACCTTTGTCTGGCCTTGGAGAGGCCACTGAGTCTGAGTGTGTCACCATCTTACCACCTTTATATCTGTTTCACCTTTATCTTCATATCACCTTTAATATTTGTTAATAAAATACATTAAACATTGGCAGCTGTGCGATTGTTTTGGCAATTATTCCGCTCATTATTGCTCATATGTTTTCAAATCCCACTCCATCTGTTACTTCTCTTGTCCCTAATCCAACAAGTGCAACTTCTGTAGACGCCAACAACAAATAGCAAAGGCTCATCCCAAGCTCACAAAAACAAAGTAACCCTCAGCACAGTTTGACGTTACACACTAGGCCAAGCTTAACTCTTTGCCTGGAGTCTCAAGAATTGCTGGAATCTGCAGCCTCAGACAAGAAGCTGGAGGAACTTGATGGGTCAGCTAGCGTCTGTGGGGATAAATGGGCAGTTGACTTTTGGGTCGATACCCTGTCACCTCAAGTGTCCATTTCCCTGTACAAATGCTGCCTGACCTGTAAAGTTCCTCCAGCTTCTTGATTGTTAATATTCATGGAACTGGCCGCTTTGAAGATTTGCCAGTTTGTTTGCTTCTGATTTTTCCTGTAAACCCATGGAGCAGTTGGTATTTTGTGGCTTTCTTTATTATTTACATATTTTAACATTTCCTCTCTGACAATGCTTCTAAGATCTGATCATGGAAATTAGTACATGATGAAATACCAAATCCTTTTATTCTATGTTTACCATTGTAACAGACTGGTTTATTCAATATGGAGTCGACTCCAGTGGCTAGTGACACATTTCCTGACCCCCTAAAGTATGATGGTATACTCTCCATTTAATGAGATAGAGTGCAGCTCCAATATAGGACACAGAACATGGACTTGTACAGACCCCATGGCCGACAATCTCTGTGTTGAACATATTGCCAAATTTAAATCTTTTCTACTTGCACATGATCCATATACTGTGCCTCCCTGTATATTCATGTGCTTATCTAACTGCTTCTTAAATACCATGATCATATTTGTGCCCTCCCCTATTCCTGGCAGCCCATTTCATACATCTATCACCTTCTTGTGTTATATAAAACTTGTCCAGCACATCTCCTTTAAATTTTCCCCCCTCACTTTAAGCACATGTCCTGTATTTGACACTTCTAACCTTGGAAAAGTTTCTGAAGATTCTGACTCACTACCCTATCTACACCTCTCTCTCGAAAAGCTTGATATAATCCAGAATAAAGCAGATTCCTTGATATTCACCCCTGTTCATACCCTAGGCATTCTTTCCCTCCATGACTAGTGCACTGTGGTTCCTTCTGTTGTAAGGTCAGATGTTTAACCATCCTGTTTGGGTTGTGTTAGGGTCACTTGTCTCCAGACCGCATCATATTTTGGTCCAAAGAACAGAGTTCCTGAGATGAGGTGAGAGTGACTGCCCTTGAGCATCAAAGTTTGACAGACAGACAGACATACCTTATTGATCCTGAGGGAAATTGGGTTTCGTTACAGCCACATCAACCAAGAACAGCGTAGAAATATAGCAATATAAAACCATAAATAATTAAATAATAATAAGTTAATCATGCCAAGTGGAAATAAGCCCAGGACCAGCCTATTGGCTCAGGGTGTCTGACGTTCCGAGGGAGGAGTTGTAAAGTTTGATGGCCACAGACAGGAATGACTTCCTATGACACTCAGTGTTGCATCTTGGTGGAATGAGTCTCCAGCTAAATGTACTCCAGTGCCTAACCAGTACATTATGGAGTGGATGGGAGTCATTGTCCAAGATGGCACGCAACTTGGACAGCATCTCTTATTCTTATCAAAGTAGGTTTCAGCATGGACTAGATGGACCCAAGGACTTGTTTCTGTGCTGTACTTCTCAATTACTCTGTACGTCACCATATACAGCCCTGAGATTCATTTTCTTGAAAGCGTTCATGGACGAACAAAGAAAATACTGTAAATCAATGAAGAACTACACACAAAGACTGTTAAGCAACCACTAATCAAAAGAAGATAAAAGTGACAAATACAAAAATTGTAGAGTAAATGAATAATATTGTGTGTGTGAGTTGTAGAGTGCTCGAAGTGAGGTGACAGGTTGTGTAGGGTGATCAGTTCAGGTACAGAAGCATCAGGACTTGGACTACCTCTTCCCTCTGGCTGTGTGGTTAATGAATACCCTGCCAAGACCAAGGTCTCATCTCTAGGACAGCAAGCTGTTTACTGTATTTCTGTTGTTTACCTGTCCTGCACATTACATGCACTTGAGTTTTATAGAATTAACTTAATTATTGTAATATTTTGGTTTATGTGCCTGTGTGTGATGCATGTTTTTTTGTGTGCACCATGGTCTGAATGAATACAGTCAGATGACAATGAACTTGAACTTGCCCTTGAACTTCTTAAGGTGAGTGAAATTATCCATGCTGGTTCAGGAACCTGATGGTTGAAGGTTAATAACTGTTTCTAAACCTGACAGTGTGAGTCCTGAGGTTCCGCTACCTCCTTCTCAACGGCAACAGCAAGAAGAGAGAATGGCCTGGATGGTTGGGGTGCTTGATGATGGATGCTGCTTTCTTGTGGCAGCATTCCTTGTAGAAGCGCACACTGGTGAGGCAGGCTTTACCTGTGATGGACTGGGTTGTATCCACCTGTTACGTACTCGTGACACATGACAGTGGAGCCCTTGTCATGTGACTGGGGTTGAAGCTGTACTGGACTTGAGGTGATGGTCTTGTGATGGTGGAATGACGTCATTTTCCCGCCAGTAGAGATCATGTGACGGGTTTTTTTTTACAGGTTATAAAAGGTAGACCCCACCCTGTGAGGAGGGGCAGTTCGTGGCTGGATTTGCCAGGTAGACTTCATGCCACTGCGTGTTTGAAGTGATGACGCAGTTTAGCTGAAGGATGAAGTTTTTATTTAATGCTAAAGTTTAAAAGGTCATTGCCAGCAGGTTCTTTATGATTCTGTTAGTTCGAAATTAGTGGAGAGTGAAGATCGAGGAGAATCGCTTTCTACGGTGAAACGGGGGCGACCTTTGTTTGATCCTTATTTGGAAGGATTTCGTTGACTATCTTCGTGTTAATCCCTAGGTTTAACTAGAAAGGATTGAAGGTAGTGGAGAAGGAAAGGTCAGTGCCTTTAAGCCGTTCTGTTTCGTGAATTATTTGTGGGAAGTTCGACGTCGGGGATCGAAGCAAGCGACGTGAAAGAGAACCTAAATCGTCTTATAAAGTCTCTCCTTTTAAATGGACTGTGAGCATATTGAACTTTTGGCAATACCACTTTAAAGAACTGTTTTTGGAATATCACTTTACGAACTGTTTGGGCTGCCGCTCAGCAGCTGTTTCCGGTTACGGTAGTGTTTGTTTACTTTTGGGGGGTTTGTTTTCTGTGTTTAATAAACGTGTTGTTTGTTATAAGAAACCCTTGCCGAACTCATATATTTATTGTTGCCTGAATACGTAACATTAAATATGGGGGCTGCGTCTGGATTGAATCATTTGAGTTTAAATGCTTGCTGACTTTTAAATCGGTGTTTTGGAAACGGGGATTACTCGGTTCTTTTGTTTGTCTTGTTGTGGTATTTGGCAG
The DNA here is from genome assembly GCF_030144855.1 of Hypanus sabinus. Taxonomy (NCBI): domain Eukaryota; kingdom Metazoa; phylum Chordata; class Chondrichthyes; order Myliobatiformes; family Dasyatidae; genus Hypanus; species Hypanus sabinus. The sequence goes on from NC_082706.1 coordinate 133,246,797, forward strand.
CAATGAATATTGATGAGTTTCTGGCTTCGCCAGCTGCGAAGGTGTTGGCGATGGCGAAAAAAACAGGTGTTTGAGATAGCTAGTAGATTGCAACTTAAAGGTATTTTGCAGACTACTTCTAAGGCTGTGATACAGAGAAAAATCCCGTCACACTATGTGGATTCGGGTGTTTTTGATGAATCGATTTTAGAGTCGTTTCAAATAAGTAATCTGGAGATGCAGTTGCAAATCGAACAAATGAAATTGGAACAAAGTAAAGCTGATTTGGAGAGGTGTAAATTGGAGGCGGAACAAAAGAAGAGTGAATTTGCATATACAATGGAGGAATTAAGGACTGGAAATCAGTCTTCTGGTTCTAAAAAAACGTTTGTTGCTAGTCAAGAAATTAAATTGGTCCCTCCATTTAGTGAAACAGAAGCGGAAAGGTATTTTCAACATTTTGAAACTATTGCTCGGATGTCAGAGTGGCCGAAAGATAAATGGAAAGATAAATGTTACAGAGTGTAATTAAGGGCAAAGCACAACAAGTTTACACAGCTTTAACAGCTGCACAAGCTCTTGATTATGATATTGTAAAGAGGCATATTTTAAACGCATATGAGTTAGTCCCAGAAGCATATAGGGAAAGATTCAGAAGTTTGAAAAAGTCTGTGGAAAAAACTTACGTGGAATTTGCCTATGATAAAGCTATGTGTTTTGAGAGATGGGTTTCTTCTAAAAATGTAAATGGGGACTATGATACATTGAGAGAGCTGATTTTAATGGAGGAATTTAAAAGAAGCATTCCTGTTGAAGTAAGGACCTACTTAAATGAGAAGGATACTGATAAATTGCAGGACCGTGCTAGATTAGCTGATGAGTATGTTTTGATCCATAAGAACAAATTTCCTCAGGGCAGAATTTTTAAGAGGAAAAATAACACTGAGACTCCAGGTAAATCTGAAATTAAATCGGAGGTTAATGAGAAAGTTGATGAGAAAGGAAAGCCTGTGAAGGAAAGACAGTTTGGTCTTACTTGTAACTATTGTAAGAAGCCTGGCCATGTAATAGATAACTGTTTCAAATTGAAAAAGAAAGAGAAGGAAGCAGTTCCAGATGCTTGTGTGCAACATACCGAAGCACCTGTAAAGTTACAGGGTTTGATAAAAACAAATGAGGCTTTGTTAGAGTCTGACCAAGGGATATGATCATTTTGTAACTGAAGGGTTTGTATCCTTGAAGGAAGGATCTACTCTGGTGCCAATAAAAATCCTTAGGGATACTGGTGCTTCTCAATCATTGATGTTAGACAGTGTGTTGAAGTTTAATGAAGAGTCTGATACTGGTGAGGTAAATTACATAAGAGGTGTTGGAAGTGATTTTATGCCTGTACATTTACATAAAGTAAATTTAAAGTCAGGGTTAGTTACAGGATTTGTTAAAGTAGGATTACAGCATAGCTTACCTGTGAAGGGTATTTCTTTATTGTTAGGTAATGACTTGGCAGGTGGACAAGTTTTTCCTGAAGTGCATTTGACAATAGAGTCAGAGGAACCAGAGTTGAATTCTAACACAGATTCTTCCTGTGTTGTGACTAGAGCTATGGCTAAAAAAATTGATGCGCAGAATGAGGTTGTTATTCAGGACTGTTCAACTCAGGATTCGAGTTTTGAGGACGTGTCAGAGACTTTCTTATCTTCGTTGTTTGAACAAGATTCTGGGAGTAAGTCCGACTATAAAGATTTATCTTTGTCTCGGAAGGAGATGATAGCAGAGCAGAATAGAGACTCTGAGATTACAAAATTAAGAGAGCAGGTTTTACTAGATAGTGAAATTGATAAGGTGCCAGTAGGATATTACTTGGAAAAAGGAGTGTTGATGAGGAAGTGGAGATCGCCTACAATTCCTGCAAGTGAGGATTGGAATGTTGTTTACCAGGTAGTTGTTCCAAAAGCTTATCGAAATGAGATTTTGACTTTAGCTCATAGTGTGCCTTTAGGTGGACATCAAGGGGTAAGGAAAACTGTGGACAAGATTTTAAAACATTTTTACTGGCCTGGTCTAAGAAAAGATGTGGCGATGTTTTGTAAAACGTGCCATACTTGTCAAATTGTGGGTAAACCAAATCAGGTTACACCAGTAGCTCCATTACAACCTATCCCAGCATTTGGTGAACCATTTTCTAAAGTTATTGTAGATTGTGTTGGTCCATTACCAAAGACAAAAACTGGTTATCAGTATTTGTTGACTATCATGTGTACTTCTTCTAGGTTTCCAGAGGCAGTACCACTTAGGAATATAAAAGCTAAGACTGTGACAAAGGCCCTTATAATTTTTTTTACTTATTTTGGATTACCTAAGGAGATACAAACTGATCAAGGCAGTAATTTTATGTCTGGATTGTTTCAACAGATAGTTTATAAATTGGGAGCTAAGCCAATCACTTCGTCTGCATACCATCCAGAATCGCAGGGTGCCTTGGAGAGGTTTCATTCTACCCTCAAGAATATGATTAGGACATTTTGTGTGGAAAATGAAAGTGACTGGAATGAGGGTATAAATTACTTTTATTTGCAGTAAGGGAATCGGTACAGGAATCTTTAGGTTTTAGTCCATTTGAACTTGTGTTTGGGCATAGAGTTAGAGGACCTTTAGCTTTGTTGAAAGAACAGTGGATTAATAAGGAAGTACACACTAATTTGTTGGACTATGTGTTGAAATTTAAGGACAGGTTACATAAAGCTTGTAGCTTAGCTAAGGAAAATTTAAAGTTGGCTCAGGAGAAAATGAAGACTTGGTATGATAAAGAAGCTGGGAAGAGGATGTTTAAGCCTGGAGATAAGGTGTTGGTTCTTTTCCCAGTGCAGACAAATCCTTTACAAGCTAGATTTCATGGTCCTTATGAAATTGTGTCTAAAATCAATGATGTGGATTACGTGGTAAAAACTCCAGATCGTAGAAGGTCAACACAACTTTGCCATATAAATATGTTGAAACCATATTTTGAGAAACAATCTGATACTGTGACTGTTGTGGTTAGTGAGAATGAGTTTGATTTAACTAGGAACATGATAGATGATTCATCTGACTTTCATTCTAAATCCAACATTGTTTTTGTTAGGTTACCAAATTCAACCATTCTGGAAAATATTGATGAAAAATTAGCACATTTACAGTTAGAGCAGAGACAACAGATGAAGGAGTTGATTTTTAAATATAGGGAGTTATTTCCAGATGTTCCGAGAAGGACTACTATAGCTTCACATGATGTAAATGTTGGGGATGCCAAATCTATTAAACAACATCCATATAGGATGAACATGGAAAAATGTGAACTTGCTGAGAAAGAAATTGAATATATGTTAGAGAATAATATCATTAGACATTCTAACTCGAATTGGAGTTCGCCATGTGTTATGGTGCCAAAGCCAGATGGTAGTATTAGGTTTTGTACGGATTATAGGAAGGTGAATGCTGTAACGAAAACAGATGCATATCCAATTCCTAGAGTAGATGATTGTGTAGATAAAGTTGGAAAAGCAAAGTTCCTTACAAAGATTGATTTATTGAAGGGGTATTGGTGTGTTCCATTAACGGACAGAGGTAGAGAGATTTCTGCATTTGTAACTCCATCTGGGTTATATGAGTATAATGTTCTTCCATTTGGGATGAAGAATGCCCCAGGTACTTTCCAGAGGATGATTAACTTTGTGATTCAGGGATTGAAAGATACTGATGCTTATATTGATGATTTAGTGACAGGAAATGATACTTGGGAAGCACACATTATTGCGATGGAGAAATTGTTTGAAAGGCTTTCAAAAGCTAACTTAACTATTAATTTAGCTAAGAGTGAATTTGGACATGCCACTGTGACTTACCTTGGTTATGTTGTGGGTCAAGGTAAGGTAGCTCCTGTTCAGGCAAAAGTTCAGGCAATTTTGGAGATTCCCACTCCAACGGGGAAAAGACTCTCAGAAGGTTTTTGGGAATGGTAGGATATTATCGGAAATTTTGTAAGAATTTTGCTAATGTTGCCCTTCCATTAACTAACCTTCTGCGGAAGAATGAGAAGTTTGTGTGGACAGTGCCTTGTCAAGAAGCGTTTGAAAAATTGAAAACAATGATATGTCAACAACCTGTGCTTAAGGCACCTGACTTTGGAAAACCTTTTTCATTGGCTGTGGATGCTAGTGATGAGGCTGCAGGAGCAGTATTAATGCAAAGGAATGAGGGTGATGAGGTTGATCATCCAGTAGCTTACTTTTCTAAGAAATTTAATAAGCATCAAAGAAATTATTCGACAATAGAGAAAGAATTGTTATCTCTTGTTTTAGCTTTGAAATATTTTGAGGTATATGTTAGTACAACTCAAAAACCACTTATTGTTTACACTGATCATAATCCGTTAGTTTTTCTGAGTAAGATGAAAAACAAAAACAGAAGATTATTAAATTGGAGTTTGATGTTACAAGAGTACAATATTGTGATGACTCATATTAAAGGTAAAGATGATGTGGTTGCTGATTGTCTATCTCGATGTTGAATGTACACTGTAATTTTTTTTTATGGAGTGGTTTTTTTTCAATTGTAACCCTCCTACTGTATTGTGAGTTACAAGCTGTTATATGATGGTGTTGTGTATTGTATATGTTATAAAATTTATACCTTTGTTTTTCTTGTAAGCAATTGTTAAAAATTTTTGTTCTTGTCAGACCAAAAATGTTTTTTTGGAGGGAGGTGTTACGTACTCGTGACACATGACAGTGGAGCCCTTGTCATGTGACTGGGGTTGAAGCTGTACTGGACTTGAGGTGATGGTCTTGTGATGGTGGAATGACGTCATTTTCCCGCCAGTAGAGATCATGTGACGGGTTTTTTTTTACAGGTTATAAAAGGTAGACCCCACCCTGTGAGGAGGGGCAGTTCGTGGCTGGATTTGCCAGGTAGACTTCATGCCACTGCGTGTTTGAAGTGATGACACAGTTTAGCTGAAGGATGAAGTTTTTATTTAATGCTAAAGTTTAAAAGGTCATTGCCAGCAGGTTCTTTATGATTCTGTTAGTTCGAAATTAGTGGAGAGTGAAGATCGAGGAGAATCGCTTTCTACGGTGAAACGGGGGCGACCTTTGTTTGATCCTTATTTGGAAGGATTTCGTTGACTATCTTTGTGTTAATCCCTAGGTTTAACTAGAAAGGATTGAAGGTAGTGGAGAAGGAAAGGTCAGTGCCTTTAAGCCGTTCTGTTTCGTGAATTCTTTGTGGGAAGTTCGACGTCGGGGATCGAAGCAAGCGACGTGAAAGAGAACCTAAATCGTCTTATAAAGTCTCTCCTTTTAAATGGACTGTGAACATATCGAACTTTTGGCAATACCACTTTAAAGAACTGTTTTTGGAATATCACTTTATGAACTGTTTGGGCTGCTGCTCAGCAGCTGTTTCTGGTTACGGTAGTGTTTGTTTACTTTTGGGGGGTTTTCTGTGTTTAATAAACGTGTTGTTTGTTATAAGAAACCTTTGCCGAACTCATATATTTATTGTTGCCTGAATACGTAACACACCACTTACTATAGCTTTTTCCACCCCTGGGCATTGGTGTTTCCATACCAGGCCATTATACCAGTTCAGAAACTTTCCACTGTGTATCTACAGAGGTTTGTCAATAATTTTGGTGACACGCCAAGTCTATGCAAATTTCTAAGGAAGTAGAGATGCTGTTGTGTGTTCTTTGTGAAGACACTTATGCGCATTTAAACCAGATCCTCTGACATGATAATGCCTAAGAACTTAAAGCACCTGGTTCTCTCCACCTCCATTCCTCTAATGAGGTCTGGCTCATGGACTCCCAGTTTCTTCCTCCTGTAGTCAATAATCAGCTTTTGCTTTTGCTGATATTGAGTGCAAGGTTGTTATGGCACCAATAGAATATATTTTCAATCTCCTTCCTATATTCACAGCACTTGATGTGACATCAAGGAGCCCAGGTAAAACTGCAGTCAATGGACATCAAAGGGAAAAACACATTATTGTCTGGAGTCAAGCCTCATATCGCAGTACTGGCCCGCATTACATGAGTTCCCAGACCCGACCATCTTTGGCTTCTTTATTAGTGACCTTCCTTCCCAGATAGATCCAGGCTGTTTGTTGATGATTGCATGATCTTCAATACCATTTGCATCTCTTCAGAGAAATTATCTCCCCACGATTACATGTAGCAAGACTAAAGCAATATACAAGCAATGACTGATATCAGGACATAAGAAGTTTTGGGCAAGGACTGCCTCCAATAAAAGTGCATCTGACCACCTACCCCTGAGGGTCAGACACTGTAATTCATTTTCTTACAGCATTTGCAGGATGGAATCTTCTCGACTGGCCTGGATGTGTGTGTGGATGGGTATTATTGGGGTTATAGTTGGGTTAGGAGCAGGGCTGGATGTGAGTGGATTGTGAGTTGTTTGGGGTTTCGAGGTGGGGTTTGGGTGTTGGATGAAGGTAATGTTAGAGTAGAACGTTGAGTGTTTGGTTGCTTGCACTGGACTTGGAGGGCGGAATTGGGGCAGGTGGCTGGTTTGGGCTGAGGATATCTTTGGGTGTTGGATTGCAGGTAGCAGAATGGCTCCTCTTATGTTTGTTATTGTTATCACCCAAGATTAGTGGCTTCACAAGTAATGGCCATTATGAACTGGAGCACATCCTCATTCCCACAGCCCAGTTCCATTCAGACTGGAGACGCAGGAGCAGAGTTAGGTCATTTGGCACATTGGGTCTGCTCTGCCACTCCACTGTGGCTGACTTATCCCCCTCAACCCCATCCTCCTCTCCTGCCTTCTCCCCATAACCTTTAACTCCATGATTAATTAAGAACCTATCATTCGCTGCCTTAAATATACCCAATGACTTGGCTTGCACAGCTGTCTGTGGCAATGACCTCCACAGATTCACCATCCTCTGGATAAAGACATTCTTCCTCAGCTTTGTTCTAAATGGACATCCTTCAGTTTTGAGGTTGTGGCCTTTGGTCACAACTTCTCCACATCCATTCTTTCTAGGCCTTTCAATATTCAATAGGTTTCAATGAGATCTTCCCCTCATTCTTTTAAACGTCAGCGAGTACAGGTTCAGAGCCATCAAATGCTCCTCGTATGTTAACTCTTTCATTCCTGGAATCAGTCTCACAAACCACCTCTGGACCACCTCCAACACCAGCATATCTTTACTTAGAAAAGGAGCCTAAAATTGCTCACAACACTCAAAGTGCAGTCTGACCAATGCCTTATAAAGTCTCAGGTTTCCATCCTTGCTTTTATAATCTAGTCCTCTTGAAATGAATGCTGACATTGCATTTGCCTTCTATACCACTGAGTCAACCTGCAAATTAAACTTCAGTAAATCCTGCATGAGGGCTTCCAAGTCCCCCTGCACCTCCAATTTGTGAATTTTCCCCCCACTTAGAAAATAGTCCACGCCTTCATTCCTTCTGTCAAGTGCATGACCAGGCACTTCCCTACATTGTATTCCATCTGCCACTTTTTGCCCCTTCATCCAGTCTGTCCAAGTCCTTCTGCAGCCTCTAAGCTTCCTCAACACCACTTCCACCTGTCTTTGTATCGTTCACAAACTTGGCCACAAAGCCATTCATACAATGTGAAAAGAAGCAATCCCTGTGACACCCTACTAGTCACCAGCAGCTAACCAGAAAAGTGCCCTGTACTCCCACTCTTAGCTTCCTGTCTGTCAGCTAATCTTCTATCCATTCTAGTATTTTCCCTGTAATACTATGGCCTCTTATCTTGTTAAACAGCCTCATGTACATCAACTTTTCTTCTGAAAATCCAAATAAACCCCATCCACACTCTCCTTTGTCTATCCTGCCTGCTATTTAATCAAGGAATTTCAACAGATTTGTCAGGCAAGATTTCTGCTTATGGAAACTATGCTGACTTTGGCCTATTTTATCATGTGCTTCCAAATACACTGAAACCTCATCTTTGATAATAGGTTCCAATCTCTTAAAAAAGAACTGAAGTCAGGTTAACTGGTCTATAACATCCTTTCTTTCTACCTCCCTTCTTAAAGAGTGGAGCGACATTTGCAATTTTCCATTCCTCCGGAAACATTCCAGGATCTAGTGATTCTTGAAAGATCATTACCAATGCCTCCATGATCTTTCAGCTGTCTCTTTCAGAAACTGGGGTGTGGTCCATCCGATCCAGGTGACTTATCTACTGTACCTTCACACTTCTCTGTTTCTCAAGCAGCTTCTGCTTAGTAATAACAATGACACTTAGTTCTGTCCCTGACACTCTTGCATTTCTCACATTCTGCTCGTGCCTTCCACAGTGAAGATGATGCCAAATACTTATTACATTCCTCCACCATTTCTTTATCCCCCATTACTACCTCTACAGCATCATTTTCCTGCAGACTGACATCCACTCTCATCAATTTTTCACTCTTTATCTGAAAAATCTTCTTGTATCCCCTTTTATATTGTTGGCTAACTTACCTTCTCATTTCTTCTTTTCTCTCTTTATGACTTTTTTTTAGTTACCTTCTGTTGGTTTTTAAAAGCTTTCCAATCTTCTACCTTCCCACTAAATTTTGCTATATTATATACCACCTTTTTTGCTTTTATGCTGTCCTTGTAGCCACGGTTACCTCATTTCCCCCTTAGAAATCTCATCTTTGGAATGTATCTTTTCTGCACCTTATGTATTTCCAACGGACCCACCAGATATTGCTGTTCTGCCGAAATCCCTGCTAGTGTCCTCTTCCAATCAACTTTGGCCAGCTCCTCTCTCATGCTCCAGCAGTTGCTTTTACTCCACTGTAATACTGATATATTTGATTTTATCTTCTCCTTCTCAAACTGCATGGTAAATTCTATGATATTATGATCAGCAACTCCCAAGGTTTGCTTTACCTTAAGCATCATAATCAAATCTGGGTCATTACATAACATTCAGCTTGCTGTTCCCTTCATGGGCTCAGCCACAAGCTACTGTACAAAGCCATTTCATGGGCATTCTACAAATTCCCTCTCTTGGGATCTAGCACCAACCAAATTTTTCCAATCTACCTGCATATTGAAATCCCCATGACCATCGCAACATTACCTTATTTATATTAATTTTCTATCTCCTCTTGTAATTTGTAGCCCACATACTGGCTGCTGTTTGGAGGCCTATACAAAAGTCCCATCAGGGAATTTTTGCTCTTCCAGTTTCTTAACTTTACTCACGAGGTTTCTACATTTTCTGATCTTATGTCACCTGTTTCCAAGGACTTCCACTGGTTTTGTGCAGCAGAGCATGGTGTTACACTGCTATATATCAAGGCTAAATATCCAGTTTCTTATAAAGTCAAACTTGCATCAGTATCACAGGCACATTGCATTAGAGACAGAACATTCACAACAAAACAAATAAATGAAATTGAAGTTATACAAGAAAGAACACAATTAAAAACAAACAAAATCTGTTGTGGTACAAAGTGGTCAAATCTCACTCCAACCTTCCCCATTTCTGCATTTGATTGAAAATATCTGAGCAGTTTTGGGTTCAAAAACTGTTAATTCCCAGTTTCCCTCTTCTTGAATACTTCATGTTTTCATTAAAAATGGTGTGCATGAGTGAGATAGAAAGGAACCAATTGGATTGATAATCACAGAGGAGCACACTTCCTTTTGCTAACAGTGATGACATTATTGCATGATGTCTGAGGCCTTACCCTATCCAGAATGATTGGAGTGAAGCATACCCATTAAAATAGTTTGAGCCTTAATCTCTTGAGGGTAGACAGAGTTTAATTGTCAATGAGAATTGTTAGGGAAGTTTGTGATATTGTCCTCTCACAGTTGGAGGGATAAAACTACTATTCTATGCTGTTTCTATTACTCAACCTGTGCACATGGGTGATATTTTCCAGTGTAACTAATTGTACCCATGTATATGAAGTAACAACAGAAACAAGATAGGGCAGTAATTTACCCTCCAGCCATGAGAGGGTGCTACTATACAGTACTTAAAGAATCATAAGATTCATAGGCCAATTAAGCCCACACTGAACAAGGGTATTATATTTAGGTGATTGGCAAAAAGGGACAGAGTGATTTCAGTAAAATATTTTTCATACATTGAGTAGTTAGCATTTAAGTTATACTTTCCAAATTGGAAATGGTAAACAAATGCAATGGTAAGCTGCAAGTCAGTTATAGTCACAGTTGCTTTTATCATCAGGTGCAAACTTACTTGCATTGGCATCACAGGTAGCATTCACGAGAAAAACAAATGAAACAAAAGGGAATTGTATGAAAGGTGAAATTATTGCAAAGAAAAGGGAACAAGTGTAAGGGAGAGTGAGACCAATAGCATTGACCTTTCATGGAGTCAGTCCTGGGATGAACAGCCTCCAGCTTTATAGCCATGAAATCAGGGAAAGTCCATTTCTGCCCTCAGGCCTGTCTCACTGTTCAATAATTATTGCAATCATGAAGACACACCAATGGTTCTACTTGGTTAGGATTTTGAGGAGATTTGCCATGTCTTTTTTTCCTGAGCTGACCATCTGCAGACTATCCAGTGACATATGTCATGGAGCCAGCCTAAGTGGAGTTGGAATGGTGTCAGACTCACCATAAATACGACCTCCATCTGCGGCAACATTAACAAAGCAGTACCAGCTGAGTGCGGGTAGGAAGGAGCTTATCAGACCAGTGAGCCTGTGCCAGCTCCCAGGACTGGCATCTGCAGCAACCCCTGCCCCCATATGTCACCAAAGGCCTACAGTATTTTTAGGGATGTACAGAGGGAAGCATTCAGACTGGTTACATCACAGCCCGGTTTGCAGCCTCCAATGCACAGGACTGCATGAGGCTGCAGAGGACTGTAGACCCAGCCAGCTCCATCACAGACACAACCCTCTCCGCCATCAGATACAACTTCAAGAGAGGAAGGACATAACACAGCATCAGTATCCACTGGGGACAAATGGGTTATAAACTCTCTGACTGAGAGTAGGACCAGCAGCGAGGAAACAGATTCATTTTGAGATTTTTAGTCATTCTAAACATTTTCATTGTTTCCTCCATCATTTCATTTCCAAATATCTGGATCCAACTGAGGTAATGTTTCCTAGGAAGCATTTCTTTCACAGATGTTGGGGAAAGAAAGCTATTTATGCATCTAGAGTAGGGGTTTGCAACCTTAGGTCCAAGGACCCCTTGCTTAATGCTATTGGTCCATGGCATGAAAGAGATTGGGAACTCCTGAACTGGAGGCTTAATGTTCAAAGACAATGAATGTGAAAGTTGAAGATTCCTCATGAAAGGTACACCAGTAAGAAACATTGAATGGGCCAGCACATCAACCATATGAAGGGGGAACCAATCGGGATATCGGAGAGAAATTATTCCCATTAGTTTTTGATTCTTTCGCAAACACCAATTGGTGCTTCATCAACTGTTTAATTTTACAAATTAGATTGATAGAATTTTATTGACCTGAAGTATTTAGAGTGTTTAAAGAGTTCTTGATAGTGGCATAAAGCCAAGTACCTCTTTTTCTGCCAGCAAAATGACAATGGGATAAATGTCTTCATTCTGAGTTGTGAATGCTCCATGATTCAGGGAACTAGGAAAAAAGAAGAGACACAAGAGATTATGTAGATGCTGGAAATCTTGAGCAACGCACACACATTGTTGGAGGAACTCAGCAGGTCAGACAACATCCATGGAGGGGAATGAACAGTCAATGAAGGGTCCCAGCCTGAGATATTCACTGTTCATCTCCTTCCACAGATGCTGCCTGACCTGCTGAGTCCCTCCAGCATCTTGTGAAAGTAAATTAGAACCAGAATCAGACATTTAGCAGGACATCCGCTGTTTTGTGGCAGCAGTACAGTGCAAAGACGCATTTCTAAACGGGTTGGCAGGAAAGCCGCCGATGGAAGTGTTCCTACGTGTCTGTGGCCAGAGAGCTTCTTAGTGGCAGAGGTCATGAGTTAGTGAGGGTTTGGAAAGTAACCCCAGTGAGAAACGTCAATGCAGTTCTCAGCTGGTGCACACAGCACTTACTCAATGTTTAATGATAGTGGATAGGAAGCGAATCAATAGAATATTTGTTTCTGGATGGTGATAAACTACAGAGGTTTTGGTGCTGTACTTATCCAGGAAAGTGGAGAATAACCCATCTCATTTATGTGCCTTACAGAATGTGCAAAATACTCTGGAGTGTGCAAAAAGTGAGTCACAGAGTAATAAAGCACAAAAAAAGCCATTTGGCTCATCTAGTTCATGCAAGCCTGATCTCCTGCCAAGCCCAATCTACATGCACTGGCACCACAGCCCTCCACAAGTCACCCATCCTCGTGCCATTCGAAGTTCTCTAAAAAGTTACAACTGAGCCCTGTCTACCATTTCCACTTGCAGAGTAATCCACTGAATGAATCACGCTCTGACTGAAAAAGATCTGTTCCTCAAATATGGGTGGTTAGATGCATTATTTATTTTATCTGGTCATGGCTACACAATTCTGTTGTGCTGAAGCTGCTTTCCATGTATCACTCATTGCTATTGGATATTATCCGAGTTCGGCTGCATGGAGTGTAGACAACTTCATTTGAAGAGGAGATACACATGGGATTGAACATCACACAGTCATCAGCGGACACCACCCCACCATGCCACCCGCCACCTCAAGTCAAGCCAAATCACTTTTATTATCATTGCGACCAGAACTGCTGGTACAGTACACTGTAAAAACGAGACAATGTTTTTCAGGACCATGGTGTTACAGGAGAAGGTTATAATGGAAAGCAAGGTCACGGTTGGCTGGATTGGGCCTGGGAATTCTTGCAATTGCCCCCAGGACTGTTAAGCGAGGAACGACTCCAGCCATTAGTGTGATTTCCCCTTGAAGCCCACTGGCATCCAGTTTGTGAGATTCCGACACACACAGAAAGCTAATCTGACAGCAGTGAGAGAGTCCGTAACACACATACACCTAATCAGAACAGCACTGAGAGTCCGTCACACACAGACACGTAATCCGACAGCAGTGAGAGAGAGAGTCCATCACACACAGACAAATATACCGACAGCAGTGAGAGAGAGTCCGTCACACACAGACACCTAATCCGACAGTACTGAGAGAGAGTCCGTCACACACCGACACGTAATCCGCCAGCAGTGAGAGAGTCTGTCACACACAGCCACGTAATCCGACAGCAGTGAGAGAGACTACGTCACACACAGACACCTAAACCAACAGCACTGAGACAGAGTACGTCACACTCAGACACCTAATCTGACGGCAGTGAGAGAGAGTCCATCACACACAGACACCTGATCCGACAGCAGTGAGAGAGAGTCCGTCACACACAGACACCTAATCCGACAGTACTGAGAGAGAGCCCATCACACACAGACACCTAATCCAACAGCAGTGAGAGAGAGTCCGTCACACACAGACACCTAATCCGACAGCAATGAGAGAGATCGTCACACACAGAGACCTAATCCTATGGCACTGAGAGAGAGTCCGTCACACAGAGACATCTAATCCAATAGGACTGAGAGAGAGTCCGTCACACACAGACTCCTAATCCGACAGCAGTGAGAGAGACCGTCACACACAGACACCTAAACCGACAGCAGTGAGAGAGAGTCTGTCACACACAGACACCTAATCCAACAGCACTGAGACAGAGTCCGTCACACACAGACACGTAATCCGACAGCAGTGAGAGTCCGTAACACACAGACACCTAATCCGAGAGCACCGAGAGAGAGTCCGTCACACACAGACACCTAATCCGACAGCAGTGAGAGACAGTCCGTCACACACAGACACCTAATGCAACAGCACTGAGACAGAGTCCGTCACTCACAGACACCTAATCCGACAGCAGTGAGAGACAGTCCGTCACACACAGACACCTAATCCGACAGCAGTGAGAGAGAGTCCGTCACACACAGACACCTAATTCGAAGGCAGTGAGACAGAGTCCGTCACACAGACACCTAATCCGAGTGCATTGAGATCGAGTCCGTCACTCACAGACACGTAATCCAAAAGCAGTGAGAGAGAGTCCGTCACACACAGTCACCTAATCCTACGGCACTGAGAGAGAGTCCGTCACACAGAGACATCTAATCCAATAGGACTGAGAGAGAGTCCGTCACACACAGACTCGTAATCCGACAGCAGTGAGAGAGACCGTCACACACAGACACCTAAACCGACAGCAGTGAGAGAGAGTCTGTCACACACAGACACCTAATCCAACAGCACTGAGACAGAGTCCATCAAACACAGACACCTAGTCCCACATCACTGAGACAGAGTCCGTCACACACAGCCACGTAATCCGACAGCAGTGAGAGTCCGTCACACACAGACACCTAATCCGAGAGCACCAAGAGAGAGTCCGTCACACACAGACAGCTAATCCGACAGCAGTGAGAGAGAGTCTGTCCTACACAGACATCAAATCAACAGCACTGACAGAGTCTGTCACACACAGACACCTAATCCGACAGCAGTGAGAGAGAGTCCGTCACACACAGACACCTAATCCGACAGCAGTGAGAGAGAGTCCGTCACACACAGACACCTGATCCGACAGCACTGAGAGAGAGTCCGTCACACACAGACACCTAATCCTACAGCAGTGAGAGAGAGTCCGTCACACAGAGACACCTAATCCTACAGCAGTGAGAGAGAGTCCGTCACACAGAGACACCTAATCCTACAGCACTGAGAGAGAGTCCGTCACACACAGACACCTAATCCTACAGCAGTGAGAGAGAGTCCGTCACACAGAGACACCTAATCCGACAGCAGTGAGAGAGAGTCTGTCACACACAGACACCTAATCCGACAGCACTGAGACAGAGTCCATCAAACACAGACACCTAGTCCCACATCACTGAGACAGAGTCCGTCACACACAGACACGTAATCCGACAGCAGTGAGAGTCCGTAACACACAGACACCTAATCCGAGAGCACCGAGAGAGAGTCCGTCACACACAGACACCTAATCCGACAGCAGTGAGAGAGTCTGTCCTACACAGACATCAAATCAACAGCACTGAGACAGAGTCCGTCACACACAGACACATAATCCGACAGCAGTGAGAGAGAGCCCATCACACACAGACACATAATCCGACAGCAGTGAGAGAGAGTCCGTCACACACAGACATCTAATCCAATAGGACTGAGAGAGAGTCCGTCACACACAGACTCCTAATCCGACAGCAGTGAGAGAGAGTCCGTCACACACAGACACCTAAACCGACAGCAATGAGAGAGAGTCCGTCACACACAGACACCTAATCCTACAGCACTGAGAGAGAGTCCGTCACACACAGACACCTAATCCGACAGCAGTGAGAGAGAGTCTGTCACACACAGACACCTAAACCGACAGCAATGAGAGAGAGTCCGTCACACACAGACACGTAATCCGACAGCAGTGAGAGTCCGTAACACACAGACACCTAATCCGAGAGCACCGAGAGAGAGTCCGTCGCACACAGACACCTAATCCGACAGCAGTGAGAGAGAGTCCGTCCTACACAGACATCAAATCAACAGCACTGACAGAGTCTGTCACTCACAGACACCTAATCCGACAGCAGTGAGAGAAAGTCTGTCACAAACAGACACCTAAACCGACAGCAGTGAGAGAGAGTCCGTCACACACAGACACCTAATCCAACAGCACTGAGACAGAGTCCGTCACTCACAGACACCTAATCCAACAGCAGTGAGAGAGAGTCCGTCACACACAGACACCTAATCCGACAGCAGTGAGAGAGAGTCCGTCACACACAGACACCTAAACCGACAGCAGTGAGAGAGAGACCGTCACACACAGACACATAATCCGACAGCACTGAGAGAGAGCCCATCACACACAGACACCTAATCCAACAGCAATGAGAGAGAGTCCGTCACACAAAGACACCTAATCCGACAGCAATGAGAGAGAGTCCGTCACACACAGACACCTAATCCTCCAGGAGTGAGAGAGAGATCGTCACACACAGAGACATCTAATCCAATAGGACTGAGAGAGAGTCCGTCACACACAGACTCCTAATCCGAAAGCACTGAGAGAGACCGTCACACACAGACACCTAATCCGACAGCAGTGAGAGTCCGTAACACACAGACACCTAATCCGAGAGCACCGAGAGAGAGTCCGTCACACACAGACACCTGATCCGACAGCAGTGAGAGAGAGTCCGTCACACACAGACACCTAATCCGACAGCACTGAGAGTCCGTAACACACAGACACCTAATCCGAGAGCACCGAGAGAGAGTCCGTCACACACAGACACCTAATCCGACAGCAGTGAGAGAGAGTCCGTCACACACAGACACCTAATCCGACAGCAGTGAGAGAGAGTCCGTCACACACAGACACCTAATCCGACAGCAGTGAGAGAGAGTCCGTCACACACAGACACCTATTCTGACATCAGTGAGAGAGAGTCCGTCACACACAGACACCTATTCCGACAGCAGAGAGAGTCCGTAACACACAGACACCTAATCCGAGAGCACCAAGAGAGAGTCCGTCACACACAGACACCTAATGCAACAGCACTGAGACAGAGTCCGTCACACACAGACACCTAATCCGACAGCAGTGAGTGTCAGTCAGACACAGACACCTCATCCGACAGCAGTGAGAGAGAGTCCGTCACACACAGACACCTAATCCGACAGCATTGAGGAGAATCCGTCACACAGACACCTAATCCGACAGTAGTGAGAGAGAGTCCGTCACACACAGACAACTAATCCAACAGCACTGAGACAGAGTCTGTCACACACAGCCACGTAATCTGACAGCAGTGAGAGTCCGTCACACACAGACAACTAATCCAACAGCACTGAGACAGAGTCTGTCACACACAGCCACGTAATCTGACAGCAGTGAGAGTCCGTTACACAAAGACACCTAATCCTAGAGCACCGAGAGAGAGTCCGTCACACACAGACACCTAATCCGAGTGCATTGAGATCTAGTCCGTCACACACAGACACCTAATCCGACAGCAGTGAGAGAGAGTCCATCACACACAGACACCTAATTCGAAGGCAGTGAGACAGAGTCCGTCACACAGACACCTAATCCGAGTGCATTGAGATCGAGTCCATCACTCACAGACACGTAATCCAAAAGCAGTGAGAGAGAGTCCGTCACACACAGACACCTAATCCTACGGCACTGAGAGAGAGTCCGTCACACAGAGACATCTAATCCAATAGGACTGAGAGAGAGTCCGTCACACACAGACTCGTAATCCGACAGCAGTGAGAGTCCGTAACACACAGACACCCAATCCGAGAGCACCGAGAGAGAGTCCGTCACACTCAGACACCTAATCAGACAGCACTGAGACAGAGTCCGTCACTCACAGACACCTAATCCGACAGCAGTGAGAGAGAGTCCGTCACACACAGACACCTAATCCGACAGCAGTGAGAGAGAGTCCGTCACACACAGACACCTAAACCGACAGTAGTGAGAGAGATACCGTCACACACAGACACCTGTTCCGACAGCAGTGAGAGAGTCCGTCACACACAGACACCTAATCCAACAGCAGTGAGACAGAGTCCATCAAACACAGACACCTAGTCCCACATCACTGAGACAGAGTCCGTCACACACAGCCACGTAATCCGACAGCAGTGAGAGTCCGTAACACACAGACACCTAATCCGAGAGCACCGAGAGAGAGTCCGTCACACACAGACACATAATCCGACAGCAGTGAGAGAGAGTCCGTCACACACAGAGACATCTAATCCAATAGGACTGAGAGAGAGTCCGTCACACACAGACTCCTAATCCGACAGCACTGAGAGAGACCGTCACACACAGACACCTAATCCAACAGCAGTGAGACAGAGTCCATCAAACACAGACACCTAGTCCCACATCACTGAGACAGAGTCCGTCACACACAGCCACGTAATCCGACAGCAGTGAGAGTCCGTAACACACAGACACCTAATCCGAGAGCACCGAGAGAGAGTCCGTCACACACAGACACCTAATCCGACAGCAGTGAGAGAGAGTCTGTCCTACACAGACATCAAATCAACAGCACTGACAGAGTCTGTCACTCACAGACACCTAATCCGACAGCAGTGAGAGAGTCCGTCACTCACAGACACCTAATCCGACAGCAGTGAGAGAGATACCGTCACACACAGACACCTGTTCTGACAGCAGTGAGAGAGACCGTCACACACTGACACCTAATCAGACAGCAGTGAGAGAGAGACCGTCACACAGAGACACCTAATCCGATAGCAGTGAGAGAGAGTCCGTCACACACATACACCTAAACCGTCTGCACTGACAGGGAGTCCGTCACACAAAGTCACCCAATTCGACAGCAGTGAGACAGAGTCCGTCACACAGACACCTAATCCGAGTGCATTGAGATCGAGTCCGTCACTCACAGACACGTAATCCAAAAGCAGTGAGAGAGAGTCCGTCACACACAGACACCTAATCCTACGGCACTGAGAGAGAGTCCGACACACAGAGACATCTAATCCAATAGGACTGAGAGAGAGTCCGTCACACACAGACACCTAATCCGACAGTAGTGAGAGAGAGTCCGTCACACACAGACACCTAAACCGACAGTAGTGAGACAGAGTCCGTCACACTCAGACACCTAATCCGACAGCAGTGAGAGAGAGTCCGTCACACACAGACACCTAACCCGACAGCAATGAGAGAGGGTCGGTCACACACAGACATCTAATCCGACAGCAGTGAGAGAGAGTCGATCACACACAGACACCTAATCCGACAGCACTGAGAGTGTCGATCACACACAGACACCTAATCCGACAGCAGTGAGAGAGAGTCCGTCACACACAGACACCTAATCTGACAGCACTGAGAGGGAGTCCGTCACACACAGACACCTAATCCGACAGCACTGAGACAGAGTCGATCACACACAGACACCTAATCCGACAGCAATGAGAGAGAGTCCGTCACACAGAGACACCTAATGTGATAGCAGTGAGAGAGAGTCCGTCACACACAGACACCTATTCTGACATCAGTGAGAGAGAGTCTGTCACACACAGACACCTAATCCAACAGCAGTGAGAGTCCATCCGACACAGACACCTAAACCAGCAGCACTGAGAGAGAGTCCGTCACACAGAGACACCTAATCTGACAGCGCTGAGAGAGAGTCCATCACACACAGACACCTAATCCGACAGCAGTGAGAGAGAGTCCGTCACACACAGAGACCTAATCCGACAGCACTGAGACAGAGTCCGTCACACACAGACACCTAATCCTAAAGCACTGAGAGAGAGTCCGTCACACACAGACACCTAATCCGACAGCACTGAGAGAGAGAGTCCATCACACACAGACACCTAATCCGACAGCACTGAGAGTCCGTCACACACAGACATGTAATCCGTTAGCACTGAGAGAGAGTCCGTCACACACAGACACCTAATCCGACAGCAATGAGAGAGATTCCGTCACACACAGACACCTGATTCTACAGCAGTGAGAGAGAGTCTGTCACACACAGACACCTAGTACAACAGCACGGAGACAGAGCCCGTCACACACAGCCACATAATCCGAAAGCAGACAGAGTCCGTCACACACAGACACATAATCCGACAGCAGTGAGACAGAGTCCGTTACACACCGACAGCTAATCCGACAGCAGTGAGTGAAGGTCTATCACACACAGCCAAGAAATGCGACAGCAGTGAGAGTCTGTCACACACAGACACCTAATCCAACAGCAGTGAGAGTCCGTCAGACACGGACAACTGATCCGACAGCAATGAGAGAGAGAGTCCATCACACACAGACACCTAAACTGACATCAGTGAGAGAGAGTCCGTCACACACAGACACCTAATCCGACAGCAGTGAGAGAGAGTCCGTCACACAGACACCTAATCCGACAGCACTGAGAGAGAGTCCGTCACGCACAGACACCTAATCCGACAGCACAGAGAGAGAGTCCGTCACGCACAGACACCTAATCCGACAGCAGTGAGAGAGAGTCCGTCCTACACAGACATCAAATCAACAGCACTGACAGAGTCTGTCACTCACAGACACCTAATCCGACATCACTGAGAGAGAGTCCGTCACAGGCAGACACCTAATCCGACATCACTGAGAGAGAGTCCGTCACGCACAGACACCTAAACTGACAGCAGTGAGAGAGAGTCCGTCACGCACAGACTACTAAACTGACAGCAGTGAGAGAGAGTCCGTAACACACAGACACCTAATCGGACATCACTGAGAGAGAGTCCGTCACGCACAGACACCTAATCCGACAGCACTGAGAGAGAGTCCGTCACGCACAGACACCTAAACGGACAGGCGTGAGAGAGAGTCCGTCACGCACAGACACCTAATCCAACAGCACTGAGAGAGAGTCCGTCACGCACAGACACCTAATCCAACAGCACTGAGAGATAGTCCGTCACACACAGACACCTAATCCGACATCACTGAGAGAGAGTCCGTCACAGGCAGACACCTAATCCGACATCACTGAGAGAGAGTCCGTCACGCACAGACACCTAAACTGACAGCAGTGAGAGAGAGTCCGTCACACACAGACACCTGATCCGACATCACTGAGAGAGAGTCCGTCACAGGCAGACACCTAATCCGACAGCACTGAGAGAGAGTCCGTCACGCACAGACACCTAAACTGACAGCACTGAGACACAGTCCGTCACACACAGACACCTAATTCGACAGCAGTGAGAGAGAGTCTGTCACACACACACACCTAAACTGACAGCAGTGAGAGAGAGTCCGTCACACACAGACACCTAATCCGACATCACTGAGCGAGAGTCCGTCACGCACAGACACCTAATCCGACATCACTGAGCGAGAGTCCGTCACGCACAGACACCTAAACTGACAGCAGTGAGAGAGAGTCCGTCACACACAGACACTTAATCCGACAGCAGTGAGAGAGAGTCCGTCACACACAGACATCTAATCCGACAGCAGTGAGAGAGAGTCCGTCACGCACAGACACCTAATCCAACAGCAGTGAGAGAGAGTCCGTCACACTCAGACACCTAATCCTACAGCACTGAGGAGAATCCGTCACACAGACACCTAATCCGACAGTAGTGAGAGAGAGTCCGTCACACACAGAGACCTAATCCGACAGCAGTGAGATGGAGTCCGTCACACACAGACACCTAAACCAACAGCAGTGAGAGAGACTCCTTCACACACAGACAGCTAATCCGATAGCCGTGAGAGAGAGTCTGCCACACACAGACATCTAATTCGATAGCGCTGATAGAGAGTCTGTCACACACAGACACCTGATCCGACAGCACTGAGAGAGAGTCCGTCACACACAGACACCTGATCTGACAGCAGTGAGACAGAGTCCGTCACACGCAGACACCTAATCCAACAGCACTGAGAGTCCGTCACACCCAGACACCTAATCCGACATCACTGAGAGAGAGTCCGTCACGCACAGACACCTAATCCGACAGCACTGAGACAGAGTCCGTCACTCACAGACACCTAATCCGACAGCAGTGAGAGAGAGTCCGTCACACACAGACACCTGTTCCGACAGCAGTGAGAGAGTCCGTCACACACAGACACCTAATCCAACAGCAGTGAGACAGAGTCCATCAAACACAGACACCTAGTCCCACATCACTGAGAGAGAGTCCGTCACACACAGCCACGTAATCCGACAGCAGTGAGAGTCCGTAACACACAGACACCTAATCCGAGAGCACCGAGAGAGAGTCCGTCACACACAGACACATAATCCGACAGCAGTGAGAGAGAGTCCGTCACACACAGAGACATCTAATCCAATAGGACTGAGAGAGAGTCCGTCACACACAGACTCCTAATCCGACAGCACTGAGAGAGACCGTCACACACAGACACCTAATCCAACAGCAGTGAGACAGAGTCCATCAAACACAGACACCTAGTCCCACATCACTGAGACAGAGTCCGTCACACACAGCCACGTAATCCGACAGCAGTGAGAGTCCGTAACACACAGACACCTAATCCGAGAGCACCGAGAGAGAGTCCGTCACACACAGACACCTGTTCTGACAGCAGTGAGAGAGACCGTCACACACTGACACCTAATCAGACAGCAGTGAGAGAGAGACCGTCACACAGAGACACCTAATCCGATAGCAGTGAGAGAGAGTCCGTCACACACATACACCTAAACCGTCTGCACTGACAGGGAGTCCGTCACACAAAGTCACCCAATTCGACAGCAGTGAGACAGAGTCCGTCACACAGACACCTAATCCGAGTGCATTGAGATCGAGTCCGTCACTCACAGACACGTAATCCAAAAGCAGTGAGAGAGAGTCCGTCACACACAGACACCTAATCCTACGGCACTGAGAGAGAGTCCGACACACAGAGACATCTAATCCAATAGGACTGAGAGAGAGTCCGTCACACACAGACACCTAATCCGACAGTAGTGAGAGAGAGTCTGTCACACACAGACACCTAAACCGACAGTAGTGAGACAGAGTCCGTCACACTCAGACACCTAATCCGACAGCAGTGAGAGAGAGTCCGTCACACACAGACACCTAACCCGACAGCAATGAGAGAGGGTCGGTCACACACAGACATCTAATCCGACAGCAGTGAGAGAGAGTCGATCACACAGAGACACCTAATCCGACAGCACTGAGAGTGTCGATCACACACAGACACCTAATCCGACAGCAGTGAGAGAGAGTCCGTCACACACAGACACCTAATCTGACAGCACTGAGAGGGAGTCCGTCACACACAGACACCTAATCCGACAGCACTGAGACAGAGTCGATCACACACAGACACCTAATCCGACAGCAATGAGAGAGAGTCCGTCACACAGAGACACCTAATGTGATAGCAGTGAGAGAGAGTCCGTCACACACAGACACCTATTCTGACATCAGTGAGATAGAGTCTGTCACACACAGACACCTAATCCAACAGCAGTGAGAGTCCATCCGACACAGACACCTAAACCAGCAGCACTGAGAGAGAGTCCGTCACACAGAGACACCTAATCTGACAGCGCTGAGAGAGAGTCCATCACACACAGACACCTAATCCGACAGCAGTGAGAGAGAGTCCGTCACACACAGAGACCTAATCCGACAGCACTGAGACAGAGTCCGTCACACACAGACACCTAATCCTAAAGCACTGAGAGAGAGTCCGTCACACACAGACACCTAATCCGACAGCACTGAGAGAGAGAGTCCATCACACACAGACACCTAATCCGACAGCACTGAGAGTCCGTCACACACAGACATGTAATCCGTTAGCACTGAGAGAGAGTCCGTCACACACAGACACCTAATCTGACAGTACTTAGAGAGAGAGTCCGTCACACACAGACACCTAATCCGACAGCAATGAGAGAGATTCCGTCACACACAGACACCTGATCCTACAGCAGTGAGAGAGAGTCTGTCACACACAGACACCTAGTACAACAGCACGGAGACAGAGCCCGTCACACACAGCCACATAATCCGAAAGCAGACAGAGTCCGTCACACACAGACACATAATCCGACAGCAGTGAGACAGAGTCCGTTACACACCGACAGCTAATCCGACAGCAGTGAGTGAAGGTCTATCACACACAGCCAAGAAATGCGACAGCAGTGAGAGTCTGTCACACACAGACACCTAATCCAACAGCAGTGAGAGTCCGTCAGACACGGACAACTGATCCGACAGCAATGAGAGAGAGAGTCCATCACACACAGACACCTAAACTGACATCAGTGAGAGAGAGTCCGTCACACACAGACACCTAATCCGACAGCAGTGAGAGAGAGTCCGTCACACAGACACCTAATCCGACAGCACTGAGAGAGAGTCCGTCACGCACAGACACCTAATCCGACAGCAGTGAGAGAGAGTCCGTCCTACACAGACATCAAATCAACAGCACTGACAGAGTCTGTCACTCACAGACACCTAATCCGACATCACTGAGAGAGAGTCCGTCACAGGCAGACACCTAATCCGACATCACTGAGAGAGAGTCCGTCACGCACAGACACCTAAACTGACAGCAGTGAGAGAGAGTCCGTCACACACAGACACCTAATCCGACAGCACAGAGAGAGAGTCCGTCACGCACAGACACCTAATCCGACAGCAGTGAGAGAGAGTCCGTCCTACACAGACATCAAATCAACAGCACTGACAGAGTCTGTCACTCACAGACACCTAATCCGACATCACTGAGAGAGAGTCCGTCACAGGCAGACACCTAATCCGACATCACTGAGAGAGAGTCCGTCACGCACAGACACCTAAACTGACAGCAGTGAGAGAGAGTCCGTCACACACAGACACCTGATCCGACATCACTGAGAGAGAGTCCGTCACAGGCAGACACCTAATCCGACAGCACTGAGAGAGAGTCCGTCACGCACAGACACCTAAACTGACAGCACTGAGACACAGTCCGTCACACACAGACACCTAATTCGACAGCAGTGAGAGAGAGTCTGTCACACACAGACACCTAAACTGACAGCAGTGAGAGAGAGTCCGTCACACACAGACACCTAATCCGACATCACTGAGCGAGAGTCCGTCACGCACAGACACCTAATCCGACATCACTGAGCGAGAGTCCGTCACGCACAGACACCTAAACTGACAGCAGTGAGAGAGAGTCCGTCACACACAGACACTTAATCCGACAGCAGTGAGAGAGAGTCCGTCACACACAGACATCTAATCCGACAGCAGTGAGAGAGAGTCCGTCACGCACAGACACCTAATCCAACAGCAGTGAGAGAGAGTCCGTCACACTCAGACACCTAATCCTACAGCACTGAGGAGAATCCGTCACACAGACACCTAATCCGACAGTAGTGAGAGAGAGTCCGTCACACACAGAGACCTAATCCGACAGCAGTGAGATGGAGTCCGTCACACACAGACACCTAAACCAACAGCAGTGAGAGAGACTCCTTCACACACAGACAGCTAATCCGATAGCCGTGAGAGAGAGTCTGCCACACACAGACATCTAATTCGATAGCGCTGATAGAGAGTCTGTCACACACAGACACCTGATCCGACAGCACTGAGAGAGAGTCCGTCACACACAGACACCTGATCTGACAGCAGTGAGACAGAGTCCGTCACACGCAGACACCTAATCCAACAGCACTGAGAGTCCGTCACACCCAGACACCTAATCCGACATCACTGAGAGAGAGTCCGTCACGCACAGACACCTAATCCGACAGCAGTGAGAGAGAGGCTGTCACACACAGACACCTAATCCAACAGCACTGAGACAGAGTCGATCACACACAGACACCTAATCCGACAGCAATGAGAGAGAGTCACAGACAGACACCTAAACCGACAGCAGTGAGAGAGAGTCTGTCCTACACAGACACCTAATCCTACAGCACTGAGAGAGAGTCCGTCACACACAGACACCTAATCCGACAGCACTGAGAGAGAGTCCGTCACACAGAAACACCTAATCCGACAGCACTGAGAGAGAGTCCGTCACGCACAGACACCTAATCCGCCAGCAGTGAGAGAGAGTCCGTCACGCACAGATACCTAAACTGACAGCACTGAGAGAGAGTCCGTCACACAGAGACACCTAATCCGAAACCACTGAGAGAGACCGTCACACACAGACACCTAATCCGACAGCACTGAGAGAGAGTCCGTCACACACAGAGACCTAATCCGACAGCACTGAGAGAGACCGTCACACACAGACACGTAATCTGACAGCACTGAGAGGGAGTCCGTCACACACAGACACCTAATCCGACAGCACTGAGAGAGAGTCCGTCACACACAGACACCTAATCCGCCAGCACTGAGAGAGAGTCCGTCACGCACAGACTCCTAAACTGACAGCAGTGAGAGAGAGTCCGTAACACACAGACACCTAATCCGACAGCACTGAGAGAGAGTCCGTCACACACAGACACCTAATCCAACAGCAGTGAGAGAGAGTCCGTCACACACAGACACCTAATCCGACAGCAGTGAGAGAGAGTCCGTCACACACAGACACCTAATCCGACAGCACTGAGAGAGAGTCCGTCACAGGCAGACACCTAATCCGACATCACTGAGAGAGAGTCCATCACGCACAGACACCTAAACTGACAGCAGTGAGAGAGAGTCCGTCACACACAGACACCTAATCCGACAGCACTGAGAGAGAGTCCGTCACGCAGACACCTAATCCGACAGCACTGAGAGACAGTCCGTCACGCACAGACACCTAAACTGACAGCACTGAGACACAGTCCGTCACACACAGACACCTAATTCGACAGCAGTGAGAGAGAGTCCGTCACACACAGACACCTAAACTGACAGCAGTGAGAGAGAGTCCGTCACACACAGACACCTAATCCGACATCACTGAGCGAGAGTCCGTCACGCACAGACACCTAAACTGACAGCAGTAAGAGAGAGTCCGTCACACACAGACACCTAATCCGACATCACTGAGCGAGAGTCCATCACGCACAGACACCTAAACTGACAGCAGTGGGAGAGAGTCCGTCACACACAGACACTTAATCCGACAGCAGTGAGAGAGAGTCCGTCACACACAGACATCTAATCCAACAGCAGTGAGAGAGAGTCCGTCACACTCAGACACCTAATCCTACAGCACTGAGGAGAATCCGTCACACAGACACCTAATCCGACAGTAGTGAGAGAGAGTCCGTCACACACAGAGACCTAATCCGACAGCAGTGAGACGGAGTCCGTCACACACAGACACCTAATCCGACAGCACTGAGAGAGAGTCCGTCACACACAGACACCTAATCCGACAGCACTGAGAGAGAGTCCGTCACACAGAGACACCTAATCCGACAGCAGTGAGAGAGAGTCCGTCACACAGAGACATGTAATCCGACAGCAGTGAGAGAGAGAGTCCATCACACACATACAACTAAATCTACAGCAATGAGAGAGCATCTGTCACACACAGACACCTAGTACAACAGCACGGAGACAGAGCCCGTCACACACAGCCACATAATCCGAAAGCAGAGAGAGTCCGTCACACACAGACACCTAATCCGACAGCAGTGAGAGAGAGTCCGTCACACACAGACACCTAATCCGACAGCAGTGAGAGAGAGTCCGTCACACACAGACACCTGATCCGACAGCAGTGAGAGAGAGTCTGTCACACACAGACACCTAGTACAACAGCACGGAGACAGAGCCCGTCACACACAGCCACATAATCCGAAAGCAGACAGAGTCCGTCACACACAGACACATAATCCGACAGCAGTGAGACAGAGTCCGTTACACACCGACAGCTAATCCGACAGCAGTGAGTGAAGGTCTATCACACACAGCCAAGAAATGCGACAGCAGTGAGAGTCTGTCACACACAGACACCTAATCCGCCAGCACTGAGAGAGAGTCCGTCACGCACAGACACCTAATCCGACAGTAGTGAGAGAGAGTCCGTCACACACAGAGACCTAATCCGACAGCAGTGAGACGGAGTCCGTCACACACAGACACCTAATCCGACAGCACTGAGAGAGAGTCCGTCACACACAGACACCTAATCCGACAGCACTGAGAGAGAGTCCGTCACACAGAGACACCTAATCCGACAGCAGTGAGAGAGAGTCCGTCACACAGAGACATGTAATCCGACAGCAGTGAGAGAGAGAGTCCATCACACACATACAACTAAATCTACAGCAATGAGAGAGCATCTGTCACACACAGACACCTAGTACAACAGCACGGAGACAGAGCCCGTCACACACAGCCACATAATCCGAAAGCAGAGAGAGTCCGTCACACACAGACACCTAATCCGACAGCAGTGAGAGAGAGTCCGTCACACACAGACACCTAATCCGACAGCAGTGAGAGAGAGTCCGTCACACACAGACACCTGATCCGACAGCAGTGAGAGAGAGTCTGTCACACACAGACACCTAGTACAACAGCACGGAGACAGAGCCCGTCACACACAGCCACATAATCCGAAAGCAGACAGAGTCCGTCACACACAGACACATAATCCGACAGCAGTGAGACAGAGTCCGTCACACACAGACACCTAATCCGACAGCAGTGAGAGAGAGTCTGTCCTACACAGACATCAAATCAACAGCACTGACAGAGTCTGTCACTCACAGACACCTAATCCGACAGCAGTGAGAGAAAGTCTGTCAGAAACAGATACCTAATCCGACAGCAGTGAGAGAGATTCCATCACGAACAGACACCTAATCCGACAGCAGTGAGAGTCCGTCACACACAGACACCTAATCCGACAGCAGTGAGAGTCCGTCACACACAGACACCTAATCCGAGTGCATTGAGATCGAGTTCGTCACTCACAGACACGTAATCCCGAAGCAGTGAGAGAGAGCCAATAACACACAGACAACTAATCCAACAGCACTGAGACAGAGACGGCACATTCAGACACTTAATCTGACAGCAGTGAGAGAGAGTCCGTCACACAAAGACACCTAATCCAATAGCACTGAGAGAGAGTCCGTCACGCACAGACAGCTAATCCGACAGCAGTGAGAGAGAGTCTGTCAACACAGACACCAAATCAACAGCACTGAGACAGAGTCTGTCACTCACAGACACCTAATCCGACAGCAGTGAGAGAGAGTCCATCACGAACAGACACCTAATCCGAGAGCACCGAGAGAGAGTCCGTCACACACAGACACCTAATCCGACAGCAGTGAGAGAGAGTCTGTCACACACAGACATCAAATCAACAGCAATGAGAAAGAGTCCGTCACACACAGAAACCTCATCCGACAGCAGTGAGAGAGGGTCTGTCACACACAGACTCCTAATTCAACAGAAGTGAGAGAGAGTTTGTCACACACAGACACCTAATCCGACAGCAGTGAGAGACAGTCCGTCACACACAGACACCTGATCCGACAGCACTGAGAGAGAGTCCGTCACACACAGACACCTGATCCGACAGCACTGAGAGAGAGTCCGTCACACACAGACACCAAATCCGACAGCAGTGAGAGAGAGTCCGTCACACACAGACACCTAAACTGACAGAAGTGAGAGAGAGTCCGTCACACACAGACACCTGATCCGACAGCACTGAGAGAGAGTCCGTCACACACAGACACCTAATCTGACAGCAGTGAGAGAGAGTCCATCACGCACAGACACCTAATCCGACAGCAGTGAGAGAGAGTCCGTCACACACAGACACCAAATCTGACAGCAGTGAGAGAGAGTCCGTCACACACAGACACCAAATCTGACAGCAGTGAGAGAGAGTCCATCACGCACAGACACCTGATCCGACAGCACTGAGACAGAGTCCGTCACACACAGCCACGTAATCTGACAGCAGTGAGAGTCCGTCACACACAGACACCTAATCCTACAGCACTGAGACAGAGTCCGTCACACAAAGACACCTAATCCGACAGCAGTGAGAGAGAGTCCGTCACACACAGACACCAAATCTGACAGCAGTGAGAGAGATTCCGTCACACACAGACACCAAATCTGACAGTACTGAGAGAGAGTCCGTCACACACAGACACCTAAACCGACAGCAGTGAGAGAGAGTCTGTCACACACAGACACCTAATCCAACAGCAGTGAGACAGAGTCCATCACAGACAGCCACGTAATCCGACAGCAGTGAGAGTCCGTAACACACAGACACCTAATCCGAGAGCACCGAGAGAGAGTCCGTCACACACAGACACCTAATCCGACAGCAGTGAGAGAGAGTCTGACCTACACAGACATCAAATCAACAGCACTGACAGAGTCTGTCACTCACAGACACCTAATCCGACAGCAGTGAGACAGAGTCCGTCACACACAGACACCTGTTCCGACAGCAGTGAGAGAGTCCGTCACGCACAGACACCTAATCCGACAGCAGTGAGAGAGAGTCCGTCACACACAGACACCTAATCCTACAGGAGTGAGAGAGAGATCGTCACACACAAAGACATCTAATCCAATAGGACTGAGAGAGAGTCCGTCACACACAGACTCCTAATCCGACAGCACTGAGAGAGACCGTCACACACAGACACCTAATCCAACAGCAGTGAGACAGAGTCCATCAAACACAGACACCTAGTCCCACATCACTGAGACAGAGACCGTCACACACAGCCACGTAATCCGACAGCAGTGAGAGTCCGTAACACACAGACACCTAATCCGAGAGCACCGAGAGAGAGTCCGTCACACACAGACACATAATCCGACAACAGTGAGAGAGAGTCCGTCACACACAGAGAAATCTAATCCAATAGGACTGAGAGAGAGTCCGTCACACACAGACTCCTAATCCGACAGCACTGAGAGAGACCGTCACACACAGACACCTAATCCAACAGCAGTGAGACAGAGTCCATCAAACACAGACACCTAGTCCCACATCACTGAGACAGAGTCCGTCACACACAGCCACGTAATCCGACAGCAGTGAGAGTCCGTAACACACAGACACCTAATCCGACAGCAGTGAGAGAGAGTCTGTCCTACACAGACATCAAATCAACAGCACTGACAGAGTCTGTCACTCACAGACACCTAATCCGACAGCAGTGAGAGAGACCGTCACTCACAGACACCTAATCCGACAGCAGTGAGAGAGAGTCTGTCCTACACAGACATCAAATCAACAGCACTGACAGAGTCTGTCACTCACAGACACCTAATCCGACAGCAGTGAGAGAGACCGTCACTCACAGACACCTAATCCGACAGCAGTGAGAGAGATACCGTCACACACAGACACCTGTTCTGACAGCAGTGAGAGAGACCGTCACACACTGACACCTAATCAGACAGCAGTGAGAGAGAGACCGTCACACAGAGACACCTAATCCGATAGCAGTGAGAGAGAGTCCGTCACACACATACACCTAAACCGTCTGCACTGACAGGGAGTCCGTCACACAAAGTCACCCAATTCGACAGCAGTGAGACAGAGTCCGTCACACAGACACCTAATCCGAGTGCATTGAGATCGAGTCCGTCACTCACAGACACGTAATCCAAAAGCAGTGAGAGAGAGTCCGTCACACACAGACACCTAATCCTACGGCACTGAGAGAGAGTCCGACACACAGAGACATCTAATCCAATAGGACTGAGAGAGAGTCCGTCACACACAGACACCTAATCCGACAGTAGTGAGAGAGAGTCCGTCACACACAGACACCTAAACCGACAGTAGTGAGACAGAGTCCGTCACACTCAGACACCTAATCCGACAGCAGTGAGAGAGAGTCCGTCACACACAGACACCTAACCCGACAGCAATGAGAGAGGGTCGGTCACACACAGACATCTAATCCGACAGCAGTGAGAGAGAGTCGATCACACACAGACACCTAATCCGACAGCACTGAGAGTGTCGATCACAGACAGACACCTAATCCGACAGCAGTGAGAGAGAGTCCGTCACACACAGACACCTAATCTGACAGCACTGAGAGGGAGTCCGTCACACAGAGACACCTAATGTGATAGCAGTGAGAGAGAGTCCGTCACACACAGACACCTATTCTGACATCAGTGAGAGAGAGTCTGTCACACACAGACACCTAATCCAACAGCAGTGAGAGTCCATCCGACACAGACACCTAAACCAGCAGCACTGAGAGAGAGTCCGTCACACAGAGACACCTAATCTGACAGCGCTGAGAGAGAGTCCATCACACACAGACACCTAATCCGACAGCAGTGAGAGAGAGTCCGTCACACACAGAGACCTAATCCGACAGCACTGAGACAGAGTCCATCACACACAGACACCTAATCCTAAAGCACTGAGAGAGAGTCCGTCACACACAGACACCTAATCCGACAGCACTGAGAGAGAGAGTCCATCACACACAGACACCTAATCCGACAGCACTGAGAGTCCGTCACACACAGACATGTAATCCGTTAGCACTGAGAGAGAGTCCGTCACACACAGACACCTAATCTGACAGTACTTAGAGAGAGAGTCCGTCACACACAGACACCTAATCCGACAGCAATGAGAGAGATTCCGTCACACACAGACACCTGATCCTACAGCAGTGAGAGAGAGTCTGTCACACACAGACACCTAGTACAACAGCACGGAGACAGAGCCCGTCACACACAGCCACATAATCCGAAAGCAGACAGAGTCCGTCACACACAGACACATAATCCGACAGCAGTGAGACAGAGTCCGTTACACACCGACAGCTAATCCGACAGCAGTGAGTGAAGGTCTATCACACACAGCCAAGAAATGCGACAGCAGTGAGAGTCTGTCACACACAGACACCTAATCCAACAGCAGTGAGAGTCCGTCAGACACGGACAACTGATCCGACAGCAATGAGAGAGAGAGTCCATCACACACAGACACCTAAACTGACATCAGTGAGAGAGAGTCCGTCACACACAGACACCTAATCCGACAGCAGTGAGAGAGAGTCCGTCACACAGACACCTAATCCGACAGCACTGAGAGAGAGTCCGTCACGCACAGACACCTAATCCGACAGCACAGAGAGAGAGTCCGTCACACAGACACCTAATCCGACAGCACTGAGAGAGAGTCCGTCACACAGACACCTAATCCGCCAGCACTGAGAGAGAGTCCGTCACACAGACACCTAATCCGACAGCACTGAGAGTCCGTCACACAGACACCTAATCCGACAGCACTGAGAGAGAGTCCGTCACACACAGACACCTAATCCGCCAGCACTGAGAGAGAGTCCGTCACGCACAGACTACTAAACTGACAGAAGTGAGAGAGAGTCCGTAACACACAGACACCTAATCGGACATCACTGAGAGAGAGTCCGTCACGCACAGACACCTAATCCGACAGCACTGAGAGAGAGTCCGTCACGCACAGACACCTAAACGGACAGGCGTGAGAGAGAGTCCGTCACGCACAGACACCTAATCCAACAGCACTGAGAGAGAGTCCGTCACGCACAGACACCTAATCCAACAGCACTGAGAGAGAGTCCGTCACACACAGACACCTAATCCGACATCACTGAGAGAGTGTCCGTCACAGGCAGACACCTAATCCGACATCACTGAGAGAGAGTCCGTCACGCACAGACACCTAAACTGACAGCAGTGAGAGAGAGTCCGTCACACACAGACACCTGATCCGACATCACTGAGAGAGAGTCCGTCACAGGCAGACACCTAATCCGACAGCACTGAGAGAGAGTCCGTCACGCACAGACACCTAAACTGACAGCACTGAGACACAGTCCGTCACACACAGACACCTAATTCGACAGCAGTGAGAGAGAGTCTGTCATACACAGACACCTAAACTGACAGCAGTGAGAGAGAGTCCGTCACACACAGACACCTAATCCGACATCACTGAGTGAGAGTCCGTCACGCACAGACACCTAATCCGACATCACTGAGCGAGAGTCCGTCACGCACAGACACCTAAACTGACAGCAGTGAGAGAGAGTCCGTCACACACAGACACTTAATCCGACAGCAGTGAGAGAGAGTCCGTCACACACAGACATCTAATCCGACAGCAGTGAGAGAGAGTCCGTCACGCACAGACACCTAATCCAACAGCAGTGAGAGAGAGTCCGTCACGCACAGACACCTAATCCGACAGTAGTGAGAGAGAGTCCGTCACACACAGAGACCTAATCCGACAGCAGTGAGACGGAGTCCGTCACACAGACACCTAAACCAACAGCAGTGAGAGAGAGTCCTTCACACACAGACAGCTAATCCGATAGCCGTGAGAGAGAGTCTGCCACACACAGACATCTAATTCGATAGCACTGATAGAGAGTCTGTCACACACAGACACCTGATCCGACAGCACTGAGAGAGAGTCCGTCACACACAGACACCTGATCTGACAGCAGTGAGACAGAGTCCGTCACACGCAGACACCTAATCCAACAGCACTGAGAGTCCGTCACACCCAGACACCTAATCCGACATCACTGAGAGAGAGTCCGTCACGCACAGACACCTAATCCGACAGCAGTGAGAGAGAGGCTGTCACACACAGACACCTAATCCAACAGCACTGAGACAGAGTCGATCACACACAGACACCTAATCCGACAGCAATGAGAGAGAGTCACAGACACACACCTAAACCGACAGCAGTGAGAGAGAGTCTGTCCTACACAGACACCTAATCCTACAGCACTGAGAGAGAGTCCGTCACACACAGACACCTAATCCGACAGCACTGAGAGAGAGTCCGTCACACAGAAACACCTAATCCGACAGCACTGAGAGAGAGTCCGTCACGCACAGACACCTAATCCGCCAGCAGTGAGAGAGAGTCCGTCA
Source organism: Hypanus sabinus (assembly GCF_030144855.1). NCBI lineage: Eukaryota > Metazoa > Chordata > Chondrichthyes > Myliobatiformes > Dasyatidae > Hypanus > Hypanus sabinus. The sequence goes on from NC_082706.1 coordinate 133,281,245, forward strand.
CGCACAGATACCTAAACTGACAGCACTGAGAGAGAGTCCGTCACACAGAGACACCTAATCCGAAACCACTGAGAGAGACCGTCACACACAGACACCTAATCCGACAGCACTGAGAGAGAGTCCGTCACACACAGAGACCTAATCCGACAGCACTGAGAGAGACCGTCACACACAGACACGTAATCTGACAGCACTGAGAGGGAATCCGTCACACACAGACACCTAATCCGACAGCACTGAGAGAGAGTCCGTCACACACAGACACCTAATCCGCCAGCACTGAGAGAGAGTCCGTCACGCACAGACTCCTAAACTGACAGCAGTGAGAGAGAGTCCGTAACACACAGACACCTAATCCGACAGCACTGAGAGAGAGTCCGTCACACACAGACACCTAATCCAACAGCAGTGAGAGAGAGTCCGTCACACACAGACACCTAATCCGACAGCAGTGAGAGAGAGTCCGTCACACACAGACACCTAATCCGACAGCACTGAGAGAGAGTCCGTCACAGGCAGACACCTAATCCGACATCACTGAGAGAGAGTCCGTCACGCACAGACACCTAAACTGACAGCAGTGAGAGAGAGTCCGTCACACACAGACACCTAATCCGACAGCACTGAGAGAGAGTCCGTCACGCAGACACCTAATCCGACAGCACTGAGAGAGAGTCCGTCACGCACAGACACCTAAACTGACAGCACTGAGACACAGTCCGTCACACACAGACACCTAATTCGACAGCAGTGAGAGAGAGTCTGTCACACACAGACACCTAAACTGACAGCAGTGAGAGAGAGTCCGTCACACACAGACACCTAATCCGACATCACTGAGCGAGAGTCCGTCACGCACAGACACCTAAACTGACAGCAGTAAGAGAGAGTCCGTCACACACAGACACCTAATCCAACAGCAGTGAGAGAGAGTCCGTCACACACAGACACCTAATCCGACAGCAGTGAGAGAGAGTCCGTCACACACAGACACCTAATCCGACAGCACTGAGAGAGAGTCCGTCACAGGCAGACACCTAATCCGACATCACTGAGAGAGAGTCCGTCACGCACAGACACCTAAACTGACAGCAGTGAGAGAGAGTCCGTCACACACAGACACCTAATCCGACAGCACTGAGAGAGAGTCCGTCACGCAGACACCTAATCCGACAGCACTGAGAGAGAGTCCGTCACGCACAGACACCTAAACTGACAGCACTGAGACACAGTCCGTCACACACAGACACCTAATTCGACAGCAGTGAGAGAGAGTCTGTCACACACAGACACCTAAACTGACAGCAGTGAGAGAGAGTCCGTCACACACAGACACCTAATCCGACATCACTGAGCGAGAGTCCGTCACGCACAGACACCTAAACTGACAGCAGTAAGAGAGAGTCCGTCACACACAGACACCTAATCCGACATCACTGAGCGAGAGTCCATCACGCACAGACACCTAAACTGACAGCAGTGGGAGAGAGTCCGTCACACACAGACACTTAATCCGACAGCAGTGAGAGAGAGTCCGTCACACACAGACATCTAATCCGACAGCAGTGAGAGAGAGTCCGTCATGCACAGACACCTAATCCAACAGCAGTGAGAGAGAGTCCGTCACACTCAGACACCTAATCCTACAGCACTGAGGAGAATCCGTCACACAGACACCTAATCCGACAGTAGTGAGAGAGAGTCCGTCACACACAGAGACCTAATCCGACAGCAGTGAGACGGAGTCCGTCACACACAGACACCTAATCCGACAGCAGTGAGTGAGAGTCCGTCACACACAAACACCTAATCCGACAGCACTGAGAGAGAGTCCGTCACACAGAGACACCTAATCCGACAGCAGTGAGAGAGAGAGTCCATCACACACATACAACTAAATCTACAGCAATGAGAGAGCATCTGTCACACACAGACACCTAGTACAACAGCACGGAGACAGAGCCCGTCACACAGAGCCACATAATCCGAAAGCAGAGAGAGTCCGTCACACACAGACACCTAATCCGACAGCAGTGAGAGAGAGTCCGTCACACACAGACACCTAATCCGACAGAAGTGAGAGAGAGTCCGTCACACAGACACCTAATCCGACAGCACTGAGAGTCCGTCACACAGACACCTAATCCGACAGCACTGAGAGAGAGTCCGTCACACACAGACACCTAATCCGCCAGCACTGAGAGAGAGTCCGTCACGCACAGACATCTAATCCGACAGTAGTGAGAGAGAGTCCGTCACACACAGAGACCTAATCCGACAGCAGTGAGACGGAGTCCGTCACACACAGACACCTAATCCGACAGCACTGAGAGAGAGTCCGTCACACACAGACACCTAATCCGACAGCACTGAGAGAGAGTCCGTCACACAGAGACACCTAATCCGACAGCAGTGAGAGAGAGTCCGTCACACAGAGACATGTAATCCGACAGCAGTGAGAGAGAGAGTCCATCACACACATACAACTAAATCTACAGCAATGAGAGAGCATCTGTCACACACAGACACCTAGTACAACAGCACGGAGACAGAGCCCGTCACACACAGCCACATAATCCGAAAGCAGACAGAGTCCGTCACACACAGACACATAATCCGACAGCAGTGAGACAGAGTCCGTTACACACCGACAGCTAATCCGACAGCAGTGAGTGAAGGTCTATCACACACAGCCAAGAAATGCGACAGCAGTGAGAGTCTGTCACACACAGACACCTAATCCAACAGCAGTGAGAGTCCGTCAGGCACGGACAACTGATCCGACAGCAATGAGAGAGAGATTCCATCACACACAGACACCTAAACTGACATCAGTGAGAGAGAGTCCGTCACACACAGACACCTAATCCGACAGCAGTGAGAGAGAGTCCGTCACACAGACACCTAATCCGACAGCACTGAGAGAGAGTCCGTCACGCACAGACACCTAATCCGACAGCACTGAGAGAGAGTCCGTCACACAGACACCTAATCCGACAGCACTGAGAGAGAGTCCGTCACACAGACACCTAATCCGCCAGCACTGAGAGAGAGTCCGTCACACAGACACCTAATCCGACAGCACTGAGAGTCCGTCACACAGACACCTAATCCGACAGCAGTGAGAGAGAGTCCGTCACACACAGACACCTAATCCGCCAGCACTGAGAGAGAGTCCGTCACGCAGAGACTCCTAAACTGACAGCAGTGAGAGAGAGTCCGTAACACACAGATACCTAATCGGACATCACTGAGAGAGAGTCCGTCACGCACAGACACCTAATCCGACAGCACTGAGAGAGAGTCCGTCACGCACAGACACCTAAACGGACAGGCGTGAGAGAGAGTCCGTCACGCACAGACACCTAATCCAACAGCACTGAGAGAGAGTCCGTCATGCACAGACACCTAATCCAACAGCAGTGAGAGAGAGTCCGTCACGCACAGACACCTAATCCAACAGCACTGAGAGAGAGTCCGTCACACACAGACACCTAATCCGACATCACTGAGAGAGAGTCCGTCACAGGCAGACACCTAATCCGACATCACTGAGAGAGAGTCCGTCACGCACAGATACCTAAACTGACAGCAGTGAGAGAGAGTCCGTCACACACAGACACCTAATCCGACATCACTGAGAGAGAGTCCGTCACAGGCAGACACCTAATCCGACAGCACTGAGAGAGAGTCCGTCACGCACAGACACCTAAACTGACAGCACTGAGACACAGTCCGTCACACACAGACATCTAATTCGACAGCAGTGAGAGAGAGTCTGTCACACACAGACACCTAAACTGACAGCAGTGAGAGAGAGTCCGTCACACACAGACACCTAATCCGACATCACTGAGCGAGAGTCCGTCACGCACAGACACCTAATCCGACATCACTGAGCGAGAGTCCGTTACGCACAGATACCTAAACTGACAGCAGTGAGAGAGAGTCCGTCACACACAGACACTTAATCCGACAGCAGTGAGAGAGAGTCCGTCACACACAGACATCTAATCCAACAGCAGTGAGAGAGAGTCTGTCACACTCAGACACCTAATCCTACAGCACTGAGGAGAATCCGTCACACAGACACCTAATCCGACAGTAGTGAGAGAGAGTCCGTCACACACAGAGACCTAATCCGACAGCAGTGAGACGGAGTCCGTCACACACAGACACCTAAACCAACAGCAGTGAGAGAGACTCCTTCACACACAGACAGCTAATCCGATAGCCGTGAGAGAGAGTCTGCCACACACAGACATCTAATTCGATAGCACTGATAGAGAGTCCGTCACACACAGACACCTGATCCGACAGCACTGAGAGAGAGTCCGTCACACACAGACACCTGATCTGACAGCCGTGAGACAGAGTCCGTCACACGCAGACAACTAATCCAACAGCACTGAGAGTCCGTCACACCCAGACACCTAATCCGACATCACTGAGAGAGAGTCCGTCACGCACAGACACCTAATCCGACAGCAGTGAGAGAGAGGCTGTCACACACAGACACCTAATCCAACAGCACTGAGACAGAGTCGATCACAGACAGACACCTAATCCGACAGCAATGAGAGAGAGTCACAGACAGACACCTAAACCGACAGCAGTGAGAGAGAGTCTGTCCTACACAGACACCTAATCCTACAGCACTGAGAGAGAGTCCGTCACACACAGACACCTAATCCGACAGCACTGAGAGAGAGTCCGTCACACAGAAACACCTAATCCGACAGCACTGAGAGAGAGTCCGTCACGCACAGACACCTAATCCGCCAGCAGTGAGAGAGAGTCCGTCACGCACAGACACCTAAACTGACAGCACTGAGAGAGAGTCCGTCACACAGAGACACCTAATCCGACACCACTGAGAGAGACCGTCACACACAGACACCTAATCCGACAGCACTGAGAGAGATTCCGTCACACACAGACACCTAAACTGACAGCAGTGAGAGAGAGTCCGTCACGCACAGACACCTAAACTGACAGCAGTGAGAGAGAGTCCGTCACGCACAGACACCTAATCCGACAGCAGTGAGAGAGAGTCCGTCACACACAGACACCTAAACTGACAGCACTGAGAGGGAGTCCATCACACAGAGACACCTAATCCGACATCACTGAGAGAGAGTCCGTCACGCACAGACACCTAATCCGACATCACTGAGAGAGAGTCCGTCACGCACAGACACCTAAACTGACAGCAGTGAGAGAGAGTCCGTCACACACAGACACCTAATCCGACATCACTGAGAGAGAGTCCGTCACACACAGACACCTAATTCGACAGCACTGAGAGAGAGTCCGTCACACACAGACACCTAATCCGACAGTACTGAGAGAGAGTCCGTCACACACAGACACCTAATCCGACAGCACTGAGAGAGAGTCCGTCACACACAGACACCTAATCCGACAGCACTGAGAGAGAGTCCGTCACGCACAGACACCTAAACTGACAGCAGTGAGAGAGAGTCCGTCACACACAGACACCTAATCCGACATCACTGAGAGAGAGTCCGTCACGCACAGACACCTAATCCGCCAGCGGGGAAAGAGAGTCCGTCCCTCACAGACACCTAATCCGATAGGAGTGAGAGAGAGTCCGCCACACACAGACACCTAATCCGACAGCAGTGAGAGATAGTCCGTCACACTCAGACACCTAATCCTACAGCACTGAGGAGAATCCGTCACACAGACACCTAATCCGACAGCACTGAGAGTGACCGTCACACACAGACACCTAATCCGACAGCAGTGAGAGAGAGTCCGTTACGCATAGACACCTAATCCGACAGCAGTGAGAGAGAGTCCGTCACACTCAGACACCTAATCCTACAGCACAGAGGAGTATCCGTCACACAGACACCTAATCCGACAGTAGTGAGAGAGAGTCCGTCACACACAGAGACCTAATCCGACAGCAGTGAGACGGAGTCCGTCACACACAGACACCTAAACCAACAGCAGTGAGAGAGACTACTTCACACACAGACAGCTAATCCGATAGCCGTGAGAGAGAGTCTGCCAGACACAGACATCTAATTCGATAGCACTGATAGAGAGTCCGTCACACACAGACACCTGATCCGACAGCACTGAGAGAGAGTCCGTCACACACAGACACCTGATCCGACAGCAGTGAGACAGAGTCCGTCACACGCAGACACCTAATCCAACAGCACTGAGAGTCCGTCACACCCAGACACCTAATCCGACATCACTGAGAGAGAGTCCGTCACGCACAGACACCTAATCCGACAGCACTGAGAGAGAGTCCGTCACACAGAAACACCTAATCCGACAGCACTGAGAGAGAGTCCGTCACGCACAGACACCTAATCCGCCAGCAGTGAGAGAGAGTCCGTCACGCACAGATACCTAAACTGACAGCACTGAGAGAGAGTCCGTCACACAGAGACACCTAATCCGAAACCACTGAGAGAGACCGTCACACACAGACACCTAATCCGACAGCACTGAGAGAGAGTCCGTCATGCACATACACCTAAACTGACAGCACTGAGAGAGAGTCCGTCACACAGAGACACCTAATCCGACAGCACTGAGAGAGACCGTCACACACAGACACCTAATCCGACAGCACTGAGAGAGAGTCCGTCACACAGAGAGACCTAATCCGACAGCACTGAGAGAGACCGTCACACACAGACACCTAATCTGACAGCACTGAGAGGGAGTCCGTCACACACAGACACCTAATCCGACAGCACTGAGAGAGAGTCCGTCACACACAGACACCTAATCCGCCAGCACTGAGAGAGAGTCCGTCACGCACAGACTCCTAAACTGACAGCAGTGAGAGAGAGTCCGTCACGCACAGACACCTAATCCGACAGCACTGAGAGTGACCGTCACACACAGACACCTAATCCGACAGCAGTGAGAGAGAGTCCGTTACGCATAGACACCTAATCCGACAGCAGTGAGAGAGAGTCCGTCACACTCAGACACCTAATCCTACAGCACAGAGGAGTATCCGTCACACAGACACCTAATCCGACAGTAGTGAGAGAGAGTCCGTCACACACAGAGACCTAATCCGACAGCAGTGAGACGGAGTCCGTCACACACAGACACCTAAACCAACAGCAGTGAGAGAGACTACTTCACACACAGACAGCTAATCCGATAGCCGTGAGAGAGAGTCTGCCAGACACAGACATCTAATTCGATAGCACTGATAGAGAGTCCGTCACACACAGACACCTGATCCGACAGCACTGAGAGAGAGTCCGTCACACACAGACACCTGATCCGACAGCAGTGAGACAGAGTCCGTCACACGCAGACACCTAATCCAACAGCACTGAGAGTCCGTCACACCCAGACACCTAATCCGACATCACTGAGAGAGAGTCCGTCACGCACAGACACCTAATCCGACAGCACTGAGAGAGAGTCCGTCACACAGAAACACCTAATCCGACAGCACTGAGAGAGAGTCCGTCACGCACAGACACCTAATCCGCCAGCAGTGAGAGAGAGTCCGTCACGCACAGATACCTAAACTGACAGCACTGAGAGAGAGTCCGTCACACAGAGACACCTAATCCGAAACCACTGAGAGAGACCGTCACACACAGACACCTAATCCGACAGCACTGAGAGAGAGTCCGTCATGCACATACACCTAAACTGACAGCACTGAGAGAGAGTCCGTCACACAGAGACACCTAATCCGACAGCACTGAGAGAGACCGTCACACACAGACACCTAATCCGACAGCACTGAGAGAGAGTCCGTCACACAGAGAGACCTAATCCGACAGCACTGAGAGAGACCGTCACACACAGACACCTAATCTGACAGCACTGAGAGGGAGTCCGTCACACACAGACACCTAATCCGACAGCACTGAGAGAGAGTCCGTCACACACAGACACCTAATCCGCCAGCACTGAGAGAGAGTCCGTCACGCACAGACTCCTAAACTGACAGCAGTGAGAGAGAGTCCGTCACGCACAGACACCTAATCCGACATCACTGAGAGAGAGTCCGTCACGCACAGACACCTAATCCGACATCACTGAGAGAGAGTCCGTCACGCACAGACACCTAATCCGACATCACTGAGAGAGAGTCCGTCACGCACAGACACCTAATTCGACAACAGTGAGAGAGAGTCCGTCACACACAGACACCTAATCCGACAGCAGTGAGACAGAGTCCGTCACACACAGACACCTAATTCGACAGCACTGAGAGAGAGTCCGTCACACACAGACACCTAATCCGACAGCACTGAGAGAGAGTCCGTCACACACAGACACCTAATCCGACAGCAGTGAGAGAGATTCCGTCACACACAGACACCTAATCCGATAGCTCAGAGAGAGAGTCCGTCACACACAGATACCTCATCCGACAGCAGTGAGAGAGAGTCCGTCACACACAGACACCTAATCCGACAGCAGTGAGACAGAGTCCGTCACACACAAACACCTAATCCGCCAGCGGGGAAAGAGAGTCCGTCACTCACAGACACCTAATCCGACATCACTGAGAGAGAGTCCGTCACACACAGACACCTAATTCGACAGCACTGAGAGCGAGCGTCACACACAGACACCTAATCCGACAGCAGTGAGAGAGAGTCCGTCACGCACAGACACCTAATCCGACAGCAGTGAGAGAGAGTCCGTCACACTCAGACACCTAATCCTACAGCACTGAGGAGAATCCGTCACACAGACACCTAATCCGACAGTAGTGAGAGAGAGTCCGTCACACACAGAGACCTAATCCGACAGCAGTGAGACGGAGTCCGTCACACACAGACACCTAATCCGACAGCACTGAGAGAGAGTCCGTCACACTCAGACACCTAATCCTACAGCACTGAGGAGAATCCGTCACACAGACACCTAATCCGACAGTAGTGAGAGAGAGTCCGTCACACACAGACACCTAAACCAACAGCAGTGAGAGAGACTCCTTCACACACAGACAGCTAATCCGATAGCCGTGAGAGAGAGTCTGCCACACACAGACATCTAATTCGATAGCACTGATAGAGAGTCCGTCACACACAGACACCTGATCCGACAGCACTGAGAGAGAGTCCGTCACACACAGACACCTGATCCGACAGCAGTGAGACAGAGTCCGTCACACGCAGACACCTAATCCAACAGCACTGAGAGTCCGTCACACCCAGACACCTAATCCGACATCACTGAGAGAGAGTCCGTCACGCACAGACACCTAATCCGACAGCACTGAGAGAGTGTCCGTCACACAGAGACACCTAATCCGACAGCAATGAGAGAGAGTCACAGACAGACACCTAAACCGACAGCAGTGAGAGAGAGTCTTTCCTACACAGACACCTAATCCTACAGCACTGAGAGAGAGTCCGTCACACACAGACACCTAATCCGACAGCAGTGTGAGAGAGTCCGTCACACAGAGACACCTAATCCGACAGCACTGAGAGAGAGTCCGTCACACAGAGAGACGTAATCCGACAGCACTGAGAGAGACCGTCACACACAGACTCCTAAACTGACAGCAGTGAGAGAGAGTCCGTCACGCACAGACTCCTAATCCGCCAGCACTGAGAGAGAGTCCGTCACACCCAGACACCTAATCCGCCAGCACTGAGAGAGAGTCCGTCACGCACAGACACCTGATCCGACATCACTGAGAGAGAGTCCGTCACACACAGACACCTAATCCGACAGCACTGAGAGAGAGTCCGTCACACACAGACACCTAATCCGCCAGCACTGAGAGAGAGTCCGTCACGCACAGACTCCTAAACTGACAGCAGTGAGAGAGAGTCCGTAACACACAGACACCTAATCCGACAGCACTGAGAGAGAGTCCGTCACACACAGACACCTAATCCAACAGCAGTGAGAGAGAGTCCGTCACACACAGACACCTAATCCGACAGCAGTGAGAGAGAGTCCGTCACACACAGACACCTAATCCGACAGCACTGAGAGAGAGTCCGTCACAGGCAGACACCTAATCCGACATCACTGAGAGAGAGTCCGTCACGCACAGACACCTAAACTGACAGCAGTGAGAGAGAGTCCGTCACACACAGACACCTAATCCGACAGCACTGAGAGAGAGTCCGTCACGCAGACACCTAATCCGACAGCACTGAGAGAGAGTCCGTCACGCACAGACACCTAAACTGACAGCACTGAGACACAGTCCGTCACACACAGACACCTAATTCGACAGCAGTGAGAGAGAGTCTGTCACACACAGACACCTAAACTGACAGCAGTGAGAGAGAGTCCGTCACACACAGACACCTAATCCGACATCACTGAGCGAGAGTCCGTCACGCACAGACACCTAAACTGACAGCAGTAAGAGAGAGTCCGTCACACACAGACACCTAATCCGACATCACTGAGCGAGAGTCCATCACGCACAGACACCTAAACTGACAGCAGTGGGAGAGAGTCCGTCACACACAGACACTTAATCCGACAGCAGTGAGAGAGAGTCCGTCACACACAGACATCTAATCCGACAGCAGTGAGAGAGAGTCCGTCACGCACAGACACCTAATCCAACAGCAGTGAGAGAGAGTCCGTCACACTCAGACACCTAATCCTACAGCACTGAGGAGAATCCGTCACACAGACACCTAATCCGACAGTAGTGAGAGAGAGTCCGTCACACACAGAGACCTAATCCGACAGCAGTGAGACGGAGTCCGTCACACAGACACCTAATCCGACAGCACTGAGAGTCCGTCACACAGACACCTAATCCATCAGCACTGAGAGAGAGTCCGTCAGACACAGACACCTAATCCGCCAGCACTGAGAGAGAGTCCTTCACGCACAGACACCTAATCCGACAGTAGTGAGAGAGAGTCCGTCACACACAGAGACCTAATCCGACAGCAGTGAGACGGAGTCCGTCACACACAGACACCTAATCCGACAGCACTGAGAGAGAGTCCGTCACACACAGACACCTAATCCGACAGCACTGAGAGAGAGTCCGTCACACAGAGACACCTAATCCGACAGCAGTGAGAGAGAGTCACAGACAGACACCTAAACCGACAGCAGTGAGAGAGAGTCTTTCCTACACAGACACCTAATCCTACAGCACTGAGAGAGAGTCCGTCACACACAGACACCTAATCCGACAGCAGTGTGAGAGAGTCCGTCACACAGAGACACCTAATCCGACAGCACTGAGAGAGAGTCCGTCACACAGAGAGACGTAATCCGACAGCACTGAGAGAGACCGTCACACACAGACTCCTAAACTGACAGCAGTGAGAGAGAGTCCGTCACGCACAGACTCCTAATCCGCCAGCACTGAGAGAGAGTCCGTCACACCCAGACACCTAATCCGCCAGCACTGAGAGAGAGTCCGTCACGCACAGACACCTGATCCGACATCACTGAGAGAGAGTCCGTCACACACAGACACCTAATCCGACAGCACTGAGAGAGAGTCCGTCACACACAGACACCTAATCCGCCAGCACTGAGAGAGAGTCCGTCACGCACAGACTCCTAAACTGACAGCAGTGAGAGAGAGTCCGTAACACACAGACACCTAATCCGACAGCACTGAGAGAGAGTCCGTCACACACAGACACCTAATCCAACAGCAGTGAGAGAGAGTCCGTCACACACAGACACCTAATCCGACAGCAGTGAGAGAGAGTCCGTCACACACAGACACCTAATCCGACAGCACTGAGAGAGAGTCCGTCACAGGCAGACACCTAATCCGACATCACTGAGAGAGAGTCCGTCACGCACAGACACCTAAACTGACAGCAGTGAGAGAGAGTCCGTCACACACAGACACCTAATCCGACAGCACTGAGAGAGAGTCCGTCACGCAGACACCTAATCCGACAGCACTGAGAGAGAGTCCGTCACGCACAGACACCTAAACTGACAGCACTGAGACACAGTCCGTCACACACAGACACCTAATTCGACAGCAGTGAGAGAGAGTCTGTCACACACAGACACCTAAACTGACAGCAGTGAGAGAGAGTCCGTCACACTCAGACACCTAATCCGACATCACTGAGCGAGAGTCCGTCACGCACAGACACCTAAACTGACAGCAGTAAGAGAGAGTCCGTCACACACAGACACCTAATCCGACATCACTGAGCGAGAGTCCATCACGCACAGACACCTAAACTGACAGCAGTGGGAGAGAGTCCGTCACACACAGACACTTAATCCGACAGCAGTGAGAGAGAGTCCGTCACACACAGACATCTAATCCGACAGCAGTGAGAGAGAGTCCGTCACGTACAGACACCTAATCCAACAGCAGTGAGAGAGAGTCCGTCACACTCAGACACCTAATCCTACAGCACTGAGGAGAATCCGTCACACAGACACCTAATCCGACAGTAGTGAGAGAGAGTCCGTCACACACAGAGACCTAATCCGACAGCAGTGAGACGGAGTCCGTCACACAGACACCTAATCCGACAGCACTGAGAGTCCGTCACACAGACACCTAATCCATCAGCACTGAGAGAGAGTCCGTCACACACAGACACCTAATCCGCCAGCACTGAGAGAGAGTCCTTCACGCACAGACACCTAATCCGACAGTAGTGAGAGAGAGTCCGTCACACACAGAGACCTAATCCGACAGCAGTGAGACGGAGTCCGTCACACACAGACACCTAATCCGACAGCACTGAGAGAGAGTCCGTCACACACAGACACCTAATCCGACAGCACTGAGAGAGAGTCCGTCACACAGAGACACCTAATCCGACAGCAGTGAGAGAGAGTCCGTCACACAGAGACATGTAATCCGACAGCAGTGAGAGAGAGAGTCCATCACACACATACAACTAAATCTACAGCAATGAGAGAGCATCTGTCACACACAGACACCTAGTACAACAGCACGGAGACAGAGCCCGTCACACACAGCCACATAATCCGAAAGCAGAGAGAGTCCGTCACACACAGACACCTAATCCGACAGCAGTGAGAGAGAGTCCGTCACACACAGACACCTAATCCGACAGCAGTGAGAGAGAGTCCGTCACACACAGACACCTGATCCGACAGCAGTGAGAGAGAGTCTGTCACACACAGACACCTAGTACAACAGCACGGAGACAGAGCCCGTCACACACAGCCACATAATCCGAAAGCAGACAGAGTCCGTCACACACAGACACATAATCCGACAGCAGTGAGACAGAGTCCGTTACACACCGACAGCTAATCCGACAGCAGTGAGTGAAGGTCTATCACACACAGCCAAGAAATGCGACAGCAGTGAGAGTCTGTCACACACAGACACCTAATCCAACAGCAGTGAGAGTCCGTCAGGCACGGACAACTGATCCGACAGCAATGAGAGAGAGAGTCCATCACACACAGACACCTAAACTGACATCAGTGAGAGAGAGTCCGTCACACACAGACACCTAATCCGACAGCAGTGAGAGAGAGTCCGTCACACAGACACCTAATCCGCCAGCACTGAGAGAGAGTCCGTCACACAGACACCTAATCCGACAGCACTGAGAGTCCGTCACACAGACACCTAATCCGACAGCACTGAGAGAGAGTCCGTCACACACAGACACCTAATCCGCCAGCACTGAGAGAGAGTCCGTCACGCACAGACTCCTAAACTGACAGCAGTGAGAGAGAGTCCGTAACACACAGATACCTAATCGGACATCACTGAGAGAGAGTCCGTCACGCACAGACACCTAATCCGACAGCACTGAGAGAGAGTCCGTCACGCACAGACACCTAAACGGACAGGCGTGAGAGAGAGTCCGTCACGCACAGACACCTAATCCAACAGCACTGAGAGAGAGTCCGTCACGCACAGACACCTAATCCAACAGCAGTGAGAGAGAGTCCGTCACGCACAGACACCTAATCCAACAGCACTGAGAGAGAGTCCGTCACACACAGACACCTAATCCGACATCACTGAGAGAGAGTCCGTCACAGGCAGACACTTAATCCGACATCACTGAGAGAGAGTCCGTCACGCACAGATACCTAAACTGACAGCAGTGAGAGAGAGTCCGTCACACACAGACACCTAATCCGACATCACTGAGAGAGAGTCCGTCACAGGCAGACACCTAATCCGACAGCACTGAGAGAGAGTCCGTCACGCACAGACACCTAAACTGACAGCACTGAGACACAGTCGGTCAAACACAGACACCTAATTCGACAGCAGTGAGAGAGAGTCTGTCACACACAGACACCTAAACTGACAGCAGTGAGAGAGAGTCCGTCACACACAGACACCTAATCCGACATCACTGAGCGAGAGTCCGTTACGCACAGACACCTAAACTGACAGCAGTGAGAGAGAGTCCGTCACACACAGACACTTAATCCGACAGCAGTGAGAGAGAGTCCGTCACACACAGACATCTAATCCAACAGCAGTGAGAGAGAGTCCGTCACACTCAGACACCTAATCCTACAGCACTGAGAGAGAGTCCGTCACAGGCAGACACCTAATCCGACAGCACTGAGAGAGAGTCCGTCACGCACAGACACCTAAACTGACAGCACTGAGACACAGTCCGTCACACACAGACACCTAATTCGACAGCAGTGAGAGAGAGTCTGTCACACACAGACACCTAAACTGATAGCAGTGAGAGAGAGTCCGTCACACACAGACACCTAATCCGACAGCACTGAGAGAGAGTCCGTCACACAGAGACATGTAATCCGACAGCAGTGAGAGAGAGAGTCCATCACACACATACAACTAAATCTACAGCAATGAGAGAGAGTCTGTCACACACAGACACCTAGTACAACAGCACGGAGACAGAGCCCGTCACACACAGCCACATAATCCGAAAGCAGACAGAGTCCGTCACACACAGACACATAATCCGACAGCATTGAGACAGAGTCCGTTACACACCGACAGCTAATCCGACAGCAGTGAGAGAGACCGTCACACACAGACACCTAAACCGACAGCAGTGAGAGAGAGTCTGTCACACACAGACACCTAATCCAACAGCAGTGAGACAGAGTCCATCAAACACAGACACCTAGTCCCACATCACTGAGACAGAGTCCGTCACACACAGCCACGTAATCCGACAGCAGTGAGAGTCCGTAACACACAGACACCTTATCCAACAGCACTGAGAGAGAGTCCGTCACGCACAGACACCTAAACTGACAGCACTGAGACACAGTCCGTCACACACAGACACCTAATCCGACAGCAGTGAGAGAGAGTCTGTCCTACACAGACATCAAATCAACAGCACTGACAGAGTCTGTCACTCACAGACACCTAATCCGACAGCAGTGAGAGAGAGTCCGTCACACACAGACACCTGATCCGACAGCAGTGAGACAGAGTCCGTCACACACAGACACCTAATCCGACAGCAGTGAGAGAGAGTCCGTCACACACAGACACCTAATCCGACAGCAGTGAGAGAGAGTCCGTCACACACAGACACCTGATCCGACAGCAGTGAGACAGAGTCCGTCACACACAGACACCTAATCCCACAGCAGTGAGAGAGAATCCGTCACACACAGACACCTAATCCGACAGCAGTGAGAGAGAGTCCGTCACACACAGACACCTAAACCGACAGCAGTGAGAGAGAATCCGTCACACACAGACACCTAATCCGACAGCAGTGAGAGAGAGTCCGTCACACACAGACACCTAAACCGACAGTAGTGAGAGAGAGTCCGTCACTCACAGACACCTAATCCGACAGCAGTGAGAGAGAGTCCGTCACTCACAGACACCTAATCCGACAGTAGTGAGAGAGAGTCCGTCAAACACAGACACATAATCCGACAGCAGTGAGAGAGAGACCGTCACACACAGACACCTGTTCTGACAGCACTGAGAGAGAGTCCGTCACACACAGACACCTGTTCTGACAGCACTGAGAGAGAGTCCGTCACACAGAGACACCTAATCCGACAGCACTGAGAGAGAGTCCGTCACACAGAGACACCGAATCCGACAGCAGTGAGAGAGAGTCCGTCACACAGAGACACCTAATCCGACAGCAATGAGAGAGAGTCCGTCACACAGAGACACCTAATCCGACAGCAGTGAGAGAGAGTCCGTCACACAGAGACACCTAATCCGATAGCAGTGAGAGAGAGTCCGTCACACACATACACCTAAACCGTCTGCACTGACAGGGAGTCCGTCACACAAAGTCACCCAATTCGACAGCAGTGAGACAGAGTCCGTCACACAGACACCTAATCCGAGTGCATTGAGATCGAGTCCGTCACTCACAGATACGTAATCCAAAAGCAGTGAGAGAGAGTCCGTCACACACAGACACCTAATCCTACGGCACTGAGAGAGAGTCCGTCAGACAGAGACATCTAATCCAATAGGACTGAGAGAGAGCCCGTCACACACAGACACCTAATCCGACAGCACTGAGAGAGAGTCCGTCACACACAGACACCTAATTCGACATCAGTGAGACAGAGTCCGTCACACAGACACCTAATGCGAGTGCATTGAGATCGAGTCCGTCACTCACAGACACGTAATCCAAAAGCAGTGAGAGAGAGATCGTCACACACAGACACCTAATCCTACGGCACTGAGAGAGAGTCCGTCACACACAGACTCCTAATCCGACAGCAGTGAGAGAGAGTCTGTCACACACAGACACCTAATCCAACAGCACTGAGACAGAGTCCATCAAACACAGACACCTAGTCCCACATCACTGAGACAGAGTCCGTCACACACAGCCACGTAATCCGACAGCAGTGAGAGTCCGTCACACACAGACACCTAATCCGAGAGCACCGAGAGAGAGTCCGTCACACACAGACACCTAATCCGAGAGCACCGAGAGAGAGTCCGTCACACAGACACCTAATCCGAGTGCATTGAGATCGAGTTCGTCACTCACAGACACCTAAACCGACAGTAGTGAGAGAGAGTCCGTCACTCACAGACACCTAATCCGACAGCAGTGAGAGAGAGTCCGTCACTCACAGACACCTAATCCGACAGTAGTGAGAGAGAGTCCGTCAAACACAGACACATAATCCGACAGCAGTGAGAGAGAGACCGTCACACACAGACACCTGTTCTGACAGCACTGAGAGAGAGTCCGTCACACACAGACACCTGTTCTGACAGCACTGAGAGAGAGTCCGTCACACAGAGACACCTAATCCGACAGCACTGAGAGAGAGTCCGTCACACAGAGACACCGAATCCGACAGCAGTGAGAGAGAGTCCGTCACACAGAGACACCTAATCCGACAGCAATGAGAGAGAGTCCGTCACACAGAGACACCTAATCCGACAGCAGTGAGAGAGAGTCCGTCACACAGAGACACCTAATCCGATAGCAGTGAGAGAGAGTCCGTCACACACATACACCTAAACCGTCTGCACTGACAGGGAGTCCGTCACACAAAGTCACCCAATTCGACAGCAGTGAGACAGAGTCCGTCACACAGACACCTAATCCGAGTGCATTGAGATCGAGTCCGTCACTCACAGATACGTAATCCAAAAGCAGTGAGAGAGAGTCCGTCACACACAGACACCTAATCCTACGGCACTGAGAGAGAGTCCGTCAGACAGAGACATCTAATCCAATAGGACTGAGAGAGAGCCCGTCACACACAGACACCTAATCCGACAGCACTGAGAGAGAGTCCGTCACACACAGACACCTAATTCGACATCAGTGAGACAGAGTCCGTCACACAGACACCTAATGCGAGTGCATTGAGATCGAGTCCGTCACTCACAGACACGTAATCCAAAAGCAGTGAGAGAGAGATCGTCACACACAGACACCTAATCCTACGGCACTGAGAGAGAGTCCGTCACACACAGACTCCTAATCCGACAGCAGTGAGAGAGAGACTGTCACACACAGACACCTAATCCAACAGCACTGAGACAGAGTCCATCAAACACAGACACCTAGTCCCACATCACTGAGACAGAGTCCGTCACACACAGCCACGTAATCCGACAGCAGTGAGAGTCCGTCACACACAGACACCTAATCCGAGAGCACCGAGAGAGAGTCCGTCACACACAGACACCTAATCCGAGAGCACCGAGAGAGAGTCCGTCACACAGACACCTAATCCGAGTGCATTGAGATCGAGTTCGTCACTCACAGACACGTAATCCCGAAGCAGTGAGAGAGAGCCAATAACACACAGACAACTAATCCAACAGCACTGAGACAGAGACGGCACATTCAGACACTTAATCTGACAGCAGTGAGAGAGAGTCCGTCACACACAGACAGCTAATCCAACAGCAGTGAGAGAGAGTCCGTCACACAAAGACACCTAATCCAATAGCACTGAGAGAGAGTCCGTCACGCACAGACAGCTAATCCGACAGCAGTGAGAGAGAGTCTGTCAACACAGACACCAAATCAACAGCACTGAGACAGAGACGGCACATTCAGACACTTAATCTGACAGCAGTGAGAGAGAGTCCGTCACACACAGACAGCTAATCCAACAGCAGTGAGAGAGAGTCTGTCACACACAGACACCTAAACTGATAGCAGTGAGAGAGAGTCCGTCACACACAGACACCTAATCCGACAGCACTGAGAGAGAGTCCGTCACACAGAGACATGTAATCCGACAGCAGTGAGAGAGAGAGTCCATCACACACATACAACTAAATCTACAGCAATGAGAGAGAGTCTGTCACACACAGACACCTAGTACAACAGCACGGAGACAGAGCCCGTCACACACAGCCACATAATCCGAAAGCAGACAGAGTCCGTCACACACAGACACATAATCCGACAGCATTGAGACAGAGTCCGTTACACACCGACAGCTAATCCGACAGCAGTGAGAGAGACCGTCACACACAGACACCTAAACCGACAGCAGTGAGAGAGAGTCTGTCACACACAGACACCTAATCCAACAGCAGTGAGACAGAGTCCATCAAACACAGACACCTAGTCCCACATCACTGAGACAGAGTCCGTCACACACAGCCACGTAATCCGACAGCAGTGAGAGTCCGTAACACACAGACACCTTATCCAACAGCACTGAGAGAGAGTCCGTCACGCACAGACACCTAAACTGACAGCACTGAGACACAGTCCGTCACACACAGACACCTAATCCGACAGCAGTGAGAGAGAGTCTGTCCTACACAGACATCAAATCAACAGCACTGACAGAGTCTGTCACTCACAGACACCTAATCCGACAGCAGTGAGAGAGAGTCCGTCACACACAGACACCTGATCCGACAGCAGTGAGACAGAGTCCGTCACACACAGACACCTAATCCGACAGCAGTGAGAGAGAGTCCGTCACACACAGACACCTAATCCGACAGCAGTGAGAGAGAGTCCGTCACACACAGACACCTGATCCGACAGCAGTGAGACAGAGTCCGTCACACACAGACACCTAATCCCACAGCAGTGAGAGAGAATCCGTCACACACAGACACCTAATCCGACAGCAGTGAGAGAGAGTCCGTCACACACAGACACCTAAACCGACAGCAGTGAGAGAGAATCCGTCACACACAGACACCTAATCCGACAGCAGTGAGAGAGAGTCCGTCACACACAGAAACCTCATCCGACAGCAGTGAGAGAGGGTCTGTCACACACAGACTCCTAATTCAACAGAAGTGAGAGAGAGTTTGTCACACACAGACACCTAATCCGACAGCAGTGAGAGACAGTCCGTCACACACAGACACCTGATCCGACAGCACTGAGAGAGAGTCCGTCACACACAGACACCTGATCCGACAGCACTGAGAGAGAGTCCGTCACACACAGACACCAAATCCGACAGCAGTGAGAGAGAGTCCGTCACACACAGACACCTAAACTGACAGAAGTGAGAGAGAGTCCGTCACACACAGACACCTAATCCGACAGCACTGAGAGAGAGTCCGTCACACACAGACACCAAATCTGACAGCAGTGAGAGAGATTCCGTCACACACAGACACCAAATCTGACAGTACTGAGAGAGAGTCCGTCACACGCAGACACCTAATCCGACAGCACTGAGAGAGAGTCCGTCACACACAGACACCAAATCTGACAGCAGTGAGAGAGAGTCCATCACACACAGACACCTGATCCGACAGCAGTGAGAGAGAGACCGTCACACACAGACAACTAATCCAACAGCACTGAGACAGAGTCCGTCACACACAGCCACGTAATCTGACAGCAGTGAGAGTCCGTCACACACAGACACCTAATGCAACAGCACTGAGCGAGAGTCCGTCACACACAGACACCTAATCCGACAGCAGTGAGAGAGAGTCCGTCACACAGACACCTAATCCGACAGCACTGAGAGGGAGTCTGTCACACAGACACCTAATCCGACAGCACTGAGAGGGAGTCCGTCACACACAGACACCTAATCCGACAGCACTGAGAGAGAGTCTGTCACACAGACACCTAATCCGACAGCACTGAGAGGGAGTCCGTCACACACAGACACCTAATCCGACAGCACTGAGAGAGAGTCTGTCACACAGACACCTAATCCGACAGCACTGAGAGGGAGTCCGTCACACACAGACACCTAATCCGACAGCACTGAGAGAGAGTCTGTCACACAGACACCTAATCCGACAGCACTGAGAGGGAGTCCGTCACACACAGACACCTAATCCGACAGCAGTGAGAGAGAGTCTGTCAACACAGACACCAAATCAACAGCACTGAGACAGAGTCTGTCACTCACAGACACCAAATCCGACAGCAGTGAGAGAGAGTCCGTCACACACAGACACCTAATCCGACAGCACTGAGAGAGAGTCCGTCACACACAGACACCTGATCCGACAGCACTGAGAGAGAGTCCGTCACACACAGACACCTAATCTGACAGCAGTGAGAGAGATTCCGTCACACACAGACACCAAATCTGACAGTACTGAGAGAGAGTCCATCACACACAGACACCTAAACCGACAGCAGTGAGAGAGAGTCTGTCACACACAGACACCTAATCCAACAGCAGTGAGACAGAGTCCATCACACACAGCCACGTAATCCGACAGCAGTGAGAGTCCGTAACACACAGACACCTAATCCGAGAGCACCGAGAGAGAGTCCGTCACACACAGACACCTAATCCGACAGCAGTGAGAGAGAGTCTGTCCTACACAGACATCAAATCAACAGCACTGACAGAGTCTGTCACTCACAGACACCTAATCCGACAGCAGTGAGAGAGAGTCCGTCACACACAGACACCTAATCCGACAGCAGTGAGAGAGAGTCCGTCACACACAGACACCTAATCAGACAGCAGTGAGAGAGAGACCGTCACACAGAGACACCTAATCCGATAGCAGTGAGAGAGAGTCCGTCACACACATACACCTAAACCGTCTGCACTGACAGGGAGTCCGTCACACAAAGTCACCCAATTCGACAGCAGTGAGACAGAGTCCGTCACGCAGACACCTAATCCGAGTGCATTGAGATCGAGTCCGTCACTCACAGACACGTAATCCAAAAGCAGTGAGAGAGAGATCGTCACACACAGACACCTAATCCTACGGCACTGAGAGAGAGTCCGTCACACACAGACTCCTAATCCGACAGCACTGAGAGAGACCGTCACACACAGACACCTAAACCGACAGCAGTGAGAGAGAGTCTGTCACACACAGACACCTAATCCAACAGCACTGAGACAGAGTCCATCAAACACAGACACCTAGTCCCACATCACTGAGACAGAGTCCGTCACACACAGCCACGTAATCCGACAGCAGTGAGAGTCCGTCACACACAGACACCTAATCCGAGAGCACCGAGAGAGAGTCCGTCACACACAGATACGTAATCCAAAAGCAGTGAGAGAGAGTCCGTCAAACACAGACACATAATCCGACAGCAGTGAGAGAGAGTCCGTCACACACAGACACCTGTTCTGACAGCAGTGAGAGAGACCGTCACACACTGACACCTAATCAGACAGCAGTGAGAGAGAGACCGTCACACAGAGACACCTAATCCGATAGCAGTGAGAGAGAGTCCGTCACACACATACACCTAAACCGTCTGCACTGACAGGGAGTCCGTCACACAAAGTCACCCAATTCGACAGCAGTGAGACAGAGTCCGTCACGCAGACACCTAATCCGAGTGCATGGAGATCGAGTCCGTCACTCACAGACACGTAATCCAAAAGCAGTGAGAGAGAGTCCGTCACACACAGACACCTAATCCTACGGCACTGAGAGAGAGTCCGTCACACAGAGACATCTAATCCAATAGGACTGAGAGAGAGTCCGTCACACACAGACACCTAATCCGACAGCAGTGAGAGAGAGTCCGTCACACACAGACACCTAAACCGACAGTAGTGAGAGAGAGTCCGTCACACACAGACACCTAAATCGACAGTAGTGAGAGAGAGTCCGTCACACACAGACACCTAATCCGACAGCACTGAGAGAGAGTCCGTCACACAAAGACACCTAATTCGACAGCAGTGAGACAGAGTCCGTCACACAGACACCTAATCCGAGTGCATTGAGATCGAGTCCGTCACTCACAGACACGTAATCCAAAAGCAGTGAGAGAGAGATCGTCACACACAGACACCTAATCCTACGGCACTGAGAGAGAGTCCGTCACACACAGACTCCTAATCCGACAGCACTGAGAGAGACCGTCACACACAGACACCTAAACCGACAGCAGTGAGAGAGAGTCTGTCACACACAGACACCTAATCCAACAGCACTGAGACAGAGTCCATCAAACACAGACACCTAGTCCCACATCACTGAGACAGAGTCCGTCACACACAGCCACGTAATCCGACAGCAGTGAGAGTCCGTCACACACAGACACCTAATCCGAGAGCACCGAGAGAGAGTCCGTCACACACAGACACCTAATCCGACAGCAGTGAGAGAGAGTCCGTCACACACAGACACCTAATCCAACCACACTGAGACAGAGTCCATCAAACACTGACACATAATCCAACAGCACTGACACAGAGTCCGTCACACACAGCCACGTAATCCGACAGCAGTGAGAGTCCGTCACACACAGACTCCTAATCCGACAGCAGTGAGAGAGAGTCTGTCAACACAGACACCAAATCAACAGCACTGAGACAGAGTCTGTCACTCACAGACACCTAATCCGACAGCAGTGAGAGAGAGTCCATCACGAACAGACACCTAATCCGAGAGCACCGAGAGAGAGTCCGTCACACACAGACACCTAATCCGACAGCAGTGAGAGAGAGTCTCTCACACACAGACATCAAATCAACAGCAATGAGAAAGAGTCCGTCACACACAGAAACCTCATCCGATAGCAGTGAGAGAGGGTCTGTCACACACAGACTCCTAATTCAACAGAAGTGAGAGAGAGTTTGTCAGACACAGACACCTAATCCGACAGCAGTGAGAGACAGTCCGTCACACACAGACACCTGATCCGACAGCACTGAGAGAGAGTCCGTCACACACAGACACCTGATCCGACAGCACTGAGAGAGAGTCCGTCACTCACAGACACCAAATCCGACAGCAGTGAGAGAGAGTCTGTCACACACAGACACCTAATCCAACAGCACTGAGACAGAGTCCATCAAACACAGACACCTAGTCCCACATCACTGAGACAGAGTCCGTCACACACAGACACGTAATCCGACAGCAGAGCGAGTCCGTAACACACAGACACCTAATCCGAGAGCACCAAGAGAGAGTCCGTCACACACAGACACCTATTCCGACAGCAGAGAGAGTCCGTAACACACAGACACCTAATCCGAGAGCACCAAGAGAGAGTCCGTCACACACAGACACCTAATGCAACAGCACTGAGACAGAGTCCGTCACACACAGACACCTAATCCGACAGCAGTGAGTGTCAGTCACACACAGACACCTCATCCGACAGCAGTGAGAGAGAGTCCGTCACACACAGACACCTAATCCGACAGCATTGAGCAGAATCCGTCACACAGACACCTAATCCGACAGTAGTGAGAGAGAGTCCGTCACACACAGACAACTAATCCAACAGCACTGAGACAGAGTCTGTCACACACAGCCACGTAATCTGACAGCAGTGAGAGTCCGTCACACACAGACAACTAATCCAACAGCACTGAGACAGAGTCTGTCACACACAGCCACGTAATCTGACAGCAGTGAGAGTCCGTTACACAAAGACACCTAATCCGAGAGCACCGAGAGAGAGTCCGTCACACACAGACACCTAATCCGAGTGCATTGAGATCTAGTCCGTCACACACAGACACCTAATCCGACAGCAGTGAGAGAGAGTCCATCACACACAGACACCTAATTCGAAGGCAGTGAGACAGAGTCCGTCACACAGACACCTAATCCGAGTGCATTGAGATCGAGTCCATCACTCACAGACACGTAATCCAAAAGCAGTGAGAGAGAGTCCGTCACACACAGACACCTAATCCTACGGCACTGAGAGAGAGTCCGTCACACAGAGACATCTAATCCAATAGGACTGAGAGAGAGTCCGTCACACACAGACTCGTAATCCGACAGCAGTGAGAGTCCGTAACACACAGACACCTAATCCGAGAGCACCGAGAGAGAGTCCGTCACACACAGACACCTAATCCGACAGCAGTGAGAGAGTCTGTCCTACACAGACATCAAATCAACAGCACTGAGACAGAGTCTGTCACACACAGACACCTTATCCGAAAGATGTGAGAGAGAGCCCATCACACACAGACACCTAATCCAACAGCAGTGAGAGAGAGTCTGTCACACACAGACACCTAATCCGACAGCAGTGAGAGAGAGTCCGTCACACACAGGCACCTAAACCGACAGCAATGAGAGAGAGTCCGTCACACACAGACACCTAATCCTACAGCAGTGAGAGAGAGATCGTCACACACAGAGACCTAATCCTATGGCACTGAGAGAGAGTCCGTCACACACAGACTCCTAATCCGACAGCACTGAGAGAGACCGTCACACACAGACACCTAATCCGACAGCAGTGAGAGTCCGTAACACACAGACACCTAATCCGAGAGCACCGAGAGAGAGTCCGTCACACACAGACACCTAATCCGACAGTACTGAGAGAGAGTCCGGCACACACAGACACATAATCCGACAGCAGTGAGAGAGAGCCCATCACACACAGACACCTAATCCAACAGCAGTGAGAGAGAGTCCGTCACACACAGACACCTAATCCAACAGCAGTGAGAGAGAGTCCGTCACACACATACACCTAAACCGTCTGCACTGACAGGGAGTCCGTCACACAAAGTCACCCAATTCGACAGCAGTGAGACAGAGTCCGTCACGCAGACACCTAATCCGAGTGCATGGAGATCGAGTCCGTCACTCACAGACACGTAATCCAAAAGCAGTGAGAGAGAGTCCGTCACACACAGACACCTAATCCTACGGCACTGAGAGAGAGTCCGTCACACAGAGACATCTAATCCAATAGGACTGAGAGAGAGTCCGTCACACACAGACACCTAATCCGACAGCAGTGAGAGAGAGTCCGTCACACACAGACACCTAAACCGACAGCAGTGAGAGAGAGTCCGTCACACACAGACACCTAATCCGACAGCAGTGAGAGAGAGTCCATCACGAACAGACACCTAATCCGAGAGCACCGAGAGAGAGTCCGTCACACACAGACATCAAATCAACAGCAATGAGAAAGAGTCCGTCACACACAGAAACCTCATCCGATAGCAGTGAGAGAGGGTCTGTCACACACAGACTCCTAATTCAACAGAAGTGAGAGAGAGTTTGTCACACACAGACACCTAATCCGACAGCAGTGAGAGACAGTCCGTCACACACAGACACCTGATCCGACAGCACTGAGAGAGAGTCCGTCACACACAGACACCAAATCCGACAGCAGTGAGAGAGAGTCTGTCACACACAGACACCTAATCCAACAGCACTGAGACAGAGTCCATCAAACACAGACACCTAGTCCCACATCACTGAGACAGAGTCCATCACACACAGACACGTAATCCGACAGCAGAGAGAGTCCGTAACACACAGACACCTAATCCGAGAGCACCAAGAGAGAGTCCGTCACACACAGACACCTATTCCGACAGCAGAGAGAGTCCGTAACACACAGACACCTAATCCGAGAGCACCAAGAGAGAGTCCGTCACACACAGACACCTAATGCAACAGCACTGAGACAGAGTCCGTCACACACAGACACCTAATCCGACAGCAGTGAGTGTCAGTCACACACAGACACCTCATCCGACAGCAGTGAGAGAGAGTCCGTCACACACAGACACCTAATCCGACAGCATTGAGCAGAATCCGTCACACAGACACCTAATCCGACAGTAGTGAGAGAGAGTCCGTCACACACAGACAACTAATCCAACAGCACTGAGACAGAGTCTGTCACACACAGCCACGTAATCTGACAGCAGTGAGAGTCCGTCACACACAGACAACTAATCCAACAGCACTGAGACAGAGTCTGTCACACACAGCCACGTAATCTGACAGCAGTGAGAGTCCGTTACACAAAGACACCTAATCCGAGAGCACCGAGAGAGAGTCCGTCACACACAGACACCTAATCCGAGTGCATTGAGATCTAGTCCGTCACACACAGACACCTAATCCGACAGCAGTGAGAGAGAGTCCATCACACACAGACACCTAATTCGAAGGCAGTGAGACAGAGTCCGTCACACAGACACCTAATCCGAGTGCATTGAGATCGAGTCCATCACTCACAGACACGTAATCCAAAAGCAGTGAGAGAGAGTCCGTCACACACAGACACCTAATCCTACGGCACTGAGAGAGAGTCCGTCACACAGAGACATCTAATCCAATAGGACTGAGAGAGAGTCCGTCACACACAGACTCGTAATCCGACAGCAGTGAGAGTCCGTAACACACAGACACCTAATCCGAGAGCACCGAGAGAGAGTCCGTCACACACAGACACCTAATCCGACAGCAGTGAGAGAGTCTGTCCTACACAGACATCAAATCAACAGCACTGAGACAGAGTCTGTCACACACAGACACCTTATCCGAAAGATGTGAGAGAGAGCCCATCACACACAGACACCTAATCCAACAGCAGTGAGAGAGAGTCTGTCACACACAGACACCTAATCCGACAGCAGTGAGAGAGAGTCCGTCACACACAGGCACCTAAACCGACAGCAATGAGAGAGAGTCCGTCACACACAGACACCTAATCCTACAGCAGTGAGAGAGAGATCGTCACACACAGAGACCTAATCCTATGGCACTGAGAGAGAGTCCGTCACACACAGACTCCTAATCCGACAGCACTGAGAGAGACCGTCACACACAGACACCTAATCCGACAGCAGTGAGAGTCCGTAACACACAGACACCTAATCCGAGAGCACCGAGAGAGAGTCCGTCACACACAGACACCTAATCCGACAGCAGTGAGAGAGAGTCTGTCATACACAGACATCAAATCAACAGCAATGAGAAAGAGTCCGTCACACACAGAAACCTCATCCGATAGCAGTGAGAGAGGGTCTGTCACACACAGACTCCTAATTCAACAGAAGTGAGAGAGAGTTTGTCACACACAGACACCTAATCCGACAGCAGTGAGAGACAGTCCGTCACACACAGACACCTGATCCGACAGCACTGAGAGAGAGTCCGTCACACACAGACACCTGATCCGACAGCACTGAGAGAGAGTCCGTCACACACAGACACCAAATCCGACAGCAGTGAGAGAGAGTCTGTCACACACAGACACCTAATCCAACAGCACTGAGACAGAGTCCATCAAACACAGACACCTAGTCCCACATCACTGAGACAGAGTCCGTCACACACAGACACGTAATCCGACAGCAGAGAGAGTCCGTAACACACAGACACCTAATCCGAGAGCACCAAGAGAGAGTCCGTCACACACAGACACCTATTCCGACAGCAGAGAGAGTCCGTAACACACAGACACCTAATCCGAGAGCACCAAGAGAGAGTCCGTCACACACAGACACCTAATGCAACAGCACTGAGACAGAGTCCGTCACACACAGACACCTAATCCGACAGCAGTGAGTGTCAGTCACACACAGACACCTCATCCGACAGCAGTGAGAGAGAGTCCGTCACACACAGACACCTAATCCGACAGCATTGAGCAGAATCCGTCACACAGACACCTAATCCGACAGTAGTGAGAGAGAGTCCGTCACACACAGACAACTAATCCAACAGCACTGAGACAGAGTCTGTCACACACAGCCACGTAATCTGACAGCAGTGAGAGTCCGTCACACACAGACAACTAATCCAACAGCACTGAGACAGAGTCTGTCACACACAGCCACGTAATCTGACAGCAGTGAGAGTCCGTTACACAAAGACACCTAATCCGAGAGCACCGAGAGAGAGTCCGTCACACACAGACACCTAATCCGAGTGCATTGAGATCTAGTCCGTCACACACAGACACCTAATCCGACAGCAGTGAGAGAGAGTCCATCACACACAGACACCTAATTCGAAGGCAGTGAGACAGAGTCCGTCACACAGACACCTAATCCGAGTGCATTGAGATCGAGTCCATCACTCACAGACACGTAATCCAAAAGCAGTGAGAGAGAGTCCGTCACACACAGACACCTAATCCTACGGCACTGAGAGAGAGTCCGTCACACAGAGACATCTAATCCAATAGGACTGAGAGAGAGTCCGTCACACACAGACTCGTAATCCGACAGCAGTGAGAGTCCGTAACACACAGACACCTAATCCGAGAGCACCGAGAGAGAGTCCGTCACACACAGACACCTAATCCGACAGCAGTGAGAGAGTCTGTCCTACACAGACATCAAATCAACAGCACTGAGACAGAGTCTGTCACACACAGACACCTTATCCGAAAGATGTGAGAGAGAGCCCATCACACACAGACACCTAATCCAACAGCAGTGAGAGAGAGTCTGTCACACACAGACACCTAATCCGACAGCAGTGAGAGAGAGTCCGTCACACACAGGCACCTAAACCGACAGCAATGAGAGAGAGTCCGTCACACACAGACACCTAATCCTACAGCAGTGAGAGAGAGATCGTCACACACAGAGACCTAATCCTATGGCACTGAGAGAGAGTCCGTCACACACAGACTCCTAATCCGACAGCACTGAGAGAGACCGTCACACACAGACACCTAATCCGACAGCAGTGAGAGTCCGTAACACACAGACACCTAATCCGAGAGCACCGAGAGAGAGTCCGTCACACACAGACACCTAATCCGACAGCAGTGAGAGAGAGTCTGTCATACACAGACATCAAATCAACAGCACTGAGACAGAGTCTGTCACTCACAGACACCTAATCCGACAGCAGTGAGAGGGAGTCCGTCACACACAGACACCTAAACCGACAGTACTGAGAGAGAGTCCGGCACACACAGACACATAATCCGACAGCAGTGAGAGAGAGCCCATCACACACAGACACCTAATCCAACAGCAGTGAGAGAGAGTCCGTCACACACAGACACCTAATCCGACAGCAGTGAGAGAGAGTCTGTCACTCACAGACACCTAATCCGACAGCAGTGAGAGAGTCCGTCACTCACAGACACCTAATCAGACAGCAGTGAGAGAGAGACCGTCACACAGAGACACCTAATCCGATAGCAGTGAGAGAGAGTCCGTCACACAGAGACACCTAATCCGATAGCAGTGAGAGAGAGTCCGTCACACACAGACACCTGTTCTGACAGCAGTGAGAGAGACCGTCACACACTGACACCTAATCAGACAGCAGTGAGAGAGAGACCGTCACACAGAGACACCTAATCCGATAGCAGTGAGAGAGAGTCCGTCACACACATACACCTAAACCGTCTGCACTGACAGGGAGTCCGTCACACAAAGTCACCCAATTCGACAGCAGTGAGACAGAGTCCGTCACACAGACACCTAATCCGAGTGCATTGAGATCGAGTCCGTCACTCACAGACACGTAATCCAAAAGCAGTGAGAGAGAGTCCGTCACACACAGACACCTAATCCTACGGCACTGAGAGAGAGTCCGACACACAGAGACATCTAATCCAATAGGACTGAGAGAGAGTCCGTCACACACAGACACCTAATCCGACAGTAGTGAGAGAGAGTCCGTCACACACCGACACCTAAACCGACAGTAGTGAGACAGAGTCCGTCACACTCAGACACCTAATCCGACAGCAGTGAGAGAGAGTCCGTCACACACAGACACCTAACCCGACAGCAATGAGAGAGGGTCGGTCACACACAGACATCTAATCCGACAGCAGTGAGAGAGAGTCGATCACACACAGACACCTAATCCGACAGCACTGAGAGTGTCGATCACACACAGACACCTAATCCGACAGCAGTGAGAGAGAGTCCGTCACACACAGACACCTAATCTGACAGCACTGAGAGGGAGTCCGTCACACACAGACACCTAATCGGACAGCACTGAGACAGAGTCGATCACACACAGACACCTAATCCGACAGCAATGAGAGAGAGTCCGTCACACAGAGACACCTAATGTGATAGCAGTGAGAGAGAGTCCGTCACACACAGACACCTATTCTGACATCAGTGAGAGAGAGTCTGTCACACACAGACACCTAATCCAACAGCAGTGAGAGTCCATCCGACACAGACACCTAAACCAGCAGCACTGAGAGAGAGTCCGTCACACAGAGACACCTAATCTGACAGCGCTGAGAGAGAGTCCATCACACACAGACACCTAATCCGACAGCAGTGAGAGAGAGTCCGTCACACACAGAGACCTAATCCGACAGCAGTGAGAGAGAGTCCGTCACACACAGAGACCTAATCCGACAGCACTGAGACAGAGTCCGTCACACACAGACACCTAATCCTAAAGCACTGAGAGAGAGTCCGTCACACACAGACACCTAATCCGACAGCACTGAGAGAGAGAGTCCATCACACACAGACACCTAATCCGACAGCACTGAGAGTCCGTCACACACAGACATGTAATCCGTTAGCACTGAGAGAGAGTCCGTCACACACAGACACCTAATCTGACAGTACTTAGAGAGAGAGTCCGTCACACACAGACACCTAATCCGACAGCAATGAGAGAGATTCCGTCACACACAGACACCTGATCCTACAGCAGTGAGAGAGAGTCTGTCACACACAGACACCTAGTACAACAGCACGGAGACAGAGCCCGTCACACACAGCCACATAATCCGAAAGCAGACAGAGTCCGTCACACACAGACACATAATCCGACAGAAGTGAGACAGAGTCCGTTACACACCGACAGCTAATCCGACAGCAGTGAGTGAAGGTCTATCACACACAGCCAAGAAATGCGACAGCAGTGAGAGTCTGTCACACACAGACACCTAATCCAACAGCAGTGAGAGTCCGTCAGACACGGACAACTGATCCGACAGCAATGAGAGAGAGAGTCCATCACACACAGACACCTAAACTGACATCAGTGAGAGAGAGTCCGTCACACACAGACACCTAATCCGACAGCACTGAGAGAGAGTCCGTCACACAGACACCTAATCCGACAGCACTGAGAGAGAGTCCGTCACGCACAGACACCTAATCCGACAGCACAGAGAGAGAGTCCGTCACACAGACACCTAATCCGACAGCACTGAGAGAGAGTCCGTCACACAGACACCTAATCCGCCAGCACTGAGAGAGAGTCCGTCACACAGACACCTAATCCGACAGCACTGAGAGTCCGTCACACAGACACCTAATCCGACAGCACTGAGAGAGAATCCGTCACACACAGACACCTAATCCGCCAGCACTGAGAGAGAGTCCGTCACGCACAGACTACTAAACTGACAGCAGTGAGAGAGAGTCCGTAACACACAGACACCTAATCGGACATCACTGAGAGAGAGTCCGTCACGCACAGACACCTAATCCGACAGCACTGAGAGAGAGTCCGTCACGCACAGACACCTAAACGGACAGGCGTGAGAGAGAGTCCGTCACGCACAGACACCTAATCCAACAGCACTGAGAGAGAGTCCGTCATGCACAGACACCTAATCCAACAGCACTGAGAGAGAGTCCGTCACACACAGACACCTAATCCGACATCACTGAGAGAGAGTCCGTCACAGGCAGACACCTAATCCGACATCACTGAGAGAGAGTCCGTCACGCACAGACACCTAAACTGACAGCAGTGAGAGAGAGTCCGTCACACACAGACACCTGATCCGACATCACTGAGAGAGAGTCCGTCACAGGCAGACACCTAA
Organism: Hypanus sabinus; assembly: GCF_030144855.1. Classification (NCBI taxonomy): domain Eukaryota; kingdom Metazoa; phylum Chordata; class Chondrichthyes; order Myliobatiformes; family Dasyatidae; genus Hypanus; species Hypanus sabinus. The sequence goes on from NC_082706.1 coordinate 133,313,614, forward strand.
TCCGACAGCACTGAGAGAGAGTCCGTCACGCACAGACACCTAAACTGACAGCACTGAGACACAGTCCGTCACACACAGACACCTAATTCGACAGCAGTGAGAGAGAGTCTGTCATACACAGACACCTAAACTGACAGCAGTGAGAGAGAGTCCGTCACACACAGACACCTAATCCGACATCACTGAGCGAGAGTCCGTCACGCACAGACACCTAATCCGACATCACTGAGCGAGAGTCCGTCACGCACAGACACCTAAACTGACAGCAGTGAGAGAGAGTCCGTCACACACAGACACTTAATCCGACAGCAGTGAGAGAGAGTCCGTCACACACAGACATCTAATCCGACAGCAGTGAGAGAGAGTCCGTCACGCACAGACACCTAATCCAACAGCAGTGAGAGAGAGTCCGTCACACTCAGACACCTAATCCTACAGCACTGAGGAGAATCCGTCACACAGACACCTAATCCGACAGTAGTGAGAGAGAGTCCGTCACACACAGAGACCTAATCCGACAGCAGTGAGACGGAGTCCGTCACACACAGACACCTAAACCAACAGCAGTGAGAGAGACTCCTTCACACACAGACAGCTAATCCGATAGCCGTGAGAGAGAGTCTGCCACACACAGACATCTAATTCGATAGCACTGATAGAGAGTCTGTCACACACAGACACCTGATCCGACAGCACTGAGAGAGAGTCCGTCACACACAGACACCTGATCTGACAGCAGTGAGACAGAGTCCGTCACACGCAGACACCTAATCCAACAGCACTGAGAGTCCGTCACACCCAGACACCTAATCCGACATCACTGAGAGAGAGTCCGTCACGCACAGACACCTAATCCGACAGCAGTGAGAGAGAGGCTGTCACACACAGACACCTAATCCAACAGCACTGAGACAGAGTCGATCACACACAGACACCTAATCCGACAGCAATGAGAGAGAGTCACAGACAGACACCTAAACCGACAGCAGTGAGAGAGAGTCTGTCCTACACAGACACCTAATCCTACAGCACTGAGAGAGAGTCCGTCACACACAGACACCTAATCTGACAGCGCTGAGAGAGAGTCCATCACACACAGACACCTAATCCGACAGCAGTGAGAGAGAGTCCGTCACACACAGAGACCTAATCCGACAGCACTGAGACAGAGTCCGTCACACACAGACACCTAATCCTAAAGCACTGAGAGAGAGTCCGTCACACACAGACACCTAATCCGACAGCACTGAGAGAGAGAGTCCATCACACACAGACACCTAATCCGACAGCACTGAGAGTCCGTCACACACAGACATGTAATCCGTTAGCACTGAGAGAGAGTCCGTCACACACAGACACCTAATCTGACAGTACTTAGAGAGAGAGTCCGTCACACACAGACACCTAATCCGACAGCAATGAGAGAGATTCCGTCACACACAGACACCTGATCCTACAGCAGTGAGAGAGAGTCTGTCACACACAGACACCTAGTACAACAGCACGGAGACAGAGCCCGTCACACACAGCCACATAATCCGAAAGCAGACAGAGTCCGTCACACACAGACACATAATCCGACAGCAGTGAGACAGAGTCCGTTACACACCGACAGCTAATCCGACAGCAGTGAGTGAAGGTCTATCACACACAGCCAAGAAATGCGACAGCAGTGAGAGTCTGTCACACACAGACACCTAATCCAACAGCAGTGAGAGTCCGTCAGACACGGACAACTGATCCGACAGCAATGAGAGAGAGAGTACATCACACACAGACACCTAAACTGACATCAGTGAGAGAGAGTCCGTCACACACAGACACCTAATCCGACAGCACTGAGAGAGAGTCCGTCACACAGACACCTAATCCGACAGCACTGAGAGAGAGTCCGTCACGCACAGACACCTAATCCGACAGCACAGAGAGAGAGTCCGTCACACAGACACCTAATCCGACAGCACTGAGAGAGAGTCCGTCACACAGACACCTAATCCGCCAGCACTGAGAGAGAGTCCGTCACACAGACACCTAATCCGACAGCACTGAGAGTCCGTCACACAGACACCTAATCCGACAGCACTGAGAGAGAGTCCGTCACACACAGACACCTAATCCGCCAGCACTGAGAGAGAGTCCGTCACGCACAGACTACTAAACTGACAGCAGTGAGAGAGAGTCCGTAACACACAGACACCTAATCGGACATCACTGAGAGAGAGTCCGTCACGCACAGACACCTAATCCGACAGCACTGAGAGAGAGTCCGTCACGCACAGACACCTAAACGGACAGGCGTGAGAGAGAGTCCGTCACGCACAGACACCTAATCCAACAGCACTGAGAGAGAGTCCGTCACGCACAGACACCTAATCCAACAGCACTGAGAGAGAGTCCGTCACACACAGACACCTAATCCGACATCACTGAGAGAGAGTCCGTCACAGGCAGACACCTAATCCGACATCACTGAGAGAGAGTCCGTCACGCACAGACACCTAAACTGACAGCAGTGAGAGAGAGTCCGTCACACACAGACACCTGATCCGACATCACTGAGAGAGAGTCCGTCACAGGCAGACACCTAATCCGACAGCACTGAGAGAGAGTCCGTCACGCACAGACACCTAAACTGACAGCAGTGAGAGAGAGTCCGTCACACACAGACACTTAATCCGACAGCAGTGCGAGAGAGTCCGTCACACACAGACATCTAATCCGACAGCAGTGAGAGAGAGTCCGTCACGCACAGACACCTAATCCAACAGCAGTGAGAGAGAGTCCGTCACACTCAGACACCTAATCCTACAGCACTGAGGAGAATCCGTCACACAGACACCTAATCCGACAGTAGTGAGAGAGAGTCCGTCACACACAGAGACCTAATCCGACAGCAGTGAGACGGAGTCCGTCACACTCAGACACCTAAACCAACAGCAGTGAGAGAGACTCCTTCACACACAGACAGCTAATCCGATAGCCGTGAGAGAGTCTGCCACACACAGACATCTAATTCGATAGCACTGATAGAGAGTCTGTCACACACAGACACCTGATCCGACAGCACTGAGAGAGAGTCCGTCACACACAGACACCTGATCTGACAGCAGTGAGACAGAGTCCGTCACACGCAGACACCTAATCCAACAGCACTGAGAGTCCGTCACACCCAGACACCTAATCCGACATCACTGAGAGAGAGTCCGTCACGCACAGACACCTAATCCGACTGCAGTGAGAGAGAGGCTGTCACACACAGACACCTAATCCAACAGCACTGAGACAGAGTCGATCACACACAGACACCTAATCCGACAGCAATGAGAGAGAGTCACAGACAGACACCTAAACCGACAGCATTGAGAGAGAGTCTGTCCTACACAGACACCTAATCCTACAGCACTGAGAGAGAGTCCGTCACACACAGACACCTAATCCGACAGCACTGAGAGAGAGTCCGTCACACAGAAACACCTAATCCGACAGCACTGAGAGAGAGTCCGTCACGCACAGACACCTAATCCGCCAGCAGTGAGAGAGAGTCCGTCACGCACAGATACCTAAACTGACAGCACTGAGAGAGAGTCCGTCACACAGAGACACCTAATCCGAAACCACTGAGAGAGACCGTCACACACAGACACCTAATCCGACAGCACTGAGAGAGAGTCCGTCACACACAGAGACCTAATCCGACAGCACTGAGAGAGACCGTCACACACAGACACGTAATCTGACAGCACTGAGAGGGAGTCCGTCACACACAGACACCTAATCCGACAGCACTGAGAGAGAGTCCGTCACACACAGACACCTAATCCGCCAGCACTGAGAGAGAGTCCGTCACGCACAGACTCCTAAACTGACAGCAGTGAGAGAGAGTCCGTAACACACAGACACCTAATCCGACAGCACTGAGAGAGAGTCCGTCACACACAGACACCTAATCCAACAGCAGTGAGAGAGAGTCCGTCACACACAGACACCTAATCCGACAGCAGTGAGAGAGAGTCCGTCACACACAGACACCTAATCCGACAGCACTGAGAGAGAGTCCGTCACAGGCAGACACCTAATCCGACATCACTGAGAGAGAGTCCGTCACGCACAGACACCTAAACTGACAGCAGTGAGAGAGAGTCCGTCACACACAGACACCTAATCCGACAGCACTGAGAGAGAGTCCGTCACGCAGACACCTAATCCGACAGCACTGAGAGAGAGTCCGTCACGCACAGACACCTAAACTGACAGCACTGAGACACAGTCCGTCACACACAGACACCTAATTCGACAGCAGTGAGAGAGAGTCTGTCACACACAGACACCTAAACTGACAGCAGTGAGAGAGAGTCCGTCACACACAGACACCTAATCCGACATCACTGAGCGAGAGTCCATCACGCACAGACACCTAAACTGACAGCAGTGGGAGAGAGTCCGTCACACACAGACACTTAATCCGACAGCAGTGAGAGAGAGTCCGTCACACACAGACATCTAATCCGACAGCAGTGAGAGAGAGTCCGTCACGCACAGACACCTAATCCAACAGCAGTGAGAGAGAGTCCGTCACACTCAGACACCTAATCCTACAGCACTGAGGAGAATCCGTCACACAGACACCTAATCCGACAGTAGTGAGAGAGAGTCCGTCACACACAGAGACCTAATCCGACAGCAGTGAGACGGAGTCCGTCACACACAGACACCTAATCCGACAGCAGTGAGTGAGAGTCCGTCACACACAAACACCTAATCCGACAGCACTGAGAGAGAGTCCGTCACACAGAGACACCTAATCCGACAGCAGTGAGAGAGAGAGTCCATCACACACATACAACTAAATCTACAGCAATGAGAGAGCATCTGTCACACACAGACACCTAGTACAACAGCACGGAGACAGAGCCCGTCACACACAGCCACATAATCCGAAAGCAGAGAGAGTCCGTCACACACAGACACCTAATCCGACAGCAGTGAGAGAGAGTCCGTCACACACAGACACCTAATCCGACAGAAGTGAGAGAGAGTCCGTCACACAGACACCTAATCCGACAGCACTGAGAGTCCGTCACACAGACACCTAATCCGACAGCACTGAGAGAGAGTCCGTCACACACAGACACCTAATCCGCCAGCACTGAGAGAGAGTCCGTCACGCACAGACACCTAATCCGACAGTAGTGAGAGAGAGTCCGTCACACACAGAGACCTAATCCGACAGCAGTGAGACGGAGTCCGTCACACACAGACACCTAATCCGACAGCACTGAGAGAGAGTCCGTCACACACAGACACCTAATCCGACAGCACTGAGAGAGAGTCCGTCACACAGAGACACCTAATCCGACAGCAGTGAGAGAGAGTCCGTCACACAGAGACATGTAATCCGACAGCAGTGAGAGAGAGAGTCCATCACACACATACAACTAAATCTACAGCAATGAGAGAGCATCTGTCACACACAGACACCTAGTACAACAGCACGGAGACAGAGCCCGTCACACACAGCCACATAATCCGAAAGCAGACAGAGTCCGTCACACACAGACACCTAATCCGACAGCAGTGAGAGAGAGTCCGTCACACACAGACACCTAATCCGACAGCAGTGAGAGGGAGTCCGTCACACACAGACACCTGATCCGACAGCAGTGAGAGAGAGTCTGTCACACACAGACACCTAGTACAACAGCACGGAGACAGAGCCCGTCACACACAGCCACATAATCCGAAAGCAGACAGAGTCCGTCACACACAGACACATAATCCGACAGCAGTGAGACAGAGTCCGTTACACACCGACAGCTAATCCGACAGCAGTGAGTGAAGGTCTATCACACACAGCCAAGAAATGCGACAGCAGTGAGAGTCTGTCACACACAGACACCTAATCCGACAGCAGTGAGAGAGAGTCTGTCACACACAGACACCTAGTACAACAGCACGGAGACAGAGCCCGTCACACACAGCCACATAATCCGAAAGCAGACAGAGTCCGTCACACACAGACACATAATCCGACAGCAGTGAGACAGAGTCCGTTACACACCGACAGCTAATCCGACAGCAGTGAGTGAAGGTCTATCACACACAGCCAAGAAATGCGACAGCAGTGAGAGTCTGTCACACACAGACACCTAATCCAACAGCAGTGAGAGTCCGTCAGGCACGGACAACTGATCCGACAGCAATGAGAGAGAGAGTCCATCACACACAGACACCTAAACTGACATCAGTGAGAGAGAGTCCGTCACACACAGACACCTAATCCGACAGCAGTGAGAGAGAGTCCGTCACACAGACACCTAATCCGACAGCACTGAGAGAGAGTCCGTCACGCACAGACACCTAATCCGACAGCACTGAGAGAGAGTCCGTCACACAGACACCTAATCCGACAGCACTGAGAGAGAGTCCGTCACACAGACACCTAATCCGCCAGCACTGAGAGAGAGTCCGTCACACAGACACCTAATCCGACAGCACTGAGAGTCCGTCACACAGACACCTAATCCGACAGCACTGAGAGAGAGTCCGTCACACACAGACACCTAATCCGCCAGCACTGAGAGAGAGTCCGTCACGCACAGACTCCTAAACTGACAGCAGTGAGAGAGAGTCCGTAACACACAGATACCTAATCGGACATCACTGAGAGAGAGTCCGTCACGCACAGGCACCTAATCCGACAGCACTGAGAGAGAGTCCGTCACGCACAGACACCTAAACGGACAGGCGTGAGAGAGAGTCCGTCACGCACAGGCACCTAATCCAACAGCACTGAGAGAGAGTCCGTCACGCACAGACACCTAATCCAACAGCAGTGAGAGAGAGTCCGTCACGCACAGACACCTAATCCAACAGCACTGAGAGAGAGTCCGTCACACACAGACACCTAATCCGACATCACTGAGAGAGAGTCCGTCACAGGCAGACACCTAATCCGACATCACTGAGAGAGAGTCCGTCACGCACAGATACCTAAACTGACAGCAGTGAGAGAGAGTCCGTCACACACAGACACCTAATCCGACATCACTGAGAGAGAGTCCGTCACAGGCAGACACCTAATCCGACAGCACTGAGAGAGAGTCCGTCACGCACAGACACCTAAACTGACAGCACTGAGACACAGTCCGTCACACACAGACACCTAATTCGACAGCAGTGAGAGAGAGTCTGTCACACACAGACACCTAATCCGACAGCAGTGAGAGAGAGTCCGTCACACAGACACCTAATCCGACAGCACTGAGAGAGAGTCCGTCACGCACAGACACCTAATCCGACAGCACTGAGAGAGAGTCCGTCACACAGACACCTAATCCGACAGCACTGAGAGAGAGTCCGTCACACAGACACCTAATCCGACAGCACTGAGAGTCCGTCACACAGACACCTAATCCGACAGCACTGAGAGAGAGTCCGTCACACACAGACACCTAATCCGCCAGCACTGAGAGAGAGTCCGTCACGCACAGACTCCTAAACTGACAGCAGTGAGAGAGAGTCCGTAACACACAGATACCTAATCGGACATCACTGAGAGAGAGTCCGTCACGCACAGACACCTAATCCGACAGCACTGAGAGAGAGTCCGTCACGCACAGACACCTAAACGGACAGGCGTGAGAGAGAGTCCGTCACGCACAGACACCTAATCCAACAGCACTGAGAGAGAGTCCGTCACGCACAGACACCTAATCCAACAGCAGTGAGAGAGAGTCCGTCACGCACAGACACCTAATCCAACAGCACTGAGAGAGAGTCCGTCACACACAGACACCTAATCCGACATCACTGAGAGAGAGTCCGTCACAGGCAGACACCTAATCCGACAGCACTGAGAGAGAGTCCGTCACGCACAGACACCTAAACTGACAGCACTGAGACACAGTCCGTCACACACAGACACCTAATTCGACAGCAGTGAGAGAGAGTCTGTCACACACAGACACCTAAACTGACAGCAGTGAGAGAGAGTCCGTCACACACAGACACCTAATCCGACATCACTGAGCGAGAGTCCGTCACGCACAGACACCTAATCCGACATCACTGAGCGAGAGTCCGTTACGCACAGATACCTAAACTGACAGCAGTGAGAGAGAGTCCGTCACACACAGACACTTAATCCGACAGCAGTGAGAGAGAGTCCGTCACACACAGACATCTAATCCAACAGCAGTGAGAGAGAGTCCGTCACACTCAGACACCTAATCCTACAGCACTGAGGAGAATCCGTCACACACAGACACCTAATCCGACATCACTGAGAGAGAGTCCGTCACAGGCAGACACCTAATCCGACATCACTGAGAGAGAGTCCGTCACGCACAGATACCTAAACTGACAGCAGTGAGAGAGAGTCCGTCACACACAGACACCTAATCCGACATCACTGAGAGAGAGTCCGTCACAGGCAGACAGCTAATCCGACAGCACTGAGAGAGAGTCCGTCACGCACAGACACCTAAACTGACAGCACTGAGACACAGTCCGTCACACACAGACACCTACTTCGACAGCAGTGAGAGAGAGTCTGTCACACACAGACACCTAAACTGACAGCAGTGAGAGAGAGTCCGTCACACACAGACACCTAATCCGACATCACTGAGCGAGAGTCCGTCACGCACAGACACCTAATCCGACATCACTGAGCGAGAGTCCGTTACGCACAGATACCTAAACTGACAGCAGTGAGAGAGAGTCCGTCACACACAGACACTTAATCCGACAGCAGTGAGAGAGAGTCCGTCACACACAGACATCTAATCCAACAGCAGTGAGAGAGAGTCCGTCACACTCAGACACCTAATCCTACAGCACTGAGGAGAATCCGTCACACAGACACCTAATCCGACAGTAGTGAGAGAGAGTCCGTCACACACAGAGACCTAATCCGACAGCAGTGAGACGGAGTCCGTCACACACAGACACCTAAACCAACAGCAGTGAGAGAGACTCCTTCACACACAGACAGCTAATCCGATAGCCGTGAGAGAGAGTCTGCCACACACAGACATCTAATTCGATAGCACTGATAGAGAGTCCGTCACACACAGACACCTGATCCGACAGCACTGAGAGAGAGTCCGTCACACACAGACACCTGATCTGACAGCCGTGAGACAGAGTCCGTCACACGCAGACAACTAATCCAACAGCACTGAGAGTCCGTCACACCCAGACACCTAATCCGACATCACTGAGAGAGAGTCCGTCACGCACAGACACCTAATCCGACAGCAGTGAGAGAGAGGCTGTCACACACAGACACCTAATCCAAAAGCACTGAGACAGAGTCGATCACACACAGACACCTAATCCGACAGCAATGAGAGAGAGTCACAGACAGACACCTAAACCGACAGCAGTGAGAGAGAGTCTGTCCTACACAGACACCTAATCCTACAGCACTGAGAGAGAGTCCGTCACACACAGACACCTAATCCGACAGCACTGAGAGAGAGTCCGTCACACAGAAACACCTAATCCGACAGCACTGAGAGAGAGTCCGTCACGCACAGACACCTAATCCGCCAGCAGTGAGAGAGAGTCCGTCACGCACAGACACCTAAACTGACAGCACTGAGAGAGAGTCCGTCACACAGAGACACCTAATCCGACACCACTGAGAGAGACCGTCACACACAGACACCTAATCCGACAGCACTGAGAGAGAGTCCGTCACACACAGAGACCTAATCCGACAGAACTGAGAGAGAGTCCGTCACACACAGACACCTAATCCGACAGCACTGAGAGAGATTCCGTCACACACAGACACCTAAACTGACAGCAGTGAGAGAGAGTCCGTCACGCACAGACACCTAAACTGACAGCAGTGAGAGAGAGTCCGTCACGCACAGACACCTAATCCGACAGCAGTGAGAGAGAGTCCGTCACACACAGACACCTAAACTGACAGCACTGAGAGGGAGTCCATCACACAGAGACACCTAATCCGACATCACTGAGAGAGAGTCCGTCACGCACAGACACCTAATCCGACATCACTGAGAGAGAGTCCGTCACGCACAGACACCTAAACTGACAGCAGTGAGAGAGAGTCCGTCACACACAGACACCTAATCCGACATCACTGAGAGAGAGTCCGTCAGACACAGACACCTAATTCGACAGCACTGAGAGAGAGTCCGTCACACACAGACACCTAATCCGACAGTACTGAGAGAGAGTCCGTCACACACAGACACCTAATCCGACAGCACTGAGAGAGAGTCCGTCACACACAGACACCTAATCCGACAGCACTGAGAGAGAGTCCGTCACGCACAGACACCTAAACTGACAGCAGTGAGAGAGAGTCCGTCACACACAGACACCTAATCCGACATCACTGAGAGAGAGTCCGTCACGCACAGACACCTAATCCGCCAGCGGGGAAAGAGAGTCCGTCCCTCACAGACACCTAATCCGATAGGAGTGAGAGATAGTCCGTCACACTCAGACACCTAATCCTACAGCACTGAGGAGAATCCGTCACACAGACACCTAATCCGACAGCACTGAGAGTGACCGTCACACACAGACACCTAATCCGACAGCAGTGAGAGAGAGTCCGTCACGCACAGACACCTAATCCGACAGCAGTGAGAGAGAGTCCGTCACACTCAGACACCTAATCCTACAGCACAGAGGAGTATCCGTCACACAGACACCTAATCCGACAGTAGTGAGAGAGAGTCCGTCACACACAGACACATAATCCGACAGCAGTGAGACAGAGTCCGTTACACACCGACAGCTAATCCGACAGCAGTGAGTGAAGGTCTATCACACACAGCCAAGAAATGCGACAGCAGTGAGAGTCTGTCACACACAGACACCTAATCCAACAGCAGTGAGAGTCCGTCAGACACGGACAACTGATCCGACAGCAATGAGGGAGAGAGTCCATCACACACAGACACCTAAACTGACATCAGTGAGAGAGAGTCCGTCACACACAGACACCTAATCCGACAGCAGTGAGAGAGAGTCCGTCACACAGACACCTAATCCGACAGCACTGAGAGAGAGTCCGTCACGCACAGACACCTAATCCGACAGCATAGAGAGAGAGTCCGTCACACAGACACCTAATCCGACAGCACTGAGAGAGAGTCCGTCACACAGACACCTAATCCGCCAGCACTGAGAGAGAGTCCGTCACACAGACACCTAATCCGACAGCACTGAGAGTCCGTCACACAGACACCTAATCCGACAGCACTGAGAGAGAGTCCGTCACACACAGACACCTAATCCGCCAGCACTGAGAGAGAGTCCGTCACGCACAGACTCCTAAACTGACAGCAGTGAGAGAGAGTCCGTAACACACAGACACCTAATCGGACATCACTGAGAGAGAGTCCGTCACGCACAGACACCTAATCCGACAGCACTGAGAGAGAGTCCGTCACGCACAGACACCTAAACGGACAGGCGTGATAGAGAGTCCGTCACGCACAGACACCTAATCCAACAGCACTGAGAGAGAGTCCGTCACGCACAGACACCTAATCCAACAGCAGTGAGAGAGAGTCCGTCACACACAGACACCTAATCCGACAGCAGTGAGAGAGAGTCCGTCACACACAGACACCTAATCCGACAGCACTGAGAGAGAGTCCGTCACAGGCAGACACCTAATCCGACATCACTGAGAGAGAGTCCGTCACGCACAGACACCTAAACTGACAGCAGTGAGAGAGAGTCCGTCACACACAGACACCTAATCCGACAGCACTGAGAGAGAGTCCGTCACGCAGACACCTAATCCGACAGCACTGAGAGAGAGTCCGTCACGCACAGACACCTAAACTGACAGCACTGAGACACAGTCTGTCACACACAGACACCTAATTCGACAGCAGTGAGAGAGAGTCTGTCACACTCAGACACCTAAACTGACAGCAGTGAGAGAGAGTCCGTCACACACAGACACCTAATCCGACATCACTGAGCGAGAGTCCGTCACGCACAGACACCTAAACTGACAGCAGTAAGAGAGAGTCCGTCACACTCAGACACCTAATCCGACATCACTGAGCGAGAGTCCGTCACGCACAGACACCTAAACTGACAGCAGTGAGAGAGAGTCCGTCACACACAGACACTTAATCCGACAGCAGTGAGAGAGAGTCCGTCACACACAGACATCTAATCCGACAGCAGTGAGAGAGAGTCCGTCACGCACAGACACCTAATCCAACAGCAGTGAGAGAGAGACCGTCACACTCAGACACCTAATCCTACAGCACTGAGGAGAATCCGTCACACAGACACCTAATCCGACAGTAGTGAGAGAGAGTCCGTCACACACAGAGACCTAATCCGACAGCAGTGAGACGGAGTCCGTCACACACAGACACCTAATCCGACAGCAGTGAGTGAGAGTCCGTAACACACAAACACCTAATCCGACAGCACTGAGAGAGAGTCCGTCACACAGAGACATGTAATCCGACAGCAGTGAGAGAGAGAGTCCATCACACACATACAACTAAATCTACAGCAATGAGAGAGAGTCTGTCACACACAGACACCTAGTACAACAGCACGGAGACAGAGCCCGTCACACACAGCCACATAATCCGAAAGCAGAGAGAGTCCGTCACACACAGACACCTAATCCGACAGCAGTGAGAGAGAGTCCGTCACACACAGACACCTAATCTGACAGTACTTAGAGAGAGAGTCCGTCACACACAGACACCTAATCCGACAGCAATGAGAGAGATTCCGTCACACACAGACACCTGATCCGACAGCAGTGAGAGAGAGTCTGTCACACACAGACACCTAATCCGACAGCAATGAGAGAGATTCCGTCACACACAGACACCTGATCCTACAGCAGTGAGAGAGAGTCTGTCACACACAGACACCTAGTACAACAGCACGGAGACAGAGCCCGTCACACAGAGCCACATAATCCGAAAGCAGACAGAGTCCGTCACACACAGACACATAATCCGACAGCAGTGAGACAGAGTCCGTTACACACCGACAGCTAATCCGACAGCAGTGAGTGAAGGTCTATCACACACAGCCAAGAAATGCGACAGCAGTGAGAGTCTGTCACACACAGACACCTAATCCAACAGCAGTGAGAGTCCGTCAGACACGGACAACTGATCCGACAGCAATGAGAGAGAGAGTCCATCACACACAGACACCTAAACTGACATCAGTGAGAGAGAGTCCGTCACACACAGACACCTAATCCGACAGCAGTGAGAGAGAGTCCGTCACACAGACACCTAATCCGACAGCACTGAGAGAGAGTCCGTCACGCACAGACACCTAATCCGACAGCACAGAGAGAGAGTCCGTCACACAGACACCTAATCCGACAGCACTGAGAGAGAGTCCGTCACACAGACACCTAATCCGCCAGCACTGAGAGAGAGTCCGTCACACACAGACACCTAATCCGCCAGCACTGAGAGATAGTCCGTCACGCACAGACTCCTAAACTGACAGCAGTGAGAGAGAGTCCGTAACACACAGACACCTAATCGGACATCACTGAGAGAGAGTCCGTCACGCACAGACACCTAATCCGACAGCACTGAGAGAGAGTCCGTCACGCACAGACACCTAAACGGACAGGCGTGAGAGAGAGTCCGTCACGCACAGACACCTAACCCAACAGCACTGAGAGAGAGTCCGTCACGCACAGACACCTAATCCAACAGCACTGAGAGAGAGCCCGTCACACACAGACACCTAATCCGACATCACTGAGAGAGAGTCCGTCACAGGCAGACACCTAATCCGACATCACTGAGAGAGAGTCCGTCACGCACAGACACCTAAACTGACAGCAGTGAGAGAGAGTCCGTCACACACAGACACCTAATCCGACATCACTGAGAGAGAGTCCGTCACAGGCAGACACCTAATCCGACAGCACTGAGAGAGAGTCCGTCACGCACAGACACCTAAACTGACAGCACTGAGACACAGTCCGTCACACACAGACACCTAATTCGACAGCAGTGAGAGAGAGTCTGTCACACACAGACACCTAAACTGACAGCAGTGAGAGAGAGTCCGTCACACACAGACACCTAATCCGACATCACTGAGCGAGAGTCCGTCACGCACAGACACCTAAACTGACAGCAGTAAGAGAGAGTCCGTCACACTCAGACACCTAATCCGACATCACTGAGCGAGAGTCCGTCACGCACAGACACCTAAACTGACAGCAGTGAGAGAGAGTCCGTCACACACAGACACTTAATCCGACAGCAGTGAGAGAGAGTCCGTCACACACAGACATCTAATCCGACAGCAGTGAGAGAGAGTCCGTCACACACAGACACCTAATCCGACAGCAGTGAGAGAGAGACCGTCACACTCAGACACCTAATCCTACAGCACTGAGGAGAATCCGTCACACAGACACCTAATCCGACAGTAGTGAGAGAGAGTCCGTCACACACAGAGACCTAATCCGACAGCAGTGAGACGGAGTCCGTCACACACAGACACCTAAACCAACAGCAGTGAGAGAGACTCCTTCACACACAGACAGCTAATCCGATAGCCGTGAGAGAGAGTCTGCCACACACAGACATCTAATTCGATAGCACTGTTAGAGAGTCCGTCACACACAGACACCTGATCCGACAGCACTGAGAGAGAGTCCGTCACACACAGACACCTGATCTGACAGCAGTGAGACAGAGTCCGTCACACGCAGACACCTAATCCAACAGCACTGAGAGTCCGTCACACCCAGACACCTAATCCGACATCACTGAGAGAGAGTCCGTCACGCACAGACACCTAATCCGACAGCAGTGAGAGAGAGGCTGTCACACAAAGACACCTAATCCAACAGCACTGAGACAGAGTCGATCACACACAGACACCTAATCCGACAGCAATGAGAGAGAGTCACAGACAGACACCTAAACCGACAGCAGTGAGAGAGAGTCTGTCCTACACAGACACCTAATCCTACAGCACTGAGAGAGAGTCCGTCACACACAGACACCTATTCCGACAGCACTGAGAGAGAGTCCGTCACACAGAAACACCTAATCCGACAGCACTGAGAGAGAGTCCGTCACGCACAGACACCTAATCCGCCAGCAGTGAGAGAGAGTCAGTCACGCACAGACACCTAAACTGACAGCACTGAGAGAGAGTCCGTCACACAGAGACACCTAATCCGAAACCACTGAGAGAGACCGTCACACACAGACACCTAATCCGACAGCACTGAGAGAGAGTCCGTCACACACAGAGACCTAATCCGACAGCACTGAGAGAGACCGTCACACACAGACACGTAATCTGACAGCACTGAGAGGGAGTCCGTCACACACAGACACCTAATCCGACAGCACTGAGAGAGAGTCCGTCACACACAGACACCTAATCCGCCAGCACTGAGAGAGAGTCCGTCACGCAGAGACTCCTAAACTGACAGCAGTGAGAGAGAGTCCGTAACACACAGACACCTAATCCGACAGCACTGAGAGAGAGTCCGTCACACACAGACACCTAATCCAACAGCAGTGAGAGAGAGTCCGTCACACACAGACACCTAATCCGACAGCAGTGAGAGAGAGTCCGTCACACACAGACACCTAATCCGACAGCACTGAGAGAGAGTCCGTCACAGGCAGACACCTTATCCGACATCACTGAGAGAGAGTCCGTCACGCACAGACACCTAAACTGACAGCAGTGAGAGAGAGTCCGTCACACACAGACACCTAATCCGACAGCACTGAGAGAGAGTCCGTCACGCAGACACCTAATCCGACAGCACTGAGAGAGAGTCCGTCACGCACAGACACCTAAACTGACAGCACTGAGACACAGTCCGTCACACACAGACACCTAATTCGACAGCAGTGAGAGAGAGTCTGTCACACACAGACACCTAAACTGACAGCAGTGAGAGAGAGTCCGTCACACACAGACACCTAATCCGACATCACTGAGCGAGAGTCCGTCACGCACAGACACCTAAACTGACAGCAGTAAGAGAGAGTCCGTCACACACAGACACCTAATCCGACATCACTGAGCGAGAGTCCATCACGCACAGACACCAAAACTGACAGCAGTGGGAGAGAGTCCGTCACACTCAGACACCTAATCCTACAGCACTGAGGAGAATCCGTCACACAGACACCTAATCCGACAGTAGTGAGAGAGAGTCCGTCACACACAGAGACCTAATCCGACAGCAGTGAGACGGAGTCCGTCACACACAGACACCTAATCCGACAGCAGTGAATGAGAGTCCGTCACACACAAACACCTAATCCGACAGCACTGAGAGAGAGTCCGTCACACACAGACACCTAATCCGACAGCAGTGAGAGAGAGTACGTCACACACAGACACCTAATCCGACAGCAGTGAGAGAGAGAGTCCATCACACACATACAACTAAATCTACAGCAATGAGAGAGAATCTGTCACACACAGACACCTAGTACAACAGCACGGAGACAGAGCCCGTCACACACAGCCACATAATCCGAAAGCAGAGAGAGTCCGTCACACACAGACACCTAATCTGACAGTATTTAGAGAGAGAGTCCGTCACACACAGACACCTAATCCGACAGCAATGAGAGAGATTCCGTCACACACAGACACCTGATCCGACAGCAGTGAGAGAGAGTCTGTCACACACAGACACCTAGTACAACAGCACGTAGACAGAGCCCGTCACACACAGCCACATAATCCGAAAGCAGACAGAGTCCGTCACACACAGACACATAATCCGACAGCAGTGAGACAGAGTCCGTTACACACCGACAGCTAATCCGACAGCAGTGAGTGAAGGTCTATCACACACAGCCAAGAAATGCGACAGCAGTGAGAGTCTGTCACACACAGACACCTAATCCAACAGCAGTGAGAGTCCGTCAGACACGGACAACTGATCCGACAGCAATGAGAGAGAGAGTCCATCACACACAGACACCTAAACTGACATCAGTGAGAGAGATACCGTCACACACAGACACCTAATCCGACAGCAGTGAGAGAGAGTCCGTCACACAGACACCTAATCCGACAGCACTGAGAGAGAGTCCGTCACACAGACACCTAATCCGACATCAGTGAGAGAGAGTCCGTCACACACAGACACCTAATCCGACAGCAGTGAGAGAGAGTCCGTCACACAGACACCTAATCTGACAGCACTGAGAGAGAGTCCGTCACGCACAGACACCTAATCCGACAGCACTGAGAGAGAGTCCGTCACACAGACACCTAATCCGACAGCACTGAGAGAGAGTCCGTCACACAGACACCTAATCCGCCAGCACTGAGAGAGAGTCCGTCACACAGACACCTAATCCGACAGCACTGAGAGTCCGTCACACAGACACCTAATCCGACAGCACTGAGAGAGAGTCCGTCACACACAGACACCTAATCCGCCAGCACTGAGAGAGAGTCCGTCACGCACAGACTCCTAAACTGACAGCAGTGAGAGAGAGTCCGTAACACACAGATACCTAATCGGACATCACTGAGAGAGAGAGTCCGTCACGCACAGACACCTAATCCGACAGCACTGAGAGAGAGTCCGTCACGCACAGACACCTAAATGGACAGGCGTGAGAGAGAGTCCGTCACGCACAGACACCTAATCCAACAGCACTGAGAGAGAGTCCGTCACGCACAGACACCTAATCCAACAGCACTGAGAGAGAGTCCGTCACACACAGACACCTAATCCGACATCACTGAGAGAGAGTCCGTCACAGGCAGACACCTAATCCGACATCACTGAGAGAGAGTCCGTCACGCACAGACACCTAAACTGACAGCAGTGAGAGAGAGTCCGTCACACACAGACACCTAATCCGACATCACTGAGAGAGAGTCCGTCACAGGCAGACACCTAATCCGACAGCACTGAGAGAGAGTCCGTCGCGCACAGACACCTAAACTGACAGCACTGAGACACAGTCCGTCACACACAGACACCTAATTCGACAGCAGTGAGAGAGAGTCTGTCACACACAGACACCTAAACTGACAGCAGTGAGAGAGAGTCCGTCACACACAGACACCTAATCCGACATCACTGAGCGAGAGTCCGTCACGCACAGACACCTAATCCGACATCACTGAGCGAGAGTCCGTTACGCACAGACACCTAAACTGACAGCAGTGAGAGAGAGTCCGTCACACACAGACACTTAATCCGACAGCAGTGAGAGAGAGTCCGTCACACACAGACATCTAATCCAACAGCAGTGAGAGAGAGTCCGTCACACTCAGACACCTAATCCTACAGCACTGAGGAGAATCCTTCACACAGACACCTAATCCGACAGTAGTGAGAGAGAGTCCGTCACACACAGAGACCTAATCCGACAGCAGTGAGACGGAGTCCGTCACACACAGACACCTAAACCAACAGCAGTGAGAGAGACTCCTTCACACACAGACAGCTAATCCGATAGCCGTGAGAGAGAGTCTGCCACACACAGACATCTAATTCGATAGCACTGATAGAGAGTCCGTCACACACAGACACCTGATCCGACAGCACTGAGAGAGAGTCCGTCACACACAGACACCTGATCTGACAGCAGTGAGACAGAGTCCGTCACATGCAGACAACTAATCCAACAGCACTGAGAGTCCGTCACACCCAGACACCTAATCCGACATCACTGAGAGAGAGTCCGTCACGCACAGACACCTAATCCGACAGCACTGAGAGAGAGTCCGTCACACAGACACCTAATCCGACAGCACTGTGAGTCCGTCACACAGACACCTAATCCGACAGCACTGAGAGAGAGTCCGTCACACAGACACCTAATCCGCCAGCACTGAGAGAGAGTCCGTCACACAGACACCTAATCCGACAGCACTGAGAGTCCGTCACACAGACACCTAATCCGACAGCACTGAGAGAGAGTCCGTCACACACAGACACCTAATCCGCCAGCACTGAGAGAGAGTCCGTCACGCACAGACACCTAATCCGACAGTAGTGAGAGAGAGTCCGTCACACACAGACACCTAATCTGACAGTACTTAGAGAGAGAGTCCGTCACACACAGACACCTAATCCGACAGCACTGAGAGAGAGTCAGTCACACAGAAACACCTAATCCGACAGCACTGAGAGAGAGTCCGTCACGCACAGACACCTAATCCGCCAGCAGTGAGAGAGAGTCCGTCATGCACATACACCTAAACTGACAGCACTGAGAGAGAGTCCGTCACACAGAGACACCTAATCCGACAGCATTGAGAGAGACCGTCACACACAGACACCTAATCCGACAGCACTGAGAGAGAGTCCGTCACACAGAGAGACCTAATCCGACAGCACTGAGAGAGACCGTCACACACAGACACCTAATCTGACAGCACTGAGAGGGAGTCCGTCACACACAGACACCTAATCCGACAGCACTGAGAGAGAGTCCGTCACACACAGCCACCTAATCCGCCAGCGGGGAAAGAGAGTCCGTCACACACAGACTCCTAAACTGACAGCAGTGAGAGAGAGTCCGTCACGCACAGACTCCTAATCCGACATCACTGAGAGAGAGTCCGTCACGCACAGACACCTAATCCGACATCACTGAGAGAGAGTCCGTCACGCACAGACACCTAATTCGACAGCAGTGAGAGAGAGTCCGTCACACAGACACCTAATCCGACAGCAGTGAGACAGAGTCCGTCACACACAGACACCTAATTCGACAGCACTGAGAGAGAGTCCGTCACACACAGACACCTAATCCGACAGCACTGAGAGAGAGTCCGTCACACACAGACACCTAATCCGACAGCAGTGAGAGAGAGTCCGTCACACAGAGACACCTAATCCGATAGCTCAGAGAGAGAGTCCGTCACACACAGATACCTCATCCGACAGCAGTGAGAGAGAGTCCGTCACACACAGACACCTAATCCGACAGCAGTGAGACAGAGTCCGTCACACACAAACAACTAATCCGCCAGCGGGGAAAGAGAGTCCGTCACTCACAGACACCTAATCCGACATCACTGAGAGAGAGTCCGTCACACACAGACACCTAATTCGACAGCACTGAGAGCGACCGTCACACACAGACACCTAATCCGACAGCAGTGAGAGAGAGTCCGTCACGCACAGACACCTAATCCGACAGCAGTGAGAGAGAGTCCGTCACACTCAGACACCTAATCCTACAGCACTGAGGAGAATCCGTCACACAGACACCTAATCCGACAGTAGTGAGAGAGAGTCCGTCACACACAGAGACCTAATCCGACAGCAGTGAGACGGAGTCCGTCACACACAGACACCTAATCCGACAGCACTGAGAGAGAGTCCGTCACACTCAGACACCTAATCCTACAGCACTGAGGAGAATCCGTCACACAGACACCTAATCCGACAGTAGTGAGAGAGAGTCCGTCACACACAGACACCTAAACTAACAGCAGTGAGAGAGACTCCTTCACACACAGACAGCTAATCCGATAGCCGTGAGAGAGAGTCTGCCACACACAGACATCTAATTCGATAGCACTGATAGAGAGTCCGTCACACACAGACACCTGATCCGACAGCACTGAGAGAGAGTCCGTCACACACAGACACCTGATCCGACAGCAGTGAGACAGAGTCCGTCACACGCAGACACCTAATCCAACAGCACTGAGAGTCCGTCACACCCAGACACCTAATCCGACATCACTGAGAGAGAGTCCGTCACGCACAGACACCTAATCCGACAGCACTGAGAGAGTGTCCGTCACACAGAGACACCTAATCCGACAGCAATGAGAGAGAGTCACAGACAGACACCTAAACCGACAGCAGTGAGAGAGAGTCTGTCCTACACAGACACCTAATCCTACAGCACTGAGAGAGAGTCCGTCACACACAGACACCTAATCCGA
This sequence comes from Hypanus sabinus, assembly GCF_030144855.1. Lineage (NCBI taxonomy): Eukaryota > Metazoa > Chordata > Chondrichthyes > Myliobatiformes > Dasyatidae > Hypanus > Hypanus sabinus. The sequence goes on from NC_082706.1 coordinate 133,334,551, forward strand.
CAGCAGTGTTAGAGAGTCCGTCACACAGAGACACCTAATCCGACAGCACTGAGAGAGAGTCCGTCACACAGAGAGACGTAATCCGACAGCACTGAGAGAGACCGTCACACACAGACACCTAATCCGACAGCAGTGAGAGAGAGTCCGTCACGCACAGACTCCTAATCCGCCAGCACTGAGAGAGAGTCCGTCACACCCAGACACCTAATCCGCCAGCACTGAGAGAGAGTCCGTCACGCACAGACTCCTAATCCGACAGCACTGAGAGAGAGTCCGTCACACACAGACTCCTAAACTGACAGCAGTGAGAGAGAGTCCGTCACACACAGACACCTAATCCGCCAGCACTGAGAGAGAGTCCGTCACGCACAGGCTCCTAATCCGACAGCACTGAGAGAGAGTCCGTCACGCACAGACACCTAATCCGACATCACTGAGAGAGAGTCCGTCACGCACAGACACCTAAACTGACAGCACTGAGACACAGTCCGTCACAAACAGACACCTAATCCGACAGCAGTGAGAGACAGTCCGTCACACACAGACACCTAATCCGACAGCTGTGAGAGAGAGTCCGTCACACACAGACACCTAATCCGATAGCTCAGAGAGAGAGTCCGTCACACACAGATACCTCATCCGACAGCACTGAGAGAGAGTCCGTCACACACAAACACCTGATCCGACAGCACTGAGAGAGAGTCCGTCACACACAGACACCTGATCCGACAGCAGTTAGAGAGAGTCCGTCACACACAGACACCTAATCCCACAGCAGTGAGAGTCCGTGACACACAGACACCTAAACGAACAGAACTGAGAGAGAGTCCGTCACACACAGACACCTAATTCGACAGCACTGAGAGTCCGTCACACCCAGACACCTAATTCGACATCACTGAGAGAGAGTCCGTCACACAGACACCTATTCCGACAGCCCGGAGAGAGAGTCCGTCACACACAGACACCTAATCCGACAGCAGTGAGAGAGAGTCCGTCACACACAGACACCTAATTCGACAGCACTGAGAGAGAGTCCGTCACACACAGACACCTAATTCGACAGCAGTGAGAGAGAGTCCGTCACACACAGACACCTAATCCGACAGCAGTGAGACAGAGTCCGTCACACACAGACACCTAATTCGACAGCACTGAGAGAGAGTCCGTCACACACAGACACCTAATCCGACAGCAGTGAGAGAGAGTCCGTCACGCACAGACACCTAATCCGACAGCACTGAGACAGAGTCCGTCACACACAGACACCTAATTCGACAGCACTGAGAGAGAGTCCGTCACACACAGACACCTAATCCGACAGCACTGAGAGAGAGTCCGTCACACACAGACACCTAATCCGACAGCAGTGAGAGAGAGTCCGTCACACACAGACACCTAATCCGATAGCTCAGAGAGAGGGTCCGTCACACACAGATACCTCATCCGACAGCAGTGAGAGAGAGTCCGTCACACACAGACACCTAATCCGACAGCAGTGAGACAGAGTCCGTCACACACAAACACCTAATCCGCCAGCGGGGAAAGAGAGTCCGTCACTCACAGACACCTAATCCGACAGCATTGAGAGAGCGTACGTCACACACAGACACCTAATCCGACATCAGTGAGAGAGAGTCCGTCACACACAGACACCTAATCCGACAGCAGTGAGAGAGAGTCCGTCACGCACAGACACCTAAACCGACAGCACTGAGAGAGAGTCCGTCACACTCAGACACCTAATCCTACAGCACTGAGGAGAATCCGTCACACAGACACCTAATCCGACAGTAGTGAGAGAGAGTCCGTCACACACAGACACCTAAACCAACAGCAGTGAGAGAGACTCCTTCACACACAGACAGCTAATCCGATAGCCGTGAGAGAGAGTCTGCCACACACAGACATCTAATTCGATAGCACTGATAGAGAGTCGGTCACACACAGACACCTGATCCGACAGCACTGAGAGAGAGTCCGTCACACACAGACACCTGATCCGACAGCAGTGAAACAGAGTCCGTCACACGCAGACACCTAATCCAACAGCACTGAGAGTCCGTCACACCCAGACACCTAATCCGACATCACTGATAGAGAGTCCGTCACACACAGACACTGATCCGACAGCACTGAGAGAGAGTCCGTCACACACAGACACCTGATCCGACAGCAGTGAGACAGAGTCCGTCAGACGCAGACACCTAATCCAACAGCACTGAGAGTCCGTCACACCCAGACACCTAATCCGACAGCACTGAGAGAGTGTCCGTCACACAGAGTCACCTAATCCGATAGCAATGAGAGAGAGTCACAGACAGACACCTAATCCGACAGCACTGAGAGAGTGTCCGTCACACAGAAACACCTAATCCGACAGCACAGAGAGAGAGTCCGTCACACACAGACAGCTAAACCGACAGCAGTGAGAGAGAGTCCATCACACACAGACAGCTAAACCGACAGCAGTGAGAGAGAGTCCGTCACACACAGACACCTAATCCGACATCACTGAGAGAGAGTCCGTCACACACAGACACCTAAACTGACAGCACAGAGACACAGTCCGTCACACACAGACACCTAATTCGACAGCAGTGAGAGAGAGTCCGTCACACACAGACACCTAATCCGACAGCAGTGAGACAGTCCGTCACACACAGACACCTAATTCGACAGCACTGAGAGAGAGTCCGTCACACACAGACACCTAATCCGACAGCACTGAGAGAGAGTCCGTCACACACAGACACCTAATCCGACAGCACTGAGAGAGAGTCCGTCACACACAGACACCTAATCCGACAGCAGTGAGAGAGAGTACGTCACACACAGACACCTAATCCGACAGCAGTGAGAGAGAGTCCGTCACACACAAACACCTAATCCGCCAGCGGGGAAAGAGAGTCCGTCACTCACAGACACCTAATCCGATAGGAGTGAGAGAGAGTCCGTCACACATAGTCACCTAATCCGACAGCATTGAGAGAGAGTCCGTCACACACAGACACCTAATCCGACATCACTGAGAGAGAGTCCGTCACACACAGACACCTAATTCGACAGCACTGAGAGCGAACGTCACACACAGACACCTAATCCGACAGCAGTGAAGGAGAGTCCGTCACGCACAGACACCTAATCCGACAGCAGTGAGAGAGAGTCCGTCACACTCAGACACCTAATCCGACAGCAGTGAGAGAGAGTCCGTCACGCACAGACACCTAATCCTACAGCACTGAGGAGAATCCGTCACACAGACACCTAATCCGACAGTAGTGAGAGAGAGTCCGTCACAGACAGAGACCTAATCCGACAGCAGTGAGACGGTCCGTCACACACAGACACCTAAACCAACAGCAGTGAGAGAGACTCCTTCACACACAGACAGCTAATCCGATAGCCGTGAGAGAGAGCCTGCCACACACAGACATCTAATTCGATAGCACTGATAGAGAGTCCGTCACACACAGACACCTGATCCGACAGCACTGAGAGAGAGTCCGTCACACACAGACACCTGATCCGACAGCAGTGAGACAGAGTCCGTCACACGCAGACACCTAATCCAACAGCACTGAGAGTCCGTCACACCCAGACACCTAATCCGACATCACTGAGAGAGAGTCCGTCACACAAAGAGACCTAATCCGACAGCAATGAGAGAGAGTCACAGACACCTAAACCGACAGCAGTGAGAGAGTGTCCGTCACACAGAAACACCTAATCCGACAGCACAGAGAGAGAGTCCGTCACACACAGACAGCTAAACCGACAGCAGTGAGAGAGAGTCCATCACACACAGACAGCTAAACCGACAGCAGTGAGAGAGAGTCCGTCACACACAGACACCTAATCCGACATCACTGAGAGAGAGTCCGTCACACACAGACACCTAAACTGACAGCACAGAGACACAGTCCGTCACACACAGACACCTAATTCGACAGCAGTGAGAGAGAGTCCGTCACACACAGACACCTAATCCGACAGCAGTGAGACAGTCCGTCACACACAGACACCTAATTCGACAGCACTGAGAGAGAGTCCGTCACACACAGACACCTAATCCGACAGCACTGAGAGAGAGTCCGTCACACACAGACACCTAATCCGACAGCACTGAGAGAGAGTCCGTCACACACAGACACCTAATCCAACAGCAGTGAGAGAGAGTACGTCACACACAGACACCTAATCCGACAGCAGTGAGAGAGAGTCCGTCACACACAAACACCTAATCCGCCAGCGGGGAAAGAGAGTCCGTCACTCACAGACACCTAATCCGATAGGAGTGAGAGAGAGTCCGTCACACATAGTCACCTAATCCGACAGCATTGAGAGAGAGTCCGTCACACACAGACACCTAATCCGACAGCAGTTAGAGAGAGTCCGTCACACACAGACACCTAATTCGACAGCACTGAGAGCGACCGTCACACACAGACACCTAATCCGACAGCAGTGAAGGAGAGTCCGTCACGCACAGACACCTAATCCGACAGCAGTGAGAGAGAGTCCGTCACACTCAGACACCTAATCCGACAGCAGTGAGAGAGAGTCCGTCACGCACAGACACCTAATCCTACAGCACTGAGGAGAATCCGTCACACAGACACCTAATCCGACAGTAGTGAGAGAGAGTCCGTCACAGACAGAGACCTAATCCGACAGCAGTGAGACGGTCCGTCACACACAGACACCTAAACCAACAGCAGTGAGAGAGACTCCTTCACACACAGACAGCTAATCCGATAGCCGTGAGAGAGAGCCTGCCACACACAGACATCTAATTCGATAGCACTGATAGAGAGTCCGTCACACACAGACACCTGATCCGACAGCACTGAGAGAGAGTCCGTCACACACAGACACCTGATCCGACAGCAGTGAGACAGAGTCCGTCACACGCAGACACCTAATCCAACAGCACTGAGAGTCCGTCACACCCAGACACCTAATCCGACATCACTGAGAGAGAGTCCGTCACACAAAGACACCTAATCCGACAGCAATGAGAGAGAGTCACAGACAGACACCTAAACCGACAGCAGTGAGAGAGAGTCCGTCACACAGAGACACCTAATCCGACAGCAATGAGAGAGACACAGACAGACACCTAAACCGACAGCAGTGAGAGAGAGTCTGTCACACAGAAACACCTAATCCTACAGCACTGAGAGAGAGTCCGTCACACACAGACACCTAATCCTACAGCACTGAGAGAGAGTCCGTCACACACAGACACCTGATCCGACAGCAGTGAGACAGAGTCCGTCACACGCAGACACCTAATCCAACAGCACTGAGAGTCCGTCACACCCAGACACCTAATCCGACAGCACTGAGAGAGTTTCCGTCACACAGAGACACCTAATCCGACAGCACAGAGAGAGAGTCCGTCACACACAGACAGCTAAACCGACAGCAGTGAGAGAGAGTCCATCACACACAGACAGCTAAACCGACAGCAGTGAGAGAGAGTCCGTCACACACAGACACCTAAACTGACAGCACAGAGACACAGTCCGTCACACACAGACACCTAATTCGACAGCACTGAGAGAGAGTCCGTCACACACAGACACCTAATCCTACAGCACTGAGAGAGAGTCCGTCACACACAGACACCTGATCCGACAGCAGTGAGACAGAGTCCGTCACACGCAGACACCTAATCCAACAGCACTGAGAGTCCGTCACACCCAGACACCTAATCCGACAGCACTGAGAGAGTTTCCGTCACACAGAGACACCTAATCCGACAGCACAGAGAGAGAGTCCGTCACACACAGACAGCTAAACCGACAGCAGTGAGAGAGAGTCCATCACACACAGACAGCTAAACCGACAGCAGTGAGAGAGAGTCCGTCACACACAGACACCTAAACTGACAGCACTGAGAGTCCATCACACCCAGACACCTGATCCGACAGCAGTGAGAGAGAGTCCGTCACACACAGACACCTAATCCGACAGCACTGAGAGAGAGTCCGTCACACACAGACACCTGATCCGACAGCAGTGAGACAGAGTCCGTCACACGCAGACACCTAATCCAACAGCACTGAGAGTCCGTCACACCCAGACACCTAATCCGACAGCACTGAGAGAGTTTCCGTCACACAGAGACACCTAATCCGACAGCACAGAGAGAGAGTCCGTCACACACAGACAGCTAAACCGACAGCAGTGAGAGAGAGTCTGTCACACAGAAACACCTAATCCTACAGCACTGAGAGAGAGTCCGTCACACACAGACACCTAATCCTACAGCACTGAGAGAGAGTCCGTCACACACAGACACCTGATCCGACAGCAGTGAGACAGAGTCCGTCACACGCAGACACCTAATCCAACAGCACTGAGAGTCCGTCACACCCAGACACCTAATCCGACAGCACTGAGAGAGTTTCCGTCACACAGAGACACCTAATCCGATAGCAATGAGAGAGAGTCACAGACAGACACCTAATCCGACAGCACTGAGAGAGTGTCCGTCACACAGAAACACCTAATCCGACAGCACAGAGAGAGAGTCCGTCACACACAGACAGCTAAACCGACAGCAGTGAGAGAGAGTCCATCACACACAGACAGCTAAACCGACAGCAGTGAGAGAGAGTCCGTCACACACAGACACCTAAACTGACAGCACAGAGACACAGTCCGTCACACACAGACACCTAATTCGACAGCAGTGAGAGAGAGTCCGTCACACACAGACACCTAATCCGACAGCAGTGAGACAGTCCGTCACACACAGACACCTAATTCGACAGCACTGAGAGAGAGTCCGTCACACACAGACACCTAATCCGACAGCACTGAGAGAGAGTCCGTCACACACAGACACCTAATCCGACAGCACTGAGAGAGAGTCCGTCACACACAGACACCTAATCCGACAGCAGTGAGAGAGAGTACGTCACACACAGACACCTAATCCGACAGCAGTGAGAGAGAGTCCGTCACACACAAACACCTAATCCGCCAGCGGGGAAAGAGAGTCCGTCACTCACAGACACCTAATCCGATAGGAGTGAGAGAGAGTCCGTCACACATAGTCACCTAATCCGACAGCATTGAGAGAGAGTCCGTCACACACAGACACCTAATCCGACATCACTGAGAGAGAGTCCGTCACACACAGACACCTAATTCGACAGCACTGAGAGCGACCGTCACACACAGACACCTAATCCGACGGCAGTGAAGGAGAGTCCGTCACGCACAGACACCTAATCCGACAGCAGTGAGAGAGAGTCCGTCACACTCAGACACCTAATCCGACAGCAGTGAGAGAGAGTCCGTCACGCACAGACACCTAATCCTACAGCACTGAGGAGAATCCGTCACACAGACACCTAATCCGACAGTAGTGAGAGAGAGTCCGTCACAGACAGAGACCTAATCCGACAGCAGTGAGACGGTCCGTCACACACAGACACCTAAACCAACAGCAGTGAGAGAGACTCCTTCACACACAGACAGCTAATCCGATAGCCGTGAGAGAGAGCCTGCCACACACAGACATCTAATTCGATAGCACTGATAGAGAGTCCGTCACACACAGACACCTGATCCGACAGCACTGAGAGAGAGTCCGTCACACACAGACACCTGATCCGACAGCAGTGAGACAGAGTCCGTCACACGCAGACACCTAATCCAACAGCACTGAGAGTCCGTCACACCCAGACACCTAATCCGACATCACTGAGAGAGAGTCCGTCACACAAAGACACCTAATCCGACAGCAATGAGAGAGAGTCACAGACAGACACCTAAACCGACAGCAGTGAGAGAGAGTCCGTCACACAGAGACACCTAATCCGACAGCAATGAGAGAGACACAGACAGACACCTAAACCGACAGCAGTGAGAGAGAGTCTGTCACACAGAAACACGTAATCCTACAGCACTGAGAGAGAGTCCGTCACACACAGACACCTAATTCGACAGCACTGAGAGAGAGTCCGTCACACACAGACACCTAATTCGACAGCAGTGAGAGAGAGTCCGTCACACACAGACACCTAATCCGACAGCAGTGAGACAGAGTCCGTCACACACAGACACCTAATTCGACAGCACTGAGAGAGAGTCCGTCACACACAGACACCTAATCCGACAGCACTGAGAGAGAGTCCGTCACACACAGACACCTAATCCGACAGCAGTGAGAGAGAGTCCGTCACACACAGACACCTAATCCGATAGCTCAGAGAGAGAGTCCGTCACACACAGATACCTCATCCGACAGCAGTGAGAGAGAGTCCGTCACACACAGACACCTAATCCGACAGCAGTGAGACAGAGTCCGTCACACACAAACACCTAATCCGCCAGCGGGGAAAGAGAGTCCGTCACTCACAGACACCTAATCCGACAGCATTGAGAGAGCGTACGTCACACACAGACACCTAATCCGACATCACTGAGAGAGAGTCCGTCACACACAGACACCTAATCCGACAGCAGTGAGAGAGAGTCCGTCACGCACAGACACCTAAACCGACAGCACTGAGAGAGAGTCCGTCACACTCAGACACCTAATCCTACAGCACTGAGGAGAATCCGTCACACAGACACCTAATCCGACAGTAGTGAGAGAGAGTCCGTCACACACAGACACCTAAACCAACAGCAGTGAGAGAGACTCCTTCACACACAGACAGCTAATCCGATAGCCGTGAGAGAGAGTCTGCCACACACAGACATCTAATTCGATAGCACTGATAGAGAGTCGGTCACACACAGACACCTGATCCGACAGCACTGAGAGAGAGTCCGTCACACACAGACACCTGATCCGACAGCAGTGAGACAGAGTCCGTCACACGCAGACACCTAATCCAACAGCACTGAGAGTCCGTCACACCCAGACACCTAATCCGACATCACTGATAGAGAGTCCGTCACACACAGACACTGATCCGACAGCACTGAGAGAGAGTCCGTCACACACAGACACCTGATCCGACAGCAGTGAGACAGAGTCCGTCAGACGCAGACACCTAATCCAACAGCACTGAGAGTCCGTCACACCCAGACACCTAATCCGACAGCACTGAGAGAGTGTCCGTCACACAGAGTCACCTAATCCGATAGCAATGAGAGAGAGTCACAGACAGACACCTAATCCGACAGCACTGAGAGAGTGTCCGTCACACAGAAACACCTAATCCGACAGCACAGAGAGAGAGTCCGTCACACACAGACAGCTAAACCGACAGCAGTGAGAGAGAGTCCGTCACACACAGACACCTAATCCGACATCACTGAGAGAGAGTCCGTCACACACAGACACCTAAACTGACAGCACAGAGACACAGTCCGTCACACACAGACACCTAATTCGACAGCAGTGAGAGAGAGTCCGTCACACACAGACACCTAATCCGACAGCAGTGAGACAGTCCGTCACACACAGACACCTAATTCGACAGCACTGAGAGAGAGTCCGTCACACACAGACACCTAATCCGACAGCACTGAGAGAGAGTCCGTCACACACAGACACCTAATCCGACAGCACTGAGAGAGAGTCCGTCACACACAGACACCTAATCCGACAGCAGTGAGAGAGAGTACGTCACACACAGACACCTAATCCGACAGCAGTGAGAGAGAGTCCGTCACACACAAACACCTAATCCGCCAGCGGGGAAAGAGAGTCCGTCACTCACAGACACCTAATCCGATAGGAGTGAGAGAGAGTCCGTCACACATAGTCACCTAATCCGACAGCATTGAGAGAGAGTCCGTCACACACAGACACCTAATCCGACAGCAGTTAGAGAGAGTCCGTCACACACAGACACCTAATTCGACAGCACTGAGAGCGACCGTCACACACAGACACCTAATCCGACAGCAGTGAAGGAGAGTCCGTCACGCACAGACACCTAATCCGACAGCAGTGAGAGAGAGTCCGTCACACTCAGACACCTAATCCGACAGCAGTGAGAGAGAGTCCGTCACGCACAGACACCTAATCCTACAGCACTGAGGAGAATCCGTCACACAGACACCTAATCCGACAGTAGTGAGAGAGAGTCCGTCACAGACAGAGACCTAATCCGACAGCAGTGAGACGGTCCGTCACACACAGACACCTAAACCAACAGCAGTGAGAGAGACTCCTTCACACACAGACAGCTAATCCGATAGCCGTGAGAGAGAGCCTGCCACACACAGACATCTAATTCGATAGCACTGATAGAGAGTCCGTCACACACAGACACCTGATCCGACAGCACTGAGAGAGAGTCCGTCACACACAGACACCTGATCCGACAGCAGTGAGACAGAGTCCGTCACACGCAGACACCTAATCCAACAGCACTGAGAGTCCGTCACACCCAGACACCTAATCCGACATCACTGAGAGAGAGTCCGTCACACAAAGAGACCTAATCCGACAGCAATGAGAGAGAGTCACAGACACCTAAACCGACAGCAGTGAGAGAGTGTCCGTCACACAGAAACACCTAATCCGACAGCACAGAGAGAGAGTCCGTCACACACAGACAGCTAAACCGACAGCAGTGAGAGAGAGTCCATCACACACAGACAGCTAAACCGACAGCAGTGAGAGAGAGTCCGTCACACACAGACACCTAATCCGACATCACTGAGAGAGAGTCCGTCACACACAGACACCTAAACTGACAGCACAGAGACACAGTCCGTCACACACAGACACCTAATTCGACAGCAGTGAGAGAGAGTCCGTCACACACAGACACCTAATCCGACAGCAGTGAGACAGTCCGTCACACACAGACACCTAATTCGACAGCACTGAGAGAGAGTCCGTCACACACAGACACCTAATCCGACAGCACTGAGAGAGAGTCCGTCACACACAGACACCTAATCCGACAGCACTGAGAGAGAGTCCGTCACACACAGACACCTAATCCAACAGCAGTGAGAGACAGTACGTCACACACAGACACCTAATCCGACAGCAGTGAGAGAGAGTCCGTCACACACAAACACCTAATCCGCCAGCGGGGAAAGAGAGTCCGTCACTCACAGACACCTAATCCGATAGGAGTGAGAGAGAGTCCGTCACACATAGTCACCTAATCCGACAGCATTGAGAGAGAGTCCGTCACACACAGACACCTAATCCGACAGCAGTTAGAGAGAGTCCGTCACACACAGACACCTAATTCGACAGCACTGAGAGCGACCGTCACACACAGACACCTAATCCGACAGCAGTGAAGGAGAGTCCGTCACGCACAGACACCTAATCCGACAGCAGTGAGAGAGAGTCCGTCACACTCAGACACCTAATCCGACAGCAGTGAGAGAGAGTCCGTCACGCACAGACACCTAATCCTACAGCACTGAGGAGAATCCGTCACACAGACACCTAATCCGACAGTAGTGAGAGAGAGTCCGTCACAGACAGAGACCTAATCCGACAGCAGTGAGACGGTCCGTCACACACAGACACCTAAACCAACAGCAGTGAGAGAGACTCCTTCACACACAGACAGCTAATCCGATAGCCGTGAGAGAGAGCCTGCCACACACAGACATCTAATTCGATAGCACTGATAGAGAGTCCGTCACACACAGACACCTGATCCGACAGCACTGAGAGAGAGTCCGTCACACACAGACACCTGATCCGACAGCAGTGAGACAGAGTCCGTCACACGCAGACACCTAATCCAACAGCACTGAGAGTCCGTCACACCCAGACACCTAATCCGACATCACTGAGAGAGAGTCCGTCACACAAAGACACCTAATCCGACAGCAATGAGAGAGAGTCACAGACAGACACCTAAACCGACAGCAGTGAGAGAGAGTCCGTCACACAGAGACACCTAATCCGACAGCAATGAGAGAGACACAGACAGACACCTAAACCGACAGCAGTGAGAGAGAGTCTGTCACACAGAAACACCTAATCCTACAGCACTGAGAGAGAGTCCGTCACACACAGACACCTAATCCTACAGCACTGAGAGAGAGTCCGTCACACACAGACACCTGATCCGACAGCAGTGAGACAGAGTCCGTCACACGCAGACACCTAATCCAACAGCACTGAGAGTCCGTCACACCCAGACACCTAATCCGACAGCACTGAGAGAGTTTCCGTCACACAGAGACACCTAATCCGACAGCACAGAGAGAGAGTCCGTCACACACAGACAGCTAAACCGACAGCAGTGAGAGAGAGTCCATCACACACAGACAGCTAAACCGACAGCAGTGAGAGAGAGTCCGTCACACACAGACACCTAAACTGACAGCACAGAGACACAGTCCGTCACACACAGACACCTAATTCGACAGCACTGAGAGAGAGTCCGTCACACACAGACACCTAATCCTACAGCACTGAGAGAGAGTCCGTCACACACAGACACCTGATCCGACAGCAGTGAGACAGAGTCCGTCACACGCAGACACCTAATCCAACAGCACTGAGAGTCCGTCACACCCAGACACCTAATCCGACAGCACTGAGAGAGTTTCCGTCACACAGAGACACCTAATCCGACAGCACAGAGAGAGAGTCCGTCACACACAGACAGCTAAACCGACAGCAGTGAGAGAGAGTCCATCACACACAGACAGCTAAACCGACAGCAGTGAGAGAGAGTCCGTCACACACAGACACCTAAACTGACAGCACTGAGAGTCCATCACACCCAGACACCTGATCCGACAGCAGTGAGAGAGAGTCCGTCACACACAGACACCTAATCCGACAGCACTGAGAGAGAGTCCGTCACACACAGACACCTGATCCGACAGCAGTGAGACAGAGTCCGTCACACGCAGACACCTAATCCAACAGCACTGAGAGTCCGTCACACCCAGACACCTAATCCGACAGCACTGAGAGAGTTTCCGTCACACAGAGACACCTAATCCGACAGCACAGAGAGAGAGTCCGTCACACACAGACAGCTAAACCGACAGCAGTGAGAGAGAGTCTGTCACACAGAAACACCTAATCCTACAGCACTGAGAGAGAGTCCGTCACACACAGACACCTAATCCTACAGCACTGAGAGAGAGTCCGTCACACACAGACACCTGATCCGACAGCAGTGAGACAGAGTCCGTCACACGCAGACACCTAATCCAACAGCACTGAGAGTCCGTCACACCCAGACACCTAATCCGACAGCACTGAGAGAGTTTCCGTCACACAGAGACACCTAATCCGATAGCAATGAGAGAGAGTCACAGACAGACACCTAATCCGACAGCACTGAGAGAGTGTCCGTCACACAGAAACACCTAATCCGACAGCACAGAGAGAGAGTCCGTCACACACAGACAGCTAAACCGACAGCAGTGAGAGAGAGTCCATCACACACAGACAGCTAAACCGACAGCAGTGAGAGAGAGTCCGTCACACACAGACACCTAAACTGACAGCACAGAGACACAGTCCGTCACACACAGACACCTAATTCGACAGCAGTGAGAGAGAGTCCGTCACACACAGACACCTAATCCGACAGCAGTGAGACAGTCCGTCACACACAGACACCTAATTCGACAGCACTGAGAGAGAGTCCGTCACACACAGACACCTAATCCGACAGCACTGAGAGAGAGTCCGTCACACACAGACACCTAATCCGACAGCACTGAGAGAGAGTCCGTCACACACAGACACCTAATCCGACAGCAGTGAGAGAGAGTACGTCACACACAGACACCTAATCCGACAGCAGTGAGAGAGAGTCCGTCACACACAAACACCTAATCCGCCAGCGGGGAAAGAGAGTCCGTCACTCACAGACACCTAATCCGATAGGAGTGAGAGAGAGTCCGTCACACATAGTCACCTAATCCGACAGCATTGAGAGAGAGTCCGTCACACACAGACACCTAATCCGACATCACTGAGAGAGAGTCCGTCACACACAGACACCTAATTCGACAGCACTGAGAGCGACCGTCACACACAGACACCTAATCCGACGGCAGTGAAGGAGAGTCCGTCACGCACAGACACCTAATCCGACAGCAGTGAGAGAGAGTCCGTCACGCACAGACACCTAATCCTACAGCACTGAGGAGAATCCGTCACACAGACACCTAATCCGACAGTAGTGAGAGAGAGTCCGTCACAGACAGAGACCTAATCCGACAGCAGTGAGACGGTCCGTCACACACAGACACCTAAACCAACAGCAGTGAGAGAGACTCCTTCACACACAGACAGCTAATCCGATTGCCGTGAGAGAGAGCCTGCCACACACAGACATCTAATTCGATAGCACTGATAGAGAGTCCGTCACACACAGACACCTGATCCGACAGCACTGAGAGAGAGTCCGTCACACACAGACACCTGATCCGACAGCAGTGAGACAGAGTCCGTCACACGCAGACACCTAATCCAACAGCACTGAGAGTCCGTCACACCCAGACACCTAATCCGACATCACTGAGAGAGAGTCCGTCACACAAAGACACCTAATCCGACAGCAATGAGAGAGAGTCACAGACAGACACCTAAACCGACAGCAGTGAGAGAGAGTCCGTCACACAGAGACACCTAATCCGACAGCAATGAGAGAGACACAGACAGACACCTAAACCGACAGCAGTGAGAGAGAGTCTGTCACACAGAAACACGTAATCCTACAGCACTGAGAGAGAGTCCGTCACACACAGACACCTAATCCTACAGCACTGAGAGAGAGTCCGTCACACACAGACACCTAATCCGACAGCACTGAGAGAGAGTCCGTCACGCAGAAACACCTAATCCGACAGCACTGAGAGAGAGTCCGTCACACAGAAACACCTAATCCGCCAGCAGTGAGAGAGAGTCTGTCACACACAGACACCTAAACTGACAGCACTGAGAGAGAGTCCGTCACGCACAGACACCTAATCCGCCAGCAGTGAGAGAGAGTCCGTCACACACAGACACCTAAACTGACAGCACTGAGAGAGAGTCCGTCACACAGAGACACCTAATCCGACAGCACTGAGAGAGACCGTCACACAGACACCTAATCCGACAGCAGTGAGACGGAGTCCGTCACACACAGACACCTAAACCAACAGCAGTGAGAGAGACTCCTTCACACACAGACAGCTAATCCGATAGCCGTGAGAGAGAGTCCGTCACACACAGACACCTAATCCAATAGCACTGAGAGGGAGTCCGTGACACACAGACACCTATTCCGACAGCCCGGAGAGAGAGTCCGTCACACACAGACACCTAATCCGACAGCAGTTAGAGAGAGTCCGTCACACACAGACACCTAAACCAACAGCACAGAGAGAGAGTCCGTCACACACAGACAAGTAATGCGACAGCAGTGAGAGAGAGAGAGTCCATCACACACAGACAGCTAATCCAACAGCACTGAGAGAGGATCCGTCACACAGAGACACCTAATCCGACAGCAGTGAGAGAGTCCGTCACACTCAGACATCTAATCCGACAGCACTGAGAGAGAGTCCGTCACACACAGACACCTAATCCGACAGCAGTGAGAGAGAGTCCGTCACACACAGACACCTAATCCGACAGCAGTGAGAGAGATTCCGTCACACACAGACACCTAATCCGACAGCAGTGAGAGAGTCCGTCACACTCAGACATCTAATCCGACAGCACTGAGAGAGAGTCCGTCACACACAGACACCTAATCCGACAGCAGTGAGAGAGAGTCCGTCACACACAGACACCTAATCCGACAGCAGTGAGAGAGATTCCGTCACACACAGACACCTAATCCGACAGCAGTGAGAGAGATTCCGTCACACACAGACACCTAATCCAACAGCACTGAGAGACAGTCCGTCACACACAGACACCTAATCCGACAGCAGTGAGAGAGAGTCCGTCACACACAGACACCTAATCCGACAGCAGTGAGAGAGTCCGTCACACTCAGACATCTAATCCGACAGCACTGAAAGAGAGTCCGTCACACACAGACATCTAATCCGATAGCACTGAGAGAGAGTCCGTCACACACAGACACCTGATCCGACAGCACTGAGAGAGAGTCCGTCACACACAGACACCTAATCCGGTAGCTCAGAGAGAGAGTCCGTCACACACAGACACCTGATCCGGCAGCAGTTAGAAAGAGTCCGTCACGCACGGACACCTAATCCCACAGCAGTGAGAGTCCGTCGCACACAGACACCTAATCCGACAGCACTGAGAGAGAGTCCGTCACACACTGACACCTAAACCAACAGCAGTGAGAGAGACTCCTTCACACACAGATAGCTAATCCGATAGCCGTGAGAGAGAGTCTGCCACACACAGACATCTAATTCGATAGCACTGAGAGAGAGTCCGTCACACACAGACACGTAATCAGACAGCAGTGAGACAGAGTCCGTTACACACAAACACCTAATCCGCCAGCGGTGAAAGAGAGTCCGTCACTCACAGACACCTAATCCGACAGCAGTGAGAGAGTCCGTTACACACAGACACCTAATGCGACAGTACTGAGAGAGAGTCCATCACACACAGACAAGTAATCCAAAAGCAGTGATAGACAGTCCATCACACACAGACACCTGATCCGACAGCAGTGATACAGAGTCCGTCACACGCAGACACCTAATCCAACAGCACTGAGAGTCCGTCACACCCAGACACCTAATCCGACATCACTGAGAGAGAGTCCGTCACGCACAGACACCTAAACTGACAGCAGTGAGAGAGAGTCCGTCACACACAGACACCTAATCCGACATCACTGAGAGAGAGTCCGTCACGCACAGACACCTAAACTGACAGCAGTGAGAGTCCATCTGACACAGACACCTAAACCAGCAGCACTGAGAGAGAGTCCGTCACACACAGACACCTAATCCGACATCACTGAGAGAGAGAGTCCGTCATGCACAGACACCTAAACTGACAGCAGTGAGAGTCCATCTGACACAGACACCTAAACCAGCAGCACTGAGAGAGAGCCCGTCACGCACAGACACCTAATCCGACAGAAGTGAGAGAGAGTCCGTCACACAGACACCTAATCCAATAGCACTGAGAGGGAGTCCGTGACACACAGACACCTAATCCAACAGCAGTTAGAGAGAGTCCGTCACACACAGACACCTGATCCGACAGCAGTGAAAGTCTGTCACACACAGACACCTAATCCGACAGCAGTGAGAGAGAGTCCGTCACACACAGACACCTAATCCGACAGCAGTGAGAGAGTCCGTCACACTCAGACATCTAATCCGACAGCACTGAGAGAGAGTCCGTCACACACAGACACCTAATCCGACAGCAGTGAGAGAGAGTCCGTCACACACAGACACCTAATCCGACAGCAGTGAGAGAGATTCCGTCACACACAGACACCTAATCCGACAGCAGTGAGAGAGATTCCGTCACACACAGACACCTAATCCGACAGCACTGAGAGACAGTCCGTCACACACAGACACCTAATCCGACAGCAGTGAGAGAGAGTCCGTCACACACAGACACCTAATCCGACAGCAGTGAGAGAGTCCGTCACACTCAGACATCTAATCCGACAGCACTGAAAGAGAGTCCGTCACACACAGACATCTAATCCGATAGCACTGAGAGAGAGTCCGTCACACACAGACACCTGATCCGACAGCACTGAGAGAGAGTCCGTCACACACAGACACCTAATCCGGTAGCTCAGAGAGAGAGTCCGTCACACACAGACACCTGATCCGACAGCAGTTAGAAAGAGTCCGTCACGCACGGACACCTAATCCCACAGCAGTGAGAGTCCGTCGCACACAGACACCTAATCCGACAGCACTGAGAGAGAGTCCGTCACACACTGACACCAAATCCGACAGCACTGAGGAGAATCCGTCACACACAGACACCTAATCCGACAGCAGTGAGACGGAGTCCGTCACACACAGACACCTAAACCAACAGCAGTGAGAGAGACTCCTTCACACACAGATAGCTAATCCGATAGCCGTGAGAGAGAGTCTGCCACACACAGACATCTAATTCGATAGCACTGAGAGAGAGTCCGTCACACACAGACACGTAATCAGACAGCAGTGAGACAGAGTCCGTTACACACAAACACCTAATCCGCCAGCGGTGAAAGAGAGTCCGTCACTCACAGACACCTAATCCGACAGCAGTGAGAGATAGTCCGTCACACTCAGACACCTAATCCTACAGCACTGAGGAGAATCCGTCACACAGACACCTAATCCGACAGCACTGAGAGAGAGTCCATCACACACAGACAAGTAATCCAAAAGCAGTGATAGACAGTCCATCACACACAGACACCTGATCCGACAGCAGTGATACAGAGTCCGTCACACGCAGACACCTAATCCAACAGCACTGAGAGTCCGTCACACCCAGACACCTAATCCGACATCACTGAGAGAGAGTCCGTCACGCACAGACACCTAAACTGACAGCAGTGAGAGAGAGTCCGTCACACACAGACACCTAATCCGACATCACTGAGAGAGAGTCCGTCACGCACAGACACCTAAACTGACAGCAGTGAGAGTCCATCTGACACAGACACCTAAACCAGCAGCACTGAGAGAGAGAGTCCGTCACACACAGACACCTAATCCGACATCACTGAGAGAGAGAGTCCGTCATGCACAGACACCTAAACTGACAGCAGTGAGAGTCCATCTGACACAGACACCTAAACCAGCAGCACTGAGAGAGAGCCCGTCACGCACAGACACCTAATCCGACAGAAGTGAGAGAGAGTCCGTCACACAGACACCTAATCCAATAGCACTGAGAGGGAGTCCGTGACACACAGACACCTAATCCAACAGCAGTTAGAGAGAGTCCGTCACACACAGACACCTAATCCGACAGCAGTGAGAGAGTCCGTCACACTCAGACATCTAATCCGACAGCACTGAAAGAGAGTCCGTCACACACAGACATCTAATCCGATAGCACTGAGAGAGAGTCCGTCACACACAGACACCTGATCCGACAGCACTGAGAGAGAGTCCGTCACACACAGACACCTAATCCGGTAGCTCAGAGAGAGAGTCCGTCACACACAGACACCTGATCCGACAGCAGTGAGACAGAGTCCGTCACACGCAGACACCTAATCCAACAGCACTGAGAGTCCGTCACACCCAGACACCTAATCCGACATCACTGAGAGAGAGTCCGTCACACAAAGACACCTAATCCGACAGCAATGAGAGAGAGTCACAGACAGACACCTAAACCGACAGCAGTGAGAGAGAGTCCGTCACACAGAGACACCTAATCCGACAGCAATGAGAGAGACACAGACAGACACCTAAACCGACAGCAGTGAGAGAGAGTCTGTCACACAGAAACACGTAATCCTACAGCACTGAGAGAGAGTCCGTCACACACAGACACCTAATCCTACAGCACTGAGAGAGAGTCCGTCACACACAGACACCTAATCCGACAGCACTGAGAGAGAGTCCGTCACACAGAAACACCTAATCCGACAGCACTGAGAGAGAGTCCGTCACACAGAAACACCTAATCCGCCAGCAGTGAGAGAGAGTCTGTCACACACAGACACCTAAACTGACAGCACTGAGAGAGAGTCCGTCACGCACAGACACCTAATCCGCCAGCAGTGAGAGAGAGTCCGTCACACACAGACACCTAAACTGACAGCACTGAGAGAGAGTCCGTCACACAGAGACACCTAATCCGACAGCACTGAGAGAGACCGTCACACAGACACCTAATCCGACAGCAGTGAGACGGAGTCCGTCACACACAGACACCTAAACCAACAGCAGTGAGAGAGACTCCTTCACACACAGACAGCTAATCCGATAGCCGTGAGAGAGAGTCCGTCACACACAGACACCTAATCCAATAGCACTGAGAGGGAGTCCGTGACACACAGACACCTATTCCGACAGCCCGGAGAGAGAGTCCGTCACACACAGACACCTAATCCGACAGCAGTTAGAGAGAGTCCGTCACACACAGACACCTAAACCAACAGCACAGAGAGAGAGTCCGTCACACACAGACAAGTAATGCGACAGCAGTGAGAGAGAGAGTCCATCACACACAGACAGCTAATCCAACAGCACTGAGAGAGGATCCGTCACACAGAGACACCTAATCCGACAGCAGTGAGAGAGTCCGTCACACTCAGACATCTAATCCGACAGCACTGAGAGAGAGTCCGTCACACACAGACACCTAATCCGACAGCAGTGAGAGAGAGTCCGTCACACACAGACACCTAATCCGACAGCAGTGAGAGAGATTCCGTCACACACAGACACCTAATCCGACAGCAGTGAGAGAGTCCGTCACACTCAGACATCTAATCCGACAGCACTGAGAGAGAGTCCGTCACACACAGACACCTAATCCGACAGCAGTGAGAGAGAGTCCGTCACACACAGACACCTAATCCGACAGCAGTGAGAGAGATTCCGTCACACACAGACACCTAATCCGACAGCAGTGAGAGAGATTCCGTCACACACAGACACCTAATCCGACAGCACTGAGAGACAGTCCGTCACACACAGACACCTAATCCGACAGCAGTGAGAGAGAGTCCGTCACACACAGACACCTAATCCGACAGCAGTGAGAGAGTCCGTCACACTCAGACATCTAATCCGACAGCACTGAAAGAGAGTCCGTCACACACAGACATCTAATCCGATAGCACTGAGAGAGAGTCCGTCACACACAGACACCTGATCCGACAGCACTGAGAGAGAGTCCGTCACACACAGACACCTAATCCGGTAGCTCAGAGAGAGAGTCCGTCACACACAGACACCTGATCCGGCAGCAGTTAGAAAGAGTCCGTCACGCACGGACACCTAATCCCACAGCAGTGAGAGTCCGTCGCACACAGACACCTAATCCGACAGCACTGAGAGAGAGTCCGTCACACACTGACACCTAAACCAACAGCAGTGAGAGAGACTCCTTCACACACAGATAGCTAATCCGATAGCCGTGAGAGAGAGTCTGCCACACACAGACATCTAATTCGATAGCACTGAGAGAGAGTCCGTCACACACAGACACGTAATCAGACAGCAGTGAGACAGAGTCCGTTACACACAAACACCTAATCCGCCAGCGGTGAAAGAGAGTCCGTCACTCACAGACACCTAATCCGACAGCAGTGAGAGAGTCCGTTACACACAGACACCTAATGCGACAGTACTGAGAGAGAGTCCATCACACACAGACAAGTAATCCAAAAGCAGTGATAGACAGTCCATCACACACAGACACCTGATCCGACAGCAGTGATACAGAGTCCGTCACACGCAGACACCTAATCCAACAGCACTGAGAGTCCGTCACACCCAGACACCTAATCCGACATCACTGAGAGAGAGTCCGTCACGCACAGACACCTAAACTGACAGCAGTGAGAGAGAGTCCGTCACACACAGACACCTAATCCGACATCACTGAGAGAGAGTCCGTCACGCACAGACACCTAAACTGACAGCAGTGAGAGTCCATCTGACACAGACACCTAAACCAGCAGCACTGAGAGAGAGTCCGTCACACACAGACACCTAATCCGACATCACTGAGAGAGAGAGTCCGTCATGCACAGACACCTAAACTGACAGCAGTGAGAGTCCATCTGACACAGACACCTAAACCAGCAGCACTGAGAGAGAGCCCGTCACGCACAGACACCTAATCCGACAGAAGTGAGAGAGAGTCCGTCACACAGACACCTAATCCAATAGCACTGAGAGGGAGTCCGTGACACACAGACACCTAATCCAACAGCAGTTAGAGAGAGTCCGTCACACACAGACACCTGATCCGACAGCAGTGAAAGTCTGTCACACACAGACACCTAATCCGACAGCAGTGAGAGAGAGTCCGTCACACACAGACACCTAATCCGACAGCAGTGAGAGAGTCCGTCACACTCAGACATCTAATCCGACAGCACTGAGAGAGAGTCCGTCACACACAGACACCTAATCCGACAGCAGTGAGAGAGAGTCCGTCACACACAGACACCTAATCCGACAGCAGTGAGAGAGATTCCGTCACACACAGACACCTAATCCGACAGCAGTGAGAGAGATTCCGTCACACACAGACACCTAATCCGACAGCACTGAGAGACAGTCCGTCACACACAGACACCTAATCCGACAGCAGTGAGAGAGAGTCCGTCACACACAGACACCTAATCCGACAGCAGTGAGAGAGTCCGTCACACTCAGACATCTAATCCGACAGCACTGAAAGAGAGTCCGTCACACACAGACATCTAATCCGATAGCACTGAGAGAGAGTCCGTCACACACAGACACCTGATCCGACAGCACTGAGAGAGAGTCCGTCACACACAGACACCTAATCCGGTAGCTCAGAGAGAGAGTCCGTCACACACAGACACCTGATCCGACAGCAGTTAGAAAGAGTCCGTCACGCACGGACACCTAATCCCACAGCAGTGAGAGTCCGTCGCACACAGACACCTAATCCGACAGCACTGAGA
The DNA here is from genome assembly GCF_030144855.1 of Hypanus sabinus. Taxonomy (NCBI): domain Eukaryota; kingdom Metazoa; phylum Chordata; class Chondrichthyes; order Myliobatiformes; family Dasyatidae; genus Hypanus; species Hypanus sabinus. Next base: position 133,357,065 of record NC_082706.1, read on the forward strand.
GAGAGTCCGTCACACACTGACACCAAATCCGACAGCACTGAGGAGAATCCGTCACACACAGACACCTAATCCGACAGCAGTGAGACGGAGTCCGTCACACACAGACACCTAAACCAACAGCAGTGAGAGAGACTCCTTCACACACAGATAGCTAATCCGATAGCCGTGAGAGAGAGTCTGCCACACACAGACATCTAATTCGATAGCACTGAGAGAGAGTCCGTCACACACAGACACGTAATCAGACAGCAGTGAGACAGAGTCCGTTACACACAAACACCTAATCCGCCAGCGGTGAAAGAGAGTCCGTCACTCACAGACACCTAATCCGACAGCAGTGAGAGATAGTCCGTCACACTCAGACACCTAATCCTACAGCACTGAGGAGAATCCGTCACACAGACACCTAATCCGACAGCACTGAGAGAGAGTCCATCACACACAGACAAGTAATCCAAAAGCAGTGATAGACAGTCCATCACACACAGACACCTGATCCGACAGCAGTGATACAGAGTCCGTCACACGCAGACACCTAATCCAACAGCACTGAGAGTCCGTCACACCCAGACACCTAATCCGACATCACTGAGAGAGAGTCCGTCACGCACAGACACCTAAACTGACAGCAGTGAGAGAGAGTCCGTCACACACAGACACCTAATCCGACATCACTGAGAGAGAGTCCGTCACGCACAGACACCTAAACTGACAGCAGTGAGAGTCCATCTGACACAGACACCTAAACCAGCAGCACTGAGAGAGAGTCCGTCACACACAGACACCTAATCCGACATCACTGAGAGAGAGTCCGTCATGCACAGACACCTAAACTGACAGCAGTGAGAGTCCATCTGACACAGACACCTAAACCAGCAGCACTGAGAGAGAGCCCGTCACGCACAGACACCTAATCCGACAGAAGTGAGAGAGAGTCCGTCACACAGACACCTAATCCAATAGCACTGAGAGGGAGTCCGTGACACACAGACACCTAATCCAACAGCAGTTAGAGAGAGTCCGTCACACACAGACACCTAATCCGACAGCAGTGAGAGAGTCCGTCACACTCAGACATCTAATCCGACAGCACTGAAAGAGAGTCCGTCACACACAGACATCTAATCCGATAGCACTGAGAGAGAGTCCGTCACACACAGACACCTGATCCGACAGCACTGAGAGAGAGTCCGTCACACACAGACACCTAATCCGGTAGCTCAGAGAGAGAGTCCGTCACACACAGACACCTGATCCGGCAGCAGTTAGATAGAGTCCGTCACGCACGGACACCTAATCCCACAGCAGTGAGAGTCCGTCACACACAGACACCTAATCCGACAGCACTGAGAGAGAGTCCATCACACACAGACACCAAATCCGACAGCACTGAGGAGAATCCTTCACACACAGACACCTAATCCGACAGCAGTGAGACGGAGTCCGTCACACACAGACACCTAATACGACAGCAGTGAGAGAGAGTCCGTCACACACAGACACCTAATCCGACATCACTGAGAGAGAGCCCGTCACGCACAGACACCTAAACCAGCAGCACTGAGAGAGAGTCCGTCACACACAGACACCTAATCTGATAGCACAGAGAGAGAGAGAGAGAGTCCATCACACACAGACACCTGATCCAACAGCACTGAGACAGAGTCCGTCACTCTCAGACACCTAATCCGACAGCAGTGAGAGAGAGTCCGTCACACACAGACACCTAATCCGACATCACTGAGAGAGAGTCCGTCACGCACAGACACCTAATCCGACAGAAGTGAGAGAGAGTCCATCACACACAGACACCTGATCCAACAGCACTGAGACAGAGTCCGTCACACTCAGACACCTAATCCGACAGCAGTGAGAGAGAGTCCGTCACACACAGACACCTAATGTGACAGCAGTGAGAGAGAGTCCGTCACACACAGACACCTATTCTGACAGCACGGAGAGAGAGTCCGTCACACACAGACACCTGTTCCGACAGCAGTGAGAGAGAGTCCGTCACACACAGACACCTATTCTGACAGCACGGAGAGAGAGTCCGTCACACACAGACACCTGTTCCGACAGCAGTGAGAGAGACTCTGTCACACACAGACACCTAATCCAACAGCAGTGAGAGTCCATCTGACACAGACACCTAAACCAGCAGCACTGAGAGAGAGTCCGTCACACAGAGACACCTAATCTGACAGCGCTGAGAGAGAGTCCGTCACACACAGACACCTAATCCGACAGCAGTGAGAGAGAGTCCGTCACACACAGACACCTAATCCGACAGCAGTGAGAGAGAGTCCGTCACACACAGACACCTAATCCGACAGCAGTGAGAGAGAGTCCGTCACACACAGACACCTAATCCGACAGCAGTGAGAGAGAGTCCGTCACACACAGACACCTAATCCGACAGCAGTGAGAGAGAGTCCGTCACACACAGACACCTAATCCGACAGCAGTGAGAGAGAGACCGTCACACACAGAAATGTAATCCGTTAGCACTGAGAGGGAGTCCGTCACACACAGACACCTAATCTGACAGCACTGAGAGTCCGTCTCACACAGACACGTAATCCAACAGCAGTGAGAGAGAGTCCGTCACACACAGACACCTGATCCGACAGCACTGAGAGAGAGTCCGTAACACACAGACACCTAAACTGACAGCACTGAGACACAGTCCGTCACACACAGACACCTAATTCGACAGCAGTGAGAGAGAGTCCGTCACGCAGACACCTAATCCGACAGCAGTGAGAGAGTGTCCGTCACACACAGACACCTGATCCGACAGAACCGAGTGACAGGCAGCTATACAATCCCCTATACTTGCTCATCTTCCATGCTGGCCTCTTGTCTCAATCTTTCTCTTCTCTTTCTTAGGTGAAATTGAGTAGAATTAGCGTTGATTGTGCGCTCGCGCCCCAGAACGTGGCTGCTGCGCCTGAAGGTAGCTCACCTCCTGTAATCTTGGAGACAGCTGAACACTGGATCACTCAGTCAATCTTCAAGTAGCAGATCGCAGGCTCTAACAGAACCAGAAACACATTTAAAGTAAAAGAAGGTGCAGAAGTTGTGAAATAAACATTTCCTTGGACTATATGTAGGGTGTTGCCTGAGAAAGCAGTTGGACCATCAGTGCAAGAATTAAGGGAACTAATTCTGGGGAAGTGTTCATGGTTTAATTATTTATTGAAAAATCTGATTGTGGGACAGTGTAGCGGTGGGGTTATGTACCTGTTTCTCAAACATTGAGTATGTGTCTTCAAGCTCCTGTCCCGCCTCCTTGTTTGTGGCAATGAGATGAGGGCACTTCCTGTCTGCTGGGGGTCCTTGATCGTGGATGCTGCCTTTTTGATGTATTGCTATTTGAAGATGCCCTGGATGCTGGGGAGGCCATTCTCCATGATGCAGCTGGCTGAGTTTTCAACTTCCTGCAACTTTTTCTGATTCTGTGCAGTTGGCCCCCTCCATGCCAAATGATGGTGCAACCAATTAGAATGCTCTCATAGTGTATCTGTTCAAATTTGCAATTGTCTTTGGCAACATACCAATTCTCATCAAACTCCTAATAAAGTATATCCACTGTCATGCTTTCTTTGTAATTGCATCAGTTGGCTGGACCTCAGAGATTGTGACACTCAGGAACTCAAAATTGCTCTCCCTTTGCTCTTCTGATCCCTCAGTGAGGTCTGGTGTGTGTTCCCTTGATTTACCTTTCCTGAAATCCACAATCAATTGAGTGCAAATTTGCTGCTGTGATACTACTCAACCAGCTGATCTATTTCGCTCATGTATGCCCCCTATTCTGTCAGCAAGAATTGTGTAATCAGCATATTTATAGCTGGTGCTTCAGCTCTGCCTAGCCACACAGTTGTGGGTGTGGACAGAGTTGAGTAGCGGGTGTAGCTCGCATTGTTGAGGTGCGCCAGTGTTGATTGTCAGCGACAATGAGATATTATTTCTGATCCACACAGTCTGTTGTAGAGAGAGGTACAAAGGCCCAGGTTTTGCAGTTTGCTATTTTGACGGAGGGTATGTTTGTGTTAAATGCTGAGTGTAGTCAATGAACAGCAGTATTACTATTGTCTAGATGATCCAAGGCCACATGAAGAACCAGTGAGACTGCGTGTGCTGTAGACCTGTTGTGGTGATAGGAAAATTGCAGCAGGTACAGGTCCTTGCTTAGGCAGGAGTTGATTTTAGCCAAGACCAACTTCTCAAAGCACCTCATCACAGTAGATGTGAGTGTCACTGGATGATAGTCATTGAGGCAGCTCACCCTGCTCTTCTTTGGCACTGGCATGATTGTTGTCTTTTTGAAGCAGGTGGGAATCTCTGACTACAACAGTGAGAGATTAAGAATGCGTTTGACCACTCTTGCTAGTTGGTTGGCACAAGTTTTCAGAGCCCTACCAGGCACAGCATTAGGGCCTGTTGTCTTGCAAGGATGCAATCTCTTGACAAATGTTCTGACATTGGCCTCTGAGACAGAGATCACAGTGTATCCAGAAGCTGCAGGGATTCACATAAACTTTGTTTTATTCTGCCTTTCAAAGCATGCATAAAAGGCATCAAGCTCATCTGGGAGTGAAGCATCACAGCCATTAATGGTGTTAGGTTTCACTAAAACACATGTCACAGCATCTCTAGGAGAAGACTGGGCACAGAGAAATCTACAAAGCAAAAAATCAAACAACATTGTATGTTGTAAAGGGAATTACTGTGGTGCTTTAAAAAGAAACCTTTTCAAAGATATAAGATGTAATATAGAACATCATGTTCTTATAACAAGTACCAAATTAATATGGTGGCACAATTCACCAGAATGTTGCCTGGGATGGAATTTCTTAGTCATTCTCGCTTCTCTCCCCCTCCCATCAGGCAGAAGATACAAAAGCCTCGAAGACCATGTCACCAGGATCAAGGACAGCTTCTATCCCACTGTTAGAAGATACCCTTGTATGATAATATGGACTCTTGTCCTCACATTCTACCTCATCTTGGCCTTGTACCCTTTTGTCTGTCTGCATCTTCAGAATTCAAAATATAACACTTCCCTTTTGTTATTGTTTTCCCTTGTACCACCTCAATGCACTGGTGTGATGAAATGATCTGTCTGGATGACATGTAAAACAGAGTTTTTCACTGTATCTCGGAAATCTGTAGATCTGTAGAGTCTTCCATTTGTAGATTTTATCCTTACCTTCATAAATCAGCATGTGTTATGTATACTACTGTGCTTTATATCCTGCTTCAGAAAAATGTTGTCTCATTTCTATATACATTATATGGTTATATACATGTATATAGTTAAATGACAATAAACTTGACTTGAAGTGGCTAATGCAAGGGAGCCTAAATTTAAGGTGACTGGAGGAAAGTATCGGGGGTATGTTGGAGGCAAGTTCTTTACACACAGGAATAGTGTTGAAAGGACTAGACAGGGTGGATGTAAGAGGATGTTGGCTATGGTGGAGGTACCCACAACTAAAGGGGGCTGCCTCAAAACTGAGGGGTAAAGAGGAATTTTTTTAGCTAGAGAGTAATAAATCTGTGGGTATATTTAAGGCAGAAGTTGATCATTCCCTGATCAGTCAGGACATCAAAGTATGTGGCAAAAAGGCAGGTGTTTGGGGTTGAGTGGGATCCAGGATCAGTCATGATGGAATGGTGGAGCAGACTCGATGGGCTGAATGGACTAATTCTGCTCCTATGTTTTATGGTCTTACAGAGGCATAAACATTAGAGGCATTTAAATAGACACATGAATGATAGAAAAATGGAGGGCCATGTAGCACGGAAGGGTTAGGTTGATCTTAGGGTAATTTTAGAAGTGCACCAAAGAGCATACACTGTGCTGCAATGTTCTATTTTCTACATGACATTAACAAAAACTTTTATTAAAAAAGCAAGGGAGGGAGACTGGATTTGTTTTAAATAGTGTGGGGGGAGATTAAGGGGGAACCTAACAGAGGTATATACATTTATGAGGGGCACTTATAGAGTGGACAGTAGCAAAAGTTCCCCATTGCAGAGGGCCCATAACCAGAGGGCTTAGGTTTAAGGCAAGAAGTAAAAAGTTTAGAAATAAAGAATTCTTTCAGCCAGAGGATGGTTGGAGTTTTGAATGTACTGCTTGACAGGGTGATGGATGCAGAGACTCTCACAAGATTTAAGAAATATCTAGATGGGAACTTGAATTACCAAGGCATAGAAGGCTACGGATCAAGTTCTGGTTAAGAGGGATTAACATGGATGGGTAGACAAGGTCAGCATGGAACACAGGAGCTGTAAGGTCTGTTTCGGTGCTCTATGACTCAACGGCATTCTCTAAACATTCACCTTCATGGGAGATTGCAGTGCATAGATTAGTGACTCAAAAAATTCGGAGGAGCCTGCAAATCTTGAGCAGGACAAACAAAATTCTGGAGGAACTCAGCAAGACAGGAAGCATCTATGGAGGGGAATTAACAGTCGACGTTTTGAGCCAGGACTCTTCATCAGTTTATCTTTGAACTCCAGCCTTTCCTGTTATCACTTAATCCTTTCAGGGTATTTTATAGTATAGCCTACAGTTTGAATTGTGGAATTAGTGCTTAATTTAACTGCAACTGACCAGGTATTGTTTAATCTCTGCATAATTCTTGTTTGCACCAAAGGTCCCGGTGGATGAGAACCAGGATGAGTATCATGAACCATCAGGACAAAACAGAAAGAACTGCTCGGTCTTCTTGTGTTAATCAGCCATGAGCCTTCTGTGTACTCCGCTGATCTCTGCTCAAAGGCAGAATTACATAGTGTTGATGCTTGAGTGTCAGTTTCTCAGTATGGTGTGGGGTTCAGAAAAACCCCTAAAGCTTTTTTTCCACAGAGGGCAGTGGGTGCTTGGAATGTGCAGCCAGAGGTGGAGGTGGGTGTATTTACATACAATAGGGGCATTTAGGAGGTTCTTAGATAGGCACATGGATGGGTAGACAATGAGGGATATTGATTGTACAGGCAGAAACAAGTAGTGTAATTAAACCAACCCAAAGTGGGCCAAAGGGCCTGTCCTGTGTTGTAGTGTAATCTTGTTTTATAACCTACAAAAACCTGTGAAAAAAGCCATCTCAGCTCTGTGGTTAAGAAGGCGAACGGTGCATTGGCCTTCATCAAACATGGGATTGAGTTTAGGAGCCGAGAGGTAATGTTGCAGCTATATAGGACTCTGGGTCAGACTCCACTTGGAGTAATGTGCTCAGTTCTGGTCGCCTCACTACAGGAAGGATGTGGAAGCCATAGAAAGGGTGCAGAGGAGATTTACAAGGACGTTGCCTGGATTGGGGAGCATGCCTTATGAGAATAAGTTGAGTGAACTCGGCCTTTTCTCCTTGGAGCAAAGGAGGATGAGAGGTGACCTGATAGAGGTGTACAAGATGATGAGAGGCATCGATTGTGTGGATAGTCAGAGGCTTTTTCTCAGGGCTGGAATGGTTGCCACAAGAGGACACAGGTTTAAGGTGCTGGGGAGTAGGTACAGAGGAGATGTCAGCAGTAAGTTTTTTTACTCAGAGAGTGGTGAGTGTGTGGAATGAACTGTCGGCAATGGTGGTGGAGGCAGATACAACAGGGTCTTTTAAGAGGCTTTTAGATAGGTACATGGAGCTTAGTAAAATAGAGGGCTATGTGTAAGCCTATTAATTTCTGAGGTAGGGACATGTTCGGCACAACTTTGTGGGCTGAAGGGCCTGTATTGTGCTGTAGGTTTTCTATGTTACCTGCTCTCCCTGGCATAAGGCCATTTTAAAAACCTTAAATGTCTCTGCCATTTTAAAAACCTTAAATGTCTCTGAATGTCATTCCAAAAATTAATCAGACTAGCACAAAACTTAAAAAGTGTTATTTACTAGCATTTAGAAACAGCTAAAATATTAAAAAAACTAAAATAATGTAATAATAAATAAGCACTGGCTTTGTCTTTGGCAATTGTTCCTTTCTAACCAGATGAATGGATTGGCCAAGGTGGTATCAAGTCCAACCTGGTGCAGGGTTCTGGGCAAAGTCCTCTGTTCTGGGGAATCCGAAGATCTTGATCCATTCCTGAAGGATCATATCAGCTATGATTTAGTAGGTGGTGCCGCTGTTGCTCTGAAAGAATTGAACCCCCATTCGAGAGTCTGGAGGACAAAACCCACCGTATTACTGAGGGAGTGTTGAGTTGTTCATAGTTTTACCTCCTGAGATCAGTTATGGTCTTGACTGGATGAAGAAATAGCACAGCAAAGAGTAGATATGCTCTTTTTAGCATCCTGACCTATCTTTATTTTTCAGTCAATATCACAGATACCAATTACCTGTCTATTCTCATAGCGCTACTTTTGCGAATTTACTGTGGATATGGTGTTTCTTGCACTATTAGTATTAATAGTAGTTATGCTTCAGAAACTTCCCGGAGTACTGTGGATGTTGGAGGCACAATTAGCAGAGCTGCTGTCTCACAGTGCCAGAACTTTGGATTCAATCCTGACCTCGGGTGCTGCCTATATGGAGTTTGCATGTTCTTCCTCTGAATGCATGGGCTTCCTCCCACATCTCAAAAGCATGCCACCTGGTAGATTCATTTGCTATAAGTTGACGTAATGTTTTAGGTACGTGGTAGAATCTGAAGGGAGTTGTGGGGACATGAGGGAGAACTGATTGCAGGAAAATCATTGGAAGACTGGAAATGGTGGAACTGATCTAAGAGCTAGCATGGAATAGTTGGACTGAATGGACTACCTTTTACATGAAGAGGAAGTATAAGAAATTGAAATGTAGTGAAGTATGATACAAAATGAGAGAAGCAGCTCCATATTATTTATCTATTAATTGAGTCAGAGCACAAAAAAGGCCCTTCTAGCTCTTTGAGCTAGGCTGCCCAGCCACCCCGAGTTAACTCTAGCCTAATCATGGGACAATTCAGAACCACTAATTAACCTACTAACTGGTTTGTCTTTGGACTGTGGGAGGAAACTGGAGCAACAGAGAAAACCCATGCATCCAACAGACAAGAGACCAGGACAAGAATAGCAGCCTTACTATAACCAATCATGCTGTTGCAACTAAGAGGACTACATTCTGATGAAAGCTGAACTCTGTTTCTCTCTCCACAGATGCTGCCTGGCTTGCTGAGTATTCCCAGAATTATTTTAATTTCTAAGCCACATTAACCCTCTACTTCTGAAACTGAGTCCACTCATAAAGGAGAGAAAATCTGCAGATGCTGGAAATCCAGAGCAACATACACAAAATGCTGGAGGAGCTCAGCAGACCAAACAGCATCCATGGAAAAGAGTACAGTTGATGTTTCAGGCCGAGACCCTTCTGTCCTGCTGAAGGGTCTCGACGCAAAAAGCTGACTGTACTCCTTTCCACAGATGCTGCCTGGCCTGCTGAGTTCCTCCAGCATTTTGTGTATGTTACTTCCATTCATAAAGAGTTGATTTTTATTTAACACTTCCATGATCAATTTTTACTATGTTGACATTTTATTCTAGTATTATTAAATTATTTGAATTTAATTCCCTAGATGCCATGGAACTCATGTCTCCAGATCAATAACCCAGGCCTGCAGACATTACTTCAATGTCATAACCGCTATGCTCTCATGTCCCAAGCATGTGTAGCAGAAAATAAATTGCATAGATGCTACGTTATGAAGCTGACGAAACACTGTGGAGGAAAGATAATAAGGATATTTATACTGGCCAATAAAATGTTTGAGAGAAAACTTGCGCAATCGTATATGGTAGCATGGATCAGTAGGGCCAAATGGCCTATTTCCCTGCTGTACATGTTTGTGATGGACAGCATGCAATTGCAGGAGAAGCGTAACTGGTTTCTATGTGGCAGACCAGCTGTTACATAGGAAATAGTTCATCTGCCCTTTCAGCTACAGGCAATGACAAATGATTATGTGCATGGGAGGTGCACGGGGTGTTCACTGGTACTCAGGTGTAAACCTCATACACGTGGGCACATATAACTCAGGTCATCCATCATTCTTTTTTTTTAAACAAATGTCCTTGAGTCAATTTTGACCACAAGTCAGAAAATATACAATATCACTGGATATGGTACCTGTTACAGTGTTGCAATGAATTGTATGAAAAGCACATAAGACTGATAAGAGCAATTACTAAAAGGAACAGAGAAGAAGCTCATTCCATTGCTCGTAGGAATGAATGTCGTGTGGGAGTTAGACTTTTGAATTGAAGTCTTAGATTTATACAGCACAGAAATGGCCCTTTGATCCAACTCATTTATGCCGACTAACTTGTCTATCTGAACTAGTCCCAGTTGGCCCATATTTTTCCATTATTTGTCCCAAGGTCTTTCAATTGTACTCACCTCTACTACTTCCACTAGTAGCTTGTTCCATGACAAATAGGTAATTTTTAAACGATGCCTCATAGAAAGCACTCCATCTGGATGCATAATGGCTTGGTAATTCTGCTCTGCACGCGACTACAAGAAACTGCAGAGAGCTGTGGACACAGCTTAACACGTCACAGGAAACAGCCTCCCGTTAATGGACTCTGCCGACACTTCTCACTGCCCCAGTAAAGCAGCCAGCATAATCAAAGCCTCCACCCACCCCAGACATTCTGTCTTCTGCCCTTTCTCACTGGGCAGACTCAAGGACAGCTTCTATCCTACTTATATCTTTTATTTTTACTTTCACCTGTGGAATACTCTGCTACAGACTCCGGTGGAGGTAAAGTCCATACGTGTATCTCAGGCAGAAGTTGATAGTTTCCTGATCAGTCAGGGCATCAAATGATATGGCGAGAAGGCAGATGTATAGGGTTGAGTGGGATCCGGGAACAGCCATGATGGCATGACAGAGAAGACTCGATGGGCTGAATGGCCTAATTCTGCTCCTATGTCTTATGGTCTTATCAGACTCTTGAAAGAACCACATAGGATGTTATGGAAATGGTTTCACAATTTAACTCGTTATGATCTTGCACTTCAAAATTTACCTGCACTGCACTTTGTTGGTAGTTTTTAAACTTTATTCTACATTGTAATGGTTTTAACTTATTTAAGCTCAGTGCATTGTATAATGATTAGCGCAAGAAAAGCTTTTCACTTTATCTTGGTGCATGTGACAATAATAAACCAATACCGCTGTATGAAAAGAGTTACTCCTCAGCTTCCTTTTAGGTCTTTCCCTTATCTCCTCAAGCCTGTGGCCTCCCTTACCCTAGGAAAAAGGCTATTATCATCCACGTTATCTGTGTCTCTCATGATTCTACAAACTTCTATAACGTCATCCCTCAAACTCTCATGCTCCAGAGAAACCAACCCCAGCTTATCTAGTCTCTCCTCACAATTCACGTCACCCAGTGCCGGTAATATCCTTGTGAATATTTTCTGCAGCCTTTCATCCTTTATATAATGAGATGGGAGCTTGTTTGTATGTATGGGCAAGTTGGGCAATCATAAGCTGGGGTTTGCCTGTAGCAACAGTTCTTGCAATCAGTGTAAGGACACCATTGTGATAGAGCGGAGAGGCACCAAGGCTGGGGAAAGTGAGGAGACAGATCATAAATCAGGAAATAGGAACCTTGAGTTGTGAAGCCCTTGGAGGTTGTAGGAAGAAGGGCAGAATGCAGGAGATAAAAGGTCAATGAAGTGGTGCTGGCTGCAGACTGACAGATAGGTTCAGATTGCAACACAACCGTGACACATGTGGAGAAATGCTGTGGAGGCTAACAGTGCCAGGGTTTGTTTTCACAGCACAAGTACTCACATTAGTTTTCAGGGGGTGGGATGGAGTGTCGGTAGAAGAGCAGGCTATTAACATGTAAAGTCCTTTTCTCATGGTTGGGGAATCACAAACTACAGGACATAGGTTTAGGGTGAGAGGGGAAAGATGTTCCGAGGGGCAACATTCTCACCAGATGATGGCCCTCATGTGGACCCAGCTGCCAGAGGAAATGGTGGGGGCACAGACATTAACGTTTATTATATCGTTGGAAAGGTAGATGGATAAGAATTGCTTAGAGGGGCATGGACCAAACATGGGCAAGAGTGTTTGTGGTCACTGTCGTAATGTAGGGGACATGGCAGCCAGGCAGTGCACAGCAAACTCTCAGAAACAGCAATGAGATTAATGATCCATTTCGCTGGAGGGCGATTACTGGCTAGGCTGCTGGTGAGAAGTCACATGCTGTTTTTGGAAACAGAGACATGGGGCCTTTTACATGCTTCAGTGGGCAGGCTGGACCCTAGTTGTCCCTTTCAACACAAGGGTTCCTTTTGTAGAGCCCGTATAGTTCCCTTAACTAAACAAATCTGAACACCAAGTGTTCATGTGCACTGAGCCAAATTCTAATCTATACGGTTAAAGTCCAAAGTAAATTTATTATCGAAGTACATATATGTCACCGTATACAATCCTGAGATGCATTTTCTTCCAGGCACTCACAGTAAAAACAAAGAAATACAAAAGAATCAATAAAGACCAAACAACCAATGTGCAAAAGTTATCAGACTGTGCAAATACACTAATAGTAATAATAATAATAATAATAATAATAATAATAATAATAATAATAATAATAATAATAATAATAATAATTTAACCAGAGGATCTGAGTTATAAGGAAAGATTGAACAGGCTAGAACTTTATTCCCTATAACATAGAAGACTGAGGGGAGATTTGAAAGAGCTATACAAAATTATGAGTGGTACAGATAGGGAAAATGCAAGTAGGCTTTTTCTACTGAGGTTGAATGAGACCACAACTAGAGGTTAGTGTTAAGGGTGAAAGGTAAAATGTTTAAGGAGAACATAAAGGGAAACTTCTTCACTCAGTGGATAGTGAGAGTGTGGAATGAGCTGCCAACTCTAGTGGTGGATGTGAGCTCGATTTCAATGTTTAAGAGAAGTTTAGATGGATACATGGATGGGAGGAGTATGGAGAGCTATGGTCTGGTGCAGGTCCATGGGATTGGGCAGTTTAAATGGTTTAGCATGGACTAGATGGGCCGAATTTCTAGTGTGTGCTTCAGTTTTCTATGACTCCAACAACAAACAAGCAACAAATATCAAAAGCACGAGATGAAAGTGAGTCGGTAGGTTGGAAGTGGGAGGATCTCCGTCCCAGAGAGAACGACAAGGAAAAATAACATCACGAGCCTTTCCATAAACAGAGAAATCTCGCGACAGGTCCAGAGCTGACAGAAGATAAAAGGCTGTCAGCGAGGATTTGCACTAATCAAACTGGTATTGCAAAGGCTCAGTGACAAAATCAGTCCTCAAAGTTGGCCATGCGCTTTAGACCAATTGACTTCGAGCACAACTATTGCGTCTCCATGACTGAATCTCTCAAAGGTTCCTCAAACTCAGTAAAACAGGAACAAAACTCAGTACCTTGCATTGCTTTGCTGACGTCCTCTCGTTCTTTAACTGAATCCATCGGCGGTGACTTTTGCCAAAATGCAATTCTTCGGGACTCCGTACACCAGTCTGGGTCAATAACAATGAACGTCCCTTTAACACGTTGACAGTGAAATAAACGATGACGCCTCGTGCAATGTGAAAATGATAAGAGCCGAAAAGCTGTGTAAACAGCCTCTCCATGGGGCTCTCAGACCTTGTGATTTTATGTCTTTCCCATTCTCGTCAACAAGGCTCAATAAATCAGCCACGGGACCACGGCTCCCGGATCCCATTGCCTTTTCATTCAGTGATTTAAAAAAAAAGTTAAGTACTTTTCTGATCAACGGGCTACTTTGGAAGTTCATGGCCACCGACCCCTTCAGGTGCCGTCTGTCTCACTGGTCAAGATGTTGGCCGAAACACCGGGGACAAAATTTGTCTGCGGTTTTCGAGTAGCAAAAGGACGGTAAGACTGAAAGAGCGTGCGTGCGGCTTGCGTTGCATTGGTATCGGCAATCACAGTTTAATATGTGTGATTAATTGTGAAATCACTGTTGAAATCGCTTAAGAAAAAGTCTGCTTCTTTTCAATTGCCTTACCTGAGATAGCAAACGTACTCAGAATAACACGCAGGAAATACACACTGTTCTTAAAGGAGAAGTGTACTGAAATAACTCCATAAGACCACAAGACATAGGAATAGAACTAGGCCATTTGGTCCATTGAGTCTGCTCCACCCCTCAATCATGGTTTTTTCCCCTCCTCAGCCCCACTTCCTAACCTTGTCCTGGTAACCTTTGATGCCATGGCCAATCAAGAACCTATCAGGTTCTGCTTTAAGTACACCAATGACCTGGACCCCAACTCTGCCTGTGTTAATAAATTCCACAAGTTCACCACTTTTTGGCTAAATAAATTTGTTCGCATCTCTGTTTTAAGTGGGCGCCCCTCTATCCTAAGGTTATGCCCTCTTGTCCTAGACTCCCCCATCAGGGGAAATATACTTATCACCTCTACTCTGTCTAGGTCTTTCAACATTTGAAAGGTTTCAATGAGAAACCTTCTAAAGTCCAGCGAGTACAGACCCAGAACTATCAAACTTTCCTCGTATGGTAACCCTTTCATTCTGGAATCATCCTTGTGAATCTCCTCTGAACCCTCTCCAATGCCAGCACATCTTTTCTTAGATGAGGAGCCCAAAACTGTTCACAATACTCAAGATGACACCTCACCACTGCCTTATAAACCTCAGCATCACATCCCTGCTCTTGTATTCTAGACCTCTTGAATTGAATGCTACCATTGCATTTGCCTTCCTCACCAACGACTCTATCTGCAAGTTATCCTTTGGCGTGTTCTGCACAAAGATTCCCATCCCAAGTCGCTTTGTACCTCAGATTTTTGGATTTTCTCCCCATTTAGAGAATAGTCCGCACATTTATTTCTTCTACCAAAGTGCATGACCATGCATTTTCCAATACTGTATTTCATTTGCTACTTTCTTGCCCATTCTTCTAATCAGTCTAAGTCCTTCTGCAGCCTACCTGGGTCCTCAACACTACCTGCCCCTCCACCAATCTTCATATCATCTGCAAACTTGGCAACAAAGCCATCTATTCCATCATCTAAATCATTGATATGCAGCATAAAAGAAGTGGTCCCAACACTGACCTCTGTGGAACACCACTAGTCACTGGTGGCCAATCAGAAAAAGATCCTTTTATTTCCATTCGCTACCTCCTGCCAATCAGCCAATACCCTAACCATGGCAGTAACTTTCCTGTAATACCATGATAAGCAGCATCATGTGTGGCACTTTGTCAAAACCCTTTTGCAAGTCTAAATATACAACATCCACTGAATCCTCTTTATCTATCCTACTTGTAATCTCCTCAAAGAATTCCAACTGGTTCATCAGGCAGGATTTTCCCTGAAGGAAACTATGCTGACATTGTCCTATCTTGTCCTGTGTCACCAAGTACTCCATCACCTCATCTTTAACAATTAATGTAATTGGACGACATCAGATCCGCCCTCCCATTCCTAACCAATTTAGTCTCCTTTGACAGTGCCTCTGGATTGATGATCACTTGTTTCTACTCTGATTTTGTGGGATCTGAGGTGATTGATAAGGGGTCATAGAGTCATAGAGCCTACAACATAGAAGCAGGCCTTTCAGCCCATTTAGTCACTGCTGAACTATAATTCTGCTTAGTCCCATTAACCTGCATCTGAAAGTAGCCCTCCATAATGGGGGATCTATATGCTTGTGGGCAGGTTTTCCAGAACTCTCAGGAAGGGTTTAAACTAATTTGGCAAGGCGATGGGAACCAGAGTGATCGGGCAGAGGATGAGGCAGTTGGTATACAAACAGATGCAGTGTGAGTTAGACTGCAAGGAAGGATATGCAGATGATAGGGCAAAATTGCAGTCACTGGAATGACTTAAAGTATAACATGTGAGGAAAATCAAAAAGGGATGATTAATTCAGGACTGAAGTAATGCATTTGAATGCATTTGGATGATGGAATAAGGTAAATGATCTTGTAACACAGTTGGAGATTGACAGGTATGATGTTGTGGACATCTCTGAGTCATGGCTGAACGAAGATAGTACTTGGGAGCTGAACATCCAAAGTTACATGTTGTATCAAAAGAACAGGCAGGTAGGCAAAAGGGGTAAGATGGTTCTGTAGGTAATAAGTGAAATCAAATCCTTAGCAAGAAGTAACATAGGATTGTAAGATGTAGAATCCTTTTGGGTATGGTCGAGAAACTGCAAGGCCATGAAAGGGTAAAAAGAACCTGGTGGGAGTTATATACAGGCCTCCAAACAGTAGCCAGAATGTGGAATATAAATTACAACGGGAGATAGAAAAGGCATGTAAAAAGGGCAACGGTAGTCATGGCAGATTTCAGTATGTAGGTAGATTGGGAAAATTAGGTTGCAGCTGGATCCGAAGTGAGGGAATTTGTAGAGAGTCTATGAGTTGGCTTTTTAGAGGAGCTTGTGGTTGAACACACTATGGGAAAAGGCAATTATGGATTGGGTGTAATGAAACAGATTTGGTTAGGGAGCTTAAGGTAAGGGAAACCTGAGGAGTCAGTGATCATAAAATCACCCTGTAGTTTGAGGAGGAGAAGCTAAAATTAGATGATTTAGTATTACAGTGGAATAAACAGAATAACAGATGCGTAAGGGAGGAGCTGGGCAAAGTTAATTGGAAGGGAATACTCACAAGGATGATGGCGGAACAGCAATGTTTGGAGATTCTGAGGGCACATTGATCCTTCCAGTGAATTTGGAACTTTATATGCTACCTTTCAGTGCCCATTGGAAGCATTCCAGGTCTCAAAAGCACATGGGATGGTAGACTGCTTCCTAATAGACCATGTTTTGTAACTTGCAGGCTGAGATGGTAGCAAGGAAGGCAAATGCAATGTTAGTATTTATTTTGAGAGGACTAGAATGTAAATGCAAAGATGTCATGCTGAGGTTTTATCAGGCATTGGTCAGATTACATCTGGAGTATTGTGAGCAGTTTCGAGTGCTGTATCTAAGAAAGGATGTGCTGGCATTGGAGAGGACCCAGAGGAAGTTCACAAGAATGATTATGGGAATGAAAGGGTTAATGGATGAGGCCATCAATGGTTACAGGGAGAAGGCAAGAGAATGGTATTGAGATGGGAAATAAATCAGCCACGATGGAATGGCAAAGGAGGTTTGATGAGTCTACTTAGGTATCTTATAGTCTTATGTTCAAACAGCTGTTCTTCAGTCAAGCAAAGGCTGTCCTGATGCACTGAAGGTAGTGAAGACTATTTGCCTTCACTTGGAGGTGTCTCCTGAGATACAGGTAGTCCAGATTTTCCAGGGTCTTTATATCAACTTTTATAGTCAAGATGCAGTGGGCTGAGGTCTTTCTGTTGTAGATATTGAATGTAAGTTGTGTCTTCTTTTTGGCTTTAGTGACCCGATGATTTCAGAAATAGAGTAAGAATTAGGTTTATTGTCACTAACATACATTGTCCACTTTAATAAGCACACTTGTGGAGGAAATTCAGTGTATTGAAGCATGAAGACATTGGTAAGAGATCCTGTTGCTATTCAGACCAAACATCAGTATGAGGAAGAAATGTGATCTAAGTGACTTTTACTGTGAAATGATTGTTGGTGTCAAATGGGGTGATTTGAGTATTTTAGAAACTACTGACCTTCTGGGATTTTCATGCACAACAGTCTCAAGTCAAGTCAAGTCAAGTCAAGTCACTTTTTACTGTCCTTTCAACCATAACTGCTGGTACAGTACATAAAATGAGACAACGTTTTTCAGGACCGTGGTGTTACATGACACAGTACAAAAAGTAGACTGAACTATGTAAAAAACAACACAGAAAAAAACTACACTACAGTACAGACCTACCCAGGACTGCATAAATTGCATAAAACAGTGCAGGCATTACAATAAATACTAAACAAGCCAATAGAGCAGTAAGGTGTCAGTCCAGGCTCTGGGTATTGAGGAGTTTGATAGCTTGGGGGAAGAAACTGTTACATAGTCTGGTTGTGAGATCCCGAATGCTTTGGTGCCTTTTCCCAGACGGCAGGAGGGAGAAGAGTTTGTATGAGGGGTGCATGGGGTCCTTCATAATTCTGTTTGCTTTGCAGATGCAGCGTGTAGTGTAAATGTTTGTAATGGCAGGAAGAGAGACCCCGATGATCTTCTCAGCTGACCTCACTATCCGCTGCAGGGTCTTGTGATCCGAGACGGTGCAACTTCCGTCTCTCGAGTTTCAGTCTCTAGATCAGGGGTGGGCAAACTTTTTGACTTGCGGGCCACAAAGGGTTCTAAAATTTGACAGGGGGGCCGGACCAGGAGCAGATGGACGGAGTGTTTTGGTAATACACCTCATAAGAGAAAATAAAATATCATGGGATATGTAGAAAACATGTGCTTTAATTTCAATTGAAAATGAACAAATGCATTACAACAAAATAACTGTCTTTGAAGTCCCATGGTATTTAGCTATTTATTGAAATGACTTTTAAAACACTGAAAATTAAATGAATAAAATACAGCTTTTTTAATAGTAACAGTTATTATTTTAAAGCACTGAAAGTTCTGTTATCCTTCAAGATATTATCATCATCACTCTCCTCCTGACTGTCTTTATTTCAAAAACGTGAGGAGATGCAGGTCTACCTGTCCTGCTCCTTCTTATTCAATTGTCCCCTGTGCCAAAACTCAACAACGACCAGCACAAAGATAGAACAGTGACAGCGCACCAGTATGCGGAGCGCGTTATTTGATCTGGAGCACATTTTTTATTTTGAGAACGTACGTGCACCTGCGCACTACTCATGTCCATCACTTAACAGAAATGACATGTAACATGTAAGGCTTATTGAAAAAAATATTTTCAAATGCATTTTTTACATAACACAACGAAGAAACTTATTTTTAATTTCAGTGGGAACAGTGTTGTTGGTCTCCCTTTTTAGCCAGCGCATCAAAGTCTGGATTTAGTTTTGTTGTGGCGATTCTCAGGATGGATCTGAGGTGTTGGTTAGTTAACTTGGATCTGTGGCTGGCTTTGTTGATGTTCATGACGCTGAACGCCTGTTCACACAAATAGGTCGAGCCGAACAAAGAGTAAAGCGCAAATGTGGAGTAATACGCTGCACCTCAACAAAGGTCAATGTGTAGCGGTGTGCTACATGCAGCGCTAAAATTACGACACGGAATCGGTAACTGCAGTCGAAGAAAAAAACTTTATTTGAAATCCCCAGCCTCACTTTTAAGCCTCCCTCAACCTGCCCCCCTGCGCAGAGGCTCCAAAGCTCTGTGCTCGCAAATCCCCACAGGCTATCTCCCTTAGCCGGAACGCTGGCTAATTGTGAGCTGGTTCGGATGTGCTAGGAAATGGGTTGCCACAAATGTATATAGAGTGCGTCATCTATTGGGAAAACGCCAGAATTGCGGGGAAAAAACGTTAACAAGGTTTATTAATATAATTTCATCAAGTTCTGCGGGCCAGATTAAAAAGCTTAACGGGCCGCATATGGCCCGCGGGCCGTAGTTTGCCCATGCCTGCTCTAGAGTTTACAGAGAATGATACAAAAACAAAATCCACTGAGTGGCAGTTCTGAAGGTGAAAATGCATTACCAATGAGAGAGATCAGAGCAAAGTGGCCAGACTAGTTCAAGCTGACAAGAAGGTGACAGTAATGCAAATAATCACGTTTCAACAGTTCAAAGTTCAGAGTAAATCTATTACTGTAGTACATATCTGTTAACATATACAACCTGGAGATTTGTTTTCTTGTGGGCATGCACAGTGAATCCAAGAAACACAATTGGATCAATGAAAGATTGCACCCAACAGGATGGGCAAACAACCGATATGCAAAGAACATCAAAATGTGCAAACATGAAAGAGATTAAGTATAATAAAATAATAAGCAATAAATATGAAGAACATGAGATTAAGAGTCCTTGAAAGTGAGTCCATAGATTTTAGGAACAGCTCAGTGAAGTTGAGTGAAGGTATCCACTCTGGTTCAAGAACCTGATGGTTGAGGGATAATAGCTGTTCCTGAACTTGGTGGTGTGGGTCCTGTGGCTCCAGTACATTTTACCTGATGGTAGCAGTGAGAAGGGAGGTGGCCTGGGTGGTGGGGGCAATAGATAATGGATGCTTCTTTTCTGCAACAGTGCTCCACATACATGTGCTGAATGGTGGGGAGGGCTCAGTGATGGACTGGGCTGTATCCAGTACTTTTTATAGGATTTTCCATTTAAGGACATCAGTTTTTCCATAGCAGACTGTGATGCAACCAGTCAATATACTCTCCACCACACATCTATAGAAGCTTGTGGAAGTTTTGGATGTCATGCCAAAACTTTGCAAGCTTATATGGAACTAGAGGTGCTGCTGTGCTTTCCTCATAATTGCATTTACGTGCTGGGTCCAGGACAGATCCCCTGAAGTAACACTGAGGAATTTAAAGTTGCCGACCCTCTCCAACTCTGATTCCCCCCGATGAGGATTGGCTCATGGTCCTCCATTTTCTACCTCCTGAAGTCAATAATCAGCTCCTTAATCTTGCTGACATTGGGTAAGAGGTTGTTGTTGTGGCCCCTCTTGGCAGATTTTCAATCTACTTCCAAAATGCTGATTTTGTCACCACCTTTGATTTAGCACTACAGAAAGTTTATCATGAAACACAGACCCCCATCTTTTGCCTTCTTCAAATGAGCAGTTCTGTGTATTGAGAAGCCCCCATGTCTGATTTCCAAATCCGGTGTGTTTGGAGTGAGCCATGTCTCTGTGAAACACAGAATGCAACAATTCCTCATTGCCCACCAATATAGCAATCTTGCCCTTTGATCCTCAGTCTTGTTCTTCAGTGACTGTATATTTGCTAACATAATGCCAGGAAGAGGGACTTTCAATACTCAGTGTTGCAGTCTTGGCTTGCAGTCCTGACTATGGTGATGTACCTTCATCCACTTAAAGATGTGTACCTGCATGCATGATCTTCTGAAGGACTTGGCAGTGTTAAATCCTCTGAGTCCTTTAGGAGATCATGAAATCGCTAGTTTATTGAGATGGCTGAAAGGTACATTGTTTAAAGGGAAATTTCAGTCTGCAGATTGCAGTGAGTAAAATTCAGAAGAGATTTTTAGAAAGTTTGTAAGCAGCCTGAACACTTCACAGTGGTTCTCTGACGCCCTCTTGGCTTTGGTATGCAGAAGAGCATCTTGGAATGCACAACATGTTGAACCTTGAAGTGGCTGGGCTACAGCAGCAGAAGACCATGAATATCTCCTCAGTGGCCACTATATTAGCTATAGGAGGTATGTGAAATGTTTTGTTTTATGGCAACAGTACATAAATATTACTACTATAAGTTACAATAAGGAATACACACACACACACACACACACACACACACATATATATAATAAAAAGTGCAAAAAAAGCAAAATAGTGAGGTAGTATTCATGGATTCATGGACTGTTTAGAAATCTGATAGTGGAGGGGAAGAAGCTGTTTCTGAATTGTCAAGTGTTGGTCTTCAGGTTCCTGTGAGAAGGCTTGTTCTGAATAGCGAGGACCCTTAAAGATTGATACTTATTAAGATACTGCATTTTGTAGATTCCTTGATGGTGGGGAGGGTTTTGCTCATGCTGGAGCCGGCTGAGTTTGCAATCCTCTGCAGCCTTTTTTGGTCCTGTGCATTGGAGCCTCCATATCAGTATGTGATACATCCAGTCAGTCTGCTCCCCAAGATATACTGTATCTTTAGAAATTTACAGAATCTTGGAACACTGCCTTTGAATGAGTGCAGAATCACATCCTGTGTGCATACTGCAGCCGCACTACTGCATGTCAGAATGACCTCAGTTCTGGAGCGTGGCCAGTGCAGGTTGAACTCTTTTCCTTCAGCTCCACTCCCATGGGAAGTTTGAGAAGGGCATGTTGAAACATTGAAGTGAGAAAGATTCAGAAACTTTGTTTGACTCCTCTTTCTTCCTATTTAGCCTGTAACTTAAGTGCAAACTCTGCTAATTGCGTCAATTACTATTTGCAATTCTCTCTCTCGAGTGATGTCATGGAATACGGTATATTCAAAGGAGGCACTGGCAGAACTTGGAAGAGTCAAGCATTAAGGGGGCCAGGAAGGAAAGATGATCTGTGTTCAACCATGATCTTACCAAAGGGTTCTGCAAGCTGAATTGTGTGTGTCCACCCACTCCTGGTTCTTAGGTACTGATGTTCTTCCTTCTTGTTGGAGTGAGTTATTTATGATCCTAAATATTTTGTATGATTCTGTGTCATAGAGTTACAAAACACACAGAGTTACAAACATTTACTGGAGGAACTCAGTGGGTTGAACAGCATCTGTGGTGGGAGTTTGGGGGGGTGTTGTGGTGAAGGAATTGTTGATACTTTGGTCGAATCCTTACATTAGGACTTGACCTGACAGAACATAAATGGGCCCATATTGATTGTCAAGCACTCATTTACTGTAATCCCATTTTATTGTCTCATTGTACACGTGGACTCCTCTCAAATTCTATCACTCAGCTCCACACTAGAGGCAATTTGCAGTGCCCAATTGATGAATAAACCATTGTGCTTTTGGGATGTGGAAGAAAACCAGAACAGTCAGATGGTCACAAGGTCACAAGGTGGTCACAAGGAGGATGTGCACAAACCACACAGCAGGTCAGGACTGTGGCATAGAGACAGACAGTCTACAAGCTGCCCCACTCTGTTGCCCCTTTTACTGCATTTCTTATAATGTGTAGGAGGCCATTTGGCCTATCATCTCTGTGCTGGCTCTCCCGTCTGTCCCACTCCCCACCTAATTTCTCACGAACACCCCCTTTAATTCTCCTCCTGCCCACCTACTCTAATGTGAACTTACAGCAGCTGCCGCAGGGCCACCCGACAACTCACAGAGATGCAGGAGGAAACCCTGCTGAAAAGTTCTGTGCTTCAAACCTTGGTCACTGGAGTTCTGAGGCAGCAACACGAACTGCTTCAACTCTGTGCTGCCCTTTCTCATGTACCCCATAGTAGTTAAGGTCTCAGAATGGTTGCTTAAGGCCAGAGCTGAACATATTAGTAACATCAGTCAGTCCATTTACAAATCAGCCCCCACACAAAATTTTTGCCAGAGCTAATGTCTTCTTGCATTCCCAGTGAAACATTTCGGAGACAGTGGGATAGACCTGGGACAGCCAAAACCCTTCCCACAAAGCCAAAACTGCTTTGGAGTCTAGAAAATCCTGCTCTCTTTTTGGAATGCAGCTTAAAACATGGTAGGATTTTTTCTTGAAGATGAAGGAGAGAGATCCTGTGTCATTATCCTCTGGCAGGGGAAACCTCTCTGCTGCTAACGTTTATCCTCAGCATGTAGAATGTTTCAGCCCATTGTGACAGTGCTGAACTTGATGCCAATTTTACTATTTGCTTGCATATGGTCTTTAACCCTCTATTCCCTGCTTGTTCGTATATCTGTCTAAATGTCTTTTAAAAGCTGCTGCTACTATCTCCCCGGGAATGCTTTCTAGACACCCACTGCTGTCTGTGTTAAAAAAAGCCCACCTTGCCTCTCATATCTCTTTGAAACTTTCTCCTCTCAATTTCAGAATCACAATAAGATTTATTATCACTGATTTAAATTACGTGAAATTTCAGCAGGAGTACAAGGTAAAGATAAAAAATTATGATAAATTACGAAAATAAATGAAAATTTCAAAATAAAAAAGGAAAAATTAGGAGATATGCATGTTCATGGAAATCTGATGCTGGAGGAGAAGAAACTGTTTCCGAATCTTTGAGCGCATGCCTTCAGGTTCCAGTACCTTTCCTCCAGTGACTGTAACAGAAGTGGACACGTCCCAGATGGTGAATGTCCTTAATGATGGATGTCACTGCCTTTAGAACTGGTGGGGAGATTTGTGCCTGTGGTGGAACACACATACCATTGCATTCTCGTGTGATCCTGTGCTTTGCAGGATCCATACCAGGTTGAATGAATGCTATTCCACCATACATCTGTAGATGTAAGAGTCTTTGATGAGGTTGCTGTCAAAGCCACACACCATCCTGACTTAGAAATATATGAGACATTAAATTATAGGAGGCACAGGTGGGAGAGAGAGTCAGAATCATTACCCAGGTTAGAGATGGCAAGCAATAAAGCATGTACATTTAGGGTGAGAAGCGAAAAGTTTAAAGATGTTTGGGGCAATATTTTTACACAGTGGGTCCCTGTTATGTGAAGATGTGGTGGAATCAGATATGATTGTGGTATTTAAGAGGCTGTTAGCTGGATACATGCATATGCAAGGGATAACACCGAGGTAGAAGTTTAGTTAAATTCGACATTGTGTTCAGCGCATAAATCATAGACCAAAGAGCTTGTTCCTGTATTTTTTTTGTATATCGCTATTCATTCACCATCGCTGGGTCAAAATCTGGAACTCCCTCAGGTGTGAGTATTTTGTATATTCACACCTGAAGGGCGGCAACAGTTCAAGAAGACAGCTCACATTTCTCTCCCAAGGGCATCAAGGGCTGGGCAATGAAATGTTGGTTCAGCCTGTGAAAACCTGATCCCCTGAATGAATAGAAAAAGAAATGTTTGTTTCAATGCTGCCTGATAAACACATTCCAATGTCGAAGTTGCACCTCCAAGGCCGACCATTGGGGGGAGCTCGTGTTCAGTTTATGGTAAAAGACTGCAGATTGGCTCTGAATTGAACACAAGATGAATGGAAGAGCTCCACTTGGTGGAGGCAAACGGCAGTTGTTGGAATCCCCAAGATAATTGGTCTTTATGTAAGGAATGAAAGAATCATTTTAGTTCTGGTATTGTTCACATATTCGTAGAGCACAGAGCATAGAAAGAGGCCCTTCAGCCCACCATCTCCATGCTGACCATCTATACCATCCCATTTTTCAGATCTTGAGAATCAGATTCAGATCTATAATCACATGACTTAGATGATGTGAAAATTGTGGTTTTGTGGCAGCAGTTCAGTGTGAAAACATAAAATTACAGTAAATTACAAAAATGAATAATTGGTGGAATGAAAAACAGGAATAACTTTGCCTGCATCTTCATGACTGAAGTGCTCTTTCAAATACATTATAATTATTATCAGAGTACCTGCCTTGACCACTTTACAAGGCAGGATTTTCCAGATTCAGCAGGCCAGCCAGCATCTGTCGGGAAAAAAAGTACAGTCGACATTTTGGGTCGAGACCCTTCAGCAGGACTGGAGTAAAAAAAATCCAAGGAGTAGATTTAAAAGGAGGGGTGAGGGGAGAGAGGAACACAAGGTGATAGGTGAAACCAGGAGGGAGAGGGATGAAGTAAAGAGCTGGGAAGTTGATTGGTGAAACGGGGAGTCTGATAGGAGAGGACAGAGGCTGTGGAAGAAAGAAAAGGTGAGAGGATCACCAGAGGGAGGCAATGGGCAGGCAAAGAGATAAGGTGAGAGAGGGAAAAGGGGATGGGGAATGGTAAGGAGAAATTGGGGGGTGAAGGGCATTACCGGAAGTTCGAGAAATTGATGTCCATGCCATCAGGTTGGAGGCTACTCAGACGGAATATAAGGTTTTGTTTCTCCAACATGAGTGTGGCCTCATCATGACAGTAGAGGAGGCCATGGATAGACATAATGGAATGGGAATGGGAAGTGGAATTAAAATGGGTGACCACTGGGAGATCCTGCTTGTTCTGGCGGACAGAGCATAGACGTTTGGCGAAGTGGTCTCTCAATCTACATTGGAACTCACTGATATACAGGAGGCCACACCAGGAGCACCAGATACAGTAGATGACCCCAACACACTCAGAGGTGAGGTGCCGCCTCACTTGGAAAGACTGTTTGAGGCTCTGAATGTTGGTGAGAGAGGAGGTGTAGGGCAGGTGTAGCACTTGTTCTGCTTGCAAGGATAAGTGCCAGGAGGGAGAGCAGTGGGGAGGGACGAATGGACAAGGGATTCCCATAGGGAGTGATCCCTATGGAAAGCAGAAAGTGGGGGGGGGAAGGGAAAGATGTGCTTTGTGGTGGGATCTTGTTGAAGATGGAAGAAGTTCTGGAGAATTATGTGCTGGACGTGGAGGCTGTTGGGATGGTAGGTGAAGACAAGTGGAACCCTATGTCTGGTAAGGTGGCGGGAAGATGGGTTAAGAGTAGATGTGTGTGAAATGGAAGAAATGTGGATGAGGGCAGCATTGATGATGGAGGAAGGGAAGTCCCTTTTTTTGAATAGGGAGGACATCTCCTTTGTTCTGGAATGAGAAGCCTCATCCTGAGATTAGATAGGGGCCAGGGAACTTGAAATCATTGAAAAGATACAGAGCGTCTGAAGTGTCATGGATCTAGGTAGGAAGGGACTGAGCTAGGGGGGATGAAAGAGTCGAGTTTACTGAAGGAAGAACAAGTTGAAACAAGCTGGAAACGGGTTTGAGGATGTTGGGTAGGAGGTAGAAACAGGAGGTGCCAGGTGCAGGAACTAGAAGATTGGTAGCAGTGGATGTGTTTCCATTTGCAGAGCTAATAAGGTCAGTGATAGCAGTGTAGATATTTGATTAGAGTATGATTGAATTTTATATAATGTAAGCTATGTCAGTCTGCAACCAGCACCTCGGAAGGTGAAATGTGAGTTGACTGTGATAGAGATGGAAGATACATTAAAAGATCACAGTCATACAGCACAGAAACAGACCCTTTTGCTCAACCGGTTCATATTGACCAAGATTTTCATCTAAGCTAGTCCCATTTGCCTGTGTTTGGTCCATCTCACTCTAAACATTTCCTCTCCACACATCTGTCCAAACGTCTTTGAAATGTTGTTAATGTACCTTCTTCACCAATTTCCTCTGGCAACTAGTTCTATAGAAGGATAAAAGGACATTCACTCACCTGTTCTATGCCCCTCATGATTTTATATACCTCCTCTGATGTGTGTGTGTGTGTGTGTGTGTGTGTGTGTGTGTGTGCCAAGAAGTTGTCTGCAAATACTTGAGCACTAGGATGTTGAAGAGGTGAGAGGTGGTGTCTGTCTATCCACTCTGCAGAATGGTTGGTCATTTCTCCTAGGCTGACCCACATACTGCAGCACTAGTGTATCATTCTGACTCAGAGGGGTACAGCTAGTTTAGAGGATAGGATATTGAAGACCTGTGGGACAATGGTAATAGTTTCATGCCAATGGCTCCTTCACTAAGCTCAAAGACAAATGTCGAATCCCATGGTGTGTCTTGCACTGAACAAGATTATTATTTCAACAATACATCATCAGGAGGGTGAAATTAACCTGCTTCTCAACAGCATTCAATCATTTTGAATATCCTTGCCTTGGGATCAAGTCATTGCTCTGTCAAGACCTGTGATTGCTCAAATTAGGGGGGAATTAGGGGGAAAACCCTCCACTGGTTGGAATTATACCTAACACAAAGGAAGATGGTTGTGGTGGTTGGAGGTCAATCATTTGTCCTCAGGACATTACTGCAGGAGTTCCTCAGGGAAGTGTCCTAGGACCAACCATCTTCAGCTGCTTCATCATTGACTTTCCTTCCATCAAAAGGTTATAAGTGGAGATCGTCGCATTTGGCTGCAAGATGTTCTGCACTATTCGTGACCCCTCAGATAACGAAGCAGTTTATACTCAAATGCAGCAGGACCTGGACTTGGGCTGACAAGTGGCAAGCAATATTCAAGACACACAAATGTCAGGCAAAGACCATCTCCAACAAGAGAGGCTCTAACCATCATCCCTTGACATTCAGTGGCATCACCATTATCGAATCCCCTACTATCAACATCCTGGGGGTTACCATTGACAGGAAACCGAACTGGTCTAGCTATATAAACACCATGGCTACCGGAGCAGGTCAAAGGCTAGGAATCCGGCAGCGTGTAACTCCCCAAAGCCTGTCCACCATCTACAAGGCTCAGGTCAGGAGTGTAATAGAATACTCGCCACTCAGCTGGATGAGTGCAGCTCCATCAACACTCAAGAAGCTTGACACCATCCGGTACAAGGCAGCCCACTTGATTGGTACCCCTTCCACAAGCATCCAATCCCTCCACCATCAAGAAACAGTTGCAGCAGTGTATCATATGTACAAGATGCACTGCAACAACACACCAAAGTTCCTAAAGCAGCACCTTCCGGTCTCACGACCACTGCCATTTAGAAGGACAAGAACAGCAGATACCTGGGAACACCAGCACTTGGACATCCCCCTCCAAATCACTCACCATCCTGACCTGGAAACAGATTGCTGTTCCTTCATCGTTGCTGTGTCAAAATCATGGAATTCTCTCCCTAACAGCACTGCGACTGTACCTACACCTCAGGGACTGCAGCGGTTCAAGAAGGCAGCTCATCACCACCTTCTCAATGGGAAATAAATGCTGGCTTAAGACTGATTTATACTTGTGCATATGGGTTATGTCGTAGCCTAAGCTGTAGCCGTGATTTTCACTTCTGTGTAGGCTCTACACTGTAGCGAGCATGCGTTGGTGTGCGCCAAAACGCTAGTTGGCGGTGGGGTTTCTGTGCCACTGTGTTGAGTTTCTTCATGAGAGTCATGGACGAGGAAATGCATTTCAAACATTTTCGCATGTTGGCAGGTAGATTTGACAACTTGGTTCATCTATTTCACATTGGTGTACAGACATGGTGGAGAAGAAGCAACCGGAAATGCGTAGGAGGAAATGTGATGCTACCAAGTGAACCAATCACAGTTGTTGCGGTCTGCATCGCCGCGCTGCGTGTTACTTTTTTGGGGAGGTGCACGTCACCCTACGGCGTAGGGTATGTGGTACCTACAGCGTAGATGTGATGCACAAGTATAAATCAGCCTTTAGCTGACGATGCTCACATCCCATAAGTGACTAAATAAGAAAAGCTGGAGTAGTAGTAGGTGAAGACTCTTTTTTTCAAACCTTCTCAGATGGTCTAAGCCTTTACCACTGACCGTGAGACTGCACAGTCTGCTGTGACTGAGTGTTTATCATTGCTTTATTTCATTCCTTGTGCCAACTCTGCACCATGAATTTATTCTCAAACTGTTTTCCAATTCATCTCCATCAAGATGAACAAATTGGATCCAGGGATAAAACCAAGGAAGTGTTGCTAATGTATTATTATTGCATCACCTGAGGTACAATTCCAATCCATAGTAGAATGTCCAGCATATGTGAAAAGCAGAAAGAATGCTGTCTTGGTTGGTATATACAATAATATCCTGATTGAATAGATGTTGAAACCTGCTTTTCATCATATGAATAAGACTATCAGGATCTGCCAAAGTTTGATGTAAAGAGCAACTTTTAGTGTGTGTAAATTGCTGTTTAACAGATTGAATTCAACTACTTCTGTAAAGAAATTGGAGGATAGCAAGCCTGTGCCGAGACAAAAATAAAGCTTTGAATGGCCTCTGTCAATGTTCAATGTGGAGCAATTACTCTAGTTTATGGACAGCCATTAACCGCTTCTCTATAATGTACCTCGCTCACTGAAACCTTGTCATGCTGCCTGACTGAAGCGGGTGAAAAGTTGCATTGTGACTTTGTCACACGGCAATAATTTACCCAAAGATTGAGAGGAGCTCTTCAAGGGTCCATCACAATCAGGTACCATCAAAGCATAAGCAATTAGGAGCTGATGTATGCCACTCAAATCTACCCTACCTCTCAGTATAATCATGGTTGATCTGCCACTGATCTCATCTTTTTTTGTGTCATTTCCCCACAATGCTTGATTCTGTGATTTTTCAAAAATTCTTCTGCTTCCTCTTCAAGTCACCACAACAATCTAGCTAATATCTCAACAATCTGGCAAATCCCTCCACTGATCTAGCAAACACCTCCAATGATGTAGCAAATGTCCTCATTAATCTAACTAATACACACAATGATCTAGCCAAATCTTCGGTGATCTAACCAATGTCCAAATGATCTAGCCAACATCTTCAATGATATAACCAGTACCCAAATGACCTAGTCTATACTCCTGATGTTTAGCTAATACCCCACTTATATAGCCACTACCTCCAATGACCTAAAATACCCCAGTGATCTAGCCAATACTCCACTTATATAGAAAATACCCCCTGAATAGGTAACAGGAGAAAATATTCTTGATACTCTGGGTCAAACCCAGGAATCTGGGCTTACAATATTTCCACCATCTCATCTGTAATGCCCCTTCAGATCTATCTGACATTCCTGAGAATCACAAAGTAAAAAAGGCCATTCATCCCATCAATATCAATGCTATTTATCCTATTCTCCCCTCACCACTATTTATCTGCCTCAGAGTAAGTCCTGCCTTTTCAAGTATATACCTACTTTCCGGTGTTGCAATTGAACCTGTTTCTACCACCCTCCCAGAGTTACACTGCTCCTCATTTCTCTGCTTGGCTTCTTTCCCTGTAGTGTTAAATCTGAATCCTCTGACACCTTCAGAGATTTCGATTTGCCTGCCTCAGGCTGCAAGCTCAAGTCTCTCCGCATTTACTCCATCAAACTTCCACAATTTTGAAAAATGCAACCAAATTCACCAGCACTTCCAGTTAGCTTAGATTCTCGATTTCAGGGACCATTTGAGGGCGTCCCCACTGGATTTTGTTCAAGGTGTTATGATACATGCTGCCTTGGAGGTTAGGAGAATGAAGGTTGATCTTACTACACGATACTGAGAGGACTGCAAGGGTAGTTGTTAAGATCTTGTCACTAGTGGGACAACCTTGTTTCTAGATGAGTGGCAGATCTTTTAAAACTGAGGTATGTAAAGATTTCTTCTCACCTGCTGTGGTGACTCGCTGGAATTCTCTGCCCAGACCATGGTATAGGCCAGGTAATTGGGGATACCTAAAGAGGGAGTAGACAGGATCACAATTAGGGAATTGAGGAGTATGGGAACTGGTGCAGAAAAGATGCTTGCACATGAGTCATGATCACGTAGAATGGAAGGGCAGACTTGAGGGGCTGAGTGGCCTACTCTTGCTCCTGTTTCTTTTTATTTTCGAATATGTCGTGCTTCAAAGTGGTCACAATGCTCCAATAACATTATCGAAGACACCCCGCAGCCCAGATATT
Source organism: Hypanus sabinus (assembly GCF_030144855.1). Taxonomy (NCBI): domain Eukaryota; kingdom Metazoa; phylum Chordata; class Chondrichthyes; order Myliobatiformes; family Dasyatidae; genus Hypanus; species Hypanus sabinus. The sequence goes on from NC_082706.1 coordinate 133,388,133, forward strand.
TTCTCTCCTCCCCACCCCTTCCATCTGGCAGGAGTTCAGAACTTGAAACCGTGATTCATGAGCCTCAAGGACAGTTTCTATCCCGCTGTTGTAAGAGTTTTGAATGAATCTCCCTGTTCATTCAAGATGAACTTTTGATCTCACAGTTTAGCTCATCATGGCCATTTTTCTACCTGCACTGGACTTCCTCTGTAACCATAACAACGTATTCTGCATTCTGTTACTATCCTTCCCTTTGTACTGCCTCAGTGTACTTATGTATGGAATGATCTGTCTGGATGACAGGCAGAACAAAGTTTTTCACCTTACCTTGGTATAAATGACAATAATAAACCATTTGCCAGTTGAGGTTCAAGCAGTGTTCCATCAGTGACTAACAATTCTTTGTGGCTGTTGCCATTATTAATGAAACCTCCTTAAGGATCTAATTTATTCTTTAGAAGCACCTCAACAAATTTTGTCATCTTCAAAGATTAATATCCATGGATTGCACTTTGGAAGGAAAAACCAAGGTAGAACATACAAGATAAATGGTAAGGCACTGAGGAGTGTGGTAGAACTGAGGGATCTAGGAATACAGATACAAAATTCCCTAAAAGTGACGTCACAGGTAGATAGGGTAGTAAAGAGAGCTTTTGGTACATTGGCCTTTATAAATCAAAGTATTGAGTATAAGAGTTGGAATGTTATGGTGAGGTTGTATAAGGCATTGGTGAGGCCGAATTTGGAGTATTGTGTGCAGTTTTGGTCACCAAATTACAGGAAGGATGTTAATAAGGTTGAAAGAGTGCAGAGAAGGTTTACAAGGATGTTGCCAGGTCTTGAGAAACTGAGTTACAGAGAAAGGTTGAATAGGTTAGGACTTTATTCCCCGAAGAGTAGAAGAATGAGGGGAGATTTGATAGAGGTATATAAAATTATGATGGGTATAGATAGAGTGAATGCAAGCAGGCTTTTTCCACTGAGGCCAGGGGAGAAAAAAACCAGAGGACATGGGTTAAGGGTGAAGGGGGAAAAGTTTAAAGGGAACATTGGGGGGGCTTCTTCACACGGAGAGTGGTGGGAGTGTGGAATGAGCTGCCAGATGAAGTGGTAAATGCGGTCTCACTTTTAACATTTAAGAAAAACTTGGACAGGTACATGGATGAAAGGTGTATGGAGGAATATGGGTTGGGTGAAGGTCAGTGGGACTAGGAAGCAAAATGGTTCGGCACAGCCAAGAAGGGCCAAAAGGCCTGTTTCTGTGCTGTAATGTTCTATGGTTCTATGGATGTTCAGCCTTCAGGCTCCCTTTTCACTGAATCTCTGCTTGGAACTGTCTGCACTCTTCATTTTACCAATCCCCAGCTTTCATTTCTCCTGATCATCTCCAGCCTTGCTTTCCCCAACCATAGTCTCAAATCTTCAGTCTCCTATCCCTCAAACTCATGCCTTTTCCTCCATATACCAAAGTTCCTCCAGCCCCTTCCCCCTTTCCTACCCCCTCCCTCCAAATCTCTAGACCATCCCATCCAGTTTTCTTGGTCCTCCACCTATCTGATCTCCGGGGTCTTTCTACTCTCACCCCTCCAGACATCAATCTCTAACCTTTCCCTGAGACTTCCGGTTTCCCCTCTCAATAACACCAGACACCTGTCCTGCTGGTCTGTAGCCAACCCTCCCTAATCTGTCTCCATCTTCTCCAGACTCCCTTTACCCTCCTTTCAGCTATCCCATCACCTGATTTCAGACTCTAGCCTTCTCTGCCTCAATCATCCCTACCACAACTCCTAAACCCAAGCTGCCTTTCCCTTGATTTCTAGCACATCCCTCACTCTCTGCCAGTTTCCAGTTCTCCCACATTTTCTGTCTTCTCCCCCTTTCCCTCACTCTCCAACCTCTCTTCTCACTTTCCAGTCTCCCTTCTCTCCTGTGTCCTCAGCTTTCAATATCTCTTCAGATGCCTCCCCATAGCCCTCAGCCTTCAGCCTCCCTTCTCCTCCAGTTCACTCACTTTCCATTTAGAGGCAAATTTGAACTTGTATCCATTACAGACATATCACCTTCAATATATCAGTATCCTAACAAAGACACAGGGACAATCATGTCTGAAATGACTATAGAAAGACAATCCATTTCTAATATAGGAATATTGATCTATTAGACAACACAGATAGTGAACTTTTCCATTCCACCTGTCATAAATATTGTAGCCATTGAATGTGAATTTACAATTTAGCTCCTAGTCACCCTGGCAATGGACAAATAAAGCATGGATGATTAGCACTTGAACTCTATTCAATAGCAAAAATACTGAGCCATTCAGAATTAATTAAAGCTCAGTGGAGAGCAAATTACCAGTACTTAGAATTCGTATCCTTTCTTCATTGCTATTAACATTCTGAGCTATGCTTATCCAAACATTTAAGGAAAGCAGTTGTTTGTTTTGAGAACTTTATTGTTTGGCAATATTACTTCATCGCATTGACACACTGGGCCAATTAGAGAGTTTAATCAAAGTGAGACACTTTAGGCTGGAGGACAATTTCCTGTGGAGAGGAATGTTTTACTGCTTGTGTTGTCTAATGGATCAATACTCCTGTATTACAAATGGGATTGTTTCTGCGTAATCATTTCAGACATGATTGTCACTGAGTCTTTGTTAGAGGCTGATATATCGCAGGCGATGTGATGGAAGCTAAAATTGACTACGTCCTTGAATGGAAATATATTCGCATTTTGCAAGACTTTGTGACTGTTTGGTCAGTGCTACTTGCCTACAATAAAATCTCAGGAACTGGCATGGTATCTTCAATGCTCTCCAAGTTCAGTGTGAGGGTGAGTGAACCAATATCAGTGTCCTCTTCTCAGTCAACGTGTCCAACACTAATGTCTTGGTTTCACCCACATGGCCCCATTGGGCAAGCCAAGTTGTAACACAGAGGACAAGCACATGGTTCTGTGAAACTGGTGATGCAGGTAAACAAGGTGGTGAAGAAGCCTTTTGACACTTTGCCTTTCATCATTCAGGGTGCTGAGTATAAAAATTTGGAAATTATATTACTGTTGTATAAGACATGGGTGACACCACATTTGGAATATTGCGGTTACCGTGCTATAGGAAAGTTGCTGTTAAGCTGGAAGGATCACAGAGATTTGTGAGGTTGCTGCCAGAACTTGTGGGACTGTGCTATGCAGACAAGTTGAGCAAGTTGGGACTGTTATAACTTTAGGAAAATAGGAATGACTCTATGGGGGAGGTGTTCCCAAACTTTTTTATGCCATTGATCCCTACCATTAATCGAGTGATCCATGGACCCCAGGTTGGGAACTCCTGTATAGAGGTATATAAAATCACAAGGGGAATCAAGAACAAGGGCATAAGTTTAAGATAAGAGTGAAGAGATTTAATAGGAACCTGAGTGCCAACTTTTTCATCTAGAGGGTGATAAATATATGCAATGAACTCCAAGAAGAAGTGGTTGAAGCAAGTACATTAACATCATTTGGAAGGTACTTGGACAGGTACATGGATAGAAAAGGATTAGAGGATAAGGGTCAAATGCTGACAAATGGGATTAGCTTGGATGAAATGGATCACCTGGGCAAAATGACCTATTTCCAAGCTATGTTACTCAATAAATTCCAGGTGGGCTGAGGAAAATATTGAAGAATGTGCATGAAGGTTCATTGAGAAAATGTAACTGTCCCCATTGACCTCTGGAAACCCCTAGCTTATGACTGCACATAGTGGAAGAGCATTCAGGACACTATTAAGGACAAGACTGAGAGCATGTAGAGATCCTGCATTAACAGAGCATCATCACCATCTACACATTTCTTCAGGCACTTTCTGCCCCATCTGCTTAAGGGTCTGCAAGGACCACACTGACTTCATCCACTAACTCCCAACCAACTGCACTGAAATTGCAGCAAGTCAACCTTGAGCTCGCTCAAGAAGAAGAGTTTAGATCCAAATGATCTAAATCCTAAAGGTTAACCTTGTTGCGAAGAATGGATGAACCCAAACGCAGGACGCTGGCACAGAGATAGAGTTGGGATGCAAATGGGGGCATGAGTGTGACAAACAGGAGGATGAATGGAAAGGCAGGCAGCAGGCAAAACTTATCTTGTCACGGAGCGACAGAGTTAACACAGGCAAACAACAGTGCTGAAACAAAACTTAGAATACACAGTCCTAAGTGGCTGGGAATGTGAATTACCACACTGGCTGAAACAATGATCTGGCGATGTGTGTATGCAAAGCTGGAGTATTTATGCTGCAGGTTTAGATGAGAATCAGGTGTGACACAATCAAGGAGCCTGGGAGAACACAGGGAAAAGGGAATTAGGAGAATTCAGGACCGTGACAGACCTCGAGAAGTGAATGTCAACATTGTATTCGCCTTCTTCACCACCGACTCAACCTGGAGGTTAACCTTTAGGGTATTCTGCACAAGGACTCCCAAGTCCCTTTGCATCTCTGCATTTTGAAATCTCTCCCCATCTAAATAATAGTCTGCCTGTTTAGTTCTTCCACCAAAGTGTATGACCATACACTTTACAACATTGTATTTTATTTGCCACTTCTTTGCCCATTCCCCTAAACTATGTAAGTCTCTCTGCAGGCTCTCTGTTTCCTCAACATTACCCGCTCCTCCACCTATCTTTGTATCTTTGACAACCTTAGCTACAAATCCATTAATCCCATAGTTCAAATCATTGATATACATCGTAAAAAGCAGCGGTTCCAACCCCAACCCCTGTGGAACTCCACTGGTAACCGGCAGCCAGCCAGAATAGGATCCCTTTATTCCCACTCTGTTTTCTGCCGATCAGCCAATGCTCCACCCACACTAGTAACTCCCCTGTAATTCCATGGGCTCTTATCTTGCTAAGTGGCCTCAGGTACAGCACCTTCTGGAAATCCAAGAACACCACATCTACTAGATCTCTACCTTGCTTGTAATTTCCTCAAAAAATTGCAGTAGATTAGTCAGGCAGGATTTTCCTTTCAGGAAACCGTGCTGGCTTTGGCCTATCTTGTCCTGTGCCTCCAGGTATTCTGTAATCTCATCCCTAACAATTGATTCCAACAACTTCCCAACCACTGATGTCAGGCTAAAGGTCTATAGTTTCCTTTCTGCTGTCTCCCTTCTTAAGTAGCGGAGTAACATTTTGCAATTTTCCTGTCATCCGGTACAATGCTAGAATCTATCAATTTTTGAAAGATTATCGTTAATACCTCCGCAATTTCTCCGGCTACCTCCATCAGAATCTGGGGGTGCATTCCATCAGGTCCAGTAGATTTATCCACCCTCACCCCATTAAGCTTCCTGACCACCTTCTCAGTTGTAATTTTCACTTCCCTGACACTCTTGAATGTCTGGTATACTGCAGATGTCTTCCACTGTGAAGACTGATGCAAAATATGCATTCTGTTCCTCTGCCATCTATGCGTCTCTCATTACAATATCTCCAGCATCATTTTCTATTGGTCCTATATCCACCCTCAACTCTCTTTTATCCTTTATATACTTAAAAAAAGCTTTTAGTATCTTCTTTGCTATTAGTTGCCAGGTTCCTTTCATAATTCATCTTTTCCTTCCTAATGACCTTCTAAGTTTCCTTCTGCAAGTTGGTAAAAGCTTCCTAATCCTCTATCTTCCCACTGGCTCTGGCTTCCTTGTATGTCCTCTCTTTTGCTTTTACTTTGGCCCTGACTTCACTTTTTAGCCACGGTAGTGTCCTTCTTCCCTTTGAAAATATCTTCTTATTTGGAATACATCTGTCTTGCACTTCCCTGATTCTTTGCAAAAACTCCAGCCATTGCTGCTCTGTTGTCTTTCCTGCAAATGTCCCTTTCCAGTCAACCGTGGCCAGTTCCCTCTCATGCCATTGTAATTTCCTTTATTCCACTGAAATGCCGACATATTGGAATTTAGTTTCTTCTCAAATTTCAAAGTGAACTCAATCACATTGTGATCACAGTTCCTTAAGGGTACCTTAACCTTAGGCCCTCTTATCACCTCCGGATCATTGCACCAGAAAATTATGGCCATGAAATGGAGAAATAACCTTTTTTTTGTAATTTATTTTTTTATTGAAGTTCATCATCAAACAAACATTTCCATAAGATGTGTTTCAGACATTGTACCCATATATCATATAATCATATATATTACAAATCTCCACAAAGTATTTATCTTTGACGTACACACTTATAGAAAAGAGTGCAGAGAAAAAACAAGCAAAAGGGAAGAACTATGTACAAGTAGGGAGTGATCTTTTGTTTTTACAACAGATTCATTGATTTGTGAGAATAAAGTCAGGTCTATGAGGCATTATTTAGTTAAACCATATTTCCCAGTATGAATCAAATTGTTCCAAATTGGATAAAATTCTCTTACGTTTGATTGGATTTAATAGCCCATTGACATTAAAAGAAATGAATTTTACCTTGTCCTTGGCCATCTGTATTTATCTGTCAATGTATCATTGAAATTAGAATAAAACTTAATCGATCTACTCCCTGAACAAATACGAACCAAGAAACGCAGATAATAACAAAAGTGGCAACGAACATGTGATTCCAAGGCTGGGGTCACTAGTAGATGACCCTGCGTTGAGCTAGAGGAAATGTCTAGCTGTGGAGGATAACCCCTTCTACTTGTGAGTTGAGGGCCCCCAATGCAGTATTCATAAAAGTCAGTGAACAAATCCATTACACAGAAAAGATTTCCCTGTGTACTCCTCCTATACACTCACACACACACACACACACACACACACACACACACACACACACACACACACACACACACACACACACACACACACACACACATATACATATACATACACATTACATACATATATAATATATATTCTCATTTTGGTGGGGAAAAAGGAGTAAGTGAGCAAAAAAAGAATAACAACCGAGTAATATAGAATCCACATTATAATAAGTATTTCTGGAGATAGGTATATCACCGTCTACTTTTGCTTTCATTTAGCTTCTCAACATTTTTAAAGTTAGCTAAACCTTGTGGCTCTTCTGAAGGGGGTGAGGACTGCCCTTGAGAAACTCCTGGTCTCTTCCTGATATATTTCTCTCGGCCTCCTCCCGTCTCCTGCCTTCTTGATTCTCGCACTATTTCCCAAGCGGAGTGGGACAGTTCCTCAGTCAGGCTTTCCCTCATTTTGGTGACACTGACGGGCAAACCTCTGGCCTTCATGTCTGTAGCCGCCTCTTCCACCGTCTGGTACAACTGCAACCCTTTGTCATAAAACACTCGAAGTTTAGCAGGGTACTGAGTTTGAAATCTAATCTTATTTTGCTTTAGTACTTGCTTTACTTCAGAGTATTCTTTGCATTTCTGCAGGACCGCGGGGTAATCTTGGTCGAAGTATATTAATTTATCGTCGAAAAACACTCTTCTTACCCCAGGCCCTTTGTAGAATCTGCGTCTTGGTGCTGTACCGAAGAAATTTAATTATTATAGAGCGTGGATTTCTATCCTGGGTAGGTTTCGGAACCAGCGCGTGGTGCGTGCTCTCAATTTCCAGCTCCACAACCGAGGGAAGATCCAGCGCGTCCCGCAGTAGCTTTCCGACAAACTCCGTCATAGACGGGCCCTCCGCTCCTTCAGGAACGTTGTAGATTCTGATATTTTTCCACCGTGATCATCCCTCCAGATCAAGCAGTTTACCTTCTTGGTGATGTAATATTTTTATTGTCTTACTCAGTATCCATTCCACGTTTTGAACGCAATCTTCCACCTTCTCGATTCGAGTCTCTGCCACCGCTATTTTTTGATTAACGCTGGCGAGCTCTCCCTTAATATCCCGGAGCTGCTGCTTTATTTCTTTCTGGATTTCCATTATTTCTTTCAGGATTTTGAAAATATTCGCCGCTTTGCCTGAATGAGGCCCAGTAGCTGCCTCACTCACACGCGGTCGGGTAGGAGAGCCGCTCGCTGCACTCCTCTCAGCCACATGCTCCGTAGTGTCATTTTTTTTATTTCCATTCCTTTTCCCCATTCTTGCCCCTCTTTTCAGTTCAAATATTTTTCAAAAAATATTATATTTGATGGAATAACGGGGCTTAATACGTGTTTTTCCGGAGGAGCTAGTGACTTAAGCTGCCATTCTCGACAATGATGTCACCGGAACTGGAGAAATAACTTATAATAGACTGTCAAGGGAGGTGATTGGGATGTGTTTCTTTTTAGAAAGTACTTTGGAAACCTGGAACTCTTCCTTTCAAGAAAACATCTCGACTGTGTGTATTTTGCAGATCAAGGCGTGACAGAGTTTTGTTTCGTTTGATGTACAGAGAGTTCTTGGGGCTCAAGTCTATACATCCCTGAAAGTAAAAACGTAAAGAGGTACAGTGGTAAAGAAAGTATATACCATGGTTGCCATCATCACTTTGGTTAAGCCTCACTTTTGGAGTATTCTGTACAGTTCTGGGTCATTCCATTATAAGAAGGATGTGAAGGTTTTGAAAAGGGTACACAAGATGTTTACGAGGATGCTGCTTGAACTAGATGACTTTATCTACAAGGAGAGGCTTGAAAAAATTGTGTTGCTTTCTCCTGAGCATCAGAAGCTGAATGGAGACCTGATAGAAGTTTATAAAATTATGAGAGGCAGAGATAGAGTACATATTCAAAACCTTTTTACAGAGTATAAGTGTTAGAGGACAGGTATTTAATAAGGGAAGGGGAAAAGTTAAAGGAGGTGTGCAGGATAAATTAATTTAAACAGAGAGTGACGGGTGTCGAACTTACTTTAAGAGGTGGTGCTGGAAGCAGATATGATAGTCGTGTTCAAGAGGTTTTTAGATAGACGTGTGAATATGCAGAGAATAGAGGGATAAGGATGATGTGCAGGCAGAAGGGATTAGTTAAATTTAGCATCATGTTCAGCACAGACGTCATCTGCCAAGGAGCCTATTCCTGTGCTACACTAATCTATATTCTTAATGGAATTAAAGACTGTGGAATCAGAGATGGAGAAGGATAATAGTTGGCTAGGATTGCATTGGTGAGTGGGATGGTTTCAGGACTCCAATCTGAAATTTTTAACAGTCTTCCTCTCCAGATCAGGTGCAGGAGATTTTGGTGTCAGGATGGAAATAGACTCGAAAAACTGAGAAGATGGATGTGAATTATGCAGGTAGAAGGGACTAGCTTTTGTTTTTAATTACTAATTTAATTAGCTTGGCACTGCTTTATGGGCTGAAGGGCTGTACTGTTCTATGTTCTATCAATGGAAGGCATGTTAAAGGCATTTCTGTTTGAAGCACTGATTTTAGCACATACGTTGTGGACATAGTTGGTGATTACCATAAATTGAATTAGTTAAGGTTCTAGCCACTAAACTGCTGTTCAGCTTCCTTAATGAGACAAAATTAAGTGGCAATCAGCTGCCTTTTCAAGCTTCATTCCCCATGTGCACTCAGTTCCTTCTCCTCAGCAATATCTTGCATTGAGCGCTGGCTGTGCTCTTGTTTTGGCCTTAGTTATTACAGATACTCTTAAGTATTGAATATCTTGTGTCTCTGATTTTGTATGAACAGAAGAAAATAGGATTATTCTGTATTCCAAGTCCATTTTCTGTCCTGTGCCCTTATCTCCTGATTTCCATAATGTTCAGAAACCTATCCAGCACAGACTGGAATGGCGAAGCAAGCTAAGGTTTTTCTCTTTGGAGGGAAGGAGGATCAGAGGTGTCTTGATAGAAGTGTCTAAGATGATAAGACATAAAGGTAGAATTAGTCCATTCAGCCCATCGAGTCTGCCCCACCATTCAATCATGGCTAATCATGGATCCCACTCAACCCATACACCTGCCTTCTCGCCATGTCCTTTGATGCCCTGACAGATCAGGAAACAATCAACTTCTGCCTCAAATATACGCATGGACTTGGCCTCCAGTGCAGTCTGTGGCAGAGCATTCCACAGATCTACCATTCTCTGGTAAAAAAAATCCTCCTTACCTCTGTTCTAAAAGGTTGTCCCCCAATTTTGAGGCTGTGCCCTCCAGTTCCGGATACCCCCACCATAGGGAACATCCTCTCCACATCCACCCTATCTAGTCCTTTCAACATTCTGTAGGTTTCAATGAGATTCCCCTGCATTCTTCTAAATTCCAGTGAGTACAGGCCCAAAGCTGCCAACGTTTCCCTTATGTTAACCCCAAATGATAAGAGCCATAGAAAGGGTGAACAGCTAGTGCCTTTATCCCAGGGTGGAAATGGCTAATACAAGAGGGCATTATTTTGAGGTGATTGGAGGCAAGTATAGGTGGGATGGCAGAAGCAGGCAGCATGGGTGAGTGGAACGCAATGCTAAGTTGGTGGTACAAGCAGATACTTTACGAATATTTAACTGAATGAAAGAAAAATGGAGGGCTGTGTGGGAGGGAAGCATTAAAGTGATCTTAGTGTAGGTTAACAGGTGGGCATAACATCTTAGGCTGAAAGGCTTGTACTGTGTGTACTGTCCTGTGTTCTATATTCTATGAATAAACTTAGCTACAGAGCATCCCATTCCTCCAGGGCAGTGAACTCTGAAGGTTCATTACCCTTTGAGTAAGTAGGTTTTGCCTCATTGTTGCCACAGAGGTCAACCCAAGACTGTACAGTTTAGTTCCAAAGTCTCCAGCAAGGGTGGCAACCATTCAGCTGGTACTCCGTCAATTCTTGTTCATTTCAATCAGATCACCTATGTTTCTTTTAATATTTCTAAACCCTATTGTGTATAACTCTGCTTTGGTCTCCTTTATCTAAGAAGATACAAAATAGCTATGAATAAACTGGACTGATTCAAAGGATAACAGTTTGTAGACAGTGGATTCAAGAGTCTGATTCAAAGAAGAATGCCTTGTGAATCATATAAATCCACTGTTTCCAAGGCAAGTATGTCCCCTCCTAGACAAGGAGTGAAAAATGTTTTGTTTTGTATCTTCCATGCATTGAATGTCTGTACAGAGTGATGGGGTAACTCATAGATGATAAGTACAAGGAGTCGGCATTGTCAAGCTCCATCAGCATAGTTCTACAAGCATCACACAATTAATTAGAACCTCAGGTGTTGCCCTATTGCAATCCAGGAATGTGCAATGTTTTTTCGTATATTTTGTTTGTTGAACTCAAATTTCAATGTAAATTTATTATCAAAGTACACACGTCGTTATATATAACCCTGGAATTTGTTTTCTTGTGGGCATGCTCAGTAAATTGAAGAAACATGATAGAATTATTGAAAGACTGAACCCAAAAGGACGAACAAAGAACCAATCTGCAAAAGACAACAACTGGTGCAAGTACAAAAGTAAAAGAAGAAATAATAAATAAATAAATAAATATATATATATATATATATATATATATATATTGAGAACACATGATGAAGAGTATTTGAAAGTGAGCCCATAGGTTTTGGGAACAGTTCAGTGATGGAGTGAGGGTAGTTGAGTGAAGTTATCCCCACTGGTTCAAGAACCTGATGGTTGAGGGGTAACAATTGTTCCTGAACCTGGTGGTGTGGGTCCTAAGGCTCCTGTACCTTCTTCCTGATGGCAGCAATGAGAAGAGAGCATGGCCTCTGTGGGGTGAGGTCCTGATGGCAGCAATGAGAAGAGAGCATGGCCTCTGTGGGGTGAGGTCCTAGATGATGGATGCTGCTTTCCTGTGATAGGAGTTATGGATAGGAATTTAAAATGGCATGAATTCCCGCCATCAGATTTCGCTATTCACTGTTATAGAGTCATAAAGCACTACAGCACAGAGACAGGCTTTTTAGCCCATCTTCTCCATGATTTTCTACCTAATGATTCACACCCCTCTCATGCTTGTTTCTATCCAAACTTCTCTTAAATGTTACAATTTACTACACTGGCAGCTCATTCCACTCTCGCACTACCCTGAGTGAAGAAGTTACCCCTCAGATTCCACTTAAATATTTCATCTTTCAGCCTGATTCTATGATCTCTGGTTCTTGTAGCTGAATGTTCATGACTTCATGAGCTTTTGCTGTAGCAGTTTCTACTATTTTGTTAAGCCATTCAACTTTAAACAAATTTGCAGTTCTTTTGCGCTTCACGCCCTTTGCTTCTTTTGAATTCGATGCAGTGAATCAATATTTTTGCAATAAAAACTTAGTAAGCTATCTACATGATTTGAAACAGATCTTTGTAAACTTTACGATATGAACACTGTCCGCCAAAGATGGCTGCCACTGTGATACAGCTGTACAAACTGGAACAGGAAAGGTGAGGTGACGTAAATTAGTGACGTGCATTGTGGTATTTGAAAAACTGACTAGCTAAAAGATTATTTTCAATAAGTATAATAATTAATTACTGCATTATTTTAGGTAACTAACCTTTTGTACGCACATTAATTTCCTTTGTGCGCCGGTTGAAAAACGTGTGTTCGCACACATGTGCACAGCTTAGAGTAGTGGTCGCCAACCTGTCAATCGTGATCGACTAGTCGATCTTTGAGACTTTTCTAGTAGATCCTGAAAAAAAAATAATACACAAATACTGTTGAGAGATTGTTTCCGGGTTGCGGGGTTTTAGTTCTATTCTTTCTGCCCAGTGCGCATGCGTGTAGCTCCCCCGCCACGCACTACACAGTGTACTTTAGTGTCCCCAACCACTGGGCCATGAGGAAATGATATGAGTCAACTGCACCTTTCCTCATTCCCTGTCACGCCCACTGCTGAACTTGAATACACGCGAAGTCATGACCCAAGTGCGTCAGGGATCACTGGTTGGCCTCGGGTAACCGGCCGCTTTGTGCAGCCAGCGAGAAGTGCCGAAGCTACTGGCCTGAAGAGCGGACAGATGGGCACAGCCTCTAAACCTGTTTAGCACATCGAATGTTTGTGGGAACCCGGTGCTAAAATATTCACAGACCTCACTCCGGCTCAGGGTTTCATAAGCAGCAGAGCAGCTACCTCGCTGCAGTCTACTGAAACAAACTTTTGTTGGCCGACAGATCCTACGGGGGGGGGGGGGGGGGTGCGGACGTGCGCCCTGTTGCACTCCTTGCTCGGTCAGTTGCTTTCTCCAGACTGAGACCGCCCTGGCCTCAGCATGGGAACAGCTGCACCTGGCCAAGGTGGCTGGTAGCGGGCAGGCAGGAGGCTGGAGCTTGGGCCTGGAGGCTGCCTAATGAGGCAATGAAGCCCTCAAAACTGCTTCGGTACCCCTTTAGTCCAAGCATCCTGCATTTAAAGACAAACCCGTTGAGTTTTTTTCCAGCAGAAAAAACGTGAGCAAGTGGGACAGCAGCTGAGAGCCACGTAAACTAAATCGCGGAATAGACTGGACATAAGGAACCTGCTTCAAGTATCACTGTATTCCGGTCGCGTTTAACACCACCTCCCCCCCACCCCCCACCCCAACCGTCGGCCGGTCCGTAAGAATATTGTCAATATTAAACCGGTCCATAGTGCAAAAAAAAGGGTGGTGACCCCTGGTGTTCATATTATTTCTACTTCCGGGTTGCGGGGTTTTACTTCCAGTCTTTTCTGCCCCAGTGCGCATGTGTGTAACTAATCGATTTAGAGTTGATCTTGCCTTTCACTAAGGCCGAGGTAGGGGATCTTGGGCTTAAAAAGGTTGGTGACCACTAGCTTAGAGAGAACATAGGGTATGTGGTAGAGTAATTCTAGGCAGTTTCTGTGGTAAGTTACATGGTCTGTAGTGGTCTGAAGGGCCTGTAGTGTGATGTAGATTTCTATGTTCTATGTTCTCAAGTCTCTTTGCTTTACCACACACCCTAAAGCCCTATCATTCACTCTGTATGTCCTACTGTGGTTTGTCCTCTCAAAGTGCCACATTTCACATTCACCTGTATTAAATTCCATCTGCCATTTTTTGCAGCCCATTTCCCCAGCTGGTCCAGACAATTTTACAAGCTTTGATAGGAAAACCGAGCTTTATTAGCTGTCATATATTACCTATACTGGTTGCTGTGGTCACACTGGGAATGGTGATTGTGGTTTCCAACAAATTATAGAAATGTTTCCTCTTCCTGCCTTCACATTATCGGTTAAAATGAACTTCCAGCTTTGGCTGTCGAAGTACCAATGCAGCAAATGCCTTGGCTCATTCTCACGAAGGATCTCTGACCTACCATGTTTACTCTTTTTCTTTCTCCATTGATGCTGCCTGACCATCTGAGTGAACCAAGTGTGCACCAGAGGATCTGCCCTGGGACCAGCACCCAAGTACCATTTCAAAGAGGGCATGGCAGTGCCTCTGTTTTCATAGAGATTCGCAGAGATTCAGTATGTCATCTAAAAGTTGGCAATCCGTCCCAGGAAAAGCCCTCCCCGCCATTGAGCACATCGACAAGTAGCTCTGCCACAAGAAAGCAGCATCCATCTTCAAGGACCCTGACCGTGCAGGCCATGCTGTCTTCTCACTGCTGCTATTGGGAAGGAGGTATAGGAGCCTTAGGTCCCACACCACCAGGATCAGGAACAGTTATTACCCTTCAACGAGCAGGTTCCCAAACCAGCATGGATAACTTCACTCACCTCAGTACTGAATGTGGGCTCACTTTCAAGGACTCCACAACTCACGTTCTTGGTATTATTTATTTATTATTATTTGTATTTCACAGTTCACCTTCTTTTACATATTGGTTGTTTGTCAGTCTTGGTGTGTAGTTTTTCATTGATTCTATTATATTTCTTTGTTCTATTGTGGATGCCTGTAAGTAAATGAATCTCAGAGTAGTATATGGTGACATACACGTATGTAGTTTGAGAATAAATTTACTTTGAACTTTGAGTGTTCTTGGCATTTTTTTTCTTATTTCAGCAAATATAATATTGCATTCCAATGAGCTTATTTATTGTAGGGTAGAGTAGGAGAGTAGTGATCACTCTTTGACAGGGAAGAGGAATTCAGGAGAACGCTCGCCACTCTTCATCAAGAGATCAGCAGTGGAAAGGAAGAGCAGCTTCAAGGTCCTGGGCATCAGCATCTCAGAGGATCCAGCGCATTGATGGAATCATGAAGAAGGCATGTGGGTGGCTATACTTCATTCAATGTTTGAGGAGATTAGGATGACTGGAGCAAATTTCCACTAGGGTCTGGTGGAGAGCATGCTGAATGGATGCCTCACTCTCTGGAGGCGCCAATGCACAGGATTGAAAGTGGCATGTTCCATCATGGGATCAATCTGCCCCACCATTGAGGACACCTTAAAAATGCAGTGCCTCAGAAAGGTTACATCCATGTCTTAGGAGCCTCACCATTCAGGACATGCCCCCTTCTCATTAGGACCATCAGGGAGGTGTGGTGAACTACATATACCTGTCTGGACACGCCCCCCTGCTGACTGCTCCCGTGGCTCCTCCCACTGACCCCGGTATAAAGGCGATTGGAGCCACTGCTCCTCCCTCAGTCTCCAGGATGTTGTGTGGTGGTCTCTTGCTGCTGACGGAGCTCTCTTCCAGCTAATGAAAGCCTACCTCGACTCATGTCTCCGAGAGTTATTGATGGTGCATCAGGAGGAGGAACAGGTGACTGAAGATTCACACTCAGTGATTCCCCTCCACCATCAGATTTGTGATGGACTATGAGCTCATGAACATTACTTCACGTTTCCTCTTTTTGACGATTCTGTTGTAACTTATGTACGCATTTCCACCCGTGCCATTCGGCCTCGTAAAAAACAAGGGTCGAGTCAGGAATGTTCGTACCGTGACCTGGTTACTCTGAAAGGAGACCAATCCTGACACCACACGCCAGACAAGAACGGCTGACTGTCTGGTGTGACAAGCTATGAAATATGAAAAATATTTTTTATGTCTTGCACTGTACTGCTGCCACAAAAAATTCACAACATATGTCAGTGACAATAAACCTGATTCTAAAATAACTTCTTTGACTGTAAAATACTCTGGGGAATCCTGTGCTTGAGAAAGATAGGAAAACAAGATTTCTGTTCTGATCATATCCTGCCTACTACAGAGAGAGTTCAACTGTTTCCTGGATAGGATTAAAATGCAGAGTATTGCTTTTTGTAACTGTTCTCCCAAATCTTTGATGTGATTTTGATGACTTACTTTGATAATATCTTGATTTTCAAGTATTACCTGGGTTGTGCTGATTTACTGTAGCAGCTGGGGACATCTGGTGAATATATGCAAGAGTATACCAGAACTGAGAGCCACAGTAATGCCTGCAGTCTAATACCTGGAGCAGAGACAAATGTGTTGGTTAAAGAATACAAACGATATGAAGAACCACTATATCCCCTCAAGGGCACACATGTTGAGCGCCCAAATATATTTGTAGTCAGTGTCACACTAAGATGTAATGAATTCAAGATGTAATGAGTCTATTGTTTCTTGCCCTTGCAGATGACATTCACCTTATCGATTCTTCTTCTCATTTACTAATACAAAATTAACAGAGTGTGATGAATACCATTTAAATACATTCTGAAGAAACTTCACAATACATTCTTTAACTTGGATTGAACCTTTTGTGCTAACTGTTTTGTTTCCAAGTATTGGCTTGCTTCATTTAAAAATTATTTTACTTTAAAATAAAGAAAAAAAATTAAAAATAAGGGAGACTTCTAAAAGAGAGTAGGAACGGAGGGAACAGAGCATGTGGTTGCAAAATCAGTGACAGTGACAGGCAGGTTGAGAAAATGTTTAATAAACTACACAATTCTGAACTTTATCAATAAAAGGATGGGGTATAAAAGTAGGGAACTTATACTGAAACTTAATAAAACATTGAGAGTCAAGAGACAATGTAAGATGTCTAAGCAGCGTCTGAGGGGGGAATAGAATTGTCGACATTTCATGTGGAAAGCCTACATTGGGATTGAGAATGGAAAGAGAAGGTGGCTAGTAGAAAGAGGAAAGGGTGAGTGACGAGACAGTAGTCCAAGCTGCTCGGTGGACTGAGGATGGTGCAAGATGACAGGTAAGTTGTGCGAGGTAGGGGAGCAGAATGGGGAAGAGCTGGGAGACAGGTGGCTGATAGCTTGAGGCAAACTAAGAGAAAGAAACTGAGAGGCAGATGAATTCAATGTGGGAGCAGGGAAGGTGAAGGATGGGGATAGCTGATAGACGGAGAAAAGCAGGAATACAAAAAGGCTGGAACCTGATAAGAAGGGAGAAGTGAATGACAGATGGAACCAGGACCAGATAGGGGTGGTGTCGATGAGTGAACTATGTGTGTTGTGGGTGACTATAATCAGATAGGGAGGAGATGAAGAGTGATGGTGGGACTGACATTTGGAGTATTGAATTGCTACAGTAAGAAAGATGTGGAGAAAGGATTAAAAGGATCCAGATAAGATTTACAAGAAGGATTCCTGGGCTGAGGAACTCCTTATAAGGATAGATTAGAAAGACTAGGACCAGAAAGGAGAAGGATGAAGGGAGATTAGATAGAATTATATAGGGTAGGGTCAGAGTGGATAGTTTGAGGCAGTACCCATTGGCAGACGGGTTGAAGACTATTAGTAGGTACAGGTATAAAATAAATGGGAAGAAAATTAGGGATGTCATGAGGAAAAACTTGTTTTAAGCAATGCATGGTTGGGAATTGGAATGTACTACATGCAGATGTGGTAGAGGCAGGTTCCATTGTGTCCTTGAAGAAGGAATTAGATAACAATAAAGATGAGGTGGAGTAAGTTTGCAATGCCGTGAAGAAAGGGCCATTTGGTGGAACAAGCAGTGGAGAGCACGTAGAGACCTGATGGGCTGAATGACTTGCTTCTGTTTTGTACCATTATGATTAAATCCTGTAATTTTTCATCACCTTTACTCAGCGCATTGTAAATTCTGAAGTAAACACCATGATTCTATAACTGCACTGAAAGTCCTGAAGCCCACAAGAACGATCTGGACATACATTGAAAGGAGATCAATACTTATATTCAGTTAGTTAAATAATTTCAATTTAAAAAATTAGTAGTGGTGATATTGACCATGAAGCTACACTAATGAGATAGTGTAAAATCACACCTGGCTCATTAATGTACTTTAGTACAAAGGATATTTACCATTTCCATCTGGTCTGGCCTATATAAATGTAAAACCTTAGGCCAGATTTGGAACATGTGCAATTCTGCATTATAGGAAGGGTGTGGAGAATTTGAAAAGGATGCCGAAGTGATTCACTGGAGTCCTGATTCAGTATTTTAACCCAGAATGTTGACAATTTCTTTCTTCTCACAGATGCTACATCACCTACGGAGAGTGTTTGATGTTTGATGTTCGTCTGGCTTAGAGAATATGAGCTTTAAGCAGAGTATAGACAAATATGGATTGTTTACTCTGGAGCTTCAGATATTAAGGGAAGACATGATCGAAGTTTATAAAATTCTTAGGGGCATAGATACAGTCAGAAATTTTTCCCAGTGAGAAAATATATATGCAAGATGGTGCTGGTGAGCCATGGCAAAGTTCTGTGGGCTACATACAAAATTGTTAAATATACTCTCACTGCAATTGCTCCCTGTAATTTCCCTTTAAGCATCATCATCATTACATGTCATGTCATATGGCAAAGGTGATCATGGTGACCAAGTTTGTTCCTGGCAACCCTAAGCAATGTACTTTTAAGTAAACACACACAAAGTGCTGGAGGAACTCAGCAGGCCAGGCAGCATCTATGGAAAAGAATAAGCAGTCAATATTTTGGGTCGAGACCCTTCCTCAGGACAGATTTTCTCATGTTTGTAATTTTAAATTAACTTAATGATCTACAAGTTTCACAATCTTCTGAAGCTCTTGGCAGACCAAGGAGGTACACCACCTTTAATTGGATGAAAGTTCATTGCCATGACTGGAAGTTAGGCAGGAGTGGAGGGACTCCAGACTCATGGTAATAACATTGTATCTTATCTATCCTCCAAAGTAGCCCAGTACGTCACTTTCCTTGAAGAAAATTAGGAAAGGGTGATAGCAAAAGGAAAGGACCCACATCCTGTGAATGATTGAAGGACCCAGAGATATTCAGATGTAACTCACTGTCCTATGGTAAATCCACAGAGAATTGAAATGCTTTACCACCTGGTGAATTCTTCCAGTGACTGAACAGTCTTTACACTCTTGCAATAGTTAGTAGTTTTCACTGGGATCCTTGGTGGTCAATCCAATGCACTGATATTGAAGGGTATAATCCTGGCTGTTTGGATTGATCATCCATAGCAAGTGAAAGGAAATTTATTGCATTTAATGGAAAACAAAACTATTTATAGTGCTATCTGGCCATGACAAGAACAGGTCGTAAAATAGCTTGGGCGCCAATGCTTCTGAAAACATCCCTGACCTAACAGTAAGTGAATAATAAGACTTTTAAATCATTATACTATGTCAGTGATACATGACCCAGATGGATAGGAAGGCAAGTGGGTAGTACTGTTGTAAAACAGATTTATAGACTCGGGCAATTACAGCATGCAACTGGAAAATCAAATGGCTCTTTTGTTAACTAAAGGAGAGGACATTCTATGCATCATACATAATTAATATAATGTGAATCAAATATATTACCAGCAGGCTAACATTACAGTCAATGAATTTGTAAACATTTTTATTTTAAGATTTACTAATCAAAATTAACCTAATCAAAGTGCAAAGTGTATCACATTCAGATTAGTTTTCTTAACCTTCTGTTTTAATGGAAGCATTATCCGCTTATCAGAATGATGTCAAGCAGGTGAAAAAGGTCTCTTGGCCCCTACCTGATGAAAAATGGAAGATTCTTCCGATCTTAATCATGATCTTAAATTTGTTCAATTAACATCTGTGTAGCTAATTCTACTTCAGTGGAAATAATCCCATTAATTTTGTTCCGAGTGGCTGCAGTATCATTCACAAAACGCACTTTAAGAACTCACTGAGGCTTCTGTGATAGCACTTCTGGTCATTCCTACAACCCTGACTTTCAAAGAGGATGGTCAATCAATGTACACATGCTCCCTGATAGAGAACAAAAGTAAATAACCTCACAGTTCCCATCCTAAGTAGCATCTTGTTGCACAGTCCTATGATATAAATAAATTGATAGATTGGTTTATTATTGTCAGATGTACCAAATTACAGTGAAAAATTTAGTTTTGCCTGCTGTTCATACAGATCATTTCATCACATCAAGTAGCGATACTATCAATCCCAATGACAATTAGGGCAAGCCACTCCTTTAAATAAATCTGATGTGAATGTCAAAGCAGGTTTTATATAAATTGTGAGGATAGGCAGTTAAACAAGGTAGAACAAATTAAATGTTTATGTCCAAGGGAGTTTTGACTTTGAATGCTTCATAAAACTCATCTGCGTTCATTTCTATTCTGGGTAGATAACAGCTGGAGCATATCTGGAGGGTTTAATTGGAATCAGTTTAGCGGCAGCTAACAAGAAGATTTCCTTTTGCTCTGTTTAAGATGAACAGAAAATTCCGAAGAAACCATTTATTTGAGGCTCCGTCATTGCAATAGTTCCTTTTGAATTGATAATAAATTAAGAGAATGTTTTCAGAGAAGGGCATCAGGATCATTGTGATAAAGTGTATTTTTAGGCCATTCGGCCCATGGAGTTTGCTCCGCAATTCCATCAAGTCTGATTTGTTTTTTCCTCTTAATGCCATTCTCCTGCCTTCTCCCTGTAACCTTTGAATTACCTTCTCCCATTTTTTTTTAAAAAATAAAGAGTAGCAGGATGTGAAAGATAGTCCCAATGAAGAACTTAAGATCGAGCCATGTTATAACTGAAGTTATCTTGCCAGCCACACAGCAAGATCGCACTTCAAGAATATGATAACAGCCAGACAATCCAGTTCATATCAGGTCACAAGATACTTGCAGTGAACACAAGAGAGAACAACACAGAACCAGCAAGGAAACAGTCTGAAAGAACATGCTCCATAGAAAGAGCTTGTCTGATACTCATGTCAGTATAGGTTAACTGATGGAGAGATAAACCAGTAATGGTTGTTGCGTAAGAGTATTAAATGGTTATTTTTCACATAGCTTAACTTTCCTGATTTTTCCTTGTATTTTATATAATCATTTAATTATGTGTAATTGTCCAGTAATTTTTGCTGTAGCTTCAGTATAGCTGCTTCTGTATTTTTCTAGAAGCTTCTAAGTTTTTCTGCAGTAGGTGAAATGTATCTTGAACCTGGCTATTTGTTTTCGTGGATCCCTTGTTATCTTTATGTTCTGAGGTATCTTTGTTTAAGACAACCACAACTTCACTGTTCTTTCTCATTTTCTTTTATGCCTCATTTTTCACTTCTGAAGAACCTCTGGATCACGTATCAAAAGTAGTGGTCAAATGGAAATGATTTTGTCTCTGATATTTCGGATGGGGATAATAGTGATGACAGATACTTTGTGTTACACACTGATGACATATTTGATAATGCTACAGTATATCTACAGAAGATGGAAACTTACTATTACAGCTTCTCAAAGAAAAGCTTTAACTTACACTAGAAAGCAACAGATACTTTCTCTCCATTACTTTGACAGAAGGTCTTGCATGAATTCAGATTAACTGGAGAGTTAAAATTATTTTATTATCCATTCTAATTCTGTGACTGGTGGTATACCACAGGGATTGAGGCTGGGACCTTTTCTGTCTGTGATGTATGTTATTAACTTAGATGTGAATGTAGGAGGCATGATTAGTAAGTTTGCGGATGTCATTGAAATTGGTGATGTGGATGGTGAAGATGTTTGTCAAAGGTTACAGCAGGATATAGATTTGAAGATTGTTGGCAAATGAAATTTAATCCCAACAAGTGTGAGGTGATGCATCTTGGAAAGTCAAATAGGGCTTGGACATATTCAGTAATTTGGAGGTGAGTAAGAAATATTGTTCAACAGAGAGACTGAGGGGATTCAAGTCTATAGTTCCCTTAAAGTGACAACACAGGACAATACGGTGGTATAGAAGGCAAATGGCATGCTTGCCTTAAGTTGTGGAATAGAATGTAAGATTTGGGATGTTCTGTTGCCAAGCACTGGTTAGATCCCATGTGCAGTTCTAGTTGCCATATTGTAGGAAGATATGATTGTACCGGAGAGAGTACATCTGGTCTATAATTTCTTTTCTGCTGCCTTTTTTCTTTCTTAAAGAGTGGAGTGACATTTTCAATTTTCTAGTCTTTTGGCACCATGCCAGAGTCCAATGAGTTTTGAAAGATCATCACTAATGCCTCCACAATCTCTGCTGCTACCTCTTTCAGAACCCTAGGGTGCAGTTCATCTGGTCCTGGAGAATTGTGTACCCTTAGGACTTTCAGCTGTTTGAGCACCTTCTCTCTTGTAATAATAACAGCGCTCACTTCTCTTCCCTCACATCCTTCAACATCTGGCACAATGCTAGTGTCTCCCACAGTGAAGAGTGATGCAAAATTCTCATTTAGTTCATCAGCCATCTCCTTGTCCCCTGTTATTATTTCTCTGGCCTCATTTTCTAGTGATCTTATATCCACTCTCAGCTCTCTCTTTTTTAACATACTCAACATAGCTTTTCCTATCAACTTTGATATTGTTTGCTAGCTTGCTTTCATATTTCATCATTTCCAGCCTAATGATTCTTTTTGTGCACTCTGTAGGTTTTAAAAGCTTCCCAATCCTCAGCTTCCCGCTAATGTTTGCTTTGTTGTGTGCCCTCTCATTTGCTTTTACATTAGCTTTGACTTCCATTGTTAGCTACCGTTGCTATTTTGCTATTTTATTATTTCTTCATCTTTGGAATACATCTATCCTGCACCTTCCTCATTTTTCCCAGAAACTCATGCCATTGCTGCTCTGCTGTCATCCCTGCCAGCATCTCTTTCCAATTTACTTTGGCCAACTCCTCTCTCATACCACTGTAATTTGATTTACTCCACTGAAATACTGCTATGCCAGACTTCACTTTCTCCCTATCAAATTTCCAGTTGAATTTAATCATACTGTGATCATTGTCTCCTAAGGGTTCTTTTACCTTAAGCTCCCTAATCACCTCCGGTTCATTACCATGCACCCAATCCAATATAGTTGACTCTCTCATGGGCTCAATGACAAACTGCTTTAAAAACACGTCTTGTAGGCATTTAAAAAACTCACTCTCTTGAGATCCTTTACCAACCTGATTTTCCCAATCGACCTGCATGTTAAAAACTCCCAGGATTATAATAACATTGCCTTTTTGATATGCATTTCCTATTTCTCAGTGTAATCTGTGGTCCACATCCCAGTTACTGTTGGAAGGCCTGTATATAACTGTAATTATCTGATCTGTGTTTAACAGAAATTTTTAATTGTATTTTGGTATATGTTATAATAAACCAACACTAATACCTGTGACATTAATAAACCAATTTACCAATTTATCAGTGGCTCTTCACCACTTTCTGAAGGGACCTTGGGTATGGCCTTTAAATGCTGAACCTGATGGTAATGTCCAGCACCCAAGACTGAATAAAAATAATTACATTCTATCAAGGCATATAAAAAGAAAGCACACCTTTTTCTGATTCTCTGTTTCCTCAGTGGTTGAGTTGGACTCGGCAAGACTTCCTGAAGAATGTGACTGGAACATCTGTCATTACCTGGATAAGTTGCTCACGCTTTCCCCTTCTCAATGATGGCCTTAGGGCTCAACATCTGTGTCTCCTGAGAAGAGCTTAGGGAAGGCTGTGTCCAACAAAATAGACAATTGTGTGATATTGTGAGTGGGAGTGTTTGGAGGTTGACATAAGGGCTTGTGAACCCTAAAGAGAATATTATGTTTACAAAATCCTATGCTCTTACATTTATAGAAAGCCAGCAAGCTCTTCTCTCCAGCAGGGAAGGTGTAGAAAGTCCAACTTTAGGACAAGGAGGAAATTAGGAAAACTACCTCTGCTCTTTATACATTGTAGAATTTTCCTCTAAAGTTGGCTGAATTCACAATATTTTTGTTCCTGTATTTTGGGTTTTGAAGGTTAATTGTGACAGGCATAGGAGAAAGACAAACGATTCCCTTGTTTGAATACCAGAAATCTAAAGGACACAGGAATGCACAATGAGAGCTCCTGCAGGCTAAAAAGCCTTGTAACTACAATCAAGTATTTTTAGTTTCTGTTATTAACATGCTACTATTTAAGTATGGTTCAGTGCCTGATCTTGATAAGTGGAGGAAAAACAAACAATTTCTTTTGAGATGTATTGTGTAACATAATTTGCATTAGTAACAAATGCAATGTTCCCAAGACGATGACACTGAATTAAACCCCTCTGGCTGAAACACACAGAGGCAGTCAGAAAACATCTTGTTCCTCTTTACTTCTTGTCTGGATAGGAAAGTATGATTCTGCACAAAACCATTCAAAATGTTAATACTTGAAGTGGTAATTGGGCCATGGACTAATTAAAGATGCATATTTTGTAAACCATATGCAGAAAGAATAATGGACAAGGCAGCATTAACCATTGTAGTGAAAATGGGAAATTTGTCTTGGTTTTAGTTAGTTAAAATCTTTTTAAAATTAGTTAAAATTAATTGGTTGAGGGGAGTGGAGTTATTTTGTGGGCTGGGTGCAAAATTGGTCCTAAGTGTGCAATTTTTGGGCTGTAGAATGAGATCAATGCAGCTGATCAGTACAGAGCTTTCGGTCCACGATGTTGCACTGACTTTTCAAACTACTCCATTTTTTTTCATCTAAGTGCCTATCTAAGGGTCTCTGAAGTACTCCTATGTATCTGCATTTACCACCACCCCTGGCAGTTTACCACTCTTTGTAATAAAACTATCTCTGACATTCCCCTTTCCCCCCACCCCATACTTTCCTCCAATCACCTTAAAATGATGCCCTCTCTTATTAGCCATTGCTGCTCTAGGAAAAAGGCCATGCCTCTTATCATCTTATACAGCTCTATCAAATTGTCTCTCACCCTTCGCTCCAAAGAGAGAAGCTCTAGCTTGGCCAACCTTTTTTCAATAGACATCCCCGCTAGTCCAGGAAGCATCCTGATAAACCTTCTCTGCATCCTCCCTAAAGCTTTCACATCCTTGCTATAATGAGTCAACCAGAACTCCACTGTGGTCTAACCAGAGCATAACTTTGTGACTCTTGAACTCAGTCTCCCAGCTAATGAAAGTCGACATGCCGTAGGACCTCTTAACCACCCTATCAGCTTACATGGCAACTGTGAGGGATCTACTGCTAAGAATCCTGCCATTAACTTTGTACTCTGCCTTTAAGTATGATCTTCCATAGTTTATCACTTCACACCTCCCCAGGTTCAATTCCACCTGTCACTTCTCAGCCCAGCTCTGCATCTATTAATGTCCAGTTGTAACCTATGACAACAAATCAGTTGCTTTGGAGAGGATACACAGAAGATTCACCATTAAGTTGTTGGGACAGGATTCATGAGGAGAGTTTGGATGGCTGTGTTTGAGGAGGTTGAGATGGAGTACAAAATTATGAGAGGAATATATAGGGTAGATAGCAGGGAACTTTTCTTCACGGCAATGGTACCTCAAACTAGAGGACATAACATTAGGTAGGGAATAGGATGGTTAGAGCTGATCCGAGAAAGATCTTTATCATCTAGAGAGTGGTTGCAACCTGGGTCACACTGCCTGAGAAGTAGGTGGAGGCAGGAGGTGCTCTCACAACATTTGCACAAAGACTTGAATTGCGAAGAGAATGTAAGCTGAGGCCCAATTTCTGGTAAATGGGTTTGGTGCAGATTTGTATTTGATGGTCGGCATGGGTATGATGAGGTGAAGGCCTTACTTTTCTACTGTAGGATCTGAGAACTCTGTGAGATGTGTTTGCATGCACCAAAGGAATTTAAAGCTATTTCTTAAACATTTTGTAGTGTTGTCAACTGTCGTCCTTTGCGCTGGAATAACCAGCGATTGAGGATGATTCTTAGACATTTCTGCAGACTCTCTCCAACTTTTAACCATCAAAAGCCCTGCCTCAGTACTTTATTTTAAAATTGGTTTGGCTCCGTTTATTACTAGTATCAGATGTATCCATATACAGTGGGAGGTAGTGTGCCACCCAGACAGAGTTTTTGATCCATAAACACACAGAGTTGGTACAAAAGGGAAAAGTAGAATGAAAAATACTACTGTAATACCCTGAGTTAGACCATGCTTTAATGTATTTATGCAGTTATGCTGTTGGGTGTTTTATTTTCTGCAGATTTTCTTGAAATACAATGTGCTTCTTTAATTACATTGTACAATTGAATATTCTTTTTGCTGTTTAAAATAGTTTTTCAGTGATTAAGTTAAGCTTGTTGTAATAGCTGTTAGGATTTGTCTTGTTAACACTTTGTTTAGTAAAATGTCCCAGAACATTCTAGAGGGTTAGGGGATAGCCATTTTCTGGAGACAGTGCAAGAGTTTTGAGGAGGAAGAAGGAGAAAGAAGGAAAGAATGGAGACAGATGATAAACATGAATGAAGAACAGTGAAACTCTCACAGAAACCACTTGGAAGGACGGATACTACTGTTGGAAAATCCTCATGCTGACAATGGTCTCACGGAGAATGTACAGGTAACTTTTAATTAGCTAGTTATCACATGATCTTGAAGAATGTTCAAAATGTTCAATGCCTTGTCCTCGGACTTGGCATGGATATTTATTTATGTTTTCCTTGGACTGTGTTTTCAAGCAGAATTGTTCAGTACTGTGAGTAAAGGAAGTGAAACAAACTGGATTAATGATGCACAAATGTGCTCCAATAATTATGTGCACACTGTAGGATAATTAACATATGTGTTATAGTTTAAAATACTTTGTCAATATAATTTCAATCTAAGTTTAATTTAATTTAACAATCTAAGTTCAATCTAAGCTTTGTGTAAGCTGAATTATTGCTTCCTGGCAAATGGTAAGTTTGCATGGGTGTGACAATGTTCATACAAGTGCTAACTTAATTTTCCCTTAAAGGAACATTCAAACTTTAATGTTTTGTGTTTATCCAAATCATATTTACCCTAGATGTGTTTATTTATTGGAAATGTTTTTTTTCATTGTGATTCCTCATGCAGAATTATGTTACTGTTAGTTTATATTCATGGTACCAGCTAACTCATTCAAGACTACAATGAGAGGGTTACACTACATGTATAGAGAAAGTACAGTGCAGGTAGACAGGTCAGATGCCAGGGTCATGATGAGGTTGATTGGGAGGTGAAGAGTTAAGTGTATGAGGTTTATTCAAAAATCTTTTAACAACAGGACTTGAGCCTGGAGGTACATGTCCTCATATCTTCTACCCAATAGGAGGGCGCAGAAATTAGGGTGGGAAGGGTGCCTGATTATATTGGCTGATCTCCTGAGGTAGCAGGAAGCATAGATGGGGTCAATGGTGAGAAGGCTGGTTTGCATGATGGACTAGACTGCATTCCCAACTTTGCAATTCCTTCTGGTCTTGGCAGAGCAGTTGCCATACCAAGCTGTGATGCATCTGGATAGGATGTTTTCTATGATGCACCTGTAAAAATTAGAGAGAGTGTGCAGAAATGCCCACAAACAAACTTCAATCATTGGATATTCCAGCACAAAGGAGGAGAGTTGTCAACATAATGAAATGTTCAAGAAATTGCTATAAATTATGTAATGAGCTCTAGGCAAACAAAGGGGATCCTCAATCATTACAGTGCTAGTTTGATCTAAGAAGGCAACAGTTAGGAATTACAACTTGAAGTATAATTTGCCAGTCATGTGTCCTTAATATTCTACTCAAAGTGCACTGTGGATGAAACTAGATAAACTGCTCCCTTATATTACATCTTCAAGGTCAGAGTTTTGCAATTGGGTTATAAAGCAAATGAAATGAAAGAAATACAAACCAGTAGAGCACCCAATAGGGTAACACAGTGTTTCACAGCCAGTAATTGTCTCTGGGTTTGCTGAATATATGTCCCTTTATTAAACTGTTTCTGAGCTACAGTATTTAATATAGTGTCAACGGGATTCAAAGCAACCATTTCTCAATTTGCTTTGTCAAATGGAATATGGTAAATTGCATGATAATTATAAATTAACATTATCGTCACTTCAGTTAAGTGACTTTACCCAAAATGTTGTAGATCTTAATCAGATGGATTAAAAAGCCTTTTTTTCATATTTTGTGCCCAGGGATTCACAGAACACAGAACAGACCCTGTGGTCATGTTGTTGAGCTGAACTAATTGAATTAGTAATTAAACACCTAATTAAACCCTTCTGCCTGCATAAGGTCCAAACCCCTCCATTCTCTTCACATTCATGAGGTTTAGTATGAGCCTCAAAAAGCCCCTATCATGTTTGCAGCCACAACCATCCCCGACAATGCATTCCAAGCGCTCTCTACTGTGTAAAAAAATGACTTGTATTTTGAATTTTCTCTCTCTCCCCTTAAACGTTTGCTCTCTGGTGTTAGGCATTTTGACCCTGGGAAGATGTTCCTAGCTGCCCACTGGATCTCAGCCTCTCACAATCTTTTGTCAGGACTCTTCACAGCCTCTGCCATTCCAAGGAAAACAATCCAGGTTTGTCCAACCTCTCCCCATACCACATGCCCACTAATCCAGGCTATATCCTGCTAAACATCTCCAACCATCTCCAAAACCTCCACAACCTTCTCATAAAGGAGCCAATAGAATTGCATCCAATACTCCAGATGTGGCCAAGGCAGAGTTTTAAAAAGCGACAACATAACTTTCTGACTCTTGAACTTGATGTCACAACTAATAAAGGTAGGCATGCCACATCCTTTCTTTACCATCCTATCAGCTTGTGTAGCCACATTCAGGCAGATTCATAGCCATTGCACTTAGTAAATTACGAATCTTTACATCTAAACTGATGATATGCACCCAATATATTTACTGTAAGCATACTGAGGAAAAAATATATAAAGAGATATTAGGAGATATTTATTGTAAAATGATGGTGAACGTAGGCAAGTACAGTGGATTTCGGTTAATTGGGCCATTGGTTAATTGAGGCAGCTACTTATCTGGGACAACTCTTAAAGAACAAAAACTAAACTGAGAAAGTTGGGGCAGGAGATTGTTGCCAAGCTGTATCTAAATAGCAGCAGTCACTCACACTTGTGTGGCCATTAGATCATTAGATGCTACACTGAGCTTAGAGCGAACAGTTTTAAAATACATTTGAGTTCAAAAAGCAGTGATTTTTGTCACTGACAGTTGGCAATTCCGAACTGTATTGCTTACTGTGGTATCAAGTCAGAAATGGCCAGGAGAGAAAATGAAATGATTTCACAACTTCAACAAGTAGCTGTACCCCAGTGTTGTAAACTCAAGTACCTGTCCCCACCATCTCTGTACTCCAGTGTTATACACCGATAATCCTGTCCCCACCATCTCTGTAACCTAGTGCTATACACTGATAATCCTGTCCCCACCATCACTGTACCCCAGTGTTGTACACTGACAATCCTGTCCCCACCATCACTGTACCCCAGTGTTGTACACTGACAATCCTGTCCCCACCATCACTGTACCCCAGTGTTGTACATTGACTGTCCTGTCCCCACCATCACTGTAACCCAGTGTAGACAGATAATCCTGTCCCCAGGTGAAAGGCTTGGAGTGCACTTTCGTTGCAAAAAGTATTCTATCTCTTGTACCCTTTTACTTCACCACTGAGTTGTGGAAATCTGGCCTGTTTGTCGGCACCTCTACTTACTGTTTTGTCTAATTATCCTACTTAACGTAATTTGGTATTTTGGCTCACTAGAAGGGGTGTTGCAATCTATCAATGGTCCGATATTGCACTTCAAACAGAAACCTGTGACGGGAATGGAAATTCACAGTGAGTTGATAAAGCAGTAGCGGTCCTGTACTTTCACCCAATCTGCTGGTTGCAGATTGATGAACCCTTTTGCAATTATAAAGCTAGTCCCTGAAGCATGAAACAAAAGAAGCTGAAAGACAAAGAACAGTTTGGGAAATCCTATTAAGATAGACCTGAGGCCAGTGCAGCGGAGAGCGGCTGAACCATTGGTTATCACATATCCAAGGTTGCCTTGGACCCAGAAATGAGTGTTCTCATTGCTTTCATATGTCTTTTGGCATTTCTTATCACCTGTACTGTTAGGCTTTCAACACACATAGCTGAAAAATGTGAGGGAGAGATTCAAATCAAACATTACTGTTCTAATGGCTTCCCAAGGAGTTACCTTGTAGCTATGTTCTCTTCCGGCATAGAGTTTCATTTGGTCTGATCTCTTTCTGCGGTGATCAGAAAACCCATTTCTGATTTCAGAAAACAGGACCTTGTCTTTATTAAGTGGCATATGTTAGTGCACATCTCCTTTTATCTCAAAACACAGCATTAAGTGCTATTTAAAACACTGGTGTCTTCAAAGATGAATAAAACACAGTGACAGAGTAAAACAGTGATTTGTTATGTAGAGAGTTTTGGTCTATTGGCCTTGCAATATTGTCTGAGAATTCAGTAAAAAGAGTTTCAAGATGTTTCTGTCATTTTTGTTTCTGAGATATAATATAAGATGCTGATATTAATTTCTCTGCAACTTACAGCAAATTTTTTTGGAGCAAAAAAACCCATTTTTTTTCCAGAAAAAAAAACATTTTTTTTCCCTTCAGTACCTCAGTTACTTTTCCATTACAGCTAACGGCTTCCTGCAACATTGCTGGAGATTTGATAATCATTCAAACTTTTGCTTTACGCCTGATGGGATAATCTTGTGCAATCAGTAGAAAATGGATGTTCAAAACTAAAGGCAAACCTAATGATGCAGAAGTAAGGTGAAACAATGAGGGAAACATATGGTCTGGTACTGGAATTAAGCTAACCCTGAAGTGGCCACTATTGATCTTCTGCGTGGAATTACTGAGGACCTACAGTCAGGTTGTAGGTTATTTCATCCATTTGCCAGCTTCAGTGCTCTGCATCATGACTCTCTCTACACCCCTGATGTATATAACCCTTCTGCAACACATTTCTCCCTTATATCCAGTTATTTTAATGAAATATCTAAGATTTTAAGATGTTCTGGTTGAGGGATCTAGAAATGGGGTTTTAGCTTCAGAGTAAAACAGTCCCTATTTTAAGACAAGACAATGAGAAATTTCCTTTCCTCAGAGAGTTGTGAATCTTCTGATTCTTAATGTCGGAGAACCATGGAGGTGAAGTCATTATATTCACAGCTAAGTTCTGAGGCACAACCTGTATATAAAGCTAGGGTGCCTAACACTTTTGCACAATACTGTATTTTGTAACATAGGGAGTAGCTGTAATTGCTAATTGGTTTTATTATGTACTGAGATCCAGTAAAAATCTTTGGTTTTGCATGCCTTCAAGGCAGATCATTCCATGCATAAGTACATTGACGTAGTACCAATGGAAAATCAAAAACAGAATATAGTATTATGGTTCAGAGAAAATGCAGTGCATGGAAGCCATAGTGAGACAGAATGTGTATCAAAAGCTCACCTTTGTCATACAAGATGTCCATTCAAGAATCTTATACCAGCAGAGTAGAAGCTGTCCTGGAGACTTGTGAACTCAGCCAACCCACTGGGAAGCTCAGATGCCGTCAATGGAGAGGAGGCTGGTTTCCAGGATGGACTTGGCTGAGTTCACAAGTCTCTGCACTTCCTGCTGATCTTGGGTACAGCTATTGCCATACCAAGCACTGATGCATCTGAATAGGATCCATGGTGATTCTGTAAAAATTGGTGATGGTCACTGGGGCATGTCTAATTTCCCTTGGCTTGTGAGGAATTCAAGGTACTGTTATACTTTCTTGACCATCATGTCAATGTGACTGGACCATGTCAAGCTATTGAAGAAATTTGCACCTTGGAACTGACTGTAGTTATACATGGTGTTGGGAGTGACTACAGTGGTTGCTTCAGAATCACTTCTTTAATTGTAGGGTCAGGTGATGGTAGTGTGCTTGATTGCAGCAGAGGAGTCGGTCTAGAGGAGCCAAGACAAAAAATACCAGAAATGCTCGGTAAGTTAGGTAGCATTCGGAGATAATGGTTCTACATTTGGGGAGGACACTAAAACAAAGTCCACAAATTAAAAAAAAGTAACCTGGTAAATCTGGTGGGGAATTGAAGGGGAAATGGGAAGTTGGATTGTTGAGTTCAATACGACTTGGATTTATTAAGGCTAATGTGAGTTGACCCCCTGAGCCTACTCCACCATTCTGCTGTTTGGAATTGTTGGCCTCTCTCGATATTTGTACTCAATCCCTGTGACCCTTGCTTACTCTGACCCATCTGCCTCAACCTTGAATGTACTCAGTGATTCGGCCTAACCAGTTCTCTGAGACGGGGTACTTCACAAGTTCACAGCCTTTTGACACAATAAGTTCCTGCTCATTTTGGTTTCAAGTATCCTTTCATCCTGAAATTATGTGTAGCCCCAAGCTGATACAAGAGACACTGCAGATGCTGGAAATCCAGACAAACACATGAGATGCTGCAGGAACTCATCAGGTCAGGCAGCATCTACAGAGGGAAATGAACAGATGACATTTCAGGCTGAGACCCTTCATCATTAGTCCTGATGAAGTATTTTGGCCCAAACCTCAACTGTTCATTTTCCTCCATAGATGTTGCCTGAGCCATTGAATTCCTCCATCATTTTTTTGTGTGTTTAGACCATAAATTTGTCATGTTGTATGGAAATATAGTTAAAATTATAGATTTCTAAACACATTATTCATCTATACAATAAAAGCTGTGGCATACTAACCATAGCAATGATTATCTCTCGCTTTGATTGAGTTTAATTTTCTACAGTACTCCACCAGACACCAGCTTCTGTTGATGGGATTGATCTCTTTTAAAAACCTACCGAGGGCCAAAGCTCACCTAACAAACATATTTCATTTGTGACAAGGTGTTCCAGACACTTAATTCTCAAGTTTAAGGAAACCATCTTAACTTCTGCCTGTAGCACTTAATGCAATGGTTTTGTGGAAAAAAGAGATTTATGATGCAGTTTCAACTCTCTGTATGATATTATGGAGTCATAGAAGATATAGACCATTTGGCCCACAGTGCTTCTTCCGGGGAGGATCTCAGTTTATGAATCAATATGATGACAGTTAATCTACTATTCTATCTCAATGTTGAATCTTAATTTCAGATAACTTGCTCCTTCTTTCAGTGAGTATCTCTATCAGAACTTGTCATTTTTGTTTGCTCTTATT
This sequence comes from Hypanus sabinus, assembly GCF_030144855.1. Classification (NCBI taxonomy): domain Eukaryota; kingdom Metazoa; phylum Chordata; class Chondrichthyes; order Myliobatiformes; family Dasyatidae; genus Hypanus; species Hypanus sabinus. The sequence goes on from NC_082706.1 coordinate 133,421,329, forward strand.
TCCATTTCATTTATATAACCAGGCCTGCTCAGCACTTCACAGTAGACCAGACAAAATTATATCAGCCAAGACTTCACAGTGTTAGCAAGAAATCACGCAGACAATGAGCTCACCTGTCCATTTCACCCTGGTATGTATAGATATTCTCCTTGATCCTTACTTATTGAATACGATATTCAAGTTTGCCCATGACTCCACTGTCAGCACACAAGTAGGAGATGAGTGGTGTAATAACAACAATTTCTTACTCAGTTTTAGAGGACCAAGGAGTAGATTATATACTTCAGGAGAAGGAAACAAGCGGTCCATGAGCCAGTCCTCATCACAGGATCAGAGGTGGAAAGGGTCAGCAACTTTAAACTCTCAGCAGTTATCATTTGGGACGACCTGTCTTGGGCCCAGCACTCAAGTGCCATCACGAAGAAAGCATGGCAGTGCCTATACTTCCTTAGGAGCTTGCAGAGATTCAGCTTGACTTCTAAAACTTTGACAAACTTTTATTGATGAGTAGTGGAGAGTATATTGATTTCACAGCCTAGTATGGAAACACCAATGTCCTTGAATGGAAAATCCTCCAAAAAGTAATGGATACAATTCAGTCCATTATGGGTAAAGCCCTCCAACCATTGGTTGTCGCAAGAAAGCAGCATCCATCATCAGGGACCCCCACCGTCCAGACTTCGTTCTCTTTTTGCTGCCACCATCAGGGAGAAGATACAAGAACCTCAGTATTCATGCCACCAGATTCAGGAACAGTTACTACCTATCAGGCTCTTGAACCAGTGGAGATAACTTCACTCACTCCACCACTGAACTGTTCTCACAACCAATGGACACTTTCAAGGACTCTTCATCTCATGTTCTTGATATTTATTGCTTATTTATTTATTATTGCTATTTCTTCTTTTTGTCCTTGCTGTTTGTTTTCTTCTGCACTCTGGTTGAACACCCTAGTTGGGTGGTCGTTCATTGATTCTATTATGGTTATTATTCTATAGATTTATTGAGTATACCCACTAGAAAATGAATCTCAGGGTTGTATATGGTGACATACATGTACTTTGATGATAAAATGGACTTTGAACTTTATTGCCCTTCCCTTAAGAATCTCCAGTGAGAAGAGGCCTGGGACTAACATAAGTTTCTAGGAAGTTTTTTTTCTTTGTTAATACATGGTTGGAACAGTGGGAATGACAGGTAGGACAGTGGAGGGCTGCATCTGCAGGATGTGGTAAGTCAGGGAGACCTCCCATATCCCTGACGATGGAACCTGCAAGAATTACATCCAGCTGCAGCTTCTTACTGATCATGTTAGGGAACTGGATGACCTTCAGATTATTCGGGAGACAGAAGGGTTGATTTATAGGAGTTAAAGGGAAGTACTTACATCTAAGATGCAGGATACAGGTAACTGGGTGACTGTCATGCAAAGGGAAGGGGAAAGACAGCCAGTGAAGGGTACCACTGTCTGTGGCTGTTCCCCTCAATAACAAGTGAAGTATATTGTTTGGATATTGCCTGTATGGAGGGGTATTATCCAGCAAAAGAAAGTCACAGTAGTCAGCTCTCTGGCACTGAGTCTGACTCTGACTGGGGGAGATGAGGTGAGCAGTACTGATAGTGGATTCTTTGATTCATGGAACTGATGGGAGGCTTTGTGGACAAGAACATGATTCCTGCATGGCATGTTGCCTCTTAGATGCCAGAGTCTGGGACTTCTCAGATCGAGGCCATAGCATTCTTAAGGGGGAGGGTGACGAGCTGTGGTCATGGTCCACAGGAAGTGTGGCAAGGTCCTGAAAAGAGGTACTTAAAATGTCCTGAGCCATGCAGAGATGCCAGAGGATATCGAACGTTGTTCTGTTTTTCAAGGAAAGCTGTAAGAATAGGCCAAGAAATTACAGTCTGGTGAGCCTATCTCAGTATTACATAAATTATTGGAAAGTATTCTAAGGGACAAGATATGTAAGTATTTGGATAGACAGGCCTGATTAGGGATAGTCAACATGGCTTTGTGTGTGGTAAGTCATGCCGAACCCATCTTACAGAGTTTTTCAAGGAAGTTACCAGGGAAGTTGATGAAGGCAGGTCAGTGGCTGTTGTCTACATAGAATTTAGCAAGGCATTTAACAAGGTCTTGCATGGGAGGCTAGTCAGGAAGTTTCGGTCACTTGGTATTGAAGACGAGGTAGTAAATTAGATTAGACATTGGCTCTGTGGGAGAAGCCAGAGGGTGGTAGTAGACGATTGCTTCTCTGACTGTAGGTCTGCAACTAGTGGAATAATGCAGGGATTGGTATTGAGTCTGTTGTTGTTTGTCATGTGTATCAATGATCTGGATGATAATGTGGATAACTAGATCAGTGAATTTGCAGATGGCACCAACATTGTGGGTGGAATGGACAGCAAGGAAGACTATCAGAGCTTGCAGTTTATCAGCTGGAAAAATGGGCTAAAAATGTCATATGGAATTTAATGCAGGGAAGTCTGGTGTGGCACTTCTGCAGGACAAACCAGAGAAGAACTTACACAGTGAACGGTAGGGCACTGAGGACTACAGTAGAACTAAGGGATCTGGGAATACAGGGTAATAATTTCTTGAAAGTGGTGTCACAAGTAGATAGGGTCATTAATAAAGCTTTTGGCATATTGTCCTTCATAACTCATTTATATTGAGCACAGGAGTTGGGATGTTATGTTGATGTTATATAAGATGTTCATGAGGCCAAATTTAGAGTATTGTGGTCACCAACCTCCAGGAAAGATATCAGTAAGGTTGAAAGAGTACAGAGAAAATTTATAAGGATATTGACCGTACTTGTTGACCTTAGTTAAAGGTAAAGTTTGAATAAGTCAGATTGTTTTTCACTGAGGTTGGGTGAGGGATAGGTCATAGGTTAAGGGTGAAAGGTGAAATATTTAAGGGAAATCTGAGGAGGAACTTCTTCACTCAGAGTGCGATGTAAGTGTGAAATGAGCTGCCGGCAGAAGTCGTTGATGCGAGTTTGACTAGCATTTGAGAGAAATTTGGACATGAAGTACACGAATGAGAAGGGAATAGAAGGCTATAGTCTTGGTGTTGATGGGACTAGGCAGAATAATGGTTCGTGATGGACTAGATGACAAAGGGCTTGTTGCTGTGTTGTGGTGCTCTGTGGCTCTGACTCTTCCACTGCAACCTAACCTACTTCCTTTCTTTCTCAGTTCTGGCAACATGAAACATTACCTGTTTCTCTTTGCAAAGCTGCTGCTTGACGTGTTCAGTTTTTTTTTTAGCATTTTCAGTTTTCATTTAAAATTTTTAATATCTGCAGTTTTTAATTGATTCTCAAAGCTACTTGCCATTCTATGTGGATGTATGAGCAATTTGCAACATTGTGACTGGCCTTTAAGATCGAGAAGTTCTCAATTCCATCCTGAATGTCCTCCACATCTCTGAGTGACATTTGCCAAAGATTCCCAGGAGTCACTGGGCATGTCTCAATGGGCATGTCCTTGAAATCTTTTCTTTAAGGACCTGTCAACCCTTTCCCTCTTTTATCTCAGAGTCAATTTTCTAGACACCAGTCCCATATCGCACATTAAATCCCAAATCTGCCTCTTTCTTGAGAATACTCATCTACTGAGCTTCTACAACTGGGAGTAATGTACGGTTGTGGACTAGCTAATGGACAGAAAACAGAGAGTAGGACAAAAGGTTAATTTTTGTGTTGGGGATCATGACTCATAGGGTGGTGCAGAGATTGATTCTGGGACAATCACATGTTCACAATCTAAATCAATGTTTTGGACGAGGGGATTAAGTGTAATATATTCAAGTTTGTGGACAATACAGAGCCAGATGGCAGTATAGACTGACAAGAAGATGTAGAGGCACTTTAGGAGAATATGGACGGGTAATGTAAAAGAACAAAAACATTACAGATGGAATATATTGTGGAAAAAATGTGAGGTAATCCATAGGGTAGAAAAATGAGAAATATTGAGTTTTTTAATTATAAAAAATTGAGGGGGTGTTAGCCTTTAGTGAAAGCTAGGTGATCTTGTACATACAAAAAATGCTGGTGGAACACAGCAGGCCAGGCAGCATCTATAAGGAGAAGCGCTGTCGATGTTTCGGGCTGAGACCCTTTAACAGGACTTGAGCCAGTGGTGTTGAGGAATTACCCTGAGTCACAGAAGGCAATCTCACAAGCCTGTTGGATGGGGAGCTTCATGATTTAGACCCAGTGAAACTGTAGGAATGGTACTATACTTCCAAAACAGAATGGTGTGTGACTTGAGGGGAGAACTGTAAGTGTTGCATTCCTATGCATTTGGAGTGTTTGTTCTTCTGGAAGATAGAGGATGTGGATTTGTGAGGTTCTTTCGCAAGAAGGCTATCTCAAGAGAAAAGGTACAATTCTGAATGAGATTGGAGGTGGAATTGAATGCAAGTCAACTCTGGGAGGGTTTGCAGGCTAATATTTTCTATGAAGCAAACCCTAACAACATGAATGGCAGAGATGCTTCACTCCCAGATGAGCTCAATGTTTTTTATACATGCTTTGAAAGGGAGAATGAAACTACAGCTGTGAGGATCCCTACAGTGACCTTGTGATCTCTGTCTCAAAGGCTGACGTCAGGGAGTCTATTAAGAGGGTGAACTCTCACAAGGCAACATGGCCCGATGGAGTAGTGCCAACCAACTGGCAGGGGTGTTCAAAGACATTTTCAATCTGTTGCTACTACAGTCAGAAGTTCCTACCTCTTTCATAAGGGCAACAATTATACCAGTACCCAAGAAGAACAGAGTGAGCTGCCCTAATGATTATTGTCCAGTAGCACTCACACCTACGGTGATAAAGTGCTTTGAGAGGTTGGTTATGGCTAGAATTACCTCTTGTTTTAGCAAGGACCTGGACCTACTGCAATTTGCCTATGACCACAATAGGTCTATGGTGGATCCAATCTCATTGGCTCTTCATGTGACCTTGGATCACCTGGACAACACTTATACCAATGTCAGGGCGCTGTTTATAGATGAAAGCTCATCATTTAATACAATCATTCCTAGTTCTGATTGAAAAGTTCCAGAACCAGGGACTCTGTTCTTCTCTCTGCATCTGAATCCTTGACTTCCTAACCAGAAGACCATGATCTGTGTGAATTGGAAATAACATCTCCACCTCACTGACATTCAACACTGGTTCACCTCAGGGGTGTGTGCTTAGCTCACTGCTCTGCTCTCTCTGCACCCATGACAATGCCATCTATAAATTTGCTGAGCATACAAACTATTTTTGGCAGAATTTCAGATGGTGATGAGAGAGATACAGGCCAGGAGTGAGATCTGTCAGCTACTTGAGTGGCGTCACAGCAACTACCTTGCACTCAGCATCAGTAAGACTAAAGAACTGATTGTGGACTTCAGAAAGGATAAGACAAGGGTACACACACCAGTCCTCACAGAGGGATCAGAAGTAGATAGAGTGAGCAACTTCAAGTTCTTGGGTGTCAAATTTCTCTGAGGATCTAACCTGGACCCAACATATCAATACAGTTATAAAGAAGGCACATCCGCAGCTATGTTTCATTAGGAGTTTGTGGAGATTTGGTATGTCACCAAAAACACTTACAAATTTCTACATGTGTACCATGCAGAACAGTTTTACTGGCTGCATCACCATCTGGTATGGTATGGAGGGGGGAGGGTGGGGAGTGGGGTGGTCTACTGCGCAGGATTGAAATTATCTGCAGAGTTGTAAACTCAATCAGCTCTATGATGGGTACTAGCCTCCATAGTATCCAGGAGATCATCAAGGAGCGATGCCTCAGAAGGGTGGCATCCATCATTAAGAACCACCCCCCCCCCCCACCATCACTCAGGTCATGCCCTGTTCTTATTAACATCATCAGGAAGGAGCTACAGGAGCCTGAAGACACAAATTCAATGACTCAGGATCAGCTTCTTCCCCTCTACCATCTGATTTCTGAATGGACATTGAACCAATGAACACTACCTCGTGACTTTTAAAATTTCTATTTTGCACTACTTATTTAATTTAACTACTTAATATACATATACCAACCATAATTCCTGTTTTTTCTATTATTATGAATTGCATTGTACTGCTGCCACAAAGACAAGGTTCATGAGTGATGCTGGTGATATTAAACCTGATTCTGATTCTGATTTTGGAGTCGCCTAGGCGAGGAACTGGAAGGTAATTTGTGATGATGCCCACTGTAGACGCTGTGGCTGATAGTGGGGGTTGGGAGGAATATATGCTGTGTGTGTGGCAGGAATGCCATTCATATTGGCTGCCTTGTCCCAGATGGTGCTGGGTTTCTTAGAGTTATTGGAACCACACTTTATCTTGACAAGTGAAGAGCATATTGTCATTCTCCTTACTGTACTTGATAGATAATGGAAAGGCCCTGGGGTTTCAGGAGGTGAATGGTTCTCTGTAGATACTTTACAGCTGATCAAGTGGCTGATTTAATTGAGTTTCTATACAGTGCACTTTATTTGTAATGGATGAGTGACAGCAAGTTAAGTTTGATTGGAATTGCCACAATCAACCTAATCTGGCCCATTGTTTATCACTCAGAGAGCTGTCAGCTCTGGGGCACTCTACCGGAGGGAAGCTGATTGTGTAAACATCAAGCAAAGTTTAATAGAGAGACGCAGAGGGAGGATTTAGGGCAGATGAGTGACACACAGACAAAGAAGTTGAAAATGTTCACCATCCTGATGTTGTGTGAGATTGAAATCCTTGTTTCAAATGCTCAGCCCATCTTCTGACCGATAATTCTCAATCTCCTTTTATTGAACGGGTCTGTTGAAATAGCTTTCCTTCTTGTCATCAATCGTTTGTGGGCTATGTATGAAATAAGAAAAGAAGGTAAACCAATAACGTGTCAGCTCAAGTATCAGGAGTTTCTTCAAGGGGAGAGGGAAGCAGAGAGGTTTAGAAAGGCAACCACAAGGCTTGAAGCCATTGTGCTGAAGGCACAACTGCTAATGATGGAGAGTTGGGAATGCACCGAAGACCAGATATGGAAGAACGGCATTGTTCCAAGAGATTGTAGGCTGTTTCATTTTAAAATAAGTACTTGCACTGTCTTGTGTCTCCTTAAGAACAGAATGTTGTGTTTATCACTGAACACGCAAACAGACTTCGATGGGTGATCTGTTGAAAGTGTCCTGAATGATAGCATCAATGTTTGGTGCAGCAACTTCAATGCACAGGAATGTAAGAAGCTGCAGAGAGCAGTGGATTATGCCCAACGCATCATGGGTGCATCCGTCTCCACTATCGGTAAAATCTACAGGAGATGCTGCCTGAAGGTAGCAATGTCCTTCATCAAAGATGCCCACCTTTCAGTTCATGCCATTTTACAGTTCACATTGGGCAGGAGGTACAGAACCCTGCAGACCCATATTACCAGGTTCAAGAACAACTACTTCCCTTCCACAATCCTGTTCTTGAACCAACTCAATAAAACTCTAATCACTTTGCACTAAAATGACTTTGTTGTTTTTTTAATATATCTGTTGTGTTCTTTCTTGTAAAGTGCGTATAATTATTGTTCAGCTTATGTCTTTCTTGCGAATGCTGCTTATATGAAGCTTGGGACCTGTGATGCGGCTGCAAGTAAGCTTCTCATTTCACCTGTGCATACATGTACTTGTGCATACCACAATAAACTCAAACTTGGTTTTGGCTTTGACTTTGTTGCCAGATGAGGAGGCAGTGCCTTTTAAGAAGCACAGAGGTAAGTGACTGAAGGGAACTTGGTGCACGTTCAGATTGGCTTCCAATGACATTGGTTTGACTTCAGTGACAGCTACTCTGATTCCCTCCCATATTCCAATGAGATTAATTAGCCACTGTAAATTGCCCCTAGGTTGCAGGTGAGTGGAAGAATCTGGAAGAAGTGGATGGGAACTTGGTGAGAATAAAATGGGATTAATATAAATGGGTGCTTGTGGTCAGCATGGAGTCAGTGGGCTGAATGGCCTGTTTTCTTGCTCTACAACTCTATTATTTGACAGCTTCGACTTCTGGTGCCCCTGTGATCATGCTGATAGCTGCTGAAACAACTGAGTAATAGAATTCACTTGGTTATTCCTCAGGCTTGCTCTGAGTTAAGTCCACCTCATGCACTGGTGTCTAACTAAACCAGCTGGCCTCCAGTAGCCTCAGGGACATCCCATCACTGAGTGCCACTGGTCTGCAAGCTGACATTTATTCCATTGGCATGGGAACATATTGGTTGCTGTAATGTCATGACCCGTTGGGAAAAGATTATGACAGAAAAAGTCCATAGGAAATGGATGAAACTAAAAAAATATTGTTTCAGTTCAGTTGACAAATCTAAGTGACTCATGTTCCAACTCTCAGTCCTTTTCTTGTCAGTCACAGAGGGACAATGGAAGTTAATGAGACATGAGTACTTAGGCATGCTAGATCTCACTTTAACTTCCCCAGCTTCTCAATCTTTCTTTAACAAAGGGTCTTGCAGGGCACCAGATGAGGCATGAAATATTTATAGCCCATTAATAAGCAATCTTTGGGCATTTGTTCTTCAATCAAGTATCCCATCAGTTGAAGGAATATTTTGTTTATGTAAACAAGCTGTCACGATTTAATTAGTTTTTGTCTCTTTGGTGCTCATAACCTTCAGTTTAATAATCGTTTCTAATTTTTGGGCATGGTTAAACTAAACATGAATTTTGAAGGCATATGGCAGTTGTGTTACTCAGATATTCTCCTCAGTTCCTGACAGCACAATCACCTAATTCAAATGAATGTGAGCTTTATAATACACGGCTTGATAGAAAGGTCTGTATCTCTGAACCCCTGGGAGATCAATGCCATTTTCCATTGCTGCAGGTGCTGTGGGGAAGAGTTGTAAATGAACTGCTCCCAGTTCTTTTACCCAGGGTTGAAATGTCTAATATCAGAGAGCATACATTTAAGGTGAGAGGGGGTACATTCAAAGTGATTGTGTGGGTTAAGTTTTTGTTACACAGAAACCTGTTCTTTGAATCTGTTGCCTGGGGTGGTGGTGGAGTCAAATATGATAGAGGCATTCAAGAGGCTCTTAGGCACATGAATGTGAGGGAAATGCAAAGATGTGGACATTTTGGAGGCAGATGCTGGGTATTTCATTATCGATTTAATTAGCTTGGCTCAATGTTATGGGCCAAAGGGCCTGTTCTTTTTCTGTACTGTTTTATATTTGATGTCCTACTACAGTTCTTCCCTCACACAATCCTGGCCTCAGCCAATCAGGGATCCTCATTTTAACCTATTCATTCTTCCTCCTTCCCCACCCACACCTTCTCCATTATGTAGAACAAATTTTTTTCTTTCTTTCCCATTAATGATAAAGGGTCTCTGACTTGAAATGCGAGCTCTTTCTCTTTCTATAGATGCTGCTCGACCTGTTCAGACAACACAAGAGACAGCAGGTGCTGGAATTTGGAGCAACAAAAACAATCTGCTGGAGCATTTGTGGGGGTCTACTCCTTGGTCTAAATACACCATGTGCAACTGGGCATTGGGCTTTCTACCCACAGACCGGCAATAGTTAGGATGCACAGCGGCTCCTCCTTCCTCATCATCCTCAACATGGGTGCCCCCCAGGGCTGCACACTGTGCTCACACATGCCTGCACAGCCAAACACTCAAGTTAACGCATCGACCAACGATATGACAGTGGTGGGGCTCATCACCAACAATGATGAGATGGCTTACGGAGAAGAGGTAGAAGAGGCGAGGTGTGGTGTGTGCCAAGTGGTTAAGGCATTGGTCTAGTGATCTGAAGGTCGCTAGTTCGAACCTCAGCTGAGGTAGCGTGTTGTGTCCTTGAGCAAGGCACTTAACCACACATTGCTCTGTGACGACACTGGTGCCAAGCTGTATGGGTCCTAATGCCCTTCCCTTGGACAACATCAGTGACATGGAGAGAGGAGACTTGCAGCATGGGCAACTGCAGGTCTTCCATACGACCCTGGCCAGGCCTCAGTCATCATCGAAAATCGATGGACAGCCGAAGAAGAAGAAGAGGTGGAGACCTGGTGCCAGGGAAATAACCTCTTCCTTAATCTTAACAAGACAAAGGAGATGGTTATCAACTTCGGGAAAACCCAAACCACTCTAAAATCCTCTCATGTCATTCTACAGATGTGCGGTAGAGAGAACATCCTAACAGTATAGAAACTGCAATAGGAAGGCTCTACAACGGGTAGTCAAAATTGCCAAGTGCATCACTGGCACCAGCCTACCCGGCATCAAGGTCATATATATAGAAAAGTGCCAGAAAAGGGCCAGTGTCATCATGAACAATCCCACCGACTCTGCTTATGAACTGTTTGTCCCACTCCCAACATGTAGGATGCCATGAAGCATACATGGCAGAACCAGCAAACTCCAAGCACAGTTACTTACTCCAAGCAGTAAGGCTGAGCAACACTTCCCCTTACTAACCTACCCCTCCATACCCCCAAACACCACTACTTTATCTTTTCCTGTCAGTCACCTTATGTACAGACACATCTGTGTCTAGTGTCACTTTATAGACATCGAACCAATCGATATATACAAGCTATCTTACGTATTTACTGTATATTTATTGTGGTTTTTAAATTATTATTGTGTTCTTTATCTTATTGTGTCTTTTGTGCTGCATTAAATTCAGAGTAAACATTATTCTGTTGCCCTTTACAATTGTGTACTGGAAATGACATTAAACCTACTTTCCTTGAAAGGAATTGTCAAAGTTTCAGGCGGAGATCTTGACAACAGACTCATGATAAAATTCACGATTATCAGACTTGTGAGATGATGTTAGAAGATGAAGACCCGAATCCCAGTTTAAAGCTCAGTGATACTCCTTTGAATCATGGATTATCTATAAGAGATGTCACTAATTCTCCAAACCCACTGGCTGGATAAGCCAATCAATGTCAATTACCTTTCCAAGCCCAACATACACAGCACTGGGGTTCTAATTGCATTCAGTTGGCAACATCTGAGAAGCAATGTTACTCTTGTAATTGAATATTAGACTCCCAAACCAGACGCTATATTCTGAACTTTGTTGCTGTGGAAAATTACCAGGCAGGCAGAGGAATCAAGAATGTTCTCAAAGGCTTCTTGAGTATGTGCGTTACCCTGCCAACTCATGCCAACCATGGCTATTGGCTACTCAAGATGAAGGAGCATCCAGGATGCTGTTCCCTCTAAGTTATAGCCGCACAGTTACTGAAATGCTTCCACACACGTAGCCTTTATTGCTACACAGCTGTAATTTTCTTTGGTTTCTTAAATGTTTCTTAAAGGGCTACGTAGTTTTCAGGCCATGTAAAAATTTCCTACTCAGAATAATGGTTCACGCAACTGTAAAAATAAAATTAGAAGGAATGCTTATCCAGGATTGGGTGGAGAAACTCATTAGGATTATCCAGAAGATGCAGCATGCCACCTCCAAAAATATCCACCTCTGAAGCAACTCCTGTTCTATCGGTGGCAGAGATTAGGGGTCTCGCTTCAGCCACCTCTGAACCCACAGAAGTGGAGGCAAGTCATACTGATGGACTGCTTAAATCTTGAGTTGAGTTATATGATCTTAGTGCTCAGATAATGATCCACAGTTAAAAGTTCAAAGTAAGTTTACTAATAACGTACGTATATGTCATCATATACAAACTCGAGAGTCATTTTCTTGTGGGCATACTCAAAAAATACAACATCCTTAACAGAATCAATAAAAGATCGCACCCAACAGGACAGCCAACCGATGTGCAAAATAGAACAAACTCTGCAAATACAAAATAAAAAAAAAATCAACAATAAAAAATAAATAAGCAATAACAATCAAGAACGTGAGATGAAGAGCCTGTGAAAGTGAGTCCAAAGGTTGTGGGAACAGTTCAGTGATGGGGCAAGTGAAGTTGAATGAAGTTATCCCCTGTGGGGTAATAATGGTTCCTGAACCTGATGGTATGAGTCCTGAGGCCCTTTACCTTTTTTTCTGACGGCAGCAGTGAGAAGGGAGCTGGTCTGAGCTGGTGGGTGTCTCTGGTGATGGAAGTTGCTTTCCTGCAACAATGCTGTGTAGATGTGCTCAGTGGTGGGGAGAGCTTTACCAATGATCGAGTCAGCCGTATCTGTTACGTTTTGTAGGATTTTCCATTCAAAGGCATTGGTGTTTCCATACTGGGCTGTGATGAAGGCAGCACACATCCACAGAAGTTTGTTGACATTTAAAATGTCATGTCAAATCTTCACAATCTTCTAAGGAAGTAGAGGTGCTGCCATGTTTTCTTTGTAATTGCACTTACATGCTGGGCCCAGGACAGGTCTTCTGAAATGATAATACAGAGGAATTTAAAGTTGCTGATTCTTTCCACCTCTGATTCCCCCAATGAGGTCTTGCTTTTGGACCTCTGGTTTCCTCTTCCTGAAGTCAATTATCAGCTTCTTGGCCTTGCTGACATTGAGTAAGAGGTTGTTGTTGTGGCACCACTCAGCAAGATTTTCATTCTCTCTCCCATCAACTGATTCATCACCACCCTTGATTCAGCCAATGACAGCTGTGTCATACCAAACTTAAAAATGGCATTTGGAGTTGTGGTTAGCCACACAGTCATAAGTGTAAAGTGATTAGAGCAGGGGGCTAAACAGACAGCCTTGTGGTGTACCTGTGCTGATGGAGATTGTTGAGGAGGTGTTGCTGCCAATCTGAAATGACTGGAATCTGCAAGTGAGGAATTTGAGTATCCAATTACACAGGGATGTATTGTGGATAAGGTCTTGAAGCTTATTGATTAGCTTTGAGGGAAAGATGGTACTGAATGCCAAGCTGTAGTCGATACAGAGCATCTTGATGTCTGCATCTTTGCTGTCCCGATGTTCCAAGGATGAGTGAAGAGCTATTGAAATGGCATCTGCTGTGGGCCTGTTGTGCCAGTAGGAAAACTGGAGCAGATCCAAGTCACTTCTCAGGCAGGTGTTGGTATGTTACATCACCCACCTCTCAAAACACTTCATCACTGTGGATGTAAGCACTACTGGTTGATAATCACTGAGACAGGTTTCCACATCCTTCTTAGGCACCAGTATAATTGAAGTCTGCTTAAAGTAGATGTGTTTCTCAGACTGCCAAAACAAGAGATTAAAGATCTCAGTGAACACTCCTAACAGTTGATCAGTACAGGTCTTCAGTTCTTAACCAGGTATCCCATCTGGGCTGGATGCATCCTGTGGGTTCACCCTCCTGAAGGATACACTGACATTGGCCTCAGACTGAAATCACAGGGTTATTGTGAGCTGTGGGAGTTTATGAGGGTTCCTCTATGTCTTGATGGTCAAAGTGAGAGCATAGAAGGCATTGAGCTCATCTGGGATCAAAGCTCTGTTGTCACCTATGTCGTTTGTTTCACTTTGTAAAAGGTGATAGCATTCAAACCCCACAGCTGCAGAGCATCCTTCATTGATTTAAGTTTAGTACAGAATTGACACTTCAAACGTGAGATGGCTTTGTGTAGATTGTACCTGGAACTCTTATAACTTTCTTGGTCGCTAAACTTGACTGCCTCTGATTGGCCCACAGCAGATTGTGATCTCATGCTTTGTCCACAGCTTCTGGTTGGGGAAGACTAAATGATTTTGTGGGACACACTTGTCTAAGGCTGTTTTTATAAAGTCCGTGACAACCAGGGTGTATTCATTCAGATCCCCAGTTAAGTCCTTGAATATGGGCCAACTCGAAACAACTCTGTTGCCACACCTTTGCCTCCTGCAACCACTTCTTTGTTGTCCTAATCTCCAGAGCCTTGCTCTTTAACCTCTGTCTGTATACAGGTAATAAGATAGACAAGTGATCAGAGTTCCTGAACTGATAATGGAATTCAACACGTTCGTATTGAACTTCATTATCATTACTGAATGTGGTCAGTCCTAGAGTGCACTCCCGACAGCTCATCTAATGGACCAGGGGTTTTGCTGCACTTTTCAAGACTGATTGAGAAGAAGGTCATAAACTTGAGGCCCCACTGGAGGGCGGTACGATGGTGGGGAAGCAATCTGCAGAAGAGTAAGAATACACAGATATATGGCATTTTAAACAGGAGGACTTTCCAACATCTGGACACAGATTCTCCCATTTTCTTTGTGCAATCCCAATTCACTTTTGCAATCTAATATGTAGCTCTATTTCATAATAACCATCTGAAATGGCTTAGGACTTTTCTATTGTTAGTTGTGGTACAAGGGGTAGCAATATTATGCTAAGTACACCACATATGATGAAAAGGAGCAGGGCCTGATGCAATTAACTGAATCAGTTTCATGAGGCTAATAAAATAATCTGGTGGGTGGGTCCTAATGTTATGGAGGGAATTGGATTGTCCATGAAATGAAAGAACTATTATAATGCATTTAGAGCAATGGTACAGGAAAGACTAATTGACATTTATTGGAGAATTTAGTACATTCTAGTGGTTTTATGATAGATTAAATAAATCAGGAAAACAAATGTGAACAGATATTGATGTAAATAGCAGCAGCAGGTCTTGTCATGGTTTTTTGTGACAAATTGAAGGAATGTCTGTGTAAAGCCCTCTTCTAAATTGTAAAGCAAATGATGTATTTAAGTTGGTGGGGATTGATGCCAAATTTTCCAAATACAGTACTCAAAGTCAAGACCAAAAACAATTATGTTATAATTGTGTGTTGGGAAGATAAGCCCAAGATTCTACTAATTTATAATCAAGAAAAGTTGACAGTGAACCTTTAATTTAACCACAACTCAGATTGCATGGAAACGTTGACTGGATATTTTTGACAGGCTTGGCTCAGTGGGTTCTAGTGTCACCGAAGAGAGATGGTTTGATGTCTAGAGTGCAAAGACCATCTGACACTCCAGTACATAAAAACACACGATCATTTCTGCAGTACTGGCCATCTCAAGTTCTGTTTTCACAGGTGTCCATCAGTTGATTGTGTTCACGTCAGAAAATACACAGAAAGCTTTGTTATAGTGACCACACTGCCACTTTATTTGGTAGACAAAGGCTTGTCTGAGGAACTGGTGTAGGAGGCGGGTTCAGATTTCTGGATCGTTTGGATCTCTTCTGGGGAAAGTACAACCTGTACAAAAGGGATGGGTTTCACCGGAACCCGAAGAGGTCCGATATCCTTGCAGGTAGGTTTGCTAGAACTGTTCAGTAGGGTTTAAACTACCTTGGCAGATGAATGGGAACCAGAGTGATAGTGCTGAGGATGGTTTACAAACCAAGGCAGTGTGGAATGAGTCTGCGAGCAAGGACTGGCTGATGATGGGGCAAAATTGCAGTCAATGGGATGAGTTGCATTGTAAAAGGGGGACAAAATTGAAAAGGGTGATGAATGCAGGACTGAAGGTCTTTTATTTGATTGCACACAGTAGATAGAGTAAGGCAGATGAACTTGTAGCACAGTTAGAGATTGGCAGGTATGATGTTGTGGGTGTCACTGAGTAGTGTCTGAAAGAAGATCATAGCTAGGCGTTTAACATCCAAAGATACACATTGTTCGAAAGGACAGGCAGCTGGGCAGAGGGGGTAGTGTGGCTCTGTTAATATTAAAGAGGACACCAAAAGTTTCTTCAGATAGATAAAGAGTAAAAGAGAGGGAAAAGTAGATATCAGACTGCGGGAAAACAATGCTGGTGAGGTAGTAATAGGTCACAATGAAATGGCGGATGAATCAAATAAGTATTTTGCATCAGTCTTCACTGTGGAAGACATTAACAGTAAGGTGGAAGTTTGAGAGTGTCAGGGGGTAGAAGTGAGTGAAGTTGCCATAACTAGGGAAACTGAAAAGTCTGTAGGTAGATTAATCACCTAGAGGGTCTACACCCCAGGGTTCTGAAAGAAGTGGCTGAAGGGATTGTGGAGCCATTGGTAATTATCTTTCAAGAACACAGGACAACAAAGATTTTGCTCCTGGAATACCTTTGGATGTATATTATGGATTTTGGGCTGGTGATCATGAAAATCACTGTGAAATTTCCCTATCATGCACCATTTTTTTTTGAAATTGCCTTTATTTGTTACTTCAATTCATAATTTAAGTCAATTAAAATGTTGCCCACAATGTAAGCTGAAAAGTTTTCTGTCATGTCCCGGCTTGCCTGTGTATGCTGAGGCAGGGCAGATGCTGCATGGAGGACAGGTTTTAGAAAGATTATAAAAGCATCACACACATACCATTCGATGCATTGCATTTACATGTTTATCAATTTGCAATCATGTTGATATGCATGCTCTACATGAATAGCATATTGTGTGTACTCATTATAATAAAGTAATAGTATTTTCAGGAGCATTTGTGATAGCAAAATGTCTTGTCAATCTTGCAACAGTGCGATGCTTTCTGTTATATTTGTGGCAAGTATGCATTTAAATCTCAAAGACAGAGCATGGCTCCTGTTATTAAGAAAGCCTATGAGCTCTACTTTGGGTGTAAAATTGCTCAACATGTGCTGTCAATCTTAGAGCCTGGCTCAGAGGTACTGGGACGTCAACGCCATTGCAGTCCTGGTTATATGGTGAGAGCAGAAGGATGATGAGACAGACTGCTTCTTCTGTCTGACCAGTGTGTATGGTTTCTCTGCTAAAAACAACAAATCCATTGATTACCCCATTGACCCTTCTGCCGAGAGACCTGTGCCACAAGACGATAGTCTTCTGGTACTGAAGCTACCAGAGACAATGAGCATAGAGGAGGCAGATGAAGATGCCATGATGCACGAGCCAGTAATGGAAAATGCCACTTTTATTGATACAGTTTCTGAACCCTTTATTCAAGTGAGCCTCATCTAATAATTCAATCTGAGTTAACTGACTTGGTCAGAGACTTGGCTTTGTCAGCAGGCACAAAAATTTCCGCAACAGATTTTGATGCTTGAGACAGATGTCTCACAAAATAACTGATGCAAAGACTAAGGAAGACATTCTTGTTGGTCCAAAATCAAATAGGTCATCAATGACAGGCAATTTGAAGAACATTGGGTGGGACCAGAGAAAATCACATGGAAGGCATCAAGGATGTTGTTGAAAATTTTCTTGGCAACTACAGAGCACCAAGCTATGTGCAGCTGGTTGACAACATGCTTCAAGCATACAAAACCATGAAGTGCAACATATCACTAAAGATTCATTTTCTGCATTCCCATTTAGAATTTTTACCTGAAAATCTCGGCAGTGTCAGTGACGAGCATGGTGAAAAGTTTCACCAGGACATTGTGGACATGGAGAAACGGTATCAGGAGAAACTGGAATACATCAATGCTAGCTGATTATTGTTGAACACTTAAGCAAGAAGCCTAACACTGTGTACAAACAAAAAGCATCACCAAAAACATTATTAGCTTAGCTCAAGTATTGCAAAGCGCCAGCACTGTTATGCAATTGAACACATCACAATCAATAAAAGTTCATTTCTTGTTTCTCAAAATTCACCAAATTCCTATGTGATACAAGTAGTCTGAAACTATATTTGTGTTCAGCTTCATGTGGTTTGTCATATAGGCCAGTTAGTCTGTCTTTCATGGTAGGGAAGAAGTTGGAGTCTGGCATTGTTCTGGAGGATTGAGAAATTGGAAATGTCCTTCACTCTTCAAGAAGTGAGAGAGACAGAAGAAAAGAAATTATAGGCTAGTTATTTGGACCTCAGTGGCTGAGAAGATGTTGGGGTTCTAAAAGATTAATGATGTGGTTTCAGGATAATTGGAGACACATGATAAAATAGGCCGAAGTTAGCATGGTTTTTTCGATGGAAAATCTTGCTTGACAAATCTGTTGGAATTCTTTGAAAAAATAACAAGCAGGATAGACAATCAGTAGATGTTGTGTCCTTGGATTTTCAGAATATCTTTGATGTGATGCTACACATGAGACTGCTCAATAAGTTAAGAGACCAGGGTATTACAGGAAAGATGCTTGCATGGATGGATGATTGGTTGACTGGCCCAGGCAAAGCATGGGAATAAAGGGACCCTTTTCTGGTTACCTGCCCATGACAGGGGTCTGTATTGCAGAAGAAAGGACCTTGCAGAAAGACTTGGACAGATTATGAGAATGGGCAAAGAAGTGGCAGATGGAATATAGTTTTGGGAAGTGTATGGTCATCCACATTTCAGATGAAATAAATGTCCAGACAATCTTCTAAATGGACAGAAAATTCAAACATCCGAGACACACAGAGATTTGGGAGTCCTCGTGCAGGATTCCCTAAAGGGTAACGTGCAAGCTGAGTCAGTAGTGCAGAGGCAAATGCAATGTTAGCATTCATTTTGAAAGGGCTAGAACATACAAAAAAAACAAGAATGCAATGTTGAGGCTTTATAAGACATTGGTAAGACTTCATTTGGAGTGTTGTGAGCTCTTTTGGGCTCTTTATCCAGAATCTCATTGAAATCTATTGTAGACCATAAGACATAGGAGCAGAATTAGGCCATCTGGCCCATTGAGTCTGCTCCGCCATTCAATCATAGCTAATCCCTTTTTTCTATCTGCTCCTCAACCCCAGTTTCTGGCCTTCTCCCCGTAACCTTTGATGCCATGTCCAATCAAGAACCTATCAATCTCTGCCCTAAATACACCCAATGACCTGGCCTCCACAGCTGCATGTGGCAACAAATTCCACAAATTCACCACCCTTTAGCTAAAGAAATTTCTCTGCATCTGTTTTGAAAGGATGCCCCTTTATCCTGAGGCTGAACCTCTTGGCCTAGACTCTCCCACCATGGGATGCATCCTTATTTCCACATCTACTCTGTATAGGCCTTTCAACATTCGAAAGGTTTTGATGAGATCCCCCCTCATTCTTCAGAATTCCAGCGAGATCCAGAGCCATCAAACGTTCCTCGTATGATAACCCTTTCATTTCTGGAATCATCCTTGTGAACCTCCTCCGGACTCTCTCCAATGCCAGCACATCGTTTCTACTGAATGTCAAAAGGCCTCAATAGAGTGGATATGGAGAGGATGTTTCTTCTGGTGGGACCAGAGAGCACATCCTTAGAATAGATGGACATCCGTTTAGAATGGAGGTGAGGAGGAATTTCATTAGCCAGAGAGTAGATGTGAAGGCCAAGTCGTTGAGTATATTTAAGGTTGAGGTTGATAGATTCTTGATAGTGCATGAAAGGTTATGGGGGTAAGGCAGGAGATTAGGGCAGAGAGGGGAAAATGGATGAGTGTGATGAAATGGTGGAGTGGACTTGATGCACCAAATGGCCCAATTCTGCTTCTCTATCTTATAGTCTTATGGTATTACAATGAGTCTCATCAAAAGCACAAAACTTTGTTAAGAAGGATAAATTAATGTAAGTGGAGAGTGGAGGGAAACTACTCTCCACTCGGATGAACATTTGTACACAAGTTAGACTTTTGAAATTAGTAAATGTTATAACAGTCTGTTCATATGTATGTGTGTCTGTGAGTTTGTAGTTTGTATCCCAGGAAGACCTGTAATTCAAGACCAGCAGCTTATATTGATTTCTTGAAAAGTGTATGACTAACATTACAGTAGCTGGGGTCAAAATCTTACACAGTTGTTTAAAGTCTGTTTCTTGTGTGTCATTTCAGCATACGTGTTGGTAGTGAATTTGTTATATTCTTATCATGTATACTGAGATACAGTGAAAAGCTTTTGCTGGCCTGTCATCAAGGAAGTTCATGCCAAACATAAGCATGTTGAGATAGTACAAAAGGGAAGACAATAACTGAATACATTGTACTTTACAAGTGGGCAAAAATTGCAGGGCCAGAATGAGGTAGATTGGGAGATCAAGAGTTCATCTTTTATTATATGAGGGGTCTAGTCAAGAATCTGATAATAGCAGGATAGAGGATTCTTTGAGCCTGGTGGTACATGCTCTCAAGCTTTTTAATCTTCTGCCTTATGGGAGATGGTGGAAGAGTGAATGACTAGGGGGAGTTGTAAAATCAGGCTGTTTTCCCAACATAGCTGGAAGTGTAGACAGAACTAATGGAGGAGTGGCTGGTGTGCAAGAAGGACAGGGTTTTGTCTTGTGGTCTTGGACAGGGCTGTTGCCGTACCAAGCCACAATGTATCTGAAGTCTCCTGTGGGTTTATGCTAATTTACCTGGTGGTTTGCTTGCCTTGTGCTTATAATGACACAAAAGAATGCCAGTAAATCCACCAAAGTTCAAAGTAAATGTTTTATCAAAATATGTATATGCTACCTTGAGAATCATTTTCTTGCAGGAATTTACAGAAAAATGAAATACAATAGAATTTACAAAACAACTACACATAAATTGACAAGTAACTAGGTGCAAAAGAAGACAAACTGTGCAAATAAAAAATACTGAGAACATGAGTTGCAATGAGTGTTTGAAAATGAATCAATAGGTCACAGAATCAGTTTTGAATAGTGGTGATCCTCATAGTTCAGGAGCCAGATGCTTGTAGAAAATTAACCTTTACTGAACCTGGTGGTGTAGCACTTAAGGCTTCCGTACCTCTTGCCTGATAGAAGTAATGAGAAGAGAGTGTGGCCTGGATGCTCGGGTCTTTGACAACGGATGCTGCTTTCTTGTGGCAAAGCTCCATGAAAATGTATGAATTGGTGAGGAGGCTTTTCCTGTGATGGACTGGGCTATATCCATCATCTTCTGTAGCCTTTCCCATTCCTGGCATTGGGGTTTTCATACCAGGCTGTGATGCATCTAGATAGGATATTCTCCACTGTGCCACTATAGAAGTTTGTCAAAGTTTTTGGTGACATGCCGAATCTATGCAAACTTCTAAGAAAGTACAGGCATTTTCGTACCTTCCTAGTGATGACACTTATGTGCTGGCCCCAAGACAGATCCTCTGATATGTTAATGCAAAGGAATTTAAAGCTACTGAACCTCCCCACCTCTGTAACCTTAATGAGGACTGACTCAGGCACCGCTGGCTTCTTCCCCTTGTAGTTGATAATCAACGCCATGGTTTCATCAGTTTTCATTATTATTTGGGTAAACATCAGATTCACATAGGCTCCTTGGGGACTGATGCCATGATGCCCCTCACTTTGCTTCCCTGCAATTTACTTTCTCTCACACATACTCACTAACTCCCCTCTGATTTTTGTTTGTATTAACCAACATTAAGCTATAATTTATACTTCTCAAATTAACCAACCAGCACATCTTTTGGATTTGTGAGGAGATTGGAACGCCTGGGGAAACACACATGGTCACAGGGAGAAAGTGAAAATTCCACATAGACAATATTTCAAGTCAGGATTTAACAGAAATCCCTGGAATTCTGAGGCAGCAACACCGGACGCTATTCCAGATGACGTGACTGAGGGACAATTTTCTTTCACATCTTGAAATTATCACTATTCAATGGAACAGAATCTGCATTCGAACTTCAGAGCTGACTTTTCCTGTTGAACTTTGAAAAAAAAACTTCATTCCTTGTTGAAAACGCAAAGAACGTTTGAATTTTCCATTCTTGCCTGAAGTGCTCAAATCTAAACTTAAATCATTCTTCCATTCCTTGGTGTCATCTCTGCAGGACCAGAAGATAGCATGTACTGTTGAGAATTATCAGACAGCAAGTGTCCGTGACTGCATGAAGGTTGTGTAGATTTGGCTTCCAGCCTGGAGAGCTGTTGGAAAAATGATTTACAAATAGTGGATTCCGGTTACTTGGGCCATTGGATAATTGGGACAGCCACTTATTTCTGACTATTCTCAAAGAGCAAAAACTAATCGAGAAAATAGCTGGGATTTCCTTCATTTATTTGGGACACTATGTCCCTTAATTGGATCAGGAGATTGTTGCTGAACAGTTTCTAATTAGCATCAGACATTTGTGTGGCTGTTAGACACTACACTGTGTTCAGAGTTTTTAAATAGCATCAGTGGTGTGTGGTTGTGTTCAAAAAGCAGTGATATTTGTCACTGACAGCTGGTGAGAAATAAGCAGTAAGACAATTCAGAACTGTTTTGCCCACTGCTGTTTCAAGCATTGAGGCTTGGAGATGCCAGAAATGGCTGGGAGTGAAAATGAAGCAATTTCACTACTTCCAACAAGTTAGGAATTACGAAGGCATCGCCAATCATATTGAATGTTAAATGGTAGCTTGTCTTTTTATACCTTTTTAACTATTTCCATGAAACTTCGGCTAATTGGGACAGCTGCAAAATTAGGGAAAAATGTGCTGGTCCTGATGTGTCCCAGTTAATGGGAATTTGCTGTGTCTCCAACACCTTGCAGCCTTATTTACTTCTATTTTTATTTGGGCCCTTCCTATTTTGCACCATATACATATTTATCATTTATATACAGTGATAAATATAGAATTGATATATTTAAGCAATAATAAATATTGATATGTTTATAATATTTCAACATTTGAACTGAAGTTCTCCCAGAGGCTCAGGAACAGAACTCTGCCTCAGAGTTCAGAGGAGAGACTGAGGTTCAATCCTGTTTGTGTTGAGTTTGCGCTTTCTCCCTGTAACTGTGTGGGTTTCTGTCCAGGTACTGTGGTTTCCTCTCACATCCTAAAGACGTTGGGAAGTTAATTTCTCTCTGTAAATTGCCCCTAGTGTGTAGAACCAGTGTAAAAGGCTTTCTGGTAATTGGTGCAGACTAGGTAGGGCTAAGGATGTGTTTCCAGCACAATGAACATTGACACTTAGCAGAAGGTGCATTTCTGGCAGAAGTCAAAAGTAAACAGTATAAAGCTACTGGTGCATCATGAGTGATGAGACCTGGGTGGTGGCAGGGAGTTCAGTAGTCTCACAGCCTGGGGGAAGAAGCTGTTTCCCACCCTAACAGTCCTTGTCCTAATGTTACAGTACCTTCTGCCTGATAAAGGATTGAAGAGATTATGGGATGGAACGGAGGGATTCTTGACAATGCTAAGGGTCCTGCATATGCAGCGATCCTGATAAATATCCCTGATGGGTGGAAGAGAGACCCCAATGATTCTCTCAGCAGTGTTTACAATCTGTTGTAGGGTCAGATGCCTTGCAATTTCCATAGCAGGCAGTGACGCAGGTCCTTCTCAATGGTGCAGAAAGTTGAGGCTCTGCTGTGCTTTCTTGACTAAAGAGATTGTGTTGAGAGACCAGGTGAGATCATTATGTGCTCTCTCAGAAACTTAGTGCTCCAAATTCTTTACAGGGAGGAGCCATTTATGTGTATTAAGAGGCCAGCCTGTCAGATTCCTCAAGTCCACAATCATCAGTTTAGACTTGTTCACATTGAGACTCAGATTGTTGCGCTCACACCATCCTAAAAGCCACTCTGCCTCCTCTCTGTACCCTGTCTCATTGCTGTTGATGAGGCCAACCACTGTTGTGTCATCAGTGAGCCTGATGATTCAATCTGAGTTGGATCTAGCATCACCATCATATCAGCAGCCCTGGGAGGCACCGGTGTTTAACGTGATGAAGCTCAAGATGTTTCTGCCAACGTAGTCTGAATGTGGTCTTTGTGTCAATGTGACGGATATGGACCGTGCCTTTAAAAGAGTGAGAGACACTGACTACAGTCCTGCTGCCTGCTTCTGGGTTGCTATGGTGAGAGAGAGGTGGAGTTACGTGATGGACAGTTGATGTTTACAGTTGCTTTGCGGCATGTTTATTTAAGCAAGGTCGGATGACTCTCTAGGAGACACACAGCTGGAATCGACCATGAAAGGACACCAGTGACAGAAGAGTCACTGGATGGAACATTTGAGTGCCCACAAGGATGGGTTGAGGATCGATCAGGTGAATTAATCAGTAGCTATCATGGTGTGTAGAAGGGCTGACCCTGTGGAGACTGCTGGTGTGTTTACCCTTGCCTGGGTGGTAGTTTTGAAGATGGAACCCTTGACTATGTTTGGTTAACTCGAGAGTGGATTTGGAGTCTGATGACAGAAGACCAATGACGCCTGTTTATTTGTTCTTTTCCTATTGTGGTTTTCACCTTGGCTTACAGATACCTGTCTCTTCCCCCACCAACTCCGTGCATTGAACTGAGCTTTCTTACATTACCATCGTAAGACTTTAAACCTTGCCACCCAAGCTTAAATGAGTTTGGGAATTATATTTACACACATATATATGCATAACACTGCGAACTTGTGATTCACCTGATTTAAGTTACTATATTTAGTAGTTACTAATAAATAGTGGTTTTTAGCATCAAAACCAGACTGCAGGCGTGGTCTATTGCTGCTGGTTTATTTAAACCATTGCGTGTACGTAACAGTCAAGAAGTCCAAGATCTATTTGCAGAGAGTGCTACTGAGACCCAGTGAGGACAGTTTACCCACCAGTATCTGAAGGATGATCATACTAAGTGCTGAGATAAAGTTGATAGACAGCATCCTAGTGCCTGAGGCACCACTTTTCAGGCGGAACAGGACGAAGTGGAGGGTACAGGCTATGGCATCATCAGATTTGAGAAAAAAAGCGAACCAGAAAGGGTTCAATGTAGCAGAAAGAGGGAATTTAAAGCAGTGCATGTGGAATAAAGATGTAAAAATATCCTTTTAATTAAGGTCAGAAAACCATTCAACTGAATAGGTTGTGCAAGTTGCAAGTTCATAATAAGTAGATTAAGAGTTCAGGAGTTCATCTTAATGTACACAAGGTCCATTCAAGAGCCTGATAACAGTGGGATGGAAGCTGGCCTTGAGCCTGATAGCTTTTGTATCTTCTGCCTGATAGGAGAGAAGAAGAGTAAATGACCAGAGTGGGTGGTGCCTTATGCTGGCTGCTTTACTGAAGACAGAGTCTTTGAAAAAAATGCAGTTCCTTCCCTGTCTGTCATTTACACCTACTATTCCTGTTACTTGTTCCTTGATAAGGAGAGCAAAATCCAAGAATTTGCATTAATTAGGACTCTGAGACTAATGAGCTGTTCAGGAAATGAGCTCTTACCAGACTTATTAATTAATCTCTGATTGTATCACAGTTTGCTCAGAACTTAAATTACATTATACAATTAAAATCCTTGTTAATATTCATCTGCCTTTGATCAAGCAGAATTTGATGCTGCTATATTTCAGATGTAAAATGCAGCCCCAGTTCCCTGAAAAAAAGAATGCGGGCTTAGAGAGTTATAGCATAATTCTGGGAGACTTTTTGGGCTGAAAGTCTAATACAACTTAGTTTTTAAAATAAATAATTGGCACACCTAGATTTTTTTTTGATGGACTAGTTGTATGTGACTGGAAGTGAAGGGTAATTAGAGCAAGAAGGAAACAAAGATGAAGAGATGAAGTTTTGCCAATTTTCTATCTCTCCAATCCCTTGGCACCAACAACTATTCCTTGCTTTATTTCTCTGGCGTCTGAGGTGTCTGAAGGGACCCATGTGGGATCCAGAGGCTCTCCCACAGGATAGGAAAGAAGGCAGATTTCTTGGGATGTGTTGCCCTATCCTGAGAGTTTTGGTTTCCCTTGACATTGAGCTGTTGTCGCCTTGGGATTTCACAAGTCAATGAGGGTGTTAGATTTCTTAAAGGAGACTGCGAATATCCTTGAAGCATTTTCACAACTTTCCTTAAAATTCTTTACTGTTAGAGAGTTTATAGAGTGGCCATTTCTGGGGTCTGTTGTAGATCGCTGGACAATGTAGTCTGTCATTAAGGACATCTTAAGAAGCTGTACTTCAAGAAAGTGGAATCCATTATTCGTGACCATCTGGAACTTGCCCTCTTCTCATTTCTGCCACTGGGGAAGCGTACATTAAGTTGAACACCCACACTCTACGATTTAGCACCAGGTTTGCCATCAAAACTGTTCATGAAACCATGAATGCTACCTTGTCATCCTTTCATTTTGCACTATTTAATTATTTTGTAATTTGTTGTAATGTTATGACTTTGTGCCATACTTCTCCCACAAAACAACAAATTTAATGTCATACAAGACAGTGATAATAAATCTGATTCTGAAATGTTTTACATATACAGCCTAGGAGAGCAGCAGAATTAGGCTACTCAGTCCATCCAGTCTTCTCTGCCATTTGTTATCTTTTCCTACTCAATCCCATTCTCTTGCCTTCTTCCTGTAATCTTTGATGCCTATATTAATGAAGAACCTCTCAACCTTCGCTTTAAGTATACAAAGATTTATTATAAAAGTGAGTATGCAGTATACAACCCTGAGATTTGTCTTCCCACAGACAAGTACAGAACACAAAAAGCTATGAAACCTGTTCAGGTAAAAAAAATCAAACTCCCAATGTGCAAAAAAGGATCAAGTCACGTAAACAGTAAAAAAAAAAGAGCGACAAAGAATATAAGACACCAAACCACAAAGTTATCAAAAGAGTTCAGGCATATAAGGTCCAGCTCAGTTCAGTCTAACCCAGCACTGGGCTATCTGCAGACCGCAAATCTAGTCTGCCCTGATCAAAATCGCATAAAGATAACAATATAAAAGGAATGATCAGAAACCAGAAACCCATCATAACTTAAACTACTGATTCCAAAACACAAACCGCATCCATTAAACCTTGCTGAAGACACAGGACTCCAGCACCATCTTATGGTAGCATCGAGCGAAAAGAAGGCAGAGACCATTTGTACCAATCAATTGGCCTTCAGGGCCATCTGTCACAATGAATTCCACAGATTCACTACCCTCTGGCTAAAAAGATTCCTCCTCATCTCTGTCCTAAAGTGACATACATCTATTCTGAGGCTGTGCCATCTGGTCCTAAACTCTCTATTGGGAACATCCTCTTCATATCCACTCTATCTAGGCCTTTCAATATTTAGTGAGGTTCCCCTCGGCCTTTCAAACTCCAGTCAATACCACCCAGAGCCATTAAATGTTCTTCTTAAGTTAGCCCCTCCATTCCTAGGATCGTTCTTGTAAACCTTCTCTGCACCCTTTCCAATGCCAGCACATCCTTTCTTAGATATGAGGCCCAAAACTACTCACAATGCTTCCAAGTGCGGTCTGTCGAATGCCTTATAAGGCCACTGAATTATATTCTTGTTTTTATATTCTAGTCCTCTCAAAATCAATGCGAATATTGCATTTGGCTTCCTTACTACTGACTTACCCTTTAGGGAATCCTGCATGAAGACTCTGAAGTCCCTTTGCATCTCTGGTTTCAGACTTCTCTCCCGATTTAGAAAATAGTGTGAACCTTTATTTGTTCGACTGAGGTGCAGAAAGGCATCAGCACCATTATGTAAATTATTAACATCTACTGTAGCTTTAAAACCAGCAGAATGAACACCAATGCTTTCGAATACCAATAGTTGCTGTCAGCCATTCAGAAGAGTCCACCTTTGTTCCCACTTTTTGCCTTCTGCCAGTCAGCCAATCTTTTGTCTATGCTAGTATCTTTCCTGTAATACCAGGGCCTCTTATTTTGCTTAACAGCCACATGTGGCACTTTGTCAAACGCCTTCTGAAAATCCAAGTGAATAACATCCACTGACTTCTTTGTCTATACTGCCTGTTATTTCCTTGAAGAATCCTAACAACTTTGTCTGGCTAGATTTCCCCTGAAAGAAGCCATGCTGACTTCCGTCTATTTTATCATGTTCCTCCAAGTACCCCAAAACCTCATCCTTAAAAATGGATTCTAACATGTTGCTGACCTAGAGTTTCCTGTCTTCTGTCTTGCTCCCTTCTTAAGGAGTAGACTGACATTTGCAATTTTCTAGTCTGTCAGAACCATTCCAGAATTGAGTGATTCTTGAAAGATCACTATTAATACTTTCCCAATCTCTACATCTACCCCTGGGGTGTAGTCCATCTGGTCCAGGTGACCTATCTATCTCTAGACCTTTCAGCTTTCCAAACACCTCTCTTTAGAAATAGCAACTACACTTACTTATTCCGATTGACAGGCTTGAACTTCTGGCATATTGCTGGTGTTTTCCATGGTCAATTCTGACGTAAAATCCTTGTTCAGTTTGTCTCTCATTACTACCTCTCCAGCATAATTTTTCAGCAGTCCAATATCTACTCTCACCTGTCTCTGAAAAAACTCTTTTATATTATTGGCTAGCTTATCTTCATATTTCTTCTTTTCTCTTCTTATAGCTTCTTCAGTTGCTTTCTATTGGTAGCTCAAAAGGTCATAAATGCACATCTTTCTTTATTTATAATGAAGTAAAATTATCTAATTAAGGCTTCAGCCAGTCACTTATCTCAAAGAGTTACTACTAGGGTTCATTAAAATGTCAACTTTCTCCTCTCTGCTACAGTGAATCAAATATTAGGTTGCTCATGTCAGTTTCAAGTGAATAGTGATCACTTAACACCCTCTTGCAAATTAACCAGAGTTCAAATAAATTCAGAAATCACTCAAGTGTAATTTGAGTGAACTATCATCAGAACTTTGAGATTAGACTACCTTAATGCTTGGTATCAATTGTCTCAATGCATATTTTGATTCATTCTTGGTACCATTTGTCACTGCTGCTTCAGTTGTTAATGACTTTAAACACGGGGGCTTAATGATCACACTACCTTACTCCAGGTTAATTGACAAATTATCTATGATATCCAATCTCTAGTGTATGTTTGAACTTTACAACAACCAGTAACTTCCCTTAGTTTTATTAAGACCCTTCATCAAACTTTTAGACAGAAGGTCAATTACTCAGATTTGGGGACAGTTTTAGAACATTGAGCATGGAAAAGTACAGAACAGGAAAATGCCCTTCAGCTAATAATGTGCTGAGCTAATTAAACTGGTAATTAAATGCTTAATTGAACTAATCCCTTCTGCCTGCACAATGTCTATATCCCACCATTCTCTACGCATTCATGAACCTATCTAATGGTGTCTGAATACACCTATTGTATTTGCTTCCACTGCCAATTTAGGTAAAGTGCTCCAGCCATGCACCATTCTGTCAAAAACTTGCCCTGAGCATGTCAGTACTTCCTCCCACCTGAAATGCATGCCCTCTAGTGTTAGATATTTTGACCCTTGGAGAAAGATATCAACTCTATATCTCTCGTTTCTTTCAGGTTTCCTCTCAGTTTTTGCTGCTCTAGAGAAAGTAACCCAAGTTTGTCCAAATACTCCTTAGAGCATATGCACTCTAATCCAGGCAGCATCCTGGTAAACATCTGCGAAGCCTCAATGTCTTTCCTGCAATGAGGTGAACAGAACTGAATGTAATAGTCCAGATGTGGCCTAATTAGTTTAATAAAGTCACAAGATAACTTTTTGAATCTTGAATTTACTGCCTTGATTAACAAAGGTAAGAATGTGATATGCCTTCCTAACTATCATGTCAAACAGTGCAGCCATGTTTAGGGAAGTATGAACTTGGATGCCAATATCTCTCTGTACTCTGTATATCAACACTGTTTTAAAGACTTGCTATTAATAATGCAGAGTTATTAAGAAGTAAAGCCCATCTAGTCTGTGCCAAAACCACTTAAACTGCCTACTCCCATCAACCTGCACCAGCATCATTGTCCTCCATAAACCTACTATCAATGTACCTATCCAATCTTCTCTTAGGCATTGACATCAAGCTTGAATGCACCACTTGTACTGGTGGCTCATTCCACACTCTCATGATCCTCTGAGTAAAGAAAGTTCCCTTCATGTTGCCCTTAAACTTTTCACCTTTCACTCTTATCCCATGACCACTGGTTGTAGCCTCACCCAACCTCAGTCTGCTTGCATTAACCCTATATATACCCCTTATAATTTTGTAAACTGCTATCAAATCTCTTCTCAGCCTTCTATGTTCTAAGGAATACAGTCCTAACCTATTCAATCTTTCCTTATAACTCAGGTCCTCCAGACATGGCAAATTTTCTTTGTACTGTTTCGATCTTGTTTACTTCTTTCCTGTAGGTGGGTGGTCAAATCTGCAAATAATACTCCAAATCAGGCCTCACCAATGTCTTATACAACTTTAACATACCATCCTATCTCATGTACTGAATGCATTGATGTAAGAAGGCCATAAGACACAGGAGCAGAATTAGGCCTTTCAGCCCATCAAGTCTGCTGCGCCATTCATTATGGCTGATTCTGGATCCTATTTCAACCCTGTACACCTGCTCTCTCACCATATCCTTTGATGCCCTGTGCAATCAGGAAGTGATCAAATTCTGCTTTAAATGTATGCATGGACTTGGCCTCCTCCATAGTCTGAGG
The DNA here is from genome assembly GCF_030144855.1 of Hypanus sabinus. Classification (NCBI taxonomy): domain Eukaryota; kingdom Metazoa; phylum Chordata; class Chondrichthyes; order Myliobatiformes; family Dasyatidae; genus Hypanus; species Hypanus sabinus. The sequence goes on from NC_082706.1 coordinate 133,451,492, forward strand.
CAGAGCATTCCACAGATTTACTACTCTCTGGCTAAAAATATTCCTCCTTATCTCTTTTCTAAAGGGTTGCCCCTCAATTTTGAGGCTGTGCATTCTAGTTCTGGATACCCTTGCAAATATGAAATGTCCTCTCCACATCCATCCTATCTCATCCTTTCAATGTTTAGTAGGTTTCAATGAGATCCCCCTGCAATCTTCTAAATTTCAATGAGTACAGGTCCAAAGCTGCCAAACACTCTTCATATGTTAACCACTTAATTCCCGGAATCATCCTTGTGTACCTCCTCTGGACTATCTCCAATGAAAACACATCAAAGTGCCAATGTGCCAAAAGTGCCAAAAGCTTTCTTTATGACCTTATCTACTGTGACACCATGTTCAATGAATTATGTCCCTAAATTCCCAGATCCCTTTGTTCTACCACACTCCTCAGTGCCCTACCGTTGACTGTGTAAGACCCACCCTGTTTGGTCCTACTGAAGGGCAAACCCTCACACTTGCACTGGACTTTCTCTGTCCCTGTAACAATATTCTGCATTCTGTTATTGTTTTTCCTTTTGTACTGCCTCGATGTCCTTACATATGGAATGATCTGGCTTGATGACCTGCAAACAAAGCTTTTCATTATATTTTGGTATAGATGACAATAAAAACCAAGAAACAATTACCAGTTACCATTTACTACAACTTTTCCATAACCTCTATATCTTCAACTGTTTGCCTAGATACTTTTTTAAATGCTCTGGAGTAGCATCATAGTCGATGATTTTTCAATACTTAATGAAATTGATTATTAAATTACCATCCATGGCCTGCCCAGGGACAATACTCAATAACTTAGCCATTCTCTGAGTGCAGGACGTTCACTTCATAACCATCCAAATTGCTTTCTGATAATTAAATCTATGACCTCTAGTTGTGTCCTCTCACAACAGAATGAGTTGCTTCTCTCTGTCCAATAAAATCTAACATACTATTAACTTTTCCCAACTATCCTCATAACCAACGTTCCTGATTCCTGATTATATCCTGGATAATCCTCCCCTTCCCATTTCTCAAGTCTCTGAGTTATTTTGGATTTGAGAATTGCCCATCTTAGGCTAAGTAGAGGAGGCTGAGGAAGGGTTTCATTTTAGATATAAAATTATGAAGGGCCTAGTAGCATAAATTTGAAGTAATTGGTTAAAGGATTAGAAAGAAGAGGAGGAAGGGTTCTTTAGAATTGCAGGAGTTGCAGGAGACCAGTGTTACTCTCTCACTGTTGAACTATCTATTGAAATTTAGGACCAACCTCCAGGACAGAAAAGGATGTAGCAAGGTGCAGAAAGCAGATAGTTTTCAAGTGAGAGATAAGGGATTTAAAGAGGATCTGAGGGAAATGGTTTTTCTTACATAGAAAGTGGTTGGAATTACACTGGAATTTAGAAGGATGAGAGGGGATCTGATTGAAACATATAAGATTATTAAGGGATTGGACACACTGGAGGCAGGAAGCATGTTCCCGCTGATGGGTGAGTCCAGAACTAGAGGCCATAGTTTAAGAATAAGGGGTAGGCCATTTAGAACAGAGATGCGGAAAAATTTTTTCACCCAGAGAGTGGTGGATATGTGGAATGCTCTGCCCCAGAAGGCAGTGGAGGTCAAGTCTCTGGATGCATTTAAGAGAGAGTTAGATAGAGCTCTTATAGATAGTGGGGTCAAGGGATATGGGGAGAGGGCAGGAACGGGGTACTGATTATGTATGATCAGCCATGATCACAGTGAATGGTGGTGCTGGTTAGAAGGGCCAAATGGCCTATTCCTGCACCTACTGTCTATTGTCTATTGTTGGTATCTGGAATGTGCTGGAATCAGATAAAGTTACTAAAGAGGTACTTAAGCACATAATGTATAGATGAGCAATCTTAATGCAAGTAACTGTGATAAGTGTAGATGGGAAAATGATAGGAGAGATGTGATGGGTTGAAGGGCCTGTTTTTCTGCTGTACAGCTCTACGACTCAATGAATTTAGCAGAACTGTCAACCTTTCTATACTTATTGAAGTAAGTGAACACTAGAATTCAAACAAAAGTGTCTAGTTGTGTAGTGGGTTTATTATTTTCTATTATATAAAGCTATAGCCTGAAACAGGCTCTTCCAGCTCAAAGAGTCGCATCACCCAGCAACCCACCTACTAACTCTAGCCTAATCACAGGGCAATTTACAAGGACAAATTAATTGTTACATCTTTAGACTGTGGGAGAAACTGGAGCACCTGGAGGTTACCCATGTGACCACGGGGAGAATGTACAGACTGCTGGAATTGAGCTCTGTACTCTGACGCTCAGAGCTGTAATAGCATTGTACTTGCTGGTACAATGCAGTGGCATCCTCAGCTGTGTTTGAAAGATCCAGAAATGGGAGGTTGAATGATGCTGTGTGTGTAAGGGCATGACAATTGGAGGCAAGTGGTTATGCAATGACAGCCTGCAAGAACATAATTAAACATACTTCAGATTTAGAAAACTTGAAAGAGTTTCAGGTTACCAAGTGTAAATATCAACAACAGTTTGTGCTGGTCCAACATGTGGATACTAAGGCATTAAGCATACCAATCCATCTACTTGCTCAGAAAACTAAGGACATCTGACATGCCCTCATCACCAGTTTTTATAGATGTACTATACAAAGCATCAGATGCTGCTATGGTAACTGCTCTGTCCAAGAATACAAGAAATTTCAGAGAGATGTGAACACAGCCTAGACCATTATGCAAATCAACTTCCCCTTCATTAACACTATCCACTCTTCCCCCTGCATCGAGAAAATAGCCAACTTAACCATGGACAACCTCCTCAGCCACTCTCTCATCTCCCCACTCTCACATTGGGGAAAAATATCAAAACTTGAAAACACACTACCAAACTGAGGGACAACTTCTACTTGCTATTATCAAATTCTTATATGACAAAAACAAAACAAGCTCTTACCTCCCAATTTACCCCATCATGGCCTTGGCACCTTGCTTTTCTGTCTGAAATGCACTTCCTCTGTAACTGCATTTTATTTTTCCTTTTCATACTACCTCCTTACGTATAAAATGATCTGTCCTTGTAGCATACAAATAGAAGTTTTTCACTCTGTCTTGGCACAGGTGATAATAACAAATTAACTACCCGTTAACAATGAAGCCACCTGGAAATGAGATCTTGAGACTCAAGCCAAGTCTACTCTCTCATCTGGATGGGAGGTACTGGACACCTTCTTTGTGCCCCTGGGGATCAGGAAAAAGTGAAGGCTGGCTTTTTGATCGGGGTATCAACATTTGGATGAAATGACACGTACTAAGAGAAACACCTTACATATCTGGAGAAGAGGGATGCTTATTTGAGAAATATGCTGAATTAAGAGAGGAAATTGAAAGACTATGGAACATAAACAGGGTATACATTGTCCCAATAGAGTCCCAACGTCACTACACAATAGCACTAAACAATTAGGCCTAAACAGCATTACTTATGTAAAGCCACAACACTAAACACCACTAGAATAGCCTGGAAGTTCCTAGCAATAGAGATATGAGTGCGCTTGGCTATGCCCACACCTCAGGTTTTACCAGCTTGAGCTGAGAAAAGATAAAAATAATAATAACTAAATAAGCAACAAATATATAAAAATTATTGTGAAATTGACTGAAGTTATCCCCTCTGGTTTAGGGGACTGATAGTTGAGGGTGAATAACTGTTCCTGAACCTGGTGGTGTGAGTCCTGAGGCTCCTGCACCCTCTTCATGATGGCAGCAGTGAGGAGAGAGCATGATTTGGGTGGTGGAGGTCCCTGATAATGGAACACACATTCCTACAATAATGTTCTGTGTAGATTGCTTTACGGTGGGGAGGGCTTTACCCACGATGGACTGGGTCATATCCTCTATTTTTTGAAGGATTTCTGTTCAAGAGCATTGGTGTTTTCATACCAGGCTTTGATGCAACCAGTTAATATTCCACCACATATTTATAGAAATAATTGAAGTTATAGATGTCATGGTGAATCTTTGCAAACTCCTAAGAAGGTAGAGGCATTGCCCTGCTTTCTTCATTATTGTACTTACGTGCTGGGCCCGGGGCAGGTCCTCTGAGATGATAACACTGAGGTATTTAAAGTTGTTGACCCTCTCCACCTCTGTTTCATGGACCTCCAGGTTCCTCCTCCTGAAGTCAATAATCAGCTCATTTTAGCCTTGGAATGGGTTGAAGAAATATGCCCTGATTATGTACTTCTGTCCTCTGATTTGCTCTCAGTCTTGCCATCTATTAAAACAGGTACATCAGATGGTAAGCCAGACATTATTCTTAAGATTGGACGACATCTGTTGAGCTGCAGGGCCTAGGCCTGTATATATGTATCCTGTCCATGTTGGGGCTGAAGGAAACAAAGTGGCAGACATTCTTGCCAAGCAATTTTTATAAAATGTAGTGGTGCCTCTGCATAAAGGGGAGATGAAAACCATACTTAAAATGCGTATTTAATCACTGTGGCAACCATGTTGGAATAAGGAAAAGGAAGTACGGCATTTATATAAAATTTGGAGGATAGGGAGAGCTCAACTGGCAGATGGGTATAAATGGAGGGAAGATGTTGTACTTACATGCTTACATATTGGATAAACAAGGGTGAATAATTCTCTGTTCAGAATTAATATGCATGAAACTGGCATCTGCAGGGAGTGCACTTATTATGAAACAGTGCAGCACATATTGTTTGAATGCAATTTGATCAGGTGCAAAGGAAGCATCTCATTGCTAAATTGAGGTCTTTGAGACAGATAGAGCTTAACGTGGAGAGTTTATCAGGATAACACTACTACCTCATTTGAATTTTTTTGTGTGAGGGAAATTAGTGGGAATACTTCTGATCTCTTTGCTCCACACTCCAACGCTCATTATGTTTGTTTGCTAACCACCATTAAACGTTACAAAAAGAACAAGGAGAATCAGCTCCTTGGACTCGCTGACATTGAGTAAGAGACTACTGTTGTGGCACCGCAGCCAGAGTTTCAATCTCCCTCTGTTATGCTGATTCACCTCCACCTTTGTTTTGGCCTATGACAGTGGTATCATCAGCACACTCAAATATGGGATTGGAGCTATGTTTAGCCACACAGTCATAAGTGTGAAGTGAGCAGAGCAGGGGGCTAAGCACACAAGCCCTGTGGTGCACCTGTGCTAATGGAGATCATGGAGGAAGTGTTGTTGCCAATCTGAATTTACTGCGGTCTGCAAGTGAGGAAATCTTGGATCCACTTGCACCTGAAGGTACTGAGGCCAAGGTCTTGATTCTTATTGATAAGTTGTGAGGGTATGATAGTACTAAACGCCGAGCTATAGCCAATAAAGTGCATCCTGATGTGTGCACCTTTGCTGTCCAGGTGATCCAGGGTTAAATGAGAAGCCAATGAAATGGCAGGAGTTTATATGTTTCATCACCAACATCTCAAAACACTTTATCACTGTGAATATAAGTGCTACTGGACAATAAAAAAATAGTCTTTGGCTATAATCATTCTACCAAAGTGCATGACTATGTACTTCCCTACACTATAATAGGTTGCCCTATTGCAGGAGGAATGTGAAAGCTGTAGAAGAGGTTTACTAGGATGTGCCATTAGGAGAGATTGGACAAACTTGGTTTGTTTTCTTTGGAACAGTAGAATCTGAGGGGAGATCTGAAAGAGGTTTATAAGATTATGAAAGGTATAGTTTAGAATAGACCACCAGTATCTTTTAATCCCCAGAGTTGCTGCATCTAATACTAGAGGGCACACATTTAAGGTGAGGGGGGTAAATTTAATTGGGATGTGCAGGGCAATTTTTTTTCACAGAGAGCTGTGGGTTCTTGGATTATGCAGTCTGGGGTGGTAGTAGTATGAGAGAGGCATTTAGGAATCTCTTAGAAAGGCACATGAATGTGCAGATAATGGAAGGATATGGGCATAGTGTAGGAAGAAGGGATTTGTTTAGTTAGGTGGTTCATTATTAATTTAATTAGTTTGGCAAAGCATTGTGGGCTGAAGGGCCTGTTCCTTTTCTCTATTGATACTGAGGGGCTGGGCTCTGGGTTGCAGGCTCCCTCGTGCATTTTTTAAGGAGGGAACATGGGTGATGTACATTGTAAGAAAATGTGCTGAACTGTTATAATTGTGTTTACTCTGTATATATTATGAATAAAGTAAGTTTATGAAATTAAAAGATATGTTTTAAGTGATGCTCCATCAGTTGGAAGTGAGTGAATCCATAACATCTTTTGCAAAAGTGCATCAGAATTTGCCACAGTGCTTTGGATTACAGGATCACTAGAATCTAGTTTAATGCCACAAATAATTAAAATCTTTATTATCAGTATACCATAGAAGAAAGGAACATTGAGGGTACTTCATATTCAGATTAGAGTGTATCTAAGATGTGTTGGCTAGTTCTGTGCACCAGCCACCAGTAAGGCCGTATTACAGATTCACCAGAATTATATTGCAATGGTTAATGACAAGGACAGGAAGATTAGAATGGACTTAAATTTCCTCCAATTGGTTGGTCAATGAGGGGCGTTTGGAAGACGTGTTAACTGTATGATTAGAGTTAGCCCATACACTTAATCACAGAATGGTAATAGAAACCTGAACAGTTTTGGGTACAATTTCATTTACCCTATTATAGGAAAGATGTATTAAGTTGGAAAGGGTGCAAAGATGACTCACAAAGATCCTGCCAGGATTCAGGGCTTGAACTATCGAGAGAGGTTGGAGATGCTGGGACTTTATTCATGAGGAACATAGATAAGGTGAATGTACTGTCTTTACCCCAGGGAAAAGTAACTTGAGGGCATGAGAAAGGAAAAATTTAAAAGGAACCTGAGGGCTAATAACTCTCTGGAATGAGCTGCCAGAGGAAACAGCTGAGGCAGGGACAATAACACCGTTTAAAAGATTTGGATAAGAATATGGATAGGAAAAGCTTAGAGTGATATAGGCCAGACATGGGTAAAGCATGGATTAGCTTAGGTGGACAATTTGGTCAGCATGGATGAGTTGTGTCAAAGGGCTATTTTTGTGCTTTATTTCTCTAAGTTTCTACAAAACCCTCTCCCTTACGACATTGGAGACTGCGGATATTACAACAGCATTGATGTGTTGTTCTTCAACATGAGTAATCGAATGTCAAAGCAGGGTTAAGGAGCTGGGCAATATGCTCAGCTTCTCTGTATCTTAACTTCATAGAAAGACCCCGGTACATAACACTGAATACAAAGCTAGAAACAGGAGATTGAGCAAACTTTCTGAAGTTCCCTCTTTCACCACCACACTGCAGTATTGTGACAAGCAAGGATTTGTCATTGATAACTTTTGAGTAGTCAGGCACAGCTTAGTTAGAGAGACCCCGTAAGAACCATGCCCTCATTCTGTTTCACGGCTGCCTCTCAGCTGTGGGAGATCACCTAGTGTATCTTAAAAAATTAATTTCAGTGGACTTGGATATTTCTGGCAAGGTCAGTATTGAATGCCCAACCCTAATCACCTCTGAACTGATTGGTTTGCTGGACAGTGTCAAAGGATGTTTAGCAATAAACCACATGTTGGTCTGGTGTCACGGGTGCGTCAGGTGGGACTAGGGTGGCAGATTTCCACACCTGAAGACAGTAGTGAGTCACATAGTTTTTTTCAACACTCAACATTCAATAGTTTAAAAAAGTTTTAACTCATGTTTTGACCTCATCTTATTAGTCCTTCACATTGTTGCCCCTTCACATTCAAAGAACAACACATGGCATGAATATTGAGGTTTCCAATTTTAGGTGACCCCCCCTTTCCCCCCCCTTTCCCTTTCACATCCGCTTCTTCTTATTCCACCCCTCCCCCCCCAAGATCGCCTTCACCAATCTCTGTTCCCTTCCTCCACCTACCAATTTCACACCACACATGGGTTCCCTTCACAACTTCTCCCATCTTCTGACAGGTTCTAACTGTCCTTCACTTCTCCATTTTCCAATGGTTCCTATTCTCAACTTCTTTACTTCTCAGAATCAGGCACTGTTGTTCCAGCTTAAACCCCTCCAGCAGTTGTCTTCCATCTCCACACTCCCCTATTCAATCTTGCTCCATCTGTTGCTTTTTTTCTTATTCCTCTATTTCTTTAGCTATCTCCATCTATCATTCACCCGCCACTGTTTTCCATCTCCACCCCTGTTCATCTCCCTTCCTGGATACCATCTGGCTATCATCTTTCACCCCTCCTCAGTCCACCAATCAGAGTCCTTTCTTGCAGCTCCTCCGCTCTATATTGGCTATCCTGCCTCTCCATGGTGCAAAGTTTCAACCCAGAACCTCATCAACACACCTTTTTATTCTGTTCTCTGTCCCTTCCTTTCCTGTCCTGATGAATGGTTTAAATCCAAAACTTCAACTGTTTATTCCTCTCCATAGATGCTGCACAACTTCTGAGTTTCTCCAGCATTTTGTCATCTGAAACTTCGATATTTTCTTTACTGCCACAGAAGCTGCTCAACCTGCTGAATTCCTTCAGCAGGTTATTTTTTGCTCTAGATTCCAGCATCTGCTGCCTCTTGTATCTTCAGAAACAGTGGAAAGGAGTTGGAGCTAGAACTGGATGAATTCTGGATCATTCGGGAAACTGAGGGGTTGATAGACAGGACTCAAAGAGAGGTAGTTACACTCAAGGTGCAAGACAGAGAGGTAACTGGGTGACCATTAGAATGGAGAATGGGGATAGGCAGCCAGTGCAGAGTACCCTGTGGCCATTCTCCTCAACAACAGCTATACTGCTTTGGATACTGTTGGGTTGGGGGGAAGGTGCAAGAGTGGATGACCTAGCAGAGAAAAGCCACAGCAGTCAGGCCACAGGCTCTGTGGCTCAAGGAAGTTGAGTGGGAGATGAGATGTACTGTAGTGATTCATTGGTTAGTGGAACAGAAAGGAGGCTCTGTGGATGAGAATGAGACTCCTGGATGGTATGTTCCCTCCCAAGTGCCAGCATCAGGGACACCTCAGATCAAGTCCATAGCATTCATAAGTGGGAGGCTGAGTAACCAGAGGTCATGGTCCATGTTGCTACCAAAGATATGGATAGGAGGAGTGATAGAGCTGCTTGGAGGGGTTAAACTAGAGTTGCAGGTTGATGGGAATCAGAGCACCAGAACAGATAGTGGAGAGGGTTTGGAGAAAGATGTTCTTAAGTCTACATACAAAGTGTTGAGCATGCTGGGAATTATGTTCTGAGCTGCAAATATTTCAATGCAAGGAGTATTGGAAGAAAGACAAATGATCTTAGGGCGCGGATCAGTATGTGAAATCATGGCATTGTAGCTGTTAGTGAGCCCTGATTACAGGACTGGCAGCTCATTATTCCGGTGTGCCATTGCTTTAGACATGATAGAGTGGAAGGGATTACAGTGGAAGGGATTACTAGTCAGGGAAAATGTCACGGCAGTGCTCAGACAGGAGAGACTGGTGAGGCTTTATGGGTGGAACTGAGGAATAAGAAAGGTATGACCATGCTAATGGGATTATATTACAGACCACCCAACTGTCCTAGGGATTTAGAGGAGGAAATTTATAGAGAGATCACAGACTGTTGCAAGAAACATAAGGTTGTGATAGTAAATAATTTTAACTTTCCACCTATTGACTGGGACTCCCATAATGTAAAAGGCTGGATTGGAAAAAGATTGTCAAATATGTTCAAGGAAGTTTCCTTAATCAGTACTTAGAAGGCAACTAGAGAAGGTGTGATATTGGATCTGCTATTAGGGAATGAGACAGAGCGAGTGACAGAAGTTTGTATCTAGTCATCATAATGCATGATACTGCTCGAGCAGACAAGGTGAAGGAGAATCCTAAGGGCTTCTATAGGTATGCTAAGAGCAAAAGAATTGGTTGTCTCGAAGATCAGAGTGGTTATCTATGTGTGCAGCTGAAAGAGTTGGAGGAGGTCTTAAATGGATTTTTTGCTTCTGTATTTACATAAGAGACTGGCACAGTGTCTATAGAAGTGACACAAAGCAGCAATGAGATCATGGACCCAATACAGAGGAGGAACTTGCTCTTTGGAGGCAAATTGGAGTGAATAATTCCCCAGGGCCTGACAGTGTGTTCCCTTGCACCTTCTGGGAGGCTAGTACAGAAATCGCAGGGGCCTTGGTAGACATATTTATAACATCATTAGACACGGGTGAGGTGCTGGAGGATTAGGGGATTGCTCTTGTTGTTTCATTGTTTAAGAAAGGCAGAAAATTATAGGCAGGTGAGCCACACATCACTAAAGTTATTGGAAAGTATTCTAAGGGACCCAATATATAAGTATTTGGATAGACAAGGGTGGTTTTGTGAGTTGTAGTCATGTCTAAACAACCTTTTAGAGTTTCTCAAGAAAGTTATTAGAAAAATTGATGAAGACAAGGCTTTGGATGTTGTCTAGGTGGACCTTAGTTAGGCCTTTGAGAAGGTCCCACATGGGAGGTTGGTCAAGAAGGTTCAGTCGCTGGACTTCAGGTAGTAAATTGGCTTCACTGAAGAAGCCAGTGAGTGGTAGTAGATGGTTGGCTCTCTGACTGGAGGCCTGGGACTAGTGGTGTGCTGCAGGGATTGATGCTGGGCCCGTTATTGTTTGTCATCTGTATCAGTAATCCCCACAGCTCCCACCTGCTAATTAAATTTGTTGATGATACTACACTGATTGGCCTAATCTCAAATAACTATGAGACAGCCTACAGAGAAGAAGGCATCACCCTGACACAGTGGTGTCAAGAAAACAAACTCTCCTTCAATGTCGCAAAAACAAAGGAGCTTGTTGTGGATTACAAGAGGAATGGAGACAGGCTAACCCCTATTGACATCAACGGTTCTGGGGTTGAGAGGGTGAGCAGCTTTAAGTTCCTTGGCATAAACATCACCGAGGTTCTGTACATATTGGCTGTGTAGTTCAAAAGGCACAACAGTACCTCTTTCATCTCAGGCAGTTGAGGAAATTCAGTGTGGGCCCCCAAATTCTAAGAACTTTCAATAGAGGCATTTTTGAGAGCATCCTAACTGGCTGCATCACTGCCTGGTATGGGAACTGTACTTCCCTCAATCACGGGACACTGCAGAGAGTGGTGCAGACAGCCCAGTGCATCTATAGATGTGAACTTCCCACTATTTAGGACAATTACAAAGACAGGTGTGTAGAAAGGGCCTGAAGGATCATGGGGGACTCGAGTCACCCCAACCACAGCTTCTTCCACCAGGCCATCAGATTGATTAACTCATGCTGACACAACTGTATTTCTATGTTACATTGACTATCCTGTTGCACATTTATTATAAATTACTATGTTGCTATTTATTATAAATTACTATAAGTTGCACATTGCACATTTAGATGGTGAAGTAACGTAAGATTTTTACTCCTCATGTATATGAAGGATGTAAATAATAAAGTCAATCCAATAATATGGTAAACTGGATCAGCAAATTTGCAGATGTCACCGAAATTGGGGTTTAGGAACAGCATGGAAAACTCAAAGCTTGCAGCAGGGTTTGGACCAGATGGAAAAATGGGCTGAACCATGGAAGATGGAATTTAATTCAGAAAAGAGTCAGGTGTTGCACTTTAGTGAACCAGCCAGGGTAGGTCCTACATGGTGAGCATAGGGCACTGTGGTGGAACAGAGGAATCTGGGAATACAGGTCCATTATTCCTTGAAAGTGTCATCACAGGTAGATAGGGTTGTAAAGAAAGCTTTTGTCATATTGGCTTTCATAAATCAATGTGTCGAGTTCAGGAGTTGGGATATTATGTTGAAATTGTATAAGACATTGGTGAGACCTAATTTGGAGTACTGTGTACTGTTTTGGTCCCCTCCCTACAGGAAAGACGTAAATAAGATTGAAAGAGTGTAGAGAAAATTTACAAGGTTGTTTCCAGGACTTGAGGACCTGAGTTATACAGAAAGGCTGAATAGGTTAGGACTGTATTCCCTAAGACATAGAAGATTGAGGGGAGATTTGATAGAGGTATGCAAAATTATGAGGGGTACAGATAGGGTAAATGCAAGCAGATTTTTTTCCTCTGAGGTTGAGTGGGACTACAACTAGAGGTCATGAGTTAAAGGTGTAAGGTTAAATGTTTAAGGGGAACATCTTCACTGAGAAGGTGGTGAATGTGTGGAATGAGCTGCCAGTGAAAGTGATGTTTGATTTTAGCATTTAAAAGAAATTTGGATAGGTACATTGATGGGAAGTGTATGGAGAACAATGGTCTGCGTGCAAGTCAATGGGACTAGACAGATTAATGGTTTAGCATTGCCTAGAAAGGCCAAAAAGGTCTTTTTCTGTGCTGTAGTGTTCTGTGATTCTATGACTGTAAGCCTGTTGGGTAGCATGATTGCCTGACCCCAGAACAGGCTGGTCAATGTCATAGAATTATACAGCCTAGAAACTGGCCTTTCGGATGATTGAATTCTACGCCGACCATCAAACACCATTACAGTAACCCTACACTAATCATATTTCATTCTCCCCACATTCTTATCCACTCCCCCCACCCACTGGACCTACCATTTCAACTACACACGATGAACAATTTATGGTGACTTATTAGCCTACCAATTAGCTCACTGCATGCCTTTAGGATGTGGGAGGAAATCGGAGCACCCTCATTCACAGGGAGAACTTTTAAGCTCCACTCAGAGATCAGGATTGAACCTAGGTCCTTGGAGATTTGGGGCAGCTGCTTTGTTGACTGCTGCAATGTGCCCACCTCGATGTATCAGGCAGTTGGCAAAAGAAAACAAAATGTCACCAATTGTTTTCGCAATCGTATGTTTGATATGGTAACAATCTTCCTTTGATTGCAGGTTTCAAATTGAGTTGGTGCAGTATCAAAGTATATTTCATACAATATTTGAAAAATATCTCTGATATTTAGACATTCATTGCATTGGTAATGGGAAACAAATTTTACTTTGATTAATTAATAAGTAAGCTATTAGTGCAAAGAATCTAGCCCAGAATGAATAATGTAGTTACACTTTAATGCAGAGCATTGGGCTTTTTATTAGCAGGTGTGCAGCAAGGACTCAAAGTTAAAAAAAACAGTTCAAAGTAAATTTATTAAAAAGTACAAGTATGTCACTGAAGTATGTACCTTGAGATTCATTTTCTCACAGGCATTCTCATCAGCTCAAAAAATACAGTAGAATGAATGGAAAACTATACACTGAAAAACCAACAAGCAACTAATGTATGAAAGAAGACAATCTGTGCAAATACAAAAAATAAACAATAATAATAATGAATTAGTAAATAACTAATACGGAGAATATGAGTTGTAGAGATTTTGAAAATGAGTCCATAGGTTGTGTTCAATTATCATTTCAGTGTTGAGTTGAATGAAGTTATCCACACTGGTTCAGGAGCATGATGGTTGAAGGGTAATAGCTGTTCCTGAACCTTTTGCTGTGGTACCTAAGGCTCATGTTCTCCTTCCCAATGGTGGCAGTGAAAAGAGAGCATGGCCTGGATGGTGGGGGTCCTTGATGATAGAATCTGCTTTCTTGTAGCAGCGCTCCCTGTAGATAAGCTCAGTGGTGGAGAGGGCTTTTCCTGTGAAGGACTGGGTTGTATGTATGTGCTACTCTTTGTAGGCTTTTTCATTTTTGGGCATTAGTGTTTCCATACCAGGCCAGTATTCAAGCAGTCAGGATACTCTCCACTGTACAGCTATATGAGTTTGTCAGAGTTTTACATGATATGTTGAATCTGCACAAACTGTTAAGAAAGTGGAGGTGCTGCCATGCCTTTGAAATGGCATTTATGTGCTGGTCCTGTTGGACCCTCTGATATGATAATGTCCAGGAATTGGAAGCTAATGATCCTCCCCACCTCTGACCCCCTAATGAGGACTGGCTCATGGACTCCCATCCATGAGTCAATGGGCAGAATGGCTTCTTTTTGTGTCATGACTGTTCTGTAATTTAAGGTATTGAAAATTTCTATTATATTTTCAATGTCCTTCTGCTTTTCAGTACTGTGGTAGGGACAATTTTTATTTTAATAAAGATAAGGATAATGTATTTTCCAGGCAGTAATTGTAGTCAGCAAAATTGCAGAAGTGGATAGGGTGGTAAAGAAACCAGATAGCAAGCTTGCCTTTATTAGATGAGACTCTTGAGTTCAAGATTCAGGAAGTTATGTTGCGGCTTTACAATGGGTTCAGTTGGAGTACTGTATTCAGTTCCTGTTGCCCCATTGTGAGAAGGATGTGGAGGCTATGGAGAGGGTGCAAAAATGGTTTACCAGCATGCTGCCTGGATTGCAGGGCTTGTGCTATGAGGAGAGTTTGGACAAACTAGGGTTATTTTTTCTGAAGCATTGGAGCTGAGATGAGACATGTAAGAAACTTAAAAAATGATGAGAGGCTTGGATAGACACCCAGTATCAATCTGCCTAATACTAGAAGGTATTCATTTAAGGTGGCAGGAGGGTGGTATATTCAAAGGAGATATGTAGGCAAGTATTTTACACAGTGGTAGATGCCTGGAATACGCTGCTAGGGGTGACTAGGGGTGATGATGGGTGCAGTTGCTATAGAGGTATTTCAGAGGCTCTTAGATAAGCACCTGGATGTGTAGAGAATGGAGGGTTACAGATCTTGTGCAGACTGAAGGGATTAGGGGCTACCTGCTTAATTATGATACTGTACGAAAGTCTTAAGCACATAAATATAGCTAGGATGCTGAAGAGTTTTGCACAGTACTGTATATTATGTCTTTCCAGTTACCAAATACTTAATACTACTGAGATAATACAAAACTAAGTACTCTTAATTTTGTTTCCTAACCGCCTTCCTATTTTAACCAATATACAGTACTGTGCAAAAGTCTTAGGCACCCTAGCTATATACGTATATATGCCTAAGATTTTGCACAGTACTGTAGTTTGACACAACATCACTGATGAAGGGGCCTGTTCCTGTTCTAAGTGCATGTTCTATCTACACAACACACTCCCACCTAGAGTAGCAGCTATACTGATGTGGTGCTTCACCAGTCTGGTTACAGTATGTTCCTAAGGGGAATGGATTCACACACCCTCAGTCTCTGCTGTGTTAACATGAGATAAGAGAAGTTTCTGATATCTGCAACTAGCTGCGACTGAGAGTATACCCCGCTGGCTTGTGGGTTTCCCATATTCTCTCAGGGAATGTCCCTTTAAATATGATCGTTGATCTGTTAATATGATAATTAGGGAGCCAAGAAAGTCTTGCCTGAAAGGCTCACAGAAGAGAGATTAAAACAGGTTTAAAAGGAGAATACTGATTCTGAGATATATGATTAACAACGAGCTCAAATTCCTGCCTTAGGTATCTTGCTTGTAAAAACAGAGGAAGCTGTGCAGTGCAAGGATGGGTGATATATGGGGGATTAAAAGCTTGGTGAAGCTGACATTTAAATTGGAAATGGAATTGGAATTGCTTTATTACACATGTCACATGTACTGAGATACAGTGAAAAACTTGTCTTCAATACTGTTCATACATATCAAATCTTTACGCAGTGCATTGAGATAGGACAAGGTAAAACAATAACAATGCAGAATAAAATGTAACAGCCACAGAGAAAGTGCAGCACAAGTAAACACTAAAGTGAAAAACCATATCAAGGTAGATTATGAGGTCAGGAGTCCCTCTTATTGTTCTAGTAATATTATAACAGCAGTATAGAAGCTGACCTTGATCCTGGTGGTTCGTATTTCTGCCCAGTGGCGGAGGGGAGAAGGGAGAATAACTGGGATTGTTGAGATTTTTGTTATGCTGGCTGCTTTACTGATGCAGCAAGAAGTATAGACAGAGTCCATTGAGTGGAAGCTAGTTCCTGTGATGTGCTGAACTCTGTCCAAATATTTTTGCTGTTTCTTGTGATCACAAGCAGAGAAGTTGCCATAGTTAGCCATTATACAACCATAGTTTGCTTCTTATGGTGCATCAATAAACATCAATAAATTTCTTTAGCCTCCCGAAGAAGTGGAGGCATTGGCGAGCTTTCTTGGCCACGGTTGGACCGGGGAGGCTATCGGTGGTGTTCATGTCTAGGAACACAAAGTTCTCAACGCCCTCAACCTCAACACTGTTGGTGCTTGTCCACTGCTCTCCTTCCTGAAGGCTATGCCCAGGTCTTTTGTGGACATTGAGAGAAAGGTTGTCAGCACGTCACCATGTTACTAAGCCCTCTGTCTCCTTCCTCTGACTCATCGTTATTTGAGATGCGGCTCACTATGATGGCATTACCTGCAAACCTGTAGATTGAGTTAGAGCAGAATCTGGTCATAAGTGTACAGGGAGCTGAAGATACAGCTATGTAGGTCACCAGTGTTCAGTATAATGGTGGCAGAGGTGTTGCAGCCTGTCCTTGCTGATTGCAGTCCATTGGTCAGGCAGTCAATATCCACTTGCAGAGGGAGCCACCAAGGCATTAACTTCCATGGTCTGGAATATGTTGATGAGTTTGCTTTGAATTACAGTATTGAAGGCAGAGTTGTAGTCGATAAACAATATTCTGATGTAGGTATCTTCACTGTTCAGTGCTCCAGGAAGAGTGGAGGCCAGGGAGCTGGCATCTGCCATAGTTGTGTTTTGGCAGGAAGGGAGTTGCAGTGGGTCAAGGTTGTCTGGAAAGCTGAGCTGATGTGGGCCACGACCAGCCTTTCAAAGCACTTCATGATGCTGGATGTCAGAGCTACTGGGCAGCAGTTGTCAAGGGATGTTAGTTTTTCTTAGACACCGGGATGGTAGTGGTCTTCTTACTGCAGCAGGAAGCCACAGATTGAAACAGGGAGAGGTTGAGAATGTCTGCAGTGCCCTCCCAGCTGATCTGCACAAGGTACAAGGACACAGCCAGGGACATCACCTGGGCCAGATGCTTTCTACAGGTTCACCCTCCAGATGCCTGATCGTATATCCACAGTGATGACAATGGGTTCAGTTACTTGAAACTTGAGGTTGTCAGGGTGGGTGCTGAAATGCCCATTCTCTTCTGTTCAAAATATTCTGGCATTTATTTCTGTTCAAACAATAATTACCTGTATTTATTTAATGTCTTTTAACATGATTTGGTCCATGATCAAATAAAATGAGAAACAAAGCAGTATCAGGAAATATTAGGAAAAGAGAAAATGACCTTGCCCATATAGATCATTGTCCTAGGACATGATTAGCCCCTCCCACACCAGCTTTTCTCTCTTCTTCCCCTCCCATTGAGCAGAGGATACAAAAGCTACAGATATGTACCCCCAGATTCAGGGACAGCTTCTACCCCACAATATAAGACTCTTAACTGGACCTCGATGAACTCTTGACCTCACAATCCACTTCACCGTGGCTCTTCCAATCTATTTTGTCAATTTGCACTGCATCTTCTTTGTGACTGTAACCTTATCTCCTGCATTCTGTTTTTTTTCCCCTTTTGTAATACTTGATGTCTTATGTATTGAATGATCTGGTTGGAAACACAAAACAAATATTTTTTACCATACCTTGGAATATGTGACAATAATAAACTATTTACAGACAGATAGACAGACAGACAGACGGACAGACATACTTTATTGATCCCGAGGGAAATTGGGTTTTGTTACAGTTGCACCAACCAAGAATAGTGTAGAAATATAGCAATATAAAACCATAAATAATTAAATAATAATAAGTTAATTATGCCAAGTGGAAATAAGTCCAGGACCAGCCTATTGGCTCAGGGTGTCTGACACTCCGAGGGAGGAGTTGTAAAGTTTGATGGCCACAGGCAGGAATGACTTCCTATGACACTCAGTGTTACATCTCGGTGGAATGAGTCTCTGGCTGAATGTACTCCTGTGCCTAACCAGTACATTATGGAGTGGATGGGAGACATTGTCCAAGAAGGCACGCAACTTGGACAGCATCCTCTTTTCAGACACCACTGTCAGAGAGTCCAGTTCCACCCCCACAACATCACTGGCCTTACGAATGAGTTTGTTGATTCTATTGGTGTCTGCTACCCTCAGCCTGCTGCACCAGCACACAACAGCAAACATGATAGCACTGGCTACCACAGCCTCGAAGAACATTCTCAGCGTCGTCCGGCAGATGTTAAAGGACCTCAGTCTCCTCAGGAAATAGAGACGGCTCTGACCCTTCTTGTGGAATCAATTTCTCCCAGGATCAGAACCAGAAATAGAATTAGAATCAGGTCTAATATCATTGGCATATGTTGTGAAATTTGTTGACTTTGTAGCAGCAGTACAATGCAATACATAATAATAGAAAAAAACATAAATTACAGTAAAAAGAACAGTTAAATTAAATATGCAGTGCAAAAACAGAAATAAAAAATATAGTGAGCTAGTGTTCATGGGTTCAATGTCCATTCAGAAATCGGATGGCAGAAAGGACAACGCTGTTCCTGAATCACTGAGTGTGTGCCTTCACCTTTGTTAACCTCCTTCCTGATGGCAGCATTGAGAACAAGGCATGACATAGGTGAAGGGGGTCTTTAATGATGGATGCCGCCCTTTTGAGACATCACTCCTTGAAGATGTCCTGAACACTACAGAGGCATGATGGAGCGGACTAAATTTACAAATGTCTGCAGCTCACTTCGATCTTGTGCAGTAGCCTCCTCACCCCACCCCCCACCCCATAATGACAGACGGTGATGCAGCCAGTTAGAATGCTCTCCACAGTACATCTGCAGAAATCTGCGAGTGTCAAAGTCAAAGAGTCAAGGTCAAGGTCAAAGCTCAGTTTATTATCAATGCATGGGTACATTCAGGCATGGGTACAATCAAAAGCTTATTTGCAGCAATATGATAGGCATACAGCATTACAAAACAGCATTCAGTAGGAAAACATAAATTAAGCATAGATTTTACACTATCTTTACAAGAAAGACACAGTTAGAACACAAAAAAAGTCCACTTTAGTGCAAAGTGACCAAAGATAATATAGTACAGTACCTCGGTTTTGAATCTAATGGCTCAAACTCCAAACTCTCCAGCATAAAGAATTATTTGTAAGCAATGATTAATTACTGATTAATACCATGACCATTCCAACCTAGCAAATACCCATCTATATTAATCCCATTTACAAACATTATTTGGCTATATATCAGATTTTCAGTTTCTGCAGTTTGTAGATTTTCGAAGAACTTGGATATCTTGTCACATCCAGTTTTATGGACTCCTTTATAAATCACTAATGCAAGGGTTAGATGCTGGAAATCCAGAATCAGGCAGCTCCTATGAGAATGAAAAACAGACCATGTTTAGGGCTGAGATCCTTCATCAGGGCTGGAAAGGAAGGGGGAAAACACCAGAATTAAAAGGTGGGGGGAGGGGAAAGAGGACAAGCTAGAAGGTGTTAGGTGAGGTCAGTTGAGTGGGAAAGGTAAAGGACTGGAGAAGAATGAATCTGACTGGAGAGAAAATGGACCATGGGAGAAAGGGATGAAGGGACTGGAGGAGGTGACAGGCTGGTGAGGAGAAGAGGTAAGAGGCCTGAGTGGGGAATTCAAAAAGAGGGAAGGGGGACGCAAAAAGAAACAAAGAGAAGAGAAATTACCAGAAGGAGAAATTGATGTTCATGCCATCAGGTTGGAAGTTACCTAGACGAAATATGAGATGTTGCCTCTCCACCTTGAGTGTGGCTTTATTGTAGCAGAAGAGGAGGCCATGGACCGGCATGTCAGAATGGGAATTAAAATGGTTAGCCATGGGGAAATTCTTCTTTTGGTGAATAGCGTGGATGTGTTTGACAAATATGAGTCTAGAGGGAGATTAGTGATAAGGGACGAATGGACAAGTGAATCATGGAGGGAAGTGATCCTGTGGAAAGCAGAGTGTTGGGATGGGGCAGGAAAGATGTGTTAGGATGCTGTTGAAGGTAGTGGAAGTTGTGGAGAATAATGTTCTGGATGTAAAGGCTCATGGGGTGGTAGGTGAGGGCAAGTAAAGTCAGAGCCAAAGTAAAAACAAAAGAGAGGGCATACAAGGAAGCCAAAGCTTGTGGGAAGATAAAGGATTGGGAAGCTTTTAAAAACTTGCAGAAGGAAACTAAGAAGGTTATTAGGGAGGAAGAGATGTATTATGAAAGGAAGCTGGCAACCAGTATCAAAGAAGATACTAAAAGCTTTTTAAAGGATATAAACATAGAAACAGCCCACAATGCTGTGCCGAACATGTACTTACTTCAGAAATTACCTCGGGTTACCCACAGCCCTCTATTTTTCTAAGCTCCCTGTACCTATCCAGGAGTCTCTTAAAAGACCCTATCGTATCTGCCTCCACCACCATTGCCAGCAGCCCATTCCACACATTCAGCACTCTGTGTAAAAAACTTAACTTCCGACGTATCCTCTGTACCTACTTCCAAGCACCTTAAAACTGTGCCCTCTCACGTTAGCCATTTCAGCCCTGGGAAAAAGCTTCTGACTATCTAGGATAGTCCTAGATAATAGTCCATTATTCCTAGACTGATCTATGAATAATGGTGCATAGTTCCCTGAAGGTGAAATCTCATGTGGATAGGGTGGTGAAGAAAGCTTTTGGTATGTTGGCCTTTATAAATCAGAGCATTGAGTATAGGAGTTGGGATGTAATGTTAAAATTGTACAAGGCATTGGTAAGGCTGAATTTGGAGTATTGTGTACAGTTCTGGTCACCAAATTATAGGAAAGATGTCAACAAAATAGAGTACAGAGAAGATTTACTAGAATGTTACCTGGGTTTCAGCACCTAAGTTACAGGGAAAGATTGAACAAATTAGGTCCTTATTCTTTGGAGCATAGAAGGTCGAGGGGGGAATTTATAGAGGTACTTAAAATTATGAGGGGGATAGATAGAGTTGACGTGGATAGGCTTTTTCCATTGAGATTAGGGGAGATTCAAACAGGAGGACATGAGTTGAGACTTAGGGGGCAAAAGTTTAAGGGTAACGTGAGGGGGAATTTCTTTATTCAGAGAGTGGTAGCTGTGTGGAACGAGCTTCCAGTAGAAGTGGTAGAAGCAGGCTTTGGTATTGTCATTTAAAGTAAAATTGGATAGGTATATGGACAAGAAAGGAATGGAGGGTTATGGGCTGAGTGTGGGTCAGTGGGATTAGGTGAGAGTAAGCGTTTGGCACGGACTAGAAGGGCCAAGATGGCCTGTTTCCATGCTGTAATTGTTATGTGGTTATATATCCAGGCGATCAATGCCTCTCATTATCTTGTACACCTCTATCAGGTCATCTCTCATCCTTCGTCGCTCCAAGGAGAAAAGGCCGAGTTCACTCAACCTATTCTCTTAAGGCATGCTCCCCAATCCAGGCACATCCTTGTAAATCTCCTGTGCACCCTTTCTATAGTTTCTACATCCTTCCTGTAGTGAGGTGAACAAGACTGAGCACAGGACTCCAAGTGGGGTCTGACTAGGGTCCTATATAGCTGTAACATTACCTCCCGGCTCTTAAACTCAGTCCCATGGTTGATGTAGGCCAATGCACCATATGCCTTCTTAACCATAGGGTCAGCTTTGTGTGTCCTATGGACGCAGACCCAAGATCCCTCTGATCTTCCACACTGCCAAGAGTCTCAGCATTAATATTATATATTGCCATCATATTTGACCTACCAAATTGAACTACGTCACACCTATCTGGGTTGAACTCCATCTGCCACATCAGCCCGGTTTTGCATCCCATCAATGTCTAGCTGTAACCTCTGACTGCCCTCCACACTATCCACAACTCATCCAACCTTTGTGTCACCAGCAAATTTACTTACCTATTCTTCCACTTCCTCATCCAGGTCATTTATAAAAATTACGAAGAGAAGGGATCCCAGAACAGATTCTGAGGCACACCACTAGTCACTGACATCCATATAGAATATGACCCATCTCCAACCACTTTTTGCCTTCTGTGGGCAACCCAATTCTGGATCAACAAAGCAACGTCCCTTTGGATCCCATGAGTCCTTACTTTCTCAATAAGCCTTGCATGGGGTTCCTTATCAAATGCCTTTCTGTAATCCATATACACTACATCTACTGCTCCACCTTCATCAATGCGTCTAGTCACATCCTCAAAAAATTCAATCAGGCTTGTAAGCAGAACCTGCCTTTGACAAAGCCATGCTGACTATTCCTAATCATATTATGCCTCTCCAAATATTCATAAATCTTGCCATTCATGATCTTCTTACCAACCACTGAAGTAAGACTCACAGGTCTATAATTTCCTGGCTGTTTCTACTCCCTTTCTTGAATAAGGAAACAACATCTGCAACCCTCCAATCCTTTGGCACCTCTCCCATCCCCATTGATGATGCAAAGATCATTGCCAGAGGCTCAGTGATTTCCACCCTTGCCTCCCACAGTAGCCTGGGGTACATCTCATCCAGTCCTGGATCCTTATCCAACTTGATGCTTTCCAAAAGCTCCAGCACATCCTCTTTCTAAATGTCTATATGCTCAAGCTTTTCAATCTGCTGCAAGTCATCCCTACAATTGCCAAGATCCTTTTCTGTAGTGAATGCTGAAACAAAGTATTCATTAAGTATCTCTGCTACCTCCTCCGGTTCCATACACACTTTTCCACTGTCACACTTGATTGCTCCTATTCTCAAACAACTTATCCTCATTCTCTTAACATACTTGTAGAATGCCTTAATTCTGTTCACCAAGGCTCCTTCTGGCTCTCCTAATTTCTTTCTTAAGCTCCTTCCTGTTAGCCTTATAATCCTCTAGATCTTTATCATTACCTAGTCTTTTGAAACTTTCGTAAACTTTTCTTATCTTCATGTCTAGATTTTCAACAGTCTTTGTACACCACGGATCCTGTACCCTACCATCTCACTGGAACGTATCTATGCAGAACTTCACAAAAATATTCCCTGAACGTTTGCCAGATTTCTTTGTACTTTTCCTTGAGAACATCAGTTTCCAATTTAAGCTTCCAATTTCCTGCCTGATAGCCTCATAATTCCCTTTACTCCAATTAAACACTTTTCTAACTTGTCCGTTCCTATCTCTCTCCAATGCTATGTTAAAGGAGATAGAATTATGATCACTATCTCCAAAATGCTCTCCCACTGAGAGATCTGACACCTGACCAGGTTCATTTCCCAATACCAAATCAAGTACAGCCTCTCCTTTTAAAGGCTTATCTACATATTGTGTCAAGAAATCGTCCTGAACGCATCTAACACACTCCACCCCATCTAAACCCCAGGGAGATGCCAATCTATATTTGGGAAATTAAAATCTCCCATCATGACAACTCTGTTATTATTACACCTTTCCAGAATCTGTCTCCCTATCTGCTACTCGATGTCCCTATTCTATTGGGTGGTCTATAAAAATCACCCAGTAGAGTTATTGACCCCTTCCTGTTCCTAACTTCCACCCACAGTGACTCAGTAGACAAACCCTCCATGACTTCCTCCTTTTCTGCAGCTGTGACACTATCTCTAATCAGCAGTGCCATGCCCCCACCTCTTTCTGCCTCCTTCCTTGTCCTTTCTGAAACATCTAAAGCCTGGCACTCTAAGCAGCCACTCCTGCTCCAGAGCCATTCAAGTCTCTGAAATGGCCATAACATCATAGCTCCTAGTACAGATCCACATTCTAAGCTCATCTGCTTTGTTCATGATTCTCCTTGCATTAAAATAGGCATATCGCAAACCTTTGGTCTGAGCGCATCCCTTCTCTATCAGCTGGCTTTCCTCCCTCTCAAACTGTCTTCAAGCTTTCTCCATCTGTGAGCCAACAGCCCCTTCCTCCATCTCTTCAGTTCGGTTCCCACGCCCCCAGCAAATCCAGTTTCAACTCTCCCCAACATCCTTAGCCAACCTTCCTGCCAGGATATTGGTCCCCCTCAGATTCAAGTGCAACATGTCCTTTTCGTACAGGTCACACCTGCTCTAAGAGAGGACCCAATGATCCAGTAATCTGAATCCCTGCACCCTGCTCCAGTCCCTCAGCCATGCATTTACCTTCCACCTCACTCTATTCCTATACTCACTGTCACATGGCACAGGCTGTAATCCCGAGATTACTACCTTAGAGGTCCTGCTTCTCAACTTCCTTCATAACTCCCTGTGTCATAAAGGGTAAAAGAGTTGAGGGTAGATATAGGACCTGACACTGGAGATATTGTAATGAGAGATGCAGAGATGGCAGAGGAACTGAATGTGTATTTTGCATCACTCTTCACAGTGGAAGACATCTGCAGTATACCGGCCATTCAAGAATGTCAGGGAAGTGAAGTATGTGCAGTGAAAATTACAACTGAGAAGGTGCTCAGGAAGCTTAATGGTCTGAGGGTGGATAAGTCTCCTGGACCTGATGGAATGCACCCTTGGGTCCTGAAGGAAGTAGCTGGAGAGACTGCGGAGGAATGAACAATGATCTTTCAAGAATCGATAGATTCTGGCATCGAACTGGATGATTGCAAATGTTACTCTGCTAGTTAAGAAGGGTGGGAGGCAGCAGAAAGGAAACTATAGAAACAAAGAAACATAGAAAATAGGTGCAGGAGTAGGCCATTTGGCCCTTCGAGCCTGCACCGCCATTCAGTATGACCATGGCTGATCATCCAACTCAGAACCATGTACCTGCTTTCTCTCCATACCCCCCGATCCCTTTAGCAACAAGGGCCGTATCTAACTTCCTCTTAAATATAGCCAATGAACTGGCCTCAACTGTTTCCTGTGGCAGAGAATTCCACAGGTTCACCACTCTCTGTGTGAAGAAGTTTTTCCTCATCTCGGTCCTAAAAGGCTTCCCCTTTATCCTTAAACTGTGACCCCTCATTCTGGACTTCCCCAACATTGGAAACAATCTTCCTGCATTTAGCCTGTCCAAACCCTTTAGAATTTTATACGTTTCAATAAGATCCCCCGTCAATCTTCTAAATTCCAGTGAGTATAAGCCTTGTCAATCCAGTCTTTCTTCTTACGAAAGTCCTGCCATCCCAGGAATCAATCTGGTGAACCTTCTCTGTACTCCCTTTATGGCAGGAATGTCTTTCCTCAAATTAGGGGACCAAAACTGTACACAATATTCTAGGTGCAGTCTCACCAAGGCCTTGTACAACTGCAATAGAACCTCCCTGCTCCTGTACTCAAATCCTTTTGCTATGAATGTCAACATACCATTTGCCTTTTTCACCGCCTGCTGTACCTGCATGCCCACCTTCGATGACTGGTGTACAATGACACCCAGGTCTCATTGCATCTCCCCTTTTCCTAATCGGCCACCGTTCAGATAATAATCTGTTTTCCTGTTCTTGCAACCAAAGTGGATAACCTCACATTTATCCACATTAAATTGCATCTGCCATGAATTTGCCCACTCACCTAACCTATCCAAGTCACCCTGCATCCTCTTAGCATCCTCCTCACAGCTAACACCGCCGCCTAGCTTCGTGTCATCCGCACACTTGGAGATGCTGCATTTAATTCCATCGTCTAAATCATTAATATATATTGTAAACAACTGGGGTCCCAGCACTGAGCCTTGTGGTACCCCACTAGTCACTGCCTGCCATTCTGAAAAGGTCCTGTTTACTCCCACTCTTTGCTTCCTGTCTGCCAACCAATTCTCTATCCACATCAATACCATACCCCCAATACCGTGTGCCTTAAGTTTGCACACTGATCTCCTGTGTGGGACCCTGTCAAAAGCCTTTTGCAAATCTAAATATACCACATCCACTGGCTCTCCCCGATCCACTCTACTAGTTACATCTTCAAAAAATTCTATAAGATTCGTCAGACATGATTTTCCTTTCACAAATCCATGCTGACTTTGTTCGATGATTTCACCTCTTTCCAAATGTGCTGTTATTACATCTTTGATAACCGACTCTAGCATTTTCCCCACCACCGATGTCAGACTAACTGGTGTATAATTCCCCGGTTTCTCTCTCCCTCCTTTTTTAAAAAGTGGGGTTACATTAGCCACCCTCCAATCCTCAGGAACTAATCCAGAATCTAAGGAGTTTTGAAAAATTATCACTAATGCATCCACTATTTCTTGGGCTACTTCCTTAAGCACTCTGGGATGCAGACCATCTGGCCCTGGGGATTTATCTGCCTTTAATCCCTTCAATTTACCTAACACCACTTCCCTACTAACATGTATTTCCCTCAGTTCCTCCATCTCACTAGATCCTCGGTCCCTTACTATTTCCGGAAGATTATTTATGTCCTCCTTAGTGTAGACAGAACCAAAGTAGTTATTCAATTGGTCTGCCACGTCTTTGTTCCCTATGATCAATTCACCTGTTTCTGACTGTAAAGAACCTACATTTGTCTTGACCAATCTTTTTCTTTTCACGTATCTATAAAAGCTTTTACAGTCGGTTTTTATGTTCCCTGCCAGCTTTCTCTCATAATCTTTTTTCCCTTTCCTAGTTGAGCCCTTTGTCCTTCTCTGCTGGTCTCTGAATTTCTCCCAGTCCTCAGGTGTGCTGCTTTTTTTTGCTAAGTTATATGTTTCTTCTTTGGACTTGATACTATCCCTAATTTCCCTTGTCAGCCATGGGTGCACTACCTTCCCTGGTTTATTCTTTTGCCAAACTAGGATGAACAATTGTTGTAGTTCGTTCATGTGATCTTTAAATGCTTGCCAT
Source organism: Hypanus sabinus (assembly GCF_030144855.1). Lineage (NCBI taxonomy): Eukaryota > Metazoa > Chordata > Chondrichthyes > Myliobatiformes > Dasyatidae > Hypanus > Hypanus sabinus. The sequence goes on from NC_082706.1 coordinate 133,478,168, forward strand.
TGCATATCCACCGTCAACCCTTTAAGTATCATTTGCCAGTCTATCTTAGCTAATTCACGTCTCATACCTTCAAAGTTACCCTTCTTTAAGTTCAGAACCTTTGTTTCTGAATTAACTATGTCACTCTCCATCTTAATGAAGAATTCCACCATATTATGGTCACTCTTACCCAAGGGGCCTCACACAACAAGATTGCTAACTAACCCTTCCTCATTGCTCAATACCCAATCTAGAATGGCCTGCTCTCTAGTTGGTTCCTCGACATGTTGGTTCAGAAAACCATCCCACATACATTCCAAGAAATCCTCTTCCTCAGCACCCTTACCAATTTGGTTCACCCAATCTATATGTAGATTGAAGTCACCCATTATAACTAACTGTTCTTTTATTGCACGCATTTCTAATTTCCTGTTTAATGCCATCCCCAACCTCACTACTACTGTTAGGTGGCCTGTACACAACTCCCACCAGCGTTTTCTGCCCCTTAGTGTTATGCAGCTCTACCCATATCGATTCCACATCCTCCAAGCTAATGTCCTTCCTTGCTATTGCGTTAATCTCCTCTCTAACCAGCAATGCTACCCCACCTCCTTTTCTTTCCTGTCTATCCCTCCTGAATATTGAATATCCCTGGATGTTGAGCTCCCATCCTTGGTCACCCTGGAGCCATGTCTCTGTGATCCCAACTATATCATATTCATTAATAACTATCTGCACATTCAATTCATCCACCTTGTTACTAATGCTCCTCATATAGACCTGTTAGCCTGACATCAGTGGTTGGGAAGTTGTTGAAATCGATTGTTAGGGTTGAGATTACGGAGTACATGGAGGCACATGACAAGATAGGCCAAAGCCAGCATGGTTTCCTGAAAGAAAATCCTGCCTCACTAACCTACTGCAAATTTTTGAGGAAATTACAAACAAGGTAGACAAAGAAGATGCAGTAGATGTGCTGTACTTGAATTTTCAGAAGGCCTTTGACAAGGTGCCGCACATAAGGCTGCTTAGCAAGATAAGAACCCATGGAATTACAGGGAAGTTACTAGCATTGGTGGAGCATTGGCTGGTCGGCAGAAAACAGAGAGTGGAAATAAGGGGATCCTATTCTGGCTGGCTGCCAGTTACCAGTGGAGTTCCACAGGGGTCAGTGTTGGTACTGCTGTTTTTTATGATGTATGACAGAGATTTGGACTATGGGATTAATGAATTTGTGGCTAACTTTGCCGATGATACAAAGATGGGTGGAGGAGTGGGTAGCATTGAGGAAACAGAGAGCCTGCAGGGATACTTAGATAGTTTAGGGGTATGGGTAAAGAAGTAGTAAATGAAATACAATGTTGGAAAGTGTATGGTCATGCACTTTGGTGGAAGAAATAAACGGGCAGACTATTAATTAGCTAGGGAGAGAATTTAAAATGCAGAGATGCAAAGGGACTTGGGAGTCCTTGTGCAGGATATACTAAAGGTTAACCTCCAGGTTGAGTCAGTGGTGAAGAAGGCAAATACAATGTTGGTATGCATTTCTAGATGTATAGAATATAAGAGCAGGGATGTGATGCTGAGGCTCAATAAGGCATTCATGAGACCACACCTGGGGTATTGTGTGCAGTTTTGTGTTCCTTATTTTAGAAAGGATATACTGACATTGGAGAGGGTTCAGAGAAGATTCATGAAAATGATTCCAGGAATGAAAGGGTTATTGTATGAGGAATGTCTGGCAGCTCTTGGGCTGTATTCCCTGGAGTTCAGGAGAATGAGGGGGGATCTCATAGAAACATTCCAAATGTTAAAAGGCCTGAACTGATTAGATATGGCAAAGTTATATCCCATGGTAGGGGAGTCTAGGACAAGAGGGTACGACTTCAGGTTTGAAGGACATCCATTTAGAACCAAGATGCGGAGAAATCACTTTCATTAGAGGGTGGTAAACCTGTGGAGCTTGTTGCCACAACTGGCTGTGGAGGCCAAGTCATTGGGTGCATTTAGGGCAGAGATGGATAGGTTCTTGATTAGCCAGGGCAGGGGAGTGGGGATGACTGGAAGAATTGGATCAGCGCATGATTGAATGGTGGAGCAGACTCGATGGGCCGAATAGCCTACTTCTGCTCCTGTATCTTATGGTTTAATCCCTGTTAAGGTGGCTAGAAGAAGGTTTGAGCACAGAAGTCTGGGAAATGGAGGAACTGTGGGTGAGGGCAGCATCAATGGTGGAGGAAGAGAAACTCCCTTCTTTCAAGAAGGAGGACTCCTCTGCTGTCCCGGAGAGGAAAGCCTCATCTTGAGAACAGATGTGGTTGAGATGATGGAACTGAAAAAAGGAAATTGCATTTTTACAGGAGACAGGGTGGTACGAAGTGTAGCCAAATTAGCCATGGAATCGGTAGGTTTATAAAAAATGTGGGCATACAGTTTGTCCCCAGAGATAGAAACAGAGAGATTAAGAAAGGGGCCAGAAATGGACCAAGTGAACTTAAAGGCAAGGTGGAAGTTGGAGGCAAAGTTGATGAAATTGGCAAGCTGATTGTGGGTGCATGAAGCAGCACCAAAACAGTCATCAATCTAGTGCTGAGAGACTGGGAAGCATTACTAGAGAAGGCTTGGAACATGGACTGTTTTACCTTGCCAACAAAAAGGCAGACGTAGTTGGGGCACATGTGGGTGCCTGTGGTTGCTCCTTGAGTTTGGAGAAAGTGGGAGGAGCTGAAGGAGAAATTGTTGAAGGTGGGGATCAGTATTTCCAAATGGAGGAGGGTGATCTTGGAGGGGAACTGGCTGGAACTTTTGGTTCCAGAGCTTGAAGGCCTTTTTGATGAGATTGCAATATATTGGTACTGGACATTCATGGTGAAAATGTGGTGATCAGGTCTAGGGAATTGAAGCTGTTGAGGAGATTTAGCGATGTGAGGTGTTACGGATAAAAGTAGGTAGAGACTGAACAAAAGCGGATAGAATGGCGTTGAGATATGTGGACACGACTTCAGTTTATAAGTCACTGTCTGAGTCACTTCTGTGAGCTACAGATTCAACTAACAACAGTTAAATATTCTTTGTTCCATCTCAAAAGCAATGTCCTTGGAGTATCTGATCACTTGTTGAGTTGTTGCTTGAAATACTACTTGGAGCCACAATATATTAATCATGCCTTTGATTACAGCAGATACAAATTGAGATGCTTCCACTGAAGGACAAAAGGCTCCACTGGAGTTATGGTTTGCCCCAGTGGAATATGAATATAATCTTGTCACTGAGGTCAGGACAAAGACATTGAAGCAACAGTATTGATCTTGCGGCATGGAGTCTCCAGTGTACAGGATTGAAAAAAGCTGCAGAGTGTTGTAGATTCAGCCAGCTCCATCATCATAAACACTACCTCACTATTTTCCTCTCTTTTTGTATTAATTATTTATTTTCATATGTTTATTTTTGTAACTTATAATTTGTTGTGTCTTGCACTGTACTGCTGCACAAAATAGTGGATTTCATGAGATATGTCAGTGATAATAAACTTGATTCTGACTCTAATTCTGAAATCTAATAACGAATCAGAGTTGGCAATTCATGCCTTCAGATCAGAACAGAAAGCTAGGTCTGCCAGAGCTATAGCTGTAGTTTCTATTAGAGCAGACAGTGTGCCATCCTGATGTGATATGCAAATGTGATTCCTGCAATCTGAGAAAAAAAACAACAGGGAAGAAAGGATTTTTTATTCCAACTTGGAGCTTGAATACTGACAGTGCAACGGCAGCGGCAATAACAGAGTAGCTAATAGCCATTGAGGGTAAGGTTTAGTCATGGAGTCCTGCACCATCTACCCTGCTGTTGTAACACTATTAGTGGTCTATCATGCTGTGTTTTCATCAGCTTGGAACACTGTGAGTGCTGGGATTTCCTGTCAGATTTCCTAGCCTGGACTATTACCTCAGGTGGTGAAGCATCATAGTGTAAAGGTGTGTCTTCTCGCTTCTTTGTTGTCTCTGGTGAGGATCCATTTCCAAAGAGAAAAACCTTAGCTCATTCAACCTTTCCAGCAAAAAGAGGCCAGGTTTAAAGCTGGCAGTGAAAGGGTGGCAAAAGGCGAGGAGGAAGGGAAGGAACAGTTTCCTGTATCAGAGCTGCTTTCGGAGGTTATTGCAGCCTTGGGACAGATGTGACTTGTTGTGTTCAGTTTTGGTTGTCTTATTATAAAAAGGAGGTGGAAACTTTAGAGAGGGTGCAGAGGAGATTTATCAGGATGCTGCCTGGATTGCAGAATGTGCCTTATGAGGAAAGGTTGAGGAATTAAAGCTTCTTTCTTTGAGCAAAGGCGAATGAGAGGTGACATGATAGAGATGTATAAGATAAGAGGGAGTATAGATAGAGAGGTCTTATTCTTAGGGAAGTAATGGCCCATACCAGAGGACATCTGTTTCAGGTGGTGGAGGATATTTTAGGGGAAATGTCAGAGGTAGATTCTTTCTTTACAGAGTGAGTAGCAAGTACCTGGAATGCATTGCCAAAGATGGTGATGGCTGCTGGAATAATAGGAACATTTTAGAGACTTAGATAGGCACACAGATGAAAGAAAGTTGGAAGCTTTTGGGTTGTGGTTGTCACTACATTCAGATATGGCCTGAGTGTGAAGAGAGAGACACTGAAACAGGCCGATAGTTCACAGACTTTCATGTGAACAAGAGTTAGAAGGAAAAGAAAACAATAAACACTAGGCCAAACAGGGCCATTAACTAAAACTCTCAAATAGAAAACGAAGCCAACATTGCGGTTGAAAGGAATAACTAAATATAAAGCGACTACCGCTGGTTTTCAGAGTCAGTTGACTGGATAGTCCAAATTCTCAGGCAAGGAAACGTTTGCTCAAGTCTCGACAAGCAGTATGACGAAAAGAGTGGAGTTAAATACTATCACAATGAAATAATAATTAGCTGACACACACATAATCACAAGCACAAATTGCCGTATTTGCTGCGCTAACAAATCCATGCTTGTGACAGTGGTAGGAGGGTTACAGAGTTACATTGATCTTGGAGTAAGTTAAAAGGTCAGCACAAAATCATGGGATAAAGCACCCTATTCTGTTATATTGTTCTATGTTCTGTGAAAACTATTATGGTCATATATTAGTCACTGAGTATGCCAGCAAGCTTAACCTAGCTACACCTGCTTCTTATCCAAGACTAGACTGTCCTGGTTATACCTATATTTTAACCCTTTCAGCTCAGTATGCTCCCTATTCATATAGAGTTTGTCACACTTTATATATGTCACATTAACTTTAAGACTGGTTCGCCCATCTTCCCCTCTATTTTGCTGTTCAGAATTGACCCTGCTACTCCTGATGGCCTTTGGCTGGGGCTTAATATCCGTGTATTGGTCTTTGCACCGTTCTATAGTCTGATAATTAATTAGAATAATCAGTTGAATGTCTAGGTTTGGTTTTGATTTAAATTACAGCGTGTTTGTTATAGTCATAGAGCAATACAGCAGAGAAACAGGCCCTTCAGCCCATTGAGACCTTACTGACCATCAAACACCCATTTACACTGATCCTGCGGTAGTCTCACTTTCTTATTTTTGTCATGTTCTTTTCAACTCAGCCCAGATTCTACTACTCACCTACACACTTGGGACGATGTCCAATCATTGATAAGATTAGATTTAACTTTTTAATCAAGTGTACATTGAAATATTGTGTGAAATGCATCATTTGCATTAACAAACAACACAATCTGAGGGGGCAACCACAAGTGAGGCCACACATTCCAGTCCCAACATAACGTGCCCACAATGTTTAGCAAAAACACATGCAGCCAGTACCCGACAAGCAAAAACAGCAAAGCAAACCACTTTCTTACCCTCTACCCACACACACAGATGGGCCTGATTCCAAAGGTAGGCTGTCTCCGAGCTTCCGACCTCCATACTGTGGCCCCGTACTTGTGGATGCGGGCTTCTCACCTCCGGACTCGCTATACTACGGGCTTTGACTTTCCAGTTTGCCAGCCTTGGGCTTTGACCTACCAACATGCTTACCTTTGGGATGTGAAAACAAATTGAAGTATTTGGAGAAGACCCACACAGTCTTCTCCATGCAGACTCCACACAGACAGGCTGCTGGGGCACCCAAGTTCTGAGAGAGGGCTCAACCTGAAAGTATAAGGCCATTGAGGCAAAGCTTCAACGGCAACTGGACCAGCGATTCACTTGTTAAGCTGACCCAGGCCTGTTGGATGCTCAGATGAAAGATCAGTTGGGAATGTCAGGTGCAGTATATCTGGTGCCTGGAAAAAGCAATGATCAACCTCAGCCTGAATTCAAATGGATGTAAGAACAAAGTTGAGCAGCAGACCCCTTGAACTGGCTCTTCCATTCAGTTATAACCTTCATCTCCAAGACTCCTTTGCTGTCTAAAATTCTGTCTTAAATAATGCATCACAGCTTTGTGTGGTAGCGCTTTGTATTTTTTTATCTTCCTGTTGTATTCATTCTTGTGTAATTTGTTACTATTTATGTTTAATTAATGTTTTTCTTGTGAAAACTGTGTCCCTAATTCTGAAATCTATGTCTGTGCTGCAGCTGCAAATAGATTTTCATTGAAACTCTGCATACATGTACCTTGATTTTGCCTTTGAGGTTTGTGAGCCTTTTAGAGGAAAAATTCTTTCTCATCCTTTACTTCAATGGGTGTCCCCTTATTTTGAAGTAGTGCTTTTAGAACTATCACTCTTGGCATTTTCCTGTTTATTTCAGATTTGCAGCATCTGTTGTATCTTATCATCCTAATGAAATTTAATTAAATGTTGTCTTTACAAAACCAATAAGGGACCATTTGTGAGAGAAGGTGTCTAAAATATGATCTGACCCATGATAGGTAACTTCCCAAGAGCTAGCTGAAGGGTGAAATCCTGTCAGTGGACAGAAAAGGAATCACCAGTTAGAAGTTAGAGTACTTGCTGTCATTTCTTTATGGAAGAAATCTTTCTGTTTCTTCAGTTTTGTTTGATCAGTCAGGGTTGTTAGCCCTGAGCTGAACCCCCTCATACCTGGAAGGAACATTCTTAGTCAGACCTCTATCCTTTGACCCGTTTGGCATGGGTGACCCTACCAAAAGCCAAAGCATAAGGCCCTGACTCATAGCTCTCCAGATCACTGAGGCATACAAGTCTCCGAACCTCGATGAGGTTGTGGTCCTCTTGGAGGAAAGGCCAGCAGGAGTAAGGAGCAGTAAGTTAGTAAGTAATCAGCTGAGTTATAGAAACAACACTGAGGAAGAAATTGGATTGAAGTCAATGAGAAAGAGTACTAAGGAAATATTTTTGATAGGGTGAGGTCAGGAATGCAGAGGCATAAATTACTGAAGTGATGTACTGGTTCAGTTTACTGCACTGGCTGAAAAACAACAGATGGAGTATAATGTGGGGAAATGTAAGGTGATTCGTTCCAGAAGGAAGAACAGACAAGTGCAAGGGAACCATTAAATACCTGGCTGCCCTTCCTCATGATAAACAGTAATTTGAAGTAAGCAGTTAGGGCCACTCATGTTGTTGGTGTAAGGGCCTTGGAGTTCGGAAAACCTGCTGCAGTTCTATAGGACTTTAATGGGATGACAGCTGGAGACTATGCCTTCAAATTTCAAAATAAATTTATAATTGAAGTTTATAAATATCACCATATAAAACCTTGAGATGCAGTTTCTTGCGGCATACACAGTAAATCCAAGAAACACAGTAGAATCAATGAAAGACCACACCCAACAACAATCCAACGTGCAAACACAAAAGGAAAATAAAAATAATAATAATTAATAAATCAGCAATAAATATCGAGAACATGAAATAAAGATTCCTTGAAAGTGAGTCCATGGGTTGTGGGAGCAGTTCAATGATGGGAAGAGTCAAGTTAAGTCAAGTAATACCCTCAGTTCACAAGTCTGATGGTTCAGGAGTAATAACTATTCCTGAACCTGGTGGTGTAAGCTCTGAGGCTTGATGACAGATGCTGCTTTCTTGCAACAGCGCTCCGTGTAGATGTGCTCAATGGAGGGGAGGGCTTTACCCATGACTGACTGGGCCGTATCCACTACTTATTGTTGAATTTTTCATTCAAGGGCATTAGTGTTTCCATACCAGACCATGATGCAACCAGTCAATATACCCTCTACCACACATTTGTATATAGAATTTCGTCAGAATTTTAGATGTCATGCCAAACCTTTGCAAGCTTCTAAGGAAAAATGGGTTCAGAGGTGGCGAGGATCAGCTTTATATTCCTGGGTGTTTTCATTTCAGAAGATCTGTACTGGGCCCAGCACATAAATGAATATGAATAAAGTACAGCAGCATCTCTACTTCCTTAGAAGTTTGTGGCATGGCATCTAAAATTCTGACCAGATGACTGGGCTTTCAAACTCCTACATCTTCTGAAAACCTGTGCTGACCAGCAGGCTGGGGCAAGAGCAGCTTGAATATTCAAGAGTGTTGTGGTCTGAGGTTGAACATCTTCCTCAAAAGCGCAGCAATCGTACTGGTGCTCTGAAAGCGTAATGTGAACTCCCTCAACAACTGTCACCCAGCAGCACTCACATTTACTGTGATGAAATGCTTTGAGAAGTTGGTTATGGCTAGAATCAACTTTGGTCTGAGCAAGGACTCAGATCCGCTGCAATTTGTCCGCCGCCACTGTGGATGACACCTCATGGGCTTTCCACTCTGCTTTGGAGCATCTAAACTGCAGCAAAACATACGTCAGGCTGCTGCTTATCGATTACAGCTCAGTGTTTGTCACCATCATCCTCTTAGTACTGATGACGAGCTTCTAAGCTTGGGCCTCTATACCTCCCTCTGCAACTGCATCATTGATTTCCTTGTCTGACGACTACAGTCAGAACAAATCAATAATAACCTCTTCTCCTCGCTGACTCACTCAACACAGGCCCCCCGCAATGATGTGTGTATAACCCACTGATCATGACTGCCTGACAAAGTAAAGCTCAAGCACCATTGATAAATTCACTGATGAAACCACTGCTGTTGGTAGAATCTCAGATGGCAATGATGAGGCACACAGGAGTAAGACAGATTGGCTGGTTGAGTGGTGTGAACATCAGCAAGATCAATGAATTGATTGCGGAATTCTGGAAGGGGAAATTGGCGGAACATTCACCAGTCCTCATTGAGTGTTATGTTTCTGGGAGTCAGCATCTCAGAGGATCTATCCAGAGTTCAACATATTGATGCAATCAAGAAGAAGGAATGCCAAGAGCTCAGAAAATGAACTTGATTCTGGTTCTGATTCCTAAGGTGGAAGAGAGAAAAAGGAATGGCCAGGGTGGCGGGTGTTCTTGGTGATTGCAGGGTAATTTGCAGGCATTGGGGTAAGGGCTACATTAGACCTGGCTAGGTTGGTTACAGTGGTATGTGTGGTGAGGGGTGCATTGAGGGTGGGAAATATTACAGGAATGGGAAGGTATGTTGTACTAGGAATATAACAGTATTGTTTTGCAACCAAGGGAATCAAAGGGCATGGGATGAGTGCAAGCAAATTAAGGTAAAAGATTATTCATGATTTGTGTAAATGGAGGAGCATGACAGGAGTTCAGTGATGGCCCAAGTGCAGAGGGAGAGCCACAGATACAGAATAACCAGTTCCCTGAGTTTTAATAAGAGCTGTACAGAACTAAGGAAAATAATAAAGGCTAGGCCCTCAGGGCCGATAACGAAAAGCTCTCAAACTAACTAAAGACTAGTGCCATCACTGTGGCTCAAAAGCAGTACCCCAGAAATAAATTAATATTGCTCCTGTAACAGCATCTATCCAAATCACTAATCCTCTTTCCCGGAATGTTGACTAAGGTAACTGGGAGTGTTGTTGTCACTGTGCTTTGATCAAGATTTGACAAGACCGAGACAAAAGGAAGCAAGTTAAGTGCGATTGCAAAGAAACCCTAATTGGCTGGAACGTGTGCATTCTCATGGGCATGATTGCCCGCCTTTCAGCTGCCAGCCTGCGACAGTGCCCAGACTCTGTGGCAGAGTCGGTGTTTGTGACAGACAGGCACGAGGGTAGAGACATCTCATGTCAGTGGAGGAACAATAGAGGTCATTCCTGCCTGTGCCTATTGGATATTGTGGTACTAAGATAGTCCTGGATTTATTCTACATGTGTATAATCTCAGTCTTTATAGGCTAGTGCCAAGTTGGGGAAAATCAGGAGTTAAAATTCCAGTCGAAGTTTATTGTCATGTGCACATACACAGGATATAAATACTATGAAAATTAGCATTTTGTAGCAGCGGTGGAGCACATTAAAATCATAACAAATGTAAATTAACATAGTCTTACATTAATATAAATTGTTCATAACTTCCACATCATAATAAGCACAAGAAAGGATGTCTCACGCTGATATCATTCATGTGCAGGGCATCTTGACAAATACATGGCTGTTAGCAATCCACCTGAAATGTTAAGTGCTAAAGAGGAAAAGGACAGGGTAAATATGGAGGAACTTTCGTTCTCATGGGAGAGTCAAGTTGAGTTAGTTGTCATGCACAAGTACGGTGAGGTACTGATACAATGACAGACTTGCAGCAGCACCATGGGCATGCAGGTACAGACAACACACAGAACATAAATCATGAATAAATTATACTAAACAATTAGGAGAGCCAAAAAGACTGTGCAAAATAAGACTTCAGTGAAAAAACACAATAAGAAATAAACTCCTGGCCGTGCAAGAGGTGGTCCATGATATTCTGTTGTTGAGATAGGACTAGAATAGCCCTAATGCTACCAAAGGCAGATGTGGAGGCCAGGTCATTGGGTGTATATAAGGCAAAGACTGATAGATTCTTGATTGGATATGGCATTAAAGGCTATGGGGAGAAGACTGGGAAATGGTGCTGAGGAGGGGAATAAAGGATCAGCTATGATTGAATGGCAGATGAGACTCGATGGGCCAAATAGTCCAATTCTGCTCCTATGTCTGATGGTCTTTTGATTTTATGGTCTTATGGTCATATGATCTTATGGTCTTGTGGTCTTGTGGTCTTATGGTTGTGTGGTCTTATGATCTTGTTGTCTTATGGTCTTGTTGTCTTATGGTCTTAAGGTCTTATAGTCATATGGTCATGTGGTCTTACGGTCTTATGATCTTGTGGTCCTTATGGTTCTATGGTCTTGTGTAGATCAGTTTATGAATTTGATGCTTGTAGGGAAATAGCTGTTCTGAACCTGGTGGTGTGGGACTTCAGACTTCTGTACCTCTTGCCTGATGAGAAGGGAAGACTAGGAGGCAAAAACCTGAACATCTGGGCTAGCTATTCAGTAGAGGACTTTTAGAAAACATGTCTTCATGACTTTTATATTTATCATTTTTCCTCTCATTACCAGGACTAAATCCCGGAACTTGCTCTCCATAGCACAGTCTGGCACCTTCACCAGATGGACAGCAAGCAGATGCCTCACCACACATTCTAAAGAATAATTATACATCAGCAAGAAACACTTGCTATGCTAGTAAATGAACAAAAATCAAAAACACTCTATTGATGTGGAATTCAGTTCTGCTCAAAATAATAATGGAATTAATAAATTTAAATTTGAGATTAATAGATATCTGCCAAGCTTGGGGTGTTAAGGAAAATAGAGTTTGTATGCAGAGCAGTTACAATTGGCATTCACTGTGCATGTTACCACACAATAACCTCTGGGCTTGGGAGAGTTGTGGAGCCAAACAAAGCGAGAACGAGTTGACAGCTTCAATCACATCCAATGGGAGGTGATGAGCGAGATGGCAGGTTAGATTAGATTAGTTTACTTTCATATCACCAAGGTGTAATGGAATTTCTTGTTTGCCTGGGTTCGCAGAGTAAATGGTGTACATGGTAATAGTAAATACAAAGTTAAAGTTGAGTTTATTGTCGCATGTGCAAGTACTTTTGTTTATGTATGCATTGGTGCAATGAAAACTTACAGCAGCAGCATCACTGGCGCATAGCATTAGATAAGCAGCACTTACAAGAGAGAAATAAATTAAACATAAATTACACATGTTAAACAAGAACATAATTAGAACAAAAAATAGTCCATTGTAATTTTAAGTGATTAAAGTGCTCATAGTGTTGTTGTACTGAGGCTGTGATTAATTTTAGGTCAGTTGGTTCAAGAACCGAATGGTTGAAGGAAAGTAGCTATTCTTAAATCTGGTAGTGAGGGACTTCAGGTTACTGAATAAATACAATTATAAATACAATGATGAGTGCAAAACAGCATAAAGATGCAAGGATAGTAGTGCAGTCTGAAGTAAGTTGACAATGGAAGGTGGGCATACAGCCCATTAGGTCCATGTTGTCTCGCAGTAGAACAGCCTATAACCTCAGTCCTTATTGCCGTGTACTTCTACAACCCTTTCTAGCAGCCAGGCTCCCCACAGTTCATTGCAGTGGGAGTGTCAGATGTGGGTAGGTTTGTCTCAAGCTCCTGACAGCAAGAGTCACTCTTTATCACTCTGTGTATAAAGCCATAATGACCCCTTTTTGCTCTGACTCTATTAGCACTCCTGCAGGGAACACAGTATGTGATGTACCAGTTAATGCAGAAGTGTCAAGTCTTGAGACACAGTAAATTCTTCAAAGAAAATGGTATTACAGAAACTTATACTGGACTCTTATGAATAATTTCATGCAAATAATCACACCTTGAAGAGGATGAGAGATTTGAAGAGGAATAGATCAGAGGGATGAACTAATTATACACATTTTCTAATGGGTGCTTTAATTAAGTATTATGCAAGCAGATTTATGTATTTCCTACAAAAAAAATCTTTGTGATGTTTAAGCTACGGGAGCAGTGCTAAATAATAATAAACAACTTCAAAGCCTTGTATTCATAGTGTGGGAGTCTCAGAAAACCTTTTCTTCCAAAAAGGTAATCTCTTTTACAGTTACTAGTTACACAGAGGAATAGGCAAGGAAGAAAGCTTTTATGAGAACTGTGTTTGAAGATCACTAGTTATAAGTGGGAATAATAAAGGGTGTGTATATAGGCATTCCCAAAGGAAACAAGCGAAGGTAGCAAAGACAAGCTTAGATGAAAGCAATGAAATGAATGTCAAATAACTTCTTTGAAAATGTATGTTTTTGTTAAACAGCTTATTGTTAAATAAAGTCCTCCAGGAGATCTCAAAGTGGATCACTGTTCTTGCCTTAAGAACCTCAGCACTGAGATTAAAGGTTCAGATCACGCTGGGAAGAATGAGAAAGTTTGGGGGGATGAGGGGTTATATCTCTGCACTGTGTGCGAGAACATTCTGATAGAATGGTTTCACACTGCTTTAAGATGTGGGGTTATCAAGAGACCAGTGATAGAATCAGAATGAGATGCACCAATGTGTTGGACTCAGGATGGATCCTCTGAGTTATTGATGCCCAGGAACTTGCAACTGCTCACCTTTTTCTACCACTGACCCCTCAATGAAGACGGGTATGTATTCTCCTGATTTCTCCCTCCTGAAGTCTTCCTGATGTTGTTGTTGCAACACCTTTCAACCAGCTGATCTATCTTACCCCTGCATGCCTTCCCATCGCCATCAGATATTCTGCCAACAACAACAAACAATGACTGTGATTTTATATGAAGAGAAGGATGTGGTGAATGACAGGAGTGTTCCATTGATAGACACAGGGCAGAGTCAGTTTGTGGAACATCAACATTCCTGGGATAGATTTTTAATTTTTAATTTGATTTTATTTTGCTTAGAGATTCAGCATAGACCAAGTCCTTCCAGCCCAATGAGTCACACTGCCGGGCAACTCACCTACTTGTCTGTAATGAGTTTGTACCATATGCTCTCCCTGTGACCTTGTGTGTTTCCTCCGGGTGCTCCAGTTTCATCCCACGGTTCAAAGGTGAACCAGTTGGCAGGATAATTGGTCATTGTAAATTGCCTCTTGATTAGGCTAGGGTTAAATCAGAGTTTGCTGGGTGATGTGGCTCGAGGGACTCAAAGGACCTTTCCCACACTGCATCTTAATAAATAAATAAGCAAATAACCCCAGCCTGATCATGGGACAATTTACAATAACCAGTTAACCTACTAATGGGTATGTCTTTGGAATGTGGGAGGAAACCACAACAGATCCCACTTTCAATCACTCCATGATATATGCTTAGTGATTGTAGAGGAAGGATTTTAGGTTAAACCACAAATCTCCACTTCCTACCAACAGTGCAGGAAATATGTAGCCCATTGGCTAGAAAAGGCCAGCATGGTAAGTAGGTGGACCAGTTTCTGGCTGGGTGCTATTTGATCTGGAAATTATTACAAGAGTGATATAACTAAGAGAATTTATATTTATGCAGCATTTTCAATTTGTTGTGCCCATATCATTACAGGCTTGTCACTTCCTTCCATTTAGTCCACCTTCATTGTGCATTGTTTCAGGAAGGCCAATAGTATTGGCAAGGCATGGAAGGTGAGAGATGATTGGCATGGACATGGTGCTCCGGAGGCTTGTTTCTGTGTTGTGTGACTCCATGACTCTATGACTCTCAGCAGGTCAGGCAGCTTTTGCAGAAAGAGAAACAGATTTCATATTATGTGTAGAAGGCGCCGCAGAAATTTTAAATGGAATTAGAATTGGTTCATTATTGTCACATGTAGCAAGATACATTGAAAAACTTGGCTTGCATACAGATCATATCATTCCACAGTGCATTAAATTAAAATAATGTAAACCATTTACAATAAAGTGAAAAAGCAGCCATGGAAGTACAATGCAGGTAAATAGAGTGCAATATCATAGCGAGCTAGATTGTGAGGTCAAAAGTTTTATTGTACAAGAGGCTCATTCAAAAGTCTAATAGTGGATAGAAGCTGCTTTTGAGTGTGGTGGTCCATCTATTCAGGCTTTTGTATCTACTGCCAATAGGAGAGGGGAGAAGAGAGAATGTCAGGTCTGAATCACAACTGCTTTTCTTACTCCACAGATACTGCCTACCCACTAAGTATTTCCAGAACAATTTGGTTTTACTTTCCCACTTACAGCATCTTCATTTTGTTTTATCTTTGTCCAGTATTTTATGCTTTGGTGTAAGGTTAACCTTGAGAAATTCCCATGAAACAAAGAGGGGATCTCACCACTGCACGCCATGGTTCCAAGGAGACATCGGGCTGTGTAGTGGGAGAGAGAGTTTAAAAGAAGCGAGCAGGAGCAGTTGACACATTTTGCATGCCACAGTTTCCAAGGAGAAATTGAATTGCACATAATTAGGAACTTGGCAAGGTTTAAGTGGAGTGGCCATTATGGGAATGGTCATGGTGTGAGTGGGTCAGTGTTGGAGTGGAGATTTGAGGCTATGGTGAGGAGAGACATAGGTCATATTTAGAGTTAGATTTTTTTTTGTTATTTATTTTTTTTCTGTATTTTTTATTGCCTATCTAGAGCAATGGAAATGCCAGGCAGGGTACTGGAATACTTCTCTTGCAGAATGCATGAAGGCAGGGAAACATCCAGTATCCTAGATGACTACATTTGCAAGAGGCGCATCCAGCTGCAGCTTCTAGCAGACAGCGTTAAGCAATTGGAACTGGAACTGGGTGAACTCCGGATCATTTGGGAGGCTGATGGGGTTGATAGAAAGGAAAGGAAAGGATAGAAAGGGTTGGTTATACCCAAGGTGCAGGACACAGGTAACTTGGTGACCTTCAGGAGGGGAAAAGGGGTTAAGCCAAGCAGTGCCAAGAATTCCTGTGGCCATTCCCTTGACAACAGGTGTACTGTTGGGAGGAATGACCTAGCCTAGGTAAATCAAAGCAGTCATGTCTCTATCTCTGTGGCTCAGAAGGGAAGAGGGAGAAGAGACGAGCTGTAGTGATTGAGGATTAATGATTGGTTAGATGAACCGAAGGGAAGTTCTATGGATAAGAATGAGATTCCTGGATAGTTTGTTGCCTCCTGGGTGCTAGGGTGAGGGACATCTCAGATCAGATCTGCAGCATTCTTAAGTGGGAAGGTCAGGGGTCCTGGTCCATGTCATACCAATGACATGGGCAGCAGAGGTGATGAGGCCTAGCAAAGTGAGTTCAGAGAGTTAGTCACTAAGTAGAAGGACAGGGCCTCCTTTTACTCCAGGGTTGTGACTGAGGTCAGAAATAGGAAGATTATATAGTTTAGCACGTGGCCAAGGAGATGGTGCATGAGGGAAGGCTTCAGATTTCTGAATCATTAGGCTCTCTTTCAGGGAAGGTGTGACCTGTACAGAAGGCAGCACACTCAAAATATTGGAGGAACTCAACAGGTCAGGCTGCATTTATGGAAAGGAATGGTTGATGGTTTGAGATGAAAAATTTCTCATAGTTTTCTAATCCCGAAGAAGGGTCTTGGCCTAAAAACATTGACTGTTATTCTGTTCCATAGATGCTGCCTGACCTGCTGAGTTCCTCCAGCATTTTGTGTGTGTTGCCTTGGATTTCAAGCATCTGCAATTTTTCTTGAGTTTGTGACTTGTACAGAAGGGATGGTTTGCATTTGAAATGGAGGGTCCTATGAAATGTCCTAGCAGGAAGGTTTGCTGGTGCTGCATGGATGGTGGGTTAAACTAGAACTGCATGGGGGATTTTATCTTGCTGAGCAGCCTCATTGTGTGGAACCTTATGAAAATCCAAGTAAGTTTAATCCACTGCCTGTCCTTAGTCCACCCTTCTTGTTACTTCCTTGAAGAACTATGACAGATTTGTCAGGCAAGGTTTCCCTTTACAGAAACCATGCTGACTTTGACTTAATTTATCATTAGTCTCCAAATATCCTAAAACCTCAGGCTTAATAATAGACTCCAACACCTTCCCAACCACCGGCATTAGGCTATCTAGCCTATAATTTCCTTTCTTTTGCCTTCCTCCCTTCTTAAAGAGTGGAGACATTTACAATTCTTTTGTCCTCCAAGACTATGTCAGAATCAAATGATTCTTGAAAGATCATCTCTTCAGCAATCTCTCTCAGGACTCTGGGATATAGTCTATTTGGTTCAGGTGACTTACCCGATTTAAGACCTTTGCCTAGCACTTTTTCTTTGTAATAGCAATGGCACTCACTCCTGCTCCCTGATACTCGTGGACCTCTGGCACACTGCTAGTGTCTTCCACACTGAAGACTGATGCAAAATACTCATTAAGTTCATCTGCATTTCTCTGTCCCCATTACTACCTCACTAGCATCATTTTCCAGTGGCCCAATATCAACTCTCACCTCCCTTTCATTCTTTATATAACTGAAAAAACTTTTAGTATCCTGGTTTATATTATTGGCTAGCAAGTCAACGGCAAGCCCAAGAATTCTTAGAGACTTTGTTCTCCACACAGAATTCTATCAACAAGCACGTTGAAATGAACCCAGTTTACATCCCACTTCAGCGTCAAGTCGTCAGTCCAGAGCCAAGAGCCAAGAGCCAAGAGCCAATTTACACCTGATTACACGCGTCAATCAATGAGGACGTTAATCCTCCACTAATGTCGACTAATACAGCCCGGACAACAATAATCACCTAATTGGATTTTAACAAACCAATCACGGATTACATAATTGGAAAACAGTAGAAATGGCACACTCACAAAAAAAATCACAGGACACATAAAAAATGAAATGTCTGCAAGCTAACAAGCCAGCTCCCTGAGCCACTCAACAACATTATTGGCCAGTTTGCTCTCAGAGCTTTTTAGGTGCCTTTTGTTGGATTTTAAAAACATCCCAATCATCAAACTTCCCACTCACTTTTGCTACCTTTTATGCCCTTTCCTTGGCTTTTATGCAGTCCTTAATTTCCCTTATCAGCTAAGGTTGCCTAGCCCTGCTATTTGAGACTTCTGTAGGATATATCTATCCTGTGCCTTGTGCACTATTCCCTGAAACTTCCGCCACCCATGTTCTGCTGATATCCCCGCCAGTATCCCCCTCAAATCCACCTGGGCAAGCTCCTCTCTCATGCTTCTGTAATTTCTTTTATTCCATTGTAATATTGATAATGTGATTTATGCTTCTCTCTCTCAAACTGCAGTAAGAATTCAATCATATTATGATTACTATCTCCTGAAGATTTCTTAATGTTAAGCTCCCTAATAAGATCTGGGTTATTACACAACACCCAATCAAGGATAGCCATTCCCCTGGTAGACTCAAGCACAAGCTATTCTAAAAAGCCATCTTGTAGGTATTCAACAAATTCCCTCTCTTGTGATCCGACACCAACCTGATTTTTCCAACCTTGCATATTGAAGTCCCTCATTACAATTGTGACATCACCAATATTACATGCCTTTTCCAGCCCCTTTGCATCTCAGCCCACATCTTGGCTACCGTTTGGAGACCTACATATGATTCCCATGATGTTTTTTTAACCCTTGCAGTTTCTTAATTCTGCACAAAGATTCAACATTCTCTGCTCTTATGTCACCTCTTTCTAAAGATTTAATTCCATCTCTTACCAACAGAGCCACACCACTGCCTATGCCTTCCTGCCTGTCCTTTCGATACAAAGTATATCCTTTGATGTTAAGTTTCCAAGTATGGCCTTCTTTCAGCCATGACTCAATGATGCCCGCAACATCATACTGACCAGCCTCTAATTGCATCATGAGTTTGTCCACCTTGTTCCGAATGCTTTGTGGATTTAGATACAGTACCTTCAGTCTTGCATTCTTCATCCTATTGAATTTTACCTCTTTGCTCTGTCTGCATTTGTACCCAATCATTGGCTTATCCTTCCTTACATTCATCCTACACCTATCACCCACTTGTAAACCTGCTGGCTCATCCTCATCCCTATCACACTGGTTTCCATCCCTCTGTCATATTAGCTTAAACCACTCCCAACACCTCGTGTAAACGTACCCGCAAGAATATTGTTCCCCCTTGGATTCAAGTGCAAACCGTTATTGGAAGGTTTTCTAAGAGGGCGGATATATAAGTATTTGGATAGACAGGGATTGATTAGGGATAGTCGACATGGCTTTGTGCCTGGTAAGTCGTGACTGAGAGAGTTTTTTTGAGGAAACTACTGGGAAAGTTGAAGGCAGTGTATGCTGCCTATATGGACTTTAGCAAGACCTTTGATAAGGTCCTGCATGTGAGGTTGGTCAAGAAGGTTCAATTGCTTGAATTCAAGGTGAGGTAGGAAACTGGTTCAGACATTAGTTTTGCGGAAGAAGCCAGAGAGTGATTGTAGATTGTTGCCTCCCTAACTAGAGACCTGTGACTAGCAGTGTGCCACAGGGATCGGTGCTGTGTCTATTTTTGTTTTGTCATTTATATTTATATTAGATCAGATGCTATGTAGTAAACTGGGTCAGCAAATTTGAGGATGTCACCAGGACTGGAGGTGTAGTTGACAGTGAGGAACACTATCAAAACCTGGGTGGGATCTGGACCAGTGGGTGAAAGGAGCTAATTCAGACACATGTGAGGTGTTGCACTTTGAGCGGACTGACTAAGGTAGGTCTTACAAAATGAGTTGTAGGGCACTGAGGAGTGTGGTAGAACATAGGGATCTGGGGATACAGGTACTTCCTTGGAAGTGGCGCATTTTGGCATATTGGCCTTCATAAGCCAATTTATTGAGGACAGAAGTTGAGATGTAATTTTGAAATTGTATTAGATGTTGGTGAAGCCTAATTTGGAGTATTGTTTCCATTTTTGGTCACCTATCTACAAGAAAGATGTGAATAAGATTGAAAGTGTGCAGAGAAATTTTACAAGTATGTTTCAGGGACTTGAGGATCTGAGTATAGGGTAAGTTTGAATAGGTTAGTTCCTTATACTTGAAAATGTAAAAGATTGAGGGGAGAATTGATAGTGGTGTACAAAATTTTGAGGGGTAAATGCAAGCAAGCTTTTTCCACTGAGGTTGGGCAAGACTACAACTAAAGGTCATGGGCTAAGTCTGAAATATGAAATGTTTACAGTGAACACGAGGGGGATCTTCTTCGCTCAGAGAGTGGTGGGAGTGTGGAACGAGCTGCCAGCACAAGTGGTGGGTGCGTGTTCAATTTCAACATTTAAGATGTATTCGGATATGTACATAGATGGGAGGGCTATCAAGTGCTATGATTGTGGGTGCAGGTCGACGGGACTCTGCAGATTAATGGCTTGGCATGACTAAATGGACTGAAGGGCATGTTTATGGGCTGTAGTGTCTTATGTTAGTATGATTCTAGGAAAACTCTTTACTTGGAATACAGTCTCACAGGTATGGCACTAAAGACATGGTTCTATAGTTTTAACAGTGACTTTTAAGTCCATAGGCTAGAATAAATTTGTAAGTCAGCACCATTTTTAGAAGCAATGGACTGGGGCAGTAATTTAATTAATTTTACTAACTTCCCTGCAACCATTATCAAGGAAGGTACAGCTTCAGCATGTTTCCTGGAAGGGTCTTGTTTTCACGTACAATGTTGACTTAATTGGTTTGTCAATTAGGATGAAAAAATATCCTGGAGTACAAAGATGAATATGTATGACAACTAATAAGCATCAGTATTATATTCAGATATTGTAGGAATATTGTGCAAAATGATCACCTGCCATGGTGAAAGAGTCTGTAATGTCTTTCTCAAGCAAACCTTATCTCTGTTGTGAGACAATAATAGAAAAATGGATATAATGTAGTAAATAAACAATACTGTTCCCCCATGATCTAGTTGAATCAAGCAACAGTCTTGATGTGTTTAATTCTGTTTCCAAAATAATGTACTCTTTAGAAAGGGAGTGCAGCAAAGATTTCCCATACTCTTCCCTGTGAAGGCAGGTCTGTCATAACGGGGGAGACTGAGTAAATTAGGCCTTTAATTCTTAGGAAAAACATTAGAAGATTGAGAGTTTGCAGAATGAGTTGCGGACTCATAGAACCATCCAACACAGGAACAGGCCTTAGGTCCAAGTTGTCTGTGTCGACCAAAGTGCCCACCTAAACTTGTCCCATTGGCCTGCCTTTGACTCACATCCCTTTCCTGTTGTGTATTTGTCCAAATAAGACCATTATAGCAAAAGATATAGGAGCAGAATTGGGCCATTTGGCCCATTGAGTCTGCTCCTCCTCTCAGCCCTAATCTCCTGCCTTCTCCCTGTATCCCTTCATACCCTGGCCAATCAATAATCTATCAACCTCTGCCTTCAATAAACATAAATCTTGGTTCCTACAGCTGCCTGTGGCAGAGAATTCCACAGATTCACCACTCTCTGTCTAAAGAAATTCTTCCTCATTTCCGTTCTGAAAGGACACCCTTCTATTCTGAGGCTGAGATCTCTGGTCTTAGACTCCCCCACCATCCTTTCCCATCCACTCTATCAAGGCCTCTCACCATTTGATATGTCTCAATGGGTCATCTCTCATTCTTCTGAATTCCAGTGAGTACAGGCCCAGAGACAGCAAACATTCTTCATATGACAAGCTATTCAATCCTGGAATCATTTTTGTGGACCTCTTTTGAACCCTCTCCAGTTTCAGCCCATTCTTTCTACGATAAGGGGCCCAAAACTGCTCACGGTACTCCAAGTGAGGCCTCACCAGTGCTTTATTAAGTTTCAACATTACATCCTTGCTTTTATATTTTAGTCCTCTTAAAATGAATGTGAACATTGCATTTGCCTTCTTCACCACAGTTTAAACTTGTAAATTAACCTTTGGGGAATCCCACTCAAGGACTCCCAAGTCCTTTTGCACCTCAAGTTTTTGTATTATCTCTCCACTTAGAAAATGGTAAACACTTTTATTTCTTCTACCAAAGTGCATGACTATACACTTTCCAACACCGTATTCCATCTGTTATTTCTTTGCTTATTCTCCTGATTTTTCTAAGCCTTTCTGTAGCCTCTCTGCTTCCTTAAAGCTACATGCCCCTCCATCTACCTTCATATCGCCTGCAAACTTTGCAACAAAGCTATCAATTCCATCATCCAAATCATTGACAAATGTTGCTAATACCTCAGTTACCTTCTCTGGTAGCTTGTTCCATAACAAGTGAAACTTACGAAAGATTTAGGAGGTGTGACAGAGAAGTTGTTGGCAGGATGTTTCCCCTAGCTAATGAGTCTAGAATAGGAGTCACAATATCTGAATGAGGTATAAGATGTTTAGGACTGTGATAAAACAGAAACAACTTCTCTTAGCTGCTGGAATTCTCTGCCCTGGAAAGCTGTGGGGGGTCAGTTATTGATTGCATTTGAAATAAGGATTGATATCTTTCAGAATATTTGAGGCATCAAAGGAGATGGATATGGAGCAGGAAAGTGGTGTTCAAGGTAGATGCCATGATCTTGTTGAATGGCAGAACCCGCTCGAAGGGCTGACTGGTCTACTTAAAGAGACAGGGTTAATATAACTAATTCAGTATTTTTCAGCAGGATATCCTACAGAATCCCTGTGCAGCAAATCTCTGTCCTTTCCGTTTTGTGTATTTTAATTGGCTTTTGAAGTTACTGGGAAATAGTCTTGTGCACATTATTGAAGTGATTATGTGGGAAAATGCTGCTACTGAAAGGAACAATTTAGATATGAAATAGTAGTCTAGAAGGCCATTAATACAACATGTCTGTAAACGAAAGTAAAGTTATTTTGTGCCTATTACAGTTTCTTTCAGTTAGTAGTTGGGTTGGACACAAAGAGGTTCTGCTGGTAAGTAAGTTACTAGATAAGTTTGGTCCACTATTAGAACCAAACTAACTCTTTCACTTTGGATGAACATTAATGTTCATGGAGAGAAAAGGTTTAGAGAGATATGGGACAAGTCTAGGCAAGTGGGAGAGGTTAGATGGGTATCTTTATTAGCATGGATGAGTTGGGCTGAAATGCCTGTTTCCACATTAGATGATGACATTAATAACCACATTTCTAGATGTCCTAGTGCTCCGACAGCACTGCAGTTGTCACAACTGGTCCTTCACTGCTCCAGCAACCTGGTTCTGTCACATCCAGGGACTCTGTCGTAGGGTCTGTGGAATAGGTTTGGTAATCACACTTGTGAGTATTCACATTCCGGCCAATTATTGTTTAATTGTGGTGGTACTTAACTCCCCTCCTCCTGTTCCAGTCTTGTTGAGACTTGACCAAAATCAGAACAATGTCAATGCTCCCTGCTTGAGTGTCCTGGTTCCTGGAAAGAAGACTACTGTTTAGACTGACACAGTTAAGGAGCGGTATTTATTTAAAATTAAGCTATTTCTGCTAAGCTGCTGTCTCAGTGATAGATTTAGCTTGACAGTTTTAGTTAACAGCTCTGTTGGCCCAGTGTTTATTGCTTTTCCTTTATTTCTGCACAGTTCTCATTAAAAGTCAATAAACTGTTGATCCACTTTAGTGTCTCCCTCCTTCCACGCTTGAGCCATAACTGCACATCCTGTCAAGTTTGATACTGAGCTTGGGTGTTGCCTGTGTGAAGTTCCTTGTTGTTCACAATATCCTTATGGATCTCCCTAGGTTCTCCCGTTTCCTAACACATCTTAAAGATGTGCCAATACTTTAATAAGCTATTGTAACTTAAACCCACAGTGCAGGTGAGAAGCTAAAGAATCCAAAGGGAATTGATGGGCTTGGAAGAGAAATAAGATGCAGGGAATTGGGAAATATGGCATTGTTTTGTTGGGAGCTGGCATGGACACAGTGGGCTGAATGGTCTCTTTCTGCCTGACAGTAACTAAGTATAAGAAATTTAGTATGAACTGATACACTGTGGATGAGTGAGCACTGCTTCTCTGAATTAACACAGAGTGTCATCCAACTGAATATTGGAAGAATCTGATTGCAGTGGTGATGGAGCAGCAGGAATTTACCAGGGTTGTGCCTGGACTGGAGCATTTCAGTTATACAGGGATACTGTATAGGCTGCGATTATTTTCCTTGGAGTGATATAGGCTGAACGGTTACCTAATAGAGGAATACAAATTAAGAAAGGAGATGGGTAGTGCAGAGAGTAAAAATCTATTTTCTGAGGTTGGCAAAGATAAGAGGACATATAATGGCATTTAAGATGAGAGAAGGAGGTTGAGAGGGGTGCTGAGGGAGAGTTTTTTACATCGTGTTTAGAATCTGCAGAGCACTCCCAAAGGAGGTGATGGGCTCTGTGACCCTCACCTTTAAGAACAACCTGATTCACCAAGGCAGAGAAGGTTACTGACATAATTTGGGTGAATGAGATGGGCGTCAGTATTACGATGTATAATTTGGACATTGGGGCTGAAGGACCTGTTTCTATCCTATATGCCTCAAACTTTGCTGAGGCAAATGTTGGGTGGTGATCAAGATGCTGTGAGTTGGTAATCGTAAGCAGATAGGTGCTGGAGATTTGAGGGTGATATCCTATCAGGCCATAGAAAAATTGCAGTTAGCTGATACTGAGACTGGCTCCTCAGATCCACCCAGCACAAGAGGTCATCTACAAAAGGTGCCCATGTACAGCTCTTTTTAAAATGTACTTATTTTGCAGGATGTGAGCATCTCTGGCAAGTGCAGAATGTAGAATCATCGCATTGAAGAGTACCATTGCACTGAAATAGGCTATTTGGCCCATCTATTTCATGTTGGCCTAGTTTACTGCCTAGTCCCATCTACCTGCATCTGGACCATCGTCCTCCATACCTCTCTCATCCATGTATCTATCCAAACTTCTCTCAAATATCACAATTAAACCCACATCTACCACTTTTGATGACAGCTCATTGATGACCTTTGAAATTTCCGTTAAATATTTCACCTTTCATACCAAGCCTATGACTTCTAGTTCTTGTTTCACTGAACTTGAGGAGAAAAGGATTTACCATATCTATACCCTTCATAATTTTACTCACATATTGCCCACCCCAAAATGCCCTTCAGAATGAGGTAGGGAACTACCTTCTAGTGAAGGTGCTCTTACAATATTATTGGCTACAGTGTTCCATGATTTAATTTCAGCAATGATGAAGGAGCACTGATGGATATCAAAGTTAGAATGACATCCGTCTCTCAAGAATTAACTCTGGACAATGCAATGCAAGGATAGAGACTGCAGATGCTGTGATCTGGAGCAACATGAAGTGCTGGAGGAACTCAACAGGTCAGGCAGCATCTATGGAGGGAGGTCAACTTGAAATGTCAACTATCCATTTCTCTCCATAGATGCTGCCTGACCCACTGAGTTCCTCCGGCACTTCGTGTGTTAAGCTTGTGTTTCAATCACCAGCGTGTACATGAGGCAGGGCAAAGCCTGCCAGAGATAGCTGGAGTCTGAAAGATAAGTGATGATTCTTCTCAGAATGCTTCCAGTCAGAGATTGGGCTATTAGCCACTAGACTATTAGTTCATTGACATCCGGTCTCATCAATGTTCTCTGCAGAGATTTCTGTATTTAATTAGGAATGCCACAGTGAATACCCGAAGGATCCCAGCCAGAGGCTTGCATTGAAGGTGGTAGCTTTGCACAGCTGCTTGGAGTTGCATTGGTTTTAGAGAATGGTTCAGTTATTGATAATCATCAATTATAATGAAGTTACCAATGTATTAGCAGACAAAGGAACATACTGCACATGCATAATTTTTACACTAAGGCTGAACAATAGTGTGTCTCTTTGGGAATTGTGCTACATATTATTAAATGAATATGAGCTGAATTAGGTCAGTTCTGATTAACTAAGTGAATAGCCAGAGACAGTCTAATTGGGACACTTCAATGCTCAGATGCACCTGTCTGTTCCATAAACCAATAAAAACTGTGCCTTTTTAATTTTAAGAAAATTAAAACAAAAATCCCTTGAATATTGATTGAAAGAGCCTGATGATTACAGGCTTGAAGGTACTGACTTATCAAGAGTAGACTGGCTCATCCTCAGGCATTACACTTACAGAGTCATAGACAGCACCTTGGCCCACCTGCTCTTTATTGACCAGGATTTCCATCAAGGATAGCTACATTTGCCTGCATCCCTCTCAATATTTCCTATCCATGTGGCTGTCCAACTGTATTTTAATTGCTATTTGTTTACATGCCTCAGTCACTTCCTCTGGCAGCCCATTCCATATGTGGATCACCCTCTGGATGTAAAAGTTTCCCCAGAGATTCCTATTAAATCTCACCCTCTCTCCTTAAACCTATGTCCTGTGTTTCTTGATTCTCCAACCATGAAAAAAAGACTATGCAATGTCACCCTATCTCTGCTCCTCATCATTTTATGCACCTCTGTAAGATCACCCCTCGTTCTCCTACGCTCCAGTGAATAAAGTCCTACCCTGCTTAACCTTTCTCCATAACCCAGTGGCTTGAGTCCCAGTAAAATGCTTGTAAATCTTCTCTACACTCTCTCCAGCTATCAGAAAAATAGAAGTAAACATTATGTTTGCCTTCTTGGTAACCTACTTCTTAAGTGAAGCTAAATTCAAAATTCTTTAGGAGTTTGACTGGGAGATATTGGAGTTGGTGCTTCTTCTGTTGCAATTCCTGGTACTTGATGTCACGGTCCCAGGATAAGGAGTCAGCCATTCAGGACCGAGAATATAATCAGTAATTGTTTTATTATTATACATTTACCAAGATACAGTGAAAAGCTTTAGTTTGCAAGCCATCCATATATTAAGGTAGTACAACAGGAAAAATTAACAACAGACTGCAAAATAAAATATCAGTTACAAAGAGCAAGGGCTAATAAGGGGCAAGGTCATTCTGAGATAGAGTAATAGTATCATAGTCATAGAGCACTACAACACAGAAACAGGCCCTTCAGCCCATCTAGTCTATGCCAACCTGGTCTTCCATCTAGTCCCATCTACCTGCACTTAGAGCATAGCCCTTTATACCTCTCTCATCCTTGTACCTACCCAAGCTTGTCTTAACTGTTATAATCAGTGAATGGTAGGGCACTGAGGAGAGTGGTAGAACAAAGGGATCTAGGAGTACAGATCCATAATTCATTGAATGTGGTGTTATGGGTAGAAAGGGTTGTAAAAAAGCTTTTTTCACATTGGCCTTCGTGAATCACATTTGTGAGGCCTAGTTTGGAGTGTTGTGTACAGTTTTGGTAACCTACCTACTGGAAATATAGAAATAAGAGTACAGAGAAAATTTACAAGGATGTTGCCAGGACTGGAGGACCTGAGTTATAAAGAGAGGTTAGAACTTTATTTCCTCAAGTATAATAGACTGAGGGGAGATTTGATACAGGTATACAAAATAATGAAGGGTATAGATAGGATAAGTGCAAGCAGGCTTTTTTGAGGTTGGGTCAGACTACAAGTAGAGGTCATAGGATAAAGGTGAAATATTGAAAGGGAACATGAGGGGAAAACTTCTTCACTCAGAGGGTGGTGAGAGTGTGGAGCGAGCTGCCAGCAGAAGTGGTGGATGTGATTTCTAATTCAAAGTTTGAGAAGTTTGGATAGGAACATGGATGGGAGGGGTGTGAAGGTCTATGTCTGGGGTGCAGGTTCAATGGTTTGGCATGGACTAGGTGGGCTGCAGTTTCTGTGCTGTTGTTTTCTATGACTCTAATTGCCAAGACATGTAAACTATGCCAGCTTATGGAATTAGTTTAGAGAGGTAATCAGTATGTAGAGAATGAACTGAAGAAGAGTTTATTGTGCTGTATGACTCTGTCTTGATGTGGAGGCTCAACGAGGAAAGGTTGAGTGAGCTAGGACTTTTCTCTTTGGAACAAAGAAGGATGGAAGGTATGTAAGATTATCAGAGGCATAGATAGGGTGGAAAGCCAGCACCTTTTCCTTAGGGCAAAAATGACTAATATCGGAGGGTATTAAGATGGGTGGGAGAGTGTTTAGGGGAGATGTCAGGCATAAGTTTTTACAGAGTGGTAAGTGCCTGGAATGCACTGTCAGGGGAAGTGGTGGAGGCCGATATATTAGGGACATTGAAGAGACTCTTAGGCAAATGGATGATAGAAAAATGGAGGGCTGTGTGGGAGGAAAGGATTAGATTAACTTTGGTGTAGGTTTAAAGGTTGGCCCAACATTGTGGGCCAAAGGGCATCCCTGTACTTTACTGTTCTATGTTCTGCATCATGTATTCCTTAAATGGAGTTATCAAGCCCCTGCCTTGCCTCTATCAATGTTGATCAATTTGCACACACTTAGAGTCTTAGTCCTGAGTGACTGGTTGTTCAATTTTGTGATGGTCTGCTTTGCACTGTAAACACCAGAATTCCACTCACAGTTCATCTATAATGAGCCAGCTGAGAACAGGAGCTCATTGCACTGCATCTCGGCACTCTGTAAATCTAGTTGTTTAATCTTACCAAATCCCACCAAACTAGAAATTTATCTTCTGCTCCTCTCCAGTGGAGTTAAATGTTTCTTCTTCAAATGTTATTGATTTGAGAAAAGCATTCTCCTATCCTGCATTGATTTGGTCTGGGATTGAAGGACAGGTATTCCCATCACATAATAGATCTGTATGCATTTGATTCTTGGTGTGGACCTTTCTGTATGTCTGAAGCTTTGCTCCTTTTACAAAATCTAAACTTAGCTGAAATACCAATCATTCTTTTCTTGTAGCTACTGGTGTACAGACAATAACAGGGGAATACGCTGTCAGTCTCCTGCCTGTTTTATATAGCCATCAATGAAAGACATAACATTCATGTAGGATGACAACTTAGTTTTGCTAAAAGCATCGAGAGAGATCAGTCAGTGAGACTCATGTAAAGCAAACTGAAGATTGGCTTCCTTGAGTCAAAGTGACAGACTCAACTGGAGAAATTGAAAGCGGTCATGAGGACGAGTCAGGCTCATGCTGACTTTCTTAAGAACTGCAAGGAAACTGTAAGAATGTGGATGTGGGCAGAGATTAGAAGCATTCAGAGCTGCAGGGTTCCTCAATACCGTGAGCGTTGGAGTCCTTCTCAGCAGTCTGGCATTGTTCACTAAGCTTCTCTGCTTCTTTAGCTTTCACTCCTCCTTTAAGACTTCCTTAAACATGACTGGACGTTTGACCACCAGTCCTGACTTCTCCTTGGAGACACAAGAGACTGCAGCTGTTGGAACCTGGAGCTACAAGCAATCTGCTAGAAGAACTCAATGGGTTGAGCAACATCTGTGGGTGGAAACAAATGGTTGATTTTTTGGGGTTGAAACCCTGTATCATGGAAGAGTACAGCATAGTACAGGGTCAAAACCCTTCACTGGAGCCTTGAAGGCAGGTTCTAATGCAGGGTTTGGTTTTGACCCAAAACATTGACTTGCCAATTTCCTCCAGCAAATTGTTGCTTTAAATTCCACTTGCTGGTTTTATGCCAAGATTTTGTTGCTTGTACTCCTCAGAATTGTTTCTCTAAATTAGAGGAACTAAACTGTGGTAAAGAAGAAACAAAATAACATTTTGATAAAATCATTAAGCTATACAGTACGCCATGGGAGCTGACCCTTCAGCCCATCCTGCTCATTGTGACCATCAGCTAACACCCTGCTCCAATCCTATTTTCCAGTCCTCTGCACACAGCCTTCTCTGTTCATCTAAATATCTCTTACGTAAGTGTTGGGAAGTGGTATCAGTATTGTTTGTTATTGTCACATGTACCAAGGCACAGTGAAACAGTTGTATAACATAGTTTATGTAGATCAAACCATTACATAGTGCATTGAGCTAGGATGAGGTAAAGCAATAACATGTGGAATAAAGTGTAAAAGCTGCAGAGAAGGTATAGTGTAGGTAAACAATGAAGTGCAAGATCATAATCAGGCAGATTGTGAGATCAATATTCCATCTTATTGCACAAGGGGTCTATTCAAGAGCCCGGTAACAGTGGGATAGAAGCTGTTCTTGACCCTAGTGGTACATGCTTTCAGGCTTTTGTATCTACTGCCTGATGGGAGAGGGGAGAAGACTATAAGACATAGGAGCAGAATAAGGCCATTTGGCCCATTGAGTCTGCTTCACTATTCAGTCATGGCTGATCCTATTTTTCTCCTCCTCAACCCCATTTCCCAGTTTTCTCCTCATAACCTTTGATGCCATGTCCAATCAAAAGCATATCAATCTCTGCCTTAAATACACCAGTGACTTGGCCTCCACAGCTGCATGTGGCAACAAATTCATCACTTTCTAACTAAAGAAATTTCTCTGCATCTCTGTTTTGAATGAACACCCTTCTATTCTGAGGTTGTGCTCTCTTGTCCTAGACTCTAATACCATGGGAAACATCCTTTCCAGATGTACTCTGTCTAGGCCTTTCAACATTTGAAAGGTTTCAATGAGATGCCCCCTTATCCTTCTGAATTCCAGAGAGTACAGACCCAGAGCTGTCAGACTTCCCTCGTATGATAACCCTTTCATTCCTGGAATCATCCTTGTGAACCTCCTTCAGACTCTCTCCAATACCAGCACATCTCTTCTAAGATGAAGAGCCCAAAACTGTTCACAATACTCAATGTGAGGCCTCACCAGTGCCTTATAAAGCCTCAGCATCACATCCCTGCTCTTGTATTCTGGACCTCTTGAAATGAATGCGAGCATTGCATTTGCCTTCCTCAACACTGACTCTATCTGCAAGTTAACCTTCAGGGTGCTCCGCACAAGGAGCTTGCATCTCAGATTTTTGGATTTTCTCCCCATTTAGAAAATAGTCCGCACATTTATTTCTACTACCAAACTGCACGACCATGCATTTTCCAACATTGTATTTCATTTGCTACTTTTTATTCGAGAGGATAGAATATTGCTCTCCACAATACCACATCTTACATCCAGAAGGCATCCTACAGGAGTCGAGTTATTAAGAAGAGAAGAATTAGGTCATCTGGTCTGTCAAGCCTGCTCTGCCCTTCACAAGAGCATAGCTGATCTGGCCATGAACTCATCTCCACCCACCTGCTTTTTCTCCATGACTCTTTATTCCCCTGCTATGGAAACATCTAACCATGCCTTAAATAAATCTAATAAAGTATTCTCTACTGCTTCCCAGGAAGAGATTTCTACAGAATCACCACTTCCTGGGAAAAACAGTTTCTCCTCATCTCTGTCCCAAGTGAATTCCCTGATTAATCGGAACCAGATTTATTATCACTGAATTATATGCTGTATATGTTGTTTTTGCAGAAGCAGAAGAGTGCAAATTATAAAGCTACTAATAATTATAAACAAAATAAATAACGCAAAGAAAAGGAATTACAAAAGAGTGTTCATAGGATTGTGGACTAGTAGGAAACCGATGGAGGGGAAAAAACTTTTCCTGAATTGCTGAGTATCGGTCTTCAGGATCCTGTACCTCTTCCCCGATGATAGTAATAAGAAGAGGGCATGTCCCAGATTGTAAAGATCTTTAGTGATAGATGCTGCTATTTGGAGGCACCACCTCTTGATGATATCCTTGATAGTGGCGAGGGCTGTGTTCATGTTGAATCAGACTGAATTCACAACCCTCTGCAGCATCTTGAGATCAAGTAAATTGAAGCCTTGCACCAGACTGTGATGGAACTAGTCAGAATGCTCTCCACCGTATATTGATAGATATTTGCAAATCTTTAATGGCATATCGAATCCCCTCAAACTTCTAACAATGTCGTGCCACTAGTGTGCCTTCTTTGTGACAGCATCTATGTATTGGTCCTCTGAGATGGTGATGCCCAGGAACTTCAAGCTCTTCTCCCTTTCCAAAGCTGACCCATTAATGAGCACTGGTGTTTCTCCCAATAGTAATGAGAAATTGTTTAACCTCCATTATTTCAGCTCCAGAACCAAAGTCACCCTCATTTCATTTGCAGACTTTGCTTGTCTCTGTGCATATTTAGAGGCTGAGTTTGAGGTCTTCATCATTTCCTCACAAGACAATGGACAGAACACTGAAGATGAAGAACCTCCAGCAACGCCACTGTTGCACAGCAGTCCCAACAGTAACAGGAACATGGATAATGTTAGCCACTTGACACATACTGGGAATCGCCTCTCACTGATGGCGAAATTCAGCCCCACCTCTCGTACACCAGCACAGTTTTTGGTTGTCTCAGGGAAAGATTGTTTGTAGGTCAAACCTT
The DNA here is from genome assembly GCF_030144855.1 of Hypanus sabinus. Lineage (NCBI taxonomy): Eukaryota > Metazoa > Chordata > Chondrichthyes > Myliobatiformes > Dasyatidae > Hypanus > Hypanus sabinus. The sequence goes on from NC_082706.1 coordinate 133,510,159, forward strand.
CAAACTTGGCACGGAGCTCACAGTTTACCAGACAGCAGTGATCCATAGCCTGATGTACGTTTGTATGTGACCGAGACCTGGCCATCTGCAGCAGGCACCTTAAAGCACTGGGTGGCAACATAGAATCCTTCAAATATTCTGGAAGGAGATAGGAATCAAAATTAGTATCTGCTCCTAGGAGAAGTTGTACAGCATTGTGGCCTACTTACACACGGTCACATCCAACAGAGAGGTTGCCATACTTAACATCATACTCTAGAAACACTTTATTCTGAATTCAATCACAGAACCTAGAACAGTACAGGCACTTCAGCACACAAAGTGCCAACCTTTTTACCCATTGTAAGATTAATTTAACCTTTCCTTACCCTATAGACCTCCATTTTTCTGTCATCCATGTGCCTATCTAAGGGTCTCTTAAATGTTCATAAAGTGTCTGCCTCTCCCGTCACTTCTGGCAGCTGGGTCCACACACCTACCACTCTGTGTAATAAACCTACCTTTGACAGCCCCCTATACTTTCCTCACATCACTTCAAAATGATGTCTCCTCATATTAGCCATTTCCACCTTGGGGGCAAAATCTCTGGCTGTCCATTTTCTTATCCTCTTATCATCTGAACACTTCTATCAAATCACTTTCACTCTCCTTTGCTTCGAGGAGAAAAGCATTAGTTTGCTCAAACTATCCTCATAACACATGCCTCTAATCCAGACAGGATCCTCATAAATCTCCTCTGCACCCTCTCTCAAGCTTCCACATCCTTCAATTATGGTCTAACCAGAGTTTTATAGAGCTGCAACATTATCTCACAGCGCTTGAACTCAGTCCCTCTACTAATGAAGGCTAACACTACCTCTGCCTTCTTAACCACACTATCGACTTGCACGGCAACTTTGAGGGATCTAAGGACATGGACCCCAAGACCTTTCTATTCCTCCACACAGTTAAGAAACCTACCATTAACTCATACTCTGCCTTCAAATCCGACCTTCCTGTGTGTATCACTTCACACTTTTCTGGAATGAACTCCACTCTTCTACTTCCTCATCCAAGTCATTAATAAAAATCACAAAGAGCAGGGGTGCCAGATCAGATCCTTAAGGAACACCACTGGTGTCACGGTGTGCACTGACAAGCGACTGAACCCAGGTGCAGAGGAATGACAGACTCTCATGTTGAGATAGAAACAAGAGGTAATTCATAGGAATTCTAACTTAATATCGGTGGCTTGACTGAGCAACACCATGAACTGAATCATTCTCCAAATACACGTAAGTACCCCATGACCTATGCTAATGAGGAATCCACCTTAAATAAGCTCAGTATGCTGTAAACCCGTGCCAGTCAAAATAAACGTAGCAAGATTTTGACACTCAAAAACTTATAGAGAGGTCTGACAGGCTGCATCACTGTCTAGTATGACGGGGCTACTGCACAGGACTGAAAGAAGCTGCAGAGGGTTGTAAATTTAGTTGGCTCCATCTTGGTTACTAGCCTGCAAAGTACCCAGGAAATCTTCAAGGAATGGTGTCTTAGAAAGGCATGTCCATTATTAAGGGCCCCCAGCTGCTAGGGCATGCCCTTTTCTCATTGTTACCATCAGTCAGGTAGGAGGTACAGAAGCCTGAAGGCACACACTCAGCGATTCAGGAACAGCTTCTTCCCCTCTGTCATCTGATTCCTAAACGGACATTGAACCCATGAACACTACCACACTTTTTAAATATATATTATTTCTGTTTTTGCACAATTTTTAATCTATACAATATACATATACTGTAGTTGATTTACTTATTTGTTTCTTTACGTTTTTTCTTCTATTGCATTGAACTGCTGCTGCTAAGTTATCAAATTTCACAACACATGCTGGTGATAATAAACCTGATTCTGATTCTGATAAGAGAACAATTAACAAGTTCAGGTGCAAGGCAGGGAGGGCTCATGACAACTGGTCACCAACCTCGAGGCAGAATACACTCCATCTGCTACCACCCTCCGTCTTCTGTGGGATAGGGAATTCTGAATCCTTAGAGCCAATTTCCCCTGGATCCCATGTCTCCTCATTTTCTGAGTGAGCCGACCTTAGTAAAATCCATATATACCACATCCACTGTTCCACCTGTGTCAATTTGCTTTGTCACTTCTTCAAAAAATACAATTATGCTCATGTGGCACATCTGCCATTCACAAACCATGCTGACTATCCCCAATCAGAGAACTGTATACTGCTCCAAATGCGTGTAAGTCTTGTCTCTAAGAATCCTCTCCAATAACTTGCCCACGACTGACTCACTGGTCTATAATTCCCATTATTACACTGTTACCTTTCTTGAATAAAGAATAACATTTGGCACCTTTTAGTTTTCAACCCTTCACTCTGCCATTATTTGCCTGATTCAATGTGATAAACCTATTCAGAGCCTCATACATTTGCTCCCTAAACAACCTCCAAATTTCTATTGTGCATTTCCCAAGTTCATGCCTAATTCCATCATAATTCACCCTCCCTCGATTAAATACTTTCCCATACTTTCTGCTCCTATCCCTGCTATAGTGAGGGTCAGAAAATTGTGGTCACTGTCTCTGAAGTGCTCACTCACTGAGAAATCTGTCACCTGACCAGATTCAATGTCCCACAGCAGATCCAGTATGGTCTCTCTTCTGGTCGGCCTGTCCACATTTTGTGTCAGGAATCTTTCCTAGACGCACTGAAAGGAGATGCCATAAGCAGGTGGATAGAGAAGACAACTGAAGGATGTTCTCCAAGATTGGAAAGTATCACACCTTCATGTGTAAAGATGGAGAGAGTAGTGGACTCTGTCAGTACACCACAAGCACATCATTCCTCACCATTGGTTGTATCTACAGCAGGTGCTACCTCAATGACAACATCCATCATCAAGGATCCCCACCACTCGGGCCGTACCATCTTTTCACAGCTGCCTTTCAGTAGGAGGTACAGAAGCCTGAAATCCCACAGCATCAGATTCAGGAGAAAATATTTCCCTTTATCCATTCAGTTCTTGACCAACCTACACAACCTTACTCACTAACTTCATGCTATGTGCCTGCGATGTTATTGCAAGTAAGTTTTACATTGCCTCTCTGCATACATGTACTTGTGCAGGTGACAACAAACTTGACTCAGACTCTCTGCCTGGGAATCTTTGGCTAGTGACTGTTCAAAATAAAGTCATGGGTCCATGCATTGGAAGCACACAGAAGCCTATTGTTAAGGGATGTTCTCCCTCTCTGGACAATAGTTCTCTGTACCCCTCTCTTCCCTGCACCTATCTGAACATCTATTAGATGCTATAATTGAACCTGCATCTACCACTTCTGTGGGCAGCTCTGTTCCACACATACACTACCCTCTGAGTGAAGAAGATCCCCCTCATGTTCCTGTTAAATATTTCACCATTCACTCTAAACCTATGATACCTGGAAAAAGGCTTAGAGACATAGAAAACCTACAGCACAATACAGGCCCTTTGGCCCACAAAGCTGTGCTGAACATGTCCTTAGAAATTACCTAGGGTTACCCATAACCCTCTATTTTTCTAAGCTCCATGTACCTGTCCAGGAGTCTCTTAAAAGACCCTATCGTTTCCGTCTCTACCACCATCACCGGCAGCCCATTCCATGTTCTCACCACTCATTGCGTAAAAAATATTTACTCCGACACCTCCTCTGTACTCCATTGATAAACCTGTTTATTATTAACCTGTCTATTACATTAACCTACCTAATTATATTATTTCCCTTACAGTCACCCCTAACTATCTCTACTACAGCTATCCAGGAAGAGTAACACAACAAGTAGTCAACACAATCATAACTTCAGTTCCATTCATTAACTCCAAGCCTCTGTCCCTACAACTGGGATTCTTGACTTCCTCACCAGGAGACCATTGTCTGTGCAGGTCAATAATAACACCTCCTCCTTGAGTTCAATCAAAACTGGCACACCTCAAGGATGCACACTTAATCCACTTCTCTAATCTCTCTACACCCACAGCTGTGTGACTAAGCACTGCTCAAATGCCGTCGATAAATTTGCCGACAACATAGCTATTATTGGCAGAATTTTAGATGAGGATGAGGAGGTGTACTGAAGCAAGGTGGATCGAGTGGTAGAGTGGTGTCATAGCAACAACCCTGCACTCAAAGTCAGTAAGACCAAGAAATTTATTGTGGTCTTCAGGAAGGGGAAGTCGATTGAATACACACCAGGCTTCATCGAGGGATCGACAGAGGAAAAGGTGAGCAGTTTCAATTTCCGAGCTATCAACATCTCTGTGGATCTATCCTGTGCCTAACATATTGATGCAATTACAGATTAGACACAATAGTGGCTATATTTCATTATGAGTTCGATGAGGCTCGGCACGGCACCAAAAGCAATCACAAATTTCTACAGATAAAAACTGGTGGCATCACTGTCTCATGTGGAGGGGCCACTGTACAGGATTGGAAAAAGTTGTAAAAAGTTATAAACTCAGCCAGTTCCATCATGGACACTAGCCCCCCTCCCATCCAGGAAACCTTCAAAAGGCCATGCCTCAAACAGACAGCATCCATCATTGAGGACCCCATCAGCCAGGACATGCCCTCTTCCCATTGATACCATCAAAAATGAGGTACGGGAGGTGGGGGGAGAGAGAGGGAGAGGGAGAGGGGGAGAGAGAGAGAGAGAGAGAGAGAGAGAGCCTTTGATGCCACCGGTGAAAACTGAACACTGAGCCAGATAGCAATGAGTCAGGATATCGGGAGGAGAGAGAGAGCCCAGTGAACACTCTGTCTCTCATCATTTTTTATTGATGCAGCATAGAAAGCTTCCTATCCAGATAAATCATGGCTAGTTGCGGCAACTGCCCTGCCCATGACTGCAAGAAGCTGCAGCTCAGCACGTCATTGAAGCAGACCTCCCCTCCGTGGACTCAGTCTACACATCTTGTTGTCTCAGTAAATCAATCACCATAATCAAAAAACCCTCTCCCACAGGGCAGAATATGTAAAAGCCAGAAGGCACATGCCACCAGGCACAATGGCAGCTTCTATCCCGTTGTTATCAGACTATTCAACTATCCCCTTGTATGATAAGGTGGTCTATTGACTGCACAATCTACCTCATATGATGTTGCACTTATCGTTTCCATACGCCGTGCTTTCTCTGTACCTATTACACTTCATCCTGCTCTTTGTTATTCTTTAACTTGTTCTACCTCAACATACTGTAGTAATGAATTCATCTCTACGAATGGTATGCAGAATGAGTGAAAGTACAGTAAACCAATTTACCAGTAAAGATGAGATGGGAGTGCTATTGAAAAGACTGAATGAAGAAGCTTTAATCCAGGAGTAACAAACAATCTGCAGAGAGTCCTGATACAGGGTTAAGACCCGAAACATTGCCAGTTCCTTTTTTCTTCACCGATGCTGTTTGAGCTGGCGAGTTCCTCCAGCATGTTGTTTGTTGCTCCGGGTTCTAGCAACTGCAGCCCTGTGTGTCTCTAAGCCTTGATCAGTGACAGAAGAGGAAAGAAAGACATAGTGAGCTTGGAGGTCTAGGGAGGAATGTACTGAAGTTTCGGGTCTTTGTGTACGAGGCTCTGGACTGGAGAGTGCTGATAATTGGAGAAGTTGAAGAGGCCAGAATTGGAGGAGTGCAGAAATATGGTGTCTATACAAGGTGGGTTCAGTGGGTATACATCTTTAGTCAAAGTCAAAATCAAGCTTATTGTCATTTGCACAATTACTTGTATACACAGGTTCAATGAAAAACTTTCTTGCAGCAGCATCACAGACACATAAGATCATATAAGCAACAATCACAAGAAAAAATAACGTAAACATGAATTCTACATGATTTTAATGAGAAAGAAAATAATTGGAATAAAAAATGTCCATTTTAGTGTAAAGTAGTCAAAGTGACCATAGCGAGTGTTGCTAAACCTCAGGGCTGTGTGCAGAGCCCATTGCTGTACACTCTGCTCACACATGTCTGCACAGCCAAACATCTCACATCTCAAATTCACCAGAGACATGACAGTGGTGGACTCATCGTCAACAACACTGAGATGGCCTACAGAGAGGAGGTGGAAGAGCTCGAGGCCAGGTGCCAGGTGAACAACCTCTTCCTTAATGTCAACAAGACAAAGAAGATGGTTATCGACTTCAGAAGAACTCACACCCTTTATGTTGGCAGCACATCAGTGGGAACTGCCAGCAGTTTCAAACTCCTGGGAGTGCACATCTCACACAACCTCTCATGGTCCCAGGACACATCCTACACAGTGAAGAAAGCTCACTAGTATCTTTGCTTCCTGAGGAGGCTGAAGAGAGCTGGACTTTGCACATCATTCTACAGACGTGCAGTGGACAGCAATCTGACAAGCTGCATTACTGCCTGCTATGGAAACTGCACTGCGGCAGAAAGGAAGGCTCTTAAACAGGTGATTAAAACTGTCCAATATGTCACTGGCATCAGACTACCTGTCATATAAATATACGGAAAGGTTCTGGAAAAGGGCCATTATATCATGAAGGATCCCACCCACCCTGCTCATGGTCACACTCAAGGAGGAGGATGTAGCATCCATGTCTGGACCACCAGACTCAAAATCAGTTACTTTCCCCAAGCAGTAAGGTTGATCAATAACTCCACCCATTAACTCCACCACTACTTTATTATTTCCTGTCAGCCACCTTATGTACAGCCCAGCATCACTTTATAGTCATACAATCGATTTATGTATGTACATTTTTTACGTTATTATTTTATTGCCTTATTTATCTTTTGTGCTGCATCTGGTCCATAGTAATAATTATTTCATTCTCCTTCACATTTGTGTATGGGAAATGGCATTAAACAATCTTGAATCTGTAGAAATTAGGGTTTTGCTGGCTTGTCAGGGGGAGTAGTTGTTCTTGAACCTGGTGGTGTGGAACATCAGGCTTCTGTAGCTTCTGTAGCAAATGCTACACCTGTCCCCACACCTCCCCCCTTACCACCATTCCGGGCCCCAGACAGTCCTTCCAGGTGAGGCAACACTTCACCTGTGAGTCTGCTGGAGTCGTCTATTGCATCCGGTGTGGCCTCCTCTACATCAGCGAGACCTGACACAGATTGGCGGACCTCTTCATCGAGCACCTATGCTCTGTCTGTCACAACAGACAGGACCTCCCGGTTGCCACTCACTTCAACTCTGCCTCTCATTCCCATCTAGATATGTCCATACATGGCCTCCTTTACTGCTATGATGAGGCCAAACTCAGGTTGGAGGAGCAACACCTCATCTACCGTCTGGGTAGCCTCCAGCCTGGTGGTATGAACATTGAATTCTCCAATTTCCGGTAATTCCCTCCCCCTCCCCCTTCCCCTATCCCAGGTCCCTCTCTGCCTCTCTCCCCTTTCAACTTTCGGCTTCTTTATCTCTACAGTTCTTTCATGCTTGTCCCCTCTTCCCCCCCCCCCATCTTTCCTCTGATTGGTTTTCCACCTGGCGCCTCTAGGCCCTACCCCCTCCCCTATCTCTGTTACTGGGCTTCGGCCCTCTCTTCCCCCCCATTCTTGGTGAAGGGTTTCAGCCTGAAACGTTGGCTACTCTTTTCTCACGGATGCTGCCTGGCCTGCTGAGTTCTTCTAGTGTTGTGTACGTATTCTTTGATCCACAGCATCTGCAGTTGTATTTTTGTGTTCTGTAGCTTCTGCCTGGTTGGTAGCTATGAGAACTAATAATGAGAGATGAAAAGCCTGTATGTTTCTGTCATCTTCTGCTTGGACATACAGTTTACTCTGCTTCTCAAAGTGACAGTTGATTTGTGCCTTGAGATCCTGATCGATCTCCACTGACACATGAGATGCATCTTTCAATGAAAATCCATCCCGGCAGGATCTGCCACCTATTCTTTGGTAACTAGAAACCTCAGCAGGCAATTAATCTCACTGGACAAGTCATCATTTGGAGGGGATTTTGGTCAGACTCTTAATACAAGACCATAAGACATAGGAGCAGAATTAGGCCATCAGGCCCATCAAGTTTGCTCTGCCATTCAATCATGGCTGATCCTTTATTTTCTCCTCCTCAACCCCAGTTCCTGGCCTTCTCCCCATAATCTTTGTTGCCCTGTCCAATCAAGAACCTATTAATTTCTGCCTTAAATACATTCAATGACCTGGCCTCTACAGCTGCATGGACAACAAATTCCGCAAATACACCACCCTTTGGCTAAAGAAATTTCTCCACATCTCTGTTTTGAAAGGGCACCCGTCTATCTTAGAGGGCCTCTTGTCTTAAGGCTGACTTATACTTGTGTGTACGGGCTACGCCGCAGCCTACGCCATAGCCCTGATTTTCACTTCTGCGTTGCTCTGTGCTGTAGCGAACATGCATCGGTGTGCACCAAAACGCTAGTTGGCGGTGGGGTTTCTATGCCACTGTGTTGAGTTTCTTCGTGAGAGACATGGATGAGGAAATGCATTTCAAACAATTTTGCATGTCGGCAGGTAGATTTGACGATTTTGTTCATCTATTTCGTATCGGTGTACAGACAAGGTGGAGAAGAAGCAACTGGAAATGCGCAGGAGGAAATGCGATGCTACCAAGTGGACCAATCACAGTTGTTGCGGTCTGCGTCGCCGCAACGCGTGAGTAACTTTTCTGGAAAGGTGCACGTCACCCTACGGCATAGGGTATAGCGTAGATACGGCATAGGGTACGTGATACCTACATTGTAGATGAGACGCACAAGTATAAATCAGCCTTTAGTCTTACACCATGGGAAATATCCTTTCTACATCTACTCTGTCTAGGCCTTTCAACATTCAAAAGGTTTCAATGAGATCCCCCCCCCCCCCCCCCCCAATCCTTCTGAATTGCAACAACTACAGACCCAGAGCCATCAAATGTTCCTTGTATGATAACCCTTTCATTCCTGGAATCAGTCTTGTGAACCTCCTCTGGACCCTCTCCAATGCCAGCACATCTTTTCTTAGATAAGAGGCCCAAAACTGTTCACAATACTTAAGATGAGGCCTCAACAGTCCCTTATAAAGCCTTAGTATCATATGCTTGCTCTTGTATTCTAGTCCTCTGAAGATTATTGTATGGGGTAGCAGTAACAACAAGTTTGTTATGCAATTCAGGAAAAAAAGATGAGAGATCACATTTGTACATACAATGGCTACCAAATAAAGATTGTCCCATGCTGTAGTTTATTTCTTCAGACCTGAGAAGTCACTGTTACCACAAGCATCCAGTAAGGTCTGGCACCACTATTTGTTCCTTGCCTATGCTGGGGTTCTGGTCAGATTGCACATATGGAAATGCATAAAATCTTCCAATTGTATTTCAGATGTGTAAACAAATTAAACAATTTGCAGCAAATAACCAGTCCAGTGGACTCCATGGAATCAAGGACAGACTAATCTTTAAGATAACAGTTAATTCTCTGAGTGAAATGCTACTTTGGGAATGAATATGTGAGTTACAGGCAAAATATTGTCACTATATTTACTTTTCAAACCACAATAAGTATATAATTAATTGCAAAATTTGGAAGGAAGGATTTTTTAAAAACTTTCAATTTCTATAGAAGATGCGTTATGTGATAAATTATATGTGGATATTGATAAATGAATAAGAGAAAATGGAATCTCGGATCATTTATAATTGAAACTGTCTCATAGGTTTGGAGTATAATTGAATGCAATACTTGAATAAGATGACAGGAGCTTAGAGGCTTAAACTGCAGCAGATTGAAGGTAAAGATGACAGGATAATTGAGAGTAGTCAGACTGACAGAAAGGCCCATTGCTAGTAACACATGGAGGACACCAAGCTACACTTTGTCATAACAGAGTTTCTAGAAGTTGAATGGATTTGTCACCATAATCCTCAAAGTGAAGGCTTGAGTGGGCATAGTGTAGAACCTTTACAATGGGCTGAGAGTTTTTGTTTCAAGTGCAGGAATGTGTATTAGCAGGGACAAAGATACACTTCCCACATATAGCAGTTGTGGAGGTGGTGGAGAATTTCATAAACTAATATGATGACTGTATTGCAGATAAAATGAAGCAAAAAGCAAACTGCCAGAGGAACTCTTCAGGTCAAGCAGCAACTTTGGCAGAATTGGAACCCTATGTTAGGATTCTGCTAGGGTCCTCCAGCAGTTTGAATTTTTACTCCAGAGTCTGACATCTGCAATGTCTCTTGTCAAAAAGATATTCTTTTGATGAAAAGAGGTGTGACCTTGATGTCCTCAATACCATCCTTTACTCTTTTAGTGGTCAAGGGTCAGAGATTCCCAGATGCCAGAGAGGATGCCACATTTCTTCAAGGAATTTTTGAGCACATCCTTGATTAATTTCCTTTGCTTACCTTCTAATCTCTTCCATGAAACCTCTCTTCCAAAATCACAAGCATATCAGATGAATCTTGCTAAATCCTCTGCAATGGAAGGTGTAGGATGCCTTAGTTATTGAGATTCTGTAATAGTTTAACTCTCTCCAAAATTCACAGATTGCAATAGGCTGAAGATTTTTTTCTTTTATTTATTACAGAATAGACTGAGGCCATTCAACCCATTCAGATCCATTCTGGCTCAATCAAAGAGTTATGCAGCACCGAAACAGGCCGTTCGAGCCAACTCATCCATGCTGACCAAGGCCTACCTTAGCTAGTCTTATTTAACCATGCTTGGCCCATATCTGTCCCAACCTTTCCTACTCATGTGTCACAACCATGGCCTCTACTCAAGAGTCTGGGCATCCCACAGACAGGAAGCAGAAATCAAGTTTGTGAATATACATGTTCCAGCCAATTAGTGTTTCATGGTGGTTGTACTTAGCTCTCTTCCTTTCATCTCAGTCCTATCAAGTCTTGACCAAAGCACAGCAAAGGCTATGCTCCGTGCTTTCCTTAGTCCACATTCAACAATTCCACAATTGTTCATTCCAGTTTGGCTAAAGAATAAACCAGGGAAGGTAGTGCACCCATGGCTGACAAGGGAAAGTAGGGATAGTATCAAGTCCAAAGAAGAAACATATAAATTAGCAAAAAAAAGCGGCACAGCTGAGGACTGGGAGAAATTCAGAGACCAGCAGAGGAGGACAAAGGGCTTAATTAGGAAAGGGAAAAAAGATTATGAGAGAAAGCTGGCAGGGTACATAAAAACTGACTGTAAAAGCTTTTATAGATATGTGAAAAGAAAAAGATTGGTCATGACAAATGTAGGTCCTTTACAGTCAGGAACAGGTGAATTGATCATTAGGGAACAAAGACATGGCAGACCAATTGAATAACTACTTTGGTTCTGTCTTCACTAAGGAGGACATAAATAATCTTCCAGAAATAGTAAGGGACCGAGGGTCCAGTGAGATGGAGGAACTGAGGGAAATGCATGTTAGTAGGGAAGTGGTCTTAGGTAAATTGAAGGGATTAAAGGCAGATAAATCCCCAGGGCCAGATGGTCTGCATCCCAGAGTGCTTAAGGAAGTAGCCCAAGAAATAGTGGATGCATTAGTGATAATTTTTCAAAACTCCTTAGATTCTGGATTAGTTCCTGAGGATTGGAGGGTGGCTAATGTAACCCCACTTTTTAAAAAAGGAGGGAGAGAGAAACCGGGGAATTATGGACCAGTTAGTCTGACATCGGTGGTGGGGAAAATGCGAGAGTCGGTTATCAAAGATGTGATTACAGCACATTTGGAAAGAGGTGAAATCATAGGACAAAGTCAGCATGGATTTGTGAAAGGAAAATCATGTCTGACGAATCTTATAGAATTTTTTGAAGATGTAACTAGTAGAGTGGATCGGAGAGAGCCAGTGGATGTGGTATATTTAGATTTTCAAAAGGCTTTTGACAAGGTCCCACACAGGAGATTAGTGTGCAAACTTAAAACACATGGTATTGGGGGTATGGTATTGATGTGGATAGAGAATTGGTTGGCAGACAGGAAGCAAAGAGTGGGAGTAAACAGGACCTTTTCAGAATGGCAGGCAGTGACTAGTGGGGTACCACAAGGCTCAGTGCTGGGACCCCAGTTGTTTACAATATATATTAATGATTTAGACGAGAGAATCAAATGTAGCATCTCCAAGTTTGCGGATGACACGAAGCTGGGTGGCGGTGTTAGCTGTGAGGAGGATGCTAAGAGGATGCAGGGTGACTTGGATAGGTTAGGTGAGTGGGCAAATTCATGGCAGATGCAATTTAATGTGGATAAATGTGAGGTTATCCACTTTGGTTGCAAGAACAGGAAAACAGATTATTATCTGAACGGTGGCCGATTAGGAAAAGGGGAGATGCAATGAGACCTGGGTGTCATTGTACACCAGTCATCGAAGGTGGGCATGCAGGTACAGCAGGCAGTGAAAAAGGCAAATGGTATGTTGACATTCATAGCAAAAGGATTTGAGTACAGGAGCAGGGAGGTTCTACTGCAGTTGTACAAGGCCTTGGTGAGACTGCACCTAGAATATTGTGTACGGTTTTGGTCCCCTAATCTGAGGACAGACATTCCTGCCATAGAGGGAGTACAGAGAAGGTTCACCAGATTGATTCCTGGGATGGCAGGACTTTCATATGAAGAAAGACTGGATCGACTAGGCTTATACTCACTGGAATTTAGAAGATTGAGGGGGGATCTTATTGAAATGTATAAAATCCTAAAGGGATTGGACAGGCTAGATGCAGGACGATTGTTTCCGATGTTGGGGAAGTCCAGAACGAGGGGTCACAGCTTAAGGATAAAGGGGAAGCCTTTTAAGACCGAGATGAGGAAAAACTTCTTCACACAGAGATTGGTGAATCTGTGGAATTGTCTGCCACAGGAAACAGTTGAGGCCGGTTCATTGGCTATATTTAAGAGGAAGTTAGATAAGGCCCTTGTGGCTAAAGGGATCGGGGGTATGGAGAGAAAGCAGGTACAGGGTTCTAAGTTCGATGATCAGCCATGATCATACTGAATGGCGGTGCATGCTCGAAGGGCCGAATGGCCTATTCCTGCACCTATTTTCTATGTTTCTATTCTGGGAAAAAAGACTACAGCTTAGAGGAGCTGGTAAGGAGAAGAATTAATTTAGTATTATGTTTTTTTCCGAGCCGCAGTGTTGGAGTTATCTTTAGTTTGAGAGTTTTAGTGAATGGCCACCATCCACTCTATGCCGTCTTCTCGCAGCTACCATTGAGCAGGGACTGCAGAAACCTGAAGTCCCACATCATCAGATTTAAGCACAACTACTTCCTTTCAAATATTTGGTTCTTGAACCAAATGGCAAAATCTTAATCACGACCTCAGTAAAGCCACACTATGACCACTTTGCAGAGTCAAAAGGTTAAGTTAATCTTCGCGTGGTAGTATTAACAACTTAATTTCATAGCAATGATCAAGGTGTTGTGTGTAGGGAGATAATGAAGATCCTGAAGGATTTTGATAGGGAGGAAGGACATGAAGATAATGTTTCATCCTTTAGGGAGTCTGGAGTTAAGAGTTACTGCTTAAATGTAAAGGTCACCCCGTTAAGATAAAGCTGAGGTGCAATTGATATTTTTAGTTCTAATTGTGCTCCTATTTGTAAAAATTGTGTATAATTCTTGCATATGTTTCCTAGTGAATGTTGTGTATTCACCGTTAGGTACCCCTGCTGCTTCTGTAAGTAAGTTTTTCATTGCACCTGGGCATATACGGTATGTACTCGTTCAAATGGCAATAAACTTGGCTTTGACTTTGATTCCTGCTGTTCCTGTACACTTTGGAGACATGGACTACAATAGGAAGTTCAATGCACTGGAGAGGACCATAAACAATTCCTCTAAAAAATCTCCAAATCCACTGGCAGGAAAAGCAAACCAATGTAATTGCAAATTGGTTTATTATTGTTACATGTACATAGTGAAAAGCTTTTGTTTGCTTGCCATCCAGACAGATCATTCCATACTTCAAAAAGAAAATACCAGAATCAGAATATATTGCTACAGTTCCAGAGAATATGGAAACCATTCTTGTCCAAGTCAGGTTCCTATTCCCAGCATTGAGGATCTGAGGGTGTGTGTGTGTGTGTTTGTTTCTGTATATATGTGCCTGCATGTGTATGTTTCGGCATGTTCTGTCTGTGTGTATATTTCTGTATATTTGCATCTGTGCTTGTGTATGTTTCTGTACTTTGGCACATGTGTGTGTATGTCTACTGTGTGTGTGAGTGTGTGTGTGTGTGTGTGTGTGTGTGTGTGTGTGTGTGTGTGTGTGTGGTTTTCCACATGTTCTTGGCTACATGAGAGGTTGATGCAGCCTGCAGAGCTACACCCCCAACTCAGTGCAATCCTGGTCTTAAGTTCCATCAATACAGATTTGCATGCTCTCCCTAGGACCTGTTGGATATCCCCCAGTATGGAACAGTAAGATTTCCCCCCAGTACGGACCAGTACGATTTCCCCCAGTACGGATCAGTACGATTTCCCCCAGTACGAATCAGTACGATTTCCCCCAGTACTGATCAGTACGATTTCCCCCCAGTGTGGATCAGTACGATTTCCCCCAGTGTGGACCAGTACGATTTCCCCCAGTGTGGATCAGTACGATTTCCCCAGTACGGATCAGTACGATTTCCACCAGTGTGGATCAGTACGCTTTCCCCCCCAGTGTAGATCAGTACGCTTTCCCCCCCAGTGTGGATCAGTACGCTTTCCCCCAGTGTGGATCTGTACGATTTCCCCCCAGTGTGGATCAGTACGATTTCCCCCACTGTGGATCAGTACGATTTCCCCCCAGTACGGATCAGTACGATTTCCACCAGTGTGTATCAGTACGATTTCCCCTAGTGTGGATCAGTACGATTTCCCACATTGGGGATCAGTACGATTTCCCCCATTGTGGATCAGTACAATTTCCCCCAGTGCAGATCAGTACGATTTCCCCTAGTGTGGACCAGTACGATTTCCCCCAGTACGGATCAGTACGATTTCCCCCAGTACGGATCAGTGCGATTTCCCCCAGTACGGATCAGTGCGATTTGCCCCCAGTGTGGACCAGTGCGATTTCCCCCAGTGTGGACCAGTACGATTTCCCCCAGTCTGGATCAGTACGCTATTCCCCCAGTGTGGATCAGTACGCTTTCCCCCCAGTGTGGATCAGTACGCTTTCCCCCCAGTGTGGATCAGTACACTTTCCCCCCCAGTGTGGATCAGTACGTTTTCCCCCCAGTGTGGATCAGTACGATTTCCCCCAGTGTGGATCAGTATGATTTCCCCCAGTACGGATCAGTATGATTTCCCCCAGTACGGATCAGTACGATTTCCCCCCAGAGTGGATCAGTACGATTTCCCCCCAGTGTGGACCAGTACGATTTCCCCCAGTGTGGACCAGTACGATTTCCCCCAGTGTGGATCAGTACGATTTCCCCTAGTACGGATCAGTACGATTTCCCCCAGTATGTACCAGTAAGATTTCCCCCCAGTGTGGACCAGTCCGATGTCCCCCAGTGTGGACCAGTACGATTTCCCCCAGTGTGGACCAGTACGATTTCCCCCAATGTGGATCAGTACGATTTCCCCCCAGTGTGGATCAGTACGATTTCCCCCCAGTGTGGATCAGTACGATTTTCCCCAGTGTGGATCAGTACGATTTTCCCCAGTGTGGATCAGTACGATTTCCCCCCAGTGTGGACCAGTCCGATGTCCCCCAGTGTGGACCAGTACGATGTCCCCCAGTGTGGACCAGTACGATTTCCCCCAGTGTGGACCAGTACGATTTCCCCCAGTGTGGATCAGTACGATTTCCCCAAGTGTGGACCCGTACGATTTCCCCCAGTGTGGATCAGCACGATTTCCCCCAGTACGTATCAGTACGATTTCCCCCAGTACGGATCAGTAAGATTTCCCCCCAGTATGGACCAGTCCGATGTCCCCCAGTGTGGACCTGTACGATTTCCCCCAGTGTGGACCAGTACGATTTCCCCCAGTGTGAATCAGTACGATTTCCCCCAGTGTGGATCAGTACGATTTCCCCCAGTGTGGATCAGAACGGTTTCCCCACAGTGTGGATCGGTACGGTTTCCCCCGGTACGGATCGGTACGATTTCCCCCAGTATGGATCGGTACGATTTCCCCCAGTGTGGATCGGTACGATTTCCCACTTTGTGGATCGGTACGATTTCCCCCAGTGTGGACCGGTACGATTTCCCCCAGTGTGGACCAGTACGATTTCCCCCAGTGGGGATCGGTGTGATTTTCCCCCAGTGTGGATCAGTACGATTTCCCCCAGTACGGATCAGTGCGATTTCCCCCAGTACGGATCAGTGCGATTTGCCCCCAGTGTGGACAAGTACGATTTCCCCCAGTGTGGACCAGTACGATTTCCCCCAGTGTGGATCAGAACGATTTCCCCCCAGTGTGGATCAGTACGATTTCCCCCAGTGTGGATCAGTACGATTTCCCCCCAGTATGGATCAGTATGATATCCACCAGTATGGACCAGTACGATTTCCCCCAGTGTGGATCAGTACGATTTCCCCCCAGTCTGGATCAGTACGATATCCCCCCGGTCTGGATCTGTACGATTTCCCCCAGCACGGATCAGTACGATTTCCCCCAGTACGGATCGGTACGATTTCCCCTAGTGTGGACCAGTACGATTTCCCCCAGTGGGGATCAGTATGATTTCCACCAGTACGGATCAGTACGATTTCCCCCAGTACGGATCAGTGCGATTTCCCCCAGTACGGATCAGTGCGATTTGCCCCCAGTGTGGACAAGTACGATTTCCCCCAGTGTGGACCAGTACGATTTCCCCCAGTCTGGATCAGTACGCTATTCCCCCAGTGTGGATCAGTACGCTTTCTCCCCAGTGTGGATCAGTACGCTTTCCCCCCCAGTGTGGATCAGTATGATTTCCCCCCAGTGTGGATCAGTACGATTTCCCCCAGTGTGGATCAGTGCGATTTCCCCCAATGTGGATCAGTACGATTTCCCCCAGTGTGGATCAGAACGATTTCCCCCAGTACGGATCAGTACGATTTCCCCCAGTGTGGATCAGTACGATTTCCCCCAGTGTGGATCAGAACGATTTCCCCCAGTACGGATCAGTACGATTTCCCCCAGTGTGGACCAGTACGATTTCCCCCCAGTGTGGACCAGTCCGATGTCCCCCAGTGTGGACCAGTACGATGTCCCCCAGTGTGGACCAGTACGATTTCCCCCAGTGTGGACCAGTACGATTTCCCCCAGTGTGGATCAGTACGATTTCCCCAAGTGTGGACCCGTACGATTTCCCCCAGTGTGGATCAGCACGATTTCCCCCAGTACGTATCAGTACGATTTCCCCCAGTACGGATCAGTAAGATTTCCCCCCAGTATGGACCAGTCCGATGTCCCCCAGTGTGGACCTGTACGATTTCCCCCAGTGTGGACCAGTACGATTTCCCCCAGTGTGGATCAGAACGGTTTCCCCACAGTGTGGATCGGTACGGTTTCCCCCGGTACGGATCGGTACGATTTCCCCCAGTATGGATCGGTACGATTTCCCCCAGTGTGGATCGGTACGATTTCCCACTTTGTGGATCGGTACGATTTCCCCCAGTGTGGACCGGTACGATTTCCCCCAGTGTGGACCAGTACGATTTCCCCCAGTGGGGATCAGTGTGATTTTCCCCCAGTGTGGATCAGTACGATTTCCCCCAGTACGGATCAGTGCGATTTCCCCCAGTACGGATCAGTGCGATTTGCCCCCAGTGTGGACAAGTACGATTTCCCCCAGTGTGGACCAGTACGATTTCCCCCAGTCTGGATCAGTACGCTATTCCCCCAGTGTGGATCAGTACGCTTTCCCCCCAGTGTGGATCAGTACGCTTTCCCCCCCAGTGTGGATCAGTACGATTTCCCCCCAGTGTGGATCAGTACGATTTCCCCCAGTGTGGATCAGTGCGATTTCCCCCAATGTGGATCAGTACGATTTCCCCCAGTGTGGATCAGAACGATTTCCCCCAGTACGGATCAGTACGATTTCCCCCAGTGTGGATCAGTAAGATTTCCCCAAGTGTGGATCAGAACGATTTCCCCCAGTACGGATCAGTACGATTTCCCCCCAGTGTGGACCAGTACGATTTTCCCCCAGTGTGGACCAGTACGATTTCCCCCAGTGTGGACCAGTACGATTTCCCCAGTGTGGATCAGTACGATTTCCCCCAGTGTGGATCAGTACCATTTCCCCCAGTCTGGATCAGTACGCTTTCCCCCCCAGTGTGGATCAGTACGCTTTCCCCCAGTGTGGGTCAGTACGATTTCCCCCAGTGCGGATCAGTACGATTTCCCCCAGTACGGATCAGTACGATTTCCCCAAGTTTGGATCAGTACGATTTCCCCCAGTGTGGATCAGTACGATTTCCCCCAGTGTGGATCAGTACGATTTCCCCCAGTGTGGATCAGTATGATTTCCCCCAGTCCGGATCAGTACGATTTCCCCAAGTTCGGATCAGTACGATTTCCCCCAGTGTGGATCAGTACGATTTCCCCCAGTGTGGATCAGTAAGATTTCCCCCCAGTTCGGATCAGTACGATTTCCCCCCAGTGTGGATCAGTACGATTTCCCCCTGTGTGGATCAGTACGATTTCCCCCTGTGTGGATCAGTACGATTTCCCCCAGTGTGGATATGTATGATTTACCCCTGTGTGGATCAGTACGATTTACCCAGTATGGATCAGTATGATATCCACCAGTATGGACCAGTACGATTTCCCCCAGTGTGGATCAGTACGATTTCCCCCCAGTCTGGATCAGTACGATTTCCCCCCAGTCTGGATCAGTACGATTTCCCCCAGTGTGGATCAGAACGGTTTCCCCACAGTGTGGATTGGTACGGTTTCCCCCGGTACGGATCGGTACGATTTCCCCCAGTACGGATCGGTACGATTTCCCCCAGTGTGGATCGGTACGATTTCCCCCTTTGTGGATCGGTACGATTTCCCCCAGTGTGGACCGGTACGATTTCCCCCAGTGTGGACCAGTACGATTTCCCCCAGTGGGGATCAGTGTGATTTTCCCCCAGTGTGGATCAGTACGATTTCCCCCAGTACGGATCAGTGCAATTTCCCCCAGTACGGATCAGTGCGATTTGCCCCCAGTGTGGAGAAGTACGATTTCCCCCAGTGTGGACCAGTACGATTTCCCCCAGTCTGGATCAGTACGCTATTCCCCCAGTGTGGATCAGTACGCTTTCCCCCCAGTGTGGATCAGTACGCTTTCCCCCCCAGTGTGGATCAGTATGATTTCCCCCCAGTGTGGATCAGTACGATTTCCCCCAGTGTGGATCAGTGCGATTTCCCCCAATGTGGATCAGTACGATTTCCCCCAGTGTGGATCAGAACGATTTCCCCCAGTACGGATCTGTACGATTTCCCCCAGTGTGGATCAGTACGATTTCCCCCAGTGTGGATCAGAACGATTTCCCCCAGTACGGATCAGTACGATTTCCCCCAGTGTGGACCAGTACGATTTTCCCCCAGTGTGGACCAGTACGATTTCCCCCAGTGTGGACCAGTACGATTTCCCCAGTGTGGATCAGTACGATTTCCCCCAGTGTGGATCAGTACCATTTCCCCCAGTCTGGATCAGTACGCTTTCCCCCCCAGTGTGGATCAGTACGCTTTCCCCCAGTGTGGGTCAGTACGATTTCCCCCAGTGCGGATCAGTACGATTTCCCCCAGTGCGGATCAGTACGATTTCCCCAAGTTTGGATCAGTACGATTTCCCCCAGTGTGGATCAGTACGATTTCCCCCAGTGTGGATCAGTATGATTTCCCCCAGTACGGATCAGTACGATTTCCCCCTGTGTGGATCAGTACGATTTCCCCCAGTGTGGATCAGTACGATTTCCCCCAGTGTGGATCAGTAAGATTTCTCCCCAGTTCGGATCAGTACGATTTCCCCCCAGTGTGGATCAGTACGATTTCCCCCTGTGTGGATCAGTACGATTTCCCCCTGTGTGGATCAGTACGATTTCCCCCAGTGTGGATATGTATGATTTACCCCTGTGTGGATCAGTACGATTTACCCAGTATGGATCAGTATGATATCCACCAGTATGGACCAGTACGATTTCCCCCAGTGTGGATCAGTACGATTTCCCCCCAGTCTGGATCAGTACGATTTCCCCCCAGTCTGGATCAGTACGATATCCCCCCGGTCTGGATCTGTACGATTTCCCCCAGCACGGATCAGTACGATTTCCCCCAGTACGGATCGGTACGATTTCCCCTAGTGTGGACCAGTACGATTTCCCCCAGTGGGGATCAGTATGATTTCCACCAGTACGGATCAGTACGATTTCCCCCAGTACGGATCAGTGCGATTTCCCCCAGTACGGATCAGTGCGATTTGCCCCCAGTGTGGACAAGTACGATTTCCCCGAGTGTGGACCAGTACGATTTCCCCCAGTCTGGATCAGTACGCTATTCCCCCAGTGTGGATCAGTACGCTTTCTCCCCAGTGTGGATCAGTACGCTTTCCCCCCCAGTGTGGATCAGTATGCTTTCCCCCCAGTGTGGATCAGTACGATTTCCCCCAGTGTGGATCAGTGCGATTTCCCCCAATGTGGATCAGTACGATTTCCCCCAGTGTGGATCAGAACGATTTCCCCCAGTACGGATCAGTACGATTTCCCCCAGTGTGGATCAGTACGATTTCCCCCAGTGTGGATCAGAACGATTTCCCCCAGTACGGATCAGTACGATTTCCCCCAGTGTGGACCAGTACGATTTTCCCCCAGTGTGGACCAGTACGATTTCCCCCAGTGTGGACCAGTACGATTTCCCCAGTGTGGATCAGTACGATTTCCCCCAGTGTGGATCAGTACCATTTCCCCCAGTCTGGATCAGTACGCTTTCCCCCCCAGTGTGGATCAGTACGCTTTCCCCCAGTGTGGGTCAGTACGATTTCCCCCAGTGCGGATCAGTACGATTTCCCCCCAGTGTGGATCAGTACGATTTCCCCCTGTGTGGATCAGTACGATTTCCCCCTGTGTGGATCAGTACGATTTCCCCCAGTGTGGATCAGTATGATTTCCCCCAGTACGGATCAGTACGATTTCCCCAAGTTCGGATCAGTACGATTTCCCCCAGTGTGGATCAGTACGATTTCCCCCAGTGTGGATCAGTAAGATTTCTCCCCAGTTCGGATCAGTACGATTTCCCCCCAGTGTGGATCAGTACGATTTCCCCCTGTGTGGATCAGTACGATTTCCCCCTGTGTGGATCAGTACGATTTCCCCCAGTGTGGATATGTATGATTTACCCCTGTGTGGATCAGTACGATTTACCCAGTATGGATCAGTATGATATCCACCAGTATGGACCAGTACGATTTCCCCCAGTGTGGATCAGTACGATTTCCCCCCAGTCTGGATCAGTACGATTTCCCCCCAGTCTGGATCAGTACGATATCCCCCCGGTCTGGATCTGTACGATTTCCCCCAGCACGGATCGGTACGATTTCCCCCAGTACGGATCGGTACGATTTCCCCTAGTGTGGACCAGTACGATTTCCCCCAGTGTGGACCAGTACGATTTCCCCCAGTCTGGATCAGTACGCTATTCCCCCAGTGTGGATCAGTACGCTTTCCCCCCAGTGTGGATCAGTACGCTTTCCCCCCCAGTGTGGATCAGTACGATTTCCCCCCAGTGTGGATCAGTACGATTTCCCCCAGTGTGGATCAGTGCGATTTCCCCCAATGTGGATCAGTACGATTTCCCCCAGTGTGGATCAGAACGATTTCCCCCAGTACGGATCAGTACGATTTCCCCAGTGTGGACCAGTACGATTTTCCCCCAGTGTGGACCAGTACGATTTCCCCCAGTGTGGACCAGTACGATTTCCCCAGTGTGGATCAGTACGATTTCCCCCAGTGTGGATCAGTACCATTTCCCCCAGTCTGGATCAGTACGCTTTCCCCCCCAGTGTGGATCAGTATGCTTTCCCCCAGTGTGGGTCAGTACGATTTCCCCCAGTGCGGATCAGTACGATTTCCCCCAGTGCGGATCAGTACGATTTCCCCAAGTTTGGATCAGTACGATTTCCCCCAGTGTGGATCAGTACGATTTCCCCCAGTGTGGATCAGTATGATTTCCCCCAGTACGGATCAGTACGATTTCCCCCTGTGTGGATCAGTACGATTTCCCCCAGTGTGGATCAGTACGATTTCCCCCAGTGTGGATCAGTAAGATTTCTCCCCAGTTCGGATCAGTACGATTTCCCCCCAGTGTGGATCAGTACGATTTCCCCCTGTGTGGATCAGTACGATTTCCCCCTGTGTGGATCAGTACGATTTCCCCCAGTGTGGATATGTATGATTTACCCCTGTGTGGATCAGTACGATTTACCCAGTATGGATCAGTATGATATCCACCAGTATGGACCAGTACGATTTCCCCCAGTGTGGATCAGTACGATTTCCCCCCAGTCTGGATCAGTACGATTTCCCCCCAGTCTGGATCAGTACGATATCCCCCCGGTCTGGATCTGTACGATTTCCCCCAGCACGGATCAGTACGATTTCCCCCAGTACGGATCGGTACGATTTCCCCTAGTGTGGACCAGTACGATTTCCCCCAGTGGGGATCAGTATGATTTCCACCAGTACGGATCAGTACGATTTCCCCCAGTACGGATCAGTGCGATTTCCCCCAGTACGGATCAGTGCGATTTGCCCCCAGTGTGGACAAGTACGATTTCCCCCAGTGTGGACCAGTACGATTTCCCCCAGTCTGGATCAGTACGCTATTCCCCCAGTGTGGATCAGTACGCTTTCTCCCCAGTGTGGATCAGTACGCTTTCCCCCCCAGTGTGGATCAGTATGATTTCCCCCCAGTGTGGATCAGTACGATTTCCCCCAGTGTGGATCAGTGCGATTTCCCCCAATGTGGATCAGTACGATTTCCCCCAGTGTGGATCAGAACGATTTCCCCCAGTACGGATCAGTACGATTTCCCCCAGTGTGGACCAGTACGATTTTCCCCCAGTGTGGACCAGTACGATTTCCCCCAGTGTGGACCAGTACGATTTCCCCAGTGTGGATCAGTACGATTTCCCCCAGTGTGGATCAGTACCATTTCCTCCAGTCTGGATCAGTACGCTTTCCCCCCCAGTGTGGATCAGTACGCTTTCCCCCAGTGTGGGTCAGTACGATTTCCCCCAGTGCGGATCAGTACGATTTCCCCCCAGTGTGGATCAGTACGATTTCCCCCTGTGTGGATCAGTACGATTTCCCCCTGTGTGGATCAGTACGATTTCCCCCAGTGTGGATCAGTATGATTTC
Source organism: Hypanus sabinus (assembly GCF_030144855.1). NCBI lineage: Eukaryota > Metazoa > Chordata > Chondrichthyes > Myliobatiformes > Dasyatidae > Hypanus > Hypanus sabinus. The sequence continues at coordinate 133,533,468 of NC_082706.1, forward strand.
CCCCAGTACGGATCAGTACGATTTCCCCAAGTTCGGATCAGTACGATTTCCCCCAGTGTGGATCAGTACGATTTCCCCCAGTGTGGATCAGTAAGATTTCTCCCCAGTTCGGATCAGTACGATTTCCCCCCAGTGTGGATCAGTACGATTTCCCCCTGTGTGGATCAGTACGATTTCCCCCTGTGTGGATCAGTACGATTTCCCCCAGTGTGGATATGTATGATTTACCCCTGTGTGGATCAGTACGATTTACCCAGTATGGATCAGTATGATATCCACCAGTATGGACCAGTACGATTTCCCCCAGTGTGGATCAGTACGATTTCCCCCCAGTCTGGATCAGTACGATTTCCCCCCAGTCTGGATCAGTACGATATCCCCCCGGTCTGGATCTGTACGATTTCCCCCAGCACGGATCGGTACGATTTCCCCCAGTACGGATCGGTACGATTTCCCCTAGTGTTGACCAGTACGATTTCCCCCAGTGGGGATCAGTATGATTTCCACCAGTACGGATCAGTACGATTTCCCCAGTACGGATCAGTGCGATTTCCCCCAGTACAGATCAGTGTGATTTGCCCCCAGTGTGGACCAGTACGATTTCCCCCAGTGTGGACCAGTACGATTTCCCCCAGTCTGGATCAGTACGCTATTCCCCCAGTGTGGATCAGTACGCTTTCCCCCCAGTGTGGATCAGTACGCTTTCCCCCCCAGTGTGGATCAGTACGATTTCCCCCCAGTGTGGATCAGTACGATTTCCCCCAGTGTGGATCAGTACGATTTCCCCCAGTACGGATCAGTATGATTTCCCCCAGTACGGATCAGTACGATTTCCCCCCAGTGTGGATCAGTACGATTTCCCCAGTGTGGATCAGTACGATTTCCCCCAGTGTGGATCAGTACCATTTCCCCCAGTCTGGATCAGTACGCTTTCCCCCCCAGTGTGGATCAGTACGCTTTCCCCCAGTGTGGGTCAGTACGATTTCCCCCAGTGCGGATCAGTACGATTTCCCCCAGTACGGATCAGTACGATTTCCCCAAGTTTGGATCAGTACGATTTCCCCCAGTGTGGATCAGTACGATTTCCCCCCAGTCTGGATCAGTACGATTTCCCCCCACTCTGGATCAGTACGATTTCCCCCAGTGTGGATCAGAACGGTTTCCCCACAGTGTGGATTGGTACGGTTTCCCCCGGTACGGATCGGTACGATTTCCCCCAGTACGGATCGGTACGATTTCCCCCAGTGTGGATCGGTACGATTTCCCCCTTTGTGGATCTGTACGATTTCCCCCAGTGTGGACCGGTACGATTTCCCCCAGTGTGGACCGGTACGATTTCCCCCAGTGGGGATCAGTGTGATTTTCCCCCAGTGTGGGTCAGTACGATTTCCCCCAGTGCGGATCAGTACGATTTCCCCCAGTACGGATCAGTACGATTTCCCCAAGTTTGGATCAGTACGATTTCCCCCAGTCCGGATCAGTACGATTTCCCCAAGTTCGGATCAGTACGATTTCCCCCAGTGTGGATCAGTACGATTTCCCCCAGTGTGGATCAGTAAGATTTCCCCCCAGTTCGGATCAGTACGATTTCCCCCCAGTGTGGATCAGTACGATTTCCCCCTGTGTGGATCAGTACGATTTCCCCCTGTGTGGATCAGTACGATTTCCCCCAGTGTGGATATGTATGATTTACCCCTGTGTGGATCAGTACGATTTACCCAGTATGGATCAGTATGATATCCACCAGTATGGACCAGTACGATTTCCCCCAGTGTGGATCAGTACGATTTCCCCCCAGTCTGGATCAGTACGATTTCCCCCCAGTCTGGATCAGTACGATTTCCCCCAGTGTGGATCAGAACGGTTTCCCCACAGTGTGGATTGGTACGGTTTCCCCCGGTACGGATCGGTACGATTTCCCCCAGTACGGATCGGTACGATTTCCCCCAGTGTGGATCGGTACGATTTCCCCCTTTGTGGATCGGTACGATTTCCCCCAGTGTGGACCGGTACGATTTCCCCCAGTGTGGACCAGTACGATTTCCCCCAGTGGGGATCAGTGTGATTTTCCCCCAGTGTGGATCAGTACGATTTCCCCCAGTACGGATCAGTGCAATTTCCCCCAGTACGGATCAGTGCGATTTGCCCCCAGTGTGGACAAGTACGATTTCCCCCAGTGTGGACCAGTACGATTTCCCCCAGTCTGGATCAGTACGCTATTCCCCCAGTGTGGATCAGTACGCTTTCCCCCCAGTGTGGATCAGTACGCTCTCCCCCCCAGTGTGGATCAGTATGATTTCCCCCCAGTGTGGATCAGTACGATTTCCCCCAGTGTGGATCAGTGCGATTTCCCCCAATGTGGATCAGTACGATTTCCCCCAGTGTGGATCAGAACGATTTCCCCCAGTACGGATCAGTACGATTTCCCCCAGTGTGGATCAGTACGATTTCCCCCAGTGTGGATCAGAACGATTTCCCCCAGTACGGATCAGTACGATTTCCCCCAGTGTGGACCAGTACGATTTTCCCCCAGTGTGGACCAGTACGATTTCCCCCAGTGTGGACCAGTACGATTTCCCCAGTGTGGATCAGTACGATTTCCCCCAGTGTGGATCAGTACCATTTCCCCCAGTCTGGATCAGTACGCTTTCCCCCCCAGTGTGGATCAGTACGCTTTCCCCCAGTGTGGGTCAGTACGATTTCCCCCAGTGCGGATCAGTACGATTTCCCCCAGTGCGGATCAGTACGATTTCCCCAAGTTTGGATCAGTACGATTTCCCCCAGTGTGGATCAGTACGATTTCCCCCAGTGTGGATCAGTATGATTTCCCCCAGTACGGATCAGTACGATTTCCCCAAGTTCGGATCAGTACGATTTCCCCCAGTGCGGATCAGTACGATTTCCCCCAGTGTGGATCAGTAAGATTTCTCCCCAGTTCGGATCAGTACGATTTCCCCCCAGTGTGGATCAGTACGATTTCCCCCTGTGTGGATCAGTACGATTTCCCCCTGTGTGGATCAGTACGATTTCCCCCAGTGTGGATATGTATGATTTACCCCTGTGTGGATCAGTACGATTTACCCAGTATGGATCAGTATGATATCCACCAGTATGGACCAGTACGATTTCCCCCAGTGTGGATCAGTACGATTTCCCCCCAGTCTGGATCAGTACGATTTCCCCCCAGTCTGGATCAGTACGATATCCCCCCGGTCTGGATCTGTACGATTTCCCCCAGCACGGATCAGTACGATTTCCCCCAGTACGGATCGGTACGATTTCCCCTAGTGTGGATCAGTACGATTTCCCCCTGTGTGGATCAGTACGATTTCCCCCTGTGTGGATCAGTACGATTTCCCCCAGTGTGGATATGTATGATTTACCCCTGTGTGGATCAGTACGATTTACCCAGTATGGATCAGTATGATATCCACCAGTATGGACCAGTACGATTTCCCCCAGTGTGGATCAGTACGATTTCCCCCCAGTCTGGATCAGTACGATTTCCCCCCAGTCTGGATCAGTACGATTTCCCCCAGTGTGGATCAGAACGGTTTCCCCACAGTGTGGATTGGTACGGTTTCCCCCAGTGTGGATCAGAACGATTTCCCCCAGTACGGATCAGTACGATTTCCCCCAGTGTGGATCAGTACGATTTCCCCCAGTGTGGATCAGAACGATTTCCCCCAGTACGGATCAGTACGATTTCCCCCAGTGTGGACCAGTACGATTTTCCCCCAGTGTGGACCAGTACGATTTCCCCCAGTGTGGACCAGTACGATTTCCCCAGTGTGGATCAGTACGATTTCCCCCAGTGTGGATCAGTACCATTTCCCCCAGTCTGGATCAGTACGCTTTCCCCCCCAGTGTGGATCAGTACGCTTTCCCCCAGTGTGGGTCAGTACGATTTCCCCCAGTGCGGATCAGTACGATTTCCCCCAGTGCGGATCAGTACGATTTCCCCAAGTTTGGATCAGTACGATTTCCCCCAGTGTGGATCAGTACGATTTCCCCCAGTGTGGATCAGTATGATTTCCCCCAGTACGGATCAGTACGATTTCCCCAAGTTCGGATCAGTACGATTTCCCCCAGTGTGGATCAGTACGATTTCCCCCAGTGTGGATCAGTAAGATTTCTCCCCAGTTCGGATCAGTACGATTTCCCCCCAGTGTGGATCAGTACGATTTCCCCCTGTGTGGATCAGTACGATTTCCCCCTGTGTGGATCAGTACGATTTCCCCCAGTGTGGATATGTATGATTTACCCCTGTGTGGATCAGTACGATTTACCCAGTATGGATCAGTATGATATCCACCAGTATGGACCAGTACGATTTCCCCCAGTGTGGATCAGTACGATTTCCCCCCAGTCTGGATCAGTACGATTTCCCCCCAGTCTGGATCAGTACGATATCCCCCCGGTCTGGATCTGTACGATTTCCCCCAGCACGGATCAGTACGATTTCCCCCAGTACGGATCGGTACGATTTCCCCTAGTGTGGACCAGTACGATTTCCCCCAGTGGGGATCAGTACGATTTCCCCAAGTTCGGATCAGTACGATTTCCCCCAGTGTGGATCAGTACGATTTCCCCCAGTGTGGATCAGTAAGATTTCTCCCCAGTTCGGATCAGTACGATTTCCCCCCAGTGTGGATCAGTACGATTTCCCCCTGTGTGGATCAGTACGATTTCCCCCTGTGTGGATCAGTACGATTTCCCCCAGTGTGGATATGTATGATTTACCCCTGTGTGGATCAGTACGATTTACCCAGTATGGATCAGTATGATATCCACCAGTATGGACCAGTACGATTTCCCCCAGTGTGGATCAGTACGATTTCCCCCCAGTCTGGATCAGTACGATTTCCCCCCAGTCTGGATCAGTACGATATCCCCCCGGTCTGGATCTGTACGATTTCCCCCAGCACGGATCAGTACGATTTCCCCCAGTACGGATCGGTACGATTTCCCCTAGTGTGGACCAGTACGATTTCCCCCAGTGGGGATCAGTATGATTTCCACCAGTACGGATCAGTACGATTTCCCCCAGTACGGATCAGTGCGATTTCCCCCAGTACGGATCAGTGCGATTTGCCCCCAGTGTGGACAAGTACGATTTCCCCCAGTGTGGACCAGTACGATTTCCCCCAGTCTGGATCAGTACGCTATTCCCCCAGTGTGGATCAGTACGCTTTCTCCCCAGTGTGGATCAGTACGCTTTCCCCCCCAGTGTGGATCAGTATGATTTCCCCCCAGTGTGGATCAGTACGATTTCCCCCAGTGTGGATCAGTGCGATTTCCCCCAATGTGGATCAGTACGATTTCCCCCAGTGTGGATCAGAACGATTTCCCCCAGTACGGATCAGTACGATTTCCCCCAGTGTGGATCAGTACGATTTCCCCCAGTGTGGATCAGAACGATTTCCCCCAGTACGGATCAGTACGATTTCCCCCAGTGTGGACCAGTACGATTTTCTCCCAGTGTGGACCAGTACGATTTCCCCCAGTGTGGACCAGTACGATTTCCCCAGTGTGGATCAGTACGATTTCCCCCAGTGTGGATCAGTACCATTTCCCCCAGTCTGGATCAGTACGCTTTCCCCCCCAGTGTGGATCAGTACGCTTTCCCCCAGTGTGGGTCAGTACGATTTCCCCCAGTGCGGATCAGTACGATTTCCCCCAGTGCGGATCAGTACGATTTCCCCAAGTTTGGATCAGTACGATTTCCCCCAGTGTGGATCAGTACGATTTCCCCCAGTGTGGATCAGTATGATTTCCCCCCAGTGTGGATCAGTACGATTTCCCCCTGTGTGGATCAGTACGATTTCCCCCAGTGTGGATCAGTACGATTTCCCCCAGTGTGGATCAGTAAGATTTCTCCCCAGTTCGGATCAGTACGATTTCCCCCCAGTGTGGATCAGTACGATTTCCCCCTGTGTGGATCAGTACGATTTCCCCCTGTGTGGATCAGTACGATTTCCCCCAGTGTGGATATGTATGATTTACCCCTGTGTGGATCAGTACGATTTACCCAGTATGGATCAGTATGATATCCACCAGTATGGACCAGTACGATTTCCCCCAGTGTGGATCAGTACGATTTCCCCCCAGTCTGGATCAGTACGATTTCCCCCCAGTCTGGATCAGTACGATATCCCCCCGGTCTGGATCTGTACGATTTCCCCCAGCACGGATCGGTACGATTTCCCCCAGTACGGATCGGTACGATTTCCCCTAGTGTGGACCAGTACGATTTCCCCCAGTGGGGATCAGTATGATTTCCACCAGTACGGATCAGTACGATTTCCCCCAGTACGGATCAGTGCGATTTCCCCCAGTACAGATCAGTGTGATTTGCCCCCAGTGTGGACCAGTACGATTTCCCCCAGTGTGGACCAGTACGATTTCCCCCAGTGTGGACCAGTACGATTTCCCCCAGTCTGGATCAGTACGCTATTCCCCCAGTGTGGATCAGTACGCTTTCCCCCCAGTGTGGATCAGTACGCTTTCCCCCCCAGTGTGGATCAGTACGATTTCCCCCCAGTGTAGATCAGTACGATTTCCCCCAGTGTGGATCAGTACGATTTCCCCCAGTACGGATCAGTATGATTTCCCCCAGTACGGATCAGTACGATTTCCCCCCAGTGTGGATCAGTACGATTTCCCCAGTGTGGATCAGTACGATTTCCCCAGTGTGGATCAGTACGATTTCCCCCAGTGTGGATCAGTACCATTTCCCCCAGTCTGGATCAGTACGCTTTCCCCCCCAGTGTGGATCAGTACGCTTTCCCCCAGTGTGGGTCAGTACGATTTCCCCCAGTGCGGATCAGTACGATTTCCCCCAGTACGGATCAGTACGATTTCCCCAAGTGTGGACCAGTACGATTTCCCCCAGTGGGGATCAGTATGATTTCCACCAGTACGGATCAGTACGATTTCCCCCAGTACGGATCAGTGCGATTTCCCCCAGTACAGATCAGTGTGATTTGCCCCCAGTGTGGACCAGTACGATTTCCCCCAGTGTGGACCAGTACGATTTCCCCCAGTGTGGACCAGTACGATTTCCCCCAGTCTGGATCAGTACGCTATTCCCCCAGTGTGGATCAGTACGCTTTCCCCCCAGTGTGGATCAGTACGCTTTCCCCCCCAGTGTGGATCAGTACGATTTCCCCCCAGTGTAGATCAGTACGATTTCCCCCAGTGTGGATCAGTACGATTTCCCCCAGTACGGATCAGTATGATTTCCCCCAGTACGGATCAGTACGATTTCCCCCCAGTGTGGATCAGTACGATTTCCCCAGTGTGGATCAGTACGATTTCCCCAGTGTGGATCAGTACGATTTCCCCCAGTGTGGATCAGTACCATTTCCCCCAGTCTGGATCAGTACGCTTTCCCCCCCAGTGTGGATCAGTACGCTTTCCCCCAGTGTGGGTCAGTACGATTTCCCCCAGTGCGGATCAGTACGATTTCCCCCAGTACGGATCAGTACGATTTCCCCAAGTTTGGATCAGTACGATTTCCCCCAGTGTGGATCAGTACGATTTCCCCCCAGTCTGGATCAGTACGATTTCCCCCCAGTCTGGATCAGTACGTTTTCCCCCAGTGTGGATCAGAACGGTTTCCCCACAGTGTGGATTGGTACGGTTTCCCCCGGTACGGATCGGTACGATTTCCCCCAGTACGGATCGGTACGATTTCCCCCAGTGTGGATCGGTACGATTTCCCCCTTTGTGGATCGGTACGATTTCCCCCAGTGTGGACCGGTACGATTTCCCCCAGTGTGGACCAGTACGATTTCCCCCAGTGGGGATCAGTGTGATTTTCCCCCAGTGTGGATCAGTACGATTTCCCCCAGTACGGATCAGTGCGATTTCCCCCAGTACGGATCAGTGCGATTTGCCCCCAGTGTGGACAAGTACGATTTCCCCCAGTGTGGACCAGTACGATTTCCCCCAGTCTGGATCAGTACGCTATTCCCCCAGTGTGGATCAGTACGCTTTCCCCCCAGTGTGGTTCAGTACGCTTTCCCCCCCAGTGTGGATCAGTATGATTTCCCCCCAGTGTGGATCAGTACGATTTCCCCCAGTGTAGATCAGTGCGATTTCCCCCAATGTGGATCAGTACGATTTCCCCCAGTGTGGATCAGAACGATTTCCCCCAGTACGGATCAGTACGATTTCCCCCAGTGTGGATCAGTACGATTTCCCCCAGTGTGGATCAGAACGATTTCCCCCAGTACGGATCAGTACGATTTCCCCCAGTGTGGACCAGTACGATTTTCCCCCAGTGTGGACCAGTACGATTTCCCACAGTGTGGACCAGTACGATTTCCCCAGTGTGGATCAGTACGATTTCCCCCAGTGTGGATCAGTACCATTTCCCCCAGTCTGGATCAGTACGCTTTCCCCGCCAGTGTGGATCAGTACGCTTTCCCCCAGTGTGGGTCAGTACGATTTCCCCCAGTGCGGATCAGTACGATTTCCCCCAGTGCGGATCAGTACGATTTCCCCAAGTTTGGATCAGTACGATTTCCCCCAGTGTGGATCAGTACGATTTCCCCCAGTGTGGATCAGTACGATTTCCCCCAGTGTGGATCAGTACCATTTCCCCCAGTACGGATCAGTACGATTTCCCCAAGTTCGGATCAGTACGATTTCCCCCAGTGTGGATCAGTACGATTTCCCCCAGTGTGGATCAGTAAGATTTCTCCCCAGTTCGGATCAGTACGATTTCCCCCAGTGTGGATCAGTATGATTTCCCCCAGTGCGGATCAGTACGATTTCCCCAAGTTTGGATCAGTACGATTTCCCCCAGTGTGGATCAGTACGATTTCCCCCAGTGTGGATCAGTATGATTTCCCCCCAGTGTGGATCAGTACGATTTCCCCCTGTGTGGATCAGTACGATTTCCCCCAGTGTGGATCAGTACGATTTCCCCCAGTGTGGATCAGTAAGATTTCTCCCCAGTTCGGATCAGTACGATTTCCCCCCAGTGTGGATCAGTACGATTTCCCCCTGTGTGGATCAGTACGATTTCCCCCTGTGTGGATCAGTACGATTTCCCCCAGTGTGGATATGTATGATTTACCCCTGTGTGGATCAGTACGATTTACCCAGTATGGATCAGTATGATATCCACCAGTATGGACCAGTACGATTTCCCCCAGTGTGGATCAGTACGATTTCCCCCCAGTCTGGATCAGTACGATTTCCCCCCAGTCTGGATCAGTACGATATCCCCCCGGTCTGGATCTGTACGATTTCCCCCAGCACGGATCGGTACGATTTCCCCCAGTACGGATCGGTACGATTTCCCCTAGTGTGGACCAGTACGATTTCCCCCAGTGGGGATCAGTATGATTTCCACCAGTACGGATCAGTACGATTTCCCCCAGTACGGATCAGTGCGATTTCCCCCAGTACAGATCAGTGTGATTTGCCCCCAGTGTGGACCAGTACGATTTCCCCCAGTGTGGACCAGTACGATTTCCCCCAGTGTGGACCAGTACGATTTCCCCCAGTCTGGATCAGTACGCTATTCCCCCAGTGTGGATCAGTACGCTTTCCCCCCAGTGTGGATCAGTACGCTTTCCCCCCCAGTGTGGATCAGTACGATTTCCCCCCAGTGTAGATCAGTACGATTTCCCCCAGTGTGGATCAGTACGATTTCCCCCAGTACGGATCAGTATGATTTCCCCCAGTACGGATCAGTACGATTTCCCCCCAGTGTGGATCAGTACGATTTCCCCCCAGTGTAGATCAGTACGATTTCCCCCAGTGTGGATCAGTACGATTTCCCCCAGTACGGATCAGTATGATTTCCCCCAGTACGGATCAGTACGATTTCCCCCCAGTGTGGATCAGTACGATTTCCCCAGTGTGGATCAGTACGATTTCCCCAGTGTGGATCAGTACGATTTCCCCCAGTGTGGATCAGTACCATTTCCCCCAGTCTGGATCAGTACGCTTTCCCCCCCAGTGTGGATCAGTACGCTTTCCCCCAGTGTGGGTCAGTACGATTTCCCCCAGTGCGGATCAGTACGATTTCCCCCAGTACGGATCAGTACGATTTCCCCAAGTTTGGATCAGTACGATTTCCCCCAGTGTGGATCAGTACGATTTCCCCCCAGTCTGGATCAGTACGATTTCCCCCCAGTCTGGATCAGTACGTTTTCCCCCAGTGTGGATCAGAACGGTTTCCCCACAGTGTGGATTGGTACGGTTTCCCCCGGTACGGATCGGTACGATTTCCCCCAGTACGGATCGGTACGATTTCCCCCAGTGTGGATCGGTACGATTTCCCCCTTTGTGGATCGGTACGATTTCCCCCAGTGTGGACCGGTACGATTTCCCCCAGTGTGGACCAGTACGATTTCCCCCAGTGGGGATCAGTGTGATTTTCCCCCAGTGTGGATCAGTACGATTTCCCCCAGTACGGATCAGTGCGATTTCCCCCAGTACGGATCAGTGCGATTTGCCCCCAGTGTGGACAAGTACGATTTCCCCCAGTGTGGACCAGTACGATTTCCCCCAGTCTGGATCAGTACGCTATTCCCCCAGTGTGGATCAGTACGCTTTCCCCCCAGTGTGGTTCAGTACGCTTTCCCCCCCAGTGTGGATCAGTATGATTTCCCCCCAGTGTGGATCAGTACGATTTCCCCCAGTGTGGATCAGTGCGATTTCCCCCAATGTGGATCAGTACGATTTCCCCCAGTGTGGATCAGAACGATTTCCCCCAGTACGGATCAGTACGATTTCCCCCAGTGTGGATCAGTACGATTTCCCCCAGTGTGGATCAGAACGATTTCCCCCAGTACGGATCAGTACGATTTCCCCCAGTGTGGACCAGTACGATTTTCCCCCAGTGTGGACCAGTACGATTTCCCACAGTGTGGACCAGTACGATTTCCCCAGTGTGGATCAGTACGATTTCCCCCAGTGTGGATCAGTACCATTTCCCCCAGTCTGGATCAGTACGCTTTCCCCGCCAGTGTGGATCAGTACGCTTTCCCCCAGTGTGGGTCAGTACGATTTCCCCCAGTGCGGATCAGTACGATTTCCCCCAGTGCGGATCAGTACGATTTCCCCAAGTTTGGATCAGTACGATTTCCCCCAGTGTGGATCAGTACGATTTCCCCCAGTGTGGATCAGTACGATTTCCCCCAGTGTGGATCAGTACCATTTCCCCCAGTACGGATCAGTACGATTTCCCCAAGTTCGGATCAGTACGATTTCCCCCAGTGTGGATCAGTACGATTTCCCCCAGTGTGGATCAGTAAGATTTCTCCCCAGTTCGGATCAGTACGATTTCCCCCCAGTGTGGATCAGTACGATTTCCCCCTGTGTGGATCAGTACGATTTCCCCCTGTGTGGATCAGTACGATTTCCCCCAGTGTGGATATGTATGATTTACCCCTGTGTGGATCAGTACGATTTACCCAGTATGGATCAGTATGATATCCACCAGTATGGACCAGTACGATTTCCCCCAGTGTGGATCAGTACGATTTCCCCCCAGTCTGGATCAGTACGATTTCCCCCCAGTCTGGATCAGTACGATATCCCCCCGGTCTGGATCTGTACGATTTCCCCCAGCACGGATCAGTACGATTTCCCCCAGTACGGATCGGTACGATTTCCCCTAGTGTGGACCGGTACGATTTCCCCCAGTGGGGATCAGTATGATTTCCACCAGTACGGATCAGTACGATTTCCCCCAGTACGGATCAGTGCGATTTCCCCCAGTACAGATCAGTGTGATTTGCCCCCAGTGTGGACCAGTATGATTTCCCCCAGTGTGGACCAGTACGATTTCCCCCAGTGTGGACCAGTACGATTTCCCCCAGTCTGGATCAGTACGCTATTCCCCCAGTGTGGATCAGAACGATTTCCCCCAGTACGGATCAGTACGATTTCCCCCAGTGTGGATCAGTACGATTTCCCCCAGTGTGGATCAGAACGATTTCCCCCAGTACGGATCAGTACGATTTCCCCCAGTGTGGACCAGTACGATTTTCCCCCAGTGTGGACCAGTACGATTTCCCCCAGTGTGGACCAGTACGATTTCCCCAGTGTGGATCAGTACGATTTCCCCCAGTGTGGATCAGTACCATTTCCCCCAGTCTGGATCAGTACGCTTTCCCCCCCAGTGTGGATCAGTACGCTTTCCCCCAGTGTGGGTCAGTACGATTTCCCCCAGTATGGATCAGTACGATTTCCCCCCAGTGTGGACCAGTACGATTTTCCCCCAGTGTGGACCAGTACGATTTCCCCCAGTGTGGACCAGTACGATTTCCCCAGTGTGGATCAGTACGATTTCCCCCAGTGTGGATCAGTACCATTTCCCCCAGTCTGGATCAGTACGCTTTCCCCCCCAGTGTGGATCAGTACGCTTTCCCCCAGTGTGGGTCAGTACGATTTCCCCCAGTGCGGATCAGTACGATTTCCCCCAGTGTGGATCAGTATGATTTCCCCCAGTACGGATCAGTACGATTTCCCCAAGTTCGGATCAGTACGATTTCCCCCAGTGTGGATCAGTACGATTTCCCCCAGTGTGGATCAGTAAGATTTCTCCCCAGTTCGGATCAGTACGATTTCCCCCCAGTGTGGATCAGTACGATTTCCCCCTGTGTGGATCAGTACGATTTCCCCCTGTGTGGATCAGTACGATTTCCCCCAGTGTGGATATGTATGATTTACCCCTGTGTGGATCAGTACGATTTACCCAGTATGGATCAGTATGATATCCACCAGTATGGACCAGTACGATTTCCCCCAGTGTGGATCAGTACGATTTCCCCCCAGTCTGGATCAGTACGATTTCCCCCCAGTCTGGATCAGTACGATATCCCCCCGGTCTGGATCTGTACGATTTCCCCCAGCACGGATCAGTACGATTTCCCCCAGTACGGATCGGTACGATTTCCCCTAGTGTGGACCGGTACGATTTCCCCCAGTGGGGATCAGTATGATTTCCACCAGTACGGATCAGTACGATTTCCCCCAGTACGGATCAGTGCGATTTCCCCCAGTACAGATCAGTGTGATTTGCCCCCAGTGTGGACCAGTACGATTTCCCCCAGTGTGGACCAGTACGATTTCCCCCAGTGTGGACCAGTACGATTTCCCCCAGTCTGGATCAGTACGCTATTCCCCCAGTGTGGATCAGAACGATTTCCCCCAGTACGGATCAGTACGATTTCCCCCAGTGTGGATCAGTACGATTTCCCCCAGTGTGGATCAGAACGATTTCCCCCAGTACGGATCAGTACGATTTCCCCCAGTGTGGACCAGTACGATTTTCCCCCAGTGTGGACCAGTACGATTTCCCCCAGTGTGGACCAGTACGATTTCCCCAGTGTGGATCAGTACGATTTCCCCCAGTGTGGATCAGTACCATTTCCCCCAGTCTGGATCAGTACGCTTTCCCCCCCAGTGTGGATCAGTACGCTTTCCCCCAGTGTGGGTCAGTACGATTTCCCCCAGTACGGATCAGTACGATTTCCCCCCAGTGTGGACCAGTATGATTTTCCCGCAGTGTGGACCAGTACGATTTCCCCCAGTGTGGACCAGTACGATTTCCCAAGTGTGGATCAGTACGATTTCCCCCAGTGTGGATCAGTACCATTTCCCCCAGTCTGGATCAGTACGCTTTCCCCCCCAGTGTGGATCAGTACGCTTTCCCCCAGTGTGGGTCAGTACGATTTCCCCCAGTGCGGATCAGTACGATTTCCCCCAGTGCGGATCAGTACGATTTCCCCAAGTTTGGATCAGTACGATTTCCCCCAGTGTGGATCAGTACGATTTCCCCCAGTGTGGATCAGTATGATTTCCCCCAGTACGGATCAGTACGATTTCCCCAAGTTCGGATCAGTACGATTTCCCCCAGTGTGGATCAGTACGATTTCCCCCTGTGTGGATCAGTACGATTTCCCCCTGTGTGGATCAGTACGATTTCCCCCAGTGTGGATATGTATGATTTACCCCTGTGTGGATCAGTACGATTTACCCAGTATGGATCAGTATGATATCCACCAGTATGGACCAGTACGATTTCCCCCAGTGTGGATCAGTACGATTTCCCCCCAGTCTGGATCAGTACGATTTCCCCCTAGTCTGGATCAGTACGATATCCCCCCAGTCTGGATCAGTACGATATCCCCCCGGTCTGGATCTGTACGATTTCCCCCAGCACGGATCGGTACGATTTCCCCCAGTACGGATCGGTACGATTTCCCCCAGTGGGGATCAGTACGATTTCCACCAGTACGGATCAGTACGATTTCCCCCAGTACGGATCAGTGCGATTTCCCCCAGTACGGATCAGTGCGATTTGCCCCCAGTGTGGACAAGTACGATTTCCCCCAGTGTGGACCAGTACGATTTCCCCCAGTCTGGATCAGTACGCTATTCCCCCAGTGTGGATCAGTACGCTTTCTCCCCAGTGTGGATCAGTACGCATTCCCCCCCAGTGTGGATCAGTATGATTTCCCCCCAGTGTGGATCAGTACGATTTTCCCCAGTGTGGATCAGTGCGATTTCCCCCAATGTGGATCAGTACGATTTCCCCCAGTGTGGATCAGAACGATTTCCCCCAGTACGGATCAGTACGATTTCCCCCAGTGTGGATCAGTACGATTTCCCCCAGTGTGGATCAGAACGATTTCCCCCAGTACGGATCAGTACGATTTCCCCCAGTGTGGACCAGTACGATTTTCCCCCAGTGTGGACCAGTACGATTTCCCCCAGTGTGGACCAGTACGATTTCCCCAGTGTGGATCAGTACGATTTCCCCCAGTGTGGATCAGTACCATTTCCCCCAGTCTGGATCAGTACGCTTTCCCCCCCAGTGTGGATCAGTACGCTTTCCCCCAGTGTGGGTCAGTACGATTTCCCCCAGAGCGGATCAGTACGATTTCCCCCAGTGCGGATCAGTACGATTTCCCCAAGTTTGGATCAGTACGATTTCCCCCCAGTTCGGATCAGTACGATTTCCCCCCAGTGTGGATCAGTACGATTTCCCCCTGTGTGGATCAGTACGATTTCCCCCTGTGTGGATCAGTACGATTTCCCCCAGTGTGGATATGTATGATTTACCCCTGTGTGGATCAGTACGATTTACCCAGTATGGATCAGTATGATATCCACCAGTATGGACCAGTACGATTTCCCCCAGTGTGGATCAGTACGATTTCCCCCCAGTCTGGATCAGTACGATTTCCCCCCAGTCTGGATCAGTACGATATCCCCCCGGTCTGGATCTGTACGATTTCCCCCAGCACGGATCGGTACGATTTCCCCCAGTACAGAT
Organism: Hypanus sabinus; assembly: GCF_030144855.1. Taxonomy (NCBI): domain Eukaryota; kingdom Metazoa; phylum Chordata; class Chondrichthyes; order Myliobatiformes; family Dasyatidae; genus Hypanus; species Hypanus sabinus. The sequence continues at coordinate 133,548,778 of NC_082706.1, forward strand.
CGGTACGATTTCCCCTAGTGTGGACCAGTACGATTTCCCCCAGTGGGGATCAGTATGATTTCCACCAGTACGGATCAGTACGATTTCCCCCAGTACGGATCAGTGCGATTTCCCCCAGTACAGATCAGTGTGATTTGCCCCCAGTGTGGACCAGTACGATTTCCCCCAGTGTGGACCAGTACGATTTCCCCCAGTGTGGACCAGTACGATTTCCCCCAGTCTGGATCAGTACGCTATTCCCCCAGTGTGGATCAGTACGCTTTCCCCCCAGTGTGGATCAGTACGCTTTCCCCCCCAGTGTGGATCAGAACGATTTCCCCCAGTACGGATCAGTACGATTTCCCCCAGTGTGGATCAGTACGATTTCCCCCAGTGTGGATCAGAACGATTTCCCCCAGTACGGATCAGTACGATTTCCCCCAGTGTGGACCAGTACGATTTTCCCCCAGTGTGGACCAGTACGATTTCCCCCAGTGTGGACCAGTACGATTTCCCCAGTGTGGATCAGTACGATTTCCCCCAGTGTGGATCAGTACCATTTCCCCCAGTCTGGATCAGTACGCTTTCCCCCCCAGTGTGGATCAGTACGCTTTCCCCCAGTGTGGGTCAGTACGATTTCCCCCAGTATGGACCAGTACGATTTCCCCCAGTGTGGACCAGTACGATTTCCCCAGTGTGGATCAGTACGATTTCCCCCAGTGTGGATCAGTACCATTTCCCCCAGTCTGGATCAGTACGCTTTCCCCCCCAGTGTGGATCAGTACGCTTTCCCCCAGTGTGGGTCAGTACGATTTCCCCCAGTGCGGATCAGTACGATTTCCCCCAGTGTGGATCAGTATGATTTCCCCCAGTACGGATCAGTACGATTTCCCCAAGTTCGGATCAGTACGATTTCCCCCAGTGTGGATCAGTACGATTTCCCCCAGTGTGGATCAGTAAGATTTCTCCCCAGTTCGGATCAGTACGATTTCCCCCCAGTGTGGATCAGTACGATTTCCCCCTGTGTGGATCAGTACGATTTCCCCCTGTGTGGATCAGTACGATTTCCCCCAGTGTGGATATGTATGATTTACCCCTGTGTGGATCAGTACGATTTACCCAGTATGGATCAGTATGATATCCACCAGTATGGACCAGTACGATTTCCCCCAGTGTGGATCAGTACGATTTCCCCCCAGTCTGGATCAGTACGATTTCCCCCCAGTCTGGATCAGTACGATATCCCCCCGGTCTGGATCTGTACGATTTCCCCCAGCACGGATCAGTACGATTTCCCCCATTACGGATCGGTACGATTTCCCCTAGTGTGGACCGGTACGATTTCCCCCAGTGGGGATCAGTATGATTTCCACCAGTACGGATCAGTACGATTTCCCCCAGTACGGATCAGTGCGATTTCCCCCAGTACAGATCAGTGTGATTTGCCCCCAGTGTGGACCAGTACGATTTCCCCCAGTGTGGACCAGTACGATTTCCCCCAGTGTGGACCAGTACGATTTCCCCCAGTCTGGATCAGTACGCTATTCCCCCAGTGTGGATCAGAACGATTTCCCCCAGTACGGATCAGTACGATTTCCCCCAGTGTGGATCAGTACGATTTCCCCCAGTGTGGATCAGAACGATTTCCCCCAGTACGGATCAGTACGATTTCCCCCAGTGTGGACCAGTACGATTTTCCCCCAGTGTGGACCAGTACGATTTCCCCCAGTGTGACCAGTACGATTTCCCCAGTGTGGATCAGTACGATTTCCCCCAGTGTGGATCAGTACCATTTCCCCCAGTCTGGATCAGTACGCTTTCCCCCCCAGTGTGGATCAGTACGCTTTCCCCCAGTGTGGGTCAGTACGATTTCCCCCAGTACGGATCAGTACGATTTCCCCCCAGTGTGGACCAGTATGATTTTCCCCCAGTGTGGACCAGTACGATTTCCCCCAGTGTGGACCAGTACGATTTCCCCAGTGTGGATCAGTACGATTTCCCCCAGTGTGGATCAGTACCATTTCCCCCAGTCTGGATCAGTACGCTTTCCCCCCCAGTGTGGATCAGTACGCTTTCCCCCAGTGTGGGTCAGTACGATTTCCCCCAGTGCGGATCAGTACGATTTCCCCCAGTGCGGATCAGTATGATTTCCCCAAGTTTGGATCAGTACGATTTCCCCCAGTGTGGATCAGTACGATTTCCCCCAGTGTGGATCAGTATGATTTCCCCCAGTACGGATCAGTACGATTTCCCCAAGTTCGGATCAGTACGATTTCCCCCAGTGTGGATCAGTACGATTTCCCCCAGTGTGGATCAGTAAGATTTCTCCCCAGTTCGGATCAGTACGATTTCCCCCCAGTGTGGATCAGTACGATTTCCCCCTGTGTGGATCAGTACGATTTCCCCCTGTGTGGATCAGTACGATTTCCCCCAGTGTGGATATGTATGATTTACCCCTGTGTGGATCAGTACGATTTACCCAGTATGGATCAGTATGATATCCACCAGTATGGACCAGTACGATTTCCCCCAGTGTGGATCAGTACGATTTCCCCCCAGTCTGGATCAGTACGATTTCCCCCCAGTCTGGATCAGTACGATATCCCCCCAGTCTGGATCAGTACGATATCCCCCCGGTCTGGATCTGTACGATTTCCCCCAGCACGGATCGGTACGATTTCCCCCAGTACGGATCGGTACGATTTCCCCCAGTGGGGATCAGTACGATTTCCACCAGTACGGATCAGTACGATTTCCCCCAGTACGGATCAGTGCGATTTCCCCCAGTACGGATCAGTGCGATTTGCCCCCAGTGTGGACAAGTACGATTTCCCCCAGTGTGGACCAGTACGATTTCCCCCAGTCTGGATCAGTACGCTATTCCCCAGGTGTGGATCAGTACGCTTTCTCCCCAGTGTGGATCAGTACGCATTCCCCCCCAGTGTGGATCAGTATGATTTCCCCCCAGTGTGGATCAGTACGATTTCCCCCAGTGTGGATCAGTGCGATTTCCCCCAATGTGGATCAGTACGATTTCCCCCAGTGTGGATCAGAACGATTTCCCCCAGTACGGATCAGTACGATTTCCCCCAGTGTGGATCAGTACGATTTCCCCCATTGTGGATCAGAACGATTTCCCCCAGTACGGATCAGTACGATTTCCCCCAGTGTGGACCAGTATGATTTTCCCCCAGTGTTGACCAGTACGATTTCCCCCAGTGTGGACCAGTACGATTTCCCCAGTGTGGATCAGTACGATTTCCCCCAGTGTGGATCAGTACCATTTCCCCCAGTCTGGATCAGTACGCTTTCCCCCCCAGTGTGGATCAGTACGCTTTTCCCCAGTGTGGGTCAGTACGATTTCCCCCAGTGCGGATCAGTACGATTTCCCCCAGTGCGGATCAGTACGATTTCCCCAAGTTTGGATCAGTACGATTTCCCCCAGTGTGGATCAGTACGATTTCCCCCAGTGTGGATCAGTATGATTTCCCCCCAGTGTGGATCAGGACGATTTCCCCCTGTGTGGATCAGTACGATTTCCCCCAGTGTGGATCTGTACGATTTCCCCCAGTGTGGATCAGTAAGATTTCTTCCCAGTTCGGATCAGTACGATTTCCCCCCAGTGTGGATCAGTACGATTTCCCCCTGTGTGGATCAGTACGATTTCCCCCTGTGTGGATCAGTACGATTTCCCCCAGTGTGGATATGTATGATTTACCCCTGTGTGGATCAGTACGATTTACCCAGTATGGATCAGTATGATATCCACCAGTATGGACCAGTACGATTTCCCCCAGTGTGGATCAGTACGATTTCCCCCCAGTCTGGATCAGTACGATTTCCCCCCAGTCTGGATCAGTACGATATCCCCCCGGTCTGGATCTGTACGATTTCCCCCAGCACGGATCGGTACGATTTCCCCCAGTACAGATCGGTACGATTTCCCCTAGTGTGGACCAGTACGATTTCCCCCAGTGGGGATCAGTATGATTTCCACCAGTACGGATCAGTACGATTTCCCCCAGTACGGATCAGTGCGATTTCCCCCAGTACAGATCAGTGTGATTTGCCCCCAGTGTGGACCAGTACGATTTCCCCCAGTGTGGACCAGTACGATTTCCCCCAGTGTGGACCAGTACGATTTCCCCCAGTCTGGATCAGTACGCTATTCCCCCAGTCTGGATCAGTACGCTTTCCCCCCAGTGTGGATCAGTACGCTTTCCCCCCCAGTGTGGATCAGAACGATTTCCCCCCAGTGTAGATCAGTACGATTTCCCCCAGTGTGGACCAGTACGATTTCCCCCAGTGTGGACCAGTACGATTTCCCCCAGTGTGGACCAGTACGATTTCCCCAGTGTGGATCAGTACGATTTCCCCCAGTGTGGATCAGTACCATTTCCCCCAGTCTGGATCAGTACGCTTTCCCCCCCAGTGTGGATCAGTACGCTTTCCCCCAGTGTGGGTCAGTACGATTTCCCCCAGAGCGGATCAGTACGATTTCCCCCAGTGCGGATCAGTACGATTTCCCCAAGTTTGGATCAGTACGATTTCCCCCAGTGTGGATCAGTACGATTTCCCCCAGTGTGGATCAGTATGATTTCCCCCCAGTGTGGATCAGTACGATTTCCCCCTGTGTGGATCAGTACGATTTCCCCCAGTGTGGATCAGTACGATTTCCCCCAGTGTGGATCAGTAAGATTTCTCCCCAGTTCGGATCAGTACGATTTCCCCCCAGTGTGGATCAGTACGATTTCCCCCTGTGTGGATCAGTACGATTTCCCCCTGTGTGGATCAGTACGATTTCCCCCAGTGTGGATATGTATGATTTACCCCTGTGTGGATCAGTACGATTTACCCAGTATGGATCAGTATGATATCCACCAGTATGGACCAGTACGATTTCCCCCAGTGTGGATCAGTACGATTTCCCCCCAGTCTGGATCAGTACGATTTCCCCCCAGTCTGGATCAGTACGATATCCCCCCGGTCTGGATCTGTACGATTTCCCCCAGCACGGATCGGTACGATTTCCCCCAGTACAGATCGGTACGATTTCCCCTAGTGTGGACCAGTACGATTTCCCCCAGTGGGGATCAGTATGATTTCCACCAGTACGGATCAGTACGATTTCCCCCAGTACGGATCAGTGCGATTTCCCCCAGTACAGATCAGTGTGATTTGCCCCCAGTGTGGACCAGTACGATTTCCCCCAGTGTGGACCAGTACGATTTCCCCCAGTGTGGACCAGTACGATTTCCCCCAGTCTGGATCAGTACGCTATTCCCCCAGTGTGGATCAGTACGCTTTCCCCCCAGTGTGGATCAGTACGCTTTCCCCCCCAGTGTGGATCAGAACGATTTCCCCCAGTACGGATCAGTACGATTTCCCCCAGTGTGGATCAGTACGATTTCCCCCAGTGTGGATCAGAACGATTTCCCCCAGTACGGATCAGTACGATTTCCCCCAGTGTGGACCAGTACGATTTTCCCCCAGTGTGGACCAGTACGATTTCCCCCAGTGTGGACCAGTACGATTTCCCCAGTGTGGATCAGTACGATTTCCCCCAGTGTGGATCAGTACCATTTCCCCCAGTCTGGATCAGTACGCTTTCCCCCCCAGTGTGGATCAGTACGCTTTCCCCCAGTGTGGGTCAGTACGATTTCCCCCAGTATGGATCAGTACGATTTCCCCCCAGTGTGGACCAGTACGATTTTCCCCCAGTGTGGACCAGTACGATTTCCCCCAGTGTGGACCAGTACGATTTCCCCAGTGTGGATCAGTACGATTTCCCCCAGTGTGGATCAGTACGATTTCCCCCCAGTCTGGATCAGTACGATTTCCCCCCAGTCTGGATCAGTACGATATCCCCCCGGTCTGGATCTGTACGATTTCCCCCAGCACGGATCGGTACGATTTCCCCCAGTACAGATCGGTACGATTTCCCCTAGTGTGGACCAGTACGATTTCCCCCAGTGGGGATCAGTATGATTTCCACCAGTACGGATCAGTACGATTTCCCCCAGTACGGATCAGTGCGATTTCCCCCAGTACAGATCAGTGTGATTTGCCCCCAGTGTGGACCAGTACGATTTCCCCCAGTGTGGACCAGTACGATTTCCCCCAGTGTGGACCAGTACGATTTCCCCCAGTCTGGATCAGTACGCTATTCCCCCAGTGTGGATCAGTACGCTTTCCCCCCAGTGTGGATCAGTACGCTTTCCCCCCCAGTGTGGATCAGAACGATTTCCCCCAGTACGGATCAGTACGATTTCCCCCAGTGTGGATCAGTACGATTTCCCCCAGTGTGGATCAGAACGATTTCCCCCAGTACGGATCAGTACGATTTCCCCCAGTGTGGACCAGTACGATTTTCCCCCAGTGTGGACCAGTACGATTTCCCCCAGTGTGGACCAGTACGATTTCCCCAGTGTGGATCAGTACGATTTCCCCCAGTGTGGATCAGTACCATTTCCCCCAGTCTGGATCAGTACGCTTTCCCCCCCAGTGTGGATCAGTACGCTTTCCCCCAGTGTGGGTCAGTACGATTTCCCCCAGTATGGATCAGTACGATTTCCCCCCAGTGTGGACCAGTACGATTTTCCCCCAGTGTGGACCAGTACGATTTCCCCCAGTGTGGACCAGTACGATTTCCCCAGTGTGGATCAGTACGATTTCCCCCAGTGTGGATCAGTACCATTTCCCCCAGTCTGGATCAGTACGCTTTCCCCCCCAGTGTGGATCAGTACGCTTTCCCCCAGTGTGGGTCAGTACGATTTCCCCCAGTGCGGATCAGTACGATTTCCCCCAGTGTGGATCAGTATGATTTCCCCCAGTACGGATCAGTACGATTTCCCCAAGTTCGGATCAGTACGATTTCCCCCAGTGTGGATCAGTACGATTTCCCCCAGTGTGGATCAGTAAGATTTCTCCCCAGTTCGGATCAGTACGATTTCCCCCCAGTGTGGATCAGTACGATTTCCCCCTGTGTGGATCAGTACGATTTCCCCCTGTGTGGATCAGTACGATTTCCCCCAGTGTGGATATGTATGATTTACCCCTGTGTGGATCAGTACGATTTACCCAGTATGGATCAGTATGATATCCACCAGTATGGACCAGTACGATTTCCCCCAGTGTGGATCAGTACGATTTCCCCCCAGTCTGGATCAGTACGATTTCCCCCCAGTCTGGATCAGTACGATATCCCCCCGGTCTGGATCTGTACGATTTCCCCCAGCACGGATCAGTACGATTTCCCCCATTACGGATCGGTACGATTTCCCCTAGTGTGGACCGGTACGATTTCCCCCAGTGGGGATCAGTATGATTTCCACCAGTACGGATCAGTACGATTTCCCCCAGTACGGATCAGTGCGATTTCCCCCAGTACAGATCAGTGTGATTTGCCCCCAGTGTGGACCAGTACGATTTCCCCCAGTGTGGACCAGTACGATTTCCCCCAGTGTGGACCAGTACGATTTCCCCCAGTCTGGATCAGTACGCTATTCCCCCAGTGTGGATCAGAACGATTTCCCCCAGTACGGATCAGTACGATTTCCCCCAGTGTGGATCAGTACGATTTCCCCCAGTGTGGATCAGAACGATTTCCCCCAGTACGGATCAGTACGATTTCCCCCAGTGTGGACCAGTACGATTTTCCCCCAGTGTGGACCAGTACGATTTCCCCCAGTGTGGACCAGTACGATTTCCCCAGTGTGGATCAGTACGATTTCCCCCAGTGTGGATCAGTACCATTTCCCCCAGTCTGGATCAGTACGCTTTCCCCCCCAGTGTGGATCAGTACGCTTTCCCCCAGTGTGGGTCCGTACGATTTCCCCCAGTACGGATCAGTACGATTTCCCCCCAGTGTGGACCAGTATGATTTTCCCCCAGTGTGGACCAGTACGATTTCCCCCAGTGTGGACCAGTACGATTTCCCCAGTGTGGATCAGTACGATCTCCCCCAGTGTGGATCAGTACCATTTCCCCCAGTCTGGATCAGTACGCTTTCCCCCCCAGTGTGGATCAGTACGCTTTCCCCCAGTGTGGGTCAGTACGATTTCCCCCAGTGCGGATCAGTACGATTTCCCCCAGTGCGGATCAGTACGATTTCCCCAAGTTTGGATCAGTACGATTTCCCCCAGTGTGGATCAGTACGATTTCCCCCAGTGTGGATCAGTATGATTTCCCCCAGTACGGATCAGTACGATTTCCCCAAGTTCGGATCAGTACGATTTCCCCCAGTGTGGATCAGTACGATTTCCCCCAGTGTGGATCAGTAAGATTTCTCCCCAGTTCGGATCAGTACGATTTCCCCCCAGTGTGGATCAGTACGATTTCCCCCTGTGTGGATCAGTACGATTTCCCCCTGTGTGGATCAGTACGATTTCCCCCAGTGTGGATATGTATGATTTACCCCTGTGTGGATCAGTACGATTTACCCAGTATGGATCAGTATGATATCCACCAGTATGGACCAGTACGATTTCCCCCAGTGTGGATCAGTACGATTTCCCCCCAGTCTGGATCAGTACGATTTCCCCCCAGTCTGGATCAGTACGATATCCCCCCAGTCTGGATCAGTACGATATCCCCCCGGTCTGGATCTGTACGATTTCCCCCAGCACGGATCGGTACGATTTCCCCCAGTACGGATCGGTACGATTTCCCCCAGTGGGGATCAGTACGATTTCCACCAGTACGGATCAGTACGATTTCCCCCAGTACGGATCAGTGCGATTTCCCCCAGTACGGATCAGTGCGATTTGCCCCCAGTGTGGACAAGTACGATTTCCCCCAGTGTGGACCAGTACGATTTCCCCCAGTCTGGATCAGTACGCTATTCCCCAGGTGTGGATCAGTACGCTTTCTCCCCAGTGTGGATCAGTACGCATTCCCCCCCAGTGTGGATCAGTATGATTTCCCCCCAGTGTGGATCAGTACGATTTCCCCCAGTGTGGATCAGTGCGATTTCCCCCAATGTGGATCAGTACGATTTCCCCCAGTGTGGATCAGAACGATTTCCCCCAGTACGGATCAGTACGATTTCCCCCAGTGTGGATCAGTACGATTTCCCCCATTGTGGATCAGAACGATTTCCCCCAGTACGGATCAGTACGATTTCCCCCAGTGTGGACCAGTACGATTTCCCCCAGTGTGGACCAGTACGATTTCCCCCAGTGTGGACCAGTACGATTTCCCCCAGTCTGGATCAGTACGCTATTCCCCCAGTGTGGATCAGAACGATTTCCCCCAGTACGGATCAGTACGATTTCCCCCAGTGTGGATCAGTACGATTTCCCCCAGTGTGGATCAGAACGATTTCCCCCAGTACGGATCAGTACGATTTCCCCCAGTGTGGACCAGTACGATTTTCCCCCAGTGTGGACCAGTACGATTTCCCCCAGTGTGGACCAGTACGATTTCCCCAGTGTGGATCAGTACGATTTCCCCCAGTGTGGATCAGTACCATTTCCCCCAGTCTGGATCAGTACGCTTTCCCCCCCAGTGTGGATCAGTACGCTTTCCCCCAGTGTGGGTCAGTACGATTTCCCCCAGTACGGATCAGTACGATTTCCCCCCAGTGTGGACCAGTACGATTTTCCCCCAGTGTGGACCAGTACGATTTCCCCCAGTGTGGACCAGTACGATTTCCCCAGTGTGGATCAGTACGATTTCCCCCAGTGTGGATCAGTACCATTTCCCCCAGTCTGGATCAGTACGCTTTCCCCCCCAGTGTGGATCAGTACGCTTTCCCCCAGTGTGGATCAGTACGATTTCCCCCAGTACGTATCAGTACGATTTCCCGCTGTACGGATCAGTAAGATTTCCCCCCAGTATGGACCAGTCCGATGTCCTCCAGTGTGGAGCTGTACGATTTCCCCCAGTGTGGACCAGTACGATTTCCCCCAGTGTGGATCAGTACGATTTCCCCAGTGTGGATCAGTACGATTTCCCCCAGTGTGGATCAGTACCATTTCCCCCAGTCTGGATCAGTACGCTTTCCCCCCAGTGTGGATCAGTACGCTTTCTCCCAGTGTGGGTCAGTACGATTTCCCCCAGTACGGATCAGTACGATTTCCCCCCAGTGTGGACCAGTACGATTTTCCCCCAGTGTGGACCAGTACGATTTCCCCCAGTGTGGACCAGTACGATTTCCCCAGTGTGGATCAGTACGATTTCCCCCAGTGTGGATCAGTACCATTTCCCCCAGTCTGGATCAGTACGCTTTCCCCCCCAGTGTGGATCAGTACGCTTTCCCCCAGTGTGGGTCAGTACGATTTCCCCCAGTGCGGATCAGTACGATTTCCCCCAGTGCGGATCAGTACGATTTCCCCAAGTTTGGATCAGTACGATTTCCCCCAGTGTGGATCAGTACGATTTCCCCCAGTGTGGATCAGTATGATTTCCCCCAGTACGGATCAGTACGATTTCCCCAAGTTCGGATCAGTACGATTTCCCCCAGTGTGGATCAGTACGATTTCCCCCAGTGTGGATCAGTATGATTTCCCCCAGTACGGATCAGTACGATTTCCCCAAGTTCGGATCAGTACGATTTCCCCCAGTGTGGATCAGTACGATTTCCCCCAGTGTGGATCAGTAAGATTTCTCCCCAGTTCGGATCAGTACGATTTCCCCCCAGTGTGGATCAGTACGATTTCCCCCTGTGTGGATCAGTACGATTTCCCCCTGTGTGGATCAGTACGATTTCCCCCAGTGTGGATATGTATGATTTACCCCTGTGTGGATCAGTACGATTTACCCAGTATGGATCAGTATGATATCCACCAGTATGGACCAGTACGATTTCCCCCAGTGTGGATCAGTACGATTTCCCCCCAGTCTGGATCAGTACGATTTCCCCCCGGTCTGGATCTGTACGATTTCCCCCAGCACGGATCAGTACGATTTCCCCCAGTACGGATCGGTACGATTTCCCCTAGTGTGGACCAGTACGATTTCCCCCAGTGGGGATCAGTATGATTTCCACCAGTACGGATCAGTACGATTTCCCCCAGTACGGATCAGTGCGATTTCCCCCAGTACAGATCAGTGTGATTTGCCCCCAGTGTGGACCAGTACGATTTCCCCCAGTGTGGACCAGTACGATTTCCCCCAGTGTGGACCAGTACGATTTCCCCCAGTCTGGATCAGTACGCTATTCCCCCAGTGTGGATCAGAACGATTTCCCCCAGTACGGATCAGTACGATTTCCCCCAGTGTGGATCAGTACGATTTCCCCCAGTGTGGATCAGAACGATTTCCCCCAGTACGGATCAGTACGATTTCCCCCCAGTGTGGACCAGTACGATTTTCCCCCAGTGTGGACCAGTACGATTTCCCCCAGTGTGGACCAGTACGATTTCCCCAGTGTGGATCAGTACGATTTCCCCCAGTGTGGATCAGTACCATTTCCCCCAGTCTGGATCAGTACGCTTTCCCCCCCAGTGTGGATCAGTACGCTTTCCCCCAGTGTGGGTCAGTACGATTTCCCCCAGTACGGATCAGTACGATTTCCCCCCAGTGTGGACCAGTACGATTTTCCCCCAGTGTGGACCAGTACGATTTCCCCCAGTGTGGACCAGTACGATTTCCCCAGTGTGGATCAGTACGATTTCCCCCAGTGTGGATCAGTACCATTTCCCCCAGTCTGGATCAGTACGCTTTCCCCCCCAGTGTGGATCAGTACGCTTTCCCCCAGTGCGGATCAGTACGATTTCCCCCAGTGCGGATCAGTACGATTTCCCCAAGTTTGGATCAGTACGATTTCCCCCAGTGTGGATCAGTACGATTTCCCCCAGTGTGGATCAGTACGATTTCCCCCAGTGTGGATCAGTATGATTTCCCCCAGTACGGATCAGTACGATTTCCCCAAGTTCGGATCAGTACGATTTCCCCCAGTGTGGATCAGTACGATTTCCCCCAGTGTGGATCAGTAAGATTTCTCCCCAGTTCGGATCAGTACGATTTCCCCCCAGTGTGGATCAGTACGATTTCCCCCTGTGTGGATCAGTACGATTTCCCCCTGTGTGGATCAGTACGATTTCCCCCAGTGTGGATATGTATGATTTACCCCTGTGTGGATCAGTATGATTTACCCAGTATGGATCAGTATGATATCCACCAGTATGGACCAGTACGATTTCCCCCAGTGTGGATCAGTACGATTTCCCCCCAGTCTGGATCAGTACGATTTCCCCCCAGTCTGGATCAGTACGATATCCCCCCGGTCTGGATCTGTACGATTTCCCCCAGCACGGATCAGTACGATTTCCCCCAGTACGGATCGGTACGATTTCCCCTAGTGTGGACCAGTACGATTTCCCCCAGTGGGGATCAGTATGATTTCCACCAGTACGGATCAGTACGATTTCCCCCAGTGTGGATCAGTACCATTTCCCCCAGTCTGGATCAGTACGCTTTCCCCCCCAGTGTGGATCAGTACGCTTTCCCCCAGTGTGGATCAGTACGATTTCCCCCAGTACGTATCAGTACGATTTCCCGCTGTACGGATCAGTAAGATTTCCCCCCAGTATGGACCAGTCCGATGTCCTCCAGTGTGGAGCTGTACGATTTCCCCCAGTGTGGACCAGTACGATTTCCCCCAGTGTGGATCAGTACGATTTCCCCAGTGTGGATCAGTACGATTTCCCCCAGTGTGGATCAGTACCATTTCCCCCAGTCTGGATCAGTACGCTTTCCCCCCCAGTGTGGATCAGTACGCTTTCCCCCAGTGTGGGTCAGTACGATTTCCCCCAGTACGGATCAGTACGATTTCCCCCCAGTGTGGACCAGTACGATTTTCCCCCAGTGTGGACCAGTACGATTTCCCCCAGTGTGGACCAGTACGATTTCCCCAGTGTGGATCAGTACGATTTCCCCCAGTGTGGATCAGTACCATTTCCCCCAGTCTGGATCAGTACGCTTTCCCCCCCAGTGTGGATCAGTACGCTTTCCCCCAGTGTGGGTCAGTACGATTTCCCCCAGTGCGGATCAGTACGATTTCCCCCAGTGCGGATCAGTACGATTTCCCCAAGTTTGGATCAGTACGATTTCCCCCAGTGTGGATCAGTACGATTTCCCCCAGTGTGGATCAGTATGATTTCCCCCAGTACGGATCAGTACGATTTCCCCAAGTTCGGATCAGTACGATTTCCCCCAGTGTGGATCAGTACGATTTCCCCCAGTGTGGATCAGTATGATTTCCCCCAGTACGGATCAGTACGATTTCCCCAAGTTCGGATCAGTACGATTTCCCCCAGTGTGGATCAGTACGATTTCCCCCAGTGTGGATCAGTAAGATTTCTCCCCAGTTCGGATCAGTACGATTTCCCCCCAGTGTGGATCAGTACGATTTCCCCCTGTGTGGATCAGTACGATTTCCCCCTGTGTGGATCAGTACGATTTCCCCCAGTGTGGATATGTATGATTTACCCCTGTGTGGATCAGTACGATTTACCCAGTATGGATCAGTATGATATCCACCAGTATGGACCAGTACGATTTCCCCCAGTGTGGATCAGTACGATTTCCCCCCAGTCTGGATCAGTACGATTTCCCCCCAGTCTGGATCAGTACGATATCCCCCCGGTCTGGATCTGTACGATTTCCCCCAGCACGGATCAGTACGATTTCCCCCAGTACGGATCGGTACGATTTCCCCTAGTGTGGACCAGTACGATTTCCCCCAGTGGGGATCAGTATGATTTCCACCAGTACGGATCAGTACGATTTCCCCCAGTACGGATCAGTGCGATTTCCCCCAGTACAGATCAGTGTGATTTGCCCCCAGTGTGGACCAGTACGATTTCCCCCAGTGTGGACCAGTACGATTTCCCCCAGTCTGGATCAGTACGCTATTCCCCCAGTGTGGATCAGAACGATTTCCCCCAGTACGGATCAGTACGATTTCCCCCAGTGTGGATCAGTACGATTTCCCCCAGTGTGGATCAGAACGATTTCCCCCAGTACGGATCAGTACGATTTCCCCCAGTGTGGACCAGTACGATTTTCCCCCAGTGTGGACCAGTACGATTTCCCCCAGTGTGGACCAGTACGATTTCCCCAGTGTGGATCAGTACGATTTCCCCCAGTGTGGATCAGTACCATTTCCCCCAGTCTGGATCAGTACGCTTTCCCCCCCAGTGTGGATCAGTACGCTTTCCCCCAGTGTGGGTCAGTACGATTTCCCCCAGTACGGATCAGTACGATTTCCCCCCAGTGTGGACCAGTACGATTTTCCCCCAGTGTGGACCAGTACGATTTCCCCCAGTGTGGACCAGTACGATTTCCCCAGTGTGGATCAGTACGATTTCCCCCAGTGTGGATCAGTACCATTTCCCCCAGTCTGGATCAGTACGCATTCCCCCCCAGTGTGGATCAGTACGCTTTCCCCCAGTGCGGATCAGTACGATTTCCCCCAGTGCGGATCAGTACGATTTCCCCAAGTTTGGATCAGTACGATTTCCCCCAGTGTGGATCAGTACGATTTCCCCCAGTGTGGATCAGTACGATTTCCCCCAGTGTGGATCAGTATGATTTCCCCCAGTACGGATCAGTACGATTTCCCCAAGTTCGGATCAGTACGATTTCCCCCAGTGTGGATCAGTACGATTTCCCCCAGTGTGGATCAGTAAGATTTCTCCCCAGTTCGGATCAGTACGATTTCCCCCCAGTGTGGATCAGTACGATTTCCCCCTGTGTGGATCAGTACGATTTCCCCCAGTCTGGATCAGTACGCTATTCCCCCAGTGTGGATCAGAACGATTTCCCCCAGTACGGATCAGTACGATTTCCCCCAGTGTGGATCAGTACGATTTCCCCCAGTGTGGATCAGAACGATTTCCCCCAGTACGGATCAGTACGATTTCCCCCAGTGTGGACCAGTACGATTTTCCCCCAGTGTGGACCAGTACGATTTCCCCCAGTGTGGACCAGTACGATTTCCCCAGTGTGGATCAGTACGATTTCCCCCAGTGTGGATCAGTACCATTTCCCCCAGTCTGGATCAGTACGCTTTCCCCCCCAGTGTGGATCAGTACGCTTTCCCCCAGTGTGGGTCAGTACGATTTCCCCCAGTACGGATCAGTACGATTTCCCCCCAGTGTGGACCAGTACGATTTTCCCCCAGTGTGGACCAGTACGATTTCCCCCAGTGTGGACCAGTACGATTTCCCCAGTGTGGATCAGTACGATTTCCCCCAGTGTGGATCAGTACCATTTCCCCCAGTCTGGATCAGTACGCTTTCCCCCCCAGTGTGGATCAGTACGCTTTCCCCCAGTGCGGATCAGTACGATTTCCCCCAGTGCGGATCAGTACGATTTCCCCAAGTTTGGATCAGTACGATTTCCCCCAGTGTGGATCAGTACGATTTCCCCCAGTGTGGATCAGTACGATTTCCCCCAGTGTGGATCAGTATGATTTCCCCCAGTACGGATCAGTACGATTTCCCCAAGTTCGGATCAGTACGATTTCCCCCAGTGTGGATCAGTACGATTTCCCCCAGTGTGGATCAGTAAGATTTCTCCCCAGTTCGGATCAGTACGATTTCCCCCCAGTGTGGATCAGTACGATTTCCCCCTGTGTGGATCAGTACGATTTCCCCCTGTGTGGATCAGTACGATTTCCCCCAGTGTGGATATGTATGATTTACCCCTGTGTGGATCAGTACGATTTACCCAGTATGGATCAGTATGATATCCACCAGTATGGACCAGTACGATTTCCCCCAGTGTGGATCAGTACGATTTCCCCCCAGTCTGGATCAGTACGATTTCCCCCCAGTCTGGATCAGTACGATATCCCCCCGGTCTGGATCTGTACGATATCCCCCAGCACGGATCAGTACGATTTCCCCCAGTACGGATCGGTACGATTTCCCCTAGTGTGGACCAGTACGATTTCCCCCAGTGGGGATCAGTATGATTTCCACCAGTACGGATCAGTACGATTTCCCCCAGTACGGATCAGTGCCATTTCCCCCAGTACAGATCAGTGTGATTTGCCCCCAGTGTGGACCAGTACGATTTCCCCCAGTGTGGACCAGTACGATTTCCCCCAGTGTGGACCAGTACGATTTCCCCCAGTCTGGATCAGTACGCTATTCCCCCAGTGTGGATCAGTACGCTTTCCCCCCAGTGTGGATCAGTACGCTTTCCCCCCCAGTGTGGATCAGTACGATTTCCCCCCAGTGTAGATCAGTACGATTTCCCCCAGTGTGGATCAGTACGATTTCCCCCAGTACGGATCAGTATGATTTCCCCCAGTACGGATCAGTACGATTTCCCCCCAGTGTGGATCAGTACGATTTCCCCCAGTGTGGATCAGTACGATTTCCCCCAGTGTGGACCAGTACGATTTCCCCCAGTGTGGATCAGTACGATTTCCCCCAGTACGGATCAGTACGATTTCCCCCAGTATGTACCAGTAAGATTTCCCCCCAGTGTGGACCAGTCCGATGTCCCCCAGTGTGGACCAGTACGATTTCCCCCAGTGTGGATCAGTACGATTTCCCCCCAGTGTGGATCAGTACGATTTCCCCCCAGTGTGGATCAGTACGGTTTTCCCCAGTGTGGATCAGTACGATTTCCCCCCAGTGTGTATCAGTACGATTTCCCCCCAGTGTGGACCAGTCCGATGTCCCCCAGTGTGGACCAGTACGATTTCCCCCAGTGTGGATCAGTACGATTTCCCCCAGTACGTATCAGTACGATTTCCCACTGTACGGATCAGTAAGATTTCCCCCCAGTATGGACCAGTCCGATGTCCTCCAGTGTGGAGCTGTACGATCTCCCCCAGTGTGGACCAGTACGATTTCCCCCAGTGTGGATCAGTACGATTTCCGCCAGTGTGGATCAGTATGATTTCCCCCAGTGTGGATCAGTACGATTTCCCCCCAGTGTGGATCAGTACGGTTTCCCCATAGTGTGGACCAGTACGGTTTCCCCCAGTACGGATCGGTACGATTTCCCCCAGTACGGATCGGTACGATTTCCCTCAGTGTGGATCGGTACGATTTCCCCCTGTGTGGATCGGTACGATTTCCCCCAGTGTGGACCGGTACGATTTCCACCAGTGTGGACCAGTACGATTTCCCCCAGTGGGGACCAGTACGATTTCCCCCAGTACGGATCAGTACGATCTCCCCCTGTATGGATCAGTGCGATTTTCCCCCAGTGTGGATCAGTACGATTTCCCCCAGTGTGGATCAGTAAGATTTCTCCCCAGTTCGGATCAGTACGATTTCCCCCCAGTGTGGATCAGTACGATTTCCCCCTGTGTGGATATGTATGATTTACCCCTGTGTGGATCAGTACGATTTACCCAGTATGGATCAGTATGATATCCACCAGTATGGACCAGTACGATTTCCCCCAGTGTGGATCAGTACGATTTCCCCCCAGTCTGGATCAGTACGATTTCCCCCCAGTCTGGATCAGTACGATATCCCCCCGGTCTGGATCTGTACGATTTCCCCCAGCACGGATCAGTACGATTTCCCCCAGTACGGATCGGTACGATTTCCCCTAGTGTGGACCAGTACGATTTCCCCCAGTGGGGATCAGTATGATTTCCACCAGTACGGATCAGTACGATTTCCCCCAGTACGGATCAGTGCGATTTCCCCCAGTACAGATCAGTGTGATTTGCCCCCAGTGTGGACCAGTACGATTTCCCCCAGTGTGGACCAGTACGATTTCCCCCAGTGTGGACCAGTACGATTTCCCCCAGTCTGGATCAGTACGCTATTCCCCCAGTGTGGATCAGTACGCTTTCCCCCCAGTGTGGATCAGTACGCTTTCCCCCCCAGTGTGGATCAGTACGATTTCCCCCCAGTGTAGATCAGTACGATTTCCCCCAGTGTGGATCAGTACGATTTCCCCCAGTACGGATCAGTATGATTTCCCCCAGTACGGATCAGTACGATTTCCCCCCAGTGTGGATCAGTACGATTTCCCCCAGTGTGGATCAGTACGATTTCCCCCAGTGTGGACCAGTACGATTTCCCCCAGTGTGGATCAGTACGATTTCCCCCAGTACGGATCAGTACGATTTCCCCCAGTATGTACCAGTAAGATTTCCCCCCAGTGTGGACCAGTCCGATGTCCCCCAGTGTGGACCAGTACGATTTCCCCCAGTGTGGATCAGTACGATTTCCCCCCAGTGTGGATCAGTACGATTTCCCCCCAGTGTGGATCAGTACGGTTTTCCCCAGTGTGGATCAGTACGATTTCCCCCCAGTGTGTATCAGTACGATTTCCCCCCAGTGTGGACCAGTCCGATGTCCCCCAGTGTGGACCAGTACGATTTCCCCCAGTGTGGATCAGTACGATTTCCCCCAGTACGTATCAGTACGATTTCCCGCTGTACGGATCAGTAAGATTTCCCCCCAGTATGGACCAGTCCGATGTCCTCCAGTGTGGAGCTGTACGATTTCCCCCAGTGTGGACCAGTACGATTTCCCCCAGTGTGGATCAGTACGATTTCCGCCAGTGTGGATCAGTATGATTTCCCCCAGTGTGGATCAGTACGATTTCCCCCCAGTGTGGATCAGTACGGTTTCCCCATAGTGTGGACCAGTACGGTTTCCCCCAGTACGGATCGGTACGATTTCCCCCAGTACGGATCGGTACGATTTCCCTCAGTGTGGATCGGTACGATTTCCCCCTGTGTGGATCGGTACGATTTCCCCCAGTGTGGACCAGTACGATTTCCACCAGTGTGGACCAGTACGATTTCCCCCAGTGGGGACCAGTACGATTTCCCCCAGTACGGATCAGTACGATCTCCCCCTGTATGGATCAGTGCGATTTTCCCCCATTGTGCATCAGTACGATTTCCCCCAGTGTGGATCAGTAAGATTTCTCCCCAGTTCGGATCAGTACGATTTCCCCCCAGTGTGGATCAGTACGATTTCCCCCTGTGTGGATCAGTACGATTTCCCCCAGTGTGGATCAGAACGATTTCCCCCAGTACGGATCAGTACGATTTCCCCCAGTGTGGACCAGTACGATTTTCCCCCAGTGTGGACCAGTACGATTTCCCCCAGTGTGGACCAGTACGATTTCCCCAGTGTGGATCAGTACGATTTCCCCCAGTGTGGATCAGTACCATTTCCCCCAGTCTGGATCAGTACGCTTTCCCCCCCAGTGTGGATCAGTACGCTTTCCCCCAGTGTGGGTCAGTACGATTTCCCCCAGTGCGGATCAGTACGATTTCCCCCAGTGCGGATCAGTACGATTTCCCCAAGTTTGGATCAGTACGATTTCCCCCAGTGTGGATCAGTACGATTTCCCCCAGTGTGGATCAGTACGATTTCACCCAGTGTGGATCAGTATGATTTCCCCCAGTACGGATCAGTACGATTTCCCCAAGTTCGGATCAGTACGATTTCCCCCAGTGTGGATCAGTACGATTTCCCCCAGTGTGGATCAGTAAGATTTCTCCCCAGTTCGGATCAGTACGATTTCCCCCCAGTGTGGATCAGTACGATTTCCCCCTGTGTGGATCAGTACGATTTCCCCCTGTGTGGATCAGTACGATTTCCCCCAGTGTGGATATGTATGATTTACCCCTGTGTGGATCAGTACGATTTACCCAGTATGGATCAGTATGATATCCACCAGTATGGACCAGTACGATTTCCCCCAGTGTGGATCAGTACGATTTCCCCCCAGTCTGGATCAGTACGATTTCCCCCCAGTCTGGATCAGTACGATATCCCCCCGGTCTGGATCTGTACGATTTCCCCCAGCACGGATCAGTACGATTTCCCCCAGTACGGATCGGTACGATTTCCCCTAGTGTGGACCAGTACGATTTCCCCCAGTGGGGATCAGTATGATTTCCACCAGTACGGATCAGTACGATTTCCCCCAGTACGGATCAGTGCGATTTCCCCCAGTACAGATCAGTGTGATTTGCCCCCAGTGTGGACCAGTACGATTTCCCCCAGTGTGGACCAGTACGATTTCCCCCAGTGTGGACCAGTACGATTTCCCCCAGTCTGGATCAGTACGCTATTCCCCCAGTGTGGATCAGTACGCTTTCCCCCCAGTGTGGATCAGTACGCTTTCCCCCCCAGTGTGGATCAGTACGATTTCCCCCCAGTGTAGATCAGTACGATTTCCCCCAGTGTGGATCAGTACGATTTCCCCCAGTACGGATCAGTATGATTTCCCCCAGTACGGATCAGTACGATTTCCCCCCAGTGTGGATCAGTACGATTTCCCCCAGTGTGGATCAGTACGATTTCCCCCAGTGTGGACCAGTACGATTTCCCCCAGTGTGGATCAGTACGATTTCCCCCAGTACGGATCAGTACGATTTCCCCCAGTATGTACCAGTAAGATTTCCCCCCAGTGTGGACCAGTCCGATGTCCCCCAGTGTGGACCAGTACGATTTCCCCCAGTGTGGATCAGTACGATTTCCCCCCAGTGTGGATCAGTACGATTTCCCCCCAGTGTGGATCAGTACGCTTTCCCCCAGTGTGGGTCAGTACGATTTCCCCCAGTGCGGATCAGTACGATTTCCCCCAGTGCGGATCAGTACGATTTCCCCAAGTTTGGATCAGTACGATTTCCCCCAGTGTGGATCAGTACGATTTCCCCCAGTGTGGATCAGTACGATTTCACCCAGTGTGGATCAGTATGATTTCCCCCAGTACGGATCAGTACGATTTCCCCAAGTTCGGATCAGTACGATTTCCCCCAGTGTGGATCAGTACGATTTCCCCCAGTGTGGATCAGTAAGATTTCTCCCCAGTTCGGATCAGTACGATTTCCCCCCAGTGTGGATCAGTACGATTTCCCCCTGTGTGGATCAGTACGATTTCCCCCTGTGTGGATCAGTACGATTTCCCCCAGTGTGGATATGTATGATTTACCCCTGTGTGGATCAGTACGATTTACCCAGTATGGATCAGTATGATATCCACCAGTATGGACCAGTACGATTTCCCCCAGTGTGGATCAGTACGATTTCCCCCCAGTCTGGATCAGTACGATTTCCCCCCAGTCTGGATCAGTACGATATCCCCCCGGTCTGGATCTGTACGATTTCCCCCAGCACGGATCAGTACGATTTCCCCCAGTACGGATCGGTACGATTTCCCCTAGTGTGGACCAGTACGATTTCCCCCAGTGGGGATCAGTATGATTTCCACCAGTACGGATCAGTACGATTTCCCCCAGTACGGATCAGTGCGATTTCCCCCAGTACAGATCAGTGTGATTTGCCCCCAGTGTGGACCAGTACGATTTCCCCCAGTGTGGACCAGTACGATTTCCCCCAGTGTGGACCAGTACGATTTCCCCCAGTCTGGATCAGTACGCTATTCCCCCAGTGTGGATCAGTACGCTTTCCCCCCAGTGTGGATCAGTACGCTTTCCCCCCCAGTGTGGATCAGTACGATTTCCCCCCAGTGTAGATCAGTACGATTTCCCCCAGTGTGGATCAGTACGATTTCCCCCAGTACGGATCAGTATGATTTCCCCCAGTACGGATCAGTACGATTTCCCCCCAGTGTGGATCAGTACGATTTCCCCCAGTGTGGATCAGTACGATTTCCCCCAGTGTGGACCAGTACGATTTCCCCCAGTGTGGATCAGTACGATTTCCCCCAGTACGGATCAGTACGATTTCCCCCAGTATGTACCAGTAAGATTTCCCCCCAGTGTGGACCAGTCCGATGTCCCCCAGTGTGGACCAGTACGATTTCCCCCAGTGTGGATCAGTACGATTTCCCCACAGTGTGGATCAGTACGATTTCCCCCCAGTGTGGATCAGTACGGTTTTCCCCAGTGTGGATCAGTACGATTTCCCCCCAGTGTGTATCAGTACGATTTCCCCCCAGTGTGGACCAGTCCGATGTCCCCCAGTGTGGACCAGTACGATTTCCCCCAGTGTGGATCAGTACGATTTCCCCCAGTACGTATCAGTACGATTTCCCGCTGTACGGATCAGTAAGATTTCCCCCCAGTATGGACCAGTCCGATGTCCTCCAGTGTGGAGCTGTACGATTTCCCCCAGTGTGGACCAGTACGATTTCCCCCAGTGTGGATCAGTACGATTTCCGCCAGTGTGGATCAGTATGATTTCCCCCAGTGTGGATCAGTACGATTTCCCCCCAGTGTGGATCAGTACGGTTTCCCCATAGTGTGGACCAGTACGGTTTCCCCCAGTACGGATCGGTACGATTTCCCCCAGTACGGATCGGTACGATTTCCCTCAGTGTGGATCGGTACGATTTCCCCCTGTGTGGATCGGTACGATTTCCCCCAGTGTGGACCAGTACGATTTCCACCAGTGTGGACCAGTACGATTTCCCCCAGTGGGGACCAGTACGATTTCCCCCAGTACGGATCAGTACGATCTCCCTCTGTATGGATCAGTGCGATTTTCCCCCAGTGTGGATCAGTACGATTTCCCCCAGTGTGGACTAGTACGATTTCCCCCAGTGTGGATCAGTACGATTTCCCCCAGTGTGGATCAGTACCATTTCCCCCAGTCTGGATCAGTACGCTTCCCCCCCCAGTGTGGATCAGTACGCTTTCCCCCAGTGTGAGTCAGTACGATTTCCCCCAGTGCGGATCAGTACGATTTCCCCCAGTACGGATCAGTACGATTTCCCCAAGTTCGGATCAGTACGATTTCCCCCAGTGTGGATCAGTACGATTTCCCCCATTGTGGATCAGTAAGATTTCCCCCCAGTACGGATCAGTACGATTTCCCCCCAGTGTGGATCAGTACGATTTCCCCCCAGTGTGGATCAGTACGATTTTCCCCAGTGTGGATCAGTACGATTTCCCCCCAGTGTGGATCAGTACGGTTTCCCCGCAGTGTGGACCAGTCCGATGTCCCCCAGTGTGCACCAGTACGATTTCCCCCAGTGTGGACCAGTACGATTTCCCCCAGTGTGGATCAGTACGATTTCCCCCAGTGTGGACCAGTACGATTTCCCCCAGTGTGGATCAGTACGATTTCCCCCAGTACGTATCAGTAAGATTTCCCCCAGTACGTATCAGTAAGATTTCCCCCAGTACGGATCAGTAAGATTTCCCCCCAGTATGGACCAGTCCGATGTCCCCCAGTGTGGACCTGTACGATTTCCCCCAGTGTGGACCAGTACGATTTCCCCCAGTGAGGATCAGTACGATTTCCCCCCAGTGTGGATCAGTACGATTTCCCCCAGTGTGGATCAGTACGATTTCCCCCCAGTGTGGATCAGTAAGGTTTCCCCACAGTGTGGATCAGTACGGTTTCCCCACAGTGTGGATCAGTACGGTTTCCCCCAGTCCGGATCAGTACGATTTCCCCCAGTGCGGATCAGTACGATTTCCCCCAGTACGGATCGGTACGATTTCCCCCAGTATGGATCGGTACGATTTCCCCTAGTGTGGACCAGTACGATTTCCCCCAGTACGGATCAGTACGATTTCCCCCAGTACGGATCAGTGCGATTTCCCCCAGTACGGATCAGTGCGATTTGCCCCCAGTGTGGACCAGTACGATTTCCCCCAGTGTGGACCAGTACGATTTCCCCCAGTCTGGATCAGTACGCTATTCCCCCAGTGTGGATCAGTACGCTTTCCCCCCACTGTGGATCAGTACGCTTTCCCCCCCAGTGTGGATCAGTACGATTTCCCCCCAGTGTGGATCAGTACGATTTCCCCCAGTGTGGATCAGTACGATTTCCCCCAGTACGGATCAGTATGATTTCCCCCAGTACGGATCAGTACGATTTCCCCCCAGAGTGGATCAGTACGATTTCCCCCCAGTGTGGATCAGTACGATTTCCCCCAGTGTGGACCAGTACGATTTCCCCCAGTGTGGATCAGTACGATTTCCCCTAGTACGGATCAGTACGATTTCCCCCAGTATGTACCAGTAAGATTTCCCCCCAGTGTGGACCAGTCCGATGTCCCCCAGTGTGGACCAGTACGATTTCCCCCAGTGTGGACCAGTACGATTTCCCCCAATGTGGATCAGTACGATTTCCCCCCAGTGTGGATCAGTACGATTTCCCCCCAGTGTGGATCTGTACGATTTTCCCCAGTGTGGATCAGTACGATTTTCCCCAGTGTGGATCAGTACGATTTCCCCCCAGTGTGGACCAGTCCGATGTCCCCCAGTGTGGACCAGTACGATTTCCCCCAGTGTGGACCAGTACGATTTCCCCCAGTGTGGATCAGTACGATTTCCCCCAGTGTGGACCCGTACAATTTCCCCCAGTGTGGATCAGTACGATTTCCCCCAGTACGTATCAGTACGATTTCCCCCAGTACGGATCAGTAAGATTTCCCCCCAGTATGGACCAGTCCGAAGTCCCCCAGTGTGGACCTGTACGATTTCCCCCAGTGTGGACCAGTACGATTTCCCCCAGTGTGGATCAGTACGATTTCCCCCAGTGTGGATCAGTACGATTTCCCCCAGTGTGGATCAGTAAGATTTCTCCCCAGTTCGGATCAGTACGATTTCCCCCCAGTGTGGATCAGTACGATTTCCCCCTGTGCGGATCAGTACGATTTCCCCCTGTGTGGATCAGTACGATTTCCCCCAGTGTGGATATGTATGATTTACCCCTGTGTGGATCAGTACGATTTACCCAGTATGGATCAGTATGATATCCACCAGTATGGACCAGTACGATTTCCCCCAGTGTGGATCAGTACGATTTCCCCCAGTGTGGACCAGTACGATTTCCCCCAGTGTGGATCAGTACGATTTCCCCCAGTACGGATCAGTACGATTTCCCCCAGTATGTACCAGTAAGATTTCCCCCCAGTGTGGACCAGTCCGATGTCCCCCAGTGTGGACCAGTACGATTTCCCCCAGTGTGGATCAGTACGATTTCCCCCCAGTGTGGATCAGTACGATTTCCCCCCAGTGTGGATCAGTACGGTTTTCCCCAGTGTGGATCAGTACGATTTCCCCCCAGTGTGTATCAGTACGATTTCCCCCCAGTGTGGACCAGTCCGATGTCCCCCAGTGTGGACCAGTACGATTTCCCCCAGTGTGGATCAGTACGATTTCCCCCAGTACGTATCAGTACGATTTCCCGCTGTACGGATCAGTAAGATTTCCCCCCAGTATGGACCAGTCCGATGTCCTCCAGTGTGGAGCTGTACGATTTCCCCCAGTGTGGACCAGTACGATTTCCCCCAGTGTGGATCAGTACGATTTCCGCCAGTGTGGATCAGTATGATTTCCCCCAGTGTGGATCAGTACGATTTCCCCCCAGTGTGGATCAGTACGGTTTCCCCATAGTGTGGACCAGTACGGTTTCCCCCAGTACGGATCGGTACGATTTCCCCCAGTGTGGATCGGTACGATTTCCCCCTGTGTGGATCGGTACGATTTCCCCCAGTGTGGACCAGTACGATTTCCACCAGTGTGGACCAGTACGATTTCCCCCAGTGGGGACCAGTACGATTTCCCCCAGTACGGATCAGTACGATCTCCCCCTGTATGGATCAGTGCGATTTTCCCCCAGTGTGGATCAGTACGATTTCCCCCAGTGTGGACTAGTACGATTTCCCCCAGTGTGGATCAGTACGATTTCCCCCAGTGTGGATCAGTACCATTTCCCCCAGTCTGGATCAGTACGCTTCCCCCCCCAGTGTGGATCAGTACGCTTTCCCCCAGTGTGGGTCAGTACGATTTCCCCCAGTGCGGATCAGTACGATTTCCCCCAGTACGGATCAGTACGATTTCCCCAAGTTCGGATCAGTACGATTTCCCCCAGTGTGGATCATTACGATTTCCCCCATTGTGGATCAGTAAGATTTCCCCCCAGTACGGATCAGTACGATTTCCCCCCAGTGTGGATCAGTACGATTTCCCCCCAGTGTGGATCAGTACGATTTTCCCCAGTGTGGATCAGTACGATTTCCCCCCAGTGTGGATCAGTACGGTTTCCCCGCAGTGTGGACCAGTCCGATGTCCCCCAGTGTGCACCAGTACGATTTCCCCCAGTGTGGACCAGTACGATTTCCCCCAGTGTGGACCAGTACGATTTCCCCCAGTGTGGATCAGTACGATTTCCCCCAGTACGTATCAGTAAGATTTCCCCCAGTACGTATCAGTAAGATTTCCCCCAGTACGGATCAGTAAGATTTCCCCCCAGTATGGACCAGTCCGATGTCCCCCAGTGTGGACCTGTACGATTTCCCCCAGTGTGGACCAGTACGATTTCCCCCAGTGAGGATCAGTACGATTTCCCCCCAGTGTGGATCAGTACGATTTCCCCCAGTGTGGATCAGTACGATTTCCCCCCAGTGTGGATCAGTAAGGTTTCCCCACAGTGTGGATCAGTACGGTTTCCCCACAGTGTGGATCAGTACGGTTTCCCCCAGTCCGGATCAGTACGATTTCCCCCAGTGCGGATCAGTACGATTTCCCCCAGTACGGATCGGTACGATTTCCCCCAGTATGGATCGGTACGATTTCCCCTAGTGTGGACCAGTACGATTTCCCCCAGTACGGATCAGTACGATTTCCCCCAGTACGGATCAGTGCGATTTCCCCCAGTACGGATCAGTGCGATTTGCCCCCAGTGTGGACCAGTACGATTTCCCCCAGTGTGGACCAGTACGATTTCCCCCAGTCTGGATCAGTACGCTATTCCCCCAGTGTGGATCAGTACGCTTTCCCCCCACTGTGGATCAGTACGCTTTCCCCCCCAGTGTGGATCAGTACGATTTCCCCCCAGTGTGGATCAGTACGATTTCCCCCAGTGTGGATCAGTACGATTTCCCCCAGTACGGATCAGTATGATTTCCCCCAGTACGGATCAGTACGATTTCCCCCCAGAGTGGATCAGTACGATTTCCCCCCAGTGTGGATCAGTACGATTTCCCCCAGTGTGGACCAGTACGATTTCCCCCAGTGTGGATCAGTACGATTTCCCCTAGTACGGATCAGTACGATTTCCCCCAGTATGTACCAGTAAGATTTCCCCCCAGTGTGGACCAGTCCGATGTCCCCCAGTGTGGACCAGTACGATTTCCCCCAGTGTGGACCAGTACGATTTCCCCCAATGTGGATCAGTACGATTTCCCCCCAGTGTGGATCAGTACGATTTCCCCCCAGTGTGGATCTGTACGATTTTCCCCAGTGTGGATCAGTACGATTTTCCCCAGTGTGGATCAGTACGATTTCCCCCCAGTGTGGACCAGTCCGATGTCCCCCAGTGTGGACCAGTACGATTTCCCCCAGTGTGGACCAGTACGATTTCCCCCAGTGTGGATCAGTACGATTTCCCCCAGTGTGGACCCGTACAATTTCCCCCAGTGTGGATCAGTACGATTTCCCCCAGTACGTATCAGTACGATTTCCCCCAGTACGGATCAGTAAGATTTCCCCCCAGTATGGACCAGTCCGAAGTCCCCCAGTGTGGACCTGTACGATTTCCCCCAGTGTGGACCAGTACGATTTCCCCCAGTGTGGATCAGTACGATTTCCCCCAGTGTGGATCAGTACGATTTCCCCCAGTGTGGATCAGTAAGATTTCTCCCCAGTTCGGATCAGTACGATTTCCCCCCAGTGTGGATCAGTACGATTTCCCCCTGTGTGGATCAGTACGATTTCCCCCTGTGTGGATCAGTACGATTTCCCCCAGTGTGGATATGTATGATTTACCCCTGTGTGGATCAGTACGATTTACCCAGTATGGATCAGTATGATATCCACCAGTATGGACCAGTACGATTTCCCCCAGTGTGGATCAGTACGATTTCCCCCAGTGTGGACCAGTACGATTTCCCCCAGTGTGGATCAGTACGATTTCCCCCAGTACGGATCAGTACGATTTCCCCCAGTATGTACCAGTAAGATTTCCCCCCAGTGTGGACCAGTCCGATGTCCCCCAGTGTGGACCAGTACGATTTCCCCCAGTGTGGATCAGTACGATTTCCCCCCAGTGTGGATCAGTACGATTTCCCCCCAGTGTGGATCAGTACGGTTTTCCCCAGTGTGGATCAGTACGATTTCCCCCCAGTGTGTATCAGTACGATTTCCCCCCAGTGTGGACCAGTCCGATGTCCCCCAGTGTGGACCAGTACGATTTCCCCCAGTGTGGATCAGTACGATTTCCCCCAGTACGTATCAGTACGATTTCCCGCTGTACGGATCAGTAAGATTTCCCCCCAGTATGGACCAGTCCGATGTCCTCCAGTGTGGAGCTGTACGATTTCCCCCAGTGTGGACCAGTACGATTTCCCCCAGTGTGGATCAGTACGATTTCCGCCAGTGTGGATCAGTATGATTTCCCCCAGTGTGGATCAGTACGATTTCCCCCCAGTGTGGATCAGTACGGTTTCCCCATAGTGTGGACCAGTACGGTTTCCCCCAGTACGGATCGGTACGATTTCCCCCAGTGTGGATCGGTACGATTTCCCACCGGTGTGGATCGGTACGATTTCCCCCAGTGTGGACCAGTACGATTTCCACCAGTGTGGACCAGTACGATTTCCCCCAGTGGGGACCAGTACGATTTCCCCCAGTACGGATCAGTACGATCTCCCCCTGTATGGATCAGTGCGATTTTCCCCCAGTGTGGATCAGTACGATTTCCCCCAGTGTGGACTAGTACGATTTCCCCCAGTGTGGATCAGTACGATTTCCCCCAGTGTGGATCAGTACCATTTCCCCCAGTCTGGATCAGTACGCTTCCCCCCCCAGTGTGGATCAGTACGCTTTCCCCCAGTGTGGGTCAGTACGATTTCCCCCAGTGCGGATCAGTACGATTTCCCCCAGTACGGATCAGTACGATTTCCCCAAGTTCGGATCAGTACGATTTCCCCCAGTGTGGATCATTACGATTTCCCCCATTGTGGATCAGTAAGATTTCCTCCCAGTACGGATCAGTACGATTTCCCCCCAGTGTGGATCAGTACGATTTCCCCCCAGTGTGGATCAGTACGATTTTCCCCAGTGTGGATCAGTACGATTTCCCCCCAGTGTGGATCAGTACGGTTTCCCCGCAGTGTGGACCAGTCCGATGTCCCCCAGTGTGCACCAGTACGATTTCCCCCAGTGTGGACCAGTACGATTTCCCCCAGTGTGGATCAGTACGATTTCCCCCAGTGTGGACCAGTACGATTTCCCCCAGTGTGGATCAGTACGATTTCCCCCAGTACGTATCAGTAAGATTTCCCCCAGTACGTATCAGTAAGATTTCCCCCAGTACGGATCAGTAAGATTTCCCCCCAGTATGGACCAGTCCGATGTCCCCCAGTGTGGACCTGTACGATTTCCCCCAGTGTGGACCAGTACGATTTCCCCCAGTGAGGATCAGTACGATTTCCCCCCAGTGTGGATCAGTACGATTTCCCCCAGTGTGGATCAGTACGATTTCCCCCCAGTGTGGATCAGTAAGGTTTCCCCACAGTGTGGATCAGTACGGTTTCCCCACAGTGTGGATCAGTACGGTTTCCCCCAGTCCGGATCAGTACGATTTCCCCCAGTGCGGATCAGTACGATTTCCCCCAGTACGGATCGGTACGATTTCCCCCAGTATGGATCGGTACGATTTCCCCTAGTGTGGACCAGTACGATTTCCCCCAGTACGGATCAGTACGATTTCCCCCAGTACGGATCAGTGCGATTTCCCCCAGTACGGATCAGTGCGATTTGCCCCCAGTGTGGACCAGTACGATTTCCCCCAGTGTGGACCAGTACGATTTCCCCCAGTCTGGATCAGTACGCTATTCCCCCAGTGTGGATCAGTACGCTTTCCCCCCACTGTGGATCAGTACGCTTTCCCCCCCAGTGTGGATCAGTACGATTTCCCCCCAGTGTGGATCAGTACGATTTCCCCCAGTGTGGATCAGTACGATTTCCCCCAGTACGGATCAGTATGATTTCCCCCAGTACGGATCAGTACGATTTCCCCCCAGAGTGGATCAGTACGATTTCCCCCCAGTGTGGATCAGTACGATTTCCCCCAGTGTGGACCAGTACGATTTCCCCCAGTGTGGATCAGTACGATTTCCCCTAGTACGGATCAGTACGATTTCCCCCAGTATGTACCAGTAAGATTTCCCCCCAGTGTGGACCAGTCCGATGTCCCCCAGTGTGGACCAGTACGATTTCCCCCAGTGTGGACCAGTACGATTTTCCCCAATGTGGATCAGTACGATTTCCCCCCAGTGTGGATCAGTACGATTTCCCCCCAGTGTGGATCTGTACGATTTTCCCCAGTGTGGATCAGTACGATTTTCCCCAGTGTGGATCAGTACGATTTCCCCCCAGTGTGGACCAGTCCGATGTCCCCCAGTGTGGACCAGTACGATTTCCCCCAGTGTGGACCAGTACGATTTCCCCCAGTGTGGATCAGTACGATTTCCCCCAGTGTGGACCCGTACAATTTCCCCCAGTGTGGATCAGTACGATTTCCCCCAGTACGTATCAGTACGATTTCCCCCAGTACGGATCAGTAAGATTTCCCCCCAGTATGGACCAGTCCGAAGTCCCCCAGTGTGGACCTGTACGATTTCCCCCAGTGTGGACCAGTACGATTTCCCCCAGTGTGGATCAGTACGATTTCCCCCAGTGTGGATCAGTACGATTTCCCCCAGTGTGGATCAGAACGGTTTCCCCACAGTGTGGATCGGTACGGTTTACCCCGGTACGGATCGGTACGATTTCCCCCAGTACGGATCAGTACGATTTCCCCCAGTGTGGATCGGTACGATTTCCCACTTTGTGGATCGGTACGATTTCCCCCAGTGTGGACCGGTACGATTTCCCCCAGTGTGGACCAGTACGATTTCCCCCAGTGGGGATCAGTGTGATTTTCCCCCAGTGTGGATCAGTACGATTTCCCCCAGTACGGATCAGTGCGATTTCCCCCAGTACGGATCAGTGCGATTTGCCCCCAGTGTGGACAAGTACGATTTCCCCCAGTGTGGACCAGTACGATTTCCCCCAGTCTGGATCAGTACGCTATTCCCCCAGTGTGGATCAGTACGCTTTCCCCCCAGTGTGGATCAGTACGCTTTCCCCCCCAGTGTGGATCAGTATGATTTCCCCCCAGTGTGGATCAGTACAATTTCACCCCAGTGTGGATCAGTGCGATTTCCCCCAATGTGGATCAGTACGATTTCCCCCAGTGTGGATCAGAACGATTTCCCCCAGTACGGATCAGTACGATTTCCCCCAGTGTGGATCAGTACGATTTCCCCCAGTGTGGATCAGAACGATTTCCCCCAGTACGGATCAGTACGATTTCCCCCAGTGTGGACCAGTACGATTTTCCCCCAGTGTGGACCAGTACGATTTCCCCAGTGTGGATCAGTACGATTTCCCCCAGTGTGGATCAGTACCATTTCCCCCAGTCTGGATCAGTACGCTTTCCCCCCCAGTGTGGATCAGTACGCTTTCCCCCAGTGCGGGTCAGTACGATTTCCCCCAGTGCGGATCAGTACGATTTCCCCCAGTGCGGATCAGTACGATTTCCCCAAGTTTGGATCAGTACGATTTCCCCAAGTTCGGATCAGTACGATTTCCCCCAGTGTGGATCAGTACGATTTCCCCCAGTGTGGATCAGTAAGATTTCTCCCCAGTTCGGATCAGTACGATTTCCCCCCAGTGTGGATCAGTACGATTTCCCCCTGTGTGGATCAGTACGATTTCCCCCTGTGTGGATCAGTACGATTTCCCCCAGTGTGGATATGTATGATTTACCCCTGTGTGGATCAGTACGATTTACCCAGTATGGATCAGTATGATATCCACCAGTATGGACCAGTACGATTTCCCCCAGTGTGGATCAGTACGATTTCCCCCCAGTCTGGATCAGTACGATTTCCCCGCAGTCTGGATCAGTACGATATCCCCCCGGTCTGGATCTGTACGATTTCCCCCAGCACGGATCAGTACGATTTCCCCCAGTACGGATCGGTACGATTTCCCCTAGTGTGGACCAGTACGATTTCCCCCAGTGGGGATCAGTATGATTTCCACCAGTACGGATCAGTACGATTTCCCCCAGTACGGATCAGTGCGATTTCCCCCAGTACGGATCAGTGCGATTTGCCCCCAGTGTGGACAAGTACGATTTCCCCCAGTGTGGACCAGTACGATTTCCCCCAGTCTGGATCAGTACGCTATTCCCCCAGTGTGGATCAGTACGCTTTCTCCCCAGTGTGGATCAGTACGCTTTCCCCCCCAGTGTGGATCAGTATGATTTCCCCCCAGTGTGGATCAGTACGATTTCCCCCAGTGTGGATCAGTGCGATTTCCCCCAATGTGGATCAGTACGATTTCCCCCAGTGTGGATCAGAACGATTTCCCCCAGTACGGATCAGTACGATTTCCCCCAGTGTGGATCAGTACGATTTCCCCCAGTGTGGATCAGAAAGATTTCCCCCAGTACGGATCAGTACGATTTCCCCCAGTGTGGACCAGTACGATTTTCCCCCAGTGTGGACCAGTACGATTTCCCCCAGTGTGGACCAGTACGATTTCCCCAGTGTGGATCAGTACGATTTCCCCCAGTGTGGATCAGTACCATTTCCCCCAGTCTGGATCAGTACGCTTTCCCCCCCAGTGTGGATCAGTACGCTTTCCCCCAGTGTGGGTCAGTACGATTTCCCCCAGTGCGGATCAGTACGATTTCCCCCAGTGCGGATCAGTACGATTTCCCCAAGTTTGGATCAGTACGATTTCCCCCAGTGTGGATCAGTACGATTTCCCCCAGTGTGGATCAGTATGATTTCCCCCCAGTGTGGATCAGCACGATTTCCCTCTGTGTGGATCAGTACGATTTCCCCCAGTGTGGATCAGTACGATTTCCCCCAGTGTGGATCAGTAAGATTTCTCCCCAGTTCGGATCAGTACGATTTCCCCCCAGTGTGGATCAGTACGATTTCCCCCTGTGTGGATCAGTACGATTTCCCCCTGTGTGGATCAGTACGATTTCCCCCAGTGTGGATATGTATGATTTACCCCTGTGTGGATCAGTACGATTTACCCAGTATGGATCAGTATGATATCCACCAGTATGGACCAGTACGATTTCCCCCAGTGTGGATCAGTACGATTTCCCCCCAGTCTGGATCAGTACGATTTCCCCCCAGTCTGGATCAGTACGATATCCCCCCGGTCTGGATCTGTACGATTTCCCCCAGCACGGATCGGTACGATTTCCCCCAGTACGGATCGGTACGATTTCCCCTAGTGTGGACCAGTACGATTTCCCCCAGTGGGGATCAGTATGATTTCCACCAGTACGGATCAGTACGATTTCCCCCAGTACGGATCAGTGCGATTTCCCCCAGTACAGATCAGTGTGATTTGCCCCCAGTGTGGACCAGTACGATTTCCCCCAGTGTGGACCAGTACGATTTCCCCCAGTGTGGACCAGTACGATTTCCCCCAGTCTGGATCAGTACGCTATTCCCCCAGTGTGGATCAGTACGCTTTCCCCCCAGTGTGGATCAGTACGCTTTCCCCCCCAGTGTGGATCAGTACGATTTCCCCCCAGTGTAGATCAGTACGATTTCCCCCAGTGTGGATCAGTACGATTTCCCCCAGTACGGATCAGTATGATTTCCCCCAGTACGGATCAGTACGATTTCCCCCCAGTGTGGATCAGTACGATTTCCCCAGTGTGGATCAGTACGATTTCCCCAGTGTGGATCAGTACGATTTCCCCCAGTGTGGATCAGTACCATTTCCCCCAGTCTGGATCAGTACGCTTTCCCCCCCAGTGTGGATCAGTACGCTTTCCCCCAGTGTGGGTCAGTACGATTTCCCCCAGTGCGGATCAGTACGATTTCCCCCAGTACGGATCAGTACGATTTCCCCAAGTGTGGACCAGTACGATTTCCCCCAGTGGGGATCAGTATGATTTCCACCAGTACGGATCAGTACGATTTCCCCCAGTACGGATCAGTGCGATTTCCCCCAGTACAGATCAGTGTGATTTGCCCCCAGTGTGGACCAGTACGATTTCCCCCAGTGTGGACCAGTACGATTTCCCCCAGTGTGGACCAGTACGATTTCCCCCAGTCTGGATCAGTACGCTATTCCCCCAGTGTGGATCAGTACGCTTTCCCCCCAGTGTGGATCAGTACGCTTTCCCCCCCAGTGTGGATCAGTACGATTTCCCCCCAGTGTAGATCAGTACGATTTCCCCCAGTGTGGATCAGTACGATTTCCCCCAGTACGGATCAGTATGATTTCCCCCAGTACGGATCAGTACGATTTCCCCCCAGTGTGGATCAGTACGATTTCCCCAGTGTGGATCAGTACGATTTCCCCAGTGTGGATCAGTACGATTTCCCCCAGTGTGGATCAGTACGCTTTCCCCCCCAGTGTGGATCAGTACGCTTTCCCCCAGTGTGGGTCAGTACGATTTCCCCCAGTGCGGATCAGTACGATTTCCCCCAGTACGGATCAGTACAATTTCCCCAAGTTTGGATCAGTACGATTTCCCCCAGTGTGGATCAGTACGATTTCCCCCCAGTCTGGATCAGTACGATTTCCCCCCAGTCTGGATCAGTACGTTTTCCCCCAGTGTGGATCAGAACGGTTTCCCCACAGTGTGGATTGGTACGGTTTCCCCCGGTACGGATCGGTACGATTTCCCCCAGTGTGGATCAGTACGATTTCCCCAGTGTGGATCAGTACGATTTCCCCAGTGTGGATCAGTACGATTTCCCCCAGTGTGGATCAGTACCATTTCCCCCAGTCTGGATCAGTACGCTTTCCCCCCCAGTGTGGATCAGTACGCTTTCCCCCAGTGTGGGTCAGTACGATTTCCCCCAGTGCGGATCAGTACGATTTCCCCCAGTACGGATCAGTACGATTTCCCCAAGTGTGGACCAGTACGATTTCCCCCAGTGGGGATCAGTATGATTTCCACCAGTACGGATCAGTACGATTTCCCCCAGTACGGATCAGTGCGATTTCCCCCAGTACAGATCAGTGTGATTTGCCCCCAGTGTGGACCAGTACGATTTCCCCCAGTGTGGACCAGTACGATTTCCCCCAGTGTGGACCAGTACGATTTCCCCCAGTCTGGATCAGTACGCTATTCCCCCAGTATGGATCAGTACGCTTTCCCCCCAGTGTGGATCAGTACGCTTTCCCCCCCAGTGTGGATCAGTACGATTTCCCCCCAGTGTAGATCAGTACGATTTCCCCCAGTGTGGATCAGTACGATTTCCCCCAGTACGGATCAGTATGATTTCCCCCAGTACGGATCAGTACGATTTCCCCCCAGTGTGGATCAGTACGATTTCCCCAGTGTGGATCAGTACGATTTCCCCAGTGTGGATCAGTACGATTTCCCCCAGTGTGGATCAGTACGCTTTCCCCCCCAGTGTGGATCAGTACGCTTTCCCCCAGTGTGGGTCAGTACGATTTCCCCCAGTGCGGATCAGTACGATTTCCCCCAGTACGGATCAGTACGATTTCCCCAAGTTTGGATCAGTACGATTTCCCCCAGTGTGGATCAGTACGATTTCCCCCCAGTCTGGATCAGTACGATTTCCCCCCAGTCTGGATCAGTACGTTTTCCCCCAGTGTGGATCAGAACGGTTTCCCCACAGTGTGGATTGGTACGGTTTCCCCCGGTACGGATCGGTACGATTTCCCCCAGTACGGATCGGTACGATTTCCCCCAGTGTGGATCGGTACGATTTCCCCCTTTGTGGATCGGTACGATTTCCCCCAGTGTGGACCGGTACGATTTCCCCCAGTGTGGACCAGTACGATTTCCCCCAGTGGGGATCAGTGTGATTTTCCCCCAGTGTGGATCAGTACGATTTCCCCCAGTACGGATCAGTGCGATTTCCCCCAGTACGGATCAGTGCGATTTGCCCCCAGTGTGGACAAGTACGATTTCCCCCAGTGTGGACCAGTACGATTTCCCCCAGTCTGGATCAGTACGCTATTCCCCCAGTGTGGATCAGTACGCTTTCCCCCCAGTGTGGATCAGTACGCTTTCCCCCCCAGTGTGGATCAGTATGATTTCCCCCCAGTGTGGATCAGTACGATTTCCCCCAGTGTGGATCAGTGCGATTTCCCCCAAT
Source organism: Hypanus sabinus (assembly GCF_030144855.1). Taxonomy (NCBI): domain Eukaryota; kingdom Metazoa; phylum Chordata; class Chondrichthyes; order Myliobatiformes; family Dasyatidae; genus Hypanus; species Hypanus sabinus. The sequence goes on from NC_082706.1 coordinate 133,584,800, forward strand.
GTGGATCAGTACGATTTCCCCCAGTGTGGATCAGAACGATTTCCCCCAGTACGGATCAGTACGATTTCCCCCAGTGTGGATCAGTACGATTTCCCCCAGTGTGGATCAGAACGATTTCCCCCAGTACGGATCAGTACGATTTCCCCCAGTGTGGACCAGTACGATTTTCCCCCAGTGTGGACCAGTACGATTTCCCCCAGTGTGGACCAGTACGATTTCCCCAGTGTGGATCAGTACGATTTCCCCCAGTGTGGATCAGTACCATTTCCCCCAGTCTGGATCAGTACGCTTTCCCCCCCAGTGTGGATCAGTACGCTTTCCCCCAGTGTGGGTCAGTACGATTTCCCCCAGTGCGGATCAGTACGATTTCCCCCAGTGCGGATCAGTACGATTTCCCCAAGTTTGGATCAGTACGATTTCCCCCAGTGTGGATCAGTACGATTTCCCCCAGTGTGGATCAGTACGATTTCCCCCAGTGTGGATCAGTACCATTTCCCCCAGTACGGATCAGTACGATTTCCCCAAGTTCGGATCAGTACGATTTCCCCCAGTGTGGATCAGTACGATTTCCCCCAGTGTGGATCAGTAAGATTTCTCCCCAGTTCGGATCAGTACGATTTCCCCCCAGTGTGGATCAGTACGATTTCCCCCTGTGTGGACCAGTACGATTTCCCCCAGTGGGGATCAGTATGATTTCCACCAGTACGGATCAGTACGATTTCCCCCAGTACGGATCAGTGCGATTTCCCCCAGTACAGATCAGTGTGATTTGCCCCCAGTGTGGACCAGTACGATTTCCCCCAGTGTGGACCAGTACGATTTCCCCCAGTGTGGACCAGTACGATTTCCCCCAGTCTGGATCAGTACGCTATTCCCCCAGTGTGGATCAGTACGCTTTCCCCCCAGTGTGGATCAGTACGCTTTCCCCCCCAGTGTGGATCAGTACGATTTCCCCCCAGTGTAGATCAGTACGATTTCCCCCAGTGTGGATCAGTACGATTTCCCCCAGTACGGATCAGTATGATTTCCCCCAGTACGGATCAGTACGATTTCCCCCCAGTGTGGATCAGTACGATTTCCCCAGTGTGGATCAGTACGATTTCCCCAGTGTGGATCAGTACGATTTCCCCCAGTGTGGATCAGTACCATTTCCCCCAGTCTGGATCAGTACGCTTTCCCCCCCAGTGTGGATCAGTACGCTTTCCCCCAGTGTGGGTCAGTACGATTTCCCCCAGTGCGGATCAGTACGATTTCCCCCAGTACGGATCAGTACGATTTCCCCAAGTGTCGACCAGTACGATTTCCCCCAGTGGGGATCAGTATGATTTCCACCAGTACGGATCAGTACGATTTCCCCCAGTACGGATCAGTGCGATTTCCCCCAGTACAGATCAGTGTGATTTGCCCCCAGTGTGGACCAGTACGATTTCCCCCAGTGTGGACCAGTACGATTTCCCCCAGTGTGGACCAGTACGATTTCCCCCAGTCTGGATCAGTACGCTATTCCCCCAGTGTGGATCAGTACGCTTTCCCCCCAGTGTGGATCAGTACGCTTTCCCCCCCAGTGTGGATCAGTACGATTTCCCCCCAGTGTAGATCAGTACGATTTCCCCCAGTGTGGATCAGTACGATTTCCCCCAGTACGGATCAGTATGATTTCCCCCAGTACGGATCAGTACGATTTCCCCCCAGTGTGGATCAGTACGATTTCCCCAGTGTGGATCAGTACGATTTCCCCAGTGTGGATCAGTACGATTTCCCCCAGTGTGGATCAGTACGCTTTCCCCCCCAGTGTGGATCAGTACGCTTTCCCCCAGTGTGGGTCAGTACGATTTCCCCCAGTGCGGATCAGTACGATTTCCCCCAGTACGGATCAGTACGATTTCCCCAAGTTTGGATCAGTACGATTTCCCCCAGTGTGGATCAGTACGATTTCCCCCCAGTCTGGATCAGTACGATTTCCCCCCAGTCTGGATCAGTACGTTTTCCCCCAGTGTGGATCAGAACGGTTTCCCCACAGTGTGGATTGGTACGGTTTCCCCCGGTACGGATCGGTACGATTTCCCCCAGTGTGGATCAGTACGATTTCCCCAGTGTGGATCAGTACGATTTCCCCAGTGTGGATCAGTACGATTTCCCCCAGTGTGGATCAGTACCATTTCCCCCAGTCTGGATCAGTACGCTTTCCCCCCCAGTGTGGATCAGTACGCTTTCCCCCAGTGTGGGTCAGTACGATTTCCCCCAGTGCGGATCAGTACGATTTCCCCCAGTACGGATCAGTACGATTTCCCCAAGTGTGGACCAGTACGATTTCCCCCAGTGGGGATCAGTATGATTTCCACCAGTACGGATCAGTACGATTTCCCCCAGTACGGATCAGTGCGATTTCCCCCAGTACAGATCAGTGTGATTTGCCCCCAGTGTGGACCAGTACGATTTCCCCCAGTGTGGACCAGTACGATTTCCCCCAGTGTGGACCAGTACGATTTCCCCCAGTCTGGATCAGTACGCTATTCCCCCAGTATGGATCAGTACGCTTTCCCCCCAGTGTGGATCAGTACGCTTTCCCCCCCAGTGTGGATCAGTACGATTTCCCCCCAGTGTAGATCAGTACGATTTCCCCCAGTGTGGATCAGTACGATTTCCCCCAGTACGGATCAGTATGATTTCCCCCAGTACGGATCAGTACGATTTCCCCCCAGTGTGGATCAGTACGATTTCCCCAGTGTGGATCAGTACGATTTCCCCAGTGTGGATCAGTACGATTTCCCCCAGTGTGGATCAGTACGCTTTCCCCCCCAGTGTGGATCAGTACGCTTTCCCCCAGTGTGGGTCAGTACGATTTCCCCCAGTGCGGATCAGTACGATTTCCCCCAGTACGGATCAGTACGATTTCCCCAAGTTTGGATCAGTACGATTTCCCCCAGTGTGGATCAGTACGATTTCCCCCCAGTGTGGATCAGTACGATTTCCCCAGTGTGGATCAGTACGATTTCCCCAGTGTGGATCAGTACGATTTCCCCCAGTGTGGATCAGTACGCTTTCCCCCCCAGTGTGGATCAGTACGCTTTCCCCCAGTGTGGGTCAGTACGATTTCCCCCAGTGCGGATCAGTACGATTTCCCCCAGTACGGATCAGTACGATTTCCCCAAGTTTGGATCAGTACGATTTCCCCCAGTGTGGATCAGTACGATTTCCCCCCAGTCTGGATCAGTACGATTTCCCCCCAGTCTGGATCAGTACGTTTTCCCCCAGTGTGGATCAGAACGGTTTCCCCACAGTGTGGATTGGTACGGTTTCCCCCGGTACGGATCGGTACGATTTCCCCCAGTGTGGATCAGTACGATTTCCCCAGTGTGGATCAGTACGATTTCCCCAGTGTGGATCAGTACGATTTCCCCCAGTGTGGATCAGTACCATTTCCCCCAGTCTGGATCAGTACGCTTTCCCCCCCAGTGTGGATCAGTACGCTTTCCCCCAGTGTGGGTCAGTACGATTTCCCCCAGTGCGGATCAGTACGATTTCCCCCAGTACGGATCAGTACGATTTCCCCAAGTGTGGACCAGTACGATTTCCCCCAGTGGGGATCAGTATGATTTCCACCAGTACGGATCAGTACGATTTCCCCCAGTACGGATCAGTGCGATTTCCCCCAGTACAGATCAGTGTGATTTGCCCCCAGTGTGGACCAGTACGATTTCCCCCAGTGTGGACCAGTACGATTTCCCCCAGTGTGGACCAGTACGATTTCCCCCAGTCTGGATCAGTACGCTATTCCCCCAGTATGGATCAGTACGCTTTCCCCCCAGTGTGGATCAGTACGCTTTCCCCCCCAGTGTGGATCAGTACGATTTCCCCCCAGTGTAGATCAGTACGATTTCCCCCAGTGTGGATCAGTACGATTTCCCCCAGTACGGATCAGTATGATTTCCCCCAGTACGGATCAGTACGATTTCCCCCCAGTGTGGATCAGTACGATTTCCCCAGTGTGGATCAGTACGATTTCCCCAGTGTGGATCAGTACGATTTCCCCCAGTGTGGATCAGTACGCTTTCCCCCCCAGTGTGGATCAGTACGCTTTCCCCCAGTGTGGGTCAGTACGATTTCCCCCAGTGCGGATCAGTACGATTTCCCCCAGTACGGATCAGTACGATTTCCCCAAGTTTGGATCAGTACGATTTCCCCCAGTGTGGATCAGTACGATTTCCCCCCAGTCTGGATCAGTACGATTTCCCCCCAGTCTGGATCAGTACGTTTTCCCCCAGTGTGGATCAGAACGGTTTCCCCACAGTGTGGATTGGTACGGTTTCCCCCGGTACGGATCGGTACGATTTCCCCCAGTACGGATCGGTACGATTTCCCCCAGTGTGGATCGGTACGATTTCCCCCTTTGTGGATCGGTACGATTTCCCCCAGTGTGGACCGGTACGATTTCCCCCAGTGTGGACCAGTACGATTTCCCCCAGTGGGGATCAGTGTGATTTTCCCCCAGTGTGGATCAGTACGATTTCCCCCAGTACGGATCAGTGCGATTTCCCCCAGTACGGATCAGTGCGATTTGCCCCCAGTGTGGACAAGTACGATTTCCCCCAGTGTGGACCAGTACGATTTCCCCCAGTCTGGATCAGTACGCTATTCCCCCAGTGTGGATCAGTACGCTTTCCCCCCAGTGTGGATCAGTACGCTTTCCCCCCCAGTGTGGATCAGTATGATTTCCCCCCAGTGTGGATCAGTACGATTTCCCCCAGTGTGGATCAGTGCGATTTCCCCCAATGTGGATCAGTACGATTTCCCCCAGTGTGGATCAGAACGATTTCCCCCAGTACGGATCAGTACGATTTCCCCCAGTGTGGATCAGTACGATTTCCCCCAGTGTGGATCAGAACGATTTCCCCCAGTACGGATCAGTACGATTTCCCCCAGTGTGGACCAGTACGATTTTCCCCCAGTGTGGACCAGTACGATTTCCCCCAGTGTGGACCAGTACGATTTCCCCAGTGTGGATCAGTACGATTTCCCCCAGTGTGGATCAGTACCATTTCCCCCAGTCTGGATCAGTACGCTTTCCCCCCCAGTGTGGATCAGTACGCTTTCCCCCAGTGTGGGTCAGTACGATTTCCCCCAGTGCGGATCAGTACGATTTCCCCCAGTGCGGATCAGTACGATTTCCCCAAGTTTGGATCAGTACGATTTCCCCCAGTGTGGATCAGTACGATTTCCCCCAGTGTGGATCAGTACGATTTCCCCCAGTGTGGATCAGTACCATTTCCCCCAGTACGGATCAGTACGATTTCCCCAAGTTCGGATCAGTACGATTTCCCCCAGTGTGGATCAGTACGATTTCCCCCAGTGTGGATCAGTAAGATTTCTCCCCAGTTCGGATCAGTACGATTTCCCCCCAGTGTGGATCAGTACGATTTCCCCCTGTGTGGATCAGTACGATTTCCCCCTGTGTGGATCAGTACGATTTCCCCCAGTGTGGATATGTATGATTTACCCCTGTGTGGATCAGTACGATTTACCCAGTATGGATCAGTATGATATCCACCAGTATGGACCAGTACGATTTCCCCCAGTGTGGATCAGTACGATTTCCCCCCAGTCTGGATCAGTACGATTTCCCCCCAGTCTGGATCAGTACGATATCCCCCCGGTCTGGATCTGTACGATTTCCCCCAGCACGGATCAGTACGATTTCCCCCAGTACGGATCGGTACGATTTCCCCCAGTGTGGACCGGTACGATTTCCCCCAGTGGGGATCAGTATGATTTCCACCAGTACGGATCAGTACGATTTCCCCCAGTACGGATCAGTGCGATTTCCCCCAGTACAGATCAGTGTGATTTGCCCCCAGTGTGGACCAGTACGATTTCCCCCAGTGTGGACCAGTACGATTTCCCCCAGTGTGGACCAGTACGATTTCCCCCAGTCTGGATCAGTACGCTATTCCCCCAGTGTGGATCAGTACGCTTTCCCCCCAGTGTGGATCAGTACGCTTTCCCCCCCAGTGTGGATCAGTACGATTTCCCCCCAGTGTAGATCAGTACGATTTCCCCCAGTGTGGATCAGTACGATTTCCCCCAGTACGGATCAGTATGATTTCCCCCAGTACGGATCAGTACGATTTCCCCCCAGTGTGGATCAGTACGATTTCCCCCAGTGTGGATCAGTACGATTTCCCACAGTGTGGACCAGTACGATTTCCCCCAGTGTGGATCAGTACGATTTCCCCCAGTACGGATCAGTACGATTTCCCCCAGTATGTACCAGTAAGATTTCCCCCCAGTGTGGACCAGTCCGATGTCGCCCAGTGTGGACCAGTACGATTTCCCCCAGTGTGGATCAGTACGATTTCCCCCCAGTGTGGATCAGTACGATTTCCCCCCAGTGTGGATCAGTACGGTTTTCCCCAGTGTGGATCAGTACGATTTCCCCCCAGTGTGTATCAGTACGATTTCCCCACAGTGTGGACCAGTCCGATGTCCCCCAGTGTGGACCAGTACGATTTCCCCCAGTGTGGATCAGTACGATTTCCCCCAGTACGTATCAGTACGATTTCCCGCTGTACGGATCAGTAAGATTTCCCCCCAGTATGGACCAGTCCGATGTCCTCCAGTGTGGAGCTGTACGATTTCCCCCAGTGTGGACCAGTACGATTTCCCCCAGTGTGGATCAGTACGATTTCCGCCAGTGTGGATCAGTATGATTTCCCCCAGTGTGGATCAGTACGATTTCCCCCCAGTGTGGATCAGTACGGTTTCCCCATAGTGTGGACCAGTACGGTTTCCCCCAGTACGGATCGGTACGATTTCCCCCAGTACGGATCGGTACGATTTCCCTCAGTGTGGATCGGTACGATTTCCCCCTGTGTGGATCGGTACGATTTCCCCCAGTGTGGACCAGTACGATTTCCACCAGTGTGGACCAGTACGATTTCCCCCAGTGGGGACCAGTACGATTTCCCCCAGTACGGATCAGTACGATCTCCCCCTGTATGGATCAGTGCGATTTTCCCCCATTGTGCATCAGTACGATTTCCCCCAGTGTGGATCAGTAAGATTTCTCCCCAGTTCGGATCAGTACGATTTCCCCCCAGTGTGGATCAGTACGATTTCCCCCTGTGTGGATCAGTACGATTTCCCACAGTGTGGATCAGAACGATTTCCCCCAGTACGGATCAGTACGATTTCCCCCAGTGTGGACCAGTACGATTTTCCTCCAGTGTGGACCAGTACGATTTCCCCCAGTGTGGACCAGTACGATTTCCCCAGTGTGGATCAGTACGATTTCCCCCAGTGTGGATCAGTACCATTTCCCCCAGTCTGGATCAGTACGCTTTCCCCCCCAGTGTGGATCAGTACGCTTTCCCCCAGTGTGGGTCAGTACGATTTCCCCCAGTGCGGATCAGTACGATTTCCCCCAGTGCGGATCAGTACGATTTCCCCAAGTTTGGATCAGTACGATTTCCCCCAGTGTGGATCAGTACGATTTCCCCCAGTGTGGATCAGTACGATTTCACCCAGTGTGGATCAGTATGATTTCCCCCAGTACGGATCAGTACGATTTCCCCAAGTTCGGATCAGTACGATTTCCCCCAGTGTGGATCAGTACGATTTCCCCCAGTGTGGATCAGTAAGATTTCTCCCCAGTTCGGATCAGTACGATTTCCCCCCAGTGTGGATCAGTACGATTTCCCCCTGTGTGGATCAGTACGATTTCCCCCTGTGTGGATCAGTACGATTTCCCCCAGTGTGGATATGTATGATTTACCCCTGTGTGGATCAGTACGATTTACCCAGTATGGATCAGTATGATATCCACCAGCATGGACCAGTACGATTTCCCCCAGTGTGGATCAGTACGATTTCCCCCCAGTCTGGATCAGTACGATTTCCCCCCAGTCTGGATCAGTACGATATCCCCCCGGTCTGGATCTGTACGATTTCCCCCAGCACGGATCAGTACGATTTCCCCCAGTACGGATCGGTACGATTTCCCCTAGTGTGGACCAGTACGATTTCCCCCAGTGGGGATCAGTATGATTTCCACCAGTACGGATCAGTACGATTTCCCCCAGTACGGATCAGTGCGATTTCCCCCAGTACAGATCAGTGTGATTTGCCCCCAGTGTGGACCAGTACGATTTCCCCCAGTGTGGACCAGTACGATTTCCCCCAGTGTGGACCAGTACGATTTCCCCCAGTCTGGATCAGTACGCTATTCCCCCAGTGTGGATCAGTACGCTTTCCCCCCAGTGTGGATCAGTACGCTTTCCCCCCCAGTGTGGATCAGTACGATTTCCCCCCAGTGTAGATCAGTACGATTTCCCCCAGTGTGGATCAGTACGATTTCCCCCAGTACGGATCAGTATGATTTCCCCCAGTACGGATCAGTACGATTTCCCCCCAGTGTGGATCAGTACGATTTCCCCCAGTGTGGATCAGTACGATTTCCCCCAGTGTGGACCAGTACGATTTCCCCCAGTGTGGATCAGTACGATTTCCCCCAGTACGGATCAGTACGATTTCCCCCAGTATGTACCAGTAAGATTTCCCCCCAGTGTGGACCAGTCCGATGTCCCCCAGTGTGGACCAGTACGATTTCCCCCAGTGTGGATCAGTACGATTTCCCCCCAGTGTGGATCAGTACGATTTCCCCCCAGTGTGGATCAGTACGGTTTTCCCCAGTGTGGATCAGTACGATTTCCCCCCAGTGTGTATCAGTACGATTTCCCCCCAGTGTGGACCAGTCCGATGTCCCCCAGTGTGGACCAGTACGATTTCCCCCAGTGTGGATCAGTACGATTTCCCCCAGTACGTATCAGTACGATTTCCCGCTGTACGGATCAGTAAGATTTCCCCCCAGTATGGACCAGTCCGATGTCCTCCAGTGTGGAGCTGTACGATTTCCCCCAGTGTGGACCAGTACGATTTCCCCCAGTGTGGATCAGTACGATTTCCGCCAGTGTGGATCAGTATGATTTCCCCCAGTGTGGATCAGTACGATTTCCCCCCAGTGTGGATCAGTACGGTTTCCCCATAGTGTGGACCAGTACGGTTTCCCCCAGTACGGATCGGTACGATTTCCCCCAGTACGGATCGGTACGATTTCCCTCAGTGTGGATCGGTACGATTTCCCCCTGTGTGGATCGGTACGATTTCCCCCAGTGTGGACCAGTACGATTTCCACCAGTGTGGACCAGTACGATTTCCCCCAGTGGGGACCAGTACGATTTCCCCCAGTACGGATCAGTACGATCTCCCCCTGTATGGATCAGTGCGATTTTCCCCCAGTGTGGATCAGTACGATTTCCCCCAGTGTGGACTAGTACGATTTCCCCCAGTGTGGATCAGTACGATTTCCCCCAGTGTGGATCAGTACCATTTCCCCCAGTCTGGATCAGTACGCTTCCCCCCCCAGTGTGGATCAGTACGCTTTCCCCCAGTGTGGGTCAGTACGATTTCCCCCAGTGCGGATCAGTACGATTTCCCCCAGTACGGATCAGTACGATTTCCCCAAGTTCGGATCAGTACGATTTCCCCCAGTGTGGATCAGTACGATTTCCCCCATTGTGGATCAGTAAGATTTCCCCCCAGTACGGATCAGTACGATTTCCCCCCAGTGTGGATCAGTACGATTTCCCCCCAGTGTGGATCAGTACGATTTTCCCCAGTGTGGATCAGTACGATTTCCCCCCAGTGTGGATCAGTACGGTTTCCCCGCAGTGTGGACCAGTCCGATGTCCCCCAGTGTGCACCAGTACGATTTCCCCCAGTGTGGACCAGTACGATTTCCCCCAGTGTGGATCAGTACGATTTCCCCCAGTGTGGACCAGTACGATTTCCCCCAGTGTGGATCAGTACGATTTCCCCCAGTACGTATCAGTAAGATTTCCCCCAGTACGTATCAGTAAGATTTCCCCCAGTACGGATCAGTAAGATTTCCCCCCAGTATGGACCAGTCCGATGTCCCCCAGTGTGGACCTGTACGATTTCCCCCAGTGTGGACCAGTACGATTTCCCCCAGTGAGGATCAGTACGATTTCCCCCCAGTGTGGATCAGTACGATTTCCCCCAGTGTGGATCAGTACGATTTCCCCCCAGTGTGGATCAGTAAGGTTTCCCCACAGTGTGGATCAGTACGGTTTCCCCACAGTGTGGATCAGTACGGTTTCCCCCAGTCCGGATCAGTACGATTTCCCCCAGTGCGGATCAGTACGATTTCCCCCAGTACGGATCGGTACGATTTCCCCCAGTATGGATCGGTACGATTTCCCCTAGTGTGGACCAGTACGATTTCCCCCAGTACGGATCAGTACGATTTCCCCCAGTACGGATCAGTGCGATTTCCCCCAGTACGGATCAGTGCGATTTGCCCCCAGTGTGGACCAGTACGATTTCCCCCAGTGTGGACCAGTACGATTTCCCCCAGTCTGGATCAGTACGCTATTCCCCCAGTGTGGATCAGTACGCTTTCCCCCCACTGTGGATCAGTACGCTTTCCCCCCCAGTGTGGATCAGTACGATTTCCCCCCAGTGTGGATCAGTACGATTTCCCCCAGTGTGGATCAGTACGATTTCCCCCAGTACGGATCAGTATGATTTCCCCCAGTACGGATCAGTACGATTTCCCCCCAGAGTGGATCAGTACGATTTCCCCCCAGTGTGGATCAGTACGATTTCCCCCAGTGTGGACCAGTACGATTTCCCCCAGTGTGGATCAGTACGATTTCCCCTAGTACGGATCAGTACGATTTCCCCCAGTATGTACCAGTAAGATTTCCCCCCAGTGTGGACCAGTCCGATGTCCCCCAGTGTGGACCAGTACGATTTCCCCCAGTGTGGACCAGTACGATTTCCCCCAATGTGGATCAGTACGATTTCCCCCCAGTGTGGATCAGTACGATTTCCCCCCAGTGTGGATCTGTACGATTTTCCCCAGTGTGGATCAGTACGATTTTCCCCAGTGTGGATCAGTACGATTTCCCCCCAGTGTGGACCAGTCCGATGTCCCCCAGTGTGGACCAGTACGATTTCCCCCAGTGTGGACCAGTACGATTTCCCCCAGTGTGGATCAGTACGATTTCCCCCAGTGTGGACCCGTACAATTTCCCCCAGTGTGGATCAGTACGATTTCCCCCAGTACGTATCAGTACGATTTCCCCCAGTACGGATCAGTAAGATTTCCCCCCAGTATGGACCAGTCCGAAGTCCCCCAGTGTGGACCTGTACGATTTCCCCCAGTGTGCACCAGTACGATTTCCCCCAGTGTGGATCAGTACGATTTCCCCCAGTGTGGATCAGTACGATTTCCCCCAGTGTGGATCAGTAAGATTTCTCCCCAGTTCGGATCAGTACGATTTCCCCCCAGTGTGGATCAGTACGATTTCCCCCTGTGTGGATCAGTACGATTTCCCCCTGTGTGGATCAGTACGATTTCCCCCAGTGTGGATATGTATGATTTACCCCTGTGTGGATCAGTACGATTTACCCAGTATGGATCAGTATGATATCCACCAGTATGGACCAGTACGATTTCCCCCAGTGTGGATCAGTACGATTTCCCCCAGTGTGGACCAGTACGATTTCCCCCAGTGTGGATCAGTACGATTTCCCCCAGTACGGATCAGTACGATTTCCCCCAGTATGTACCAGTAAGATTTCCCCCCAGTGTGGACCAGTCCGATGTCCCCCAGTGTGGACCAGTACGATTTCCCCCAGTGTGGATCAGTACGATTTCCCCCCAGTGTGGATCAGTACGATTTCCCCCCAGTGTGGATCAGTACGGTTTTCCCCAGTGTGGATCAGTACGATTTCCCCCCAGTGTGTATCAGTACGATTTCCCCCCAGTGTGGACCAGTCCGATGTCCCCCAGTGTGGACCAGTACGATTTCCCCCAGTGTGGATCAGTACGATTTCCCCCAGTACGTATCAGTACGATTTCCCGCTGTACGGATCAGTAAGATTTCCCCCCAGTATGGACCAGTCCGATGTCCTCCAGTGTGGAGCTGTACGATTTCCCCCAGTGTGGACCAGTACGATTTCCCCCAGTGTGGATCAGTACGATTTCCGCCAGTGTGGATCAGTATGATTTCCCCCAGTGTGGATCAGTACGATTTCCCCCCAGTGTGGATCAGTACGGTTTCCCCATAGTGTGGACCAGTACGGTTTCCCCCAGTACGGATCGGTACGATTTCCCCCAGTACGGATCGGTACGATTTCCCTCAGTGTGGATCGGTACGATTTCCCCCTGTGTGGATCGGTACGATTTCCCCCAGTGTGGACCAGTACGATTTCCACCAGTGTGGACCAGTACGATTTCCCCCAGTGGGGACCAGTACGATTTCCCCCAGTACGGATCAGTACGATCTCCCCCTGTATGGATCAGTGCGATTTTCCCCCAGTGTGGATCAGTACGATTTCCCCCAGTGTGGACTAGTACGATTTCCCCCAGTGTGGATCAGTACGATTTCCCCCAGTGTGGATCAGTACCATTTCCCCCAGTCTGGATCAGTACGCTTCCCCCCCCAGTGTGGATCAGTACGCTTTCCCCCAGTGTGGGTCAGTACGATTTCCCCCAGTGCGGATCAGTACGATTTCCCCCAGTACGGATCAGTACGATTTCCCCAAGTTCGGATCAGTACGATTTCCCCCAGTGTGGATCATTACGATTTCCCCCATTGTGGATCAGTAAGATTTCCCCCCAGTACGGATCAGTACGATTTCCCCCCAGTGTGGATCAGTACGATTTCCCCCCAGTGTGGATCAGTACGATTTTCCCCAGTGTGGATCAGTACGATTTCCCCCCAGTGTGGATCAGTACGGTTTCCCCGCAGTGTGGACCAGTCCGATGTCCCCCAGTGTGCACCAGTACGATTTCCCCCAGTGTGGACCAGTACGATTTCCCCCAGTGTGGATCAGTACGATTTCCCCCAGTGTGGACCAGTACGATTTCCCCCAGTGTGGATCAGTACGATTTCCCCCAGTACGTATCAGTAAGATTTCCCCCAGTACGTATCAGTAAGATTTCCCCCAGTACGGATCAGTAACATTTCCCCCCAGTATGGACCAGTCCGATGTCCCCCAGTGTGGACCTGTACGATTTCCCCCAGTGTGGACCAGTACGATTTCCCCCAGTGAGGATCAGTACGATTTCCCCCCAGTGTGGATCAGTACGATTTCCCCCAGTGTGGATCAGTACGATTTCCCCCCAGTGTGGATCAGTAAGGTTTCCCCACAGTGTGGATCAGTACGGTTTCCCCACAGTGTGGATCAGTACGGTTTCCCCCAGTCCGGATCAGTACGATTTCCCCCAGTGCGGATCAGTACGATTTCCCCCAGTACGGATCGGTACGATTTCCCCCAGTATGGATCGGTACGATTTCCCCTAGTGTGGACCAGTACGATTTCCCCCAGTACGGATCAGTACGATTTCCCCCAGTACGGATCAGTGCGATTTCCCCCAGTACGGATCAGTGCGATTTTCCCCCAGTGTGGACCAGTACGATTTCCCCCAGTGTGGACCAGTACGATTTCCCCCAGTCTGGATCAGTACGATTTCCCCCAGTGTGGATCAGTACGATTTCCCCCAGTGTGGATCAGTAAGATTTCTCCCCAGTTCGGATCAGTACGATTTCCCCCCAGTGTGGATCAGTACGATTTCCCCCTGTGTGGATCAGTACGATTTCCCCCTGTGTGGATCAGTACGATTTCCCCCAGTGTGGATATGTATGATTTACCCCTGTGTGGATCAGTACGATTTACCCAGTATGGATCAGTATGATATCCACCAGTATGGACCAGTACGATTTCCCCCAGTGTGGATCAGTACGATTTCCCCCAGTGTGGACCAGTACGATTTCCCCCAGTGTGGATCAGTACGATTTCCCCCAGTACGGATCAGTACGATTTCCCCCAGTATGTACCAGTAAGATTTCCCCCCAGTGTGGACCAGTCCGATGTCCCCCAGTGTGGACCAGTACGATTTCCCCCAGTGTGGATCAGTACGATTTCCCCCCAGTGTGGATCAGTACGATTTCCCCCCAGTGTGGATCAGTACGGTTTTCCCCAGTGTGGATCAGTACGATTTCCCCCCAGTGTGTATCAGTACGATTTCCCCCCAGTGTGGACCAGTCCGATGTCCCCCAGTGTGGACCAGTACGATTTCCCCCAGTGTGGATCAGTACGATTTCCCCCAGTACGTATCAGTACGATTTCCCGCTGTACGGATCAGTAAGATTTCCCCCCAGTATGGACCAGTCCGATGTCCTCCAGTGTGGAGCTGTACGATTTCCCCCAGTGTGGACCAGTACGATTTCCCCCAGTGTGGATCAGTACGATTTCCGCCAGTGTGGATCAGTATGATTTCCCCCAGTGTGGATCAGTACGATTTCCCCCCAGTGTGGATCAGTACGGTTTCCCCATAGTGTGGACCAGTACGGTTTCCCCCAGTACGGATCGGTACGATTTCCCCCAGTACGGATCGGTACGATTTCCCTCAGTGTGGATCGGTACGATTTCCCCCTGTGTGGATCGGTACGATTTCCCCCAGTGTGGACCAGTACGATTTCCACCAGTGTGGACCAGTACGATTTCCCCCAGTGGGGACCAGTACGATTTCCCCCAGTACGGATCAGTACGATCTCCCCCTGTATGGATCAGTGCGATTTTCCCCCAGTGTGGATCAGTACGATTTCCCCCAGTGTGGACTAGTACGATTTCCCCCAGTGTGGATCAGTACGATTTCCCCCAGTCTGGATCAGTACGCTTCCCCCCCCAGTGTGGATCAGTACGCTTTCCCCCAGTGTGGGTCAGTACGATTTCCCCCAGTGCGGATCAGTACGATTTCCCCCAGTACGGATCAGTACGATTTCCCCAAGTTCGGATCAGTACGATTTCCCCCAGTGTGGATCATTACGATTTCCCCCATTGTGGATCAGTAAGATTTCCCCCCAGTACGGATCAGTACGATTTCCCCCCAGTGTGGATCAGTACGATTTCCCCCCAGTGTGGATCAGTACGATTTTCCCCAGTGTGGATCAGTACGATTTCCCCCCAGTGTGGATCAGTACGGTTTCCCCGCAGTGTGGACCAGTCCGATGTCCCCCAGTGTGCACCAGTACGATTTCCCCCAGTGTGGACCAGTACGATTTCCCCCAGTGTGGATCAGTACGATTTCCCCCAGTGTGGACCAGTACGATTTCCCCCAGTGTGGATCAGTACGATTTCCCCCAGTACGTATCAGTAAGATTTCCCCCAGTACGTATCAGTAAGATTTCCCCCAGTACGGATCAGTAACATTTCCCCCCAGTATGGACCAGTCCGATGTCCCCCAGTGTGGACCTGTACGATTTCCCCCAGTGTGGACCAGTACGATTTCCCCCAGTGAGGATCAGTACGATTTCCCCCCAGTGTGGATCAGTACGATTTCCCCCAGTGTGGATCAGTACGATTTCCCCCCAGTGTGGATCAGTAAGGTTTCCCCACAGTGTGGATCAGTACGGTTTCCCCACAGTGTGGATCAGTACGGTTTCCCCCAGTCCGGATCAGTACGATTTCCCCCAGTGCGGATCAGTACGATTTCCCCCAGTACGGATCGGTACGATTTCCCCCAGTATGGATCGGTACGATTTCCCCTAGTGTGGACCAGTACGATTTCCCCCAGTACGGATCAGTACGATTTCCCCCAGTACGGATCAGTGCGATTTCCCCCAGTACGGATCAGTGCGATTTTCCCCCAGTGTGGACCAGTACGATTTCCCCCAGTGTGGACCAGTACGATTTCCCCCAGTCTGGATCAGTACGATTTCCCCCAGTGTGGATCAGTACGATTTCCCCCAGTGTGGATCAGTAAGATTTCTCCCCAGTTCGGATCAGTACGATTTCCCCCCAGTGTGGATCAGTACGATTTCCCCCTGTGTGGATCAGTACGATTTCCCCCTGTGTGGATCAGTACGATTTCCCCCAGTGTGGATATGTATGATTTACCCCTGTGTGGATCAGTACGATTTACCCAGTATGGATCAGTATGATATCCACCAGTATGGACCAGTACGATTTCCCCCAGTGTGGATCAGTACGATTTCCCCCAGTGTGGACCAGTACGATTTCCCCCAGTGTGGATCAGTACGATTTCCCCCAGTACGGATCAGTACGATTTCCCCCAGTATGTACCAGTAAGATTTCCCCCCAGTGTGGACCAGTCCGATGTCCCCCAGTGTGGACCAGTACGATTTCCCCCAGTGTGGATCAGTACGATTTCCCCCCAGTGTGGATCAGTACGATTTCCCCCCAGTGTGGATCAGTACGGTTTTCCCCAGTGTGGATCAGTACGATTTCCCCCCAGTGTGTATCAGTACGATTTCCCCCCAGTGTGGACCAGTCCGATGTCCCCCAGTGTGGACCAGTACGATTTCCCCCAGTGTGGATCAGTACGATTTCCCCCAGTACGTATCAGTACGATTTCCCGCTGTACGGATCAGTAAGATTTCCCCCCAGTATGGACCAGTCCGATGTCCTCCAGTGTGGAGCTGTACGATTTCCCCCAGTGTGGACCAGTACGATTTCCCCCAGTGTGGATCAGTACGATTTCCGCCAGTGTGGATCAGTATGATTTCCCCCAGTGTGGATCAGTACGATTTCCCCCCAGTGTGGATCAGTACGGTTTCCCCATAGTGTGGACCAGTACGGTTTCCCCCAGTACGGATCGGTACGATTTCCCCCAGTACGGATCGGTACGATTTCCCTCAGTGTGGATCGGTACGATTTCCCCCTGTGTGGATCGGTACGATTTCCCCCAGTGTGGACCAGTACGATTTCCACCAGTGTGGACCAGTACGATTTCCCCCAGTGGGGACCAGTACGATTTCCCCCAGTACGGATCAGTACGATCTCCCCCTGTATGGATCAGTGCGATTTTCCCCCAGTGTGGATCAGTACGATTTCCCCCAGTGTGGACTAGTACGATTTCCCCCAGTGTGGATCAGTACGATTTCCCCCAGTCTGGATCAGTACGCTTCCCCCCCCAGTGTGGATCAGTACGCTTTCCCCCAGTGTGGGTCAGTACGATTTCCCCCAGTGCGGATCAGTAGGATTTCCCCCAGTACGGATCAGTACGATTTCCCCAAGTTCGGATCAGTACGATTTCCCCCAGTGTGGATCATTACGATTTCCCCCATTGTGGATCAGTAAGATTTCCCCCCAGTACGGATCAGTACGATTTCCCCCCAGTGTGGATCAGTACGATTTCCCCCCAGTGTGGATCAGTACGATTTTCCCCAGTGTGGATCAGTACGATTTCCCCCAAGTGTGGATCAGTACGGTTTCCCCGCAGTGTGGACCAGTCCGATGTCCCCCAGTGTGCACCAGTACGATTTCCCCCAGTGTGGACCAGTACGATTTCCCCCAGTGTGGATCAGTACGATTTCCCCCAGTGTGGACCAGTACGATTTCCCCCAGTGTGGATCAGTACGATTTCCCCCAGTACGTATCAGTAAGATTTCCCCCAGTACGTATCAGTAAGATTTCCCCCAGTACGGATCAGTAACATTTCCCCCCAGTATGGACCAGTCCGATGTCCCCCAGTGTGGACCTGTACGATTTCCCCCAGTGTGGACCAGTACGATTTCCCCCAGTGAGGATCAGTACGATTTCCCCCCAGTGTGGATCAGTACGATTTCCCCCAGTGTGGATCAGTACGATTTCCCCCCAGTGTGGATCAGTAAGGTTTCCCCACAGTGTGGATCAGTACGGTTTCCCCTCAGTGTGGATCAGTACGGTTTCCCCCAGTCCGGATCAGTACGATTTCCCCCAGTGCGGATCAGTACGATTTCCCCCAGTACGGATCGGTACGATTTCCCCCAGTATGGATCGGTACGATTTCCCCTAGTGTGGACCAGTACGATTTCCCCCAGTACGGATCAGTACGATTTCCCCCAGTACGGATCAGTGCGATTTCCCCCAGTACGGATCAGTGCGATTTGCCCCCAGTGTGGACCAGTACGATTTCCCCCAGTGTGGACCAGTACGATTTCCCCCAGTCTGGATCAGTACGCTATTCCCCCAGTGTGGATCAGTACGCTTTCCCCCCACTGTGGATCAGTACGCTTTCCCCCCCAGTGTGGATCAGTACGATTTCCCCCCAGTGTGGATCAGTACGATTTCCCCCAGTGTGGATCAGTACGATTTCCCCCAGTACGGATCAGTATGATTTCCCCCAGTACGGATCAGTACGATTTCCCCCCAGAGTGGATCAGTACGATTTCCCCCCAGTGTGGATCAGTACGATTTCCCCCAGTGTGGACCAGTACGATTTCCCCCAGTGTGGATCAGTACGATTTCCCCTAGTACGGATCAGTACGATTTCCCCCAGTATGTACCAGTAAGATTTCCCCCCAGTGTGGACCAGTCCGATGTCCCCCAGTGTGGACCAGTACGATTTCCCCCAGTGTGGACCAGTACGATTTCCCCCAATGTGGATCAGTACGATTTCCCCCCAGTGTGGATCAGTACGATTTCCCCCCAGTGTGGATCTGTACGATTTTCCCCAGTGTGGATCAGTACGATTTTCCCCAGTGTGGATCAGTACGATTTCCCCCCAGTGTGGACCAGTCCGATGTCCCCCAGTGTGGACCAGTACGATTTCCCCCAGTGTGGACCAGTACGATTTCCCCCAGTGTGGATCAGTACGATTTCCCCCAGTGTGGACCCGTACAATTTCCCCCAGTGTGGATCAGTACGATTTCCCCCAGTACGTATCAGTACGATTTCCCCCAGTACGGATCAGTAAGATTTCCCCCCAGTATGGACCAGTCCGAAGTCCCCCAGTGTGGACCTGTACGATTTCCCCCAGTGTGGACCAGTACGATTTCCCCCAGTGTGGATCAGTACGATTTCCCCCAGTGTGGATCAGTACGATTTCCCCCAGTGTGGATCAGAACGGTTTCCCCACAGTGTGGATCGGTACGGTTTCCCCCGGTACGGATCGGTACGATTTCCCCCAGTACGGATCAGTACGATTTCCCCCAGTGTGGATCGGTACGATTTCCCACTTTGTGGATCGGTACGATTTCCCCCAGTGTGGACCGGTACGATTTCCCCCAGTGTGGACCAGTACGATTTCCCCCAGTGGGGATCAGTGTGATTTTCCCCCAGTGTGGATCAGTACGATTTCCCCCAGTACGGATCAGTGCGATTTCCCCCAGTACGGATCAGTGCGATTTGCCCCCAGTGTGGACAAGTACGATTTCCCCCAGTGTGGACCAGTACGATTTCCCC
Organism: Hypanus sabinus; assembly: GCF_030144855.1. Lineage (NCBI taxonomy): Eukaryota > Metazoa > Chordata > Chondrichthyes > Myliobatiformes > Dasyatidae > Hypanus > Hypanus sabinus. Next base: position 133,604,075 of record NC_082706.1, read on the forward strand.
CAGTCTGGATCAGTACGCTATTCCCCCAGTGTGGATCAGTACGCTTTCCCCCCAGTGTGGATCAGTACGCTTTCCCCCCCAGTGTGGATCAGTATGATTTCCCCCCAGTGTGGATCAGTACGATTTCCCCCAGTGTGGATCAGTGCGATTTCCCCCAATGTGGATCAGTACGATTTCCCCCAGTGTGGATCAGAACGATTTCCCCCAGTACGGATCAGTACGATTTCCCCCAGTGTGGATCAGTACGATTTCCCCCAGTGTGGATCAGAACGATTTCCCCCAGTACGGATCAGTACGATTTCCCCCAGTGTGGACCAGTACGATTTTCCCCCAGTGTGGACCAGTACGATTTCCCCCAGTGTGGACCAGTACGATTTCCCCAGTGTGGATCAGTACGATTTCCCCCAGTGTGGATCAGTACCATTTCCCCCAGTCTGGATCAGTACGCTTTCCCCCCCAGTGTGGATCAGTACGCTTTCCCCCAGTGTGGGTCAGTACGATTTCCCCCAGTGCGGATCAGTACGATTTCCCCCAGTGCGGATCAGTACGATTTCCCCAAGTTTGGATCAGTACGATTTCCCCCAGTGTGGATCAGTACGATTTCCCCCAGTGTGGATCAGTATGATTTCCCCCCAGTGTGGATCAGTACGATTTCCCCCTGTGTGGATCAGTACGATTTCCCCCAGTGTGGATCAGTAAGATTTCTCCCCAGTTCGGATCAGTACGATTTCCCCCCAGTGTGGATCAGTACGATTTCCCCCTGTGTGGATCAGTACGATTTCCCCCTGTGTGGATCAGTACGATTTCCCCCAGTGTGGATATGTATGATTTACCCCTGTGTGGATCAGTACGATTTACCCAGTATGGATCAGTATGATATCCACCAGTATGGACCAGTACGATTTCCCCCAGTGTGGATCAGTACGATTTCCCCCCAGTCTGGATCAGTACGATTTCCCCCCAGTCTGGATCAGTACGATATCCCCCCGGTCTGGATCTGTACGATTTCCCCCAGCACGGATCGGTACGATTTCCCCCAGTACGGATCGGTACGATTTCCCCTAGTGTGGACCAGTACGATTTCCCCCAGTGGGGATCAGTATGATTTCCACCAGTACGGATCAGTACGATTTCCCCCAGTACGGATCAGTGCGATTTCCCCCAGTACAGATCAGTGTGATTTGCCCCCAGTGTGGACCAGTACGATTTCCCCCAGTGTGGACCAGTACGATTTCCCCCAGTGTGGACCAGTACGATTTCCCCCAGTCTGGATCAGTACGCTATTCCCCCAGTGTGGATCAGTACGCTTTCCCCCCAGTGTGGATCAGTACGCTTTCCCCCCCAGTGTGGATCAGTACGATTTCCCCCCAGTGTAGATCAGTACGATTTCCCCCAGTGTGGATCAGTACGATTTCCCCCAGTACGGATCAGTATGATTTCCCCCAGTACGGATCAGTACGATTTCCCCCCAGTGTGGATCAGTACGATTTCCCCAGTGTGGATCAGTACGATTTCCCCAGTGTGGATCAGTACGATTTCCCCCAGTGTGGATCAGTACCATTTCCCCCAGTCTGGATCAGTACGCTTTCCCCCCCAGTGTGGATCAGTACGCTTTCCCCCAGTGTGGGTCAGTACGATTTCCCCCAGTGCGGATCAGTACGATTTCCCCCAGTACGGATCAGTACGATTTCCCCAAGTGTGGACCAGTACGATTTCCCCCAGTGGGGATCAGTATGATTTCCACCAGTACGGATCAGTACGATTTCCCCCAGTACGGATCAGTGCGATTTCCCCCAGTACAGATCAGTGTGATTTGCCCCCAGTGTGGACCAGTACGATTTCCCCCAGTGTGGACCAGTACGATTTCCCCCAGTGTGGACCAGTACGATTTCCCCCAGTCTGGATCAGTACGCTATTCCCCCAGTGTGGATCAGTACGCTTTCCCCCCAGTGTGGATCAGTACGCTTTCCCCCCCAGTGTGGATCAGTACGATTTCCCCCCAGTGTAGATCAGTACGATTTCCCCCAGTGTGGATCAGTACGATTTCCCCCAGTACGGATCAGTATGATTTCCCCCAGTACGGATCAGTACGATTTCCCCCCAGTGTGGATCAGTACGATTTCCCCAGTGTGGATCAGTACGATTTCCCCAGTGTGGATCAGTACGATTTCCCCCAGTGTGGATCAGTACCATTTCCCCCAGTCTGGATCAGTACGCTTTCCCCCCCAGTGTGGATCAGTACGCTTTCCCCCAGTGTGGGTCAGTACGATTTCCCCCAGTGCGGATCAGTACGATTTCCCCCAGTACGGATCAGTACGATTTCCCCAAGTTTGGATCAGTACGATTTCCCCCAGTGTGGATCAGTACGATTTCCCCCCAGTCTGGATCAGTACGATTTCCCCCCAGTCTGGATCAGTACGTTTTCCCCCAGTGTGGATCAGAACGGTTTCCCCACAGTGTGGATTGGTACGGTTTCCCCCGGTACGGATCGGTACGATTTCCCCCAGTACGGATCGGTACGATTTCCCCCAGTGTGGATCGGTACGATTTCCCCCTTTGTGGATCGGTACGATTTCCCCCAGTGTGGACCGGTACGATTTCCCCCAGTGTGGACCAGTACGATTTCCCCCAGTGGGGATCAGTGTGATTTTCCCCCAGTGTGGATCAGTACGATTTCCCCCAGTACGGATCAGTGCGATTTCCCCCAGTACGGATCAGTGCGATTTGCCCCCAGTGTGGACAAGTACGATTTCCCCCAGTGTGGACCAGTACGATTTCCCCCAGTCTGGATCAGTACGCTATTCCCCCAGTGTGGATCAGTACGCTTTCCCCCCAGTGTGGATCAGTACGCTTTCCCCCCCAGTGTGGATCAGTATGATTTCCCCCCAGTGTGGATCAGTACGATTTCCCCCAGTGTGGATCAGTGCGATTTCCCCCAATGTGGATCAGTACGATTTCCCCCAGTGTGGATCAGAACGATTTCCCCCAGTACGGATCAGTACGATTTCCCCCAGTGTGGATCAGTACGATTTCCCCCAGTGTGGATCAGAACGATTTCCCCCAGTACGGATCAGTACGATTTCCCCCAGTGTGGACCAGTACGATTTTCCCCCAGTGTGGACCAGTACGATTTCCCCCAGTGTGGACCAGTACGATTTCCCCAGTGTGGATCAGTACGATTTCCCCCAGTGTGGATCAGTACCATTTCCCCCAGTCTGGATCAGTACGCTTTCCCCCCCAGTGTGGATCAGTACGCTTTCCCCCAGTGTGGGTCAGTACGATTTCCCCCAGTGCGGATCAGTACGATTTCCCCCAGTGCGGATCAGTTCGATTTCCCCAAGTTTGGATCAGTACGATTTCCCCCAGTGTGGATCAGTACGATTTCCCCCAGTGTGGATCAGTACGATTTCCCCCAGTGTGGATCAGTACCATTTCCCCCAGTACGGATCAGTACGATTTCCCCAAGTTCGGATCAGTACGATTTCCCCCAGTGTGGATCAGTACGATTTCCCCCAGTGTGGATCAGTAAGATTTCTCCCCAGTTCGGATCAGTACGATTTCCCCCCAGTGTGGATCAGTACGATTTCCCCCTGTGTGGATCAGTACGATTTCCCCCTGTGTGGATCAGTACGATTTCCCCCAGTGTGGATATGTATGATTTACCCCTGTGTGGATCAGTACGATTTACCCAGTATGGATCAGTATGATATCCACCAGTATGGACCAGTACGATTTCCCCCAGTGTGGATCAGTACGATTTCCCCCCAGTCTGGATCAGTACGATTTCCCCCCAGTCTGGATCAGTACGATATCCCCCCGGTCTGGATCTGTACGATTTCCCCCAGCACGGATCAGTACGATTTCCCCCAGTACGGATCGGTACGATTTCCCCTAGTGTGGACCGGTACGATTTCCCCCAGTGGGGATCAGTATGATTTCCACCAGTACGGATCAGTACGATTTCCCCCAGTACGGATCAGTGCGATTTCCCCCAGTACAGATCAGTGTGATTTGCCCCCAGTGTGGACCAGTACGATTTCCCCCAGTGTGGACCAGTACGATTTCCCCCAGTGTGGACCAGTACGATTTCCCCCAGTCTGGATCAGTACACTATTCCCCCAGTGTGGATCAGAACGATTTCCCCCAGTACGGATCAGTACGATTTCCCCCAGTGTGGATCAGTACGATTTCCCCCAGTGTGGATCAGAACGATTTCCCCCAGTACGGATCAGTACGATTTCCCCCAGTGTGGACCAGTACGATTTTCCCCCAGTGTGGACCAGTACGATTTCCCCCAGTGTGGACCAGTACGATTTCCCCAGTGTGGATCAGTACGATTTCCCCCAGTGTGGATCAGTACCATTTCCCCCAGTCTGGATCAGTACGCTTTCCCCCCCAGTGTGGATCAGTACGCTTTCCCCCAGTGTGGGTCAGTACGATTTCCCCCAGTATGGATCAGTACGATTTCCCCCCAGTGTGGACCAGTACGATTTTCCCCCAGTGTGGACCAGTACGATTTCCCCCAGTGTGGACCAGTACGATTTCCCCAGTGTGGATCAGTACGATTTCCCCCAGTGTGGATCAGTACCATTTCCCCCAGTCTGGATCAGTACGCTTTCCCCCCCAGTGTGGATCAGTACGCTTTCCCCCAGTGTGGGTCAGTACGATTTCCCCCAGTGCGGATCAGTACGATTTCCCCCAGTGTGGATCAGTATGATTTCCCCCAGTACGGATCAGTACGATTTCCCCAAGTTCGGATCAGTACGATTTCCCCCAGTGTGGATCAGTACGATTTCCCCCATTGTGGATCAGTAAGATTTCCCCCCAGTACGGATCAGTACGATTTCCCCCCAGTGTGGATCAGTACGATTTCCCCCCAGTGTGGATCAGTACGATTTTCCCCAGTGTGGATCAGTACGATTTCCCCCCAGTGTGGATCAGTACGGTTTCCCCGCAGTGTGGACCAGTCCGATGTCCCCCAGTGTGCACCAGTACGATTTCCCCCAGTGTGGACCAGTACGATTTCCCCCAGTGTGGATCAGTACGATTTCCCCCAGTGTGGACCAGTACGATTTCCCCCAGTGTGGATCAGTACGATTTCCCCCAGTACGTATCAGTAAGATTTCCCCCAGTACGTATCAGTAAGATTTCCCCCAGTACGGATCAGTAACATTTCCCCCCAGTATGGACCAGTCCGATGTCCCCCAGTGTGGACCTGTACGATTTCCCCCAGTGTGGACCAGTACGATTTCCCCCAGTGAGGATCAGTACGATTTCCCCCCAGTGTGGATCAGTACGATTTCCCCCAGTGTGGATCAGTACGATTTCCCCCCAGTGTGGATCAGTAAGGTTTCCCCACAGTGTGGATCAGTACGGTTTCCCCACAGTGTGGATCAGTACGGTTTCCCCCAGTCCGGATCAGTACGATTTCCCCCAGTGCGGATCAGTACGATTTCCCCCAGTACGGATCGGTACGATTTCCCCCAGTATGGATCGGTACGATTTCCCCTAGTGTGGACCAGTACGATTTCCCCCAGTACGGATCAGTACGATTTCCCCCAGTACGGATCAGTGCGATTTCCCCCAGTACGGATCAGTGCGATTTGCCCCCAGTGTGGACCAGTACGATTTCCCCCAGTGTGGACCAGTACGATTTCCCCCAGTCTGGATCAGTACGATTTCCCCCAGTGTGGATCAGTACGATTTCCCCCAGTGTGGATCAGTAAGATTTCTCCCCAGTTCGGATCAGTACGATTTCCCCCCAGTGTGGATCAGTACGATTTCCCCCTGTGTGGATCAGTACGATTTCCCCCTGTGTGGATCAGTACGATTTCCCCCAGTGTGGATATGTATGATTTACCCCTGTGTGGATCAGTACGATTTACCCAGTATGGATCAGTATGATATCCACCAGTATGGACCAGTACGATTTCCCCCAGTGTGGATCAGTACGATTTCCCCCAGTGTGGACCAGTACGATTTCCCCCAGTGTGGATCAGTACGATTTCCCCCAGTACGGATCAGTACGATTTCCCCCAGTATGTACCAGTAAGATTTCCCCCCAGTGTGGACCAGTCCGATGTCCCCCAGTGTGGACCAGTACGATTTCCCCCAGTGTGGATCAGTACGATTTCCCCCCAGTGTGGATCAGTACGATTTCCCCCCAGTGTGGATCAGTACGGTTTTCCCCAGTGTGGATCAGTACGATTTCCCCCCAGTGTGTATCAGTACGATTTCCCCCCAGTGTGGACCAGTCCGATGTCCCCCAGTGTGGACCAGTACGATTTCCCCCAGTGTGGATCAGTACGATTTCCCCCAGTACGTATCAGTACGATTTCCCGCTGTACGGATCAGTAAGATTTCCCCCCAGTATGGACCAGTCCGATGTCCTCCAGTGTGGAGCTGTACGATTTCCCCCAGTGTGGACCAGTACGATTTCCCCCAGTGTGGATCAGTACGATTTCCGCCAGTGTGGATCAGTATGATTTCCCCCAGTGTGGATCAGTACGATTTCCCCCCAGTGTGGATCAGTACGGTTTCCCCATAGTGTGGACCAGTACGGTTTCCCCCAGTACGGATCGGTACGATTTCCCCCAGTACGGATCGGTACGATTTCCCTCAGTGTGGATCGGTACGATTTCCCCCTGTGTGGATCGGTACGATTTCCCCCAGTGTGGACCAGTACGATTTCCACCAGTGTTGACCAGTACGATTTCCCCCAGTGGGGACCAGTACGATTTCCCCCAGTACGGATCAGTACGATCTCCCCCTGTATGGATCAGTGCGATTTTCCCCCAGTGTGGATCAGTACGATTTCCCCCAGTGTGGACTAGTACGATTTCCCCCAGTGTGGATCAGTACGATTTCCCCCAGTCTGGATCAGTACGCTTCCCCCCCCAGTGTGGATCAGTACGCTTTCCCCCAGTGTGGGTCAGTACGATTTCCCCCAGTGCGGATCAGTACGATTTCCCCCAGTACGGATCAGTACGATTTCCCCAAGTTCGGATCAGTACGATTTCCCCCAGTGTGGATCATTACGATTTCCCCCATTGTGGATCAGTAAGATTTCCCCCCAGTACGGATCAGTACGATTTCCCCCCAGTGTGGATCAGTACGATTTCCCCCCAGTGTGGATCAGTACGATTTTCCCCAGTGTGGATCAGTACGATTTCCCCCCAGTGTGGATCAGTACGGTTTCCCCGCAGTGTGGACCAGTCCGATGTCCCCCAGTGTGCACCAGTACGATTTCCCCCAGTGTGGACCAGTACGATTTCCCCCAGTGTGGATCAGTACGATTTCCCCCAGTGTGGACCAGTACGATTTCCCCCAGTGTGGATCAGTACGATTTCCCCCAGTACGTATCAGTAAGATTTCCCCCAGTACGTATCAGTAAGATTTCCCCCAGTACGGATCAGTAACATTTCCCCCCAGTATGGACCAGTCCGATGTCCCCCAGTGTGGACCTGTACGATTTCCCCCAGTGTGGACCAGTACGATTTCCCCCAGTGAGGATCAGTACGATTTCCCCCCAGTGTGGATCAGTACGATTTCCCCCAGTGTGGATCAGTACGATTTCCCCCCAGTGTGGATCAGTAAGGTTTCCCCACAGTGTGGATCAGTACGGTTTCCCCACAGTGTGGATCAGTACGGTTTCCCCCAGTCCGGATCAGTACGATTTCCCCCAGTGCGGATCAGTACGATTTCCCCCAGTACGGATCGGTACGATTTCCCCCAGTATGGATCGGTACGATTTCCCCTAGTGTGGACCAGTACGATTTCCCCCAGTACGGATCAGTACGATTTCCCCCAGTACGGATCAGTGCGATTTCCCCCAGTACGGATCAGTGCGATTTGCCCCCAGTGTGGACCAGTACGATTTCCCCCAGTGTGGACCAGTACGATTTCCCCCAGTCTGGATCAGTACGCTATTCCCCCAGTGTGGATCAGTACGCTTTCCCCCCACTGTGGATCAGTACGCTTTCCCCCCCAGTGTGGATCAGTACGATTTCCCCCCAGTGTGGATCAGTACGATTTCCCCCAGTGTGGATCAGTACGATTTCCCCCAGTACGGATCAGTATGATTTCCCCCAGTACGGATCAGTACGATTTCCCCCCAGAGTGGATCAGTACGATTTCCCCCCAGTGTGGATCAGTACGATTTCCCCCAGTGTGGACCAGTACGATTTCCCCCAGTGTGGATCAGTACGATTTCCCCTAGTACGGATCAGTACGATTTCCCCCAGTATGTACCAGTAAGATTTCCCCCCAGTGTGGACCAGTCCGATGTCCCCCAGTGTGGACCAGTACGATTTCCCCCAGTGTGGACCAGTACGATTTCCCCCAATGTGGATCAGTACGATTTCCCCCCAGTGTGGATCAGTACGATTTCCCCCCAGTGTGGATCTGTACGATTTTCCCCAGTGTGGATCAGTACGATTTTCCCCAGTGTGGATCAGTACGATTTCCCCCCAGTGTGGACCAGTCCGATGTCCCCCAGTGTGGACCAGTACGATTTCCCCCAGTGTGGACCAGTACGATTTCCCCCAGTGTGGATCAGTACGATTTCCCCCAGTGTGGACCCGTACAATTTCCCCCAGTGTGGATCAGTACGATTTCCCCCAGTACGTATCAGTACGATTTCCCCCAGTACGGATCAGTAAGATTTCCCCCCAGTATGGACCAGTCCGAAGTCCCCCAGTGTGGACCTGTACGATTTCCCCCAGTGTGGACCAGTACGATTTCCGCCAGTGTGGATCAGTATGATTTCCCCCAGTGTGGATCAGTACGATTTCCCCCCAGTGTGGATCAGTACGGTTTCCCCATAGTGTGGACCAGTACGGTTTCCCCCAGTACGGATCGGTACGATTTCCCCCAGTACGGATCGGTACGATTTCCCTCAGTGTGGATCGGTACGATTTCCCCCTGTGTGGATCGGTACGATTTCCCCCAGTGTGGACCAGTACGATTTCCACCAGTGTTGACCAGTACGATTTCCCCCAGTGGGGACCAGTACGATTTCCCCCAGTACGGATCAGTACGATCTCCCCCTGTATGGATCAGTGCGATTTTCCCCCAGTGTGGATCAGTACGATTTCCCCCAGTGTGGACTAGTACGATTTCCCCCAGTGTGGATCAGTACGATTTCCCCCAGTCTGGATCAGTACGCTTCCCCCCCCAGTGTGGATCAGTACGCTTTCCCCCAGTGTGGGTCAGTACGATTTCCCCCAGTGCGGATCAGTACGATTTCCCCCAGTACGGATCAGTACGATTTCCCCAAGTTCGGATCAGTACGATTTCCCCCAGTGTGGATCATTACGATTTCCCCCATTGTGGATCAGTAAGATTTCCCCCCAGTACGGATCAGTACGATTTCCCCCCAGTGTGGATCAGTACGATTTCCCCCCAGTGTGGATCAGTACGATTTTCCCCAGTGTGGATCAGTACGATTTCCCCCCAGTGTGGATCAGTACGGTTTCCCCGCAGTGTGGACCAGTCCGATGTCCCCCAGTGTGCACCAGTACGATTTCCCCCAGTGTGGACCAGTACGATTTCCCCCAGTGTGGATCAGTACGATTTCCCCCAGTGTGGACCAGTACGATTTCCCCCAGTGTGGATCAGTACGATTTCCCCCAGTACGTATCAGTAAGATTTCCCCCAGTACGTATCAGTAAGATTTCCCCCAGTACGGATCAGTAACATTTCCCCCCAGTATGGACCAGTCCGATGTCCCCCAGTGTGGACCTGTACGATTTCCCCCAGTGTGGACCAGTACGATTTCCCCCAGTGAGGATCAGTACGATTTCCCCCCAGTGTGGATCAGTACGATTTCCCCCAGTGTGGATCAGTACGATTTCCCCCCAGTGTGGATCAGTAAGGTTTCCCCACAGTGTGGATCAGTACGGTTTCCCCACAGTGTGGATCAGTACGGTTTCCCCCAGTCCGGATCAGTACGATTTCCCCCAGTGCGGATCAGTACGATTTCCCCCAGTACGGATCGGTACGATTTCCCCCAGTATGGATCGGTACGATTTCCCCTAGTGTGGACCAGTACGATTTCCCCCAGTACGGATCAGTACGATTTCCCCCAGTACGGATCAGTGCGATTTCCCCCAGTACGGATCAGTGCGATTTGCCCCCAGTGTGGACCAGTACGATTTCCCCCAGTGTGGACCAGTACGATTTCCCCCAGTCTGGATCAGTACGCTATTCCCCCAGTGTGGATCAGTACGCTTTCCCCCCACTGTGGATCAGTACGCTTTCCCCCCCAGTGTGGATCAGTACGATTTCCCCCCAGTGTGGATCAGTACGATTTCCCCCAGTGTGGATCAGTACGATTTCCCCCAGTACGGATCAGTATGATTTCCCCCAGTACGGATCAGTACGATTTCCCCCCAGAGTGGATCAGTACGATTTCCCCCCAGTGTGGATCAGTACGATTTCCCCCAGTGTGGACCAGTACGATTTCCCCCAGTGTGGATCAGTACGATTTCCCCTAGTACGGATCAGTACGATTTCCCCCAGTATGTACCAGTAAGATTTCCCCCCAGTGTGGACCAGTCCGATGTCCCCCAGTGTGGACCAGTACGATTTCCCCCAGTGTGGACCAGTACGATTTCCCCCAATGTGGATCAGTACGATTTCCCCCCAGTGTGGATCAGTACGATTTCCCCCCAGTGTGGATCTGTACGATTTTCCCCAGTGTGGATCAGTACGATTTTCCCCAGTGTGGATCAGTACGATTTCCCCCCAGTGTGGACCAGTCCGATGTCCCCCAGTGTGGACCAGTACGATTTCCCCCAGTGTGGACCAGTACGATTTCCCCCAGTGTGGATCAGTACGATTTCCCCCAGTGTGGACCCGTACAATTTCCCCCAGTGTGGATCAGTACGATTTCCCCCAGTACGTATCAGTACGATTTCCCCCAGTACGGATCAGTAAGATTTCCCCCCAGTATGGACCAGTCCGAAGTCCCCCAGTGTGGACCTGTACGATTTCCCCCAGTGTGGACCAGTACGATTTCCCCCAGTGTGGATCAGTACGATTTCCCCCAGTGTGGATCAGTACGATTTCCCCCAGTGTGGATCAGAACGGTTTCCCCACAGTGTGGATCGGTACGGTTTCCCCCGGTACGGATCGGTACGATTTCCCCCAGTACGGATCAGTACGATTTCCCCCAGTGTGGATCGGTACGATTTCCCACTTTGTGGATCGGTACGATTTCCCCCAGTGTGGACCGGTACGATTTCCCCCAGTGTGGACCAGTACGATTTCCCCCAGTGGGGATCAGTGTGATTTTCCCCCAGTGTGGATCAGTACGATTTCCCCCAGTACGGATCAGTGCGATTTCCCCCAGTACGGATCAGTGCGATTTGCCCCCAGTGTGGACAAGTACGATTTCCCCCAGTGTGGACCAGTACGATTTCCCCCAGTCTGGATCAGTACGCTATTCCCCCAGTGTGGATCAGTACGCTTTCCCCCCAGTGTGGATCAGTACGCTTTCCCCCCCAGTGTGGATCAGTATGATTTCCCCCCAGTGTGGATCAGTACGATTTCCCCCAGTGTGGATCAGTGCGATTTCCCCCAATGTGGATCAGTACGATTTCCCCCAGTGTGGATCAGAACGATTTCCCCCAGTACGGATCAGTACGATTTCCCCCAGTGTGGATCAGTACGATTTCCCCCAGTGTGGATCAGAACGATTTCCCCCAGTACGGATCAGTACGATTTCCCCCAGTGTGGACCAGTACGATTTTCCCCCAGTGTGGACCAGTACGATTTCCCCCAGTGTGGACCAGTACGATTTCCCCAGTGTGGATCAGTACGATTTCCCCCAGTGTGGATCAGTACCATTTCCCCCAGTCTGGATCAGTACGCTTTCCCCCCCAGTGTGGATCAGTACGCTTTCCCCCAGTGTGGGTCAGTACGATTTCCCCCAGTGCGGATCAGTACGATTTCCCCCAGTGCGGATCAGTACGATTTCCCCAAGTTTGGATCAGTACGATTTCCCCCAGTGTGGATCAGTACGATTTCCCCCAGTGTGGATCAGTATGATTTCCCCCCAGTGTGGATCAGTACGATTTCCCCCTGTGTGGATCAGTACGATTTCCCCCAGTGTGGATCAGTACGATTTCCCCCAGTGTGGATCAGTAAGATTTCTCCCCAGTTCGGATCAGTACGATTTCCCCCCAGTGTGGATCAGTACGATTTCCCCCTGTGTGGATCAGTACGATTTCCCCCTGTGTGGATCAGTACGATTTCCCCCAGTGTGGATATGTATGATTTACCCCTGTGTGGATCAGTACGATTTACCCAGTATGGATCAGTATGATATCCACCAGTATGGACCAGTACGATTTCCCCCAGTGTGGATCAGTACGATTTCCCCCCAGTCTGGATCAGTACGATTTCCCCCCAGTCTGGATCAGTACGATATCCCCCCGGTCTGGATCTGTACGATTTCCCCCAGCACGGATCGGTACGATTTCCCCCAGTACGGATCGGTACGATTTCCCCTAGTGTGGACCAGTACGATTTCCCCCAGTGGGGATCAGTATGATTTCCACCAGTACGGATCAGTACGATTTCCCCCAGTACGGATCAGTGCGATTTCCCCCAGTACAGATCAGTGTGATTTGCCCCCAGTGTGGACCAGTACGATTTCCCCAGTGTGGATCAGTACGATTTCCCCAGTGTGGATCAGTACGATTTCCCCCAGTGTGGATCAGTACCATTTCCCCCAGTCTGGATCAGTACGCTTTCCCCCCCAGTGTGGATCAGTACGCTTTCCCCCAGTGTGGGTCAGTACGATTTCCCCCAGTGCGGATCAGTACGATTTCCCCCAGTACGGATCAGTACGATTTCCCCAAGTTTGGATCAGTACGATTTCCCCCAGTGTGGATCAGTACGATTTCCCCCCAGTCTGGATCAGTACGATTTCCCCCCAGTCTGGATCAGTACGTTTTCCCCCAGTGTGGATCAGAACGGTTTCCCCACAGTGTGGATTGGTACGGTTTCCCCCGGTACGGATCGGTACGATTTCCCCCAGTACGGATCGGTACGATTTCCCCCAGTGTGGATCGGTACGATTTCCCCCTTTGTGGATCGGTACGATTTCCCCCAGTGTGGACCGGTACGATTTCCCCCAGTGTGGACCAGTACGATTTCCCCCAGTGGGGATCAGTGTGATTTTCCCCCAGTGTGGATCAGTACGATTTCCCCCAGTACGGATCAGTGCGATTTCCCCCAGTACGGATCAGTGCGATTTGCCCCCAGTGTGGACAAGTACGATTTCCCCCAGTGTGGACCAGTACGATTTCCCCCAGTCTGGATCAGTACGCTATTCCCCCAGTGTGGATCAGTACGCTTTCCCCCCAGTGTGGATCAGTACGCTTTCCCCCCCAGTGTGGATCAGTATGATTTCCCCCCAGTGTGGATCAGTACGATTTCCCCCAGTGTGGATCAGTGCGATTTCCCCCAATGTGGATCAGTACGATTTCCCCCAGTGTGGATCAGAACGATTTCCCCCAGTACGGATCAGTACGATTTCCCCCAGTGTGGATCAGTACGATTTCCCCCAGTGTGGATCAGAACGATTTCCCCCAGTACGGATCAGTACGATTTCCCCCAGTGTGGACCAGTACGATTTTCCCCCAGTGTGGACCAGTACGATTTCCCCCAGTGTGGACCAGTACGATTTCCCCAGTGTGGATCAGTACGATTTCCCCCAGTGTGGATCAGTACCATTTCCCCCAGTCTGGATCAGTACGCTTTCCCCCCCAGTGTGGATCAGTACGCTTTCCCCCAGTGTGGGTCAGTACGATTTCCCCCAGTGCGGATCAGTACGATTTCCCCCAGTGCGGATCAGTTCGATTTCCCCAAGTTTGGATCAGTACGATTTCCCCCAGTGTGGATCAGTACGATTTCCCCCAGTGTGGATCAGTACGATTTCCCCCAGTGTGGATCAGTACCATTTCCCCCAGTACGGATCAGTACGATTTCCCCAAGTTCGGATCAGTACGATTTCCCCCAGTGTGGATCAGTACGATTTCCCCCAGTGTGGATCAGTAAGATTTCTCCCCAGTTCGGATCAGTACGATTTCCCCCCAGTGTGGATCAGTACGATTTCCCCCTGTGTGGATCAGTACGATTTCCCCCTGTGTGGATCAGTACGATTTCCCCCAGTGTGGATATGTATGATTTACCCCTGTGTGGATCAGTACGATTTACCCAGTATGGATCAGTATGATATCCACCAGTATGGACCAGTACGATTTCCCCCAGTGTGGATCAGTACGATTTCCCCCCAGTCTGGATCAGTACGATTTCCCCCCAGTCTGGATCAGTACGATATCCCCCCGGTCTGGATCTGTACGATTTCCCCCAGCACGGATCAGTACGATTTCCCCCAGTACGGATCGGTACGATTTCCCCTAGTGTGGACCGGTACGATTTCCCCCAGTGGGGATCAGTATGATTTCCACCAGTACGGATCAGTACGATTTCCCCCAGTACGGATCAGTGCGATTTCCCCCAGTACAGATCAGTGTGATTTGCCCCCAGTGTGGACCAGTACGATTTCCCCCAGTGTGGACCAGTACGATTTCCCCCAGTGTGGACCAGTACGATTTCCCCCAGTCTGGATCAGTACACTATTCCCCCAGTGTGGATCAGAACGATTTCCCCCAGTACGGATCAGTACGATTTCCCCCAGTGTGGATCAGTACGATTTCCCCCAGTGTGGATCAGAACGATTTCCCCCAGTACGGATCAGTACGATTTCCCCCAGTGTGGACCAGTACGATTTTCCCCCAGTGTGGACCAGTACGATTTCCCCCAGTGTGGACCAGTACGATTTCCCCAGTGTGGATCAGTACGATTTCCCCCAGTGTGGATCAGTACCATTTCCCCCAGTCTGGATCAGTACGCTTTCCCCCCCAGTGTGGATCAGTACGCTTTCCCCCAGTGTGGGTCAGTACGATTTCCCCCAGTATGGATCAGTACGATTTCCCCCCAGTGTGGACCAGTACGATTTTCCCCCAGTGTGGACCAGTACGATTTCCCCCAGTGTGGACCAGTACGATTTCCCCAGTGTGGATCAGTACGATTTCCCCCAGTGTGGATCAGTACCATTTCCCCCAGTCTGGATCAGTACGCTTTCCCCCCCAGTGTGGATCAGTACGCTTTCCCCCAGTGTGGGTCAGTACGATTTCCCCCAGTGCGGATCAGTACGATTTCCCCCAGTGTGGATCAGTATGATTTCCCCCAGTACGGATCAGTACGATTTCCCCAAGTTCGGATCAGTACGATTTCCCCCAGTGTGGATCAGTACGATTTCCCCCAGTGTGGATCAGTAAGATTTCTCCCCAGTTCGGATCAGTACGATTTCCCCCCAGTGTGGATCAGTACGATTTCCCCCTGTGTGGATCAGTACGATTTCCCCCTGTGTGGATCAGTACGATTTCCCCCAGTGTGGATATGTATGATTTACCCCTGTGTGGATCAGTACGATTTACCCAGTATGGATCAGTATGATATCCACCAGTATGGACCAGTACGATTTCCCCCAGTGTGGATCAGTACGATTTCCCCCCAGTCTGGATCAGTACGATTTCCCCCCAGTCTGGATCAGTACGATATCCCCCCGGTCTGGATCTGTACGATTTCCCCCAGCACGGATCAGTACGATTTCCCCCAGTACGGATCGGTACGATTTCCCCTAGTGTGGACCAGTACGATTTCCCCCAGTGGGGATCAGTATGATTTCCACCAGTACGGATCAGTACGATTTCCCCCAGTACGGATCAGTGCGATTTCCCCCAGTACAGATCAGTGTGATTTGCCCCCAGTGTGGACCAGTACGATTTCCCCCAGTGTGGACCAGTACGATTTCCCCCAGTGTGGACCAGTACGATTTCCCCCAGTCTGGATCAGTACGCTATTCCCCCAGTGTGGATCAGTACGCTTTCCCCCCAGTGTGGATCAGTACGCTTTCCCCCCCAGTGTGGATCAGTACGATTTCCCCCCAGTGTAGATCAGTACGATTTCCCCCAGTGTGGATCAGTACGATTTCCCCCAGTACGGATCAGTATGATTTCCCCCAGTACGGATCAGTACGATTTCCCCCCAGTGTGGATCAGTACGATTTCCCCAGTGTGGATCAGTACGATTTCCCCAGTGTGGATCAGTACGATTTCCCCCAGTGTGGATCAGTACCATTTCCCCCAGTCTGGATCAGTACGCTTTCCCCCCCAGTGTGGATCAGTACGCTTTCCCCCAGTGTGGGTCAGTACGATTTCCCCCAGTGCGGATCAGTACGATTTCCCCCAGTACGGATCAGTACGATTTCCCCAAGTGTGGACCAGTACGATTTCCCCCAGTGGGGATCAGTATGATTTCCACCAGTACGGATCAGTACGATTTCCCCCAGTACGGATCAGTGCGATTTCCCCCAGTACAGATCAGTGTGATTTGCCCCCAGTGTGGACCAGTACGATTTCCCCCAGTGTGGACCAGTACGATTTCCCCCAGTGTGGACCAGTACGATTTCCCCCAGTCTGGATCAGTACGCTATTCCCCCAGTGTGGATCAGTACGCTTTCCCCCCAGTGTGGATCAGTACGCTTTCCCCCCCAGTGTGGATCAGTACGATTTCCCCCCAGTGTAGATCAGTACGATTTCCCCCAGTGTGGATCAGTACGATTTCCCCCAGTACGGATCAGTATGATTTTCCCCAGTACGGATCAGTACGATTTCCCCCCAGTGTGGATCAGTACGATTTCCCCAGTGTGGATCAGTACGATTTCCCCAGTGTGGATCAGTACGATTTCCCCCAGTGTGGATCAGTACCATTTCCCCCAGTCTGGATCAGTACGCTTTCCCCCCCAGTGTGGATCAGTACGCTTTCCCCCAGTGTGGGTCAGTACGATTTCCCCCAGTGCGGATCAGTACGATTTCCCCCAGTACGGATCAGTACGATTTCCCCAAGTTTGGATCAGTACGATTTCCCCCAGTGTGGATCAGTACGATTTCCCCCCAGTCTGGATCAGTACGATTTCCCCCCAGTCTGGATCAGTACGTTTTCCCCCAGTGTGGATCAGAACGGTTTCCCCACAGTGTGGATTGGTACGGTTTCCCCCGGTACGGATCGGTACGATTTCCCCCAGTACGGATCGGTACGATTTCCCCCAGTGTGGATCGGTACGATTTCCCCCTTTGTGGATCGGTACGATTTCCCCCAGTGTGGACCGGTACGATTTCCCCCAGTGTGGACCAGTACGATTTCCCCCAGTGGGGATCAGTGTGATTTTCCCCCAGTGTGGATCAGTACGATTTCCCCCAGTACGGATCAGTGCGATTTCCCCCAGTACGGATCAGTGCGATTTGCCCCCAGTGTGGACAAGTACGATTTCCCCCAGTGTGGACCAGTACGATTTCCCCCAGTCTGGATCAGTACGCTATTCCCCCAGTGTGGATCAGTACGCTTTCCCCCCAGTGTGGATCAGTACGCTTTCCCCCCCAGTGTGGATCAGTATGATTTCCCCCCAGTGTGGATCAGTACGATTTCCCCCAGTGTGGATCAGTGCGATTTCCCCCAATGTGGATCAGTACGATTTCCCCCAGTGTGGATCAGAACGATTTCCCCCAGTACGGATCAGTACGATTTCCCCCAGTGTGGATCAGTACGATTTCCCCCAGTGTGGATCAGAACGATTTCCCCCAGTACGGATCAGTACGATTTCCCCCAGTGTGGACCAGTACGATTTTCCCCCAGTGTGGACCAGTACGATTTCCCCCAGTGTGGACCAGTACGATTTCCCCAGTGTGGATCAGTACGATTTCCCCCAGTGTGGATCAGTACCATTTCCCCCAGTCTGGATCAGTACGCTTTCCCCCCCAGTGTGGATCAGTACGCTTTCCCCCAGTGTGGGTCAGTACGATTTCCCCCAGTGCGGATCAGTACGATTTCCCCCAGTGCGGATCAGTTCGATTTCCCCAAGTTTGGATCAGTACGATTTCCCCCAGTGTGGATCAGTACGATTTCCCCCAGTGTGGATCAGTACGATTTCCCCCAGTGTGGATCAGTACCATTTCCCCCAGTACGGATCAGTACGATTTCCCCAAGTTCGGATCAGTACGATTTCCCCCAGTGTGGATCAGTACGATTTCCCCCAGTGTGGATCAGTAAGATTTCTCCCCAGTTCGGATCAGTACGATTTCCCCCCAGTGTGGATCAGTACGATTTCCCCCTGTGTGGATCAGTACGATTTCCCCCTGTGTGGATCAGTACGATTTCCCCCAGTGTGGATATGTATGATTTACCCCTGTGTGGATCAGTACGATTTACCCAGTATGGATCAGTATGATATCCACCAGTATGGACCAGTACGATTTCCCCCAGTGTGGATCAGTACGATTTCCCCCCAGTCTGGATCAGTACGATTTCCCCCCAGTCTGGATCAGTACGATATCCCCCCGGTCTGGATCTGTACGATTTCCCCCAGCACGGATCAGTACGATTTCCCCCAGTACGGATCGGTACGATTTCCCCTAGTGTGTACCGGTACGATTTCCCCCAGTGGGGATCAGTATGATTTCCACCAGTACGGATCAGTACGATTTCCCCCAGTACGGATCAGTGCGATTTCCCCCAGTACAGATCAGTGTGATTTGCCCCCAGTGTGGACCAGTACGATTTCCCCCAGTGTGGACCAGTACGATTTCCCCCAGTGTGGACCAGTACGATTTCCCCCAGTCTGGATCAGTACACTATTCCCCCAGTGTGGATCAGAACGATTTCCCCCAGTACGGATCAGTACGATTTCCCCCAGTGTGGATCAGTACGATTTCCCCCAGTGTGGATCAGAACGATTTCCCCCAGTACGGATCAGTACGATTTCCCCCAGTGTGGACCAGTACGATTTTCCCCCAGTGTGGACCAGTACGATTTCCCCCAGTGTGGACCAGTACGATTTCCCCAGTGTGGATCAGTACGATTTCCCCCAGTGTGGATCAGTACCATTTCCCCCAGTCTGGATCAGTACGCTTTCCCCCCCAGTGTGGATCAGTACGCTTTCCCCCAGTGTGGGTCAGTACGATTTCCCCCAGTACGGATCAGTACGATTTCCCCCCAGTGTGGACCAGTACGATTTTCCCCCAGTGTGGACCAGTACGATTTCCCCCAGTGTGGACCAGTACGATTTCCCCAGTGTGGATCAGTACGATTTCCCCCAGTGTGGATCAGTACCATTTCCCCCAGTCTGGATCAGTACGCTTTCCCCCCCAGTGTGGATCAGTACGCTTTCCCCCAGTGCGGATCAGTACGATTTCCCCCAGTGCGGATCAGTACGATTTCCCCAAGTTTGGATCAGTACGATTTCCCCCAGTGTTGATCAGTACGATTTCCCCCAGTGTGGATCAGTACGATTTCCCCCAGTGTGGATCAGTATGATTTCCCCCAGTACGGATCAGTACGATTTCCCCAAGTTCGGATCAGTACGATTTCCCCCAGTGTGGATCAGTACGATTTCCCCCAGTGTGGATCAGTAAGATTTCTCCCCAGTTCGGATCAGTACGATTTCCCCCCAGTGTGGATCAGTACGATTTCCCCCTGTGTGGATCAGTACGATTTCCCCCTGTGTGGATCAGTACGATTTCCCCCAGTGTGGATATGTATGATTTACCCCTGTGTGGATCAGTACGATTTACCCAGTATGGATCAGTATGATATCCACCAGTATGGACCAGTACGATTTCCCCCAGTGTGGATCAGTACGATTTCCCCCCAGTCTGGATCAGTACGATTTCCCCCCAGTCTGGATCAGTACGATATCCCCCCGGTCTGGATCTGTACGATTTCCCCCAGCACGGATCAGTACGATTTCCCCCAGTACGGATCGGTACGATTTCCCCTAGTGTGGACCAGTACGATTTCCCCCAGTGGGGATCAGTATGATTTCCACCAGTACGGATCAGTACGATTTCCCCCAGTACGGATCAGTGCGATTTCCCCCAGTACAGATCAGTGTGATTTGCCCCCAGTGTGGACCAGTACGATTTCCCCCAGTGTGGACCAGTACGATTTCCCCCAGTGTGGACCAGTACGATTTCCCCCAGTCTGGATCAGTACGCTATTCCCCCAGTGTGGATCAGTACGCTTTCCCCCCAGTGTGGATCAGTACGCTTTCCCCCCCAGTGTGGATCAGTACGATTTCCCCCCAGTGTAGATCAGTACGATTTCCCCCAGTGTGGATCAGTACGATTTCCCCCAGTACGGATCAGTATGATTTCCCCCAGTACGGATCAGTACGATTTCCCCCCAGTGTGGATCAGTACGATTTCCCCCAGTGTGGATCAGTACGATTTCCCCCAGTGTGGAGCAGTACGATTTCCCCCAGTGTGGATCAGTACGATTTCCCCCAGTACGGATCAGTACGATTTCCCCCAGTATGTACCAGTAAGATTTCCCCCCAGTGTGGACCAGTCCGATGTCCCCCAGTGTGGACCAGTACGATTTCCCCCAGTGTGGATCAGTACGATTTCCCCCCAGTGTGGATCAGTACGATTTCCCCCAGTGTGGATCAGTACGGTTTTCGCCAGTGTGGATCAGTACGATTTCCCCCCAGTGTGTATCAGTACGATTTCCCCCCAGTGTGGACCAGTCCGATGTCCCCCAGTGTGGACCAGTACGATTTCCCCCAGTGTGGATCAGTACGATTTCCCCCAGTACGTATCAGTACGATTTCCCGCTGTACGGATCAGTAAGATTTCCCCCCAGTATGGACCAGTCCGATGTCCTCCAGTGTGGAGCTGTACGATTTCCCCCAGTGTGGACCAGTACGATTTCCCCCAGTGTGGATCAGTACGATTTCCGCCAGTGTGGATCAGTATGATTTCCCCCAGTGTGGATCAGTACGATTTCCCCCCAGTGTGGATCAGTACTGTTTCCCCATAGTGTGGACCAGTACGGTTTCCCTCAGTGTGGATCGGTACGATTTCCCCCTGTGTGGATCGGTACGATTTCCCCCAGTGTGGACCGGTACGATTTCCACCAGTGTGGACCAGTACGATTTCCCCCAGTGGGGACCAGTACGATTTCCCCCAGTACGGATCAGTACGATCTCCCCCTGTATGGATCAGTGCGATTTTCCCCCAGTGTGGATCAGTACGATTTCCCCCAGTGTGGATCAGTAAGATTTCTCCCCAGTTCGGATCAGTACGATTTCCCCCCAGTGTGGATCAGTACGATTTCCCCCTGTGTGGATATGTATGATTTACCCCTGTGTGGATCAGTACGATTTACCCAGTATGGATCAGTATGATATCCACCAGTATGGACCAGTACGATTTCCCCCAGTGTGGATCAGTACGATTTCCCCCCAGTCTGGATCAGTACGATTTCCCCCCAGTCTGGATCAGTACGATATCCCCCCGGTCTGGATCTGTACGATTTCCCCCAGCACGGATCAGTACGATTTCCCCCAGTACGGATCGGTACGATTTCCCCTAGTGTGGACCAGTACGATTTCCCCCAGTGGGGATCAGTATGATTTCCACCAGTACGGATCAGTACGATTTCCCCCAGTACGGATCAGTGCGATTTCCCCCAGTACAGATCAGTGTGATTTGCCCCCAGTGTGGACCAGTACGATTTCCCCCAGTGTGGACCAGTACGATTTCCCCCAGTGTGGACCAGTACGATTTCCCCCAGTCTGGATCAGTACGCTATTCCCCCAGTGTGGATCAGTACGCTTTCCCCCCAGTGTGGATCAGTACGCTTTCCCCCCCAGTGTGGATCAGTACGATTTCCCCCCAGTGTAGATCAGTACGATTTCCCCCAGTGTGGATCAGTACGATTTCCCCCAGTACGGATCAGTATGATTTCCCCCAGTACGGATCAGTACGATTTCCCCCCAGTGTGGATCAGTACGTTTTCCCCCAGTGTGGATCAGTACGATTTCCCCCAGTGTGGACCAGTACGATTTCCCCCAGTGTGGATCAGTACGATTTCCCCCAGTACGGATCAGTACGATTTCCCCCAGTATGTACCAGTAAGATTTCCCCCCAGTGTGGACCAGTCCGATGTCCCCCAGTGTGGACCAGTACGATTTCCCCCAGTGTGGATCAGTACGATTTCCCCCCAGTGTGGATCAGTACGATTTCCCCCCAGTGTCGATCAGTACGGTTTTCCCCAGTGTGGATCAGTACGATTTCCCCCCAGTGTGTATCAGTACGATTTCCCCCCAGTGTGGACCAGTCCGATGTCCCCCAGTGTGGACCAGTACGATTTCCCCCAGTGTGGATCAGTACGATTTCCCCCAGTACGTATCAGTACGATTTCCCGCTGTACGGATCAGTAAGATTTCCCCCCAGTATGGACCAGTCCGATGTCCTCCAGTGTGGAGCTGTACGATTTCCCCCAGTGTGGACCAGTACGATTTCCCCCAGTGTGGATCAGTACGATTTCCGCCAGTGTGGATCAGTATGATTTCCCCCAGTGTGGATCAGTACGATTTCCCCCCAGTGTGGATCAGTACGGTTTCCCCATAGTGTGGACCAGTACGGTTTCCCCCAGTACGGATCGGTACGATTTCCCCCAGTACGGATCGGTACGATTTCCCTCAGTGTGGATCGGTACGATTTCCCCCTGTGTGGATCGGTACGATTTCCCCCAGTGTGGACCAGTACGATTTCCACCAGTGTGGACCAGTACGATTTCCCCCAGTGGGGACCAGTACGATTTCCCCCAGTACGGATCAGTACGATCTCCCCCTGTATGGATCAGTGCGATTTTCCCCCAGTGTGCATCAGTACGATTTCCCCCAGTGTGGATCAGTAAGATTTCTCCCCAGTTCGGATCAGTACGATTTCCCCCCAGTGTGGATCAGTACGATTTCCCCCTGTGTGGATCAGTACGATTTCCCCCAGTGTGGATCAGAACGATTTCCCCCAGTACGGATCAGTACGATTTCCCCCAGTGTGGACCAGTACGATTTTCCCCCAGTGTGGACCAGTACGGTTTCCCCCAGTGTGGACCAGTACGATTTCCCCAGTGTGGATCAGTACGATTTCCCCCAGTGTGGATCAGTACCATTTCCCCCAGTCTGGATCAGTACGCTTTCCCCCCCAGTGTGGATCAGTACGCTTTCCCCCAGTGTGGGTCAGTACGATTTCCCCCAGTGCGGATCAGTACGATTTCCCCCAGTGCGGATCAGTACGATTTCCCCAAGTTTGGATCAGTACGATTTCCCCCAGTGTGGATCAGTACGATTTCCCCCAGTGTGGATCAGTACGATTTCACCCAGTGTGGATCAGTATGATTTCCCCCAGTACGGATCAGTACGATTTCCCCAAGTTCGGATCAGTACGATTTCCCCCAGTGTGGATCAGTACGATTTCCCCCAGTGTGGATCAGTAAGATTTCTCCCCAGTTCGGATCAGTACGATTTCCCCCCAGTGTGGATCAGTACGATTTCCCCCTGTGTGGATCAGTACGATTTCCCCCTGTGTGGATCAGTACGATTTCCCCCAGTGTGGATATGTATGATTTACCCCTGTGTGGATCAGTACGATTTACCCAGTATGGATCAGTATGATATCCACCAGTATGGACCAGTACGATTTCCCCCAGTGTGGATCAGTACGATTTCCCCCCAGTCTGGATCAGTACGATTTCCCCCCAGTCTGGATCAGTACGATATCCCCCCGGTCTGGATCTGTACGATTTCCCCCAGCACGGATCAGTACGATTTCCCCCAGTACGGATCGGTACGATTTCCCCTAGTGTGGACCAGTACGATTTCCCCCAGTGGGGATCAGTATGATTTCCACCAGTACGGATCAGTACGATTTCCCCCAGTACGGATCAGTGCAATTTCCCCCAGTACAGATCAGTGTGATTTGCCCCCAGTGTGGACCAGTACGATTTCCCCCAGTGTGGACCAGTACGATTTCCCCCAGTGTGGACCAGTACGATTTCCCCCAGTCTGGATCAGTACGCTATTCCCCCAGTCTGGATCAGTACGCTTTCCCCCCAGTGTGGATCAGTACGCTTTCCCCCCCAGTGTGGATCAGTACGATTTCCCCCCAGTGTAGATCAGTACGATTTCCCCCAGTGTGGATCAGTACGATTTCCCCCAGTACGGATCAGTATGATTTCCCCCAGTACGGATCAGTACGATTTCCCCCCAGTGTGGATCAGTACGATTTCCCCCAGTGTGGATCAGTACGATTTCCCCCAGTGTGGACCAGTACGATTTCCCCCAGTGTGGATCAGTACGATTTCCCCCAGTACGGATCAGTACGATTTCCCCCAGTATGTACCAGTAAGATTTCCCCCCAGTGTGGACCAGTCCGATGTCCCCCAGTGTGGACCAGTACGATTTCCCCCAGTGTGGATCAGTACGATTTCCCCCCAGTGTGGATCAGTACGATTTCCCCCCAGTGTGGATCAGTACGGTTTTCCCCAGTGTGGATCAGTACGATTTCCCCCCAGTGTGTATCAGTACGATTTCCCCCCAGTGTGGACCAGTCCGATGTCCCCCAGTGTGGACCAGTACGATTTCCCCCACTGTGGATCAGTACGATTTCCCCCAGTACGTATCAGTACGATTTCCCGCTGTACGGATCAGTAAGATTTCCCCCCAGTATGGACCAGTCCGATGTCCTCCAGTGTGGAGCTGTACGATTTCCCCCAGTGTGGACCAGTACGATTTCCCCCAGTGTGGATCAGTACGATTTCCGCCAGTGTGGATCAGTATGATTTCCCCCAGTGTGGATCAGTACGATTTCCCCCCAGTGTGGATCAGTACGGTTTCCCCATAGTGTGGACCAGTACGGTTTCCCCCAGTACGGATCGGTACGATTTCCCCCAGTACGGATCGGTACGATTTCCCTCAGTGTGGATCGGTACGATTTCCCCCTGTGTGGATCGGTACGATTTCCCCCAGTGTGGACCAGTACGATTTCCACCAGTGTGGACCAGTACGATTTCCCCCAGTGGGGACCAGTACGATTTCCGCCAGTACGGATCAGTACGATCTCCCCCTGTATGGATCAGTGCGATTTTCCCCCAGTGTGGATCAGTACGATTTCCCCCAGTGTGGACTAGTACGATTTCCCCCAGTGTGGATCAGTACGATTTCCCCCAGTGTGGATCAGTACCATTTCCCCCAGTCTGGATCAGTACGCTTCCCCCCCCAGTGTGGATCAGTACGCTTTCCCCCAGTGTGGGTCAGTACGATTTCCCCCAGTGCGGATCAGTACGATTTCCCCCAGTACGGATCAGTACGATTTCCCCAAGTTCGGATCAGTACGATTTCCCCCAGTGTGGATCAGTACGATTTCCCCCATTGTGGATCAGTAAGATTTCCCCCCAGTACGGATCAGTACGATTTCCCCCCAGTGTGGATCAGTACGATTTCCCCCCAGTGTGGATCAGTACGATTTTCCCCAGTGTGGATCAGTACGATTTCCCCCCAGTGTGGATCAGTACGGTTTCCCCGCAGTGTGGACCAGTCCGATGTCCCCCAGTGTGCACCAGTACGATTTCCCCCAGTGTGGACCAGTACGATTTCCCCCAGTGTGGATCAGTACGATTTCCCCCAGTGTGGACCAGTACGATTTCCCCCAGTGTGGATCAGTACGATTTCCCCCAGTACGTATCAGTAAGATTTCCCCCAGTACGTATCAGTAAGATTTCCCCCAGTACGGATCAGTAAGATTTCCCCCCAGTATGGACCAGTCCGATGTCCCCCAGTGTGGACCTGTACGATTTCCCCCAGTGTGGACCAGTACGATTTCCCCCAGTGAGGATCAGTACGATTTCCCCCCAGTGTGGATCAGTACGATTTCCCCCAGTGTGGATCAGTACGATTTCCCCCCAGTGTGGATCAGTAAGGTTTCCCCACAGTGTGGATCAGTACGGTTTCCCCACAGTGTGGATCAGTACGGTTTCCCCCAGTCCGGATCAGTACGATTTCCCCCAGTGCGGATCAGTACGATTTCCCCCAGTACGGATCGGTACGATTTCCCCCAGTATGGATCGGTACGATTTCCCCTAGTGTGGACCGGTACGATTTCCCCCAGTACGGATCAGTACGATTTCACCCAGTACGGATCAGTGCGATTTCCCCCAGTACGGATCAGTGCGATTTGCCCCCAGTGTGGACCAGTACGATTTCCCCCTGTGTGGATCAGTACGATTTCCCCCAGTGTGGATATGTATGATTTACCCCTGTGTGGATCAGTACGATTTACCCAGTATGGATCAGTATGATATCCACCAGTATGGACCAGTACGATTTCCCCCAGTGTGGATCAGTACGATTTCCCCCCAGTCTGGATCAGTACGCTATTCCCCCAGTGTGGATCAGTACGCTTTCCCCCCACTGTGGATCAGTACGCTTTCCCCCTAGTGTGGATCAGTACGATTTCCCCCAGTACGGATCAGTATGATTTCCCCCAGTACGGATCAGTACGATTTCCCCCCAGAGTGGATCAGTACGATTTCCCCCCAGTGTGGATCAGTACGATTTCCCCCAGTGTGGACCAGTACGATTTCCCCCAGTGTGGATCAGTACGATTTCCCCTAGTACGGATCAGTACGATTTCCCCCAGTATGTACCAGTAAGATTTCCCCCCAGTGTGGACCAGTCCGATGTCCCCCAGTGTGGACCAGTACGATTTCCCCCAGTGTGGACCAGTACGATTTCCCCCAATGTGGATCAGTACGATTTCCCCCCAGTGTGGATCAGTACGATTTCCCCCCAGTGTGGATCTGTACGATTTTCCCCAGTGTGGATCAGTACGATTTTCCCCAGTGTGGATCAGTACGATTTCCCCCCAGTGTGGACCAGTCCGATGTCCCCCAGTGTGGACCAGTACGATTTCCCCCAGTGTGGACCAGTACGATTTCCCCCAGTGTGGATCAGTACGATTTCCCCCAGTGTGGACCCATACAATTTCCCCCAGTGTGGATCAGTACGATTTCCCCCAGTACGTATCAGTACGATTTCCCCCAGTACGGATCAGTAAGATTTCCCCCCAGTATGGACCAGTCCGAAGTCCCCCAGTGTGGACCTGTACGATTTCCCCCAGTGTGGACCAGTACGATTTCCCCCAGTGTGGATCAGTACGATTTCCCCCAGTGTGGATCAGTACGATTTCCCCCAGTGTGGATCAGAACGGTTTCCCCACAGTGTGGATCGGTACGGTTTCCCCCGGTACGGATCGGTACGATTTCCCCCAGTACGGATCAGTACGATTTCCCCCAGTGTGGATCGGTACGATTTCCCACTTTGTGGATCGGTACGATTTCCCCCAGTGTGGACCGGTACGATTTCCCCCAGTGTGGACCAGTACGATTTCCCCCAGTGGGGATCAGTGTGATTTTCCCCCAGTGTGGATCAGTACGATTTCCCCCAGTACGGATCAGTGCGATTTCCCCCAGTATGGATCAGTGCGATTTGCCCCCAGTGTGGACAAGTACGATTTCCCCCAGTGTGGACCAGTACGATTTCCCCCAGTCTGGATCAGTACGCTATTCCCCCAGTGTGGATCAGTACGCTTTCCCCCCAGTGTGGATCAGTACGCTTTCCCCCCCAGTGTGGATCAGTATGATTTCCCCCCAGTGTGGATCAGTACGATTTCCCCCAGTGTGGATCAGTGCGATTTCCCCCAATGTGGATCAGTACGATTTCCCCCAGTGTGGATCAGAACGATTTCCCCCAGTACGGATCAGTACGATTTCCCCCAGTGTGGATCAGTACGATTTCCCCCAGTGTGGATCAGAACGATTTCCCCCAGTACGGATCAGTACGATTTCCCCCCAGTGTGGACCAGTACGATTTTCCCCCAGTGTGGACCAGTACGATTTCCCCCAGTGTGGACCAGTACGATTTCCCCAGTGTGGATCAGTACGATTTCCCCCAGTGTGGATCAGTACCATTTCCCCCAGTCTGGATCAGTACGCTTTCCCCCCCAGTGTGGGTCAGTACGCTTTCCCCCAGTGTGGGTCAGTACGATTTCCCCCAGTGCGGATCAGTACGATTTCCCCCAGTACGGATCAGTACGATTTCCCCAAGTTTGGATCAGTACGATTAACCCCAGTGTGGATCAGTACGATTTCCCCCAGTGTGGATCAGTATGATTTCCCCCAGTACGGATCAGTACGATTTCCCCAAGTTCGGATCAGTACGATTTCCCCAAGTTCGGATCAGTACGATTTCCCCCAGTGTGGATCAGTACGATTTCCCCCAGTGTGGATCAGTAAGATTGCTCCCCAGTTCGGATCAGTCCGATTTCCCCCCAGTGTGGATCAGTACGATTTCCCCCTGTGTGGATCAGTACGATTTCCCCCTGTGTGGATCAGTACGATTTCCCCCAGTGTGGATATGTATGATTTACCCCTGTGTGGATCAGTACGATTTACCCAGTATGGATCAGTATGATATCCACCAGTATGGACCAGTACGATTTCCCCCAGTGTGGATCAGTACGATTTCCCCCCAGTGTGGATCAGTATGATTTCCCCCCAGTCTGGATCAGTACGATTTCCCCCAGTGTGGATCAGAACGGTTTCCCCACAGTGTGGATCGGTACGGTTTCCCCCGGTACGGATCGGTACGATTTCCCCTAGTGTGGATCGGTACGATTTCCCCCAGTGTGGATCAGTACGATTTCCCCCAGTGTGGATCAGTACGATTTCCCCCAGTACGGATCAGTATGATTTCCCCCAGTACGGATCAGTACGATTTCCCCCCAGAGTGCATCAGTACGATTTCCCCCCAGTGTGGATCAGTACGATTTCCCCCAGTGTGGACCAGTACGATTTCCCCCAGTGTGGATCAGTACGATTTCCCCTAGTACGGATCAGTACGATTTCCCCAAGTTCGGATCAGTACGATTTCCCCCAGTGTGGATCAGTACGATTTCCCCCAGTGTGGATCAGTAAGATTTCCCCCCAGTTCGGATCAGTACGATTTCCCCCCAGTGTGGATCAGTACGATTTCCCCCTGTGTGGATCAGTACGATTTCCCCCTGTGTGGATCAGTACGATTTCCCCCAGTGTGGATATGTATGATTTACCCCTGTGTGGATCAGTACGATTTACCCAGTATGGATCAGTATGATATCCACCAGTATGTACCAGTACGATTTCCCCCAGTGTGGATCAGTACGATTTCCCCCCAGTCTGGATCAGTACGATTTCCCCCCAGTCTGGATCAGTACGATTTCCCCCAGTGTGGATCAGAACGGTTTCCCCACAGTGTGGATCGGTACGGTTTCCCCCGGTACGGATCGGTACAATTTCCCCTAGTGTGGATCGGTACGATTTCCCCCAGTGTGGATCAGTACGATTTCCCCCAGTGTGGATCAGTACGATTTCCCCCAGTACGGATCAGTATGATTTCCCCCAGTACGGATCAGTACGATTTCCCCCCAGAGTGGATCAGTACGATTTCCCCCCAGCGTGGATCAGTACGATTTCCCCCAGTGTGGACCAGTACGATTTCCCCCAGTGTGGATCAGTACGATTTCCCCTAGTACGGATCAGTACGATTTCCCCCAGTATGTACCAGTAAGATTTCCCCCCAGTGTGGACCAGTCCGATGTCCCCCAGTGTGGACCAGTACGATTTCCCCAGGTGTGGACCAGTACGATTTCCCCCAATGTGGATCAGTACGATTTCCCCCCAGTGTGGATCAGTACGATTTACCCAGTATGGATCAGTATGATATCCACCAGTATGGACCAGTACGATTTCCCCCAGTGTTGATCAGTACGATTTCCCCCTAGTCTGGATCAGTACGATTTCCCCCCAGTCTGGATCAGTACGATTTCCCCCAGTGTGGATCAGAACGGTTTCCCCACAGTGTGGATCGGTACGGTTTCCCCCGGTACAGATCGGTACGATTTCCCCTAGTGTGGATCGGTACGATTTCCCCCAGTGTGGATCAGTACGATTTCCCCCAGTGTGGATCAGTACGATTTCCCCCAGTACGGATCAGTATGATTTCCCCCAGTACGGATCAGTACGATTTCCCCCCAGAGTGGATCAGTACGATTTCCCCCCAGTGTGGATCAGTACGATTTCCCCCAGTGTGGACCAGTACGATTTCCCCCAGTGTGGATCAGTACGATTTCCCCTAGTACGGATCAGTACGATTTCCCCAAGTTCGGATCAGTACGATTTCCCCCAGTGTGGATCAGTACGATTTCCCCCAGTGTGGATCAGTAAGATTTCCCCCCAGTTCGGATCAGTACGATTTCCCCCCAGTGTGGATCAGTACGATTTCCCCCTGTGTGGATCAGTACGATTTCCCCCTGTGTGGATCAGTACGATTTCCCCCAGTGTGGATATGTATGATTTACCCCTGTGTGGATCAGTACGATTTACCCAGTATGGATCAGTATGATATCCACCAGTATGTACCAGTACGATTTCCCCCAGTGTGGATCAGTACGATTTCCCCCCAGTCTGGATCAGTACGATTTCCCCCCAGTCTGGATCAGTACGATTTCCCCCAGTGTGGATCAGAACGGTTTCCCCACAGTGTGGATCGGTACGGTTTCCCCCGGTACGGATCGGTACGATTTCCCCTAGTGTGGATCGGTACGATTTCCCCCAGTGTGGATCAGTACGATTTCCCCCAGTGTGGATCAGTACGATTTCCCCCAGTACGGATCAGTATGATTTCCCCCAGTACGGATCAGTACGATTTCCCCCCAGAGTGGATCAGTACGATTTCCCCCCAGTGTGGATCAGTACGATTTCCCCCAGTGTGGACCAGTACGATTTCCCCCAGTGTGGATCAGTACGATTTCCCCTAGTACGGATCAGTACTATTTCCCCCAGTATGTACCAGTAAGATTTCCCCCAGTGTGGACCAGTCCGATGTCCCCCAGTGTGGACCAGTACGATTTCCCCCAGTGTGGACCAGTACGATTTCCCCCAATGTGGATCAGTACGATTTCCCCCCAGTGTGGATCAGTACGATTTCCCCCCAGTGTGGATCAGCACGATTTTCCCCAGTGTGGATCAGTACGATTTTCCCCAGTGTGGATCAGTACGATTTCCCCCCAGTGTGGACCAGTCCGATGTCCCCCAGTGTGGACCAGTACGATTTCCCCCAGTGTGGACCAGTACGATTTCCCCCAGTGTGGACCAGTACGATTTCCCCCAGTGTGGATCAGTACGATTTCCCCCAGTGTGGACCAGTACGATTTCCCCCAGTGTGCATCAGTACGGTTTCCCCCAGTCCGGATCAGTACGATTTCCCCCAGTGCGGATCAGTACGATTTCCCCCAGTACGGATCGGTACGATTTCCCCCAGTATGGATCGGTACGATTTCCCCTAGTGTGGACCAGTACGATTTCCCCCAGTACGGATCAGTACGATTTCCCCCAGTACGGATCAGTGCGATGTCCCCCAGTACGGATCAGTGCGATTTGCCCCCAGTGTGGACCAGTACGATTTCCCCCAGTGTGGACCAGTACGATTTCCCCCAGTCTGGATCAGTACGCTATTCCCCCAGTGTGGATCAGTACGCTTTCCCCCCAGTGTGGATCAGTACGCTTTCCCCCCCAGTGTGGATCAGTACGATTTCCCCCCAGTGTGGATCAGTACGATTTCCCCCAGTGTGGATCAGTACGATTTCCCCCAGTACGGATCAGTATGATTTCCCCCAGTACGGATCAGTACGATTTCCCCCCAGAGTGGATCAGTACGATTTCCCCCCAGTGTGGATCAGTACGATTTCCCCCAGTGTGGACCAGTACGATTTCCCCCAGTGTGGATCAGTACGATTTCCCCTAGTACGGATCAGTACGATTTCCCCCAGTATGTACCAGTAAGATTTCCCCCCAGTGTGGACCAGTCCGATGTCCCCCAGTGTGGACCAGTACGATTTCCCCCAGTGTGGACCAGTACGATTTCCCCCAATGTGGATCAGTACGATTTCCCCCCAGTGTGGATCAGTACGATTTCCCCCCAGTGTGGATCTGTACGATTTTCCCCAGTGTGGATCAGTACGATTTTCCCCAGTGTGGATCAGTACGATTTCCCCCCAGTGTGGACCAGTCCGATGTCCCCCAGTGTGGACCAGTACGATTTCCCCCAGTGTGGACCAGTACGATTTCCCCCAGTGTGGATCAGTACGATTTCCCCCAGTGTGGACCCGTACAATTTCCCCCAGTGTGGATCAGTACGATTTCCCCCAGTACGTATCAGTACGATTTCCCCCAGTAAGGATCAGTAAGATTTCCCCCCAGTATGGACCAGTCCGAAGTCCCCCAGTGTGGACCTGTACGATTTCCCCCAGTGTGGACCAGTACGATTTCCCCCAGTGTGGATCAGTACGATTTCCCCCAGTGTGGATCAGTACGATTTCCCCCAGTGTGGATCAGAACGGTTTCCCCACAGTGTGGATCGGTACGGTTTCCCCCGGTACGGATCGGTACGATTTCCCCCAGTACGGATCAGTACGATTTCCCCCAGTGTGGATCGGTACGATTTCCCACTTTGTGGATCGGTACGATTTCCCCCAGTGTGGACCGGTAGGATTTCCCCCAGTGTGGACCAGTACGATTTCCCCCAGTGGGGATCAGTGTGATTTTCCCCCAGTGTGGATCAGTACGATTTCCCCCAGTACGGATCAGTGCGATTTCCCCCAGTATGGATCAGTGCGATTTGCCCCCAGTGTGGACAAGTACGATTTCCCCCAGTGTGGACCAGTACGATTTCCCCCAGTCTGGATCAGTACGCTATTCCCCCAGTGTGGATCAGTACGCTTTCCCCCCAGTGTGGATCAGTACGCTTTCCCCCCCAGTGTGGATCAGTATGATTTCCCCCCAGTGTGGATCAGTACGATTTCCCCCAGTGTGGATCAGTGCGATTTCCCCCAATGTGGATCAGTACGATTTCCCCCAGTGTGGATCAGAACGATTTCCCCCAGTACGGATCAGTACGATTTCCCCCAGTGTGGATCAGTACGATTTCCCCCAGTGTGGATCAGAACGATTTCCCCCAGTACGGATCAGTACGATTTCCCCCCAGTGTGGACCAGTACGATTTTCCCCCAGTGTGGACCAGTACGATTTCCCCCAGTGTGGACCAGTACGATTTCCCCAGTGTGGATCAGTACGATTTCCCCCAGTGTGGATCAGTACCATTTCCCCCAGTCTGGATCAGTACGCTTTCCCCCCCAGTGTGGGTCAGTACGCTTTCCCCCAGTGTGGGTCAGTACGATTTCCCCCAGTGCGGATCAGTACGATTTCCCCCAGTACGGATCAGTACGATTTCCCCAAGTTTGGATCAGTACGATTAACCCCAGTGTGGATCAGTACGATTTCCCCCAGTGTGGATCAGTATGATTTCCCCCAGTACGGATCAGTACGATTTCCCCCAGTGTGGATCGGTACGATTTCCCACTTTGTGGATCGGTACGATTTCCCCCAGTGTGGACCGGTACGATTTCCCCCAGTGTGGACCAGTACGATTTCCCCCAGTGGGGATCAGTGTGATTTTCCCCCAGTGTGGATCAGTACGATTTCCCCCAGGATGGATCAGTGCGATTTCCCCCAGTATGGATCAGTGCGATTTGCCCCCAGTGTGGACAAGTACGATTTCCCCCAGTGTGGACCAGTACGATTTCCCCCAGTCTGGATCAGTACGCTATTCCCCCAGTGTGGATCAGTACGCTTTCCCCCCAGTGTGGATCAGTACGCTTTCCCCCCCAGTGTGGATCAGTATGATTTCCCCCCAGTGTGGATCAGTACGATTTCCCCCAGTGTGGATCAGTGCGATTTCCCCCAATGTGGATCAGTACGATTTCCCCCAGTGTGGATCAGAACGATTTCCCCCAGTACGGATCAGTACGATTTCCCCCAGTGTGGATCAGTATGATTTCCCCCAGTGTGGATCAGAACGATTTCCCCCAGTACGGATCAGTACGATTTCCCCCCAGTGTGGACCAGTACGATTTTCCCCCAGTGTGGACCAGTACGATTTCCCCCAGTGTGGACCAGTACGATTTCCCCAGTGTGGATCAGTACGATTTCCCCCAGTGTGGATCAGTACCATTTCCCCCAGTCTGGATCAGTACGCTTTCCCCCCCAGTGTGGGTCAGTACGCTTTCCCCCAGTGTGGGTCAGTACGATTTCCCCCAGTGCGGATCAGTACGATTTCCCCCAGTACGGATCAGTACGATTTCCCCAAGTTTGGATCAGTACGATTAACCCCAGTGTGGATCAGTACGATTTCCCCCAGTGTGGATCAGTATGATTTCCCCCAGTACGGATCAGTACGATTTCCCCAAGTTCGGATCAGTACGATTTCCCCCAGTGTGGATCAGTACGATTTCCCCCAGTGTGGATCAGTAAGATTTCCCCCCAGTTCGGATCAGTACGATTTCCCCCCAGTGTGGATCAGTACGATTTCCCCCTGTGTGGATCAGTACGATTTCCCCCTGTGTGGATCAGTACGATTTCCCCCAGTGTGGATATGTATGATTTACCCCTGTGTGGATCAGTACGATTTACCCAGTATGGATCAGTATGATATCCACCAGTATGGACCAGTACGATTTCCCCCAGTGTGGATCAGTACGATTTCCCCCCAGTGTGGATCAGTACGATTTCCCCCCAGTCTGGATCAGTACGATTTCCCCCAGTGTGGATCAGAACGGTTTCCCCACAGTGTGGATCGGTACGGTTTCCCCCGGTACGGATCGGTACGATTTCCCCTAGTGTGGATCGGTACGATTTCCCCCAGTGTGGATCAGTACGATTTCCCCCAGTGTGGATCAGTACGATTTCCCCCAGTACGGATCAGTATGATTTCCCCCAGTACGGATCAGTACGATTTCCCCCCAGAGTGGATCAGTACGATTTCCCCCCAGTGTGGATCAGTACGATTTCCCCCAGTGTGGACCAGTACGATTTCCCCCAGTGTGGATCAGTACGATTTCCCCTAGTACGGATCAGTACGATTTCCCCCAGTATGTACCAGTAAGATTTCCCCCCAGTGTGGACCAGTCCGATGTCCCCCAGTGTGGACCAGTACGATTTCCCCCAGTGTGGACCAGTACGATTTCCCCCAATGTGGATCAGTACGATTTCCCCCCAGTGTGGATCAGTACGATTTCCCCCCAGTGTGGATCAGTACGATTTTCCCCAGTGTGGATCAGTACGATTTTCCCCAGTGTGGATCAGTACGATTTCCCCCCAGTGTGGACCAGTCCGATCTCCCCCAGTGTGGACCAGTACGATTTCCCCCAGTGTGGACCAGTACGATTTCCCCCAGTGTGGATCAGTACGATTTCCCCCAGTGTGGACCAGTACGATTTCCCCCAGTGTGGATCAGTACGATTTCCCCCAGTACGTATCAGTAAGATTTCCCCCAGTACGTATCAGTAAGATTTCCCCCAGTACGGATCAGTAAGATTTCCCCCCAGTATGGACCAGTCCGATGTCCCCCAGTGTTGACCTGTACGATTTCCCCCAGTGTGGACCAGTACGATTTCCCCCAGTGAGGATCAGTACGATTTCCCCCCAGTGTGGATCAGTACGATTTCCCCCAGTGTGGATCAGTACGATTTCCCCCCAGTGTGGATCAGTAAGGTTTCCCCACAGTGTGGATCAGTACGATTTCCCCCAGTGTGGATCAGTACCATTTCCCCCAGTCTGGATCAGTACGCTTTCCCCCCCAGTGTGGGTCAGTACGCTTTCCCCCAGTGTGGGTCAGTACGATTTCCCCCAGTGCGGATCAGTACGATTTCCCCCAGTACGGATCAGTACGATTTCCCCAAGTTTGGATCAGTACGATTAACCCCAGTGTGGATCAGTACGATTTCCCCCAGTGTGGATTAGTATGATTTCCCCCAGTACGGATCAGTACGATTTCCCCCAGTGTGGATCGGTACGATTTCCCACTTTGTGGATCGGTACGATTTCCCCCAGTGTGGACCGGTACGATTTCCCCCAGTGTGGACCAGTACGATTTCCCCCAGTGGGGATCAGTGTGATTTTCCCCCAGTGTGGATCAGTACGATTTCCCCCAGGATGGATCAGTGCGATTTCCCCCAGTATGGATCAGTGCGATTTGCCCCCAGTGTGGACAAGTACGATTTCCCCCAGTGTGGACCAGTACGATTTCCCCCAGTCTGGATCAGTACGCTATTCCCCCAGTGTGGATCAGTACGCTTTCCCCCCAGTGTGGATCAGTACGCTTTCCCCCCCAGTGTGGATCAGTATGATTTCCCCCCAGTGTGGATCAGTACGATTTCCCCCAGTGTGGATCAGTGCGATTTCCCCCAATGTGGATCAGTACGATTTCCCCCAGTGTGGATCAGAACGATTTCCCCCAGTACGGATCAGTACGATTTCCCCCAGTGTGGATCAGTATGATTTCCCCCAGTGTGGATCAGAACGATTTCCCCCAGTACGGATCAGTACGATTTCCCCCCAGTGTGGACCAGTACGATTTTCCCCCAGTGTGGACCAGTACGATTTCCCCCAGTGTGGACCAGTACGATTTCCCCAGTGTGGATCAGTACGATTTCCCCCAGTGTGGATCAGTACCATTTCCCCCAGTCTGGATCAGTACGCTTTCCCCCCCAGTGTGGGTCAGTACGCTTTCCCCCAGTGTGGGTCAGTACGATTTCCCCCAGTGCGGATCAGTACGATTTCCCCCAGTACGGATCAGTACGATTTCCCCAAGTTTGGATCAGTACGATTAACCCCAGTGTGGATCAGTACGATTTCCCCCAGTGTGGATCAGTATGATTTCCCCCAGTACGGATCAGTACGATTTCCCCAAGTTCGGATCAGTACGATTTCCCCCAGTGTGGATCAGTACGATTTCCCCCAGTGTGGATCAGTAAGATTTCCCCCCAGTTCGGATCAGTACGATTTCCCCCCAGTGTGGATCAGTACGATTTCCCCCTGTGTGGATCAGTACGATTTCCCCCTGTGTGGATCAGTACGATTTCCCCCAGTGTGGATATGTATGATTTACCCCTGTGTGGATCAGTACGATTTACCCAGTATGGATCAGTATGATATCCACCAGTATGGACCAGTACGATTTCCCCCAGTGTGGATCAGTACGATTTCCCCCCAGTGTGGATCAGTACGATTTCCCCCCAGTCTGGATCAGTACGATTTCCCCCAGTGTGGATCAGAACGGTTTCCCCACAGTGTGGATCGGTACGGTTTCCCCCGGTACGGATCGGTACGATTTCCCCTAGTGTGGATCGGTACGATTTCCCCCAGTGTGGATCAGTACGATTTCCCCCAGTGTGGATCAGTACGATTTCCCCCAGTACGGATCAGTATGATTTCCCCCAGTACGGATCAGTACGATTTCCCCCCAGAGTGGATCAGTACGATTTCCCCCCAGTGTGGATCAGTACGATTTCCCCCAGTGTGGACCAGTACGATTTCCCCCAGTGTGGATCAGTACGATTTCCCCTAGTACGGATCAGTACGATTTCCCCCAGTATGTACCAGTAAGATTTCCCCCCAGTGTGGACCAGTCCGATGTCCCCCAGTGTGGACCAGTACGATTTCCCCCAGTGTGGACCAGTACGATTTCCCCCAATGTGGATCAGTACGATTTCCCCCCAGTGTGGATCAGTACGATTTCCCCCCAGTGTGGATCAGTACGATTTTCCCCAGTGTGGATCAGTACGATTTTCCCCAGTGTGGATCAGTACGATTTCCCCCCAGTGTGGACCAGTCCGATCTCCCCCAGTGTGGACCAGTACGATTTCCCCCAGTGTGGACCAGTACGATTTCCCCCAGTGTGGATCAGTACGATTTCCCCCAGTGTGGACCAGTACGATTTCCCCCAGTGTGGATCAGTACGATTTCCCCCAGTACGTATCAGTAAGATTTCCCCCAGTACGTATCAGTAAGATTTCCCCCAGTACGGATCAGTAAGATTTCCCCCCAGTATGGACCAGTCCGATGTCCCCCAGTGTTGACCTGTACGATTTCCCCCAGTGTGGACCAGTACGATTTCCCCCAGTGAGGATCAGTACGATTTCCCCCCAGTGTGGATCAGTACGATTTCCCCCAGTGTGGATCAGTACGATTTCCCCCCAGTGTGGATCAGTAAGGTTTCCCCACAGTGTGGATCAGTACGGTTTCCCCACAGTGTGGATCAGTACGGTTTCCCCCAGTCCGGATCAGTACGATTTCCCCCAGTGCGGATCAGTACGATTTCCCCCAGTACGGATCGGTACGATTTCCCCCAGTATGGATCGGTACGATTTCCCCTAGTGTGGACCTGTACGATTTCCCACAGTACGGATTAGTACGATTTCCCCCAGTACGGATCAGTGCGATTTCCCCCAGTACGGATCAGTGCGATTTGCCCCCAGTGTGGACCAGTACGATTTCCCCCAGTGTGGACCAGTACGATTTCCCCCAGTCTGGATCAGTACGCTATTCCCCCAGTGGGGATCAGTACGCTTTCCCCCCAGTGTGGATCAGTACGCTTTCCCCCCCAGTGTGGATCAGTACGATTTCCCCCCAGTGTGGATCAGTACGATTTCCCCCAGTGTGGATCAGTACGATTACCCCCAGTACGGATCAGTACGATTTCCCCCCAGAGTGGAACAGTACGATTTCCCCCCAGTGTGGATCAGTACGATTTCCCCCAGTGTGGACCAGTACGATTTCCCCCAGTGTGGATCAGTACGATTTCCCCTAGTACGGATCAGTACGATTTCCCCCAGTATGTACCAGTAAGATTTCCCCCCAGTGTGGACCAGTCCGATGTCCCCCAGTGTGGACCAGTACGATTTCCCCCAGTGTGGACCAGTACGATTTCCCCCAATGTGGATCAGTACGATTTCCCCCCAGTGTGGATCAGTACGATTTCCCCCCAGTGTGGATCTGTACGATTTTCCCCAGTGTGGATCAGTACGATTTTCCCCAGTGTGGATCAGTACGATTTCCCCCCAGTGTGGACCAGTCCGATGTCCCCCAGTGTGGACCAGTACGATTTCCACCAGTGTGGACCAGTACGATTTCCCCCAGTGTGGATCAGTACGATTTCCCCCAGTGTGGACCCGTACAATTTCCCCCAGTGTGGATCAGTACGATTTCCCCCAGTACGTATCAGTACGATTTCCCCCAGTACGAATCAGTAAGATTTCCCCCCAGTATGGACCAGTCCGAAGTCCCCCAGTGTGGACCTGTACGATTTTCCCCAGTGTGGATCAGTACGATTTTCCCCAGTGTGGATCAGTACGATTTCCCCCCAGTGTGGACCAGTCCGATGTCCCCCAGTGTGGACCAGTACGATTTCCCCCAGTGTGGACCAGTACGATTTCCCCCAGTGTGGATCAGTACGATTTCCCCCAGTGTGGACCCGTACAATTTCCCCCAGTGTGGATCAGTACGATTTCCCCCAGTGTGGATCAGTACGATTTCCCCCAGTGTGGATCAGAACGGTTTCCCCACAGTGTGGATCGGTACGGTTTCCCCCGGTACGGATCGGTACGATTTCCCCCAGTACGGATCAGTACGATTTCCCCCAGTGTGGATCGGTACGATTTCCCACTTTGTGGATCGGTACGATTTCCCCCAGTGTGGACCGGTACGATTTCCCCCAGTGTGGACCAGTACGATTTCCCCCAGTGGGGATCAGTGTGATTTTCCCCCAGTGTGGATCAGTACGATTTCCCCCAGTACGGATCAGTGCGATTTCCCCCAGTATGGATCAGTGCGATTTGCCCCCAGTGTGGACAAGTACGATTTCCCCCAGTGTGGACCAGTACGATTTCCCCCAGTCTGGATCAGTACGCTATTCCCCCAGTGTGGATCAGTACGCTTTCCCCCCAGTGTGGATCAGTACGCTTTCCCCCCCAGTGTGGATCAGTATGATTTCCCCCCAGTGTGGATCAGTACGATTTCCCCCAGTGTGGATCAGTGCGATTTCCCCCAATGTGGATCAGTACGATTTCCCCCAGTGTGGATCAGAACGATTTCCCCCAGTACGGATCAGTACGATTTCCCCCAGTGTGGATCAGTACGATTTCCCCCAGTGTGGATCAGAACGATTTCCCCCAGTACAGATCAGTACGATTTCCCCCCAGTGTGGACCAGTACGATTTTCCCCCAGTGTGGACCAGTACGATTTCCCCCAGTGTGGACCAGTACGATTTCCCCAGTGTGGATCAGTACGATTTCCCCCAGTGTGGATCAGTACCATTTCCCCCAGTCTGGATCAGTACGCTTTCCCCCCCAGTGTGGGTCAGTACGCTTTCCCCCAGTGTGGGTCAGTACGATTTCCCCCAGTGCGGATCAGTACGATTTCCCCCAGTACGGATCAGTACGATTTCCCCAAGTTTGGATCAGTACGATTAACCCCAGTGTGGATCAGTACGATTTCCCCCAGTGTGGATCAGTATGATTTCCCCCAGTACGGATCAGTACGATTTCCCCCAGTGTGGATCGGTACGATTTCCCACTTTGTGGATCGGTACGATTTCCCCCAGTGTGGACCGGTACGATTTCCCCCAGTGTGGACCAGTACGATTTCCCCCAGTGGGGATCAGTGTGATTTTCCCCCAGTGTGGATCAGTACGATTTCCCCCAGGATGGATCAGTGCGATTTCCCCCAGTATGGATCAGTGCGATTTGCCCCCAGTGTGGACAAGTACGATTTCCCCCAGTGTGGACCAGTACGATTTCCCCCATTCTGGATCAGTACGCTATTCC
Organism: Hypanus sabinus; assembly: GCF_030144855.1. NCBI lineage: Eukaryota > Metazoa > Chordata > Chondrichthyes > Myliobatiformes > Dasyatidae > Hypanus > Hypanus sabinus. Next base: position 133,644,803 of record NC_082706.1, read on the forward strand.
CCCAGTGTGGATCAGTACGCTTTCCCCCCAGTGTGGATCAGTACGCTTTCCCCCCCAGTGTGGATCAGTATGATTTCCCCCCAGTGTGGATCAGTACGATTTCCCCCAGTGTGGATCAGTGCGATTTCCCCCAATGTGGATCAGTACGATTTCCCCCAGTGTGGATCAGAACGATTTCCCCCAGTACGGATCAGTACGATTTCCCCCAGTGTGGATCAGTACGATTTCCCCCAGTGTGGATCAGAACGATTTCCCCCAGTACGGATCAGTACGATTTCCCCCCAGTGTGGACCAGTACGATTTTCCCCCAGTGTGGACCAGTACGATTTCCCCCAGTGTGGACCAGTACGATTTCCCCAGTGTGGATCAGTACGATTTCCCCCAGTGTGGATCAGTACCATTTCCCCCAGTCTGGATCAGTACGCTTTCCCCCCCAGTGTGGGTCAGTACGCTTTCCCCCAGTGTGGGTCAGTACGATTTCCCCCAGTGCGGATCAGTACGATTTCCCCCATTACGGATCAGTACGATTTCCCCAAGTTTGGATCAGTACGATTAACCCCAGTGTGGATCAGTACGATTTCCCCCAGTGTGGATCAGTATGATTTCCCCCAGTACGGATCAGTACGATTTCCCCAAGTTCGGATCAGTACGATTTCCCCCAGTGTGGATCAGTACAATTTCCCCCAGTGTGGATCAGTAAGATTTCCCCCCAGTTCGGATCAGTACGATTTCCCCCCAGTGTGGATCAGTACGATTTCCCCCTGTGTGGATCAGTACGATTTCCCCCTGTGTGGATCAGTACGATTTCCCCCAGTGTGGATATGTATGATTTACCCCTGTGTGGATCAGTACGATTTACCCAGTATGGATCAGTATGATATCCACCAGTATGGACCAGTACGATTTCCCCCAGTGTGGATCAGTACGATTTCCCCCCAGTCTGGATCAGTACGATTTCCCCCCAGTCTGGATCCGTACGATTTCCCCCAGTGTGGATCAGAACGGTTTCCCCACAGTGTGGATCGGTACGGTTTCCCCCGGTACGGATCGGTACGATTTCCCCTAGTGTGGATCGGTACGATTTCCCCCAGTGTGGATCAGTACGATTTCCCCCAGTGTGGATCAGTACGATTTCCCCCAGTACGGATCAGTATGATTTCCCCCAGTACGGATCAGTACGATTTCCCCCCAGAGTGGATCAGTACGATTTCCCCCCAGTGTGGATCAGTACGATTTCCCCCAGTGTGGACCAGTACGATTTCCCCCAGTGTGGATCAGTACGATTTCCCCTAGTACGGATCAGTAGGATTTCCCCCAGTATGTACCAGTAAGATTTCCCCCCAGTGTGGACCAGTCCGATGTCCCCCAGTGTGGACCAGTACGATTTCCCCCAATGTGGACCAGTACGATTTCCCCCAATGTGGATCAGTACGATTTCCCCCCAGTGTGGATCAGTACGATTTCCCCCCAGTGTGGATCAGTACGATTTTCCCCAGTGTGGATCAGTACGATTTTCCCCAGTGTGGATCAGTACGATTTCCCCCCAGTGTGGACCAGTCCGATGTCCCCCAGTGTGGACCAGTACGATTTCCCCCAGTGTGGACCAGTACGATTTCCCCCAGTGTGGATCAGTACGATTTCCCCCAGTGTGGACCAGTACGATTTCCCCCAGTGTGGATCAGTACGATTTCCCCCAGTACGTATCAGTAAGATTTCACCCAGTACGTATCAGTAAGATTTCCCCCAGTACGGATCAGTAAGATTTCCCCCCAGTATGGACCAGTCCGATGTCCCCCAGTGTGGACCTGTACGATTTCCCCCAGTGTGGACCAGTACGATTTCCCCCAGTGAGGATCAGTACGATTTCCCCCCAGTGTGGATCAGTACGATTTCCCCCAGTGTGGATCAGTACGATTTCCCCCCAGTGTGGATCAGTAAGGTTTCCCCACAGTGTGGATCAGTACGGTTTCCCCACAGTGTGGATCAGTACGGTTTCCCCCAGTCCGGATCAGTACGATTTCGCCCAGTGCGGATCAGTACTATTTCCCCCAGTACGGATCGGTACGATTTCCCCCAGTATGGATCGGTACGATTTCCCCTAGTGTGGACCAGTACGATTTCCCCCAGTACGGATCAGTACGATTTCCCCCAGTACGGATCAGTGCGATTTCCCCCAGTACGGATCAGTGCGATTTGCCCCCAGTGTGGACCAGTACGATTTCCCCCAGTGTGGACCAGTACGATTTCCCCCAGTCTGGATCAGTACGCCATTCCCCCAGTGTGGATCAGTACGCTTTCCCCCCAGTGTGGATCAGTACGCTTTCCCCCCCAGTGTGGATCAGTACGATTTCCCCCCAGTGTGGATCAGTACGATTTCCCCCAGTGTGGATCAGTACGATTTCCCCCAGTACGGATCAGTATGATTTCCCCCAGTACGGATCAGTACGATTTCCCCCCAGAGTGGATCAGTACAATTTCCCCCCAGTGTGGATCAGTACGATTTCCCCCAGTGTGGACCAGTACGATTTCCCCCAGTGTGGATCAGTACGATTTCCCCTAGTACGGATCAGTGCGATTTCCCCCAGTACGGATCAGTGCGATTTGCCCCCAGTGTGGACCAGTACGATTTCCCCCAGTGTGGACCAGTACGATTTCCCCCAGTCTGGATCAGTACGCTATTCCCCCAGTGTGGATCAGTACGCTTTCCCCCCAGTGTGGATCAGTACGCTTTCCCCCCCAGTGTGGATCAGTACGATTTCCCCCCAGTGTGGATCAGTACGATTTCCCCCAGTGTGGATCAGTACGATTTCCCCCAGTACGGATCAGTATGATTTCCCCCAGTACGGATCAGTACGATTTCCCCCCAGAGTGGATCAGTACGATTTCCCCCCAGTGTGGATCAGTACGATTTCCCCCAGTGTGGACCAGTACGATTTCCCCCAGTGTGGATCAGTACGATTTCCCCTAGTACGGATCAGTACGATTTCCCCCAGTATGTACCAGTAAGATTTCCCCCCAGTGTGGACCAGTCCGATGTCCCCCAGTGTGGACCAGTACGATTTCCCCCAGTGTGGACCAGTACGATTTCCCCAGTGTGGATCAGTACGATTTCCCCCAGTGTGGATCAGTACCATTTCCCCCAGTCTGGATCAGTACGCTTTCCCCCCCAGTGTGGGTCAGTACGCTTTCCCCCAGTGTGGGTCAGTACGATTTCCCCCAGTGCGGATCAGTACGATTTCCCCCAGTACGGATCAGTACGATTTCCCCAAGTTTGGATCAGTACGATTAACCCCAGTGTGGATCAGTACGATTTCCCCCAGTGTGGATCAGTATGATTTCCCCCAGTACGGATCAGTACGATTTCCCCAAGTTCGGATCAGTACGATTTCCCCCAGTGTGGATCAGTACAATTTCCCCCAGTGTGGATCAGTAAGATTTCCCCCCAGTTCGGATCAGTACGATTTCCCCCCAGTGTGGATCAGTACGATTTCCCCCTGTGTGGATCAGTACGATTTCCCCCTGTGTGGATCAGTACGATTTCCCCCAGTGTGGATATGTATGATTTACCCCTGTGTGGATCAGTACGATTTACCCAGTATGGATCAGTATGATATCCACCAGTATGGACCAGTATGATTTCCCCCAGTGTGGATCAGTACGATTTCCCCCCAGTCTGGATCAGTACGATTTCCCCCCAGTCTGGATCCGTACGATTTCCCCCAGTGTGGATCAGAACGGTTTCCCCACAGTGTGGATCGGTACGGTTTCCCCCGGTACGGATCGGTACGATTTCCCCTAGTGTGGATCGGTACGATTTCCCCCAGTGTGGATCAGTACGATTTCCCCCAGTGTGGATCAGTACGATTTCCCCCAGTACGGATCAGTATGATTTCCCCCAGTACGGATCAGTACGATTTCCCCCCAGAGTGGATCAGTACGATTTCCCCCCAGTGTGGATCAGTACGATTTCCCCCAGTGTGGACCAGTACGATTTCCCCCAGTGTGGATCAGTACGATTTCCCCTAGTACGGATCAGTACGATTTCCCCCAGTATGTACCAGTAAGATTTCCCCCCAGTGTGGACCAGTCCGATGTCCCCCAGTGTGGACCAGTACGATTTCCCCCAATGTGGACCAGTACGATTTCCCCCAATGTGGATCAGTACGATTTCCCCCCAGTGTGGATCAGTACGATTTCCCCCCTGTGTGGATCAGTACGATTTTCCCCAGTGTGGATCAGTACGATTTTCCCCAGTGTGGATCAGTACGATTTCCCCCCAGTGTGGACCAGTCCGATGTCCCCCAGTGTGGACCAGTACGATTTCCCCCAGTGTGGACCAGTACGATTTCCCCCAGTGTGGATCAGTACGATTTCCCCCAGTGTGGACCAGTACGATTTCCCCCAGTGTGGATCAGTACGATTTCCCCCAGTACGTATCAGTAAGATTTCACCCAGTACGTATCAGTAAGATTTCCCCCAGTACGGATCAGTAAGATTTCCCCCCAGTATGGACCAGTCCGATGTCCCCCAGTGTGGACCTGTACGATTTCCCCCAGTGTGGACCAGTACGATTTCCCCCAGTGAGGATCAGTACGATTTCCCCCCAGTGTGGATCAGTACGATTTCCCCCAGTGTGGATCAGTACGATTTCCCCCCAGTGTGGATCAGTAAGGTTTCCCCACAGTGTGGATCAGTACGGTTTCCCCACAGTGTGGATCAGTACGGTTTCCCCCAGTCCGGATCAGTACGATTTCCCCCAGTGCGGATCAGTACGATTTCCCCCAGTACGGATCAGTACGATTTCCCCCAGTACGGATCAGTGCGATTTCCCCCAGTACGGATCAGTGCGATTTGCCCCCAGTGTGGACCAGTACGATTTCCCCCAGTGTGGACCAGTACGATTTCCCCCAGTCTGGATCAGTACGCCATTCCCCCAGTGTGGATCAGTACGCTTTCCCCCCAGTGTGGATCAGTACGCTTTCCCCCCCAGTGTGGATCAGTACGATTTCCCCCCAGTGTGGATCAGTACGATTTCCCCCAGTGTGGATCAGTACGATTTCCCCCAGTTCGGATCAGTATGATTTCCCCCAGTACGGATCAGTACGATTTCCCCCCAGAGTGGATCAGTACGATTTCCCCCCAGTGTGGATCAGTACGATTTCCCCCAGTGTGGACCAGTACGATTTCCCCCAGTGTGGATCAGTACGATTTCCCCTAGTACGGATCAGTGCGATTTCCCCCAGTACGGATCAGTGCGATTTGCCCCCAGTGTGGACCAGTACGATTTCCCCCAGTGTGGACCAGTACGATTTCCCCCAGTCTGGATCAGTACGCTATTCCCCCAGTGTGGATCAGTACGCTTTCCCCCCAGTGTGGATCAGTACGCTTTCCCCCCCAGTGTGGATCAGTACGATTTCCCCCCAGTGTGGATCAGTACGATTTCCCCCAGTGTGGATCAGTACGATTTCCCCCAGTACGGATCAGTACGATTTCCCCCAGTACGGATCAGTACGATTTCCCCCAGTACGGATCAGTACGATTTCCCCCCAGAGTGGATCAGTGCGATTTCCCCCCAGTGTGGATCAGTGCGATTTCCCCCAGTGTGGACCAGTACGATTTCCCCCAGTGTGGATCAGTACGATTTCCCCTAGTACGGATCAGTACGATTTCCCCCAGTATGTACCAGTAAGATTTCCCCCCAGTGTGGACCAGTCCGATGTCCCCCAGTGTGGACCAGTACGATTTCCCCCAGTGTGGACCAGTACGATTTCCCCCAATGTGGATCAGTACGATTTCCCCCCAGTGTGGATCAGTACGATTTTCCCCAGTGTGGATCTGTACGATTTTCCCCAGTGTGGATCAGTACGATTTTCCCCAGTGTGGATCAGTCCGATGTCCCCCAGTGTGGACCAGTCCGATGTCCCCCAGTGTGGACCAGTACGATTTCCCCCAGTGTGGATCAGTACGATTTCCCCCAGTGTGGATCAGTACGATTTCCCCCAGTGTGGACCCGTACGATTTCCCCCAGTACGTATCAGTACGATTTCCCCCAGTACGAATCAGTAAGATTTCCCCCCAGTATGGACCAGTCCGAAGTCCCCCATTGTGGACCTGTATGATTTCCCCCAGTGTGGACCAGTACGATTTCCCCCAGTGTGGATCAGTACGATTTCCCCCAGTGTGGACCAGTACGATTTCCCCCAGTGTGGATCAGTACGATTTCCCCCAGTACGTATCAGTAAGATTTCACCCAGTACGTATCAGTAAGATTTCCCCCAGTACGGATCAGTAAGATTTCCCCCCAGTATGGACCAGTCCGATGTCCCCCAGTGTGGACCTGTACGATTTCCCCCAGTGTGGACCAGTACGATTTCCCCCAGTGAGGATCAGTACGATTTCCCCCCAGTGTGGATCAGTACGATTTCCCCCAGTGTGGATCAGTACGATTTCCCCCCAGTGTGGATCAGTAAGGTTTCCCCACAGTGTGGATCAGTACGGTTTCCCCACAGTGTGGATCAGTACGGTTTCCCCCAGTCCGGATCAGTACGATTTCCCCCAGTGCGGATCAGTACTATTTCCCCCAGTACGGATCGGTACGATTTCCCCCAGTATGGATCGGTACGATTTCCCCTAGTGTGGACCAGTACGATTTCCCCCAGTACGGATCAGTACGATTTCCCCCAGTACGGATCAGTGCGATTTCCCCCAGTACGGATCAGTGCGATTTGCCCCCAGTGTGGACCAGTACGATTTCCCCCAGTGTGGACCAGTACGATTTCCCCCAGTCTGGATCAGTACGCCATTCCCCCAGTGTGGATCAGTACGCTTTCCCCCCAGTGTGGATCAGTACGCTTTCCCCCCCAGTGTGGATCAGTACGATTTCCCCCCAGTGTGGATCAGTACGATTTCCCCCAGTGTGGATCAGTACGATTTCCCCCAGTACGGATCAGTATGATTTCCCCCAGTACGGATCAGTACGATTTCCCCCCAGAGTGGATCAGTACAATTTCCCCCCAGTGTGGATCAGTACGATTTCCCCCAGTGTGGACCAGTACGATTTCCCCCAGTGTGGATCAGTACGATTTCCCCTAGTACGGATCAGTGCGATTTCCCCCAGTACGGATCAGTGCGATTTGCCCCCAGTGTGGACCAGTACGATTTCCCCCAGTGTGGACCAGTACGATTTCCCCCAGTCTGGATCAGTACGCTATTCCCCCAGTGTGGATCAGTACGCTTTCCCCCCAGTGTGGATCAGTACGCTTTCCCCCCCAGTGTGGATCAGTACGATTTCCCCCCAGTGTGGATCAGTACGATTTCCCCCAGTGTGGATCAGTACGATTTCCCCCAGTACGGATCAGTATGATTTCCCCCAGTACGGATCAGTACGATTTCCCCCCAGAGTGGATCAGTACGATTTCCCCCCAGTGTGGATCAGTACGATTTCCCCCAGTGTGGACCAGTACGATTTCCCCCAGTGTGGATCAGTACGATTTCCCCTAGTACGGATCAGTACGATTTCCCCCAGTATGTACCAGTAAGATTTCCCCCCAGTGTGGACCAGTCCGATGTCCCCCAGTGTGGACCAGTACGATTTCCCCCAGTGTGGACCAGTACGATTTCCCCAGTGTGGATCAGTACGATTTCCCCCAGTGTGGATCAGTACCATTTCCCCCAGTCTGGATCAGTACGCTTTCCCCCCCAGTGTGGGTCAGTACGCTTTCCCCCAGTGTGGGTCAGTACGATTTCCCCCAGTGCGGATCAGTACGATTTCCCCCAGTACGGATCAGTACGATTTCCCCAAGTTTGGATCAGTACGATTAACCCCAGTGTGGATCAGTACGATTTCCCCCAGTGTGGATCAGTATGATTTCCCCCAGTACGGATCAGTACGATTTCCCCAAGTTCGGATCAGTACGATTTCCCCCAGTGTGGATCAGTACAATTTCCCCCAGTGTGGATCAGTAAGATTTCCCCCCAGTTCGGATCAGTACGATTTCCCCCCAGTGTGGATCAGTACGATTTCCCCCTGTGTGGATCAGTACGATTTCCCCCTGTGTGGATCAGTACGATTTCCCCCAGTGTGGATATGTATGATTTACCCCTGTGTGGATCAGTACGATTTACCCAGTATGGATCAGTATGATATCCACCAGTATGGACCAGTATGATTTCCCCCAGTGTGGATCAGTACGATTTCCCCCCAGTCTGGATCAGTACGATTTCCCCCCAGTCTGGATCCGTACGATTTCCCCCAGTGTGGATCAGAACGGTTTCCCCACAGTGTGGATCGGTACGGTTTCCCCCGGTACGGATCGGTACGATTTCCCCTAGTGTGGATCGGTACGATTTCCCCCAGTGTGGATCAGTACGATTTCCCCCAGTGTGGATCAGTACGATTTCCCCCAGTACGGATCAGTATGATTTCCCCCAGTACGGATCAGTACGATTTCCCCCCAGAGTGGATCAGTACGATTTCCCCCCAGTGTGGATCAGTACGATTTCCCCCAGTGTGGACCAGTACGATTTCCCCCAGTGTGGATCAGTACGATTTCCCCTAGTACGGATCAGTACGATTTCCCCCAGTATGTACCAGTAAGATTTCCCCCCAGTGTGGACCAGTCCGATGTCCCCCAGTGTGGACCAGTACGATTTCCCCCAATGTGGACCAGTACGATTTCCCCCAATGTGGATCAGTACGATTTCCCCCCAGTGTGGATCAGTACGATTTCCCCCCTGTGTGGATCAGTACGATTTTCCCCAGTGTGGATCAGTACGATTTTCCCCAGTGTGGATCAGTACGATTTCCCCCCAGTGTGGACCAGTCCGATGTCCCCCAGTGTGGACCAGTACGATTTCCCCCAGTGTGGACCAGTACGATTTCCCCCAGTGTGGATCAGTACGATTTCCCCCAGTGTGGACCAGTACGATTTCCCCCAGTGTGGATCAGTACGATTTCCCCCAGTACGTATCAGTAAGATTTCACCCAGTACGTATCAGTAAGATTTCCCCCAGTACGGATCAGTAAGATTTCCCCCCAGTATGGACCAGTCCGATGTCCCCCAGTGTGGACCTGTACGATTTCCCCCAGTGTGGACCAGTACGATTTCCCCCAGTGAGGATCAGTACGATTTCCCCCCAGTGTGGATCAGTACGATTTCCCCCAGTGTGGATCAGTACGATTTCCCCCCAGTGTGGATCAGTAAGGTTTCCCCACAGTGTGGATCAGTACGGTTTCCCCACAGTGTGGATCAGTACGGTTTCCCCCAGTCCGGATCAGTACGATTTCCCCCAGTGCGGATCAGTACTATTTCCCCCAGTACGGATCGGTACGATTTCCCCCAGTATGGATCGGTACGATTTCCCCTAGTGTGGACCAGTACGATTTCCCCCAGTACGGATCAGTACGATTTCCCCCAGTACGGATCAGTGCGATTTCCCCCAGTACGGATCAGTGCGATTTGCCCCCAGTGTGGACCAGTACGATTTCCCCCAGTGTGGACCAGTACGATTTCCCCCAGTCTGGATCAGTACGCCATTCCCCCAGTGTGGATCAGTACGCTTTCCCCCCAGTGTGGATCAGTACGCTTTCCCCCCCAGTGTGGATCAGTACGATTTCCCCCCAGTGTGGATCAGTACGATTTCCCCCAGTGTGGATCAGTACGATTTCCCCCAGTACGGATCAGTATGATTTCCCCCAGTACGGATCAGTACGATTTCCCCCCAGAGTGGATCAGTACGATTTCCCCCCAGTGTGGATCAGTACGATTTCCCCCAGTGTGGACCAGTACGATTTCCCCCAGTGTGGATCAGTACGATTTCCCCTAGTACGGATCAGTGCGATTTCCCCCAGTACGGATCAGTGCGATTTGCCCCCAGTGTGGACCAGTACGATTTCCCCCAGTGTGGACCAGTACGATTTCCCCCAGTCTGGATCAGTACGCTATTCCCCCAGTGTGGATCAGTACGCTTTCCCCCCAGTGTGGATCAGTACGCTTTCCCCCCCAGTGTGGATCAGTACGATTTCCCCCCAGTGTGGATCAGTACGATTTCCCCCAGTGTGGATCAGTACGATTTCCCCCAGTACGGATCAGTACGATTTCCCCCAGTACGGATCAGTACGATTTCCCCCAGTACGGATCAGTACGATTTCCCCCCAGAGTGGATCAGTGCGATTTCCCCCCAGTGTGGATCAGTGCGATTTCCCCCAGTGTGGACCAGTACGATTTCCCCCAGTGTGGATCAGTACGATTTCCCCTAGTACGGATCAGTACGATTTCCCCCAGTATGTACCAGTAAGATTTCCCCCCAGTGTGGACCAGTCCGATGTCCCCCAGTGTGGACCAGTACGATTTCCCCCAGTGTGGACCAGTACGATTTCCCCCAATGTGGATCAGTACGATTTCCCCCCAGTGTGGATCAGTACGATTTTCCCCAGTGTGGATCTGTACGATTTTCCCCAGTGTGGATCAGTACGATTTTCCCCAGTGTGGATCAGTCCGATGTCCCCCAGTGTGGACCAGTCCGATGTCCCCCAGTGTGGACCAGTACGATTTCCCCCAGTGTGGATCAGTACGATTTCCCCCAGTGTGGATCAGTACGATTTCCCCCAGTGTGGACCCGTACGATTTCCCCCAGTACGTATCAGTACGATTTCCCCCAGTACGAATCAGTAAGATTTCCCCCCAGTATGGACCAGTCCGAAGTCCCCCAGTGTGGACCTGTATGATTTCCCCCAGTGTGGACCAGTACGATTTCCCCCAGTGTGGATCAGTACGATTTCCCCCAGTGTGGATCAGTACGATTTCCCCCAGTGTGGATCAGAACGGTTTCCCCACAGTGTGGATCGGTACGGTTTCCCCCGGTACGGATCGGTACGATTTCCCCCAGTACGGATCGGTACGATTTCCCCCAGTGTGGATCGGTACGATTCCCCACTTTGTGGATCGGTACGATTTCCCCCAGTGTGGACCGGTACGATTTCCCCCAGTGTGGACCGGTACGATTTCCCCCAGTGGGGATCAGTGTGATTTTCCCCCAGTGTGGATCAGTACGATTTCCCCCAGTACGGATCAGTGCGATTTCCCCCAGTATGGATCAGTGCGATTTGCCCCCAGTGTGGACAAGTACGATTTCCCCCAGTGTGGACCAGTACGATTTCCCCCAGTCTGGATCAGTACGCTATTCCCCCAGTGTGGATCAGTACGCTTTCCCCCCAGTGTGGATCAGTACGCTTTCCCCCCCAGTGTGGATCAGTATGATTTCCCCCCAGTGTGGATCAGTACGATTTCCCCCAGTGTGGATCAGTGCGATTTCCCCCAATGTGGATCAGTACGATTTCCCCCAGTGTGGATCAGAACGATTTCCCCCAGTACGGATCAGTACGATTTCCCCCAGTGTGGATCAGTACGATTTCCCCCAGTGTGGATCAGAACGATTTCCCCCAGTACGGATCAGTACGATTTCCCCCCAGTGTGGACCAGTACGATTTTCCCACAGTGTGGACCAGTACGATTTCCCCCAGTGTGGACCAGTACGATTTCCCCAGTGTGGATCAGTACGATTTCCCCCAGTGTGGATCAGTACCATTTCCCCAAGTCTGGATCAGTACGCTTTCCCCCCCAGTGTGGGTCAGTACGCTTTCCCCCAGTGTGGGTCAGTACGATTTCCCCCAGTGCGGATCAGTACGATTTCCCCCAGTACGGATCAGTACGATTTCCCCAAGTTTGGATCAGTACGATTAACCCCAGTGTGGATCAGTACGATTTCCCCCAGTGTGGATCAGTATGATTTCCCCCAGTACGGATCAGTACGATTTCCCCCAGTGTGGATCAGTACGATTTCCCCCAGTGTGGATCAGAACGATTTCCCCCAGTACGGATCAGTACGATTTCCCCCAGTGTGGACCAGTACGATTTTCCCCCAGTGTGGACCAGTACGATTTCCCCCAGTGTGGACCAGTACGATTTCCCCAGTGTGGATCAGTACGATTTCCCCCAGTGTGGATCAGTACCATTTCCCCCAGTCTGGATCAGTACGCTTTCCCCCCCAGTGTGGATCAGTACGCTTTCCCCCAGTGTGGGTCAGTACGATTTCCCCCAGTACGGATCAGTACGATTTCCCCCCAGTGTGGACCAGTACGATTTTCCCCCAGTGTGGACCAGTACGATTTCCCCCAGTGTGGACCAGTACGATTTCCCCAGTGTGGATCAGTACGATTTCCCCCAGTGTGGATCAGTACCATTTCCCCCAGTCTGGATCAGTACGCTTTCCCCCCCAGTGTGGATCAGTACGCTTTCCCCCAGTGCGGATCAGTACGATTTCCCCCAGTGCGGATCAGTACGATTTCCCCAAGTTTGGATCAGTACGATTTCCCCCAGTGTTGATCAGTACGATTTCCCCCAGTGTGGATCAGTACGATTTCCCCCAGTGTGGATCAGTATGATTTCCCCCAGTACGGATCAGTACGATTTCCCCAAGTTCGGATCAGTACGATTTCCCCCAGTGTGGATCAGTACGATTTCCCCCAGTGTGGATCAGTAAGATTTCTCCCCAGTTCGGATCAGTACGATTTCCCCCCAGTGTGGATCAGTACGATTTCCCCCTGTGTGGATCAGTACGATTTCCCCCTGTGTGGATCAGTACGATTTCCCCCAGTGTGGATATGTATGATTTACCCCTGTGTGGATCAGTACGATTTACCCAGTATGGATCAGTATGATATCCACCAGTATGGACCAGTACGATTTCCCCCAGTGTGGATCAGTACGATTTCCCCCCAGTCTGGATCAGTACGATTTCCCCCCAGTCTGGATCAGTACGATATCCCCCCGGTCTGGATCTGTACGATTTCCCCCAGCACGGATCAGTACGATTTCCCCCAGTACGGATCGGTACGATTTCCCCTAGTGTGGACCAGTACGATTTCCCCCAGTGGGGATCAGTATGATTTCCACCAGTACGGATCAGTACGATTTCCCCCAGTACGGATCAGTGCGATTTCCCCCAGTACAGATCAGTGTGATTTGCCCCCAGTGTGGACCAGTACGATTTCCCCCAGTGTGGACCAGTACGATTTCCCCCAGTGTGGACCAGTACGATTTCCCCCAGTCTGGATCAGTACGCTATTCCCCCAGTGTGGATCAGTACGCTTTCCCCCCAGTGTGGATCAGTACGCTTTCCCCCCCAGTGTGGATCAGTACGATTTCCCCCCAGTGTAGATCAGTACGATTTCCCCCAGTGTGGATCAGTACGATTTCCCCCAGTACGGATCAGTATGATTTCCCCCAGTACGGATCAGTACGATTTCCCCCCAGTGTGGATCAGTACGATTTCCCCCAGTGTGGATCAGTACGATTTCCCCCAGTGTGGACCAGTACGATTTCCCCCAGTGTGGATCAGTACGATTTCCCCCAGTACGGATCAGTACGATTTCCCCCAGTATGTACCAGTAAGATTTCCCCCCAGTGTGGACCAGTCCGATGTCCCCCAGTGTGGACCAGTACGATTTCCCCCAGTGTGGATCAGTACGATTTCCCCCCAGTGTGGATCAGTACGATTTCCCCCCAGTGTGGATCAGTACGGTTTTCCCCAGTGTGGATCAGTACGATTTCCCCCCAGTGTGTATCAGTACGATTTCCCCCCAGTGTGGACCAGTCCGATGTCCCCCAGTGTGGACCAGTACGATTTCCCCCAGTGTGGATCAGTACGATTTCCCCCAGTACGTATCAGTACGATTTCCCGCTGTACGGATCAGTAAGATTTCCCCCCAGTATGGACCAGTCCGATGTCCTCCAGTGTGGAGCTGTACGATTTCCCCCAGTGTGGACCAGTACGATTTCCCCCAGTGTGGATCAGTACGATTTCCGCCAGTGTGGATCAGTATGATTTCCCCCAGTGTGGATCAGTACGATTTCCCCCCAGTGTGGATCAGTACGGTTTCCCCATAGTGTGGACCAGTACGGTTTCCCTCAGTGTGGATCGGTACGATTTCCCCCTGTGTGGATCGGTACGATTTCCCCCAGGGTGGACCGGTACGATTTCCACCAGTGTGGACCAGTACGATTTCCCCCAGTGGGGACCAGTACGATTTCCCCCAGTACGGATCAGTACGATCTCCCCCTGTATGGATCAGTGCGATTTTCCCCCAGTGTGGATCAGTACGATTTCCCCCAGTGTGGATCAGTAAGATTTCTCCCCAGTTCGGATCAGTACGATTTCCCCCCAGTGTGGATCAGTACGATTTCCCCCTGTGTGGATATGTATGATTTACCCCTGTGTGGATCAGTACGATTTACCCAGTATGGATCAGTATGATATCCACCAGTATGGACCAGTACGATTTCCCCCAGTGTGGATCAGTACGATTTCCCCCCAGTCTGGATCAGTACGATTTCCCCCCAGTCTGGATCAGTACGATATCCCCCCGGTCTGGATCTGTACGATTTCCCCCAGCACGGATCAGTACGATTTCCCCCAGTACGGATCGGTACGATTTCCCCTAGTGTGGACCAGTACGATTTCCCCCAGTGGGGATCAGTATGATTTCCACCAGTACGGATCAGTACGATTTCCCCCAGTACGGATCAGTGCGATTTCCCCCAGTACAGATCAGTGTGATTTGCCCCCAGTGTGGACCAGTACGATTTCCCCCAGTGTGGACCAGTACGATTTCCCCCAGTGTGGACCAGTACGATTTCCCCCAGTCTGGATCAGTACGCTATTCCCCCAGTGTGGATCAGTACGCTTTCCCCCCAGTGTGGATCAGTACGCTTTCCCCCCCAGTGTGGATCAGTACGATTTCCCCCCAGTGTAGATCAGTACGATTTCCCCCAGTGTGGATCAGTACGATTTCCCCCAGTACGGATCAGTATGATTTCCCCCAGTACGGATCAGTACGATTTCCCCCCAGTGTGGATCAGTACGATTTCCCCCAGTGTGGATCAGTACGATTTCCCCCAGTGTGGACCAGTACGATTTCCCCCAGTGTGGATCAGTACGATTTCCCCCAGTACGGATCAGTACGATTTCCCCCAGTATGTACCAGTAAGATTTCCCCCCAGTGTGGACCAGTCCGATGTCCCCCAGTGTGGACCAGTACGATTTCCCCCAGTGTGGATCAGTACGATTTCCCCCCAGTGTGGATCAGTACGATTTCCCCCCAGTGTCGATCAGTACGGTTTTCCCCAGTGTGGATCAGTACGATTTCCCCCCAGTGTGTATCAGTACGATTTCCCCCCAGTGTGGACCAGTCCGATGTCCCCCAGTGTGGACCAGTACGATTTCCCCCAGTGTGGATCAGTACGATTTCCCCCAGTACGTATCAGTACGATTTCCCGCTGTACGGATCAGTAAGATTTCCCCCCAGTATGGACCAGTCCGATGTCCTCCAGTGTGGAGCTGTACGATTTCCCCCAGTGTGGACCAGTACGATTTCCCCCAGTGTGGATCAGTACGATTTCCGCCAGTGTGGATCAGTAAGATTTCCCCCAGTGTGGATCAGTACGATTTCCCCCCAGTGTGGATCAGTACGGTTTCCCCATAGTGTGGACCAGTACGGTTTCCCCCAGTACGGATCGGTACGATTTCCCCCAGTACGGATCGGTACGATTTCCCTCAGTGTGGATCGGTACGATTTCCCCCTGTGTGGATCGGTACGATTTCCCCCAGTGTGGACCAGTACGATTTCCACCAGTGTGGACCAGTACGATTTCCCCCAGTGGGGACCAGTACGATTTCCCCCAGTACGGATCAGTACGATCTCCCCCTGTATGGATCAGTGCGATTTTCCCCCAGTGTGCATCAGTACGATTTCCCCCAGTGTGGATCAGTAAGATTTCTCCCCAGTTCGGATCAGTACGATTTCCCCCCAGTGTGGATCAGTACGATTTCCCCCTGTGTGGATCAGTACGATTTCCCCCAGTGTGGATCAGAACGATTTCCCCCAGTACGGATCAGTACGATTTCCCCCAGTGTGGACCAGTACGATTTTCCCCCAGTGTGGACCAGTACGGTTTCCCCCAGTGTGGACCAGTACGATTTCCCCAGTGTGGATCAGTACGATTTCCCCCAGTGTGGATCAGTACCATTTCCCCCAGTCTGGATCAGTACGCTTTCCCCCCCAGTGTGGATCAGTACGCTTTCCCCCAGTGTGGGTCAGTACGATTTCCCCCAGTGCGGATCAGTACGATTTCCCCCAGTGCGGATCAGTACGATTTCCCCAAGTTTGGATCAGTACGATTTCCCCCAGTGTGGATCAGTACGATTTCCCCCAGTGTGGATCAGTACGATTTCACCCAGTGTGGATCAGTATGATTTCCCCCAGTACGGATCAGTACGATTTCCCCAAGTTCGGATCAGTACGATTTCCCCCAGTGTGGATCAGTACGATTTCCCCCAGTGTGGATCAGTAAGATTTCTCCCCAGTTCGGATCAGTACGATTTCCCCCCAGTGTGGATCAGTACGATTTCCCCCTGTGTGGATCAGTACGATTTCCCCCTGTGTGGATCAGTACGATTTCCCCCAGTGTGGATATGTATGATTTACCCCTGTGTGGATCAGTACGATTTACCCAGTATGGATCAGTATGATATCCACCAGTATGGACCAGTACGATTTCCCCCAGTGTGGATCAGTACGATTTCCCCCCAGTCTGGATCAGTACGATTTCCCCCCAGTCTGGATCAGTACGATATCCCCCCGGTCTGGATCTGTACGATTTCCCCCAGCACGGATCAGTACGATTTCCCCCAGTACGGATCGGTACGATTTCCCCTAGTGTGGACCAGTACGATTTCCCCCAGTGGGGATCAGTATGATTTCCACCAGTACGGATCAGTACGATTTCCCCCAGTACGGATCAGTGCAATTTCCCCCAGTACAGATCAGTGTGATTTGCCCCCAGTGTGGACCAGTACGATTTCCCCCAGTGTGGACCAGTACGATTTCCCCCAGTGTGGACCAGTACGATTTCCCCCAGTCTGGATCAGTACGCTATTCCCCCAGTCTGGATCAGTACGCTTTCCCCCCAGTGTGGATCAGTACGCTTTCCCCCCCAGTGTGGATCAGTACGATTTCCCCCCAGTGTAGATCAGTACGATTTCCCCCAGTGTGGATCAGTACGATTTCCCCCAGTACGGATCAGTATGATTTCCCCCAGTACGGATCAGTACGATTTCCCCCCAGTGTGGATCAGTACGATTTCCCCCAGTGTGGATCAGTACGATTTCCCCCAGTG